>NC_135884.1:34765186-37620425 GCF_964194155.1 Cetorhinus maximus
CCTCTCTCTCCCTCTCTCCCTCTCTCTCCCTCTCTCTCCCTCTCTCTCCCTCTCTCTCCCTCTCTCTCCCTCTCTCTCCCTCTCTCTCCCTCTCTCTCCCTCTCTTTCCCTCTCTCTCCCTCTCTCTCCCTCTCTCTCCCTCTCTCTCCCTCTCTCTCCCTCTCTCTCCCTCTCTCTCCCTCTCTCTCCCTCTCTCTCCCTCTCTCTCCCTCTCTCTCCCTCTCTCTCCCTCTCTCTCCCTCTCTCTCCCTCTCTCTCCCTCTCTCTCCCTCTCTCTCCCTCTCTCTCCCTCTCTCTCCCTCTCTCTCCCTCTCTCCTCTCTCTCCCTCTCTCTCCCTCTCTCTCCCTCTCTCTCCCTCTCTCTCCCTCTCTCTCCCTCTCTCTCCCTCTCTCTCCCTCTCTCTCCCTCTCTCTCCCTCTCTCTCCCTCTCTCTCCCTCTCTCTCCCTTCCTTTCCCCCCCCCCCCCCCCCCCCCCACATGCATGCCATCCATGTCCTATGTATTTAAAAACTTAAAGGATTTAAAAGTACAGAAGATTACAGAACATGAGCAAAGGACATGCATTCAGCTGCTTTGCTGTTGGTAGCTTTTAAGTTTTTGTTTAAAATGTTTTTTCTTGCTAAATCCCTGTACCAAATTGTTTGGCTGAAATAAATAATTTTCTCTTCTAAACAAGTGCGAGAGACTGGCAATATTCTGATTTTGGAGTGACTGGTAAATGTTTTTTGCCTCCAGGTGACTGGAAAAGTTTTCTCATCATCCATGATTGCAGTCATAATTCTTTTTTAGGGAGAAAGGAACTTGTGTGGAAGCAATTAGATTTGCAGGGTCATTGTTCTATATGCCTGGAGCTTTTTTTCTATAAAAGGTGTAATGAACTTCTACTGTACTCCGTGTGCTATGTCGTCAGAAGCTCAACACTCAACAGTTGCAAGCTACATTTGCTTTATGGTGAGTGTGCCAAAGAGGAACCAGTCAGTGTTCCTTCATGCAGGAGATTTGAACAGGGTTTCTGACATTGATGTGCTAATATACCTAGTGATACTGTGTGTGGTTATATGGTGGTTAAATTACTGGTTTGGTAACCCAGAGGTCTGGGTAGCTAATCCTGTGATTCACTCACTCAATTTTACCATGGCACTTTTTTAAAGATATTGAAATCAGATTTCTTAATCTGAAGTTGTTGGATTTTGTTGTTTTTCCGAAAATGCAACTGGTTCAAAGGAAACCTGTTATGCTTGCTTGACCCAGTCTACATATGACTCGACTCCAGTTCCACACCAAGCATGTTTGACACTTGATGCCTTGCCCAAGCTACTTGTTTGCATCAAACCACCACCGTCTTGGTAACTAGGGATGGGCAATAAATGCCAGTCTTGCCAGTGACTCCTATATCCCAAGTGAATTTTTAAAGTCCAACTAGTAAGGTGGAAAAAGCCACCTTTATTGATCAAGTACTTCATGAAATAGTGATCTTAATAGGATTAAAGTCATTCGTTTTTTATTAAGTGCAAGTTTGGTTTCCCTGCAAGATTATTAAATGTTTTTTTTTTTCAGACAGCAAAGCCATTGTGGATGGGAATCTGAAACTCATTCTAGGACTCATATGGACTTTGATTCTTCACTACTCGATTTCCATGCCTGTTTGGGATGATGAAGGAGCTGATGACACTAAAAACCAGACACCCAAACAGAGACTATTGGGATGGATTCAGAATAAGCTGCCTGATTTACCAATCACCAACTTCAGCAACGATTGGAAAGATGGAAAAGCCTTGGGTGCTCTGGTTGATAGCTGTGCTCCAGGTAAGAATCATATTAAGCACAAACTATGTTGGTGCAGATTGGAATATTGCAACCTGCTTTTTAAGCACCACCTTTTTTTTCTTTATGCCATTCCCCAATTGTGGACAGAATGAACTGATGACCTGTTCCTGGCATTGGGCAATTCATTTTAAAACTGCATATCCTTCCTGCCCACCCCGCACACCATGCTTCATTTAAGGTGGAAGGTCCTTTAATTCTTGTTCTTACCTGTTTGCTAATGTGGCAGTCAAAAACCTGTGTGTACTCCAATGTAGCAATGGAGGATCTGAGATGGTAAAGGGCTGATCAGTCTGTTTTCTAATGGATATGTTTTGCTTATGCACTACCCCCAACCCCTGGTGAGATGAAACACATCTGTCCTCTGCTTGGATTTTGTACCTGCTGTTTGTATTTTGGGTGTTACTGGGGGATAGACCGCTTACAAGATTTTTTTTTTATTACTGTTGACTGGGTGGGAGGAGAGGTGAAGAGAAGATGAATTGGTTAGTCCAAGGGATGTGCTATCAAGATTCTTGGCTTACCAGCCACATTGTACAGTTCATTTACAGTTTTATTTTAAAAATTCATTCTTTCAATAGGGTAATTGCCAAGTTTTTATACTAAGTGCACTGGTGCAAGATTCTACATACCTTTTATGATCTTGGACCATACCCCCAAGGTTTTGGTAAGACCTGGTTAGTGACCAATAATGTTTGTCTAAAGTAGACAGATTGAGATTTGGGACACCTAAGAATAAAGCCCCAAGATTCCATTGTTTTTTTTGAACAAACAAAAATAAACTTTAGTATACAAGGTCAAAGAAAACAATTTACAATATCTATCTTATCAACATTCAGGGTTAATATGAGGTACATGTGAATGAACAGACAAACTGTGGTCAAACGCACCACATGCACTATTAAATAGCAGACATCACCAAGACAGATTTCTCAGTCTACCCAGATGTCAGTAAACAGTCAACCAATCTTGTTGAAGCTCTATCTCTCTCGGGATTCCAATCTTCACCTTCAAAGATCCTGCCTTGGAATGCTCTGAGTCGCTCCAACTTGGACAGTTCCAATGATGGCCCACCTTGCAGGGTTTCAATCTTGCTGTCTGGGACTCCATTCCCCTGGATTCCCGAGTATGCACTCTAACACCAACTCGCATGCAACTTCAGCTCTTTGGCTGTGCTGAGCAGAAAACCACTGTTCCAAAGGGTTACCTTCACCCTAATGACCAGCAGCACGGAGTCATCAATTTTCAACCTTGAATCTCCAGGACTTCTCCCCAAGCCCTTTTCACTAAAATCTGTCAACCGCAGCCCTATTTCTGCTTCGATCTTTCTCTGCTGCTCTTTCTCCTTACCTTCACGGGGTCCTCTCTCTGTACCCTGCCTGGGGCTCTTCTCTATAATGCCCTGTTTCTGGGTCATACGACCTGTTTTTTTTTGTGCACCGTTCCTGCGCAGGCGCACTAGGTCCATCCTTGGCCTGAAGAACTTAATGTTGAATTGCTCTTGTGCAGCTCACTCCCTGGTCCACACATGTGTGGAAACTGAGGACTGTCTGAGTTCCCAGCCACTTCTCCGAGGTAAGTCTGGCTTTCGTAATGACCTGAGCACACAGATGTGGGGGGAATATCACTGCTCTTAAGCTGCATTTTAACATAAAATAATTCTGTTCAGGTTTGTGCCCTGACTGGGAGATCTGGGATGCAGCCAAACCAGTGGATAATGCACGTGAAGCTATGCAGCAAGCAGATGACTGGCTTGGAGTTCCACAGGTAATATCTGAAAGTCCTAACCTATATACAACCAGTGCAATGATTTGAGGGCTGTATTTTGAATTACACATGTGCAATTTCCCAATAGCTAAAGCTCAAGTTGGGAGGGGTGGGGGATATTTCTTCCAGAACTAGGGTGTGTGCAGGCAGACAAAAGGCCCTTGCATCACATTTTCACAATGCTGTTTAACATGAAATGAAGGTGAGGTACTTGCGGTGAATAGTTCCTGTGTTTAATTTTGCAAACTCAGTATCTCAGACTTAATTTGCCCCAAATTAAACTTTATTGAAATAATTCTTTAATTATACTGAAAAAGTTAACTGCCTGGTTTTGTATTTTGAAACAATTATCCTGTGTTTCATCTGTCAACTTACTATGAAAAATGGGGCTTGTTACTACTCTTGGGTTCAACCAGGGCCCTTTTTCTGTGGTCCTTGACAAAGTTGCCATTTGGTTCATATTGTAAGCAGTTCTGGTTGCTTCATTGTAAAGGGGTTGCTTGCATGTTAGCTACTTGTATAGAGATCCTGAATGTGGACTAACAATATTTTCACGTTTTCATTTGGCTAAACTCTATAAAATGGGCACTGATGTTTACTTCAGGAATTAAATGGTGCTGATTTTTCCCAGCCATGCACCATTCATATTTTCTGAAACCAATTTTAAAAACTCTTCTTAATACTGTGGCATAGATGGAATATTTTGATTTAATACTCCCTGTTGCCATGATGGTTTTCATTTTGTATTTACTAAGGATGCACCAATACTTGTTTCTGTCATATAAATCTCAACTGCATTTCTTACCTATTGGGGCAAGAAAATCTTGTAATTAAACTGACTAATTGAGATGACAGTGGAAAAGCTGCTTTCAAAAAATGGAAAATCACACCTTATCAAACATTCAGGGTAAATTACAAAAATAACCACATAGATTACTAGTGCTGTGCATCAAATGCCATACTTAAGTTATTGCAAAAAAGCTCAAAGATCCTTGGCAGATAATAATTGACCCAGTTAAGGTCAAAGAAATAACAAGAATCTCTATGTATCCCCCATAGGCCATTTCTGCTTAAAAGGCCATCTAAGCAGACAGACTATGGGATTGCTCTTGAGTTATAGTTCTGCATGATATTTAAGACTCTAGCATATTTGAAGAGCAAAGGACCCCCTTTAATTATTTCTATTCCCCCCAGTGCTAAAGTTATGGACGTCAAAATTTGCAATCATCTTTTGCTCCTTTCTCGCACTATATCCTCACCACTGATCCATTCTCCTCCTTGACAATTATCTCTAGCTGAATCGGACTGTTTGTCACTTCATCCTATTTGAGCCTGACTAAAGCTCGCAACCCCCAAAACCTCTCCCGTTATTAAGACCGCCAACTTCCATCTCCTAATATTACCTGTCTCTGCCCTTCCTCAGCCCATGTATTGCTGACAACTTCATCCTTTCTGTTAGTGTCTAGACTTGACTCTTCCAATGCTGCCCTGTACAGCCTTGCATCCTCCTTCATAAAGCTTTTCTGAGACTGCTCTTAACTCTATGCCACACCAAATTCTGCTCTTCCATCACCCTTGTATTGTTGTTGATTCCTGCTTTGGTTTGGCAACTTTGAGTAAAGTTACCATATAAATATAAGTTGGTCATTTGATTTGTAGTATAATGGTGCTGCAGCTTCTGAGTTGTGTTGGGGCTGATCTAGAATGACATGGCCACCCCCAGTACTACTTGGCTTGGCACGTTGTGTACCTAGCTTGTGTTGCATTCCACTGGACTTTGGTGATGGATCTTCTTCCAAGTCTGAACAAAAGCAGTCAGCAGAACTCTCAAACTTGTAGGAGGTTAAGTGACTGAATTGATTAAAGCAATGGAACAGCACTGAGGCTGGTTCAGAAAATAGCTTTTCTTGGTAAGAAGCCCTTTTAATATTAGAGCTGTAATTGTACTTTAAACACTGCTAATATAGATTTTTTTTTTCTCAAGTAAATATTAATTGTAATGACAGTGGTAGCTTAGAGCCTCATTCTAAAGTTATAATGGAATTTAGATGTTAGGAAAATCCTGATTTTGATTTTAATACGTTCATTGTGTAATATCTCTCTTCCAGGTGATTGCCCCAGAGGAAATCATACATCAAAATGTTGATGAACAATCAGTAATGACTTACTTGTCACAGTTCCCCAAGGCCAAACTTAAACCTGGAGCCCCCTTAAAACCCAAGTTGAATCCCAAGAAAGCAAGGGCTTATGGCCCAGGTAAGTCTACATATTTATATTTGAGAGCTTAGACCAGCTGAAATTTGAAATATCTTGCCACCTGTATCTTGTATTTTTGGTCTGCAGAGTCCAAACCCCTTTCTCAGGTAATGCTAGCAAATTACCTGGGTCAGATCAGTTCCTGATGTACATTGCTTATTGAAATAACTCAAAGGTGGACTTTTATAGTTTTTTAAAAAAAAATCATTCTCTTATAGGAATTGAGCCTGTGGGTAATGTTGTGATGCATCCTGCTACATTCACTGTTGAAACAATCAGTGCTGGGCAAGGTGAGGTGATGGTCTTTGTGGATGATCCAGAGAATCACCGAGAGGAGGTAATTTCTTAATACCATTAAAATTATATATTTGTTACAAATATTACATTTGACAGAAAGCAAAATTTTGTACAAGACATTTCCAATTATTAGTGAGTTAATTGGTGAAAACTGAATGTTATCTTAAACCAGAAATGGCTGTCCCACATGGGGATATCAACCAGCAGCTTGTCAGTATTTAACATTTCTCATCCATGGATGCTTGGGTTAAGTGAATACAGTAACAGGCTAATGAACATTTGGCATCTCAGTCTCTGGATTATGAATGCAAATAATGATTGTTCTCAAAATAAAATCTGTTGGGTTTGGAATTAAGGTAAACGAGTCCTGCTGAGTTTACACTCTGTTCTCAATTTAAGAGGTTTAGTCAAAGCTAATTTCAAAGGAGCAATTGCATGTCAGTTTTTTTTTAAAACGATACTGCTGGTAAGATTTTTTAATAAAATTCCCAGGTATAATTTTAGCCACTGTAATTTACTAAGTTGACTCACTCGACATTTTGTTATTAAATGGTGCCAACAGATTACAGCAACGTGTTTCATAGTAATTGACATGCTATACAGATTTGATGAACAATTGCTAAATCTTTTTTCACTTGGGCAACAATGTTACATCATTGTAAATGATGCTAGGATAACTGAGTAATACTACAAGCCTGAAGTTTGTGGGTTCGAGCCCTACTTGATAGTTGTGAAATCTTCAATGCAGTACTAAGGAAGTACTCTTAAGGTGCCTTGGTGTTTAAACCAAGGTCCTGTTACCCCACTTCAGATGGATGTAAGTAATGCCATAGCACTATTCAGAGCAAGGGGCTTTCTCAGTGGCATGGCCAATATTATATTTAACCAATAAACACCTCCAAATGGCCAGAATTTTTTTTTTATCTCATTGTTTTAATGCAAGGAAATGATTTCCTCCTTGAAGATAATTCAATTAGCTTTAGGGGTGTTCTCCAGTCTTAAATTGCAGCTATGCATTAATTAAGTTGGTTTGTTCCTTCCCATCTCCCCTTGGCATACTGAATCTGAAATGCACTTCTGTGAAATAAAAATCAGTGGTTGTATTTTAGAAAATTAATTGCAGAGGTTTTAATGTTCTTAATTCTTGCTAGGCAAAGGTGACCAATAACAATGACAAGAACAAGACTTACTCTGTGGTTTATGTACCAAAGGTTGTGGGATGTCATAAGGTGAGTACATTGATGTTTTCATGTCACTGCAGCTTTTGTTCCTAGCCTTTTTGTAATATGTTAGTGCAGGAATGTTACCTGTAACACACAATGTTCTGAGGTATTAGGCCATTCTATTTGCACTCTATAAATTCCACTTTGAAATGTTAATAACCAGTTTGGTGTTTCCCTGTATAACCTATCCTTCTATCTCCTTGGGGCACTTCCTTGGTTTTTCCCTGTAGAAGTGTTGATTTATGTATTAATGACCTAAGGAGCTGAAACTCCAGTGCTGTCTAGTACAGCAACATCCATAGCGTAATCTTTTTAGTTTTGTTCAAATCTATGCTGGTAGTTTGTATTCCTTAGGAGTGCAGGTGGAGTGTGAGAGATTTTTAAGTGTGCCATATATGTGCTTTAAAGAAGTTATTAAAACTAGTACAAAATGAAATGACACCATTTGCTAGTTCAAGCCCTTGCATTGTTGCCACTGAAAATTTATTTCCGTAATGGCTGACATGGCACCTGGTTGAGTCATATTGACATGTAACGGTATCTCTCCAGGTAACAGTTTTGTTTGCTGGTCAGCACATATCTAAGAGTCCTTTTGAAGTCAACATTGACAAGGCCCAAGGTGATGCCAGTAAAGTGACTGCAAGAGGACCTGGTTTGGAATCGGCAGGAAACATTGCCAATAAGCCAACCTACTTTGATATTTATACAGCAGGTATACTTTGAAGTCTGGGTGGGTAAAGGAGGAAAGAACAAGTGTCGTTTTTATAAATTGCTCTTCACAATACTGTGGTGTATTGTTGTGAAAGTGCACTTTACCCTGAGGAATGTGAAGTAATCACATGGATATGGAAGGCTCCCTTTCGCAATTAAGGTGGCCCAGAGATTTTGAATATGTTCTAGCTACCTATTGAAATTATCCATTTTTAATGTAAGTTATTAATGTAATGTAACTCTTTAACGTTTAATAATTCTATGGAGAGCTTTCTTTAGAAGGTTGGCTAGCACTACAGCTTTGGGGGCAAATGTATTTTGCAGTATGCTGAAACCAGTATTTCTAATATATTTTGAGTTGTTAGTATTTGGCATGGGTTGTAACTTTCCTTGCATTGAACTTTTTGATTTATAGCTAAGAACTGCATGCTAAAATGCAGTTTAATCAGAATGCCTGCTTGAGGGTTTTGAAATAACAGCTGAAAGAATTAAGTGCATCAAGTTTACAGAATGAAAGCTCTTGCGGTATAAATAACAAGACTTCTACATTTCTCTTTTAAAAGGTGCTGGAGTTGGCAAAATTACAGTGGTGATAGTGGACCCTCAGGGTAATACCAACACTGAATTAACAATTGAAGATAAGGGGAACAATAATTATCGGTGCAGTTACAGACCTGTGCAAGCAGGGCACCACACAATCCAAATTGCATTTGCTGAATCACCAATACCCAAGAGTCCATACTCTGTCATTGTAGGTGAAGGTGGGTAACATATTTACTGATTTTTTTCTCTTGCTGTGTGTATCTTGACCAGGCAAATTGAAGGGCACATATGCTGATTAAATTCCTCATGATGATCTTGAGGGTTTTAAAACCAAGATTAATATTTTTCTTTGAAAGACTTCTTCCCATTTTGTTTCCAATGAGCACTTGAAGTCATACTACAACCAACAAATGTCTTATCATACTTTCGCTGAAGTATGAAAGATAAAGGGAAGGGTGGAGGCAATGCAACAACTAGAAATTTTAAATGTTAATTAAATCTGGAATTATAAAGCTAGCATCAGTTATTGTGACCAGAAAACTGTTGGATTTTTTTTTTTTAAACCATCTGATTCACTAATGCCCTTTTTTGGGAAAGAAATGTCATCCCTGCTTGCTCCAACTCCAGACCCACAGCAATGTGGGTGAATCTCTCAATGCCCTCTGAAATGGCCAAGCAAGTCACTCCCTTCTATAGGAATAGACAAATACTGGCCTGGCCAGTGAAGCCCACATCCTGTGAATGAATAGAAAAATTAACTTCCATTTTTATTGTAGGTTTGAGATTAGTTTTGATTGCCTTAGATATTTAATGGCAATATGAAGTCTATTACTTCAGTTTTTGATCTGCTTATCTAGGTCCACAAGTTACAAAATTAAAATGTTAATGTTTAGTTTTTGTAGTAGCTCACTCAGTTCAGTATCTACTCAACACAGCCCCTTTTTGTCTACAAAATACCTTTTTTGGGACTAAGTTCTATTTCTGAACATATTCATCCTTGAATTGACATTGAGAGGAGGATAGCAAGAAACTAAAGGAAGTATTTGTTTCATTTTCACTTGTTTTATTGCTACAAAAGGAAGCACAGTTTTTTTGGGTGTGGGCTAATCTGGAGTGTATGTAAACAATTACTGAGCAAATATTAGAAATTCAGTTGTTACATTTCAAGCTGGTTAATTTGATAGTGTACAGTAAACTTCCAACATTTTTAAATTCAATGTTTTGCTTTGGTTTCCAAGTTTCACTTATTTCGGTGCAAAAGGTATTGGATCTATTACAAACAGAATTGGTCAAGATTTTTTCCCCCTCAGGAAAAACATTTGGCGAGAATGAAGTGTTAATGTGGCCTTGTGTTCCCTGTAATGCTAACTTGATCAGAAGTCTACTTTGGTAGCCATCTTTTGTATTTGCAGTGCCTTGTAACTGAGTGTCTATAGGGTTATTTTTAACCCTCATACCATGTTAATTGTCAGCTTTAAACTTACTGTCTTCAGTTTCAGTAAACCAAAGTGCCATTTATCTTCATTGGGACTGTTCACTTTATTCTCTGCTGCCTTGTTCCACTTTGTACCCTGAGAACTTTTGATTGCCAGATGAGGTATAAACTTCAGGGTGTTTTTTAAATTTTTGTTCCAGCTTGTAACCCCAATGCTTGTCGTGCTACTGGACGTGGCCTACAACCTAAAGGACTGAGAATTCGCCAAGTTGCTGACTTTAAAGTTTATACTAAAGGAGCTGGAAGTGGTGACCTGAAAGTGATGGTAAAGGGACCAAGTAAGTTTTACCAGAATGGATAAGTGGCGTGGTCAACTTCGCCTTGTTTAAACTGAGTATTAACTATAGGGTTAAAAACTAGCATTCAAAATACAGGCCTAGGCTTCTGGCTGCTTGCCTTGTCTCAATGTAACTTTGGGATAGCATTTTGAAGTTTTCATGGTCACCTTTCTTTTTACACTCAAGTCTGTGTAATCCTGTCACATTCCTGAGACTGTTGCTACACAAGAGTGCAAAATCTAGTATCTTGCCAGCTGGCTCCAAAAGAGCTCAATGCTGTCGAGATTGGTATTGTTGGACTTAAGGACATTGTATTCTGTTACATTTTAGTTATCCAAGTAGACCCTAATTAAATATTTTGCTAAATCTAAAACTTGATGTGGTATAACCACATGTTGCATGTTATGAGGATATTCTGTAAATATACTAAGATTATGCTTATAAGTAAACATTCTGGATTTGGCAAACAAATTGCATCAAATTCATGTTAATGGCTTGTGATCTTTGTCAAAATTAGGTTAACAGTGTACATTTTTTTTGTGAAGAATTTTGGGCATAAAATGAAGTGCACTATTTATCTGGCAATAAAGTAGATTGATGGGTTAGTTTTTTATTGGATTTGGTTAATTGTGCTGCCAGACAACTATATATAGTTAAACTGGAAAATGACATTACCAGTCGCTTGTTATTTAAAATAGTGTGATTTAGTCAGTGATCTTTTTAATGTTCCCATGTGGTCACATGAAGCAAAGAGCAATAAACAACCTTCTCATGTTTAATTTGGTTTTCATCATGGCCATGTGGTAAGGAGGTCGTGGACTAACCAACATTAATTTTTTTAAAAAAAACATTTTTATAGTCTCGTTATGTCTCCTTGACAGAAGGCTTGGAGCAGCCTGTGAAGCAAAAGGATCTTCTGGATGGAGGGGATGCCTTTTCCTATGAGTACTATCCTGTCACACCTGGGAAACACATTGTCACTATCACATGGGGTGGCCACAACATTCCCAGGAGGTGAGTGTAGAAAGCCTCTGCTTTGGTTTGATAATCTTTTAAAGCTCAGTTAATAAAACTGATACATTTAAGGGAGGATAACAAAAATCTGCAAGTTTTATTTCTAGTTCAAAACTAAATGAATTGTTACTTCAAAAGTAGCCCTAAAATGTAATTACACCATTTTTAAAGTTTGAAATACTGTTCTCTATCCATTGGCACTGGTGAGTGCAGTCTGCTCCTGGATCATTCATTCATTCTTCCCCAAAACCCCCAATCCTTTTAGTTTTTTTTGTGAGTACCAAACTTTAAGAAACAACTGCTAAAACCTCATAAAGGCATAAAGCAAAGCAAACTTCCTTGTTTTCACACTCCTCCATCCACCCACAACTTGTAACTTTGTACATACTTTACAGCTTAAACTATTGTGCATTTCATCTAACATATATAACCTGGATCTTTCCCTCCCTCAACCCTAGATGAAAGCTGTAGGATATTTTTGAAATAAACTTCTCCCTTACTGAGTAACAGATGTACTGTTAGCAAAAAAAGCTGATGTTCCTGATTCATCCTTAAATGATTACTTGTGACTTTGAATAGCTACACCAACTGAAGCAAAATGCTGCAGGATGTTAACTTCTGGACACAAGTTATTTAGTCAAATGTAAAACATTGTGTGAAACATTGTATTTTTTTTAAATTTCCCGTTGTTTACATGAATTACATTTTAAATTCTGGCATATCCTCAGCTGAACTTTCTTTGGCTGCTTCATCAATGACCTCCCTCCCATCATAAGGTCAGAAGTGGGGATGTTCACCATTTGCAGCAACTCAGATACTGAAGCAGCCTGGGTCCAAATGCAGCAAGACCTGGACAATATCCAGGCTTGGGCTGACAAGTGGCGAGTAACATTCATACCACAAGTGCCAGGCAATGACCATCTCCAACAAGAGAGAATCCAACCATCACCCCATGACATTCAATGGCATTACCATCACTGAATTCCCCACTATCAACATCCTGGGGGTTACCATTGACCAGAAACTGAACTGGACTAGCCATATAAATACTGTGGCTACAAGAGCAGGTCAAGAGGCTCAGAATCCTGTGGCGAATAACACTCTCCTCCTGACTCCCCAAAGCCTATCTACCATCTACAAGGCACAAGTCAGGAGTGTGATGGAATACTCCCCACTTGCCTGGATGAGTGCAGCCCCCACAACACTCGAAGCTTGACCACATCCAGGACAAAGCAGCCTGCTTGATTGGCACTCAATCCACAAAACTCCCTCCACCATCGACACACAGTAGCAGCAGTGTGTACCATCTATAAGATGCACTGCAGGAAATGGTCAAGCCTCTTTTAGACAGCATCTTAAACACAACTGTTGCCATCTAGAAGGACAAGGGCAACAGATGCATGGGAATGTCACCACCTGGAGATTCCCCTCCTTGGAAATATATTGCTGTTCTTTCACTGTTGCTGGGTCAAATTTCTGGAACTCCCTTACTAACAGCATTGAATGTACCTACAACACACAGACTGCAGCAGTTCATGAAGGTGGCTCACCACCGTCTTATCGAGGGAAGTTAGGGATGGGCAGTAAATGCTGGCCTAGCCAGTGATGCCCACATTCCATGAGTGAATTTAGAAAGAAAAGATCATTCTTAACCATGCTAAATGTAACAGAAGAATAAGCCATGCTAGACCCTTTGGCTTACAGACATGTAATCCAAATGACTATAGTTTTGTAATGGTTGTTTCAGCTTCAACACATTGAAATCTTTTCTCTTCCATTAGCCCTTTTGAAATTCAGATTGGACCTGAAGCAGGTCCTCAAAAAATACGAGCTTGGGGACCTGGCCTTGATGGAGGAGTTGTTGGCAAGTCAGCAGACTTTGTAGTAGAAACTATTGGAACAGATGTTGGTGTGCTAGGTAAGGCTGTTTGTTTTGCAAAATGGTTTGACATTAAATACTATGATAACCATTGAGTTGTTTTTGAGACCAAGTGGTGCCTCTATACTGGCAAGTTGTAGGACTAACCTGCTCCAAGACTTCCATCTAGAAAATGATCATGTCACATTGCACTAGATGTTATATCTTTAACCACAGATTGTTTCAGTCCTGGCAAATACACTTCACTTCAAATTTGCTTTAGAAGGAGCTCTGACATTGTGCTATGGTGGTACAACTTCAGTGTTTTTTAAAAGCAAAGGATGTTAATTTAGCTTTGGCTTGCTAAAACTGGAATATCGAAGTTGAATGAAAAGGTGAGCTATTGACAAATGACAAGCTCTTCTGGTTGAAGCTGGACCAAATATTTTGTTTCTCAACATGCAAGGAAACTTCAATTTCTCATTGATTGGAAATGTGCAACAAGTAATATTGTTTGAGATTTTTTTATTGAATTTCCAAACTACAAAGGTTAGAAGATTAATGCAAGTGTGCTTCTTAGGTTTTGCAGTTGAGGGTCCCTCTCAAGCTAAGATTGAATGTGATGATAAGAGTGATGGCTCCTGTAATGTAAGCTATTGGCCAACGGAACCTGGAGAATATGCAGTGCATGTTTTGTGTGATGATGAGGACATCGTGGACAGTCCTTTCATGGCCACCATCCAACCTGCATCAAGTGCCTTCCATCCTGATAAGGCAAGTGTCTTCTTGGGTAGTCCCTTGGGATTGAGGATGACTTTCTTCCACTTGGCTTGATAGGTTCTAAGATGACTGATAAGCGGGAGCACAGCACCAAATTTTCAAGTGTCAGAGCTCTAAAAATGTCTTGGCCATATCATTTCTAAATCTTCTATCATGATGTTTTCTTGTATTAGTCATTTTGAGTCCTCAAAAGTTAGCAAAACTATATACTTGCAAATGAAAAATATTAGTGCCCTCATTACTACCAACATCTTTCTCACCCCTCCCTCCAACAGCCTCCCTCCCCAGCAGCAGCACAGCCATGAGTAAAATTGCCCTGATGAACTGACTTCAAAAAATGGGAGCTCTTGGCTTGCAAGTTTCTTTTTAAGTAGTCTGTTGGGCCCTAAGCTCTGGCTGCTCAGTGTGGATGGTAACTGTTTAAGATGCTGAGCCTGGACTCCTCTAGCTGCTGGGCCTTGGTACTTGGAATCATCTGCAACCCCTCGCCTGGGCCCTGACTGGAAATGCCAGAGCAGTGCTCTGGCAGCACTCTACCCCAGCTGATAAGCCTAATGCACAATCTGTAGACTCTTGCAGGGCAGGTGGTGCTTAGGGGGTCAAGTAGATGAGTTGGGAGGTTTGTGTGCTCCCTCCAAATCTCAACTTCACCTCTACATGTCCCTGACAGTCTCTTGTTTGGTAATTCCCCAAATGAATCCTCTTTTAGAGAGGCCACAAGTTTTTAGGGATGCTTTGAAGTCATTCCTAAAGCTTTTGTGCTGTTGTCCTGGGAGTCTCCTGTGAGTTCCAAGTAGAACAGTTGCTTTGGGAGTCTGGCCTCTGGCATATGAATAACATGTCATGTCCAGCAGAGCTGTCTTGAGTGATAAATGCTTTTATGCTGGGCATGTTGGCTTGGCTTGGGAGAGGATGCTACTGTTGAACCACCTTCTGGCCACTGGATTTGGAGGATGTCCAGGCCACTGTCTAAGTCAGCGTTCTTGGATGCTTTCAGGTAACCAGTTTAGATCAGGGCCTATCTTCTGTTTGATGCCATTCCACAACTTTGAGACTGAAACTTAGAATTTAGTTGACTGGAGGGTTGGTGGGATTTAAGGGGAGGGTGGAGTAGGAAATGACAGTTGTGCTCCATCACTTTTTCCTACCAGGTTTGCAGAGGTATAAAGACACCAAAAGCTTCATTTGCTCTTGGTAGTCGATCTAAATTTTAGATGTCAGAAATAACTACATGGTTTTACCAATTGTGGTATTTGTTTAAAATGTCCATCTTAGTTATAAAAATGGCATTTTCTTTTGAGTTGATAACCATGGTATAAGTTCTAAGGTAGTCTATGGAGGGCTGTCTCCTTGCCTTGCCTCATACTTGATGCAGAGAGGTGCCCCTCAAACTAGAGAGAGAGAGAGAGAGAGAAGTGACTAATAGATGCCTATTGCCTCTTGTAGACTATGGCTAATTACCTTAGTTGAGATCAAATCCATATGGTATATTCATTTTTAAAAACCACACAGTTAACAAGTTGCTTCACTAGCAAAGCAAAATTCTGGTACTCCAGAATGACCAGCACTTCAAGTTGGTTGCACTGCTTTTTGTACAACAGACAGTACCAGGTATGCTGGGAGACATGTTGACGCCAAGACTCTCTTTTCCCATGTAGATCCTATTTCATATCTTTATGCTAGCTTGTTCATGGTCATTTTTGTTTAATTACTGTGGGTGCTTGATGACTTATATTTGACCCAGGGTTTCCCCTCATCTTGTTACAGCCTATTCATTTGGCTATTACAGACAATCCAATGTGGAAAATGGCACTGTGTGTTTTCTAAGCTGCATTTTACAATGTAGAAGATGCTTAGTGCCATGTGTTCAAGATCAACAAAGTGCAAAGCCACTGAATTATAAAGTTGAAGGTCACAAACCCCTAGAATTGATGTTTCTGGTTTAAGCTAATTAGTAATCCTGAAAGAGGTGTCATTAGATATTTTGAATGACAGCAGTGTAATATATGGTTCAAATAATGGAGAAATCTGAACAATGGCATTTTTGTTACAAGATGTGGTGTTTCCCTTCTCGCAGGTTAAAGCCTATGGTCCTGGCTTGGAGAAAACTGGTTGCATTGTTCACAAACCAGCTGAGTTCACAGTGGATGCTAAAGATGCTGGGAAGGCTCCACTGAAAATTTATGCACAAGTAAGAGAAGAACCAATTCTGCATTTTGTCCACTATTTTCAAGATCATTTCAGCTGTAACACAATTATTCTAATAATCATCTATTGTATGAATTATATCAAATTGCATTGATTGGCAGGGACAATGGAAAATTAGTTATTGAAATGTTCTGTGCTGTCAATAACACTTTGGTTGCAATTCTTTGGTAACAATAGAAAATTGGCCCCAGACACTAGTTCAGGGGCTGCATAGTACAATTAATGTAGTACAATGGTTGTGGGTGGGGAAAGGAAAGGAGGAGGAGTTTTCCAATTGCTATGAGTGTCTCTTTTGAGAAGTAGGATCCCATTTTTGTCTTGAATTTGTGTATAGGTTTGCAACTTCAAGCCTTTGACCACAACTAAATGTCACTTGAAGTTCCTCCTGCAGCTGAAGGTGGGATTGTTGAAATTGTAACACATGAAGTGACCCAATCCTGCATTTAACAGCACAACTGGATTTTTGACATGATAAGGCCTCCTTATTCAAAAGCAGCTTTTCCATTAGTGACTATTTGTATCTCTACTTTGTAGGATTCAGAGGGTATTCCTATCAATGTTCAAGTAAAGAATAAGGGTGATGGAATAACAACCTGCTGCTACACTCCTACCAAGCCAATCAAACACACTGTTGCAGTTGCTTGGGGAGGAGTCAATGTTCCCAACAGCCCATTCAGAGTAAGTGATGAGTTGGTATTCACTCTGTCTCATTCCATTAATCTTGCGTGTAGTAGAGAGATGCTGATCCTCCCTAATGTCTGAATGTTGTTGCTTTGCAAAACAGTGCTACTAAATGCAAAATTAAAGTAACAATGTGGAAGTTATTTTATACTCTAGATCTTTTCTTTGTGCAGATGTGCTAAACTTGTCAAGACTAACTTCTGATTAAATATGGTTTCAAGACATTTGTTGTTCTTCATATCGACTGACTCTAACATTGTTATTCTGGTCCAGTGTTATACTGAACTCACTGCTACCTGGGAAATTCCCAAACTAAATTTAAATTTGAAATTAGTTTAAAGCACATTCTTTGTTACAGAACTTCAAGGAAATGGATTATGGTCCCTTTGGGATCAATTGTGACCCTTGTACAGTTCAGTACCACACACAAGTGTATATTTATCTATGGAGTTATGTAAAGCGCAGGCATGTTTAAACTGACTGCTTAGCTGTTCCATTTTTCTAAATCAACTTGTCTTTAGATTAATATTGGTCAGGGGAGCCATCCACAAAAGGTCAAGGTTTTTGGTCCTGGTGTCGAAAGAACTGGTTTGAAAGCTAATGAGCCGACTCATTTTACTGTGGATTGCACAGAAGCTGGGGAAGGTAAGGAAAAGGCCTAGAAAATATGTGCTATTCACTACTTGTTTCCATTAACTATTCTGTACTGTTGATTTTCTAGTTATGGTCATGCCATAGGACTGACTAATTGTATTTTTATTTATTTGTTCATGGGGATATGGGTGTTGCTGGCTGGGCCAGTATTTATTGCCCATCCCCAATTACCCTTGAAGGTAGTGGTGAGATACCTTGAATCACTGCAATCCATGAAGTGTAGGTACACCCAGTGTTAGGAATGGAGTTTCAGGACTCTGACCCAGCAACAGTGAAGGAATGGTGTTTTAGTTGGAAGGTGCTGTTGAAGGAGCCTTGGTGAGTTGCTGCAGTGCATCTTGTAGATAGGGGACACCCTGCTGTCACTGGTGGTGGTGGAGGGAGTGAATGTTTGTGGAAGGGGTGCCAATCCAGGCAAGTGGGGAGTATTCCATCACACTCCTGACCTGTGCCTTGTAGATGGTGAACAGGCACTGGGGAGCCAGGAGGTGAGATACTTTCCACAGGATTCCCAGCCTCTGACCTCTTGTAGCTATATTTATATGGCTGGTCTCCAGAATTCTAATAGTGCAGATTCAATGATGGTGATGCCATTAAATGTCATGTGGTGATTAGATTCTCTTGTTGGAGATCGTCATTGTCTGCCATGTATGTGGCATGAATGTTACTTGTCACTTATCAGCCCAAGCCTGAATATTGTCCAGTATTTCTTGATCCTGCATTTGCTCTTTTTGAGTAGACTAGGATAGTAGTGGTGCCTATAGTTTTTTTTTAAAAAAGAAAAGCAAAATTTAGCTTTAAGACTTTTTACTTTTGTTGAATACTATCTGTTAAACTTAAGTTATCCTAAACTAATTGATCAGGATGTCAGATTAAGCAGTCCATGGAAGATGAGTGAATGAACTGATGAATTTTCAGCATTGTTTTGTCCAAATATTAACCGAATAGGGCAATCTCTGGTTTCATTTAAAGTCCGTGTCCTTTGTTAGGATGGCTGTAGGGAGCATTAAAATTAGTTCTAATTTTCCCATGTTGAAGAGGAAAATCAGGCAGGAATCCTGAACCCCTCACTGATATTAAGTGGTTTGCATGTGGGTATCTCCGATATCTGATTTAAGGATAAGCTGAGCTCTCGATTCCTAGCAGTGGTCAGATAGCCTGTTGGCTATTACTAGCCAAGATACAGATGCATCATCACTCAAATGTAGAAGGCCAGACTTGTACAGAATTGTGCAATATTAAAGAATGGAATAAAATTTGTAACTTGGGAGGGGGTGAAAAAGGATTATTAGGAAAATTTTTCATACTAGCAAAGGGTTTACAGATGGAAAAAGCAAAATACTGCAGATGCTGGAAATCAGAAATAAAAACAAAATGCTGGGGAAAAACTCAGGCCTGGCGGCATCTGTGGAGAAAGAAACAGAGTTAACATTTCAAATCCATATGACAGAGCCTGAAGAGTCATATGGACTCAACATTAACTGTTTCTCTCCCCACAGATGCTGCTAGACCTGCTGAGTTTTTCCAGCATTTTGTTTTTATTTCTGATTTCCAGCACCTGTGATATTTTGCTTTTTATCTTGGTGTTTAATTCATTGCCACTTCCAGGAATTGCCTACCTTCAACTATTGCTCTTCTCTCTGACAGGACTTCTTGTCTTTTTCACCATGTTCACCATCTTCATTGCTTTCCATTTCATTCCTGGCATTTGATGAGGTATTTAACACAACTTGCTTTCACAGCCATATTCCCTTCCTCAGCGACCTGTCTCAGTCTCCAACTTACCCCATTTGGATTCCAACTGAAGTCCCATCCCGCAAGTTTCGAATCCACCCAGGATTACAGGTAACTCTGGGACATACAACATTCCTTGGACTGCTGTTCCTGCTGCATCCTGAGATCTCCACACGGTGCCATGAGCTGCCATATGTACAAGCTCCACCTCTCTCCAGCAGCATTGACACACCCCATCTCAAAGCTGTCCTTGCCCACAGTTTTGTTTTTATTCTTCTCATCCAATGCCTTAAACTTTCTCTTTTTTGTGGCATGAATGTTACTTATCACTTATCAGCCCAAACCTGATTATTGAACGCAAGCTCCAACAACTCTCTCCAACAGCCATCTGGGACCCTCCACCTCTTCCTGTCCTCTGACCCCCATCCCTTCTATTCCCTTGCTGTGTATTCACTATACCATCTGACCACCCCCCCCCCTCCCCCACTCTCCTCCTCCTCCTCCTCCTCCTCTCCTCCTCCCCACCCCCACTGCGCACTGAACTCCTTTACTCAGCAAAGGACTTGGTTTCATCCCTTTACACCCTCACTTTTATGAATTTTGGGCTCGGCACAAGGCTGAACTCTTCTGTCACCTTCATCTCCTCCATGCTCAATTCTTAAGGCAGGAGTCCTCTCCCTGTCCAACGGATCCTTTCACCTGCCTCGAGTATTCTTCCTGTACCTGGGCTCCTCCCTCTGGCCTCTTACCTGCTCTCAATCTCTTCATTGAGAACTGTTTGGATGATAATGGTTGTATTAATTTCCCTGCTGTTCACCCACTCCAACCTGTCTCCCCCTGAACTTGCTGCACTGTTCTCTCGGGTCCAACCTTTCCTTTGTTATCAGAGGTTTGCAGATGTGTTTCCAGTGATTTAAAGGCCAATCATGACTTTTTTCTACATTGTTTTCAGGTGATGTCAGTGTTGGCATAAAATGTGATGCTCGTGTAATTAGTGAATCTGAGGAGGACATCGAATTTGACATAATTACCAATCCTAATGATACTTTCACGGTGAAGTATATGCCACCAGCTGCTGGGCGTTACACCATTAAAGTGCTATTTGCTGGTCAGGTTTGTATCTTGTAACTAAAGCTACCCAACTTTTACAGCTTGACTCTTGCACCTTGTTGTGTAATCAACTAATCTACCATCCTTTTCAACAGGAAATTCCAATCGGTTCTTTCAGAGTTAAAGTGGATCCATCACATGATGCCAGCAAAGTTAAGGCTGATGGTCCAGGATTAAATAAAACTGGTAAGAGTCAACATCTCATATCATTTTGTGGGTCAGTTTATCTCTTAAATTCACCAATCAAATCTTTGCCTGTTTTGGTACTATTGGTCAAATGATGTTAAAATGCAAATGGGTTCATTTTTTTGCTGGTATTGACATGCTGCAATACTCTAGATACATTATTGCATACTGTTACAAATTGTATCAAACTCTCCAAAGCATTTAAGTAAACATGTTACAGTATCTTGGGACTTAGTATAAGGTAGGGTACAGCAGAGTGTTTTGTGCTTTTATTCTTGATCTTTGAACCATTGTTCAGATTCAGTTGTGTTTTAAGATCAAACTAAAATGACTCAGCCTGAAAATACTCTTTGCTTATGCAAGATATCTTTAAGCAAACACAATTTGGGGGACTGATTTGGGCATTTTAGCCTCCTTCATTGTCAATTGCAAACTCCTTACATGTTGTAGTCCTGGAAAAGAATGCAGATCTGCAATTTGTCTAATGCATGTCCACTGCCAGGAAGTGTCAGGTACCACTATGGAATTATTCTTGGTTCCACAACATATTCAGTGTTTGCCACAAGTTGCAATCTTTAAAAACTAGGCAACCAAATTAAGTGGCTGAAGCTAAGGGTGGTTCTGTGGTGTGAAGAAATATTGAGCATTTAGACTGCCACAAAAATGCAGTATGAAATAATTATGGTTAAAAGGCCATTTACGTCAGTGCATGACTTGATTGTTCAAAATAGGCAGCTCCATATGTCTTTGTCATTGAGTAATGTAACATGATAAATCTGAAAAAACTCAACCATATGGTTTCCTTATGTTTTAGAGTAGTGCTGTTCTGTGCCCCCAACCCCCATGGTGATTTTTCCTTTTTCAACCACTATATAGTTCTTGTTGCAGAAAGCTAACCTGTGCCAAAAGACACTCTGTCTGCTTTTGGTTTGCCTAGTACGTTTTTGTGGATTTTGATCTTTTTATGTAATACCTATTGCTTGAGCAAGCCTCAAAATACGTTCCAGATCTCTGCAGGAAGCAACTGTGAATAATCAATGTACTTCTAAGCAGATGTTAAATTGGTATTCAACTTCACCATGCTGTGGTGTATACTGCTCTTGATCTCAAAATGTAGAAGAGAACCAACCTTCCTTGGAGGGATAATGTACAATGCCCATATTTGCCCATGGTAAATGTCATGTCGTTCTTGGTTGTTGTGGTTATCCAATATTTTATTCTTCCTTTTACAGTCTTGTATTAGTGGGGATTTTGGCACTGCATGCTTTTAATTAACTGATTTGATTGAGGACAATATTGGGCTGAAGTTTGTGCTCAATTTAGTGTTTTATGCTTAATTTGGCTATCTATTTGCAAAATTCTCCAATGGCAAGATACTGGTTTATTATGATTTTGGCCTTTTGGAAGTGCTGCTGACTTTGTTGCTAGCACCCATTTATTCCAATGTTCATTGGCATATTCTGGTTTGCTGGAAGCACAGACCTCCTTTCAAGTGAGTAACCTCATTGTGTGAGAGAGTGGGATCAATGGTAATATGCTTGTTCAGTGGAATGTTTTGACACTATTTGACGCAGTTTGCTAGAGGATGGGGATATTTACAGTGCACATTTCTCATACCTCAGGCATGCTGCCCCTTCTCCATCTTTGCTCCCCATCTGTTGTCTGATGCCATAAGTACGTACTATTGCATAATTTTAAACTCCTTATCTGAGTAATATGTCCTTTTCAATGTACAGGAGTAGAACTTGGTAAGCCAACCCATTTCACTGTGTTTACAAAGGGTGCTGGGAAGGCACCACTTCATACAAGCTTCAGTGGACTTGCAAAAGGAGATGCTGTCTGTGATTTTGAAATAATTGACAATTATGACTACTCTCAGACAGTCAAGTATACACCACTACAGCAGGTGGGTGCTAGTGTTCACCTATTGTACTTAACATTATTTCTTGATGATTTCTTGATTCTAATGAGCTATTTATTTGGACAACTGCTATGACCTGTTGTGCAAAGTAAACAAAGTGCTATTCTAATGTGTGTACTTGCAGGGTAACATGGGAATTGCTGTGACCTATGGCGGTGATCCAATTCCTAAGAGTCCCTTCAGCATAGAAGTAGCATACCCACTTGACATGAACAAGATCATGGTTAATGGTCTTGAGAACAGTATGTATAAATAATTTCTAAAGAAATGTATTTGTGCTTGTAACTTATTTAAATGCTACAATGGAACAGTGCAGATTCAGCTTCAGTACTAAAAGCTTCACATTTATCATATGCATTAAAATTGCACTTCTAGTCCAGGTGCTAATAGAATTTATTCCAGTTAATTACTTAATGTATATAAGTCTCATCAATCTACTTTTTCAATCACTACTTAAAAAGTGAATGCTGATTTAAGGACCTGAATATTATCCTATAACATCTCAATTCATCTTTGCTTCAGGTTTTACATGGGCTAACATATCTTATCCTGCTGAATTGCCCAACAGAAACATGACACTATTCAAATTACTTTATCTCTTGACACTTAACTGAGTCTGCACAGATATATACTTAAAGCAATATTTTATAGTGCAGAATAGAATATTACTGCACAGGCTATTTCAGCAGTATACATTTAACAGATTTTTTTTCAGCCATTATTGCTGTTATCACCCAGTTTCCTCCTGACTGTTTTGCACTTGAACTGCTATTGCATTGCTTTTCCCTACTACATTTTGTTCCAGATGTTTTTCATTTATTCTTTGTCTTTTTAGTATACCTTTGGACTAAAGCTGGAAACCCAACAAAAATGCAACTCTTAAGCAATTGCAATCCCTTCCTTATATCGGATTTCTAAAATTCACATCATATCTTTGTTTTGGACCACCTTTTTGTGATGTCCAAATATCTGTTTTGGTTGTTCTTGATTTTCTGCTATTTTATGGTACTCGAATGTGCTCATTATGTCTGTTCCTTAATTGTGATCTTCCCAAATTCTGTTAAAGGATAATTCACTGTTGGAAGGCTCTTGATTAGGCATTCATGACTTTTTCAGGATGCTAATGAGGTTGATTTTTGCAATGAATACCTTTTTGCTATCAATAGTTCTTTCAGATGCTAACCATAGTTTACCTTGCCTAGTTTCTTACAGAAACAAACACTGCCAATAATATCAATTTAGAGATGAATGCAGAGTTAATTTTGTAACATCAGGTGTTGTCTCTTCCACGCACCAACCAGTTGTGGGGTGGAGGCATGCATGATTGGGAAAATGATGTACACTAGATGGAAATCTTTTTGAAAAAAATAAGTAAATAACAATGGTAACTGCCCAAAAAACTGAATTTGTTCATGGTTGTCTGCTTGCATTATTTAAAAATAAATCTTGTTCCCATTATTAGGAGTAGAAGTTGGGAAAGATCAGCAGTTCACCATAAACACAAAGGGAGCAGGGGGGCAAGGTAAAGTGGATGTGATGATCTCCAGCCCTTCTCAGAAACCTGTGCCCTGTGCGGTGGAGTCGGTTACCAGTAAGGATGCTTGTGTTGCCAAGTACATCCCCAAGGAAGAAGGACGATACATGGTAGATGTAATGTATGACAGGAATCCAATTGTAGGCAGCCCATTCACTGTGGAAGCTGAACTACCTCCAGATCCTTCAAAGGTCAGTTATCCAGTTTTTTCTGCTGTGGTGTTTTCTACCTTTTTTTTTTAAAGCTTCTAGGTTCTTTGATATAGAAACCAAATTTAGGAACTGAGGAAGGCTCGAACAAGTCAAGGTGCTCAATTTTTTTTTTAGGACTAAGTAAAATCAAGTGGAACTACAATGCAATTCTCAGTTGAAACCACTAAGTGCTCCCTTTTTGGTAAATAACTCAGAAAAATCACTTTGGAGCTATCCTGGTTGAGATGCTGAACATTATTTTGTTCAGTATTTTAAGTAAAGTTTACTTCGCTAATAGTTTCTGCTGTATCAAAGTTTGAACCCGTGAATCAGGGTGGTTGAAATCTTTAGCTCTCCACTTGTAGTGGTAGCATCCACCTTTCTTTGACTTGTATTTGTTTTCCTGAAAGTTGTAGGATCGTTATCTGACAGTACTTTGTTTCTGTGGCATTATTAAAATTTTGGTTTGATAATTTCCATGAACGTTTTCTTTTGCAGGTAAAGGCCTATGGGCCGGGCCTTGTAAGTGGTGTTGTCGGCAAATCTGCCGAGTTCACCATAGATACCAAAGGAGCCGGCACTGGTGGGCTGGGTCTCACTGTGGAAGGTCCATGTGAAGCCAAGATTGAGTGCTCAGATAATGGGGATGGAACTTGTTCAGTCTCCTATTTACCAAACGAAGCTGGTGAATATCTTATTAATATTCTGTTTGAAGAAGTTCACATTCCAGGCTCTCCATTCAAGGCAGATGTGAAATTGCCCTTTGACCCTTCCAAAGTTATTGCCTCTGGTCCTGGTTTGGAACGTGCTAAAGTTGGAGAAGCTGGACTATTTACTGTTGACTGTTCAAAAGCTGGTCCTGGCGAATTGACCATTGAACCAGTATCAGATAAAGGTGTTCAGGCTGAAGCCCATATTCAGGATAATGGTGATGGCACTCACACAGTCAGCTACATTCCACTTCAGCATGGCCTACACACAATTGCATTGAAGTATGGAGGGCAATCTGTGCCCAAATTTCCAGTGCAGTTGCAGGTGGACCCAGCAGTTGATACAAGTGGTGTAAAAGTATATGGGCCTGGAATCGAAGGACGTGGTAAGTATTTTATTTTTCTCCAGCTATTTTTAAGATCTCTTCGTAACATTGTTCTACTTTGATATTTCTCCCACTGATGGACCACCCCCAAACCACTGATGCACATGCATCAGTTGTTTTAGATTGCTGTGGTATGAAAGTGTTAAACTCCTGAGTAGAAGCTATAACTAGAAAGAGCCAATTTGCATTTATAGAATATCTCGAAGCAATTTCCAGACAATTAAGTACTTTTGAACTCTTGCTGCTGCTTTAAGTAATTATAGCAGCCAATTTGTCCACAGCAAGGACGCACAAACAATAGCAATGGCATGAACCACCAGGTTATCTGTTTTCAGAGATAGTTGTGGAGTGCCAGTCATGACAGGTTTGCTGCTGCTCTTTGCCAAGTGCTGTAGGATCTGTTACTTCCTCCTTTTGAGGTCAGATGGAGACTTGGTCATCTTTTGAATGTGGTTAACTAACACTAGTATATCCTGGACTGTGATCAAATCAATGAGCCAGAGGTAAGCATGCTATTCGAGTCCAGACCAATGCCTAGTGAGGCTTCGCTACCCTTCTACATTAAATGTTCCCAGGTTTGTGGTTAGAACATGAATTAAATTGACAAGCATATACCTGTACCCAATGTTTTACTTGTGTAACCCTATTCTAATTCTGAAATTTAACTAGCAAGTTAAATTTTGGTCATTTATAAAAAAGCATTCATCTATAGATAACTGCAATACTGGCTGTAAAATGATCATTGTGTGGAGCTGACTACGTAAAAGATTCAATCTGAACTATAGTTACCTGAGGCAAGAAATCTCAATTCCCACTTATGTGCACAACTTGCAGCTGTACAAAATCTAATGTAGCTAAAATTCCAATGTCATTGTAATCAGTATGCAAAACTATAAACTAGTCATGATCTATCTAATATTTTTAATATACATTTTTAATGCATATTTGGAAAAGCAGAGGGAACAAATTACCTTATTTGAAGCAAAGAAGCTATCATAGAGATAATCTGATCCAAATATACTGTGTGCGTTCTTTAATCACCAATTTGCAAAACTGGAAGTAAGCTGGTCTAAATGGAGGACTAAAGATTTTAAGGTCATGCTAACCACTGCTAGATGTGTCATATGGGGGGGAAGAATGGATAAGGATAATAATGGAATTCAAAATTAAATGGCATAAATGCTAATTACTGGTGGATTGAACCACTAAGTGCAGTAAAGTGGCTAACAATTTGGCTGTATAGTAGGTTGAACATTATTCTGACAAGGATAATCATTTTTTGTAGAATGCACTGGTTTCACTACAGAGCATTGTGTATAGTTCTGCTCTGTATTCTAAAATGGGGGTAAAACTAACTTTGAAAACATTTCTGAAGACGACAGCTAAACGTAATCTGGGTTCAGGCATCTGATGGGTTAAGAAACCTGGGAAGGATCGTCAATAAGGCCTTCAAGGAATATAAATGAATCAAATCCTAAATTGACAGACACACCAAATTCTAACCAAGGGACATGGACTCTCTGAAAAGGGATAGTAAGCTGACAGCTCTTAAATATTTTCCGTGGTGGGTGATGAATGGGTAGTTTGTCTAAGTGAAGTGTCAGCAAATTCCAAAAAGCAAGACCAGTAACTGAGGTATGGGATGTTTCTATGTTCCCAAGTAGAATTTGCCAGCATGCCTTGCTAGTGCAATATTTCAGTACCATGATTATGGTGTTCACATACAGTTTAGGCATTGAAATTTAAGTTTCTGGAATTTTCTGCATGAACACCATTAAGCAGATGAGTGATTTACCTATTGAAGTTTGGTTAAAAATTCCCTTTTTTTTTTTGTCTCGACCTTCTGCTAATTAGACTCCATCAATTGTAAATCTCAATTTTTAGAGTAATCATGTGAGGAACCCAGGCATAAAAATCTTGGTATATTTGGGAATTTTATGAATTCTTGTGCTCGATCTGTCACTCCATATTTAGGTGATGCATTTTAAAATAGAGTTGATTATTTGTAAACAAACTTTCTCTTGCTGGTTTTCTCATAAGTAAGCACAGCATGGCTTCAAGGTTGCAGGTAATCCTTATACTTTGAACGGCTACTTTGCCGGTGATACTAAATGTTTGGCAGCTCACAGAGCCATTATAGCTGACCCTTGTGGACCCTGGGGTCCTTGTGTTGATGTTTAGCAAAAGTTATTACACAGTCAAGGAAGGGGACCTCCTAGAGATCTCCAAGTCCAGGGAAACTTTAGATAGCTTTAGTGTTCCAACATTGATTTGTGAAAATTAGCTGATCTTGAATGCACAGATGTGATTAGTTTCATCCATAACACATTGCAGCTATGACTGAAGAGCAGCCAGGGCAATAATGGTCAAATTTTGTTTAGCTCATGCTGCATTGCTTTTTGTAGGAGTTTTCCGTGATGCTACAACTGACTTTACAGTGGATGCGAGTTCATTGACCAAGATGGGAGGAAACCACATCAAAGCAGGCATCATAAATCCTTCAGGAGCTCGCACCGATTGTCTGATTAAGGATAATGGAAATGGGACATATGCAGTGGAATACACTCCATATGAAAAAGGTATGACGCAAAGTCACTTCTTTTAGTATGCAGAAGGCTTGTGATTTGGGAGTCTTCATTCCTTTCGAAGTACCTGGCTCCATAATATGTTCTTGTGCCTTTGCTGCTTCATCAGTTAAAGGACTTAGGAGGTTCAAATTAACAATAGTCAAATTGGCATACTGTTTTATCTCCATTTTTGGATAAACAAGATCATTTTAGACAAACTGCTACATTCCACACCAACATTGTAGTAATAGCTGCTACTCTAAGAATTCTGACCAGAGACCCACAGTTATATTTTCAGATTATAAATTAATCAGTGGCAATCATAAACTATAGTCAATCTTCAGTTCAGTCTACGAGTACATTAAGATCAAAGAACTACTTTGGCAGTAGCCATAGCAGAAGTGTTCTCATTGAGGCATACAAGATTCTGTGGTTCAACAAGCTAGATGCACAGGTTGTTTCACCTGGCTGGGGAATCTTAAACATGAGAGCATAATCTCTGTATAAGGGGTTGATCATTTAGGACTGGTGAGAAATTACTTCACTGAGGATTGGAAATCTTTGGAATTCTCTACCCAGAGGGTTATGAATGCTCCATCATTGAACACCTATTTAAGACTGAGACAGATTTTTGTCTCGGGGAATCTAGGGATCTGGGGAGTGAGTGAGAAAGTGGAGTGGAAGTCAAAAATCAGCCATGATTGTATTGAATGGCAGACCAGGCTTGATGGGCCAAATAGTGTACTCCTATTTCTTATGTTCCACTTTTTTTTCTTAGCATTTATCACAGCAAAAACTTTTTTAAAAAGTGAAATGAATTTCTTCCTACCCCCAGTATTAGAACAAAGTAAGGGTTTAACCTCTCAACTTTCAGTGGTAAATTGTTTTTTTCCTTTTGGTGCAGGTATGCACTCTGTTGATGTAACCTATGACGATGCACCAGTTATGAATAGCCCATTCAAGGTAGGAGTCACAGAAGGATGTGACCCGTCACGTGTCTCAGCAAGTGGACCTGGACTTCAGGGGGGCTTGACCAACAAACTGAATAAATTCTCTGTAGTAACAAGGTAATCTTCAATTTCTTAATTGCCCTCCGCTTGGAAAGTTCATTTTCTTTAGCTCAGGGATTGGATTAGAAGAGACCTGGATACATTTCACTGCAATGACAGTCCCTTAACACCATCCTAGTTCCCCTCATTCCTGATCACAAACATGGTTGAATCCATAACCGGTGACTCTTGACTGCCATGAGATAAAACAGCATGCATATATAGAGGATCTACAGTTATTCTCCACAGGCTTATAATATTTATCAAGATAGAGGTCAATGTTTGTGACCCACAAACCCTGATGACTGCAATTTATTTACTGAACCTTAATTTAAGATATTTTATTGTCTATTTCTTTGGGTCTAGATATTGGTTTGATTACTGGTCACATTATGTTGATTTGTGGTAGGATGAAGAGAGTTTGAAGTCTGCACCACTGTTTAACTTCACTGCCATGGAACAATTTATTTTAGATTGAATAATGGCACTACATCAAACTTGCTTATGTGGGAGAGTTGTAATGTATTTTGCATATCAGTAAAGCACTGAAAAGAATTTTAAATCATTTGTAGTTTGACAGAATAAAGTTAATCTTAACAAAGCTAGTAACTGGAAATCTTGTGATAGAGGGGCAGGTACTGGTGGCCTTGGGATTACTGTTGAAGGACCTTCAGAGGCAAAGATCTCTTGTAAGGACAACAAAGATGGCAGCTGCAGTGTTGAATACACCCCTTACACCCCTGGAGATTATGATTTGAATATTACCTACGGAGGGCAGCACATAACTGGTAAGCCTTTTTAAATTTGTTTTACTCAGCATTAAACTACTGCTTCAAATAAACCGTAATCTTTAGTTTGTGTTACATGGGTATTGAATTCAGGACAAATAGCTAGGTCATTCTGTTATTTCAGATAATATCAGAACTCCAATTATGGAAGGAAACTATTGTTTAACTGTGCATTTATGTTCCCAAGATACTCAACTGCCATGTTCACCTCTCCCTCTTTAGACATATATTTATTTCAGGATGCATTCATTCTACACAAATTTTAATATCAGTATCAACAAATCGGAACAAATTTTGCCTCTGCCTGCATAAGAGTAAATCTTTTGGTGGAAAATTTGTCTAAACCCTGATTGATGTAATTCATTTGTTAGTAAAAAATTTTCCTGAAATAATCTCTGCTTCAAAGTTGGTTCTCCAATGGATTTAAATTTTAAACTGTTTTGGTCAATTTTACTATTGAGTCGTTTTTTTTCTCTGAAATGTTCTTAAATTGGGATTGGATCATGGGAATAAGAAGGCCTCAAAGGTGGATTGGAATGCATTTGTACAGTAATTTAACAATATTTAGATTTGTGGATACTACATTTTGTAATATCAAATATGCATTTATCTAATTGTCCATTTCAATATTTATCCTTGTGAAAACTGAAATCCCTGTACCTTTTCTAAATTACCACTTAAAATGATCCAAAGTTTGAAACATTGAAGTATCCTTTTTTTTTTGTAGGTAGTCCATTTAAGGTACCAGTCAAAGATGTTGTGGATCCAAGCAAAGTGAAGTGTAGTGGGCCTGGGCTGAGTTCAGGAGTACGAGCCAAAGTTCCACAACATTTCACTGTGGACTGTAGCAAGGCTGGAAAAGCTCCCCTTCATGTAACTCTGTTAGGACCAAAAGGTAAGATCATGATAGTTTTTATTAACTCTTGATCAAAAACCAAGACACTGTAGGTGTAGGTCTACACATGAATGTATACTCCTGGGTTGGAAGGGTGAGGATTCCTGGTATAAATTTAAGGTTGAATGATAATTCAGTTGTATGTACTGTGCTTGTGTGTTAGGTACATGCTTGTATGAAGTGGAATTTTTATTTGCGTATTGTCTTAAAGTTTTTGACCCATTGCACAGCTAGGAAATGCTGTGGTCTTTTGGCAAGGGCATCACTTGTCACCTTTTTCAGCGACTATTCAGATTTTGCTGCAAGTTTGAGGTTTTCTGTTCCAGTTGGTGAGGCACAGCCCCAACCATGGCGCAGTCCTTTGAAAACGATTACAGACTTCTTTAAAGGAGAGACCAAGGAAGATGACAGTGAGACAGGTTTGGATTTGAGCTGCTTAACCTCAACAAGGCAAGAAAGGTGGCGGGCGTAAATGGCCGGGAACCATTGTGCTGGTCCTGTCTGCTTTTACATTAAGAGCCAAAGAGCTAGACCTAATGCTTCCTGTAGAATTTTAGTTTCCATGTTGTCACTCTAACCTGGTCTTGTTGTGTTAATTTTGTATAAATGATTTTTAAAATCTAATTCCATTTTATTTTGTAGCCCCTCCAGATTTAGCCCTAATCAGATTGCCTTAGACCTAAGATGAAAACAGTTATGCAATCAGTATTTAATAATTGCATGTTTCTGCTACATTTCTTGACAAATTTCTGCATGACCCAGTTGAAAATTTATTTTAAATTCTGGACATACTCCTGTAAATTTTTTGAAGAATCCTGAATGACTTGAGCAGATTGCTTCACAGCTTTCATTAGTTTTGAAAATTTTGACACTGCATACCTGACCTGGTAGGAAATTATTTTCAAACCTTTGCTCATTGAAAGTTTTTTTTTGTTTTGGGTTTGCTTCAATGCCTTCTAATTGGTCAATACAGGCTGATTTTAAGTGAGCTTACTACTAAATCAGTTTGTGAATTTTAGCTTTCACTTGCAATGTTTGAAATTTAAATTTTAGGGCTGCATTACTTCCATGAGAATTATGCTTTATTAATGGGAGTGTTCTAATACTCCAAAGCCTGTAGCAAAAATGTCAGTCAAATGGGACTGTGCTTGCTAGTATTTGCATTTAAATACAGAAACTCTTTAGGAACTGGACTCTGGGAGGGCATACCTGCATACAAGTAACAATGTCAACATTTTATAAAGATGTAAAAAGATTCTTGTTGATTTTTCCATTATGCAATGTTTGAGATTTTACTGAGGTGAGGATGGAATTGTGGGGAGTTTGATTCATGGCCAGGCAGCACACCTAGGTGCATAATATTGCAAGTCTCTATCTATATCTACTTTCAGTGCTGCTCTAATTCAAAGCAAACCTTAAAATAAGAACTTTGAATGAGTAATTCTGTAATTTAATATGGACTAAAGTAGTGAAATATTTGCTTAACTGCACTGCGAACCATGAGTACAAGGCTCCAAATGGATATCTCTTTCCTCTGCACTCATATTTTCTTGAATGGCTTAACATGAAAAATCTACTAAAGCTAGTAAAATGGTCTTTCTTGACTCTCTGCTTTACAGGTTTTGCACCATTAGGTACTGTTAGAAGGCAATGCATTGTGTTAAGACTAACCAGCTTTTTGTGTACAGTTGACTCTGTTTTAATGAAAACACATGGGGTTATTTTATTTAGCATAGTCCTTTTTTTTGGTTTGGACTGATGATATGCAAGAGTTTTAGTATTTTCATCTCTTTTCTCTTGCAGGCAAAATTGAGCCTGCTGAGGTTATTGACAATGGTGATGGCACTTACACCGTCAGCTACACACCTTCTCTCGAAGGGCCTCATTCAGTCTCTGTCCAGTACGGAGACGAAGATATTCCTCGCAGGTATCAGAAACGTAAACCTCGATTAAACTGTGCAGGGCATCTTGCTGTCAATCTTAGCTCTTTTTATAGAATTGTTGCATTATCTGTAAAAACACTAAGAAAATGAACCCTTGATCCAATGTCTGAACATACAACAGGTTGAAAACCACACACCAGTGTTCTAAAGAGAAATAATTGTCCTGATTTAAGTTCGTGTTCTACCAATATTTTCCTCTGGTTAGCATGACTTAACAGAAATCTACCTCATGTTATTGGAAATTAACAATGATCTTAAATTTAATTGACTAATTTCATTTGTACTTGCACTCCTATTTACCATCTATATAATCCTTTATTTGACTGTTAAGATTTTACATTTGAAGTGCTTACTAGCCTAACTTTAATCCTATAGGGGCATATTCATCATTACTCTTATACTTTTTTGTTCATATATGCATCCATGAAAAACGTTTTTTGTAAATTTTGATTCAATTGTGTCCATGTACATGGTCCAACTTGGATAGTTTCATTTTTTCCATTTTTTCAATTCTCTGGTATTTGGAGTGCCAAGCAAAACTGCTACAACGGCATTATGATCTGGCTACGTATTAACCAAGCATCCATCTTTGAGTGGACTCAAGGTGTGCAATTTGTTTTTGGAATAAAAATGTACGTCCATCAGTGTGACAAGGATTAAAGTATTTTCCATTTTGTTTTTCTTAAATGCATACAGTCAGGCATCTTAATCTTTTTATTGATGGTAAATATAACAAGCTGGTAGTAATATCCATAATTCATTCCAATCGTTCAAAAGAATGTCAGACTAATTTTATTGTATGTATTTGTTTTAGTCCTTTCAGGGTTAAGGTGCTGCCAACTCATGATGCCAGCAAAGTGAAAGCCAGTGGACCAGGCCTTAATTCTTCTGGTGTACAAGCTAGTTTACCTGTGGAATTTACCATTGATGCCAAAGATGCTGGAGAAGGACTCCTTTCAGTACATGTAACTGTAGGTTCTAAATTTGTTTCCCTTTTCTCTATATAGTGGATGAATGTGGGGCTATAGTAAGCTGCATCAGTTTCAAATATTTCCCCTCCAATGGAAAGTAGGCAATTAAGCTTGTTGTCCTGGTTGCTTGTGCAGCAATATGATAATTAATGTCTGTTCTTGCAGTTTTAAACTCCGTATCAGAATCTTCATTTACGTTTTGATAGCAATAGCCTATAATTTTTTATAGAAAGTTTAATCTGCAATGTAACCAATTTTAGCCAACAACAACTGAAGATTGCCTGCTTTGTTCAGCCAGACTTGATTTTAAGTTGCTGTAGAATTTATTTGGACAGACTATCTAGCCTTTTTGCCCTCCTAATCCTGCCACCTAGCTAAGTATGAAGAACCTTGTCCTGGCTATGTTTTCCTGACAGAAAATGTGGTTAAAGTGTAATCATGCTTGTTTCTCACCTTTGCGATTTTGTGTATGAAGTGATTGGATTGGCATTAATGTATAATTCAAGTATTCATTTGTGTAGCTAGGTTTGTGCAATATTTTTAATGGCTTACTTAAAAAATTTAGAGCAGCTACTCTAGTGACTTTTGCTAATGCTGAAGAAAATATTTTATGCTACCATAATACAAAACTTAGTCTCTGGATAAGCAGTGAAGATCAAAATGATGTAGGGAGGAGCAAATGTAATGAATTGCTGAAAAAGTGAGTGACTTGCCAAGGTATGTTAAACTAGTTGAAAGCTTCCAAAAATAGAATACATTTTCTTGATTCTAATAAAATAGCAAGACACTGGATCAAATAAGCTAGTAGCTGTCCATGCAGCATTGTTCTTAAACTGTGTATATTGCAGTGTTTCTTTTTTTTTTAAATAGTCTTCATTTGGTTAAAAGCTTGTTGCATAAACCTGTTACTGTTCCCTAGTTTAATCATTGGTGTCCTTTTTTCTGTAGTGCAGTAACGTAGATGCTGCACCATAATTGCTTTTCTGACCATTGGCAATGAATCACAATGGCTATGCAAGTGTGACATAGACAAATTGGTATTGAATAAGCATATTGCTATTAAATGTGATGCAGTACTGGATCTAGCACAACTTTTTTTTTTGTGCATACCCGTAAAGAGAATGTGTCGCCTTGCATTGTAGCTTTGCTAAATATGATCATTTTAATATTTTCAATTGTTCCCTTTTGCGGTTCATTTAATTTCTTTCACAGTTAATTTCTATCCATTCTTTTTAGTTGCAAGGGTGGGGAGAAGGCTGTAGTTGCCATTGTAATCTTGGTATAGGTTGTTCACTGCAGCTAACTGAACACATCTAAGGTGAGAGTTTTCTGCCATTGTAAACGCCAGCACTCAACCACCACCCCCTCCTATGTCTTGCCTGCTTTGGGTAAATCAGAACCATTTTTCCTTGAATTGAGCATTAGTTAAAAGTATACATAACAAGATGCAAATTTAACATGCTTTTTTTGGGATGCATTGTATAGCTGAGCTGTAAAAAAATTCAGCTTATTAGCCACTTCAGTGGCTGCTTTTTTAAATATTTCAGCATTTTGAATGTTAATTTAGCTTGATGGTGAATACTGTCATAATAAAGACATTTGTCTGCAGGATCAAGAAGGGAAGCCAAAGAAAGCTAATATCCACAATAATAATGATGGCACCTACAAAGTTTCCTACATACCAGACAAGGCTGGACGTTACACCATTGTAATCAAATATGGAGGTGATGAGATCCCAGCATCTCCTTACAGAATCCGTGCAGCAGCTACTGGTGATGCCAGCAAGTGTACAGTGTCAGGTATATGACAGATTTGTTTACTTTTTGTATAATGAGACTTGTAAAAATCCTTTTCTTCAAAAGGATAAACAATTGCCTTGTGGTTTTGAGGAAATGCTTGATTGTTGCAGTAAGTGGGTGGATTAATGGTGGTAGAAACATTGGTTACTGGTGATTTTTGGTTTGAGCTCTTGCATATAATTGTGTAAATAATGACAGTTTGCTTTGGTAGAGAAGCCAGCAACGTTGGAGTAGAATTGGGAACAAAAGCACATTTATTTCTGATCAATGCATTTTGCTAGATCACTTGACTGTCATGCTGTAATGAAGAAATACTGGATTATGACACAACCACCACTTGCAAGTGACCCTCCAAGCAGCTTGCCATCCTGACATGGCACCATGTCACAATTCCTTCACTGTCACTGGATCAAAAACCTGGCCCTCCCTTCTGCTGTCCTTCTAACTGCACTGTGGGTGTACCTTACCTGCACGAGATTTTTAAAGGCAGCTCGCCACCTCAATGGCAGTCAGGGATGGGCAACAAATGCTGGTATTGTCAATGACACTGACATCCTGTGAGAATTTTTTTAAAAATAACTGAAATTTACAGATTTACCATCTTGGACAATTCATTGTCCATTTTAATTAAGCGATGCAAATTAAGCACTAAATTCCCAATTTGCTGCTTTATTGAATTTGAATTACATGACTGATTTAATTTGAAGCGAACTCAAAGGTTGCATAGTAATGCTTTAATTTTCCATTTCTAAGGTTCTGGCCTTGGGCCCACCGTTCAGCTGGGAGAAGAACTGGGAATGAAGGTAGATGCGAAAGCTGCAGGCAAGGGCAAAGTCACCTGCACAATCTGCACCCCTGATGGGACTGAAGTGGAGGCAGATGTTATTGAAAATGATGATGGAACTTATAACATCTTCTATACAGCACCTGAAAAAGGAACCTATATTGTTTATGTCCGCTTTGGAGGAGTAGATGTTGCCAACAGCCCATTCAGTGTAGTGGTGAGCCTCCTCTTATCTGGTGTCCTTTTTAATTATGGAAGATGAAACATCTGTACTATTTTTTTGGAGTATGTCCAGAATTACAATTACTGAATTGTCCAAGGAAATCGATCCCCTTTCACACTTATCACTCCTCTGTTTTAATTTATTCATAGTCAAGTTTGTTATCTGCAGATTTGTCCTATTTCTTTGTTACCTTTCTTAATCTAACACAATTTGACCGAGCTGCAGGAGACCAAGTAATTTTAAATCAACTTGAATTTATTGTACAGCTACAAACAAAGTGTAAATGGAGCAGTGTTTGAAAAGTAGAAAACATTCCTGTAATTATTGACCCCTGCTCTCAACTCTTACTGACCAAAGCCTAATTAACGTTTAGCACGTTAGCGCTCAAGCATAGGAGACCTGTTGACTTTCAACTTGATAACTAGCCTATCAAAGAATCTAATGGATCAAAACTAACCCAAATGTGCACTTTCAATATTGCAGAATCCCAAAGCAAAATGTGTTATTTGAAATAACAAGATGCTTTTGTTCAGTAAAACTGTGCAATCCTCACCTCTCCTTGCAAAATGGCTCAGTGTGAATATTGAACATGGGAGGCTTTTTGTGATCTATATTCCTAGTTTTTGAATATGCAGAAAAATGCCTTCAATTAATTTTGAATTGCCCCATCCCAAACTTGTTTACCTTTTCAGTCCAAATTGAATACAGCATTGACTGAAGGATAATTTATCATGCGTGTTTATATACTGGACTCTCGTGTTAAATTCGAAACAGGCGAGTTTTTATTTTGACTTTGTCCGTTAGTATTGAAATTTCCATTCTCTACAATACACATGTAGGTCTCCTGACCATGAAGTTTTTGCAGAAAAGCTTTAGAAGTTGAGTTCTTGCTACATGCCAAGCACTACACCCCCACAAATCCTATCATCAACCTCTATTACACTAAATTTAAATAGGTGTCCAAAGATTTTGGGAAAACTGTGGTCAATGCCTCTGCTATGTCTACTCCACCCTTTTTTTTGTGTTCTGGAATGAATGCCAGCTGAGCTTTGACTTTTCTCCCCCACTTCTTGCCTCTATTAACTTTGTGTTCAAATGGAATCTATATCTCCAGTAGTGCTGTTTCCATATCCACCTAAGATGCTTCTGCAGTCTCTTTCAGATCCCTCATAGACTGAAACCAAATAACCTGTACCATTCTGACACACTACAAAGTGGACTCCCTTACCTAGAGTTAGGTTTTTTGGCTACTATAAAAGCCTTCACTGTTTATCAGCCTGGGCATATTTTATCTTTTATTTTGTTCTGGTTTCTTCATTATTGTTGATCTAATTTATCTCTTTTTTGTGTACCAAAAAAATCAGTGAACTGTTGTTCTCTCCAGGTTGGGAAATATATTTACTTTTATTGAGCTTGTATTTAAATCTTTAGTACTATTGATCTGCTGATTTGGTTTCTTTTGTTAACCAATTAACAACCTTTTTTTGAGTTCAGTGTTTCTGACCACTCCTGCAGACCTGTTTGCACCTTTATGGTCTGGGTGTGTTTCTTTACTTCATCCTGCCCACTTATTGCTATATTGATCCTAACTTTCTCTCTGTGGCCATTTTATAAGTATGAAGAACCATTGGAGTTCTTCAATCTTAAATGGAAAGTACTTGTCTATTTCTTGGCACTTGACTTATTTTCAAATGTTGTGTGCTACCTGCATCTAAAGCTTAATCCTGTAGGTGGCTGTCTGTGATTAGTAAATTGGCTGTATTTTCTCTCCCAATTGTTTTGTAGTTTGGTAGAATGATTAGAGGAGAGTAGAATTTTTTTTCATCCGGAGTGATGGGAGTGTGGAGCTCACTGCCTGAAAGGGTGGTAGAGGCAGCAAATTTTAGCACATTTCAAATGCACAGCCAAGGTTTAAATGCCTTGGGCTATAGGCCAAGAGCTGGAATGTGGAATTATGCCTGATAACAGGCACATTAGGCCAAATGCACCCCGCCCTTTGCTGTAATTTCAAGGATTCTGAATATGAGGTGTTCAAAATGTACAAGGTGGGAGGTTTCAGAAATTCCTTCCATGACCAGAACTTGCTAGTTCAAATGTCATCGTTTGGTAAATATTAACAGATGCAAGACCAAAAAAAGTAGTGACTGCAAGTACTAGTTTGCACAAGATTTTTAATACCTAGAATATATCTCATGGCATTACTGAATGATTTGGGAGATGTATTGTTTTACCCTTCACAAATAACATTGTCAAATCCATTGTGGAAGTAAATATCCTTTTAGGAAGTGTGCTATGAATTTAATATGAATAATAGTTGGCCTTTTAGATTTGGGTACTGATACTTTTTTTAAAAACTGGCAACTGGTTGAATTATTCTGTAACCAAATTTAAATGTATTGCTCCACATAGAATTTGACAATGTAGTGTTTGGTCTAAACACCTAGATTGAACAATTTAAGTGAATAATCAAATGTGCTTTGTGACAAAGAACTAACTTGCTATTTACCATTCACTCACTAGGCCACAGATGAAGTTCCAATAGTGCCACAGCAGCTGGTACAGCAGCAGCAGCAATCTCTAAATGCATATCCCCCTGGCTTCCAACCCTGGGTACAGATTTTAATACACTTAACTTTCTATTCCTCTCCTGTTTTCTTCCAAAGCTAGTGTTCACAGCTTACTGGGATCTGGCATCTGGACTACTTGATCTCCTCTTTCTATCCAATTTTTAGCTGCTGTGAATTTTACTTTCATTAGCTGATGGATGTTAAACACTCTTACAGGTGAATGCAGCGTTTGCGGTTTACTCCTATTTTATCAGGGACTTCAAGTTTTGGGTGCCCAAGATACTTCAATGTTTTGTAATTGCAGTCCCTAGTATTTGTGGCAGGCTGGTTGGTGAAATGTGATTTGCCTGTTGTGTTGGGCAGTTTAAAACTAACAGCAGTTAAAGTTCATCACGTTTACAAGGAAACTGCACCTTAAGGTGCAAACCTTTGAATTTGAATTCAATTCAATTCAATATAAGTCTGACCACGAAACCATTGCATGTCATGAAAACCGGTCTGGTTCACTCGTTTCCTTGGAAGGAAACCTGCTGTCCTCACCTGGTCTCACCTGCATATGACTCCAGATCTGCAGTAATGTGGTTGACTCTTAAATGCCCTCTGAAATGACCCAGCAAGTCACTCTGTATCAAACCAGTAAAAAGGAATGAAACCAGACCCACTGGCAGAACAGACCAGCAGAGGTAGCTGGGTTTAATAAAATCTCAAAACCCACCAACAATTTACTGAACAAAGAGGCACATAATGCTTGTTAATTGAGATTGCACTTTGATACTTTACTTTGTATCTCGCTTGCTGCTTTGCAGTTCTTTTCCAGGCACAAGTCAACAGGAACCTTCTCTAAATGAATTGACGTCTTGCAATTCGACTGGGCGTCCATGAGGTGCTGTGGGCCATCAGCAGAATTTTCTAACGCAATCTGTAACCTCATGGCCCAGCATATCCCCCATTCTACCATTACTGCCAAATCAGGGGATCAACCCTGGTTCAATAAAGAGTGTATGCCAGGAGCAGCACCAGGCATACTAAAATGAGGTGTCAGCCTGGCAAAGCTAAACAAGACTGGTGTGCCAAACAGCTTAAGCAGGAATTGATAGTGAAGTGATTTCACAACCAACAGATTGGATCTAAGCTCTGCAGTCCTGTCACATCCAGATGTGGACAATTAAGTAACTTGTTAGAGGAGGAGGCTCCACAAATTTCCCCAAACTCAATGATGGAGGAGCCCAACACATCAGCGTAAAAGATAAAGCTGAAGTGTTTGTTACAATGTTCAGCCAGGAGTGCTAAGTGGATGATCCATCTTTGCCTCCTCCAGAGGTCCCCAGCATCAACTATGCCCGTCTTCAGCCAATTCTATTCACTCCATGATATCAAGAAACAGCTGAAGGCACTGGATGGTGCAAAGGCTATGGGCCCTGGACAATGTTCCAGCAATAATACTGAAGACTTGTGCTTCAGAACTTGCCATGCCCTGAGCCAAGCTGTTCCAGTACAGCTGCAACACTGGCATCTACTTAGCTATGTGGAAAATTGCTAATTCCTGCCCTGTATACAAAGCAGGACAAATCCAAGCCGGCCGATTTCCTGCTCCATCGGTCGACTCTCAATCATCAGTAAAGTGATGGATGGGGTCGTCGACAGTGCTATCAAGTGGCACTTGCTTAGCAATAACCTGCTCCCTGATGCTCGGCTTGGGTTCTGCCAGGGCCACTCAGCTTCTGACCCCATTTCAGCCTTCGCTCAAACATGGACAAAAGAGATGAGCTTGTGAGGTGAGAGTGATTGCCCTTGACTTCAAGGCAGCATTTGACCACGTGTGACATCATGGATACCTAGCAAAACAAGTCAATGGGAATTGGGGGTATACTGTCTGCTGGTTGGAGTCATACCTAGTGCAAAGGAAGATGGTTGTGGTTGTTGTTGGTGGTCAATCATCTCCATTCCAGGTTGTCACTGCAGGAGTTCAGGGTAGTGTCCTAGGCCCAACTGTCTTTTAGCTGCTTCATCAATGACCTTCCTTCCATCATTAGGTTAGAAGTGGGGATGTTCGCTGAACAATGTTCAGCACCACTAGCAATTCCTCAGATAGTGAAGCAGTCCATGTCCAAATGCAGCAAGACCTGGACAATATCCAGGCTTGGGCTGACAAGTAGCAAGTAACACATTTGTCCCAAAAGTGCCTGGCAATGACCATCTCCAACAAGAGAGCACCTAACCATCTTCTCTAGGCATTCAATGGTATTACCATCACTGAATCCCCCACTATCAACATTCTGGGGGTTACCATTGACCAGAAACTGAACTAGATTAGCCATATAATTACTGTGGCTACAAGATCAGGTCAGAGGCTAGGAACCCTGCAGTGAGTAACTCACCACCTGACTCCCCAAAGCCTGTCCACTATCTACAAGGCCAAGTCAGGAATGTGATGATGGAATACACTCCACTTGTCTGGATGAGTGCAGCTCCAACAATACAAGTTTGACACCATCCAGGACAAAGCAACTTGTTTGAATAGCAACCCTTCCACAAACATTCACTTCCTCCACCACTGACAACAGTGGTAGCAGTGTGTACCATCTACAAGATGCACTGCAGAAACTCACCAAGCCCCCTTAGGTGGCACCTTCCAAACCCACGACCACTACATCTAGAAGGACCAAGTGCGCACATCCCACAAATTAATTTTAACAAACCTAGTTTGGTTCTCTCCTTCCTTCCTCCTCTTTCCCCCCCCGCCCCCCAAACACTCCTGCCAACCACCACCACCAAGTGGCAAGTTTATAAATGACTTAGAAAATAGTTTGCACCTTTCTTTGGCCAATTTTTAAACATGGGTATTTTTATATAATGGGGACTGTTTCAATTTTCCTCCTTTGCAGTTCATAAACCTTTGTCAGCTGAAATATGGATTGAGTGGGAAGAAATGGGCCAAAGAATTCTCATTACTTGCATGAAGTGAATAAATCAATAACACTTTGTTAGGTATTTCTAAAATATAGCATTGAGCCTGATTATGATGACTTGATGTTGGAAAATGAATGTTCCCCAAGAGTGAGGTAACATCTGGTCATTCACAATTTAGCAGCTGAAAGGAGTGACCGCTGGGCTCCTTGAAGGCTTTGTAAATAAGTGTTGTCAGCCTTTGGGATGTTTGCCAGCCGCCTTGCCCCAACACTAGTTATTTTAATGCTGATATCCTAGGACTGTAGAATGCAAACTGAGATCAGATGTTTGAAAGTAAGTTTCTTAATTAAACATATAATCTTAAATATTACAAATATTGAGATTTGAGTATTTTGATGTATTGTGGATATTATTCCAAATGGTGTATTTATAGGGGTTACATTAAGTTGGCATAAATGTTACCAACATTGTTCAGTTCTATTTTTATCTAACCTAGGCATTTGTTGCCACTCCTGAATGGTGTAAACCAAGAACAGTTAAGGAGGCAGTGATGTAGTGTTATTGTCACTGGACTGGTGACCTGGGTTCTAATCCTGCCATGGCAGATGGTGCAATTTGAAATCAATAATAAAAATCTGGAATTAAGTCTAATGACCATGAAACCATTGTTTAAAAACCCATCTGGTTCACTAATCTGCTGTCCTTACCTGGCCTACATGTGACTCCAGATCTGCAATAATGTGGTTGACTTTTAAATGCCTTTTGAACAAGGGCAGTTAGGGATGGGCAATAAATGCTGGCCTAGGCAGCGATGCCCACGTCCCATGAACAAGTAAAAGAAAAAACCCCATCACTGTTAACACTAATATTTAACAGTTCAGTTATTGCTCAAGTTTATCTAAAATTAAACCTGCAAGCTACACGTGCCCTACCTGCTTGGACATTGTTGCAGAATCTCTGGTCATTTTGGGAAGAATTATAAATTTGAAATGTTATCATTTTATAATACTGGAGTAGAAAACAGTTTAAAAAGTGCTTATTTCTGCTATGGCACCTTTGTGGTGTATTTTAAGATGTGCAATTTTCATTATCTAAATTTAGTTTTGATGTAAGAATTTGATTCCTGTGAAAATGGAAAACTGAATTGTTTTTAAGATAAATAATTACAATGCAGTTTAACAAAATCCCTCAACTCACCAATTTACAGAACAAATTGGCACATAATTGCTTGTTAATTGAGATTGCACTTTGATCCTTTACTTTCTGTCTCTGCTGCTTTTACTGTTCTTTCCAGGCACAAGAACTCTCTAACTGGATTGACATCCTGGGCTCATGTTGATTTTCCTCTGTTGTACACTGTCGTTGAGATTTCATGTCTGTAAATAGCTGATAATTAACTATCCTTTTAAAAAGAACAAACCTCTTGTTACAGCTAACTTTTTAGTCCAGTTGGAGCTGAGCTGTAGAGCAGTGAAGGCAGTCCTGCTCATGTACTAATACTTGGAGGCCATTATCTGGCTCTTGGTGCTTCAGATTTAATTGCAATTCAAACGACTAATGGGAGAATTCTGGCATTGTGAATGCTTGATATTGATTCCTGTGAATCACTCAATTCAGTTAAACACAATGTACCTTCTGTTTCAGAAACTGAAATAAAATGGCTTTTTTTTTTCTCCAAGACTGCATAGTAAACTTAATTTTTGTGAACAACTTTTTTTTTCTTTCATGGGATGTGGGCATCACTGGCTAGACCAGCATTTTCTTTTATTGACTTTGACTTGGTAATGTAAGTTTGAAATTACTTTTCATCCTGTTCCCAAGGTTCTTGATGGAGCCTACACACCAGTTGATGGAATAGATGGCCTGGGCTTGAAACCTTTTGATGTTGTCATTCCTTTTGCTCTCAGGACAGGGAACATCACAGGTAAGATCTGCCACATATAATGGAAAATAAGGTCTCTTATTGGGTGTCTTGTGGTTGAAATATTTAGTGCAAAATGTTGTGCTCAAGATGGATTTTTAAGTTTTTTTTCCCCTTTTTGTTGCAAGTGCAAGTTGCTGTTTATGGCTGAAATGATTTTGCCCCCTGCTTTACAATAACTTGTAAAAATACATTGTGTACATGGGCATTGCCTCTGCAGAATTAAGAACTCAGCAATATTTAACATTCAAGCGAAACTAGTTTTCACTTCAAGACCTGTTGAGTGAGATCTGTGCCTTGCTTATGTGCCTGTCATTGATCCTCCAGACACTGTCTTGAGCAACTTCAGTTTGTCATTCTTTTCTGTTTTTCAGTCTGGTGGTTATAGCTTTTTTTTAGGCTTGTTGAGCTCATAAGTAATTTGGAAATACAATTTGGTTGTGTAGGACTGGCTCCTGTAATATAGCTGATAATGAAATTGCATAGATTCCTGTTGCCAATGTATTGGATCTGCAAGGCCGTAAGAAGATGGTGTTTTAGCCTTCAAGCCTTTTGTGCTGTTGTGGTATAAAGATGAGGCCACTCAAGTCTGAGTTTCCAGTAAGCACAGGATTTATTCAGGCATATGCTGGGAGGACACAGCCTAGTTCTAGAGTGTCTCTCTCTGATACAAAGGCTGCATAGCATATTTATATCTTTTAGTTATCACATTTCACTATACTACTGTTTTAATACAACCTCCAGTTACGTAGCTGATGAGCAAAATTATTAAGGCTGCCGGTGTCTCTATCTCACTGGGAAGCTGAGAAATGCCTTGGTTCTAACACCCTTAAGCCTGTGCTCTTATTCCCCTAACATTTATTTATCCATCCTGTGAAGGTCATTAAGTTTTATGACTTGATTGTTAGTTGGGTTCCCCCACAGTGTCATACCCAACAACATGTTGGCTATATTTCCCATCATGCTTAGAGCTCTAATAGCTGTATTTGTCTATTTTAAAGCTATTAATACATGTCCGTCCTAATCCATTGGCCCACTTCATAGCCTTCAAACCTCACTCAATATCTCTTAATACCTTGGTTAACAAAAATCAATCGACCTCAGATTAGTTTTAACAATTTACTGTGTATCAATTTCCATCAATGGGGAGAGTTCAGAACTTCTACCACCCTTTTTTATGTAGAAGTATTTCCCAGTTTCACTCCTGAAACATTCAGCTTTAAGTTTTAGACTCTGGGGAGCCTAGGACTAGAACAACCAGTTTCCTCTCTCTACCTTATCTTCCCCTTGTATGAATATTCATTTGGTAGTACAGAGCTTGAGTATTGCTGAAAAAAGAGACATGTCTAAGCTTTTCATCTTGTACTTGTCAGGACATTCAAGAATACCAATATAAGGGGAAAACAATTTTATACTGTATGTGAAGGGAATGCTGATTGGCTGGCAAGTGGCATTGCCATGGAGAATGCACCAGAAATGGTGACAGTTAACTGCCAAGCATTGTTTAAAATTTAAACCTGGCAGCTTTGCCCTGATTGGTCAAGGCATTGCCTTGGAATGAGTCTGTGAATGGCTGTCACTTACAAAATAAGTGACGGCTACTTGCGGACTCATTGGTCAAGGCAAAGTCTCAAGGAATCAGGGTCAAGCTGCCTGGTTTAAATTTTAAACAATGCTTGGCAGTTAACTGTCAGTCACCATTACTGGTGCATTCTCCATGGCAATGCCACTTGCCAGCTATTCAGCATTCCCTTCACATACAGTATAAATTGTTGTTTTCCCCTTATTGGTATTCCTGAAGTGTCTGAGTGCAAGACAAAAGGCTTAGGTCCTTTTTTCAGCAATTCCCATCTGTCTTAAACTTGGATTCAGATTGCCCCTTGACCTTTTTGAGATTCCAGGAAATACAACCCTACTTCTACTAATTCAACCCTTGCAGCTTAGTTATCATTCTGGTAAATTTTATTCTGCACTACCTCCGTGGCTAATACATCCTTAAGGGACGGTGCCCAGAACTGCTCAGTCTTCCAGGTGTAGTCTTATTCGGACTTTGTATAACTAGCATAACCGCTACTACTTTGTTCTTTTGGGTATCTTCTGTGCCTGTTCAGAACGTTTTAATCTATGTACCTGGACTTGCACTGTTTTCAATTTTCCATTTAGAAAGTAACTCAGTCTACCCTTTATCAGGTCCAAAGTGCATGACCTCACGTTTGTTTACATTGAAATCCATTTGATACGGTTTGTCTGTTCACTAAATCTTCCAAAATATCTCTGCAATGTTACGCGTCTGGTGATATTGCTTACAATGTCACCTATCTTTGTCATTTGCAAGCTTGGGTCTGGTTTTCTATCCCATCATCCAAGTCATTAATTAATGAATAACACCCTAGCGCAGTTCCTTGTGGGACACCATTTAGTTGTTTTCTGCCCATTAGGGTAGTGATAATCTCCTTCCACTTGGCCAATTTCCAAACCAGGTCAGTGATTTGCCTTTGGTTCCAAACTTCATCTTTAACTAACGATCTCTTGAGGGGATGCGTCAGCTGCCTTCTGGGAGCCCATATAAATACTCCAACATTCCACTGTCTACTGAATTTTTGAAGAGTTACTTTGTGAACTTGATTAATTTAGTATGACCAAAAGCTTTAGAAATCCAAGCTCCCCCTCTAATCAGTTGAAATTTTTCAAGGTGTCCAATCACCACTATCCTTAATTATAGTCTCTAGGAATATGTCAGTGACACGTTGGGCTAATCTCTGATTCTCCTTTAAATAGCAAATTGACAAACATTTTTCCGATCTAAAGGAACCAAGTTGAGAACTTTGCAAATGCCCCAACTAAATCTTCCAGTGTTCTCAACTACTTCCTTTTAAGAGATCCCCTGTAGCTGGTATGAAAATCATATGCCTACAGCCAGCTTTATTCTTGCATTTTCACATTACAGGAAGTCAAACCTTTGAAAGTATTTTGATGATGCCTAATTGCTGGCAAGTTGAGAACTTTGAAATAGCTTGAAGTGAGGAATAAGTAATATTTTAGTAGCTTGATTCTATTACCCAGTAGTTAGCCAAGATGCAGGACCAAGTGTTAAGATTTCAGAGGTAGTACTAATCTAAATATTACAGTTACTGTACACAGTATTTTAGTAGTAGTGAAAAGGGAGCTACGGTTACAGTACTAGTATTGTTATAATGTGGGTGCAGGGTGGAAAAGCTCACCAGCTTGAGGTTTTTTGGTCCCTTTTTATATAGTAAACCTTAAGCCAAAAGAATGGTAATACAAGGTGGGATTTGATTCCTGTGTAAATGCATAGAACTGGTGGGTGTAATTTGATCTTTTATTGCCTGCTGTTATTACCTAGATCAAGTCTTCAAAATCATGAATAACTTTTCTATCATTCAAAGATGAAGTTTGATGCTTTTATTTTGTTTACTTGCAATTTGTTTAACCTGCATTCTACAATTAGCAGTTATCTTGTATTTGACTAGTTGTATATAATTTATTATATAGGTGAAGTTCACATGCCTTCAAAAAAAACTGCTAAGCCTGAAATCATTGATAATAAGGATGGCACCGTGACTGTCAAATATGCTCCAACTGAGGCTGGACTACATGAGATGCACATCAAATACAATGGCAGTCATATTCCAGGTATCTATTCTTTCTACACCTGTTCAGAACATGTTTTCTTGCATATAATTCAAATTTCACTTGCATAGAAGAAATATTGTGCCTATCAATATTTGGACACATGCCCAAGAATAAAAGTTCCAAGTTAAATTTCAGATGACCAAGTGTTCAAAATAAAACTAGTCTCCATTGATCTTGTCTAATCCATCCTGAAATGAGGGCTGAGATTGTATAGAAGACTTAACGTAGCTGATTGATAAATGGATTTTTCTTCATTCAGTGCCGTAACTTATCTGAGCAAAAAGACTGCATTTAAAACCAGCCAATTAACTACCAAGCTAAATCCATTTGAACTCAACAGAATGGTATAGGGGTGGATCGAATCTAAGCTAAGCTGATTCTGTTCATATACTGCATTTAACTTGACTGTATCTTACCTGGTAGATGTGTTATCCTTCAACATTTTGTGATGCTGCCTTTAAAGGGGCCAGCTCTAATTTCACTCAATATTCAGATACATTGTGTCATGTATTTGATTTTACTTTCAGAGAGTCCACTACAGTTCTTTGTGAATTATGAAGGTGGTGGACATGTGTCAGCATATGGCCCAGGTCTTGTCTATGGTGTCGTCAACAAACCAGCTACTTTTACAATTGTAACTGAAGATGCTGGAGAAGGTGAGCATCAAACTCTCAACTGTGTATAAAAAAAAAGAGAAAAAAACTTAAACCACAGTTATAGAATAAATGTGAATGCTAATTGAGTTGGCAATGAAACTGCTGATTATCTTTGATCTTAAATGTTTCAGTTTGTCCAACTGTCTCAATTCATGTAATAACTTTTAACAAATATAACTGATTTGTGAGGTCACTTTTTTTTTGCTGCAATGATTGCATTTTAAGTAAACCAGTTCCTAGGGCATTCTGGCACGAACTTGGAGATAGTAACTTGAACCACCACCTGATTTTCTACTATATTTTCAATTTCTGTCTAGTATAATGCATTAATTTATCAATATGGATTTATTAGTCAACGGTAGTGTTTCCTCCCACAAGAAATGGAGTGCAGGTGCTAAAGCAGATTTGCTTTCTTCATGATCAGCCTGAGTGTTCTATATAAGTGATATATATTACTTGTTCATTCTTCCCCCTATCGCACAGGAGGTCTGGACTTGGCCATTGAGGGACCTTCCAAGGCAGAAATCAATTGTGTAGATAACAAGGATGGTACCTGTACAGTCTCTTACCTCCCAACCCTGCCAGGCGATTACAGTATCCTTGTCAAATACAATGAAAAACATATTCCTGGAAGCCCTTTCACTGCCAAAGTTACAGGTAATGAAAAATTTTTTATAATATTACAAGTAGAAAGTTTCAATAGGTGAACCTTTTATACAGTTTCTAATGCTTATGAAATGGACTTAATCTATGATGTGAGCCAAGATTGGTACTGGTGCTAATGATGTACCATATTAACATATGCTTTGGCAAACTTAGCTGTACAGTAGATTATGGGAAAAGGTTGAATTGTATAAAATTAACATGGAAAATGTATTTAATTGTAATAATGGCTCAAATGGAAAACAAATTTTAGGTCTGATTAACTGTTTTTTGTGGTTTAGACCCTATTCAAATTCTAACATTGTGGCTTATGGAATTCACCAACTACAATTAGATCATTCCTGACTCGATGACTGTCTGCTACTTTGCAAATCTAAGGCTATCCTGTTTATATATTAATTGGCTTTGAGCAGAATTATAGTATGAGAATGACTGATTTAGCAGTAATAGAAAATTTACAACACAGAATGAAGCCACTTGGCTCATTATGTCCATGCCAATCAATCAAGAGCTCCTCTGCCCACTCCCACCTGCCTGCACTCAGTCTGTAGCCCTGCAGGTCATGGCTCGTCAAGTCAACATCCAAGTACTTTAAATGTGGTGAACATTTCTGCCTTTGCCTCTACCACCTTTTTTTCAGGCACTGAGTTCCAAGTTTCCCTCATCTCATACTCAATTCATCCATCCTTTCTTTTTGGTTTATTTACTGCTTTGAGCAACTTTGACTTTTTTTTCCCCCCAATCGGTGATCCATCCATCATGCTTCCTTTACCAGCTTTCCCGCACTTCTTGCTCTGATTTACCTGGTGGTGACTTTGCTCTCATCCTTTTGCTAGAATGCCTTTTCCTTTAACTCCTCCCTTTGTGTCAAATTAGAGATGATCTATCTTCACCCCTCTTGACTGTTTGCACTTCCTTTCCTTTCCCTCTCTTTTTTCTCCCCCACCCTCTGCCAATTATCTTGTAGATCTTTCTCCTTAAGAGTCTGACTCAGAATCATCCTCATCCCCATTGAACTCTCTGCCTGGTGTCTTCAACATTCCTGAGCCATCCTCTGCCCTCAGCCTGCTCTTCCTCTTTCAGCTAGGTGAAGTACTGGATGGTGAACTCCACCAGATCAGAGGGCTGGTGTCAGAACACCTTCATTGTATAACCCTGCAGTAGGTCCATCAACCTGGGGGAATCTTTATTCATCCTCACTTTATATATAAAAAAAAAATTATATTACTGATTAGTCAAAACAACACCTCCACAATACTGCCCCACACCCACCAGCCGATACCCCTTTCCAGTTAAATCAGTAAAAATATTATGTCTTCCCAATTAGTCACCGATTCTTCTGCATTTACCTTTATTAAAACACAACTATACCATCTGAGGAAGGATTTTTACTGATTCGTGAACTTGTTTAATTGTTTTTAATATAGCAATTTTATTTATTCCCCGTGCCTCTCACCCTTCCTCAGGATCATGTGGGCTGTTTTGCTCCTGGTTTGGGACTCCTATTATGTACAGCTCTTAGGAAATTACTTGTCAGTTTTAGCCTGATTTTTTTTTTTTTCCCCTCAAGATTTGATTCCATTTTGTCCTGGTACAATATAAGCCAATTTTTTTTTTTAAAGGCTGAAGTTCATATTTGCACTGGTGATGTTTGCTGCCTTGCTGCAATATCTTTCTCAATGAAAGTTGGAAGTGGAGCAAATTCTATAAATAAACTAGCTTTGCAATAAACTAGTTTATATGATGTAAATGATTGTCGAACAATTCAAATAAAGTAAGCTATCCCTCCAAGAAGTAAGTGATTTTAAAGTGGGAATGTGGGAAAGAAAATCTACCACACCTATTAGAAAATACTAACATTTTTATCACTTAGTCATGTTACGTTGGAGCAGGTCATGGTCTGGATTTTGTGGTGGTAATGACGGGGAGACTGTCAGCATTCATTACTCCACTGAAACAGACACAAATTTCCAGAGACTGCACATACAAAGAATGATGTGAAAATCCAGAAGTTGCTATCAGCAATTTCTATTCTTCTGGAGAGGGTGCGCTGCTGAGGACTTATCGTCTTCCCTCCCCGACCCCCACCCAGACTATAATCAATGCAAAACATTTGAACTGGCGAGAGCTTCTGCTGTTACACTGCTGGTCTCAGTTTAAATACCCTTTTGTGTTTTTAAAAAAAAAAAAAATTGGTGTTTAGCAATATGCTAAGACCCTCATTAGGCCTGAAAAGTTAGTTATTTTTATGAATACCAACTTAATTATGATGAAATGCACATTTTCCAACTGGTTAGCACAGCTGAGGAATCTTAACAGGGAAAAGAAGCTCAGTTCAGTGTCAGAAAAATATCTGAACTAAACTCACTTGGCTGTTTTCAGATGACAGCAGACGAAGGTCACAAGTTAAGGTTGGTTCAGCTGCTGACATCTCCCTGGACATCAATGAAAGTGACCTTAGTTTGCTATCTGCCAGCATTAAATCCCCATCTGGCCAAGATGAGCCATGTCTGCTGAAGAGACTGTCAAACAACCACATTGGTAAGTGCCAAAAGTTTGTGCCTCGACATTAATCAGGATAATCAAACATTTAAAAATACTTGTGCAACTTTTCAATTTCGTTTTGAATTGAATAGTAAATTGAAATACACCATGGCTATACAAATATAAAATCTTCTAAATTCTGTACCAAGCTGTTTTCCGTTTTCTCCATAGGAATGCTGAATCTAATATCTCAATTCTTCATTGGGCATGGAATTTAATAGCATAACTATAACTAACTATTTACAACACACACAATACCATTATTCTAATATTCTGGAGATATTTTATTTCCCCAAATGTAAGGGTGGGATGGGGGGGAAATGGGCTTTGAGACAGAAGGAGCTATTGGAGGAGGTGTTGTAAGAAGGATATTTACAGAAGGAAATAGATGTGGTGTGTTATGAAAGTTTTAAACGAGGACAGGTTGCTGCATAGGTACACCTGACAATAGTGGGGCCCCATGAGACTAGCAGGAGGGAGATGGATGTGCAAGAGTTGAGTCAAACAGTTTGGGCATTGGAGGATTTGTAGTGCAGGAGTGATGGAGAGGGATTTTTCTAGATTATTACATTTTTGAATTGACCATATTCTTTGACCAATAGGTATCTCCTTTATCCCACGGGAAGTAGGTGAACATCTTGTCAGCATAAAGAAAAATGGTAGGCATGTGGCAAATAGTCCAATTGCCATTATGGTTGGCCAGTCTGAAATTGGAGATGCCAACAGGGTTAAGGTCTCTGGACAAGGTTTGACGACAGGACGTACATTTGAAATGTCCAACTTCATTGTGGACACACGAGATGCAGGTAAGAGGCCTTTGCAAATCCATGCTTCTGAGAACACCTGATTGTTGCAGTTAGAATCTTGCAGTGAGGAAACGCCATTAAAATCATGTCTGACTAAAAACAAAGTCTAATCCCCACTCTTCCATGAGCTCTTATTGCCTTACAAGTGTCCATTATGTGTCTCTGTGGAACAGACAAATTCTTAAACGTCTCTATTCCATGGAGAAAACGAGTTGCCTTGAGCTGGGAAGTGCTGTATATGCACCATTTTAGTAAGTGATTGGTGCAATAAATGTACCCTTAAAGTAGCTAAATATTTCGATTTAAATTTTATCCAGAAACTTTGTAGGCTTGATGGGCCATCGATCCCTTCCCTACTGGAACGTTCCTATGTTAAGTTATTCCATTGACTGAAACATGTTAGTAAAATGTGCATTTTGAATATTAGAAAACCAAAATTGTTTCTGAATTCTAATTGCTTTTTGTGTTTCAGGCTATGGAGGTCTTGCGTTATCTATTGAAGGCCCAAGTAAGGTGGATATTAATACAGAAGAGACTGAGGAAGGCACCTGCAAAGTTTTCTACTGTCCAACTGAGCCAGGCACTTACATTATTTACATCAAATTTGCTGACGAACATGTACCAGGTATGACAAGTGCGATGAAAGTACATTTTTTATTTTCTACTGCTTGCGGATAATGAATGTGTAGCCTTTGTCATGACTCACTGGGGATAGGATGTTGTAATATCAAGCCCCACTGCTCCCTGAGCCCTGACAAATGTGAAAAAGCTTGATCGACTGACCTAATTGTTTAACTTAGGTTAACAATACGAGCACCAGGTTTGTAAACTTGAGTAAATAACTGTTTATTGAACAAATTGTCTTTAACCAGTGGCAAAAAGAAACCTGAACTGTTAATTTCTAACTCTATAAACTAAACACTATACCCCCTTCAAAGGCACTTGTGATGTACAGGATTTGATGGATTGATTTTGATCGATGCCTTTTGATGACACGAGATCGTCTTCCAGCACTTTCAGTCTTTAGTCCACCGGTTGAGCACTTTCCTTTCAATGTCTCTAACAGTGATTTTTCCCATTTGCCTCTTGGCACGGGTATTCAGAGAGCAGGTTATAGAGATATGAGGAGAAAAAAAAGCAGCTAGCTATTACTGTAGAATTACTGGATCTTCCACAAGCAGAGAGAGGCCTTGGGTCTTTTTCCTTTCAGGCTAGGAACTATTCTGCCCTCTCGCCCGGTCAGGAGCCAATTAAAATGTCAGGCAGTTGCCCATTAGACCAGACTCCTCGGCATCATCCTGTCTTTCGTGACACACGCACTCTGTTCCAAGACAGCGACATTGCATATATCCCTCACACTGTTCTAGTAGACATGTCCTTCAAACTTCAGCTATTGTAATTTTAATCCACAGTCCAACAGAAATAAGATATGTTCTTTATACCTTACTCTTGAAAAAGAGTTCCATTTTTTTTTTATTGTGTGGAAAATGCACTGCTGTAACTTTCTGTAGCAATAATTTGATAGTGCTGCCTGTTGTTGCACCAAAAAAGAATCAGTGCCAATTGTTTTATGATCTTGAGCATGTATATAATCAAAAGATGTATTCAAAAGTAAGTCCGTTCTTTATTCTAGGTGTTCAAATCTAGTCCTTGGCTATCTAGTGAAATAGTTGAACTTGGTCTCTTGATGTGATGAACTGAACTCAACTGTGCTTAGTTTGCAGTAATAGTCTTTTGAATGCGTTAAATAGGCCTAAATAGGTTCTATTTGCAACCTCAACCCCAGCATGTCTTTGCTATAGCATCTACATTCTCTTGCTCTGCATTTGATTGAGAATTAGTGCAGACAACTAATCTTGAGTTTGTCATTGAATTAGTAACTGTAGTACATTGGGCAGGTATTAATCACATGGCTATGATCTAAAGTTAAGAAGTGCATTTTAGTTCTGTGCCCAAATATCTGAGGATAACTCTGAAAACAAGGAGTATTTTGATCTTACTGATTTGAACCGAAGTACACACAAATCTCAATACTTGTGTTTTTAGAGCACTTATATTGGAAGACCGAACCAATGTTGAAACTGCTTGATTAAACCACTTTATCTTCTGGTAGATTACTCTGTGCAATATGTATTGAATAATCTCAAATGTTTTCTATTTTTCTACATTTTGTGGAATTTTTTTTTTCAAATCACATTGCAGTTTACAAGAGTTCACCAAATTAGAAGATGTGCATGCGCAATTGGACCTATTGTACAGGAGGGTGTTGGGTCCTTTTAACTCTTATAAATGTTTTGTAGGGAGTCCATTCACAGTCAAGGTAACTGGCGAAGGACGAATGAGAGAGAGCATCACTCGCAGAAGGCAGGCTGCATCTGAAGCCATGGTTGGAAGCATCTGTGATCTGAACTTGAAGATTCCTGGTATGATTGACAAAAGGAATTCAATGTTTATTGGAATCTGTTCTCTGAAAGTATTTGGATTGTAGTGAAAATTGTAATCGAATCAGATCAGCACTTTAAAAAAAAAGTCAAAAGTAAAGAATGTTTAACAGAGTTGGCCGTTAGTCATCACTTCATCATTTTTAAATGTTGGCTGAATTATAAATGCAATGATGGCTGCTGAAAAAAAATCATCTTGCTCAATTTGTACGGTTGAGTCTTTTCACAAAGAAAAGCTTTAAAAGTGCAATGGTATTCTAATCCTCCAACGCTAGTTCTAATAACTCAATCCAGCCTATGGTAGGTAGGTTAAACAAATTAAACAGATAAGTTGCATTTATTTCTGAATACAGCTCATTGAAATCTCTCAAAGGGCAGAAATGATGTGAAGAATTAGCTCATGTTTACAGTTTTTAAGGAATGTGCTGTGGTAGCATTCTTTATTTCCCCCTCCCCCCCCTTGTGATTCTGAATACTGTCAAGGCTATTTTTCCTTTTCACTGATCTTGGGAAAACAATGTCATTTCAGTTTTTTTTTAAAAAGACTTGGCATGATTACAAATGTTTGTAATTTAACAATTTCAGCAATTGTATGATATTTAAAAATAGATGGGGGATTAGTTGTCACTTATCACTAAATTTAATCCAATTTGAAAACCATGTCCAATCTGTATAGTTTTGAGAGCTGTAAAGGTCGCTAATGATAAACTATTACATGGTATTTGTAGTATTTTGTTAATTATTTCAATTTAAAAATTGGGTCTTTCCCAGTTACTAAAACACTGCCGGATTTGAGGGGAATGGTAGAGTGGGGGTGGATATTGGGAGATATGGAGAGGACCGATATCTGTATTGAAAACATCCAAAGTTGCTGCTGACTCGACTGGTTTTGTAAGCTATTTGGCAATTTAATTTATTTACAATGAACAATGTAATGTTAATCATTATTGCATTCATGTGGCACTGCCTTGGTGTTTGTGGGACTTGTGTGCAAAATGATGCCCAACTTTACCACCCCCTCATTCATAGCTTTGTATGTGGGCAGTGCAAATTAAATTTCTTCAGCACCATGCCATTTAGATTATTCTGGGCTAAAGTCAAATTATCTAAATTCAAATCAAATGAAGTCTTGGTGGGTTAAAGGGTGTGTAACGTTGATTTTTTTTTAATGTGTAAAAATAAGGTGTAGACTAGTAAATGCATGAAAATGTAGAAAACTGAAATGCAGATGTCTACCTCGATTTTTTTTTTCCTTCTAGAATGCAACTGTTTCCTATCTCTTTTTCCTTTTCTTTCCTATTCCACTCAGTGACTTGGTTCCAACTAACGGTGGCTCGGGAACGCCTCTGTTGCACGCATTCAGATTTTCAGACAAGTTGCACTTTCTTGTGTGCAGAACGAATGGAGATTCATCAGAATCGGTTTGAAAAATCCAAGGACCCTACTAGTGTTCAAAGTCGACCTATCGTGTCCCTGTTTGGCCTCTTCGGCCAGGAGGAATACAAATTGTTCAGTGCAAGGCCATTAAGGCCGGATGGTGCGTTTCAGCACTGGGCATGTGGATTCTGAGGTCGGCAGAATGTGCTTATTTTAAATTAGCCAGCATGCTTTTGTCGATGGTAGTTGCATGAGTAAGAATTTCCTTCCCTTGCACAGTTAAGCATATTTTCTAAAATGCTTAGGACTGTCCTAATTACAACCAAAATAGTCAACTGAATTGAACTGTATGATGTTGCCTATTTGTTCACTGTAGCTTAAGCATGAAAATACAAGCTGGAACAGGATGTCTACTTTTCCCTGTAGTAAAATTTACTATTTGCATTCTGCCCCCAGCTGGCTTTGGATTATGCCATATGATATTACAGTAGCTGTGGTAGGAGTTGAGTGTCCCAAGAGAAACTCAGCATTTTATACTTTGAGAAAAAATTGAAATAAATCCCTCTTTGAGATGTCAAATTATTTGCGGAGTAATTTAAACACTACAGAAAATATTTCAAGGGAAGTTCCAGCCAGGGTAATGAGGTGGCACTAGGTCTCACTGATATGTTAACCAGGTTTGGGTGGAAGCATAGAGAGATTCCTCTCAGCTAGTCACCATTCAATGCAATGCAATGCTATATAGAAGTTTGACATCTTGGAGCAAAAACTGATCAATCCACTGTTCAAAAACCTGCCACTCGCAGGGAAATATAGAGTAACTTAGATGGTGGCCAAAAGGGGACAGAATGAAGCCGATTTATGAAATTGGAAAGTGAATATTCTAATTGGTATTCTGGCTTATCCATTTTATGAACGTGTAGGTTTTAGTCCTGAAACCAACATGTCAATTCAGTGAGTCCCAACAAACGCATAAGTGGTCCAAATGTAGAATTTCAGTTTACTAATTTGACTTCCTCTTATTTTAGATTACCTAATTTACCATCTATTTGGTGTCAAATTTTAACTAAAGCTAAGTTAAATATCATCTCTTTTTCACAAATTTTCCTATGATCTGTTCTGTAAGATGGTGGTAGCTAACAACCACACAAAAGCTTTGTTTCACCTTTTGGCCAATGGCTCATGGTTTAGTTGTAAATGTAGCTGGTCTTTTCACTTGTCATCTGGAATCCTGGTTAAGCGTTTGCAATTTGAAACCCAAGCTCTGCTTTCTGAACTGCCACAGGGAATAGCAGAGAAACGCTTGCCCAAATTTCTAACTCATGGGTCTGTCCTAGTATCAAAAACACTAGCTGCATAATGTACAATTAAATACTAGTAAATCTGAAATCCTACACAGACAATTTTTTTTTTTTTGTTCAAGGCAAATATGGCTACTTAGCTGAACTTTATTTTCTTGGATTTCAGTTATTTTGGTGCCTCTAGTATAGAATATCCTTTGGCTCAACTTAACACTAGCTGTCCCTCCATAGAAATTGATGTCCGTGACATGTCTGCTCAAGTGAGCAGCCCCTCTGGAAAGTTGGATGATGCTGAGATCACTGAAAGTGACAACCACACTTACTGCGTCCGGTTTGTGCCACATGAGATGGGTGTGCATACAGTTAGTGTAATGTATCGGAACCGGCATGTACCAGGCAGTCCATTCCAATTCACAGTGGGGCCACTTGGTGAAGGAGGAGCTCTCAAAGTGCGAGCTGGTGGCCCTGGTCTTGAGCGAGGAGAAGTAGGAGTCCCAGGTAAGTTATTGATTAACATATTTCTGTTTTAACTGTGGGGGTTTCCCTGATTTCTGAGAGGGATTATGGGCTTGATGACTATGCTGTATATATGTGGATGGTGCCAATGCTACAGATATCCATGTGGAATACTTTTGAATATGGAGGGCAGTAAATTAGAGCCTTCTTACCAATTTGCTTCTCCTTTTTAGCTATGAATTTTGGTCCTTGACCAACTGTTTTTCCTGTTTTTATTATAACATTACATTTTAGTTCACGGCTCAACAATGGAGGGCAATTTTAACCTACCCCACCCCTTGCCAGAAACCTGGGTGAGCAGCTGTCATGTACCCATGGTTCTTAACCTGAGCACACACCTGTTCAAAGTCTGCGCATGGGGTCCTTCTTTCCATGTGCACATCAATTCCCAGAGATATTACAACCTGATTATAGTTTTAAACTGGTGGCTTGAACAAGGAAGTGCCAGTGGCTATCCTACCAAGTGAAGGAATTGGGAAGAGAAGCTGGGATCAGGGGTCAGCCGTGAAGCCAGGAACAGGACTAGTGCTTCCAGCCCCACAGTGCTGCCACAGTGGAACTTCGGTGACAAGTTTTAGATGACATTTGTGACTTTAAATGACCCTGGTCTAATTTCTGGAGCAAATTGATAGTTTGTAGCTCTTGCTATCTACCTGAGTAAAATTGGGGCCTTTGTAATTAACACCTGTCCATTTAGACCTTTTTTAAAAACTTCACCAAATTTTTTTAACTTTTTGTTTTGCACCACCAAACACAAGGTTCCATGGGTGGTATAAATAGGTGAATTGTTTGCTTTGACCTAAACTTAAGGATGCATTAGGAAGTGGAATTATCTAAACTTGATGCAAAGTATTTTGTAAGTTAAATAAAAACATCCTTCAATTTTTTTACTTCAATATTTTTGGAAAGTTTAACATATTGCAGAGTGCTAAAAGATTGAAGTTTTCAAAAATAGCAAGTAAATGTTAAAATATGATGGAACCTTACTGAGGATTTTAGTATTGATTATAAGTGATGTTTGGTCTTGCTTATAGCTGAATTCAGTATCTGGACACGGGAAGCTGGTGCAGGTGGTCTTTCCATTGCCGTGGAAGGACCTAGCAGGGCAGAGATTGCGTTTGAAGACCGGAAGGACGGATCCTGTGGCGTGTCATATGTGGCACAAGAACCTGGTGAGTGTGTAGCAATCCAGACAGACATGTTGCTGGCGATTACAAGACCTCCAGTTTTGTGGTGATAGTCTTAGTGAGAACAGCATTATGCTGAATAGATATCTTGTTACTGTTATTTTATCAACGCTCTGACTCCACCACGTTCATCTTCACATTGAAGGCCTTTAAGCATTCCAACTCCATTGCACTGATTGGAATCACTACCTATCTCCTCCATGTCTCTGAAGGACACTGGAAAAACTAATACAGGGTTTTCAAAGAATATCCAAGATCCAGCACTTAATAGTTGTGCCTCCAGCCTTTGTCCTTCATTTAACAACATTCCAGGTATCTGCTGAAACTCCTGTATTGCTAAAATGGCTTTCAAAAAGCCAGATTTCATTTTCATTCTTGCACCAAATCCCTTTATCAATAACCCTTTTGAAAGCTGAAGACTGTCCAAGATTTGAATAACCTGTTTTGTTTTAAAAGGATGAGATGGGGGGGAAAGTGCTCTTCTTGCATCTCTTCCATTAGGATGGAAATTTCTGACTTGTCTCATACCATCACAACTTTTTTCTCTTTTGATCCTCCTCTGGTCAATGATTAACTTTCTTCCTCCCCTTTGAAACTGCAAGTACACATTTCCTACACAGTTCATCCTTGGGCTAAATGTGTAGTATGTAATCTAACGTTTTTTCAAAAGTATCAAAACCATGGAGCCTCATCTCCCCATTATGATCTCTGTGCGACCTTTGTCTGGTCAAGAGTGTTTTAAACTCCATTTTGTACATAAATCACTAAGTGCCTACTCAAACACACTGGCAGAAGTAAACATACAACTTGGTCTGTCCATAACATTAGAAAACACCCTCCAATAAACTCATATATTTTCACACTTGTTAATGTGGCAGATAAGTCTATGGTGACAGCTATAAAACACAACAACTTCTGACTAAAGCGTATACTGTTATTTAGGTATGGTGTAAATGTTAGTGTCTTAATGATTGAGCATATGTCAATAAAGTTTTAGTAATTCTCTACTCAACCCTGCAATCTCCAGTAATCTTGCATCTCAACAGAACTTGCAACTGGCGAAGGTGCTGCACTTAAACATTGGCCCATGTAGGAAGTGAATGTGCCAGCATTTGTGGTAGTTGTAGACTTCTGTTATCTTAAGACTGGGGGGGAGCCCTGTTATGCCCCCAACTTTCTCTGACTTTTGTTGTGCACCCTCTCCTTTTGCCCCATACTTTGAAAATTCCAAATCCCCCTGATACTCCTTTCTATTTCCCTTATGACCCTGTTTATAAAACTCACTTTGGTTGCTTCTGACATACGGTGCCCATGATACTGTCCACCTGATAGCTTTCTATGTTGATGCCCCCTGAATGCATAATAGTGCTTATGAGCATCTCTACTTTTCGTCTGTTTGTGTCAATATGCCATAAATAAGAACTGGTAGCATTTGTTCTAGGAAATTCTTGGCATTCAATTGGAATGAAAATGAAATTAAGCATTCGTGGCAAGAACTGTTAGGTCACACCCATCATGTAGACACATTGCAAATGGTTTTCCATGCATGGAATTCTATTTTTAAGACTTCTATCCTGCAGTTAGATTTGATGAGGGTCACCTGATGAATAACATCTGATGTGCCTGTATGGTGACTTATCTTTAGATTTTATTTATTTGTACCAGGTTTCTTCTGTTAAGTTGTCCAATAAAGGAATTGTTTCATCCTACCTTTTCACTTTATCCATAATATTTAGTACCTTCAGTAATTTAGAGTGAAAATCACTTTATTGATTATTCAAATTGATGTATCCATGATGCATTCCTAGGCATGTAGCATAGCAAGCAGCAACAATTTTAAATGTTCTTAAGCAATAAATAAGATTTTGTTGTAAATCTCAAATCTGAGTTTTTAGTAGAATCTTTTTAATAATTGATCACTGATCTAAATGCTTTTGTTGCAGGAGATTACGAGGTGTCGATCAAGTTCAACGATGAGTACATCCCTGGCAGTCCCTTTATTGTTCCCATCATGGCTTCGTCAGAAGATGCAAGCAGACTTACTGTTACTAGTCTTCAGGTGAGACATAAGAAAATATCGGCTTACTGGCTGGGTCTCCTGCTGCACACTCAGAGGTCACACGCAGGTGTCTCCATTAAAATGGCTACACATCTTGCCTAGAAAGCAGTCATCAGTTTTGTGGTATATGAATGTGGAAATGTTGGAGAGAAGACTGCAGAAGCAAGTGAATGCAAGGCATTGATTACTGCTCACATTCACAGCAGCTTCTTGACTTCATCCAAGTGCATGTTGCATATCCTGGCCTTTAATTCCATAGCAGAATAAAGCTATCCCTCTCCACTCTGAATCCCAGTTCTTGATTGCGGTTGCAGTTACACTAACTGCAGTGTTGGGATGAAGTGAAGCTGGCAAAGGTTTCTACTAGGTGCACTCCCTCTAAAGAATACCCTTTTAAGAGTGTTGATGGTGACTAGGTTCTTTTGTGAATTTCAGCTGCTCCTTGGGTCACACAGAAAAGGAATCGAGATAGCTTTAAAAACTTCACTGCAATAGTTTGCAAGGATAAAAGTTTTGTATTTGAACAATCAGGGTAACCTGATACTCTTTTGTGGTTAGATTATCCAATTTGATCTTAATTTGCCACTTGAAGGAATTTCACATACCAGGTTGCAAATTAGTTTGCAAGATATAAAATTCGATTTGTAATTATTACAAAGTCCAATGTATATTCCAGGAGGGCAGATTTAAAGGAAGCAATGCTTTGAAAATTAAGTACTTGAATTAAAGCATTCTGTGACCAGATTAGTGAAGAAAGTCGGATTTTTAAGCCAACATCTCCTTTATGACATTTGACTGAGTACAGAGTACAATATTAATATTTTCCAAAAATGCCTATCTTTACTGTGCATCTATTTTGGAATCTCATATTTGATTAGTAACTTGTACTTGAAATCACAATTGTAGAAAATGCCCCTGCCTCTAGATTTCTTGAGGCTCCCTGAGGAGCAGCAAATCATGTGAACCCCCTTATGTTTCCAACTTGTCTCACAGATGACCAGAGTTAATTCTTCCTCGGTAGTGTTCTTTCTCATCTTTCTCAAGTGCAAGTGGTAGCATGTTCCAACTCTGATTTTATGGGTCCGGCCTATTGAGAATATTGGTTGCAAAGCTCTAGATTAAAAAAATAAATGGGGAAAGTAAACAGGTGTGGCCTTTGCATGTGTAAGAAGGGGTTCACCATATGCCACTTCAAAATTTAGGATGTTTTTCTTGTGTCTCATTTAAAGGTTTTTGACAGCATACCTGCAAGATGCAAGTTAAAGGTTGAAGAGGTTCAAGAGTCCAACCTTTTATGTTGGTGTTCTTTAGTTGATATTAGTGGCTAAAGCTCAACACGCTATCGCTGTTTATGGTTTTTTTTTTTGGCAATTGAAACCGCTTATCCCTCAGTTTTATTTGTGGTGGTTTGTTATTTAATGATAACAAGGTGGAACTTCCTCTTCAGGTCTTTAGCAATAATTAATGATGACAGGTAATGTGAAATTCATTCAATCTGTTCATTTTGAATCATGATTTAAGCTCAAACCAGGTGTGGTATGAATTCTGATTGCACACGTTTCTAGATTTAAAAGTGAATTTTTACAGTTGGTATTGAAATTTTCCTGTCAATTGAGCAATTGTAAAATCCAGGCTAGAATTTTGCGTGGGCTTTTTCAAGTGACAATTTTGCTAGAGATTCTTCGCTGTACAATACTATCTACAGGGAATCTGTCATGAGACCAGGGCAAAGTGGGCAGAATTTAATCCAGGCGGTCATGGCAGGAACCATGGTGACGCAGCCCTGCATCGGTCACCTCGTGGTGGCAAAACCTCCCCTGATTAAGTCAGAGGGTGGCAGCCTCCCAGGGGGTCCCGCTTTATTGGGCACTCTCAATATGCCCAATTGAGGGACCTGGTACTGGAAGGGTGGGGGGAGCTTACTCAAAGCCAATTCCTGCCCTTGCCTTCAACAGCTTCCCCGTTTCCCATGACCCCCACCCCATGATCTCTATCCCTACCTCTCGCACCTTTGGCTTGGGGTCCCTTGGTGATCCTAGGCCTCTGGGTGTATTACCAGCAGTTGCCACTGCTCCTGGTGGCCCTGCCTGCCTGGTGGCCATCTCAGCAGGTGGGACCTCTGCCACCAAGGTCCTTATTCGTGAGGATGGCCTGATGATTGCCACTTTAGTGCCTGAGGGTATTCAATAGAGTTGGGCTTCTCCCATGTAATTGACGGGGGTTCCCTGTCAGTTGTATGATCAGTGCACAAGACCCCTGTTGAGCTGATTTAAATCTTGCCCAGTGTGTGTCACCAATCAATCAAATTGACACCCTCACTAAACACACACTCTAAACCAGCAAGTATAAATTGAACATTTAAATGTAAAAGTGAGGGAAAAGAAAGATGGGTTTGAGAGAGAAGTTTAGTTTTTTAAATCTCCAATCACCTTTTGAAGGAATGAGATACAGTCGCAACAGAAGTTTTCAGTGTCGGAGGTTCTTTGCCAGTAATTAAGACTTTTCACATTGTTAAGTATTAACTTGGGGCCAAATGCACCAACCTGTGCTTTTGTCCTCTTTGGTGGGTAAAAACTGCAACTTCATGCTTGTCATTTAAATGCCAATCCTATATGAGGTGTTTGAATGAGCAGGGAAAATCTTTGCGTTTATCTGCACATATGCAGATGCCAGAAGTTGCCATCTGATTTACTTCATTATAACAGAATGCTAATTGGCATGACTGTTATTCCTATCTCAAAATTCAGGACATTATTGCTGAATGACAATGTTGGACCAGTATATCACTTCAGGAAACTGATTTGTGCAATCAAAGTGCAGCGTTTTGATATTTAATTTGCTGTTAGTTGGTAAGTTGGCACAAATTACTGCATGTGTCAAAGTCCTAACTTCAGCTGGTGATTGTTGAGGCCCTGAAACCTTGGTGCTACAAAACGATTATAAAATTGCTGGGTCTCTCGAATGCATTTTAAACTGCTCGATATTCGCAACTTTTAAAAGTTGGCATTTAGGCTTCAAAAATTCCATAATCGGAATGTATTTTTGTCTGCAGAGTGCATATCAATTCATTTTTGAAGTGTTTATGTTCATCTTTTTTAAAACCTTTGGCTGCCCACCCTGTACTTTTGAGCAAAAACAACTTCCTTACGGCTATAGTGAATAATTTGGCAGTTTTATCTGCGGAAGTTTCGTAATCTGTAATGTATGCTTGATTATTTTGTCCATAGGGCTTTCATCTAGGTTTTTTTAAAAATAAGACAGCCATATGTTTTTCTTTAAATCTTGACACTTCATATTCCACTAAATGGTTTACTCATAGAAAATGGAGTAACTCAACCAAGTTGATGAATTCTGCCCAATTCATTTGTGGGGATCACTGACTTTAACTCACTTTGTGGCACTAGGTGAATTAAATGGATGCCCTCCTGAGTAGTTGAATTAGTTCTTTGTTATTCACTGCTATGACGTAGTTGATAAAACCGTAAGAGGTTGGAAGTGAAGCAGGTATGATGTCTTCTAGGCTAACTTGCTTTGTTCTGTTCTCGTGCTTCAGTGGAATAGGTAGATTGTTCTACACGTGCAATAAAGTGTTTGCTATTCAATCTCCAGGAGTCAGGATTAAAAGTAAATCAGCCAGTATCCTTTGCTGTGAGACTGAATGGTGCTAAGGGTTTGATTGATGCCAAAGTTCACAGCCCGTCAGGGGCAGTGGAGGATACCCATGTATCTGAAATCGAGCCAGGTAAGGATTTGGGAACACATCTTAATGATATTTATAAACTTTCTGCTTGAGGCTTCTTTTCTCTTTCCATGTTCCTGCACACATTCCTTTCTCTCCTCTTCTACGCCTACCCCAATTCTGATCATCCCGGTTGTGGTGGGGAAGGAAGGAAAAAGACCGAATGAGGTTCATAAAACATTAGTTGTTTGGGTCGTCTCTAAATTGTCAAGCCTTGTCAAATTGTCTCTAAATTGTCAAGCCTTCTGTACTTGTAACAGTGTTACTGTGAGAGCAGGACCTCCTGAGTTGTACTGTTCTGGCTAGATGATTTAGTATGGTGGAGCTCCATGCTATTTTCATGGGTGTGTACATGTGCATGTTTTTGCAGTGTGGAGTCTTCCTTCATAGAAATAGTCTAGAAATGTTGCTTGTGCATTGCTAAATATACATTAAAAGTTTAGTTCTTAATGGTGTTTTTTGCAGACAAGTATGCCATTCGTTTCATTCCTCATGAGAACGGTGTCCACTCTATTGATGTCAAATTCAATGGCACTCACATCACTGGCAGTCCATTCAAAGTTCGAGTTGGGGAACCTGGGCAGACAGGAGACACGAGTCTTGTTTCAGCTTATGGGTTAGGCCTTGAAAAAGGAACTACAGGTAAAATGCTTGTACACTCTACTTGCATGCCTTACTGTTGTCAGTTTAATATGTGATTTTATATTATATTAAGAGTGCTCCAGGGCAATTATCAATTTTTGGTTGCAGTGCCAGAACTGTCCATCTGATGAAACTGTAGTCTCCATTTCTCTTTCACATCAGACACAGGAGAATGCACAAACCTTTATGGCAGTACAATTTGCTAGCCAGATTTCTAAAGAATTAGCTGCCAATTGTCTAAATTTCTTGTTTCAGAACTGTAATTCTTCAGTACATGTTACAGGTAAATATTGAATGCATTTGCTGTGTCTCTACAATAAAGGTTTGCTTTTGGTAAAACTGGAAAATGATAATCTGCTCCACAATGAAATTCATAGCAAACATTTGGTGTTTTTTGTGGGGGGTAATTACTATTGAATCCGATCAGCATGTCCACCCAAACCATTATCTAATTTCTGTGTATCCCTCAAATCGTTCAGTCCAGATATTCATCTAATAATTAAGCTGCTAGCCCTCAATGCTATTTGTGCAAGTTTGTCCTTGATAACTCACCAGTGTGTCCCTTGCAAATGTAAGCTTTTCACAGAAGTAACAATTTTCCATAATGTTGCCAGTTTGCTCCATGATAAAATTTTGATGCAAAAAAAGGGTGCTCAAGATGTTATATTGCTAATGATCCTTGTATCTGTCTGTTAATATACAATTTAATTAAGGCATTGAGCAATTGAGTTCCCTTCTCATTGCTCCAGAAATGGCTTTAAAGCAAACTTAAGCAAACGTAAACCCATCAACTTGATATCCTACTGAATCCATACGACACTTCTCTTACACCAGCCACCCATGCATGTAGCTTCAGAAACTGCAAACTCCATTCTAGCTTATAGGCCATTTTTATTTTGTTTGGTCTATTAATTTTATTCGGGACCCTTTTTTTAAACCTGAAGAGCGAAGGTCTTTCATTAATTTCTTTTAACCAAGGCTGAATTCGAACCTGAAGGGGATACTTTAACAAACCTGCTTGTAGCCCAGTTACCTATAAATTAAGTACATGAGTTTTCAGTATGATTTCTGACGAGAAAAAAGACTGACTCACTCACTGGGGGAAATTGCGAAACGTTGAGCCAAGATTTTCCTTTGCAGCAGTAGTGTAAACATTGATTATCCTTGCCTCTCTGACAAGTACACTCAACATTCATGACCAAACGCTCAATTCATACCTTGAGTATTGCAAAAGTAGCTCCATTCTTCCAAAGCTGAAAAGCTCCTGAACACTGGATATTTCCCAATGATTAATCATCTTGGGGGTGCCCTTTTATTGTTTCAAAAAAAAATTGCTTGTGTAGAGTCTTAAACTGGAGCATTCTACACTTTTGCAGTGTTGGTGACTACTTCAGCTATTAAAGGGAATATTTTCCAAGCCAAATTTTTTGACCAGAACAGGAACAGTAACAGTATGTGTACTACCTGTCCAAAGGCCCCTGCCAGTGTCTCCAGTGAGTTTAAAGTTGTGCATTCTCCCTTCCACAGTGCCTCTTAACTTCCTGGTAGGTCTGAACAAGTTAGAATTCAGCCAGATCACTATTACTACTTGCCAAATGCATCTGGTCTAACCTGTTATATGTTGGCAACAGTAAATCGCACTTTTTTTTTCTAATAATTGGCCTATTCATTAAATGTTCTGAGCTCTACTAAAGTAATTCACCACTGTGGGTGAAAGCTGAACACATGATCACTTGCCCTTTTTTTTGTAGTGTTCATCTTCTGTACACACCCTTCCATCTAGCTTGGTTTCATTGTATGTGAAATTTATCATTTTTGTTTCCTACAAATTCTCAAGGTCTTTTTTTTTGTATGAAATGACAGGCACAAACATTAAGGCAGGACAGAGTCCCTTTTAAAAAAAAAATACATTTTGCAAGACAGGCCCAAATGGTCTGTGCTGGTGTTTATACTCCACCCAAGTCCCCCTTCCACAAACCCACCCTAAATTATCTGTCCCTACCTTGTCCCTGTGTTGCCCTTCTCTATCTCATGATTGCATTTAAGGTATCAATGCTGTCTGAATCACCAAATTGTTACAGTGCAGAAGGAGGCCATTTGGCTCATTGTGTCTGCATCGGCTCTCCGAATGAGCATTATGACTCAGTGCCATTCTCCTGCCTTTTTATGTAAAAAAAAAAACCCTGCATGTTGTTTCTATTTAAATAATCATCTAATGCCCTCTTGAATGCCTTGATTGAACCTGCCTCCACCACACTTCCAGGCAGTGCATTCTCAACCTGAACCACTTGCTGAGTGAGAGATTTTCTTCCTCTTTTTTAATTAATTCATGGGATGTGGACATCGCTGGCTAGGCCAGCATTTATTGCCCATCCTAGTTGCCCTTGTTCAGAGAGCATTTAAGAGTCAACCACATTGCTGTGGGCCTGGAGTCACATGTCAACCAGACCAGGTAAGGGCAGCAGATTTCCTTCTCTAAAGGACATTAGTGAACCAGATGGGTTATTACAACAATCGACAATGGTTTTGTGGTCATCATTAGACTCGTAATTTCATATTTTTATTGAATTCAAATTCCACCATCTGCTGTGGCGGGATTCATTACTTGTATTCCAGAAACCCAAGGTAATGAATATAGTCCAGCGACAATACCACTGCCATCACCTCCTCACACATTGCATTTACTGCTTTTGCATATTACTAAATCTATGCCCTCTTGTTCTCTATCCCTTTTATGAGCAGGAACAATTTCTCCCCATCTACTCTATCCAGCCCCCTCTTGAGCTTGAACGTCTCTATCAAATCTCCTCTTAGTCGTCTCCTCTCCAAGGAGAACAGTCCCAGCTTCTCCAATCTATCTTCATAACTGAAGTGTCTTATTCCATTTTTGTAAACCTCTTCTGCAATCTCTCCAATGTGTTCACATCCTAAAATGTGGCACCCAGAACTGTACACCAATACTCCAGCTGAGGCCTAACTAGTGTCTTACACAAGTTCAGCATAACCTCCTTGCTCTTGATTCTATATCCCTATTATTAAAGTCTAGGATACTGTATGCTTTACCTGCTCTCTTTAGAGTTGTACCCCTTATTTTATATTGTTTCTGCTTTACCATTTTCTGCTCCCACTCCCCTTCAGCATTATTTCTTTGGTTTATTAGTGCCTGTCTTTTACACTTTTTTTTTTGTTCTGGACTTGTTCACAAGTGGAAACAGTTACTTCATTTCTACCCTATCAGGTCTCGTCATAATAAAGACTTTTCTATCAGGACTAGAGTGCCAACTTGCTCCATTTTTCCTGATATCTACACCTCATTGCTGTAACATGCTTGTAAATATTTTTTCTGCATTTGTTCTGTTGTTTCTCTATCTTTTATATATTCCAGAACTCTGTATACACTGGTCCAACCAATGTTCCATATCTCTAAACCCTAGCACTTGGTTTGCACTATGGCCTTTACAATTTGCATTACTACTTCTAGTGATTTATGCATTTGTATTCCCAGGTCTCTTTGCTCCTCTACTGCATTTCATTTCTTGCTTTCCAAGGAATGAGGGTTCCTTTTTCCTCCTCCCAAAATGAACCATCTCTCAATTTATCAAATGGGGATCGGGATAAAAGCATGCACTCTTCTAGACTTCAAAATCACTTACCACTGATTACATTTCAAAAGTAATCATGTAGGGAAGCAAAATAGCCAAATTGCTGTCCATGGCTTCTTGTGCACAACGTGGTGCTATGATCTGTTTGTAATGTTGGTATCAAGTTAAATATCATCCAGACTATGGGAAAATCTCCTAGTTTATTCACCCACTTTACCTGCATCTTTCTCTCGCTCTACTTAGCCAGCAAATTTGGAAGACTGCCTATAATCCTGATTCTAGTATTATCTGCCAACTTCAACACCAGACGATCTTTCCCTCCTCCCAAGTGCATGTTAATGGTGCAAATCTGGATGCTGATTGTGTGTGCGTGTTGAACTTGATTTGTTTTTCTAAAACATCATAATTGGCATGAAAACAAATACATTTTGCATGTTGTACCCATCCCTGCCTCTATCCCATTGTGACTTATCTCTTCTAAACAGACTGCAGCTCCTATGGCTAAACTGACAGTTAAACTTCCTATCTAATGACTTGTGGTTCAGTTCAATCAGCAGGCATTGTGGGGTTGTTTACAAAAGCTACAGTATGGATATGGCAGTGAACAATAGAGCTTCACAGCAACACAATGCCACTTTGTAAATTTTAAGGCTGCATTTCTGACAGCATTGACATATAAAACCATTTATTTTTGAATGTCATCTTATTAAAAGCTGATCTGAATTGCTTGTTATAAATCTAGTGCTACACAAAGATGTGGAAAAACAAACAGCACTGCTGCTATCTATACTTCACAAATGATTGTAAAAGGACTGGAAGTTGCTTTCTGTTTGTGAACTTATGATTTTAATGACAAATGAGTTGTTGATGTTGAAAGATTTGGGGTTTATGACCAACTTTTCTGGGCAAAATAATTCTGGAATGAACAATTTTTTTTTCTTTTGAGTAGCCTGTGCAGTTCAGAATAAGGATTTTTTAAAATTGTGAATTATTTGTCCAGTGATTGGTTTGAGTCACCCACAAGTGGTTACATTGGGTTTTCAGATGGGAAGTTTGTGCTCATGTATTCCTCCACAGGGAAAACCCCAGATGGCTGTTTTTTCCTGTTGCAATCAAGATGTCTCCAGATACTGCATTGTTAATTGGCTGGGACAGATTATCACGCCAGCGTGCACTTGAGGCTGAGGGGGGACTAAAAGGCTAAAGGTGACTCAAGTGTTTTGAAGCTGTAACACACCCTAAGCAAAAGATCCATGTCAGTGATTTCTCCCACAAGTGATTCCCTAAATGCAGTAATACTGCTGAGTATGGCCATTGGCTTCCTCTCTCTTTAAAAACAATTGTGTAGTGCTGTTTGCAGACCACTGGACATCTTGAAGTACCTTTTTTTTTGAAGCATAGTCACTGTTGTAAAGCAGGAAACATGGCAACCAATGTGTACAGCAATCTACCACAGAACAGCAATGTGATAATGACCAGATCATCTGTTTTGGTGATGTTGATTTGAGGAATAAGTATTGGTCAGGACGCTGGGGATTACTCCCCTGCTCTTTGAAATAGAGCTATCTTTATATCCACCAGAACAGGCAGATGGAGCCTCGGTTTAGCATCTCATGTAAAAGCTAACACCTCCTGACAGTGCAGCACTCCTTAATGCTTTTTGTGCTCAAGTCCTGGAGTGGGACTTAAACCCAGAATCTTCTGACTCCGAGGCAAAAGTACTACCAACTGAGCCGCAGCTGACACATGCAATATATAAAACACGCATTTGTAATTTTTTTGTGATTGCAGGTATCCAATCTGAATTTATTGTTAAAACTGCTAATGCCAGCCCAGGCTCACTTAGTGTTGCAATTGATGGGCCATCTAAGGTAAAAATGGACTGTCGCGACTGCCCTGAAGGATACAAGATCCTGTACACTCCTATGGCACCAGGAGACTACCAAATTGGAATTAAATATGGAGGACCCTATCACATTCTGGGTAGTCCTTTCAAGGCAAAAGTAGCAGGTAATATGATCTGGATTGCCATTCAATGGGTAGTTGGTGTACCAGCTGGACACAAGTCTACATTAGATGGCCTACAAATAAAATTGAAGACTGAAATCTCTCGTCCCATCTCAATTGAAATGGTCTCATTATATAAATATAATATCCTACTAACAGCTTATTTATTATACACTATTGCTTAGCATTTTACTGCTTGGGAGACACTCAGATTTTGTATGAAGGGCTTTTTCTCAAATCCATTTATTTAAGGTGGATGTCGAACTCTCCTCCTTGATATTTAAAAGCTTTCATTTGTATAACACCTTGTACCTTTACAACCAAGAATGACTTTTGGAAAATCACTAATGTAATTTTCTCTCAGTTGGAGTGAAGGCCTAGAGGGAGATTTGTCTTGCTTTTTAATATATGCTTGTTACTCTTGTTGCAGGAGTGATGGCTGGAAGCAGTGTTCTATTGAAATCCTTCAGAGTACTATACTTGATGATATCTAGACGGCATGATGCAGAGTGTTTTTCTGAACTGATGTGTAATGCCATGGCAAAATGTGTTGCCCAAAACATTACATTCATTATATTAAGCATTACAGATAACTGCATATTTTGTTTAAATAACCTGAATACAATTTTTAGTCTAAAACACAAGTAATTGACTGCTTCCATTGTGTAATCAAAAGTCTTGAGTAACCAAATGATGCCCATGAATATTACAGGCTATTGCTGCAGAAATCTTAATGAAACGAGATAAATTTGCCTTTTTCTTCATTTTGAATTACTTACAAAAGGCAGATATATAATTGCAGAAAATATACTACCATTTCAAGCAGCCACCAAACTACAATTGAAGGTGGGCACATTTAAATTGCTTCAGAATAGCCTGATGCAGATCGGGTTATTTTAGTGAAAACTTGGCTCATTTGTCACCTACAGCCCACGCATTTAAGAGCATGAGGTGAGCTTTTGTGGCCTGAGTGAGTTTTGGTACCAAAACAAACTTCAATTAGTTTCAAACAAAAATAGTAGGAAAAACTCAGCAGGTCTGACAGCATCTGCGGAGAGTTAAACTGTGTTCTGATGAGTCACACGGACTCGAAACTTTAACTGTATTCCTCTCAGCAGATGCTGTCAGATCTGCTGAGTTTTTCCCGCTGTTTTTGTTTTTGTTTCAGATTTCTGGCATCTGCAGTATTTTGCTTTTATCTTCAAATTAGTTTGATTGCTGCTAATAGTTAAAGGAAATCACTTGGCTGATAGGTTCCCACATTCATCTTTCCATTATAAGAACATTCATTTATTCATTTTAGAAGGAATTGAATTTGTTCCTGCTCGGAGTTGAGAAAAAAAACCTGTCCCGTTGTTAAATTTTAGATAAAAATTCCAGTGTGACTTCAAATGGCTAACAAGTTGATCTTCCACTTGTGCTCCTGAAAGGATCTGTCAGGTTATACAGTAAATCCAGCTCAGCATCTCTGAATAGATCCTGGGATCTATTCAGAGACACTGCAGCATAAACTTGTTGGCAAGTAAGCTGGCTGGCTGACTTTTTTAAGTCTCAAATTTATTAAATTCAAGAATTGAGGATAAGTAATGGTCTCTGCTTTTGCAGTCTCCAGAATGAAGGATGGAATTATGACTTTGCATTTTAAGAATCATTTTGTCTTAAAATTTACTAACACAATGAAGCACTTAATTTTTTGTGGAATTGACTTTTAAAAATGATTAGCCTATCCCTTTACACTTCTCTAATGCAGGTAATGTGTTCAAGTACACTGCATGTACACTTAATTTATCCATTGATCCACTGTAAGCCAGTAGTTACATGCCTTGTTGAGGGTCTCCCAAAATGAAAATGATATTTGTTTTGAGTCACAATGCTCTTTCTTTAAAGATCTGGAAGTAAATGATTGATTGATTTATACTTTCTCTTCCCACCCACCACCCCCCCCGCCGCCTCTTCCTTTCTAGGTGCTCGACTGATTAGTGGTGGCAGTACACATGAAAGCTCTTCTATTATGGTAGAATCTGTGACCAAATCCACTACTGTTAGCTCCTACAGTGCTGTCCCCAAATTTTCTTCCGATAGCAGCAAAGTGGTGTCTCGTGGTGCCGGTCTCTCCATTGCGAACCTTGACCAGAAGAACTGCTTCTCAGTGGATTGTAGCAGAGCAGGTAAAACTAACTCTAAAACCTGAATGTATTAGTACAATTGTAGCTCATCCTGTAGAGCCTGACGTCTACTTAAAAACCATAGTAGCCTAATATAGTGAGGCCTTAGACAGTTGTATATTTGTCTTTTGTAATCCTATCGTCTATTTGGCACATGTAAAGCCAACTTGGCTTCCAATGTAGGTTATTTGAATGTCTTACAGCATTTATACTTGCCCTGGTTTTCAGCCAAATGATATTGAATAACCAATCCAATTATTTGCTTCATCCTTTAACAAGCCTCTTATATTGGGTCTGGGACTGTTATTGATGTTTGAGACTGATTATGTTTTTAAAGTTCTACTGTGTTGAGGGTTACAAATTAAGCCAGTTTCAAATTCTATTTGAAGTTCGAGTCATTTGAAATGTGATTCCTTTATACCTGTTCATTACGATGAGCTTAATTTTTTCAGTTTTTGAAGAGTGCAAACTTAATGCACAATTGGCATAACACTTTGGTTTTGAATCTCTTTCATTATAAGCTGTTGGGTCTTGAACCCAATTAAAAAAGATTTTATGGGAGTTAATGCTTTGACCATTGTGATGCCAACTTTATGCATGTTTTTGTGCATTTTACTTGTGCGCAGCAAAACTTCCTTCAAAGTTTACGCTGATTACAAAATTGTGATGGTTTGAAGCCAGGCCCTTGTGCAAGTGAGACAGTTGTGGAAGAAAGACTAATATGTTGCAAATCCTAAAGCTCTACACCATAGCTTCTTATGCACTCTTTAAACCATTGATATCCTAGTCTATTGTCTGGCTGAGATACAACTCTTTTATGGGGACTTATTTCCAGGACAGACTTAGCACAATGTTGCATTTATCTAAAAGGAAAAAATGTAGTTAATAGTGGCACTGCCTCATTTAATGTCATAGATGTATCCAAGTGGCTTTTGAATAACCCTCAACACAGTAGAACTTTTAAAAACATAACTGATCCCAAACATCAATAACAGTCCCAGGCCCAAAATAAAGAGACTTGTTAAAGGATGAAGCAAATAATTGCACTAGTTATTCAATATCATTAGGCTGAAAACCAGGACAGGTAGCAATGACTATGCTATCAACAAGGTGATGGAAGGTGTCTTTGGCATTGCTATTAAGCAGCACTTATTTACCAATAATCTGATCAATGATGCCCAGTTTGGGTTCCACCAGGAGCACTTGACTTCAGACCTAATTTCCATAAATGTCTAGAGCAAGGTTGTAGAGCTGAATTCCAGTGGTGAGATGAGTGACTGCCTCTTTATATCAGTGAAGCATCAAGTAACTCTAGCAAAATTTGAAGTCCATGGGAATCCAGGGCAAGAGGAGAGAAACTCCACTGGATGGAGACATTCCAAGCACAAAGATGGTGTGGCTGTTGGAGGCCAAACATCTCGGCCCCAGGACATCGCTGCAGGGGTTCCTCAAGGTAGTATCCCGTGCCCAACTACATTCAGCTACTTCAGTTGCTTTCAGATAAAAACAAAAAGCTAAAAGCTACTGCGGATGCTGGAAATCCAAAACAAAATAAAAACAGAATTACCTGGAAAAACTCAGCAAGTCTGGCAGCATCGGCGGAGAAGAAATCAGTCAACGTTTCGAGCCCTCATGGCCCTTCAGCAGAACTGAAGCATAGTTTCAACAAGGGAGAAATATAAATTGGTTTAAGGTGGGTGGGGGGGAAGAGACACATTGAGGGTGTGGTGTGAGCAGATAATCAAAAGATGTCAGAGACAAAAGGGTCAAAGAGGTGTTGAAGGTGGTGGTCTTTGTCTGAGAAAAGTGCTAATTAAGAATGCAAGACAGGATATTGCTTTCACGCAATCGTAAGGTCAGAAATGAGGATGTTCACTGCACAGTGTTTAGTATCATCTATAACTCGTCAGTTCCTGGAGCAGTCTGTGCATGCATGCAGCAAGACCTGGACAATATTCAGGCTTGGGTTAACAAGTGGCAGGTAACATATTCGTGCCTTACAAGTGGCAGGCAATGATCACCTCCAAGAGAATTTAACCATCTCCCCTGACCATTCAATAGCATTACCATCATTGAATCCTCCACTAACAACAGCCTTGGGGGCATAGAAACATAGAAACTAGGAGCAGGAGTAGGCCATTTGGCCCTTCGAGCCTGCTCCACATTCATTATGATCATGGCTGATCATCCAATTCAATAGCCTGCTCCTGCTTTCTCCCCATATCCTTTGATCCCCTTCGCCCCAAGAGCTATATCGAACTCCTTCTTGAAAACATATAATGTTTTGGCCTCAACTACTTTCTGTAGTAGCGCATTCCACAGGCTCCCCACTCCTTGGGTGAAGGAATTTCTCATCTCAGTCTTAAATGGTCCAGTGTCCCCAGCCGCCGCTCCAGCTTTGAAACCTGGGCTTCCAGGAACTGCAGCTGGAGACACTTCCCGCACACATGCTGGCCCCGGGCACTGGAAGTGTTCCCGGCTTCCCTCAGAGCAGGAGGAGCACACCACAGCTTTGAGGTCTCCTGCCATGACTTACCCCTTTAAATTAAATTAAACCTTTTGGAAGATACTTAATATTAAATAATATCAATTACTCTAGGGTCCTTCCCTGCTCCTCATTGTTACAGAATATAGCTCTTACAAATGAACCACAAAATAAGAACTTAAGAACTGTAAGTGATAAAAGTCGTAAATACTTACCCGACTGTACTCATGGTACTGAAAGGATCACCTTGTTCCCTCCTCACTGAACTCCCTCAGTCACCTCTGTTCTCCCAGCTCCTTTTCCATTGACAAGAATTTAACTAGACCAGCCATTTAAATGTGACTACAAGAGCAGGTCTAAGCTGGGATTTCTGCAGCAGCTAACTCGTCCTTACTACTCAAAGTCTGTCCACCATTTACAAGTCTCCAGTCAGAAGTGTGATGGAATACTCTCCATTTGCCTGGATGAGTGCAACATCAACATGATATCCAGGGCAAAGCAGCCTGTTTAATCAGCATCCTGTTTGCTTCCTCCACCACCTGGCACAGTGGCAGCAGTGTGTACCAACTACAACATCCATAGCAGCAGTTCACCAAGCCTGCAAACCCATGGCCTCTACCATCAAGAAGGACATGGGAACACTGACCTGCAACTTCTTCCCCTCCAAGTCATTCACCATCCTGACTTGAAACCATATCACTGTTCCTTCACTGTCATTGGATCAAAATCCTGGAATTCCCTTCCAAACAGCACTGTGGGTGGACTGCAGCAGTTAAAGAAGGCAGCTTGCCACACCACCACCTCGAGAGCAATTAGGGATGAGACAAATGCTGGCCTAGCCAGCAAGGCTCACACTGCATGAATGTTTTTTAAAAAAGTTTGCAAGTTTTTTTTTTGGTTTGTAAGCATGACCCACTCTTTGAAGATGACCACACCTGAAATTTTAACATGAAGCACTTTGCTACAGCACTGGTATAAAACAAAATTTGACACTGAGCCACATGAGCTATTAAGTTTAGCCAAAAAGGTAGGTTCGCAGGAGCATATTCCCTTGGTGGCAGCAAGATTTAAGTTGGGTATTCTGGAGCTTTGGGCCTAGGCAACTGAAGACAGCCACCAATGATTAGTGATAAGTCAGAAAAGTAGGGTTGGAGCAGCATGGAGAGAAATAGGATGGGAATTTTAAAATTTGAAGCATTGTCAAACTGCAAGCCAATTATGTCAGTGAACATGTGATGGGTAAAGCAGGGTTCACTGAAATAAGATGCAGCTAGCAGAGTTTTGAATGAGAAGTTTAAAGGGGCTACATGATGGGAAGTCAATCGGGAGAGAATTGGAATAGCTTGGTCCAGAAATAACAGTCATAGGTCACGGTTTTGGTAGCAGATAAGCTGAGGCAGGTTCATACTAGTAGTGATAGAATTGTAAAGTAAGTAAATGTACACAGATTTTATGACTGTCAGCATCTAGTGATCTTGGAATCCAATCAGTTCTGCAATGTTAACTTTCTATTGGTGTTCTATAATGTACTCAGAGTGGCTCTTATATGGATGAAATAGATTCTATTTTCAGAATGTCTCTGTTTTCATGCACTTTGGCAACTCATCCAAGCTAGTGACATGGGGCTTTTCCTTAAATAAACACAAGTGGTGTAGCACACCTGTGATCTTAAGGTTGAAAGGCGTTTTTATTTATTTATGCATATTGTTTTGGAGGAAATGAAATTCTTGATGTCTTTTATTGCATTGAGTCTTTCATTATGATGCATTGTAATTTGCTGAAATCAGTTTTCAGGCTGGCCATTGTACTTCTCCAGGTCTCTTACCACCGCGCCCCCCCCCCCCCCCCCCCCCCCCCACTCCACTACCTGTTAATTTGGTGATTTGTTTATTCTGAAAGGGAAGTCGAGAGAATAGTCCAAATATAAGTTAAAAAATCTTAAACCTAAAATTTTCCAATTTAAAATTGAAAACTAAGTACTGGGGATGCTGGAAAACCGAAATAAAAACATAAAATGCTGGGAAAACTAAATCTGGCAGCATCTGTGGAGAGAAAGAGTTAATGTTTTGAGTCTGTATGACTCCTCTTCATGGCTGAAGAGTCATAACAGACTCAAAACGTTAAACTCTATTTTCCCCCTCCACAGATGCTACCAGGCCTAGGTTTAAAATGGTTTGCCTGTGGGGGATATATTAATGCTTTCAGTTTTTCAGGCTGATGCCCTAGGTATCTTGCTTTTTTTGTATACCAATTACTGTTTTTTTTGCAGGATAGGCTAGAAGCAACAAATGGGGAACAATGTACAATGCAATCTTTTTTTTTTTAAAGCAATTTGAGCACAATCCAGAATCGCCTAAATTGGGTCCAAAAAGTTTTCAAATTCCCTTTTTTCCAAAAAGGGCCCAAAGTACTCTGACTAGAATTGGGAGAGGGGTTTATTCAATTTATAACTTCTGAATTTTCTTCCTTGCTATGAGCTGGGTAGGATGCTGTTTGAGCCATTTGTGCAGTTGGATCTGTTTTAAATATATGCTTTAAAAAGTTGAGAATTTAATGAAACCGTTCCACTGAATATTTATGAAACTATTTTATTTGTACAATAACTGAAATAAAATATTTTCCTATTTTAGGTTCAAATGTACTACTGGTTGGTGTTCATGGACCCACAATTCCATGTGAGGAGGTATCTGTGAAACACGTTGGAAATGAGCAATATAATGTAACCTATATAGTGAAGGAGAGGGGAAACTATACGCTGGTTGTAAAATGGGGTGACGAACATATTCCTGGAAGTCCATTCCATATTACAGTTCCTTAAGCAGGACACCTCCCTCCGTCTCTCTCAATCTGGCTACTTCGAATTCAATGCTCCAGTTCAGTATCTTGAGTTTTCAAAAGACATTGCAATTGCACGATGGCTTAAAAGCGACAAAATGGATGCCATTATTCAAAAAAAATGCTGTTGAATCAGCAACTTCAAAGAATGGATTGGGTAATAGGTAGAATTGCCATAGCTATTGTATGTAGAAACTGAAAATTGTATGGATTTATATATAAATATGAACTAAACTGGGTCAATTGTAAAACTGGATTAATGTACTGGGATTTCTTTTTTGCTAGCCCTGTAGTTTAGTCAATCATAAATAGCTGTCTGGGCTTCAGATGGACTCCAACTCAATGTAAAATGAGGGGATACCATTCTGAAAGTTTTTCTTGAATGCCATGCTTTAGTATAATAATGAAATGGGAGCCAGCTATGCTGCTTGCTACCATTTGATTAGGGGCACTTGCACTATCTTGGAAGTTTTCCACAAGGAATGTGCAAACTGATCAAAAGATTTTTGCAATATTATTGGCTAAACAAGTGGAGACTCAGGAATTCTGGCCTCAATTTCTGCAAAAGCTGTCCATGCATAAACACTGATCTTAAATTATTTGCTGCTGCAGTTGTCTTTATCACAAGTTGCAATGTCTACTGCATGCTCTGCAACATCTGTCATTTTAAATAGAGGACTGGATTGGAATAAGATGGCAGGTAAGGTGAGATTTTGTGAGCACCCAATTGGTAAATGTAACTTCTGTCACCTGGTCCTACCTCCCCTGAAGCCAGTGCTGCTTTAAATGGTAAAATTGGGGTAACCAGCAAACCAGGCCAGCGCCCCCCTTGTTGGACATATTTGGCCAATCACAGATATTTTTCCTTCCTCTTATTGATCAGTAGTGCTGCAATTTTAGATGTACTTGGATATTCGTTCTTGGTGCTTCAGCCAAAATGAACTGGCCCCATGCAGCAAAGTTGAAAGTTGCTCACCTGATTCTAGTGCATAATATTTGGGTACAACATGAATAGGTCAGTTTGTCGTACAACTGAATATTTTGTTTTAACTTCAGTAGTTTAAAAGCTGCTAAATTGCACAACTGTCTTTTAAAAGCTGAACTTAAATCTATTTATACTCTGGCCTTAATCTTACTAAATATTTTTCTTGAAGCTGATTTTGTTGTCGGACATTGTATCTGAGTTTAAAACCTAGAGAAGAACGGATTGTCATTTTTACAATGCTTTGTGCCTTACTGTGAAAAGCTTAATGTAACTAGGAATTGACTCAATAAACTTCAATAAATGCACAATTTTTCACCTGTTTGAAATACATTGTGTCAGTCACTGGTTGGAAATCTAATTCACCATCTTTAGGAAACCTCTGATGCTCCAAGATAAGTGTGCAAACAAACCATCATAGCCTGCCTCATTCATAACTTTTGTGGTTGCTCTGGGTTTCCTAGCAACTGCTTAACACCTGTAAAATATATAGTCCTGGGGAAAAAAAAAATCCACTTAAGAAGAAAAACTTGCTAAAGACTCAACTTCATTTGTCACCTATTTGGTGACACACTTATTAACAAGACACTAAAGTATGGATCCTATTGAAGGTATAAATATACTTCATACCATGTATCTGATAACTGATCAATTTTTCTATTTTGTCTGCTTATACAAGTTTTGCACGTAGTATTGGCACAATAAATGTATTATGCTTGTTTAAGTAAGAAAGTTGACTATACTCATCGCAATATCTCTACCATCTGTTTCAAACAACCAAATGGACCAAGTGATTCCAGTTTTTCTGACCAAACTGAGTAAAGAAGTAAATGGCAAATTGTGCTAAAAATAATTAGAACTCACTCATTTATTCATTCCACATTCCTAGATTTGCATTGTCTACTTAAGCCTGAGCTATAGAATTTTTCCTCGTCTTCACTGGAGTTTTACCAGTTTGATAACAAAAGAACATAAGTGATATGAGCATATGGTCCCTTGAGCATGCATGTCATTCAATGTGATCATGACTGATCTTCTAACTCAACTCCAATTTCCTGCCTGCCCCCCATATCTGATTCCCTGAGATCAAAAATCTGTCTGTCTCAGCCTTGAATATACTTAATGATGGAGCACCCACAACCCTCTTGAGGTATCAAATTTTAAATATTTCACAACCCTTTGTGAGTTTCTCCCTATCTTGGTCATTAAATGATTGGCCCCTTATCCTGAAATTGTGTGCCCTCCCCAATATTCTGGATTCTCCAGCTAGGGGAATCTATCTTTTAGTGTCTGCCCTGTCAAGCCCCTTCAGAACCTTGTTTCAATGAGATCACCCCTCTCTCAACTCCAGTGAGTATTGGCCCAATTAATTCAACCTCTCATTGGGCAACTCCCTCAAATCAGGAACCAATCCAGTGCTCCTTCACTGTTTCATCTCCAAGGCAAGTATATCCTCCTTCAGAGACCAAAACTGCCCAGTAATCCAGCTGTGGTCTCAGCAAAGCCCCATACAATTGTATCACGATATCTTTATTCTTGTACTCCAATCCCCTTGCAATAAAGACCAACATGCCATTTGCCTTTCTAATTGTTTGCTGTACCTGCATGCTAACTTTGTTACTTCTATAAGTACACCCAAGACTTTCTGAACATGGACAAAAATGTTGCTTTCCTATTACTACCAAAGTAAATAACCTCACTTCCCATATTATATTCCATCTGCTACCTTGTTGCCCACTCACTTATCCTGGCTATATCTCTTTGAAGCCTGTCAATATCCTCCTCACAATTTACATTCCCACTTAGCTTTGTATTGTCAGCAATCATGGATACATCACTTCCTTTGTCTAAGTCATTTGACATAAGTTGTGAATAGCTGAGGTCCCAGCACTAATTCTTGTCATTCCACTGGGTGCAGCCTGGCAATCTGAAAATGCCCTGTTTATCCCTACTCTTTGCTTCCAGCCCACTAACTAATCCTCTTTCTATGCTAATATATTGTCCCAAATGTGTATGGCTTTATCTTGCGAATTAACCTTTTGTGTGGCACCTTATCAAATGCCTTTTGGAAAACCAAGTATACCAAAACTACTTGTTCCTCTTTATCTACATAACTAGTTACATTGTCAAAAAAAAACTCCTCCAAATTTGTCAAACCAAATTTCCTTTCGTAAAACCATTTTAACTTTATCTGACCATGCTGTGGTTTTCTAAGTGCATTAAGACTTCCTTGATAGCCTGACATTGGCCAAGTAGAAGCTAATAGGCCTGTAGTTCCCGGTTTTCCTGCTCCCTTGAATAGTGGTAAATTTGCTTCCTAACGTCCAATCTGCTGGGACCATTCTAGAACTTGGGATTTTGGAAATGTTTATAAGTCCCCTACAATGATTTTGTTGCCTTTGTTACAAGCTCCAATTATTTATTGCTTAACAATCTAGGCCCCCAGCAGTAATTATGCTGTTGGACATAAACTATCCCACCAGCATTTTCTGACTTTTTTTTATTTCTAATCTTCACCCATACTGGTTCTATTTGGTCTTCTGAATCAAGATCCGTTTTCACTCCTGTCCTTATGTCGTCCCTTTAAAATTGGCCACTCCTTTTTCACTCTGCCTGCCTTTTCAAATTGTGTACCCTGGGATGTTTTATTTCCTAACCTTGGTCACTTTGTAATTGGTTCTAATGGTGATTTTAGATCCAAAGTTTATTGTGTCACTAGTTCAGCCATCTTAGTGTGAATACTTGCTACTATTCTCTGCATGGACCATTATTCAATGGTGCACTTTTACTGATTTTAAACTCTCTTCCTGCTCCGTTCTCCATGTCTTTACCCAAATTGCTTCACTGCTCTTTTGCCTCGACCTTAGATTTCTAAATCTCCCTTCACCTGAGCCCTTCTCTTCCCCCGCGTACCCCTCCACCCCAACTTTGGGTTTAAATCCCTAACCACAATCCTAGTTATGCAATTCCCCAGGGCAATGATCTTAGCCCAGTTTAAGTGGAGCCCATCCCAACAGCATAGCTCTTTCTGCAGTGCTAGTGCTATACCCAATGAATTGAAACCCTTTCCACACCGCACTTTGAGCCATGTGTTTAATTCTCTAACCTGCTTTACTCTATGCCAATTGGCATGTAGCTGTTATCAATCCTGAAATGGATTCATTTTTTTGAGGTTCTGAGTGTTGAAATCAAAAACAAACTCCTCAAACTGTCAGGCAGAAATAGAAATGATGTTCTACTATGTCTTCGGCTCCTATGTGAACTACAACAACTGGATCCTCCCATTCCAAGTTTGACTCCAATCACAAAGATGTCTTCAATGTAGCACTGGGCAGGCAACAACTTTCAGATCTCCTGGTCACAGCTGCAGAGTGTCTGTCCCCTGACTGCACTCTGCCCTATCACTACTACACGCTTTTCACTGAACCATGATGCTTTGGTCAGTTTGCCCAACCACTCTGCAGTCCTTGTTCTCATCCACACGGGTTGTAAGTACCTGTCCTTTATTTTTCAGTCTGATAGTCACATGTGCACAATCCAGGCCTCCATTCTCTAAGTTTGCATGATCTGGGGAATGCTTTTTTCTTCCCCCCTCAACTCCTATCGCTATCTGCCAGCTCAGCAGGATCACTGCACATGTTCAGTGCTTGCTAATAGCGTCTTCCTTGAAGCACCATATGCAGTACAATATTTCCAACTCTGCCATTATATCCTCTCTGCTTGTCGTCTTCTGCACTAAGCAGTAAAGCATTGACTTCCCATGTTGTGCAATGACTAGTGTTTGCACTTCCGGTTCATGGAAATGTGTCCCTGAGCCAATGAGTGCAGATCATTTCACTCCCTGAAAGGGTGGTGGAGGCAGAAACCCTCATAACATTTAAGAAGTATTTGGATGTGCATTTGTGATGCCATGCCATACAAGGCTATGGGCCTAGTGCTGGAAAACGGGATTAGAATAATTAGGTACTTGTTTGACCGGCACAGGCTTGATGGGCCAAAGGGCCTTTTTCTGTACTGTAGACGTCTGACTCCATGACCATCACCGTTAACCATGACTCCAGCTGCAAGGTTTTTAATATGGCTGACGAGATGCTCAGCTGCTTCCCTATTAGAAACTGGAGGTATTGATTAGAAAGCAGTGTGCAGAGCTGTAGCACTCTAGACGTTTGAGTCAGAAGTTTGTGGGTTCAAATCCCATTCCAGGATTTGGGTACAAAAATCTAGGTTGGCTGTACTATAGGACAGGAGTTGTTGAATAGAGGCCTAATCGGCTCTTGGGCGGATGTAAAAGGTCACATGGTACTATTTTGAAGAAGAGCAAGGGAGTTATTGCCTGTATCCTGGTCAATAATTATCCCTCAAATTTAAAAATTACCTCGTTAACACTGCTGTTTGTGGGAACTTAAGCAAGTTGGCTGCTGTATTTCTATTATAACAATGAGTACACTTAGGAATTTGGGATATTCTGAGGCTATAGCAATGCAAGTTTTTTTTCCCCCCAAACTGTAGCATAATATGCTATTTATCCTTGTATAGGCAATGATTTTACTAAACTGGCTACTGTTATCAATTTTTTTGACCACCAGCTGGTATTGAACGGAAGTGGAGGGAAGGCCTGATTTGTTTGATCGATCTAATTCAGCCAATAGATATCCCGGTTGCATGGAAAGAGCAGGCTAGCAAAATTTGTTCATTAGATGTTCCTGCTTATCTGTTAATGCTATTACTGTCATTTTAGTCTGATTGTTGACTGACCATTGTGCAATTCAAGCAACTAAGTTTTTCCTCTAGTTCAGATCATTAAAGTCCATCTGCAATAACACGAGTAAGTAGAATGGTGAGTAGCCAAGATCTTTGGTTAGTGGTTTGAGAAACTGGTTTTTAAACAGTGAGAAATATTGTTTTAATCTGATTTTCACTACTGTATAATTTTGCTTTTAACAGTTATTGGCATTTAAGCCTAAATGCTAGCCTTTCCCCACTTGGTTCAGTTGATTTTGGAAAGATTTTTGAAGCACATGGTGAGTATTATTTGAAGTGCGTATCTGAACAGAAGAGAGGTTTGTGTTGTGGCAATGCTATCCCAGACATCTGATACATAAGGTCAAACCTTGGTTCATAGTAAGTGCTTGTCCATGAAAGCTGACTTTTGCAGTAAGCATGAATAAAAGTATTCAGAGGTAGTCTGCATTGCCACAGCTGTTATAACTCTCTTGTCCATTAAAATATCAAAACTCAGCCACATTGGTTCTAGTTTATACACTACTACTATCACTGAAAATATTGAAGAACAGTCTTGCACAGAAAATGATGTGCAGCAGCTGCAGTATAAATTTAGACCCCACACACTATACTATATTACATAAATGAAGTTATGATCTTTTTCAAAGCACAAACTTAAAAAAATGCCTCAAATTCCAGATAAGTGATGTCATATAAATAATGGCATTACAATAAATATATTTGGTGCTTTTGGCAGATTATGAATACCAGCATGGAAAGTTAACTGGCAATTGTCCATGCAATTTCGCATCAAAAATGCTTAGCAAATGTAAATTGGACTTACCACAATGTTCTAGCAACATGTTCTGAGTATTACCGCACGGCAGTTTAGCAAAACTGTCTTTATGCTTCAACATTGAGTGGGAAAATGTTTGAGGTACTGTGCATTCATTGTCTTTCTCATACAAAAGAAAAGCCCAAGTTGCTGAATGCTGGAGACTGAGTAAGTTCACTGCATTGTGTTATTAAGTCAAATAGTTCAGGAAGGTATGAAGTCCATTCCTGGTCGTCTGTGCTAACTAATGCTGGGACATCACAATTAGCCTTGTCTCTGGCTAAGGAGAGGGGAATAATTAACTAGGGTTTCTGCTTCTGATTGCTCTACAGTGACCATCATCTGGAAAGTAAGACTCTGTTTGGTTGAGATTTCTCTCTTTCCTCCACCAATCCATTCCCCTAGTCAAATGGCTTTGCAGCTGTCACTTTTCAGGCCCAAATGAACAGCCACTTTTTGAAATAAAAAATTCCATTGTATCTTATTTTAGAAAACTGGTCTAAATTCTCATGCTTTGAGGTTACTCGCATTCCAAGAATCTTGTCCATCATCGGTGCTTGCAACGGGCAAGGTACAAACCGTACCCAACCAACTCATGTTTACAAAACTCGAACACCATGTTCAACATTAGATTTGATTCTGCAATTGGACATTTGCTAAATAATCCCCCGTGTGCTAAAAATTACGCTGCCAATCAATTGAAGTGGAGCATGTGTGTGCATTGGAAGTTACGTTTATTAGTATACAGGGCCTTGTTCTTTGCAGGCAGAAAGCACATGTACACACATTGTGCCTGTTTCTGCTAAACAAAATAAGAGAGCCATTCGCTGGCTCATTCCTCAAGGCAATGCCTTGAACATTCAGCCAAGCTGCCTGGTTTAAATTTCAAACGATGCTTGGCAGTTAACTGTCAGTTACCATTAACTGGTGCATTCTCCATGGCAATCATTCTGTCAATCAGTGTCCACTTGCCAACCAATCAGCACTCTGTTCTCATACAATATAAAGTTGTTGCTTTTCCTGACATTGGTATTCTGGCGATTGTCCTGATGAGTGCAAGATGAAAAACTTTGACGATGTTTTTTTCCAGCAATTCTCAAGTTCTGCACTACCAAACAATCACTTAGAAAATCGTAGTGTGATCAGACAAAGAAAATGCAGTTTTACAAAAGGGAAAGTGTACTTGACAGATTGATAGTTTTTTTTGAAGATGTAACAAGTAGAATAAATAAAGACGAACCAATAGATGTGTAATATTCCTGGATTTCCAAAAAAGGCATTTGATATGGTGCCACACAAAGTTAATATGCAAGATAGGGTGCATGGAGTTGGGGGTGATGTATTAGGATGGATGGAGGATTTGATGATGGACAAGAAGAAAGGAGTAGAGGCAAATGTAGCATTTTCACATTGGCAGGCTGAGACTAGTGGAAAGCTCAAGGATTAATTCTGGAGCCTTGGCTGTTTACAACCCACGTCAATTACTTAGAGATAGAAAGTAATGTATCTAAGTTGTTTATGATACAAAGCCAGGTGGGAATGCAAGTTGTGAGGAGGATGCAAAAAGGTAGCAATAAGATATAGACAGGTTAAGTGAGTGGGTAACAAGGTAGCAGGTGGAGTATCATGTGGGGAAGTGCGTGGTTTCTCACTTTGGTAATAAGAATAGAAGAGCAGAATGTTTTTCAAAAGGCCTGAAATTTGTGAATGATGTTGTTCAGAATGAATTTGCTTTGCTCAAAAGGAATGCAAGAAGTTAACATGCAGGTACTGCAAACAGGAAAGCAAATGGAATATTTTTTTAAAAATATTTTCTTTTAAGGGACTTGGGCATCGCTGCCTTGGCCAACTATATTATCAACCCTTAATTGCCCTTGAAGGTTGTGTTGAGCTGCAATCCGTGTTGACCTTTATTCAAGGAGATTGGAGTACAAGAATAAAGGAATATTACCACAATTGTGTGGGGCTTTGGTGAGACCACAGCTGATGTATTGTGCACAGTTTGGACCTCTGAGGAAGGATATACTTACTTTGGAGGCAGAACAGTGAACATATGAAGATACCAAATAGCAGAAGTAGGTCATTTGGCCCCTCAAGTCAGCTCTGCCATTCAATACAATCATTGCTGATCTGTTTGTGTCTCGAGTTCCACATTCCTTTCTACCCCCAATAACCTTTTGATTCCCTTGTCTAAGGAGAGTCTATGTAGCTCCACCTTTAAAAATATTCAATGACCTCACCTCCACCCCCTTCTGAGGCAGAGTGCTCAACTCTCACAGAAAAAAATTTCTCCTCCATCCTAAAAGGGAAACCCCTAATTTTCAAACCGTGCCCCCTAGTTCTGGACTCCCCACAAGAGGTACCATCCTTTCCATATCCACCTTGGCAATACCATTCAGGATCTCAAAGTTCAATCAATCTCCAGTGGAAACGAGCTGTCTGTTTAACCTTTCCATATAAGACAACCCACTCAATCCAGGTATCCAATGCATTTACATCCTTCTTTAAATAAGGAGACCAAAATGGCGCACACTATTTGAGATGTGGTCTCACCAATGCCCTGTATATCTCAAGCATAACATCCTTTCTTTTATGTTCAATTCCCCTCATAATAAAGGATAGCATTCCATTAGCTGCCTTAATTACTTGCTGTACCTGCATAGTAACTTTTTGTGACTCATGTACTATAACACCTAGGTCCCTCTGCAGTTGTTCTGTTTAAATAATACTCTTTTTTATTCTTCCTGCCAAAGTGAACAGCTTCACATTTTACCACATTATACTCCATCTGCCATATTTTTTCCCACTCACTCAACCTATCTATATCTGTCTGCAACCTCATGTCGTCTTCACAACATCCTTTCCTACCTATCTTTGTGTCATCTGCAAATTTAGCTATCATGCCTTCACTCCCCTCATCTAAGTCATTGATATAAATTGTAAAAAGTTGAGCCCCCAGCACAGACCCCTGTGGGACTCCACTCGTCACATCCTGCCAATCAGAAATAGTCCTATTTATGCATAGTCTGTTTTCTGCCAGCCAGCTAATCTTCTATCCATGCTAATATGTTAGTTCCTACACAATAGCCTTTGACGTGGCACCTTATCAAATGCCTTCTGGAAATCTAAGTACAGTACATCTACAGGCTCCCCTTGATCCACAGCGCATGTTACTCCTTCAAAGAACTCCAATAAATTGGTTAAACATGATTTCCCTTTCTCAAAACCATGCTGACTTTTCCTTATTTACCTTGAATTTTTCTAAGTGCCCAGCTATAATATCCTTAATGATAGAATCTAACATCTTCCCCACAACAGACATATTAAGCTAACTGGCCTATAGTTTCCTGTTTTCTGCCTCCCTCCCTTCTTGAATAAAGGGGTTATATTTGCCACTTTACAGACTGATGAAACCTTTCCAGAATCTAAGGAATTTTGGAAATTTAACACCAATGCATCTACTACCTCATTAGCCACATCTTTTAAGACCCAAGGATGAAGTCCATCAGGATCCGGAGACTTGTCAGCCCACAGTCCCTTCAGTTTGCTCAGTACTGCTTCCTTAGTGACTGTAATTTCGCCTCCTGATTTACAGCTATTACTGGAATTTTTTTGTATCCTCCATAGTGAACTTCAGAGCAAAATATTTGTTAATTTCATCTGCCACTTCCTTATTATCTACTATTTACTCCCCATTCTCTAGAGGACCAACACTCACTCGACTGTGATGAAAGTATAATTTTCATAAAACTTTTCTGGTTTGTTGTGAAGTAGGTTTATGGGGTTAAATATATTTGGGTCTGTCTGTGTGATTTAATTACATTTGTAGTCAAGTAGAATGCAAGTTTAAATCACCGAAAGAAGCTAAGTGCTTGACATGCTAACGAGTAAGCATGGATGCTGGCTTAACATGTAAGGTGTGAAGGGAATTTGCACTTTTAGATAAATGAAGGGATTTGGATTTCAAAGGGATCTTAGTCTGTTTACAACTAGCCAGATAAACAAGGGTCCTATCACTGCTTGCTTGTTCCTACAACCACCCCACCCTCAACTTCTCTCCCCCCGCCCCCCACCTTAAACCAGCTTATATTTCACCCCTCTAACTATACTCAGTTCTGTTGAAGGGTCATGTGGACTCGAAACGTCGACTCTTTTCTTCTCCGCCGATGCTGCCAGACCTGCTGAGGTTTTCCAGGTAATTCCGTTTTTGTTAAGGGTAAGGGGTGTGTTTATTCTTTCCAATCAACGATAGTTTCATAGTCACCATTACTGAGACCAGGAAGATGCAGTTTCAAAGAGATATGGAAAATATAATTTACATATGAAAAAGAGAGAAACATATGTAAAGGAGAATGAAAAGCTATGTGGAAGGAAAGCCATGCAAGATCTAACAGGAGTGTGTGAAATAGACTAAGTGAAGCTGCCAGTCGTGTGCATAAGTCTGCTATATAACAAAACTGATGTTGGGGAAAAGCCATTTGGAATTCCATTGTCAAGTGGGGATTATGTTAATTTGCTGGTTCTGTTTTAACTCAAATCTATTTTGGACCATTGCCTTAAATGGGATTTAACTGGGGGTCAGGTTAATTAGGAATTTCAGGAGATATTATAGTAGAAAGTAATTGTAGTCTTATGTAGGTGCTTCTGAAATCTTTTGTTAATAAATATTTTAATTTGATTTTTAAAATCTTAAGGTCTTGGTGGACTTAATACTTCTGAATTCAGTGCACACATCTCATAGTAAATACAAATTGCAACATCATTGTAATAACATGACCAAGTTTCCCTTGTAGATTTGGTCCATCTGGCGAACATAATCTGCCACATCACAACATTACTTTTTTCTTCTCCATATATCTGTAGAAACTCTTGTTATCCATTTTTACATTTCTAGCTAGCTTCCTGTCATACTCTAATTTCTTTCTCTTGATTAACCTTTTAGTCATTCTCTGCCGTTCTTTGTATTCTGCTAATTGTTGTGGAGTTATATGCTTTTTCCTGAAATTTGATGTTTTCCTTATCTTTAGTTAACCATGGATGATGGGTCCACCCTTTAGAATTTTTCCTTATAGCAGGAATATACTCATCTGAGTATTCTGAAATATCCTCTCAATCCACCCCCTTCATTTATCTCCAGATATGTGAAAGGCAGGGGTGGGGTTGTTGGGGTTATGTCCAGGTGAAGAGGCTCACAGGGAGTGGTCAGAGGAGTCAACTGTTGACCCCTGGGGAGAAAACCCAGGGTGGGCGTGGTACAAGGGAATGGTCAGGGTTACAGGGAGCAGAGGGAGCCGGTAGGATGAGAGTGTGTGATGGTGTGTGACAGGTCAGCGAGGGTTGTTGATGGGGACGTGGAGGTAGACATAGGCTTGGGGGGTGGGCAGATCACTGTGTATGGGGGTGGGCTTTTCATGGAGGAAGGGAATGTAAGCGTTTACCTGGATTTTTTTTTTCTTCATTCTTTCCTGGAATGTGGACATCGCTGGCATTGCCAGCATTTGTTGCCATCCCTAACTGCGCTTGAACTGAGTGGCTTGCTAGGCCATTTCAGAGGGCAGTTAGAGTCATGTTGCTGTGGGTCTGGAGTCCCATGTAGGCCAGACCAGGTAAGGACAGCAGATTTCCTTCACTAAAGACATTAGTGAACCAGATGGGTTTTTACGATAATAGACGATTGTTTCATGGTCACCATTACTGAGACTAGTATTCAATTCCAGACTTAATTAATTTAATTTAAATTCAGCTGCTGTGGTGGGATTTGAACCCATGTTCCCAGAGCATAGTCTGGGCCTCTGAATTACTATCCCAATGACATTACCACTACGCCACCATCTCCCCATTATCAAAGGAAAAGAGTTTGGGTTGGAGGGTAACAGTGGAGAGGTCAAAGGTGATGGGGGAGAGGCATGGGTGACTGGGGGAGGGAAAATGGTGCAGGAGTGCAGAGAAATGGCCACAAGCACCATGCTGGTCTGGTCAAAACTAAGCAGAGCCTCGTGTTGGAAGTCCTGAGATGCTGCATGGAAGTTGGGTCAGAGGGTGGGCAAAGATGCAGGAGCTGTGCTGGGGGTGGGGGGGCTACTTGGCCTACTATTTCTAGGTGCTGTCCCAATATCTGCAACAGGAGCAGAGACAGCCTGCTGACTAGTTGGCCCTGTTGCCTTTGATGACTTTGGCGGCCGTCCTCTGGATAGCTGAGGCCTGGAGGACCTCTGCTTCCTTTGGTTGTCCTCCTGTGAGCCAGGTGCTCCCTCTGACAGAGGACGAGGTTGAAGGGGTCACAGGCAAAGAGGATTCGGAGATTTGGGCAACCTCTGATGCCTGAGTGGATGAGCCATGGGTGTCCAGCTGTTGCTGCTGCTCCCATAGTATGGGGCCTTCAGACACCCTGACTCCTTGAGAGGAAGGTGCACCTGGAGGGGCATTGAGGTACCCTGTCCCCCTCTTGCGTGCCAACTACAACAGCTCCCCCTTGGCTACTGTGGTGGAGTGCAGGTCTGCACGCATCTCCGGCAGGATTTTCTGGACTAGAATCTCCAGGGAGTCCGACATCAACCCCATTGAGACCTCAATGCACACACAGGGCGACATCACATCAGAGAGCAGGTTGACGGGCTCCTTCGACTTGCATGCTGCTCTGTTGAGGGCCTCTAACACCTCTGCCTGGTGTTCCCTGTCCTCTTGCTGACTCTCCATCATTGGTTGGAAGGCCGATTCCAGAGGCCTGTCATTGGTCTCGGACCTCGCAGATGCCTTTTCCCCCAGAAGTCCTCCAGGTGCTAGTGAGCTTACTTGACCCTGCCTCCTTCTGCTGTAAACACGTGTCCGTGCGGTGATCACCAGATTGTGAGACCCTTCCTAAGCTAGAACTTAAAACTATCGAGATGTTGGTGGAGGGTGCAGTGATCTGCTCTGATGCCCCTACAGATACACATCTCCTCTCTTGTCCTCTCTCCTGGCTTCTCTCTGGGCTAGGGTTTCTGCTGAGGCCTGACAGGAAGTCCTCAACCTCGGGCCTTGGCCTTTTCCTGGTGGCATCGTAAGTGAGAGAGAAGAGAGCAAATGACAGCATGAGCTGTCTCCAACATGGGGGCACAGTTGGCCCTCAGATTTCAATACCATGGATAGATCCTTACCAGGTGGATGCCAAAATCCAAGCTCCACATTGCCAACTGCCCAGCCCTGCTCCACGGCTGCCAGCTGAGCTGCCCTCTCTTCGAACTCAGTGAGAAACCTCAGATGTGGGTGCCCCCCCCCCCCCCCCCCTCAACCCACCGTCTTGCCCCATTCCCGACGGTTGTGCCTCATCATCTTCTGCTCAAAGTCAACAGGAAAGTTGTTTGAGAGAATTGTATGTTGCATCCATTCATACATTACATTTTGATGTCTAATTCTCATTCCTCTACTATTAGATAGCTCACTGTTGTATGGAATGGTATTACTCCACTGCAATTTGTCCAGAACAGTTGGGGGCCAGTTCCCTCCAGAGTGCTGAGGCCATCCACACACAAGGAGAAGGCTCAGACAGGCATCTGATTTGTGGAGGTTGCTGGTGCCCTCCGTGCCTAAGGCCATTCTCTCCCCCCCACCCCGCCCCCCCAACACACTCCCAACCACCCCCCTGCTTCCATACAGTGATCTCTGTATGTGGAAGGGTAAAGGTGGCACAGTGGTCACCCCACCGCAGAGTGAATGCACTGCAGTGGGGCTATGAGGTACAACTATGCCATTGCCACTGAGACCCATGTGCCCTGATATATCAGTCTCATTGTGGTTGGTGTGAGCAACTGAAGATTCACTTACCCTGGTGGAGCAAATGAGGTCATTCATTCTTTTGCAGCATTGTATTGCTGACCTGCTCTGGACAGCCTGGGTACTCATGGCATCAGCCACCTGCACCCATGCAGGGTTGGCTCAGCCTCCTGTTCCCATCAGCCGGGTACAGTACTTTCCTCTGAACTGTGACATGGTCCAGCTAGGAGGACGTGCAGGACGATGTCACTGGACTTTGGAACTTCACCTCCCCTTCCAGACAGCTCTGTAGTTTGTATTGTCAGTGAGGATGTCTGGGTGCCCGGGTACGATGGCAGGGCGCATGCCATCCAGCCCGCCCCGCTGTGCAAGACGTTGGGAAACTCCCAACTACATAATTCACGATGCTGAAAGATACTGTGGGATTTCCCATTGGCCTCTGCAGTGGGAAACACTCCCTGTCCCCACCCCCGTAACGGTACTTAGTCCCGGATGGGAGAATTCTGCCCTGAGTCTGAGTGTTTCAGGGATATCTTAGAAATCCTTCCCATCAGTGGAGCAGGTGCGAAGGGCTGAATGCCTACTCCTGCTCCTAAGTCCTATGTTCAACACCCATCCCCATGGCAACCTGAATCAAAAGGACCTTGTATCCAGGCAGAAATGCTGATTAGCTAGCCTTGAGATCCCAACTCTTTTTTTCACATTGGAAGTAAATGTAATTTTAAAGCATAAGTATTTTACATCCGGGCATTCTCAACAACTCCCTGGGATTTTGGAGACTACCAGTTTAATGCTGCTGCCATTGTCTCCAAGTGTGAACTTTCCAGCAAAACAACCCGGTCCTCCCTTTAATCTTTAACAGCCACATCACCCAGGCCTGTTGTTAGGCAAACCTCAGAACAGGTTTCGTGACAACTTTCATTTTACCCTAAATTAAAGGCGCAGTCCTGAAATATAACAAACTTATAGAATTATAACACTGAAGGATAAATAGGGAGACGAGTAGAAATTATACTGCTGACCTGTACAGTTCGGTGTATGGCTTTCTGCATGCTGTCCTCTGAGACCCTTCCACACCTTTTGCTGAAAGCCTATGGCCAGAAAAGTCATTTTGTGACTTTCTTCCTGCACATGTGTAATCACTACTTGTTGCGGTGCTGCCTATCCCTGCAGATTCCAGGCAAACATCTTGAGGCAATTCTCTGTTCCAGATGTAGTAGCTCTGACCCTCAATACATTACTACACTACTGAAGTTGGGGTTGCTATCAGGGGCAGTGCTTTATGTAAAGGGGACAATATGCAAGTCTGGAAATTGTTAATTGCAGTGCATGACATTGGAAAGCAGTTAGGTTTTCAGTTTCTACCTAGAATGGAAGTACTTAATCAAATCTGCTTGTTGAACACTGAGGAAGTAGAATATAGCACTAGGGCTAATGCATACCGTCAAGTGAACTTTATCACAGGTAAAGGTTCTGTTGATACTGAAATTTGGGAGTTATTGGATAGGGAGTGAAGACACTGAGCTAAGGTGATCACACAAGTCAGGGAGAGTGTGTAAGAAAGAGATTTTAAAGTAAGGGTGAATTATGGGAGAACAATTTCTGAAAATGATAGAGAAATGGGAAAATTTCAGGCATTGCACTTCAATGCCCACCAACTTCATTTGTAACAGTTCCTCCAATGTACATTTAAAGTAACTTCCTTTCCCATCGGAAAGGTGGAGGTGGAGAAGGTCAGGTCAAATGTGAATGAGTGGGATAGAATTTTTTTGAAAGGAAGAACAGGAGGTAAGGTGGATTTTGAGAGCAATGTTTAAGGGCAGCATGTGTGGGCAACTAATTGGATTGAAGAGAACAGGACGTGCAGTGGACTGGTTCAAGCAAGGTAAGAGTTGAAGAATGTCCCTGGGACAGCCTGGAGATGAGGCCTTGGAGCCATTCAATGTAAAGGCAAGAATTTGATTTTAATACAGCTGTCATTGTAGAAGCCAAATATTTCCACATTTTTGTAATAAAGGTTGTGGTTGATCAGAAAATTTGTATAGAAGACAAGTTAATTCCCTATTGGATACACCAGTTGGTAGTGTAGTGTAAGATCTACCTCTGGAACACCATACATCTTGGAATCAGCGTGCAACATTTTGACAGGATCTAGGAAAGCTATACTTGAGCACTGACCCTTAGCACGTCTTCCCTTTTTGATGGCAATCTCTCATTTCAGGGCCAAAAGGAAGCTGCTGGTTTGTCACCTGACTTCTGATTTTAAAAACCCTTAAGTTGGAGGCATGGACTTTCGGTAGAAAGTCCTGTTGATATTGTTCTGCCTGCTGCCCAAAGCACCCAAACAATTTCTAAGTCATGCCCAGGATGAACTCTTCAGATTGTCTTCAAGGCCATGTAATTGTGCACAGTGGTAAACCCAGAGCACTTAGAATATGTGGCTGCAACCTGCAAAGTTTTGTGCTTTTGCGTTACATAATGATTCCGATTACAATTGTGGCTTTTATTCTGTTGGGTTATGCTGAGCATTACTTTTTTGTGTTTAATTAAATTGCCTGTTAACCTCATTAATAATGCACCATTAAAAAGCACTCCAGATATGGACATTTGTGTTTCAAGAACTACTGTTAAGTTGTTCAACTACTGTTGAAAAAACATCAAATTAACAAAATGTTTGTGAGAAAGTGAAGTGCCAAGGGTACTAGTTAAAGATGTCAATAAGGTTCACAAGGGTTAGAGAAGACCAGGTAAATTAGAAGACATTAATCGGGTAATACCAGGCTTTTTGTTAAATCTGCTGATTGTAGGAGAGAAGTTATTTTTAACAATGTATTTATTAATATATTAATATTTATTAATTTAATTCCAGACCCTCAGGAGTCCTTTCAAAATGTTTTATACTTATTCCAAATTTTCTGGTCAGCTTTATTACGAAAATGTGGAAACATTTCACTTGTACAATGACAGCCGCATTAAAATTAAATTCTTGTCTTTACTTCTAATGGCTCCAAGGCCCCAAACCAGAGGCTGTGTTCTCAAATGTGGGACATTTTGATGGGACATCCTTTAAAGAAAGTCAAAAACTGTTGAAGGAAAGCGTTTAGCACAAAAGAGGAATGCTAGGCTCTTTTAGCAATTGAAGGATCAGTATGTTTCCTAAATAAAACTAGTTTCTTTCCAGATTACTAGCTAAAATGAGCCACTGGAATCATTAACACAAGATACTGGAAAAAAGACTGCTAGACTTTGGAGCTGCAAAATATAATTAACGGCACTGTGCAATATCAATGACATCACATCATTTGGGAGGTTTGTAATCGAAGGGCCGTGTGTACAGCAGTCAACAAAGGGAAAATGTTCAGTGAGATTTTGACAAAAAAGACACCGACTGCAAACCTATGTTTTTTTTAAAAAGTGGGTATATTTTCTTCCACTGAATAAATTGGGGCAAGATAAGGAGGTGAAACCTTTTTGATATTGTGCTTTCAATGTGTCAATTTGCAGAGAATAAGCTGCCAGTCAATTTCAGAACAATGGCATATCAATGAAATTCCAGGCCAGTAGCGATTAATACTTAATAGTGCAAAATGATAAATCTCTTTCATTAAGTATCTTAGCAATTGACAGCCCTGTACAAGTTTGTTTGTTCTTAGCAGCTGTTTGTATTGGTTTACTGTCATCTTTAGAATTGATTAAAAGCAGAGCTCATATTGGGTGAGAGTTCTACCATGGGTCATGGGGCAAAAAAGCCCCTTTAATTTTGTGTTTCAAAGATAAATGTACATAATTCCTGCTAAGAGCTGGAGGAAAATTTCTCCACGATATCAAAATTCCTCAATAGGTACCCTGCTCAAGATAACTCGATACTTAATTAACGTGAGCATGGCAGTGCTGTACTCTGCTGGTGGCAATGCTTATGTTTGTTATGCAAGCAATATCTCACAGACTAGGAAGGCAATTTGACAAGAAAATGGGAGTCCTTGTTGTTGTAGCACACAATATTTTTCATAAATCAATTTCCTCCGTATTGAGGAAAGAGTATTCGTTTGCAACTTCCTTTGCTACTACTTTTTAAAGCGGCACTGTTGACAGCAAGCTATCCAGCAAAAGGATTGTTTGGTTTGTGTATGGATCAATGCACAGCAACCTGCAGCATGCCACACGTTAGGAAAACAAGAGTTTAATCCAGTGAACCACCTTTCATCAGCAGCATTCCTGTCTCTTGACATCAGCCATTTAACAAAATGAGACAATGTACTGTTCTGCACAAACCATCAACTCATTGGCTATCTTTGCATCTTCCTATGGCCCTCAACCATAGTGATGCAGTTCGCCTCCACCCAAACCCAGAGGATATCTAAGATTTCACAAATTACCACATCACTGGTGTGGAATATATGGGTCAATATTTAGTCAGGTTCCGGGAGCTTTTATTTGGCATTCATTCCATTCACCACTTGCATCAGCTTGTCTGTGTATCTTGCCTCGAGTTATTTAGATATCAGAAAAAAATCAACTGCGTTGTATTTCGAAATATTTTGGATACTTTGTACTGTTGCAGCCACAATGATGCAATCTATTGCATTAAAATTGAAGGTGTTTTTTTTCCTGCAAACGATAGCCACACTCCTTCAAGGTTAACAGAGGATTTTCTGTAACTGGGCACCTCTGATGTCAGCTATCCATCGTGTTGCAGCACCTGGCAGATCACACACCAGTTACTCCTCATCGACAGCTGCTTCACTTGTGTAATCTATTTATTGTGATGTGATGACAGGCCATCTCTCATATAGAAACAAAAGGAAAACCTAACAAAATAACAGATGGCCAATGATGAATGATAAATGTAAGATTGTTTGCTTTTGGAGCCATACTAACTTGGAACAGAACATGCAGTTTACGTTTTACAGTTATATATTCTGTCATATTTATATAAATTGATTTTATCATTTTATAGTTGAGGAGCAAAATTTAGGGCAGTTTGATGACTGCATAAGAGTTTCTCAACAGTCCTGGCTGGAGAGCTGGAAGATGTAAAACTGGGCTACAGCGGTGGAAACCTGTAATATATACATAAGCAATTTCCATTAAAAATGTAGGTGCACAAATTTATAATAGAAAAAATTAATGCAGAAGTTTGACAAAAAAGAGCTTTTGAAGTAGGAAGTACACACAAATTTAAGAGTGTTAATATATATATTTTCACTTGTGTAAACTCCCATCTCCATTTACAAATGTCTTAGTTTTGTTTCATCCCACATCTGCAACTTTCAGATCTGTGGCCCTATTGATAATCTCCATTCTTCCAACTCTGGTCCAACTGTATGTCCCCAGTTGCTGTACCAGTGGTGTCATTGTAAATGGTTCCCTCTCTTTGGCATTGCTTCTCTTTCAAAGCTGCAGTTATCACTCATCTCCTCAAACCCCTGCTCTGCCATTGCAAACTACTGCCCCATCTTGAACCTCCCTTTCCTTGCCAAATTTTGTGAAAATATTGTGGTCTCCCAGATCTGTGACCAACTTTCCCAGAACCTATGTTTGAATCCATCCAATCATGTTTCTGATGATCCTGTAGCGTCAAAATGGGCCCTAATCCAAATGATAAAAACCATCATGTGCCCTCCTTGACTTACCTGCAATCTTTAATATGTTTGATTACTTCATCCTCCTCAATGCAGCTGCCCCATTTCCAGCTTGATGGGGCTGTCCTTGCTTTGTGCTATTCTTGTCTTCCAATTGTAGCCAAATCATGTCTGGCACATGTTCTCTTCCCTCCCGCCACCCACACGATTGCTTGGATTTCCCCAGGGATGTAGCCTGGATAGCTCCTCGTTGCATGATGCCTCATTTTAACGTCGTAAGGGAAAAAAAAGGAATCTGTTTCCAAATGAAAACTGTTGAAAAAAGGCTTTACTTCACCACCTCCTTCCTCCCCTTCAATGTCCCTGAGTTGCTGGGCCACTTAGTGAAATTCAGTCTTGGATGAGCCACACCATTCACCAACTAAACATTGGGAAGATCAAAGCCACAAACTCAGTATCCTCACCACCAGCTCTGCCAGTCTCTAAGGCTAAATCAGACAGTTTGCAACCTTGGTATCCTATTTGACCTTCCAATCGCACATCCTTTCCATCACTTACTGCCTGCTTCCACATCTGTAACGATACTTGGCCTGTCCGCTGCTGGAACATTCAACCGTGCCTTTATCACTTTTGCTCTGACCTGCTGGGTGGGCAGCCTCCCATCGTGCAGCCTCTTTAAGTTTCAGTTCATCCAAAACTCTGCATCCTACGACCAAGTCGTCACTGAGTTATATTTGCTCCTCGTTCCTCGTAACCTCAATTGAACCTTTTTGCTTCCACTATGTTAGGCAGAGGTTTGAGGGCTGATCACTTTTGGTTTGTGGTGCTTCCTGTGACCTTCATGCTTGAACCAGGAGAATGAGAGGCAGAATCAAGATGTTCACATCATCTGTGCACTCTGAACCTTTAAATTCAGCACAGTCAGAGTGAGAAAAGCGGCGTCCACTCCGATATCCAGAGTCAATGCTATCTTAATGGTTATTATGTGTGTAGTTATAACAATAGATGAAAGGAAACTAGCACTTAGTACAGTAATGTAAACCTGCCAGTCATCTTGTCTTAGAGTTTCCTGATTTCAAAGGATTAATTTTACTGAAGGTGCAGAAAATTTGGATTTATTTTTAAGTGCTAGCCAGGACCAGCAGCTAGGGCACCAAAGCATACACAGGCAATCACAGCCCTACATGAAAGCTATAAACATGTACAAAGGGCTCAGCTGTAAATGTGCAATTAGGAAATGGGAGACACACAGGCGAGGACACCTGATAACTCAATCAAGAAATCGGGAAGGCCATTTCGCACCGTCTGATAGCCATCTTCAAAAAGGACTATGCCCAGTCTCTGCACTGTAATTACTGTACAGGAACACAATTATCAGCCCAACGGGGGGTCATTGTGCTGTGGTCTTTGTCTAACCAATACCATTAATACTGATAGTAAAAGATATATAAACTGTGCTTATTTGAACCTCGGTGGAGAAGCGCCTGGATTGCTCAGCGTTTGTTCCCTGCATGCGTAATAAAGGAACCACTTGAATATTGCATCTGGACTCCGAGTGTTGAAATTTTGTACCAGAATATTCCTCGGACCTTTCATTACTACCTGCTAATGCTCCCCACCCCCATGGCTACTGCCAAAGAAAACTTGAATTTTAAGCATATTATATTGGTGTATACGACCATGCAAATAACAATCTGTTTACACCTACATGCTCCTGCTAGCAGAAGGTGTAACAACTTCATTATGTAAACCAAAAACTCTGTGTAAGTGAGTTACATGATGATATGGTACTGAGTCACAAGCCAGTGAGTACTTAGGTTCAACTCTCAAATGACTCTTACCCAATCTCATTCAGAAGTGCCCTCAGTATCTTTGGCCGAAACTATGATTCATGCTTTTGATCAGTATCTAGTGTTCCCTGTTAGAGAATTTGTGTCTGCATGTGTACATTGGGTGAGCACTGGAGGTTTGCTGCAGAACCCCTCATGGTTGAAACAGCTGCTGATATTCACCACTTAGGCTCAACATAAAGGTTGGCCACTTTTAAACATACCAGAGAAATGTTGCCTTGTACAGACCTATGTTCCATGAATCACCATCTTCAGGAGAGGAGAGAAATCAAAGCAATTGAAACTATTCAAAATTACACCAAAACTCATCTCTTTGATATATTTTGTTAACTGAAAGGAGCACATGAAGGATACAGACTTTCCAGGGTTGGATGGATAGGGGTATAGAATATTGATGAGGCAATCACAACTTCAAAGTGAATTAAAGAAGGCAATTAAAAGTTATAGCTTTCAAATTCTTCACTCTGTATAGATTATGTATTAAAATAGCTTAATTGCATAAGAGGCAGCATAACATCAACATCACTAAAATTCACTTTCTAAAACTCTAACTCAACGGATCTATGCACTTTCTCTAAGTTTGTTCACAAGTATCTTGTTTCATATTTTAAAAAAATGTTTTCAGGTTTACTACAAAGCTGAAGTTAAATTAAACAGCTCAAGTAACAACTACATAAAACTAATTAAGTTATCGGAGTTATTAGTAGAATAAATCAGCACAAAAACACTATTGTAGGTTATATAGTGACACTTCATGTTTGTATTAACAACCATATTTTTTTCTCTTGCTCCATCTTGTTATCTGAAATACCTCTCAAATATAACCACGCATGTGCTTAGAAACAAGAGCCTGAATCTTCCAGTTAGTGGCAATGCTGCTCACTTTGCCGCTGCCCGCAAAGATTTTCCTGACCCGATGCTACTGTCCATTTCCTTCAGGATTTTCCAATCCTGGCTGAAGGAGAAATGGGCAGTGCAATAGCTCCCGGGGAACTCCAGTTCTCGCAGTAGAGTAGGGGAGAAGAGAGGACTCACCCCCTATTCACTGCTCACGAGTGAGTGGGTGAGGTGGGTGGTTGGGTCAGGTGGTAGTTGCATCAGCAGGGTAGTCAGGTGGTCATAGTAGGGTGACTGGGGTGGGAGGGAGTCAGTTATGGAATTACCCAGGTATTAGACTGCGTTTTAATCTGCCTAACATTTTCTGGGTAATTATTCAGGTAAATACTGCAGAATTCTGACTCGAGCTCAGGGTTGGAGGCATTCGTGCAGGGTCCTGGACAGCAGGGAATTACCCACTGGAAGTTTAAACTTCCCAGGCAATTCCCACCTAGTTCCTTCTTCCATTGTATGTCTGGTCTTTGACAACCTGGAGACAGAAAGGTTTGAGCCATTATGATTACTTTGGGTATAATTTTCACTCGTATTTTACCTTGGTGTGGTATCATTGTAAAATCCCAGCTCTCAATGATATAAGCAATGGAATAAGGCATTAGATACAATGAGGAGGTTCCGATCCTGTATTAAAATTAACACATTATACACTGCACCTTTCCGATATTTGTCATGGCATTTGTTCTGTGACACAGTCAATGCCAGCCACAGCAAGGGATCCTGACGAACTCATGAACAAAGAAATTTAGTGGTTATACTTAATGGAGAGAAAATGAGGAAATTGGTAGAGCTGTTGAACAAACTCGAGTTCACGGTTATTTGAGTAGCTATAAAGGCATTGCAATAATTGTGTTGGCCACTTACAGCTGCCATGTTTGTGGATGTGTATGGTGTAAGAGTGCCATCTGCTGGCCAACCAAAATCTCCCTCTTTACAAAGTACTGTCATTGTTAAACTGAGGTACTTTCTGAAATAATAATCTGCATCATTGTGTGTATTTCCACTACTGATTCTAGAAGGAATCTAAATTCACTTCATTTGCTTAAACTGCTAATTTAATTATTAAATTACTTATTTAATGTAATTTATATAAACGACATAGATGATTATGTGGGGGGTAGAATTAGTAAGTTTGCAGATGACACAAAGATTGGCTGGGTGGCTAACAGTGAGGTTGAGTGTCTTGGGCTACAGGAAGATATAGATGGGATGGTCAAATGGGCAGATAAGTGGCAGATGGAATTTAACCTTGAAAAGTGTGAGGTGATACACTTTGGAAGGAATAATTTGACAAGGAAGTATTCAATGAACGGCATGGCACTAGGAAGTTCTGAGGAACAAAGGTACCTTGGCGTGTGTGTTCATAGGTCTCTGAAGGCAGAGGGGCATGTTAGTGGGGTGGTGAAAAAGGCATATGGGACACTTGCCTTTATCAATCAAGGCATAGATTACATAAGTAGGGAGGTCATGTTGGAGTTGTATAGAACCTTGGTGAGGCCACAGCTGGAGTACTGTGTGCAGTTCTGGTCGCCACATTATAGGAAGGATGTGATTGCACTGGAGGGGGTGCAGAGGAGATTCACCAGGATGTTGCCTGGGATGAAACATTTAAGTTATGAAGAGAGGTTGGATAGACTTGTGTTGTTTTCATTGGAGCAGAGGAGACTGAGGGGCGACCTGATCGAGGTGTACAAGATAATGAGGGGCATGGACAGGGTGGATAGGGAGCAGCTGTTCCCCTTAGTTGAAGGGTCAGTCACAAGGGGGCATAAGTTCAATGTGAGGGGCAGGAGGTTTAGGGGGGATGTGAGGAAAAACTTTTTTACCCAGAGGGTGGTGACGGCCTGGAATGCACTACCTGGGAGGGTGGTGGAGGTGGGTTGCCTCATCCTTTAAAAAGTACCTGGATGAGCACTTGGCACATTATAACATTCAAGGCTATGGGCCAAGTGCTGGTAAATGGGATTAGGTAGGTAGGTCAGGTGTTTCTCATGTGTTGGTGCAGACTCGATGGGCTGAAGGGCCTCTTCTGCACTGTGATTCCGTGATAATGAGAGTAATAGCTATTTATTACCCTAAATCAGCTATTGCATTGTTTAAAATCTATTCAATGCAATAATGTCTAACTTATTTACATGTGCCTGTTTTAAATTTGTTTTTGTACAGTGGCTGTTTATTCAACCTTCCCGGTTGGTCACAAAGATTTTTCAATTTCTTTTCCCAGTATTTGCCTTTTCCAATACAAACGTATTTACTTTTTAATTGTTATGACCAATGCAGTTGGTAAAGCGGAGTTATTTTAAAAATCCCAGAAGGAAACTTTAAACAACTGTCATAACCAATAATTTTAAGTGGTATGTTTGAAATGCGACTCTAAACTCAGGAATCAGACCACTAGTTCTCGAAGTTTTACAGTAAACTAAATGAAACAATTTAATAATTTACACAGGTTAAAATATATATACACATGGCTACAAATTACTACTATCATAACTTTTAACAAATTCCCAAACTAATCTCCATTAAGGCAACAGCAACCCATAGACTTAACCAAACACCAGGCAAAGCACTTTCATCTTACAAATTCAAAATGAGGTTCTTTTCACTGTGGAGCCAGTTGGAGGCTTGCAGCTACCTTTTGATCTCACATTGTCTCTGCTCGGCACACCTGAAAACTACTGAAGTTATACCTACCACCACTGATTGAATTCAAATTCTCATTGTCTCACTAGTCTCTTTGAATTTTGCCTTTTAACAATGAAACCCCATTCATTGTACTGATTTTATTAGTAATATAAACATGTTGCTTGGTAGCTGCTAGATAGGTGTCAAGTTTACACCCCACTTCTTGAATGCTCTATACAAAAAATGCAAATGGACGCTATCTCTCTTACATATCAAAACTAGTACATATCAAAGCACCCAGACTTTAATCAACAGTAAAGACAATGGGAACCACTAACCAGTCAGATACACCCAACAGACACTCAAATCCTGGCTTCAATCCAATTAAGACATACCCACAAACTAAGTACCTGGATGAGCACTTGGCACGTCATAACATTCAAGGCTATGGGCCAAGTGGTGGTAAATGGGATTAGGTAGGTAGGTCAGTCAGGTGTTTCTCACATGTCGGTGCAGACTCGATGGGCCGAAGGGCCTCTTCTGCACTGTGTGATTCTGTTAAAAAAAATTCTTCTGTACAAAAAATTAAAATATTTTCTAAAGTATTATATTCATTAATAGCTTCATGACATATTAAGGAGCCAATCAAACTAGGTTTTCTTGAGTCAAAAAAAAGAGTAAGTTTATTAGTTACTAAACCTGAAGAAAAATAATAAAAATTGTGACCACACACATACACAGATATCGGAAGTGAGGAAAGTTAGAGTCCAAATAAAAGTTAAAAGAATATATGATTGTCCTTTGTTTGACGTTGAGGTTTAGATTGTTGAACGTTGCAGCTGTTTGAAGTTAGCTGGTTTCCTTTAAAATCTTGGAGGTGAATTGAAGTCCAGGTGACTGCATTTCACTGAAGAAAATTTCCTTCTTTTTAATTCTTTGATCTGTCTCCCAGAAATCAATGTTTTTTTTTCTGAGGTTCTTTCCGATGGACAGTCACTATCTCTTGGGTTCAATTTTTATTCTGTAGAGATCAGACTTTTTTTAACTTGAAAAAGAGAGAGAGACAGATTCCTTATTGCTCTCTTCAGCAATTTTTCCAGATGACTTTGATGACTTCTCTCTGTATCTGGCTTGGTAAAACCAGTTCTTAAACTCCTGTTGGCGTAGTCCCAAAAATGAATTCTATTAACATTCCTTGCAGTCATTGTTGTAGGACAAGTAATCGCATTTTGATCTTTCTTCTCAGATGTGGGTATCGCTGGCTAGGCCAGCATTTATTGCCCATCAAACACAATGCTGTGGGTCTGGAATCACTGACCAGGTAAGGACAGTAGACTTGCTTCCCTAAAGGACATCAGTGAACCAAATGGGTTTTTACAACGGTCATCATTAGACTTTTAATTCCAGATTTTTATTGAATTTAAATTCCACCATCTGCTATAGCAGGATTTGAACACAGGTCCCTGGAGCATTACTCTGGACTACTAGTCCAGGAACAATACCACTACACCACCTCTCTGTGTGGGGTTATTTCATCCTCCACAGGGGCTTTTGAGTGTCTGTTGGGTATATCTGGCTGGTTAGCAGTTCCCATTGTCTTTACTGTTGATTAAAATTCAGCACTTTGTATTTTAATCTCTTCCTTGGTTAGAATGTTGGGTTTTGATGTTTGTAGGCTCCCTTTGAAATGTCTCTCTCTTCACTTCCTTTCAGAGGGGGTTCTTTTTTCTCACCATCTCCTTAGAAAGTGGCATCACATTTTAAAGCAGTTTGCTGTCTAATTTTTTTAAGTGCTGCGTTTCCAACCAGTTGAAAATTTTTTAAAATACATTTTCGAAAATAGAGGCATCTTCCTGACAACGTTCTTTCTGTTTGCAGAGGACAATGTCCTGTAAAAATGACCCCCATCAAGCATAAGTGAGCAACATAATGAGCCTGAATGATAATCTGAGATTGGTTGTTAGTGTTATTCTTGGCATATTCAGGATTGTTCAACAAGTGCTGCCCAATCGCAGAATCACACCTAAAGTTAGGCATTATGTTCTGAGTTTTGCACACATGGTCTATTGTGAAGTCAAAGGGATACGCTGTTTGATACGATCTGCCAGTCTTTGGGACGTAGACCCCAAGTACCTGGTATCGCACCAGCACTGAAATTCATATGCCACATTATTAATTTGTGTGGTAGGCAGAACATCTTTTTGGCTTGACAGCAGCATCCTGTTAGTGGGAAATACCACTTGTGTTGCTACTGCATAGTGGCTAGCTTCGCCTGTTGCTCAAATGTTTGAGATACCTTACCCTTCCAGGATAATTTGAGGCAGATTGGGCAATTTTCAGGTCCTAAAGTGGCAGCCCTAGACCCATTCGTGAGTATGCATGATGCCCAATATGCAATGATCTGATTGGGGCAGTCAATATCCCGCAGGATAGCTTTGATGTGCCCTACTTCAGCGTCAAACTTGCACTGTGAGCAGATGGCGCAGGTCCTATTTAAGAGATTGCTGATCAAGCCAACTTTATAGTGCGCGGAGCTATAGGGATGCTAATGCATATCTTGACCAGTGAAGGTAGCTTGCAGTAGACAGTAGTAGAGAACCCATTAGTAAATTTATCAACTAGCACGTCGAGGAAAGGGAGTTTGTTAGACTACTCCATTTCAAAGGTGAATTTGAGTCCGGGATAGAGCACATTAAGATGTGTAAGGAAATTCTCAAATGCAACTACAGATTCAAATATAGCAAACGATTCATCTACATATTGGAAATATGCAAAGGGTAGGAGGTTGAGGTCAATCCATCGAAAACATGTTTCTCATGGAAATCGACAAAAATGTTAGCAAGAGCTGGGCCTAGAGAAGAACCCATGGCAACGCCATCTATTTTGGGGATACATGGTGTCATTAAAACTGAACTCAACTGCATGAGTTGCTAAGTTCATAAGTTCAATGAATAGAGATTCAGAAAATTCAGAGCCAACCAATCAGTACCCTTTTCTCTTGCAGTATAAATTGTTCCTTCCTATGAAATTTGGCATTCTTGTGTCTGTCCTGATGAGTGCAAGAAGAAAAGCTTCGACAGCATGTCTCCATTTGCAGCAATTCTCAAGTAGTGTCTTATGCCTTATCTTTGTGCTGCTATTTAAATCCTGCAGCTTCAGGAACTGGCTTTTGGAGGACTGGAAAATGTTCGATAATTCGCAGATGAGATGATACGGCCTAAACTGGTGTGAAACAAATGTAAGACCTACACAGATGTGAAAGAATGTAGTAATGGTTAAAAAGCCTTACTTGTGTCTATATTACCTAATGCTCTTGAGTTTACCACCATTGCAGCCTTCATTCTGAATGGAAATGATGGCTTGTGCTATTGTAGCAAAGAAAATATAATTCATGTGATGGTTTAAATCCATTTTGATATTAGTCCTTTACAATGTTTGAACTAGAGCATTAAGATTATTAATTTAAACATTTCTTATTGGAATGATGATGGTGGCATTTATTTGTGGATCCTATCTAAAACATCTTTTTGAATCTTAAACAACTGCAGGTTTTCAGAGTTTGCTATTAAAAGGGCATTCTCAAATGGTGAATTATCTTGCAATTAATTTGTAAACAGCAAAGCTTAATAATATGATTGGTTAATTAAGTAATGATGCCATGAAAGATATGCTGATTAGAAATCTGGAAATTACATTGTAAAGGTGTATAGTGCAGCTGGTGTCTTCACTGCAGCTGTTCATTTCACTTTACTCGTGGCAAGGTGTACTTGAGATTACAGAGCAAACAATTCTTGGCATTGCTACAAATTGAGTTCTCTGATCCTTCAAAGCTTTCAATTCAGAATCACTTAAGTTACTCACACAGAAAAGTCCTCCATCCAGTAGAGGTCCCCAAGGATTTACGAATGAAAATATTTGTTGGGACTTTGTCAGTCCTTGAACATGTTGATTGTAACTATGGCAATAGACAGAAACCTTCACGATAAACATTGCAGTGTCAACTGCAGTATACGCCAGCATTCAAAAACAAAGCTTTTTTTTCACAAAGTTAAATTATTCTCTTATCAAAGTAATTAAGAAAGATGAAACACCTGTTTGATACTCGCACTCAGAAGTGCTGGACAGAACTTATTGAAAAAGAAGCTTATACTCGTGTAGCATGGAAAGACAAATATGGGGCTAAATATTCCAGAATTCCACCTACTATTGTCAAGAAGCAGAGTGAGGTTCCTAAACTCCCTGCCAGGAATTATACCCTTCCAGCAATTCATACTCCAAGACAACAGGAAGAAAGAAAGAAACTATCTCAGCGAGCACCTTCAAAACCTGAGGAGTTTCAGGAGATGCGGCCAGTAACTCCTCAGATTCGAGCTTTGTTATACGATGGTTTTTCTAAAGAGCAAAAAGGCAGGTACTTGTACCTGGAAAAGAGGAAGGCAAAACCCCCGGAGGAAAAATTCCAATATCCTATTCTATCCTCCTGGGAGTATGGCTGGAGACAGGGTGAGTGAAGTACATCAATGACTCAGCAAACCAGATCTTCTAAAAATAAAAACATTTTAATGATTGAATTGATCAGTTTTTTTTTGGATTCTTAAATCCTTTTAATTATCTTATGAGATATTTGATATGTTTCAAGAATTTTACTAGAGGATTAGTGACGTTTAGTTAGCGCTAAATGTTTCTCCAGCTGCTTTTTACATATTCATCATTATCCAAAAACGTGGAGACTGGTTGAGATCAGTTCCTGTTAGACATTACCCTTTTCTCTTAAAACAGCTCCATTGTAATAGTAATTTCAAATAGATTGATTATTCCTGAGTATAATTGCTTTTATTGTCATCCAATCTAAAATAAGCACTGTTGTTCATGTGTCAATATTGTCAACTAAGACTGATAAATGATGTCTTGCCATGCAAGGTTGACACCCTCCTTATTGTCCACGGTGATGAATAAGGTAGGGTAGTGAGTGATTACAGGTACTATTACAGGGGAGACTGTGGCGTAATAGTAATGCCACTGAACTAGTAATCCAGAAGCCTAGGCTAATGCTCTGGAGACATGGGTTCCCACCATGGCAGCTGGTGGAATTTAAATTCAGTTAATAAAGTCTGAACTTGAAAGCTACTCTCCGTATTGGTGACCATGAAGCTAGTGTTGATTGTCGGAAAAACCCATCTGGTTCCATTAGGGAAGGAAATCTGCTGTCCTGACCTAGTCTGACCTATATGTGACTCCAAATCCACAGGAATATGGTTGACTCTTAACTGCCATCTGAAATGGCCTAGCAAGCTGCCCTGTTCAAGGGCAATTGGGATGGGGAACAAATGCTGGCCTTACCAGTGACACCCATATCTCATGAAAGAAAAAAAATTAATGCTTCACCTGTGAAGGCGTTGGGACAAATTAAACCATTAGCCTATTCCAATAACATGTTTTCATAAGGTGCAGAAGTTGAATATTCTGTCCATCCTCAGTTGGGATATTGACGGTATTTCTCTGGGTTTGGTGAGTGAACTATTTTATTATGCCCAGAGGCACCCAATCCGACTTCTTACATCACTTGTCAACATTCAAAACTACCTCCAGGATTGCCCACAGCTGGGGGTGAGGGGCTATGCGGAGGACCAGGGCACGATCTTGTACGATACAACCGTTAGTTCCACAGAATTAGCCCAGCAAGGAATTCACACCATGAAGAATGGAGCTAGTTCAGGTTAGTTTCTCGAATGCCCAAAGACTTTTACATGAATGTCATCATCCGACAGTGATATTTTATTAGTTAAACATACAACAGCACTTGAGAAACAACAAGTACAGACACAACGTCAAAGTAACATATGAAACCTTACTCACAAACCTGGGAGTAGGCCACCTCAGTAAGCCCTTGCCCAACCCTTTGAGGATCAGATAAACGGGTGTCATAAAGGAAAAGCCTCTAGGTTCCAGTGAACTGACTCCTTGTCCCCATCGCCAGTAAAGGAGTCATATAAAGTTGTTAGAAAAAGTAGCAAGCCTGAGGATTGAGAGCAGTTTAGAATTCAGCAAAGGAGGACCAAGAGATTAATTAAGAGGGGAAAAATAGAGTATGAGAGTAAACTTGCAAGGACCATAAAAGTGGACTATAAAAGCTTCTATAAGTATGTAAAAAGAAAAAGATTAGTGAAGACAAATGTAGGTGCCTTACAGTCTGAAATGGGAGAATTTATGATAGAGAACAAGGAAATGTCAGAGCAATTAAACAACTACTTTAGTTCTGTCTTCATGGAGGAGGACACAAAAAACTTCCCAGAAATACTAGGGAACCAAGGGTCTAGTGTGAAGGAGGAATTGAAGGAAATTAGTATTACTCAAAACCAGTGCTGGAGAAATTAATGGAAGTTGATAAATCCCCAGGGCCTGATAATCTACATCCCAGGGTACTGAAGGAGGTGGCCATGGGGATAGTGGATGCATTGGTTGTCATCTTCCAAAGTTCTGTTGATTCTGGAACAGTCCCAGCAGATTGGAGGGTGGCAAATGTAACCCTACTATCTAAAAAAGGAGGGAGGGGGAAAAATGGGGAATTACAAACTGGTTAGCCTAACATCAGTGGTAGGGAAAATGCTACAGTCTATTATAAAGGATGTGATAACAGGACATTTAGAAAATATCAACAGGATTAGACAAAGTCAACATGGATTTATAAAAGGGAAGTCATGTTTGACAAACCGACTGGAGTTTTTTGAGGATGTAACTAGCAGAATAGATATGGGACAATCAGCGGATGTGGTGTATTTGGATTTTCAGAAAGCTTTTGATAAAGTCCCACATAAGTTAGTGTGTAAAATTAAAGCACTTGGGATTTGGGGTTAATATATTGGCACAGATTGTGAATTGGTTAGCAGACAGGAAACAGAGTAGGAATAAATAGGTAACAAAAACAAAAATTGCTGGAAAAACTCAGCAGGCCTGACAGCATCTGTGGAAAGGAAGACAGAGTTAACGTTTCGAGTCCGTATGACTCTTCATCAGAACTAAAGAGGAATAAGAAATGTGGTGAAATATAAGCAGTTTAAGGAGGGTGGGACAGGTGGAGCTGGATAGAGGGCCAGTGATAGGTGGAGGCAAAGGAGAGGTTGCTAAAGATATCATAAACAAAAGGACAAAGGGGTGTTGACAGTGATGATATTAGCTAAAGGATGTGCTAATGGTGACATTAAGGGTAGAAAGCAGGATGAGCAAGTGACAGATGGCCCTAGTAGGGGTGGGGTGGGGTGGGGGGAAGGGATTGAAATAGGCTAAAAGGTGGAGATAAAACAATGGATGGAAATAAATTTTAAAAATAATGAGAGAAATAGGTGGGAAAAGAAAAATATATATATTGTAAAAATGCTAATTATTAGAAAAAAGGGGATCACAAAGTGGGTGAGGATGGAGGAGAGAGTTCATGATCTAAAATTGTTGAACTCAATATTCAGTCCGGAAGGCTGTAAAGTGCCTAATCGGAAGATGAGGTGCTGTTCCTCCAGTTTGCGTTGAGCTTCACTGGAATATTGCAGCAGGCCAAGGACGGACGTGTGGGCATGAGAGCAGGGTGGTGTGTTGAAATGGCAAGCAACAGGAAGGTCTGGGTCATGCTTGTGGACAGACCGAAGGTGTCCCACAAAACGGTCACCCAGTCTGTGTTTGGTCTCTCCAATGTAGAGGAAACCGCATTGGGAGCAGCGAATGCAGTAGACCAAATTGATTGAAGTGCAAGTGAAATGCTGCTTCACTTGAAAGGAGTGTTTGGGCCCTTGGACGGTGAGGAGGGGGGAAGTAAAGGGGCAGGTGTTACACCTTCTGCGGTTGCATGGGAAGATGCCGTGGGAGGGGGTTGAGGTGTAGGGGGTGATGGAGGAGTGGACCAGGGTGTCCCGGAGGGAACGGTCCCTACGGAATGCTGACAGGAGGGTGAAGGGAAGATGTGGCTGGTGGTGGCATCATGCTGGAGCTGGCGGAAATGGCGGAGGATGATCCTTTGAATGCGGAGGCTAGTGGGGTGATAAGTGAGGACTAGGGGGACCCTATCATGGTTCTGGGAGGGAGGAGAAGGCGTGAGGACGGATGCACAGGAGATGTGCCGGACACGGTTGAGGGCCTGTCAACCACCGTGGTAAAAACCTTGGTTAAGGAAGAAGGAAGACATGTCAAAAGAACTGTTTTGGAAAGTGGCATCATCGGAACAGATGTGACGGAGGCGAAGGAACTGAGAGAATGGGATGGAGTCCTTACAGGAAGCAGGGTGTGAGGAGCTGTAGTCGAGACAGCTGTGGGAGTCGGTGGGCTTGTAATGAATATTTGTGGATAGTCTATCACCAGAAATTGAGACAGAGAGGTCAAGGAAGGGAAGGGAAGTGTCAGTGATGGACCATGTGAAAATGATGGAGGGGTGGAAATTGGAAGCAAAGTTAATAAATTTTTCCAGGTCCCGACGAGAGCATGAAGCAGCACCGAAGCAGTCTTAGATGCACCGGAGAAAGAGTTGTGGGAGGGGGCCTGAGTAGGACTGGAACAAGGAATGTTCCACATACCCCATAAAGAGACAGGCATAGTTGGGGCCCATGCGGGTACCCATAGCCACACCTTTTATTTGGATGAAGTGAGACGAGTTTAAGGAGGAATTGTTCAGTGCGAGAACAAGTTCAGCCAGACAGAGGAGAGTGATGGTAGATGGGGATTGTTCAGGCCTCTGTTCAAGGAAGAAGCGGAGAGCCCTCAGACCATCCTGGTGGGGGATGGAGGTGTAGAGAGATTGGACGTCCATGGTGAAGAGGAGGTGGTTGGTGCCATGGAACTGGAAATGGTTGATATGATGTAGGGCATCAGAGGAATCGCAGATGTAGGTGGGAAGAGACTAGACAAGGGGAGAGAGAATGGAGTCAAGATAGGAAGAAATGAGTTCTGTGGGGCAGGAACAGGCTGACACGATCGGTCAGCCGTGTCAGTCCTGTTTGTGGATTTTGGGTAGGAGGTAGAAGCAGGCCGTCTGAGGTTGGAAGCTGTGGAGGGAAGATCTCCAAAGGAGATGAGGTCAGTGACAGTCCTGGAAACAAATGTTCAGTGGTGGGGTCATGGATGAGGGGGAGGTAGGAGGAAGTGTCTGCGAGTTGACGCTCAGCCTCTGCGAGGTAGAGGTCAGTAAGCCAGACAACAACAGCATCACCCTTGTCAGCGGGTTTGATGACAAAGTCAGGGTTGGACCTGAGAGAACGGAGTGCGGCAAGTTCAGAAAGAGACAGGTTAGAATGGGTGAGAGGAGCAGAAAAATTGAGATGACTGATGTCACATTGACAGTTCTCAATGAAAAGATCAAGAGCGGGTAAGAGGCCAGAGGGAGGGGTCCAGGTGGAGGGAGAATATTGGAGGTGGGTAAAAGGATCCGTTGAACGGGGAGAGGACTCCTGCCCAAAGAAGTGAGCACGGAGACGAAGACGGCGGAAGAAGAGTTCAGCATCGTGCCGAGCCCGGAATTCATTGAGGCGAGGGCGTAAGGGTCTTTTTCAGAGTGGCAGGCAGTGACTAGTGGGGTACTGCAGAGATCAGTGCTTCAGCCCCAGCTATTCACAATATATATCAATGATTTGGATGAGGGAACCAAATGTAATATTTCCAAGATTGCTGATAACATGAAACTTGGTGAGAATGTGAGCGATGAGGAGGGTGTTAAGATGCTCCAAGCTGATTTAGACAGGTTGAGTGAGTGGGCAAGTACACGGCAGAGGTAGTATAACGTGGATAAGTGTGAAGTTACCATTTCAGTAGGAAAAACAGAATGGCAGATTATTATTTAAATGGTGATAGATTTGGAAATGGTGATGTACAAAGGGACCTGAGTGTCCTTGTACACCAATCACTGAAAGCAAGCATGCAGGTGCAGCAAGCAGTTAAGAAGGTAAATGGTATGCTGGCCTTCATTGCGAGAGGACTTGAGTACAGGAGCAAGGATGTCTTACTGCAGCTGTACAGGGCCTTAGTGAGACCACACCTAGAATATTGTGTGCAGTTTTGGTCTCCTTACCCAAGAAAGGATATACTTTCCATAGAGGGAGTGCAGCGAAGGTTCATCAGACTGATTCCTGAGATGGCAGGAGTGTCGTATGAGGTGAGATTGGGCCGACTAGGCCTGTATTCACTGGAGTTTAGAAGAATGAGAGGAGATCTCATTGAAACATAAGATTCTGACATGGATGGACAGACTGAATGCAGGGGTAACATTTCCTCTGGCCGGGGGGGAGGGGGTCAAGAACAAGGGGTCACTGTCTCAGGATATGGGGTAGACCATTTAGGACTGAGATAAGGAGAAACTTCTTCACTCAGAGGGTGGTGAACCTGTGGAATTCTCTACCACAGAGGGCTGTGGAGGCCAAGTCACTGATATATTTAATAAGGAAATAGGTCGATTTCTGGACTCTAAAGGTGTCAAGGGGTATGGGGAGAGTGCGGGAGCACAGCGTTGAGATAGAGGATCAGCCATGATCACATTAAATGGCGGAGCGGACTTGAAGGGTCAAATGACCTATTCCCGCTCCTATTTTCTATGTTTCTATGTTTCTAAATCCTCTGCAGAACAGAGTCCACGATCAGGGAGGGACACCAGCTTCCGTCCATTCTATTGTCCTTGTGGGATGCCGGGCTTTTGATAGATGGTAATCGACTTTCCTCTTGACCATACGAAAGAGTTGAGGTTGCTTGTCCCTTGGCCGCCAGACAGCATCGCGAAGATCCACGCGAGGGGAAAATCACCTTCTGCCCACAATGTGGAGGTGAAACCTTCCTATTTTTTATACATGGTTGACCGGCCTCTGGCTTAATAGCTACTCTCAGCCAGTCAAATTCACCTGAAAGGTGAACAGGGTAAAAGAGACCAACACCTCATCCCCTTCCCATGGCACCTTCCCATGCAATCGCAGAAGATGCAACACCTGCCCCTTTACCTCCTCCCTCCTCACCGTCCAACGGCCCAAACACTCCTTTCAGGTGAAGCAGCGCTTCACTTGCACCTCCTTCAATTTAGTCTACTGCATTCACTGCTCCCAATGCAATTTCCTCTACATTGGAGAGACCAACCATAGGCTGGGTGACCGTTTTGCAGAACACCTTCGGTCTGTCCGCAAGCATTACCCAGACCTCCCTGTCGCTTGCCATTTCAACACACCACCCTGCTCTCATGCCCACATGTCCGTCCTTAGCCTGCTGCAATGTTCCAGTGAAGCCCAATATAAACTGGAGGAACAGCACCTCATCTTCCGACTAGGCACTTTACAGCCTTCCGGACTTAACATTGAGCTCAACAACTTCAGATCATGAATTCTCTCCTCCATCCTCACCCCCTTTTTTTCAACGTTCATTTTTATTTTGTATCCATTTTTATTTTTATTTTTATTTTTATTCATTTATCTGTGGTTTTATCCCCTTTTTTTTATCTCCTTCTATCCCATTTTCTTTCCTTTTTTCCCCCACCACTGCCCCCTCCTCCACCCCATCCCCTACAGGGCCATCTGCCACTTGTTCCATGTTGTTCTTTCACACATTGCTACCCTTATTCTGCTATAATCACATTCTGCTTTCTTACCTTTATGCCACTATCAGCACCTTTTTTTATCACTAACCACTACCATTAACACTCCCTTTGTCCTTTAGTTCATGACATCTTTTGTCAATCCCTCCTTTGTCCCCACCTATCGCTGGCCTTCTATCCAGCTCCGCCTGCTCCACCCCCCTTTAACAGTATAAATTTCATCACGTTTCCACTTCTCTTCAGCTCTGAACAAGGGTCATACGGACTCGAAACATTAACACCACTTTCATGGTTCCCAGGGTGGGAACACCAGGGAGGCGAGACTCAATGTGATATAGAAATGGATAAAAATTCCCACCGCTACAGTAACTAGACCCCCTTGAGTGAAAAGCTAAGCATGTGTTCCCCCAATTTTTGTAAGGAAATTGTCATCTTTGGCAACCGTTAATCAATTGTAAGCGTTATCAGTGATATGGATCACTGTTACTCAAAGAACTGGTACTTCCAGCCTTCTGGGCTCTCTCCTTGATGTTCTCATCTGCCTGCTTATCCTTGGGACATCATTCACAGATGTTGGGTCAGTTCCCATGTGTACAATTACATCAAGCTCAACTTTGCCACCTCTTGACCACGCCACTTGGCTTGTACTGTCAGACCACTTGATCAACCTTTAGTCTTATATGAGCTGTAACTTCCTTCAGACAGAAGTCAAACTCTTCAGTCCTGACACAAATTCCGACACCCTTAATACATGGTCCTTTTCCGACCATAGTATGTGGCTGAACCAGGCTGTGCAACCACAGCATGCTGCTCAACCATAAGCTGACCTTCCAATTCCATAGTCTCTGACACAAGGCTGACTGATTCCATCCGCAAGTCTGCTCTTGTTTCAACCAGTCTGCTGTTCAAACCCTCACTTTGTCACTTTCAGAATCAATTAATCAAAAGCTCATTTGCCAATTTCTCATTCTCCACCTTCCGTAAACTTCAGCTTACCAACATTTCCTCCAACTATATACTAAACCGCACTCTCTCACTTGCATATTCTATCCCTTTTTTCCTAATCTGCATCCTGGTTCTCAATAGCTCAACATTAAAGTTCTCAACCTTGTGTTTACATTCCCTAATATGTACATACAAATTAGAGGCATGTGTAGGCCATTCAGCCCCTTGACTTGCCCCGCCATTTGATAAGATCATGGTTGATCTGATTGTGGCCTCTACTTTCCTATCTACCCCCTATAACCTTTGATTCCCTTTTCAGTCAAGAATTTAACTCGGCCTTAAAAATACTCAGTGGCTCTGCCTCCACTGCTCTCAGGGGAAGAGAATTCCTCAGACTAATGACCCTCTGAGAGAAAAAATTCTCATCATCTCCATCTTAAATGGGAAGCTCCTTATCTTTGAACTGTCTCCTAGTTGTAGTCTCTCCCACAAGAGGAAACATCCTTTCAGCATCCACCCTGTCAAGTCCCCTCAGGATCTTCTATATTTCCATAAGATCACCTTTCATTCTTTTAAACTCCAATGGATATAGGCTCAATCTGTCCAAACGTTCCTCATAAGACAACTCCTTCATTCCGGGAATCAGCCTGGTGAATCATCTTTGCACAGCTTGCAATGCAATTATATCCTTTCTTAAATAAGAAAACCAAAACTGTGTACACTAGTCCAGATGTACTCATTTGGCTCTGCACCAACAATTCAAAATGGTGAAGCTAAGCCCTGTATAACTGTAGCAAAACTGATAGCCTTGCTCCTCCCTAACTGTAACCTCCAAACCTACAACCCAAATCCCAAACTTTCTATCCCTTTAGCTGGCCTCTTATACATACCCCTTCATTTCGGTCCACTCTTGGCAAATGTGCCTACAGCTGCCTGGGTCCAACTCTGAGAAATTATTTCCCGAAAGTGGTCTGACATTCCGCCTTGCCCGCCTCTTTTAAAGCCTCTTCTTAAAACCCACCCCCTTGGCTACTCTACCTCCTAAGAAATAGGAATAGGAGTAGGCCATATGATCCATTGAACCTGCTCCTCTATTCCCCTTCTACTGAACCTTATTTTGCATCTGTCCTGTGGAAATTTAGCCACATGCTTTGTTTTTCTCCCTGTGATCATTGGATCATATTAAAAATACTTTTTGACAGGGCTTAGCGTCACCATTTTGAATTGTTGGCGCAGAGCCAATCAATCATGGCAGGTTCATAGCTCCATATTGCTCCCAGTTTGCACATGAGAGTCAAGTACCTTCCAATGCCACTTTATCGCCTAGGGTTTCCTCCACTTACTACCTCTTAGCAGCATGGACGGCAGTAATAATTGGAGGTACTGAAATTGTTGCAGCTACAAAGGATGCCTTAGATGGTCAAGGTCAGCTGGTTGGCAGCATTAAATAACCATCAACCCTGTCACTCATGCTGAATTTGGTAGTTGGCATGATGGGCTATGGCGATCAGCCTGCCCAGGGCCATAATCAGTGTGCCCATGCCCAGAACGACAGCCCAGAATATTTAGGATTACTTTGAAGTTATGCTAATGTGTGCAATATTTATGCAGGCACAATCTTCCTGGTTACTGAGCCTGAGCCTCCCCCACTGCCTGTATGTACAAGGCAGATCTTGCACCATGGGAACTGACAGAAGGACAGAAAGCAGCTTGATAAGACAAAAGGAATGCACAGAACCATCATAATACATCTTTCCTTCTTTGGCTGAACATCCATTTTTCTCTCACTCTGAAATGCTTTGGGATGTTTTTCAAAGTTAAAGGGGCTATATAAGTGCAAGGTTATTATACCAAATTTTAAAAGGACTCTATTTTACAGCTAGTTATATCTTCCTATAAAAGCAGCCCCATTCTATCTTTCTTTAAACCCAACCTATTTTTGTTGGAATGCATAGCTGATTAATCTGCAGCAGAAAATGTTACTTTCAAATTTACAAATAATTAATATTCTAAACCATTTGGTTCAATTTTCACAAAATATTTAAATGTTTGTTGCCAGGTGATGTTGTAGAGGAACTCCAGTTACCAGTTCATGGTCGATTGAGGACTGTAAACAATACTTTCTATTCAAGAAATGGTGTCTTCTGCAAGCTATCTGCAACAGACGGACTTGCTGAGCTAAGCTGAGGACGTGGATAGCAATCCTGCAATGATGTTTGTTCTGGCTTTCTCTCTCTAGATTAGTACTGAAATAATCCCATAGAGCTTCTGATCCATGGCATTTTCTGCAATATTTCTGATTTACCATTCCTTGCTGAAATAATTCATTTCAAAACTGCAGCATTTGTAAGTTTCTTAATATGTCTGTCACTGTTATGTATTTGTGAACTTCAAAAGCTGCAATCTTGTGACGCTGCATAATATAGCATATCTTTTAGTATCAGCTGAATATGCAGTTTAAGGAGACCTCTTTCAAATTATATTGTGTATTGCATGTGATTTATGTAGAGAGGCTACGCAGCCCATTAAAGCTCAATTTTTGTTGAAAGCATATGTTATAAATTGCCTGAAGATTACCTTACAATTTGTGGAGGAAATGCCCTGTAAATTTCCAGAGCTGTGTTCATTATGGAGTTTTAGCTTGAAAGCTTTCCTCAAGATGGAGTCACTGGTTGTACTGGATGCTGGGATGGAACTGGAACGAAAAGTTCCCCGGTAGTCAAGCACCACAGGCTTTTAAGCTAATAAATTCATAAAACGTCTAAACTGAAAGTCATGAAGGTTTGTGTACACAAGAGGGACATTTCTTGCTAGTGTTGGGAAGCCAAATGGGACACAAACGTTTAATGCCTCAATTAGAGTGTAGGAAACTGTGAAGCTATGGACAAATCCACGGCATGGCACCTAGATAGACATAAAAATGTCAAATACTCTCAATGTGGGTAATGTTGATCGATAAGGGTAGTGGGTTGTAAAATTAAAGCATAGTGTTTAACACACGAACATACGAATTAGGAGGAATAGGCCACTTGGCCCCTCGAGCTGCTCCACCATTCAGTAAGTTCATGGCTGATTTGATTGTAACCTCAACTCCACATTCCTGCCTCCCCCCACCGACAACCTATCAAGAACCTATCTACATCTGCCTTAAAAATATTCAAAGACTCTGCTTCTACGCCTTTTGAGGAAGAGAGTTCCAAATACTCATGACCCTCAGAGAAAAAAAATTCTCCTCGTTTCTGTGCAGGGTATTTAGGTTTCACTAATTTATAAGCATGCCTCATAGTTCAAGGGCATCTGCAGGAGCTTCCACATTTGTAGGAGATGATTGGCAGCAATTGGGATGAAACCTTGTGATGTACGTGTCACTCAAGTTGTCAAGGCAATGGGGGAAACTTTTCTTTGAAGTTATAAAAAAAAGAGGGGTTAATTTACCTTCATTAGTATCTTTCTTTGTAGTCTGTAGTCATAGAAGCAGAGTCTTTATCTTAAGGTATTTGTAGTTAAAAGAAAATTCTCTTCTATTTTATGTAAGTGATCTCTAGCTAGCAGATGTAAAATGGCACTTATACAAAGTATTTCAGGACAGAGAATTAGAGGAAGAAGTTAAATTGTGGCAACATCAACCAGTTACAGTCAGAGATATGTATGCCACTTAACTATACGAATGTCTGAGATGAAGAAAAGCAACAGTTAAGTCAACTAGCCAATATCATTGAGCGTGCAGAAGTGGATAGCCGGAAAAGAAAGGAAAAGACAACCCTGTTGTCAAAGGCATTCATTAACTCAATGCTGCAGAAGTTAACACCTGTGTCCCAGAGAAGGAAGGAGGGTGAATCAACTGTTCCACTCATAAAGATAAAGATAAGGCTTTGATTTATCCTGTATTCTGGCTATCCAATGTTGTTAACTTTTCAGCTATCTTTAATCATAATTTTACCTCACTAATTTAAGGCAATGATCTAATTTAGAGTTTGTGTCCAGTTAGTGCTGAATTACAGTAATACACTGAATTGCCTGTTACTCATGTTAAATAACTGTGCCTATTAATTATTTGTTATTCAAACTGCTAGATGACTCTGACTAAACATGTTATATCTATTCATTACTTGTATGCTTGATGTTGGGCTTGAAGTTGTCATTTTCTGCTCAATGAATTATTTATTGTTGGTGCATAATTTGTCATCTAACTTCTTCCTTGGTTCATCAAAAAAAGTTAATTCGTTCACTTAGTTAGTAAATAGAGGGTTGGTGAAATAAACACACAGACGATTAAAGCTGCTTAATGTAAGAGGGTTCAGCGAATCACTTGGATTTCTTTCATGGGTAGTCCTTAAACCCCAGAATGTTTCTTGGTGAAGAGTTAAGGTGAGTAGTTAATGATTTATATGCTTCCTTGGCATGTATTTGTTATTGGGATATAGAAACTCAGTGTGCTCACACTGTGCTGCCCCACCCAACACTCCCCCCCACCGCCCCAACCTTCTCCACACGCTCTTATCACTCCCATCGTAATATCCAACTGTGGTTTTTCATTCAGATCTTCTTTTCATTCTAAACCATAAAACTTGAACTCCTACAACATTTCCTCATACCTCATCTCTTTTGCACTTTGAGTCTTTCTGGTCTCCTCACAATTACAAAATGTTTTAAAATTAATCACAACGCTTAGAAATAGTGTCTTAGTCTTTAGTTCAATGTATTTTTACTAAATCTCTGTAAATATATAAGAGCTTTGCTTGTTGTGTTTACTCTGGAGTTTTAAGGTGTGGCTGTAGGAGCTATGCATTTGCATTTCCTGAGTTTTAATAAAGTTCTAAACGCTTCAGTGATGTGTTGGAGATCCAGTGCAAACCGCCATAAATACTGCGGCATGTGTGTATGCCCATGGTACACACTGCTGAATTTTAGTGATGTTGTAGGTGGAACATGTCAGGCTCTTCCCAACCATGAGGAGGGAAAATGGGACAGCGAGAGAGTTTTTCAGTGCCTTAGCAACCAACTTGTGCAGCAGATAATCCATACTGCTAGCCATACATTAACCCAAGAGAAAATAGCCTGTTAAAGGAATACATTTAGAAACTATTTAACAATATGAATCAAGTTACTATGCGACTAATTCATTGAAACTACACTCTCTCTCTGCCAAAAACAAGTTCTTTGAAAGGAATACACACATTGTTTAAAGAATTTTTAAAGAATCCAATGCTGTTATCAAATAAATGATTCTTTAGAATAAAGTATATAAGAAAACAATGTTGATCCTTGTCTCATCTCATTAATCCTTTCATCCTTGTGAACTGTTCCTTTGGGACAGAAAAATATTTATAGCCTTGTAGAAAAGAGGTAGATATAAATGAAAAATAGGAAAAACGTTTTCTAAATTTTATGTGATGCAAATGAACATATGAACATATGAATTAGGAGCAGGAGTAGGCCACTCAGCCCCTCGAGCTTGCTCTGCCATTCAATAAGATCTTGGCTGACCTGATTGTAATCTCAACTCCACATTCCTGCCTAACCTGATTAACCTTTCACCCCCTTGTTAATCAAGAATCTATCTACCTCTGCCTTAAAGATATTCAAATACTTTGCTTCCACTGCCTTTTGAGGAAGAGAGTTCTAAAGACCCTCTGAGGGAAAGAATTTCTCTTCATCCCTATTTTAAATGAGTGACCCCTTATTTTTAAACAGTGATCCCTAGTTCTGGATTCTCTCACAAGAGGAAACATCCTTTCCACATCCACCCTGTCAAGACCCCTCAGGAGCCTATATGTTCCTTACTCTTCTAAACTCTAGTGGATACAAGCCTAGCCTGTCCAGCCTTTCCTCATGAGACAACCCGCCCATTCCAGATATTAGTCTAGTAAACCTTCTCTGAACTGCATGCTTCCAACGCATCTTTCCCTAAATAAGGAGACCAACACTGTACTCAGTACTCCAGATGTGGTCTCACCAACTGAATAACTGAAGCATAACCTCCTCCCTAATTTTGTATTCAATTCCCCTTGCAATAAATGATAGCATTCTATTAGCTTTCCTAATTACTAGCTATACCAGCATACTAGCCTTTTGCAATTCATGTTACTGCTGAAATGGAATCATTTTTACACCAATTGGCAGTATCGAGGACTCCTAACTCAGCTGTACAGTTGACTGGGCTGACAGTAAAGCTCAGTCTTCCCTGCCCCTCAATCCTCCAACCTGGGAGTGCCCCTTCTCTTCACTGCACCAACTCAGGTACATTGGTACTCATCTGAAAGTACCAATGTAGACATGTGATGGTTTGATGAGTTTCAATGGAACACTACCAGGGTTCCAAGGGTTAGGTTAGGAGAAGAGATTGCATTCCCTGGAACATAGAAAGTCAAGGGGTGATTTGGCTGTTGGAGAGGATAGGGGGTTTGAAACTCAGGTTGGGATTGAATAGGATGCGAGACTGCAAACAGTCTGATTCAGCTGAAGACAAGGCCTGGGAGGGAAGGAAGCGTGGAAAAGGTAAGAAATTTGTGACAGGTTCGAAGATGATAAATTCAATCTTTCCAATGTTTAAGTGAAGAACATTAAAGCTCAACCATGTATGAATATTGGATAAATAGTCCGACAACATAAAGGTGGCAGAGAGGTCAAACTGTGTGTTGCCAGCATGCATGTGGAAGCAGACCTTATGTTTGTAGATGATGTTGTCAAGGCCGGTATATACATGAGGATGGGTCAAGGTTAAATCCTTGGAGGACAGTAGAGGTAATAGTTCAGCAGTCTTGACAAGTAGCCATTTCTGGAGATGTTTTTGAGAGGAAAGTGTGAGGAATTCCCACCAAGCTGGACAATGGGTGAGGGGCATTGGAAAAGAACAATGACATTGACTACATCAAAGCCTGTGCAGAGTATTAGGAGGGAAAATGCATCATCATCACAGTCACAACAAAATGTTGTTCATGACTTTGGGTTCCTTTAACACTCTTTCTCCTTTATGTCCTGTAGTCATAAGGTATTTTTTTTTATCACTTACCCCATCAACAGGATTTTGTACCCAGGTCTTCAACATCTGTGTTGATAGACTTCCATGTGACATTGTATTTCTGACTCATAAACAGACTTTTCTCTGTCACATATACATGCAGTACTCTGGATGAGATTTGTAAAATTCATGAAATGTAAGCTGTGATTTTGACTATTTAATCAGGATATACAGACCACTGAGGCTAAAGCAGCAGTGTCATTGTCATTGAGATTGTAATTGCAATATGGTGTGTAGTTTATCTACAGTTATTATGCTTACTTCTGATTCTGGTTCTTTTCTGCATGGTCGGTCATTGAATTGAAGGTGGTTTTGCCAGTGACAGTCATAGAAAATCTCTGTATTGACAGCAGTAAATGATTTATTTTTTCAATTGTATTTGTTATAGTCTTATTCCACAGAAAACACATCATGTACATTGTGTGAAGCACTGCTGCTATAGTTTATGTGGCTTATTGAAGCATTTCAGCATTTTATGATAACAAAAATTATGGGCGCCATTGTTCAATCCTTTTGGTTTCAATATCATTGTCAATTTATCAAGCCATTTGAAGTAATTATTGGTTATATTTTAGCAGTCATTTCTTTCCATAGAATGCCAGGGGCTTTATTGACTTAGATGTAACAAGCTAAAACGCACATTTTTGATATTATGCCCGACATACACTTCCTCCCATGATTGCACCTGGTCCCTGGTTTGATCAGTTGTCCCCCTCAGTGTTAGTCAAAATTGACATCTTACTCTGTAAATTCATCAGTTGGTGCTACAGAAAATTCATCATGTTGTCTGAGGTTCCACTGGCCACCTGCTGCTTCCCACCCATTACAGTTGGTCATTTAGTCATGCAGATAAAATAATGGAGTTAAAATTGCCTGCATTTCTTGCTGCTGATGTCTGGGATGGGACAGGTGAGCGGTTTGATGCCTAAAACTCATTCCATTCATATTAGGGCTACAGTAACAAAAATGTTGGCTTCTGATGTTGGAGGTGGGTGTCGGGGGTAGGGTTGGTGGTGGTTAGTAAGGGACATGCAGCAATCCAGGATCCACAAGAGGGGTGGGTTGGGATATACCATTGGAGAGGGTAAGTCAGATAATGTGGAATGAAACTGTGGAGGCAATCAAAAACTAGGATGGGAACCTTGCAAACTCAATGCTGGGGAATAGAGAGTCAATGGACTTTTAAGAGGATAAGGTGATTATATAGGAGATTGCATGATCTAAGATTTGACCCTCAGAGTCTTGGATTAAAATTTATTAAAGGTGGATGAGGGGTTGTCGGCAAATAAAGCAAGCTATCCTTGAGATGAAGGAAGTGTAGATTAGAAAAGAATCAACATCCCCTGACACCAGCTGTAAATGGTCCCTTTGATGTATACAAATTACATATAATACTTATACAAAAGTTTAGATGTCATAATTCAACTTAATGGTAAACCAAATAATGATTTGTACAGGTTAAAATTGATAACAGAATCAATGTGCTGACATTCCATTTAGAAGTAATGGAATCAGTACTTAATGTTCTCGTCCCCTTTCTAACCTTTGAAAGATCTTAACTGGTGATAAAAGCTTTGGGGTTCCTGCAGACCTACTTCCACAGGAAAGTGGTCGCTCACTTTCAGGGCCTGTGAAGTTAGAAAAATAGGAGACTGTCAGCTTTGATTTAACTATGATGGAGAAATACATACAGTGCTTAAACCCAAGTAACATTCCAGAGTTGTGTTCTATTCTCCATCACCAGCCCAATAAGCTTGCTTAAAAACTGTGATGTGGAGTGGCATGGTGGTTTAGCATGTTGGAGCATCAGTGAATAATAAAGTAGAGTAGCCTGACATGGATTTTGCCCATAATCCCCCTCTGAATGGTTTTCATATATGGACCATACTGTTGTATGGAGGTGCTCAGTGGAAGCTAGGCACTTTCTCACAGGAAGGAGAAAGACCAAATCTTTGTGAAAATCCTCATTTTCCACTGGAATACAGTTCCACAGTTGGCAGTAATTCTCTAGTACCTCATGTGAAACTTGACATTGAGTGTCAGTCAGCTGTCTAGCTATGAAAGACATCCCAGCCAAGACCTATCCTGTCCTCATCCGGTGTCCTTACATGTGCAGCTCCAATGGTTATCACAGTGATTGATTTTTCCCAAACCCAAAACAACAGCCACTATGGTCAGGAGTGGTCCATGGCTATTCTGGTTCAGATCTATTAATCACAAAATCAATGTGTTCTTTCTGGTTTGTGGATCAGAGAAATATATTTTCCTTATAATAGAGTAAGTATAATTTAAAACATTTGAGGAAAAAGTAACATCTACCACGATTGATTTAGCTGATCCTGCAAGGAGCAAATCGGAAATACCAATTATTCACACATTCAATATGAAATTGCTTAGTTAGAAAATTAATCCACAATTCTCTTAGTTTTTAAAAATAATCACAAATTCCTATTACTGTACAGGCTAAATCTATTATTATGACATATTTGTGGTTTAAACCACAATTTTGTGTTTAATTTTTCCTCTTTATACAATTCCCAAAATCTTAAACAGTAGTAGAAAATGTTCCATTTCCATTGACATAATTGGGATGACTCCCTTATTGAAGCCATCTCACCCAGTTATACATTGAACATGTCGCTTGCCCTAACTGTTGTAGTGTTATGGTTCTCATTGCCAGGTCCCAGCATGACACTTTGCACATCTCACTCTCCACCACACTCCCTCCTCCTCCTTCAAAGTGTCTCCAACACCAAAAACAGATTTGCTCATTTACTGTGTGTACTTAAATTTACTGTGTTGTACTTAAATTGGCTCCTACATTTATCTACAAAACAACAACCGCTGAACTTTACAAGTAATTCATTGGTTGTAAAATAGTTTTGGGATATCCTGAGAACTTGATAAGGGATCATACTTCTTCATTTCTCAGTCACCACCCTCCCACATTTCCTTGAAAGTCCAGCTCCTCATTTCCCTTCTTCACTCAGTCATTCCCACCAATCCATGGAATCTCGTTTCCAACCATTCTATATCACCAAGACTCCCCTGGTCAAAAAATCACTAATGAAAACTCTTTGTGACCACAGTAGGCTATGCTTTCTGTTCACAAGCTCATCTTCTTTTCTTGTAAGTGTGAAACATTTGACCATCCCATTCTTTACTGTCAGACACACCCATGGTGCTGTCATGCCATTGTTAGACTTCTGTCCCCACCCAAAGTAGCACATTGCCTCCCAAACTGGTTGCTGCTCCCATCCCTGCATTGTCATTTCAGGTATGTCTCAAGTCTTCATACTTGTCCCTCTGCTATTCCTTGCAAACATGCTACTTCTAGGTGGCATCATTCATAAACATTAGGTCAGCTTTTATATATATCTTGAAGGCACCCAAATACAATTATTTGTCACCAGTGGCTCTACAAATACTTCCTGCTGTCCTACTGCTTAACCAACACCAAGAATTGGATGATGTGGAATTCTCCTAAGCTCAAAACTAGAAATCCAGCTTGCTCAGTTTCTGCTAAAAATTAATGCACTTTAACCCCTGACTCTAACCTTTTCCATGGCTGCTCACCAAGGCTGTGCTCAATAGTACATAATGCTGCTGTCCTGCATATCCAAGTTAAGCTTCAAGCTCCATATCTCAACACAGCCAAAACTACCTACTTTCACCTCTGCAACAAAGTCCACCTTTGCTCCATGTTAGCCCTTTTGTCAATGAAATTTGATTCATGCCTTTGTCACCTCATCCAATTGCAACTCATTCAAAACCCCACCATCCACATATTATATTGTACTAACTCCCACTGACCTATCACACTAATACTTAACTTCATTGGCTCCCCATCCTGTAACTTATTGAGTTTAAAATCCATGTCTACAAGTTCCTGCCTCAGCCTCCCCATCTCTACTATTCATTCACTGCTATGTTCCAGCTTGCTCCTTCCACTCTGGCCTCCTTTGCATCCTCCACTCCGACTCCACTTTTGCATCAGTCTTTGGTTATCTTGGACCCACGCTCTGGAATTCTTCCTCTAAACCCTTCCGCCTTGCTACCTCTGTCCCTTACTTCAAAGCCTATTTTGGTTTTGCTTCCAGTCACTAACCTCTCCCTTCTTTCATCACTACTCAATGTTTTTTTTTAACCTCTTAAGGACTTTGGGATATTTTACTGTGCTGGAGCTATTATAAAATTTCAAACTGTTATTGCTATTACTGTTGCAAGTTGACATCTTGCTGCATGTTGGAATATTTCACAAGTAAATCCTCAGATCAACTTGAAAATGTCACCTTCAGCCAGATGGTGTATGCTATTTTCAAATGTTGACAGTTATCCTGTGTTTTCCTGAAAATGCATAGAATTACAATCGAATTACCTGTTCTTCAGTCATGCCATAAGCTTCTTTGAAGTCAAATATATTGACTGAATTTGGAATGACTGCCTTTACTAATTTTTCTCCATGAAGCACAATCCTGTTTAAAAAAATGAAAAGAAATGTGGTTGTAAAAATTTTAATGTACATTGCTGGATATACTTTACCAGTGTACTCACACCCATAACTAGAGAATTGCCACTTCATGGCTGTTGAAAAACAGGAACAGACTGGGCATTTATAAAAGACATTCTGCACCTCAAAATCAGTCCAAATATGTATATAAAACACCAAACTGCCAATCAAACATTGATGAATGTGAAAGAAGTCTGATCATACATGTGTAACACAAAACAGATTCACTCACTTGTCCGTATTCCAGTAATAGCTGCAAATCAGGAGGTGGAAGGGAGAGGGGAACTTGGTGAAATTACAATCACTAGGGAAGTGGTACTGAGCAAACTGATGGGGCTGTGGGCTGATAAGTCTCCGGGTCCAGCTGGACATCATCCTAGGGTCTTAAAAGAGGTGGCTAATGAGGTAGTAGATGTGTTAGTGTTAATTTTCTAAAATTCCCTAAATTCTGGAAAGGTTCTATCAGACTGAAAAGTAGCAAATATAACCCCTTTTTTCAAGAAGGGAGGGAGGCAGAAAACAGGAAACTATAGGCTAGTTAGTTTAACGTCTTTCGTGGGGAAGGTGTTAGAGTCGATCATTAAAGAGGTTATAGCTGGGCACTTAGAAAAACACAAGGGGCAGAATTTTCTGCCTGCTGGGCGGGCGGGGAGCCAATCCCCACCGAAGAAGCGGGCCCCGCTGCCATTTTACGTGGGCGGGCCATTGACAGATCGGCAGGCACACAGTGGATTTGGCTGTGCCCCCCGCCTTCCTGAAAATTTGAGTGGGGCGGGATGATGTCGAGGGGAACCCCCAACGTCATCCCGCGTCACTTTACATGTCGGCGAGTGGGCCCTGCCCCCTGTTCACCGATGGCAAAATTCAGCCCAAGGTAACTGACAAGAGTCAGTGTGATTTTGTGAATGGAAAATTATGTTTAACCAATTTATTAGAGTTCAAAGTAAAAACGGCGTAACATGCGCTGTGGATAAAGGGGAGCCTGTAGACTTATTGCACTTGGATTTCCAGAAGGCATTTGATAAGGTGCCGCATCAAAGGTTATTGTGAAAAATAAAAGCTTATGGTGTAGGGGGTAACATATTAGTGAGGATAGAAGATTAGCTGGCTGGCAGAAAACAGAGAGTATGCATAAAAAAGGTCTTTGTCTGATTGGCAGGATGTGACTAGTGGAGTCCCGCAGGAGTCTGTGCTGGGGACTCAACTTTTTACAATTTACATCAATGACTCAGATGAGGGGAGCAGAAGTATGGTAGCTAAATTTACAGATGACACAAAGATAGGTAGGAAAGTATGCTGTGAAGAAGACATGGAGGTTGCAGATGGATATGGATAGGTTGAGTGAGTGGGCAAAAATCTGGCAGATGGAGCATAATGTGGGAAAATGTGAAATTGCTCACTCTGACAGGAAGAATAAAAAAGCTAAGTATTATTTAAATGGAGTTTGACTACAGAATTCCAAAGTGCAGAGGGATCTGGGTGTTCTAGTGCCTGAATCACAGTAAGTTAGTATGCAGGTACCACATGTAATCAAGCAGGCTAATGGAATGCTACCCTTTATTATGAGAGGAATTGGACATATAAGTTATACAGCGCATTGGTGAGACCGCATCTCGAATATTGTGTGCAGTTTTGGTTTCCTTATTTTTAAGGAATGATGTAAATGCATTGGAGGGGATTCAGAGGAGGTTTTCTAGATTGATACCTGGAATGAGCAGGTTGTCTTTGAGGAAAGGTTAGACAGACCGGGCTTGGAGTTTAGAAGATTGAGGGTGACTTGATTGAAGTATATAAGATCCTGAACAGTCTTGACAAGGTGGACATAGAAAGCATGTTTCCTCTTGTTGGTGAGTCAAGAACTAGGGGCCACGGTTTTAAAATTAGAGGTCTCCCTTATAGGACAGAGATAAGGAGAATTTTTTTCTCTCAGAGGTTTGTGCAACTTTGGAACTCTGCCTCAGAAAGCAGTGGAAGTGGGGTTAATGAATATTTTTAAGGCAGAGGTAGATAGAATATTGTTAGGCAAGGGAATCAAAGGTTATCAGGGTAGATGGGAATGTAGAACTCGAAAGACAAACAGATCAGCCATGATCTTATTATATGGTCTACTTGTGCTCCTATTTTGTATGTTTGTATATTCCTTATATTAAACATAAGGATAAATAAATAAGCTTTTGCTGATTTTAAAACTTACTGTATCTGATCATTCTGTACATATATTTATATAAAATGCTGTAAGAGGGTCAGATTTTTTTTCTCCTTCCTTTTCCTTATTTCTTTGTGCATCAATTGTTAATGATGAATGAGTCAGCCTGCTTTTGTTTTTGTGTACTAGGTTATTTTTGCTATTTTCAGATATCGACTGGAAGAAAGGAGGACCTTGTGATAACCTGACTGGCATCACTCATCAATTAACTGACTTCATTGATATTCTTTTTAATTAGTGGAAGGAGAATGAGCCATTATTCTTCAGTAATGCAATTTTTTTTCTCAGTATGGTAAAGTGAGGCACCCTGTCCCTTTAAGAGAATGCAAGTGTACTGATCATGTGACAGCACTGACAAATCACTGCTCAGCGTGGGCAACTGGGAACTGTAAGTCTCGTTCTGGAGGTTTCTGAGTGAGCATGTATGATCTGGTGCTCTGCCCTATGTCTCAATAAACCATCATGTTTATTCTTACATCAGTCTCTCCCCGTTATTGACTGAAAGCAGCAATTGATAAGAACATAGGAAGGCATGTAGTTAGAGTCCGGTTGGCCAATTAACTCATTTACCCAAGACTTAAAACTCTTTAATAGGATTATTTTCTTTAATGTATGAATGCCTAATTCTCATTAAAAGGATTCTGATTCTGCAAAAAGATGGTTTCTCCCCATGGTTGCTGATGTCTGCCACAGGTCAGAGTTCCCTCCTTTCCACTTTTTACATCATAACGGGACTGATACTGCTGTATTTCAAAACTCCCATTAAGTGGTCTTCACATTACAGGAAGGGTGTGACCACACCAGCGAGGGCACAGAAGAGATTTATGAGGATATTGCCAGGAATGGAGAATTTAAGCTATGACGAAAGATTGGATAGGCTGGAGTGGTTTTCCTTGTAATAGAAGAGGCTGAGGGATGATGTAACTGATGTGTGTAAAATCATGAGGTGCCTATTTGCTTTGGCAGAGGTGTCAATAACTTGGGATCATAGATTTAAAGTAATTGGTAAAAGGACTAGAGGGAAGTTGAAGATACATTTTCACCCAAAGTGTAGTGAAGTTCACTGTCTGAAAGGATGGTAGAGGCAGAAAACCTCATCACATTTAAAAAGCACTTGGATATGCACTTTTTAAATTCATTCATGGGATGTGGGTATTGCTGGCTGGGACTACACTTATTACTCATCCCTAATTTCCCTTTAGAAGATGGTAGTGAGCTGCCTTCTTGAACCGCTGTATCCCACGTGGTGTGGGTACACCCACAGTGCTGTTAGGGAAGGAGTTCCAGGATTTTGCCCAGCGACAGTGAAGGAACAGCGATATAGTTCCAAGTCAGGAGGGTGTGTGGCTTGGATGGGAACTTCTAGGTGGTGGTGTTCCCATGTCTTTGCTGCCCTTGTCCTTCTAGATGGTAGTGGTCCTGGGTTTGGAAGGTGCTGTCTAAGGACCCTTGGTGAGTTCCTGTAGATGGTACACACTGCTGCCACTGTGCATCGGTGGTGGAGGGAGTAAATGTTTGTGGAAGGGGTGCCAATCAAATGGGTTGCTTTATCCTGGATTGAGTCAAGCTTCTTGAGTGTTGTTGGAGCTGCATTCATCCAGGCAAGTGAGGAATATAACACCACACTCCTGACTTGTGCCTTGTAGATGGTGGACAGGCATTGGGGAGTCAGGAGGTGAGTTACTCACCGCAGAATTCTCAGCCTCTGACCTGCTCTTGTAGCCACAGTATTTATATGACTAGTCCAGTTCAATTTCTGGTCAATGGGAGAACCCCCAGGATGTTGATAGTATTGACACCAGTTGAAGTGGTAAAACTTATGAGACTACGGACCAAAAGCTGCAAAGTGGGTTTAGGCTGGATAGATATTTTTCAGCCTGCACGGACACGATGGACTGAATGGCTTCCTTCAGTGCTGTAAATTTCTATGATTCTGTGTAACTGGATGTCAATCTTGATGCTTTTCCAGATGCAGGATGCCAGATTAGGTGTTGGTTTAGTTAACTATATGTACTTGCCATTTGCCTTGTTGAGGTACCATTGTTCCTATTTTTAGGGGAGTGAGGAATAAGGTTATTGTTAAGATTTGTTACTAAATAGTATGTTAAGTGGTTCCCATTGTTCTTATTAAAAATAAAGGGGAAGAAGAAAATTATAAATCCCTATTCATTTCAGAGTTTTACATTCCATTACTGTGTTATTGTACTGTAAAATATGCGTCCCTCGCTCCAGTGAGCTACAAGCCAGCCTCTACTTGAAACATTCTCATACAAGGTAAGAACGACATTTCTGCTCACTCCATTCCAAGTTCATCTACCTTCTCACCTGTCATACGCACAATTTGTGCTCTCTTTTACTGTTGTGTCATTATTATCTCCAATTAGCCAAACAAAATTGGTATCATTTCGCAATCTGATATTTGGCCATTGCTTCTTGCGAACGTACTCGCAATCTGCATTGAAGTCTCCCATAAGTATGAAGTACTGTTGAAGGCAAAAGGAAATGGTATTACAAAAAGAAAATCATCTCTATCTGAATACAAAGGACAGGACAATCATGTTCCACAATCTTCCCTAGTAACATGCATGTCTTAGTAATGTCTCAATGTTGGAAGTTTTAAGGGCAATCTATGTTCCATATTGAAGTAAATTGTTGCTATTCTCTGAGTGCTTGTGTTGGAAAAAATGCCCTGATCATATTTAAACATCAGTTGGTGCTAGGCTACTGCCTAGAATTTGCAAATTATCTGTGGCAATAGTAATGAAAAGATTAACTAGCTTTGAACAATAGTGTTCCAGAGAAGGCACTGAATCTTTTGAGCACAATTTTTTTTTCTCTACTTCCCACTCTGTCTGCTTTCAGAGCATTCATCTTGGTGAGATGATCTTGGTGACTGCTGACCTACTGTCATAATTGGGAGGGTAGAATATTACAACTTGCAAGTGTCAGGGATATCATTGCATCTTTACTCCATGAGGATCCAATCCGATGAGTCTGTATGTACACTGTTGCTCTGCCTCCTTAACAGGAAATGCACCTGAATGATCCAGAATGCCCCTAATAAGAAGTCAGAATTCAATGTCCGATTGACCAATTCACCCTTTTAAGGAGGCCTAGGTTCAGATATTTCATTATTCTTTAACACGATTTTAATTTCCATTTAATTTCCATAGTTGCTGGGAGACTATGGTGTAAGAACAATAACTACTACTTACATCTAAAGCATCCACAAGATGGAACCGATTGGCTTTTACTAATAAGTTACTTTTGACCTTTGTGAATAATGATTTAGGGTCCAACACAAGTCTAGATTGATAGTTATTAGATTTTTCTACTTAAAATGAAAATGGTCACATGAAATAGGCATTTTAAGTTAAAAAAAACCTATATTTTTTGAGCATCTATTTCCTCTTTTTGATTAATATTGGAAAGTATCACAAGCTAAGAAATATAACATGTGGGTTGGAGGCAGTTGAATAAAGTGGAAGCTGTAGCGGAAAACAAGGTCGGAGCTGAAGCTGTTATTTGAAAAATGGGAACATTAACACCAGGGCATTAGGCATGCAGAGGCATCCTTGTGGTTGAGGACAGAAGTAGAGGGATTCCTGGAACTGTGACCTGGAGAGTTGATCCTTCAGAGGTTGCACCAGGTGTGTAGTATTTCTGGGAGCGGATGCTGATGAGATTGATAGGGCCAGTTTCTGTGGTAACATATAGAACGATTTGCACTACTATTGTTTACTACAGATACTACAAACCTGTGCATTGTTTTTCCAGTTAAAGTGGCCTTAAATGGTGTACAAAAGTTGTTTTGTTTTTAATGCTGGCGAATGGTTTTCGAAATATTTGTGGAAAATTCAATGGCCCTCTTTCTTGTTAGTTGTGTTACTTGTAGCTGTTTGCTGATTGTTGATTTCCAGTTTTTCTATTTTTGAACCTCCTTTAGAATTGTTAGTTTCTCATTTCCATTTATTCCTCATTTAGATTTCAAATGATGTATATTTGTGATTTTGTGCTGTTTTACGAATACGACGTTGGAACAAAGGAAATAGGAGCAGGAGTTGGCCCTTCGGCCCTTCAAGTCTGCTCAGCCATTCAACTAGATCATGGCTGATCCTCTACCTCAATTCCATTTTCCCGCACTATCCCTATATCCCTCGATGTCTTTAATATCTAGAAAACTATCGATCTCTGTCTTGAATATGCTCAATGACTGAGCCTTCACAGCCCTCTGGGATTGAGAATTCCAAAGATTCGCCAGCCTCTGAGTGAAGAAATTCCTCCTCATCGTAGTCCTAAATGGTCTACCCCTTATTCTGAGACCGCGTTCCCTGGTTCTAGACACTCCCCTAGCCAGGGGAAACATTCTTTCTACCCTGTAGAATTTATATGTTTCAATAAGGTCACCTCTCATTCTTCCAAACTCTGGAGAATACAGGCCCAGCCTCCTCAATCTCTCCTCATAGGACAATCCCGTCATCCCAGCGATCAATCTGGTGAACCTTTGTTGCACTCCCTCTATGACAAGTATATCCTCCCTGAGGTAAGGAGACTAAAACTGTACACAATACTTCAGCTGTGGTCTCACCAAGGCTCCAAATGATTGCAGCAAGACATCTTTGCTCTTGTACTCAAATCCTCTTGCAACAAAGGCCAACATATCATTTCCCTTCCTAATTGCCTGCTGCACCTGCATGTTTGCTTTCAGTGATTCATGAACAAGGACATCCAGGTCCCTGTGGACATCGCCACTTCCCAATCTCTCCCCATTTAAGATTCATTTCTGTTTTTCCTACCAAAGTGGATAACTTCACATTTTTCCCCGTTATATTCCACCTGCCATGTTCTTGCCCACTCGCTTAGCCTGTTTAAATCTCCTTGGAGCCTCTTTGCAATCTCCTCACAACTCACATTCCCATGTAGTTTTGTGTCATCAACAAACGTTGATGACAATATTATACTTGGTCCCCACATCCAAATCATTGATATAGACTGTGAATAACTGAGGCCCAAGCACTGATCCTTGTGGTACCCCACTAGTCACAAGCTGTCAACCTGAAAATGACCTGTTTATTCATACTCTCTCTTTTTTATCTGTTAACCAATTTTCAGTCCATGCCGGGATATTACCTCCATTCCATGTGCACTAATTTTGTTTACAAAACTCATGTGTGGGACCTTATCGGTGTGGGACCTTATTGAAAGCCTTCTGAAAATCTAAATACACCACATCCACTGTTTCCCCCTATCTATTATGCTAGTTACATCTTCAAAAAACTCCAATAGGTTTATCAAACATGATTTCCCTTTCATAAATCCATGTTTTTTTTCTGTGCAATCCTACCATTATTTTCTAAGTGTCCAGTTAACACATGCTTTATTGTAGATTCTAGCATTTTCCCTACTACTGATGTCAGGCTAACAGATCTGCAGTTCCCTGTTTTCTCTCTCCCTCCTTTCTTAAATAGTGGAGTTACATTTGCTACCTTCCAATCTGCAGGAACCATTCCAAAGTTTATAGAGTTTTGGAAGAGAATCACCAATGCATCCATTATCTCTACAACCACCTTTTTCAATGCTCTGGGATGTAAGTCCAGACCAACTTTCAGTTCCATTAATTTCTCTAGTATTACTTTTTTACTAATACTAATTTCTTTCAGTTCCTCATTCTCCCTAGTCCCTTGGTTCACTAGTATTTTTGGGAGATTTTTTTGTATTTTCCTCCATGAAGACAGGCACAAAGTATTTGTTTAGTTTCTATGCCATTTTCTTATTCCCCATTATAAATTCTCCTGTCTCTGCCTGTCATGGGCCCACATTTGTCTTTGCTAATCTTTTCCTTTTTACATACCTATAGAAGATTTTACAGCCTGTATTTATGTTTCTCACTGGTTTATTTTCATATTCTATTTCCCCTTTATCAGTTTCTCAGTCCTCCTTGCTGAATTCTAAAATGTTCCCAATTCTCAGGTTGACAACTTATTTGGCAACTTTATAAGGCTCTTTTGTTGATCTAATACAATCTTTAACTTATTAGCCAAGGTTGAATCACTTTTCTTACTGGGTTCTTGTGCTTCAAAGGAATGTAAATTTGTTGTAAACCATGCATTAATTCTTTATAGGCTAGCCATCGCCTGTCTACCATCATATCTTTTAATGTAGTTTCCAAATTTACCACAGCAACTTGCCCCACATACCTTTATAGTTTCTTTGTTTAGATTTAAGACCCTAGTTTCGGACTGAACTATACCACTTTCAAATTTGATTTAAAATTCTGTCATATTATGGTCACTCTTCCCTAAAGGCTCTTGTACAATGAGATTATTAATTAGTAGTTTCTCATGGCACAATACTAGATCTAAAATGGCCCATTCTCTCTAACTGGTTCCCCAACATACTGTTCTAGAAAACTATCTCATATACATTCCAGGAATTCATCCTCATTAACAGCATTAGTGCAAATTCAATTTACCCAGTCTATATGTAGATTGAAATCCCTCATGATTACTGTATTACTCTTGTTACATACACCTCTAATTTCCTGATTTATACTATGCCTGACATTACCACCACTGTTTGGCGGCCTATAAACAACTCCCACCAATGTTTGTTGCCCCTTGCTGTTTCTTAGCTCCACCCAAACTGATTTTACATTTTGATCTTCCGATCTAAGACCCTCTCTCACTAATGTACTGATCTCATCCTTTGTTAATAATGCTACCCCACCTCCTTTTCCTTTTTGCCTATCCTTCCTATAGATTGAATACAATTGACTATTCAGTTCCCAGCTTTGGTCACCCTGCAGCCACGTTTCAGTGAAGGCATTTAGATTATACCCATTTACTCCTATTTGTGCTGTCAATTCATCTACCTTGTTGTGAATGCTGTGTGCAATCAGATACAGTGCCTTTAATTTTGCCTTTTTAACATTTTTCCGTATTTTGACCTATTTGACGCTGGCCTTTGTTTCTGTTGACTTCGAATTTTATTCACTACTTTTCTTCCTACCATTATCAACTTTATTTCTCTCCTATCTGATTTCCCTCTCGGGTTCCCATCCCCCTGCCAAGCAAGTTTAAGCCCTCCCCAACAGCACCAGCAAATCTCCCTGCGAGAATATTGGTCCTGTTCTTTTTAAGGTATAACCCGTCTTCCTTGTACAGTTCCCACCTGCCCCAGAACCAGTCCCAATGCTTCAGAAATCTAAAGCTTTCCCTCCTGCACCATCTCTCTGGCCACACATTAATTTGCTCTGTCCTCCTACTTCTGTACTCACTAGCACATGGGATTGGGAGTAATCCTGAGATTACTGTCTTTGAAGTCCCGCTTTCAGTCTCCTTCCTAGCTCTCTGAAATCTGCTTTCAGGACTTCACCCCTTTCTCTTCCTATGTCATTGGTATTGACGTGGACCACGACCTCTAGCTGTTCGTGGCTGTTTGATCCTTCCGAAATATAACGCATACTTTGTGTTGTGTGGTAAAGTAAAAAATTTTCGAGTGTGACTATGAGACAGACATGTGCTTCAGGCAAGCCCTTTTATGCATATGTTATATTTGTCCCTTCATCTGTCCATCCCTCCGTCTGTCCATTTGTCCCACGGTCTGTCTATATTCCTCTTGGTCCATTTTGTTACGGCAACTTTTGATACAGTTTTATATCCACAGTTCATTAATTTTGGCATTTGTCAACTGCTATTCACGTACTTCCGTGAAATAAGTTTCTGAAGTCTGATCCTGCCTCTATCGTCATCTATTTATGTATATGTGCTTTCGTACATTTTAAATTCAGCAACTGATCATCGTCAAAATACTATATATGAAGTGGATTGAATTGTGCCTAAAAACATTATATATAATTTGAGGCATTAAGGAATAAATGGAGTGCTTTTTTGAAATTAAAATAGATTAAATGACATATGAGGTGAGCAATATTTTATGGAATTTTATGCACAATATTTACATACAATTTAACTTGGTATTTTACGTATTTTAAATTAAGCAAGAAAATAATCACCTCTAACAACCAATATATACAAATCCCGCATTGAGGGGGAAAATAAAGGCAATTAAATTTCAAAACGTGGGACTTGAATCTGGGCTGGAAAATAGAAAGAATGAGATGACAGTGAGGTTTGGTTGGCTTTACCTTGTCCAGTTATGACTTTACCAGCCCTATGCAGAGGCATCTTGGGAAAATTATCATTTGTTCTTCTGTTGCTTTGACTGTTTTTATACAGGCACATTTGAAATGTATAGGTTCATTCAAAGTACTGGTTCAAATTAAAGGTTCTTGTAACCCACAAGGCAGCATGCTATATTCTACTATGACCTGAAAAAGCACACTAATTATGGAAAGGAAAGAATGAGGAAGGAAATTACAAAAATAAAGTAATCCAGTGTAATTAATGTTGACTTTGATTTTATAATGGAGCCCTTTTGTTTGCAATAAGGAGTTTAGAGGAATGAGAAGCGATGTCATTAAAATGTATTAAATTCATAGTAGGCTTCACAGGGTGGATCTTGAGAGGCCGCTTTCACTGACTGGAGAGCTTTGAACCAGGGGCCACAGTTTCAGCAGAGGGACGAAGCATTTATGACAGTGATGAGGAGAAATTTCCTCACTCAGAGGGTTGTTAATCTTTGAAATTCTCTACTCAGAGGGCTGTGGGTGCTCAGTCAATGAATATATTCAAGACTCAGATCTATAGGGCAGAATTTTTCCGTCGGTGAGCTGGGGGCGGAGCCCGCTCACTGACGCAAAAATGACGCAGGATAATGTCGGGGGGAATCCCCGACGTCATCCCACCCCATTTAAATATTCAGGAATGCGGGCGGACAGTGCAATCAGCTGTCCGCCCGCCGACCTGTCAATGGCCAATTGAGGCCATTGACAGGATAATTAAGGCAATTAAAGGCCCTGCCTGTCCAACCTTAAGGTTGGCGGGCAGGCCAGGAGCCCCAACGGGCTTCTGAAAAAACATGAAACCTCATCCATAATAAATTTTCTGTGATATTTATTAACATGTCCCATCTCGTGTGACATTGTCACATGAGGGGGACGTGTTAATAAATTTTTTATTTTTTTTATTTTTAAAGTTTCAAACACTGTCAGTGATCTCCCTGAGGCAGCACTTAGTCTCAGGGAAATGTGCGCATGCGCGAAAGAGCGCACTCTGATCATTGGGGAATCCCCCCACCCCCCGCACAGGAAGCGCATAGCACTTCCTGTCGGGCGGCCCGCCCACTTAAAATGGCGGTGGGGCCCATTTCGGTGGTGGCGATCAGCTGCCCGCCCGCCGCCGAGCCAGTGGGGCCCGCCCGCCCATCAAGGGCAAAATTCTGCCCATAGACTTTTGGACACCTAAGGGAGACAAGGAATATGGCGATAGTGTGAGAAGGCGGTGTTGATGTAGAAATTTAGCCATGATCTTATTGAATAATGGAGCAGGTTCAAGGAACCAGAGGCTTGCTCATTCTCTTTGTCCTAATGTTCTTATGAATATTATGGTCAAAGTGCAATAATCATTGTTACTAATTCACTTTAGAAAAAGTCTACAAGTACCTTTGCTCTCCAGCGTCTTTTCATCTCCACATAAACATCATATAACGCGTTCAATTCACTGACTGATGAAGCTGGTGTTGTGTGTTGAGGGATAATGACAAAATCTTTTACAGCTTGAGGAGTGTCAAAAGAATTGAATTATTGCAAGGATTCATTGTATGTGTTAAATACATTTTTTAGATTTCTGCAATTCTGCCTCATTGAAATAAAAAGGAATGATATAACTCATTAATGTCGAATCATAGAAGCACAGAAGGAGGCCATTTGACCTGCCATGTCCATGCCAACTCTTTGCAACAGCAGCTCAGCTAGTCCCACTCCCCTGCCCTTTTCCGACAATACTGCAATCTTTTCTCTTCAGGTGCTTATCCAATTCTCTTTTGGAATGTGGCAGAGCTTCAGAAGGACAATGAAAATTGTTATGAATTAGAAGTTTTATAAATTGACTGTTTTGGACTGTCTCTTTAATTCAAGGTAAAATGGAGGAATGAAGAGGTTCATGTGATCTGCTTCAAATTCTGCCTGACAACAAGGATGGATGGATTGGTTACCATGGGGACAGAGGGCCCCAGGTTGAGACTTGGTGCAAGCTAGGGGTGAAATATACATACCTGAAACAGTTAGCTGGGCTAACTGTAGACAGGTTTTCTGTCTGTGTTTCTTTTTGGATAGGAAGAGAGAGAGAGAGAGAGAGAGAGAGTGGTCTCTGAGAGACAAAACACTTTTCTAGTTTGGGGCTGTGGGAAGAACTTGTTCTTGTCCAGAAACCAGTCACTTCTGCTAGAAATTGGTTGAGATTAGAAATCAATTTGACTATGATGTCCCACCCCCTCTTCCCCTCATTGGCTGCCTTTACCTCATGGTCAAGGGAAGAAATCATTGGAGTAGGCCTTACTGCTGGCAATTTTCTTCATAAACTGAGAGAAGCGTTTTTTGATGGCTGCCCAATGTACAACCTGGCAAAACAAGGAGAAGCAAATCCATTGGAAGCTGGGGTTGATTTTGGACTGGTTAGTGTAAAAACTGTTATCCTGTGGAGCGCGGGACATAAAGTATAATTGTGGTGTAGGATTTTTGGTCCTGTTAAAAGTTAAAGGGGGGGGGATATCTTTTCTGCAGTTTAGTGTATTAGTTGCCGATTAAGTATTGTTTTGTTGATGTTCCTTTTGGTTTGTCTGTTAGAACTTGAAATCTTGTTCCTTTAAGTCAGTTGTTGGGAATTCAAATCTCTTTTTAAAAGTCATCAGTTTCTATGGGGACAAGAATAAAACCAAGGGTAAATTTTTAGCTCAGCGGGCACCGCCCAACCCACTCGAGCGTAAAATGATGCACGTTGACATCGGGCAAGCGTCGTTTGGTGGGGCGCACCGAAGCTGGCAGCGCGCCCGCCGACAATTAAAAAGCCTGTTAAGGCTATTAAATTATCAAATAAATTGAAATTTTCACTGTCCACCCAACCTTATGGTTGGCGGGCAGGCAAAAAGGCCAAGCGGCCTTTTCACTTTTTAGTGATGAGGTTTCCTAAAGCAAATGAAAATAAACATTTTAAAACTTAATTAATAACATATCCCTGCTCATGTGACAGAGTCACATGAGAGGATATATTCAATTACATTTTTATTTCCTTCTTTTTTAAACACTCTTCATCTCCTTGAGCAGCTCTGTGCCTCAGGGAGATTATGAAGTGCGCACTTGTGTGCATGTGTGAAGGTTGTGAATACCAGGCTGGCACTACCTCCCCACCCACCCCCGTCCCACTGCCCACGCTGAGCACTGCTGCTTGCGTTTCATGCGGGGCCATAATTGGCCTGCCACCGTGAAATTGCCTTCCGACCCCGATCGCGGGCAGCAGTCAGCTTCCCACCCGCTCCCGCCGAGCCCGCCTGACATGGGCGAAATTCTTCCCCAAGTGTGTGAAATCCAGGTTTAATCAAGTAAGCAAAGTGTCAAATAGACCATGGGCAGAAATTTGCCGTCGGTGAGCAGGGAGCGGGGCCTGCTCACCGACGCGTAAAATGACGCGGGATGATGTCGGGCGGACCCCCCAACGTCATCCCGCCCCATTTAAATTTTCAGGAAGGTGGGCCCACAGCATAATAACTGCGGGTCCGCCGACCTGTCAATGGCCAATTGAGGCCATTGACAGGATCAATTATACAATTAAAGGACCTGCCCGTCCAACCTTAAGGTTGGCGGGCAGGCCAGGAGCCCCGGCGGGCAATAGAAAAAACATGAAATATCATCCAGCGGCGGGGTGAGGTTTCATACAGGGTTTAAAAAGGTTTAATAAACTTATTATGTAAATTATGAACATTGTCACATGAGGGGGACATGTTAGGGAATTTTTTTTTCTCTATCTTTAATATTTTTAAAAGTGTAAGCGATCTCTCTGAGGCAGCGCTTAGCCTCAGGGACATGTGCGCTCTTTCATGCGCACGCACAAAAGCGCGCACTCTCGCTTTTGGGGAATCCCCCTTCCCGCACAGGAAGCGTGTTACGCTTCCCGTCGGATGTCATGCTGGGCAGGCGTTAATTGGTCCGCCCACGTAAAATGGCGGCGGGGCCCGCTTCTCCGGAGGGGATCGGCTCCCCGTCTGCCGGAGATTGGGCAACAGGCAAAAATTTCTGCCCCATGTGTTGAACCTATGACTAGTTGGCCTCATCTTTCCCTTCTATCCAGCTTTTCAGAGTTATGGGTTTTTGCATAATTTATTCTGATTCATTTAATTAATCCATTTAATTAACACAACTGACATAATTGAGCATAAACCAATACAAACAATATTACTCCTGTTTAAGTAATAAATAAAAAAGTTAATGTTTTAGAATTTAGCATGTCAGATAAAAACACATGGCGCTAATATCGTACTTCATAATTAACAAAACTTTAAAATTCTAACAGTTATCAAACCAAACTACAGGCAACCAGTGAATCAATGGCCAACTGCACTGTGTGGTGCGGCCTGACCCATCCAGACCCAGAAGGCCCGAGCTTTATGTTCCAGATCTGTACTGAGTCAGCTGATGTTGGGCAGGGTGACACTTGGTATCCGATAATAGAACTCAGCTTTTCTAGTTTGGGGATGTGGGGAAGAACGTGTTCTTGTGCAGAAACCAGTCACTTCTGCTGGAAATTGGTTGAGGATAGAATTCAATTTGATTACGATGTCCCACATCCTCTTCCCCTCATTGGCTGCTTTTACCTCAGTTCTGCAAAATTGTCAGATTTGAAGTTTTCTCCAACTCTGAATTGGGTGAATTTAGATATCTTCAAATCAGATCAGTTTTGGACGTGAGATCAGAATTCCTCCCTATCTGGACAGCTACTAAATGGCCCTGAAGAAACACTGCAGGGAAGTACCACAGTGCAGGAAACCATGTTATTTATTCTCCTACAATCAAGAACAAAATTACTTTGGGTGCCAGTGAGAAATCACCCTGATCTTCCCAGGGGGATTTCTTATCATTTTACTTCTATAAGAACATAACTATTTTGTATGTGAAAGAAAAAGAGTAACTTACTGGTATAACGAGATGAAAACCATACCACAAATGGTTCCCTTGCAAAAACATCTGCCTGCAGATCAGGATATTGATAACTTCTTTTCACCGATAATAGTTTATGTCTAAAATAGACATAGAAACATGTACAATAAGTACACAGTCCTACAGTCTAATGCTTCACATTAAACACAAGATAAGATAAACTTTTAAGGATTGACATTTGGATAACAAACTGAGTAGATTGCCTTATCATTTGGCAGGTTTCCTCCTCCTCCTTCAGGTACCATGCGCTATGATTATACCTGACAAACTACTGCAGTGGTTTGCCATTGCCTTTTGCAGTTTGGCTGACCGGGAAACTCTCCTGTTCTTACTGTCTGCCATATTGGAAGGATTTACAGGCTGATAATCAATTGGCTTGGCCATGTCATGAAAACACCTTCCATTTACAGGTTTACTTTGCAAAAAACAATAATCCCCTGAACTGCAGAAAGCTGATGTTTATCATGTATATATTTTTTTAAAGTTACTTCATAAAAGTATTGAAATCTTGGTGTTTTCTTAAAACTGTGGCTTTACCTAGTGAATATTTGATGTAGTAATTAAAAGTACTTATTTACAACACTTCACATTGATGGCAATGTTAGAGTTATCTGTACTACAAAGTTGTCTGATACTTAATTTGGTCTCTCAATCCCCCATGCATTAAGTTTCAAACCTCAGCAGTGTCCTTGTTAAACAGAGGAAAGAGATAATCATTGGAAGAGAAAGTAGATTAGTAGCATATTACCCTGGGGTACATGTACATTTTTAGGTACTTGTTTCAGAATGGTGTTCATGGAAGTTTAGGTGCAATTCATTCAAGGAAAGGACATAAAATAAGAAGTGGGAGAAAGTATATTAATAACCAAGAGTCTTGGAAGATTAAATGCATATTAGATTGGTGCACTGTCCTTTCATCTCTCGACCTACATAAAATAAATTTTAAAATTTCAACACAGCCATTATTCAGCATCAGTTGATATGAAATTCTCAATTATCTTCAGGAACTTACTCAAAGTGGCTATTGTATGGATGGATTAGAAATACTGAATCAAATAGCTGTAGGAAGTGATGCCAATTAGTACAATACAGAAGCAGCTTTATTCTGCATTTAAGCCATTTTATACTTCACCTAAACATGCTTAATACTGGGCGATTCTTCGAGTTGGTGAGTGATCAAGTTCACCAAAAGATATGAATTTTAAAAAGATGCAGGAAAAGGGGGAAACTACTCAGATGTATTTTCAGTTTAACCCTTCACTTTTTACTGTTCTATGAATATTTCTCTCTGGCTCTTTTAGTCATCTTCCCATGTCACTCAAATCTCTCTGGCTGAGAGGGCAGCTCCTCCTTCAAGGTGCTACTGCTCCCTAATTACTCTGAAAGGAGAGCACAGGAGTCATCAAGGATGTGCTGGCTCTGACTTTCTTCTTACCCGATGTAGAAATGTTTTACTCTGATCACTATCTCAGGAGTTTGGTATGTGGAAATCAGAACAAAACTCTGCATCCATTGCTTCTCTGCACAATCTGTATTACTATTTGTAAATTCAAAATATAGACATTTTAAAACTTTATAAAAAGTTCTTAACTTTGTTCAGACAATATTCTAAACAAAGAAATGTCTGAGTTTATTTTCTGTGGTTATCATTACAACCAGTTCCATTCTCTTCCTCCAGGTTCCATGCCTTAAGAGGGCATTGGCGACCATGAAATTCCATTGGATTGGTCCATGGTTATGCTTGGCAAAGTACTGCAGGGTTTGCCGTTGCCTTCTGCGGTATGGAAAATCTCCCACTCTCACCGCCTGCCAATACACCTGATGACAGGATTTACAGGCTGATATTCAACCTGTTTGGCCACATTATGAATGCACCTTCTGTGGCCATCAAGTCCTGAAGTGAGACTTGAACCCAGAGCTTCTGGCCCAGAGGTAGGGATGCTACCACTGCGCCACAGGACCTCCATTCTATTTCTAGCGATTTAAAAAAATTGAAAACAATTAGGAATGTGAAAAGAAGATTTACCAGTTGAGGTTATTATTAGCATTACTTGTGATTGAGTGTAGATTTGTAACATTTTCTAAAGTGAAAAAGGATAATTGCAATGAACTTAAATTGCTCAAATGTTCCAGTAGGCAGAATATTTATTTACAGAAGTTTTCAGCGAACAAACTTTGCACTTGAGATTGTCTGGCACATGCACTCAGTAGAAACGATCAGAAAATAAATCAAATTGGGAAACTTGCTTTAAATGGACAGATGAAATGTTTTAAAAGTCAGGCTAAATACTGGAGTTGTGGACTGTGTACTGGAGTTGTTTGGTGTGCACATCTTTAGATTCCTGGTATAATTGATATCCCTTTAAATATAGAAATGAGGTGGAAAAATACCTGTAAATGAAAGCATACTGTTCTTTGTAGACCAGTCGTCCCAAACGTTCACTGATAATCGATTTGTATTCATTTTTGTTGCCTTGACTTGAGGTAAAATGTTAAAATAGTTATTATTCAGGCTCAGTATATATTAAATGACTTTATTACAACAGGAAGCAAATCCCCAATCTGAATATTAAATTACGCTCAGGGTGTATACCTTCTATTTTCTGATGGTGCTTGTTTTCTATTGTCTGCTTTAAATGGATCGTTCCACATATTATTTCCCAGAATAAATGTCAAACATGCTCTTGACATTCCAACCATGATTCCATTTAAAGGGATATGAAGGAAGCATTGCATTAATATAAGAAATTCTGGAATGATAATGGCCATTCAATCCATCAAGCCTGTTCCATCTAAAACCCAGGGATGATTATTCTATCTTGTACTTCAAACCTACCACCGCTTGTTGTTTCCCTAGTTGAAGGAACATAAGTCTAGAAGTTGTTACATTGGACAAGCATTAAAAGTAAAACGACAGTCCACACTCACGGTGCACACCTGCACTGTTTAGAGAGACAAAAACATCTTCATGATCTTACTTGTTCAGTCTTTTCATTAGTGTAGGAAAGGCTTGGTTTCTTGAGTCCTTAATTTCCATCATCAGCATTAGATCACAACGAGAGATTATCTGCAGAAAAAGACGGATATGCTGAATGGATTATGCATAAATATCTGCAAAAGGAGTTGATGCTACATTCCTGTCTTGGAGATTTATTGACGCAACTTTGTTGTTGTTCCTTGGAAAAAGTTTCAGATGTGGCAAAACAATGAGAGAATTGGCTTGAAGTTTTCAGTGTGACACTTGTTGATGGTATGCCAGAGGACACTCTGACAAAAATGCAGAATGGTAATCTGTGCAGAAATGCTTACCAATGATTATTAGCATCCTGATTGGCATCCTGCTTGTGACAACTTGGCACTATGGCCAGCACATCCTGAGTGCCTATCAGGCATAGGCTCTGCACAGAAACAGCTAACAGGGTCAAGGGCATCAGTGGCAGCAGAAGTAAATAGACTCTATTAAGAGTTTAATGAAAAACAGAACAAAGTTTTGGGAAGTGATTCATTTTCTCTGATGGGCTATGTCAGTGCAAGCATTGTTTACCAATTTCCTCTATCATCAAACAGATTCTATTCAGATTTAGATCTCTATTTCAAGCAAGAATGAACTTGAATGACAGTTTATAAATGCAAGTTTTTCACATATATATACATATATATAATATATATAAAACACATATATATGCACACACATACATATATATATATAAACATATATATATAAAACATATAAACACACACACACACACACATATATATATATAACACACACACACACACACACACACACACACACACATATATATATATATATATATATATATATATATAGAAAATCTATAACATGTCCTTGGGACATCCCAAAGTACTTTACACCCAATTAAGTATTTTTTTGAAGCATAGTCACAGCTGTAGGGAAACAATTTGTGCAGAGAAAGGTCCCACAGACAGCAACAAGACATGTGACCAGATAACCTGTTTAGTAATGTTGGTTGAGGGAGAAATATTGCCTAGTTCACTGCAAACAACCCTTTGAATAGTGCTGAAGGATTTTTGTATCCACCCGTGAGGGCAGGTTGGGCCTCGGTTTAATGCCTCATAACTCCTTGTACCCTCAATAATACCTCATTTGACATTGAATTGGCCCACTCAAATTTACACTTCCTTCAGTCTTTGCACTGGTAATTCAGCAATTTTTCAATCTCATTGTTTAAGGAGCTAGACATTCTCATGGCCTGATCATTCACGTCCTGGCTGCGTGGTTCCCCTTGCTGCAATGTGATCAGTTTGCAATTTCAGTAACTTGCCACATAAACATTTTAAAAACCTAAACCTGCAAGGGCAATTCTCAGAGCAATTAGACTCAGTCCCACAGCAACTTATGGTCCATTATCTTTTTTTCAGTCTATCAATTCTGTATGTGTAATCTTTAGAATTACAGCTCTGCAATTTATAACCCAAGGGCAGCTTGAGCCTATGTAAGTTCAAGCAGTTGTGAAAACTGAATCTATAAATTTCTAACAAAATCAGTCAATGTGCCACTTAAGCGTTATCATTTTGGAGATTATTTTTAAATACTGCTGCTTTGATAATCCCTTTTGGATTTCCTAAACTTCCTGTTGAAGCCATCCTCAGAAATTCCATTCATGGGGTGCCCCATGAGAAACATTTCACAAACAGTATAAAACACAAAGCATACAAACAAAATGTATTACTGTTCCCCACAGCTTGGATTTCATAAGACATTTTCTTCAAGTGTAAATATGAAATGGTGACTTCAGTTTTACCGCAAATGTTATCAAATTTTCTGCTTACATAACTAGACTTGCAATTATGACAGCTTTGGAACGAAAATTGTTGCACTTTGAGCAGAAGCTTTAATCCTTCCCATTTATTGTTAGCCACAGAGATCAGATGTTGCAATTACTCTCAGGGTTGTAAAGCTGGGAAAGAAAAAAAAGTCATCTAGGAGCCCTGGTTGCTAGCCAGTGACAGGAATGTACAAATATGTAGGTGGCAGGTGAGTACAGGATTGATTTTGCCTGTGATGCTCTTGGTAATGGAACAACTTTCTGAAATTCACTGTCTAGGATGGCCACTATAGCAAGTTACTAGACAAATGTTTGAACCAAAGAAACCACACCAGAACACAAGCAGCATCTTCAGGGGAGCAGGAAAGAAAATTCAGGGAAAATAATAATAACAATTATCCTTGTCAGTACAAGTTGAAAATCAATCTGAAATTAGACATTTTTATCTGTTAAGCAGTGTCGAGGCTTTAGCAGTCAATAAACATTTGGTATGAATTTTAGTTACAAACATAGGGATTTTTTCCATCACACTAATTCCAGTTTGAGGTTTTATCGTTATTCTTGTCAAACCGATGTATAGAAATAACTCATGTTTTTCATCCTACATAAATTTAGAGGCTTCCCATACAGAAATAATTGGAGAGGATCATAAGTGATTCACAATTCAGCCTGTGCACTGGAATCATATCATTTTAAAAATATGCTTGCAATTTAGTAAATTAAACTTAATAGAGGAATTATGTATATATCAGAAGGACACAGGACTAACTTAATCTGACCCAATCAAGATCAGTAAACTCTGTTACAAATTGAATCAGTTTTAAATAATATTGAGACTCACAAGATACAAATTCAAGATAAAAAACCTCTTTAGTCAAATATCTCAAACTCACCTTCACAAGCACATCCAGGATTCCTTCCTTGGCTATTTTTGAGATTCCAAATGTCCTCACATTAAAGGAACAGATTTTAAGAGACTGAATCCCATGAAAACTGGCAAGAAAGAGAACAGCATGGAGAAACAACATATTTACCACCTTCAGCTATTGGGGAGAGACACCAACTAGTGTCAGAATGCAGCGTATTGGCGTGATGAGAACTCCCTTAGCACAGTTTGTCTTTAATTGCACTAATAGTACTACCCTGTTCCTTCCTCCCTTTGTCTTATTAGCCAATGGGTGGAGCTGACCGACAGCAAGTAGTTGCAAATTTGGAAAGGAGAAGTGCATATGTACTGACACCTCAGACCTCAACTAAATCACATTTTAAGGCAGTGGATTCATAATATCTTATAAAACTGGGAAGAAACAAGCTATATCTTGTTATGAAATGATTGCATGGCTGTAAACTGTAACTATAATCCAACAAGTATTTTGTTGAAAACAGTTTAATGCTAATAAAACAGGGTGTGACTGGCCTCTAATGATGCAAAACATGTTCCCACATGCTCTGATATGAAAGCGTATCTTCAATCCATTCAGTATTAGAGCTGGTGCTATTTCTGATGTAGCAAAGAGCGTCACACATAATAAGACCATAAGATGTAGGAGCAGAAGTAGGCCATTCAGCCTATCGAGTCTGCTCCACTATTAAATGAGATCATGGCTGATCTGATAATCCTCAATTCCACTTTCCCGCCTTTTCCCAATAACCCTTGATTCCCTTACTGATTAAAAATCTGTCTATCTCAGCCCTGAATATACTTAACGACCCAGCCTCTACATTCTTCTGTGATAAAGAATTCCATAAATTAACTACCCTCTGAGAGAAGAAATTCCTCCTCATCTCTGTCTTAAATAGGTGGCCACTTACTCTGAGATTATGTCCTCTGGTCCTAGACTCTCCCACAATGGAAACAACCTCTCAGCATCTACCCTGTCAAGCCCCCTAAGAATCTTACATGTTTCAATAAGGTCGCCTCTCACTCCTCAAAACTCCAATAAATACAAGCCCAACCTACTCAACCTCTCCTCATAAGAAAATCTCTCCATACCCAGGATCAACCTAGTGAACATTCTCTGGACTGCCTCCAATGCCAGTATATCTTTCCTTAGATAAGGGGACCAAAACTGGTCACAGTATTCTAGGTCTGGTCTAACTAATGCTTTGTATAGTTTTAGCAAGACTTCTCTATTTTTATACTGCATTCCTTTTGAAATAAAGGCCAATATTCCATTTGCCTTACCTATTACCTGCTGAACTTGCATGCTAACTTTTTGTGATTCATACACGAGGCCCCCAAATCCCTCTGTGCTGCAACTTTCTGCAGTCTTTCTCCATTTAAGTAATATTCAGCTCCTCTGTTCTTCCTGCCAAAGTGCATAACCTCACATTTTCCCACATTATATTCCATCTGCCAAGTTTTTACCCACTCACTTAACCTGTCTATATCCCTCTGTAGATTCTTTGTATCATCCTCACCGCTTGCCTTCCGAACTATTTTTGTGTCAGCCGCAAACTTGGCGATAGTACATTCACTTCCCTGATCCAAGTCATTAATGTATATTGTAAATAATTGTGGCCCAGCACAGATTCCTGTGGCACTCCACTAGTAACAGGTTGCTGTCCTGAAAATGCCCCCCTTATCCCAACTATGTCTTCTATTAGTTAGCCAATCCTCTAACCATGTTAATACACTACCCCCAACACCATGGACTCTTATTAAGTAGCCTTAGGTGCTGTACCTTGTCAAATGGCTTTTGGAAATCCAAATATATTACATCTACTGGTTCCTCTTTCTCTATCCTGCTTGTTACCTCCTCAAAGATTTCTAATACATTTGTCAGGCATGATTTCCCCTTCATGAAGCCATGCTGACTCTGCTTGATTAGATTATGCATTTCTAAATGCTCTGCTATTACATCCTTTATAATAGACTCTAACATTTTCCCAATGACGAATATAAAGCTAACTGGCCTATAGTTACCTGGTTTTTGTCTCCCTCCCTTTTTGAATAAGGGTGTTATATTGGCAGTTTTCCAATCCTCTGGAATATTACTACCAGTGCATCCATTATTTCTGTAGCTATTTCCTTTAATATCCTAGGATGCAACCTATCGGATCCAGGTAACTTATCGGCCTTTAGCCCCATTAGTTTCCCTAGTACTTCTTCTCTACTGATAGTTATTGTATTTATTTCCTCCCCATCTCCCTTTTGCCCCTTGATTATTTAGTATTTTGGGTATGCTATTAGTGTCTTCTTCTGTGAAGACTGATGCAAAGTATTTATTCAACTCCTCTGCCATTTCCTCGTTCCCCATTATTATTTCCCCAGCTTCATTCTCTAAGGGGCCTACGTTCACTTTGGCCTCTTTCTCTTCCTTTTTATATGTTTAAAGAAGCTCTTACTGTCTGTTTTTATATTACTTGCTAGTTTACCCTCAAAGTTTATTTTCTCCCTCTTTACTATTTTTGGTTGCCTTCTGTTGGGGTTTTTTAAAAAACTTTCCCAACCTTCTGCCTTACCACTAATCTTTGCCACATTGTACATTTTTTCTTTCAATTTGATACTATCCTTAACTTCCTTGGTTAACCATGGTTGGTTTATCCCTTCCTAGAATCCTTCTTCCTCAGTGGGATATATCTTTGTTGTGAGTGGTGAACTATTTTCTTGAATGTGTGCCATTGTTTATCAACCATCTTTTCTGCTAAACTCCTTTCCCAGTCCACTCCAATCCTGCCTTTATTCTTTTGTAATTACCCTTATTTAAATTTAGCACAGTTATTTCTGACCCAAGTTTCTCACTCTCAAACTGAATGCTCCCATAATGGTAAAACACTTCCACTTGGGCATTGAAGTATCATTAAGCTGTACCAGATGAATATGAAAATCAAAATTTCCATGTTATGCTTGTGTATTACTGAGTTTTTTCTGTCATTTTTTCACCAAGGTCTTTGGAAATGAACCTGTACTCCTCCCTACCTTGCATACTGTTGTGTGCTCAACTTGATAAATTGAATAATCATACTGAGCTGTGTATTCACATTTTGGTGAATTCAATGGAATGACAGGCTGCCTGTAGTCTGCTTTGCAAAAAGAGCATCAGTCAGATAGATAAGTTGATGATAGCACTGAAATATAAGATATAGGTTAACAAGGAACAGTGGTGAGCAAATGGCATCTCCATGTCAAACCCAATGAAATTATCATTTGTTTGAAGGAACAGATAAAGTCAAAGTGAAGATCGTGAATATCGCAACAAGGGAAAGGTAAAGTCTAACGAACTAGCAGAGGCTGATAGTATGAGTACAACTGAGACAGAAAGCACAAGGATCAAGATCCAGGACATCCCTACATGCACCAAACTCCACAATTGGTTGTGTGACCTATATGAGTATTAAAAATGAATGCAGCAGACATTGAGGTGGGCTTCTCTAACATTCCCTGGGCGTGTCTGTCTGAAAGTCGGTGTAAATGTGTGGAAGTTCGCTAACCTAAGCATGTTTAAAACCTGTAGTCTTGTCTTTAACCGTGGACATATTTTAAGCATTTTAATAAATGCCTTTTCTACAAGCTTGTGAATTTGGTTAATTTTTTTTTCTCTATATATACACATGAGTATTACTGTTGAGGTGTTTTGTTGTTGAACTGAATTAAACAGTGTTGCGCTTGCAACCTATCATGTAGAAGTATATATAGAATCATAGAATGCTAACAAGATAACCTTTACAGGGATCATTATTTTTTAAGGTGCATAAAAATATCCATATGGTTGGTGAGTAAGTGCATTTCTATTTAAAATTGTGCTCCAAGAATTAGACGAATCTTTATGACTTGCATTTTAAATTAAAGGCTGGCATGGTTTATTTTGACTAAAGCTTACATGTGCAATTGTGAAAAGCAGAGGGAGCTTGTTTTAAAAAAAAACTAGGATTCAACCTTCGAGTTACAGTTGCTATGGTGCCTGATGGTAGATCCGTTTGAAATTTTCAAAGCACGTTGCTTTAGTTAGATTACAGATAAAACAATGCTTCTATTGCCTTATGCACTTTAAGTTACTCCATTTCAAGTCAATTCAAATTTTATAAAGCACTCTTTTCTTAATTTGGTTCAAGTCTGAGACCTGCTTTTATGATTGGCTCCTCCCAACTGCTAAAGTTTCAACAAATAAGCAGTCAGGAAATGTCAGGGCAAAAAATTGCCATAGTGCCACTTTGCTGTGGCATGACGTGCTGCTGGCCATTTCCTGCATGGCTCACATGGTGTTCTAACAGAAAAAGGGTGCCAGTGGGGGCATCGCCAGGGTACTCTAGAAGGCTGTGATTGCATGTTATTCTCATGTCACACAGCCCAGCTGGCTGATATAACACCAGGATATCAAATTTGCACCACACAGGTCCAGGCAATGGATACATCAATCATTCACAACAAGTATGAAGCTGCAAAATGAACCCTGCACTCGTGTTCTTTAATGGCCCAGGCACTCAAATTGCAGGTAAGGTCATTTTTTCAGAAATTCTGCAATTGCAAACTGCCCATAAGTACTCTGGAGTGATCTTGGAGGATATGCCAGAGAGTGTTACTGTATCTTCACAGGGATCGCAGAGGATTAGGCAGCCTAGTCACACACAGACTGTAACAGGTATGGGGGGCAGAGGCGCCAGTGCCTCTGGGTCTGCAGCACAACACGGAGATGGAGTAGAGGCTGCAGAGAGGGAAATCTCTGCACCTTACCTTCTCCTAACTTGGAATCTCACTCTTCCACAAGAGTGAGGAACTAACTTGGAATCGCACTCTTCTGAACAGTGACAGGAGGCTGTCTGGCAGACCACCTAATGCACCCAACATATGTGTTTGGGTTTTGAAATGCAACATTATTGCATGTCCCATCTGGCTTTCTGTAGTCATTGTGGCCTCTGCCATGAGTGACTTTCTCTCTGTCATGAAGCTATTAATGTATATAATATTGGAAATTTTTTTTTTTTAAAATAAGAGGGTTAGTCTGTTGGTATATCTTAATTGGATTAACACTCTGTAAGCTGCCATTTTACAATCAGTTCAATAAAGACTTACACTGAGAAAGCACTGCAGTCTTTGCGCATGAAACATGGTATCAGAAATGGAACTAAAATAGAATTTTGAAACCCTGGAAATTCTGCAGAGAAGCCACAACTCAGAAGGACACACAGAAACATACCCAATATTTTACTTGTAGCCTTCGATGAATTAACATGGCTGTAAACATTCCCTTCCCTGCTCCAGTAGAAATGAAAGATGACGGTCACCTTCACTACCTTGGGAAATGAGGGATTTCTTTCTCCTAAGACCATTGTGTTCATCCATCAGGGGCACAAGTCAGCGACTACCTGACACAACAGCTGCAGTCTATGGAGGCAATGCCACTCTGACAAGTCAAGGAAGCTGATCCTTACCCTATAGATCTCTTGCACAGGGTAGTGCCTTCCTCTGGGTGCATCTGTTTGGTTATTCCCTCTGCTGAGTCCAGATGCTATTCCCTGTGCGGGATGCTGCAGCTACTGGTCCTGTTGGTGCTTGCTGACCATGCTGCTATGGATGCTGAGTGCTGCAGAGCCCTGCAGCTCTTCCTCAGAGGCTCACCTATCTCAGAGCATGTTGTACCCACATTCCCATGTATTAACCGGCCCTAATGGTCAATGGTGTGCTGAGTTACAGATCACTCAGGGAGTTTGAGTTGCTGTGGCAACATGCACTTTTATATGCATTTTATAGTCTGGAGCCATGAATTGTGATGGAAAGAATGTTGGAGCCTCAACTATCACTATTCCTGGCTGGCCAGGAATCTATCCCACTCTTACCACCTACCACTGGCTCGTGCTGGAAGGATTTTCAGGTTGATGATCTACCTGTCTAGTCACATTATGAACATATCTTCCTTGGCCATCAAGCCCTGGGTTGAGACTCTAACCTAGAGCTTCTGGCTCAGAGGTAGGGATACACCCCATTGTGCCACAAGACCTCTTAATGTTCAATCCAGCTGTTTATCTTTCCAACTGGTCTCAGTGGAATGACATGAAATTCCTCATGCTGTAAATTATTGAAAATACTTGCTTCAAACAGTTTCTCCAATCAGCACCAGCTTCACAGTATAGCTGGACCATTAAATGGTGGTTTCACTCTTGATACTGCTGCAGTGATGGCGGATTGAGCCATCAATGACTGTTCAATGTGCGCTCGCCTTCCTTAACTTGCTGCATTGCCAACACAGCATGTAGTCCATGCAGCATTGGAAAAGCGCCAATGCACGTGTAAAATGGCTCTATTGGCTTCTAAATTGTCGTAATTGGCTGTGCATTTCACTCATAGGCCATTCCTGACTTCGCTGGAACTTGTCCCGGGAAATCTGGAGATGGGGGGAAAGGCGTCAGGTTACTGGCAGAAATCTTTTTCACAATTTTCCCAGCACACCCATGACCAATCCAACATCCAACTGTCCAGGAAAATTCCACCCGCAGTTTCCTCACTGTTGCCGGACCACTTAGCATTTATATATCTAACCAGCAGTCAACAAAGACATCTGTCTGTGATCGGCAGTTGTAAACAGACTGTGTCACATTGCAAAGATAGATGGTGTGAACCTGGAGATCTTTCAAACTCACAATAAAGAGGAAGTTTGAATTCAAGCTCAGTTCCAAGCTGCTTATCTTAACTTACTAATGTACAAAAGATGACTATGGTTATTTTCTATTTTTGCTTATAATGTTTGTTGTTTCATCACTGATATATGTTTACTTCTAAAGAGGCAGCTTTAATGGATTGGATTTTGAATGCTTCCGGAGTCCAAAGATTTACCAGCATACTGCTGAATGATCCACCAACATGGCACTGAGCAAGCTCCTAATTAGTGTTCCCTGTTCAATTTATTAGTTGTCAAAACAAAACATCAGCCTTTTAGGCTAGTTTCAGCCAGTTGAACCAAATCTAAAATGTAGATTTTGAATTCTGATGGGCCTGCTCTGCCAACAGAAGCCTGATGGAGTGGGGATGGGTTTATGTAGGGGCAGGATTGTTATTTATAAATCAGTGATTAGGCTCAGTTGGAGTTTTACATCCAATTGTGGGCACAAGTTTGAGGAAGGATGCCAAAGCATCAGAGAGGGTGCAGAGGAGGTTTACTAAAATGAACCAGGGATGTGAGATTTCAGTCATGTGGAGAGACTTTAGAGGCTGGGTTTGTTCTCTTTTAAGTTGATATGGTAAAAGAGAGATTTAATGGAAGCATTTTGATAGAGTAAATAAGGAGAAACTGTTTCCACTGGGCTGATAACTAGAAGACACAGATTTAAAATAATTGGCAAAAGAACCAAATGGCAAAGAGGGGAATTTATTTTTCAGAGCGAGTTGTTATGATCTGAAAGAATGGTGGCATTAGATTCAGGAATAACTTTTAAAAATTGGATATGTATTTGAAAAGGAAAATGTTGCAGGGGGGTCTAATATGATAACTCTTTCAAAGAGCTAGCACAAGCATGATGGCTGAATAGCCTCCTTCTGTGCTGTATTATGCTATGATTCTATTGAACTTTAGATGCAAAATAAATAATAGATAAAATAAAACACAGAACTTAGGAAATAGAAAAATATTAGAATAGTGAAAATGGAAGAGAAGGTGGACCGGGTCACGAGACAAACAATAAAGGACTGCAGCATCTGAAAATCTTCCTCACCGCACTCTCCCATCATCAGCCATTTTTGATTGTTGCATAGCACACTATTCCCAATTATCTCAGTACCTCCAACAGCCACAATGCACTTCCCCTTTAAATAGTTCAGACTAGCTAAGTAGTGCTAGCCATTCAGCATATTGGTTACCCAGCTGATGCATACAGCCAATGACTAGCATGAGGAGTGCTGTCTGCATGCGGAAATCACGGTAACGTACAGGCAGCAGCAAATTGATGCTTGCCTGTATTTCAGTCTACAGGGGTGGGTTAATCACACATTGCAATTCTGTACCCATTTTTGGTCATTATCTAATTTAACCCCCAGAGGCTACAAGAACTTAGTATTGTTTAAAACAAAAATAAAAATACCTGGAAAAACTCAGCAGGTCTGACAGCATCTGCGGAGAGGAACGCAGTTAACGTTTCAAGTCCGTATGACTCTTCAACAGAACTAAGGAAAAATAGAAAAAATAGGAAAAGCTGGTTGAGGGAGGTTGGATAGAGGGCCAGAAATGTTTTGAGGGAAGAGCTCTAAATGGTACATATAACATTTGAAACTTTTGATTTTTTTTGTACACATTAAGTTGATGCCCTTGTATGCTAACGTTTATTTTCAGTGCACAACCAATGCTAACATTTCACAATTAATTTCCCTGGAATTTTAATTCCAAAGTTGCAGAATTGGTTTCCAGCCAATTCTTGTTTCTGACACCACTTTTGGCCACTTTTAGGCTCTTTGGGTGTGGTAGCTAAGTTGTTTGCAAAAGTTAAGTGGCTTACATCCGGCAACTGAGCTGTGGTAAGTTTTAGTAAATATAACTAAATGTTGCTTGGATGTCTTAACCCTTTGGACTGCCTGCCATGCCAGGGAACCTGATGCTGTCAAGTTCAGCCAGTTTTATAAGTACTTAACAGTTTGAAACTGAAAAATCCTCTGATATTACAGAAGTAATACTGCCTGGCTGCCATCAGCAGTCATATTACTGAGATCATAGTGCTACATATTGCCAAAATAAATACAAACTTAAACAATACTAAGATATACTGGCCTTATTTTGGCCAGTGTATCTTAGTTGAGAGGGGCCTCAGTTGGGAACCTACCATCAATGTTCTCAGCAATATCAGATGCCACAGGCTCTCTGCAGCCGGCCTCATGATACAGAGAACCAACTCCCATCTCCTCCATAGGGCTCAGGAGATGTAGGTGTCCATATCCCACACTGGGTTTGCTCTGCTCCAATTGGTTAAGGGTAACTTTGTATTGCAAGAGCGAGAGAAGCATGTCAGTGATTATGTTCCACTGTGTTTGGGTGATGTACCTGCCACAGTTGAATAGCTGGAGGTATCTCAAGGCAACTGAGCTGAGTGAAGCTGGCATCATTGGAATGTGTGTGAGGTTGAGGTGAAGTATCTAGATGTTAGGTATATCCTGAGTGCCATGGACTGCTGCTGGGGGAGTGATATCGGTGTAATGCATTCAGAGGTTGGTGTTGCGGTGAGTATGAAGTCCTTTCATGATGCATTCACTGACCTTAACCTTCCACGTGAGGTCATTAACCTTCTTGCGGAGCTGCTGCCAGGTCCTCTAGGCCAGGTTGTTTGCATTCACCTCTCCTGTTCCCTTTCACTTCGGAGGGTGGTCCTTGAAGGCCTCCTGGACCCTCCCCAAAAGAGGAGCTCTTCACCTCTCAACCTCCATGACTAAAGCCTCCAGTGCTGCATCCCAGAACCTAGGATCCCGCACTCTTCCCTGGTGCTCCATTTGTGCAGCTCCCACATGCAGCCAGTGTCATTGCAGGTAGCCAGCAGCACCACCCTTTCACTGAAAGCAACTTCCCTTTAAGATGAGCAGGCTGGCTGCACTGCGTGAGATCAACATATGCTGCTCAGCCCTCTGCTGAGTGCTCAGGCAGCCAGGAGCCCAGGCCCTGCTTAGACCAACACTGTAATCAGGTAAATGAGAAGGGAGGTCCTGAAGAAGAGTTTTATTGCACTCAAAATGTTAACTCTATTTCTCTCTCCACAAGTGCTGTCAGCCCTGCTGCGTTTTTCCAGCAATTGCTGCTTTTATATTAAATGAGAAGGGAAGACCAAGTTTGTGCATTGCCTGCCTCAATGGCAGGCCGCAATGCCAAAAATGTGGCCCACGTGCCCAAAAAATCCTAACAAATTTTTAACTGAAGATGTCAAATACAGAAATGGAATAAAATTTATATATTGGTTGAAATTGAGAAAGGAAGTTTTCTTAGGATAATTCTGTACTTTATTGGTTCTTTAACCCCAAATATTCGGGACCAAATAAAATGACTTTGCAACAAAATAACTTGAAAAACAGTTGCATCATTTTTTTGTGGAAAATCACGTATAATTTTCAGTATCATTTTGGGATTGACTTATTCATGACATTATTATTGACTTCCAGCTTGAAGATAACAAGAAAAAAGAGATTATATATTGTCCGTGCACAAGCCAGATGGTACATGACCTACATTGGTATAACTGGGCAATAATCGAGAGGTTGGGTTGAAGTTGAAAAGTTCAGGTGACTTGTTTGTCACTGATTCCCAAGATTAAGTTATCGCCTGTGCTCCTGTGTCACACTTTCCTGTTGTACTGTGGCTGAACTGCTTTGCAGTGTAAATATATCCTCGGAGAAACTTAGAGAAACATAAGCCCTGTTTTTGAATAATGGCATAACTTTGAAAAGTAAATACAAAACTTGACTTCCCACCACACAGAATAGGTTGTGGTCAAGACAGTGTGATTACTGAAAGTCTCCAGAAATATAAGAAAATTTACATGTAGGTTGAAAATTAGAAAGGAAGCTCTCTTAGGGTAATCTGCACTTTATTGGTTCTTTACTAATTTCCCCATTCAGTCGGGACCAAATAGAGTAGTGAAACTATCTACCAGTTCAACTACGAGAAACGGGATGTTAACTGTGACTTCCTTACACCCATTCACATGTCTCATATTAGCACTGATATTTCAAAGGGGACTTTTGAACAAGCTCCTCACTTGCTGAGTGCTGTAAAGAATATGTTGTCATTAAAAGAACCATTGCTATGAAATATTAATTCATAATATGCTTTCTTTATCCGCAAACAAAATAACTTGAAAAATAGTTGCAACATTTGTTTGTGCCATAATCACACTGTTTTTGTAGTCATTGATTCATCACTTTGTGAATATTGACTTACCCAGCTTTAAGATAACAACAAAGAACAGATTCTACACTTGTCTCAGGAAAAGACAGTTGTCTATGACTTGCAAGGGTGCAATTGAGGCAATAATCAAAGGGTGGGGATGAAGTTGCAAAGTTCAGGTGACTTGTTTGTCAACTGAATCTCAAGGTTAACTTATTGCCAGTGTTCCTGTGTCACACTTTCCTGTTGTATTGTTGCAGCTCCCTGTCATCATCACTTCAGATCTACTATAGCAGTATTGTTCTCCAATTGCCTCTGCTTAGCATATAATTGTTTATCAGATAATCATGCAGGCATTAGCATTGCCTTGGCAATAATAAAAATGCAGGAATTGTCTGCTGGCTGAACTTGATATTTGCTGAGACTGTCTAGCTCCCTAACCCAGATAACGGAAATTGAGTGATCTGAAGACTCATAATAAGTGTCAACATGGCTCTGACTTTTGTGTCAGAAGGTTTTAAATTCAAACCCTATCCTAGAGCTTTAAGCACACAATCTAGGCAAACATGACATTGCAGTACTGAGGAACTGCGTTGCTGGAGGTACTGTATTTCAGTTGAGACACTGAAATTATTTAGGTGTTCATAAATGACCCTATGACACTTTTCAAAGAAGATCAGAGGAGTCCCCCCAATCTCAATGCCTTGGAAATGTGTGTCAGCAGTGACTCCGTTGGTGGCACGGTCGGAAGGTCATGGGTTCAAGTCCTACTTTGGAGGTGTGACCACTAAAACCTATACTAACATTTAAGTACAATACTAAAGAAGTGCTGCATTGTTGGTAGTGCTGTCTTTCAGATGAGATGTTAAACCCAAGCCCTGACTGGTCTATCAGGTGGATGTAAAAGAATCAATAGCAGCATTTCAGAGAAGTGCAGAGGAGTTATTCCTGGTGTCCTAGTCAATATTTATCCCTCAAACAACATCACAAAAACAGATTATTTGGTCATTATTGTTGTAAGGTTGTATGTTGTCCAATGAAGAGGTCTACAGGCTTGTATGGTTGAACAATAAAGTATTAATGACACACAATATACATGCCAACTTCTACTGTTTCCCCAGTCCCACATTAACCCTTACAGTCCTTAGTACCCTAGTACTACACCTCTGCCCAAGTCTTTACCCAAATGTATTTACAATAATATTTACATGCTACCCCCTTCTCCCACCAAGTCTCTGAATTTACAGATTCAGGTCCGGTGGCTTTACGATTCTTCCAGCTCTCGTTCTTTTCAAATTTGGAGGAGTGGTAGTCTCAACTGCTTTGGGCTGACGTTGTTGGTCCGGAGTTGAGATTCTAGTACTTGGTGCGTCAAATACTCAGGTGTCAACATCTGGTTTGCTTCTTGTGCTCCTTAGTGTTGTAATTTTCTTTATTGACAATCTGTCTTCCTTGGTCGGCTTATCCCTCTGGAGGGAAAGTTCGCTCCGTTCATTCGTAGACTGTACTCAGGTTTTATTTTTCATGGGGGTTCGTCATGTTACTCCTGGAAGTTGAAGGTTTAATTTACCTCCCTAATGTTCATATGTTCCTCATCCTTAAACTCAATCTGCAGTTTGGCTTCTAATGCTGCACTCTGTTTCTTCGTGTGCACTTGCGCCCCCCTGAGTTTTGCCTTGGTGAGTTGGTGGTCATTTCTCTCTTACTCCAGGGTCGACTTCATATTGTGCGAGTGAGCTTGAAGCTCCGGCTTCGTTGCTGTAGTTTTTCTTGGTTCTGTGACAGCAACTGTTTTCACACTGATGTTCGGGCTCAACCTTCTGCTGCTGCTCCTTTTCTTCTGTATCTTCTGTCTTAAGTATGTTGCTGCTTATCTGGAGGTTTGCTTGGTCTGACCAAAGAAGAGTATTTTCTGGCGCCTGCAAGGAAACTGGAATAACTGCTTCTGAAAAGAGTGAGGACAATTCTGAACTGAAGTCCTAGTCAAGATCATCAGCACTGGTGGGCCTCTCCAATTCAGTATAAAAACAAAAAACTACTGCGATGCTGGAAATCCAAAACAAAAACAGAATTACCTGGAAAAACTCAGCAGGTCTGGCAGCATCGGCGGAGAAGAAAAGAGTTGACGTTTCGAGTCCTCATGACCCTTCAACAGAACTGAGTAATATTAGGAGAGGGGTGAAATATAAGCTGGTTTAAGGTGGGGGTGTGGGGGGAGAGAAGTTGGGGGTGGGTGGTGGTTGTAGGGACAAGCAAACAGTGATAGGAGCAGATAATCAAAAGATGTCACAGACAAAAGAACAAAGAGGTGTTGAAGGTGGTAATATTATCTAAACGAATGTGCTAATTAAGAATGGATGGCAGGACACTCAAGGTACAGCTCTAGTGGGGGTGGGGTGGAAAGACTGACAGGGCATTGAAGGTATAGATTTAAAAATAATGGAAATAGGTGGGAAAAGAAAAATCTATATAAATTATTGGAAAAAACAAAAGGGAGGGGGAAGAAACGGAAAGGGGGTGGGGATGGAGGAGGGAGTTCAAGATCTAAAGTTGTTGAATTCAATATTCAGCCCGGAAGGCTGTAAAGTGCCTAGTCGGAAGATGAGGTGCTGTTCCTCCAGTTTGCATTGGGCTTCACTGGAACAATGTAGCAAGCCAAGGACAGACATGTGGGCAAGAGAGCAGGGTGGAGTGTTAAAATGGCAAGCGACAGGGAGGTTTGGGTCTTTCTGCAGTCTGTCCCACTAGACCCCCACTAGAGCTGTACCTTGAGTGTCTTGCCATCCATTCTTAATTAGCACATTCGTTTAGATAATATCACCACCTTCAACACCCCTTTGTTCTTTTGTCTGTGACATCTTTTGATTATTTGCTCCTATCACTGCTTGCTTGTCCCTACAACCACCACCCCCCCAACTTCTCTCCCCCCACCTTAAACCAGCTTATATTTCACCCCTCTCCTAATATTACTCAGTTCTGTTGAAGGGTCATGAGGACTCGAAACATCAACTCTTTTCTTCTCCACCGATGCTGCCAGACCTGCTGAGTTTTTCCAGGTAATTCTGTTTTTGTTTCCAATTCAGTATAGTTGACTACAGTGGTTGTTTTGATGTCTTTTCCATTTTGAGGAGGTTGAGAGAAACGCAGGCATCTCTGCTTAGAAGAGAAAAGGGTTGATTGTGGATGGCATACCGAATTTTGATTATTTGCTTGTTGCCATACCGGAGTGGCTCTTGAATCGTGCCTATGACTGGTAGTTGGGTTCCTCCAGGACAATACAGTGGTGTGTCTGTCATCTGTAGCCAGAGGTCTTTTAGCCACAGTTCCTGATCCAACAGATCTGTCACACTGGCTCCTGTGTCTAACTTGAAATTCGTGAGGTGACCATTTACAGATATGTCATCATTCCAAAATGTGAATCTTGAATCCTTAATATCTCCCAAGATACATTGTCGGACTTCTTCACTGTGTGGCTCATCTATCTCATGGACCTGTTTGTGATTCTCTGCACGTCTTGAGGATTTGGACTTATGCATCGTTCCAAAGTGTTCCAAAGTGAAAGCACTGTGCAGTGACTTGTTGGACACTGCTCATGCCTGTGATGTCTTCTGGCGCCACAGCACTGACATGATCTGCTACCACCTTGTGTTTTGTTTGTATATCACTTCCTTGCCCTGCCTTGGAGTCTCCTTGTCCTTTTGTTGCTTTATGAGCTGGACAGTTGGGGTAACTCTGTACCATGGTTTAACCTCACCACACAAAATAGATCAGTTTTGCTGGCAGTCTTCTGATTGGAAAAAGCCACCCAAATTGTCAGGCAAAGTCAGATCTTCTTTATATTGGAGTACAACCAAAAGAGTATCATCGGCTACTCCCACTACTATTCGGTCTCTAGTGAGCTCTGACTTAAGTTTACCTAGTCACAGCCTTCAGCCAATCTGTACAGGTACAAGGGAAGAAAATCAGCGGAGGCACTACTGGAGCACAGAAAGTGCAGGGTGGAGCATAAGAAAGCAATTAGGAGAGCAAAGAGGGGATATGAGAAAGCCCTGGCTGATAAAAGTAGGGAAAATCCCAAGATATTCTATAAGTATATCAATGGGAAGAGGATAACCAGGGAAAGAGTAGGGCCCATTAGGGACCAAGGGGGCAATCTATGGGTGGAGCCAGAGAACATCGCAGGGCAAATTTGGACATAATCTCCCTGAACTTTCGCAGTGCGAGCATAATCAGTTCAAACTGTGAGCATCCATCTTCACCCAAGAGAATGAGGATGAAGGTATTGAACTCGGGGAGAGAGACTGCGAGGTTTTTAAGCAAATTGATATAGGGAGTGACAAGGTATTGGAGGTGTTGGCAGGCTTAAAAGTGGACAAATCTCCAGGTCCAGATGATTTGTCTCCAGACTGCTGAGGGAGGCAAGGGAGGAGATCGCAGGGGCTCTGACCCAAATGTTTAATTTCTCTCTGGCCACGGGGGAGGTGTCAGAGGACTGGAGAACAGCTAATGTGCTTCGGCTATTTAAGTAGGGTTGTAGAGATAAGCCAGGGAACTACAGGCCAGTGAGTCTCACGTCAGTGGTAGGGAAACTATTGGAGAAAATTCTTAAGGAGAGAATCTATCTCCACTTGGAGAGGCAAGGTTTGATCAGGGATAGTCAGCATAACTTTGTCAGAGGGAGGTCATGCCTAACAAATTTGATTGAATTTTTTGAGGAGGTGACCAGGTGTGTAGATGAGGGTAGTGCAGTTGATGTCGTTTATATGGATTTCAGCAAGCCTTTGACAAGGTCCCACATGGGAGACTTATAAAGAAGGCAAATGCACATGGGATACAGGGTAATTTGATAAGGTGGATTCAAAATTGGCTTAGTTGTAGGAGACAGAGGGTGATGACAGAAGGATGCTTTAGTGACTGGAAGCCAGTGTCCAGTGGCGTACCACAGGGATCTGCGCAGGGTCCCCTATTATTTGTCATTTATATAAACGACATAGATGACTATGTGGGGGGTAGGATTAGTAAGTTTGCGGATGACACAAAGATTGGCTGGGTGGTTAACAGTGAGGTTGAGTGTCTTGGGCTACAGGAAGATATAGACGGGATGGTCAAATGGGCAGATAAGTGGCAGATGGAATTTAACCCTGAAAAGTGTGAGGTGATACACTTTGGAAGGAGTAATTTGACTAGGAAGTATTCAATGAACGGCACAACACTAGGAAGTTCTGAGGAACAAAGGGGCCTTGGCATGTGTGTCCATAGATCTCTGAAGGCAGAGGTGCATGTTAGTAGGGTGGTGAAAAAGGCATATGGGACACTTGCCTTTATCAATCAAGGCATATATTACAAAAGTAGGGAGGTCATGTTGGAGTTGTATAGAACCTTGGTAAGGCCACAGCTGGAGTACTGTGTGCAGTTCTGGTTGCCACATTATAGGAAGGATGTGGTTGCACTGGAGGGGGTGAAGAGTAGATTCACCAGGATGTTGCCTGGGATAAAACATTTAAGTTATGAAGAGACTTTGGATGGACTTGTGTTGTTTTCGTTGGAGCAGAGAAGACTGAGGGGCGACCCGATCAAGGTGTACAAGATTATGAGGGGCATGTACAGGGTGGATAGGGAGCAGCTGTTTCCCTTAGTTGAAGGGTCAGTCACAAGGGTACATAAGTTCAAGGTGAGGGGCAGGAGGTTTAGGGGGGATGTGAGGGAAAACTTTTTCTCATGTCACCGGAAACCTTCAAGAGTTAAAGTCTAATAGAGTGAAAAGAAGCATTGTTAGGTTCAATTTGATTATATTAAACAGAAAGCCTTGCACTTTGCTGTTAAGAGCATGAATGATTCTTGTCTTTGACAAAATTCCATCCTCCACATTACCTGATACTGATAGACATCAAAGGGGCATAGACAGGCTGGTGAAATCGACGGACACTGGCAGCTGAAATTTAATGCAGGTAAATGTGAAATTTTGGTGTGTTGCACTCTGAACAACATTGGGCAGCATTAGAACTTGCATGAGGATGAAAGCACAGGGCATAGATTATCTGTAGACAATTTTAAGGAGCAGTTGAGTAATGAAGGAAAGCAGCACCAATAACTCATATTGCCGGCCAGGATGCAAGAAATGCCCTTAATAAAGTAACAGTACTTATATTTCATCAGCAGCAATTCTTCCTACCCTGCACCAATACTAATACCACAGAGTAGTCCTGTAAACAACTAATCCCATGCTCCTATCTTGCACATGCTCCCATTGGTCCCCACCAATTCATAGCTTTCCATTAATGATCAACATAAATTAAAAGGTGACTTGACAGCTGGCAACAAAGAATGGGAAAGACAGGGAAGTGGTATAAACTAATAATATTTGTGATTTAACTAAAGAACAGAAACTTCACAGCATTTTCACATCCATCCTTATGCAACCACAAGACTTTACTCTTCCTATTTCTACCACTCCTACATGGTGTAGACTTGTGACAGTAGAGGTAAGGGCAGCTGCTCACATTCCTGCTCTGACTGCTGAGATGCCTTTATCCAATGACCTCTGGGCTTTGAAGCCCATGTGCACCAAAGACTCTTCCACCTGCTCCAGTGCAGGGCAGACCTGGCCATTTGGACATGAGGCACCATGTAGGGTTACTGATTGGAGAGAGGGCATGCAGGGGGGAAAAAGTTGACAAGTGCAAGTGCTTTGAGTAGAGTTCCCACTTCCATGTCCCCTTTTGTCATTATGCCTATCATGGTCCAACTGCACTTCACTACTACCCCTCTGCTACACAGCACCTGTTTGGAGATCTGTGCAGCCATGTAAGGACAAGGCTAAGGTACCTGTCATTCTATTTAGGCTGCCAGGCATATTGATATCAGAATGTACACTGGTGTGCATGGACTCATTTTATTGTCACATAATTGGCTACTCTAGCCAAACAAGAAGACCTTGTTGCAATTTCCTGTGACATTATCCTACTCATGCTTGAGATAGTCTGCACTATTCTTTCTGAAATCTTTATCAGTGTGCTTGTAAGGTCTGTCAGTATATCACACATTCTCTGCTACTGCTCAATCCTATTCATCGATGATTCCTGGGATATAGAGTTTGTGTCCAGCTGGTTAAAACTTGGAGAGGGCTACATCTTCCATTGTGGCATGCCAATGTTGTCCATGCAACCAGCATCTGCTCTTGCTCAGTTATGAAGTGCGAATCATCAGGTGAAAACCCAAATATGCATTTTTATTCACTCATGGGATGTGGTCATCACTGGCAAGGCCAATATTCAATACTGTTCTTAATTGCCCTTGTGAAGATGGTGTTGAGCCATCACCTTGTACTGCTGTAGTCCATGTGGTGCAGGTTCACCCACAGTGCTTTTAGCAAAGGAATTCCAAGATTTTCACCCACCGACAGTGAAGGTGCAGAGATACAGTTCCAAGTCAGGATGGTGTGTGGCTTGGAGGAGAACTTGGAGATGGTGATGTTCCCATGATCCTCCTGCCCTTGTCCTCCAACATAATAGAGGTCACGTGTTTGTCAAAGAAGCCTTGCCAAATTTCTGGAGTGCATCTTGTGGTGGGTACAAACTGCAGTCATAGTGTGCCAGTGGTGGAGGGAATGTTTGAGGTGGTACATGGGATGCTGATCAAGCAAACTGCTTTGTCCTGGGTGTTGTCAAGCTTCATGAGTGAAGTTTGAGCCGCACTCATCCAGGCAAATGGAAAGTATTCCATCGCACTCCTGACTTGTCCCTTGTAGTGGCGGACATGCCTTGGGGCATTGGGAAAATGAGTTACTCTCCACAGCATTCTCAGCCTCTGACCTGATCTTGTAGCCATAGAATTTGTGGCTGACCCAGTTAAGATTTTGGTCAATGATGACCTCCAGGGTGTTGATGGTGGGTGATTTGATGAGAGTAAAGCTATTAAATGTCATGGGGAGATGATTAGACTCTCTCTGGTTCCAATGAATTGTGAATATCTGAGCTGATGCATGATAAACATAAGTTTTCTGACGGTGCACCCCCCAGAAAGAATCAGCTTCTCTGAAGAATCATCACCTGTGAGGTTTGCGGGCTCCTACTGCAAGTGTGAAGGCCCATTTGGAGATAAAAGATATGAATTAGTACTGGCAAGATGATAATGTTGGAACTTATCATATTTCACTCCCTGCTGAGATTAGGTCAACATGACTGAATGCTGTATGGCATCCAGGTGCATTAGATAGAGGGTGTGTGCCAGTGATGGATAAATTGGGATGTGAGGAACATAGAAATGGAAGAGTGGGCGCATTTGCAATGTAAGTAGGTGTGAGGAGTGATGTGATGACAAAGACTTGACAAGGCAGAGCAAAGGGGAAGGGATGATGCACATGGCAGTATGTTATTGAATGTGGAAGTGTGTTTACCCTTCCTGAACCACTTTGGTCATTAAAGCACTTCCTGCACGGATTCCATGAATGTGAGTACAACGCTTCCACTGCTGGCCTCCTGGGCCATCTCCAGCCACATCTTTTTTGTGGCAGTGGCAAGTTTCTTCCTCCCATTGTTTGAAAGGGTGTGTCTCTCCAACTCCTCACTAGCCTCAGCAAAACATCCGGCGTTAAATTATGGTGCAACATTTAACTGGCTGAATCCATTCTCACAGTTTGTCTTTTTTTGCTCCAACTCTCTAGTCCTCCAGATTCCATCTTTTGATTGATGCTTTAAATACTCTAGTTGAGTTTGTGCCATGCTGGTCCTCATCATACCCACTGCAAAGCAATCTTTGGCAAACCTGGAAGTAAAATGATAATGAGGTAGTTGCGTTAAAATGCTACAGTCAGATGTGTTGAACAGATTTCTGAGTTCTCCGTGTGATATTGGACCTACCGTCTCCCAAATTTTTAATCGGGCTGCACTTAAATATTGAATAACTAGACAGTCACTCCGAGGAAAATATTGACTTGTTTTATGAAATTGAAATTAACACTTCAAAATGCATCAAATAATACTTACTGGAATTTTCTTGAGGAAATGTAATATTATGACGATTAGTTGCTTGGTAATATGGAACTTATGCAATGCTGAAAAGAGGGACATATATTGAAGCTTTTCAGCTTGCACTCAGTTTCCATGGCAACACCTCAACTAGTCAGAACTGACTAGCCAACCAATCAGCACCTTTCCTCATGTAGTATAACTTGTTGCTTCCTTGGAAATTGGTAATCTTCCATCTGTTCTGATGAGTCCAAAATGAAAAGCCTTGACAGCAAGTCTTTCTTTTCAATATTATTACAATTGGTAATTTTGGGGGTTTCTTTCATTTTTTTTAACCTGGATTCCATTTTTGGACTGACTGGGGTAAAATTCAATTTTGACAGAGGCACAGGACAGATGGCAGCAGATCAGCTACCAGCTGTACATCACATCTGCATTTCCATCGGCTTGCAATGAAAAAGAAATCTGATGGGTGGGCACGGTTATATAGGCAGCCCATTTACTACTGCTTGTTTTGTGTCCCAAGCAAAGTTGCATTCCATCCCCTATACCTCAGAATGTTATAGGTGAGTCCTATCTCCCCATATCCAAGAGAACACAAATCACTTATCCACATATATTGTCAGAAAGTGCCTTTAATGGATTTGTGAAGCTACTATGAATTAGTTAGTGCTAGGCTTTCAACATGAACCACAATCTGATTAAATGACCAAACAGGCTTGAGGAGTTGAATGGCCTACTCTTGTGTCTATGCAACATAAGGGGCAGAATTTTTCATCCCGAGAGTTGGGCACGCGCCCGATCTGAACGGGAGTGAAATAGTGCATGATGATGTCGGCCGAGCGTCCCGACGTCGTTGCGCACTCTCGATCTTTCAGTTGGAGGGCGCGCGAGAGGCGGCAGAGTGCCCGCCGACAATTAAGAGGTCTATTAAGGCCTTGAAGCAATTAATTAAGTTGCATTTTTCGCTGCTCACTCAACTGCTCGGTTGGCGGGTGGGAGAATAGGCCAGGTGGCCTTTGCATTTTTCACGGAAACCTCATTCAGCCCATGGATGAGGTTTCAACGGTCACTAAAAACATAAAAAATTAACATGCTTTTTCACATGTCCCTCTTCATGTGATTGATCCACATGTGGGGACATGTTTATATCATTTGTAAAAAGTTTATTTTTGTATTTAAAATTCTTCAGTTTGCTGAGGCAGCTCTGTGCCTTCAGGAAGCTTTCAGTGCATGCTGCCCTGAGCATGTGCACACTTCAGTGCTCACTCTCCTCCTGCCCCCACCCCTGGCAGTGCTGAGGCTCTTAGTGCACTTTTCATGCTGGCTTTCCATTAATTGGACAGCCAGCGTGAAATCGTGGTTGGAGCCCGATTGCAGTCAGTCTTGCGGCCGTTCCCAGGCCCGCCCGCCAAGTCTGCCCAATGTCTGAGGGGAAAATCCTGCCCAAGATGCTATTTCCCTAAACAAGGACTTGCCATCCCAAATCCAATGGCCCCGAATGATGGCAAAATCATCAGCATTCATCATCATAACTGTATAAAACTGACAGCATTTCCAGCACTCGTGTAGTTAAATGTAAAACTCTGGAAGTTGCTGTCAGCAATACGATAGGATGCTCCACAGGGTGCACTGTTGTAGTCTTTGTCGATGTAACCAGCACAGAATCAAATATTTGACATGAACTTCAAATTTTTATAGCTTATGCTCACTGTAAAATGATTGAAAATGTTAAGCCTTGTTCAATGAGGTGTAACTGAGTTTTTTAATGGCATGCTAATAATTACTGATGAACAACTTTTCTGGCCCTGTAAATGTACTTTTTATAAGTGTGGAATGTCATTCCCTCAATTCCATAATTTTTAAAATAGTGAAACTTATTTTAAGGTTTGTTCATGATATTTCAGCTTCTAACTTAATACCATGTGTATGACCAATTTATTTCAGCCTCTGTAAAATGATTAAAAAATGAATTATAATCCATGCTTTTTAACTTTCTGATTTGCTGTCTGTGAGAATTCTTCAATCTGATTGGCTGATTAGACTGATTGATGACATCACTATTGCTGGAAGTCACAAATTCTCCATAGCCCCCTAATTCTTTGTGCCAACTTTCTTTGAATGGTGACCATTGTGCCTTCGTTGCTGGCCACAGCATCCAAGCCATTGGTCTTTCAGAAACCACCTCTGAAAGCAGTGGGCACTCCACGGGGACTTTGTGGGCTAGTTTACTGCTGCCTGGCCCCCAGCAGCAACCAGGTGGATGCAGTGAAAGCGAGGAAGCTGCTGGGCACATTAATGATAGTTTTCAAAATAAGGATTACACGAAGGAAAAAATACTTTCCGGAACTGAAAAATACCACCTATTAAGAATAAGCCGCTCACTCTGGTTAAAGATGTCAGTATAAGGATGTATCAAATTAAAAAATAAAGATAGTTTCAAGGGGTTTGCTATGTGTGTCACTCCAAGCGACGATAATGTCACCCCTAAACCTAGGTTGATTGACGGCTCTGACAATTGAATCGCTACTGGGAAAAAAAATGATTAAAAGGGAAACCAGGCTTTATTGGAACAAACATTGGGCAGAGCCGTGTGGCCAGGAGCGGGCGCGGCTCCTTGTGTGTCCTCGGCTGGAGCACGGTGCAGGCGGCCAGTGCTGTCAAATGAAAACTGCCCGTGATGCAGCATTCGATCCATCGGCAACATTAGTTCTGCCCCGGAAGTGTTTTGAAATTGTTGCAATATATGATCATCAGAAGCATTTTAAACGAGATTCAGGACTCTGGAGCCGGTTTCGCTGCAGTGATCTGACAGAGAGCGGTTAGTGCCTTTTACATTCCTGACTACACCACACAATGGTTACATAACTGGTTACAAAGCACAGTAGTTATTAGCTGCCTTCGCATCACTGACTGCACAGCACAATGATCAGTGCCTTTTGCGTGTTTTGCTCCACCGCACAATTTTAACACGGGGGTGAATTGCATCCACGGGCAAATAGATTGGAGTCTGCAAGGTGTGGGTGCGCCAAGGCGGCTTTGTGCGCCCTGGTTTCAGGAGTTGTGTAACCATGAGGATTCCTGTTGGTCTGCTGCAAACGTGCTTATATTTCCGTGTGTTGACATGATTGTGTCAGGCTCCGGATCACCGCTCCTTGTTGCTGGGGGTTGTGTACTGCCGTTTGATCTGCCGGCTAGCAGCACCTGTTCCCGGTCCATGGGGCTTATCATTTGTGCAGGGTTGTCGAATTATTTCAGAGGGACAAGGTTGCCAATAGAATGCAACAGAGTGCCAAATGGATAAAGGAGTTTGCACAGTTCCGACCCGATCTAGAAATATTGTTTGTGTCGAAGTTCACATTGTGCAAGTCCCATCCCTGTTCCTGCTGATTGTATCAGTGAGGTTGCGGGTCATGTCTGTTGGATGAATGTCTGCAACGTTAGTAACATTGGTCGGCATCGTATCCGAGCAATTGAGAATGTTGGGCTTTATAGGAATTTGTAAGGAAAGTCTGCAGTCATGCTGCAGCTCCGGGTGTCAGACTTGGAGTTTTTCCTGTGTCCAGTTTGGCTATGGCTGCAGCTCCCACTTTCCGCTTTTTAACTTTTGTTTTACTTTTGTTTTTCTTTACTCCTCTAGACTTATCTCTCCTGTCGCCTTTTTGGTGACGTAATTACTAGGGTAGATAAAGGGGAGCCATTGGCTGAACTGTACTTGGGCTTCCTTAAGACAACCGATTAGTTGTGACACTAAAAGGTTAATATGCATGATAAGTGCTCATGGAGTTGGAGGGTAATCTATTAGTGTATGGATGGAGGACAATTCCTTTGGACAATACTAGCAATGCCAAGAGGGAGGCCCTGATTCTTGGTTAGCTCAGGGTCTCCATACTATTTGCCCAGGCCTGTGCCCTGGAGAGGGTACTCCAGTTTCGTTGTTTACATTGGCACAACATGGGAAGAAACAGTTAGTGGTTATAAACTCTCACTCGATTGGTGTCAAGCACGAGTGCCGGAGTTACTTATGATGGTAGGCGAGATCATCGCGTGTCATTGGATGGCTACCGCCTGTCTCAATCTGAGCAGCCCTAGTCAGCTAGGTGCTGTCCTGCCACGGCCTCTTGTTTCAATGGGTGCTTGGAGCTTAGAGAGTATCTCTTGACAGGTGCGTTGCTAATCTAAGCACCAGCCAAGACCAAAACAACTAAGAGGACAACAGTCTTTCACATCACAAGCTGGAACGTAAGGACCATGAGACCAGGCCTCACTGGTGACCTCCTGTAGCTTGATGACACATGTGAGATAGCTGTGATCAAAGAACTCAATATGGACATTGCTGCACTGCAAAAAAGCTAGGATTACTTAAAATGGATCCCTTAAAGAGAAACATTACACATTCTCTTGGGGAAAACTCAAGAGGCAACATGTGAGCATGGAATGTGTTTTGCAGTAAAATAAAATTCAATTCGTGATGATTGAGCCACCCCGCAGAAGGCTCAGAGAGATTTCTTGCTCTTCACTTGTCAACAAGCACTACTCAAGTGTATCTATGCCTTGACACTCACCTCCACTCCATATGTCAAGAATCAATTCTATGAGACACTTGACAATGCCATCAGTAGAATTTCATGCACCGAGGGGTTATACCTTCTAGGTACTTCAACACAAGGGCAGGTGTTATGGATTTGATTTTCCAGTCAGGTTTCTCATTAGAAACATCAAACTTTATTTACAGGCTGCAGCAGCAGTTACATGCTTCCATCAAGCTCCACGACTAGAAAAAGGACTTCCACTCTAAGGTTCCCAGCACTTAACAGCTGATTTGTTCACACAGCCATGTGATACCATACAACACAATAAGTCTTAAAGTTACAGTCACTACATTCCTTAAACTACAATTCCTACAGTGGGTACTGACTACACAGCTTGGCCAACATAGGGCACTAGGGAATCAGTAAGATGAACAAAAAAGGTTGCTGGAGCTATGATGTTACCATGGACTCTGTGGCAAACAGCTACTCCCAAACCAAGCTATGTCACAAGGTGTCCTGAAAATATCTGAGATTGCACCACTGGCATAGCTAGATCTCATCACCAGACGTAACACCCTCAGTGTCCTCATCACCTGTAGCCATCACAGTGCTGACTGTGACACTGATCACTCCCTGGTATGTAGCAAAGTCAAGCTTCAGCCAAGGAAACTATAACACTCAAAGAAGAAACGTCATCCTATGACCAGCACTTGCCATACCACTGACCCAGAAAGGACCCTGGAGTTCCTCAACATCCTCGATCAGGCTCCTTTTGACAACAACATCCAAAGCCAGAGTGCGGTGTCAAAGTGGGATCATCTGCATAACACCATCTATAACTCTGCCCTCACTGCATCTGGGAAATGGTGAAATAAAAGCAAAACACTGTGGATGCTGAAATAAAAACAGAAAGTGCTGGAAAAACTCAGTAGGTCTAGCAGCATCTGTGGAGAGAGAAGCTGAGTTAACTTGGAGTTCTGGATGGAAATTTCCATGCCTACTGGTGTTGGGCATGCCCAGTGGTGTGAGCGGACATGCCCAGTGGTGTGAGCGGACAATGTGGCAAGGCGGCCAAAAATCAGTTTCAGGGTGTTGTGAAACCAGTTTGCAATCGTCTGCTAGGCCCGTTGATGGGGGGCTGCGTTCCCTGCCATTGAGCGTCGGGAGCCTCATTATAATACGTCAGCACATCAAAATAAGACCAGCCCGCCAGAATCATCCCCCCCCGCCCCACGCTGGATCTTCTGCCCACGGGCAAGCCGTGTTTCACAACAGCATATGTAAGGCGTGCAGTTGCCGGGCTGCACTTCGAGAGGAACTTGGAGGTGAGTGCACAGTGACATGTGCAGCGCCCGCATGGGGCGCCTGTTGGACTTCAAAGTTGAGGTGCGTTGGGGAGGGGGAGGTTGAAGGTAGTGCATAAGCACGTGTGGAGTGGGAGGTAGGGAAGCGGCCATGCATTAAGGACACCTTGTATAAAAAGTGACCATTCCTCTGCAGCTGAGACAGTTCAGAAACAGCCACATTGACATGTGTGAGTCGGGCCTCTAGCTTATCTACCCACTCAAGCAACACAGAGGCGTGAAAGTGCCAAGTGCTCCAGAGCTTTTCACCCTCGGGCACAGACTGCAAAGTAATGAGCATTTTAGTGGACTGCATAACAGTTGGACAACTGGTCATGTTGTACAATCTCCTTGCTGAAGCTGGCTGTGGAGCAGTCACTGGTGGAGGTGTTCACGGCCCCTTGCAATATCAACATCTCGGTTTGGACCAGTCCCCATGACTCAGGCTAACAGTGCAGCCTTGCATTGTGGGTTAGGAGAATGCCTGTGCCTGAGCTGAGAGCACAGCATGCAGTGCAATGGGCAAGGCTGCCTCCAATCGGTCAGGCGGAGTGGGGCGGAGGTGGGTGGGGTTTCGGACAGCCATGCAACACACTTAACTCTGGCCATCCAAGCTGGGATGCATTAAAGGGCCTTCAGACATAACCAAGAGATGTTCTTGGTACACCCAAGCTAACCCATACATCTCTCTTTCATCCTGCAGGAGGAATACATCAGGAGCATGGAGCCTGGTGACCTAGCTGCATGCCTCAGGGTTTATAGAGAGAGGAGACGGAGAAGAGAGCGACAGAGGCGGCTGGCAGCACAGAGGGAGGAGCAGCATCCTCAGGAAGAAGGGGCGGCTGGGGCTCCCGCACCCACTGAAGAGCCACAGTGAGCCATCACTGGGTCTAGCTGGGCACCAAACAGAGTCTAGAGAAGCTGCCTTTCATTCCTGCAGATGACCAACCACCGGTTTCGACGAAGACTGCGCATGTCTAGGGAACTGGTTGGTCACATCTGCAGAATTGGCACCACGGGTAGATGGAGGACACCCACTGCCAGTGGCTGTGAAAGTGACCGTGGTGCTCAATCTTTATGCCAGTGGCTCTTTTCAGGGCTCCACAGGTGACCTCTGTTGAATATCACAAGCCTCCATCCACAAATGCACCCATGAGGTCACGGATGCCATCTTTGCGAGGGCACACATCTGTGCATTTTGCTCGGGACCAGGACAGCCAGGATGCAAGAGTAATTGGATTTGCCCAGATCTCGGGTTTCCCATTAGATGTAGGGTGCAATTGATTGCACTTATGGTACTCAGATTCCTTGTTGTGGTGGAGGTCAACTATGTCAACCGCAAGGGATTCCATTTGCTGAATGTGCAGCTCATATGCAACCACACAAATACATCCTGCAGGTCTGCGCACGGTTTCCAGAGAGCGTCCACGACTCCTACATTCTCAGTCAGTCACAGGTCCCTGACCTCTTCCAGGGTCCACAGAGGCTGCAGGGATGGCTCCTAGGGTACAAGGGCTACCAGCAGATGACACCTGTGCAGTGGCCTCAGACTGCAGCAGAGCAAAGATATAATGAAACTCATGCTGTAACTTGCAACTTGATGGAGCAAACCATTGGGATGCTGCAAATGAGGTTCTGGTCTGGTCTGGTGGAGCCCTGCAATATAATCCACAGAGGGTGTCACGAATCGTTGTCACCTGCTGCACGCTTCACAACCTGGCACTACAACAGGGAGAGGACCTGGCTGAGGAGGAGATGCAGGAGCTGATGTCTCCTCTGATGAGGAGGATGTTGACAGTGATGAGGGTGAGGAGGACCTCGAAGGCGACGATGACGGTGATGAGACCCTCGCACTGGCCAGATGAGGCAGGTGCACTCGGGAGGCCCGCATGGCTGCCAGGTTTGTGGAGGATGATGACAACATGCAGTGAGGAGACACCATGGATCCTCACATTGTATCCATGAATGTTTGACTCCAGTCTGGCTTATGGCAGCACACAAACCCTCTGATAACCCTCTGTGATAACCCTGTCATTAAGGCACAGTGGAGGCGCTAATAGTCGCTTGATAAAAAAAATGTATTTGTTCATGGGATGTGGGCGTCGCTGGTTAGGCCAGCATTTATTGCCCATCCCTAATTGCCCTTGTTCAGAGGGCATTTAAGAGTCAACCACATTGCTTTGCATCTGGAATCAGACCAGGTAAACACAGCAGATTTCCTTCCTTAAAGGATATTAGTGAACCAGATTGGTTTTTAAAACAACAATCGGCAAATGGTTTCATGGTCATCATCAGACTTTTAATTCCAGATTTTTATTGGATTCAAATTTCACCGTCTGCCAATTCAAACCCGGATCCCCAGAGCATTACCCTGGGTCTCTGGAATACAAGTCCAGTGACAATACCACTACGCCACTGCCTCCCCAGTGCACAGCAGGTGGATGATGATGATGACATGCAGTGAGGACGCTCCACAGATCTTCACACAGCCTCTGAGAATGTCTGACTTCTATCCGGCCAAGGGCAGCTCGTTTGCGCTCTGTGATCATAGAGACGCAGCCATGAAACTTTAAAAGCACCTGATCCTTTGTTCACCTTCAGCACCTCACCACTTCAGGAGCACAGTGTCACTGGTCACATATGCTAGTGTAATGGGGGCCAGCCCCAACTTAAAGGTGCTGAGAGCACACAGAGATTGATGGAACTCTGATGCCTGCCCATAACATTCTGGCAGCAATGACAAGCACCATTGAGGTGCAGACATCAGTGATGTGTCCAGGGAGTGTGAGGCTGGACCATCACTTTTTGGTCTGAAGGCTGCACAAAGCACAGGGAAGAGGCCCTGGACTGAGACATATGCCTTTATCTTGTACAGAAAGGTTTCATATCTGAGTGACACAAACACTGCTCATCAGAACAAGGAGCCATAGGCAGGGAGACACTCTTGGGAGTTTATTTGTAATAGTGAACATTATGTAGGTGATTAACACTCATGCCCAGGCGGTGCAACTACATCTGCTTAACGGGGTGTTTTATTGACCCCTTTAACCACATTTTGGTTTAATGTTTGTAAGTTTCCTTTAAAGTTTTTCCTTGATTTTACAGCTGACCTGACTTAGGGGCTGTGCTTGATTTCTCCCTTGTTTTTTGTTAATTTAGTTTATTGTTTTGACTCAAAAGAGTTACACCTGCTTAACGGGGTGTTTTATCGACCCCTTTAACCACATTTTGGTTTAATGTTTGTAAGTTTCCTTTAAAGTTTTTCCTTGATTTTACAGCTGACCTGACTTAGGGGCTGTGCTTGATTTCTCCCTTGTTTTTTGTTAATTTAGTTTATTGTTTTGACTGTACAAGAGTTACATCTGCTTAATGGGGTGTTTTATCGACCCCTTTAACCACATTTTGGTTTAATGTTTGTAAGTTTCCTTTAAACTTTGCCCTTGGTTTTACAGCTGACCTGACTTAGGGGCTGTGCTTGCTTTATCCCTTATTTTGTTGATTTAGTTTAATTGGTTGACTCAAAAGAGTTACATCTGCTTAACTTTCCTAACCCTGCCACTACATCTTGGTGCTCCCTGGGTGTCCACCGTGGAGGTGGAGGCTGTAAGGAGTTCTTAGTGAGCCGGTTCACCCTTACTGTTAGTTCTTGACTTCAGGAATTTATAAAGGACAAACTTACATAGACACAGGGTTTTAGACTCAGTCATAAAACTTGTTTATTAACAAACCACCCCCAAGGTCCTAATACAAGAGCTCTAAACTAGCATAACGACACCGCACAACATACAAAACCACGACTTGTTAATAAAAAACCTCCACTGAAAAGAAAAACCCTCAGGCCAGAGCCGATTGGAAGCTGTTCAACTTGGTAAGATTGCACGCCAAGACTGAAGTGTGTAATGTCCTATCCCATACTGGAGTTCATTTGCAATAGCTTGTAGATTGGTTCCCCCGGGCCTGGGAGGAGTTTGGACATCAGCGTCTGGAAAACCAAAGTTATGGGCCAGGACGTAGAGACTCCACCTTCCATCTTCATTGACAGCATCACATACCTTGAATCAACAATTACCAGCAACCTGTCCCTTGATGCTGAAATCAGCGCCAGGATTGCCATGGCCGCAGCTGCCATGTCAAAGTTGAGAAGTCGAGTGTGGCCAACAGCAAACTAATCAAAAGTACAAAGCTGTGTGTGTTGTGGATGCCCCATCGTTGTATTCAAGGCTGGGATGTTTCTCATCTACATGCTGACCCTCTGCAATATCATTCAAAAACACATCAGGTTCCACAATGTACACTGATAACACCCAGCTCAATTTCATTGCTGCCTCTCTCAATCCCTCCACTGTCTCTAGATTGTCAAACTGTTTGTCCAACATCCAGTAAGGGCTGAGCAGAAATTTGTTCCAACTAAATATTGGGAAAGCCAAAGCCATTGTCTTCACTCCTCACCACAAGCCCCTTTCCCAAGCTACTGACTCTATCCATCTCTATGGCAACTGTCTGAGGCTAAACCGGATTGTTTGCAACCTAGTGTCATAGTTGACCCGGATTTGAGCTTCAAAAACATATCAAAACTGCCGACTTCCACTTCCATTACATTATCCCACTCCATCCCTACCTCAGTTCATCTACTGCTGAAACACTCATCCATTCCTTTGTTACCTCTAGATGTGACCAGTGCAATCCACTCTTGGCTGGACTCCCATCTTCCATCCTGAGCTCATCCAAAACTCCACTGCCTGCACCCTAACTTGCATCAAGTCTCGTTCACCTCTGCTCGCTGACCTATATTGTCTGCTGGTTGATCAACACCTCAATTTTAAAATTCTCATTCTTGTTTTCGGATCCCTCCATGACCAAGCCCCTGCCCATTTCTATAATTTCCTCCGTCCTTACAACACTGCAAAGTATCTGTGCTCCTCCAATTCTGTCCTCTTGCCTATCTCCAAGTTTAATTACTCCACTATTGGCAGACATGCCATTAGCTGTTGAGGCCCTCCCTGGAAATCCCTCCCTTTTGCCCTCGCCTCTTTACCTCTCTTTCCTCCTTTAAGATGCTCCTTAAAACCTACCTCTTTGACCAAGTCTGCCCCAATACCTCCTTATATGTTTCAGTGTTAGATTTTATTTGATATATGTTTCTTTGCAGTGCTTTTGGATCTTTTTAACAACGTTATAGACATTACATGAATGCAAAAGTGTTGCCGTTCTGCTGGTTTCAGTACTTTGTCAGTGCTTTGTCATGTTGCAGATTGAACTCAGTTTAACTGCGCTAAGCTGTAACAATCTGAGCTTTGGCAATATGTGCTTAGTTACACACTGTATTTTTCTATCTTTAACTTTTAACAATTAAATGGTAGTAGAACAAGGTCTACAATTAAAATAACTCAGTAAGAAGTTTTAGAAGTTCCCACCAGAACCTAGGGGGGGCAGGTGTTGTGTTGCAGCTTGTTCTGCAGCTGGAGTGAATTAACTCCAATATGAGATAACTTCTTGGAGAGGATGTCACACCTGGCTTCAGTGGGCTAGGGAGTCAGATTGTCATTATGCTGCCGCTCATCATCTTGATGCACACCTAAAATCAATTGCATTTACCCAAACTTGGCTCTAACTGCCCCCTAAACCATCTTCCTTGAATCTTGATATTTTTCTACCTCTTCAATTTCCGTGAAATAATTTTTTTTGGGCTCTATGGGAACAAAAGGTTATGCATTAAATTAGAGGGATAGAGAGATACAATCACTTTACAAAGCAAAAATCACTTGTTTGGATCTTATCCAGTGCACTAGACTAAAGGAAAAACTGAAATATTGTTCATTTCAAAAAATGTGTTAAAAGATTTAGTAGATGTAGATCAAGATTCACTTGTTTCCTACCATTAGCCTTTGAAGCAAATTTCATTTTATTATGAGGACCAAGCAGCCAAAAGATGAACACTTAGATTTTCTCTAGTTTCATGAGATCAGGAATGTTGTTACGTTCATTCAGTTACAAGGTGGTTGAAATGGGTCTAGGCTGGAATTTATTTTTGTTTTCTTTTTAAATTCATTCACAGGATGTGGGCTTTGCTGGCTGGGCCAGCATTTATTCCCTAGTTGCCCTCGAGTAGGTGGTGGTGAGCTGCCTTTTTGAATTGCTGCAGTCCATGTGGTGTAGGTACACCCACAGTGCTGTTAGGAAGCAAGTTCCAGGATTTTGACCCAGCAGTGAAGGAACGGCGATATATTTCCAAGTCAGGATAGTGTGTTACCTGGGAGGGGAACTTCCAGGTGGTGATGTTCCGTGTATCTGCTGCCCTTGTCCTTCTAAAATGGTAGTGGTTGTGGGTTTGAAAGGTGCTGTCTAAGGATCCTTGGTGAATTCCTGCAGTGCATCTTGTATATGGTTCACACTGCTGCTGCTGTGCGTTGGGTGGTGGGGTGAATGTGATGCCAATCAAGCTTTGTCCTGGACGGTGTCAAGCTTCTTGAGTGTTGTTGGAGCTGCATTCATCCAGGCAAATGGAGAGTATTCCATCACAATCCTGACTTGTGCCTTGTAGTTGGTGTACAAGCTTTGGGTGTGGGGAGGTGGTGAGTTACTCGTCGTAGAATTCCTAGCCTCTGACCCACTCTTGTAGCCACAGTATTTATATGGCTAGTTCAGTTCAGTTTCTGCTCTATGGGAACCCACAGGATGTTGATAAAGTGGGGGATTCAGGGATGGTAATGCCATTGAACATCAAGGAACGATGGTTAGATTATCTCTTGTTGGAGATGGTCATTGCCTGGCACTTGTGTGGCATGAATGTTACTTGCCAATTGTCAGCCCAAGCCTGGATATCATCCAGGTCTTGCTACATTTGGACATGGACTGCTTCTGTATCTCAGTCGTCGCAAATAGTGCTGAATATTGTGTCATCAGCAAACATTCCCACTTCTCACCTTATGATGGAAGGAAAGTCATTGATGAAGCAGATGAAGATGGTTGGGCTAAGGACATTACTGCAGGAGTTCTTCTGCAGTGAAGTCCTGGAGCTGAGATGACTAACCTCCAACAACCACAACTGTCTTCCTTTGTAGTAGGTATGACTACAACAGTGGAGAGTTTTCCCCCAGATTCCCATTGACTCCAGTTTTGCTGGGAGTCCTTGATGCCACACTCTGTCAAATGCTGCCTTGATGTCAAGGGCAGCCACCCTCACCTCATGAGTTCAGCTCTTTTGTCCATGTTTAAACCAAGACTGTAATGAGATCAGGAGCAGAGTGACCCTGGCGGAACCCAAACTCGGAGTCAGTGAGCAGGTTATTGCTAAGCAAATGGTTGCTTGATAGCATTGTTGATGACATCTTCCATTACTTTACTGACAATAGAGTGTAGACTGATGGGGCAGTAATTGGCCAGATTGGATTTGTCCTGTCTTTTTTGCACAGGACATACCTATGCACTTTTCCAAATAGCTGGGTAGATGCTAGAGTTGTAGCTGTACTGGAACAGCTTGGCTCGGGGTGTGGCAAGTTCTAGAGCACAAGTCTTCAGTGCTATTGCCAGAATGTTGTCAGGGCCCATAGCCTTTGCAGTATCCAGTGCGTTCAGCTGTTTCTTGATATCATGGAGTGAATTGAATTGGCTAGAGACTGGCAACTGTGATGCTGGGGACCTCTGGAGGAGGCTGAGATGAATCATTCACTCAGCACTTCTGGCTGAAGATTGTAGCAATGCTTCAGCCTTACCTTTTGCACTGATGTACTGGGCTCCCCCATCATTGAGGATGGGGATACTTATGGAGCCTCCTCCTCCAGTGAGTTGTTTAATCATCCACCATCATTTACGACTGAATGTGGCGACTACAGAGCTTAGATCTGATCCGTTGGGTATGGGATTGCTTAGCTCTGTCTATCACTTGCTGTTTGGAACGAAAGTAGTCCTGTGTTATAGCTTCAACAGGTTGACACCTCATTTTTAGGTATGCCTTCCTGCACTCTTCATTGAACCAGGGTTGATCCCCTGGTTTGATAGTAATGGAGGAGTGTGGGATATGCCAGTCCTTGAGGTTGCAGATTGTGTTCCAGTACAGTTCTGCTGCTGCTGATGGTCCACAGCAGCTCATGGATGCCCAGTCTTGAGTTGCTAGATCTGTTCAAAATCTGTTTCATTTAGCACAGTGGTAGTGCCACACAACACGATGGAGTATTCTCAATGTGAAGGTGGGACTTCGTCTCCACAACAACTGTGCGGTCGTCACTCCTACAGATACAGTCATGGACAGATGCATCTCTGGCAGGCAGGTTGGAGAGGATGAGGTCAAGTATGTTTTTCCCTCTTGTTGGTTCCCTCACTACCTGCTGCAGACCCAAGTGTAGCAGGTATGTCCTTTAGGACTTGGTCAACTTGGTCAGTAGTGGTGCTACCGAGCCACTCTTGGCAATGGACATTGAAGTCCCCCACCCAGAGTACATTTTGCCCTCGCCACCCTCTTGTGCTTGGTCCAGGTGATGTTCGACAGAGGAGCACTGATTCAACAGCTGAGAGGGGGCAGTACGTGGTAATCAACAGAAGATTTCCTTGCCCATGTTTGACCTGATGCCATGAAACTTCATGGGATCCAGAGTGAATGTTGAAGACTCCCAGGGCAGCTCCCTCCCAACTGTATATCACTGTGCCGCCACCTGTGCTGGGTCTGTTCTGCCAGTGGGAGAGGACATACCCAAGGATGGTGATGGTGGTGTCTGGGACATTATCTGATATGATTCCATGAGGATGACTATGCCAGGTGGTTGTTTGACTAGTCTGAGACAGTTCTCCCAATTTTGGCACTAGCCCTAAGATGTTAGTAAGGACAGTTTTGCAGGGTTGACAGGGCTGCGATTGCTGTTGTCGTTTCCAGTGCCTACGTCGATGCCAGGTGTTCTGTCCAGTTTCATTCCTTTGAGACTTTGCAGCAGTTTGATGCAACGGAGTGGCTTGCTAGGCCATTTCAGAGGGTCAACCACATTGCTGCGGATCTGGTGTCACATGTAGGCCAGACCAGGTAAGGATGGCAGATTTGCTTCCATAAAGGACATTAGTGAACCAGATGGGTCTTTATGACAGTCGACAATGGTTTCATGGTCATCGTTAGACTTTTAACTTCAGATTTTTATTGAATTCAAATTCAACCATCTGCTGTGGCAGGATTTGAAGCCAGGTCCCCAGAGCATTACCCTGGGTCTCTGGCTTACTAGTCCAGCAACAATACCACTACGCCATCACATTCAAATTCACTCTTTATTTGGTATTACCTAATTAACCAACAACCTAATTGTATAATACACTTTGGATGAATGGATTGTGCAGAAGTGTGCATATAGATTGAAAAGTATTGGTCGTGGGGGAAATTTAATGTTAATGAAGGAACTGTTCTTTAATAATTAGAGGACTAGTTGATTTTTAAACACTGCATAAACCTAATGTAAACCTCAAATATCATTCATGAGCTTCCGTGTGTTCAATTCTCAGACTCAACCATATCAGCCATTCTCTCCAGTAATAAAATACCACGACTTCTTGATATATGATAAATAAGTTACTTAGACCAAGATCTGACTATATCATTAATGACTGTCCAAAAAGGCAAAAGGCAGGGCTAAAGTTTTCATATATCACCACAATCTGTGTAGCTCCCATATCAAACATACTGCATCACCACTCTAAAACTGGTATACTGCAGTATTCAAAACTAAATATGTAGAATCTTAAAATGTTAATAGTTAAATGATTTGCAAGCTCTGGCTAAGTTATATCTTATGAATACCTTGCTTGAACCATCTCCTTCTCTCAATGTTTGAGGAATGATTGCCTTTGGACGATTGGATTACTGAAACTGTTATATGACTGAACTGTTGTGAGGTTCTTTAACCAAGTCAAATGAAAGTGTCTCCAGTTCACACTGATAGCTAGTAAGGAGTGGTACTTTTGTTGCACCTCCAGTCCTTAGATTGGGTTTACTAATCAACTAATCTTCTATTATGTAAGAATAATTCCTTTGTTTATGTGTTTCAGCAACAGTTTACCATTGTCATTTTTGACCAGGGCAGTGATTTGTGTGCATGCCAACCTGAAAACTAGTAAAAGCTGGTTAACAGCTTCAAAATATTTGACCGAGCTTCAGAAAACAACATAAATTAAAAACAGTGCTCAATATAATTCTATGAAAGTTTATTGTGGCATAGACTTGTCACAACATCAGCTCTGGGTATACCCAACATTCCTTCAAGGAAGATTATACTAAAATTTGTGGTAATATACCCACATTTGTTGCAGACAAATTATGGGCTATAAAGACTGGCTTTGCTAATAATATGCACATCCTAAATATGAATAAAAATTACATTTTAAAACATGCTAACCAGTTTAGAACTGGGAGAGGTTAGAGAAAAGTACCAAAGTGCTCTGAGGTGAGGAAGATGAATGAACAATTAAATACATGTATAATTCCTCTTTAGTTCCTTGGATTTAAGTTGTTTATAATACTGTGTCATTGTAACATGTGTTACTCACAATAAGAGGTTGTGGTGAAAGAATTAATCTAGACTGGTCTTTTAGTTCAAGCTGGTTCATTTTCAAGACAGCTCCTCAATGCTACTGACTTTCAAGCTGTTCCAGCTGTATCTTTTTATTCTATTTAGATGGAATAATCAATGCTCATCACCTGTTTAACTAGCAATTGTCTTTAACAAAGTGATTGCCATGCGATGTGATTATTTATACATTGACAACATGGAGGAACTCTTCTCCCCATCTCCCACACAGAAGTACTGCTCATCATCTTCATCCCCAGTTCATGCTGGAACTCTTCTCCGACTTGCCTTATTGTTCATGTCAGCACCTGCTTTTCTTTTTAAGATCATGCTGCCCCTCTTCTTCCCCTCAGTTAATGCTTCACCTTCCATTTAGTTTACATTGGCACCCTTATTCTCCTTCCCCCATCCCCCTCAGTTCCTGTTGGCACTCCTCCACCTTTAATTCAAGCTGGTATCTGCTTCTGACCACCTCACCTTTCAGATTACTTTATCCGTTCCCAGTTCTGCATTGGTTGATTCACAATTTTTTCTGTAATTAAGAAAAAATGCCCAAGTCAGGATGGTGTGTAATTTGGAGTGATCTTATTCACAATTATCTGTTGCCCTTGGTCCTCTTGGTTAAGGTTATGGGTTTTGCAGGTTCTGCTCAAAAAGCACGAGTGAGATGTTGGAAATTTGAAATATAAACAGAAAATGTAGGAAATACTCAGCAATCCAGGCAGCATCTGAGGAGAGAGAAAGTGACGGAGTTAACATTTCAAAAATGTTAAATCTATTTCTCTCTGTACGGATGCTGCCCGGCCTGTTGAATGTTTCCTGTTTATATTGCAGCTATGATATACTTGGTGTAGAGGGAGTAGATATTTAAACTGGTGACTGAGTTGCCAGTCAAGCAGACTATTTGTCCTGGTTGGTATTGAGCTTCTTGGGTGTTGTTGCAGCTGCACCCTTCCAGTCAAGTGAAGGTTATTCCCTCACACTCCTGATGTGATTAATAGGTGGTGGAGTGGCTTTGAGAAGTCAGGAGGTGAGCTATATGACGTAGAATGCTCAGCCTCTGACCTGCTCTGATAGGCACTGCTCTGTTGTGGCTGGTCCAGCTGAATTTCTGGTCAATGGTGACCCCCAGGGAGACTTCCTGTATGCAAGCATGGACTGCTTCATTATTGAGGAATTGTAAGTGGAGCTGAACATCTTGCAATCATCAGGGAATACTAATCAAGGTCATTGATGAAACAATTGTAGATTTTTGGGACTGAACAGTCTCTTTGATTGGCAACCCAACCAGTAGCCTAAATGTCCATCCATTCCTCTTATTGCAAGGGGAATAGAATATGAAAGTAGGGAAGTTTTATTGCAGCTATACAAGGCCTTGGTGAAACCAGACCTGGAGTACTTTGTACAGTTTTGATCTCCGTATTTGAAAAAAATATATAATTACATTAGAAACAGTTCAGAGTTCATTCGACTCAATCCTGGGATGAAGATTTTATCTTATGAAGAAAGGTTGAACAGGTTGCGCTTAGACACGTTGAAGTTTAGAAGAATGAGAGATGATCTGATTGAAATATGTAAGATTCTGAGGGGATTTGATTAGATGGATACCAGAAGTTTGTTTCCTATTGTGCGGGAGACTAGAACTAGGGGACACAGTTTGAGAATAAGAGGTCTCCCTTTTAAGATCAAGATAAGGAGAATTTTTTTTCCCTTACAGGGTCATTAGTATGTGGAATTCTCTTCCCCAGAAAGCAGAGGAGGCTGGGTCCTTGAATTTATTCAAGGCTGAGATAGATGGATTTTTGATAAACTAGGGAGTCAAGGGTAGCGGGGGGGCAAATAGGAAAATGGAGTTGAGACCACAATCAGATCAGCCATGGTGGAGCAGGCTAGAAGGGCCGAATGGCCTACTCCTGCTCCTATGTCCTATGTTCTTATGTACTGTGGCTGTAATGTGTACCATGCACAAGTTGCATGGCAGCAAATCGCTTCTTCGGCAGCACATCCAAAACACATGACTTCCACCACCTAGTTTAGCCTCCAACATCCACAGCCATCTTCCTTTATTTCAGGTCTGACTCCAGCCACATTTCCCCCAATTCTCATTGACTTTAATTATACTAGGGCTCCTTGGTGACACACACAGTGGAATGTTGCCTTGATATGGAGTGAAATCACTTGTAGTGATTCGGGCCTTGTGCCCATGTTTAGATCAAAGCTACAATGAGATCGGACCTGAGGAAAATGGATATGCAGAATTTTTGATTTCAAGTCCAATTTATAAATAGCAAAAGGTGAACCAAGTGATTACTTTGTGAACATCCTCTCAACTTAGAATAATTAGATTACCATAAGCGGCTTAGGGAAGAATATTTGATGCAAACTGCTTTACTCTATAAACCACCCTATACATATTGATAAGCGCAGAGCAAAACAACAGACTGGTGACTCGTTACTTAATCATCTTTAGATACATGGATTGAGATTTCTGAACAATATGTTTTAAAGTGCACTTACCAATATGTTTTAATCTTTTAAAAAATATATTGGCACTAGATGAAAGTGCTGTAACTATTGGCTGACATCACATAACACAATCCTTACATGAGTAAGGAATACATTTTGGGTATAATCTGGAATCACAATATTAGAACAAAATAGTGGGCCTGTCATCATAAGTGTTTTCTAACTTAGGCATTTCAATCTTGATTGCTTACGGTGAATGACATTATCTGGGAAGTGAACATCATTTTGACTTAGTCCTTCAGAATGATGTACAGAATTATATATGATTAGGGTAAAGAAATTCTGCACTGCTTTCAGCTCAGTTGACATTTAAAAGTCACATGAATCCACCCATTGATAGCATTTTGCATACTGCTCCCACGTAATGAATAAAATTGCAGCTGGAAGTGCATTTAAGGCCAACCATGTTATATTCAAAGGCTCGATTTTGAAAGAAGTTGGAAATTAGTTATGTCTAGAAATGGGAAGTTAATTAAATATTTGCGAACTGCATTCTTGTTTGTAATTTGCCTGTTTTTGCACTGGTTGGGGATGGTTAGTGTGGCGAAATTTCTGCTCTTGCCACAATTCTTGGAAAATGTGATTTGTGTGGAAAATGAGGAGTGTCAAGTTATACTCAGCCTAACCTTTTTGCTAACGTGTGAGAAGACAGCATTTTACTCCCTTTACTGAGTCACCTTCTGTATCCAGACTTCCTTCAGTGCTGGTTTTCTAGCTGATGGGTAGCCTTCAGTATGTTCCAGGGAGACCAACCCTTCTCTTTCTTCTTCCCTCTAAAGAAGCTCCTGGGCTCAGTTTAGGATCTCATCCTGTGGAGAACCTGTAAGTGCCAATCTGACCTAAACACCCCGTAGTTCTTCTAATAATTATTTAAAAGAAGCATTGGCTAGTCTCCTATATTCTTGCAAACAAAGAGTCAAGCCCAGGTGAAATATACAGGCTGACAGGGGGAGGAGGTATTTGGACCCCATCAGGAAAGCGAGGGGAGAAAAGTAGGGAGATGAAAAGGATGAGAGAAGTGGACAGGGAGACAGGAGGGTATAAGGGAGGAAGAAAGAACAGAGGATAGAGGTAACGTAGAGGGAACAAGGGAGGAGGGAATATGTGGGGGCAAGGGGCAATGGGGAGGGGCATAAGGAAGGGAAGAAGGATGGAGTTTGGGGGAGAATGGGGGCAAAGTGCTAAGTGGTGGGGAAGATGAAAGGAGCAGGGGAGAAGGAGGTGGAGGGATGTGGAGGTGATGGGCAGAAGAGGAAGGACAAAGGATTTTTGAATGATTATTGGTGGGGAGAACCAGTTCCTTAGTTTCTTTTGATGTTTTATGGAGAGGGCTCTGGTAGACCAGAGACAATTCATTAGGAGAAAGAGGTTCTGGGCGATTTCCATATTTAGAAAGTGGGAAGGGAGTTATTGTGGATTAGGGTTGATCCCCCTGCATATTGGGGTGGGGAAGCCGTTAAGTGTGATGGGGTAGTCCAAATGCAAATCCTTTAGTGGGTAAAGGGGCTCGGAGCCAATAGCTGAAATATTACTAAGTAAGGAGGTAATCAAAACGGAAGGTGGAGATGCTGCTCACGGGATGGGATGGATTTATTTTTATTCATTTATGGGATGTCGGTGTTGCTGGTTAGGCCAGCATTTATTGCCCATCCCTAATTGCCCTTGAGAAGGTGCTGGTGAGCTGCTGCCTTGAACCGCTGCTTTCTCATTGTCAATGAGTGAGAGGCAGTGGGAAGGATTAGACTGATCAAGGGAGGGAGGAGTGAGTTTCATGTCATAAGTATTACAGTGGAAAGGGCAAAATGCTGCTCAGTACATGAAGTGGGGTGGCAAGGAGGGGGTGTAATGCTACTCGATGAGAGGGACCATTGCTACATATAGACATATTACAAATCAAAGCATTGGTATTAAAGTGGCATATAATTAGGAACTCGCCCATTGAAATCACAGGTTGACCCCAAATGGTTGGAAAATTACTCCCACATTCTCAACAAAACATTGGCCTGAATTTTACCTTTGGCAGGCGAGCGAGATCTACAGGCCCGGGAACGGTCATGAAATGGACCCCCAACCGCAATCGGTCCTCGACCGCGATTTCACGCTGGCTGGCCATTGATTGGCATGAAGCGCATGCTGGAAAGCTCAGCTATGCTGGGGTGGGGGTGGGAAGAGGGCGTGCGATGAGGTTTCTGCGGGCGTGGGTGAGCGTTGCGAGAAAGCTCCCTGAAGGCAGACAGCTGCCTCAGGGAGCTGCAAACCTGCAAATGATCAAATAAAGGTTTAAAAAGCTTAAAAAAAAAAGTACATGCATCACAATCAAGCACCTGAAAATATAGCTGATAAAAATGCTGTCCACAGATATTTATTTTTATTTTATTTCATAACAGAAATTTCATCCCACCCTTGGATGAGGTTTGATGAAAAATGTAAAGTCCGCCTGGCCATTTTGCCCGTCCACCAACCGTAAGGATGGACGGGCCATGAAAAATCGGAGACAATTGCGCCGTTAATGGGCTTAATTGCCCTCTTAATTGTTGGCGGGCGCGCTTCCAACTTTTGCACGCACCCGCCGAGCGAAATATCGCATGAGTGCACGCACCCGCGGACAAGTTCACCCGACGTCATTGCACACTCGTTTGGGTCAGGCGCGGGCCCCCCAATGAGTGCAATATTCCGCCCTTAGTGTGGGACCGGAGCAACATGTAGCAACAGACTGGGTAAAGTGGCAGGTTCCCTTCCTAGGGACATTTGTAAATCAATTGGATTCTTGGAACAATACAGTTTTCATGATCGTTTTCTGATTTGTTGAATTCGTTTTCACAACTTGCATCTGAACCCATCACTTCTGTACCATTTTATTAGGCTTCAGCTCATAGCAAGAAGTGCTGTGGCATCTTTTATATTTCAAGTATACTTGGCAATATACTTTCTCAGAACTTCATTGACATATGTCCTCTGCTGGGGCTTGAACCCGTAACCTTCTGCCTCAGAGCGAGGAGTGTTACCACTGAGCCAGACTAACTCTTGGATCTGTAGACTGCACATGACATACACCCTTTGCCTTTTTTGTGTATCAGTCTGTTTATGGCTGTCCTGAGTACACCTGAAAGGCATTATGGTTTGTATGTGATGGAATGGGTTCAACAACATTGGTATAGCTCCAAGAGTAGAACTTAGTAGCACTTAATGGGTTCTCCATCAGGCCTCAGTGCTTTGTGAGAAGCAACCTTACAAAATACTATATGTGTCCAATTCCACTGCCTGATTAGCTGTCATCTTCCAAGTAATTGATGAGTTTGGTCAACTTTCAGGTCACAAATTTAATTATGCCAAATGATTCTCACACAAGTTGCTGCCGTGGCTCATCTTCCTGTACCTTGTGCTACCAAATGTAATCCTGGTCTAACTGTTCCATTATTTGGACAGATATATAATGTGTTTCTTTGGGGTAGGTAAGTGACAAGCCCATCTGTCCTGTTTGATGTATATCCTTGCTCTGCATGGAAGTTAGTTGCTCTTGTACAACATTGAAATGTAAGATTACTATTATGATATCTGCAATTGCCTGAACTCCAGACAGAACCAGGTCTCTCAAACCTTAAATGCAATTAGAGTCATTGAGCTGGAGGGCAAGCTGCATATACTGCGACACATCAAGGCGGGGGAAAGTTATCTGGACGATTTGCATCAGAAGGCTGTCACACCACTTAGGTTAGGGTCTTTGGATTTGGAAGGTTGTCAGGGACAGGAGGGTGTGACTGCAGCTGAGGCAGGTGAGGGGACCCAGAGGGCAGGAGTGTGAGCCTCTGCAGATGTTCAACAGGTTTGAGGTTCTTTCAGCTTGTTTGGTTGAGAGTGGGGGCTGCAAGTGGATAAGCTGACTGACCTTGGCATTGTGGTACAGGAAGCCATTCAAGCGGGGGGAGCAAAAAGGAATGTAGTGGTAGTGGTGGATAGTAAAGTGAGGGGGATTGACACTGGTTCTCTGTAGCAAAGAGCGAGAGTCCAGACAACTGTGTGCCTGCCCAGTGCCAGGGTTCAGGACATTTGCTCAGGGCTAGAGAGGAACTTACAGCGGGAGGGGGAGGATCCAGTTGTTGTGGTCCATGTAGGTACCAACAACATAGGCAGGACAAGGAAGGAGGCTCTACATAATCAGTATGCGGAGCTAGGCACCAAATTAAGAAGTAGAACTCAAAGGTAATAATCTCTGGATTATTACCTGTGCTGTGTGCAAATTGACATAGGGCATTAGAGAAATTAATGCTTGGCTCAAAGACTGGTATGGGAGAAGTGGGTTCCAGTTCATGGGACACTGGCATCAGTACTGGGGAAAGTGGGGGCTGCACCATTGGGACTGTCTACTCCTAAACCGTGCTGGGAGCAGTGTTCTTGCAAACAATATTACTAGAGAAGTAGAGAAGGCTTTAAACTAAATAGTGGGGGCAAGGGATCAGATATGGGAAGACGTGGTAAACAAAGAATAGAGACAGGATAAGAGAGAAAGGTACTAATATGGGAAACGATGAACAGACCATGAGAGGAAGGGACAGAGAGTACAAATCTAAGAGTAAATCAGCAGGTAAGGCTACAAAAATAATAAAATGACAAAACTAAAGGTTCTGTGTATTAGAGTTGATCTTCAGACAACTTTTCTTAGTGGAAATATTTAACTTTATTTACAAGACAGCGGCAGCAACTACACGTGTGCTTCAAACTCCATAACTAAAGAAGAGCTCCCTGTAGTTGTTCCCCGTGCTGTTAACACATTGATTTACACTGATCATGTGATCTTACAACACAGGATTATTCTTAAAGCTACAATCCTACGTTCCCCAAAACTATAATTACTACAGTCTGTATCTGAATGCACGTAGCATTTGAAACAAACAAATTTAAATAAATAAGTACGATCTGATAGCCATTACAGAAACATGGCTGCAGGATCACATAGATTGGGACCTGAATATTGAAGGTAGGAAAAGGTGGAGGGGTGGCTCTGTTAATTAATGATGTATTAGCACATTAGAAAAAGGTGACCTAAGTTCAGGCAACCAGGATGTAGGAGGAGTTTGGGTTGAAATGAGAAATGATAAAGGCAAGAAGTCACTTGTGGAAGTGATATACAGCCCCCCTAATTTTAACTACATGGTAGGACAGAGTATAAAGGAAGAAATGGCAATAATCATGGGGGATTTTAATCTACATATAGACTGGAAATATCATATGAGTCCATAGAATGTTTTTGGGATAGTTTCTTAGATCAGCACATTCTGGAGCCAACCAGAGAGCAGGCTAAACTAGATCTGGTATTGTGCAATGAGATAGGATTCATTGATAACCTTATAGTGAAGGCATCCCTAGATAGCAGCAATCATAGTATGATTGAATTTTACATTTAGTTTGAGGGACAGAAGAGTGGGTCCAAGATTAGTATTTTAAAATTAAATAAGGGCAATTATGAGGGCATGTGAGCATAGCTAGCTAAAGTGAACTGGCAAATGAGGTTAATGGATAGGTCAATAGAGATGCAGTGGCAGACATTTAAAGGGATATTTCAGAATACACAGAATAGATACATTCCAATGAGAAAGAAAAGTTCCAAGGGGAGGACCACTATACATGGTTAACTAACAAAAGTTAAAGAGAGTATCAAACTTAAAGAAAAGGCATATAATTGCACAAAGATGGATGGCAGGTAAGAAGATTGGACAGAACATAAAGAATAGCAAAGAATGACAAAAAGATTAATAAGGAAGGAACAATTAGAGTACGAGAGAAAGCTAGCTAGAAATATAAAGACAGATAGTAAGAGATAATTATATAAGAAAAGAGTTAACAAAGAGAGTGTTGGTCCCATAGAAAGTGAGTCTGGGGAATTAACGGAAAATAAGGAGATGGCAGATGAATTGAACTGGTATTTTACTATATCGCTATAGAGGATACAGGTAACATAGAATCACAGAAGTCTTTCGATGCAATTTTTCGATAGCCTTTCAAGACCATTTGGCCCATCGTGTCTGCACATGCTCTCCAAATGAGCATTATGACTCAGTGTTATTCTCCTGACTTTTCCCCATAACCCCGTGCCCTCTTGAATGCCTCAATTGAACCTGCCTCCACCACATTTCCAGGCAGTGCATTCCTGACCCGAACTACTTTCTGTGTGAAAAAGTTTTTTCTCACATCGCATTTGCTTCTTTTGCAAATCACTTCAAATCTGTGCCCTCTTGTTCTTGATCCTTTTACAAGTGGGAACAATTTCTCCCTATCTACTCTGTCCAGCCCCCTCATGATTTTAAACACCTCTATCAAATCTCCTCTTAGCCTTCTCCTCTCCAAGGAGAACAGTCCCCCAACTTCTCCAATCTATCTTCGTAAAGTTGAAGTTTCTCATCCCTGGAACCATTTTTGTAAACTTCTTCTGCACCCTCTCCAATGCGTTCATAACCTTCCTAAAGTGTGGTGCCCAGAAATGTACTCAACACTCCAGTTGAAGTCTCACTAGTGTCTCATACAAGTTCTGCATAACCTTTCCTTTGTATTCTATGCCCCTATTAATAAAGCCTAGGATATTGTACACTTTATTAACTGCTCTCTCCAACTGTCCTGCCGCTTTTAGTGACATACACATATACACCCAGGTTCCTCTGCTCCTGCACACCCTTTAGAGTTGTACCCCTTATTTTATATTGTCTCTCCATGTTCTTCCTACCAAAATGAATCACCTCACAGTTCTCTGCGTTGAATTTTATCTGCCTACTTCACCATTTTGTCTGTGTCCTTTTGAAGTTCTAAACTGTCCTCACAGTTTACAGTGCTTCCAAGTTTTGTATCATCCGCAGAGTTTGAAATTGTCCCCTGCACACCAAGATCTAGATCATTAATACATATCAGGAAAAACTAGGGTCCTAATACTGACCCCTGGGGGTCAGTACAAACCTACAAATCCACTACAAACCTTTCCCCAGCCCGAAAAATATCCATTAACCGTTACTCACTGTTCCACATTACTCAGCCAATTTTGTATCCACATTGCTACTGTCCCTCTTATTCCATGAGCTATAACTTTGCTCACAAATCTGTTGTGCGGCACTGTATCGAATGCCTTTTGGAAGTCCTATACACCACATCAACAGCATTTCCCTTATCAACCCTTTTTGTTACTTCTTCAAAAAACTTCAGCAAGTTAGTTAAACACTATTTTCCCTTAAGAAATCCTTGCTGGCTCTTCCTAATCAACTCACATTTTTCCATGTGACTATTAATTCTATCCCAAATAATTGTTTCTAGAAGGTCCCTCACCACCAAAGTTAAACTGACTGGTCTGTAATTGCTGGGCTTATCCTTGCAACTTTTTTTGAACAAGGGTGTAATGTTTGGAATTCTCCAGCCCTCTAGCACCTCCCCTGAGTCTAGGGAAGACTGAAAGATTATGGCAAGTGCCCCTGCAATTTCCACTCTCACTTCCTTCAATATCCTTGAATGCATCGCATCCGGTCCTGGTGCCTTGTCAACTTTAAGCACCGACAGTTTATCCAATACTTCCTCCTTATTAAGCTTGAACCCTTCTAGTGACAGAGTTTCCCCTTCTGTCACCATGGTCTGGGTAATATCTGCTTCCTTGGGAAAGACAGATGCAAAGTATTCATTTAACAACTCAGCTATGCCACCTGCCTCCCATTATAAATCCCCTTTTGGTCCCGAATTGGCCTGACTCCTTCTTTTGCCACCTTTTTACTATTTATGTGCCTCTGGGAGACTTTGGGATTCCCCTTTATGTTGGCTTCCAGTCTTTTCTCATAATCCCTCTTCATTTCTTTTATTTGCTTTTTCACCTGTCCTCTGAATCTTCTGTATTCAACTTGGTTCTCAGTTGTATTTTCTACCTGACACCTGTCATAAGCATCTTGATTTCTATCTCCTTTTACATCCAGGGAGCTGTGGATTTGTTTGCCTTACCTTTCTCTTTTGACTGTACCCGAACCGTTTCTTCTTTGAAGGTAGCCCATTGTTCAGCTACAATTTTTCCCACCAACCTTTGTTTCCAGTCTATCCATCCCAGTTCCGTTCTTGCCCCATTGAAGTTGGCTGTCCCCAGTTAATTATTCTTACTCTGGATTGCCCATTGTTCTTTTCTACCGTCATCCTAAACCTTATGATACAATGTTCACTGTCACCTAAATGTTCCCCCACTGACACTTGATCTACTTGGCCCGCCTCATTTCCAAGAACCAGGTCTAGCTGTAACTCCTTTCTTGTTGGACTGGACACATACTGCTATAGGAAATTCTCCTGAACACACTTGAGGAACTCTTGCCCCTCTCTGCCTTTTACACTACCACTACCCCAGTCTATATTTGGGTTATTAAAGTCCCCTATTATAACTACCCTATAATGTTTGCACCTCTCTGTAATTTCCTTGCAGATTTGTTCCTCAACATCCTTGCCACTAGTTGGTGACCTAAAGACTAAACCGAGCAATGCAATTGCTTAATTAATTAAATAAATAATTGTAGCTAATTACATCCCAGAAATAATTGTCAATCCAGAAATGGGAGGGCGGAACTCAGGAAAATTACAATCACCAAGGAAGTGGTAGTGAGCAACTTGTTGGAGCTGCAGGCTGACAAATCCACTGGTCCTGATGGACTCATCCTAAGGTCTTAAAAGAAGTGGCCAGTGAGATAGTTGATGCATTGGTTTTAATTTTCCAAAATTCCTTAGATTCAGGGAAGGTTCCATTAGATTGGAAAATAGCAAATGTATTCAAAAAGGGAGGGAGACAGAAAACAGGAAAATATAGGCCAGTTAGCTTAATAACTGTCATCAAAAAAATGTTAGAAGCTATTGTTAAAGACATTATGGCAGGGCACTTAGAAAAATTCAGGGCAATCAGGCAGAGGCAACCTGGTTTTGGGAAAGGGAGATCATGTTTAACTTCTTTGAAGGAGTCACATGTACTATGAATAAAGGGGAACTGGTGGATGTACTGTAGTTAGATTTCTGGAAGGCATTTGATAAGTTGCTACATAAAAGGTTATTGTGCAAAATAAAGGCTCATGGTGTAGGAGGTAACATTTTGCATGGGTAGGACATTGGCTAGCTAACAGGAAACAGAGAGTAGGCATAAATGGGTCCTTTTCTGGTTGGGAGGATGTAACGAGTGGTGTTCCACAGTGATCAGTGCTGGGGCCTCAACTTTTTACAATTTATATAAATGACTTTATGGCTAAATGACTTGGATGAAGGGACTGAAGGTATGGTTGCTAAATTTGCTGATGACACAAAAATAGGTGGGGAAGTAAGTTGTGAAGAGGATATAAGGAGGCTACAAAGGGACATAGGTTAAATGAGTGGGCTCTGATCTGGCAAGTGGAGTATAATGTGGGCAAATGTGAAATTGTCCATTTCGGCAGGAAGAATAAAAAGAAGCATATTATCTAAATGGTGAGAGATTGCAGAGCTCTGAGATTCAGAGGGTGTCCTAGTGCATGATTCACAAAAGGCTAGTATGCAGGTGCAGCAAGTAACTAGGAAAGCTAATGGAATATTGTTGCATATTGCAGGGGGAATTTAATATAAAAGTAGAGAGGTTATGCTTCAGTTGTAGGCCATTTCAGAGGGCATTTAAGAGTCAACCACAGTGCTGTGGGTCTGGAATCACACGTAGGCCAGACCAGGTAAGGACAGCAGATTTTCCCTTCCCCTGAACCAGATGGATTTTTACAACAATCAACAATGGTGGTCATCATTAGACTTTTAATTCTATATTTTTTATTGAATTCAAATTTTACCATCTGCCGTGGTGGGATTTAAACCCAGTCCCCAGGGCATTACCCTGGGTCTCTGGAATACTAGTCCATTGACAATATCACTTAGCCACCACCTGAAAGGTTATCAGGGGTAGGCAGAAGGTTACAATCAGATCAGCCATGATCTTATTGAATGGCAGAGCAGGCTCGAGGGGCCGATTGGCCCACCCCTGCTCCTAATTCGTCTGTTTGTAGTGGGCATTTCGGTTTTATAACTTCCAGTGCAGAATCTATGACTAAGTACAGAGGCTGAGATCTCCCAACCTGCCCCAGAGTCTCACCCACCCTTCGTATATCCTGGTCCTGCAAAGAATCATTCTGTAGTTACACGAAAATTATCTAATTGAAAAGAGGCATGTGCAAGACTGTTGAATCCATTGGGTGTGTTAACTATTTCCCTGATCTGGCACAACAAAAACCTTCCAGGTGCACTGAATTCAGTGAATTCAGAACCCAAAAGAGAAGTGTTGGTCAATTTCTTTATAAATATACGGTCTTGCCTTTTCAGTAATTAATGAATAATTCCCGTCTAACTCAGCAGGACGTGTTCAGGTACCTCCAGATCAAACACTTCTTCTAAGAGCCAGAAAACCTTGCCAACTTCAGTAAGAGTTAATTCCTCTCAGGCATGTTATTCTCAGTCATCAAGCAAACCCACCTCTGCCTTGTATAATGTGCACACTTCCATATTGATAAAATCTGCAGGAAATTTGACAGGAGAAGTAAGTTGTCAAATAGAAGAAAATCTGGGAATAAACACTCTGAATAACTACTTGCAGCAAACTAAGAGGTTCAACTCATGTACCAAACGTACCGTGCCCTTGTAAGTTAATTGATGCTGCCACACCTGTCAGATGAGTACTATAAAGGATATAGTTTGAATGGTACACTCATACACGTCTTCTGGTACTGATGCTGAAGCAAACCATTTGGTAAATAACCTGAATATAGATAGTGCCATAATGCTCATGACCAGCGTTGTCAGCTCCTCAGGTGCGCTGTGTTGTCGACTTCACCTGCCCCCAAATGTGCGAAGTTTACCTATAATACACTGATTTCACACAGGTAGAGGCACACTTTTAAATGTCTGTGGAAAAATGTTTGAAATCTGGCTTTTGATTCCTATAAATGGGAATTATCCAAGTTTAATTTGAAGCTTAGAATTATGAGGTTGCTGTCTGTAGGATCACCATTATCCTGTTGTACATGTTGAGTTCCATTCTCAATGTAAGATACTTTGCTGTATGAGACCATTTTTAGTACTAGGTTAATTTACCAAATGTGTTATGGACTATTGTAACTGCCCAGAGTGCGCCAAGAAAATCCCAGCCACAGTGAATTCAGAAACTATAAATGTGAGTGATTTCCCAGAATCTGTCACTCATTAAGATACAAAATAAAATAAAGATATTTGGTCAAATATTATGGTCCCTTTGTCACCTTTAAAATAACCAGAGCTGCACAGTGATTAAGTTAAATAACCAGATGTTAAAGTAACCTAAGCAGAACAAATGCACTGTTATGAGCTTTGAAAACAAATTAAGGCCAGAATATTGCCATAGGCATGTGGGGGCATGCCCGACATGCCAATGCGCAAAATGATGCGCAATGACGTTGGGTGTGAGTCCTGATGTCATCGCGCATCACTTGTATATTTCGCTCAGCGGGCATGCAGCCGAAGGTGGCTGCGCGCCCGCCAAACTGTCAACGGCCTATTAAGGCCATTAAAAAAAACAATTAAAGTTATTTGCAGCGCTGCCCATCCAACCTTAAGGTTGGCGGGCAGGCGAAGAGCCCAAGCGGCCTTCGCGTTTTTTAGGAAACCTCATCCACGTGCGAGGTGAGGTTTCCTAAAGCTTTTATTAATTAAATGAAAAAGATTTTCTAAATATAAAAACATGTCCCAGCTCATGTGACACTGTCACATGAGGGGACATGTTTAAGTAATTTTGTACTTTATTTTTAACAAAATTTTTTTATCAACTTAATCTCCCTGAGGCAGCTCCGTGCCTCAGGGAGATTGCTGTGCTCTTTCTCACGCATGCGCGAAGGAGTGCAGTCCCCAACTCTCCCTCCTCCCCACGCCCGCACAGGTAGCGCTGCTACCAGCCATGCATCACGCCATGTAAGATGGCACCAGCTCCGCCCACTCCCGCCCAGCCCACCCGACAAAGGTAAGTTTCTGGCCTAAGTGTTGAACTGAGATAGATAGGCAAAAAATTAAAATTAGCCTTTGCAAAGGTGAGATGTGAGGCAGTTCTCCTGCCTCATAATTGTGTGTGAATTTCAGAACCATAAACTGCTTGGTTTAATTCCTAGAATTGTCTGGTGTAAAGTTGCTTGCATGCTGTACTTAAAACCAACACCCACACGACACTCTACTCCTTCAATATTCACATATTCTCTACTGTTGCCAGTCTCCATCATTGCATTGGATTCACTATTCCTTGGAGACCCTGCATAATACTGCTTACAACAAATGATGTGCTGCCTTCTAGCTTCCTCTTTTCACAGTATCACAGAATTTTAATGGCACAGAAGGAGGCCATTCAGCCCACCATGTCTGCACCAGCTCTCCAAATGAGCACTATGACCTAGTGCCATTGCTCTGCCTTTTCCCCATACCCTTGCACATTGTTTCCATTCAAACAATCATCCAATGCCCCCTTGGATGCCTCGACTGAACCTGCCTGCACCACACTTCCAGTCAGTGCATTCCAGACCTGAACCACTCGTTGTGTGAAAATGTTTTTTCTCACGTCACATTTGCTTCTTTTGCAAATCACTTTAAATCTGTGCCCTCTCATTTTTGATCCTTTTACGAGTGAGAACAGCTTCTCTCTATTTACTCTGTCCAGCCCCATCATGGTTTTGAACATCTCTATCAAATTTCCTCTTAGCCTTCTTCCCTTCAAGGATCAACACTTCAGCAACACTTCAGTTTAATTTTCAGTCTGCAGGATTTCCAGAATCAAAATCTTGGGATTTCCCCAATAACACTCTGCCACCAGTCCATGTAGTCAATCAAATCTTCTTTTATTGAGCCCCACAGAAAGCCAATATGTGTATAAAACCTGCTCCCTTTCTCTAATGGCAGAATTATAGACCAATATTTTCATGACTCTCAATGCTATTGGGGTAAGGAAACCAAGTTTATTTACAGTATGGATTGCAGTTGATGGAGGGAAGCAAGTCTTTCTGCATTGACCACAATCGCTTATTAAACTGTTTAAGGTTAGCCAGCAGAATTTTCTTTTTATAAATACTAGTCCTGCACTCTTGCTAATAGCTTAGTTTCAGGCCGGACAAATTGTGGTGGATGGTTAAGGAAAGGTAAGTTGCTCCCATACATTACTTGAAGCAGCTGCTTATTGATGGCTGACAATTTATTCCTTTTTCTATTTTCTCTCTATTTTTTGCTTTCGGTGCAAAATTCCTGATCTCGGTCCAATGATTTGCAGTAATTTGCAGATTGGCAACTGAGTGCATAGGAGGTCCTGAGGAAAGTTATCCCACCACCCTGTGGCACTGTAGATTGGTTCTCCATGTTGCTGAACCACCATTCTATCAATGGCTCCCTGAGCTCATCTTGTCTGAGACCCTTCTCTTGATCCCTCAACCCTATTCCATCAAATACTGACCACCCAACTTCCCTTCTTAGCCTCCAAGTTAGATGATATTATTAAAAGTTACTTCTCCTCACCTTCAAATTCACCATAATCACCACTCCTCAAAAAAATCTCCCTTAACCCCTCTTTGCAAACTATCATCCCATCTCCAATTTCCCTTTCCTCACCAAAGTCCTTAAACGTGTTGTCACCTCCCAGATCTGTGCCATCTTTCCCATTACTCCATTTTCGAAACCCTCCAAACATGTTTTCATCCCTGTCACAGTACTGAAACAGGCCTTACATATCAAAGTCACAAATGACATCCCATGTGACTGTGATCTAAGTAAACCATCCTTCTTCCTCAATAATAGCAAAATACTGCAGATGCTGTAAATCTGAAATATAAACAGAACATGCTGGAAAAACTCAGCAGGTCTGGCAGTATCTGCAGAGAGAGAAACAGAGTTAATGTTTTGAGTCCATATGACGACCCGTCAGAGCTCTGAAGAAGAGCCAAATGGACTCGAAACGTTAACCCTGTTTCACTCTCCTCAGATGCTGCCAGACCTGCTGAGTTTTTCCAACATTTTCTGTTTATATTTCATCCTTCTTCCTCTATGACCTCTCTGCAATATTTGCCATGGTTGACCAGACTATTCTTCTGCAATGACCAACTCCATCATTTAGCTGGGTGGGACTACCAGTACCTGGATCTGTACTTAACTGGCCAATTGCCTGCAATGGCTCCTCTTTCTGCTCCTGTACCATTATCTCTGAAGTTCCCCAAGGATTTATCTTTGGGCACTTCATATTTCTCATCTACATGCTGTTCCTCAGTGACATCATCCAAAAACCCAACTTCAGGTTGATATGTATTCGATGAAAACTGGCTTTACCTCACTTCTATCTCTCTCGACTCTTTTACTATCTTGGATTTGTCATGCTGCTGGTCAAGCATTCAATACTGGATGGACAGAAATTATCTTCAACTAAATATTGGGAAGGCCCATTGTATCCTGTCTAATCCACAAACTCCTTTCCCGAGCCACCAACTCCAGTGCTCTTCCCGATCACTGTTTGAGACTGAACTAGACCAAATGCAAACTTAGTGTCCTATTTGACCCAGAGATGACCTTTGACCTCACCTGCTTTGTCACCAAAACTACCCACTTCTATTACCGTAGCAACATCCATGTTATCTCTAGACTTGACTATTCCAATACTCTTCTGGGCAGCCTCGCATCTTTCGCCCTCTTTACGCATACACATCTAAAACTTTTCTGCCTGTGTCCTAACTCACACCAGGTCCCATTCACCCATCACACCTGCGCTTACTGACCTACAATGGCTCCCAATCTGGCAATGCCTCAATTTTAGACTATTTATCCCTGTTTTCAAATTACTCCATGGTCCCATTCTAACCCTCCAAGATATCTATGCTTCTCCAATTCTGGCTTGTTATGCATCCCCCCGATTTTAATCACTTCACCATTGGTGGTCATGTCTTCAGCTGCCTGGGCCCTAAGCTCTGAATTCCCTCACTAAGCCTCTCTGTTTCTCTTTCTCTCTCTCCTCCTTTAGGACATTCCTTAAAATCTACCTCATTGACCATGTTTATGTCTTAATATCTTATGAGGTTCAGTGGCTGATAAGGTCTATTTCACTATGTTAAAGACACCAGATAAATGTAAGTTGCTGTTATCAGACCCCAGTTTAAACCACAACAATTTATTTGCAATGAGAATAGCTTGATAAAGGAAAAGTCATAGCTGTGGCAGTAGCATAGCAGTAATGTTATTGATCTAGATATTTGAAGTAATGTTCTGGAGATATGAGTTCAAATCCCACCTGGGCAGCAGGGGACCTTAAATTTAATTAATTAATAAAAATGTGGAATTGAAAAGCTAGTCTCGTGATAGTGATTATGAAACTACTGAATTATATAAAAAATGATCTGGTTCACTAATGTTCTTCAGAGGAGGAAATCCTTAACTGGTCTGGCCTACATTTGACTTTAGACCCACGGCCATGTGGTTGACTCTTGTGGTTGCCTAGCAAGCCACTCAGTTGTAACAAACTGCTACAGAGAAGTTGAATAAGATTAAGACTGGGTGGACCACCTGGCATCGACCTAGGCACCGGAAACACCAAGGCACTACCTGTCAATCAACCCTTCAAAGTTGTCCTGACTAACTTGTGCCAAAATTGGAAGAGCTGTTCCATAGACTAGTTAAGCAACAGACAGCATGGTCGTACTCATGGAATCATACTTTACAGCCAATGTCCCGGACTCCTCCCAATCCTACTGGCAGGCAGATCCACCAGGCGCATGAGGAACACCACCATCTGCAAGCTCCCCTCCAAGTCACGCCATCCTTACTTGGTACTACATCACCACACCTTCACTATCGCTGGATCAAAACCCTGTAACTCCCACCCTAGCAGCACTGTGGATGTACCTGCACCTCATTGACTGCAGCGGTTCAAGAAGCCGGCTCACCACCTTCTCAAAGGCAATTAGGATGGCCAATAAATGCTGGCCTTGCTAGCAATGTTCCCATAAATGAATATTAAAAAAATGTAAAGCTAAAAGCTACTGCGGATGCTGGAAATCCAAAACAAAAACAGAATTACCTGGAAAAACTCAGCAGGTCTGGCAGCATCGGCGGAGAAGAAATCAGTTAACGTTTCGAGCCTTCATGGCCCTTCGGCAGAACAGAAAAAAAATGTATTCACTTGCTTATACATGTTGGTTAATGAGCTGAGTCAATGTGATCATCGGGTAAGTGAGTAATGTCATGTACATTTATCCTTGAATCCAGGTACTGGCATTGGTTTTCTAATGTCATTCTGATACTAAAAGCAGCAAAACATTGATAGAATTAAATTCATACCAGGCACTGTATTAGGCAAGTTTTCAGTTTAATCTGGAATAAATACCTGATGTGGCAAATGCCACAAAGGACATGGGATTGAGGTGCAGTTTCCACCTTTGTGCAACACATTGCATTTACATCAAGTCTTCTTGGAACAGTGCTGAAAGTCTATAAAGATTATTTAGAAATAAAGCAAACTGTGTTCTGAATGCAGTATCACAAAACTGGAACCTTTTATGATTGAATTATGCTTTGCTGAGATGATTATTCACCTGCGCTGAGTGCCTGCATGCTGACCTTTTGAGCTATTAATTGTGTAACATTGATAGAGCAGTGGAATTGATCCTAAACTCTGGAGCTTCCAATCAAAAACAAAAGGGTAGGTATTACAGATTAATGCTGCTCTACACCAGGAGCAGTAACTTGGAAGTATCAGGAATTCAGACAGAAAGGTTACTGGATGGAAAAGCCCACTGAAGGCTGTCCTTGAATTTCTGAAGCTCCATGTTGGGAATTTGTAAAATTCACTTTTCAATCTTTGCCTGTTGACTGCCTGAATCTCAAATTCCATTTTAAATTGTAAATTTAGTAAAGGAGGTTGTCAGCAAGTGTGATTTTACTTCTGTTTGTTTTTGATTCTCTGGCATTGCCAGGTTCAGCTCATTTTGGCAAGAGGCTTTGAGGGGAGGAAGGCATATTATGTTTTGTAATAATTGAATCTGCAGTGCTGTCATTTTAATAATTGCAATATTGTGTGTTGGGGCAGTGAATGATTTTTTCCTTTGTGTGATATTTCCATTGCTGTGAAACATTGGTGGTAGAGACTTTAGAAAATGCAGTAATGTGCATAATGTATTTACTATCTTCTTTTTCAGTTACTTCCCCTGTATTGCCACTTTTCTAAAGAACCTAATTCTATAATAGTACTTAAGAAGACATTTCTGCTTTTCTTTGCTCCTTTCCCAAAGCTATTGACTCCTATTGAGGTAGTGGTTTGACTGGTGCTGATTGCCCTCCAGCACCTTACCCATGAGTGAACATATAGTGCCTACTACTGGAGGAGCCAGGTGAAGGAAACCTGGTGCCCTTTTTCCCTGCCTCACCTAATGTACGGTGACCCCAGCATCCCCTACTGTTGGCCTGGCTGAGATCAAGAAGACCTGAAATTGGTCATTTCCACTCTAGGCAGTTCAGTTGTCAACTGAGCCTGTGCGGATATTGTAACCTTTTAATGCTCATAACAACCTTGTGATTTTTTACGCCTTTGTGTCACTTACTGTCCCATTTTGTTGCAGGCATTCACATAATTTTTAAATGGTGAGTCAGGATTAGTAATGAAAATTTCAGAAGTGATCACTGCTGAATCAATCACAACACTGATTCTTTTAGAAAATAGAGCATTGCCAGGCAAGGAACATCCTGTGAGAATGAAATCTTGAAATTGTCACGATTTGGGCAGCCAAACTGAAAGAGACAGTAATAAAAGTTACATTTCCAGGCAGAATATGGAATTGTAAGTACTGTACACTGGGGGCAAAAAAGAACCACAGAGACTCCAACTCATGTTTGCGTGTATCTGACTTTGTGAATATCACATCAAGATTACAGTTTTGTTTGCTTCATACACGCATTCTTTCAAAGTAACCTTTTTTTTTATTGGTTGTGTCTAGTTTACTTTTTTCCAGATGTTTAGAAAGATTCTGGCTGGGCGTAAGGAACTTGTCTGCTGATAAGTATGGCGTTACGCCTGTTCCTATTTTGTTCCTGTGTTGCTAGGATCAAGGTTGCTAAGGAACATGGCAATGCGGGACTTCGGAACACTGCCGCAGTGAAAAGAGCTGCTCCTACAGAATTGCTGAACTCTCTAAAACAGCATCTCCTGAACTAGGGCTCCTGTACTCAGTGGAACCTTGATAACATTTTAGACATTAGGTTTGTAATACAGATTCATCCCTCACATGCATTATTGCATTTAAAGAATGATTGACTTAGGTTTACAAAAGTTAGTGTCATTGATCTGTATTGGATTAGTGCAAGGTAACAGATTTCTTACTAGAGATCAGTAATAAAATCCAACTCGTCCCTTGTGTTTAATTTTTGATTTTGTGACAATAGCATGGCAGCAAATTACTACAATTAAATAGATCCCCAGTCTAATTTAAACAAGTAAAGACACCATGACTAGCCTTAAAGGAGATGTAAATGCATATCCTTGTTTGCGACTTAACTTTTGCTAACACTCTGGCCTAAAAATTCAGCTGTGCAGTGTGCGTTTTTCTCAAATAGCCTGGCTGCAGGCAGAGCAATCTCAAAGAGCTGCCTTTGGGGCTGGAGGATGCGGACCAGGGAGGAATAGGTGCTTCATATTCACAGCAGATGTTAAGCAACACTTCAACTACTTTAAATGTATTTAGTAGCAATGTCTGAGGAATCTTTGATTTGTCAAGAAGATTGCCATTGAGTTATGTCACCTGCTGCAGCCATAACTTGAGCCTTGCACTGGGTATGGACAGCACTGCCTGTGGCTGTCAAGGTCAACTTAGAACCATAGAGCCATAGAAAAGTTAAGGTGCAGAAAGAGGCCATTCAACCCACTGTGTCTGCATCAGGCTCCTTTCAGGCTGCACCATCTTCCAGTTCACAGAACACTGATGGATTAAGAAGATCACTGAGACCCCCTACCCAAGGATTAACTTTTATATCTCCTTTCCTATGGACAGAGAGAAGCAAGAAAAGAGAAGACTAGGGTTTTGCCCACACGGACAGGCTTCCCAAAAGGGTCATAGACTGAAACTCCTATAAGCCCCCATGGTTCCCAACCAACCTGTAATCTTTAACAATCAAAAGGGAATCAGTGACTACCAGTGTCCTTCCATGCCAGTGCTCTGAGAGCAATTCATAAGGAGCACTTCACCTAAATCAGAACCCCTATTCTCAATACACCAATAGCCTATGTTGACATTGGTCCCCAAAGCCAAAATACCTGTCTGTGCCTGCAGAAGTTTTGTCATGGTATTTGCAATGGTGGTATTGATGGGACTGACCATGTTGGACTCAATGGTCTCCATGCTCTGCACAAAAAAACACACATTTAAGAATCAGCTCAGTTATATCTCTATCCAACATTGTGTGCAATCTCCCCGGCAGGTTATTCAGTGTAATAGTGGTGAGTGTGAGAGAATCAGGAAAAAGAAGTGTTGTGAGGTGTAATGTAATGCCCTTCGGCCTGTGGGGAGCATAAAATCCAGCATAGACCTGTTCTGCTGAATGGCCTATTGCTGTACTGTAAAATTCTGTGTAAAATCCTTGAGACAAGTTGGAGCTAGACCCCTCCATGCTTTGTAACATTACGTGCAATCTCCTTGGCAGGCTGCCCAGTACAAAAGAAGCTGTTGTGTGGATGTGGTGCAATGACAGTAGGAGAGCGAAGGGAAGCAAGGGAGGGGATTCTCACAATTAGTGAGATTGTAACTGATGGCAGTTTGAGCAGAGAATAAGAGAGCAATATTCTGGCCTTAACAATTTTAGTGAAATTGTTGAATTTCTTCTGACACTGCAATCATGTCCTGGATGCTCTTGAAATGAACATATTCTGCCATCTCTTCCCTCTGTGAGTGGCATTGATGATTGGAGGTCCTCCTGAACCCTGAGGGGTATAGCAAGTCCCTCGTCCTGTTCACTGCCTGCACCAGGGTCTCCAAGGCACCATCCCAGAACCTTGTTGCTGTCTCATCGCTTTCTTCAGGCAAATCTCTGCATCTAAAAGTGTGTCTGCACCTAAATTATACTTCCCATTTAAGAACTGCTAGCTGCCTTTAAGCGGCGTCATTGATGCTCAATATACGTCCCTCTACAGTGATGTAAAGAATGAGTTGCACAGGTAGCATGACTGCATGTCTGAATGATTTAAGTGAATAGGTAGCACGAATATTGCAATTGCCATGTGTCCCCTGCCTCGTCTGCACCACATTCTGGGCATGATCAAATTTCTAGGTCACTTACTTTATACACCAGCTAAATAAATGTTCAGAGCTCGCCTTGCAAAACTGCATGGACCAAAAGTTCACACAAGGACATCTGGAGGTACTTTAGTTCTACAGATAAGTGCATAATCAATCTCATTCTAAGCTACATGACTTCATTGTAAACTGTAATTTATTCATGAATGAAAAGCAAGAGAATGTGGAATAATTTAATTTAAACCTGCTGTTATATTCTGACAACTGTTATATTCTGATGTTGGAGATACACAAACTGTTGTCAGGGATAGCTTGTGGTCATGAATCAGAGAATGGACTGCATGTGACTATCTGGCATTGCAAAGTTATTGCAGTCTGCTTCAAGGGACCTGCACTGCAGTGTTGCACGAGAGCCTCTTGTTGTTGGACAGGTACAGGCCTGAGAATACTGTTAAGTCCTGACATTATTAATATTTAGTTTTAGAACTTTGTTTAATCAGGCATTCAGACTTGGACTGAAAAGTGTTGAGTAACGCGCACACCACATAAGTGCCAAGCAATAGCCATCTCCAACAAGGGAGAATCGAACCATCTCCCCATGACATTCAATGGCATTACCATTGCTGAATCCCCGATTATCAACATCCTGGGGGTTACCATTGACCAGAAACTGAACTGGACTAGCCATAAAAATACTGTGGCTACAAGAGCAGGTCAGAGGCTAAGAATAGTGTGACAAGTAACCCAGCTCTTGACTCCCCAAAGCCTGTCCACCATCTACAAGGCACAAGTCAGGATTATGATGGAATACTGTCCACTTGCCTGAATGAGTGCAGCTCCAACAACACTCCAGAAGCTTGACACCATCTAGGACAAAGCAGCCCACTTGATTGGCACCACATCCACAAACGTTCATTCCCTCCACCACTGATGCACAGTGGCAGCAGTGTGTACCATCTACAAGATGCACTGCAGAAACTCACCAAGGTTCCCTTGACAGCACCTTCCAAACCTGCGCCCTCTACCAACTAGAAGGACAAGGGCAGCAGGTGCATGGGAACACCACAATCTTGGAACTCTCTCCCTAACAGCACTGCGGGTGTACCGACAACACATGGACTGCAGCGGTTCAAGAAGGCAACTCACCACCATTGTCTTAAGGCCAATTAGGGATGGGCAATAAATCTAGCCTAGCCAGTGATGCCCACATCCCGTGAGCAAATAAAAATCAGAACAAAAGGACTTGATAAAGTGAGCGTATGAGTTTTGTTGTTGGGGCAGCAAGTCTAAAGGGACATTGTGATCTATACTGTGAAATGTTGAATCTGCAGTTACACTAAGACTCTTGAGGTGTAAATGGTTCAATTTTGTCACCAAACGTATTTATAAGTTAACACGGTCACACTGAACCTGGATTGCAAGAGTTTATGTGACGGTGGAAGTCACATTTGCAGTGACAGCCTTCCTAGCAGCCAACATTATGGCTCCCAAGGATTTTGAAGCCCAGTGAGCTGGTGAGACTGCCCAGAAAATGCCGACAAACAGATGAACATGTCACATATTTAAAACATTCTTTGGGAAGACAAAATGTTAAAAGCAATTTTCAATCTGATTATTATGAACATTAACGTAGTCAGACATCATAAATTACTATAGGTGACTACCATTTATAATGATTGCTAATTGTATATTAATTGTATAATTGTATTCAAGTGGTGGTAATTAACTGGGGATTCAGTTTAGTTCCGATAAATAGGGACAGACTGAAACCGGGGGCTCGGTTAGGAGGTGCATATTTGTAATGTGTATCTCTATAAAGGAAGCTTATAAAAGTGTGTAAAGATTGGCTCCAGTCCTTCCTTCACCACCTGGCTTCCGGGAATAGAATCAATTGGCAGAGAATGGTTGCCGAAAGGCAAAGTTGGAAACTAGGGAAAAATTACAGACAGAAAACTAAAGTTTGAGTGGCCATTGGGGAAATGCCAGAAAGAAACTGTAAATTGTCAGGGTATTTTTACCTTTCGAAGGTCGTGGAGTCTGAAACATATGGCCAGTGGATAGGTGGACACCAGTTACATCCCTACCGAAGAGGAAACAAGGTTAAGGCCTTGGCGTTGTCGCTTCTCTATATTAAGTAAAATTCGAAGTAGTGTAATTTGGGAAATGGATGCCTGTTAGTTGGTTAATGAAGGTTTGGACCTTCTAATAGAGCTCCTGGATGAAATCTACAATGTGGTTGACTCTTAACTACCCTCTGAAATGGCCAGCAAGCCACTCTGTTTTATCAAACCATTAAAAAGTCTATAAAAAGCAATGAAACTGGATGGACCACCCAGCATTGACCTAAGCACTGGAAACGACAATGGCAAACTCAGCCCTGTCAACCCTGCAAAGTCCTCCTTACTAACATTTGGGGGCTAGTGCCTAAATTGGGAGAGCTGTCCCACAGATTAGTCAAGCAACAGCCTGACATAGTCAGATTCACGGAATCATACCTTACAGATAATGTCCCAGACACCACCATCACGATCGCTGGGTATGTCCTGTCCCACCACAGGACAAATCCAGCATTGAGAATGGCAAGGGTGTAGAATGTACTCTGGGTGGGGGACTTCAATGTCCATCACTAAGAGTGGCTTGGTAGCACCACTACTGACTGAACTGGCTTGATTTTCCTAATGATGCCCAATGGTTACCTGATTTGGAAATAGTCACATACTAGACAAAGGTATCAATTGTCATGAAGCTATTAATGTATGTAACATTCTGGAAAATATTTTTCTTTTAAAATAGAGGTTTAGCCTGTGTGTGTGTCTTAATTGGATTAAAGCCAGCTAGTCTGGGTGCTTTGATGTGTACTAGTTTTGATATGTAAGAGAGATAGCGTGCATTTGCATTTTTTGAACTGAGCATTCAAGAAGTAGGGTGAAAATGGATACTAATAAAATTGGTACTATGAAAGGGGTTTTATTGTTAGAGAGTTTAGTTCAGAGGTTGTTGACACAATGAGAATTAACATTGAATGGGCAGTGGTAGGTATAACAAGACAACTGTTTTGGGTATGCGGAGTTGAGGCAATGTGAGAACAAAAGGCAGCTGCAAGCCTTCAACTGGCTCCACAGGAACCAATGTGAAAAGAACCTCATTTTGAATTCGTTAGGTGTTTGGTTAAGTCTATGGATTGCTGTTACCTTAATGGAGATTATTTTGGGAATTTGTTAAAAGTTATGATAGTAATAATTTGAAGCCATGTGTGTCTATATTTTAACCCGTGTAAATTAATAAAATGTTTCATTCAATTTAATGTAAAGCCTTGAGAACTGGTGGTCTGATTCTTGAATTTAGAGTCACATCTCAAACATAACACTTAAAATTATAGGCCATGACAGTTGTTTAATGTTTCCCTCTGGGATTTTTAAATAACTCTGCTTTACCAACTGCATTTGTCATAACACAGTGCAGTGGAAGGATTAAAGACAGGCAGAATGAGGATGAAGGCACCTTTAGCAGATCCGGCTATTACAGCAGAAGACAAAATTGGAATAATAATGATTGGTGAATGCATCACAAGAATGCCGAAGGAACAGCTAATAGGTGCTTCATGTGTGATTCGAAGTATCACTAACAGTGCAAAGCCCAAAGCAAAGAGCCAGAGTCCTTGAAATGACACATGAAGAAGAGTATTCTGAGAAAGAGAAGCCAAATAATGATGAATGTGAACAAAATATACTAGTCACAAGGAGTTTAAGTCCTGTTATGTATGTGTTAATTGGAGAATCGTTTAACTGCACAGTACTAGATAGTGCTTGCACTTCAACAGTATGTAGGGCAGTTTGGTTAAAATGTTATCTGTAGTGAAGTTCGATGAAAGGTTAAAGAATATTAAAGTAGTATTTACCTCAGGTTTGATGGTGACAACACATTATGGTTACTAAAGAGAGTTGTAATTCCATATGCTTCGAATGTGGGATGTCATAAGATGGTTGTGTTTTAAAATGTTTCCTTTAATTTAAGGTTAAATAGGGTGTACTACATCCTAAATAAGGTGTACTGAAGAGAGGGGTTGGCAATCATACTAAATTGACTGGAGAGAGGCCCATGTGACCTGCAGTCGAAACCTATAGAAAATCAAGCGCCAGTTTTCACACCTTGAGATAAAAGAGAGGCAGCTGCTTTTCCAGACACACAGACTCAGAGGAGACAGAAACAACAGCTGTGATGAAAAGCAGAGGAAAAGACTGTCACCAAGCAGGATGCCTATGAAAACCGGTTCTCTGTTCAAAGAGATGGAAATCTTGCCCTGTGATTCTTTCCGTCAGTCGCCGGCAAATTAATATTTCTTTTTGAAAGTTATCGGTCTTTACAGGGATTGTAACACGTGAAATAGCTGGAGTAAGATATTTAGTAAGTACTGACGTAGTCTTTAGTGACTTACCTATGTTGCTGAGTAAATCTTCTATGAAAAAGTCACAAATGAAACCATTCACTAAGTAGTGAGGATCGATGAAAGGTTAAAGAATATAAAAGTACCAAGGCTCAGGTTTGATGGTGACAACACATTATGGTCACTAAAGAGAGTTGTAATTCCATATGTTATGAATGTGAGACTTTATAAGCTTGATAAGGCAATCATTTTTGGAAAGTCAGTGGATCTGTAGTTTACCCAGTCAGGACATTACTGAATCCCACGATTGTCCAACATACAGCATGCGGGCCACAAGATGGCGTGTTTCCTGTGGCTGCATAATTAATGAGGTGGGAATGGGACGTTATAGCGCGAAAAGCCAGTATTGCGGCTGGCAGGTTAAATGTCAATTGCCGCACTTTGTGTAAATCTGGGACGATTCCACCCTGTGTGAGTGAATCTTTGTGTCTGTGTGAGTTTTTAAAAAATTATTTCACGGGATGAGGGCGTTGCTGGCTAGGCCAGCATTTATTACCCTTCTTGGGTAATATTATTGCCTTCTTGAACAGCTGCAGTCCATGTGGTGTAAGGTACACCCAACATCCAGTTCCACTCCTTTCAGACTTTTCTTTTTAATGGATTGATACAACTGAGTGGCTTGTTAGGCCATTTCAGAGGGCAGCTAAGAGTCAACCACATATAGCATGGAAGGATGGCAGACGTCCTTCCCTAAAGGGGCATTAGGGAACCCAGTGAGTTTTTACAACAATTGGCAATGGTTTTGTGATCATTATTTTACTCCTAATTTCAGATTTTTATTGAATTCAAATCCCACCATCTGCCATAGTGGGATTCAAACCCAGGTCCCCGGAGCATTATCCTGGGCCTCTTGATTACTCATCCAGTGACAATACCACTATGCCAGAGTGAGTCTGTGTGAATGTGTGAGAGCAAGATCCCTGAGACTGGGACACACACATACCTTTCCCCTCCTCCTTTTCCAAAAACCTATCCACAAATCAGGCTGGAAGAGGAGAAAAAACCCAGGTTGAAAGGCAACTTGCTTCTGACCCCCACTTCCCAATGAATTCTGCGAGGCCAGCTCAGGGCGTGTGCCACCAGAGGCGAATGCAAGATCAGTGTTAGTTAAACCCAGTTCCTTAGCTTGGCCCTGGTATCCACCCTTTCCCTGGTGATGAGGAGTTGGGGCCTAGCCCGTCTCTCTAGTCCTGCTTCTTAAGGGAAATGGCAAAAAAAGATTTTATTGGTTAGCTCTGCTGCTTGTCACTTTTTAATGGTCATTTTTATTAATTTAAAAAAAAAATTATCAGTGTATTACTTTGACATTGATTTTCTTTGAAATTCATGTTGTGTCAAACCTTATCTTTCTGACATTTGCTGATCTGCCCCTTGAGTGACAAAAAAAATTGAATTGTGACCTCTCACGCAAAAAGGCTGGACAACCCTGCTGTATTTCCTGAACAAAAAAAAATGGTTTCTCATCATAGCGTTAGACATAATGAATGGCATCAGATGATAAGAATCGGAAAGCAAAAAAAAGATTGTCACAATTTGCTCACCCTACTTGTGACAGGTTAAAAATCCTGCTAAAAGACGTAAGTGTTTTTGATGAAGTGAATGTAAGGGTATTAGAGGGGATTAGTGAGGATTGTGAAATTTGAATGACGTGGTATATCCCATTGTAAGCCTTCTATTGGCACATGACTTTAATGAGGTAGTTGCTATGGGTATTGGACAAAGACAGAAATGTTTTCATTCTACATTTTATAAATCTGGTGACCAGATTTAATCTTTCTACATAGCAACCAGACGTGGGACATCAGCGAAGTATCTGACTGATATTGAGGAAATTTTCCAATGACAAGTACAGAGGCATTTGTGAAATATGAACATTATGGTCATGAACACCGCAGCTGAAGCTCTTTCAGCAACGGACTTTGTGAAAGGAATCATGTGTAATCGATGAAATGGTGCATAAAATTTTTACCAATAAACCAATCTGTGAATTGACAACTGCCCTGGTATGGTTGGTTCATGCAAAGAATTCACTCCAGATAGTTGGAAGATATAGTTCCTATCAATTATTCTGTAGGTAAACTCCCAAATTGCCTTCTGCTCAGTACAACAGTCCTGCTGCTCCAGAAGCTAGTACAATTAGTTCTGTTTTTCTGCACATTTGAATGCTTTTCTTTGCAGGCAGACAGGTTTCCATTAAGGTCGCAGTCTCGGAGAAAACTCAGAGCACTGAAGCAATGTATAAGGCAATTGGAGACAGAAGTTAATTCAGGAGATTTGGTATAGCATAAAAGAGAGGGTCATAGGGATTGAATAGGCCCTGATAAAGTAATAGGTCATGATGGTAAGACAGTACTTATCAATTACGGCAATCAAATCATTAAGGTTCGTTCCTCATGATTAATTGGAATTAATGACTTAATCTTGGACTCTGAGTAGCTGATAAAGTAAAAAAGCAGTCTGTACCTCAAATGTTTGTGTTTGTGATGAAGACCCTGAGGCACAGCATGTGACAGATCAATGGCTGGCTAGTGGTAATGTGAATGGTCATGACACACAGGACAGAGCTATCACATCCAAAAGCGAATTGTCCAGAGTGGATACTCAGATGACAGCTATTCCAGAGGGGTCCAGTGAATTGAGGAATATGACGAATGTGGAATGTGCAGGAAGGGCTGCTGGCGAGTTGAAATATTGGTTGAATGTTCAGGATGATGGACAAGAGGAGCAGCCGAAGGACTGGCAAAATGGGATGAAAGGGTAGAAAGTAAGAAAGTGGAGTGAAAGTATGATAAGTGAGCCCTGAAATGATTCTTATGGCAGTAAATGATCTTGTACGAGGGAAATGACCTCCGAAAACGCAAGAGGGAGATCTTGCTTATAGTAGTCCTGACAGGCATAAAAGTGAAGTAGAATCCATAGCTTTAATAGATCAGACAATGAAATAAAGACCACAGAGCAGTTATGTAACAGCTAAAAATAGAAATCCTCATGATTGTGAAGTTTGGCTTCCAATGAACCTGAGGGTAAACTAAGAGAGGCATAACAAAGGGAGTTAGGTAGTTGGAGAGGGTGGGAGTTTATTCTGAGATACCAGATAAAGGTCAACCAAATTTGTTGCGTAGCTTGATTTGTACTGAGAGAGTCCTTGCAGATGAGGCTTTTAAGGCTAAAGTGAAGCTAGTTGCTAGGAGTGTTAAAGAGCGACTGGGTGATACTAATATTATGGTGGAATCACCCACAGCTGGAAAAATAATCGTAAAAATGTTTTTAGCTCTTTTTGCCACATATTCATGTGAGTGTAGATCGATCGACATAAAAGCTGCATTTCAGCTAGTTGATACTTCTCTGAAACCACCCAAAGAGGCAAAAGAGGCAGATTGAAAGATATGGAAACTAAGCAAATACATCTATAGCCTGAATGATGCTTCCAGGGTGTGGTAATTTTGGTGCAATTTGTTTTGCTAAAGATATGTTGTATTCAACTAAAAGCAAATCCCCGGATAGTATCATAAAGAAAAACTTGCAGGCATCTTCATTATGTATGTTGATGATTTCTTACAGGGTGTTACTGGAATTTGAGAAATATATTATTAATAAGATTAGAGTAAAATTTAAAATTGAGAGTCAGGCTTATGGGGCTTGTAAATGTAATGCTTCAGATATTAAGCAAATTAGGTCTGGAATAACTTTAAGTCAACAATCCAGGATGAATGCTACTGCCATCCTGGTTAACCACACTAGGTCATCATAGAAAGGTGATTTTATATCTAAAGAGACCGAGCAATTGCAAAGCTTGATTTGTTAATTGAATTGGTTAGGCATTCAAACTAGGCCTGATGCTAGTTTTGCTGTGTTGGAGTTAAGTACTACAATGAAATATCCTAAAGCCGAGAATGGTTTATGGGCAAATAAAACATTAAAAAAAAAATCTGGATAGATACACATTCAAGTCCCTAATCTTAGGTGATGCAAAGAACATGAAACTAATCATTTTTAGCTATGCTTGACCTTCTAATCTTCCAGTGCAGCTGGTTTTGTAATATTTCTGATGGGTGCAAATGGGAAATGTTGTCCTTTAGCATAAGAAGCTAAGAAAATAAAAAGGGTTCTTAAAAGTACTTTGACTGCTGAAACACTGGCTCTTGCAGAGGCATTTTCTTTCATTCATTCATGGGATGTGGGTGTTGCTGGCTAGGCCAGCATTTATTGCCCATCCATAATTACCCTTGAAAAGGTGATGGTGAGCTGCCTTCTTGAATTGCTGCAGTCCATGTGCTGTAGGTACACCCACAGTGCTGTTAGGGTGCGAGTTCCAGTATTTCAACCCTGCAACAGTAAAGGAATGGCAATATATTTCCAAATCAGGATGGTGAATGGCTTGGAAGGGAACTTCCAGGTGGTATTTCCCATGTTCCTGCTGCTCTTTTCCTTCTAGATGGCAGTGGTCGTGGGTTTGGACGGTGCTGTACAGGATATGGGATTCTAATTGTCAAATATTTTGATGAGATTCTGTACAAGGGGAGTCTTGAAGATACTATACTCATTGAATGATATGTAAATAATCATTCCTTGTGAGACAAAGTACACTGTTTGAAAAGTGTGAGTGAGAAAAGGATACAGGTTGACCTTGCTGGTTTGAAACTAATGCTGCAAAAAGGAAATCTGTAAAATTAAATGGGGGGGATGCAGTGATCAACTCTGATTATGTATGCATTTTTTTTTAAAAAACTAAGAAACCATTAGGTGTCTTAGAGGAGGGGTGGGTATCTCTGAGTTCTAAAGTTCAGGAGTCACAGATTACCCAAAATAGGCGTTCATGAACTAATAAGTGATATTAAGGTAGTTGAAGTTGTTAAAACATGACAGTTTAGATATGATCCATAAGCTAAATAGTTAGGAAAATCACCTGACCCATGACAGGTAAGAACGGTTTACTGATCCCGGAGGACAAACAGATGGAGGACACAGAATGTGTTGATCTCTGTAGTTTGTGGTGGTAGCCTTCTGCTCAGTAGCTGAAGTGTTTGGAAGCTTCTTCCATCTTCCCTGACCATCTGAAAAAGGCAGCTGCCTGACGAGGGCTGCCCCCTGCTTCTGTGCACCCGTAACTATACCTAATTTCTAGGGGTCAGTTGTTTGACTAATATCAATCACTTGTTTGAATAGTTCTAGCCAATGACCGCAGGACAGGTGTCCAAGGTGGCCATCGTTTTAGCTCAAGGTCATCTTTTAGTTTACCTCATGCTGGGAGTCATTTGTTAGTCTTTACTAGACACATATATTTAAGAGGGTATAAGGTGCCATCCTAATGACTTAGGAATGTCAACACGGAAGCCTGAACCAGGAGACCTTGACATTTCTGGGGACTGTTTATGTGCTATTCCTGAGAGAGAAGAGAAACAACTTTTCTGCCGGGTGGCTGTGCCGATTAATTCCAAAAGAATGCTATAATATTCTGAAATATACAATTTCTTACATACCTCACAAGGCAATGCTTAGCACAAAATATGGAAGTATTTGATTTCTTTTGGTTTGAAATTTGGTTTGTACATATAATTTCTAATTTGTATTTAAAGAGAGGGGAAGGTATTGTGAATTATATATTAATTGTGTTTAATTGTATTCAAGTGGTGGTAATTAACTGGGGATTCACTTAGGAATAGACTAAAACTGTAGGGGCGAGGTGAGGAAGTACATGTTTGTGATGTGAATCTCTGTAAATAAAGCTTATATAAGTGTATAAAGATTGGCTCCAGTTCTATCCTTCACCATATGGTTTTCTGGAATAGAACAAGAATGTCATAATAATATTACAACAGTGCAAATGAGTTCTTACAGATGAATTACAAATATAAGTAAAAAGTAATCTGAAGTAAATGGATTTCCCCAAGGCCAGTTAGTATGCGTAGATTGTAGTACTGTACATGTCATCAATTGGTTGCCCATGTCCCATTTCAAAAAAGGTGATTTGAGAGGCAGGTGTGGTGGGGGTGGAGGTGGAGGAAGTGGGGCTTCCCAATGTCTGTGGGGTGAAATCCTGAGGCATTCAAAGCAAAAAGATCAGTTTGTGCCCAGGCTGATCTCATCCAGGGTGGAATTGGGAGCACAGCAATGAACTCCAGTGACCTTGGTCAGGAAGTTTAAGAAAAAAATTAGGAAAGGGAATTATCAGTCTGCGTTCCTTGTCTGATCACTATCATAACCCAGCCACAAAAGTAAAGATATACTCCTTGGGAGGGATTAGGATGGTAGTTGACTTTGATAGCTCTCCAATTAAATAGTTTACTCCTACTAAATGGACAATTGGATAAGAAGTGAAGTAACTGCTGGCACAGTCCCTACCTTTCCAGGAGGAGGAAACAAAAACAATAAAGTTGGTGACATTGTTTAGTACATAAAGTGTGGAATGTTAAAAGGCCATGCTGTGTACAATTTGGTTTCGTGGATTCTGCCCAATATTTTTAGTTTCCTGGGAGAAAGATCTGTAAAATTTTCTCAGTTCTCCAGAGATAAATGTGCAAAACTCCAGAATGTTTATTCAGCCTTCCAACCTCCATTGTTTAAATTTTATTGCTCGCTTTCCATTATCCAAAAATCCGGTTGAAGGAAAATGGAAATAAATAATGTACATTTTTCATCAAAATTTATGATCCACAAACAGAATCATGCAATGAACAGATTGAGGATGTGATTCCTGAGAAGCCAATTACAGTGAAGCTGCAATAATTATCCTTTAACACTTATGTAGCAGCTCATAAGCCACTTAATAAGTATAAACAGCAGTGCTGGAGCATGATTTTTATTAATGATAAACGTATTGCTATCTATTTGTAAAATTACAGTTTACCATCCAGGTACTGGTGTCATTCGTAATGGAGATTTTTTGTGGAGAGAATAACTTGCATTTATATAGTGCCTTTAACATATAAAAACTTTCCCCAGGGTTCCTTATGGAGGAAAATAGAAAATGGATACCAATAAGTGGGAGGGTTAAGAGAGGTGACTAAAAGCTTGGTATTAAAGGTAAGTTTAAATAAGGTTTTTAAAGGTGGAGCAGATAGAGGTGCTTAAGGGGGAGTCCTCGAGAGTAGATCCAAGGGGCAAGATTTTTCAGATAGTGGGGTTTCCCACCCAACCACCGAAAAGATCGGCACTGATGTCGCCTGCCCCGCACTCTCCTTGGAACGCTAGTTGGCTGGAGGTGAGATTTCCACCACACACTTGGGAGGAAGCACCGCCTCAGAGATCTGCCGGCCAATCTGATTGGTCATTATGATTTACTTACAGCCACTATATACATATTGGGACCTCTACACGAAGTTGGAACTTCTCCCTCCAGATCTCGGTTACTCAATCATGTGATGTTACATCATCATTCCATCAGCATCATGTGTTGCTGATGTTAACCCTTTACTCTACAGATCCCCTGGGATTCGACTCATCAGGATTTCACTGTAAATGTGTTTGATGTCCAGTGTTGCCAATCTTGATGATAAATTAGAAGTGGAATTATTTACTTTTGGTTGTTGCAATTTACTGCAGAGGTTTCATTGTTTTTGTGAATGATATTTCATAGATGTGGAAAAATGACAGTGTACCTTGGAGTTAAGGTAATGATCTGACACAGAGACTCTAAGCACCTCCCCTGCTACCCCACTCACTCAAGCAAAATGAGTGGTCCCACAAAATCGGATTTTTTTTGTTATTCATTTATGGGATGTGGGTGTCACTGGCTAGGCCAGCATTTATTGCCCATCCCTAATTGTCCTTGAGAAGGTGGTTGTGAGCTGCCTTCTTGAATCGCTGCAGTCCCTATGGTGTAGGTACACCCACAGTGCTGTCAGGAAGGGAGTTCAGGATTTTGACCCCTTGACAATGAAGGAACGGCGATATATTTCCAAGTCAGGATGGTGTGTGGCTTGAAGGGGAACTTCCAGGTGGTGGTGTTCCCATGCATCTGCTGCCCTTGTCCTTCTAGATGGCAGCAGTCATGAGTTTCGTAAATGCTGTCTAAGGAACCTTGATGAGTTCCTGCATCTTGTAGATGGTACATACTGCTGCCAATTCGCGTCAGTGGTGGAAGGAGTGAATGTTTGTGGAATGGGTACCGATCAAGCGGGCTGCTTTGTCCTGGATGGTGTCAAGCTTCTTGAGTGTTGTTGGAGCTGGGTCATCCAGGCAAGTGGAGAGTATTCCATCACACTCCTGACGTGTACCTTGTATACGGTGGACAAGCTTTGGGGAGTCAGGAGGTGAGTTACTCGCCACAGGATTCCTAGTCTCTGACCTGCTCTTGTAGCCTCAGTATTCATATGGCTAGTCCAGTTCTGTTTCTCTTCTAGCCAATTCCCAGCAATTCAGCTGGAATGCCATTGCCTTTGACTCCACTGGTACAATGCCCATTGCACTTGAGCTCTAGTAAGTGAGAGGTCATGTATTCTTTGTTGTGAGAGATCATGTATTCTTTGTTGTTTGTATGTCTGGTAACAGCAAATGGATTGTGAGGTATATTTTGCTCTGTATATAAAGGTTTAAAAAATGATGAGCCTATTCCTGGTAGTTGGTCAGAATTCAGTACAATAATTTTACAAACAGAGCAAAATATACTCTGTGGTCAACTGCAAAGAGTATCTCAACAAGGACTGGGAAAGGACATTCTATATAATTACAGATAGAGATGAAAGCCCAGGCAGCTTTCCTAAACTATGAATGTATCTCAAAATATGTGGTGGCCATATCCATCCCAGCAAGATGCTCACAGTGACTTTTCACTCCTGTCACAAGCTTGCAGTATTGCTAAGGTTCTAGGCAGTTTTTGAAGCTTCCTTAATTGTGATGTAACAATTATTATAATGTTTTAAATTCAGTAGGTTCTAGAACAAAACACTGTACTGTTAAAGATGTAGCGCCACAGCAGTTGCATACAGTTTGGTTTTTCTTTAAACGTCTATTTTTAAAAACGATCCACAATAAAACGCTGGAGTAGAACTGGTGATGAGTGGATCTGTTCGCAGGACATTTTCTTGGGTTATATCTCCCCAGGATTTCTGCACAACTATTTCAATGATGAAAGGTTGAACACAGAACTCCACTGAGGAGTTCTGTAAACAGACTGCATTTTTCATGATGTTTAATGTATCTGTTTGATTTTAATAAACTGGCTGGGACTTCTCTCAGGTTAGTACCTCAGAGTACATCCTCTTCAATTGACTGCTCCTTTAAAATTATTGTCAACTCAGCCTTCATGGGACCAAATGTAGTAATAAAATAACGACAAGCCTCTATGTACATTTCTGTTTGCTTTCCTAAAGGGTAAGAATGCTTAAGCTGTGAAAATACCTTAAAGGAGCTTGGTATTCTCAAAAAGAAGTGTTTAGGCCGTTGGATAGAGTCGTCATTGTAAGGCCACCTTTTGTAAAGTGTGCTAGCCATTTAATTACTAAAAATTATGAAATTGTTAGCACTATGCGTAATATGTGACATTAAACCTATCTATCATCATCCTGCTATTAATAATTGTACTACAAGAGTGTTAATTTGTTCCACATTTATGTTCTCAGCGGTGATTTTTAAGAAGAGCAGATACAGTCAGTTCCAGAAAGCTTTGTTTTTGTACTCTTGTTGCATTTGGTTACAGTAATTATTTATGTCAGACAGGTTGCTGCATATAATCCAGAGGAAATATATTAATACACCTTGAGAACCAAGTAGCTGCAGCTCAAACAACCTTAGCAGAATCCCTTTCTGTATATTTCACTCTTGCTTTTCTTCCTTTGTTCTTCATTCTTTCAGGTGTGACGGTAGGAAAATGGATTTGGATTTAATGAACATGTGTGTCCTAGCAGGAGGTACACTTGCCATACCCATTCTAGCTTTTGTAGCTTCATTTCTACTGTGTCCTGCAGCACTCATCAGATTCTATTACTGGTAAGTGTACATTTGTTCAGCTATAGTGATGGTTATATTTATTGTGAATGTCATTATACTTATTTATTCATACAGAATAAGCAAACAGCTACTTGGTTATCATAGTCCTTGCTCCTTCCATCTCATCCCAATCCTCAAGGGTCCAGGCTATGACTCTGGCCTCAACCCTTAAGTGGTTTGACTTCTACCACTACTAACCAGCTATGCCTGGTGAGACCAAACTGACCTGTGCTGGCACTGCACTACATCCCAACTGAAGTACAGTCCTCCAGATTTAGGGGGTCCTTGTTCTGCTTATATGTCCACCTCTGTAAGGCAGCACAGCAGACTCACATTTAACACTAGGACAGGGTGTATAAGAGTCCTGGCCAGTTTGTAGCCAGCCCACTGGAGTTTTGTCAGACTTGAAGGGAAAAGGAGGTGAGTGGGGAATTCATTGGAAAGGCTAAGCCATTTTGAGCTAGTTTCTGCACCTCTGTGTGGTGAGCTATCCCAGTTTGGCCTAGGATCCAATTACAATTTTGGGCCCTGTAAGTCTTATGTTACTGCAGCCCAAACTGTAGGATATGAATTTTACAGCAGTAATTCTGCTTACAGCAACATCCTGAACTTAGCCGTATCATCAGGGAGAATTAGAGGAGAGGCCGAATACTTCACCACACTTGGAGATTCAAAAACTGGAAATGTATTATGAAGTGTTATTCAGAACTAGTCGTGTACTCTCCTTTTAAGGAGTCATGTACTGTCCACTTTGGCAAAGGCATACCCTTCTTCTCAGTCAGGTAATGGCGAATGGTACAGATCGGGATTTGGGGGCAAGGGGAATGCTATGTCAGACTTGAAGGGTGCTGGCTTCAATCTATGATCTATGCTGAGTTAGGTGATCTTAGAGCAGTAAGCAAGGGCGCTACCGGTGACCTACCTGAATGAGGAAGGGGAAATTAGGCACATCTCCTGTTCTTGATTGCTACACAGCTCCTGTTGAAAGTGTGCATTGTCTGAACATTGAGTGAGGACAGGATAAAGCTTGGCTGTTTTTCTCCCCCACCCCTAGTTCATAGCCTGAGATTGAATTCTTAGTGGAGCTCGCTCTCTCACATATTGCAAATTATAGCTATTTGAGCAAAGCTCAGAAGGTAGCTAGCACCTGTGCTATCATATGCCCGCAGGATGTCAATGTCTTCATGGATAATATGGGAGGAGAGAAAAGGAATAAAAAGTTACCTGCGGCCACATGCATCATATAGTTAAAAGGCATTAAAGGTTGGTCACACCAATAGGCATATCAGTTTTCAATCAACAGTTATTTAGAGGTGGTTTTCAGCCAAGCTGAGACCAGTTTTTTTCAATGTGGGCCCCATTCTGAAAATGATAAAACTATGGAAAGAAAGGAGAACAGGTAAAATGGTTTAAACCTCAAAAAACCTATAAACTATAGAATAGACTGAATAATTAGCAATAAAATGGAAGAGGAGATACTGGGCATATGGAAGACAGAATGTATGGAAATAGCATTTAAAACCCTAATTGAAATTTCAAACAATTTTTTGAGGATTTATTTTAGTTTATACCACAAGTATTATGGTTATAAAACTGCTGACATTTCAATCGTTTTTTTCAACTGTAACATTGGGCTATCAAACCAGGAAATTGCCAATGCTGCATTTTGGGCATGCCGACTTCTGCACTCGATTCTCTCATCTGCACTCCTGTTAGATGAGACTCAGCACCAGGAATAAAATCATACTGAATTTAGCATGTGTACAGCAGGAGAGTGTCAGAAAAGGTTACCTCACAATGCTCAGTCACTGACCCCGCACTCCTAATGGGAAGGTGCACTCAAAGGCAGTGTAGGTTGGAGCTCCATCTCCAGCCAAAGCGCTCTGTTGAGCATGGATCTGTGCTGAGAGTGCAGGATCGGTAAATTGGTCCTACAGTATACCCAGTAATGTAGGATAGGAAACTGGAATACAGCAAAGAGCTTTTCAACAGCAAAGATGTCAGCCTGCTAAAAGTCATCTTAATTTTAAACCTTTTCATTCACTATTGTCATTGCGTTTTGTGTTCTGAATGCTGGCAGTCAGCTTTCCTTAGTGATATATTTTCATCTTTGAAATTAAAAGTTATTGATGTGGTTACAAGAAAAATGTTTTTTCTTTTTCACCCACTGACTATAAATTGAAATACAAAAGCAAAATATTGCAGGTGCTGGAAATGTGAAATAAAAACCAAAAATGCTGGAAATACTCAGCAGGTCAGGCAGCATCTGTGGAGCGAAACAGAGTTAATGTTTCAGGTTGAGGTGACCTTTCGTTCTGATGAAAAGCCATCTCGACCTGAAATGTTGATTATGAATCAAAACTTGTTAGATGCTGCTCGATAAACATATTATTGTGCTCTGGTTCAATATGACAATTATTGCACTGTGATAATATTGCACTTGAGAATATTTCTTTCTCCATAGCAGCTCCTGTAAAGCAAAATTCAGACGACAGAGTAATTGTCACAGTTTCCAGCTAGCTGCAGGAAGCAGTTTCTTTCTGTGATACTGTGTCTTATGTGAAGTTTCGTGGTTAATGAAACAAATCCCATGAAGACCTACCCTCTTTCATCATTCATAACAAGATCATGTTGAAAAGCTTGCAAAAAAACGCAGAAAAACTGTCAGTTTAATTGTATGTGGTAACTTGTAGGCATACTGTACTGTTGTGTTTTTTGCACAGGTACTGGCGAACAACGTTAGGTATGCAAATTAAAAATGCAGACTATGGCAACTATCGATTCTGTTATTCATGCCGTGGGAAACCTGGTAGTAAACCTTCCATTTTGATGTTACATGGATTTTCAGCTCACAAGGACATGTGGCTGTCTGTGGTGAAGGTTAGTTCCTGCTCCAACCATGAATTTCTTTCTTTCAATTTTACAAGATATCTAAAAGATTATGAAGATATTTTTAATGAATACAAGTGACCATTATATTTATATATGCAGCACCTTTCCTCATTTCATTATTCCCTCATTTTCTCAATTCACTCTCTTCCCCTGTGTGCACAGTCAGTTTTTCTGAACAACGACAGACAGGAAAAGACCCTCTGATCCGTCCAGCCTGTCCCACACAATTGTGATGCCTTGTGCATCACAATAGATATAGCCTCCACCCCACACAAAAGCCATGTGATCTCCTGCAAGAGGCAAAAAATTATTAAAAATCCGGGCCAAGTTGGGGAAAAAATTCCAGGGAGATCCTCTCCAACCCAACTAAGTGATAGAAACTGGTCCAGGAGATCCCTGAATTCCCTAGAGTACCTACTTTTGTAAGGGTTGATCTCCAACCAAGCCAGAAACAGATCCAGCTCTCACTTGTAGGAATTCAGTGAATCAGTGCCTATTGCTGAGCTTACAGCTTGTTCCAGGGATTCATTCATCTCTGTGGGAGGAAACTCCAGTCAACTAACATAGCCTTATACAACTGAAAATTGTGATTCCTGGTCCTCTCTAACCTATTTAGTTGAAACAAACTGTTCACTGGAACTTAATGTATTCCTTTCATCATCTAATAACCCTCAACTAGATCATCCCTACGATTATGTTTCTCTAAAGTATAGAATCCCACTCTTGATAACTAAGATGCTTTAAACTTGGATTTAGGCTAATGGTCTCCTTTGCACCTCTTCCAAGGCCTCAACATCACAATTGAGGCCTGAACAAGGTTTTATGCAATGTTAGGTAATAGAGATAGTTTAAGTAAGTTATATTTATATTTGTAGGTGTTAGGAATGAGTTTTAGCTTTAATGTTTAAGTTTGGTTTTTATTTCTGGATCTGTGTGTTAAGAAAAGGTCAAATTGAGTTTTAGTTTCACTTTAAAAGGTGCCTGCATTTCTATTGCAAGTTTTACAACCAATGCAGCTAAGTTAAACAAACAAGAGTAGAGAAACTGGGCTGTTGCCTAGCAACAGGGATCCAGAGAGGCAGGTCCCTCCCACAGAGACACACAGAAGAAACTAGAAACAGCAGTTCTGATTTGGAAACTGAGTTCAATTGGTTTTGAAAGTAGCTGCCAGGAGAGACTGGAGCAAAGGGGACAGATAGCCAGTCCCAAGCTAAAGAAAAGGCCACAAAAATCCAGGGGAGTGGAACAGAAGAAAGTCTTAAAGAAGACCTTTTAGTCAAAGGAAGGACAGGAACTTGGAAAAGGTCCTGTTTAGTGAAGTTAAGAGTGAGGGACAGAGAGAAAGGCTCCAAGCTTCAGAGTTAAAGAAACAAAAGCTGCAGAAAGCACCTTTAAAGCGAGAACAGTCAGAAGGTCCAAAGAGACGGCTGAAGGTCTGTAACTCTTTACTATGAGCATGTGAAGCAGTGTCTACTGTTGACAACTGAGTTGGTGAGAGTGCATGGAGGAAAGCTTGAATGCATGTGGTGACTCAGGGGAGAGGAACATCAGAAGGAGAGTTTGAAATCCTGGAGGTGAACCCTTGCGGAAGGCGTCTGAGAGAAAGCGTCAGTTTGGGAGAAGATTCCAAAGCAGGTTCTTGGAGAGTGGAGATTTGAAACCCTCGTGTGAAAGATGGAGTTCAGTTAGACTAGCTGGCTCATGGTGTAACAAGCGTCTGTGGGGAGTTAATGAGAGATCCATAGCACCTTATTGAGGTAGCATATGTCACTTGGTTTCAGAGAGTGGTGTCTCTGAGCACAGGGTGCCTATAGGTTAATATGGACTGTGTACTTACTGTGAACACTAGAGTATAAGATAGTTTTTGTAACTTGTGCTATCCTCACAAATCTGTATATATCTGTAAAGGTATAGTTGTGGATGAAGGAGTATTGTAATATAGTTCATCTTTTCTTGTTCAATAAATGTTTTATGCTTTTGTTAAATGTTCATTAGTTAACTCCGGTGACTCTGTTCAGTAGCCCCTCTCCACATATCTAAACAAACAAATAAAAGTTAGGATCTATCAAGCTGGGCTCCACTCTGGGATCAGGCTTGTCCAGGGGTAACCTCAGCTGGGATCATAACAAGAAGGACAAAATAGTGTGCCTTGTCATAGAATCACTTGTCCTATGAATGCAGCCAACACCTTAGATATTGCTTCATGGCTCATGAACTTTCAGAGATATATGTACTAGAATTACCAGATCACTTTCTCTCTCCACTTCCTTTAATGCTTTTTCCTGAAGGGTATTTGTATGTTGAACATTTGCCCTACCCATTTCCATAACTCTGTACTTTCCAAATTGAACATCATTTGCCAGATTTGCCTAATTTCCAGAACACTGAGATCCACTTGAGGCAGTAGAGCACTGTCTACAGTCCCAACACCTGTACAGACCCACAAATACAAATAAAGCAGTTTTTATTGGTATCAAAGGAGTGCTTGCATTGCACTTTTCTGAGACATGGATGCCCTGTTATACCAAGCCAACAATACATTTGTCAATCTGACAGGTTTACAAGGGGTGGAGGGTTGGGGTGTGGGTGTTGCTGCTAGCTGCACAAGACCAGTGCTGCAGGAATCAGCAATGCAAGTACCTTGCTAGCATAAATGCAAAAGCAGCTTAAGAGAGCTTTTAGGTTTGATCTTCTTAACTATGTGCTTACTATAGCAAGTCTGATTTTTTTTCACGCTTCTCAACCATAAGGATTAGCTTCGTATTATGTTTTGACAGTGCATAGTTTAAGTTTCAACCCATCTGATAAATAAATATACAAAGAAGATAAAATATTTCAGACTTAGGTGATGGGTTATGCACCAGAGATTACTTGGGGCGATCACCACATCAAAAGGAGTAAAGATTAAGCTATCACACTACATTGTTCAAATTAAAACTAATCATCAAATTAATTTGCACATAAATAATGGCTTTACTCTGTGGACATTATTAATGTGTTAGACTGCTACATGCTCCATGGTAGAGTTTATGGACCATGATACAGCCCTGCATCAATGTAGAGGTGAGTGGTTGGTGCACAACTAATGGAATGGTAGAAAACAACTGAATATGTTTCATTTCTTCCTCCCATTTCTGCTTTTCTCCTTTCCTGAAAGTGGTGGTTCATGCTGAGATATAGTCCATGGTCACTTGCAGTTATCCAGTGCCTTTATACGAGAGGCTATGTGTTAGTGAGTGCCACCAGGAGACTCAACTGCTGCCTAATTTTATCCTCAGCCAATGTGTATAAGTGTCTATTAGGGAGTTCTGATCAGGATCAGGCACCACACTTTAGGAAGGATGTGAAGGCAAGATTCACGAAAAGATTCACAAGAATAGTTCCAGGGATAAGGAACTTCAGTTACGTAGTTACATAGAAGCTTTTGTTCTTCTTCTTAGAGAAGAGAAGATTGAGGAGATTTGATAAAGATAGTCAAAATCATGAAGGGTTAAGACAGAGTACATGGAGAGAAACTATTCCCATTGGTGGAAGGATCTAGAACCAGAGGACACCGATTTAAGTTGATTGGCAAAAGAAGCAACAGCAACATGAGGAATTTTTTTTTCTCTCAGTGAGTGGTTGGGATCTAGAATGCACTGCCAGAGAGTGTGGTGGAGGCAAATTCAACTGTGGCATTTGAAAGGGAAATGGATCATTATCTCAAGAAGAAAAAAATTCAGGGCTTTGGGTAAAAGGCGGGGGAATGGTACTAGGTGAATTGTTCTTGCAAAGAGCTGGTATAGACATGATGGGCTGAATGCCCTCCTTTTGTGCTGTATCCATTCTATGATTCTAGAAATGAGAGCATGTGCCTCCTTTTCTCTACCCAGGGACAGTAAAACCAATTGGAGGGTTCCAGGTGAAATCAGCTAATACAACACTGACTAGAGTTCAAATTTCATGTGGCACCAGCATGTACTTACACACATGATTACTAAACAATGTTTTCAGCTTTCCATTGTAATTAATCTGCATGAATGAAGGTTTATAGCAAAGGTTAAGTAAACATAATCGGTTAAAAAAAAAGCTGATGCAGGAAGGAGCAGTATGTAAAATTGGAGTCATTGGGTTTGCTGGTGTATACATCATTTGTTGCATCTCCACTAAAACAATAGCTGCTGGAATTCCTTCCTGGTGGGCATGCAGTGTGAAATGGGGGCACATCAGGGTGTTCCTGCCAGTTTTCAGCCCTGTAATCAATGGTCACACCCACCCCAATTCTTGTGCCATGTGGCCCTTGCTGCGATCTGCCTCTGTACCCCCTGCACCTAATTAACATAGATTAGAGTGAGAGCAAGATCAGCAGAGCCCTTCAACACCTCTTTGTTCTTTTGTCTATGACATCTTTTGGCTATCTCCACCTATCACTGGCCCTCTATCCAGCTCTACCTGTCCCACCGCCCCCCCCCCCCTTAAACCAGCTTATATTTTACCTCTTTTCTATTTTTACTTAGTTCTGTTGAAGAGTCATACGGACTCGAAATGTTAACTGTGTTCCCCTCCACAGATGCTGTCAGACCTGCTGAGTTTTTCCAGGTATTTTTATTTTTGTTTTGGATTTCCAGCATCCGCAGTTTTTTGCTTTTATCTTAGTGTTTAATTGACTGCCACTTCTCTTCAAGGAATGCCTACCTTGAAGAAGTATTGCTCTTCTCTCCGACAGGATTTCCGTCTCTCTCTTTTGCCTTGTTCATCTTCATTGCTTTCCATTTCTCTCCTGGTGTTTGACAAGGTGTTTACTAAAACCCGCTTTCACAGCCATATTTCCTTCCTCAGTGACTGTCTACCCTTAACGTCACCTATTAGCACATCCCTTAGATAATATCACCACCTTCAACACCTCTTTGGCCTTTTGTCTATGACATCTTTTGGCTATCTCCACCCATCACTGGCCCTCTATCCAGCTCTACCTGTTCCACCCCACCTTAAACCAGCTTATATTTCACCTCTTTTCTATTTTTCCTTAGTTCTGTTGAAGAGTCATACGGACTCGAAACGTTAACTGTGTTCCTCTCTGCAGATGCTGTCAGACCTGCTGAGTTTTTCCAGGTATTTTTGTTTTTGTCCCAGATTTCCTCATTTTGCACTTGAAATGCTCTAGGGATAAGTAAGAAAAAAGATATAGGGTGCAGCTATTGTCTGGAATAGTTGAAACTGATGGAAGTGAGGAGTTTTTGAACCTGCTGAATGAGTCTTAATTAGGGCTTCTCGGTAAGCTATTTGGAGCAATTCTTTTAACATTGTGTCTATACAGCCTTGGGCATGCTTCTGAGTGCCTGTGGGAGTGCGAGAACAGTTGGGGATTTAGAACATGTAGCGAGGCCTTCTCAGATGCAGATTTTTCGTTCCCTATGTGCATTCCTTTGTGTGTGATTATCATGGAGGAAAGGACAATAGGGCAGCACTGAAATTTTATTCTTTAAATGGGCCGTGGGCTTCGCTGTCTAGGCCAGCATTTTTATTGCCCATCCCTAATTTCCCTCGAGAGGGTGGTGACGAGCTGCCTTCAACAACTGCTGCAGTCCATGTGGTGTGGGTACACCCACAGTGCTGTTAGGAAGGGAGTTCCAGGATTTTGACCCAGCAGCAGTGAAGGAACAGCGATATATTTCCAAGTCAGGATGGTGAGTGACTTAGAGGGGAACTTCCAGATGGTGGTGTTCCTATCGATCTCCTGCCTTTGTCCATCTAGATGATAGTGGTTGTGGGTTTGGAAGGTGCTATCTGAGGAGCCTTGGTGAATTCCTGCAGTGCATCTTGTAGATGGTACACACTGCTGCTACTGTTCGTCGGTGGTGAAGGGAGTGAAACTTTGTGGATGTGGTGCCATTCAAGCAGGCTACTTTGTCCTGGATGTTGTCAAGCTTCTTGAGTGTTGTGAGAGCTGCACTCATCCAAAGGGAGTATTCCATCACACTCAGGGCTTGTGACTTGTAGATGGTGGACAGGCTTTGGGGAATCAGGAAGTGAGTTACTCGTCACACTATTCCTATCCTCTGACTTGTACTTGTAGCCACAATATTATATGGCTAGTCCAGTTCAGTTTCTGGTCAATGGTAACCCCCAGGATGTTGATAGTGGGGGCTTCAGTGATGGTAATGCCATTGAACATCAAGGGACAATGGTTAGACTCTCTCTTGTTGGAAATGGTCATTGTCTGACACTTGTGTGGCACGAATGTTACTTGCCACTTTTCAGCCCAAGCCTAGATATTGTCCAGGTTTTGCTGCATTTAGGCATGGACTGCTTCAGTACCTGAGGAATCATGAATGGTGCTGAACATTGTGCAATCATCAGCGAACATCCCCACTTCTGAGCTTCTGATGGAAGGGAAGTCATTGATGGAGCAGCTGAAGATGGTTGGGCCGAGGACACTGCCCTGAGGAACTCCTGCAGTAACGTCCTGGAGCTGAGATGACCAACCTCCAACAACCACAACCATTTTCCTTCGTGCTAGGTATGACTCCAACCAGCGGAGAGTTTTCCCCTGGATTCCCATTGACTCCAGTTTTGCAAGGGCTCCTTGATGCCACACTTGATGTCAAGGGCAGTCACTCTCACCTCATCTCTGGAGTTCAGCTCTTTTGTCCATGTTTGAACCAAGGCTGTAATGAGGTCAGGAGCTGAGTGGCCCTGGTGGAACCCTAACTAGGCGTCAGTGAGCAGGTTATTGCTAAGCAAGTGCCGTTTGATAGCACTTTCGATGACCATTACTTTACTGATGATCAAGAGTAGCCTGATAGGCCTGTAATTGGCCAGGTTGGATTTGTCCTTTTTGTGTACGGGACATACCTGGGCAATGTTCCACATTGCTGGGTAGATGCCAGTGTTGTAGCTGTAATGGAACAGCTTGGCTAGGGGCGCAGCAAGTTCTGGAGCATAAGTCTTTAGTATCATTGCCGGAATATTGTCAGGGCCCATAGCCTTTGTAATATCCAGTGCCTTCAGCCGTTTCTTGATATCATGTGGAGTGAATCAAATTGGCTGAAGTATGGCATCTGTGATGCTGGGGACCTCCGGAGGAGGCCAAGATGGATCATTCACTCGGCACTTCTGGCTGAAGATTGTAGTAAATGCTTCAGCCTTATCTTTTGCGCTGATCCATCATTGAGGATGGGAATATTTGTGGAGCCTCCTCCGCCAGTGAGTTGTTTAATTGTCAACCACCATTCGCGACTGGAAATGGCAGGACTGCAGAGCTTAGATCTGATTCGTTGGTTATGGGATCGCTTAGCTCTGTCTATCACTTGCTGCTTATGGTGTTTGGCATGCAAGTAGTCCTGTGTTATAGCTTCACCATGTTGACACCTCATTTTTAGGAATGCCTGGTGCTGCTCCTGGCATGCCCTCCTGCACTCTTCATTGAACCAGGGTTGATCCCCTGGCTTGATGGTAATGGTAGAGTGGGGGATATGCTGGACCATGAGGTTACAGATTGTGTTCGAGTACAATTCTGCTGCTGCTGATGGTCCACAGTGCCTCATGGATGCCCAGTCTTGAGTTGCTAGATCTGTTTGAAATCTATCCCATTTAGCATGATGATAGTACCACACAACATCCTGGAGGGTATCCTCGATGTGAAGGCGGGACTTAGTCTCCACAACGGCTGTGCGGTAGTCACTCCTACCGATGCTGCCATGGACAGATGCATCTGCGGTTGGTGGGGATGAGATCATGTTTTTCCCTCTTGTTGATTCCTCACCACCTGCTGCAGATCCAGTCTAGCAGCAATGCCATTTAGGACTCAGCCAGCTTGGTCAGTAGTGGTGCTACCGAGCCACTCTTGATGATGGACATTGAAGTCCCCCACCCAGAGTACCCTCAGTGCTTCCTCCAAGTGGTGTCAATATGCAGGAGCACTGATTCATCAGCTGAGGGAGGGCACTAAATGGTAATCAGCAGGAGGCTTCCTTGCCCATGTTTGGGCTGGTGCCATGAGACATCATGGGGTCCAGAGTTGATGTTGAGGATTCCCAGGGCAACTGCCTTTTGACTGTATACCACTGTGCTGCCACCTCTGCCCTGCCAGTGGGACAGGACATACCCAGGGATGGTGATGGTGTTGTCTGGGACATTACCTGTAAGATATGATTCCGTGAGGATGACTATGTTAGGCTGTTGCTTGACTGTGAGACAGCTCTCCTTTTTTTGGCACTAGACCCCAGATGTTAGTAAGGAGGACTTCACAGGGTTGACATTGCCGTTGTCCTTTCCGGCACCTAGGTTGATGCCAGGCAGTCTGCCCAGTTTCATTCCTTTTTTGTGACTTGATGCAACTGAGTTTGGCTTGCTAGGCCAATTAAGAGTCAACCACATTGCTGTGGGTCTGGAGTCACATGTAGGCCAGACCAGGTGAGGACAGCAGGTGTCCTTCCCTAAAGGGCATTAGTGAATCAGATGGGCTTTTAACCATGGTTTACCACAATCCTGGTTTCATGGTCATCATTAGATGAGTCCTCCTTACTAACATCAGGAGGAATAGTGCCAAAGTTGGGAGAGCAACAGCCTGACATAGTCATCCTCATGGAATCATATCTTACAGGTAATGCCCCAGACACCACCACCATCAGACTTTTAATTCTGGATTTTTATTGAATTCAAATTCCACTATCTGCCGTGATGGGATTTGAACCCGGATCCCCACGCCATTAGCCTGGGTCTCTGGCTTATTAGTCCAGCGATGATACCACTACACCATCACCTCCCTCTCTGACCTTATGATGGAAGGAAGGTCATTGATGAAGCAACTGAAGATGAAAGGGCCTAGAACACTACCCTGAGGAACTCCTGCAGCGATGTCCCAGGACTGAAATGATTGACCTCCAACAACCACAACATCCTTCTTTGGGATATGTGACCAACCAGTGAAGAGTTTTTCCCCCTGATTCCCATTGACTGCAGTTTTGCTAGGGCTCCTTGATGCCACTCACGGTCGAATGCTGCCTTGGTGTCAAGGGCAGTCATTCTCACCTCACCTCTTGAGTTCAGCCCTTTTGTCCATGTTTGCATTAAGACTGTAATGAGGTCAGGAGCTGAGTGGCCCTGGAAGAACCCAATCCTTCATCAGTGAGCAGGCTGTTGCTGAGTAAGTGCCTTTTGGTAGCACTGTGGACGACACCTCCCATTACTTTGCTCTTTGTTCCTCAATCCAATGCCTTTGTCCCTTCCTCTCCTGCTTATGCCAGATCCCCCAGTAGAAGGTATTCTTGATAAGTGGTACAAAATCACACATGAGCCACCCTACCCACCTGCCAGCCTACCCACCTGCCACCCAACCCACCTGTCACCCTATCACCCACCCACCTGCCAACCTACCTACCTGTCACTCTTCCTTCTCACCCACCTGCCACGCTACCCACCTACATACTCACCCATTCACTCATACACTCATTCACTAACTCACTGAAAAGCTTTTGAACCTTTAACCACTTACCAGAATATGGCAGCTAGTACTGTAAAAAAGAGGGTGTGGTTTCTGGGCTGATTCTCTTCACTGCTCTCTCCGTGGATTCCTGCGCTGAGGGAGTTCTTCTGCATCGTGGATCAGAAGTTTGACCAAAAACGTTGCATCCAGGCAAGTGGGTAGTTTTCTGTCTGATCAACGTCAGGCAAAATGGGTCTGAAGCTGATCAGAAAATTTGGGCCATAATTTCTGTACTAACGAAGAACCAATAAACAACGTGTTTGGTATCACTAGAAATGATTAGCAAATAGCACTCTCGTTCTTGAACAAAAAATAGCTTAGATTGTGCATTGTTCTTTCACACAGTTTTTGCCTAAGAACCTGCACCTGATCTGTGTTGATATGCCAGGACATGAGGGCACAACCCGTACTTGCATAGACGATTACTCCATAGATGGGCAAGTAAACAGGATCCACCAGGTGAGTTGTTCATTTACTACAATTTTGAACTTGTAATTACTTATTAGAATTAGAATTTCATCAAATCATGTAGCTTCGCTGAAATGCCATCTTTTCCAAGTCACCCTTATTCCTGATTCTTGGAAGGAACCATTGGCTTTCTGCAGTAGATGAAGAATGTTATCATTTACCTCTTGTTGCAAGCCTTTGTTGCACAGGTCTGATTGAATTTCTCCAATTTGGGAAGTATTTGCATGAGAACATTAATGACCTGTGATTTCTGTCAGCTCGGTTATCTATTTTTTAAAAAAAATAGTGATTTGTTTTTGATATCTGCCGTTATCTAAGACAGACGGCAAATTAAAATATACTCATGTATTTGGATCGTGATTCCTTTAAATTCAATGAGAAATAATCAAATATATAATTAACTCAAGGACAGAATTCAGACACAGTTTATATGGATTGAGGGAGGGAAGGACTTGCATTTAAATAGCGCCTTTCGTGACTAGGATTCCCAATGCACTTAACAGCCAATTAAACACTTTGAAGTGTAGTTGCAGGGCAGCCAATTTTCACATAGCAAAGTCCCATGAACAAAAACTAGATAAATGACCAGATAATCTCTTTTGGGGATGGGTTTATTTGGTTAAGGGTTAATTATTGGCCAGGACACCAGGAGACCTTTCTTCCTTCAGTAGTGCCATAGGATCTTTCACATTCACCCAAGAGAGCAGATGGCACTTTACAAGGCACTGAAGGTCGAAAGTCAAGTTTCTTTAAAAAATTTCAGAATATTACTGGAGCTTAGAGGGTTAAATTGCGAGGCCAGGTTCCATAAACTTGGCTTGTATTCCCTTGAGGAATAATCTGTGTTGAGGTGTTTAAAATGTTTATATAGGGTATTTAATAGGGTAGATATAGAGAAGCTAGTTCCTTCTGTGGGGAAATCAAGGACAGATTTGCAAATGTAGCCAGGCTATAGGGAAATCAGGAAGCACTTTTTCACGCAAAACAAAGGAGAAACCTGGAATTTTGTCTCCCAAATAGGCTGTGGATGCTGAGACAATCAAAACTTTCAAGACTGACAACAACAGATTTTCGTTAGTTAGGGCGTCAAGGGATATGGAGCTAAGGTGGATTAATGGAGTACAGATCAGTCATGATCTAAATCAGTGGCAGACCAGGTTTGAGGGGCTGAATGAGCTATTCCCCGTGTTTCTAAATTGATACTCTTTTTGTAGTAGTTTAGTATTTCTACTTGTTCCCTTGGAACGGAATTTGCCCCTTTTATACTGTGGGCGGAATTTTACACTGGCGGGATTTTATGGTCCCGCCGAAGTCAATGGACTTTGAATGGTTCGCTGAACTTTACAGCCCCACCCCCGCCCCTTGTGTCTCTGACATGGTAAGTGGAACAAGGTTTGCATGTACAACCTAAAATAAAAGCAAAATACTGTGGATGCTGGAAATTGGAAATAAAAACAGAAAATGCTGGAAAAACTCAGCAGGTCTGGTAACATCAACTGTGTCTGACCCATCTCCTGCGCCTATTCCCTCACCCCTTCCCCTACCTCCCAGAACCATGATAGGGTCCCCCTTGTTCTCACTTTTCACCTCACTAGCCTCTGCATTCAAAGGATCATCCTCCGCCATTTCCGCCAATTCCAGCATGGTGCCACCACCAAAGATATCTTCTCCTCACCCCCCCGTCAGCATTCCAAAGGGACCGTTCCCTCTGTGACACCCTAGTCTACTTCTCCATCATCCACAACTCCTCATCCCCTTCCCACTGCACTTTCCCATGCAATTGCAGAAGGTGGAACACCTGCCGCTTTACCTCCTCCCTGCACACCGTCCAAGGCCCCAAACACTCCTTTCAGGTGAAGCAGTGCTTCACTTGCACCTCCTTCAATTTGGTCTACTGTATTCGCTGCTCTCAACGTGGTCTCCTCTACATTGGGGAGACCAAACGCAGACCGGGTGACCGCTTTGGGGAACACCTTCGGTCTGTTCGTAAGCATGACCCAGACCTTCCTGTCGCTTGCCATTTCAACACACTGTCAGAAGAGTCCAGGGGATATGACGCCAAGGAAAGCTCGGTAACTTAAATGGTTGTTAACTTGAATCTTTTTCAAAAATGTCTCTCTCTAGTTTTGTCCCCTCCTTGTCTATGTTAATTCCGTAGTGGGATGCAGTTCCACAACCACTGAGTTGCCTCAAAAGCCAAATATTCATTATTCATCCACAAGCTTTGACGGTGAATTTTGGCAAATTATTAGTTCATGGAAGAATTACAGCTTAGCTCAATACCATACTTGCACACTATTTAAAGGAGGGATCATTGAACAGTGATCAGAAGCAAGATTCATTGCTCAGCTTCCCGTCCTTTCTCTAACCCTTGGATGCTGAGGCTAAGTTTCAGTACTCATGGATTAGGGAGGGATAACCCAGCCAAGGTTGCTGTTCCGTTACACAATCCTGGACCTCTTGCTGATATTATGGATAGCGAGTGAGGACAATATCTAGGTCATGTGTGATGCTGCCATGATCAAGTAACCCACTAACAGTCACTGTCAAATAAATTTTGCTATGAGATCAGTTAACTTGGTACAGACCTAGGGCCCTCCTGGCCTGTACAGCACAACTATTGACTGTATAAATCTACAAACCCATTGGAAGTCAGAATGATACTCCTGCTATTAGAATCAAAGTCGAGGGAGAATTAGAAACTCTTTATGTCAAACAATAATGAAGTCCCAGCTGCAAATGAAATAGGTTGCTTACTGAAAATAGATATGGAAGTCAAGTAGTTGGATTGAATCTGCCAGAATTTTTAATACTAATTGCTGTTATAGTTTTAGTGAGGGCACCTTCCTAAAATGCGGTAATACAAGACCCACTTTTGCAATTGTTCAGTGTGCAGCTCTGAGCTAGTTCCATCTCTCAACTGCTAGCTGTTAAAAAGCTGCATCCATTGCCTAATATTCTTAATGTTTCTCAACAGAAGCTTATTCCTCGATTCAAGCACTTCATGCTTGATGACATGGGATTTTAATTAACATTCTAAATAAATGAACATGAGCTCTCATGGTAAATGAGCTTATCTCCATGGTAACTTGCATCTTTCCTTTGACACAATCAAACATATTTTGGTTTCATTAATACAATTAATTACTACAGCTAATACCAAACATCTGTTCCAATTCTGACTCTAGCTTGGAGTGTGAACTTTTTAATTAAGAAACTACCATGTGAACCGAAAAGCATACACAATATTGTGATAGTGACGTCTCCACAATGCATTCATTTTTTATAATTGGGCATCATCCGGAACAACAGATTGGTCCTGAAGCTGATTAAATTGATACGCTGATCTCTCCTTTCAGTAAGATTTCAAAGGGATAATCCTTGGTTCATAGTCATGTGATGAATTTTCCAAAAGAGATAATGTCTTGGAAGCTCATAATAAATTAAAAAGGAAATGGGTTGGATTTCCATACCACCTTGTGTATTCTGTAATCCTTCAAATTCTTTTTCTAGAATATTTTGGCTTTGAAATTGTGTGAATTTACTTTGCCAGAGGAGTTTGTTCATGTATTCTATTTGCAAAAGCCAAATCGTTGTCCTGTCTATTCCATAGATGTAGCAATACTCTAGTTTCTGAAGACAGAGCATGAAGATCTAGATCAACTTAGTTGAGCTGAGCTGTAAACCTTGAATATCAGTTCTTTCTCTTTCCAGTTTGTTGAATGCATTGGGTTGAATAGGAAACCATTTCACCTGATTGGTACATCAATGGGTGGTAATGTTGCTGGTGTTTATGCTGCTCGGCACCCAACAGATCTCTGTGGCCTAACTCTCATCTGCCCCGCAGGTAAATTCTTACTGACTCAGAACTTCAGCTTAAAACACTGGAACACTGACCTATATAAAAGCAATATACTGTAGATGCTGGAAATCTGAAACAAAAACAAAAAAAGTGTGGGAAATACTCGGCAGGTCAGGCAGCATCTGTGGAGACAGAAACTAATTTTAAATTTCAGGTCAAAGACCTTTTATCAGAGCACTGACCTATTATATTTTGTCATTTTCATTATTCGTGATCAAATTTTTGCAGCATTATTTTAAGGCAATGATTAATCTGTACACTTTAAGTGCTTAATTCCAGCAAAAGGCTGTCTATGAGAAAATTTCCTCCAATACTTTTGCTGTTATTTCACAATTACCTGGCAGTGAGAGTTTACAGGTAGCTAATATGCAGTAATGAGCAGTATTTTGCTTTTATTTTAGTGAAAAGAAAACAATGTTGTAAAAGAGCTGGCAGATAGAGTGCCAACTAATTTTGAATGGTTTAAAATTTAATGTGACACCTGAGCTTTAATGAAGGTTATTGTAGTTCAGATGAATCCAGTTCATGTGGTTCATTTCATCTGACTTTGCCTCAGGCCAATACTGTAACAGATTGGGAGCAATCAAGCTGAATGAAATAGGCATTAAAATATTGATGTCCTCTATTCACTAGAGGGAGAGCGTGCAAAGCTCAACTAGACTACTACCTCAGAATGTTTATTTGTCATGTTACTGTTTAATTTTAATCAGGTGAAAATTCTTTTTCTTGGTGCAGGTCTGTGGTATCCCAATGAAAGTAAATTTGTGAAAGAACTGAAGTCATTGGAGCAAACAGGAGATGTCAGTAAAGTCCCCCTAATTCCATCTACCCCTGAGGAGATGGAAGAGATGCTGAAGCTTTGTTCTTATGTCCGCTTCAAAGTACCTCAGCAGGTATGTGACCTCGTTTCAAAGGTAGCAGCTTGCAATGGAGGTGGCGAAAAGACATAAGTCACTCCTTGTGGAAGTGTATTTGACACAAATGCTTCCCACTTCTATGTCTCAGCTGCATAACAATGAAAATCTCTGCGTTAAGAAAAATATTTTTTTTACCAGCATCATGCTGCATTCTATATAAGAACAGCCATTTCAGGTTGGTTGAAGCTTCCAACATACGGTCAGCTGACATCAACCATATGTTCTTTTTACCAACAAATGTTTCCACTGACGACACAGTTTGATATCCTTCCTATTCCTCAATACCAGCTGAGTACAGATCTCTTCCACCTTTCAGCTGCATATATTTACCAACCTGGAGTTGTTCTCAAAGGGTATAATTAACTATCTCAGTTTTAATAATATTTGTTTCCTTGTGGACTTGATCCCCCAGAATCAATGCACTCTTCATACGTCACATCTTCCTGCCTGGCAATTGCAAGCACACTTGTCCTTGCTGCACTTTCTGATTTTTTATAATCGGCAGAAAAGCAATTACTTGATAGAAAGCAGGAGGAACACAGCTAACCTGATTTCCTTCTCTAAAAAGGCTGAACACGATGGCATCATCAATTGTGACTGGAGAGGTTGCAGATGGATCTCTATGCCATGAATCACTCTGACCTATCTGCCACACTGCAAACAAAAAGGAAAGAAAGACTGGCATTTATATCGTACTTTCCATGACCCCAGATCACTTTACGCCCTTTTTGAAATGTAGTCACTGTTGGAATGCAGAAAACATGGTAGCCAATTTTGCACGCAGCAAACTCCCACAAACAGCAATGTGATAATGACCAGATAATCAATTGAGAGGTAAATATTGGGCAGGACATTGGGGATGACTCCCCTTCTCTTCTTCAGAATAGTGCAATGGCATCTTTTACATCCAGCAGCACAAGCAGACGGGGCCTCAGTTTAATTTCTCACCTGAAAGTCATCACCTCTTACAATGCAGCACATCCTCAGTACTACACTGGAGCATCAACCTTGATTTTTCTGCTCAATTCCTGGAGTGGAACTTGAACCTGGAACTTTGTGACACAGCCAAGTGTGCTGCAACTGACACCAAACAGTTGTATATGGAGCTCCACAAAGTTGCCCTGTAACTAGGAATTTAAAAGAAACATTAGAGAAAATGGAGTTGTGTTGGACAAGACTTAGAATTGATATTGCATTGCTATGGGTATATTTGCCTTTAAATTATGTTGCAAATGCTAATGTTTTCAGTGGTGTTGTTGATGGTCACTTTGGGTCTGGAGCATTATGGTGATGTTTAGCTGTTGAGAGGTTGTTGTGTTCAAACAGGCCTGTCCTTTTTAAAGTTAACATTCAAGTTCTCAGTAAACAGCATATCCTGAGATTAACTAGAGGCTGATTGGGAGGGAAGTGTCTGTACATATCAGCTGCTCTTAAAGCCCTGGCACCTGGGCTTGGGGAGAGGCAAGACATCAAGGTCAGAAAGACAGCAGAAAATGTTTTTTTGAACAAAAATACATTTAAAATTATTAAGTCTGCTTTTTGCAGTGTCACTGATGTGTGGTAGACATAAGACTTTTATTCATTTTACCTACATGTTAAAAGAAAAACTTAATCAGCACACGCATTCTATCCAGGGCTTCATTAAAAATAGTAACACTTAAAATTAATGAAAACATAATGACAATAAAAAACACTGTATAACTTCATGCATAATCATAGAATTTGATCTATAAATACCATGACTACACCTCCAATGCAGTGTATTAATTATTAAAATTATTTAATCAGTTGACCCAATAACATGTTCAATAAAAATTGATTTTTTTTTTCAGAGCTCAAAGAAGGAATAACCATATCACACAAAAAACTTCACTTTGTAAGTTGGAATAAAACAGCATTTCCCCTCACTCACTGTGAGCAAGGAGATCTGCTGGTGTTCTAGGTAAGTAAATTATTCCTCAGAACTTAAATGTGAAGTTTTTGTGTAATGTGGTGTTTCCCTCTTTGAGCTCTGATAAAACCCATTTTAACTGAGCAAAAACACAAATATGTATCCAGGAGAAGTCAACCACTTGAAGACAATGGCCTGACTCTGATTTGCTTTAATCTAACAATCTGCAAAGGACCTTAATTTTATTAATGAAACAAGCTATACAAATAGTAATGCGGAAAGAATCTTCTTCAAAGTACCTCCGAGTAACAGAGTGCAATATTGAGCACAAAGGAAATGGTTTATCCATAATCATTGTAGTTGTAAATAGAAAGGAAGAGTGTGCTGATGACATTACAGAATATTACTCTTAAAATGGGAAAGTATCACCTTCAGCATATAGTTAAATGAAGCTAAGACCATTCAAAATGTGTTTACTGTTCCAAATTGATCATAGTAGCCCCCTTCTTGTTGATTAAATGACACCGCCTTTAGTTTATAAAGTACCCATTACATTACAATATCTCAGAGCAGCCAAACTTATGAATCTAGCAATTTTAAATTGGGATAAAAACAGTAAATACTTATCCAGTAAACTTTTAGCAGGTAAGGCAGCATCTGTGGAGAAGGAAATAGCATTAATGCTCACTTTTGGGCTGTCAGATCTGCTTTCAGGAGCTAGTAGCTTTAGCATGGGTCTCATGCAATATAAAAGCAGCTTCCAAGTACTTGGAGCCGGAGTTTTTTTGAAGAGGTAACAGAAAAGATCGATGAGGGTAATGCTGTTGATGTGGTGTTCATGGACTTTCAAAAGGCATTTGATACAGTGCCACGCAACAGACTTGTGAGAAAAGTTATTGCTCATGGAACAAAAGGGACAGTAGCAACATGGATACAAAATTGGCTGAAAAAGAGGAAGCAGAGAGTAATGGCCAATGGATATTTTTCGGGCTGGAGGAAGGTTTGTAGTGGAGTTCCCCAGGGGTTGCTATTAAGACCCTTACTTTTCCTGATGTATAATAATGATCTAGATCTTGGTGTGCAGGGTACAATTTCAAAGTTTGTGGGTGATACGAAGCTTGGGAGTGTTGTGAACTGCGAAGAGGACAGTGTAGAACTTCAAGAGGACATAGACAAGTTGGTGGAGTGGGCAGATAGGTGGCAGATGAAGTTCAATGCGGAGAAGTGTGAGGTGATGTGTTTTGGTAGGAAGAACATTGACAGACAATATAAAATAAGGGCTGAAATTTTGAAGGGGGTGCAGGAGCAGGAAGACCTGGGTGTATATGTGCATACATCAGTGAAGGTGGCAGGACAGGTGAAGAGAGCAGTTAATAAAGCATATAGTATCCTGGGCCTTATTAATAGGGGCATAGAGTACAAGAGCAGGGAGGTTATGCTGATTTTATATAAGACACTTGTTAGACCTCAGCTGGAGTATTGTGTACAGTTCTGGGTGCCACATTATAGGAAGGATGTGAACACATTGGAGAGAGTACAGAAGAGGTTTACAAGAATGGTTCCAGGGATGAGAAACTTCAGCTCTGAGGATAGATTGGAAAGGTTGGGACTGTTCTCCTTAGAGAGAAGAAGGCTAAGAGGAGATTTGATAGAGATGCTCAAAATCATGAGGAGACTGAACAGAGTAGATATGGAGAAGCTGTTCCTGCTCGTAAAAGGATCAAGAATGAGAGGGCACAGGTTTAAAGTGATTTGCAAAAGAAGCAAATGTGATGTGAGAAAAAACTTTTTCACACAACGAGTGGTTCGGGTCTGGAATGCACTACCTGGAAGTGTGGCGGAGGCAGGTTCAATCGAGGCATTCAAGTGGGCATTAGATGATTATTTGAATAGAAACAATGTGCAGGGATGCAGGGTAAAGTGTTTTCTGCACTGCTTCTCTTTGCCATTTTCTTCTGGATCGCTGCATGGAGGCTTCTTGTTGCAGCCAAGAATGGAAGTCCTGGCTGAAAGTGCACTAAAACGTAAGTGCACAATGATCTCCGTAGACAGCAGCAATGTGTGCAGTGTTGCTGTTGATTGGAAGATTTGGTCCAACATCTTGATTTTCAGTAGAGGAGTCATGGTCCAGGGGAGGTGGGTGAATGTGTCAGAGAGCTGGCATTTGACCTCCGCTAGGTAAAGGTCAGTTCGTCAGACAACGGCAGGATTGGCCTTGTCAGCAGGTTTGATGACAATGTTAGGGTTGGATCTTAATAAACAGAGTGCATGAAGTTCAGAGGGAGATTGATTAGAATTAATAACGGAATCAGAGAAACTGAGACAGGCGATGTCACGCTGATAGTTCTCAATGAAAAAATCTAGAGAGGGTACAAGGCCCAGAGGGTGGGCTCCAAGTAGGTTTGCCAACTCTGGCTGGACATACTCCGGGAGATGTCAATGGAAGTGATGTCACAGAAAGCCGGCAGTGTGGTGCAAGTGAGTTCTAAGGGAGCACGAGAGAGGCAAAACACACCCAGTTTAATTAGGCAAATGGGATGAATTGGCAGCGAGGGTGAATAACGATTAACGTTTAGAGGGAGAAAAAGCTTTACTCTTAAGGGGCTCAATGCAACATCCGACGCCATGGTTTCAAACCGTAATATTAAAAGCTACTAAAACTGAGGAGAAAATAAATGTTTCTTTTCTCTCTCTCTATCTGTGTTTATAATGTAAAGATCTGAGGTGAAGTGATCTGAATCCTGATTGCACTCAGACTAAGGCTAGCTGCTCACGCTCGATCCCTCAGTGAAATTCAAACACCACCAATCCCATTTCAGCATGCCAAATTGCTGCCAAGTGAGTCCTCCTGGCTTTTTTTTCTGGTTTAAGGCTTGAATTTGATTGGGCAGTACCACACCAGATGTGATGTTGCCAGATCGCAATGCTTCATGATGGGAGTTGTTGTTTCTTCCCCTTTTTGGTGTTTGCTACTGATGACTTGGTCCAGCTGTGACTCAGAAGTATGAATTATTTGATTGATTTGCCTAAAATCTCCTGTATTGCTTTATTTGGCCACCAGGGTAGATTCCTGGCCATTCTGGGAGGGTTGGCAACCCGAGGTCCAGGTGAAGATGAATATTGGAGAGGGATAAAAGGGTCCGTTGTGCAGGGCTTGGGGGGGGGACACTTTGCTAAAGAAGTCAGTGTAGAAGGAAGGTGATGGAAAAAGAGCTCAACTTTGTGCCGAACTCAGAATTCATTTGAAGTGGGAGCAAAAGGGGATGCAGTTGAGACCTTTGCTAAAAACAGATCGCTCAGAGTCCGAAGGGAAGGTCAGAGGATATTGTGAATACACCACAAGGGGTCATGTAGGAAGAAGGGTAGGGTCAGAGGGAAATGAAGGGGAAAAGGGATCCAGAAGGGTGTTGGTACCCTGAAGCTTGTGATCCTTCACACCTGAAAGGGAGAAAATTGTTTTTTTCCAATTGTCAGTTTGGTAAAGTGGTAGTGCTCTTGTTTCAGACTCAGAAGGTAATGGGCTCACACCCCACTAAAGGACTTAAGGACGTAATCTGAGCTAAGACTTCAGTGCAGCACTGAGGATATTCTCAGGAAGTGCTGCATTGTCAGAAGATATCAGAGATGTAAAAGATCCCATAGCAGCATTTGAAGAAAAACTGGAATGTATCCTGATCAACATTTCTCCCCCAACCAAAATTAATTAATTGATCATTTAGTTTATTGCTGTTTTTTTGGGACTTTGTGTTTGTCTTTGCCTAAATAACAATGAGTAAGAACATAAGAAATAGGGGCAGGAGAAGACCATACATCCTGTTGAGCCTGCTCCGCCATTCAATATGATCATGGCCTCAACTCCACTTTCCCATCTGCTCCCCATATCCCTCGATTTCCTGAGAGACCATAAATCTGTCTATCTCGGCCTTAAATATATTCACTGATGGAGCATCCACAACCCTCTGGGGTAGAGAATTTTTGAGATTCGCAATTCTTTGAGTGAAGAAATTTCTCCTCACCTCAGTCCCAAATGATCGACCCCTTATCTTGAAACTGTGCTCCCATGTTCTAGATTCCCCAGCCAGGGGAAATAATGTCTCAGTGTCTACCCTATCAAGCCTCTTCAGAATCTTGAATGTTTCAATGAGATCAACTCTCATTCTTCTAAACTCCAGAAAATATGGGGCAGAATTTTATGATCCCCTGGCGGTGGATTTGCAGGTGGATGGACCCATAAAATTACCCGGGTGGCCTTCATCTTCCCCCTCGCAACCCCCCCAACCGACCTGCCCACAATTTTGCATGAGGCAGGCAAGGCCTAGGGACCCACCCTCACCCCAATTGAGGCCCTTTACTTTAAGGCTGCTTCCCACCCAGTCTCAGTTTTGAGGCTAGTTGGAGGAGTTCAGGGGCGGGGAGAAGCACAGCAGATCACCCTGCTTGGTTGGGTCTTGAGCTGGAAGTGAGGCCTCCCTCAATGACCCCCTTTCCACTTCGGGCACCTTCTCCCAGGTCTGTCTCCCCACGGCGCTCCCTCCTCCCCAGCCTCTCCATCAAGACACCTCACTTCCCTCCCTACCGTGAGACCTCTGCACTTACCTGGTCCTGGTCTCCAGGACTTAGAATCTGGGGACTGCTTTTTGTCCCATTCCTGGCCACTGCTGCCACTGGCGCTGCTGGGACTACAGCGCTTCCAGCCAATCAGATTGGTCAGTAGCTCTCTGAGGCTGAACCTCTGCCTGAGTTGGGGGGCCGGAAGTCAATTAATGCTCTTTGAAACGTTAAATGGCTATTGGATTGCTGTGATTGGAGGGGATGCATTCCCCACTGACTCTTCAGGTGGAAACCCCGCATCCGAAAAATGCTAACCATAGATTATAGAGTGCACTATGAAAAATAAAAGTCATGGGCTATGGGGAGACAGGCAAGAAAGTGGCGTTAAGGCCACAATCAGATCAGCCATGATCTTATTGAATGGTGGAGCAGGCTGGATGGGCCAAATGGCCTACCCCTGCTCTTATTTCTTATGATCTTTGGCTATGAAGTGATTTGCAATTTCTTGTGCAAAGCACTATAGTAATGCAACTTTTCCTTCTTGCCTCTGAAATTGGCAACTATTCTGTATGGAGAATCGGCAGTTCAAACCTACAGTCCATCATTGTGTGACACTATCCGCCAGCACACTTGTACCCTTTTCTTCTATACTGCCTCAGTTATTAATCCAACCTATCTCTCCATTGGTTCACATGATGCCATCAACCCACTCATTGATAATTATGAAGCTATGTAAATAATGGCCAGTTTCTGAAATTTCTAGAATTACAACTGCCAGGTTGTAAATGGACATTATTTAATAACTTACTTAAATATAAAACTATAAGTAAATTGGATCTCCACTAGGATGCAAACATAACTGTGGAACATATATTCAAATGTGACTAACCCGACTAACCTTGTGATTTTCTTAGATTCTTCAGGGTCTTGTGGATGTTCGATTGCCTCACAATGACTTTTACCGTGAACGTAAGACACTTTTATTTAATATGTATGTCACTCTTTCCTATAAATTGGTCGATTTAAATTTACAACTGCCTAAGATTAGTGGAGAAGATGTGCTTCTGGGGCAGTTTTCTTTGGGATATATTAGTTAAGACACTGTTTGTTGTTCCTGATTCTTGGTGATTAGTGCCAGAGTGTGCCCATTTGTCCATCAGGATGGGTATCTTCATTGTAACATCTTATCCAAAGAGTGACACTTGCAGCAACATTGCACTTTAACATTTAATTAGTAGGAACTCAAATTATTATCTGCTACACATTTAGAAGTGACCCACTTCAATAAAGCTAATGAAATAACTGCCACATCACTCAAAATGATTTATGTCTATATATAAGCCAAAAGTAAAAGCAGGGTTCTTAAAAAGAATTACATTGAACAGCACAGAAACAGGCCATTGTGGGCCAAATGCTACATGCTCGTTGTTATGACGCAGCAGATGACGTGTGCCAGGCAGATCGAATCCATGAGGGAAACTCGATCCCACTATCACAACGGTTTTGCAATTTGTATTTATTTCGAGATGTGTGCGCTGAATTCAGTAGTAATAAGTCCACCAAGACTTTAGAGGTTTTTTTAAAAACTAAAATTAAAATAGTTATTAACAAAAGAAAAGATTTCAAGCACATACATAGCTCTACAAATTACTACTATAAGAACTCCTAAAATCCTGAATTCACCTGGCTCCCAGTTACACTCTCTTAAAGGAAGTGGTCCAAAAATAGATATTTCAGATTTTAAACAGGTCCAGCAAATTAACACAATACCATGGACAATGGAATTCAAAATGAGTTTCTCCAGTTTCGGTTTCTGTAGACAGCAGTTTTATGCACAAATGCTGGAGGCTTCTCACACTTCTGTTAAATCTTACAATGCCTTCCCTGACACACAGCCTCATTCTCCTTTTAAAAATGTAAATTCAATTGTTTCCATATGTCTTTGGAACTTTACCTTTCTTATAAAATACACCATTGGGTGATGACAGCCCCATAACTTTTAGGGAAGAATTTTCCCGTTGGTGTGCGGGGGCGGGCCCCACATGTCCGAGCGTAAAAAGACCCATGGTGATGTCTGGCGACCGTCCCAACGTCACCGTGCGCCATCGCGATATTTCGCTGGCTTGACACAAGTGTGGGCAGCTGTGATCTCCAATGTGTGCCCGCCATTAATTAATGGGCCACATAAAGCCCTTGACTCACCAATTGATGCTGATTTTTCGGCACCTGTGCAATCTTCAGGTCGGCGTACGGGCGCAACGGGCAGACAGGTAGGACACATTTATATAACGGGTGGGATAAGAGGGCTCAGTGGGGTCGCAAATGTGCTCTGTCAAATATTAATTTTTAAAAGTTTTTGAAACTTGCCTGTGTGATCTGCAATACTTCAAAACACATACCAGCTGCTTTGTCTGGACTCTAAACCTTCAGGTCAGCACTCTGCAGAGAGGAATCTTTTCTGGGACTGCAGGTTTCTGGAAGCCTTCCCTTAGCCTGGGAATGGGAGCTGAACTCTCCACTGGAGGTACCTCCTCTGAGGAGGAAGGGAGGGCTAGAAGGGGGAGGAGACCAGGAGTGTACATTCAGCCTCCAGAGGAACCACCTTTAGGAGGGCAGGCGCAGGCACAAGGGGTGCAGGGCCAAGAGGTAAACCAAGGCTGAAGGGGCTGCAGAAGATGCCACTATTCTGCTTCCAGGGTATACAGACAGCAAAGCAGCTACCTCAATATGTCTGTACTGCCAAAGGAGGCTCTGTCTTTCAAGGGAGACAGTCAACTATATCTGTCAGATGATTGGGCCTGAGATCTCCACTAACTGTGTGGGTGGACAACCCATGCCGGTGGCTCTAAAGGCCACAGCTGCCCTCAACTTCTCTGCATCTGGCTCCTTCCAGGGGTCGGTGGGTGATCTTTGCGGTGTCTCCCAATCAGCTGCCCACACTTGTGTCAAGCAGGATACAGACGCTCTGTTCAGGTGTGCATTGACCTTCATCCTTTACCGTTGGAACCAGGCAAGCCAGATACAGCGAGCCAGAGGCTTCGCGGCCATTGCTGGCTTGCCCTGTGTCCAGGGTGCAATAGAATGCACACGTGGCCATCAAGGCTCCAGCAGGTGAGCCCGGTGCCTTTATCAACAGGAAGGGCTTCCACTCCATGAACGTGCAGATAGTGTGTGATCACAGGATGCTGATTGTTCAAGCCTGTGCAAGATACCCGGGCAGCTCCCACAACACCTACATCCTCAGACACTCCCAGGTGCCGGGGCTCTTCAGTGCTCCAGCCCGGCTTGATGGCTGACTGCTGGGTGACAAGGGCTATCCCCTCAGAAGGTGGCTCATGATGCCTCTCCGCCATCCAAGAACAGAAGCTGAGCAGTGGTACAATAGGAGCCACGCCTCCACAAGGGCTGTGGTGGAGAGAACCATCGGTCTTCTCAAGATGCACTTCCAATGCCTGGACCGCTCAAGGTACTCCAGTACCCCCCACATTGTGTCTCGGTGATAGTGGTTGCATGCTGCGCTCTCCATAATCTTGCGCTGGAAAGGGGGGACGCAGTAGACGATGAAGATATCTACGCAGTGGTTGGGGCTGCACACGATGACTTCAGCAGTGAGTCCAAGGATGAGCATGCACAGGGAAATGCTGAGGGGGTAGACCCTGACCCGGGCATACTCCAGGGAGGCAGGGACACCCAGGAGGCTTTAATCCAATGAACCTTCAGCTAGCACACCACATATGGACCTCCAAGACAAGCCTGGGCTGCAGTCTCCATACTCGATACCTAAGTGCCAAATCTTCCAGGTTAGGAACAGTAACTAAGGGCCTTGTTAATAAAGCTGAATGTCCCACAAAGCACTCATAACATTTTTGGAAACCATACACATGCAGAAGATAAGAGGTACCCTCATCCATGGTCACATGTTTGAATTTAATATCACAAGCAAAGAAACTTGATGAAACAACATGACAATGGTGTTCCAAAACAAAGCAAATCATAAAGACCTCATCTCGGGCCAACACAAAAGCACCAGTGATAAACCTGTGATGTACCTAAGGTGCCTTATGTTTTCATTTCTGGGTGCTACGTCCTGGTGCTGCTCCATCGCTGGGAGTGGCATCTGAGACAGCCTGCTGACTCTGCTGTTCTGTTGGTCTCGATAACCTTGGCGTTCGTCCTCTGGCCTGTGGAGCCTGTGCTGGCCCCACCTGGGAGGGAGCTGCCAGTTCCACAGCTGGCATCTCCCCAGACATCGCAGCCTCACTGGATGCTATGGTTACTGGGAGAGGGGCAGAGGAGCTGCCACCCTCATCGGGAGCACCCTGAGAGGTGCCCACAGAGACGACAGGCAGATGTGAGGTCGCTTCAGACCTCCCTGCTCACCATGGATGGATGGGCACCAAGCTGGGAAACTTGGTGCCCAGACCAGCTCCCACACTGGCACGGACCAGTTGAGGTCACTGCTGATGTGAGGGCTTGCTGGTCAGAGTGCATCCCCAGGAAGCCCTGATGGGTCTCCTGGAGGAGCCTCTCCACGAGAGTCGCCACTCTCTCCATGGAGGACGCATGGTGCTCGGACATGTGGCTCATTGCTTCAGCGATCATCCACGTAGACTCCTCCACCACGGAGACCAAGCCAAGCATAGCCTCATGTATCTCCCCCAGATGCTCCCGCACACCCGGCAGCATTTCCTGTGTTTGCTCCGTCACACGGACGACTCCAGAGGCACATCATCAGGGCACCGACTGAGCATGTGCCTGGTCCCCTGCAGTCCTCTGACTGCTAGTGCCATGGGCACCCTCTGTCTCTGCCAGCTCCTCCAGCGACTCTGAAGTGCCCTCACCGCTGTGCCCCAGGACACTAGCCGATGTTCTAATTCCCACCGAGGTGCTAGTATCTGCGCTGGTGCCTGCCTGGCAGAGATGGTGTGATGCTGGTGAGACCTCAGGCCCCTCAGGTGTGAGAGGGGGCCTCAGCTGCTCCTCCTCCTGGCCCTGCTCTGCTGATGCTGAAAGGAAGAACAAGGACAGTGGATCAGTTAACATGGAGACAATGTCAATGTACATCCCTTTCCCCCGCATCCATTATATGCTCATCCTTCCATAAGCAATGGTCAAACCATGTTGCAAAATTAAAACATTTAATGTTCAGCACTGCTACGGCTGTTGGGAGAACAATGCTGACCTCACTGCTGGGCAAACGTACCTGCCCGTGGCACCCCAGCCTCACCAACACCGGTGGACCTGGGCGCGTGGCGCCTCTCCAAATCCAGGGCTTCCTGCTCAAACCAGCCTGGCCACTGCCAGTCCTCACACGCTCTGCAGAATTATGAGCATTCTTCTCCTGAAAATGAGAGACGAGCTTTGATTAGTGCAATTGCACATGGACTCGCTTCACGCACGACCCACCCCAACCAGAGTGGGATATATCAGGGCTCCAGTGCCTCCTCACCCCGCTGCTGCCGAACACTCACACAAAGGTGCCAACTCGGCTGTGCACCCGCCGAACTGTCAAAGGCCTATTAAGGCCTGTTAAAAACTAATTTAAATAGTTAAATGAGCTGCCCATCCAACCTTAAGGCCAAAGAAGGCCTTCGCATTTTTCATGAAACGGGCGGGGTGAGGTTTCATGAAGTGTTTAAAAATTCAATAAAAATTATTTTAAAAATTCATTGACATGTCCCAGCTCATGTGACACTGTCACATGAGGGGACATGTTTTAAAAGTTTTTAATTACCTTATTCATATGTTTAAAAGTTAAACAAATCTCCCTGAGCCACCTCTGTGCCTCAGGGAGATTTCTGCGCTCTTTTGCATGTGGTTTAATGAGAGTTTTGTATAGCTGAAGCATGACTTCTACCCCCTTGTATCCTCGTCCTCTAGATATAGATGCCAACTTTCTATTAGACTTTTTGATTAATTTCAGTGTCTGTTCATGACATTTTAATAATCTATCCACATGGACTCCCAAGTTACTTTGAATCTCCATTGTGGATGTCCTCATATTTGCATATATCGAAATTCATTTGCCACAGTTTTGCCCATTAAATCTACCAAGGTCTGTTTGTAATGTTACCTTTCCTCTACATTGCTTACAATGCCACCTATCTTTGCGCCATCAGCAAACCTGTATATGTGGATTTCTATCCCATCATTTAAGCCGTTATTAAATATGGTGAATAGTTGAGGCTCCAGTATAGATTCTTGCTGGACACCATGAGTATAATTCTGCCAATTAGAGTATCTCTTTCCATGCAGCAAATTTCTTGACTAGGTCAATCATTTCCCTTCAACTTCATGAACTTCAACTTTAGCTAAATGTCTCTTTTGAGGGACTTTATCAAATGCCTTCTGAAAGTCCATATAAGTAACATCCACAGACATTCCCCTAGCCACTATTTATTTTAGTCACTACTTCAAAAAATGCCATCAAATTTGTTAGGCGTGACCTACCCATGCTGGCTTTCTCTGATCAGCTAAAGATTTTCAATGTATTCAGTCACCCTATCTTTAAATAGAGGGGAGAATTAAGGCCACCTAGTGTGAGGTGCACCCGGAAGCGCTGAGCGATCTCTGTGCGGGTGGGGGGAGTAGGCTGAGTCACACATGCACGTGAAAGAGCCCAGAAATCTCCCTGAGGCACGGAGCTGCCTCAGGGAGATTAGTTTGATTTCTAAAAATTTTAATAAAAAAAAACAATTAAGACATGTCTCCTCATGTGACAGTGTCATGTGAGCTGGGACATGTCAATGAATTTTATTAAAAAATTTTATTATACTTTAAAAACCTTCATGAAACCTCATCCCGCCCACGGATGAGGTTTCCTGATAAATGCAAAGGGCACCTGGGCTCTTCGCTTGCTCGCCAACCTTAGGGTTGGACGGGCAGCTCAGTTAAGTATTTTAATTGATATTTAAATAGCCTTAACAGGCCTTTGACAGTTCAGCGAGCGCGCAGCCAACTCTGGTGTGTGCCCGCCGAACTGAAGATCGGAATGACGTGGGGTGATGTCATTTTACACGTCGGTGAGTGGGGCCCACCCCCGCTCACCGACCTGAAGATTCTGGCCAGAGACTCTAATAATTTCCCAACAACAGATGGTAGATTAACTGGCCTATAATTCCTGGGTTTCCCTCTCTTAACTTTCTTAGATAACAGAGTGACATCCACAGTTTTCCAATCTAAAGGAATGGTTTGCAAATTGAGAGTACTTTGGAAGATTATAGTTAGGCACCTGCAATGTTCTCATCTACTTCCTACAAAGCCCTGAGATTTGTCAATTTTTAGCGCCATTAATTTCTGCATTATTGTGATTTTGCTCACATTTATCTGGGCAAGTCCCTGAGCCTGATTCAATATTACTTTCTTTGGGATGTCTGGTATGCTGATCTCTTCCTGTACTGTAAATACTGATGCAAAGTAACTAGTCAACATATCTGCTATTTTTTTCATTGACAATATCACCATTATTGGTTTTCAAGGGCCCCTCGTTACTCCTGACCACCCTATTACCCTTTTCCCTAATGTAATTGTAAAAGTTTTTTGTATTGATTTTGATATTCCTTGTAAGTTCCTTTTCACACTCCTTTTTAGTAGCTCTATCTGTTTTGTCACCCGTTGCTATTTTTTGTATCACACTCACCAGTATCTGAACTATTTTCTGCATTTTTGTACACTTTTTCTTTTAGTTTTATGTTGTCTCTTACCTCTTTGGTTGTCCTTGGCTATCTTTTTGGAGGTACAGCTCTTGCCCCTTAGGGATATAAACCAGTTCAGTAGCACATTAAATTATTTTTGAACACCTCCCACTGATCTCCTGTTGCTTTACCCAACAACAGATTTGCCAGTTTACAGTGGACAGTCTTTGATTTATCCCATTGATGTCAGCTTTACCCAAATCTAAGTTTAAGCTCTTCAACATTTTCCACAGTCTCCATAAAGAGTTATATATGTAAGAGTATGTTTTTATAATAAATGATAACCATGGACAGGTAAGCAACATCCCACAGATTCATATCTTTCTTCTGACTAAACTTTCCAGGATTTACTTGTACATGGGGAAAGAGTTATATCTTTACTTTCTCACAACCCTATCTTTCAAGGTTATTACACTAGATTGTAACATTTTTAGTTTTTCTCCAATATTCTAATTTCCTGTCTTTACTCCTCTTACCTGTGATTCATGTTAGGATATGGTTTGCTGTGCACTTTGTCCATATGGTTGTTTTTCATTTGTGAGCTTGAGTGGTGAATGTCAGCAGATCGTTTATGCTCATGAACACTACTGCACCAACTGTTATTACATACTCTATTATTGTGAATGCATCTTTTTAAGAGCCTGATGTGCACCTATAAAAATTTCCATAACCAGATACCTGGGCTTAGAAAATGGGTCAATGCAAGAAAAAGTGGGTCACTTTGATGTCCCTTACAAGTTGCTGATGTAGAATAAAATTTCCAAGTTTTTGCATTGTTGCCTCCTTGTGTTATGGAGGTGAATTAACATAACATCTTACTGATTTTCTAATAATTATCTGTAGGTTTTGCTGGTAGTCTTTTTCACAGATTTATGTTGTATACATAAGGCATGAACCCACAACATTTCAGATCAGTAGTAAAAGCAGTAAGCTACCAGTAAACCAAGAGCAAGACATTAATAGGATGAAATTGGAAAATGTAAAATTAATCTTTCAGTGCTGAATTTTCTGTCATTAAACAAATTAATAATCATTAGTTAATAACACAATTATTTATAGTTGAATTAAAAGCTACAGTAATCCTCTCTCTCTCCTATTCTTTACAGTTTTCATGTAAAATAATGAGCAATGGTGGTATGTGAAATACCTCACTTGTACCCAACCTTTGTGTGTAAGCATGGTATTGTGTTATGCTATTTAACTGTGTGGGGTACCAAAGCTGAGTCCGATCCTGTCCTCACGTGACTTCCATATTGCTATCCAATGATCCATTGCCAATCAGGAGAAAGAACATAGTGTCTGATTTTTCTCCTGTCTAACCTGGGGTGTTGAAACTAGCTATAGTGTCCCCATTTCCATCCCAGCTGAGATTATTAACTCAATGAACACTAGGGGCAGAATTTTTCTCTCGTCGGGTGGATGCGCACCCGACCTAAATGAGTGTAAAATGGCGCGCGATGATGTTGGGCAAGTGCCCCGACGTCATCGCACACTCGTGTGATGTTTCGGTCAGGGGGCACGCGCAGGAGTCAGCAGCACTCCCACCAACAATTAAGCGGCCTATTAAGGCCCTTAATCAATTAATTGAGTAGAATTTTTCGCTGCCCATCCAACCATTCAGTTGGCGGATGGGTGAAAAGGCCAAGCGGCCTTTGCATTTTTGGTGACCAGTGATAAAAAAAAATAACTTTTCACACTCCTTTTTAACATGTCCCGGCTCAGGTCACTGACTCTGCCCTAGGAATAAAACCTGGGAAGAATATTTTGGTCAAAATTTTGCCCTCGTTGGGCAGGCAGGCCTGGGAACTGTCGGGAAGCCGACTGCCGCCCGCAATCAGGCCCCGATATCGATTTCACGCTGGCTGGCCAATTAACAGCCAGTTAACGTGAAACATGCGCTGTAGCATTCAGTGCTGCCGGGGTGGGGGCAGGAGGAGGGTGAGCGCGGAAGTTCGCACATGCGCGCAAGTAAGCGCAATGAAATCTCCCTGAGGCACAGAGCTGCCTCAGGGAGCTGGAGATTTATAATATTAAAAATAAAAGAGTTAGCAATGTTAAAAGCATGTTTCTTCATGTGACTCTGTCACATGAGCAGGGACATGTTATGAATAAATTTTAAACATTTTTATTTTATTTTTAATTGCTGTTGGAAACCTCATCCCGCCCCGTAGATGAGGTTTCCTCAAAAATACAAAGACTGCCTGGCCGTTCCGCCTGCCCGCCAGCCGTAAGTGGAAAATTTAATTCAATTAGAACTTTAATGGCCTTAATAGGCCTGTTAATTGTTGACGGGCGCGCTGTCGACTCCCGTGTGTGCTCACCGACTGAAATATGGAGCAAGTACACAATGATGTCGGGTTGCTTGCCCAATGTCATCGTGTGTCATTTTACACTCAAGCAGGTCGGGCACACACCTACCTGCTCAGCGCAAACTTCTGCCCTTAATATCATGAAAACAGCCCCGGCTCATGTGACTCTGTCATGTGAGCTGGGACATGTTAAATAGGAGTGTAAAAAGTTTTTTTTTAAATCACTGGTCAAAACCTCATCCCGCATGTGGGTGAGGTTTTGCCAAAAATGCAAAGGCCGCTTGGCCCTTTTGCCCACCCGCCAGCCAAATGGTTGGATGGTCAGCGAAAAATTTACTCAATGAATTAATCAAGGGCCTTAATAAGCTGCTTAATTGTCGGCGGGCACGCTGCTGACTCCAGCGTGTGCCTGCCAACCAAAATATCGCACAAGTGTGCAATGATGTTGGGTTACTCACCCGACATCATCGCGCGTCATTTAACGCTCATTCGGGTCGGGCACATGCCTGCCCGACGAGAGAAAAATTCTGCTCCTTGTTTTTTTATATGCAGTTTATGCACTTACTCCATCTGGTGGCTGTTGCGTGGAGAACACTAACCCTTGTTGCTGACATTGTTGTATTTGATAGCATTTACCTTATCTTTTAAAAGCAATGCTGGCTTAAGAGATACATCACTTAATTTATGCTTCATGTGTGTGTTTTGTGATGGTTAGGACTGTAGTCTTGTATGGTAAACTTTTGGAAAATTTATGAATTAGTCATTGTAAAAATGTCAGAAGTCATGGAAATCGTAGTACAAAACTTCATGAATAGTCACGGTTTTCTGGTAAATAGACCACCTTCATTTTGCTGTATTTCTCTTCTTCACACGGTCTCTCTTCAAGTCTGTTGTTCTCTCTTACTTCATTCAGCCTTTCATCTCTTGTTTATTGGGTGGAGCTTTCAACGTTGGCAGGGGTATAAAAAGGTGTGGTATTGGATTGGCCATTCATTATACACCCTGGCTCATTTTACTTTTTACTGAAATCTTTTCTTCAACCTCCCAAATCCATGACCTCCACCAGTTGGTAGGACAAGGGCAGCAGGTGCATAGGAACACCACCACCTCCAAATACCCCTCCAAGTCACACACCTTCCTCATTTGGACGTTCATTCGTTATTTCTGGCTCACAAACCTGGAGCTCCCTACCTCATTGTGGAAACACCTTCACAACATGGACTGCAGAGATTCAAGAATGTCCAACACAACATTTTCAAAGTGCAACAAGGGATAGGCAATAAATGCCACCCTTTCCAATGATGCCCACACCCCAAAAAACATACGTTTTTAAAACTATGACTTATTATATACAAAGTTATTATTACCTCTTTGGTCTTTTGGCCCTTGTTATGGCTTTATTCATCTGCAGTCATGTTTTTAACAAATTACTTACTTGAGCCCCTTGTTGTCTTTGTTCCTTTACACCCTGCAGCATCTTTTCATTGAGAATATACTTTCATTCTTCACTTTCCTCCCGAAGTGCACTACCTCATACCTCACCATGGCCAGGATTTGACGGCCCCTCCGGCCCTGCAGGATATTGCAGTCCTGTTGAACTGAATGGAGATTTAAGTGGCTCGCCACATCCACTAGGGGGAGTCAAGCCACGGCAGGGCCATAAAATCCTGGTCCATATTAATTATACCTGCCTCCTATCTGACCTTTCCACTAACAAGTCTAATTCTTCCTCAATTTTTTTCATCATCCCACTATTTGCCAAACCCTGCATTCATGTTATGAGCAAATTTGGATATTGTGCATTTTATACCCAAGTCCATCCTATTGAGAACCAAAGTAGACCCAGTAATGAACCCTGGATTAAATTACTTCTGACCCTTCTTCAATCAGGGCAATATATATTAACGCTAACATTTTTACTCTGTACATCAACCAACCTTTCACTGATACTGCTACATTGGTCCATGATTTTCTGTGGCAGGGCAACTAATGGTGTCTGCCATTATTTAGACTTGCCCACTTAGTTTTTTTTTGCCTTTTTTTTGCATGGCATGTTGCTAAGGGTGCAAACTGATAACGTTGCAGTGAAGGAAACTGGGCATCTGGAATCTGAGTGAATAGGGAAGGCAACTAACTCAACAAATAAAATATGCAAGATTGAGAAATTAACAATGCAAGAACTGAGAAGGAAATGTAAATTAGAGTAGGTGAATTCAACTTCAAAACAGGTAAAGAAAGAGAACTGAAGATGTAAAGAAAAATTAGATTACGAGCAAGAGACAAAGAAAATGTTTTTAAAAAATAACATTTTTAAAATCTCCAACATCAATTAAAACCTGAAGGAACAAAGCTTGACAGTTAATTTTCAGTGCCAGTGAGATTCCTAGGCAGTACTTAACACTGAACACATAGTTAAAAGAATCTTTGACAGATAATCCAGGCTTAATTATGTATGCAAGGATTTTAAATGGCTCCAAAAATGGCACCTTTGCAACACTTTAGAACAGCCGACTCTACCTTTTTGTGGCAAGTTTAGTTTATATCTGTTGTGCCAATCCTGCAATTTCACACTATTCAATACATTTCAATAGTGAGCCAAACAGCAAAATGGTGTTTTTGCAAAGCTAACAATCCAGCAATGCATCTCAAAGAGCAACTTTTGCATTTCTGCTTTTAACCATCTGCCCCTCACTTGAAGTTTCTGTATCATTTGCGAGCCCTGTTAGCCTCGCTGTTATTTTGGCACGTTATGGTCTATTGTCTTTTATATCATACAGCTGAATTTTTGTAACTGGCTCCCTTATCAAATGAAGTGCAAACACTTGAGTGTTGCCACCAAAGAGTATTTTTTAACTATGACAGAAAAAAAAACCCTTATCATTACTTAGGTTCAAAATCTCACAGTTAAGTTTTTAATTTTGTGACTTTTTCAATTCTATCTCCTGTGACTATGGATAGTGTTTCTGGAAATAGTTGGAGAAAACTCAAGACACACTTTGCAGGAAAACGTGAAACTAATCAGAGCTCCGACTCAGGTCATTTGGGGAAAGCAGGACCAGGTAAAAATCTGTAATTATTATGTTTATATTCTTTTGCAGTTATATTACTGGCCTAATAACAACATACTGACAGATAAAGAATCTCTTGTTGAAACTCACTGTTCAGCTACTTACATTTATAACTTGAATTCTAATGCAGAAAATATTGGCACTATTTTTCTTAGAATGAAAACGCTTGTTACAGTACAGTAGTTTTCATAACCTTGGGGCGTTTGAAAGAAAAGCTTGGCAGCCAATTTGTGCACAGCTAAGTCTCAGAAACAGTAATGAGATAGAAAGCCAGCCAATCTCTTTAGTAATGTTGATTGGGTGATAAATGTTGGCCAGAACACTATGAGATTTCTTCAAATAATGCCAGACAACATCTACATCCACCTTAGAGCGCAGATGGGGTACTTCCTCTGTACTGCACTGAAATATCAGCCTAGGTAACGTGTTCAAGACTTAGACTGGTCTTTGAAGCTATAACCTCATGACTCATGGGGTGAGAACACTACCACTGAACCAAAGCTGACATCACTTGTCAATACCATCGCTTAAACAAATTATAATGAGGAACGTTATCCAAAATCCAACCATTACATAATTAATGGATAAATCAATTTTTTTGCCTACAATTTTTCTCTCCTGCTCATTCATAAAATGAATCATGTTGGGGTACAGTTCCATAAATACTTACTTCTGTAAGTATTGTAGCCAAGTGCTCTTACTATAATTATGATCCTAGACAATGTAGGTTGAGTAGGGACCTTGTGGCAGAATCAAGTAAGAGTCAGTGCAGCAACATAAATTTGAAAGTAAAATCAAAGGCACATTTTTAAGAATTGAATTATTTTTGTGTAAATATTTTAAAAACAGCTCTATCACATTTCATAACTTAGATTTAGATTAATTTAATGTAATGTGATGATCCTTGACCCGGAAGGAGTATAGTAAGGAAAATTTGTAATTCCCTTGAATGGTATACGGAAGCTGTAATTGTTTTTAAGAATGTTTGAAAAGGATTTTTGAGAGTTTGCATCAATTGTGAAGGGATCAATTGCATTTTTCTTAGATAATAAAAAATACTGATCCATTGTCATGAAAATATAATAATATTCATAATGTTATTGAAATTTATTGTAAAAGTAGGAATAGTGGGGTTTGGATAGCTTGTGTGTGTGTGTGTGTACACGGTGGGGGGACTTAATTGAATTACAGACAGCTGGTCTGAAGGCTTTGATGAATTGGAAAAGAAGCTAGGTTTGAAATGCTAAATAAGTAAACATAGCTGAAGTTTTAGAATGTGAGCTGTAAAGGAAAATTTGCATTTTTAGATAAGCCAGAATAGTTTAAATTTCAAAGGTCAGGATGAAATGTTACACTTGGCCAGAAGAGGCCAAACAGTGTCTTTATTTTTCCCAAAGCTTACAGATAAAATTGGTACTATGAAAGAGTTTTATTATTAGAAAGGTAAAATCCAAAGACTTATTGAAACAATGAAATTTGCATTCAAAGGGGAAAATATGTATAAAGGAGAGAAGCCAAGTGCAAGAAGAAGGAATTCTAAGACCTAACAAGTGTGAAAAGCTTCTAGCCTCTATATACCAAGCTGCTGCCTATAGGAACCAAAGCTAAGAGAATTCACTGTGAATATCTCTGTCCAGGGTATTGTGTGCTTTGCCTGGGTCTGTTAAAATCTGCTTTGTTTTTTACTGTTGCCTTAACGGGGGTGTAACTGGGAGTCAGATTACTTAGGGGAGCTAGGAGTTATCAGAGTAGTAATTTGTAGGCCCATGTATGCGCTTAAAATTATTTCTTTTATTAATAAATATTTAATTTTATTTTATTTAAAGATCCCTAGGACTTTGTGGACTGATTACTACGGAATTCAAGGCACGCATCTCGAAATAAAAATACAAATTGTAAAACAGTTGTGGCAGTTGTTTCAAGCTTCCCTCTGGGAGTTGAGCAGCTCACCACTACCTTCTCAAGGGCAACTAGGGATGGGAAACAAATGCTGGCCCAGCCAGTGAAGCCTACATCTCATGAATGAATTTTTAAAAAGCTTATCATTTACCATAATAAAAACAGAAAATGCTGGAAAAAGTCAGCAGGGCTGACAATATCTGTGGAGAGTGAAACAGAATTAACGTTTTGAGTCTGTATTACCCTTCTTCAGAGCTCCACAGATCCTGTCAGACCTGCTGAGTTTTTCCAGCATTTTCTGTTTTTATTTCAGATTTCCAGCATCTGCAATATTTTGCTTTTATCTTAGTATTTACCAACCGCTGTGTCATAACAAAAATTTGGGGCTTGTTCAGGAATATATTTGAAATTCCTTAATTGGTTTAGAGTTGGTGAATCTTAAGGTTACGAGTACAAGAAGCACTTTGAATTCACAGGAGGTTTTTTTTAAGTGGTGAGACTGCAAAATGGCTTTGGCAGTTGCTAAGACTTGTCTGGGAGTTGAAGTTATAACTTTGGTTTACAAAAGGTAAATAAAACTAAATTAATGGAATTGGCAGATTAGTTACAATTAGGATTGCCTGCAGGGGTAGGGAAATCAGACATAATTGAAGGTATAGCACAGCATTTAAAATTGGAAGGAATACCCAAGAGATCAAGTTCTCCAAAGGGTGGGTCATTGGAATAGGTTCAAATTCAGTTGCAAATGAAAAAATTGGAACTAAAGGGAGCAGAAAAAGAATAAGAACAGGCATTCCAAAGGGACTATGCAGAAAGGCAGAAGAGAGAAAGAAAACAGGAAAGGGAATTAGAAATGGCGAGGTTAGAAAAGCAGGAAAGAGAAAGAGAGTGAGAGAGAAAGAGAAAATTCCATCTTAAAATGTTGGCAATTTAAAAAAGAGACACCAGAAGGTTAGGAAGGACTTATTTCCAGATCAGAACCTGATGGGGAGATGTTTACATTTATACAAGTTTGAGGAAAGAGATATTGAAGCATTCTTTATTTCATTTGAGAAGATAGCTAAACAGATGAAATGGCCACAGGAAAACTGAATATTGTTGTTACAATCCAGGCTGGCGGGTAGAGCACATGAGGCTTATGCTTCACTGGCAGAGGAAATGTTGATGAACTACGATGTGGTAAAAAAAGGCTATTTTTGGTGCATATGAGTTAGTTCCTGAGGCATACAGGCAGAACTTTAGGAATATGAGAAAACAGCCTCGGCAAACTTATATTGAGTTTGAGAGAGTAAAACAAAGTAATTTTGACCGGTGGGTATGGGCACTGAAGATAGAGATAACATATGCAGTTCTTAGAGAAGTAATTCTTTTGGAAGAATTTAAAGATTCAATTCCTTCGGTAGTGAGAACTCATGTGGAGGAACAGAGGGTTGAAATGGTAAGACTAGAAACAGAGATAGCTGATGATTATGAGTTAGTTCATAGATCAAAACCTTTGTTTTGTCACCCTTTTAAATCAGAGAACAATAGAAAGTGGGAAATTGAAAGGAAGTCAAGTAGTCAGGGAAGAGGAGTAGGTGGAAATTCCACAGGAAGTTTTTTCTCAATAAAAAGGAAGGTGTTGATGGTAGATGCGACAGTCGAAAATTGAGGTGTTTTCATTGTAATAAAGTTGGACACACAAGTCAGTGTGTTGGAAATTGCAGGGAAAACCTGTTGGGATTATTGGGGTGCAGACGTTCTGGAAGTAAAAGTACTGTGGGTTCTGAGGTTCAGGCACAGGAGAAGCCAGTGGTTTGTGTACAGGTAAAACAGGAAGCAGTGATAGGTAAAGAAGTGGGAATGTGTTCACAATTTACCCAAGAGAGGTCTGAGGAGCAGGCTGCAGAAATGTTTAAAGATTTTGTATGTGAAGGGAAAGTCTTTCCACTTGTATACGGTGGAGTAGGTAAAGATGTTAAAATGTTAAGAGACACAGGGACTAGTCAATCCTTAATGTTGTGGGATAGTGACATTTGTTGTTCAGAGGGAGTTTTGCAGGAACAGGTGACAATAAGTGGGGTTCATGTAGTTGATAAACCTATTCCATTGTGGAAGATAAATTTAAAGAGTAAGTGGAAAACAGGTGAGGTGATTGTTGGAGTAGTGGAAAAATTGCCCATTGCAGGGGTCCAATTTATTTTAGGTAATGATATAGCTGGGTCCCAGATGTGAGTGATGCCCATGGTCATTGAGCAGCCTGTAGAAGTGTTTTCCACAGAAGTGTTGCAGAGAGAACATCCTGGATCGTTTCCAGATTGTGTGATAACAAGATTACAGGCTCATAGGTTGAAACAGGGAAGTTAAAATGCAGAGAGGAGGTGTGGAAGTCCAATTAGCTGACACTGTGTTTGATAAGATTGTTCAGGAAGAAAGACTGCACAATGCAGCTGAGGTGTTTAACTTTTTAAAAATTAATTCATGGGATGTGAATTTCGCTGGCTAGGCCAGCATTTATTGCCCATCCCTAAACTGAAGGCAGTTGGTGGAGTTACAGAAAATGGATACGCAAATAAGACAGTTATATCAAACACCTTACTCAGAAACAGAGGCAGAATGTATTCCAGAATGTTATTACCTTAAGGGTAATGTTTTAATGAGAAAATGGCGGCTTTATCATGTTTCCGCAAATGAAAGCTAGAGGAAAGTGCATCAGATTGTTATATCATTTGGAAATAGAAATGAGATTCTGAGGACTGTTCATGAAATTTCAATTAGGAATTAGAAAGACACAGGTGAAAATACAAAATATATTTTTATTGGCCTGGATTGCATAGCGATATCATCAAATTCTGTAGAACTTGTCACATGTCAGATGATAGGGAAATCACAAGCAGTGATTAAGCCTGCACCTTTAATTCCAATTCCAACATTTGAAGAACCTTTTACTAGGGTCATGATTGATTGTATGGGACCCCTCCCTAAGATTAAAAGTGGAAATCAGTACTTACTAACAATAATGGATATGTCTACAAGGTTTCCTGGAGCGATACCTTTGAGAAATATTACAACAAAGAGAATTGTGGAAGAGTTGACTAAATCTTTTACAAGATATGGTTTACCTAAAGAAATACAATCAGATCATGGTTCAAAGTTCATGTCACAGCTGTTTAAGGAAGTAATGAACAGTTTGGGGATAAAACAGTTTAAGTCAACAGCTTACCATCCCGAGTCACAAGGGGCTTTGGAAAGATGGCTTCAAACTTTAAATCTCTGATGAGGGTGTATGGTCAGGATTGTAAGCAGGATTGGGTTGGGGAATTCCATTCTCGTTATTTGCTATTAGGGATGGTCCTAATGCATCGACTGTTTTAGTCCTTTTGAACTAGTTCATGGTCATGAGATGAGAGGACCACTGAAATTGATTCATGAGAAATTGGTGGGTCAAAATTCAGAAATGGAGCTCCTGGATTATGTATCAAACTTCAGAGAAAGATTGGACAGAGCATGTGAGTTGGCTAAGGAACATTTAAAAATATCACAGCAAGTGATGAAAGTGAAGGCAGACAGGAAAGCTACAGCTCGTAGTTTTGTTGCTGTGGAGAAAGTGCTAGTTCTGTTACCAGTACTGGGTGACTCGTTAAAGGCAAGGTTTAGTGGGCCTTACAGGATTGAAAAGAAACTGAGTGAAGTAAATTATTTAATAAATGCTCCAGATAGAAGAAGCAGAGGGTGTGTCATGTAAATATGCTTAAAAAGTACTTTGACAGGGAAGAGGACCAAAAGGAGGTGATAGTGGTGGTAGATAAAGAGACAGAGTTAGAAATACAGGATTCTAAAATTGATTTTCCTCTAATCAAATTAGATAATGAGGGGGTACTTGAAAATTTAAATGTAAGATTGAGTTACCTTCCAGGCAAGTGTCAAAGTGATTTGGAGAAGCTATTGCGGTCTCACAAGGCTATTTGTGGGAATAAGCTGGGGAGGATCAATTTAGCTATACATGATGTATGTGTAGAAGTTTCATCTTCGATAAGGTATCATCCTTATAGATTAAACCTGGCAAAGTTATCACAAGTACAGAAAGGAATTGATTTCATGCTTCAAAATGATATCAGCGAGTCTAGTTGATGTAACTGGAGTTTGCCTATTGTGCTGGTACTGAAACCGGATGGATTACAAAGACTGTGTGTGGACTATCAAAAGGTGAATGTGGTGACAAAAGCGGATTCGTATCCTATACCATGGTTGGAAGATTGCATTGAGAAAGTGGGATGATCAAAATTTATCACTAGGATTGACTTGCTAAGAGGATATTGGCAAGTACGGTTATTGGAGAGAGAAAAGGAGATATCGGCTTTTGTGACTCCAGAGGGACTATATCAGTTTAAAGTCATGCTGTTTGGTATGAAAAATGGACCTGCAACATTTAAAGACTGACAAATAATGTAATTGCAGGACTGAGCAATTGTGCCGTTTATTTTGACAACTTGATAGTTTTCAATGAAACATGAGAGGAGCATTTACAACATCTGAAAGAATTGTTTTGTTGATTACAAGAAACCTTTTTGGTGATAAAATTGGCTAAAAGTGAATTTGCAAAAGCACAAGTTACGTATCTAGGCTATACCATTGGAGAAGGTAAAGTGGCTCTGAGAGATGTGGAAGTCAAGGCTATCATGGATTTCCCCATGCTTACAACAAAATGAGAAGTTTTGAGATTTCTGGGCTTGAGTGGGTTTTACCTGAAATTTGCACCAAAATTTGATCATGTGGTTGCTCCATTGACTGATCGATTAAAAAAGAACACAAAGTTTCGATGGGCACAGGAGTGTCAGACGGCATTTGAAAGTTTGAAAACTGTATTGACTACAACACCAGTTTTGACAGTACCCAATTATGCCAAGCAATTTAAGTTGGCCGTTGATGCAAAAATTGGGGCCATTGTTACAAGAAGATGACACTGGAATTGCGAAACTGATAGAGTATTTTTCACGGAAGTTGAATGTACAACAGAGGAGATATTCAACGATCGAAAAGGAGACTTTGGGTCTGGTGTTAGCATTGCAGCACATTGAGATTTATGTTTGAACAGAAGTTACACTCTCCGATCCAGCAACGACCACAGAGGCTCAGGCTTCCTTTTAACTGGTTTTATTCAAGCATATGCAAGGGAGCCGCAATCATTCCTAAGAAGGAAGACCCAGCTCCCTGATTGATCTCATTTCACTACTTTTGTACTTTTTCTTATCATAACAGATTTGAGTACATTTGAATACATCCAATCAGTAACCAACACACCGGTTCCATTATCTCTATCCTATTGAGTACATAAACATGTGATTTTGCTAACAAATTATTCTAAAGGATGTATACATAATTATATTATCCAATCAAAATTAAAACACGTACACAAAGACCTCGGTTCTTACAATTCAAGAATGTTTGTGTTTCATCAAAGCCCCCTCTTTGTCCATTGTTCATCTTCTCATATCTAAACTAACACCATCTGCCCCTTCCCTATCTGAGAGAGGAGTACACTTAACCTAATTTACGTCATACTTTTGTCTGCAGTCTGACTCTCAAGGCTGTGCAATGTTCGTCTGGTAATCTTCAACTCTTAGTATGTTTAGCAGCCATGTCTGCCTGGAGATTTTAGGGGTTTTTCAGTAAATTCTTACTGTATTCTCTTTTAGCATTTTTAATTTCCCCCTAACAATGTTGCAAACAATTAGTCAGAGACAATTGTTTATACAGGGCACAATCCTTTAAAGTTTCTGGGCAGATTTCAGACCGAAGTGCAAGGCTGTTCAGATGGAGTTTATTACTGCAACCATTTAATCTACAGATTTTACATGTGGCTGGACGAGAAAACCTGATTGCAGATGCATTGTCGAGAGTTTGAAGCTTAAAGAAAAAATTGGACATTTAAAACCTGGACACTGGACTGGATTGATTTCTGTTGATGTGAAGGATTTGTATGTATATTGTTATGTTAATGCATGAATCTAGTAATATAATAGTGTAATAAGTATAGGAGATAACGTAAGATGGGCTAAGAAAATAAAGCCATCTTTTTAAATCATGACAGTTCATTTTTCAATAAGGAGGGGAATGTCATGAAAGTATAATAATATTTGTAATGTTATTGGAATTTATTGTAAAGTATGAATACTGGGGTTTGGATAGTCCGTGGTGGGGAAAGGGACTTAATTGAATTAAAGACAGCTGGCCTGAAGGCGTTGATGTATCAGAAGAGAAGCTAGGTTTGAAATGGTAAATAAGTAAACATGGCTGAAGTTTTAGAATGTGAGCTGTAAAGGAAAATTTGCATTTTAGATAAGCCCGAGTAGTTAGAATTTCAAAGGAGAGGGTGAAAGGTTACACTTAGTCAGAAGAGGCCAGTGTGTTTATTTTTCCCAAAGCTTACTGATAAAGTTGGAAATATGTAAGATTTTTATTATTAGAAAGGAAAAGTCCAAAGACATATTGAAACAATGAAATTTGCATTCCAAGGGGAAAATATGTATAAAGGAGAGATGGCTATGTGTAAGAAGGAATTCTAAGACCTAACAAGTGTGAAAATCCTCCAGCCTCTATGTACCAAACTGCTTTCTATAGGAACCGAAGCTAAGAGAATTCACTGTGAATATCCCTGTTCAGGGTGTTGTTTGCTTTGCCTTGGTCTCTTAAAATCTATTTTGTTTCTACTGTTGCCTTAACGGGGGTGTAACTGGGAGTCAGATTAAGTAGGGGAGCTAGGAGTAATCTTAGTAGTAACCCATGTATGTGCTTAGAATTATTTTTTATTAATGAATGGTTCATTTAGTTTTGTAAAATACCTCTAAGACTCGGTGGACTTATTACTACTGAATTCAAGATATGCGTCTCAAATTAAAAATACAAATTGCAAAATAGTCGTGGCAGTTGTTTCAAGTTTCCTTCTGGGAGTTGAGCTGTGTAGCATTTACTATCCGCTGTGCCATAACATCCATGTGACCACTGGCAACCCTTAATCTGGAAGCGGTACCAACAAGAAGCAAGTTAAGAAAGCGTGTGGCTGACAGACACAAAGCAGAGCGGCAGACACAAAGAAAAGGAGCTGGAGGTCGAAGGCCCAGATGCAGACACAGAGAAAGCAGACAAAGACAGAAAAAGAGCAAATTAGGAGAGCAAGCAAATCACTCTCCGGAAGAGTTTTTCTTTTTGGCAGAAAAGGAGAAAGGAGCTCTTGGAAGTACTGGCACAGATCAACTAAAAAGGTCAAAAAACTGGGAAACTGTGTGAATAGAATAGCTCAGAGATGCCAAAGACCTGGGTATTTTCCCAGAAGCGGGCAAATCGTGAAGCGGGGTGTAATTGGTTGGTCGGTTCAAACAGAACTCTGGAAATCTACTCCATTAGGACTGTTGTGATTGGAGGGCGAGCGGGTTCATAGAAGTGCGCCCTGCTAATGATAATCGTAGCTGTGAAACATGGAGGTGAAAGCTGTTGTCGGATAGGACTCCTGACCTACCCTGTATGAACAAAGAACAGCAGACTGTGCAACTGTATAGCTAAGAGTGACATATTTATGCAGGAAGTGATAGGAGTGCTTGTGGTTGCATAAAATGTATCTTTGTTGCATCAACTATTTAAAGTGAAATTTACCTTTTTACTTCAAGTATCATTTGCCTGTTAATTCATGTTTAATTTGCATTGGTTCTGATTCAAGTTCAAGTAAAAGCTACAAAAACTGGAATGTTGTTGGTAATTTCTTCATTTGGATGTTATTCAATAAATTTGGTTATTTTAATTATTTTTCCTCCACTGGGATTGTAACAATAGTGATCTAAAGATCCTGCACTTTGCCCTTCTTGTGCCTAGGTACTGGATGTTTCTGGAGCTGGAGTCCTTGCTGATAACATTCCTGGCTGTAGAGTGGATCTCTTGGAAAACTGTGGCCATTCTGTGGTAATGGAGCGGCCCCGCAAAAGTGCTAAAATTATCCTGGAGTTTTCAGCTTCTCTGCAAAACACGAGATCAGAAAGCAATAAGAAATTCGCCTAACATTGATAAATGAAAACTGTATTGCTTTGAATTGCAAATAAAATGAGATGCTGTGATAATTTCCCAGGAAACAATATGACTTGACTGAATGCTGATGCCCCAATTACATCTATTAAGAGCATTAGTTAACAATTTTTGGTGGTGCTTTCAAATTACATAAACAAGATTTTGAAAGACAGAGTATTGCCAGCAAATAAAAGCATGAAGTATATAAAAAGGAACATAAATTACAGAAAAGCACTATTCTTTACTAGATTTCCCAGTCAAATCTTCATTTTGGCAATTTATGTTTCACCATTTAATGGCAATAGCAATGCAATGCATTCCCATTTTCAGTTCAAGGCCAGATTCATAAAACGCACAAATTTTTACCATAATTTATTAAATGTGTAATTTTTATTTTAGAAGTTAAAATTATTGTTTTTTTTTTCGTTTTGATTGCTTGGTTCTTGCATTTAAATCTGTGGAAGGTGGTTTCAAAGCTTTTATGGTTAATAGTAACTCTTTCAACAATGATGTTGTAGGGAAGGTACAGTTGCAAGCAGTACTGTTTAGTGGAGATTTTCTTGTAGTTTTGGTAGGGAATTGCATTTGTGTGGCTATTTGTTTGTAACAATGTACCATTATAAAAATTTCTCTATAAAACAGTTGCTAAAAGTCACTACAATAATAAACATCATGAACACAATTCTGGACAATATCATCTGCTTTAACAGAGATAACAAAAGTTGGGAAATAAATAAAATATATTAACTCTGGAACATTTATTTGAAGTGAAACACATTGGTTCAATTTAATATTTTAAAAATAAATCAGTCCCGGGCAAAGAAATTTCATTAAGTAAGTGCAATAAACAACAAAATAGTTCACTCAAGATATCTTCAAAAATATAACTTTCTTAATAACCTTTAATCTTACAGATAAATCTTTGTGTGAAGAATGCTACCAATAAGTAAGATGTTGCTTTATCTACCCTGCTTTCGTTCATTGCCGAGACTTTTCTCTGTCTTTGTCATTCAGCTCAATTGAGATGACTAGATCACTGCACAAATAGGCTAAAGCTGTTTTCAGAAATAAGATGTCCTGGTTATTATTTCTTTATTCTATCAATGAATTATGAATTCTCTGAATTATGTTGCTATTGTAATGATTATACTTAATGAAATATTGGTAATGCATAAATATTCCGATGATAGACAATCTTATTTTTTTTTAATTGTGGAAATAAGTTTAATTGTTCTAGCATTCAAGTGCTGGAATCGCATTGGGGTTGAGAAGGGAACAAATGCATTTTAATCATACTCTTAACTGTCAGTTGAGTTTGTTTACAGTCATTTGGTAAGTTGCACTATCTCTTGAATTCTTGAATTATGACTGTGGAGTGTTGCATCTCTAAATAGAGATTAAAAAAGCAGCACCCACCATGCTCCATTCGAGCATGCTTCTGGTCAGCACTTGGTGGTGGAGACGTTTATGATACTGAACCCTGCTGGATGAAGCAGAAGGTATGATAGTGGTATGGGTCTAATGGGAAGTAGTATGATTTACTGTGGATGCTGTTATTTATGACTTGAGACGAAACTGTCCTTGTTAGTGGATATTTTGAGATCAAGGTAACCATCTATAGCCTGCAACAATTTTTTCCATGAAAACTACATTATTCTCCAGGATTGGATTCTGCAATATCTTTCCACCTCTATGACCAAAGGTTCAATACAAAACTGTCAAAAAAAGTTTCCTCTCTCTATTCGTCTTTGGCTCTCTCTTTCTCTCACTGTTAAGGGGTCTAAAGGTAATGAATTGAAGTAGGCTAAGTTCATTGATCAGCAATATGATTTTGCAACAGCAAACTGCTTTCAAATGTGATTCAACGGGCAGGTTCAATTATAGTCCATGAAAATATACATCATGGAAAAGAATGTATCATATGGGGATGATTTTCTGGAGCTAATGCATCTATTTGGGTGAATTGGGGGAGTTTTGCATTTTCAAAGTTTGTTCTGTTTAACCTGGATGTGCTAAATTGTGTTGCTACCTATAAAGTGAGTGCATGTTTCATTTCTTAGTTTTACTTATTGTTTATCTTTCTCAGCATAAGTGCAAAATATGATAAAATGATTAACATCCTTCATTTTTAAAACCTCTTTTTGGCTGAAAATACTAAAAGGATAAAGCATAAATAAATGATGATGGGCAATGTAAGTGAAGAACCCAGCCTTTCAATAAGGTACTATTAAGTAGCCTCAATTCTATTTCTTGCAGATTATAAGGCAAAGGTTCAACTGTAAAAAAAATCCAATAGACTTATTCAAGAAAGTCACCTTGCCTGCTGGAATAATCTTATAGAGGAATAATTAGTTACTTTTCAAAAGAACAGCTTGATGAATATGCTTTCTTTGAAAAAGTTCAACCTAATAATTCAATAAATGTTGCAGTTGCTAGCAAGAGTTTTAGTTCCCCTGACATTTGTATTATCTAGATACATGAGTAAATAAATGCTCAACCATAGCGTATAAGAAGTTGGTTGTAAAGAGGGATGAAAATAAACTTTTTTTTACCTCTTTCATTTTTGACTACATCCAATAAAGATTAATGTACAGTAAGAATCTTAAATATGCATGTTATAGGATAAAAATAAAAGAAATCTTCTGACTAATGTTGTTGCTCTCTATAATGGATTCACTCCTTGCACATTATTTTCATTCCATTTCAAGTATCTTTAGACCTTAGTAATCCTGTTCCTGAGTATTGCTGAAAGACATACATGCTGTCAAAGCTTTTCATCTTGCACTCATCAGGACAGATTCGCAAGAATACCAATTCTAAAGGAGACAACAATTTATACTTCATGAGAAGTGCTGATTGGTTGGCAAGTGACCTCTGATTGGTAAAGGACTAGGGAGAAATTACAAGGGAGTGGGACTAGCTGAGCTGCTCTTGCAGGGCAACCTCTGTGCTGTTGATTTCACCTTTCCCAACATTAGTTTAATTCTGGCACCACTAGCAGGATAACCAGTCAATTACATTGAAAATGTCACACAGACACAGACACAAACGTTGCCAAGTAAAAAGCATTGATTATGTTTCACTTTTTCATTTTACAGAGAGTAAAAAATATATTGGGACACAAAAATGGAATTAAGGTAGAAGTTGAAATATAAACTATTAAAATGTTTTAATTATTTTAGAAATCTATTGAATTTTAATCATAATGGAGAAATTTGATATTCCACAAATATAAAATTAGTTCTTCAGAGCCAGAGAGGTTCTTCAGAAGTAATTGTGATTTAGTACATCGCTTAAAACCCAGTCATGCCTCATTTGATACTGTGTAACTTTTCCAAGAGTTTTTACAGTAAGACTAATAGCATATAACGTGGAAGTTAATGACAATTCATGAAGACATAAACAGCACAGTCTAAGGAACAGGGAATTGATGACAGCATCTCCTCGATTTCTGTGTTTCACTGCACATGTGCTGTCAGAAGTTGTTAAATTTCATGGAGTAATGATAGTGAACACTGAGTTTTGACTTAATTACAACTGCAATATCCAGGCCACTCTGTTTCTGAATAAAAAATAAATACAAGGTTTTTTTTCTTAGCTTGCTTTTATATCTTTATTGTAGCAAAACTTGGTTTGCTTCAGGTCTTTTTGTTTTAAAGACCACAAACAGAAGGCACTCAAGCCACTCAGGAAGTAGGAGATGAAAGGGTTTGCTTCTTCTTTCTGTTTTTACAGTATTTATTTCCTCTTTTTTTTGATCTTTCCACACCACATAAACTCCCAAGTGGAGATAGTAGGCAGGCAGCTTTTTCCAAAACCCTCAACAATGGCACTACTGATTCAAACATTATGGGGTGCCCCAAAGTAACCCAATTTCAGATGCCTTATTGTTTCCTCCATCTCAATGGGAAGCATCTTGTTCACCTTCACTGAGTACCTCTCCAATAATGTAGTGAGATTTTGGTATAGGGAGAATTACAAGTGTGAAGTGGAATTCTACTATTCTGTGTTACCTTCCACTGGAGCTAATTTTGGGTCATTCCAACCATATTTCAAAGTTTATTTAAATTTGCATTCTGCTACATCTTTGAAGGACCACCGGTTGTGCGTTATCTCAAAAACTGTCACGCTTAGCATCCTAGTATATCTGGTTTGTTCTGAAAGTTGATGAATGAGGCAAGTAGCTACAAGGAGAGATTGGATAGGTTGGGGTTATTTTCCTTAGAAGAAAGAAGGCTGAGAGGTGACTTGATTGAGGTGTACAAAATTATGAGGAGAATAGATAGAGTGGACAGGATCAAATTGTTTCCCTTGATGGAGAATTCTAGAACCAGGAGACATAGATTCAAGATAAGTGGAAGAAGGTGTAGGGGAGACGTGAGGAAGAACTTTTTTACGCAGAGGGTAGTGGGTGTCTGGAATTCGCTGCCCAAGTTAGTGGTAGAGGCAGAAAATTTAAACTCTTTTAAAAAGTACTTGGATCTGCACCTAAAGTGCTGTAAGCTGCAAGGCTATGGGCTAGGTGCAGGAAGGTTGGATTAGAAAGGGCACCTGGGTGACCTCAGGCTGGCATGGACAAGATGGGCCAAATGGCCTCCTGTGCTGTAACTTTTCTATGGTTCTAAGTTGCTGGGGGAATATTCTATTTTGACAGTTCTTCAGCCAAAATATTTATAAAACAGAGTATGATATGCTTTTGCTTGTTCAATAACTCCTTTCTCACAATAGTGCTGCAGGTTCAATAATGCCCTCCTGTCTACCCGACATGTAGCTCTAGTCTACAGTGTTAACTCTCAATGGCTTCAGGGCAACTAAGTGTGGGGAATATATACAGTCAAAAATAATTTAAGTAATAAAGCTGCAGGTCCTAATTGTAAAGGCAAATAGACAAGAGAGAAGTTCAGTAGGAAGCAATTCTTCGACCTCTAACCTCTGCTTGCTCAGGCCCAAAATCGTACTGATTGTACTGTTACTGATATTTCCCAAATATTCTTGGAGAGTTTCTCTGAGTACGTGTTAACTGTTCGACATTACCAAGAATGTACTTTACTATTTATATTTCAGAAATGCAAAGAAGGATTTAACAAACGTCAGAAAATGCTAAGTGTTCTATATGGGCCAAGAGTTCATAGGACCTTGTCATTTTTAGTTGGAACTGGTCGGAGTCTACGCCATCCTCTCAATACTCCAATGTCCAAATTCCAATGCTTGGCTTCAAATCAGTTCCTCAGCCATTTGTCGCACCCGACCCAAGTGACTCGCTGAACACAACCTCTGCACCCCAAACAACTGATCATCCCTCTTGTTTTTATGTTCCAACATTAGTATTTGCTTGTTCAACCGGCTGAAAACACCAACCCGACTCCTTCTCCCTCCCTAGTTACAACCAGCCCTGCCGTCAGAAACCAGCTCCAGAGCCGCCTCCTCCTCCACTCTGCGTTTTAACAGACCGTTTCTCCCCCATGCCGAGTTCTAACCCATCCGCTTCCTACAAAGCATTCGCTTGCTAAATAAATGATAGTCGAGCAACATTGGTACAGATGCTACAATTATTTCGGTTTAATCTGCGTCCCCAGACCGAAAACAAACGCCTTCACCTTCCCTTCACCCCCCCCCCCCGGCGGCATTCCGTAGGGATCGTTCCCTCCGGGACACCCTGGTCCACTCCTCCATCACCCCCTACTCCTCAACCCTACCTATGACACCTCCCCATGCCCACGCAGAAGATGCAACACCTGCCCCTTCACTTCCTCTCTCCTCACCGTCCAAGGGCCTAAACACTCCTTTCAAGTGAAGCAGCATTTCACTTGCATTTCCCCTAACTTAGTCTACTGCATTCGTTGCTCCCAATGAGGTCTCCTCTACATTGGAGAGACCAAACGCAAACTGGGCGACCGCTTTGCAGAACACCTGCGGTCTGTCCGCAAGAAAGACCCAAACCTCCCTGTCGCTTGCCATTTTAACACCCCACCCTGCTCTCTTGCCCACATGTCTGTCCTTGGCTTGCTGCATTGTTCCAGTGAAGCCCAACGCAAACTGGAGGAACAGCACCTCATCTTCCGACTAGGCACTTTACAGCCTTCCGGGCTGAATATTGAATTCAACAACTTTAGATCTTAAACTCCCTCCCCCCATCCCCACCCCGTTTCTTCCCCCTCCCTTTTGTTTTTTTCAATAGTTTATATAGATATTTCTTTTCCCACCTATTTCCATTATTTTAAAATCTACAACTAATACCTTGTCAGTCTTTCCACCCCACCCCCAGTAGAGCTGTACCTTGAGTGTCCTGTCATCTATTCTTAATTAGCACATTCTCTTAGACAATATCATCACCTTCAACACCTCTTTGATCCTTTTGTCTGTGACATCTTTTGATTATCTGCTCCTATCACTGCTTGCTTGTCCCTACAACCACCCCCCCCTCAACTTCTCTCCCCCCCCCCCCAACCAGCTTATATTTCACCCCTCTCCTAACTATACTCAGTTCTGTTGAAGGGTCTTGAGGACTCGAAACGTCGACTCTTTTCTTCTCCACCGATGCTGCCAGACCTGATGAGTTTTTCCAGGTAATTCTGTTTTTGCCTTCAACATGTATTCTGATTAGTTTTTCCAGGGCGGTCCGAGAGAGACGGCGCATGCGCTTGACGCTGGGTGACCGGCGGTTGCCCGGTGACGGGACAGGAAGTGTCGATCACGCGGCCTGCGGTTGCCCGATGACGGGACCGGAAGTAAGCATCTGGCCGTTTGCTGGAGCCGCTGGAGGCCTCCGGACCTTTGGTTAATTTGTAGCCGGTCATTAGTATGATTCATTCGGGGGAGGAGCGGGAGGTAGCAGCCTATGAACGGCACGTTTCCAGAAATACCTGCGACTATCACTACCTGAAGGTCGGCCTGTGAGTGAGAAACAGATCCCTGCACCGCGCGGCTCTTTCGAGTCCCTCCTGCTCGACTCACTCACTTAAATTTCTCTTTCTTTTTTAAAACAGTGAATTTGAGGGAACGAGGCCTGGGTTCAGGCTGAACGCTGCCCACTTTAAACATTTGATCGTTTCGGCACTGAAGGATTTGCACGGTGAGGTATGAGTGCAGTAACTCGGGATTACACTCACAAGTGCTGCTTGTTCCATTCCAAACCATTCGCGCTATCCGAGGAATGTCATCGTGCTCTCATTAGCTGGTAAAGCAAGGGTAAACTTTCAAAACAGACAGAATGCAGCAGCCGTTTGGCGTCAAAGAGATATATTGCCCCATTAAAATTCGAATTGAAAAAACGATTTTGAAGTGAAAAAAAAAGCGAATTAACTGCAAACTGAAGTGATTTACTAAACACACGACAGCAATGGTATTGTAGGGGGATTAGTTAGGAATTTCTTGTTAATGATAAGGATGGGGCAGGCAGCAATAAGTTTTGAACAATTTGACCTGGAGTTGGTGAAATGCTACAATCTCCAAGTTTTGCCCAAATTTATGCAATTTGGCAATTTACACCAAGATTTCACAGGGATATTATTAGCCTCATTATTATTTGGCCTCATCTGGATTATTGTGCCCAATTCTGGACACCAAATTTCAGGAAGGATGTGAAAGCTTGAGAGATGGTTTGGAAAGATTTACGGGAATGGCTCTAGGTATGAGAGATTCAGTTATGTGGATATTTTTGAGAAGCTGGGGTTATTCCCCTTTGAGAAGAAAAGGTTGGGAGAGATTTGGTTGAAGTATCCAAAATCATGAGGTGACGAGACAAAGTGGATAGAGAGAAGCTATCCCATTGGCGGAAGGATCATGAACCAGACGATATCGATTTAAAATGATTGGCAAAAGAACCAATGGTGACATGAGGAAAATCGTTTTTACGCTGCAAATGGATAGGATATGGAATGCACTGCCTGAAAGTGCCGTGGAGATTCAATCAGCTTTTAAAAGTGGATTGGATAAACCCTGTAGGGAAAAAAAATTATATGGCTATGGAGATAGGGCAGGGGAGTGGGACTAGCTCTTGCAGAGAGCTGGAATGGACATGATGGGCTGATTGGTCTACTAAGCTGTGACCATTCTATGGCATGCCAGAACATAAAAACCGATGGAAAACAAGTGAAAATCAGCACAAATAATCAAGAGGAGAAAATTGTGGAATTTATGCTCTTATTCTTTTTAATTTTCATACATAAAGTGACTGAAAGTTTGAACAATTAGGCAGGCACAGGCAGGTTGAAGAAAGTGCAATCGTGGAAGCTTTCTCATTTTTAATGCCACACTCCATGCTATGCAACTGCATTCTGAAATATAAAATATGGTGGTCTCATTGAGGAGAATTTTTTTTTAAAAGCGACTTTAAAAAAAAACACCAAGAATGATGAGGCTTTGAGTCATTCTGCACCAAAAGCCTGCTTATATAAATACAGGAAATTCAGCTTCTCAGTATTTGGTTTGTTAAAAGCAGTGGAGGATTTTGGTAGAGTTTCTGCTGCAACGGCACAAAGGACCAAGTTGGGTTTAGTGTGCTCATTGTTGTACATTAATTGTATGCGGGTGGCGGGCATTAACTGGGCAATTACTTGAGCCCTTATAAGTAGACACAGATGAAAACTGGTTGTTGGCGTTAGAGGTTTTATGCTGGTAATGTGTAATTCTGTAAATAAATTTAAAAGTTTGCAAGGATTGGTTCTAGTTCAACCCTCCAAATCGCTTGCTGGAATGGAACATGGTGGCAGAGGTTGGTTGTCTAAAGATGAAAGATGGAAGGTAAGAAAAACAATTTCAGACAAGAAATTAAATCCTAGTAACCACTGTTAAAAAATGATAGAAAACAACTGTAAATTATCAGGGTATGATTGCCTCCCAGTGTTCTCCAAGTCTGAACCATATGAACAGTAAAAGAATTTAGTGGACTTGTGGAAATAGGATATGTCCCTATTAGAGGAATCAAGGTATGGCCTTGGTGTTGTCACTTCCACGTGAAATAAAATTAAAAGAAAAGTATTTTTCGAACTGGATGTCTGCCAGTTAGATGGTGATGAAGGTTTGGATCCTCTATTAGAACAGTGCTCCCCAAACTTTTCCCCAATGCGATCCCAGTTTAATGTCTCAGACTTGGCATCACCCCAGAGTGAAAATTTGGGGAGGGGGAGAGATAAGAGAGACTGGCCTTCAGCTGTCAAGCAGGGTGGGCAGCACCAGAATAAAGTGAAATAACAGAATGGTAACCTTCGCTATTTTGTCTTTAAAAGTGCACACTAACTTTAAACATGTGATAATCAGTTTCAAATCTATTTATCTCTGCTTCCCCAAAAATTATTTTAACTATTTTGATTGTAGCAGTTAAAATCAAAGTTTCCGCAATTGTGCGAGTCTTCTTGGTCTGTTGGCTCCCCTCCTTTCCCAGCTAAGTTCAACCAGAGAAAAAAAGTTGGGCGCGCTCAAGGCAGATACTGAGGCTGCCTGTGTGAAACTTGTTCACTTCCCCTTCCAGAAAAAAAAATTGGAGGCGCGCATCATGGGACCGCAGAGCTGGTTCCAAAGATTTCTTGACAGAGTCTCTGCTCCATTGCTGCCATTATGGTCTTAGAGTGCATGACCCCACTGGGGGTTGCGTACACAAACCCCTATATTAGAGTTCTTGAATGAAGTTTACATGAAAGATTGTGTGTTTAATGCCTGCGAGACATGGTCAGATTTCAGAAAGTAAATGGTCATTAGTGGAGGACTATATCATAGACTAACAGATTTGATTTTAAAAAATTGACAAAATTTAATTTAGATTAGCATTTAAATTGCTGAATTGTGTCAAGGTCTCTTTTTTATTCATTCATGGGATGTGGGCACTGCTGGCTAGGCCATCATTTATTGCCCATTCCTAATTGCCCTTGTTCAGAGGGCATTTAAGAGTCAACCACGTTGCTGTGGATCTGGAGTCACACGTAGGCCAGACCAGGTTTCCTTCCCTAAAGGACATTAGTGAACCAGATGGGTTTTTCTGACAGTCAGCAATGGTTTCATGGTAATCATCAGACTTTTAATTCCAGATTTTTATTGAATTCAAATTTTACCATCTGCCGTGGTGAGATTCGAACCCAGGTCCCCAAAGCATTACCCTGGGTCTCTAGAATACTGGTCAAGTGACAAGACCACTAACCCGCCGCCGCCACCACTTCCTCAGGCTCCTTGTTCTAACTGGTATTCGGTTCTCTGTGAGGGAGAGCCTATTGGATCAGATGTCTGCTGCCTTGAAAGGTTTTCTGATGAAATAGCCGTTTCCTTCAGCCTTCGTGGTACATTCCTCAGTCACACAAGGATAGAGGACTCAATGGTTGCCAGAATGAGGATGAAAGTGCCTTTAGCAGCTCTGGCTATTACAGCAGAAGGCAAACTGCATCAGCAATAATAGGCAAATGACTCCCAGGAATTCCCAAGAAAGTTAATAGATGCTTTAGGTGTAACTGAAAGTATGATTTTGCAATTAACTGCCCACAGCAGCGATGCTGAAGAGAATATCAAGGAAGAGGATAAAGATATTGATGAATCTGAACAAATTCTAGTCACAAGGAGTTTTCGACTAATGATGAATGTCTTAATCACAGGCTGCTTTAACTGTGCAGAACTAAGTGGTGCTTCACTTTGACAGTATGTGGAATAGATTGGAATAAAATGCTCTTGATTTGTTAAGTTGTAAGCATTGATGCATGGTTAAGGAATATAAAATTACTACTTGCTTTAGGTTTGGTGGTGACAACACATTGAGGTCACTAAAGTTAGTTGAGATTCCATGTAAAATAGCTGGTGTAAGCCATTTTAAAGTACTGATGTAGTCTCTCGTGAGAGATCCATGCTGTTGAGTAAACCTTATATGACAACGGCACAAATGAAACTTGAGAGCAGTTTGATCAGATAATTATTTTTGGAAAGTCATTGAATCTGCCATTTACCCAGTTAGAACATTATTGCATCCTCTTAACAAAATGTGATGTTTCTCAGCACTGTTAGATATGTATTAATAACATCAAGTGATAAGAATCAAAGAGAAATTTTTAAAAATTGTGTTAAAACTAAATAGACAAGTTATTCGCCCTACTCGTCAAAGATTAAAAATCCTGCTAAAAGATACAGCTGCTGATGAAGAGTGTGCAAGGCAAAAAGAAGAGATTACTGAGAAGTGTGAAATTTGTAAAAATTTTCAGAGAATGCCACCAGGTCCGATTGTAAACCTTCTATTGGCATGTGACTTTAATGAAGTCGTTGCCATGAGTGTAAAGGTATGCGACAATGACAGAAATATTTCCATTCTATATTTTGTAGGCATGGCAACCAGGTAAAGCCTTTCCTCAATAATACATAACAAGGACAAAAGGTTTATTATAGACAAAATCATGAAGCAATATATAGGGACTGACTCGGGGCACCAGCAAATTTTCTGACTGATAATAGAAGGGAATTAGCCAATGCTCAGTTCAGAGACATGATAAGATGAACATTGTGTTCATAAATACCGCAGCTGAAAGTTCTTTCAGCAGTGGATACTTTGAAAGGAATTATGTGGCGATTCTTGAAATGGTGCATAAAGCTTTAGCTGATAAACCAGACTGCAAGTTGATAACCACTCTGACATAGGCAGTTCATGCAAATATTTTCCTCTAAATGGTGCTTTACATGCAGGAAGACAGACTTTCATTAAGACAGAGGCCTTGGAGAAAATTTGCAAAGCTCTGAGGCATTGTATAAGACCATCCAAGACAGAATTTAATTCAGGAGATTTGATTTGTTATAAAAGGGAGGGTCATTGGAAATGAAAAGCCTTGGCAAGGTAATAGATTGTAATAGTAAGACAGTACTTATCAAACGTGGCAATCAAAATGTTAAAGTTTAAGATTTTGTAATTAATTCTAATTAATCACGAAGAATAGACTCTGAGCAGCCGATAGAAGTAAACAAGGTACCTTGCACTGCAGGTGCTCATGTGCTTTGGAGTGAAGGTCCTGGTTAACAGAGTGCGGTAGATCAAGGTCTTGATAGTGGTAATGTGAGTGATTATGACATGTGACAGAGCTGTCACATCCAAAGGCCAAATGCTCAGAGTGGGTACTTGGGTGACATATATTCCAGAGGGGTCTAGTGGAGGTTTGTGGCAATTGTGGGACATTCAAGAAGAGCTGACTGGCAAATTTAAATGTTGGTTGAATGTTCAGGATTATGGCCAAGAAGTGAGGTCCATGGACTGGCGAACTGGGGTAAAAGAGTGGAGAGTAAGAAAATGCAGTGCAAGTACTGATGATGGGCCCCAAAGTGACTCTTGAATCAGAAAGCGATCATGTACCAAAGAAAGACCCTCTTACAACGCAGTTGGGAGATCAGCTGTAACAGTTCCAACAAACATTAAAGTGCAAGTTGAGGCCATAGCTTGAATAGAATTACACAATGCAATAAAGGCCACAGAACTAGAAGCATAAGTCCTCATGATCATGAAGTTTTGGTTGTTGCCAATAAACTTGAGGATAGACTAATAAGAGAGGCAAAACAAATGGAATTAGATAGTTGAAGAGTTCAGAGTTTACTCTGAGCTACCCGCTGAGGGGCTATAGTTTATAACTTTATAGTTAAATAATCATTGTAGATGGGACTTGTATGACCAAAGCAAGACTATTTGCTTGGAGTTTGAAAATAAACTGGGCGATGCAAATGTTAGGGTATACTCTTCCACAGCTAGAAAAGTAATTTTGAAAATCCTTTTGGCCACACATTCAAAAGGGTGTAGATAATTGACGTAAAAGCTGTGTTGCTATAGAGTGATATTTTTCAGAGAGGTGTATTTCTGAAACTGCCCAGAGGGGTAGCACAGGCAGAAGAAAATTATGGAAATTAGCAAATGTGTCTATGGCCTGAACAATGCTTTCATGGTGTGGTATATTTTGGTGAGATCTGTTTTGCTGAAAATAGCTTGTGTTCAACAAAAAGCAAACCCTACAATGTTTTATTGGCGTCATAAAGCAAAACTTTCATACATCTTCATTATATATGTTGGTGATTTCTTATGGGGTGGTACTGTGGAATTTGAGAAATGTTATGAATAAGATTAGAATAGGATTTATAAATTGGGAGCCAGGCTTGTGGGGCTTTTAAATATATTGGTTTAGATATTAAGCAAAGTAGATCTGGAACAACTTTAAGTCAACAATCCTATTTAGAGAATGTTACTCCCATCCCAGTTAATCATACTAGGTCATCACAAAAAGATGATGCATCTAAAAAAGCGACAGAAGCTTTATTGGTCAGTTGAACTGGTTGGGCACTCGGATAAGGCCAGATGCTAGTTTTTATATATTGAAGTTAAGTACTATGATGAAACACCCTAAAGCCGAGAATGTTTTACAGATAAATAAAAGATTTTAAAAATTAAATCTGGAGAAATTCATGCACATGTTCCCATCTTTGGGTGACATAAAGAACATGAAGTTAGTTATTTTTAGTGACGCTTCACATGCTAATCTTCCTGATGGGTATTCTAGTCAGCTGCTTTCATAACATGTCATATGAGCGAAATGGGAAATGTCCTTTAGCTTGAGAAGCTAAGAAAATAAAAGGGGGTGTTAAAAGTACTTTTCCTGCTGGAACACTAGCTCTTGTAAAGCACAGTAAGTCCCCATTTTAAGTTATTTTGTTTTTGTTTTAGGTCCCATTTTCCCTGATTTAAATCGCGATTTCCGGTTTTACGTCATCGTGTAGCATGCATCATCGCTGCCCATCATAATCGCATTTCACACACATCGCACAGCATGCATCAGCACCACCGTCGTTATCCCGTTTCATGTGTCATCGCACAGCACGCATTGGCTCCTGTCGGGGTTGGGTTTGTTGCTAAGGAGGCTGTTTGTAGTGTGGTATTCGAGGTAACATTGATTTTAAAACAAAACAGAGGCATCCAAAGCCAGAGTTGGATAACAAAATATTGGAAGATTTAAATTTAATTTGCAATTTTGTGTTTTGCTCTGGGTGAGACTTTTAAATCACTTTTAAACATGAGCCAGAAGCACCCAGTAAGTGGTGGCAGTGTGCCTGCTGCTGCAAAGAAAGCAAGAAAAGCCATCAGTCTAGCTGTGAAATTGGATGTTTTAAAAAGTCTTAAGGCTGGAGAATGAGCAGTCAACCTCTTGTTCTATTTGTGTTGTACCACCTTTTTAGGTGATTATTTCTTGCATTGTCAGTACTTAACGCAAACAATTCTAATGTAGAATTTAGCAATCGCTTTGAGGGCAAGTAGCCGTTTTTACTCTTTCGCCTTTGTAAAATATGTTTGGCTATATCTTAGAAATTCACACCTGACACTCTAAAGGTTAATGTTCTGAAAATGTTAATTTTGCAGATTGGAGCTGCCTTACCTGTTGATTTATTGAGATTTGAAGAAGAAACATTGACTGCTATACTGAGAGTAAAAAGCAGGTGGGTGTGCATAGTAACCATTTAAAGGCGCTTTATCATACAGTATGCTGACTTAAATAATTAACAACATCGGTAGTGCCTTTTATTTTTTTTTTTAAAGCCTTATCGAACATACAAACCAAATAACAGCCATTTGCATGTTACAGGACCATTATACAGGTAAGAAGTTCCTGGCGCAAAACTGGTTTAACATCCATCACCAGATCAAGTGCTATCTACCTGCACTATCCTCTGCCAGAACCAGATATTACTCTTGAGATAGGTAATTGTATTGTTTCAGTTAGCAGGGATGGTTACGTGAATACAGAGATTAAAATATGGAGTCACAGGAAGAGTGGGCATGGATGTTACTCTTGAGATCGTACTGGAAAGCAACAATGACCCCCAGTTTGTCTGAAGTATCAGCCATCTCCTTAATTACCTCTCTCTGCTTGCCTCCCTGTCCTCTCCTCAACCAGTGTGAGGAGCTCATGGACTTCTTTGTCGCAAAGATTCATGCTATTTGATCAGTTTGTTCCGCTGCTTCTCCCTTTTGTTCGCCAAGCCTAACCTTCCCTTACCATACACTTGAATTAGTCTCTTTTTCTGGTTCTTCTCCCATCTTCTTCTCTCATGCCTTCTCTGAGCTCATCTTGCCCATGAGATCCACGTCCTACCCTTGTTACCCCATAACTACTAAAGAGTTGAACATTCAACTTCCCTTCCTTGCCAAAGTGCTAAATGACATTAAATATGATACCCTCTCCTCAGGTATTGTCCCTCATCTTTTCAAAATTACCATGATCATCCCCTCCTGGAAGAACTGCACTCTTGACCCCTCTGTCCTTGCAAACTACCATCCTATCTCCAACTTCCCTTTGCTCTCCAAAATTCTTGAATGTGGAATCACATCCTAACTCCATGCCCACTCTTCCTGTGACTCCATATTTTAATCTCTGTATTCACGTAACCATCCCTGCTAACTGAAACAATACTGGCCGATGTCAAGTGACAACTTTTCTGATTGTGTTGCATTATCCCATCTCAAACTTTCTATTACCATTGACATATTCAACCAGACCACCCACCTCTAATGCAGTTCATCTATTATACAGCTCTGTTGTATTGATCTCACTTGGTTCCACAATTACCTATCTGATCCTGACCAGGTCATATCCAGACTCTTGGTCACCTCCTGTTCCACAACAACAAGCTGTCCCTTTGGCAATATCATCTGCAGACATGGGGTCAATTTCCATACTGACAACACCCAGCACTACCTTTTCACCATCCTTTGCTCTCTCTGGGACCCTCCATGACATATGTGCTTGACTGATATCCCATCTTCACTGAGCTGCATTTACCTCCAGTCAAATATTTGGGAGAAGTTAAGCCATTGTCTTTTGGCCCTTGCCACTGAGTCCTTCCTCCTCTCCAGCTATTGTTTCAGGTTGAACCAGATTGTTTGCAATTTCAGTGAGCTATTCGATGCTGAGATAAGCTTCAATCACTATCAACATCCTGGGGGTTACCATTGACCAGAAATTGATCTGGACCAGCCAGATAAATACTGTGACTATAAGAGCAGGTCAGAGGCTAGGAAATCTACAGCAAGTAACCTGCCTCCTGATTCCCCAAAGTCTGTCGACCATTTACAAGGCACAATTTAAGAGTGTGATAGAACATTCTCCACTTGCCTGAATGGGTGCAGCTCCTACAACCCTCAAGCAGCTTGACACTATCCACAACAAAACAGCCTGCTTGATTGACACTCCATCCAGCACCTTAAACATTCACTTCCTCCACCACTGACATACAGTGGCAGCAGTGTGTACCATCTGCAAGATGTACTGCAGCAACTCACAAAGGCTCCTCCAACAACACCTTCCAAACCCATGACCTCTACCACCTAGAAGGACCACGGCAGGAGATGCATGTGAACACCACCACCTACAAGTTCACCTCCAAACTACGCACCATCCTGACTTGTAAATATATCACTGTTCCTTCACTGTCACTGGGTCAAAATCCTGGAACTCCCTTCCTAACAGCACATTGGGTGTCTACACCACATGGAGTGCAGCGGTTCAAGAAGGAAGCTCATCACCACCTTCTCAAGGGATGGGCAATAAATGCTGGCCCAGCCAGTGACACCCACATCCCATGAACAAATAAAATAATGCCTCCATCACAGAAACCATCTACTTACACTCTGTAATGCCTCCTACGCTGGCCCCTGCTTCAACCCATCTGCTGGAACCTTCTTATTTATATACATTCTTGGGATCTGGGTGTTGCTGGTAAGACTAGCATTTAATGCCCATCCCTAATTCTCTTGAAGGCCTTCTTGAACTGCTCCAAACCATGTGGTTATGTATTGGCCAGGACACAGGAGGTACTCCCCTGTGCCATGGAATCTTTTGCATCCACCTGAGCGGGCAGATGAGGTATCGGTTCAGTGTCTCATCCAAAAGACGAAAGATCTGATCTATGCCTTTGTCACCTCCAGCCTTGATTATTCCAATGCCCCTCTGGCCAGCTCCATTCTCTACCCACTGCAATGTTCAGCTCATCCAAAACTTCTGCCAGTATCCTATCTGACACCCAGCCATGCTCGCACATCTTCCATGTCCTCACTGACCTATATTGGCTCCTGGTCACCAAACATATCAAATTTAATATTATTATCCTTGTGTTTAAATTCCATTATGACCTTTCCCTTCTCAGTAACCTTCTTTAGTCATACATCCATTCTGCATCAAACTGTCTTTTTTTGATGACTCCTGCCTCTTGTGCAGCCCCCTCCACCCCAATCTTGGCCTGTGCTCTAGAGTTCCGTTGCTAAATCTCTCAGCTTTACACCTCCTTATCTTCATTAAGTCCTTCCTTAAAACTCAACTCTTTAGCAAAACTTCAGATCATTACTCAAAATAGCGCCTTTTTTGTCTGCATTTATTTTTGATTCTGTCTCTGTGAAGTACTTGGGAATAATGTTGTGTTTTAAAGTTGCTATGTAAATTCATGATGTTGTAAACTAACAGCACTAAAATAAATGCCATTGTGTAACTCTTAGAAGATTTGTTGAAAGTATCTCTGTTTACAGTGGCCTTGTGAAGCTATGGAGTGCATTGACCCTTCTGGGATCCTATCAAAATGAGAAGTGTGCTTTCAGAGTGACACAGGTATTATATATGTTTACTATAAAAGAATAGTTAATCTTTTCAAGTTACCCTTTAATCACTGAACACAAAGTAGAAGACTGCAGGTCCTTCAGCTGTTATCTAATGGTTGTATGATAGTTTGTCTTTTGCAGTTTTTGAATAGAATGTTTCTTTAATCTTTTTGAGGACTACAGCACCATTTCACCAAACAAAGCAAGAACACTTTCAGCTTTGCAATTTATCATTAATTAAAATATCCATTGTCTCTAATTTCTTTTTATTTCAAACCTTCTTCAGAAATAATTTTTGTACATGTTTGAAAGCTGAAGTATTATTTCTGTGTTTCTTAGACTTTTTCTATTCCTTTTCACTTGTTCTGTGGCTTCTGTCTCTTCCTCCTTTTCATGCATTACCATTCTCTCATTTTCCACATTCCTGGACCCTCAGACTATCCCATTTGAAATTTAATTCATCTACCTATAATTTTCGCCATTCAATGATAATTGATATTATTTGCCTTTACTCTCTCATCTCCATGTCTCTCTCCTACCTGGCCTACCTCCACAAATAGACCTTGTTACTCTCAACAATAACCTGGGGCAGAATTTTTCGCTCAGCATGCAGGCTTGAGCCTGACACTTTTGAGTGTAAAATAGCATCACCCAACATCATCTTGCACTCACGTGATATTTTGCTTGGTGGGTGTTGGAGCCGTGCCCGCCAATAATTAAGAGGCCAATTAAGGCCATTAAAAATTTAATTGACGCTGATTTTTGGTTGCCTGTGCGATTTTGTACTCGTCACATGGGCAAAACAGACAAGACAGTCAGCCGACAATTTCAAAAACCTCATCCATGGGCAGGATAAAAAGGGCCGGCAGCATTGCCAGTGAGAGTAGTGAGGAGTTTGGTAGATAGCTTGCTGCTGGTGACTGGTAAATGGCAGCTTCATCTCTGTTCGGGGCTTCATTGTTAGCATTTCCAGGCTTCATTTCAGGACTCCTCGGTGTCTCCAACGACTCTGGAGAAATCAGATCGTGTGGGTCCTTCCAGGCATCAGACAGCCTTCTGTTACCCTGCTAATGGGGATTGTGGTCTCCGCTGGAGGCACTTCCTCTGAGAAGGAAGAGAGGAGGCCAGGTTTCGCTATGCAGCTTCCAGGGGAGCGAACTGTGGAAGGAGAAGCGCAAGCACAGCGGGTGCAGGGTCAGCAGGTAGTCCAAGGCAGAAGGAGCTGCCAAAGACACCACTATCCTGCTGCCAGGGTTTACAGGCGGTGATGCTGCTACCTCAATATGTCCAAGATGCAATGCCGAAGAAGGGCACTGAGGAGTGCGGAGGAACAAAGGGATCTGGGAGTTCAGATACATAATTCCCTGAAAGTGGCGTCACAGGTAGATAAGGTCGTAAAGACAGCTTTTGGCATACTGGCCTTCATAAATCAAAGTATTGAGTATAGGAGTTGGGATGTTATGGTGAGATTGTATAAGACATTGGTGAGGCCAACTTTGGAGTATTGTGTGCAGTTCTGGTCGCCTAACTATAGGAAGGATATCAGTAAGATTGAGAGAGTGCAGAGAAGATTTACTAGGATGTTGCCAGATCTTAAGGAGTTGAGTTACAGGGAAAGATTAAACAGGTTAGGACTTTATTCCTTGGAACATAGAAGAATGAGGGGAGATTTGATAGAAGTTTACAAAATTGTGAGGGGTATAGACAGAGTAAATGCGAGTAGGCTCTTTCCACTTAGATTAGGAGAAATAAACACGAGAGGACATGGCTTTAGGGTGAAAGGGGAAAGGTTTAGGGGGAACATTAGGGGGAACTTCTTCACTCAGAGAGTGGTGAGAGTGTGGAACGAGCTACCATCTGACGTAAATGCAGGCTCACTCTTAAGTTTTAAGAATAAATTAGATAGATACATGGATGGGAGAGGTCTGGAGGGTTATGGACTAGGTGCAGGTCAATGGGACTAGTGGAATAATATTTCGGCACAGACTAGAAGGGCTGAATGGCCTGTTTTCTGTGCTGTAGTGTTCTATGGTTCTAAGGCTCCGCCTCTCAAGGAATTTAGTGACTTCCATCTGTCAGATGATTGGGCCTGAGATCATCTCTAACTGTGTGGGTGGACACCCCATGCCAGTGGCTCTGAAGGTCTCAGTGGCCCTCAACTTCTATGCCTCTGGCTCTTTCCAGGGGTCAGTTGGGGATCTGTGTGGAGCCTTCCAATCAGCTGGCCATAGTTGCGCCAAGCTGGTGACAGAAGACTTGTTCAAGCGGGTATTGACTTTCATTCATTTCCGTATGGACGAGGCCAGCCAGGCTGAGCGACTCAGAGGCTTTGCAGCAATTGCTGGGTTCCCCTGCATCCAGGGTGCAGTCGACTGCACACACGTGGCCATGAAGCGTCAGTGGGTCAGCTGGGTGCCTTCGTCAATAGGAAGGGATTCCACTCCATGAGCGTGGAGATAGTGTGTGACCATCGGATGCATATTCTGTATGTCTGTGCAAGATACCCTGGCAGCTCCCACGATGGGTACACCCTGAGACCAAGTCCGGAGATTCTCCTGTGCTCCAGCCCGACTGGATGGATGGCTGCTGGGTGATGAGGGCTATCCCTTGAAAAGGTGGCTTATGACGCCTCTCCGCCACCCAAGAACAGAGGCAAAGCAGCGGTATAACAGGAGCCATACCTCCAGAAGGGCAGTGATAGAGAGGACCATAGGTCTTCTGAAGACTCGCTTCCAATGCCTGGACCGTTCAAGGGGAGCACTACAGTACTCCCCAGAGCGGGTGTCACTGATAGTGGCTGCATGTTGTACTCTCCACAATCTGGCTTTGGCAAGGCGGGACCCACTGGAGGAAGAGGATGTTGACATAACTGCACAGGCCATAGATGATGAATCTAGTAGTGAGTCAGAAGAGGAGCATGGTGAGGATAACACTGAGGGCATGGAGGCAGACCTCTGTAACCTCCAGGGAGGCAGGGACACTAGGGATGCCTTGATCCAACGGTCCTTCAGCTAGACTGCCAAATAAGCGCTACCACCTCAGGCCAGGGATGCCGCCTCTATCCTGGATGTCTGAAATAGCCCTTTGAGTTCAAAGTTCACTCAGTGCCTGTGCAATAAAGTTTTGAGCCACCCATGTCCAGCATTACATACTGGCGAACCCTGCACCACATTAAATAAAAAAGGTGAAGCATACTCAGGCCATTATGACAAAAGAAAATTTATCTCGTTGACAGACAAAACAATTTAACAGAACCTTCTCTGGTCTTCAACCCCAGACCAGTTAAAATAAACAAAACATTGCACAACAGAAGATCACCTGTTACCAGTCTCTTTTTTGCTCATGGTGCCTTAAACTTCTGTTTGCAAGTGCTATGTCTTGGTGGCCCCCCCCCCCCGTTAGCACCGGCATTGGAGGCAGCCTGTTGACTCTGCTGCCTTGTTGGTCTTGATGACCTTGGCAGTTGTCCTCTGGCCAGTGGAGCCTGTGCTGGGCCCGCCTGGGAGGGAGCGGCCAGTTCCACAGCTGGCGTCTGCCAGTCACCACAGCCTCGCCTGATGCCACGGTCACTGGCAGAGGGGTGCAGGAGCTGCTGCCATTATCCAGAGCACCCTGAGAGGAGCCCACAGGGATGACAGGCATCTCGTGTGCTGTTAGGTCGCTCTGAACCTCCCTGCTCAACATTGATGGACGGGCACCTAGCTGGGATACTGGGTGCCTCATCCATTTCCCACACGGACACTGACCAGCTGAGGTCAGTGTCTGTGTGAGGGCTTGCAGGTCGAGAGCAACCCCAGGAACCCCTGATTCTGTTCCTGGATCTGCCTCTCCATGAGAGTTGCCACTCTCAATGAAGGAGGCAGTGCGCTCGGCCATGAGGGTCAGAGCAATGCTGATGCTCTACATGGATTCCGCCATAACGGAGACCATGGATCTCTGCCAGATCCTCCTGGATATCTTGCTGGACATCCAGCATCTGCCGCCTAATGGACGACTCCAGAGGCCCATCATCTGCCTTTGACTCAGCATCGCCTGGTCTCCAGCAGTCCTCTGACTGCAGGTGCCCTGGGCACTCTCTGCCTACACCTCAAGCGAGTGTGAAGTGCCCTCACCAATGTGCACTGACGTTCTAGTCGAAGATTGAACGCCCACTGAGGTGCTGGTATCTGTGCTGGTGCCTGGTTCAGAGAGCGGGTGTGACGCAGGTACATCTAGAGCCTGGCGGTCCTCTGGCGTCAGGGGTGGGTCTTTGAGGTCCTGCGATTGGGTGCGTGGTGGCAAACAAACAAAAAGGGAGATCAATGACGTGTCATTAGTTTAAGTCATCACACGGTCACTGTGCGTGCCAGGCACACTGGTGAGACCATGGAGATTTGCATCATGGTGCCATTGTCTTTCAGTGATCAATGGGAAATCCAGTTTTGAGGCTCCCATCAATGATGAGACTACACAAGAATGTTTGCACCATCTGAAACTCTCGCCTCTGTGCACTGCACTCTTAACCTTCTTCTGACAGCCCAGCCTCTCTGCTGCCAGTTGAAGAGGTGCGTGGTGCCTCTCCAGCGCAAAGGTGTCCTGCTCGTACCTGGCTAGGATTAGGAGATTAGCAGGGCCTCTGCCAGTCCGTGACCTTTCAATGTTGTTATGGGCCGTCTTCTCCTGAAAGGACAGAGGAGCATTTATTAGTCCACTCTCTACCTGCAGCGCCATTGTAGCCTGGCCAACCCCGCCTGAGGAGCATCCGTGCAGGGCACATCTGAGTCATGACTCTCAATCTGCAAGGCATTCAGTCCAAGCAGCCAGGGCTCAACCCCTTGGCCAACTCTGGCATCATTGACAATTGACACTCAGACTCTTTAACACCTCTGAGTTTCAAGGGGGGATGGCCAGCCCTTAACACTTCAACACTCATCCATGCCAACATTGTGCTCACCCTTCCTAAGCGCAGCAGCTCGTTTAACCTCCTATGGTGCCGCACAACATTATGGCTGCTGACCAGCACTGCCACCTCCTCCCAAGCTCTTTTTGCAAGTTGCAGTGTCCCTCCTGGCAGCCAAGAGGCACTCATCAGAAGTCCCCACCTGACCTGCCCTCCCGCCTGGCTTCTGCAGTTGCATTGAAATCCATAATTCTTAATCTTCTGACAACACCGAAAATGCCTTCCTCATCAGCAGCCTTCCAGGGCCTGACTGTGCCAGTTTTAAACTGGCCGCCATTGGACCTGGTGGCCGACAGGCTCCCGCCACCGCTTCCACAACCATTTGGGAGCCACTGTTTGCACTCGGTGGCGCTTAATTGCCCCGCCAGCATGAAATCGTGGACGGGAGGCTGTTTTTCCCCCCCCGCTCCCGGGCCCACCGACCACGCCCACCTGCCGAACTCGAAATTCTGGCCTTAGACTCTTCTGTTGCTCTTCTTAGTCCATTGCACTAAAGAGAATGAACAGGCTTCAGCGTTGACGCAGGGCTGTGAAAGCCCGCCTAGTAGTATCCTGTTGTTCACTGATAACAGGACCCAGCACAATGTCTGAATTCAGCAGAAGGCAGAAGAAACATTTGTTGAGAGGTGCTCCTGGTTGGAAGGATAACTGGAGCAGATCTGGCAGAAAGGTGCAGTGATAGGGAGGCCCTTAGATGTTGATTTTATTTTGTTCCCCCCCATCCCAAACAAATCCTATAATTGGGGTCAAAACTCATGAAACCATTAAAATGTTATCCTTGATGGGAATAAGGAAACTAATTTTTTATTGTATTCTTGATCTTCAAATGGTGTCAAACCGATTCTGCAACAACCTGCTTGCTTGTTTTATTAGTAGATTAATTGCATTTTTATCTCTTTATTGTATAGGTCTCCCCATTTCTTCTTGCACTATCGGGCAACAGTAGAGAATTTGTGTTGAACTGACGTCGCTGACAATTAACAGGTGTTTAAAGTGACCCACTCTACTCTTGAAAAACTGGATTGTAAAATTTGAAGAAATGCCTTTCGGTGCTCAAAGAATTATTCTTAGTGTCTTTCAGAGCCCATTAAAAATGGGTCAATGGCATGCAGGCAGGATGTTGATGCTACAGAATGCTTTTCTTCGGTCTATACATCTTCAGGCTGGTGAGAGAGCAGAACTTACAAAAGCTTTTACCCAGAGTGATGTGTTCACCTTTTCAGAGTTAACAGGTGATATTAACCCACTACATCTCAGTGAAGATTTTGCCAAAGCCAGCAAGTTTGGAAAGCCAATTGTGCACGCTGTACTGGTTTGTGGATTAATGTCTGCTGTCCTGGGAACCAAAATGCCTGGATGTGCTCTTCTGTCCCAAGAACTTCGTTTTGTAGCACCTTTGTATATAGGTGAGCAGGTGTCAGCAATTGCAGATGTTATTAAAGTAAGAAGGTCCATAGCTTGGATTGCTGTTTCATGTATTGTCAAAGAAAGTGAGAAAGTTGTAATGAAAGGGGAAGTGAAGATCATGCTACCAGAAAGTAGAGATCAGAATGTATAACTCTTATCATTGAAACTGGAAAATAACTTGGAAAACGTTTTCATCAGATGCTGATATTCTTAAATGTACGTTATATGGAAACTACTGAAAACTGTCAAAATAATTTGAAAATGAATGCTATGTTTTCAAACAATATTGTTTGGCTTGTATGTTTGTAATAACAGATGCCAGTGACTATAAAGACTGCCTTGTGACTATGACAGTGCAGAATTTTATTTGATGACAAAAAATAAACTTTTGTTTCAAAGGAGTGTGTATGCTTTTATCCAAAAGTATTTTTCTTTTAACCTGGTGTTCATCAAGGTTTTTATTCATTCACAGGATGTGGACTTCGCTGGCTGGGCTAGCATTTATTGCCCATCCCTAGTTGCCCTTGAGAAGGTGGTGGTCTTGAACCGCTGCAGTCCATGTGGTGTGGATACACCCACAGTGCTGTTAGGAAGGGTGTTAGTGCTGGAGAATGAAACATTTCTCACTTTTATCATTGTGTCAGCATCAAAGAAAGAAACGTGTGTTGGTATCATATCTTTCACAGTCTCAGGATATCCAAAAGTTCTCTTCTGGCAATGAAATACTTTTGAAGTGCAGTCACTGTTATAATGTAGGAGTGTAATGCAACAAATTTACATCTAAGGGTTCCTCACAAATGTTGGTGATCGGATAATCTGTTTTTAAGTGATACTAGTTGCAGGATGTATATTGGCCAGAACACTAAGAACTCCACTGCTCATCCTTAAATAATGCTATGGGGTCTGTTCTGTCATCTGAGAGGACCTTGGTTTAACACTTTATTTGAAAGACAGAACCTGTAACAGTACAGCACTGTGACTGATCACATTTCTAGAATGGTACTTGAACCCAGAACCTTCTGACTTTCAGGCAAGAAAAGTCAGGTATAGTATGGTGAGATACAAGCTGGGATTTTCCAGCCCCACCGCGGCAGGACCTGTCATGGGTGGGACCAGAAAACATGGCCAGCCAGCAAAAAGTTCATTGACTTTTGCGGCATCGGTAAATCATGCTGGTGGGCAGGACCGGAAGATCCCACTGACAGTGATGTTACATGTACATTGACCCAAGAAAGTGCCTCAGCCCCAACCTTAAGGGAGTACCTCATATTATTATACTTGTGATATTTTTCTATTTTCCACATTAGCTATTTTGTGACCTGTGTCAGACTACCTTAAAGAAAGGGCAATTTTGTATTGTGCTCCGATGCACACTTAAAAACTTGAGTGAGATGGCCCAAATTTAATTCACAAAGGACCCTTTCAGAATTTTCTTTTCAAAATCACTCCAGATTTTAAAGAAGCTTAGCTCCCAAAGTTGTAAATCCAAATTGTAACCCACTACTATTCCATTCCACATTAATTCCACTAATGCAGCTTTTCAGAGTTGAAATTATTTAAAGTGAAATTTTGTTCTAAATGCTTGTTACAGTTTATCAAGAGTTCTCATGAAATTTGTTGCTGCCTCTTTTTTTAGGTTTCATTGCTCCTTGTCTATAATGTGAAATGGAAAATTACAAACTTGAGGCTAGTGCATAATAGCATTATTTGCAATGATTTTTTAAAAACTAAAATGTATGTTTTGGTCATTGTACTACATAAACAGTACACATGATGGCACTAAAGATCACTGAAATTCCAAATTACTTATGTTATAAATTGAACAAAATGTTGGTTTGCTTTCAAATAAAAATGTAGTCCACAGTTCAAGAATTCAAACACTTTTTTACCCTTGTGATTTTAAGTATATGTACGAAGGGTAGGTTGAATTTCACTGCAGCTTTTAAGACTAGAACAGCGCTTCAAAATGTTTAGCTTGACTATAAAGAAATGTATTTTTCTCATTAAATTTAACTTATAGTTTGACCTTTTGAAACCGCAAAGCCATTATCACCAATATCAAAGAAGGTTCACAACCAGAAATTGGAAATAGAAATCCTAACCAACTGCGGAGGTAGAGCTGTGTATTGTTAATGTACATATGGATGTTGATCCCATATCCGTTGATGGCGGATGGGGAAAAGGGTGGGAAGAGATACCATCACTTGAGATGCTTTGGCTATGGTTACAGCTAAGTGAGGCCAATTCCACTGAGCTGGAAATAGAGAAAATGCATTGAAGGTTGATCTTAACTGCAGAGGGGAGAAGGGATAATACACCGCCGTCACAGTTACAGAAAATGTTATTTGTGATTTTGATTAGAGCCATTTCAGTGCTGTGGCATGGACAGAAACCTGTTGGGAAAGATTGAAACATGGATGTGTGGGAAAGGTTGACACAGATATGGGAGGTGATGACCTTCAAAATCTATGAAAAGAGAGATAGGAGATGAGGCAGTTCCTGGACAGAGGAGCAAAAGATGGATTATTTTCATGAGGGAGGTACGGACAGAGGCTTTAAAGGAAAGAATGCTATTTCCTGAGGAAAGGAAATCATACAATGTCAGGTAGAATTGGAGAATATGAAGGGAGGTTGGTCAGCAGTTCAGTGGGCAGGGTTAAAAGAGCAGCAGATGAGCTTGTGTGGTACACGATGAGTAATGGAGAAACTGGATTTAAACATGAGGCTAGAGTAGCAAGGAGGGTTGCGGGAGAGTATTGACTTTGTCTCTGTGGTGTGGGATGTAGCAGAGAAAGCTGAACAGATTGAATCAGTTTTAGACAAAGAATTATGAGCTCTTAGTCTTTTGGAGGTGAGGGGAGGAGAAGGGTTTAAGGAGATGATTTTTAGTGGAGAAAATGGGGATGTCTATTATCTCCAGACTGATTCCAGAGTAGTATGTGATTTTGGCAATGAAGGGTATGTTGATACCGCTTATTGTGGTCTAGCCAGATCTGATGGTGGATGCCTCAACCAATTCTGCAGCAGATGTACTTAAGTTTGTGGTCCTTGAAATTGAGAGAGCATCAAAAAGTCAGGATGATATGTCACTTCGAGTTGGTGATGATCCACTGCATCTGCTGCCCTTGTCCTACTGGGTGGTGGAAGTTGCTGGTTTGGGAGATGCTGCTGAAAAAGTCTTGACAACTTACTGCAGTGCATCCTGTAGATCAGGCAGAGTCAACATGGTTTTGTGAAAGGAAAATCGTGTTTAACTAATTTATTGGAGTTCTTTGAGGAAGTAACAAGCAAGGTGAATAAAGGGGAACCTGTAGAAGTGGTGTACTTGGATTTCCAAAGGTGCCACATCAAAAGTTACAACACAAAATAAGAGTTCAGGATGTAGGGGGTAACAGGATAAAGGATTGGTTAGCTAACAGGAAGCAGAGGAGTAGAGATAAATGGATCTTTTTCGGGTTGGTAAGTTGTAATTAGTGGAGTGCCACAGGAATCAGTGTTGGAACCTTAACTATTTGCAATCTATATCAATAACTTGGATAAAGGGGCCGAATGTATGGTGGCTAAATTTGCCGATGATACCAAGATAGGAAAGTTCCAAGCGGAGATTAAAAAGTTTACACGGATATAAATAGGTTAAGTAAGTGGTCAAAAATTTGGCAGCTGGAGTATAATGTGGGAAAATGTGAACTTGTCCACTTTGGCAGGAAGAATAGAAAAGCAGTATATTATGGTGAGAGATTGCAACACTTGGTAGTAAAGAGTGATCCTAGTGTCCTGGTACGTGAATCACAAATAGTTAGCATGCAGGTACAGCAAATGATTAGGAAGGCAAATGGAATGTTGGTGTTTATTGCAAGAGGAATGGAATATAAAAGTAGGGAAATTTTATTGCAGTTGTACAGAGCATTGATGGGACCACATCTGGAATACTGTGTGCAGTTTTGGTCTCCTTACTCGAAAAAGGATATAATTGTGTTAGAAGCAGCTAGAGAAAGTTCATGCAACTCATTCCTGGGGTGTAGACCTTAAGAAGAAAGATTAAACCAGTTGGGCCTAGACCCATTAGCGTTTAGAAAAATGAGAGGAGATCTTATTAAAACATAAAATCCTGAGGGGACTTGACAGGGTAGTTGCTGAGAGGATGTTTCCATTTGTGTGGAGAGATTAGAACTAGGGGACATAGTTTAAAAGTAACAAGTCTCCCTTTTAAGTCAGAGATGAGAAGAAATATTTTCTCTCAGATGGTCATTAATCTGTGGCATTCTCTTCCCCAAAAAGCAATGGAGGTTTGGTCATTGAATATTCAAGGCAGAGTTAGACAGATTTTTGATAGACAAGGGAGTTAACGGTCATGGGGGTCAGACAAGAGAATGGAGTTGAGACCACAATCAGATCAGCCATGATCTTATTGAATGGCAGAGCAGGCTCAAAGGATCAAATGGCCTAGCCTTATTCTTGCTCTGAAGTCCCATGTTCCTATGTAGTCACTGTGTGCTTGTATTGAATGGGTGAATGTTTAGACTGGTTAATGAATAACTAGCAGATGGACAGCTTTGGCCTGGGTGATATTTAGTTTCTTGAATGTTGTTGCAGCTGCACCCATCCAGGGAGGTGAAGAGTAATTCATCACAGTCCAGGCTTATAGTTTGTAGGTGATGGAAAGTCTGAGGAGCCAGGAAGTTGAGCAGGAAGACCTGCTCAAGTACCTACAGCATTTTTGTGGCTAAAAGCAGTTGAATTTTTGATTAGGACTGGAACAAGGAATGTTGCTAAAATCCTAAAAATAGCTAGGACCTATGTGGGTACCCATAGCAACACCTTTTATTTGGAGGAAGTGAGTGGACTTGAAGGAGAAGTTGTTGAATGTGAGAACGATTTCAGCCAGGCGGAGGAGAGTGGTAGTGGATGGAGACTGGCTGGGCCTCTGTTCAAGGAAGAAGCAGAGAGCCCTCAACCTGTCCTTGTCGGGAATGGAAATGTAGAGAGATTGGACATCCACGGTGAAGAGGAGATGGTTAGGGCCAGGTAATTGGAAACTGTTAAAGTGACAGAGGGCATAGGAAGAGTCATGGATGTAGGTGGGAACAGACTGGGCATGGGGAGATAAAAATAGAATCAAGATAGGAAGAAACCAGTTCAATGGGGCAGGAGCAGGCTGAAACAATAGGTCAACCATGGCAGTCTTATTTGTGGATCTTAGGAAAGGTGGTAAAAGCAGCCTGTTCGGGGTTGGTGGATCATGAGATAGGAGGCCATGAAGGGAATCTCCGGAGGAGATGAGGTCAGTGACAGTCCTAGAGACAATATCTTGGATGTTTGGTGGTGGTGTCATTGACCAAGGGTAGGCAGGAGGAAGTGTTGGAAGTTGATATTCAGTTTATGCTAGGTAGGAGTCAGTACACCAGACAACAGCAGCACCATCCTCATCAACAGGCTTAATGATAATGACAGGGTTGGACCGGAAAGAACATAATGCAGCAAGTTCAGAGAGAGACAGTTTAGAGTGAGTGAGCGAGGCAGAGAAACTGAGATGGCCAATGTCACACCAATAGTTTTCAATGAAAAAATCGAGACGTTAAGGTCAGAGGGGAAAATTCAGGTGAAGGGAGAATACTGGAGATGGGAAAAGGTTCTGTTGTGTGGAGGGATGATTCCTGACCAAAAACTTGGGAATGGAGTTGAAGGTGATGAAGAGCCTAGTATCAATACCGAGCTCAATTCATTATAGTGGTGCCATGAGGGAACGAAGCTGAGGCCTTTGCTAGGGTCAGAGAGGGCAAGGTGGGAGGGTACCATGAATACAAGGCAAGAGGCAAAATGAGAAGAAGGGTTGGAGTCAGATGGAAGTGGAGGGAAAAAAAAGGAGGGGCATTGGTACCCATGAGTTGTTTGAGGTTGTGATCTTTCACACCTGAAAGGAAGTTAAAACGTTTTTTGTTAAGGCGTTGGATAAGATGAAGGATTAAAGGAAACTGTGGACCATGACAGCTTTGAGATAGAGTAAATCAAAACTGTTGAGAGAGGGTGAGATTGCACTTGTTGCAGTATGTGGCATTAAGTAAAGATTCAGAATGTGGAGACAACAGCTGTTCACTGTTTATCCTGCAAGCATGTCCCCAGCTACCAGGTGCTTGTCATTTTAATTCTCCAACTTGCTCTCACACTGACCTCTCTGTCCTTGGCCTAATGCAACATTCTCATGAAGCTCACAGTAAGTTTGAGGAACAGCACCTCATCTTTCAATTAGGTACTTTACAGCCTCTGATCTCAGCATTAAGTTTAATAATTTCAGACCATAAGCTTTGCCCGCATTTTGTTTCCATTCCTTTGCATATTTCAGTCTTACGCTTGTTTTTCTCGTTTTGGTTTTGAACAGCAGCTGTTTGTTATTCTGCCATTTATACCTGCTCTAGGCACATCTTTTGTTTCTTTGTTTTTTCTTGCCCCATCACCAATCTTATTGGTCCTTCATGGCTAATTCTTCTGTCATTTAATCTCTCCTGCCTTCCATTCTATCAGAGATTTCCCCTTTTGTTCTTTTCTCACCCTCCCTCATTTAAAGTGCTTAAAATCGATTACACTTCTAACTTTTTCGAGTTCTGATGAAAGGACATTGAAATGTTAACTCTGTTTCTCTCTCCACAGATGCTGCCAGGCCTGTTGAGTATTTCCAGCATTACCTGTGGATTACTAATCCAACAGGACCACAATGCTAATGTACCCTATTTGCCTCCATTAAAGAAAAGAAAGGTTGACTGCTATGGATAATATTGATACAAGCAAGCAGGATTTTTTGTTTCTGGTTCTTATCAAAGTTCAAAACAAGCACGTTTTAAGTGATATTAGGTTTTGTTTCTTAATAGGTCACACATTGATTAAAACACTTACTGCCATATCAACATTTTCAAAAGGAACTGGTCAAAGATAGATGAAGATATAATGAAAATAAAATATAATGAATATTGAAAATGATCAAATATTCTGTTGTAAACTACAATTCCAGGTTTGGTGGTACCATGGGAATATTCTCCAAAAAGTGGTTGCTGGGTCAAAATCTTGAAACTCTCTTCCTAACAGCATTGGGTGTACCTACAACAGATGGACTGCAATGGTTCATGAAGGCAGCTCACTACCACCACCTCAAGGATAATTAGGAATGAGCAACAAATGCTGGCCTTGCCAGCAACACTCATCCCATGAAAAAATGTAAGAAAATAGAGATAATCAAATCCTGGAATTTGTAACCCATTGTCTTTCTTTGAGGAAGAGGCTACAGGTGAAAACCTCATACGACTAAGGGAAAATAATATATATTTTAATAGTTTATAAATTCTGGAATTAAAAGCTAGCATGAATAACGTTGATCATCAAACTATCAGATTATTTGTCAGATAATGAAGCAATGAGGCAGTCCGTGCCCGCATGCAACAAGACCTAGAAGACAGCCAGGCTTGGACTGATACGTGGCAAGTAATATTCATGCTACAAAAGTGCCAGGTAATGACTATCTCCAGCAAGAGAGAATCTAACCATTTCCCATTGACATTCAATGGCATTGCTAATGTTGAATCAGCTAACATCAATATGTTGGGGGGCAGGGTGGGGGGTCAACATTGATCAGAAACTTAACTGGGCCAGTTACACAAATACAAGGATACAGGAGAAAGCCAGAGGTTAAGTATTCCGTGGTGAATGTCTCACCTCCTGACTCCCCAGAGTCTTTCCATCACATACAGAGCACAAGTTAGGAGTGTGATGGAATACTTTCCACTTACCTGGATGAATGCAGCTCCAACAACATTCAAGAAGCTCAACACTATCCAGGACAAAGCAATCCACTTGATTGGCAACCCATCCACCACCTTAAACATTCACTCTCTCCACCATCAGCACACTGTGGTTGCAGTGTGTACCATCTACAAGATGCACAGGAGCAACTCAGCAATGATCCTTCAACAACATCTCTCAAACCCATGACCTCTAATACCTAGAACAAGTAGGGCAACAGACACATGGGAACCCATGACCTATAAGGCCTCACCCAAGTCTCACCATCCTGACGAGGAAATGGTTCTTCATCATTGCTGGTTCAAAATCCTGGGACTCCCAACTTTTACGACTGGGATGGGAGGAATGTGCAATTCATCTAGCCCCACTACTCCCAGGTCGTACCATTAGCTTAAAAGCGTGTTTTTCTTTCCAGAGTCATAAAAACCATGTGACCCCCCGCCATCCCCTTTGTACACAGCACACCCGAGTCAAGAGGTTGATAGTTTTTTCAACCGCTTAATTACCCTTCCTTGTAAAAGGATGCTTTTTCCAGGAAAAGCAATCAGAGTCCTGCATTAACCCTTTAAGGGACAATGTGTTTTAAAACACAAATTCTTCCAGAATGTCTTTAGTCCTTGAAGACAAACCATTTTCTGTGATTAAAGTCATCGTGACACTATGTAACAGCACTAATGGGGCTATCTTTAGCACATGGTCTGCAGGGTTCAAGCTCAATGCCTACTGTACATCTGAAGGGCAACTAGGGAAGGGCATTGTATGCTGATCTTGTAAGTGACACATACACAACCTGCAAATGAATAAATAAAGGAAAATGATTATCCGTAGTTTTGTAGGGTGGCTAAGTTGTGCTATTAATGATAGAGTTGATCTGCAGACACTTCTTGGGTGGAAACTAAGTTTATTTACAGTATACTTAGCAGCAACTACATGTGTATTTTCTACACTGACTCCTGAGGAACACCGCGCTACTCTCCTATTGGTTACTACATATCATGTGATCTTGTCTAACAAGTATTATTCTTAAAGGTACTGCACACTAAATAAAACCATAATTATTACATTCCTCCCCCTTTAACTCGGCTATACATATTATATTTACAAGTACATATTTTTCAAGACAGCATAATATTTACACTGGAATTTATAAGTTCAGTCTTTCAGGTGGTTTCCTGGTATGTGTGGAATGTCGCAGCTCCACAACTTCAGATTCTTTGTCAGGAACCACCTTTTCCGGAGTTGCCTGAACATCAGGTGCTTCAGTGGGCACTTGCAGTTCTGTATCCTCAATTCTTGCAGGAACATCAGACACGTCAGTCCTGGGTTGATTATCCTCATCAGGAAAAACGCAGACCCAGTCATGATCACCGGTAGAACCATATCTTGATTTGTCTCTCTCTTCCTTAAGTAGTCCACCTGTTATGGATGATCCGGCCTTCCACCTCCACGTGGTAAGGTAGAGGACCAGTCACCGCACTTATTTCACCCAGTAACCACTTTGGTCCTTGCCCGAAGCTCGTCACATACATCGACTTTCCCACAGTAAATTTCATCTTGCGACTATGCCAGTCATGTCTAGTTTTCTGGCTTACAGGACTCCTTTCCCCCCTTCCCCTCTAAATTTGACATTATTAAGTTCAATCTTGCCCTGAGATGATGTTTCAACAATAACTTCGCAGGTGTGACACCTGTTGTTGTATGAGGGGTAGTCCTGTAATAAAAAAGAAAGTATGCTAGCTTGGTAGCCAAGGAATCGCCAGTTAACTTTTTCATGCCCGCCTTGAATGTTTGAACTGCCCTTTTGGCCAGTCTGTTTGAGGAGGTATGGTACGTTGCAGTTTTCACATGAGTGATATCGTTGTGGCTGATAAGCCATTGAAACTCAGCACTTGTGAATGCCGTGCCATTATTGGAAACAATTACTTCTGGTAGTCCATGAATGGCAAAACTCTAACGTAGTTTCTTAATTGTAACGGCCGACATTGGTGACTTCACCTCATATATGTCCAACCATTTTGAATGAGCATCGACAATGAGCAGAAACATTGTTCCGAGGAAAGATCCAACATAGCCAATGTGTAACTGCACCCAGGGTCTACCTGGCCATGGGTGTAACAGAGCTGTCGCTGGCAACTTTTGCATTTGCTGACATTGTACACAGTGCTTTACTAAACTCTATTTCGCCATCCATCCCAGGCCACCATGGATAGCCACATGCTATGGTCTTCATTTGGGAAATTCCTGGATGGGCAATGTGTAGTTCAATTAAAAATGGCTCCCTTCCCTTTGGAGGAACTATCACTCATGCTCCCCACAATAAGATGCCATCCTGGCTGATTATTTCATGTCTTCTGTTGAAGTACAGTTTCATTTAATCAGATATGGGCTCCTGTGACTAAACATGTAGCACTTGTTCTGGTACCTGAGACAGGACTGGGTCCCAACTTGTCCAGTCTCTATCTGTTGAGCACGTGCCGGCGAGGAATCTAAGAAATTTAACAGTAAAACAAATTCCATTAGAACTGGGGTGTGCTCATCATTTTCTTGTAAAGGCAAATGACAAAGGGCATTGACGTTTGTGATTTGATTGCCAGGGTGTATTCGTGTGCTGCCATAATTTAAGCCCTATTGTTATTTCTGTATCTTCTTTCTTTGTGCCTTCTCCTTTCTAGTGCTGACTTTAATCTCGGCCGTCTTTTTGACTTCACTGTTGGCCAGACTTCTCTCAGGTGCAAACTCAACTTGTCTGAGCTAAGTGGCTGAGTCTCCCAAAATTTCATTATTTGTCAGCTTCTTGGAAAATTCTGCAACTTTTGCTTCCAAAGCCTCTTTGGCTTCATTTAGCTGATTCTTCAGCTCTTCCTCTCTTTTTTGGATTTTGTTTGCTGACTCCTGGAAAATTGTACATTTTTGTGTCTTCTCTGCCAACTCATTCTTCAGTTTGTTCAGAGAAGTGCTGAATTCTTTCTGTTTCTCTTCATACTTTTCCATAGGCACAATCTTTGACCTGAGAGGTCCTGTAGTGTGTGAAGGCCCCTCAACAGGTTTTCTTTTTCCCTTTGAAGATTGCTCACCTCGTCTCGAGTTCTGTCATCAAGCAGCTTCGAGTTCCTCTGCTGTTCTTCCAGGTTTTGGCTTAAGACAGCCTGCATTTCTTCAGGTTGTTGAGTCCTTACACACTCCTTTTTCAAAACAGGAAAGCTTCCAGCTTCTTTTTGGAATCCCAGTGGCCAATCAAGGTTGATTTCCCTTAGCCAATTTCACCCTAGAAGGCTTAGCCCTCTGCCTCTCAATACTAACATTGGTAGCTTTGCTGATTGGCTTCCATAATGGGCAGTTACTCTGCTTATGCCTTTTACTTGAATGTCTTCGCCCATATATGTTTTTAGCTTGACAGCTGTTTTTCCTAAACTTAACTGATGTTCCCCATTATTCAAATATCCGAAGGTATCTTCCTCAATTACTGTAGTGGAAGCTCCCATGTCCACTTCCATTCTAAAAAGTTTGCCATTTACTTTCACTGTGACAAATATTGGTTCTGCCTTTCCAACTTTCAGATTAAACAATGAGTAAATGTCTGAATTTGTTGTTTCAGACTCTTCTACATTGTAGATTTCATTGGGCTACTTCTTTTGTTTACAAGCCTACTTGAATCTTTCCTTACATTGTCTCATCATATGTCCATTTCTATGACAATAGTAGCATTTGGTTTTTTAAAACTGTCAATCACTAAAAGACTGATTGTTTTCACCTCTATTAAAATTATGCTTCAATTTCATTGTTATTTTTCTTTATTCTTCGGCTAGCAGGGGCTACTTCCTGCTTCTTGGCAGAGTCTCGCTTTCTCACGTCACTTTTGGCTGAGGCTTCCCGCCCGATGTGGAGGGTGGCACCATTTTGCGCACCCTGTATTGCTTTTGAATCTCTTACTGTGCTTTCCATGGCCAGCATTATCTATAGCGCCTTCTTGAAATCCAGATTCACTTCAGACAATAATTTTTTCTGAATAGTGTTCCCTTTCACACCACACACTAAACGATCTCTGAGCATGTCGTTCAGAGTCGTACCGAACTCACAATGTTCCGTTAGCTGCTTCACATTTGCCATATAGCATGCAATTGTTTCACCTGGGGCTCTATTTCGCAAATTAAACCTGAACCTTTGCATCATGACTGAGGGCTTAGGTTGAAAGTGACCCTTCACAAGGTCCACCAATTCATCAACATTTTTTGAATCTGGTGCACTGGGTGCCATAAAACTTTGAATCAAGCTGTAGGTTTTGCTCCCACAAGTACTCAAGAGGATCGCTCGCCTCTTCTCTTCCCCGGTAATCTTGTTCGCTTGAAAAAATAACTTGAGGCATTCTATGTATTGAGACCAATTGTCTATCACAGGTTCAAAAGGGTCAATTCTCCCAAATTATGGTATTTTGAGAGGGGATAATATCTTCCATTCTAACGGAGCTTACTACTCACAATCACTGGACGAGGTACAGTGCTGATCTCTTTTTAACTTGACTTCTTCTGTTCAATCCTGTTTTATCCTCTTTGCCAGTTTGTTGTAGGGTGGCCAAGTTGTGCTATTAATGATAGAGTTGATCTGCAGGCACTTCTTGGATGGAAACTTTAAATTTATTTACAATATACTCAGCAGTGACTACACATGTGCTTTCAACTCCAACTCCAACTCTACACAGACTCCTGAGGTAGCCTGTGCTATTCTCCAATTGGTTACTACAGATCATGTGATCTTGCCTAACCAGTATTATTCTTAAAGGTAAAAGCAAAAAACTGTGGATGCTGGAAATCCAAAACAAAAATAAAAATACCTGGAAAAACTCAACAGGTCTGGCAGCATCTGCGGAGAGGAACACAGTTAACGTTTCGAGTCCGTCTGACTCTTCAACAGAACTAAGTAAAAATAGAAAGGAGGTGAAATTTAAGCTGGTTTAAGGGGGGGGTGGTGGGACAGGTAGAGCTGGATAGAGGGCCAGTAATAGGTGGAGATAGCCAAAAGATGTCACAGACTAAAGGACAAAGAGGTGTTGAAGGTGGTGATATTATCTAAGGAATGTCCTAATTAAGGGTAGAAAGCAGGACAAGCAAGTACAGATAGCCCTAGTGGGGGTGAGGTGGGGTGAAGGGAAGGGATCGAAATAGGCTAAAAGGTAGAGATAAAACAATGGATGGAAATACATTTAAAAATAATGGAAATAGGTGGGAAAAGAAAAATCTATATAAATTATTGGAAAAAAGGGGGGATCGGAAAGGGGGTGGGGATGGAGGAGAGAGCTCATGATCTAAAATTGTTGAACTCAATATTCAATCCGGAAGGCTGTAAAGTGCCTAGTCGGAAGATGAGGTGCTGCTCCTCCAGTTTGCGTTGAGCTTCACTGGAACAATGCAGCAGGCCAAGGACGGACATGTGGGCATGAGAGCAGGGTGGAGTGTTGAAATGGCAAGCGACAGGGATGTCTGGGTCATGTTTACGGACAGACCGAAGATGTTCTGCAAAGCGGTCATCCAGTCTGCGTTTGATCTCTCCAATGTAGAGGAAACCGCATTGGGAGCAACGAATGCAGTAGACTAAATTGAGGGAAGTGCAAGTGAAATGCTGCTTCACTTGAAAGGAGTGTTTGGGCCCTTGGACAGTGAGGAGAGGGGAAGTAAAGGGGCAGGTGTTGCACCTTCTGCGGTTGCATGGGAAGGTGCCGTGGGAGGGGGTTGAGTGTAGGGGGTGATGGAGGAGTGGACCAGGGTGTCCCGGAGGGAACGATCCCTGCGGAATACCACCGGGGGGGTGTGAAGGGAAGATGTGTTTGGTAGTGGCATCATGCTGGAGTTGGCAGAAATGGCGGAGGATGATCTTTTGAATGCGGAGGCTGGTGGGGTGATAAGTGAGGACAAGGGGAACCCTATCATGGTTCTGGGAGGGAGAGGAAGGTGTGAGGGCGGATGCGCGGGAGATGGGCCGGACACGGTTGAGGGCCCTGTCAACCACCGTGGGTGGAAAACCTCGGTTAAGGAAGAAGGAAGACATGTCAGAGGAACTGTTTTTGAAAGTGGCATCATCAGAACAGATGAGACGGAGGCGAAAGAACTGAGAGAATGGGATGGAGTCCTTACAAGAAACAGGGTGTGAGGAGCTGTAGTCGAGGTAGCCGTGGGAGTCGGTAGGCTTGTAGTGAATATTGGTGGACAGTCTATCACCGGAAATTGAGACAGAGAGGTCAAGGAAGGGAAGGGAAATGTCAGAGATGGACCATGTGAAAATGATGGACGGGTTGAAATTGGAAGCAAAATTAATAAATTTTTTCAGGTCCAGACGAGAGCATGAAGCAGCACCGAAGTAATCATCGATGTACCGGAGAAAGAGTTGTGGGAGGGGGCCGGAGTAGGACTGGAACAAGGAATGTTCCACATACCCCATAAAGAGACAGGCATAACTGGGGCCCATACGGGTACCCATAGCCACACCTTTTATTTGGAGGAAGTGAGAGGAGTTTAAGGAGAAATTGTTCAGTGTGAGAACAAATTCAGCCAGACGGAGGAGAGTAGTGGTGGCTGGGGATTGTTCGGGCCTCTGTTCGAGGAAGAAGCGGCCTTGCACACTAAATAAAATCATAATTACTACATGTAGCTACAACATTGCACAGTCAGCTACCATTCTGCATTAGCATTAGTGCAACATTATTTCACTGAAAGTTCTACAATGACCCTCTGACTGAATGAGAATTTAATTCTTTGCTTAAGCCTGCATAAAACCATTGCAACAATGGAAATCCATGTCTTTTTGCCAACCAGGTAGGCTGGTTCTAATCTCAACAATCTTGTTTGATGATTGAGCCGTGTGTGCCCTACAAGCAGCCAGAAAACTAGTTTGAATCAAGAAATTTCATCATTTAAATATTTATAATTTAAAAAAATTAAACCACAGTCAAAACCTTAAGAAATGAGACTTCACACTTAATAAAAGCAATAATTCGCAATAATTACTACTCAGCACATTGTTGAAAGAATCTCTGACAGCTAATCCAGGCTTAATTAAATATGGTTAAATATATTTAATTAAGCCATAATTCAATTATTGTTGACTGGCAGTAATTGGCATTTATTGCATATTTTAAAAGCACATTAGCTGAAATGGATATGAAGATCTTCTGTGGCGAGTTTAGTTTATATCTACTATGTAAATGCAGCAACTTCACGTCATTCAATGCATTTCAATGAAGAGGCAAAAGAGAAAGTGTCATCTTTGGCAAAGATAATGGCAGAGTGGAGCAACTAGGACAGCAGCTACTAGATTTTTGAGTTTAGTTATACACCTGCACCTTGCCTGAAATTGCTGCATATTTGGGCATAATGATGTGCCATTAGCTCCACTGTGACAGCAAATTAAGACCCATTATAACTAACTTTTACCTGTTGCAGCAAGGTTTTTGATAAAGGGGCACAAATAGGTCAGTGTAAAATCTAGAAAAAAATCATTTGTGTCTCAATTTCATAGTACTGCTGCGCTAGAATAATAGCTTACATAGAATTATATCGCAAATAAAAAACAGAAATAGACCATTGAGCCCAACTAGTTTGTGCTGTTGTTTATACTCCACACAAGTTTCATCCTATTCCTTCTGCTTCAGCTCAGCCTTTCAGCATATCTTTCTATTCCTCTTTCACTCATGCACTCATTTAATTTCCTTCTGAAAGCATCTAAGCTATATTTGCCTTAACCACTTCATGCAATTGCAAGTTCTACATTCTAACCACTCTCTGAGTAAAGATATTTCTTCTTATCTCTCTATTGGATTTATTCATTGTGCTTCACAAGTTAACAGTTCTCTAGTGGGCTTACAAATTGTACCTTAATGTAAAATACACCAAACAGAAAACGGCCAGGATTGTTCAGTCAATGCTGAAGGAATAGTACTTGCCACTGATCTTGAAAAAGCCGCCTATAATGTTTTAGTGGAATTGAAAGTGTAGCCTTCCTCTGTTTGCAATGTGGCTTTGAATTTGGCACCTTCTACGGAGTATCTGTGGTGTCTAACAACAAGACAGACAGTAGGCAGGCTGATCAGCCAATCAGACTGAAGCATTCTCATAGATGGAAGAGCAGGAAATAAAAAGCAGAGAATATAAATCACATTTAAATTACTGTGCAGAAATGTAATACGAATTGTGACATATGCATGGGGTTAAAGGTGAAACATAACTATTGGAACTTTTTTAAATTAAAGAAAACTTCAATTTTTAAATGTTCTTTTGAGGGAATAATGCCACATACTTGTAAAAATAGATATTTGGGGCCAGAGAGTTTGTTCAGCAATAGTTATGATTTAGTGCTCTGTTAAAAACTCAGTTGCTCCTAACTAAACAAGGCTTAACTTTTTCATTTTCATTCTTGCAGTAGGAATAGTGTTCACAACAACCAATGATTTCTATATTGATTTCAGCCTTGCTGTTGGGCTTAAAGGACCAAATACCATTTTTGTTCTTTGTTTTCTTGCATTCTGTAATAAAATTCCAGTTATAAGGTATTAAACACATGAATTCCATTCCAGTAACAATGCACTTACTTTCTATCTATGTACTGTTCAGCACTGAACACCTTGTTAATAGTCTTGTTTTGGTGCTCAATTGTTATATTGATGTTTCTCTGCTGGACAGTGATTCAGCATTGAACTTTCTGATGCTTTTTAGGTGGAGGATGCTGGTAGAAGCAAATTGCAAATCAATAATCCAAATCAAGAGGGTTTTGTCCAGTGATTGGACTTCACAGCTCCTTGCTAAAAACTGTAATTTTTAATGCAACAATAGGTACTATTTTTTATATATTACTGTGTTTTTCACATCTGACTTACGGGTGGAATTGCCAGTGCATTTGTGTCCAGAGGCAGACTTGAAGCAAACGCTAGGCAGAAAAAATTGAGGAAATTTGTAGAAAATATGATAAGCATTTAATTATATTATGCAAAATGTCCTCGTTCTTTAATGCCCGTCTCATGATTCAGGTCTGACTGTATCTTGGTTCATTTGGTTTTGCCCAACGCTATGCGGAATGAGGAATTTCAATTATGAAGATAGATTGGAGATAGATTGGGACTGTTTTCCTTGGAGAAGGCTGAGAGGAGATTTGATAGAGGTATTCAAGATCATGAGGGGTCTGGGCAGAGCAGACAGGGATAAACTGTCTCCACTAATGAAAGGATCGAGAAAGAGGGGGCACAAATTTAAAGGAATTGGCAAAAGAAGCAAAAGTGACATAAGGGAAAAATCTTTCACACAGTGAGCGATTAAGGTTTGGAATGCACTACATAAAAGCGTGGTGGAGGTAGGTTCAATTGAGGTATTCAACAGGGAATTAGACAGTTATCTGAAAAGGAAGAGTGTACATGGTTATGGGGAGAAGGCAGGGGAATGGCACTAGATGGATTCAGAGAGACAGTGCAAATGCTATGGGTCAAATGGCCTCCTCTGCGCTGTAACAATTATGTGATTCTGTAAAGAACTGAAAACAGTTCAAAACAAGTGTAAAGTTACATCCAGAGTTTTAGATGCAGGAGGAAACAAAATAATTTTCAGATGTTTTATTATGAATTTTGTTATTAAAAATATTCATCCTCACTGAGACCTGCTTTTTACATAGGATTACATTACATAGGATATATGGCATAGAAATAGGCTAATCAGCTTGACCAATCCACTCCAATGTTTTTGCTCCACTTGAGTTTCTTCTCATCTTTTCTCATCTAAATCTACCATCGTAACTATCCATTATTCCCTTCTCCCTCAAATACTTGTCTAGCTTCCCCTTAAATTCCCCTTATTCGCTTTAACTGCTCCTTGTGGTAGTGGGTTCCGCATTCTCATCACTCTTTTGATAAAGACGTCTCTTCTTAATTCCTCATTGGGTTTCTTAGTGACTTTATTATATTGATGGCCTCTAGTTGTGCTCTTCCCTGTCAAGAGGAAATATTCTCTTTATATCCACTCAATCAAAACTATTTATAATTTTAAAGACCTCTATTAGGTCACCCCTCAGCCTTCTTTTTTGGAGAGAAAAGAGAACCAGCCTGTGATTCCTGATATGTATACCCACACATTTCTTATATCATCCTTGTTAATCCTCTCTGCACTCTCTTCAGTGCACCTTTTTATAACATGGCGACCAGAACTGCTGCAGTACTCTAAGTATTGTCTAACCAAGGTTTGTACAGGTTTAGCATAACTTCCACACTTTTCAATTCTATCCCCCTAGTAATAAAGCCTAGTGCTTGGTTTTTTTTATGGCCTTGCTAACCTGTGGCATAACTTTTAGTGATTGAAGCATTTGTACCCCATGATCCCTTTGTTCCCCCACCCCATCAGGCTTTGCACTTTCCAACTAAAAAGTGACCTCCATATTCCTCCTAACAAAATGTACTACTCACATTTACCTGTATTGAACTTCATTTGCCAATTGTTTATCCATTCTGCAAGTTTATGAATGTCCTCCTGTACTTTTTAAAAATTTGTTCATTCATGGGAAGGCCAGTAATTGCTGACCTTCTATTGTTCAGTTCTGAGTAGCTTGCTAGGGCATTTAAGAGTCAACCGCATTGCTATGGGTCTGGAGTCACATGTAGGCCAAACCAAGTAAGGATGGCAGATTTCACTTCCCTAAAGAACATTAGTGAGTTAGGTCGGTTTTTCAACAATGATGGTAGTTTCATGGTTACCATTAGTGAAACTAGCTTTCAATACCAGATTTTTTAGTTTATTAATTGTATTTAACTTCCACCAATTGCCAGTGTGGATTTATACCCATGTCCTTAGAGCCTGGACCTATGGGTGCTAGTCCAGTGACATTACCATTACACCACCATCTCCCTAATTTATTGCAGTACTCCTAAATGTTGAGTATCCCACCCCTCCAATTTGATGTCATCTGCAAATTTAGAAATTGTGTTTTTATTCCAAATCCAAATTGTTAATGTAAATTGTGAACAGCAGTGGACCCAGAACTGACCTTTGTGGAACACCACTTCCCATCCTCTGCCACTCTGAATAAATACCCTTTACTCCCACTCACTGCTTGCTGTCTTGAAGCCAGATTTTGCCATTTGTCCCCAACTCCACGTTCTCTAAACTTATTCATTAGTGTGTCGTGGGGCACTTTATTGAAGGCCTTTTGAAAATCTAGATAAACCAAATCTACTGCATTCCCACCATCTACTCTCTCTGTTACCTCCTCAAAAATTTCAATAAAATTGGTCAAGCAAGATTTTCTCATTGGAAATCTATGCTGACTATTCATTATTGTGTTTCTCATTTCTAGATGTTCTTCTATTCTCTCCTTCAGTAAGGATTTCATTATTTTTCCTACCACTGACATTAAGCTGACTAGTCTATAATTCCTTGGACATGTTCCGTCCCCCTTCTCAAATACAGGAATTACATTAGCTAGTCCTCTGGCACTAATCCTCTAGATTATTTTAAAATATGTGACTCAATCCACCTGGATCATGGGTTTTTAACCTTTTTCAGTTTTTTTATTCAATGCATCCCCTTTTAATTTTAAGTGTATTTATCTCATTATTCGCCTCATCAGTCAATGTCACTTCGACCTGTTCTATCTTTTTTTTTGGAAAAATATACTTTATTCATAAAATATCTGAAAGAGCATTACAAAATATTTCTAAATGGCCATCACAAAAAATGCAATCATGTCCAACTTTTCCACATGGATCATGAGGTGCTTCAATACAATCATTGAATATTACAGTCATTTCAATATGGTTATTACAGACAGTCAGACAGTGCAATGGTATTGGAGTTATTGACATACATCACGTTGCACTCTCAGGTGCTTCAATACAATTATGATACATTTAGTTTTCACTACATACATTCATTGTGAGTCATACAGCCTAAGGGGGTCTATACAATTCCCAGCCCTTCAGTGCACTATGGCAGAAAGGTCTTAGATAGCCACCTTTCCATATTGCACCTGCTGCCCCAAGCTTTAGTGCATCCCCTCAGCATGTAGTCCTGGACCTTAGAATGTGCCAGTCTGCAACACTCAGTCAGGGATAATTTTTTGCACTGGAAGACCAACAAATTCCAGGCAGACCAGAGGTGGCCATTTTTTTTGAAAAATATACTTTATTCATAAAATACCTGGAAGAACATTACAAAATATTTCTAAACCTCCATCACAAAAGGTGCAATCGGATTCAACTTTTACATATGGATCACGAGGTGCTTCAATACAATCAATGAATATTACAGTCATTTCAACATGGTCATGACAGACAGACAGTGCAATGTTATTGGAGTTATAGACATACATCATGTTGCACTCTGAGGTGCTTCAATACAATTATAGTACAATTAGTATTCAGTGCTAGTATTAGTATTAATTAGTATTAGTATTCATTGTGAGCCATACAGCCTGAGGAGTCTATACTTTTCCCAGCCCCTCGGTGCACTATGGCAGAAAGGCCTTAGACAGCGACCTTTCCACATTGCGCCTTTGCGGCGGCTGCCCCAAGCTTTAGTGCATCCCTCAGCACGTAGTCCTGGACCTTGGAATCTGCCAGTCTGCAATACTTGGTCGGGGACAACTCTTAAACTGATAAGAACAGATTTTTTTTTTGAGAACTGTACTTTATTCATAAAATATCTGGAAGAACATTACAAAACATTTCTAAATCACCATCACAAAAAGTGCAATCATATTCAACTTTTACACATGGGTCACAAGGTGCTTCAATACAATCAATGAATGTTACAATCATTTCAATATGGTCATTACAGACAGTCAGACAGTGCAATGGTATTGGAATTATCAACATACATCATGTTGCACTCCGAGGTGCTTCAATACAATTATAATACAATTATTATTCAATGCATACATTCATTGTGAGCCGTACAGCCTGAGGGGTCTATACAATTCCCAGTCCCTTGATGCACTATGGCAGAAAGGTCTTAGACTGTGACCTTTCCCCATTATGCCTTTGCGGCAGCTGCCCCAAGCTTTAGTGCGTCCTTCAGCACATAGTCCTGGACCTTGGAATGTGCCAGTCTGCAATACTCGGTTGGGGACAACTCTGCACTGGAAGACCAACACAGACCAAAGAGCGTCTTTCACCGAGTTAATGATCCTTCAACTGCAGTTGATGTTTGTCTCAGTGTGTGTCCCTGGGAACAGCCCCTATAGCACAGAGTCCTGTGTCACCACGCTGCTCGGGATGAACCTCGACAGAAACCACTGCATCTCTCTCCAGACCTTCTTTGCAAAGGCACATTCCACAAGGAGGTGAACAACGGTCTCGTCCCCACCACAGCCACCTCAAGGGCAACGTGCAGAGGGGGTGAGACTCCTGGCCTGTTGGAAGGATCTGACGGGGAGGGCCTTTCTTACCACCAGCCAAGCTACATCTTGGTGCTTGTTGGAAAGTTCTGGCGATAAGGCATTCTGCCAAATGACTTTGACAGTCTGCTCGGGGAACCATCCGACAGGATCCACCATCTCCTTTTCCCGCAGGGCCTCTAAGACGTTACGTGTCGACTACTGCCTGATGGACTTGTGGTCTGGAGGTGTTTGTCCGCATAAATGTTTCCACGAGGGACAGGTGGCACGGCACGGTCCAACTACTTGGAGCATTCTGTAGCAGCGTGGCCAGATCCATCCTTCGCAACACCGGGGACAGGTAGAACCTCAGCACGTAGTGACACTTGGTGCTTGCGTACCGAGGGTCTATGCACAGCTTGATGCAGCCGCACACAAAGGTGGCCATCAGGATGAGGGCGATGTAAGGGCATGATTTTTCCCCCCTTATCTAGAGGCTTGTACATCACATCCCTACAGACACAATCCATTTTCAACCTCCAGATAAAGCAAAAGATGGCTCAGGTGATCACCATTACACAGGAGTGTGGAATAGGCCATACCTGCACCACATACAGCAACAGCAAGAGTGCCTCACATCTGATGACCAGGGTCTTACCCGCAATGGAGAGGGCAACTACCAAAATGAAATAATTATTTGCCATTTTGCCACTGCTCTATTGTTAGCTGTGGTAGTATCCAGTCTATCCCCATCACAGCCTTCCTTTTTATCAATATGCCAGCAAAATATTTGACTATTTTGTTTTATGTCCCTTGATAATTTAATTTTGTGGTTCCTCTTTGCCATCCTAGTTGGTTTTTTTTTACTTCTCTCCGACTCTCTTGGTATTCTCTCTTATCATGCTTATCTTATCTTTGTTGTCTATGTACTAAATGTATGCCTCTTTCCTGGCCCTTATTCGTTCCCTTATGTCTTCATTCATCCATGGAGTATCGTTAGTGTATTTGTCATTTCATTTTGTTATTTGAGAATGCATTTTTATGTCATCAGCATGAGCCACGTTAAGCACTGAAAAGCTTCCACGTTCGCATGTTCGTAAACATGCTGTGCTTAATGCGCATAAATGTACTGAAACTTCAATTTTCATATTTAAAGTAGTCATATGGTGTGAATTCCATGCTTTCTTTGGTCCTGCTTGTTTAACTGATTTCTGCTTTTTTATATTTATTTTATTACTGTACGCTATTGAGATTGTCAGTACACCGATTGTCAGTAAATTGACAATTCAGCAAAATGAGCACATGAAGGGGCGTAACTTCGGGTGTAACTTCCCAAGTACTTTCACGCACGTCCTTTAATCATCTATCCAGAGTTGTCCGTGGGTCATAGCTGCAAATCTGCATCGTGACCTGGCAACTTTCCACTGTCCGTCTGTCCGTTACATCAGCCGGCAGCGCTATCCCAGCGCCAGTGGCGGAGAGCGGTGGAGTGTAGGACCTCGCGGATTCTGTGCGTGCGGTGCTGGCTTGAGGCTCCGGTGAAGCAGCTCTGAGGCGGCGGCCGCTCTCCCCCTCACATGCCCGCCGAGCACCGAGCCTCCCCGCCCTTGCAATGGCGTTCATGGAGAAGAAGAGCCCGGGCAAAGTGCTGCTGGACGACACGGTACCGCTGTCCTGCGTGATCGAAGCCAGCCAAAACCTGCAGTCGCACACGGTGAGTGCGGAGAGCAGGGCCGGCCCACCCCGGGGATGGATGGTGATGGTGGGGAAGGTGTTTAGGCCGCAGCTCCGAGGGGAGGTGAGGGTGATGCCGGTTGGGAGGTGATTTAGAAGGCGGCCTGTGGGAGGCGGTGACACAGGGACGGGCTGGATCGTAGCTCGAGCGGTGCCGGCCGTGGCAGAGCCAAGCGAGCGCGGTTCCAGTTGGAAAGGCAGTCCACGCCTGGAGAGCAGCCTGAGGCAAAGCCCAGACTGTTAATGATTGTGGAATTGTGAAATCCTTCCAGTGTTCACAGCGATTACTATCTGCTGTATCACCGCGTTGCACAATCCCTGGATTGACACTGCCAAAGGGTTATAAAATTCAAGGCCCCCCCCCCCCTCCTCCTCCGACTGGTACAATTTAACCCACTTCGTTCATTACTATACTCATGCCAACAGAAATGTGTTTATTCACACACTTGTATTTTTGTCACCTGTTTCTTACTGGCTAAAAACGGATGTTGTAAAAGCTGTTGAGTAGTCATAGTAATTTACCTTAATAACCCCATGCGATGGCAGCAACTGGTCAAGTATAAAGAGTGTATAATTTTATTCGACACAAGAGTTAAAAATGCCACTGCTGAGGTATGGAGTTCCTTTGGGTATATGTGTTTATATCTCGACCTCACCAGGTTTCTGACCCAGCCACAGCATTGAGCCCTAATCAAAGTCACAAATGACATCTGATGTAACTGTGTTGCACTATTGCTCTTCATTCTCTTTGACAACATTGCAATCTTTGACACTGTTGATCACACCATATACCGAAAACACCTCTCTTTTGTTGTCCAGCTCAAAAGGACTGACCTCTCCTGGTTGCATTCCTATCAACCCAAGCGTTTTGTTTTTCCTCCCCTGACATCATTACCTTTGGAGTCCCGGAAATATGTTTCCTAGGCCCCTTTCTTCTTAACTATGTTTCCCCTAACAACATTTCCAAATCATGGGATCAGGTTTCATGTGTATGCTGACAACAGTGGGGGTGGTTGGTCTGTTTTGGACACTTGGCAAAAGGAGCTTTACATTATCAATGCCTGCCTTGGTGCTAGAGTACTGAAATGTCTTAAACATTCACTAAAAAGTTGATATACTGAATTAACTATCATTGCTATGCTGTATTTCTTTTCTGTGAAAATTCAGCTTCTCAAGCCTTTTTTAAATCACAAAAATTGAGTGTTAAGTATTGTATCACAGTGGGTGTGGTATCATGGTTTGGTTGCCCCATGCATTTACTTTCTGTTTTGTTTCAACATGAGGTGCAATTATGGTGCAGAATTGAAAGTTAAACAGGTGTTTATCAATAAAACTGAATTTAAAAAAAAAATCAAATGAGTGGTCATGATGATTCTAACCACACTTCTTTCCATTTTAAGTATGGGGATTTCTTCTGAAATTTGAATTTCTTTAACCTGAATGCTAAACTATCTTTTCAAAAATTTGTTTCTGTTTATCAGCAAACTTATGTGCTGCACTCTTTGTCTAAAAATAAAACCATGATATGACATCAAATGTTTGATTTCTTTTCCCCCTTTTTCTAAACTTTGACTCACCCATGCTACTATGTTCCACACTGATGGGATGGTCAGTGTTATGGTTGAGGTGATTTCTAGGGAGCTTTGTAAGAGTGACCTGGGTGACTTAGCAACTGTGTAAAAGGTGACCTGCCCCTTACTCTGAGACTGTTACCTCACTGAAGTAAATTGCAAACGTGAACCTGTGGATACAATTAGCAAAGTGTGTTTGTGCTGAAATGCCATCAGCCATCGTTCCTGCCTGAACAAGTGTGGATTATTCAAGGAACACTAGCACCTATTTAAGGGCAAAGTGCGGTTAACTAATATGAGTGAGTTTTTTGATAAGCTAACAGAGAAGATTGATGAAGATAATGTGATTGATGTACATGGACTTTCAAAAGGTGCTTGAAATAGTGCTATGTAACAAGCTTGTCAGCAAAGATGAAGCCTGTGGAATAAAAACAACAGTGGCAGTGTGGATGTGAAGTTGATTAAGTGACAGAGTAAGCAGATACTGTTCCAATTGGTGAAGGTTTGGGAACCAGAGGATACCAGTTTGAAGTGATTGGCAAAAGAATAGAGGCAACATGAGGAAGAACATTTTTACACAACAAGTGGTTAGGATCTGAAATGAACTTCCAGAGAGCGTGGTGGAGACAGATTCAATTGTAGCTTTCAAAAAGGAATTGGACAATTATCTGAAGCAAAAAGATTTGTAGGACTTTGGGCAAAAGACAGGGGAGTAGGATGAGCCGAGTTGCTCTTGCAGAGAGTCAACACAGACAAATGGCCTCCTCCTTTGTTGTAACCATACTGTGATTCTTTGAAATCTAGTCCATTTAAGGAGGGATGAGGTTTGGTGCCAAAAAATAGAATTGTGGGGGTTTGAGTGAGACTAGTTACAATGGATCTATTGAGAGCTGAGCCTGACTAACAAATAGTTAGAGACAGGTTTTCATGGCTCCCATAGCTGTTATCCTAATTCAGAGATCCACTTGAATCTTCCATTTACCTGTTTTTGAATGGCTCAATTGAGTGTTGCTGTTATCCTCTCTCAGGTACCATGCCCTAAAAAAGGGCATTGGCAAACCACAGACTTCCATGCGTTGGTCCATGGTTATGGTTGGCAAGGTATTGCAATAGTTTGCTGTTGCCTTCTGCAGGTTCTGGCTGACCAGGAGATTCTCCTGCTCTTAGGCCTGTCAGAATGCATTTTGGAAGGATTTGCAGGTTGATAATCAATCTGTTTGCCCATGTTATGTGCATCAAATCCTGAAGTGGGACTCAAACCTGGAGCTTCTGGCCCAGAGTTAGGGACGCTACCACTGCACCACAAGATCTCCATATGTTGCTGTTACAAGGCTTTTAAAAAATTATTTTACAGAAATTGTGCTTGAACATATGAAATAGGAACAGAAGTAGGCCATTCGGCCTCTCAAGCCTGCTCCGTCACTCAGTAAAATCATGGCTGATTTGTTTGTTTCACATTCCACATTCCCATGTACCCCTGATAACCTTAGATTCTCGTTAGGCAAAGGAATCAGTCTACCTCTGCATGAAAAATATTCAATGACCCCTTCACCATCGCCTCCTGAGGCAAAGTTCCAATGTCGCACAACCCTCTTGAGAGAAAAGAATTCTCATCCCTGTCCTAAAAGGGTGACCCCTAATTTTAAAACCGTGCCCCCTAGTTCTGGACACACAAGAGAAAATATCCTTTCCACGTCCACCTTGTCAAGACCGTTCAGGATCTTTTATTCTTCAGTCAAGTCACCTTTCACTCTTCTGAACTCCAGTGGAAACAAGCCCAGTCTGTCCAACCTATCATCATTAGACAACCCGCTCATTCCAGGTATCAATCTTGTAAACCTCTTCTGAACCGCCTCCAATGCAGTTACATTCTTCATTAAATAAGGAGACCCAACCTGCACACAGTATTCGAGATGCGGCCTCATCAATGCCCTGTATAACTGAAGCATAACATCCTTTCTTTTATGTTCAATTCCTCTCGTAATAGAGCTTAGCATTCCATTAACCTTCTTGATTGCACGCTCTACTTGTATGCTAACTTTTTGTGACTCATGCACTAGAATATGTAGATCCCCCTGCGCCTTGGAATTTAGCAGTCGTTCTCCATTTAAGCTCTGATTTTTTTATTCTTCCTGCCAAAGTGAACAACTTCACAATTCCCCACATTATACTCCATCTGCCAGATTTTTGCCCACTCACTCAACCTATCTATATCCGTCTGCAACCTCCTTATGTCTTCTTTGCAACATACTTTCCTATCTATCTTTGTGTCAACTGCAAATTTAGCAACCATGCCTTCACTCTCCTTATCTAAGTTATTGATGTAAATTGTAAAAAAGTTGAGGCCCCAGCACAGACCCCTGTGGGACTCCACTCATCACAGCCAATCAGACAGACCCATTAATGCATACTCTGTTTTCTGCCAGTCAGCCAATCTTCCATCTATGCTAATATGTTACCCCTACGCCATGAGCTTTTCTTTTCCACGATAACCTTTGATGTGGCACCTTATGAAATGCCTTCTGTAAATCCAAGTACAGCATGTCTACAGGCTCCCCTTTATCCACAATGCATGCTACTTCTTCAAAGAACTCCAATAAATTGGTTAAACGTAATTTCCCTTTCACAAAGCCATGCTGACTCTTCCCGATTACCTTGAGTTTCTCTAAGTGCCCAGCTGTAACCTCCTTAATGATTGATTCTAACACCTTCCCCACAATAGACGTCAAGCTAACTGACCTGTAGTTTCCTGTTTACTGTCTCCTTCTGTTGAATAGAGGGATTATATTTGCTACTTTCCAGTCTGATGGAACCTTTCCAGAACCTAGCAAATTTTGGAAAATGAACACCAATGTATCTACTACCTCATTAGCCACCTCTATTTAAAACCCTAGGATGAAGTCCATCAGGACCCGGAGACTTGTCAGCCCACAGCTCCCTCTGTTTGCTCACTACCGCTTCCCTAGTGATTGTAATTCCACCAAGTTCCCCTCTCCCTTCCACCTCCTGATTTATAGCTATTACTGGAATGTTTTTTGTATCCTCTATAGTGAAGACAGAAACAAAATATTTGTTCATTTCATCCACCATTTCCTTATTATCTACTATTAACTCCCCATTCTCCCTCCCTGGAGGACCAAAAGCCCCTTTACTTATTCTTTTCCTTTTCAAATGCCTGTAAGTATTCTTGCTATTTGTTTTTACATTTCTAGCTAGCTTCCTCTCATATTCTTAATTTCTTTCTCCTGATTAACCTTTTAGTCATTCTCTGCCATTCTTCATTTTCTGACCAATCATCTGACCTGCCACTCATCTTTGGGCAGTTGTATGCTATTTCCTTAAATTTGATACTTCCCTTAACTACTTTATTTAATCACAGATGATGGGTCCTCCCTTTAGAATTTTTCTCTATAGTAGGATTATACTTATTTTGAGTATTCCAAAATATTCCCTTAAATGTCTGCCACTGCTTCTCTATTGTAAGAGTGGTAAGGGTAAAGAATTGAGGTGAGCAACCAACTTCAGCTTTTCTTACAGCAAACTGAGTTCTTTTTTGGGCCAGACTTGTTGAGATGTTTTTTGTATTACCATATTTGTTGGCTAGACTACTGTAATTCAAAAAGTTGTGAATCATTCTCTGTTTCAAGATACCCATTGGAAAGGATGTGGCTATGAGAAGCTGCCTGACTACTTTTAATTATGCGCCTGTAGAGCATGCTAAGTTGCCACCCAATATTTTTAACCTTGCTATAAATGAATCAGTGTTTGTCGTATGCATTATATTGGTTACTGGATTATTCTGCCAGTAAAAATTTAAAAATGAACTTCCTCCTTTCAGTTGCTATATATAGTATGGAAGGAAATATGCATGTTCTTCAATTAACTGTTATTTTCAGTTTCTTGTCTATTCTTGGGTATTAGGTAGAACTGGAAGTTTGTGAGCATGAAATTTTCCTGTTATTCTCTAAAGTGAAACTGGTTGGGTGCACAATCTACACATTTTATTTCGAGTGACCTCCTGTCTTTGGTGCCTTTATTCCATGTACCACATTTTTGTAAGTGTTTTCTGAAATATTGATCTCGGAAGACAAAGGTTATTGATGTAATAAAAAACATTACAAAAAGATTCTTTATTGGGAATGAAGTTTGAAAATTTTAATAAAAATCAATTAAGTTGTTCTATGTGCACTATGGCACTGAAAAAGGAATCCCCAGGTGCTCAGGACAAGTTTAGAAGTTCCTGTGTGAAAATGGTCCTCAAAACCTGAAGCAAATTTAGGAGTATTTTGTTCCTGAGTTCCATGTGAAAACTTGCATTTATATGGTGTCTTGCACCCTTTTTTAATATTGTTCTACCTCCCATGGGTATATTTTTCACTCTGTGTTCTTTTGTTTTCTTTGTTTGTGTCCAAATCTTGTGTTAGGTCCTAAGCTCTGAATTCCCTCCCTTAACCACTCTACCTCTCTCTCCTGCTTGAAGACACCTTTCCTAAAACCTAGCTCGTAACAAGGCGCTGTCCTGTTATTTCCTTATGTGGCTTGATGTCATATTTTGTTTGATTATGCATCCTGTCATGCACCTTTGGATGCTTTGTTGTGTTAAAAGTACTATGCTTAACGTAGTTGTTAATTGTAGAGTAATTTTACTTCAGAGTCATCAGAGCAGCATTGCATGTGGTTTTGATGCTGGGCATCAACATCCGTCAAACTGCCTGTTGAATTTTGTTTCCTGTTTACCAGTTACTATATTCAGTGTGGGCTTTTTCTTTGCTGCATTGTTTACTCTCATTTGATATGCTTGTGTTTATGCTAAAATCAAAAAGGAAATTGGAAAAAAATGGTACATATCTTTAGGGATAGAAACTGAGAGTAAAAGCCTTCTTTTGAAATGTTTCTAGGATAACACTTTGAGGGGTTATCATGTAAAATTATCTCAGTGGAAGAGAGCATAGTGTGCCCGGTTTTTATCTTTAGTCTCACTGTCAAACTTAGCAACCACTCATAGCCAGTTATCAAGGCAAAATTAACAACAGTACCACATTAAACCAAAATATTTTAAAGCTTAGAAATTGGACAAACATGTTAAGAGTAAATTAGAGTGATTGTAGTTTAAATATCGTACATTGTAAATATTTCCTTGTCCCTGGAACCATTCTTGTAAACCTTTTCTGCACCGTCTCTAATGCCTTCACTTCCTCCTTAAAGTGCAGGGCACAGAATTGGACCCAGTTGAAACAGAACCAAAGCTTTATAAAGGTTCAAAATAAATTCCTTGCTTTTCTATCTTACACCTCTATTTATAAAGCTCAGGACACTGAATGCTTTTTCAACCACTTTCTCAACCTACCCTGATACCTTCAATGATTTGTGCACAGATACCCCCAGATCTCTCTGTTCCTGCATCTACTCTTGAATTGTGCCATTTATCTTATTTCCTTCCTTCATTCTTCTACTAAAATGTATCACTTAACACTTCTCTGCATTAAATTTTTCATTGCCATGCGTTCATCCATTCCACCAGCCTGTCTGTGTGTCCTCTTGAAGTTTATTACTATCTTCCTCATAGTTCACAATACTCCCAATTTTTGTGTCATCTGCAAACTTTGAAATTATACCCTGTTCACCCAAGTCTCAGTCTTTAATATATATCAAGAAAAGTTGTGGTCCTAGTACTGACCCCTGAGGAACATCATTCTAGAACTTCCTCCAGCCTGAGATGTTAGCGACGGAAACAGTTAACTGTCAAGGAGTGCTTAAGTGGTAATTGTAAGTTAACAAGCTAAGTACCTCTCTTGGTGTGTGTATATAAAGAGAAAACAGGTGAGACAATGGCCGGGATTCTCCGTGCCTGCTGGCATCGGGCATGTTTGACGACATACGCGGACAATATGGCGCGATCGGCTTCACGACGGCGTGAAACCAGCTCGCGATTGTCCACTCAGCCCGCCAATGGCGGGTCGTGCTCTCTGCAATCTGACGTCAGGAGCCTCATTGTAATACATCAGCATATCGTTATTAGGCCTACCCTCAGGAATCGTCCCCACTCCCTGGATCGTCTGCCCATATCGGTGGGAAAACGCGCCAGATGGACATGTGAGGATATGTGTATGAGAATGGGTGGCGATGTCCCTTGAACTGGCAGTGAGAGGTATGCCAGTGATTGTGTGATGGGCTTGAGTGTGAGAGTTTAGAGTGATGAGATGGTTGTCATACCCTGGCTGCATGGATGAGATCATTGATTCTCTATCTGCATTGGCTGGCCAACCTCTTCTGTGCAGCATTGGCACTGATCACCGCTGCCACCGCCTCCCAAGCCTGGTTGGTCATGCCGCTGCCCATCCTGCGGCCAGAGCGGGGATAGAGGACATCGTGGCAGGCCTCCATGGCATTCAAAATGCGTTCCAGTGATGCATCACTAAACCTGGGGGCTGCAGTCTTTTTGCCCTTCTTGGAAATGTTCCCTGCAGGGAGGCGATGACAAAGTGGTATTGTTGCTCGACTAGTAATCCAGAGACCCAGGGTAATGCTCTGGAGACCCGGGTTCGAATCCTGCCACGGCAGATGGTGGAATTTGAATTCAATAAAATTATGGAATTGTAAAAACCCATCTAGCCTACATTTGACTCCAGACCTACAGTAATGTGGTTGACTCTTAAATGCCCTCTAAAATATATCAAACCGCTACAAAGTTACAAAAAAAGGAATGAAATCGGACGGGCCACCCGGCATCAACTTAGACACCGGAAACGACAACGGCAATCAGAGCTCTGTCGACCCTGCAAAATCCTCCTTGCATCTGGGGGCTAGTGCCAAAATCGGGAGAGCTGCCTCACAAACTAGTCGAGCAACAGCCTGTTGTCCTCAATGGAATCATATCTTACAAATAATGTCCAAGACACCACGATCACCATCCCTAGATATGTCCTGTCGCACCGGCGGCACAGTGGTATACAGTCGAGAGGGAGTTGCCCTGGGAGTCCTCAACATCGACTCCGAACCGCATGAAGTTTCACCAGGTCAAACATGGGCAAGGAAACCACCTGCTAGTTACCATGTACTGCCCTCCCTCAGCTGATGAATTAGTGTTCCTAATTCACTTGGGGGAAACACTGAGGATGGCAAGGGCACAGAATGTACTCTGGGTGAGGGACTTCAATGTCCATCACCAAGAGTGACTTGGTAGCACCACTACTGATCGAGCTGGCCAAGTCCTAAGTCCCAGACTGGGTCTGTGGCCAGTGGTGAAGGAAAAACATGATTGACCTCATCCTCACCAACCTGCCTGCCGCAGGTGCATCTGTCCATGACAGTATCGGTAGGAGTGACCACCCCACAGTCTTTGTGGAGACAAGTCCCGCCTTCACATTGAGGGTACCCTCCATCGCGTTGTGTGATACTACCACCATGCTAAATGGGATAGAGTTCGAACAGATCTAGCAACTAAAGACTGGGCATCAGGTGCTGTGGGCCATCAGAAACATCAGAATTATACTCGAACACAATCTGTAACCTCATGGCCCGGCATATCACCCACTCTACCATTACCATCAAGCCAGGGGATCAACCCTGGTTCAATGAAGAATGCAGGAGGGCATGCCAGGAGCAGCACTAGGCATACCTAAAAATGAGGTGTCAACTTGATGAAACTACAACACAGGGTTACTTGTGTGCCAAACAGCATAAGCAGCAAGTCATAGACCAAGCTATGTGATCCCACAACCAACGGATCAGATATAAGCTCTGTAGTCCTGCCACATCCAGCTGTGAATGGTGGTGGACAATTAAACGACTCACTGGAGAAGAAGGCTGCACAAATATCCCCATCCTCAATGAAGGTGCAAACGATAAGGTTGAAGCATTTGCCACGATCTTCAACTAGAAGTGGCGAGTGGATGATCCATCTCTGCCTCCGGAGGTCCCTAGCTTCACAGATGCCAGTCTTCAGCCAATTCGATTCACTCCATGTGACATCAAGAAACGGCTGAAGGCACTGGATATTGCAAAGGTTTTGGGCCCTGACAATATTCCAGCAATAGTACTGAAGACTTGTGCTCCAGATCTTGCTGTGCCCCTAGCCAAGTTATTCCAGTACAGCTACAACACTGGCATCTTCCTGGCTATGTGGAAAATTGCCCAGGTATGTCCTGTACACACAAAGCAGGACAAATCCAATCCAGCCAATCGTCACCCCATCAGTCTACTCTCAATCATCATTAAAGTGATGGAAGGGATCATCAACAGCGCTATTAAGCGGCGCTTGCTTAGCAATAACCTGCTCACTGATGCCCAGTTTGGGTTCCGCCAGGGCCACTCAGCTCCTAATCTCATTACAGCCTTGGTTCAAACATGGACAAAAGAGCTGAACTCATGAGGTGAGAGTGACTGCCCTTGACATCAAGGCTGCATTTGACCGAGTGTAGCATCAAGGAGCCCAAGCAAAACTGGAGTCAATGAGAATAAGGGGAAAACTCTCCACTGGTTGGAGTCATACCTAGCACAAAGGGAGATGGCTGAGGTTGTTGGTGGTCAAATATTTCGGCTCCAGGACACCACTGCAGAAGTTCCTTTGGGTAGTGACCTTGGCCCAACCATCTTCAGCTGCTTCATCAATGACCTTCCTTACATCATAAGGTCAGAAGTGGGGATGCTCGCTGATGATTGCGCAATGTTCAGCACCATTCGTGACTCCTCAGATACTGAAGCAGTCCATGTCCAAATGCGGCAAGACCTGGACAATTATCCAGGCTTGGGCTGCCAAGTGGCAAGTAACATTTGCGTCACACAAGTGGCAATGACCATCTCCAATGAGTGAGAATCCAACCATCGCCCCTTGATGTTCAATGGCATTACCATCACTGAATCCCCCACTATCAACATCCTGGAGTTACCATTGACCAGAAACTGAACTGGACCAGCCATATAAATACTGTAGCTACAAGAGCAGTTCAGAGGCTAGGAATCGCACGACAAGTAACTCACCTCCTGACTCCCCAAAGTCTGTCCACCATCTACAAGGCACAAGTCCTGAGTGTGATGGAATACTCCCCATTTGCCTGGGTCAGTGCAGCTCCCACAACACTCCAGAAGCATGACACCATCCAGGACAAAGCAGCCCATTTGATTGGCATCACATCCACAAACATTCATTCCTTCCACCACCTAAACACAGTAGCAGCAGTGTGTATCATCTACAAAATGCACTGCAGGAATTCATCAAGGCTTCTTAGACAGCACCTTCCAAACCCACGACCACTTCCATCTAGAAGGACATGGGCAACAGATAGATGGGAACACCACCATCTGGATGTTCCCCTCCAAGACACTCACCATCCTGACTTGGAAATATATCGCTGTTTCTTCACTATTGCTGGGTCAAAATCCTGGAACTCCCTTCCTAACAGCATTGTGGGTGTACGTCTACAAATGGACTGCAGCGGTTCAAGAAGGCAGCTCACCATCACCTTCTCAAGGGCAACAAGGGATGGGCAATAAATGCTGGCCCAGCCAACGAAGCCCACACCCCGTGAATGAATTTTTAAAAAGTAGCCACAACCATTCACTGCTACTCTGTTTCCAGTCATTCAGCTGACTTCATATCCATGCTGCCACTGTCCCTTCTCTTCCATGGGCTTCAACGTTGCTGCCAAGTCTATTACGTGACATTTTATCAAACACCTTTTGGAAGTCCATATGCATCACACCAACCGCATTAACCTCATCAACCACCTCTGTTACCTTGTATAAGAAAAATTCATTCAAGATGGTTAAACAGAATTTACCTTTAACAAATATGTGCTGGCTTTCCCTATTAATTTGCACTTGTCCAAGTACAGTTAATTTTGTCCCAGATTACTGTCTTTAAAAGCTTTCCCACCTCAAGGTTAAGCTGACTGGCCTGTAGTTGCTGGATTTATCATTACACCATTTTTTTGAATAAGGGTGCAATATTTGCAGCACTTCAGTTCTCTGGTATCATCAGCATATCTAAGGAGGATTTGAAGATTATGGCCAGTACCTCTGCAGTTTCCTCCCTTACTTCCCTCGGTATTCTTAGGTGTATTCCATTTGGTCTTGGTGACTTATTGACTTTAAGTGCAACCAGCCGCTAATGCCTTCTCTTTATCAATTGTTTGACCATCCAGTATCTCAACTATCTCCACTTGCACTAAGACTTGGGGAGCGTCTTCTTCCTTGATAAAGATAGATGCAATGTACCCATTTTAGTACCTCAGTCATACCCTTTGCCTCCATACATTGATCCCCTTTTTGTTCACTAATTGGTTCTATCCTTCCTCTTACTACCATTTTATTACTTATATGCTTAGAAAAAACTTTTGTCTTTTATGCTAATTGCCAGTCTTTTCTTGCAATCTCTTTTAACCTCTCTGATTTCATTTCTCACTACCCTTGTGAACTTCCTATATTCAGTACTTGTATTATCAACCTGACTTCTGTCTTTATCTGCTTCACCTTACTCTCTAACTTACCAGTGAACACCAAGTGAGGTCAAGAAAAGTTGATAGAGCAAATTGGCATAAAGACAAAAGAAAACAGTGGCATTGGGATGAACTACACTAAAGTTGATCATTCTTACCCACTATTTGGGGAGGAGGGATGAATTTGCGTTCATGGAGTATCTTGTAAATAGAGTACTGCTATTGTGATTTTGGCATATTCATCCAGATTGCAGTAATAGTGCATTCATAGGTTTGGTGTGTGGAACTGAAACGTAGGAGACACTTTTCACGTAGAAGTCTGATTTTAAAATGTTACAATTTTAGGTGTGTTTTGTAATCACAGCTACTTTTGCTAGCCCCATGCTTCATTGTGGGCTTAGTTATTGTTTTGGAAGTTTTCAGGTTAGAGGAGTGTGGAAAGACATCTGAGGCCAGTTGATTGACATTGTGGAAGTTTAAAAGTTCTCTCTACAAGAAAGATCACAAGTATCTCCCTCATGCACAAAACACAACTTTCCTATTGGTTGTGTTCATATGGCTATCAGTGACTCTATTATTCAACCTTTTTGTTATTTATTTTATCATCCTTCAACAAATGGCAGTCTTTTTAGACTTATTGAACAGAAGTCTTTTATTTGAGCCAAATTGATTATTGAAGCATTTATTTGAACACTCCTTTTTGACAATGCCTTTTCTTAGGGAGTATTGACCTATTAAGTTTGATTTACTCTCTTGGTTTGCTATATAAACATAGAAACTAGGAGCAGGAGTAGGCCATTCGGCTCTTCGAGCCTGCTCCACCATTCATTATGATCATGGCTGATCATCCAACTCAATAGCCTGCTCCTGCTTTCTCCCCATACCCGTTGATCCCTTTTGCCCCAAAAGCTATATCTAACTCCTTCTTGAAAACATACAATGTTTTGGTCTCAACTACTTTCTGTGGTAACGAATTCCACAGGCTCACCACCCTCTGGGTGAAGAAATTCTCCTCATCTCAGTCCTAAATGGTCTACCCCATATCCTCAGACTGTGACCCCTGGTTCTGGACTCCCCCAACATTGGGAGTGCATTGCATTTCTCTCTACTCTGTCTCAGTTGTTTACAAAATAAATTTTGAACCTAATTTGTTAATTTTGACTTTGTTGGTTTACTGTGCAACAGTGCTCTACGATTAGTTGTTCAACTCTGCAGAAGGGAGCTCTTCAGTGAATTAAGAAAATGGTACATTCGCCTCTGAGACCTGATCCAGGCCAGAGTGATGGGACGAGAGTCACACATTTCTGTTTCTTGCAAGGGTAATCTCAACATGGTTCTTAATAGACTCATGTCCACAGTACAGAACTTTTTATACGATGAAGCTACAATAGCTGATACGGAAATGTCACAGTGGTACAACAGAAGAATGTTTTTAAGGCTTCTTGTTGAATCAGTGTTGAGACACAACTGTCCTTTATATTTGCAGTCAAAGCACTTAAATTAAGAATGCTGACAAACAACAAACAGTATTTGATCTTTTCAAAAATTAGTGGCTTTGATTTTGTGGTCAGCAGCAAAGGGGTGGCCCTTGCCTTTTATTATGTTTACAGCTTCACACAGACGTTTGTGGATTTTTGAGTGGCAACTTTTGGTTACTACAGGTAGTTTGGAATCTGTTTGAACGGGACATGCAGCAGTGTGTCTGTTCAACCAGTCAGATTGAAGAATCCTCATTGAGACATATAGTCTAGGTGAGGAGGTATAGATTAGAATATTTAATTCAGAGTGAAAATAGAGAGGTAAAGAAAGCTAGGATTGAGAGAGACAGAAAAGAGACAAAGCAAAAGTAAAAACACATTTTGAAATGTCCAACAATAATTAAATTTTGAAGGAATAAGACTCCACATTTGTAAAATGATATTTTCAGGGCCAGAAAAATGGCAATAATTAAGACACATCATGCCAGTAAAAATTCACTTTTCCCTGAATGCACCAGCCTTAGCTTTTCCTGGCATGCTGAGTGGGTAGGTATCACAACCTCGAGTCCTTCATGGGATTTAATACTGAGCCTATTGGTGAGATACCAGTGTGATGAAGTTTGAGCAGGGCAAACTGTCCAGCAACTTCTTAATTTCTTTGTTTGACAGAGTGTGTGCAGATGCCAGAAGCTGATTTAGTCCATAATATTGGTGACGCAGTTAGCCTTGTTGTCATTCCTTCAGTGAAAATCCAGGCCAGTGTCTTGTCTTGATGCATGCAAAATTCAGACCTCGTTCTTCCCGCTCCTATGCTGAAGATACTGATGTTTGTGGGGGTATGCTTCCATGGATGCTGAGAGATCTGACCCAAGTGGCCATTCTTCCTTTGTGAAATTGGATACTGATTGTTGGTAGGCCATTTAATCATGAAGAGTAGCACAGTCTAGCCCAATCTTGTTCTTGTCCAATGTCATCACTCTTACATGTAACAGCAAAACTCAGCTTTGTTTCAGCCATGGCTCAGTAGGTAGCACTCTTGCCTCTTGGGTCAGAAGGTTGTGAGTTCAAGTCCCACTCCAAAAACTTGAGCACAAAAATCTAGGCTAACTCTCCGCTATAGCACTGAAGGAGTGATGCACTAGTAGAGGTGCTATCTTTGGGATAAGACGTTAAACTGCTGTCTCTGGTAACTATAAAAGATCGCATGGTACTATTTTGAAGAAGAGCAGGGGAATTATCGCCAGTGTCCTGACCAATATTTCTCTCTCAACAAACATCACAAAAACAGATTATTTGGTCATTATCCTGTTACTGTTTTGGGAGCTTGCTGTGCACAAATTGGTGTCCATGTTTCCTGCATCACATCAGTGACTGCGTTGCAAAGTGCTGTAAAACACTTTGGGATATCCTGAGTTTATGAAAGGTGCAATATAAATGGAGGAATTTCATTTTTTTGATAGTGATCATGAGTTAAAACTCTGGCCGATTTTTATTCTCTCCTGTTCCTAGGTATAAAGGCCAATTGTAATGCCCTAACTGCTGCCACAGTGATCAACTAACTCAAAAGACTGGAATTTGAACTTGTAACCCTCTTGTCATTATGGTTTAGATACTACACCAGGCAGTACCTTTAATTAATTAATTTAGACCAATTCAAAAGAAAATCTACAGCTCTGAACTGAAATCCTGATTGCCAAACCAACCACAATACTTCTGTGCTCACATTTTGGGCCATTGTACTGTGTTGGTTAAAAGTATGAGGTATTCTGTTCTGGCCTTGCTCTAATTTGCTTGTCTTGTTTACTTTTATAGGAATATATTATTCGTGTACAACGTGGAGTGTCGGCAGAAAACAGTTGGCAGGTACACCATTTCAATATAAATTTTTTTTAACCTATTATGTTTTACCAGTTAACTTTGTGCACAGGGCGGAATTATATCTGTCCATTTTCCCTATTGTCTCCGTGAAGCACTTTGCAAAGTTTTTTTTTTACATTAAAGATGCTCTACATGCTATTTTTACATATGTGCTATATTCTGAGGTTGAATTTTCTGCTTAGTGTGGGACTGTAGCAAAGTGGTAATGTTACTGGACTAGTAGACTGGAGGCCTAGACTAATGCTCTGGAGACATAAGTTCAAATTCCACCATGGCAGCTGGAGGATTTTTAAATTCAGTTAACTAATAAATTTGAAATAAAGTGCTAGTTTCGATAATGATCATGAAACTACTGGATTGTCATAAAAGCCCACCTGGATCACCAGTGTCCTTCAGAGGAGGAAATCCGCCTCCTTATCCAGCCTGGTTTGCATGTGCCTCCAGACTTGCAGCAATGCGATTGACTCTTGACTGCCCTCTGAAATGGACTGGCAAGTCACTCAGTTATATCAAACCACTACAGAAAATGCACAGTGGGTTTCCAAACCACATAGATTGCAGTGGTTCTAGAAGGTGACTCACCACCACCTTCTCGAGGGTAATTGGGCCAGCAGTGCTCACATCCCGAGAACAATTTTTAAAAAATGTTACAACCATCCTAATTTTGATGTGGGCATTTGAGAATTTCTGTTCTTGATATATGTACAAAATTGAGCGGCATACATAATTGATTGGACTGTTAGCTCTCTTTTATCATCGTATTGGATGTGGCTCAGTGTAGCATTCCCATCTCTTGGAGCAGAAGGTTGTGGATTCAAGTCCTACTCTAGAGACTTGAACTCAAAATCCAGGCTGATGTTTCAGTGCTGTACTGAGGTAGTGATGTACTTTAAGGCCCCTCTGCCCTTGGGTGGATGTAAAATATGGTATAGCTGTAGGTCAGAGCAGAACAGGGGAGTTATCCCTGGTATCCTGGCTAATATTTATCCCTCAGTCAATGTCACTAAAATCAGATTACTTGGCCATTATGTCATTGCTGTTTTTGGGATGTTGTTGTGAGCTAATTGGCTGCATTTCAACAGTGATACATTCAATTCAGTACACTTAATTGGCTGTGAAGCCCTTGGGATATCCCAAGGTCATTAGATAAAAACAAAAAGCTAAAAGCTACTGCGGATGCTGGAAATCCAAAACAAAAACAGAATTACCTGGAAAAACTCAGCAGGTCTGGCAGCATCGGTGGAGAAGAAATCAGTTAACGTTTCGAGTCCTCACGTTCTGCCGAAGGGTCGTGAGGACTCGAAACGTTAACTGATTTCTTCTCCACCGATGCTGCCAGACCTGCTGAGTTTTTCCAGGTAATTCTGTTTTTGCCAAGGTCATTAGATGTTACTATATAAGTGCAAGTTCTTTCTTTCCTTTATGCTATTAATATAGCTTTCAGCCTCCTTGAACAATTAATTAAAGAATAACATAGCTTGGTCTAATATCACTTTTTTGCCATTTTCATCCATACTTTTCTAGCTGCTGCTCTAAAAATCCCTTGAAGAAGAGAAATTAGTAAAAGAGGTTGCACTCTTTAGTCATTCACAGGGTGTTGTTGGCAAGACCAGCACTTATTGTACATCCCTAATTGGCTTTGAGAAGGTAGTGAGCTGCCATGTTGAACCGCTGCATTGTACTTTGTCATAGCAGTTTGGCAAATTGAGTGGCTTGCTTGGCAATTTCAGAAAGCACTTGAGAGTTAAAAGAGATATGTGGATCTGGAGCCACATATTGGTCAGACCAGTAGGGAGGGCAGATTTCTTTCCCTCGAGGACATTTGTGAACCAGATGGGTTTTTATGACAATCCAGAAGCTACATGGTCACCAGATGCTATATTGTTTGTGCTACAAGGCTATTACAGATGCGCGTAGTCTGGAAAAACAAATAATTATATTTCTACATGTGAAAATGATATTTCATTACAGACTCAATTAATTAGATTGCCTTTTGTTAGTAGTTTTTATGTTTGTTCATGGAATGTTGGCATCACTAGCAAGGCCAGCATTTGTTGCCCATCCGTAATGGCCCTTGAACTGAGGGTGGCTTGCTAGGCCATTTCAGAGAGCAATTACAAATCAACCACATTGCTGTGGATCTGGAGTCACATGTAGGCCAGACCAGATAAGCTAGGCAGATTTCCTTCCCTGAAGAACATGAGTGAGTTAGATGGGTTTTTATAGCAATTGATAGTTTCATGGTCACCATTACTGAGACTATCCAGATTTTAAAAATTAATTGCATTTAAATTCCACCAGCTACCACGGTGGGATTTGAACCTATATCCCCAGAGCATTAGCCTTGGCCTCTGAGTTGCTAGCTAGTGATATAACCACTATGTCACGATCTCCCCTGAATATAAAATGCGTATAATGAAGTTAGACCTATTTGGCCCAGAGTTAATAATCAATTGATATATGTTGTAATTGAAGTTATTCCATTTCTTTCTATGAACAAAGCAACTCACTGCAGATATATCCACAAAAGAATTTCTAGAGAGTTTTATAGAGCTCTGCTAGTTTCATATGTAAAGCTGTCAACTGATAGTATATTATGGGTAGAAGGAGGCTGACAAAATGGTACTCTTCAGTGACCATTTATACTCCTTGCAACTCTGAGCTGTTAGATATTTTACACATTACTATTACCACCATTTGATCGTTACTATTACCACCATTTTGATATGTGCAAGAAATAATTTTAGGAATTTCACACGTACTGCACGATGTAGAATTTGAAATAGCATCTGCACTTTCAGTGCCAGTCTGATGCTAGGTATGTAGGCCGTAAGTCCCAAAGACAGGCAGATTGTATCAAACAGGAAGTCCCTTCCGCTGTTTGCAATGGGCAAGATACAGACTGTAACCAACCAGCCCGTGCTTGCAAAACTCAAAACACATTGTCCAACATTAGATGTGGTTCCACGATTGGACAACGTTTGCTAAATACTCCTCAGTGTGCCAAAAATTACAACCAATTTAAGATTGTCAGTCGGGCTCGCAGAGTGGTGCACTTGCATGTGCTGGAAGCTGCATAGTAATACACACGGCTCTGTTCTTTGCAGACAGAAAGAACAAGTACACGCATTACGCCTGTTTCAACTAAACAAAATAAATGATAGCCATTTGCTGTTTCATTCCTTAGGGCAATGCCTTGACCAACCAGAGTCAAGCCGCCTAGTTTAAAATTTTAAACATTGCTTGGCAGTTAACTGTCAGTCATCATTAACTGGTGCATTCTGTCCCAGAGTCCACTTGCCAAGCAATCAGCTCTCTCTTCTCATACAGTATAAAGTTGTTGCTTCCCCTGACATTGATATTCTTGCGATTGTCTTGATGAGTGCAAGGGAAAAAGCTTTGAGAAAATGTCTTTTTTTCAGCAATACTCAAGTTCTCTATTACCAAATGACTATTTTCACTCACGGGAATACCATCACCAGCATAATGATAGCTTACCATCATGGTTAAATGTAGTTTTTACTTTAAAAAAATTAGAAGAACAATCACTTATTAAACCTAACAATCTTTATGTTAAGTATGACTAGAAACATCTCTGCAGTATTGTTGTAGAGTGTTAGAAGCTAAACAAAGTGACTCATAGAGAAGAAAATAATTTATATTTTGCGATTACTTGCAGATTATCAGAAGATACAGTGATTTTGATGTCCTGAATGCTAGTTTACAGGTATCTCATCTATTGTTTTTGCCTTTGTTTTTAATGTGCTGCAGGAGCAAACCAATTTTATGGAATTTGAAAAATGGGAGACCTATCAAGAAAAAACATTTGCAAGCAAATCTTAATATTATGAGATTATGGAAATAAAATACTTGTAAAATTTACAATGTGATGTCCAAAAGGATTTATTACAGTTTATTGAGACCTAAAATGTCTCTAAATGACCTAAAGGCACAAGTTTTAGACCGATTTCATATATTGAAACTGTGCAGAATGAATATTACTACAAAGGCTAACATTCAAGTCTGATTTTGTTATAAGGATTTAATTGCTTATTAATATTTTTGAACACTAATTACTGTTCAAGATCAGAGGGTGCCATTATAATACTTAGAAGTCAGAAAAATCAATCCACTACTGTGTAAGGTTAGCCTTTTGCATTCAAGACATATTTGAAATGTTTATTTTTCAAATAAATAAGTTGCTATCTTGCTATAATAGATTTAAAAGCTATTTTTAAGACCTCACAATTATCCTGATGTTTGACACATGCTGCAGTTTTCTGATGTTGCTACTTTTTTTCGGGTTTTGGTTCAAATGGTTGATCAGATGTTTGTACTTTGTTTTGAATGCAGTAAAAGAGGCCAAACCTTGATGTAAAGCATTTTAGTAAAATATAAAGTTAAAAATGTTGTTCATTTGCAGCAGTAATAATGGCTAGAAATGACAAAAGGATTTATTTAAAATATAAATGATGTGACAAGGTGAACTTTTAAAGACTTTATTGAATTATGAACTGTTGAAAAACATATAGCAAAGTGGAATTTGATTTAAATTTGTTTTAAAAAATCATAAACATAGAATAAAGTTAACATTCCAAGTAATCAATATGCTTACAGCCACAGTAAATTTGTGTTTATTACAGATCTCAGGTCTGATCCTACCTCTACCTCCCAAAAAGCTAATTGGAAATATGGATCGTGAGTTCATAGCAGAAAGACAACGAGGACTTCAGAATTACCTGAATTTCATCACGACACAACATATACTATCCAACTGTGAACTGGTTAAAAAATTTCTTGATCCCATCAACTACTCATCTAACTACACTGGTCAGTACCACAGATACAGACTTGTATGCTTTACTGATGTTTGGTTTAATGATAAGTTTGGTTATTGCAAATTGCATCTTCTACAAAATAGCATCTACTCTTAGTTTCTTGCTGTCATAAAACTCTGAAAATGTAAATGCTATTTTAAAAATAATAGTGACTAATTAACCTGTACACAAAAACATCACCTTTACAAATGTCTATGTTTAAAATTAAGCTGAAAATAGTAAAAGCTTCAACTTTTTTTAGTTCTTTTTCCTTCTTTCTATTTGAAGTTTTTCTCCTCTTAGGCTTCACTAGTTAAGATAATGATTCGTTCTGAGTTACGGTTTTGAAAATGGCAACAGCCATCTAGTACCTTGTGCAAGTGGCAGTTTTTTTGTGTTTGAACTTGAGAGCTTTTATGTCTGTGAAGCAGTCACCACTGAGCCTTGGACAATGCTCTCATATCATCCACTCACATCTGCCACCAACAGATATCTAGATAGCATTCAGAAGCTCAAGAACTTTGGCTGGTCACTTTTTTCTTTGTTCCTAGATTGGGAACCTGAGTCCAATTGTAGCCCATTGCCTGCACTGCTAACCTCGCTGAGATTGGCTAGCTCAGTACACACTAAGGATCAAATTTGAATTTTTAAAAATGTGTCCTATGCCTAAGAGCAGTATTGAGATTGCATTAATTCTTTTCATTGATCCAGTAAAAATTACCCTTTCATTGTTGGATGACTACTGCTTATAGTTGAGTGGAATAAACAGAATAGAGCAAAGTATTGTGTGTTCTTGCAGCCGAATCAATGATCCAAACAAGAGGTTTGCAAAAATGTGATTCAGTCTTCATAAATAGTAACCACTAAATTAAAGTTGTTAGTTACTGCATGTCCCATATCCCTGTCAGGTACGGCAAACCAATTACTGGAAGACGTTTTTAAAGTTATTCTTTGTAAATTTATCAGTTTAATATTGATTTCTTATTTTTCAGTGTTCAGAATTAACATTTTTGTGCAAAGGTTTACAGTCCATTTTTCCCTCTCTAACTTACCAACAGAAATCGCCTTACAGCAGGTATCTATGTTCTTCCGTTCTGAACCTAACTGGGAGGTGGTAGAACCACTAAAGGAAATAGGTGAGTAAATCTACAGTTTAGGCTATGCATATTTTTTGTGAAAAGCTCTGCTTATTGAGGAGAGATATGTTATAGTTAGGGTTTGGAATACACTTTCACTTGTTTCCAGTATATCCAGACAGATTTGTAGATTTGGTGTCAGCATCTCTCTGTTCTTCTCTGGCAATATACTTATCCCCAGCTGCAATGACATTTTTCTTTTACTTGTAGCCTTTCTGACTAGTATTGAATTGTAAGTAGTTTCTTGATTATAGTTGTGGGTTGAGACTTCCCCAGTTTGTTTCACATGAGACCTTAACAACTGGCAAAAAGAAAACTTTTATCTCATCATTCAGGGAGATGAGCCCTGGTGATGGTAAACATTTCCCATTTATCGTTTTTGTTTTTTTTGTGCTTATCATACTCCTGTGCATCAATTTAATGTTAATTGTGAATTTTACATCAGTTTTTTGTTTGATGAAATCTATGCAACTTTTCCTCGCAAATGATTTTCTGCTTTGGTTATTCACTAATGCTAAAGCTTTGTTCCCAATTTTAATATTCTGTACAAATTGCATTCCTTAAAAATAATCGCATTATAGGGTTAAAACAATCCAAGATGAAGATACTAGCATTCTATTAAATGTAAATTCTGAGATTATTGTGTGCTCTTTGGTATGAAATAACAAAGAGATTACCTGAAAAGACGTGTAATTCTATTTGTAAACACAACGTGTAGAGATGCTTGGGCTTCTACAAATCTTGGAATTGACTATAGAGTCCACACTCAGCCATCTCTGGCTGCACTCTACTTCTAAGATCTGCTGTGCTTCACTTCCAAATTTAATGTTATTTAATTAAGTTTTATTTCTTATAGCAACATTGTCCATGAAACCTCGCCCCATTGCAAATCTCCGTGCATCGTTTGTTCTTGCCCTAAGCTTCACACTAACTTTCATCCTGCTAGCCACATGGGACATGCTTATGAGCAATGTAAGAGACCATCAATATTAATTTTTAGAAGGTTTTTGAATTCCTGCCACAGCTGAATAATGAGGGGTGTAGTTTAGGAATTATTGTAGGATTAATAGGGTGTTCTCTTTTTTTAAAAATAATTTTATAATTAACTTTTTCATTTTGGTTATTGTAAATATTCTAAGAGAATTTTAACAGGATTGCAAAAATTTTCCCTGGTCCAACAGAAGTCCTTTGTCCTGTATTCACTGGCAACCTTTTGTATGACATGTATTTAAAGTATGAAATTTTTGACTGGTGTTAACCACTTCTTGAGTGAATACATAGACACTTATGCTGGGCTTTGAAACCAGGTTTTTGCAGATAATCTCTTCTTCATTTGATATCAAAGAGCACACATTGATCCACCCGCTTCTGAATTCACATTTAATAAAGCACACTCAGTTTGAACCTGAATATTTTGTTAGATGTACCTTGTAATTTTTTTGGCTGCAGTGTGATTGAATGGAGTTAATTTTGGTGGAATGTAATTATGGAAAATACTGTAGTTCTGGAGAAAGGTTTGGAATGTAGTACTTTTGGATTGTGGCTGTGCAGTTTTAGAAATTGTATTGTACTGTGGACAATATGATTACAACAATGTTTTCATTACCATTAATACAATATTTGTGGATGATTCATTGAAGATAGTGATCACTTCAAATAGGAGAAAACCTAGAGCATTAATTGTTTTTTTCCAAGGTTGGAGATTAAGAAAACGGCATCTTTTAATAAAAAGTAAGGATCAACCCAAAGAACGGCAGGTATTAAGTTGGGTAAGTCTGACTTCAAGAGACTGAGATACTTATAGTAATTTTATTAATTTCACTCCACTGTAGCATATTTTGTGTATTGGAGTCTTGAACATAACATGCAAAGGAACTGGTGTTTGAACTGAATGCTCATATAAAATTCATTAGCAAAGTTCCTTTGTGTGAAACAGCCAGAGTGTTGGTAGTTGTGGATTGATACTGTCTGGCTTTTCCACTTTTAAAGTGTTTAATTGAACAATTAGCCAATAATTTTTAAAAAACTCCATGCAAGTTCTCCCTGATTTTAACAAAAGGTATAAAGGGCCTACAGTGTGAAAATTGCACTGGATGGTCAAGAATTGATGTGTAACAGGTAAAGATTTTATTATAATTAAAAATTATTCAGACATTTCAATGTTTTATTGGGCAATATCTGCATTGTCTTTAAAATTTCCTAAACAGCAATGGGAATTCATTTTGGACAGTTTAATCACAGCATGACAAGCTGGCATAGTCAGTTTCTAGTAAAAACGCGCACATGAGAATTTATAATGGAAAAGTTGATGGTTGAAGTGTGCTTAGACATAAGATTTTCCATACTAATACATATTAGAATCTTGACATACTTATGGGTCTGTTCAATAGGTTGATTTTTAAAGTGGAAATTTTGACTTTAATATAGTTATTCAAGTTTGAACTTATTGGTTACAATTGGAGGAATAATGGAAATATTTGAGAAACAGTTGAATGCTATGACTAATCGTGTGGGGCCTTTTAGGCCTTTCTGGATGGATGAGCTAGGAAGGATTCGATGGTCTTCACCTTTATTTGCCTTGTGATCTGTTTTACAGGCTGACCTTGGCCCTGATATGTTTCTGTCTGATAAAGATCTTCAATCAGCAATGAAGCTTTTACCTTCATGGTCTGTAAGTAATCTTTCAGAATGAATTTGATGCAAAGCAGAGGCTGCAAAGTTAATTTGTGATAGTATAACTACTGTTGTAATTAACCAGCACACATTAGAATCAAACTGTCATGCATGCAAGCCTTCAGTTAAGAGGTAATTTGTTTACTGCCTTCAGTGGTTAAATTTCACCATATCTTGGCTGCAGTGCTAAACAGAAGACTCTTGTGAGTTTTAAGTGGAATACTTATTGTTGCCATACTGGATAGATGGGGAAAAAGAAAAACAGAATGAGGGTTTTGAGAGCAAATTATCACTAGAAGGTTTGGCTAATTCAAACAAAATCTTCCTAATACTTCTGACAAATTGATGGAGAAGTGAAAGAAAGATGGCAAAAAAAAAAAATCCTTCCAGCTAAGGGAAATCAGTTCTGCTGAAGAGAATCCCCTATGGTTCATAAGATTATCAATAGATTATCAATTGTTTTATCAGTGTTTTTTAACTGAATAATTTGAACAGTTAACACCACAGCATACAAGTTGCAATGTTTAACATTGTTCAATTCCTTTTGGCAAGCAAGACATAGATAAAGTAAGGATACGCATTTACAAATTTAATGCTGTTCCCAGTGGCCCTTCCATATCAACTTGGTTATTTAGATGAAAAGTTACTTCTGTGAAGAAGAAAGATGCATTTTTAAAGCTGTTGCCTAAACTAGCCATTTCTAGACAATTCCTGGATTCTATCTCTCCTGATCTTGGCTACCCATATTATACCCAAATCAATTTTTTTTTATTCGTTCATGAGGTGGGGCCAGTATTTATTGCCCATCCCTAACTGCCCTTGATTGCTGATTGGCTAGTTAGGCCATTTCAGAGGGCATTTAAGAGTCAACCACATTCCTGTGGGCCTGAAGTCACAAGTCGGCCAGACCAGGTAAGGACAGCAGATTTTCCCTTCCCTAAAGGACATTAGTAAACCAGATGGGTTTTTACAGCAACCAACATTGGATCATGGTCATAATTAGACTTTTAATTCCAGATTTTTTTAAAAATTGAATTTAAATGTCACCATCTGCCATGATGGGATTGAAATTACCCTGTGCCTCTGGATTACTAGTCCAGTGACAACAGCACTATGCCACTGCCATGCTTCCTGAGACCTTAAGGGAATGCTGTTTTATCTGTGCTGAAGACCCTGGGTGAGAATGGTCACCATCTTTATTCTCATACCACCACTTCCCAGTTTCCTCCAGTTGTTTTGTATGCACACTGTACTGAATTTGATCAGTGTCTCATTTAAGATCATCCTTTTTGAAATTCTTTGGGTAAACTATTTGTGAGACCAAAAGGTTTGACTTCTTCAAAACCAAAAAGTGAAGTTCTAGTTTAAATATTTCTAAATTCTCCCAGATGATTTTCCTCTTATCAGGGATGAATCTAGTTAGTAATCATTGGTAGAATATTCAATCTTGAGGACATGAAAGTGAAGGTCAATTCTCATCTGGTATCTGTGAATATGTGCTTCCCAGGTTGCTAAATCAGAGGTGGAAACTCTGGTGGATCCAACCTCCCCCCGCCTCCCACAACCCTACCAAAGAACAACTTTGTGTCTCTTGCCTTCCCAACTCCCTCCTGCTCCTCACCATTTTTCTGGCACCTACTAGGTAAGATGGTCTGTATCTGCGATCAAGGATCAGATTGGGAACATCTGTTCTGTGTGGTTCAACACTTTGATTTGACCCTTAAGCCACTGGGGGTAGGGGTCAATAGTGGATATTTTTATTACTACCAAACTGTTAGTAAACTTTAAATGTGAGTTGAATTCTTGTCTGAGAAAGATTTTTATTTTAACCTTCAGCACCCGTATATCTACCCTGTCACCTTTGCTACAGCTAGTGAATCTTCAGGACTTGTAATCCGAATGTATAATGAAAAAGGGACACTAAGAGATTATATCTGCAAGGTATGTCCCATCAAATATAAATATGAAATTAGACTAAGCTGTTTTACAGTTTCTAAGATCTTTCTTTGCAGAATTTTCAAGCAGGATTTGATTTTTACATCCATATTGATACTTGTAACTTGCCTCTGCCAACAAATACTTAGAGTATCAAATATTGCATTGCGATGGCATAGAAATTGCTTTCAGACTGTTTTGTTTCTTCAGAAAACTATGAGCAAGCTTAAATTTGAAGTTCTGCTCAGTTGCAAAGTTAATCAGTAATTGAGCTGGTGTGTGGACCTGAAACTTTCAAATTCATCAACTATATATCGAATTGAAAATACAGCCAAATTAATCGCTGGAGAACCATCTTCAGGTTATACTGGAAGATTGATAAAGACATCTGTAGAAACAAGAAATAGCATGCTGAAAATATTTAATGTGCAAAAGAATTGTGTAAATAATTAGTCATCCAAAGTTGAGGACCACACTGAACAGTATTTCCATATTGCAATTGATTTGGATTGCATTGTGCACAGTATTGTGCATTCATTGTCTACTGATGAAACTCTGAAGTAGTGAAGTAGTCAGATGAATGAAAGCCAAAAGCTATGACTCTTGCAGTTCTTCAAATGTTACTGATTGCTTGATTTATAGAGGTTGCTTATCTCCATATTGTTCAACCAAGGTATTTGAATGTCCTGAAGTATGCACATTGCACTCTTGTAAACAGCGAAATAAATTTATTTGGTAATTTGTTTGCATAAAAATATTTAGTTTGGATTTTAAATAATTATGAATATAGAGTATAGCTGCCTTTTGCATCTTCCATCTTGCTAGACCAAAGTTTTAAAGTAGTTGCAATCTAATTGCAATCTAATTTGGTTTATGTTTGGTTACAAAGAATATCCAGTAATAACTGTTTGGCCCTTAATTTTGTGGCAGATCAGTCCTTAATCGCTCAGTTGCTGTCTTGCTAAGAAAGCTGCCAAATGTCTGTCCTTTGGATCACTTACAGAACATTGCAAAATGTGATAATTAACCACCAAGAAATAGTAATTTTGCTAAAAGTAATGATTTATTTTGCATAAAGGCTAAACCAAAAGATCCTTTTATGAAGAAATACTGCAGTCCTAAGAAAATTCAAGGACTTGACCTTCAACAGATAAAAACTTTTGGAAGACAAATACTTGAGGTAAATCACCGTTGTCTTCCTCTCTTTCAAATTGTTAGTCATTAACTATATTTAATATTCTGTTTAAAAACAATTCTTGACTTTTGTGAAGATATTTTGTTCTGTTTTGGGAAGTGCACACCATGTTGATCAGTTTGATTTTAATTCCAGGCATTGAAGTTTCTTCACGAAAAAAGAATTCCATATGGACATCTTCACTCTTCAAATGTGATGCTTGATGGAGATACATGTAAATTGCTGGATTTAGAAAACTCATTACTTGGATTGCCCAGCTATTATAGACCTTATTATACGCAGTCCAGGAAAATTAATGTAAATAATGTTTTGATTCTTTCAGACCTTTTATCTTTTACTGTTTTTGTTTGATGTCACCCTTCCCCACTATTGGCTCTGTATTGCATTACTTTGCTTGAGGTTGAAGTGCTGTGATAATCTGCTTGACACTTACTGCTACATAGATTAACTAAAGAAGGCACTTTCATATGTTTACAGTTAGCCTTAGCTTTTCCTCTCTTAGGGAAGAAGTACCTTATCTAGCAGTCCCTAATTAGAACCGATGCGGTTCACACGGCAGGTGAGTTTAATGCCAGTTAAGGCTGGTATTAGTTTTTTTTTATATTTGGGTTGTTGACTGACTATACACAATTACTATGTTGTGGAATAGAAATTAGAATAAATTTAAAATTCAGTATTGCTTATAATAATGGGTTAAACCTAAAAATACTATTATTGTTGTAAAGACTGGATCTGCTCTTTCACACACACACACAAATGTCCAACCCAAGTTCACAATAACTAAAATACTAGTTAACTATTCTGAGAGTGATTAGGATAGTTTCACAAATAAGTTGTTAAAACATTGACTTTGGAGGATATGAGGTGAAATTCAACTTCAGGAGATGTGTAAGGCGGGCAGTAACAAGTCAGCTACCTGTTATACATCCCATCATTCCATCAATGAATAGGAAAACTGGGTAGTTTGTACAGTAGGTAGCTGATTCGCTGCTGCCCATTTTGCATTTTCATCAAGATGATTTGTTATGTTGAATAACAATTGCGAAAGACAGTTGGTTTTACAAGTGATGTTTGAAAATACAAAGTAATTACTTAATCCTTCATGCAGATATTTGAGGCAATATTTTTCACAAAATTATCTAAAGATTTCTGTGTGCAGGTGAGCTGAAGATGGTTTCCCATAGAATAGCAAAATTTATGTTCAGGTTTTAGTTCTGTACATTTGAAGCTCTTGTTTCCTGGTGAAGGTGTTAATCCAGAGGAACAATGGTGGATGGGGTTTTAGGGAGAGAAGAGGGGTGAAGTTGCTTCCCTAGAAATAAGGACAAAGACGGGGTCAGTTGACTGTATGTCCTTGGCTCAAATCTTTCAGAAAGTAAATAAATGCTTAATTGTCACATTGCAATGTTTGATTATCATAGCATGTATAATAAATTTGTTCTGTATGTATGTATACTTTATAGACTACAGAAGCTATTGATGTGTATTCCTTTGGCCATTTACTATATGAAATGACATATGGGAAGCCGCCAGATTCTGTGCCAGTGGACAGCTTTCCATCTGCTCCCTCATCTGATATAGGTTAGAATTTTTAAAAACTCATCTTTATTTATTGATTATTACTAGCATGTTTTCCAAGCCTGGTTAATGTGCCTTAGTTGATGTAGCTGTGCACATTTTTTCCCTTATAATCTTGAATTTTGATTATTTCTGAGTTCAATTATAGCATTAGCTTTTGTGATTTTTCACTTTGTCAGTGTTCCCAGGCACATGCATGTGAAGGAAGACTGTTGTTCAAGGTTCTTCATCCATTTGTCTTGCTTCCATTATCCTAGCATGAGGAATCTTTTTATCACCTTGACAGAATGAAGATCAGTTTCACTTTAATTGTCAAAACATTTTGAAATATTGTTTTATGCTGATGACAGTGGGATTAATTGAGTTAATTAATTAGATTTAATTCTTATCTTGCAAAACTTACTAGCTGATGAGGTTGTAACGTATGTAGTTCAAGATTTGTGCTGTATATATCCTATAAGACTATTGCTGCCAGGCAGCCCTGACTCTGGTGTAATACCATTTGGCAAATCGGGTAGCATTATTGCCCCAGAGGAATCTAAACTCCCTTAAAATGATTTTCCCAGTTTCACTAGAGGCAGCCCTGCCTGAGAAGCAATGCAAACTGCATACAGACTGTTTACCTTGTAATCGGGAGAAGTTTGCCAGCTGAAGTTGTTAGAAATGTAGTGAATGTGATTTAAGCTACGATTCGTTTGGGAGAAAAGAGTAGGCCAAAGAGTAGCTGCAGCACTTAGCCTGCCATTTCTGTTTTGATTTTTTAAAAATTTAAACTGAATGCTGATGACATCGTTGATAGTTCCTGCGACAGTGTTAAGAAAGAACATACATTATAGAATAGTCATAAGCACATGAGAGCTCATGGGCAGAATTTTGTCCTTGGAGGGCAGGGGGGCCCCAACGGCTTGGCAACGGGGCGGGCAGCCGACCCCCGCCGCCGAAATGGGGGTTGCCGCCATTTTAAGTGGGTGGGCCAATTAAGGCCCGCCCAGCGGGCAGCGCTATGTGCTTCCTGTGCGGCGGTGGGGGGGGATTCCCCAACTGTCAAAGTGCGCTCTTTCGTGCATGCATTCAGTGCGAAAGAGCGCACTGCTCCCTGAGACTAAGTGTTGTCTCAGGGAGATTACTGACAGTCTAAAAAACTTTAAAATAGAAAAATTTAAAAATCATTTACATGTCCCCCTCATGTGACAATGTCACACGAGATGGGACATGTTAATAAGAAGCACAGAAACTTTATGAAAGTTTTTTAAAAACGGACAAGAAACCTCATCCTGCCAGTGGATGAGGTTTCATGTTTTTTCAGAAGCCCGCTGGGCCTCCTGGCCTGCCTGCCAACCTTAAGGTTGGTTGGGCAGGGTCTTTAATTATCTTAATTATCCTGTCAATGGCCTCAAGTGGCCATTGACAGGTTGGTGGGCGGACAGCTGATTTCAGCATAAAAGCAAAAAACTGCGGATGCTGGAAATCCAAAACAAAAATAAAAATACCTGGAAAAACTCAGCAGGTCTGGAAGCATCTGCGGAGAGGAACACAGTTAACGTTTCGAGTCCGTATGACTCTTCAACAGAACTAAGTAAAAATAGAAGAGAGATGAAATATAAGCTGGTTTAAGTGGGGGGGTGGGACAAGTAGAGCTGGATAGAGGGCCAGTGATAGATGGAGATAGCCAAAAGATGTCATAGACAAAAGGACCAAGAGGCGTTGAAGGTGGTGATATTATCTAAGGAATGTGCTAATTAAGGGTAGAAAGCAGGACAAGCAGGTACAGATAGCCCTAGTGGGGGTGGGGTGGGGTGTAGGGCTCGAAAAAGGCTAAAAGGTAGAGATAAAACAATAGATGGAAATAGGTGGGAAAAGAAAAATCTATATAATAATTATTGGGAAAAAAAGGAGGGGATCGGAAAGTGGGTGGGGATGGAGGAGAGAGTTCATGATCTAAAATTGTTGAACTCAATATTCAGTCTGGAAGGCTGTAAAGTGCCTAGTCGGAAGATGAGGTGCTGTTCCTCCAGTTTGCGTTGAGCTTCACTGGAACAATGCAGCAAGCCAAGGACGGACATGTGGGCATGAGAGCAGGGTGGAGTGTTGAAATGGCAAGCGACTGGTAGGTCTGGGTAATGCTTGTGGACAGACCGAAGGTGTTCTGCAAAGCGGCCATCCAGTCTGCGTTTGGTCTCTCCAATGTAGAGGAAACCGCATTGGGAGCAACGAATGCAGTAGACTAAATTGAGGGAAGTGCAAGTGCAATGCTGCTTCACTTGAAAGGAGTGTTTGGGCCCTTGGACGGTGAGGAGAGGGGAAGTAAAGGGGCAGGTGTTACACCTTCTGCAGTTGTATGGGAAGGTTCCGTGGGAGGGGGTTGAGGTGTAGGGGATGATGGAGGAGTGGACCAGGGTGTCCCGGAGGGAACGATCCCTGCGGAATGTCGCCGGGGGCGGTGAAGGGAAGATGTGTTTGGTAGTGGCATCATGCTGGAGTAGGCGGAAATGGCAGAGGATGATCCTTTGAATGCAGAGGCTGGTGGTGTGATAAGTGAGGACAAGGGGGACCCTATCATGTTTCTGGGAGGGAGAGGAAGGTGTGAGGGCGGATGCGCGGGAGATGGGCCAGACATGGTTGAGGGCCCTGTCAACCATTGTGGGTGGAAAACCTCGGTTAAGGAAGAAGGAAGACATGTCAGAGGAACTTGTTTTGAAAGTGGCATCATCAGAACAGATGTGACGGAGGCGAAGGAACTGAGAGAATGGGATGGAGTCCTTACAGGAAGCGGGGTGTGAGGAGCTGTAGCCGAGGTAGCTGTGGGAGTCGGTAGGCTTGTAATGGATATTGATGGACAGTCTATCACCAGAAATTGAGACAGAGATGTCAAGGAAGGGAAGGGAAGTGGCAGAGATGGACCATGTGAAAATGATGGAGGGGTGGAAATTGGAAGCAAAATTAATTAATTTTTCCAGGTCCAGACGAGAGCATGAAGCAGCACCGAGCGTCAACTCGCAGACACTTCCTCCTACCTCCCCCTGGACCATGACCCCATCACTGAACAACAAGCAATTGTTTCCAGGACTGTTACTGACCTCATCTCCTCTGGAGATCTTCCTTCCACAGCTTCCAACCTCATAGTCTCCCAACCTCGGACGGCCCGCTTCTACCTCCTACCCAAAATCCGCAACCAGGACTGTCCTGGCAGACCGATCGTTTCAGCCTGTTCCTGCCCCACGGAACTCATTTCTTGCTATGCAGACTCCATTCTCTCTCCCCTTGTCCAGTCCCTTCCCACTACATCCGTGATTCCTCTGACACCCTACATTATATCAACAATTTCCAGTTCCCTGGCCCCAACCGCCGCCTCTTCACCATGGACGTCCAATCCCTCTAACACCTCCATCCCACACCGGGATGGTCTGATGGCTCTCCGATTCTTCCTCGAACAGAGGCCCGAACAATCCCCATCCACCACTACTCTCCTCTGTCTGGCTGAACTTGAACACTGAACAATTTCTCCTTAAATGCCTCTCACTTCCTCCAAATAAAAGTTGTGGCTATGGGTACCCGCATGGGCCCCAGCTATGCCTGTCTCTTTATGGGGTATGTGAAACATTCCTTGTTCCAGTCCTACTCCGGCCCCTCCCACAACTCTTTCTCCGGTACATCGATGATTACTTCTGCTGCTTCATGCTCTCGTCTGGACCTGGAAAAATTAATTAATTTTGCTTCCAATTTCCACCCCTCCATCATTTTCACATGGTCTATCTCTGCCACTTCCCTTCCCTTCCTTGACATCTCTGTCACAATTTCTGGTGATAGACTGTCCACCAATATCCATTACAAGCCTACCAACTCGCACAGCTACCTCGACTACAGCTCCCCACACCCCGCTTCCTGTAAGGACTCCATCCCATTCTCTCAGTTCCTTCACCTCCGTCGCATCTGTTCTGATGATGCCACTTTCAAAACAAGTTCCTCTGACATGTCTTCCTTCTTCCTTAACCGAGGTTTTCCACCCACGGTGGTTGACAGGGTCCTCAACCGTGTCCGGCCCATCTCCCACGCATCCGCCCTCACACCTTCCACTCCCTCCCAGAAACATGATAGGGTCCCCCTTGTCCTCAGTTATCACCCTACCAGCCTCGGCATTCAAAGGATCATCCTCTGCCATTTCCGCCTACTCCAGCATGATGCCACTACCAAACACATCTTCCCTTCACCCCCCCGGCGGCATTCCGCAGGGACCGTTCCCTCCAGGACACCCTGGTCCACTCCTCCATCACCCCCTACACCTCAACCCCCTCCCACGGAACCTTCCCATACAACTGCAGAAGGTGCAACACCTGCCCCTTTACTTCCCCTCTCCTCACCGTCCAAGGGCCCAAACACTCCTTTCAAGTGAAGCAGCATTGCACTTGCACTTCCCTCAATTTAGTCTACTGCATTCGTTGCTCCCAATGCGGTTTCCTCTACATTGGAGAGACCAAACGCAGACTGGATGGCCGCTTTGCAGAACACCTTCGGTCTGTCCACAAGCATTACCCAGACCTACCAGTCGCTTGCCATTTCAACACTCCACCCTGCTCTCATGCCCACATGTCCGTCCTTGGCTTGCTGCATTGTTCCAGTGAAGCTCAACGCAAACTGGAGGAACAGCACCTCATCTTCCGACTAGGCACTTTACAGCCTTCCGGACTGAATATTGAGTTCAACAATTTTAGATCATGAACTCTCTCCTCCATCCCCACCCACTTTCCGATCCCCTCCTTTTTTTCCCAATAATTATTATATAGATTTTTCTTTTCCCACCTATTTCCATCTATTGTTTTATCTCTACCTTTTAGCCTTTTTCGATTCTTTCACCCCACCCCCACTAGGGATATTTGTACCTTGCTTGTCCTGCTTTCTACCCTTAATTAGCACATTCCTTAGATAATATCACCGCCTTCAACGTCTCTTTGTCCTTTTACCTATGACATCTTTTGGCTATCTCCATCTATCACTGGCCCTCTATCCAGCTCTACTTGTCCCACCCCCCCACTTAAACCAGCTTATATTTCATCTCTCTTCTATTTTTACTTAGTTCTGTTGAAGAGTCATACGGACTCGAAACGTTAACTGTGTTCCTCTCCGCAGATGCTTCCAGACCTGCTGAGTTTTTCCAGGTATTTTTATTTTTGTTTTAGACAGCTGATTTCGCTGTCCGCCCGCCTTCCTAAAGATTTAAATGGACCGGGATGTTGTCGGGGGTTCCCCGACGTTATCCCACGTCATTTTCGTCTCAACGAGTGGGCCCCGCCCCAACTCGCCGACGGGGAAATTCTGGCCTATATGTCAGCTTTGTGTTAAATCACCTCCCTTGCAGTGATGATGTCAACAATACTGAGGAAATATTAATTGCTGATATGATCAGGATGGGAGGAGGTGCGTGTCTGACTTAGCCCCATTACTCTGCAGGCCATACCATTATTTAAAAGTTTAATTCTCTCACCAAAATAGCCAATCTTTTATTTCCCCTGCTGGTGCCCAGAATAAGAGTCTTCAACCAGGCTTCTTTCAATAAACTCAGAACAATTATTTATTATAAAACAAAACTTCTTTTTAACAAGCTGCAAGTCCTGGTTAACACACAACTGCAATCGGGAAGTATAATTATCTATCTCTTCCTGAAGAATTCCCCCAGCCCACACACAGACATCTGCACACAGAAAAGTACAAATGAATAGAGTTTCTCTGCAGAAATGGGCTTTAGAGGATGGGCGTTTTAAAATAAAGGATAAAGTTTGCAGAGTCTCGCCGCTGTCGACCTGGAGTTCCCTCGTGAAGACAGGCTGCTGGTCCCGGTGGACGTCTGGAAGTCCTCACCAACTATTCTCAGCTTCGCAGGTCCAAATGCAGACCAGTTACACTCAGATGAATGTTCTCTAGCTATAGATTGATAGCCACACACAATTTTAGGCAAGGTAGAGAGAGAGAGACAGCTAGGGTAACCTTCCTTCCTCAGCTTGTTCCCCAACAAGACTGCCTTCAAAACCAGCAGGTTCACTACTTAAGTTTTTTTTTCTCTCCCATGTGATTTCCATCTCCAACCTTTGCCTTTTCAGTTTTTTTCCCCATCAATTAAAGTAATTGCTGTTCAAAACAACCAACCAGACCTTCAAGTCCCATAAAGATCAGGTGATTTCTTGGAAGAGGCCTGCTTGCTGACAGTTCCAAGATGAACTTATGGCATTTTAAAAAAAATGATTCTAACACATAACTTAGGAAATCCCAAGCATTCTTCTTTGGCCTCTCACTATTCAAGACCTCATTAATCATGGATGGAAAAGCTGAATTCCAGAGGAGAGGTGAAAGTAACAGCCCTTGACACCAAGACAGCACTTGATTTCAGTATGGCACTGAGGAGACCCAGTGAAACAGAAGTCAGTGGATATTGTTGAGGGTGGAGGTGTGTGGTGTGTGCAAACTGTCCAGTTGTAACTTCCACCTGCTCAACCATTGGTGTACCATGGCTGCTGTGTACTATCTACAGGATGTACTGTAGTAATTTGCCAAGGCTTCTTTGGCAACATTTCCCAATCCTGCAACCTCCACCGCCTAGGAGGACTCGGGCAGCAGATGCATGGGAAGTTTCCATCCAAGTCATTGACCATTATGACTTGGGCATTATTGTTATTCCATTATAGTTGCTAGGTCAAAATCCAACTTTGCTGTGTATTATAGGGCTTGAGTACATGTTATATTTACATAGGATGGCAGATTTCTGCCCACATGGTATTCTGTGTTTATTTGAGTGGGTATGGCAACTGGGACAATTTCTCATTCTATATGTTATTCACTTGGTGTAGTCTGAGTATTGAACTAAATGAGATATAGTTTTGGTACAGTTCATATTTGTTTTCTGCCACAATATCTTGATTTAGCAATTTTGTTATTTTTAAAGGAGGGTTTTTCAGGCCAAGTAACTAAAAAGAGCACTTACTTTGGATGCACTTCATTGGCAGTCATTGTGAACTTTAAGTGTCGTAGCAGCCTGAGTTTGTAGCTGCAGTTAAGCAGATTTTAACAGCAGTCTTTAAATATTTTAAAATTTTCAAAGACATGGCTATTACTGTAATTTGGGAGTTTTCATAAGTATTTGAATTACATATTTTTTCCTTATCCTCCTGTTTTCACCATTCTGCTCCTTACCTAGAGGCTGTGACTTATTCAGGGGTACAGCCTATATTCATTTGTATCCTTATACAGTGAATATCATCAAACTATTTAACTGTTGTTTCTGACCCTGACTTCATCTGATATTCACACAGCCAATTTGAATTGGAGAATCCTTAGATAAGGATCAAGGGCAAAGCCACTATCAAATATTTCCTCCTTCCCAGCTTGGGAAAACTCAGGCTATTGAATCAGCTTTGTTGCTATTCCAGCTGAGATAATTAACACAACTCTACTCAAGGATTATTGGTCTTGGGACCCAGGGCAAAGCAATGCGTTTATCCACTGAGCAATTATTCAAATGTAATGTTAGTGTTCGTATTCTAATGAGCTTGTCGGTTCAATCTGTGTGATGGTGTTATAAATTTGGGTGTGTTGTTGATACCATGTTGGTGCTCGGTTCTGTCAGTCTAGTTAATGGATCTTCTCATGCATGCCAGAGTAGGCTTTTATTGTCCAGTATCTGCTTATACCCGCTTGAGCTGGATATTCATGCCTTTCTATCATGCCTCTGTAATCTTTTTGAAGGCAGGATAAGAAAACAGCATTTGAAGAGGTAGCACCAGCACTGATGTGAGGAGCAATATGGCTTTTTCTGCACTGTAATTTCTATGATTCTGTATTATTTAGCTGCAAGTCACTGAATTGTCCATTTTTGTTGATTATTTCTGATTTCCTTTATAGATGAGGTGTTAATTTACATGATAAGTTTTTTAGTTGCACACTTTTTAAATTTCGGTTTTGTTGATTGCTTTGACTAAATCAAAAGTGTGCAAGAAGCAGGATGATTCTTAAGAATGGAACCTGAATTTTCTTTTCTTTACAGTATCTGTGTTGCAGTCTATCCTTTCTGCAGATGCCTGGAAAATAAGCATGCCAACAATTGCCCAGCTGCTGGAGACACCGTAAGTGGAAAACCACATGATTTAATCTTTCTACTTTAGGAAATTTGCAATCCAGCAATTATTTTTATCTTTATAAGTGCATGATAAAACAAGAGTTGTTTGGACAAGGATTTGCTTTGTTGGTTAATGTTATTTTGGAAATTTATACATTGAACTATTCTGAACATAAGAATTGTCTGTATGTACAAAATAAGCAAGTATAAACCATATATAGACCAGTTTGATAATCACAGCACAAATTAATAACAAAAATAAATGCAGTACTGCCCTTGAAACAAAGTGCGCACACTCAAGCAGTCACAGAAATGCACAATCTATTACATCAATATGAAGGTATTTGTGGTCACCACTTTGACAGACTATTGATCAATATGTCCCTGGACCTCAATTCATACCCTTCCCAGCTGTTGAGTTGAGAGTATTGCTGTCCAACAGAATTCAAAGGACTGCAGTGAAGCAGTCGGACATGATCAAAATGATGAGCTCACAATATGAGGAATTATGGATATAGACCTACCCTGCACTGCTGTGTTTTTAAGTATCCTGAAAACATTGCTTGGGATTGACTGTAATTATATTTTTAAAATTTGTTTATGGGATGTGTTGCTGGCCAGGCCAGCATTTGTTGCCCATCCCTAATTGTCCTTGAGAAGGTGGTGGTGAGCCCCTTGAGACTGTGGTGGTGTGCTGCCTTCTTGAACTGCTGCAGTCCATGTATTGTAGGAACACCCACTGTGCTGTTAGGAAGTGGGTTCCAGGATTTTGACCCAACAACAGTAAAGGAACGGCGATATAGTCAGGATGGTGTGTGGCTTGGAGGGGAACTTGCAAGTGGTGATGTTCCCATGGATCTGTTGCCCTCGTCCTTCTAGATGGTAGAGGTCACGGGTTTGGAAGGTGCTGTCGAAGGAGCCTTTGAGAGTTGCTGTAGTGCATCTGTAGTGGAACACACTGCTGCCACTGTGCGTCGGTGATGGAGTGAATGTTGAAGGTGGTGGGTGCCAATCAAGCAGGCTGCTTTGTCCTGGACAGTGTCAAGCCTCTTGAGGGTTGTTGAAGCTGCACTCATCCAGGCAAGAGTATTCCATCACACTCCTGACTTGTACTTTTTAGATGATGGACAGGCTTTGGGGAGTCAGGAGGTGAGTTACTCGCCTCAGAATTCCCAGCCTCTGACCTGCTCTTCTCGCCACAGTATTTATATTGCTGGTACAGTTCAGTTTCTGGTCAATGATAACCCCCAGGATGTTGATAGTGGGGGTTTCAGCAGTGTTACTGCCATTGAATGTCATGGGGTGATGGTTAGATTCTTTCTTGTTGGAGATTATCATTGCCTGGCACTTGTGTGGCACAAATGTTTCTTGTCACTTTTCACCCCAAGCCTGAATGTTGTCCTGGTCTTGCGTATGGACACAGATTGCTTCAGCATCTGAGGAGTCGTGAATGGTGCTGAATATTGTGCAAACATCCTCACATCTGACCTTATATGGAGGGAAAGCCATTGATGAAGCAGCTAAAGAAGGTTGGGCCTAGGATGCTATCCTGAGGAACTTCTAGAGTGATGTCCTTGGATTGAGATGATTGACCTCCAACAGCCAAAAACATCTTCCTTTGTGCAAGGTATGAGTCCAACCAGTGGAGAGTTTTCCCCCTAATTTCCAATGACTTCAGTTTTGCTTGGGCTCCTTGATGCCATACTCGGTCAAATGCTGCCTTGATGCCAAGGGCAGTCACTCTCACCTCATATCTTGAATTCAGCTCTTTTGTCCATGTATGGACAAAGACTTAATGATGTCAGAAGCTGAGTGGCTCTGGCGGAACCCAAACTGAGCATCAGTGAGGAGGTTATTGCTGAGTAAGTGCTGCTGTTAGCACTGCTATTGACACTTTCCATCGCTTTGCTAATGATCAAGAGTAGACTGTTGGGGCGGTAATTGGCTGGGTTGGATTTGTCCTGCTTTTTGTGGACAGGCCATACCTGGGCAATTTTCCACATTGCCAGGTAGATGCCAGTGTTGTAACTGTACTGGAACAGCTTTGCTAGGGGTGCAGCTTGTTCTGGAGCACAAGTCTTCAGTACTATTGCCTGAATGTTGTCAGGGCCCATAGCCTTTGCAGTGTCCAGTGCTTTCAACCATTTCTTGATATCACATGGAGTAAACCACATTGGCTGAATATTGGCATCTGTGATGTTGGGAACCTCAGGAGGAGGCCGAGATGGATCATCCACTTGGCACTTCAAGCTGAATATTGTTGCAAACGTTTCAGCCTTGTCTTTTGCACTGATTTGCTGGGCGCTTGTGTCATTGAGGATGGAGGTATTTGTGAAGCCTGCTCTTCCAGTGAGTTGTCCGCCACCATTTATGACTGGCAGGACTGAATAGCTTAGATCTGATCCGTTGGTTGTGGGATCGCTTAGCTCTGTCTATCGCATGCTGCTTCTGTTACATGGAAGTAGTCCTATGTTGTAGCTTCACCGGGTTGACATCTTTTTTTAGGTGCTGCTCCTGGCATGCCCTCTTGAATTCTTTATTGAACTAGGGTTGTTCCCCCGGCTTGATAGTAATGGTAGAGTGAGGAATATCTTGGCCATGAAGTTACAGATTGTGGTTGTATACAATACTGATACTGTTGATGGCTCACAGTGCCCCATGGATGCCAAGTTTTGAGTTGCTAGATCTGCTCGAAATCTATCCCATTTAACACAGTGGTAGTGCTACATAACACGATCGAGGGTATCCTCAATATGAAGATGAGACTTGGTCTCCACAAGGATTGTGTGGTGGTCATTCCTACCTATGTTCCCTCTTTTTTTTGCGTGCACAGGCAATTTGTTTAAGTGTGTGGCCCCTTTAAATTTTTTGTGCAGCCGCACACACCCGGTTGAAGGGGCTGACTTGTACATGATCTGTACAGGAACCTTTGGGTTGTTTTGCTGCTGCATAATTTAGGGGGAACATTACTGCTACTAATGTAATAGTGCCTGCATTTTGTAAAAACCTGGAAGCTTCTGAGCAGCACTTGTATTTTACAGAAAACCAATTGTACTGAACTGCAAGATATAATTCATTTTAATTGACATTTAACATTATTTGACATACATTTGTTTAAAGAAAAGCATTAAAGCAATGTAATTAGAAAAGGCAAACAAATTTGGTATTTTCTCTTCTACTTAGAATAAAGTTACACTAATTATGTGTCTTTTTTGTATTTCACTCAGTTCTTTTTGATTTTAATATTTTGGTGGTGGAGGTGATTTCAAACAGAAATTAGTGTGTGAGTTGTTGTTTGTATGCTACCAAGGTACTTAACTGTGCATTGATTTTGGTTTCTGTGCGATGTTGAGCATGTGTCTGAACTCGTGATCTTCCTATTTTAGCAGTGCTTCATAGTCAGTGCACTTTAGCACTGTGGGCAGGGATGGTGCTCTCTCAGCTTTTTATGGTTTCGCTTTCAACTCTCACTCTCTGACCCAGTGCCTAGTCAGCTGCTCTTCCACTGCTTTCTATGCTCTGTATCCATTCTGACAACACTAGTCATAATGCTTTTGTACACGTTTTCAATGTCAAAGCTAAGTAAGGCCCTTGAAATGATGATAAAACATTGGCATGATATTGGCATCTGTGATGTTGGGAATCTCAGGCGGAGGCCGAGATGGATCATCCACTCGGCACTTCGAGCTGAATATTGTTGCAAACGTTTCAGCCTTGTCTTTTGCGCTGATGTGCTGGGCGCTCGCGTCATTGAGGATGGAGGTATTTGTGGAGCCTGCTCCTCCAGCGAGTTGTTTAATTGTCCATTACCATTTATGACTGGATGTGAATAGCTTAGATCTGATCTGTTGGTTGTGGGATCGCTTAGCTCTGTTTATCGCATGCTGCTTCTGTTACATGGAAAGTAGTCCTATGTTGTAGCTTCACCGGGTTGACATCTCTTTTAGGTGCTGCTCCTGGCACCATCCCTCTCCCAGAATTGACTTGTTCCCGGAGATCACCGGTAACGGTTATTGGCTTAGTACACAGAGGAAAAGAGTCAATTCTCTCAACTCTAAAATCGCTTTATTCACGTCGTTAGATCATCTACATATAGCTTATACGTCTGGTTAAATATAGACATGCAGTTTACAGCAGGTTATACAGTTTTATACCCAAAACTAGGATCTAAACGCACACCCACTAGGTTTCTCTGACACTCCCTGACTGGTCACAGAATGTAAAAGCTAATACCCGAAAAGGAGAGCTGACGCTGGCCAGGTGTTCTGTTCCCTCTCTCTTGTGTCTCTACATTGCTGACATAGGTTCTTCTGCTTCTGCGATGGTTGGTCTCCGGAGTCTTGCTGCTCTACACCCGAAATTCTTCCAGTATTATACTGAATCTTATCTCTTCAAGCTGTGCTGTCTCTCTCCCGTTGGTTTAGGCCTGCTTGCCTGATCTGTGGCATATTCTCATTGGCTCTGTTCCAAGACTTGCAGTATCACCTCATTCCTCCTTTTCTAAATAAGGACTCATCACATTTCCTTTGTCTTCAAGACACTCAGCTATTTCAAAACCGGTTCTCGCCAGTTCAGCTCAGTGACTGGACTCAGGTTTCAAAAGTTGCTCAGGCCAGTAACTGAGCTCAGGTTACTTCAGGTCAAAAGTTGCTTTTGCCTGTGTCAGCCGTTAAACTGCAGCCCCTGGCCAACATCTCCCCCCGATTTGATCCAAAGATACTTATCTTAGGATCATTATTCTCCCTTTCTGTGTACCACTCCTGAGGTTGTCATTGTCCCCCCAATGGGCATGTTACATCCGCGATATCGTATGGTTATATAAAAATATATAAGAGAAGCGTATATAAAATATATTTCACACAGCGTCCTTATATTGATAATCATTTTTTCATTATAGCGCTAACATTCAACTGGTGCAAAATTTCAATTTTCCACCTTCTAAGCTGATATATGTTGAATATGACAAGTATTAAAGCATCTATGATCACAACTACAGCAGCATGTGATAAAATCCTGACCCATGGATGTATTTGAACATTGGATCCCCAATTCCAAAACTTATTCCAGAACCTGGGGTCCCGTAGCAGTTCCTCTGCTTTATCAGCATGAGTTCTAATTATTTAGTATGTTTAGTCCATTGATGAATTATCTCATTGGACGCAAATAGCGGAGGAAGCCAATCTGCCGTCAGGTGCGGAATAGGTGGTAGTTCAGTAGGAACATGTTTCTGCAGATCTTGGTCTATATCGGTACGTTGGACTGTGAGGTTTTCATCTATTACCATCCTCATTATTGGCTTAGGCAGAAATTGTCCACTGATAACCAGGTCTAAGGTCACATTGTTAATGACCACATTGTGTCCTTCCAGAGGGCACTGTTTCCATTCTTTGCTATAGTTCATAGCCGCTGTGGCTATGTAATACGTTTGTCCCACAAGGGCGTATTGTAAAAAGGACTGGCTGTTAACAGGCAGAATGGACAACTCTGGTATGAGTCGCTACCCCAGTCAATATTCATGTAGGTGTGGTCCCAGTGGACCATAATTTTACCTCGACCGTTGCTCCCTGATGGTCGCTCAATAAATGGACCCACAAATTGACTAATGATTTTTTCCTCTGGGATTACCGACAATGTCATCTCTAGAACTTTGTTGCATGAAAACTGTACTCCCACTCCCTCCGGTATACCCAAAGTTTTTTTCTCACCCACGTTAACCCATCCATTCCCGTATAATACAAATTTTAAGTCCTCTCTTTTCCCTTTGTTGGTTCGGACTGTCTTATTCTGCAGAGCAAAGTTGTTCCTGGTCTCGGGATATCCCTCCTCCGTAGACACTGCTTCAGGTACGTTCATTCGTTATGACAGCTCCGAGGCAGGTTCAACCGCAGCTCTGATGATGGTCAATCCGATAGCAACAAAATGCATTACCCCCTTCATGTTAGGCTGGACCTGTAGTGAACTGTTCTTCATTACAGTTTCTTTTGAGTACTATTTTAAGTCCAGTCTCTCCATATACTGAGCCAGACTGTCCATATCCTGTTCCCAATTTGTTTCAGATTCTAATCGTCCGTTTCTCCTAACCCACTTATTCCCCCTCTTTGTTTTATTTTTCTTTTGTTTTTTTCCCTGGATTCACCTTTGCATGTGAACGGACAGTATCAAATTTGTTTTCAGTCACCTCCTCTTTGATCTGTAACTGGTCCTGTTCTTGATCTCCCTGACCTTCGAGATTCGGAACATTGTTAACATCAAGCAGCACATGCCAATGGTGATTATCTTGTTTTTCTCCCACTAACTTTAGCTGATTAATATGATACCAGCCACTCTTATCTGGTGTCGTTAATATCTTGTATACAAATGGGCTAGCTTTATCTATTATCTCATAGGGGCCAGCAAACTTTGGACTCAAGAATGAGATGGGTTGATGTATTCTAGTCATTACTCTTTGTCCAGGGCTCAACTCTATCGGGCTAGCTTTTGTGTTGAAATAAGCCTTGCTTTGCTGTTTCTTCTTTCCCTGTCGGTGAGCAGCTACGTAATTTGCTTCTTTTACCATTTCTACTAGCTGTTGTGCCCATTTTTCTGATATAATGTGGTCTACCTCAGGTTCGGACAAATCCAAACCTACCAACCCCTCTATTCCCCTCATGTCCCTTCCTGTCATGAGTCTATAAGGAGTGTAGCCTATTGATGAAGCCATGGTATTCCTGATTATCATCAGCACATAGGGCAGAACAACCTGCCAGGTTGTCTTGTGCTGCTGCACCATTTTGGCTATCATGTTTTTCAATGTCCGATTCATTCTTTCCGCAATTCCACTAGACTGTGGAATCTCTGTCTGACCCCAAAAAGGGTCATAACATCTTGCATTACTTGGGCTGTAAAATGTGTTCCCTGATCCGATTCTATGCTTCGGGGTAAAACCCAATGGGTAAACACCTTCTCTAATAGAATTTTCGCAGTCATTTTGGCTGTGTTTGTTCTGGTCGGAAAAGCTTCCATCCATTTAGTGAAGGTATCCGCTATTACTATAATAAACTTGTATCCTCCTGGAGTGGGGGGAAGGGGTCCTACATAGTCTATCTGTAAATTAGTCCAAGGCCCTTCTACTGGTCTAGTATGTCGGAGGGCCCCTTTCCTAACATTTCTATCGGGTTGTGTTGTGCACAGATAAAACAATTCTTGACATGGTGTTCCATATCACCTTTCATTCCGGGCCACCAGCACACCTCCTTTATCTGATCCAGGGTGCTCTCCACCCCTTTATGTCCCCATAAGTCATGGTACCAGTGGATAATTTGGTTTCGTCCCCCCTCTAGCACCACAAATTTCCCTCACATAAAACTACTACGTCTTGAAAAAAGACCCCCTCGTGCCTTTCGTATGTGCCTGACTCTGCTCCTTCTATTAGTTTTTTTAATTCTCCGTCTTTCTTTTGCTCCTCCGTTAAATCCATTACTTTAACCTGCTTCTCTCTCTGGCCCCCGATTTCCCCAATCGGTGGCTGCCATTCCTTTCCACTTACAGCACCTCGTTTTGCTAGTTCATCAGCTTTCCTGTTCCCTTCAGGAGATAGTTTTGAATGAGCTTTCACTTTTGTGACCCCAAATCCTTTCCCCTGTGCTTTTTCAAAGATGTACCGTAATAGCGGGGCCGAAGGAAGAGGCCTTCCATCCGCTGAGACAAATACTCTCGCTTCCCATAGGGGCAAATGTTCTGTGAGGCTATTACAGACATACATGCTCTCAGAGTATATGACTGATCTAGGCGAAAAGTGTTCCGGGTGGCCAACCACATATGCGACGGCTGCTAGTTCTGCTGCCTGTACACTCAGGGTTTTAGGTAATTTCAAAGCCGCAATAATTCTTTCCTGTCCGTGTCATCCTCCATGTATATCTCACAGCCAGTTCATCTTTCCCCATCCTGTACTGATGAAGAGCCATCCACAAAAATTTTAAAATAGGGTTCTTCCTTTGCTGTTTCCTTTGTTTTTTAACTTTCAGGCCCTGTCTTACTCCCTCCCTTTTCCTTTGATACATATGGACCCTCGGGGTCATTTGCTATCATCAATTGACACTCATGGTTTTCTCCCTGATAAACTAAGTTATCTGCTAACATAGTGGTGGTTTTTACCCCCTTTACGGTTATATTTCTCCCTTGCAGCAACAATGTCCATCTGGCGATTCTATTTTGGCTAACTGCACCATCCTTAATCCTTCCGTCTAACAGTAGCTGTACGGGAGGGTGTTCTCTTAATATTGTAAGTGGGTTTAGTCCCATTATATTGGTAAAATGCTGCACTGCCCAAAAGACAGCTAGCAAGTGTTTTTCGCATAACGTATACCCCTGCTCAAAAACAGAAATACCTGGAAAAACTCAGCAGATCTGGCAGCATCGGCGGAGAAGAACAAAGTTGACTTTTCGAGTCCTCATGACCCTTCAACAGAACTAAGTAAAAATAGGAGAGGGGTGAAATATAAGCTGGTTTAAGATGGGGGGATGGGGGGAGGTTGTAGGGACAAGCAAGCAGTGATAGGAGCAGATAACTAAAAGATGTCACAGTCAAAAGAACAAAGAGGTGTTGAAGGTGGTGATATTATCTAAAAGAATGTGCTAATTAAGAATGGATAGCAGGACACGCAAGGTACAGATAGCTGTAGTGGGGGTGGGGTGAAATAAGACTAAAAGGGCATAAAAGGTATAGATTTAAAAATAATGGAAATATGTGGGAAAAGAAAAATCTATATAAATTATTGGAAAAAACAAAAGCTTGACACCATCCAGGACAAAGCAGCCTGCTTGAATGGCACCCCTTCCACAAACATTCACTCCCTCCACTGCACTCATCCAGACAAATGGACAGTATTCCATCACACTCCTGACTTGTGCCTTGTAGATGGTGGACAGGCTTTTGGGAGTCAGGAGGTGAGTTACTCACTGCAGGATTCCTAGCCTCTGAACTGCTCTTGTAGCCACAGTATTTATATGGCTGGTCCAGTTCAGTTTCTGGTCAATGGTAACTCCCAGGATGTTGATAGTGGGGAATTCAGTAATGTAATGCAATTGAATGTCAAGGTGCGCTGGTTAGATTCTCTCTTGTTGGAGATGGTCATTGCCTGGCACTTGTGTGGCGTGAATGTTACTTGCTGCTTGTCAGCCCAAACTTGGATATTGTCCTGGCCTTGCTGCATTTGAACGTGGACTGCTTCAGTATCTGAGGAGCTGTGAATGATGCTGAACATTGTGCAATCATCAGCAAACATCGCTACTTTTGACCTTATGATGGAAGGAAGGTCATTGATGAAGCAGCTGAAGATAGTTTGGCCTAGGACACTACCTTGAGGGACTCGTGGAGTGATGTCCTGGAACTGAGATGACTGACCTTCAACAACCACAGCCATCTCCCTTTTTGTTAAGTATGACTCCATCCAGTGGAGAGTTTTCCCCAATTCCCATTGACTCCAGCTTTGCTAGCGCTCCTTGATGCCACCTGTGAAACCATGGAGGAAAGATTGTGTATAGTAGTCTGCTTTGGAACCTATGACACTGTTCCTTCCGTGCTTGGTCAACATGGGAGTGTCCGCCATGAATGCTTGAAACTGTTGCTTTGGAGGTTACAGCACAAATTATCTTTTTATACAACTTCAACATGCTTGGGAAGAGCTTTGGATAGAATTTCCTGACTCTCAGATGCCCACTTTTATTTCCTCAGTTTGCAATTGGAAGGGATGCTCCCGAGCTGTGTTATGCATGCCCTTGCCAGGGATAAGGTTTTTGGCTCTTCCCGTTGTGAGGAACCCATTTTTAGAAAATTTGAAGGACATTGAATTTTGGACATTCCGCCTCCTGACTTATTTTTATAAGTTTGCAATATTAATTCGAGGCTGTGAATATGCCATTCTTCAAAAAACCGTGGGTCAAGATAGATGTCCAGTGGGGAGCACCTTCAAAAGGAAGAGATACTTTGTATATCTAAGTTAACAAAGAACTGCTGTTGCCAGGCTAAAGACTCTTGCTGATTGGTTAAAAACACTTAGCCTAAGAGAAGTATTCTTTGAGCCTTTTATTTTTTGACACTCAGTCAGAGTGTGTGTGTGTGTGTGTGTGCCTTAGAAGCAAGCTGCAAGGAAAAGAGCCTCTCTCTTAATCTCTTTCTGCCCCACCTTTGTGTTAAACTGCCCTCAGAAATGTGTCACCGGGATAATTCATCTGTTTTTTTGAGAGTTCGCAAAGTTGTGATAAGTAAGAGTCACCAAGGATAGTTTCACCAAAAAATATCTATTTGAAAGAACTTCCAGATCTATTGTGACCAGAATTCTGATATCTCAACAGCGTGAGATCACTTTGAATTTTATCGTTTTAAAAAAAGCTTACCCATACTCCAGCCTCTGAAGGGTCTGTATTTGTTTTGTCCTGTTTTGTTTGTGTGTGAATATATAGGGGGTTCGGATATCTTTTTTTAAAAAGGGGATAATCGTTACACTTCTAAACTGCAACTTGTATGTTAACCAGTTTATTAACTTGTTTTTGAAAAGTAGTTTGTTTTATAATTTTTTTTTAATGGAAGAAGCACAGTTGGAGTCTTTTTGTGCTGGGAATAACAATACCAAAGGGTAACAATTGGCAAGTTTGGTGGGTGAATTAAATATTTAAATTATTGTTGCGACCCGTGGAGAAGTGGAGCTAGAATTAACTTGCACTTTCCTCTCATCACGGTCTGTGATACCATCAACATCACCTCTAGGCCATCAGTCTTTGGGTGATGGTTGCAGTAAAGAAAAGCAGCTGGTAACATTGCCGCATCACATTGAATGCTCTCTGTGCCCATAACCAGTAGCGGTGTCATCCGTCAAAATCCCAGCATGTTTGAAGTAAACTGCAGTCAACCAGTGAGTATAACTGCTCCTCCCATTCAGGAAATCATAAAGGAATACTAGGTGTTTAAGGTTAGACGTGGGGCCGAACTTCCGTGGGGTGGCAATCACAGTCGGATTGCCACTCCGCTTCTTTTTACTTACCCAGTTCGGGAGCTGCACGTTTCCCACCCGCTCTTGAGACCCAGGCCTGATGTGAAATGTGTAGTGTACCTGGTTCCCTAGGCCTTCCAGTGCAGGGCAGCAGCATCAGGGGAAGTGAAGCCACGCTCCCTTTTTGGGGCATTAGCTGCCGTAAACCAGGTAAGTTTAAAGGTCCCTGTGTTTAAATGCACTTTGAGAAGCCAGGGAGAAGGTGAAAACTAGGTGGGTACGATTTGTGGGAAGGGTAGAATAGGTTGGATGGTCAGTCGGAGAGAGGGGGGTTTGGGTGGGGGGTCAGTACCATAGTTACCCAGGAGTTAGAAATGGTTTTAATCCTTGTAACTATCCTGCTAAGAGTATTGGACCATCCGTTTAAATCGGTGTATCAGATGGTTCCCAGTGCAGAGTAATTGCTCATTGGAAGTTTAAACTTTTCTGGCAATTTCCGTGCAGTCCTTGCATGAGGACGTCTGGGAGGTCCCCCAGCACATCATCTGGATACCTCAGGGGTACAAACCCCCAGAGATTGGAAATTCTGGGCCATGAATTGCAAATTAATGCAAGGTGAAACCACCATCGGAAATCAGAGTGGCACATTCACAATACCGATAAAAGAATACTTTGTAATTGTATGTTGTGCTGAACTCTTTGGGAGAGTAAAGGTAGTTCATACATTTAGATAGCAAGAGGTGTTACCTGAACAACAGTATGCGAATGAAGAAAGAAGGTGATGAAAGAAGGGTTCGAGGTATCTACAGTTAGTTTTGTTATTGCAGTCTCGGGATTGGAGTGAAGACGTATTTTGTGTGGTGCATGTTGCACAACTGTTCCTTGCTGCATCGACAGATCTGCAGCTGGCTCATCATCATCACTGTCATCCTTCTTGTTAAGCATTCTGTGTGTAGTGTATTTTCATTTATGATCAGGTCTCATTACAGAATAATGAAAGATGTCTCATTTATTCTGGAGATCTTGGAGGGTGCTGTAGTGTATGGACCCCCACATTGACTTAGGCATGTGAAACACTGTTGAAGGATACCAGTCGTATATCACTGTTCTAACAGAACCTTATGCTCCAGCTCTGTAGAATGTAGTTCAGAGCCCTATTTTGCCAGCAGAAATCATCTTGTTTTTCTGCTTCAGATAATAGGTGTACACAGGTTTATCTTAGCATGATGGTATTGTGAGATTTTCTTTTGCTATTCACAGAACAAATGAATATTTATGGAGAGGATACCTTATTCCATAGGGTCCATATTTTCATCATCTTTCCTACCAAACATCAAAGTCAAATAATTTATAGGTCTGCTGGCTTCCCCTGAATCCAGAACATCAATTGCACTTAAGGAGGCACTTGAGCCCTGTGTTAAACAAAAGAGCCATCTCTGCATTAAGTTTATACACAGCAAATTGACTGAAGCAGCAGTTGTCCCTGTTCTGACTTGGAAGGAACCTTGGCATAGAATTTAAGGCCCATTGTGACAATCATAGCTGCTAGTAGCATTTATGAGTGGTAGATGTGGTAAATGAGGTCTCCACTTCTAATTGAGCAGGTAGATTTCTGTCACTGCTTCCCAGCTTAGCAAACTATTGCCATTAGGAAGAATGGAAACTCCCAAGTATTGGAGTATGTGCCTTGTCTATGAAATCCCAAGCATTTTACTACTATTTTCAAACTGGATTTTTTGTTTTAGAAGTAGAATACTGTAATTTTGCTCCTCCTCATAGTTGATGGATAGAAATAAGTAACAACGTGCTTACTCATTTATATTTTAAAGAAAGCCATGTGAGGAGGTGGTGGCGTAGTGGCATTGTCACTGGACCAGTAATCCAGAGACCCAGGGTAATGCTCAAGCAGATGGTGAAATTTGAATTCAATAAAAAAAAACCTGGAATTAGTCTAATGATGACCATGAAACCATTGTAAAAACCCATCTGGTTCACAAATGTCCTTTAGGAAAGAAATCTTCCATCCTTATCTGGTTTGGCCTATCAAACCACTAAAAAGTCTAAAAGGAATGGAACTGGACGGGCCACCTGGCATCGACCTAGGCACCGAAAGCGACAACAACAAACTCAGCCCTCTGGACCCTGCTAAGTCCTCCTTACTAACATCTGAATCATAGAATCTTTACAGTGCAGAAGGAGACCATTCGGCCCACCGAGTCTGCACTGGCTCTCTGAAAATCATGTTTAACTAACTACTTAACTAACTTATCTACCTTGTTCCACTCCCCTGCCTTATCCCCGTAACCTTGCACATTATTTTTTTCAATTCTCTTTTGAATACCTCGATAGAACCTGCCTCCATCTCCCTCTCAGGAAGTTCATTCCAGACTCCAGCCACCCTCTGGGTGAAAAAGACTTTTCCTCGCATCACTTTTATGCCTTTTGCCAATTATTTTGAATCTGTGCCCTCTAGTTCTTGGTGATCCCTTCAGTGGGAAGAACTTCTCGCTATTTACCCTATTCTTACCACTCAGGATCTTGAATACTTCTATCAAGTCTCCTCTCAGCCTTCTTTTCTCCAAGGAAAACAGCCCCAACCTCTCCAATCTATCCACATTAGCTGCAGTTCTTAATCCCTGGAATCATTCTTGTGATCTCCTCTGTACTCTCAATGTCTTCACATCCTTGCTCAAGTATGGCACCCAGAACTGGACGCAGTACTCCAGATGAGGCCTGACTAGTGTCTTATACAAGTTCAACATGACCCCCTTACTCTTGTACTCAATGCCCCTATTAATGAAGCCTGAGATACTATCTGCTTTATTAACTGCTCTCTCACCATGCGTTGCCATCTTCAATGACTTATGTACATATACACCAAGGTTCCTCGGTTTCTGCACCTCCTTTAGAGGCTCTCTCTTTATTTTATGCTGTCTCTCCATATTACTCCTTCCAGAATGAATCACTTCACACTTCTCTGCATCAAACTTCATCTGCCCACTTGTCTGTCAATCCACCAACATGTCTGTCATTTTGAAGTTCAAGATTATCCTCATCACAATTGACAATATTTCCAATCTTCATATCATCTGCAAATTTTGAAATTATGCATTAATATATATCAGGAAGAGCAAGGGTCCCAACACTGACACCTGGGGAACTCCACTACAAACCTTCCTTCAATATGAAAAACATCCATTAACCACTACTGTTGTTTCTTGTCACTCGGCCAATTTCTTTTCCACGTATCTACTCTGTCTTTTATTCCAATAGCTAGAACTTTGCTCACAAGTCTGTTGTATGGCACTTGTCTTTTGAAAATTCATATACACCACATCAACAGGGTTGCCCTTATCAACCTTCTCTGTTACCTCCTCAAAAACTCCAGCAAGTTACTACTTAGTTAAACATGATTTTCCCTTAATGAATCCATGCTGGCTCTCCTTAATTATTCTGCACGTGTCTAAGTGACTATTGATTTTGCCCCGAACTATAGTTTCCAAAAGTTTCCCTACCACTGAAATCAAAATGACTGGCCTGGAGTTGCCAGCTTTATCCTTGTCCCCCTTTTTGAACAAGGGCAATATTCGCAATTCTCCAGCCCTCTAGCACCACTCCTGTGTCTAAGGAAGACTGGAAGATTATCACTAATGCCTTGGCAATTTCCACTCATTTCCCTCAACACCCTTGGATGTATCTTGTCCAGTCCTGGTACCTTATCAGTTTTACATAAAGATGGCCTTCTAATGTATCCTCCTTCTCAATTGTAAATTCTTCTAGTGTACCAGTTGCCTCCTCTCTCACCTTGGCCTGGGTAGCATCTCCTTCCTTTGTAAAGACAGATGAATTGTACTCTGCTGTTTCTCCTGCCTCCATGTGCAAGTCCCCTTTTTATCCCTAATGGGCCCTACTCTTTCTTTTACCACCTTTTTATTATTCATATGCTTATAGAAGACCTGGGGATTCCCTTTTATATTAGCTGCCAATCTCTTTTCATTCTCTCTCCTTGCTTTTCTTATTAGTTTTTTCACTTCCCCTCTGGTCCTTCTATATTCAGCATGATTCTCCATTGTATTTCTTATCAGACACCTGTCGTATGTGCACTTCTTCTTTTTCATCTTCATCTCTATCTCTGTCATCGAGGGCGTTTTGAATTTATTTGTCCTACCTTTCCCTTTCATGGGAATATGCCTTGACATTGCCTGCAATACTTTTTCTTTGAAGGTAGCCCATTATTCTGCCAACATTTGATTCCAACTCGCATGACTCAAGATGCAGTCTCATCCCATCGAAGTTGGCTTTCCCCCAATTAATTATCCCTGCTCTGGATTGTTCCTTGTCCTTTTCTATGGCAAACCTAAACCCTATGATACAGTGGTCACTCTCCCCTGAATGCTCTCAATGATATTTGATCCTTTTGGGCCAACTCATTCCCCAGAACCAGATCCAATAGTGCCTTTCCTCTTGTTGGACTAGAAACACTGCTGCAGAAAATGATCTTGAACACGCCCCAGGAACTCTCGCCGCTCTTGTCCCTTTGCTCTCTTCCTATCCCTGTCTATATTTGTATAATTGAAGTTCCCCCATTATAATTACTCTATAATTCTTGCACCTCTCTGTAATTTCTTTGCAGATTTGTTTATCTACATCCCTTCCACTATTTGGTGGCTATACACTACACTGATCAATGCTATTGCGCCTTTTTCATTCCTTACCTCTAGCCAGAGGGATTCTGTCCTTGACCCCTCTGGAACATCCTCTATCTCCAGTATTGTAATACCATCTTTAACCAATTCTGCCACTCTCTCTCTCTCTCTCTCTCTCTCTCTCTTCTCCCCCCCCCCCACCCCCCCCTTTTTTTTTTCTTTCCTGTCTCTCCTAAACGCCTTGTACCCAGGAATAGTTAACATCCAGTCCTCCCCTTCTTTTGAGCCAGGCCTCTGTTATAGCAATAATATCATAATTCCATTTATGCCTGCAGTTCACCAATCTTAAGAATCACAGCCTGTGCATACACATACATGCATATTAACCCTCATTTAGGCTTTTTTAATTTTCCCCCTTACTCTGACCCCATCTAATGACTTACTATTGCCTGCTCTAATTCTATCATAGTCTCCTAATACTCTGTTTGCCATGATACTACTCTCTGATATGCCCTCCTTATCAGTTAATACTTCTCTACTTCCCACTGCTAGTTTTTCTCCTTTCCACTCTGAATTTCCCCTCAGGTTCCCATCCCCCTGCCAATCTGGTTTAAACCTAGCCCAACAGCACTAGCAAATGTCCCAGTCATGTTAAGGTGTTACCTGTCCTCCTTGTACAGGTCCCACCTGCCCCAGAAATGATCCCAATGCCTCAGAAATCTAAAGCCCTCACTTCACCCCATTTCTCCAGTCATGTGTTGAACTGCTCAATCTTCCTATTCTCATGCTCACTAGGATGTGACACTGGGAGTAATCCCGAGATTACTGCCCTTGAGGTCCTGCTTTTTGATTCCCTTCCTAACTTCCTAAAATCTGCTTTTAGGACCTCATCCCTTTTCCTACTTATGTCATTGGTCCCAACATGGGCCATGAGCCCTGGCTATTACCCCAGAGCTCCTTCCCCCAAAAGTCCTGCAGCCACTTTGTGACATCCTTGACCCTGGCACCAGGGAGGCAACATACCATCCTGGAGTTACGTCCACAGCCGCAGCAATGCCCATCTGCTCCCCTATAAGACCATAAGACGTAGGAGCAGAAGTAGGCCATTCGGCACATCAAGTCTGAAATCATGGCTGATCCGATAATCCTCAACTCCACTTTCCTGCCTTGTCCCCATAACCCTTGATTCCCTTACTGATTAAAAATCTGTCTATCTCAGCCTTGAAAATACTTAACAACCCAGCCTCGACAGCCCTCTGCGGTAAAGAATTCCACAGATTGACTACCCTCAGAGAAGAAATTCCTCCTCATTTCTGTTTTAAATGGTGCTTACTTACTCTGAGATTATGCTGTCAGGTCCTAGACTCTCCCATAAGGGAAAATAACTTCTCAGCATCTATCCTGTCAAGCACCCACTATGTTTCAATAAGGTCGCCTCTCATTCTTCTAAACTCCAATGAGTACAGGCACAACCTTCTCAACCTCTCCTCTTAAAAAAAAAATCCCTCCATACCCTGGATCAACCTAGTGAACTTTCTCTGGGCTGCCTCCAATGCTAATATATCTTTCCTTAGATAAGGGGACCAAAATTGTTCACAGTACTCTAGGTGTGGTCTAACTAGTGCTTTGTATAGTTTTAGCAAGACTTCCCTATTTTTATATTCCATTATCTTAACTGTGCAATTCCCTACTATTATATCACATCTACTCTTCCTCCTCACATCCTGTGCAGTTGAACAATCCGTGGTGCCACGATCTTGGTTTTTGGTACCGTTCCCTGAGGAACCATCTCACTCACCAGTATCCAAAATGGAAAAATGGTTAAGAGAGCGAGATAGTCTCAGCGATTCCTGCACTCCCTGCCTGTTTCTCTTAGATACTCTGGTGGTCGCCCACTCCCTCTCTGCCTGTGCACTGCGGTGTGACCACCTCTGTAAACATGCTATCCACATAATCCTCAGCCTTGCAGATGCACCACAGTGACTCCAGCCGCCGCTCAAGTTCCGCAATCCGGAGCTCAAGTTTCTGCAGCTAGTAACATTTCTGCAAAGATAGTCATTGAAGGCACTTTGTGCCTGCAGGATGCACATTCCACATTGCCAAGCTGCACTGACATACCTTAAGCTTTATATAAAGTGTTTACTACAGTATGGTATAATATAATAACTCACCAATCGTCTCCTCTGTACCAGATCTGGAAAGGCCTCTACTTACCAACCAGTCAACTTGCGGGGCTCCTGTGACATTACTTCTTAATTTTATTTGTAAACTTCTGGCTCGCTCCCCCGTGCTTTTATGGGCTCTCTGTCTTTCTGAACTCTTGTTGCTTTATGGGCTCTCATGTTGTTTAGTTAGCTTAATTTAATTGCTTTCTTAATTAACTTCGAATAATTCCTATGTATACCACACCTCTCTCCCCCGTACACTGAAATCCCACGTGACCCTAATTCACCGCTTGCTTGGTCTCTGTCTCACTCTGTCATGGTCGCCTATCTCCTCGCGCGCCCCTTACTGATCTGTACAGTAGCAGCAGTGTGTACCATCTACAGGATGCATTGCAGGAACTCAGCATGCCTCCTTAGACAGCACCTTCCAAACCCACATCTACTACCATCTAGAAGGTCAAAGGCAGCAGACATATGGAAACACCACCACCTGGAAGTTCTCCTGAAAGCCACTCACCATCCTCACTTGGAAATATATCGTCGTTCCTTCACTGTCACTGGGTCAAAATCCTGGAACTCCCTCCTTAACAGCACTGTGGGCGTACCTACACCACATGGACTGCAGCGGTTGAAGAAGGCAGCTCACCACCACTTTCTCAAGGGCAATTATGGATGGGCAATAAATACTGACATAGCCAGTGACATCCACATCCCATGAATGAATATGTTTAAAAAATTGCAATATTTTTCTTTAAATACTTGCATATGTTGGGTTTATTTAGTCTTACTGAGCCAAGGAATATTAGCAGTCACTTAGAGCAGAGTTGATGCAAATCCTCATAATAAAGCTCATAAGTTATTAAACAACTAACAAATAAGTAATGTTATTGCCATCTTTCAGGTTATTTGTTGATGTTGTGCTGCTTAATACTGAGAAGCCCCAATTTAAGGTAAGGCTATTGTAACTTCATTGAAGAGGTGTCTGTTTGAGAGTACAGAAAAAATATAGATACAAAGGTCAAAAAAGAAACTGTTTGTCAATGTTAAATGCTATAGTGTGACAGCATTTGCTGAATGCAACATTTTCAGATCGAATTGAATCAAATCTAAGTGCTCCCTCTTAAAAATTATGACGGATTGTTTTCTATTCAGGTTTGACAAGTTACATCAGGTCTGCAACACTGAAACAGGCCTTTTGGCCCAACTGCTCTATACCAGTTCTTATGCTTCCACGAGGCTCCTCTTCAAATCCTGTCATCATAACCTTCTATTCCTTTTTCCTTCGTGCTTACCTTATTTCCTCTTAAATGTATCTATCCTATTTGCCTCAACTATTCTTTGTGGTAGCATGTTCCGCATTCGTTAATCTATACACATTCTAGGTTCTATACAAGTTTAAAATGATCTGCTGGGAAACTGGGGAGACATGCTAGCTATGTTTTTTAATGTAAACATAGAAATCCCAATGACTGATTCAGTGTAAAGGCATTAGAAACCCCTATCACTTCCTTCCTTACCAAAGCCGTTGTCAAAATAACCAGCGAACTGTGTGAATTTAAGAATCAGTGGTGCCTTCCTACACTTGCATTTTAGTTCAAAAGCAAAGTACTGCAGATGCTGAAAATCTAAAATAAAAACAAAAAATGCTGGAAGTACTCAGCAGGTGCAGGCAGCATCTGTGGAGAAAAACAGAGTTAACGTTTCAGGTCAAGATGAATTTTCATCAGACCTCTCTGACCTTTCTGTCCATGGCCTGCTGCAATGTTCCAGTGAAGCTCAATGCAAGCTCGAGGAACAGCATCTTATCTTTTGACTCTGCACTCTACAGCTTTCTGAACTCAACCCATTCAACAACTTTAGATCATAACCTCAGACTCCATCCTTAGACTCCATCTTGTTCTATGTGTTTTTTTTCTTCTCTTGTTACTTTCTTTATCCCTTCATATTGCGCTGCTATAGCCATTCACACCTCATTTGGACACACCTTTGTTTCTTTACTATACCCATTGCCTTTCCTGGCCTTTTCATTATTAAATCTTTTGTTAGTTAATCTTCCTTGCCCTCCACCCTATCACAGACCTTCTCTTTTGTTCTTCCTGTCCCCTCCCCCCCTTCCACTGGCTTAAAATTTCTTACATAGAACTGAAGAAAGGTAGAAATGGAAGGTCATCTCAAGCTGAAATGTTAACTGTTTCTCTCCACAAATACTGCCTGGCTTACTGAGTATTTCCAGCATTTTTGTTTTATTCCTTGCATTTTAGTTCCCCAGTTCTCTCCATAGAAATAAAGGCTGTTATGACGCAGCAGATGACGTGTGCCAGGTGGATCAAATCCATGAGGGAAACTTGATCCCGCTATCACAACGGTTTTGCAATTTGTATTTATTTTGAGATGTGTGCACTGAATTCAGAAGTAATTAGTCCACCAAGACTTGAGATTTTTTTAGAAAACTAAATTAAACATTTAACAAAAGGATAAGATTTCAAGCACATACATAGGTTTACAAATTACTACTATAATAACTCCTAAAATCCCTAATTAATCTGGCTTCCAGTTACACCCCGTTAAGGCAACAGTAAAAAAAAAAAGATTTTAAACAGATGCAGGCAAGTCAACACAATACCCTGGACAGAGGAATTAAGGTGGCTTTTCCCAGCTTCGGTTTCTGTAGACAGCAGGCATGATGCACAATTACTGAGGCTTCTCACACTTCTGTTAGATCTTACAATGCCTTCCCTGACCTACAGCCTCATTCTCCTTTATACGTCTTTCTCCCTTTTAATGTAAATTTCATTGTTCCCATATATCTTTGGAACTTTACCTTTCTCATAATATAAATCTTTTCATGGTACTAATATTGTCAGTAACTTTTGGGAAAAATAAACACACTGCTTGGCCTAGCTTCTTTGGCTAGGTGTAAACATCCTACCATCTCTTTGAAATTCAAATGGCCCTGATTTATCTGAAAATGAAAATTCTCCTCACCTTACGTTCTAAGATTTCAGCTATGTTTACGTATTTAGCATTTCAAACCTAGCTTCTTTTGATGAATCGAAGCCTCCAGACCAGCTGTCTCCAATTCAATTAAATCAACCCCCCCCCCACCCCACCCCACACACGCACACGCACGCACGCACACTCACTCTGCCCAAACCCCAGTTAACCTACTTTTACAATAAATCACAATAATACGATGAGAATTATTATATTTTCATGACGAGGCAGGTTACAATTTATTAAGGAGGTGGATGCATCGGCGGTGAATTCTTTGTTACTCTTGCTGTGCTGTTACGTACTTGAAAAGTTTCCAAAGTATTATCAAACCCTGTACATAAAAGAAAGTTCAAATGTCGGCTGCGTAAGTGCTTGAAGATGAGCCTGTAGGATTTGGGCATCGTTGCTTTTTATACTTGCTAGCTGTTGTTTTGTTTGAATCATTTCTATGTTGGTAAATTTGTTGATTATAATTCTCCATTTCATCAGAACTACAATATAATTGATATTAATATGTTTCTGGTATTTCCTGTAAAACAATTTAACTTAAAGCTGATTGGATCTCTCACTATGTTCTAGGAATTAATTTTTCTCAGCCTTTGCTTGTACTTTGCGAAAAATATGTTCGGTGGTTCTCCTCTCAATCATCTCTGTTCTAATGAAACTTTATAGTAAAATTTAAATATTTATATATTTAAATATTGCTCAGTCTCTTAATTGTTGCATGGAGCCATGTTCTTCATGTTAGTTGCAGGGTTCTGTATAAAGCTTATGAATGTGCCACTAAACGTTCAATTTATATTGTAATGATTCATTTCATCAACTCCAAGAGGTCTCCTAACTAAAGCTCCACATATCATACAGAAAGTTCATATCCATCGGCTAAGAAAGCACCCCACCCCAAATATTGAAATTGAAACATTTTTGTAAGATAAGGGATATGGAACAAAGGCAGGTAAATGGAGTTGAGGTACAGATTAGCCATTACTTAATTGAAGCTTGAGGGAATGAATGGCATACTCCTGTTCCTATGCTTTTGACTTTTAAAAAGCATGTCAGCCAAATGAAGTAGAAATGTGGATGTAAAATTTTTCAAATTCATTGATTAATGATTTACAAAAATGGCAAAAAAGAGTAACTATATTTTCATTTTCAGGGAAATAAGTGTTTTTCCCAAGGAAAGCAATTTAAGTAAATGCTATTTATATATGTAAAGGCCGAAAAAGGAAACACATGTTTTAGTGTCTGAAATTTTATTTTTTCATGGCAGATGCCTACTAAGCTGAAGGAAGCTTTAAAAACAGCAAAAGAGTGCATGGAGAAAAGGCTAAATGAAGAACAGAAAGCTGTGAGTTAAGCAAGACCTTACTTTGAATAAAGCAACACGGACTACAGTGTTACAAGTCGGTAACATGTCTAGAAATTTGGAATCTGCCAGACTGCAAGAGCAAATGTCATCTCAAACCTAAAGTGCATGCCTACCTTGGAACCTACTGTTGAAAGTTGTTCATAATATATAGAAGTATAGAAATATTTTGATTGTATCTGCACTTTTTTTGCTGTTTTCAGATTTTTTGGGGAGCTGGTTGTTAAAGGGCATCAGATTGGCAGTGATGTCCTTGGCCTGACTGGGTCAAATTTTATTGCATGTTTAGACTGCAAGTGACATCAGGTTTCTTTCTGGCTGAGTCAGTCCCTGTGCCAAGAGTAATATGCATCAGACTGTTGTCCAGAATTATAGGTAATCTGATATTTGCATCATGCTGTTTGTAACAATGTCATGTGAATCTCTGATTTTACAATCCATATCTAAAGTGATAAAAGTATTAAGATGAGCATTCCTTTATTTCAAACATCTGTGGTGTGTGATTGGAGCAGAAAATATTCCTGATTATACTAGGCGCTTTGGAGTAGGTTTTGGCTGTAAATTGCAGCTGTAGCATATTGGATTTCTGTGGTTAGTTTTTAGTGTTGATAAGTTGATAGGTTTCCAATGGTTTTAATCTATTTAGTGAAAGATCACTTTTAGAATGGGCACATTTATTTTCTGAAAATTGCTAACAGATGTTATTAAACAGCTTGGGTAGCACCCACAACCAAAGATCATTAATCAGTAGTGGGATTTATCTTTCTGATCTTCACTTCATGTAGGAATACTGAAGAAATGCTCAGAAGCTTACCATGTCTGGGAAGTTTCTAATTTGTTTTAAACATCCATTTTTGCACTTTCAATTACTCCTGAGTAAATAGAGAATATTTATAGACAATAATATAAACCAACTTGGCAAAACCAGATGTAAAGATGCTTAAACTGGTCTCTGTCTTTGGGCCAGAAAGGGGAACAATCAGCCAGAGTTCCTAGTCTTGAATGTTATTGTTGGAAAGTACATGTTGGTGTGTTGAGCACTGGATTAGGCTTGCTTCACCATAATTGAAAAGCCTGCCACCTTTCTTTGTTTAAATTCATTCAAAACGAATGGCTGGCTGGCACCCATAGCACCATAACCCAGCATGAATCACTGCCTTTAGGAAAGGAGGGGTAAAGGAAAGCGTTGAGTGAGGAAGAAAATGTTAGGCTTCCATTTTATGTATTGTAAATGGTTTTACAAATACTTTTGCATGTTTTGAAGGATAGCTGTTTTGCCTAAATGCAGCAGGATAAATATCAACCATCAGGTGGCTAGCTGTCAGAGCAGGCCTTTTGCTGAGGGGCCTGATGTATTTTGTGGGCTGAGTCTTACTAGCATGCTCCTAACATAATGCATGCTCCAAACAGGTGTCCTGCTACAGATCGCTAGGTCTGACTGGGCACAATAGAGTGCTGACCCAACTGGCAGGTAGGTGAGGCTGGGTGGGCAGATGGTAGCACAGGGGTTGCAGAGGACCATATTATACTCGTGGAGCCTGGAGGAATAGCTCTGCCCTCATTGAAATAACTTTATACTTGCCTTCTTAGGCCTCTTTCTCTTGACTGCCAAGTTTTGCTGAGCACAGCATTTGAGGCATACACCTGTGCAGTAGGTTCACATAGCTACATCAGGACCCTGTGTGTGTCATAGGACCCTGATTTGCATAGATTGAGGATCCCATCTGATTTAGATGATGCAGGAGCCAGCAGAAGGCCCAAGTGATGACTGAGCTGGAATGAGGCAGTAAGTTGACCATGTAAATTTCAATTCACCTACCATCCTGTTAAGGCAGAGCGAAGGTTGTTGAAATCTTTCCAACCATTTCATTTGATAACAGGTAGTGTTAATAGCATGTTTTGCATCTGTCAGTAGATCAGTCACAAACTGGTGTAACATTTTTAGAACACTACCTAAAATTTTAATGCTGTCAAGAACTAAATTTTCCATATGGCTTTATCCCAAAAGATTCATCGGCACAAAAGGCTCACAAGGGCACAGTCTCATCATGGATCAGAGGAAGAGAAGAAGAGGAGGAAGATTTTAGCACGAAAGGTAAATCAATTCTAATAAGATTTTGATTAGTGTCCCAGTTACAGAATTATATATGTTTTGGTAAAAATATCATTTGAACTGGACACCTTGCTAAGAAAAGTTTTAGAATCTGTATTTTGTTTACTAGAATTATAAATAAGACAATGAAGGGATGTCATTCTTTAGTAGCAATTATATTTAATGTTTTGTTTTATATAAATGTTTAATTATATTGTGCAATTTTAGCCCTAATACTCCATAAAGCTGTGGCTTTGTTTCTTAAATAATGAAACTCTTCTGTTCTTTTATTATAGCAAGCCAAGGTAACAAAAATTGATTCAATAGAGGTCTAGTTACATTGTTTTATTGTCTTTTAGCTTTTTGAATTAATTTGCAGCGATCTGTATAAGATATTTTCATCTGCTTTACTGCATGTTCATTTTTAATGAGCATTGCATGATATAGTGAAGTTTGCTGTTTCTCTGGTTGCATGAATGAAGTATGGTATGGCTGTACTACATTGGTGTTTTGCATTTTTTTTAATAAAAAAATGCTTTTTCTTACAAGCAGAAGTCAAAGCAGTCTGTCACTGAGAATGAAGCGGATATCTCAACTAAAAACAGCAACTCAAACAATATAAACTCTGGTAGGCTTTTTCTAAAATTGAAACTGCATCTGGTAATCAGTTCAAGTTTATTCTAGAAAGATCTCTGTTCAGGAGTTATTTTCAATAGTTAAAAAAACCTGGAGATTTCTTCAATTAATCTCTTAGGATAATTTTCAAATGGAGCAACTGTCTACATTGGCTTCAATTAACTGCAAAATCTGCATACAGAGCAGCTCATTCTCGATGCATGTTGCCTACTAACCAAAGTGAGGATCCTTTCTCAAAAGATAGAGATTGGCAATGCAGTATAACATCTAGAAGTGAAATAATATGCCAGAATTCTAGTGAATGATGAAATTGTATTTTCCAGAAGAAGAAATAGGTTTTTCCAGACTGATGGACTTGTTCAATAGAGTTAAAGAATATGATGCCAGGTTATATAAACCATGTAGACAAGGTGTTTTGGGGTTCACCTGAGATCTTCAGCACCAGTATATTCACTGTATGTAACATGACAGTTGTCAGATGGCACCATTTGGTGCACTTGGGTAGTATAGGTAAGTAGAACATTAAAATAGTGCAAGGAGCAGCCCAAAGGTGTTAGGATGGATTTAGAAGATCACAATAAAATTACAGTGTCAGATTTCAGTTAGCTTTTTTTTGAAGGGGGGGTGGGGCAGGGCAGGGAATTTTCTCGGGAATCATCTTAAAGGATGGCAGTGTGAGCCATGGAAAACGTTCCCATTTTAAGCATTCCAAGTCAGCTATAGCCTGGCCAGCAGCATTGTAAAACTGTTCTTATTTTTCCTATTAATAGGCATCAGCTATGCAGTCAGCAACAAGCCCTATATCAATGTCACATTTCCGTTAGTTTAATTTAAGGGAAATTTTGTGCTGTGAGACCACATCCATTAGGAATTTGCATGGGACAACCCAAATTCATTTTGTGTTATTTCCCCCACTCTCAGGCAGACAGAGGAAGTCTTCATATCATCAATCTGGGCTAGATTCCAACTTTGATTGCAGAATTGCAGGGATTTGAATGAGAGGTCAATGTAATAGCCTAATGCATCACTCATTTGTTACTGATGTGGACTGGTCTACCATGACTGGGTAGATATATATTTTTTGTCATGGCTTTTGATGATGTGTAGTACATCATTGTAATGTCCTGTTCCAGGCAGGAGTATATATTATTAGTGCCGGTCCTGACCCTTTGCCAACCATTCATGAATGGAAAGAAGAAAACTGGTGTAGGCCAATTTGTCCCACTGCCCTGACTGTAAGAGGAAACACTATTGGCAGAAGGAAATCTCGAAGAACTGAATATTTCTTCCTGCCAATTTTTTCTCTGGACAAATTTCTCAAAAGATCATTGACTACATTTGTTGAACCATCAGAATTTTTTACTAAGTTGTAGCTACACGGGAGCACACAAGTTCAAGCACCAATGAGTTGTGTAAGTGTTGAAGTGACCAGTTTCTCAAGTAACGTTGCCCTGTTTCCGGTTGTGTGCTTCTTGTATTGGATTTGAAACTTTTTATGTTTAATGGATAGAGAATTGGTTAACGATAGAAAATAAAGAATGGGTATAAACGGGGCTTTTTCATGTTGGCAGGCAGTGAATAGCGGAGTGCCACAAGGATCAGTGTAAATAGCCTCGGCTATTTACAATCTATATTAATGACTTAGATGAAGAATCAGGGAGTAATGTATCTAAGTTTGCTGATGATGCCAAGCTGGGCGGAAAGGTAACCTGCAGGGAGGACACAGAGGCTGGAAAGAGATATAAACAGCTTAACCCTCACGCCTTCTCCTCCCTCCCAGAAACATGATAGGGTCCCCCTTGTCCTCACTTATCACCCCACCAGCCTCCGCATTCAAAGGATCAGCTTCCGCCATTTCCACCAACTCCAGTATGATGCCACCACCAAACACATCTTCCCTTCACCCCCCCTGGCAGCATTCCGTAGGGATCATTCCCTCCGGGACACCCCGGTCCACCCCTCCATCACCCCCTACTCCTCAACCTCCTCCCACGGCACCTCCCCATGCCCACGCAGAAGATGCAACACCTGCCCCTTCACTTCCTCTCTCCTCACCGCCCAAGGGCCCAAACACTCCTTTCAAGTGAAGCAGCATTTCACTTGCATTTCCCCTTAGTCTATTGCATTCGTTGCTCCCAATGCGGTCTCCTCTACATTGGAGAGACCAAACGCAAACTGGGCGACCGCTTTGCAGCACACCTGCGGTCTGTCCGCAAGAAAGACCCAAACCTCCCTGTCGCTTGCCATTTTACACTCCACCCTGCTCTCTTGCCAAATGTCTGTCCTTGGCTTGCTACATTGCTCCAGTGAAGCCCAACACAAACTGGAGGAACAGCACCTCATCTTCCGACTAGGCACTTTACAGCCTTCCGGACTGAATATTGAATTCAACAACTTTAGATCTTGAACTCCCTCCCCCATCCCCACCCCCTTTCTGTTTCTTCCCCCTCCCTTTTGTTTTTTCCAATAATTTATATAGATTTTTCTTTTCCCACCTATTTCCATTATTTTTAAATCTATAACTGTAATGCCCTGTCAGTCTTTCCACCCCACCCCCACTAGAGCTATACCTTGAGTGTCCTGCCATCCATTCTTAATTAGCACATTCGTTTAGATAATATCACCACCTTCAACACCTCTTTGTTCCTTTGTCTGTGACATCTTTTGATTATCTGCTCCTATCACTGCTTGCTTGTCCCTACAACCAGCCCCCCCCAACTTCTCTCCCCCCACCCCACCTTAAACCAGCTTATATTTCACCCCTCTCCTAATATTACTCAGTTCTGCTGAAGGGTCATGAGGACTCGAAACGTCAACTCTTTTCTTCTCCGCCGATGCTGCCAGACCTACTGAGTTTTTCCAGGTAATTCTGTTTTTGTTTTTTTTTGATATAAACAGGTTAGGTGAGTGGGCAGCAAGATGGCAGATGGAGTATAAAATAGGGAAGTGTGAAGTTATTCACTTTGGTCACAAGAATAGAAAAGCAGAGTTTTTTTTTTAAAAGGTGAGAAACTTGTAAGTGTTGATGTTAAAAGAGACTTGGGTGTGCTCTTACAAGGAATGCAGAAAGTTAGCATGCAGCTTTAGCAAGCAATTAGGAAGGCAAATAGCATGTTGCCCTTTACTGCCAGGAGATTCGAATACACGAATAAAGAAGTCTTGCTACAATTGTACAGGGTTTTGGTGAGACCACATCCGGAATACTGTGTGCAGTTTAAGTCTCCACATTCAACAAAGGATATACTTGCACTGGAGGCGATACAGTAAAGGTTCACTAAATTGGTACCTGGGATGAAGTGTTGTCTTTTGATGAAAAGCTGAATAAACTGGGCTTATATTCTCTGAGGGAATCTAAAACACGGGGGCACAGTCTCAGGATAAGGGGCCGATCATTTAGGACTGAGATGTAGAGAAACTGCTTCGCTCAAACGGTTGTGAACCATTGGAATTCTCTACCCCAGAGGGTTGTGGGTGCTCCATTGTTGAATATATTTATGGCTGGGATAGACAGATTTTTGGTGTCACAGGGAATCAAGGGATATGGGGAGCAGGTCGGGAAATGGAGTTAACGCCCAAGATCAGCCATGATCGTATTGAATGGTGGAGCAGGCTCAATGGGCTGTGTGGTCTACTCCTGCTCCTCCTACTTATGTTCATAATTGTTAATAGTCCTTCAGTAACCAATTTGTTGTGTGAATAGTACCAAGGTTTAATTCAGTAAAATTTAAGAATGTATTTCTAATGTTTTGTGAATTTAAAGAAGAACTTGCATTTCTGTTGCCTGTCATAACCTGAGGGTTTCCAGAGTACTTTTCAGCAAATGAAGTACTTTTGAAGCGTAGTCACTGGTGTAAATGTAGGAAGCATGGCAGCCAATTTATGCACATCAAACTCCCCTAAGCAACAATGTGATGATGACCAGATAAATATATGTTAGTGATTTTGATTGAGGGATAGATAGTGCCCTGAACACCAGGAGACACACTGCTCTTCAAAATAGTTCAGAGGGACCTTTTATGTCCACTTGTGAGGGTAGACAGGGCCACGGTTTAGTGTCCAATCTGAAAGATGGCATTTCTGACAGTGCAGCACTCCCTCAGTACTGCACTGGAGTGTCAGCCTTTATTTTTGTGCTCAAATCCCAGATTGGGATTTAACCCCATAATCTTCTGAGATGAGAGTGTTACCAAGTGAGCCACAGCTGGCACTCAAGGTATTGATATTTAAGATATTCATTGAGGATTTGTTCATATTTTTTTCTTCAGTACATCTTTAAAAATGATTTCTTTTAGGGGGAGCAAAAAGACGAAAAATACCCGATCTTAAAAGTCTCCATGAATGAGATTTAGTTGTTCTAATTCAAAGTCCATAATTTTACTTATTAAACAATAGCTATGAGCTATAGATATGTGTGTGAAAGGCAAAGAGTCAAGAAAAGATGAAGAAAAAACAAACTGTTACTGTTCATCTTTATTTTTGTAGATTACATATTGCCCAGAGGTTAATGTGTGTAGCACATGGTGGCATAGGAAGGGTGATAGGAATAGATTCTGATTCAGAGAAAGTCATTTGATGACAATATAGGCATCAACTGTTGAATAAAGCTTTTGTTTTATTTGCGGTTGGTAATTAATAAAATTTTTTTGTAGACCTTATTTATTACTGATCAAATGGATCTTACAAGCATCAGTCAACACAAAGTCAAATATTTTATCTATAGATTTCTGCCTTGTAAACGCTATGAATATGACACAAATGAACTACAAAGTACACAAAATAGAAAATAGTACCTCCTCTCAGACAAAATTGACCACTATACTGATTTGTAGCATTGTGAAGCATGGGGACGAATGTTCCTGAAATTTAAGGAAAAGCTAGATTGCTGACCCCTTTGGTGGTTCCTTCAGCATTTTGTAAATTTATTGCAAATAAAAATATTTATTTTCTCAATACGCTACGTAAACAACAGTTATATATTCATTCACTTAACAACTATATCCTTCACTTCAGGCTCTGGTGCTAGTTCTCCTCTAACATCACCATCTTCACCTACTCCTCCATCAACTGGTAGGTAAAAGTGTTTCTTAACATGAAAGTGAGAAGTTTAATCATGTTATTAATAGTTACTGTATGTTAAGATAATCTATTTAACAAGATATGAACTTTTTTATTGGAAATCCAAGCTCAACATCATTAGCTCAGCTAAGGGTTGAAGTTAAAGACGTTAAAACGTTGTTTGAATGTTTGCTATAATAAAATTATAGTAGAATTTCCCCACCTAGAACAAAAACATGTTATCTAAATTATTTTTCTTTTTGTTGTATTAATAATTGAGTAATCAACATAGTAATTAAAACATTTGTTGTGGATGTTTAGTATTGCATTGCATTGCTAAAGAAGAAAGGAAGTTGTTTTTTGATCATAATTGCCTTCAGGGGTAACTAGGAAGCAACTGCTAATTTACCTTACCACCTTTATAGTAGTGAACTTAATTTGGAGCTTAATGTATTATGCAATCATTTTCTCACTGGACATCAAGCAGCGTTAATAGGAAGATGAGCCATTGGAATTAGGGAGCTGGGTTCTGGGGCTCATTCATGCTATTTTTCTCTCCCTCTCTTTTTCTTGTTTTAATGTGCATAAGGTTTTATTCAGGATTAATCAGTATTTTATGGAAACTTGTACAGCGCAGATTCACCAGGATGAAACCAGGGCTTAAAGGATTAAATCATGAGGACAGGTTGTGTAAACTTGTTTGCGCTCCCTTTAGTTTAGAAGGTTTGAGGAGTGATCTAATTGAAGTGTTTAAAATGATAATGGTGCTCAATAGAGAGAAACAACTTCCTCTGGTGGGGATTCTGGATCAAAAGAAATTAACTTAGGAGTGAAATCAGGTAGTGTTTACTCCCGCAAGGGGAGTGAAAATCTGGAACTCCTTCCCTAGATGGCTGTAGAGGCTGGGTAAATTGAATTTTTCAGGACTGAGATTGATAGATATTTGTTTGGTTAGGGTATGAAGGGATATGTGACAAAGATGGATAAATGAAGTTAAAATACAGATCAGCCATGATCTAGTTGAATGGCACAACATGTTTGTGAGGCTGAATAGCTTACTTCAGTTGTTATATTTGGTGGGAAGGGGCAATCTTTTTGAAAAGGTCTACTTTCAGCATTGCTTTCTCTCTGGGCAACTTGGGATATAGCTACTAATGAATGAACAATTTTAAGGACACCACTTCTGCCAAATTCAAACACACCAACTTTGCAGATTTTTTAGCACCTTCAACTTAGTTGAGTAAAACAGCATAATTGGCTTTCTGTTGACAAGTTTTTAACTAAACCAGAGCTGCTCAGACTGGAAGCAGTTTGAACCTAGAAAAATATGAGGTAAAAGAAATAATTAAGATAATGATGAAGGGAAAACAAATGCTTGCGTGCAGCTCTTTGGGTAAGTACACAAGATGGCAATTTCAAGGTTTGAAAATTTATTGTAAGTTTATTAACTTATGATTTTTTTTCAAACCGAGGTAATAGCTTCCATTTATCAATGAGACACCTTCTTGAACTGCTGCAGCCCATGTAGTATTTGTACAGCCACAGTGCTGTTAGGCTGTTCCAGGATTTTGACCCAGTGACAGTGAAGGAATGGCAATATAGTTCCAAGTTAAGATGGTGTGTGACTTGCAGATAGTAGTTTTCCCATGTGTCTGCTGCCATTGTTATTCTAGGTGGTAGAAGTTGCGGGTTTGGAAGGTGCTGTTGAAGGAGCCCTAGCAAGTTGCTGCAGTGCATCTTGTAAATGGTACACACTGCTGCCATTCTGCGTTGGTGTTGAAGGGAGTGAATATTTAAGATGGTGGATGAGGCACAGATCAAGCGGGCTGCTTTGTTGTGGATGGTGTCGAGCTGCTTGAGTGTTGTTAGAGCTGCGCTCATCCAGGCAAGTGGAGAGCACTCCATCACTCTCCTGACTTCTGACATGTGCCTTGTAGATGGTGCACAGGCTTTAGGGAGTCAGGAGGTAAGTTACTTACCACAGTACTCCCAGCCTCTGATCTGCTCTTGTAACCACCTTATGACTGGCCCAGTTCAGTTTCTGGTCAATTTACATTGCTAAATTGACTATTACACAAAAAAATTGTTTCTTAACTGCAATAGGCATTATGTTGAGACAGAACTACACATTTATGTCAGGAACACCAAAGCTGCTACACTTCCTTTTATGAATGGGAGACCAGCAACAACATTTTGCACTGCTTCTTCCATCTCTGCAACTTTTGTACCTTGTACACAGAAGTTATGCAGCATTAACTAATAGTCACTGAATTAGTTGTTACAACATGGATTCCATCATGATAAAGAATCACTCTGTCTGTTGGTAGTAAAACCTAATACAAATTTTCCAAGTCATCATGTGCTCTCAGTAGTCGCTAGAGGTTAATTTTATCACCCTTGCACCTAATCATATCTACTTGTTAGGCCCTCCTGTGTACAAATGTAAAAAAATACACCTTTAACAATATCAAGACCTCTGAACTTTAAAATAAATTCCAAAATAAATTAATAGCAAATCTTCTGCCATTACAATGGCAGGCAGCGAAGTAACTATCATTGTATTATTGGACTGACAAAGATATGTATGAGAATATGTTGTACCTCCCAAATCTGTGCTCATTTTTCCCACATTATGTTTGAATCTCTCCAATCAGGTTTCTGTTTCTGCCATTACACTGAAATGGCCCCAATCAACCCTCAAAAATGACACACTGTTTGACTGTGGTACATTATCCTCCCTCAACCTCTGCAGCCTAAGATATGATTAAGCATGGTCCTGCAACAGCTCTCCTCCATTGTCCAGCTCAGTTGGTCGGTCTTTGCTTGGATCCACTTATATACCCAATCAAAACCGGAGAATTTCAGCAACGGCTGCTTATCCTACTTGCATCTCTTTTACCTTTGAAGTTCCCCAAAGACCTAACCTTGGACTGCTCTCTTCCTCATCGGCATTCTACCGGTGATACCATCTGCAAGCCTGAGTCAGCTTTCACACATATTCTGATGACACCCAGTTTTACCTTTCTACCACCTCTCTTGGCCCCTCCACTGCCTCTATGCTGTCAGATTGCTTGTCTAACATCCAGTATTGGATGAGTTGCAATTTCCTCAAATTAAACATTGGGAAGGCTGAAGCCATAGTCTTTAGTTCTTGCCACAAACATAGTACCCTTGTTTCACCTGCCTCCCCAGTTACTTTTGAACCAGGCTTTTCACAATCTTGATGTCCTGTTCAACCTTGAATACCCCCACCGTCCACTCCTCTTTTTAATATCCTTTTTAAAATCCACCTTTTTGACTAAGCTTTTGTCTTGCCCCGCCCTCTGGTTTGGCATCCATTTTTGTGACTACACCTTCTTGAAGCATCTTGGGATGTTTTTCTATAATAAAGGACCTATATCAATGCATTGTTATTGACAATAGCCCAGGGTGAGTAATCTGGTCTCTCTTCTGTGTCTTGCCTTATGACAGAGCTTTGATTAGGGAATGTGTTGTGTTCTGAAAATGGTGTGAACTCCTGCATTGTCCTACCATTTCACAAAGCATGAATCCACCATATTGCCCTGCTAAAAAGACAATTTCTCAAGTATTTACCTTCATTGCTGATATTTTGTTATTGTTTGAAAATAAGAATTTCAAGTAACCAATAAGTGAAATATTTTGTACTGTCTACCATTCAGGAATACAAAGCTAATTTTAATGTCGTATCCTGAGATTTTGTTTAGGTATTCAAACAGTTAAGTTTAATGGTCACACTCCAATATTAAAGCATTAATAGAGACCTTGGGGTTTAATGGAATTTTCATAGTCATGTTGAAATCATGATAATTGTAATTACTGCAGTTGCATTTTCTGTCCACCATTCTTAGTGGTAAAAGATAAGGTTTCGCTTCATGTAATCCTAATGGCACAATTTTTTCAGCTAACCTATAACTTCCAAAAATCTGACTGTAGCAAATTTTAAGCAATGCATTAGCTTCCTTTTCCCCTCTTCTAATTGCTTTTCCTTTCTAGTAGCTTTTTTTAATCAATTTGGCTTGCTAGGAGTCTCTGCATGCAGTATTAATAATGAGAAACCTAAAGTGTTCTATAATCTAATATCGGGTAACTACCATGCAACTTATTTTTCCTGGGTTATCAGACAGTTCACGAATAGGATATGTTCCATCCCATTGGTTTGTACTGTTTCTTCAATCTACTCATATTTTACATATCTGTACTGTATAAATGGAATATGAATAGATGCTAGTTGATGCAGTTTTTATGTAATCGTTGAACACGAATATCATGAATGGTTGACAGTAGGCTGAAGTGTTCTATATCCAAGCTTACTGTATTTTGAGGGAGGCATTTTCAATGTACATTATCTCAAACGTTTTGGGAGAAAAGAGATTAAGTGGCCAGAAGACCTTAGTGACTCTGTATCATCCAGCTGATTTTTGCAGGGGAAGTGGAAGTTTCACCTTTTGTGAATCTAGAGTTATAGGTGGAGGATCATAGCACCCAGATACTGGAGCCATTGGGGCTGGGGAGAGCAGTTTTGTTAAACTAGGAAACGAGTATATTCTCGGCTGTTAATTTTGATGTTCCAGAATTGGGATTATGGTAGTGTTGTGGGGAATTGTATATGACAGGGTATTACTTCATTATTTGTTTTTATGTGTGCAAATGTTTTGTTTGTCCTTTTTCTTCTGGTTTTCTTTATTTTGTTTCTGAAGGTGACATTACTTGCTGGGATATAAACAAAATACTGGTAATACTCAACAGGTCAGGCAGCATTTGTGGAGAGGGAAATACAGTTAATGTTTCAGGTAAAAGAGCTTTCATCAGAATAAAAGGTCATCAACCTGAAATGTTAACTCTGTTTCTCTCTCCACAGATGCTGCTCGACTTGCTGAGCGTTTCCAGTATTCTCTGTTTTTATTTCAGATTTACAGCATCCATAGTATTTTGCTTTTTTTTCAAATTATGTTTTCTGGCTTTAAGAGCACTTATTGTTTTTAATGTTGTGGTAGTATGTGATCGTTGACTGTTAAATGCCCTCTGAAAGGGCCTAGCAAGCCACTCAGTTTCTCAAGGGCAATTAGGGATGGGCAATAAATGCTGGCCTAGCCAGCAATGTCCGCATCCCATGAATGAATAAAAAGACATCAGAACTGTATGACACTATTTGTAATAAGTAATTGTGTATCTTTTATCTTTAATGTGTCTATCAGCCGTCTGAAAGTCATGATTTGTATTTTGTATATTGTCCAGAATGCCTTTTGGTAATGACTTATTGCTTCTTTCTTTCTATGCTGTCTTTGCTGTAGAGCACACACCATTTTGAGCCTGACTTTGGGGTAATGTAGACCACCCTAAAACTTAAGGTTGCAGAAAGAGGTCACAGTCGTCAAGGTGAATCAGTTTGCTCTTAACAATTGCAATCGCTCTTAGTGGGGGGTGGAATTTTTTTTTTTAAGCAGATAATTATATAATTGAACGCCTGGCTACGAGATTCTTGTATGTCTGTTCTATTTCTCCTTTGATTTTCTTGCCTTTACCCACTGTTTTGAAAGCAATAACTCATGCTCAGATACAGTTCCGGGGTCTCATAACCTTCCCGTGGCTCTTCCTGAGTAGCAGTTCTTCGTTTGAGCTTATACAGTGAGTACTAACAACAGCAACTTGCAATAATATGGTGGCTTTAACACAGAAAATGTCCCAGGGTGCTTCAGATGTGTAAGGAAAAATGATTGCCTTGACCAAAAAGGCTCGGAGGGGTGACCAGAAGATGGGGTTTAAGGAAGGCCTGAAAGGAAGTGAGGGAGGTAGAGAAACAGATGGGGTTTAGAGAGGGAATTCCATAATGCGGTGCCTTGCTTTCTGAAACCATGGCCACATTGGTGTGATGAAGGGAAGGAAGCTGCATAGGAGGCTGGTTTCAAAGAAACAGTATTTGGAGGGGTTTGTAGGGCTAGAGGCAATTATAGAGATAGGAAGGAGTGAGGCCATGGAAAGATTTAAACATAAGGTTAAAAACTTTGGACTGCAAGCCAATGTAGATCAGCAGGAACAGAGAAGAGCAAGCAGGATTTAGTGTGGAATAGGATACATGCCACAGAGCTTTGGATGAGCTGAAGTTTAGAGTAGAGGATTAAAATGTGACTAGACATTGGATTACTGAGTCTAGAAATAACAAAGACATGCAAGAAGGCTTCAGCAGTAAATGGCTGAGGAATGAGCAGAAGTGTATGATATCACAGAGGTACAAATTGCTGATGGAGAGGCTATGGTTGGAAGCTCAGCTTGGGGTTGACCACCAAGCCGTAGCATTCATGACTTTCAATAGGGCTGATCTGGCGCTGTGCCGAGGGATGTAAAGCTGATTGCAGGCCTCCACGCAGGAATTGCAGGAGGAATAAGGAAAGTCTGGATGGCGGCAAGAATTTAGGAGAAGGCAGCTGGCAATGGTTAGATGCAAGGGCAGAGAGATTGATGTTTGTGTTTTAAGGGAGTGGGTGATGGCAGTAGTTTTGAAAGGATGAAGGGCCATGTGAAAGAACGATTAACAATGATACGGCTAGCATTAGGCCAGGAAGGGAATTTGAATTTTCAGGAGTTTATTGGGAATGGGGTTGATGGTGGGAGATGTGGGCAGCGAAGGATATAAGGAAGTGATTTGATATGGCCTTGTTGTTGATCGAGATCATGGGAGTTGAAAGAACATAACTAATCTGAGCTTCAAGATGGTAGCTGTGAATATGGGTAGGAGAGTTTTTAGAGAGAACGGGACACTGATGATTTAGTGGAGAGAGGGCAAGGAGAGCTGAGATGAAACTGAAGTTGCCAAAGATGAGTTTATTTTGCAGAAATTGATGGAGGAGAGGAAGAATATCTTAGAAAAAATTTGGGAATGGGGCAGTAGACAACAAGGATTTAAAGGCAAAATGAGAGGATGGAATAGGGTGAATGTTCAAAAAAGGTGCCACGTAGTAAGAGCTGCATTGCCACTGTAGCAATTTGGGCAGTGGTAAGTATTTTTAACTACAGAGGCTTCAGTAAGGATCAAGGCGTCACCACCTGAGTCAAGTTATAATCCAAGCCAGGATGTTAATATGATCATTTGCAGCAAGGTTATGGATGGCAAAACCCTCATTTGTAAGTGAACAGATGTTTTGGAGGGATATGTGGAAAGGAGTGGTAATTTATCCACTCGAGATGGTGGTGAATGCAGGAGAGGTGGATGGTGATAAGGTCATGATGGGTGCTAAGTAGGTTTGTTGGAGAACAGTAAAAAAGAAACTCTGGTACAGAGTACCCATGGTTAATTCAAGTGTGAGAAAGCTGCTGGGAGAGAAGGAAGGCAGAGAAGTAATGAAAAATAACATGAGGGTTGAGGGAGGAGAGATTAAGTGGCAAAAAAAAAAAGAATGAACCGGGGTCATAACCTGATCTTATTTTCAGCCAACATCCACTTGTGCACTTCCAGCAGTAGTGACTGAATGGTGCCAATTTTTGCCTGGCTCTGCTTAAATCATTACACAACCCACAATGGCTAATTCAACACAGACCCTACTTCAAACTTGAGACTTTTGTCTACATGCCTGAATGCTACATACAGTATGTTTACCCACTGATCCATTATAAGATACATAAGGATGAGACACGGGTCTGAAAAGACACTGCCTCCCCGTCACAGCATCCAACTGAGAAATGTAACACTTCCTGTGTAGTTGCTGTTCCATTTTGTTTTTCCTTGAATACTTCAAACATTGTTTGCACAATGGATCATATAATATTGTCTTTAAAAAAAATCTACAGCACCAGTAATATTGCTAATTAGATGTCTTAATATATCTGCACACACAGCTTCTAGATTGCTGATAATATAATCAATTATTAGGACTTCTAGAAGAAGAGACGAGTGAATTGTGGAATGTTTCTTTCTCTGAGAAACACCGAGATTGTTCCTCCCCTCCTTTCTGACCATGATCAGGAATTCAGGGGTGCATCATGCAAGAACTAGATTGAGTGCTTCTAATTTTGTTCACAATTGAAATGCCTCTTCCATGTTGTTCAAAAACTCAATTTCCATACCATAGTATTATTAACAGCTCTATCTTACTGTTGAATTGATAAACCTGTTTCTACAAGCTATGTGTTTATTTATGATGTTTGCATCTTCACTTTCCTTAATTTTTGCAAATGAGTGTTTCTAGTTGAACATTGTGCAAAAGTAATACTGCTTATCAATTACAATGTCATCACAATTGCTATGATTAGGATAATCTGTTTTTCTGAAATAACTTTCTTTTAAATGCTGTGATTATATTACAAAAATACATTGAAATATCCCCATGGCCTTAGTACTGAGTAGGGTGAAATTGAGTGATTTAAAAAAAGACCCTTTATAATTCTGTGAAACTGTTTGTGAGATGTGTTGCTACAACATAGACTTGTACTATAGTTTTATTTCAACTTGGTATTAAAATACCAGTATAAAGTATTGTTAGGTTAGCTCTTGTTACTTATTAAAATTTTGATACCTAATGGGGTGGGCAAAATTATATCCAATCTTAACCTAAAATCCTCATACAAGGGGATAGAGTTTCTTATTTACCTTGTTCAGGCTGTGACCACTAAATCTGTTTTTTTTGTATAGCGATGGTGCATAAACACATTCATATGTCTTGATGTGAAATTTATTTCAGGCTGTAACATAACATTCTTTTATTGGTTACTGTGACTAAGAATGATGGTTGTTAGGCATACAAACAGCCATGACTCATATGTAAAACAGTCTTTCCTGATTGCTAACAAAGGTTACACTTTTTCAAGGCTACTTCTGGGTGCATCTGATATTTCTGCAGAGACCCATTAAAAACTGATTTATTACAAAAATTGAAAAAAACAATGTTTTGTTTTATGAATTTTAATTGTCGTTCAAGTGAGATGCCACTAATAGGTAATGGAACATTTTCCCACTAGTGTATTATTCTGTGGTTCCATGTTGCACTCTCAATAATTTACCCTAAGCAAAACCTCAGAAGAACTACCTATTTCCCTACTTTACTAATTCCATTTCTCACGCTAGCTATATCCATGTCTTCTGACTGAAATTAGTAATTAGTGCAAAAATAGATACTGTCTTATACTACTGTAGGCCCACTTGAGTTCAAAAGGTAACATCCTTTCAACGAATTAAATTTCTCCGAGACAAAGTGTAATTGGAATCCTGTCCATCTCCACTTGTCTGGCTTGTAAACCAAATCACATGTCCTCACTTCTGTCATTGAGTGGTATTGCATTTGATAGGATTGTGAATGCCCATCAAGCTGACCGTCAAATTGCAGTTATAACATGTTAAAGTTTATTTTTGATTACTTAGTATGTACATTATCAATGGAATGGGTCAGGGTGGGGGCAAAAAAGTTTTCCTGATCAGTTGAACAGGTTGGAACTGAGAGCAGTTACTTTTGTCTAAAGAAAAAGTGATTAAATTTGTAAATATTGTCAAAAAAAGAAACTAAAATACAGAATGTTGGAAGAACACAAGTCAGTAAACATAAATTCAACTGTATTTCCTTTAAATGGTTCTGGTGAAGAGCGACACCCAAGATGTTAACTTATTTTTCTTTATAGATGCTGGCTTATGTGTATTTTCAACATTGTAGTAAGTTTGGGGAAAAGAAAAATCCTGTTCTTTAAAGCTTTTTTTCCTTCCTTACTTGCAGGGGTTTCTCCAGTTCCTCCTCAAGCTGCACCCCCACCTCCAAAGTCAGAGATTGATCTTCCATCACAATCCATTGCTACTGCCAATGGTGCTGGTAGAGGAGCCTTACTCAGCTCAATTCAATGCTTTAGAAAGGGGCACTTGAAGCCTACAGTTACAAATGACCGCAGCATCCCTACAATCAAATAATACAAAATGTCTTTGTTTACTGGACAGTTTTGAATACCAAACATGGAACACTGAGTAAAGAAAATTGTGTCTCATCTGTATATGTGGGGCAAGACATGTTTTGTGGCACTCTTGTACAGGACAATCATTCCTTTTTTGAAGCATTTGCTTTTCACAAATCTACCATGCATTGCAGCCAATGTGTATAGATTTACTTATGGGCTTGCTATGCCCCCTTGTGGACATGGCTTTTTCAAAAGTAGATTTTTTTTTTCATTTCACACTTGTCTGTAAACTTACCTGTGGAGCCAATGTTCTGCAATAATTTTATATTGAGGCAGTACAAAAATGGCAAACGTCTGTTTTGCAATAACGTATCTTAAAATAACTAGCTATAGTTTGACCATAATCCCCTAATAATCTTGAAATTCTGAAGAAAGTGCACTTTAAGATACCATTGTGTTTTACCTTAAAAGAAACAGCTGTTTCTATGCAGAAAAATTTTCATGGTGTAATATCTGTACAAATTCTTGTAAACAATTACTAGATATTGTTTTAATATTTTTATTAAAATAATTCTGTTATTCACCAGTTTTGGGCATCTCTGCTGTGAAAATGCAAACTTGGGTAAAGCTTTATACATTTCTAAACAGAGCTGAGGAGCAGTCCAAGGGAGAGTGGGAAACCTTGAACTATTCCCCTGTCAGAAGACATTGATGCTGATCTTATTTCAGAAACATATACGGCTTTTACACGCAAAGGGCAGTTTGCCATTCTAAATCTTGTGTATCTACTTCAATTTCAACATAATCAATGTGTAAAGTTTCTCTATTTACTTTTATTGTGAATGCATGAGATCTACTTAGGCAGTTGCACACATTCATTTCAACTTTACAAAAGTTTAAAATGGTCATACAGCAATTAACAATTCCTGCCAATTAGAAACAGATTTGAGGTTTATTCCTCTAGTGTCTTTGAGTAAGAAATAATGGACTGTCTGGGTTTTACATACTGATTAGGTACATGGGAATCTTTAGTAGTCGTTCTCCAGCCTCATTCAAATTTTGCTGTCACTGAAGAGGGTTTTTTTTTTAAACCAATTTAAGATTTTAAAATTCAAATCCTTGGCTTGCTGCATCATTCCAGTGAAGCCCAACGCAAACTGGAGGAACAGCACCATCTTCCGACTAAGCACTTTACAGCCTTCCGGACTGAATATTGAGTTCAACAACTTTAGATCTTGAACTCCCTCCTCCATCCCCACCCCCTTTCCGTTTCTTCCCCCTTCCTTTTGTTTTTTCCAATAATGTATATAGATTTTTCTTTTCCCACCTATTTATTATTTTTAAATCTATACCTTTTATGCTGTTAGTCTTTCCACCCCACCCCCACTAGAGCTGTACCTTGAGTGTCCTGCCATCCATTCTTAATTAGCACATTCTTTTAGATAATATCACCACCTTCAACACCTCTTTGTTCTTTTGTCTGTGACATCTGATTATCTGCTATCACTGCTTGCTTGTCCCTACAACCACCCACACCCCTCAACTTCTCTCCCCCCCCCAAACCAGCTTATATTTCACCCCTCTCCTAATATTACTCAGTTCTGTTGAAGGGTCATGAGGACTCGAAACGTCAACTCTTCTCCACCGATGCTGCCAGACCTGCTGAGTTTTTCTAGGTAATTCTGTTTTTGTTTAAGATTTTAAAAAGTTGTCAACACTTGAACTCAGCATATTTCAGAAAATGTGGCAAAGTATTTTGTTTACAAATGGACTATATGTAATACATAATTTCAAATGTGAAAATACTTCAGGTGACTTGGTATCTGAAACCCTGATATCTAGGCATTCTATTGGTCATCAAAGTTATGGGTTCCACCCCATATCTGATACTTAATGGGCATATTTCAAACTTAGAACCTATATCCATCACAGCACAAATCTAGCAACACTAAATCAGGGGTGACTTAGTTCAAAAATATGACTGTCCCATGCAGTGAATGAATAACAAGGCAACAAAAAAACAAACAGGTTTAAGCCTATTACTTGTATATAACAATTTGAAACCATTAACTTACAAATGTATAGACAATTTAAAATAGCTTTGTCTCAAGTCAAACTGCTGGAGCCTTAAGTTTAGATCCTGCTCTACTGGGCAAGAGGAACAGTGTTCATTACTAATATTTAGACATGTAGTTGCTGAAAGGATTTTGGGAGGGAGGAAGAGTCACTTTCCTTTTTAAAAAAACAGACTTGATTTGTTTAGACTTTAATTTCATTCAATTAGTTTCACTGGAGTCATACAAAACTAAATCAGCCCACATGCAATCACAAACTGGTACATTATCTTTAGAAGAATGCCTTAAAGAACATTTACAATATCTGTAATTGATACATACAGCTCAATAAACATAGCAAGAGGTTGATCTATTTGTAAACTAAACAGGTGTGCGTTTTCAAAAGAAGTTTATAAATAGTTGAAAGCATTAATGCTGAAAGATTTTCATAATACTCCAAGTGACCAATTGCAGAAATTTGCATGTTTTAAAAACCAGTAGGACCTGTCAACAGAATATCAAACAATAGACACGAAGTTTAAGTAAAGCTTCCCAAAGCTTTTATAACAATCCCTTAACCGATGGGCACAATATTGCTTAAAAAAAGGTGATAGGTTCAGACCGTGTCTGCTTTCCTACCTAGACTGACCTATCAGGAAACAGTGCAGCTGATTTGGACTATGAAAGTAACAAAAACAAGGATTTGATTATGCCTTTGAGGATTTGAATAAAAGCATGATCTAATTTTTCAGTATATCTCTGGCATCCGTATTATTTTTAAACACTTGTACGTGCCACTGGTGAGATATTCTTATTTTGGAGCACTGCACACTGCTTCCTGTTGAACATGAAAAATATACATCAACTTGGGAGGAGGAGGAGAAATTACTACTCAAAATAAGCTTTCCCACAGATTATTTTGTGTAGGACAGTTTTTCAACAACTTTTGTGCTACAAAACATTGAATGTTCTGCCCTTCCTGCAGGATGACACAGCAACTATTAAGCATAACACAGATATACACCATCAGTGAAAGGATTTAAATGGAGATTGGGGTGGGGGGAAAACAGCAGTAAGTACAATTACACATTGAGTACCTTCTTGACCGAAAAAATTACATCTTTAACCTGAGGTATACTGTTGTCTTCCAAGATCTTTGCATAAGGCATAGGAATATCAGCACCAGTGACACGTACAGCTGGGGCATCCAGATAGTTAAATGCTGGTCCTGTAGTGAAATATTATAATTCAACAAGACTGCAAACAAGTATTTTAATACCATATAATTCAGAAAACTTTTCAATCGTCTTCACTTTAACATTAAAACAATTTCAAATGTCTACAAGTTTTAATATATGTGGAATTAGTAAAAAAGTTGGAAAACTAATGTCTTGTGCTTTACCTTCCATAATTCTGGCACAGATTTCAGCACCCACTCCAAACTGTGGCCAACCACCCTCAACTGTTAGCAGATGATTGGTCTTCATCACACTGGCTTCAATTGTTTCAATATCCAGGGGTCTGATGGTACGCATATTAATGACCTGAAATAATACAAATTGCGACATTAATGCTCTTCTTAAAACAAAAGCCCTTGAAGTGCACAAGTAATCTTGTGCAATTTAACAGATTACCATCCTTGGGTGAAAAGGATAGAGACTGAATGCTACAAAAATGGGATTATGGCAATTCAAGTCAAAATGAAGCTGTGCCAAGGTACAGCAAGCTTTGAGGAGTAAAAGAAATTTAGTAAAATAAGATTCTCTCAGGCTTAGGCAGCTGTTTGGTGGAACTACTATTGCCAGCCATGAAGCTGACCTGATAAACATACTAAATTACTAGTATGTAAATTTAAAACAAAAACACTGGAATCAGCCTTCTGTATTTAGGTGAGAACACGAGTCAAACAATTTTTAAAATGTCTTGGGTTTATTTTTAATTAGATGATAGCACCTTTGATGAAATTCTCACTATATTTGTGAAACCTTTTTTGAACAATATCTCTTCCCATTAAAATGGGAGACTTACAAATATTCAGGAAATCACAATTAGGGTGATGATTATTGGTGACACCAGGGTGAAAGGTTTGAGGGAGCTGACCATTAAAACATGTAATCATTTGATTAGGATGCTCCAGCTACTGTGCCCTCAATTCTTCACACTGCCACACTAAATCCCAAGTTAGTTCACCCACCCATAAGCACAAAAAAACACTTAGTAGCATTCAGTTCAGGTCATTTGAACCAAGCACTTTAAAAAAAGATATTGTACTACTGTTGTTCATCCAGAGCTGTAACCAGAGTTTAGAGGCTGATGTGTAGTTTAGTAGAATACCCAAAACATAAATAGACAAAAACATCTTAAGTATTGTCTCATAGGAAGAATTGGTTAGGCAGGGGAATTAAAAAACTATACAGACTAGCCTTGGTGTAAATTTTATATTAACTACTTAAGAGACTGAAATGAGCATTAAAATCAGCTGAAAAATTTTTGAATGATTGTTTTAATAATTTGCATTCACAATTTCTACTTGCTTTAAATATTTCCTTTCCCATTTCAGTTTTTGTATACTCTTATTCTTTCCCAGTCACCTACCTCACAATCAATGCCTTCCTTTGCAAGAGCAACAGCTGCATCCAGGCAATGCCCCACACTTTTAGAGTGTGCAACTAAAGTGACATTAGTTCCTACAGAAGCAAAATTAGCTATGATTATTGTAGAGATCAAGTATAGATATAGATCAAGTTAGTTTCAAATTTGCGTGCAACAAATAGGATACAAGCCAAGTAGAAGAAAAAAAGTCAACGTCTTTGAAACTAAAATTACAAAGTGCAGATAAGCTTAGCAACTTGATAGATTTATCTTAATAGATTCTGTAGTCTGCTAGTCACATTGTCATAAATGGGCAGCAAGGGGATGATAAAAAGCTGCTCAGCTTTATTAAAAATAATTCGTGTATTTGTGCATTCCAATTAACTTTAGTAGCTCACTACAAAACATTGAATTCAGATGAACCACTTGACATGTGAAGGGTGCAAACTATTATACAGAAAAAGAGACCATGAGTCACTGTGCATGTTCAAATGGAGCCATCATTCCCTGGTGGAATTGAAGTATTTTTTTGGAGGAGGTGGGGAGTGGAAAAACACAGGGCATGGCAGAGAGAAAAAAGTAAAGGGGTATTTACCAAAGTCAACAGGCGATTTTCTCAAAATGCCAATTGGGAATTATGTTCAGATGATCCGTTTTGTTATCTGTTTATAGTTACTGCTTGGAAACAATGCCAAAAACAAAATGTAATTTTGATCTAGCAATGATGAAGCTGACTTAAATGAATATCCCCCGAAAATTACACATCCTGATAAAGTGCATCTCCATTGCATCAATCTAAAACTAGTGATAAAAGGAATATACCAAATTCTCAAACTTATAATAGCAAATCACTAAAGTGGGATGTAACAAAATATCAGCATCCTGATCTTCTACTTAGGTGGGATAACTGGAAATCCATACTTAGCCTATCTATAGGAATGAAGGTGATACCAGAAATATTCGTCTCCTACATTCACAGCTGTAGCTTCAAAATAACCCTCTCCTGCTCCCATGTGTGTATTTTTTAAAAACATACCAAATGTGATAGTTGACACAGAAATCATTCACACAAACTTCTAAATTTATCCGGCTGAAAAATTCCACTTCTCACCTGTTGTACTTGCTAAAAGCCACCAGACGTCTGGCGTACTCCAGCTCAAATCTCATTTGTCCTTTTATAGCTATGACCATTTGTTCTTTTGAATTTTCTTCACTTGTTCCTCCAAAGTTTCCAATAGTCCATCCTACATCATTTTGTCCCAGTTCCCTGTATCCTTACCATGCTGAAATAGTGTTGCACCATCAGCCTCAAAAACAATGGAATTCTCCAGCTCTTAAATGGATCATTTGGTAATATAATCATGCCATACAGCAATTTCTGGTTTGTGCTGAGTTAATCTCAATGTGGATGGCTGTAGAAGCACTATAACTGGTTTCAACAAGGGAAGATGCTGATTACTATACAATGACCATTGCTGGAAAGTAAAATATATAGATTCAAGTGAGGACAAGATCAGGCTCAGCAATGATACCCCAGTAAAAAAGCCAAACTCATACATGAAGAATAGCCACTCAGCTCAGCACTCAAAGTGTAATTCCATCACCTAAGAAATAGGAGTAGGCCATTCAGCCCTTCGAGCCTGCTCTGCCATTCAATGAGATCATAGCTGATCTTCTACTTCAGCACCATTTTCCTGCACTATCCCTGTATACCTTGATGTTTTTAACATATAGAAATCTATCAATCTCAGTCTTGAGCATGTTCAATGAATGAGCCTCCACAGCCCTCTGGAGCAGAGAATTCCAAAGATTTGCCACGAGTGAAGAAATTCCTCATCTCAGTCCTAAATGGCCTGCCCCTTATTCTGAGAACACGTCCCTGGTTCTGGACCCCCAGCCAAGGAAAACATCCTTCCTCTATCTACCCTGTTGAGCCCTTAAGAATTTTGTATGCTTGAATGAGATCACATCTCATTCTTCTAAACTCCAGGGAATAAAGGCCCAGTCTATTCAAATTGCGCTTCATAGGACAATACATCCATCCCAGGAATTAGTTTGGTGAACCTTTGTTGCACTTCCTCTATAGTAAAGTATATCTTTCCTTATGTGAGGAGGCCAAAACTGCACACACTACTCCAGATGCAGTCTCACCAAGGCTCTATATAATTGCAGTAAGATATCTTCATTACAAGAGGATTTGAGTATAGGAGTAAAGGCCAACATACCATCTGCCTTCCTAATTGCTTGTTGTACCTGCATGTTAGCTTCCAGTGACTCGTGAACTAGGACACCCAAGTCCCTTTGAACATCAACATTTCCCAGCCCTTCTCCATTTAAGAAATACTCTATTTCTGCTGCCAAAGTGGATATCACATTTCTCCAAACTATTCTGCCAAACTTTTGCCCACTCACTTAGCCCCTCCAAATCCACAGAAGCGTCACTGCTCACAACTCACACTTACACCTAGTTTCATGTTATCTGCAAACTTGGAAATATTACATTTAATTCCATATCCAAATCATTGATATAGATTGTGAATAACCAGGGCTCGAAGCACTGATCCTTGCAGTTTCCCACTAGTCACAGCCTGCCAACCCAAAAATGACCCATTCATTCCTACTGTTTTCTGACCGTTAACCAGTTCTCAATCCATGCCAGTATATGCCCCTCTTGTGACCTTATCAAAAGCTTTCTGAAAATCTAAACATACCATATCCACCAGCTTTCCATTATCTATTCTGCTAGTTACATCCTCAAAAAAACTCCAACAGGTTTTTAAACATGATTTCCCTTTCATAAATCCATGTCGACTCTGCCTAATTCTACCATTATTTTCCAAGTGTCCTGTTATCACATCTTTTATTAAAGACTAACATTTTCCCTACAACTGATGTTAGGCTAACAGGTCTGTAGTTTCCAGTTTTCTCTCCATCCTTTCTTAAAAAGTGGGGTTACATTTACCACCTTCTAATCTACAAGAACCATTCCAGAGTTTATAGAATTTTGAAAGATGACCAACAATGCACCTATGTCAGCAGCCACCTCTTTCAACACGGATGTAGATTGAGGTCCAGGGGATTTTTCTACTGTAAGTCCCATTAATTTCTCTAGTACTTATTTTAACTAATATTAACTTGCAGATCCCCGTTTACACTAGACCCTTGATTCTCCATTATTTCTGGGAGGTTTTTAGTATTTTCCTCCATGAAAACAAAGTATTTGTTTAGTTTCTCTACCATTTTCTTTTTCCCTATTCCTGACTCTGCTTGTAATGGACCCACATTTGCTTTTGCTAATCTTTTCCTTTTTAAATACCTATAGAAGCTTTTACAGTCCGTTTTTATGTTGCTCATGAGTTTACTCTCATTCTATTTTTCCTTTCTTAATCTTTTTCTTTGCCCTCCTTTGCAAAATTCCAAATTGCGCTCAATCCTCAGAGTTACCATCTTTTTTTTGGCAACTTTATATACCTCTTCCTTTGATCTAATACAATCCTTGATTTTTTTTCATTAACCATAGTTTCCTTGCTGGGTTTTTATGCATTAAAGAAGTGTATGTTTGTTGTAAACTATGTAATAGTTTTAAATGTGAACCATTGCCCATCTACCATCATACCTTTTAATGTACTTTCCCAATCCATCACAGCCAAATTGCCCTTCATAGTTTTCTTTGTTTAGATTTAAGACCCTAGTCTGTGATAGAATTTTACATTAGGTTTGAAAGTAATGTTCAATTATTTATGGTCACTCTTTCCTAAAGGCTCCTTTACAAGATTATGAATTAACCCTTTTTCATTGCACAATACTAGATCTAAAAAAGCCCATTCCCTAATTGGTTCATCAACGTACTGCTCTAGAAAACTCAGGTTTCAAAAATCCGACATCCACAACATTAGTGCTAATTAGGTTTACCCAGTCTATTTGCAGATTGAAATCCCCCACAATCACTGTATTACCCTTGTTACACACCTAATTTCCTTACTTATACTGTGATTTACATTACCACTACTATTTGGGTGGCTTATAAACTCCTCCCACTAATATGTTTTCTGCTCCTTGCTGTTACTTAGTTCCACCCAAACTGATTCTGTCTTGTCCTTAGTTTTAAAATGACACCTCTTACTACAATACCAATACCCTCTTTAATTAACAGAGCTACCCCACCACCTTTTCCCAGCTTCCTGAATGTCATGTACCCTTGGATATTTAGGTCTCAGCTTTGGTTTCCTTGTAGCCAGGTCTCTGTAATGGCTATCAGGTCATACATATGAATTTCTATTTGAGCCGGCAATTCATCCATTTTATTGCTATGGGCAGATAGCGCCCTTAATTCAGTTTATTTTTTAAAAACTGAATTTGTAAACTCTGCCCCTACCTGCTGGCACACTATTACGTTTACAATCACTGTCCCTTTCTGCCATACTCTGATTATCATTATCTTCAATGCTCTTTTGCCTTGTCATTTGCCTTTAATTTACTCAATCTTCCCCATGATCCCTTTCCCGCTCTGTTTAGTTTAAAGACCTCTCTACTTCCCGAGTTACACGACTTGCCAGAACAGTTCCACGGTACGGCCCCCACTTTCCCCAACTGTGGTGGTAGTGCCCCAGGAATCAGAGCCCACTTCTCCCACACCAGTCACTGAGCCATACATTCATCTCTCTAATATCTTACTTACTCTATACCAATTTGCACATGGCTCAGGTAATAATCCAGAGATTACTACCTTTGAGGTTCTGCTTCTTAATGCGGTGCCTAGTTCCTCATACTCCCTATGCAGAACATAGGAGTAGGCCATTCAGCCCAATGAGTCTGCGCCGCCATTCAATATGATCACACTGATCATCCATAATGTTCCTCCCTGCCCCTCACACTATCCCCATAGCCCTTTACATCAGTGACAGGTTTCTAAATGCCAATCTACTTTAAACATACTCGATGACTGAGCTTCCACAGCCCTCTGGGGTAGAGAATTCCAAAGATTCACAATCCTCTAAGTGAAAAAAATTCTCCTCATTTCGGTCCTAAGTGGCTTCCCCCTTATTTTGAAGGGGTGTTCCCTGGTTCTAGGCTCCTCAACCAGGGGAAACAATTTACCTGCATCTACTACTGCTTTAAGTATTTCGTAGGTTTCAATGAGATCACCTTCTTCGAAACGCTAGAGAATACAGGCCCAGTTTCCTTAACCTCTCTTCATAGGACAGGCCCGCCATCCTGGGAACAAGTCTGGCAAACCTTCACTGCACTCCCTCTATGGTAATAATATCCCTCCTAAAGCAAGGGGACCAAAACTGCACACAGTACTCCAGGTGCAGTCTAACCAAGGTTCTATACAACTGAAGCAAGACTTTGCTACTCCTGTACTCAAATCCTCTTTCAATAAGGGCCAACATACCACTAGCCTTCCTAATTGCCTGCTGCACCTACATGTTAGCCTTCAACACCCAGGTCCTTTTGTACATCTACACTTTCTAATCTCTTACCATTTAAGAAAAAGTCTACACATCTGTTCCTCCTACCAAAGTGGATAAACTCTCATTCTCCACATTATATTCCATCTGCCATGTTCTTGCCCACTCACTAAGTCTGTCCAATTCCCCTTGAAGCTGCTTTACATCTTCCTCACAATACATATTTCCACCAAGCTTTAATGACCCGTTTACTCCTACTCTGCTTTCTGCCCATTAACCAAATCTTAATCCATGGCAGTATATTACCTCCTATCCCACGTGCTTTAATTTTGCTAGCCAAGCTCCTGGGGAGGGGGTGGGGAAAAGAGCAGGGGACTTTATCAAAAGCCTTCTGAAAATTCAAGTATATTACATCCACTGATTCCCATTTATCAATTCTGTCAGTAACATCCTCAAAGAAAAACTCCAACAGGTTCATAAGTACATGTTTTCCTGTTCATAAATACACGTTGACGACACTGAACCAGATCATTATTATCCAAGTGTCCATTTATCACATCTTGTATAATAAATTCTAGCATTTTCTCTACTATTGATGTAAAGCCAACAGGTCTGTAGTCCCCGGTTTTCTCTCTCCCTACCTTCCTAAACAGAAGTGACATTTGTTACCTTCCAATCTGCGGGAATCAATCCAGAATCTATAGAATTTTGAAAGATGCATCCACCATCTCCATAGCTACCTCTTTCAAACTCTGGGATGAAGATCGTCAGGCCCCAGGAACTTATCAACCTTTAGTCCCATTAATTCCTCCAATACAAGCTTCTTACTAATACTAATTTCCTTCAATTCCTCATTCTCTCTAGTCCCTTGGATCTCTAAATCTGGAGATTTAAACCCTACCTAACAGCACTAGCAAATCTCCCTGCGAGGAAATTAGTCCCAGTCCTGTTAAGGTGTGGCCTGACCAGATTGTACAAATCCCACCTGCTCCAGGAACATGATGCCCTCTCTTCTACACCAATTCTCTAGCCATTTGTTCAGTCACTATGCTCACTAGCACATGGCACTGGGAGTAATCCTGAGATCATTGCTCAAGGTCCTGCTTTTTAATTTTCCTTCCTAAATCCCTAAAATCTGCTTTCAGGACCTCATCCCTCTCCCTACCTATGTCATTGCTACCCATGTGGACCATGACCTCTGGCTGTTCACCCTCCCCCAGATAGGTGCCCTGCACCCACTTCGTAACATCCTTGACCCTGGCACCAGGGAGGAAACACCATCCTGGAGTCACGTTTACTGCCACAGAAAAGACTGTCTAATCCCCTGAATATGGAATCCCCTATCGCTATTGCTCTCCCACGCTTCTTCCTCCCCTCTCGTGCAGTTGAGCCACCCATGGGACCACAGACTGGCTGCAATCTCCCCCAAGCAGCCATCGCCCTCACCAGTATCCAAAGTGGAAAACTGATTAGCAAGCAAGAGACTCAGGGGAACTCCTGCACTACCTGCCTGGATCTTTTAGACTGCCTGGTGGTCACCCATTTCTTTTTTGCCTGCATGCTGTTAACTTGTGGTGTGACCGCCTCCCTAAAACGTGCTATCCACATAGTTCTCTACCTCGGGAATGCACAACAGTGACTCCAGCCGCTGCTTGAGTTCTGTAACCCAGAGCTCAAGCTTTTGCAGCCAGTGACACTTCCTGCAGATGTGTTCGTCTAAGACAAATGGTACTTCCATGATTTCCCACATTCCGCAGGGTGTGCATTCCACTCGACCAAGCTGACCTGCCATACCATAACTTTAAAAACTATTACAATTAGAATTAGTAGAATAATTTACCAGTTACTCACCAACTGGCTGATTCTCCTGTATCAAAGTAAGAACCAGCTACTGGACACTGAAAAAAAAGGTAGAAAAGGAGCACCTCCTTCCCCTCTTCACTGAGCACCTTCACGCACCAAACTCCAACTTGAGCACTCTAATGCACCCAAAGCAGCACTCCAGTGCAGGCCAAAACCTCTCTGAGTCTTAGCCATGTCATTGGTACCTACATGGACCATTACAACCGGATCCTTCCCCTCCTACTGCCAGTTCTTCTCCAGCCCTGAACAGATGTCCCGAACCCTGGCACTGGGAAAGCAAAATAATCTCCTGGCTTCTCACTCTTGGCTGCAGAGAACAGTGTAGATTCCCTTGACTATACTGTCCCCTAGTACCACTACATTCCTTTTAACTACCCCCACTTGAACAGCTTCCTATGTCATGGTGCCATGATCAGTTTGCTCATTCACGTTACAGCCCTCTCTCGTTCAAACAAACTGCAAGAACCTCAAACTTGTTGCTCAATTGCAAGGGCCGAGGATCCTCCACTCTCCCCTTACCTGCCTGGCTCACAGTCACACCCTCCTGTGCCTGATCACTGACCAAATTAGATGACGCTAATCTAAGGGATGTGGCTGCCTTCTGGAACAAAGCGTCCAGGTAACTTTGCCCCTCGATACATCACAACGTCTGCAACTTGGTCTCCAGCTCATTAACTGAGCTGAAGCTCAAGCCATAGACACCTACTACAGATGCGGGTGCCATGGATTGCATTGGCATCCAGGAGCTCCCACATGCTCCAGCCATGACGCATCACCTGTCCTGCCATTTGTGTGTTAATTAAATTTATCTTTCTTAATTTATAGTTCTCCTCTTCACCAAAATCCCTCACCAAACTCCCAGTTTCACACACTACACTCAAGCAGCACTCTGAAACCCATGTATCTATCCTCTGAAAAATAATGATGAGTCAGCTCTGCTAAAGCTCAGAAACCAGTTTAAGATGGCTACTTAATTAACTAGTTAGAACTGGTCTGAGAGCGCTTGTATATCCCTGGTTAAGACTGGAAGGAATTTAACTCACCTCTTAGCAATTAACTAAAATAGTAATTTTTAGTTAAATGTAAAAAGAGATTAACCCTTAAGGTCCCCTCACCAAACTCCCAGCTTCACAATCTGTGCACTCAAGCAGCACTCAATGCAGACCAATTGATTTTAAATTCCACCAGCTGCCATAGTGGGATTTGAACAAGTGTCCCCAAAGCATTTGCCTGGGCCTCTGGATTACTAGTCCAGTGATATTACCAGTATGCCACTGCCTCCCCTGCACTGAAAAAAAATAGGAAAGAAGATTGGAACTGCTTCCCTTCCTACATTTGCCTGTTTCTGTAGAAATCCTTTTAGCCCAACTAGTCTGTGCTGGTGCTTATATTCTGAGTCCCCTCCCATTCCATCAACCTAATCTCCTCCTTTCAGCATATCTTTTCTCTCATGTTTCACTTTGAAAACACCCAAGCCTCAATCACTTCCTACATCAGCGAGTTTCACATTCTGGACATAGAGCAAGGAAATTTCTCCTCATTTCCCTATTGATTTATTTGTAACTATTTTGTATTATGGCCTCTAGTTTTAGATTCTCCCACAAACGGAGCCATTCTCTCCACATCTACCCCTGCACAATCACAGAATCACAGTGCAGAAGAGGCCCTTCAGCCCATCGAGTCTCCACTGACATGAGAAACACCTGATCTACATATCTAATCCCATTTACCAGCACTTGGCCCGTAGCCTTGAATGTTATGACATGCCAAGTGCTCATCCAGGTACTTTTTAAAAAGGATGTGAGGCAACCCGCCTCCACCACCCTCCCAGGCAGCACATTCCAGACCATCACCCTCTGGATAAAAAAGTTTTTCCTCACATCCCCCCTAAACCTCCTGCCCCTCACCTTGAGCTTGTGTACACTCGTGACTGATCCTTCAACTAAGGGGAACAGCTGCTCCCTATCCATTCATAATTTTAGCAATCTCTATGAAGTTTCTACAAAAGCTTTTCTTTTCTAAAGAGAAACATCAAACCAGCCCAATCTTACCTGGCTGCTGTAATCTCTTAGTTCTGGTACCACCCTTTTAAATCAGATTGAAACCAGAATGCTACACAGTAATAAGTGCAGCATCCTATACAAGTTCAAAAGTAAAAAAGTTACTTTTGAACGCTAAAGCTCCACCCATCTACATGGCAACATAGCCTTTATGGCTATGTTACCATGGAGATGGGTGGAGATTAAGAAGGTTCTCCAAATACTTTTAAAGTAAATTAGGGCTAACTCCTCAAACAAAACAACTCTCTGGATAGCACTTCTTTGCAAGCAGTGTAGAGACCTGATCTCCAGCTAAGTCAACCCATCTGCTATTTTATGGCTCTTACCTTTTTAGCTGTTAACACCTTAATTCAACATGGGCCCAACCTTTTCAGTGTAATAGACTCCAAGCTGCTTTAATTGCATTTATCCCATTTTCTATAGTTAAACTTTAATCTTCCCAGAAATAAACATCACATCTAAAACATTAACACAAACCATGAACTAAAGATTTGTCACAAAAGGTGACTGAGGGCATGGTTTGGGCGATAATTTTGAAAACAGGGAAGAGCAATATTAAGCCAGAAAAATTTTGAAAGAGTACCAGAATGTAGATGTGATGGCTGAAGGAAAGAACACAATCCTATCTTGCTGAGAGGAAGCTTTCATGAAGGGAATACCAAGTTATATTTGCATTTTAAATCAGTTCAATAAAAGTAAGCTTATATTAATGTTAAATTTCAAAATAACTTATGTAATTTCTTACCTTCTTTTTCTATTTTGGCTTTTCCAATTGGGATAACAAAATCCTTTGACTGGATTTCCTCAGAGACTTCAAAAGGCACACCATACATCAGTTCATTTTCCAAAAAAACAACTGCAGGATATTAATGGATGTCATGAGTATTGCTTGTTTACATATACAGAATAAATGGTGTGTCTTAAACTGATTTGTTAAACATTTACAGTTAAAAACCAGCTTCATCAAATTCCAATGGTTAGCAAAGTGGGGGGGGGCAGGAAGAGAAGAGAGGTGAGAAATTAAATAAAAATTGAGAGATGATCAAATTACAAAGCTGATGGGCTCTTGGCTGAAAAAAAGAAATCACATCCATGAACCATGAATCCATGAACATGCAGGGTTCAATGGAGTAACAGAACTAATTGGTTCCACAGTGACTACTGTTGTGTATTAAGTCAGTAATGATCAGAAAATGTCCAAGCCTGGACTAATCAACATTCAGGACTGTAAAGGATAACAAATCATGGTGCACTCTGTGGCTGCTCATCTGACAGGTCAGTTTGTGGAAATCAGCTAAGATTTTCACCCCCATTTTCGCTTTTTCTTTTAACATTCAAAGTATCTGCATCTAGATTTCCATTAAAAAAAAGGCACAAAATCAGTTTGAATAGTGCCACATTAGAAGAATACTTTGTTCATAGACCAACACAATGGCAATTGCAGTTATATTGATCCTTGCCAACAACATACATCTGAAATATTATCTTATCAAATATATTTTTTGAAAAACTTACCGGGGTTATCATCTCGGATAGCAGATTTCAGCAACCCTTTAGCATCTTCAGCACTCCAAGGACTAATCACTTTTAGCCCAGGACAGTGGCTATACCATGCTGCAAAGCACTGGGAATGCTGAGCTGCCACTCCAGCTGAAGAACCATTTGGACCTCTGAAGACAACAGGAACAGGAATTGCACCTGCTGACATGTAGTGTGTTTTAGCAGCAGAATTTATAACTTGGTCAATGGCTTGCAGTGCGAAATTGAAGGTCATGAATTCACAGATGGGCCTCAAGCCAGCCTGAGAAGTTAGTGAAAAGTTATTAAGAATTTGACCTTATTTTTCCAAGGGCATATTGCAAGACATGTTCACATGCACCAGCTTTGGCATCAGTACAGTCCCCAATATTTTGGGCTTTTAATCTCATACTCTAACACTACTGGTAATATTTCTATGTTTCAAGTCTACAGAATTATTTTATTGATGAGTAATTTATCATTTTTAGCTTTGTCATAATGATGAAGATTTGTTAACTTTCTTGCTGTTGCAAGAATGCATGTATTGGTGACAATTTTAATGCTAAACAAACAAGCCTGTTTCAGAAGAATATTTACTGTTCCATATATTAATTCCATGCACTTGGCACAGCAAATTACACAAAAAAATTCAAGGTACATACCATGGCAGCACCAACTGCAATTCCTGCAAAACCCATCTGAAAGAAAGGTGCAATGATTTTAGCATTTAGCAAGTTATTAAACACAAATTAGACATGGAATGGTTTTATAATGAAACATACCTCTGAAATAGGAGTGTCTATGATTCTCTTGTCTCCCCATTTCTTCCACAGTCCACGACTCACCTGCAAAAATAAAGTCATGAATATTTATAGCTACTTTCAGTGCTAAAGCTTTGAAGAGTTGTAGATCACCAGCTATGTCTCACCTTGTATGCACCATCATACTGTGCTACCTCTTCTCCCAGCAGAAACACAGTTTCATCTCTCTCAATCTCCTCATCCATGGCCTGGGTTAGAGCATCTCGATAGGTCAGCTAAAACGGTATGAAATCAATTATTCTTTCTGGTTATGCAGGAGGCTAGAATTTTTAAACTTGTTTATCATCAATGGGCAGAATACCCAAGGAGTCTCAAAATTATAGAAACACAGGATTGGAAAAGACAGCTGCTGTTCATCTGTATCTGGTGTCACTGCCTGGGATATATATCCTTTGATACCCCTCATATTTGTTCAAATTTTGCACCAAGTACTTAAAAGTGATCTTTTTGCTTTTCAGTTAGTTACTCTTCCTTTTACCATTTTTAAGTCTCTCTCCCATCTTCCCGAAATTATTAAATGATGTGTTTTATGGAGTATATAGCAAGTCAGTCTCTCTCAAGGAGAATAATAGTTTTGTGGAACTTCTTAAGATTGAAACGTTGCAGCTGTGAAACATGGGAGCTTCTGGGCACTAAGGCAATCCTGGACAAACACGTCTGCAGAAAGCATAAGCAGCTAGAGGAATTCCAGATCAGGATTACTGATCTGGAAGCTGAACTGCAGACACTGTACAATATAAGGGAGGAGAAATATCTGGACACTGTCTTCTAGAAGACAGTCACGTCTCTTAGAATAGGGTCACCTGTTTTGGTCAGCAGTGAGTGACAAGCGGATGTGACCACGAGCAAGACAGGTAAAGGGACCGAACAGACAGAGCAGAGGAGCCTCAGTTTTTGAAATTGTCAAAAGTTTGAGGTACTCGCAACCAATGTCTGCAAGGTGGGTGAGCAGACTGGCCTAGGCACCGTGGTGCAGAAAGCCGTTCAAGTGAGGGGGAAAAAAATGGAACGTTGTGGTAGTAGGGGACAGTATGGTGAGGGGAATTGACACTGTTCTCAGCAACAAAGAGTGACAGTCCAGAAGGCTGTGTTGCCTGCCCGGTACCAGGGTTTGGGACATCTGCTCAGGGCTGGAGAGGAAGACCCAGTTGTCGTGGTCCATGTAGGCACCAATGACATAGATAGAACAAGGAAAGAGGTTCTGCATAGTCAGTATGAGGAACTAGGCACCAAATTAAGAAGCAGAACCTCAAGGTAATAGCCACTGGAACATTACCTGAGCCATGTGCAATTTGGCATAGGGCAAATAAGATTAGAGAGATGATTGCGTGGCTTAAAGACTGGTGTGGGAAAAGTGTGTTCTGGTTCATGGGGCACTGGCACCAGTACTGGGGAATGTGGGGGCTGTACCATTGAGACAGTCTATACCTGAACCATGCTGGGACCGGTGTTCTTGCAAGCCACATTACTAGGGAAGTACTGATGGCTTTAAACTAACTGTGGGGGAAAGGAATCAAATTTGGGGAGATGTTGTAAATCAAAGAGTAGAGGCAAAGCAAGAGAGTAAGGTATTAATATGGGAAATGATAAACAGACTATAATAGATTTGTGCTCTGTCCTTTCCTAAGGGCAAATCAGCAGATAAGGCTAGAGGTTACAAAAATAGTAAAAAGAACAAAACTCAAGGCTCTGTATCTGAATGCACAAAGCATTTGAAACAAAACAAATGAACTGATAGATCAGACTCGTTTATCTCAATTTGCACTAATAGCCATTAGAGAATTGGCGACAGGACAACTAATTGGGACCTGAATATTGAAGGGTGAGACACATTTACGAAGGACAGGAAGCTAGGAAAAGGTGGTGGGGTGGTTCTGTTTATTAAAGATAGTATTAGCACAATAGAGAGGGATGACCTCAGTTCAGGAAACCAGGATATAGAAGTGGTTGGATAGAGATGAGGAATGATAAAGGCAAGAAGTCACTTGTGGGAGTGGCGTACAGGCCACCTAACAGGAGCCACATGGTAGGACAGGTATCAAAGAAAAAATAATGGGAGATTATCGTGGCAATTATCATGGAGGATTTTAATCTACTTATAGACTGGAAAAATCAAATGGCCAAAGGTAGCCTAGATGAGGAATTCAAAGAATATTTTCGGAATAGTTTCTTAGAACAGCATGTTCTGGCATCAATCAGAGAATAGACTATGCTAGACCTGGTATGGACAACCAGATAGGGTTATTTAATGACCTCATATTGAAGGGACCCCTATGTAGTAGTAGTGGGGAACAAAGAAATGGCGGAGGAACTGAATGGGTACTTTGCGTCAGTCTTCACAGTGGAAGACACAAGTGACATCCCAAAATGTCAAGAAAGTCGGGGGGCAGAGGTGAGTATAGTGGCCATTACCAAGAAGGTGCTAGGAAAACTGAAAGGTCTGAAGGTGGATAAATCACCTGGACCAGATGGATTACACCCCAGAGTTCTGAAGGAGATAGCTGAAGAGATAGTGGAGGCGTTAGTGGTGCTCTTTCAGGAATCACTGGAGTCAGGGAAGGTCCTAGAGGACTGGAAAATCATTAATGTAACCCTCCTGTTTAAGAAGGGAGTGAGGCAAAAGACGGGAAATTACAGGCCGATTAGCCTGACCTTGGTCGTTGGTAAGATTTTAGAGTCCATTATTAAGGATGAGATTTCAGAATACTTGGAACTGCATGGTAAAATTGGGCAAAGTCAGCATGGTTTCATCAAGGGGAGGTCATGCCTAACAAATCTGTTAGAATTCTTTGAGGAGGTAACGAGTAGGTTAGACAAAGGAGAGCCATTGGATATTATCTACTTGGACTTCCAGAAGGCCTTTGACAAGGTGCCGCACAGGAGGCTGCTCAGTAAGATAAGAGCCCATGGTGTTAGAGGCAAGGTACTAGCATGGATAGAAGATTGGCTGTCTGGCAGGAAGCAGAGAGTGGGGATAAGGGGGTCCTTCTCAGAATGGCGGCCGGTGACTAGTGGAGTTCCGCAGGGGTCAGTGTTGGGACCACAACTTTTCACTTTATACATTAATGATCTAGATGAAGGAACTGAGGGCATCCTGGCTAAGTTTGCAGATGATACAAAGATAGGTGGAGGGACAGGTAGTATTGAGGAGGCGGGGAGGCGGCAGAAGGATTTGGACAGGTTAGGAGAATGGGCAAAGAAGTGGCAGATGGAACATAACATGGGGAAGTGTGAGGTCATGCACTTTGGTAGGAAGAATAGAGGCATAGACTATTTTCTAAATGGGGAGAGAATTCAGAAATCTGGAGTGCAAAGGGACTTGGGAGTCCTAGTTCAGGATTCTCTTAAGGTTAACTTGCAGGTTGAGTCAGTAGTTAGGAAGACAAATGCAATGTTGGCATTTATTTCGAGAGGACTAGAATATAAAAGCAGGGATGTGCTGCTGACGCTTTATAAGGCTCTGGTCAGATCACATTTAGAATATTGTGAGCAATTTTGGGCCCCGTATCTCAGGAAGGATGTGCTGGCCCTGGAGAGGGTCCAGAGGAGGTTCACGAGAACGATCCCAGGAATGAAAGGCTTAACACATGAGGAACGTTTGAGGACTCTGGGTCTATACTCGATGGAGTTTAGAAGGATGAGGGGGGATCTGATTGAAACTTACAGAATGCTGAAAGGCTTGGATAGAGTGGATGTGGGGAAGATGTTTCCATTAGGAGAGACTAGGACCCGAGGGCACAGCCTCAGAGTAAAGGGAAGACCTTTTAGAACAGAGATGAGGAGAAACTTCTTTAGCCAGAGAGTGGTGAATCTATGGAATTCATTGCCACAGAAGGCTGTGGAGGCCAGGTCATTGAGTGTATTTAAGACCGAGATAGATAGATTCTTGATTGGTAAGGGGATCAAAGGTTACGGGGAGAAGGCGGGAGAATGGGGTTGAGAAACTTATCAGCTATGATTGAATGGCGGAGCAAACTCGATGGGCCGAATGGCCTAATTTCTGCTCCTATATCTTACGTAGCAGTGATCTTAATACGACTGAATTTTACATTCAGTTTCAGGGAGAGAAGAGGGGGTCTAAGACTAATATTTTAAACTTAGATGAAGCCATGAAAGCAGAGATAGCAGAAGTGAACTGGCAATTTAGGTGAAGGGATAAGTCAACAGAGAGACAGTGGCAGATATTTAAGGGGCTATTTCAGAATACACAGAATAGATACATTCCAACGAGAAAGAAAAATTTGAAGGTGAGGACCTTTCATCAATGGTTAACTAACAAAGTTAAGGACAGCACCAAACTTAAGGAACAAGCATATAATTACACAAAGTTGGGTGGCAGGTCAGAAGACTTGACAGAATATAAAAAACAGCAAAGAATGACTAAAAGATTAATAAGGAGGGAAAAATTAGAGTATGGGAGAAATCTAGCTAGAAATATAAAAGACAGGTAGTAAGGGTTTCTACAGATATTTAAAAAAGAAAAGGGTTAACAAAGTGAGAGTTGGTCCTACAGAAAGTAGGTTGGGGAATTAATAATGGAAAATAAGGAGATAGCAGATGAATTGGACCAGTATTTTGCATTGGTCTTCACTATAGAGGATGCAAGTAACACCCCAGAAATAACTGTAAATCAGGAACTGGAAGGGAGGGAGGACCTCAGGAAAATTAATCACCAGGGAAGTAGTACTTAGCAAAATGTTGAAACTGCAGGTTGACAAGTGCCCAGGTCCTGATGGATTTCACCCTAGGGTCTTAAAGTGGCTAGCGAGATAATTGATGCGTTGGTTTTAAATTTTCAAAATTCACTTGATTCAGGGAAAGTTCCATTAGATTGGAAAATAGCTAATGTAACTTCTTTATTCAAAATGGGAGGGAGAAAGACAACAGGAAACTATAGGCCAGTTCACTTAACATCTGTCATAGGGAAAATGTTAGAAGCTATTATTAAAGACATTATAACAATGCACTTAGGTAAATTCAAGGAGCAGAATTTTCTGCCTTCCAGCGGGTGGGCCCGACCCAATCTCCGGAGGGCGGGAAGCCGATCCCCGCCACCATTTAAAGTAGGCGGGCCAATTAAAGCCCACCCTGTGGGAAGCGCTATGTGCTTCCTGTGCAGGCGGGGGAGGGATTCCCCAAATGCGAGAGTGCGCTCTTTCACGCATGTGCACGAAAGAGCGCAAATCTCCCTGAGGCAAAGTGTTGCCTCAGGGAGATCGCTGACAGTTGTAACAGAAAAAAAACAATCCTTAACATGTCCCCTCATGTGACAATGTCACATGAGATGGGACATGTTCATAAATTGTACTGAAACTTAAAATCCCTACATGAAACCTCATCCCGCCGGTGGATGAGGTTTCATGTTTTTTCTATTTGCCGCCAGGGCTCCTGGCCTGCCTGCCAACCTCAAGGTTGGACGGGCAGGTCCTTTAATTGTTTTAATGATCCTGTCAATGGCCTCAATTGGCCATTGGCAGGTCGGCGGGCCCACAACTGATTTTGCTGCGCCCCCGCCTTCCTGAAAATTTAAATGGGGCGGGATGACGTCGGGGGTTTCCCCCAATGTCATCCCATGTCGGCAAGCAGGCCCAGCCCCCTGCTCACCGACAGGAAAATTCAGCCCAAGGTCTTCAGGCAGAGTCAACATGGTTTGGTGAAAGGGAAATCATGTTTAACCAATTTACTGCAACTCTTTGACAAAGTAACATGCGCTGTGGATAAAAGGGAATTAATGGGATGTACTGTACTTAGATTTTCAGAAGGTATTTGATAAGGTGCCACATCAAAGTTTACTGCAGAAAATAAAAGTTCATGATGTAGGGGGTAACATACTGGCATGGATAGAAGATTGGCTAATAAATAGGAAACAGAGGGCAGGCATAAATGGGTCTTTTACAGGTTGGCAAGATGTAACAAATGATGTGCCACATGGATCAGTGCTGGGGCCTTGACTCTTTACAACTTATATAAGTGTCTTGGATGAAGGGACCAAAGGCATGGTTGCTAAATTTTCTGAAGACACAAAAATAGGTATGAAAGTAAGTTGTAGAAGGGACTTAAGGAGGCTACAAAACAGTTTAGATAGGTTAGGTGAGTAGGCAAAGATATGGCAAATGGAGTATAATGTGGGAAAAGTGAAATTGTCCATTTTGGCAGGAAAAATAAAAAAACATATATCTAAATGGAGAGAGACTGCAGAGCTCAGTTTCAGAGGGATCTGGGTGTCCTAGTGCATGAATCACTAAAGGTTAGTATGAAGGTGTAGAAAGTAATTAGGAAAGTTAATAGAATATTATTGTTTATTGCAAGGGGAATTGACTGCAAGAGTAGGGAGGTAATGCTTCAGTTATACTGGGTATTGATGAGACCACATCTGGAGTACTGCGTACAGTATTGGGCTCCTTATTTAAGGATATAAATGTATTGGAAACAGTTCAGAGAAGGTTTACTAGATTAATTCCTGGAATGGATGGGTTGTCTTACGAGATAAAGTTGGACAGGCTAGGCTTGCATTCACTGGAGTTTAGAAAAGTAAGAGGCAACTTGATTGAAACATAAGATCCTCAGTGGACTTGACAGGGTGGATGTGGAAACAATGTTTCCTCTTGTGGGGTAATCTAAAACTAGGGGTCACTGTTTAAATGGGCGACCCCTTGTTTTTAAAGACAGAGATGGGGAGAAATTTTTCTCTCAGGAGGGTCATGAGTCGTTGGAACTCTCTTCCTCAAAAGGCAGCGGAGGCAGAACCTTTGAATAATTTTAGGCAGCGGTAGATAGATTCCTGATAAGCAAGGGAATGAAAGGTTATTGGGGGTCGGCAGGAATGTGGAGTTGAGGTTAAAATCAGATCTGCCATGATCTTATTGAATGGTGGAGCAGGCTCAAAGGGCTGGGCGGCCTACTCCTGCTCCTAATTCATATGTTTGTATGAAATACAGCTCAACAGCACTGGACAAACGCAGGTCATCTTTCCAAGCTGAAAATGGCACAGGCAGATTCGTAGGAATTGTTATAGCACAGGAGGAGGCCATTCAGTCCATCATGCTTGTGCCAGCTCTCTGCAAGAGTGCTCAACTAGTCCCACTCCCGCACCTTTTTCCCATAACCCAGCAAATTTAGGAAGTGAAAATTTAGAATTCAATTAACAAATCACTAATTGAGAGTTGTTTTAAAGACAAGATATTTTCCACCATTGAAACTACTCATCCATTCAATCAATAGTACTTTTGTTAAAAATGGTATGAAATTGAACAAAAGATTCCCAAAGGCTTACATTTTAATTAAACAATATTTTGAAACATAGGGGTTCTATTTTTAAGAGATAGTCCAAGCAGTCTGAAGTCAGGGCTTGTCAATTTTGTTGTTTGAGTGACATTTCAGGACTTCACATTTTCATTAGTAAAACCGGTGTACGTTTTGGCCAATTTGCTTTTTTATTGGCTATACACAATGACAGCTCTACAGCACATTTGTCCACAGACAGAAGGCAGCAATGTTCAATGTAGATTCCTACTTAAAGATATGGAAACACTTTGACACTAGCAGTTAACATCCAATAATACCATTTAAAAGCTGAGAAACTTGAAAATAAATACACCATACAGGGAGAGTGCAGGGAAATAGAATTGGCACAGACACCCAAGCCACACATCCATTCTGCAATTTTCATGATTCAATCTGTGCTAATGCAATGCTGCTGAAGATGAATCCCACAAAAAAAAAACTGGGGTTCCAATATACACAAAGCTTCACTAAATTTAAAATGCCAAGATGCGTTTCACACTAAGGCCACAAATTTCCCAATTCAATGATTCTGTCTTTTTCTTTTAGGAATTCTCTCAATGATTAGCAGTTTTTAACATGGACTAGCCCAACATTCTTCTTTGGATTTTGAAATTTACCACACAGTTAACAAAGTTACTTCAAACATTTGTTTACATGAAAAATTGCAAAATTACTAGAAAGGCAGCTATTTTAAATTACTCTCAAACGGGGGTCTGCAGGACTTAACAAAAACAGAATTACCTGGAAAAACTCAGCAAGTCTGGCAGCATCGGCGGAGAAGAAATCAGTCAACGTTTCGAGCCTCCATGGCCCTTCGGCAGAACTGCAGCATAGTTTCAACAAGGGAGAAATATAAATTGGTTTAAGGTGGGTGGGGGGCGGGGGGGAAGAGACACATTGAGGGTGTGGTGTGAGCAGATAATCAAAAGATGTCAGAGACAAAAGGGTCAAAGAGGTGTTGAAGATGGTGGTCTTTGTCTGAGAAAAGTGCTAATTAAGAATGGAATACAGGATATTCAAAGTACAGCTCTAGTGGGGGTGGGGTGGAAAGACTAAAGGTTTTAGTTTTAGATTTAAATTCTTTCCCCACCTATTTCCATTATTTTTAAATCTAAAACTAAAACCTTTAGTCTTTCCACCCCACCCCCACTAGAGCTGTACTTTGAATATCCTGTATTCCATTCTTAATTAGCACTTTTCTCAGACAAAGACCACCATCTTCAACACCTCTTTGACCCTTTTGTCTCTGACATCTTTTGATTATCTGCTCACACCACACCCTCAATGTGTCTCTTCCCCCCCGCCCCCCACCCACCTTAAACCAATTTATATTTCTCCCTTGTTGAAACTATGCTGCAGTTCTGCCGAAGGGCCATGGAGGCTCGAAACGTTGACTGATTTCTTCTCCGCCGATGCTGCCAGACTTGCTGAGTTTTTCCAGGTAATTCTGTTTTTGTTTTGTTTTGGATTTCCAGCATCCGCAGTAGCTTTTAGCTTTTTGTTTTTATGTCTGCAGGACTTGTCTACGCCAACCCCTGCAAAAGACAAATGTTTTCAGAATCCTTGCCAAAAGAATGTTCTTGGGCGGTGTTAACAGATTAGTTAGCCACTAATGCCCATCTCATGCGTGGCTTTTGTAGAAGCCTAGATTATAATTAATTCCCAATGCAAAGCTAAAGCGGCAAATGCCTACCTGAAGGCTCTCGCACCAGTTACATGTCTACTTTTGCATCAGCCCAGAATTGGGTTACACAGAGCAAAAAGTAAAAGAACAGCCACAAAACTACAACAAATTGCTTCCAATTCCAATTTTCGCGAGGTGGGTATGAGTTCGGAAATGCAGAGATTAATGGCAGCACCGGTAAACATGTCAATCTAAAAGTCCTACAATTCTTAACTAAATGATCAGCAGGGATAACTGGCTCCGATACAATAATAACAATAATAAGTTCCTCTCATTCGCCAATGATAAAGCAGTGACCGAAAGTGACCCTGGTTTTACCTGCACGGCAGCAAGCGCTGATCGATGGAAGTCCCTCCGTGATAACACGCCAAAAGCATTCTGCATAAACAAAGACAACTCAGCGTTACTGCACGAACACAATCCCAGAGATCACTACTATTAACCGATAAGATGCAGAGGGCATCCCTCATACCTTCCAACCACAGAAAAGACCCCTGAGCGCAGCCATCTTTTTAACGTCCTTCAAGAACACCAACTAATTGCATTTCTTGTCCAATCAGCGGGCACGACACTAACTGTGACCCGCCCTTCTCAATATCTAGCCAATAGTGGTGCGCGTTACAGAGGCGGTACTCGTCGTCTTTGGAGAGTGTGGGGGACACAGCGTGACCCCGCCCACTGACCATCAGTGACCCTCAGGCCCCACCCCCGGCTACGCAAGGTCCGGCCCCGTTGCCCAGGACCCAGGCCCCGCTTCCTGCCCGCTGCCCGAGGCCGCGCCCTTACCCCGGGCCCCGCGCCCCCGGCGGAAAGGGTCGCAGGGCTGCGAAGTGTTTTGGAGGAAATTACATTTCACATTTAAACCCGTCGAGCCGCCGCCCACATCTCGCTCCGTGACCAGAGACAACGAGCAACCGTGGTGTAAACTGTCCCCTTATCCAAGAATTAGAATGAGGAAACAAAACACAGCTTCTCCAGGAAATTGGGTGACATGGTGGTTCCAGCCCCTAACCCTCCAGTGTCCAGCAGAGACAGGGAAAGAGAGCATTGGGTGCATTCCCACTAAAGTTTATTTAACATGCTTCAAAGAAGACAGCATCAAACTGAATTGTACCAATGAAAGGAACAGTGGAAAGCTCGTAGACTTGGAAATATATAAAAAGCAAGAATTGGGATATTTTTCAGTTCTCTGAAGGCGGGTCCGTCTTACAGGAGCGCGACCTCCATTAGAGGTAGGCAAGGAGGCGGGTCCCAAACCCACCCCAGCCAGAACAGAGATCAAACTCCATGTTTTGTTTTTGCAAAAATATATTTTATTCATAAAAGTTCTGATGATGAGTCATTCTGCCAATAGAGCTACTGGCCTGTGATTGGCTGGCAGCTCTCGACAGGTGGGACTCCTGCCCCTTGGGTTCTTGATCCCTGGGGAAGGCCCATCACTGGTCTCAAAAGTGCCTAAAAGGAACAAGATGTAGCAGGTGTTCTTGAAAAGAGGCGAGACAGAGCTCTCACCTGATCTCCACCCTGTGGTTGAGACTCCCATTGCCTCTACAAGATTCTGTCTTGTACCTTTCACAGTGAAGGATGAGGACAAAATACCAGTGGTACAGCAAGGGGAGGGAAGTAGTAAATTTCATGGTACTGGTTACAGGAGGCAGGTATGGTGGGGATGGAAGGTGAAATTTTGCCATTGTTGCAGGGATCAGTGGTTGTGACATCAATTCTCAATACTGGAAGATTCTCAGACAATCCTTCCATCCATTGTTATGGGGAGGCAATGGCGTAGTGATATTGTCGCTGGACTATTAATCTAGAGACCCAGGGTTATGCTCTGGAGACCCGGGTTCTAATTCCGCCACGGGGAATTTGAATTCAATAAAAATTGGGAATTAAATGTCTAATGATGACCATGAAGCCATTGTTGATTGTTGTAAAAACCCATCTGGTTCACTAATGTCCTTCAGGGAAGGGAAATCTGCTGTCCTTACCTGGACTACATGTGACTCCAGACCCACAGCAATATGGTTGACTCTTAAATGCCCTCTTAACAAGGGCAATTAGGGATGGGCAATAAATGCTGGCCTAGCCAGCGACGCCCACATTCTATGAATGAATGAAAAAAAGGTCAGAAGGGAAGCTGTTTGCTTGTGATTGCAGTGTTTAGCTCCATTTGCTCCTCAGTCTGTACAGTCATTACAGCACAGAAGGACACCATTTCTTGAGTGATGGAGACCATGTAGGATCTCTGTAGGGCAATCTAGTCAATCCCATTCCCTGGTTCTATCCTCGAAATCATTGTCTCCACTTTCATCATCCTCTAGGCACCAAGTTCCAGATTATTACCTCTCAATATGGAAAAAAATTCTTGCTCACATCCCCCCTGCATCCTACATCTCTTGTGCCACCTAGTCCTTGTACCATCAGCTAATGGGAACAGCTTTTCTTTGTCCACCTAACCTAAGCCTGTCACAACCAAATCTCAATCTTTCAAGAACAACCCCAGATTCACCAACCTACCCTTGTATACCACATCCTTGAACCTTTCTGTTAAATCTCCTCTGCACCTTCTCAAGGACCCTCGCATTCTTCTTAAACTGTGATGATGATGTCCAGATGCAGCAAGACTTAAACAACACCCAGACTTGCACTGATAAATTACAATTAACATTTGCACCACCCGAGTGTCAGATATTGACCATCTCAACAAGAGAGTCCAATGACCTTCCTATGACATTCAGTGGCATCACTATCGTTGCATTCACTACCATCAATTTGTGTGGGTCAACATGGTAGCAGCCATGATCTTATTGAATCATGGAGCAGGCTTGAGGGGCTGAGTGGTCTACTGCTGCTCCTAATTCATCAAAAATTGAACTAGAACAGCCAGGTAAATTATGAGACTACTGAATCAGGTCAGATGCTGAATATTCTGTGGTGAATGGCTCACTCCTGACTTCCCAAAACCTCAATAACACCAACAAGGCAAAGGTCAGGAGTGTAGTAGAATACTGTCTACTTGCTAGGATTGATGCAGCTCTAACATCACTCAAGAACGTGACCACTATTGCAGGCATAGCAATTCACGTGACTGACATCCCATCCACAGTTTGTTTGTTTCATATCTTCACACTTTTTTTTCCCCCTCTGGAGAATAGTGTGGAAGTATTGGAAGGATTAGCAGCCTGATTATCAACCTGTTGAATTCCTGTGGCCAACAAACCCTAGAGTGGTACTTGAACCCAGACCCTCTGGCTCAGAAGTCAGGGCCAGATGAAATGTACCCTGGGCTGTTAAATGAAGCCAGGGAAGAAATTGCAGAGGGTCTGACCATCATTTTCCAATCCTCACTGGATACAGGTGAGGTGCCGGAGAAGTGGAGGTCTGATAATGTTGTGCCTTTATTTAAAAAGGGAGCGAGGGTTAGATCGAATAATTACAGGCCAGTTAGTCTGACCCCTGTGGTGGGCAAATTATTGGAATCAATTCTGAGGGACAAGGTAAACTGTCTCTTAGAAAGGCCTGGATTTACCAAGGACAGTCAGCATGGATTTGTTAAGGGAAGGTCTTGTCTGACTAATTTGATTTTTTTTTGAGGAAATAACAAGGAAGATTGATGAGGGTAGCACAGTTGATGTGGTCTACATTTTAGCAAGGCTTTTGACAAGTTCTCACATGGCAGACTGGTCAAAAAAACTAAAAGCCCATGGGATCCAGGGGAATGTAGCAAGCTGGATACAAAATTGGATCAGTGGCAGGAAACAAATTGTTGATGGGTGTTTTTGTGACTGGAAGGCTGTTTGCAGTGGAATTCTGCAGGTCTCAGTACTAGGTCCCCTGATTTTTGTGGTATAAAGTAATTTGGATATAAATGTAGGGAGTATGATCAAGAAGTTTGCAGATGACACAAAAAATGGCAGCGTGGAGGATAGCTGTAGACTGCAGGAAGATGGATCAATGGACTGGTCAGGTGGGCAGAAAAGTGGCAAACAGAATTCAACCCAGAGAAGTGTGAGGTGATGCGTTTGGGGAGGTCAAACAAGGCAAAGGAATACACAATAAATGGGAGGACACTGAGAGACGTAGAGGAAGTGAGAGGCCTTGGAGTGAATGTCCACAGATCCCTGAAGGTAGCAGCCATGATCCTATTGAATCATGGAGCAGGCTTGAGAGGCTGAGTGGTCTACTCCTGCTCCTAATTCATATGTTCGTATGTATGTAGGGCAAGTTGATAAGGTGGTTAAGAAGGCATATGGAATCCTTTCATTTATTAGCCGAGGCATAGAATATAAGAGCAGGGAGATTATGCTGGAACGTATAAAACATTAGTTAGGCCACAACTTGAGTACCGTGTGCAGTTCTGGTCACCTCATTACAGAAAGGATGTAATTGCATTAGAGTGGGAACAGAGGAGATTTACGAGGATGTTGCCAGGACTGGAAAATTGTAGCTGTGAGGAAAGAATGGATAGGCTGGGGTTGTTCTCCTTGGAACAGAGGAGGCTGAGGACAGATTTGATTGAGATGTACAAAATTGTGAAGGGCCTGCATAGAGTGGATGGGAAGAACCTATTCACTTTAGCAGAGAGGTCAGTGACTGGAAGCCATGGATTTAAAGTGATTGGTGGAAGGATTAGAGAGGAGATGAGGAAATATTTTTTCACCTAGAGGGCTGTAAGGGCCTGGAACTTACTGTCTGAAAGGGTAATAGAGGCAGAAACCCTCAACCCATTTAAAAGGTGTCTGGAGATGCAGCTGAAGTGCTGTAACCTGCAGGGCTATGGGCCAAATGCTGGAAAGTGGGATTAGGCTGGGTTGCTTGTTTTTCAGCAGGCGGAGACACGGTGAGCTAAGTGGCCTCTTTCTGTGCTGTAAATGTTCTATTACCAACCGAGCCACAAGACCTCTATAGCTCCAGAGTGTATCATGTACAAGAGGTACTGCAGAAGATCGTGAAGGCTTCTTCAGCAATGCTTCTCAAACTCCTGATCTCCACTGCCTAGAAAGGCAAGTGCTTGGGAACACCATCACCACCAGGTTCCCCTCTAGGTTACACATCATACTGATTTGGGCTTATATTGTCTTTTCTTCATTGTTGCTCGGTCAAAATCCTGGAACTCCCTTCATAACAACATTGTGGAACACCTTCAACACATGGACTATAGTGGTTTAAAAAGAAGGCCCACCATCACCTCCTCAAGGGCAACTAGCTGCTGCTGCTTGTTGCTACTCCTACAGGAGATCTGCTGTCATGGTATGTCACGCTCTGATCAAATGGCCAAAATGCTGACATTTTTTTTCTGGATGTCACTTAAGAGTTCTTTTTGCTCTTGCAATTTCAAGCACCTATTCATTTGTCTTAACTCAAAGGCCTCTATTTTCTTCCACAGATCTTTACTTATTGACCAGGTTTCACAGGAAAGTGGATGGAATGTAACATCTTTTTCCCTTGTTACACACTTGAGTTTTCTTGTTAACACATTCTTCATCTTCAAGATATTACTCCTGGCTGTCTCTATCCTTCATATGAGTGACATCTCATCTGTCAACTTCTGTTATAATTTGTCCAAAACAAACTTATCTATCGTGTCTATTTATGGAACTAGAGATGGGTAATAAATGCCAGTCTTGTTAGCGACAGCCCATCCAGTGAATTAAAAAAAAATTCTGGGTAGATCGTTGACCTGAAACGTTAACTCTGTTTTCTTTCCACAAATGCTGCCAGACCTGCTGAGTATTTCCAGCATTTTCTGTTTTCATCCCAGCTTCTCAATTCTCTGTATGTGACTGAAGTCCTGCACCCTTGTTCCATTCTATTAAATCTCCTCTCAAGTCTCTTCAAGTGTTTATAATATGAATCGTAGAAAGGGAGAAAACCTTAAATTTGATACCGAAACTCGAATCATTCAATAATAATCAAATTATAAACATGAACTTTATTTTATTCATGGGATGTGGACGTTGCTGGTTAGGCCAGCATTTATTGGCCCTCCCTAATTCCCTTGTTCAGAAGGCATTTAAGAGTCAACCACATTGCTGAGGGTCTGGGGTCACATGTAGGCCAGACCAGGTAAGGACAGCAGATTTCCTTCCCTAAAGGACATTAGTGAACCAGATGGGTTTTTCCAACAATGGTTTTGTGGTCATCACCAGAGTTTTAATTCCAGATTTTTATTGGATTCAAATTTCACCATCTGCCATGGTGGAATTTGAACCCAGGTCTCCAGAGTATTATCCTGGGTCTCTGGAACACTAGTCCAGTGACAATACCACTATGCCACTGCCTCCCCACTAAACTCCACTTACAACAAGCACAAAGACGGCAGCTCCACTGAGGGCAGCTAGTCGCAGAGTGTGAACTTGGGAATTTGAATTTCAGCTAGTATAAACAAAGGTGGTCTTGCTAAGTGCACAAAGTAAGCAAGCACAAAGAAAACAGCTCGTCACTTACTGCAGCTAGTCACAGAGTGTGAACCTGGGAATTTGGTGAGTAAGGGATTTTGGTGCAGTGAGGGAAGAGGGAAGCAGGTAAATGATTGGTTGGTGAGTATTTTGCTCATTTATCTTTCAATACTCAAGTAATTTATTAGTAATTGTAAGGTTTTATTAGTATTAGTAAGATTTACTTGCACTAGTAGAGCTCATTGGCAATAATAGGGTTTATTAATTATAAATTACTTACAAAAATAATAATTAATTGAAACAAAACAATGATGGCAGGGCATGTGATGTGTTGTGAGAGTTCCTGGACACAAGTTGATCTAAGACAACCACATCTGTAGTAAGTGTCAGAGGCTTTGGCTTAGAATCATTGAACTAGAAGCTCAGCTGCAGACACTGCGATGCATCATGGAGGGGGAAGTTACCTGGAGACTTTGTTCCAGGAAATGGTCACACCCCTTAGGTTAGGGTCTTATGACTTGATCAGTGGTTAGGGACAGGAGGGTGTGACTGCAAGTGAGACAGGTAAGGGGATGGAGAGGTAGATGTGGAGTAGCCTCAACCCTTGCAATTGTCCAATAGGTTTGAGGTTCTTGCTGCTTGTGGCAGACAAAAGCTGGGGCTACAGGGTGGAGGAGTGAACTGACCATGGCACTATGGTACAGGAAGCCATTCAGTGTGAGTTCAGACAGTTGTCTTGCCTACCCAATGCCAGGGTTTGAGACACTTGCTCAGGACTGGAAAGGGACTTGCAGTGGGAGGGGAAGGATCCAGTTGTCGTGATCCATGTTAGTACTAACAACATAGATATGACTAGGAAAGAGATTCTGCTTTGGGATTATGAGCAACTAGGGGCTAAATTAAAAAGTAAAACCTCATTGGGCCACAAGCAAATTAGTGTAGGGTAAATAAGATTGGAGAAATTAAAGTGTGGATCAAAGACTGGTATGGGAGAAATGGGTTTTGATTCATGGAGCACTGGCACTAGTACTGGGGAAAGTGGGAACTGTACCATTGGGATGGGCTTAACCTGAACTGTGATGGGACCAGTGTTTTGGCGAGTCATATAACTAGGGTGATAGAGTGGGCTTTAAACTAAATAGTGGGGGTTGGGATCTTGTGAGAGAGGATGTAGGAAACCAAAGGGTAACAACGAGGTACTAGAGCAGGGTAGTGATTTGGGTAAAGAAAACCAGAGTGTGGCAGGACGGGGCAAAGAGCACAAACTTAAGAGTGCATCAGCAGATAAGGCCAGAGAGTGCAAAAATGGTAAAAAGACAAAGTTAAAGGCTCTGTATCTGAATGTGCGCAGAATTCACAACAAAATAGATGAATTGTTAGCACAGAAATAAATATGTATCACTGATAGCCATCACAGAGACATGGTTGCAGGATGACCAAGGCTGGGACCTGAATATTGAAGGGTATTTGACATTTCAAAAAGATAAGAAGCTAGGAAAAGATGGTGGGGCTGCTCTGTTAATTAAGAATTAACAGTAGTAAGAGATGACCTTAGCACGAAAGAGCAAGATGTAAAATCAGTTTGTATCGAGATAAGAGGAAAGGTAAGAGGTCATTTGTGGGAATAGTTTATAGGCCCTCTGACAGTAGTTACACTGTAGGACAGAGTATACAGCAAGAAATAAATGGGGCGTGTAAGAAACATATTGGAATAATCATGGAGATAAAAACAAAAAACTGTGGATGCTGGAAATCCAAAACAAAAACAGAAACAGAAATACCTGGAAAAACTCAGCAGGTCTGGCAGCATCGGCGGAGAAGAGCACAGTTGACGTTTCGAGCCCTCATGACCCTTCAACAGAACAGAACCCCACCCCCCCTTAAACCAGCTTATATTTCACCCCTTTCCTATTTTTACTTAGTTCTGTTGAAGGGTCATGAGGACTCGAAACGTCAACTGTGCTCTTCTCCGCCGATGCTGCCAGACCTGCTGAGTTTTTCCAGGTATTTCTGTTTCTGTTTTTGTTTTGGAATAATCATGGGTGACTTTATTCTAGACGTAGATTGGGTAAATCAGATTGGCAAAGGTAGCCTGGAAAATGAGTTCATAGAGTGTATGCGCGACAATTTCTTAGGGCAAAATGTTCTGAAGCCAATTAGGGAGTAAGCTATTCCAGACTAGGTAATGAGCAATGAGACAGGATTAATCAATAACCTCATGGTAAAAGCCTTTAGATGACAGCAGTCATAACATGACAGAATTTCATGTTCAGTTTGAAGGGTCTAAGACTAGTGTTTTAGACCTGAATAAAGGTAATTATAAAGTTTTGGAAACAGAACTAGCTAAAATTAACTAGGAAAACTAGTTTAAAAGGTAGGACAGTAGAGATGCAGTGGCAGACTTTTAAGGAGATGGCTGAATAAAGATGTTAAGAATTGTATCAAATTGAAAGAAACACTGCACAAATCTGTAAAGATTATTGGTACGTCAGAAGATTGGGCAGATTTTAACAACCAGCATTGAATGACTAAAAAAAATAAAGAGGGAGAAAGCTGAGTATGAGAAAAAGCTAGCTAGTAATATAAAAACAGATAGTGAGAGTTTCCGCAAGTATTTAAATAGAAAAAGAGTAACTGAAGTTAGTATTGGTCCTGTAGAGAGTGAGTCTGGGGAATTGATAATGGAAAACAAGGAAATACTGGAGGTGTTGAACAGGTATTTTGTGTCTGTCTTCACTTAGAAAACTTCCCAAAGATACTAGAAAATCAAAAGGTGAATAAGAGAGAAGAACTTAAAACAATCACCACTGCTAGGTAAAAGGTGCTGGGAAAACTATTAGACCTAAAGGCTGACAAGTCCCCAGGACCTGATGGCCTGCATCCTAAGGTCTTAAAAGAAGTGGGTGCAGAGATAGTAGATGCATAGGTTATAATCTTCCAAAATTCTTTAGATTCTGGGAGGGTCCCAGTGTATTGTAAAATAGCCAATGTAACACTTTTATTCAAGAAAGGAGGGAGACAGAAAGCAGGAAACCACCGGCCAGTAGCCTAATATCTGTCATAGGAAAATTGCTAGAATCCATTATTAAGGAGGTCATAGCAGGATACTCAGAAAATCATAATGTGATCAGGTAGAGTTAACATGGCATTGTGAAAGAGAAATAGTATTTAACTAATTTATTTCATGTTTTTGAGAAAGTAACAAGCAAGATGGATAAAGGGAAACTTGTAGATGTGGTATACTTGGATTTCCAAAAGGCATTTGATAAGGTGCCTACACAAGATAAGAGCACATGGTGTAGGTGGTAACATATCAGTACTGCAGCCTCAACAATTTGCAATCTACATCAATGATTTAGAAGAAGGGACTGAATGTATGGTAGCTAAGCTTGCCGATGACACCAAGATAGGTAGGAAAGTAAGTTGTCAAGTAGAGATAGAGAATCTGCAAAAAGGATATAGACATGTTAAGTGAGTGGACAAAAATTTGGCAGATGGAGTACAATGTGAGAAAATGTGAACTTGTCCACTTTGGCAGGAAGAATGAAAAAATAGAATACTATTTAAGTGGAGAGAGATTGCAGAATTCAGTGGCACAGAGGGATCTGGTTGTCCTGGTACATGGGTCACAAAAGGTTAGTATGTAGGTACAGCAAATGATTAGGAAAGCAAATGGAATGTTGACATTTATTGCAAGGGGAATAGAATATAAAAATAGGGAATTTTTACTGCAGCTGTACAGGGCATTGGTGAGATCATATCTGGAGTACTGTGTACAGTTTTGGTCTCCTTATTTGAAAAGGGATATAATTGCGTTAGAAGCAGTACAGAGAAGGTTCCATCGACTTCTTCCTGAGATGAAGGGCTTATCCTATGAAGAAAGGTTGAACAGGTTGGGCCTGTACCTTTGAGGTTAGAAGAATGAGAGGTGATCTTATTGAAACATTTAAGATCCTGAGGGGACTTGACAGGGTAGATACCAGGTTGGCGTTTCCACTCACGAGGGAGACTAGAATTAGGCGACAGAGTTTAAGAATAAAAGATCTCCCTTTTAAGGCTGAGATTAGGAGAATTTTTTCAGTTAGTATGTGGAATTCTCTTCCCCAGAGAGGTCATTGAATTTATTCAAGGCAGAGTTAAGACAGATTTTTAATAAACGAGCGAGTCGAGGGTTATGGGGGAAGTCGGCGGGGGGTCGGATGGGGCAGATGGCAAAGTGGAGTTGAGACCACAACCAGATCTTATTTACTGGTGGAGCAAGCTCGAAGGGCAAAGTGTTCCTATGCAACAGTAATATATTCAAATCCATTCTTGAAATCGTATTTTACAATTACATTTCATTGCACTTAATATTTATCTTGCTTCTAAATTATATGCTTGGGTTTGAAATTATAATATTGTATAACTTTTTCAGGTTTAGAAGCACTCGAGTTGGTTTCTCGTTTGGATGAGTGGATAATTGCCAAAGCAATAGGAGGAAATCATCTGGAAGACGTAAAGCTGATATACTGTGCACATTTGCCAGCTGCTTGTCTGATTTCAGACAACTACAGATAACGGTAATGACGTTGTATTTTGAGTCACTCATCCTTTCTGTCACTTGTTATAATTATCATTGCAAATTTTCTAATATAGATTATTTTATTTTAGCTTGATAAGTGCAAAGTTTTTAGAAGATACGTCATTCGCAGCTGTAAATACCCGCACTAATAGTTTCATTCTTCAGTGATGCAGACTTTTCAATGGAGCCATTCATTTAAGCATTTATGTGTAGCCAAGTTAATGTAGTTTACTTTAATTGCTTGGATATCTGGAAACCATATTGTTGCAGTTTGCCCGGAGGAGATCTGCTACTTGTAACTTGTATGATGGCCAGCTTTTGAATCAGTTTTCAAAGGCTTTTTTGAACCGAATTACCTCTATTATTTAAATATTAGAGCACTATTCTGGTCTGACTGATGCATTTGGAAGGCTTCTGAACCATTTAGGCACTGCTTCGGGGCTGTAATTTAAATTTAGGTGTCAAGAATATATTTTAAGATTTGAAATTCCCTCTAATATCTCTGGATTTCCCTCCTTAAACCTCCCTCGAATTGCCACTTTTGTTTCTCTCTCTGAGTGAGTCCTCATTTTGATCATAAACAATACCGCCTTTATCAAAGATGGCGGCGCCCATTTCAAAGTGGCACAGTTTGATCGTGCCCAATACGCATGTTCGCCGTCTGCACGCATGCGCGGAGCTGGCGCTAGTTGTGCGGCTCCGCGGAGAGGGCGCTGAGCTTCGATCAAACAGACTGGAGCGGATGGATAATGGAGACTGGGGCCAGGCGGTAAGGCCAGGCGGCGGGGTCTGCCCCTTAGTCTGATTTTGAAGCTTGCCTCTCATTGGGGGAGGGGGTGTGTCTCCGGGCCGTAGCGACCCGGGGCTCAGTTTAGGGAGTGAGTCGGAGGTGCTGCGTGGCGGTCGGCCCCCGGCTCTGAACACTGACCCTCCTGAGGCTGTGGCTGCTGCTCACTGGTGCTCGTAACGCCGAGGCGAGCGCCTTGTGGCTGCTGCTACCTCTCCGCCCGTCAAGCCTGATGTTTGAGCCAATGTCAGGACATCAGGAGGGAAAACAGATGGGGAAACGTAGAGATTGGTTTCATATCTCAGAGACTCGTATATAACCCTCCCCCCCACCCCCACTCTCCTCCAGCGTCTGAACCAGGGAGGTTCTTTTGGCAAATGGATTAATTTTGCATCATGTATTAATGTTAATCTGGCTTTGATCCCATTGCACGCCCCCTACCCATTCGTCTTTGAGGTGTCTCGTTTAAAGATGAGATAAAGTGAAGTAAAGGACACGTTTGTTTTGATGAATTTGCCTGTACATTGTTGGACCTTGGTACATTATTATTTTTCGCACAATGTGATCTCATGTATGTTAGTTAAGCAAATATAGTATATTGCAATGATCTGATTGTGTATAACAATCTCGAGAGAGCCAAAATTACCCAAGCAATACTACATACTAATACTTAAGGATGAGTGTGGAAAAAATAAACTTTAAAATACGAAATTCTATTCAGCGTTTGGGTCTAGAGAATAACTAATTTAATTTGAATTTGGTGGGTCCCATGGTTGTGGAGTTTCAACATTAGACGTTCTTTGTTCTTGGGACGTCGGTTTGCACAACCGTCACCCTAAATGGTGTGGGTGCGAGATTTTTATTCCACTAAAATGTCACTCGGGGATTGAATAAATGAAACACATTGAAAAAGGTTTCAGTTTTAAATAATTAGGTACGACAGTTAAGTTTGATTGTCAGAATGTGGTAATATGGACAAAGCATTTTGTGGGATAACTTCATGTCCTAGTTCTATTTATTTTTCTATTTCAGATGGCTGATCCAGTCACCCTTAATGTAGGAGGACACTTGTATTCAACATCAATATCCACGCTAACTAGATACCCAGACTCCATGTTAGGAGTAATGTTTAGGGGAGATTTCCCCACTGCCAAAGACTCTCAAGGAAACTACTTCATTGATAGAGATGGACCTCTCTTCAGATATATCTTGAATTTTTTAAGGACTGCAGCTCTGACATTACCTCATGGCTTTAAAGAAATTGACCTCCTGAGAAAAGAGGCTGATTTTTATCAGATAGAGCCTTTGATTCACTGCCTGAATGACCCCAAGCCCCTTTACTCATTAGACACTTTTGAGGAGGTGGTGGAACTGTCCAGCACCCGCAAACTTTCCAAATATTCGAATCCAGTAGCTGTTATAATCACACAACTGACTATCACTACTAAAGTTCACTCATTGCTGGAGGGTATCTCAAACCATTTCACAAAATGGAATAAACACATGATGGATACTAGAGACTTCCAGGTGTCCTTCACATTTGGACCCTGTGATTATCACCAGGAGGTGTCTCTTCGTGTTCATCTGATGGAGTACATTGCAAAGCAAGGCTTTACCATCAGAATGACAAGGGTACACCACATGAGTGAGAGAGCAAATGAGAACACTGTGGAACACAACTGGACCTTTTGTAGATTGGCACGAAAAACTGAAGACTGACCATCCTTACAATGCTACATGATGTAACTACACGATGAACAGTAATGGATATATGGCAATTTAATTGAATACCCAGGTAACCATGTCCTGATGCAAGCTCTACAATTCCTATTTTAAAGTTACTTTTTGTACAATAGCAAAATATTCCTATGCATACTATAACCAAATGATTGTTGAAATAAGGTATTAAATGTGTAAGATGTATATTCCTTTATTGAAGTTTTATGATTAACTTTTTAACAGTACCTAATGTATTTTCCTTAAGAAAATCTAAATCTATAAAGTTGATGTAGCTTTTTCTTGTTCGTTCTCGCCATGTACTTATGAAATAAATGTTAGAATATATCAAAATCTTGTCTTTGTGCATGTTTCTTGTGACATAATTAAAGGTTTTGATGTATAAAATTTACCTAGCCAACATAGTTTTAAGCTGATCAGTAAAGTGCATTCAAATTAATATAACGTGAGCTGACTTTATAATTTGGGAGATTTCATGTGATACTCTCGTGCAAGTTTAACTTTGCTTATGACCTTTGCAAAATCCTCAATTTTACAGCATGAGCCGTTCACCTTTAGGTCCAGTGCAAAATCAGATCATACACTCCATTTTTACCAAAACTTTCAGCCTTTAAGAATATAATAATTGCATACAAAAATACTACAAGAAACAGTTCACCATTAAATTTTGTGCAATGTGTCACTGTTTCTTATATTTTTGAGTTGATGTTTCTGCAGCAACCATACAGAGAAATTTTTTTTTTGCATTGCTTGACTAAGCCTTCGTAGCATTGAGATTTGTCCTTACCTGCACTATATAGCTGAGTAAGGGAGTCCTAGCTAGTTTTGTTTTTATACAACCACAATAATTGAGCATTTATGTAGCAATTGGCCAATATAATGTGCATTAAGTTTCAGTGCAAACACACACTTAGATTACGACCAATGTCGTTTTAAGTCTGATAAAAATGCTGAATGAAGATTTAGCGCCACCAGGAATTTTACTTAGCATGGTGTACTGTAAACTACCATTTATTACTTTTTAATCAGAGTATTATTGAAGCAGTATTACTCAAACTAATTTATTTGATAGGTTTGGGAATTTGGAACTGAATGGGATTCATATGAAGAAACAATAAGCGTGTTTAGGGTGGCATATTACATGTGAAAATGAGTACTCACCTATACAGAGTTGAATTGACATTTTAATTCTCTACATTAACCAAATAGTTCAAAGTAACTTTGTCTATTATTGAATTATGAGCCTCGTGATGCCACTTCTATCATCATTGATTTTAGGTTGTGCTGTTTTGAATTTCTAGTATGCAGTCAGTGTCTGTTGTATGGTTATCTCATGCATGAGGAATCTCCTCAGGCGTTAGCAGGGCATTTTGATCAGCAATCTGATGTATATTTTCAAGATATTAGAATTTCGACTAAAGTGAAATTTTGTTGAGTTAAATCCATTGGCAATTATGAGTTCTGCTTTCCAGTCTTGCAAACTTGCATATACTTCAAAAAGACAAGCATCCCTGCAACTATAACCCAGCAGGTGGAGAGGTTTGCTGGGGAAGGGGGAAAAATGAGACTACGTACCTTAAATATGATATTTGGTTCTCAGAAAAAAAATTGGTAATGAAAGAAACATTAAAGCATCTTCCTGGGTTCATTTAATAGCTGGTAAATATATGTTATATGAAGTCTGAAAAGGCTGACATTAGCAAGATGTCTAGATACATAAAATGTTTTGACAGTTGTACTCGCAAAATGCATTTTAATCCTTAAATCAATTTACTGAAAACATAGGTGCAATAGTGCTGACACAGGTTTAAAATTCAGTTAAAATTAGTACATTCAATTACGCTGAACATAAGTACAAGATTAATATTAACAAGATATTCATTAGAAATTCAAAAAAATTCAACTGAACCTTAGATCAACAACTGACTTTTGCATTGTACTTGTTGTTAATAGTCACTGTGGCCACTTATGATAATCAGTATTCCATCCTATTAGCATAGCTTTAACCATTCAAATCAGCAGCAAAACAAACCCAGAATACAATGTTACAGCTTGGACTGTGCTAATTGAAAGAGAGGCTTCAGGTATTTCTCATATGCGAGGTTTATCTGTAAAAACAAAAACCCATGAAACTATTTACTTTCAAATGTTGACAACAGTTAAATTTTTTAAAAATGCTACATCTTTGAAACAATCTGCATTTAAATGAAATTATATAAATACCATTTATTTCAAATATATATCCTACAGAACAAAATCAAAATATGAAACTGGTTTACGCATTTGTATGTGTAACAATTTTGATTGCATTTGTCAATAAAGTACAGTATATACACATTTTTATTCATGTTGTGAACCAGTGAAGCTTAACATACTTAGGACCCACCATCTCACATTTGTATTGCACATCCTTAAAAAATTGTGGACTGTGTCCCTGTGATTACCCAAAATGCTCTTTGAGCTCCAGGCCTTGCAGGTAGTGCTGGATTGCCATATCACTTCATGTTATCTGACTGGAGGATATATGTGGAGACTGAGCAATTGCTTTTCCCTTTGTAACAGGCTTTTGGAAACCTGAATCAGAATGGTTACAGCAAAGGAGACCATTCAGTCCATTGTGTCCATGCCGGTTCTGCAAGAGCAACTCAGCTTGTCCCACTCATCTACCTTTCCCTGTAGCCCTACAAATGTTTTCTTTTCAGATAATTGTCAAATTGCCTTTTGAAAGCTATGATTGAATCTGCCTCTACCACACCGTCAAATAGTGCACTCCAGATCTGTGTAAAAAAAAAAATTCCATCACCTGTTGCATCTTTTCCCAATCACCTTAGTGTCCTCTGGTTCTCGATCCTTCCGCCAATGGGAATAGTTTCTCTCCATGCTATCCAGACCCCTCATGATTTTGAACACCATCAAATCTCTCAATCCTCCCTTCTCCAAGTTAGGCAAATTATGATCAATTTGTTCTGACTGATCCTATGTACTATTCAACATAATTTGTGGTTTTGTTCATTTATGTTTGTGCAAATAAAATGTAATTTGCTCTGGCTGACAAGAGTGCAAAACAATTACAGAAGGAAAAGGATGTGGAAATAAAACTTCAGAAAATGTCTCATTAGCAGTGGGAAACTCCTACTCACCAGCTCTTTCTCAGCAGCCCTGCAAATTCTCTCCCTCTTGTCCTCATGTAAATGTTAGCCTTGGCTCAGTGGTAGTACTCCAGAAGCAAAACTGAGTCAGAAGGCCTTGGGTTCAAGCCTGACTCCTGGTCTTGAGTATATAATCTAGGCTGACACTGAGGAAGTGCTGCACTTTTTGAAGTGCTATATTTCAAATGAAATAAAATGTATGCCCAGCGGATTATAAAAGATCTCAAAATACTATTTAAAGATGAGTTGGGGAGTTCTGCTAATATCCAAGTCACTATCTAGCTCTTAAACACATCCAATCAGAATTGACTAACTGGTCATTTATTTCTTTGCCATTCGTGGGACTTGCTATGCACAAATTGGCTTCTGCATTAGTCTAGAAAACAATAGGGACTGTGTTTCAAAAATAATTAATAGGCTGCAAAGCACCTTCAGGACATCCCAAACACAAGACACTATGTGGATGCAACTTCTTTCTCTTTCATACTGACTTTGAAAATACAAATCAATATGTGCAGTGTTAGTTGCAAGGTTGATGTCTGAACTGGCATCTAATGGATGTCATGATGGAGTGAGGGGAGATGAGGCAATGGACTAGCTGGTGTGTATTCAAACTTACCAATCTATAAACCTGCATTGCATATTATGTAATTATTTGAGTTCACCAGCAGTATAAACTGGATATTTGGGTGTGTACTTGCCAAAAATGAAAGGGGGAATTGCATGAAGAATGTACCTGAATTTTTGATTTGCTATGTTGGTGGACAATTCTTAAGGATGTGCAGGAGCAGAGAGACCTGGGTGTATATATGCGTACATCAATGAAGGTGCAGGACAGGCGGAGAGAGCAGTTAATAAAGCATATAGTATCCTGGGCTTTATTAATAGGGGCATAGAGTACAAGAGCAGGGAGGTTATGCTGAGTTTATATAAGACACTAGTTAGACATCAGCTGGGGTATTGTGTACAGTTCTGGGCGCCACACCATAGGAATGATGTGATTACATTGGATAGAGTGCAGAAGAGGTTTACAAGAATGGTTCCAGGAATGAGAAACTTGAGTTATGAAGATAGATTGGAGAGGTTGGGACTGTTCCCCTTGGAGAGGAGAAGGCTAAGAGGAGATTTGATAGAGGTGTTCAAAATCACGATGGGGCTGGATAGAGTAGATAGGGAGAAACTGTTCCTGCTAATCAAGGGATTGAGAATGAGAGCGCACAGATTTAAAGTGATTTGCAAAAAAAGCAAATGTGATGTGAGAAAAACTTTTTCACACAGTGAGTGGTTCGAGTTTGAAATGCACTGCTCCACTGTGGTGGAGGCAGGTTCAATCGAAGCATTGAAGAGGGCAATAGATGATTATTTGAATAGAAACAATGTGCAAGGGTATGGAGAAAAAGCAGCAGAATGGCACTAAGTCATAATGCTCACTTGCAGAGCTGGTACAGACATGACGGGCCGAATGGCCTCCTTTTGCACTGTAACAATTCTGTGATTCTGATTATGCTCCTTACTGACATACACATTTATAAAATTAGCTTAATTTATGTCCTACCTATGCAAACATGGGCCTGGAAAACAAAGTAAATGTCACTGTTTTGTTTAATGTCAATTTTTAAGCAGAGCTTATATCAGATTTGGCTCAGTCCAATTTGATTTTATCCCTTTTTTAGAGGGGGTGGAGGTGCAGAATGAAATCAGCAGTTAACTTTGTATTGTAACTGAAATTAATGTTGGCTATTGTTTTCATTTACCAGATACAATGTTCCCTTCTCCAGTAACTGTGCCAAGCTTACATTTTCAGTTTTATACTCTCAGAACTCAGAGGATTAAAGGACATTTTTTTCATGCATTCATAGGATTTGGGGGTCACTGGTTGGGCCAGCAGTTATCCGGCAGGGGGGGGGGGGGGGGGGGGGGCGTTGGGAAGATAAGTAGGTTTCTCTGATTTCACTAGAATTAGTGCTCAAAGGAAATCTTCCCAGGCAACATCACCGAGAACGCCGTATGCACCATAGTTATCCAACAAAAGAAGCTAGGGGTACCTTTGCATTTGTGGGGGCTTTCTGAGCCCATTCAAAGAGGCGTTGGTAAACATGCCCGTCATAGTTACCAATGGCAGAATTCAGCTGTTTGTCAGGATAATCAAATGCATCCGTTATTGAGACAGCATTCTTCCTAAAGAGAGATTTTTTTTCTAAGTTATATACATATATTCATTGACATTTTTAATGAAAGTACTAGTATTTATTAGGAATACTGATAGATGTCAATTGGTATTGCTCACAACAGTCAGAAATTTGGAGTTCTGTTTCTATTGCTTACTATGACCAGTAATACAAAAAAATTACTGAACAGCTTGCTCTAATATTTTCTTTCCAAAATGAGTTTGCTGACATTTTGCTTTTCTGATCTAGAGATCTGTTGTAGAAAGTGAGTATGTCACTTTCAGTAAACATGCAGATCAACTGAAGTTAAAATCTTTGGCTTTTCAATAAACTTTACTACTGTACATAAAACTAATAAGATTCCAACTATTTTGACCTTTGGATCGAACAGTTTTCAAGTGGGCCTTATGTAAATTTTTAACACATAAATTGGACTGATTTTATATCAGAAGCCTAAATTTCTCACTTTTGCATCTGATATCAATCATTAAATGTTCTCAACAAATTGTCAACAAATATAAAGCATACACCAGAGTTAAATTATTAAACCTATTTCCAGCAGTACTAAGTCTATACTTGGCAAAGGTTGTAGCCCTAGCTACACATGAACCAAAATCACAAGCAGCAATTTGTTCAGCACGCTCTTAGACAGGAAGTGTACAAAAAGTATATTCTGCATACTGTTTTGAAAAATAGATCTGATGACTCTTGCATTCAAAAACAGGTAATTGCTCGCAGTTCATGACAAAAACAAAATCTGCTCTGCAATTGTTAGTGGCATTTTGCTTCATCCAGTTATTAACTGAAGACTGCAAAATGCACCAGATATGTACAAATATTTTCCCTCATTTAAATTGCAAGTGTACAAGAAATAATTTTACCGGACAAGAGCTAGAAGATCCAGCTGAGAGGTGGTCACCAAGTCCAGTTGCTTTCCAGTCATAAATCCATCATATAGGAAATCCCCAGCATTGTCCAGAATGCCAGTCAATGCGTAAAGGTCACACAACATTTTGATCACTTGCTGGATTTCAGGCTCAAACTTTAGTCCTTCCATTGTTTCAACAAAGTTATTCACAACTATGTAATGGCAGTGAGCCTGAAAAATCAAAGAAAACGCTTATAGATAAAACAGAACCCTGAATCCAAAATGAAATATATATCTCCTCCCTACAAAGGGTTGGGTAAACTAGTTCTATCACAGTTCACTCTTTTGCTACTGCATAGATCCAGGGGATTTGTGCACAAAAAAATCACTTTACCCGGCAAGTAGATCCAGTTAACAACCAGGGGATTCCAATAAGGAATACAAGGTTTGATACAAAGACAGAAAACAGATGAAAATGCTTTGAGTAGATGGATCTTGTACCATACAAGTTAGATAAGCTGAGTGAATTTTCTTGTTCCAAGCTACGTTTTTCCTCAATGCCTCCTCGTACTGATATAAAATCAATGCAAAATGTAAAAATTGAAATGAGAAGACATGTGGAATCTGAAGTTGATGAAACGATGGAACTTGATGGCATGATATATTACTGTGTGGCAAAATGGCACTGATTTGGACATTTGTAGTCTACATCAAAACCACCTATGTTATCAGGAAGTAAACCATTCATACATATGTTGATGAAACTTCATGCATCAATTAATCTGCTCATGGAACTCCCTCACGGTGTCATAAACTGGAACCTCCCATGCATGAAATCTAAACGCACATTTAATTTATTTTGCTGAACAAATCAAAGCTTTGATTATTGTGATTTTTGCTCTCATACCCAATAAGATTTTTTCACGTAATCTTGTTCTGCAAGGGTGGAATCAATTTGTGATACAAGTGAAGCTGTTTCTGGCTGTAGTTGGTTATTCCATCATTAATGCAAGAAAAATGGGTCAGAGGAAATGTAACTGCAAGATAATTATGGATGAATTAATGTCTACTTCTTGAACAAGGAAATGAGAACATACAAACTATAATCTTACAACAGCAGCCTTTGCAAGCTGCACAGAGGTGCTATTCCAGGCAACATATTGCTCAACTCCAGACTGAAGCAGAGACTGCAATTTGATCCCAGCATCCTTAATCATCCTGAAAGAGATAAAACATCACATAAATAAGTTGAAAAGACAGCTTAATCAGATTCAAAATAGCTCTTCAAATGAGTTATTATTTAAAATGTATTGTAGAGGGTATGGTATCATTACATAAAAAAGTTTATTCTGCACTACTAAATTATACTATAAACTGGTTTAAGGGGGTGGGACAGGTAGAGCTGGATAGAGGACCAGTGATAGGTGGAGATAACCAAAAGATGTCATAGAAAAAAGAACAAAGAGGTGTTCAAGGTGGTGATATTATCTAAGGAATGTGCTAATAGGTGACATTAAGGGTAGAAAACAGGACGAGCAAGGTACAGATAGCCCTAGTGGGGGTGGGGTGGGGGGAAGGGATCGAAATAGGCTAAAAGGTAGAGATAAAACAATGGATGGAAATACATTTAAAAATAATGGAAATAGGTGGGAAAAGAAAAATCTATATAAATTATTGGGAAAAAAAGGGGGGGATCGAAAAGGGGGTGGGGATGGAGGAGAGAGGCCATGATCTAAAATTGTTGAACTCAATATTCAGTCCGGAAGGCTGTAAAGTGCCTAGTCGGAAGTTTGTCTGGAGGAACAGCACCTCATATTCCGACTAGGCACTTTACAGCCTTCCGGACTGAATATTGATTGAATTTTAGATCATGAACTCTCCTCCATCCCCATCCCCTTTCCGATCCCCCCTTTTTTCCAATAATTTATATAGATTTTTCTTTTCCCACCTATTTCCATTATTTTTAAATGTATTTCCATCCATTGTTTTATCTCTACCTTTTAGCCTATTTCGATCCCTTTCCCCCACCCCACCCCCACTAGGGCTATCTGTACCTTGCTTGTCCTGCTTTCTACCCTTAATGTCACCTATTAGCACATTCCTTAGATAATATCACCACCTTGAACACCTCTTTGTCCTTTTGTCTGACATCTTTTGGCTATCTCCACCTATCACTGGTCCTCTATCCAGCTCTACCTGGCCCACCCCCCCTTAAACCAGCTTACATTTCACCTCTTTTCTATTTTTCCTTAGTTCTGTTGAAGAGTCATACGGACTCGAAACGTTAACTGTGTTCCTCTCCGCAGATGCTGTCAGACCTGCTGAGTTTTTGCAGGTATTTTCATTTTTGTTTTGAATTTCCAGCATCTGCAGTTTTTTGCTTTTAAATTATACAATATTGACATTTAAGTTGTTACATTTATTTAAATTATTTAGAGAAGAACTCTGAGTGGCTAGCACACAATAATACTAAATATATTTATTAGATCTAATAATCACAATTAAATAAGTGGGATACAAATGTAGACAGATGGCAAAACACAAAGGTGGAGTAGCAATCTATAATAAAAATTAATTCAGAAGTTAATTTTGCCAATATCATAATAGTTCAAAGTTGATTTTCTTTAGAAAAAGAAATTCCAACCATGTTCCCTTCACGTTATCCTAAAATATGGGGACTCTCATTATTTCCTGTTAGCCTAATGAAGATTAAATTCCAATAACATTAATTCTAAATGATAGTAAGGGTATCCTAAGGTATTAACAGAGGGTGTCCTCATTATCATGTCCATAACTGGAAAATCACCTCGATGTCAGCTGTGGCTGAGTCAGTTGTAGTTTTGCCTCTGAGTCAGAAAGTTATGGATCCCACCCCAGAAACTTTGACCACATAGCGTGGGATAAAACTCCAGTGCAGCACTGAGCGAGTGCTGCATTGTTGGCTGTGCCATCTTTTGGATGAGATGTTAAAACCGAGGCCTTTTCTGCCCTTTCAGACTGATGTAAAAGATCCCATGGCACTGTTTTGAAGAAGAGCAGAGGAGTTCTCCTGGTATCCTGACTGATATTTATCCCTCCACTAATATTGCTAAAACAGGTTATCTGTTCATTGTCATATTGCTGTGTGCAAATTGGCTGCTGCACTTTCTACATTATAACAGTGAGAATACTTCAAAAGTAATTCATTGCTGTAAAACGCTTTGGGACATTCAGAGGTTGTGAAAGGACTTATAAAAACGCAAGTCTTTTTTCTTTCTCAATGGAGAGCAATACTCAGTAAAAATCAAAACTCCCAGCAATAATAAATAAATTATAAAAGTTGGGCAGGTGGTCTCTTCATGTTGCGCAAAACTTTTCTGATCTTTCTCCAGGCTTCAAAATTTATCTTGTGTCCCGGTAATCAGAAATAAATGCATTATTCAAAGTATGGGCTGACTGCTGCCCTGTACAGTTTCAACATGATTGCCTCCAACTTATATTGGCAATATGATTTAGTATTGTTTAATAATTACTGTTTTGTAGTAATTAGATGTTGCTTGTACTGAGCTTAATATGACTGTCTGATATCATTAGGCTCTTTCCTGGCAAGTTCAATGTCATTCAAGTTTATGACGATTTTCATAAGAGTCAAAGAGGTCTACAGAACAGAAAAAGGCTCTTCGGTCCATCGAATCTGCGCGGTCAAACAAGTACCTAACTATTCTAATACCATTTTCCAGCGCTGGGCCCATAGCCTTGTATGCCATGGCATCGCAAGTGCACATCCAAATACTCCTTAAATGTTTTGAGGGTTTCTGCCTCTCTCACCCTTTCAGGCAGTGAGTTCCAGATTCCCACCACCCTCTGGGTGAAAAAATTCTTCTTCACATCCCCTCTAAACCTCCTGCCCCTTACCTTAAATCCATGCCCCCTGGTTATTGATCCCTCCACCAAGAGCAAAAGTTCCTTTCCAGCTACCCTATCTATGCCCCTCATAATTTTATCATGTCCCCCCTCAATCTCCTCTGCTCCAGGGAAAATGACCCCAGTTTATCCAATCTCTCCTCATAACTAAAACTCTCCAGCCCAGGCAACATCCTGGTAAATCTCCTCTTCACTCTCTCTAGTGCAATCACATCCTTCCTATAATGCGGATTCCAGAACTGCACGCAACACTCTAGCTGTGGTCTAACCAGGGTTTTATACAGTTCCAGCATAACCTCCCTGCTCTTATATTCTATGCCTCGGCTAATAAAGGCAAGTATCCCATATGCCTTCTTAATCACCTTATCTACCTGTGCCGCTACCTTAAGGGACTGGTGGACATGCACACCAGGGTCCCTCTGATCCTCGGTACTTCCTACCATTCATCGTGTATTCTCGTGCCTTGTTTTTCCTGCCCAAGCGCATCACCTCACACTTATCCAGATTAAATTCCATTTGCCATTGATCAGCCCATCTCACTAGCCCGTCTATATCCTCCTGTAATCTAACGCTAGCCTCCACACTATTTACCACCACACCAATTTTCGTGTCATCCGCGAACTTACTGTTCAACTCTCCTACATTCAAGTCTAAATCGTTTATATATACCACAAACAGCAAGGGACCCAACACCGATCCCTGTGGAACCCCACTAGACACAGGCATCTAGTCACAAAAACATCCCTCGACCATCACTCTCTGCTTCCTTCCATTCAGCCAATTCTGGATCCAATTTGCCAAATTGCCTTGGATCCCATGGGCTCTTACCTTCGTTATCAGTCTCCCATGCGGGACCTTATCAAAAGCCTTGCTGACGTCCAAGTAGACTACATCAAATGCATTGCATTTACACACCTGGTCACCTCTTCGAAAAATTCATTCAAATTGGTCAGGCATGATCTCCTCTTAACAAAATCATGCTGACTGTCCTTGATTAATGTAGATTAATTTTGTCCCTCAGAATTGCTTCCAATAGTTTCCCCACCACTGAGGTTAGACTGACTGGCCTGTAGTTCCCTGGTTTATCCCTTCCTCCCTTCTTGAATAACGGTACCACATTGGCTGTCCTCCAGTCCTCTGGCAGCTCTCCTGTGGCCAGAGAGATTTTGAAAATTATTGCCAGCGCCCCTGCTATCTCCCTCCTTGCCTCACTCAACAGCCTGGGATACATTTCATCCGGGCCTGGAGATTTATCTACTTTTAAGCCTGCCAGACCACTTAGAACCTCCTCCCTTTCTATGCTAATTTCTTTAATTATATCACAGTCATTCTGCCTGATTTCCATACCCATGTCGTTCCTCTCACTTGCGAACACCGACACAAAGTATTCATTTAGAACTCTACTTATGTCTTCTGGATCCACACACAAATTACCCCTATGGCCCTTAATGGGATCTACTCTTTCCCTAGTTATCCTCTTGCTCTTAATGTACTTGTAAAATAACTTTGGATTTTCCTTTATTTTACCTGCCAATGTTTTTTCATGCCCCCTTTTTGCTCTCCTAACTTCCTCTTTAAGTTCCCCCCTACACATTCTACACTCCTCTAGGGCTTCGCTGTTTTGAGCCCTCGGTATCTGCCATAAGCCTCCCTTTTTCTTTTTATCCAATCCTGTATATCCCTTGACATCCAGGGTTCCCTGGATTTGTTGGTCCCACCCTTTGTCTTTACTGGAATATGTTGGCCCTGTACTCTCCCTATTTCCTTCTTGAATGAGTCTCACTGCTCTAACACAGATTTACCTAAAAGTAGCTGCTCCCAGTCCACTCTGGCCAAATCATATCTGATCTTATTAAAATCGGCCTTCCCCCAATTTAGAACTCTGATTTCTGGCCCATCCTTGTCCTTTTCCATAACAACCTTGAATCTAACAGAGTTATGATCATTATCTGCAAAATGCTCCCCCACACTCCCCTCTACCACTTGCCCGGCTTCATTCCCTAAAACTAAGTTCAGGACCACCCCCTCTCTTGTAGGACCTTCTACGTACTGGCTTAAAAAGCTCTCCTGGATGCATTTTAAGAATTCCGCTCCCTCTAAACCTATCATACTATGACTAACCCAGTTAATGTTGGGGAAGTTGAAATCTCCCACTATTACTACCCTATTATTTTTACACTTCTCTGAAATTTGCCTACATATCTGCTCTTCTATTTCTCTCTGACTGTTTGGGGGCCTATAGTACACTCCCAGCAATGTGATTGCTCCTTTTTTGTTTTTCAGTTCTACCCATATGGCTTCATTTGAGGAGCCTTATAAGGTATCATCCCTCCTTACTACTGTAATTGATTCCTTGATCAATATTGTGATATCCCCTCCTCTTTTACCTCCTTCCCTGTCTCGCCTGAAGACCCTATATCCTGGAATATTGAGCTGCCAATCATGCCCCTCTCTCAACCATGCCTCTGTGACAGCAATAACACCACACTTGCATGTGTTAATTTGTGCCCTCAACTCATCTGCCTTATTCGTCAGACTCCATGCCTTCTAATTTTGGCTGTGCATCTCACCCTGCTGGAGCTCCTCTCAGGATCCCATCCCCCTGCAAAGTTAGTTTAAACCCTCCCCAACGACACTAGCAAACCTCCCCGCAAGGATGTTGGTCCGATTCCGGTTCAGGTGCAACCCGTCTGCCTTGTACAGGTCCCGCCGCCCCGAGAAACGGTCCCAATGTTCCAGAAATCTAAAGCCCTCCCTCCTGCACCATCTCTTCAACCACGCAATCAGCTGGACTAACCTATTTCTATACTTACTAGCGTGTGGCACTGGAAGTAATCCAGAGATTACTACCTTTGAGGTCCTGTTTTTTAATCTGTTTCCTAGCTCCCTAAATTCTGCTTGCAGGACCTCATCCCTCTTTCAACCTATGTCATTGGTACCAATATGTACCATGATCTCTGGCTGTTTGCCCTCCCCCTTTAGAATGCCCTGCAGCTGTTCAGTGACGTCCCGGACCCTCGCACCAGGGATGCAACATACCATCCTGGAGTCACATCTACAGCCGTAGAAACGCCTGTCTGCTCCCTTTACTATAGAGTCAACTACCACTATTGCTCTTCCCCTCTTTTTCCTCCCCCACCTGTGCAGCTGAGCCACTCACAGTGCCATGAGCGTGGCTGCACTACCCAGAGGAACCGTCACTCTCATCGTTTTCCAACACAGAAAAATAGTTCTCGAGCGAGATGTACCCTGGGGATTTCCTGACTACCTGCCTGACACCTTTCTTCTGACTGATGGTCACCCATTCCCTCTCTGTCTGCACTTCCAAAAACTGTGGGGTGACCACGTCTAAAAATGTGCTATCCACGTTCAATTTTTTATTTTGATTTAATGGACAGAAAATCATGAACAACCATTTCCCAATTTGCACTGGGAGAATCGTAGTAGAAAATCTACTTGAATGTACCTTACTTACTTAGACCTTTTGGAATTCCTTAGTTGCTTTGTAAACTTTGCTGACTTCTAGCCTATTATCTGCAAACTTGACCAATTGATATTGAATAATTTGGATCTTTCATGGTGGCTGCTTTTATAATTTTGTCATAACAAAAGTAGATTATAGACACTTGAAATGAATAAGGTTCCTGATCCTGAAGTTACATTAATTGTGCTGAGTCATTAGATCTTGTAGATCTCAGATGACACTTTGATTAGGTCACTCTATGATCTAATGATTCATTAGAAAATTGCCACCATCGGCCCTCAGCACTATCTGCTTTGGTAACCGACCTATGTTCTATTACAGTGGGTTTATCTGTTTTCTGTTAATCACCGTCCAATTACAACCACTACTTTTTCTCTCTTCCAATTCTGACTGAGAATGATCCACCAATTTCATTTGTCTTTGATGTGGCTTGGCCTTCTCGTTTTCTGCACCTTGCATTGAATCACTCCTTAAAATCTCCTAAATCTTCATACTTAATCCACATAGAAGTCACCACAATCATGCCTTTTTGTTGAAAACAACATCCATATGTCCCCATTCATGTTTTCAGCTACTTGTTTATATTATCAATGGCTTTCTACATTCCACACAAGATTGTTTATCAGATCCTAATGTCTGTCATGCAGGACTAAAGCAGGCATTGGGAGACTAAAGAAATTATGGCTAAGATTTATGCAGCTAGATCTATGCCAGCTGTGATTTACCACAAGGCCCTTTAAATCCACTTAAAGTAGTCTTGCTGGAGTTATAACTTCATTTAAATGTTAGAATACATCTAACTTTTACACCTAATTTGGCCAGAATTGAACTTGAAATACACTTCTTTCCTTTGGAATAGGCCTAAGGGAAACTCTATGATTGATGGAGCTCTTAAAAGAACTTAGCTTTTTGAAGTCTTTCTTTTATTTTAAAATATAGTTTAACTTAGAATTAGACTTTTTATTAATTAATATGTTTATGAAACATTTTTCTTCATTTTGAGTTTTTTTATTTCCCTAAACACAAAATTAGCTGAATATTGTCTGCTATATCAGGAAAAAAATCTTTAAATGATGCATTTAAAAGACTTTTAACAAAATAGGAACAGCTGAAAAAGGAAGCAAAAAAGCGCTTACAATCAAAGCTTTCACAGGTGCTTAGTTCGGCATATGATAAGACACCTCGTGAAAAGTTCCTACTGATCAGCAAATCAAGTTCATATTAGTGATGAGGATTGGTTTTGAAGTACCTAATTTTGTGCTGAAAAAAACACAAAGATGAAATAAAATCTTCCACAGATATCCACTGGCGCAACAGTCAGACTAGTTGCTTCTGAATTACACTCTACAACCCACTTGGCAATGACCACAAGGATCTGGCTCTGCCAGTACAAGACGTGTACATCTGTGGCATCTACTCTAATACCTAGAACTCTTCGGCACCACAGTGTTGGCATTACCTCTTCCTTCTTTTGTCACTATCTCCTTCAAGGAACTTACACTGCTGTTGCCTTGGCGGGTGTCGAGAGAAGAAAGCAGCCTTTCCTGCAGCCACCTTATGTAGTTGTTATCAAACATAAGGCCAGGATGTTTTGTTGCACTGTCCACTTGACCAGAGGCTCAATTTCTTACCAGTTATTGGGTTTTTCTGATTACTAAACCAACAAACGTATGCTCCTTTGTGCAATCACTTAGATTTAAATGGCCACACCCCTTTTCATTTTCCCTGAAGCTCTTCAGGATTGCTGATGTGCACAAGTTTCTGCCTCCTAATGTGGACCTGAAGATTACCTGAATGTTTAATTACTACCCCAAGAAACTGGGAAATAAAAGGGCTAAAATATAGGACAGAGTAATGCCACTTTGAACCTCTGATAACAGATAGAACAAGAATTTCTATTTTTTTTTATACTTTCGTGGGATGCGAATGTTGATCCCAAGGCCAGCATTTGTTGCTCATTTCCAATTGTCCTTGAGAAGGTGGTGGTGAGCTGCCTTCTTAAACTGCTGCAGTCCATTATCAGGTGTGGGTACATCTATGGTGCTGTTAAAAAGTTAATTCCAGGATTTTGACCTAGCAACAGTCAAAGAACGGTGATATAATTCCAAGTCAGAATGGTGCGTGGCTTGGAGGGACCTTGCTGGTGGTGTTCCCATATGTCTGCTGTCCTTGTTTCTCTAGATGGCAGAGGTCATCTGTTTAGAAACTGCTGTTGAAGGAGCCTTGCTGAGTTGCTGCAGTAAATCTTCTATATGGTACACACTGAACAACTGTACATTGGTGATGGAGGGAGTGAATGTTCGTGGTAGTGGATGATCAAGTAAGCTGCTGTATCCTGGATGGTGTCAAGCGTTTTGAGTGTTGTTGGGGCCACACTCATCCAGGCAAGTGGAGAGTTGCTGATTCCTGATTCGTGTCTTGTAGGTGGTGAACAGGCTTTGTGGTGTCAGGTGAGCTACTTGCTGCAGAATTCCTAGCCTCTGACTTGCTCTTGTAGCCAAAGTATTTATAAGGCTAGTCCAGTTAAACTTCTGGTCAATGGTAAACCCCAGGATGTTGATGGTGAGGATGGTAATGTGTTGAATATCAAGGGAGGGATGGTTAGATTCTCTCTTGATGATGATGGTTATTGCATGTCACTTACATGGCATAAATGTTACTTGCTTATAACATTTGGGAAATTTCTTCCTTCAGATGCTTGCTGAATCCATCTTAAAAGATATATAATGTTCAAAAAATCCTTTTAGAAAGTTTGAGATACAATTTCCTGGTATGGTTAAGGCTCCTGTTCCCCCGAATCCACTTTCTACACTGCTCATTCTTGGTCAGTTTCATTGACAAATTTTAATCCCACAACAACACTGTTACTGACCTGTGTGCCCTGTGCTTGTATGACTCTATATATATGAATGGCTTGAGGAAATCACTTTTCTCCTTCGCAGAGCAATGAAGAGTGATGGGTTCAGACAGGTAAGAGACAGACTGGGGCAAAGGCTGTCCACAATCTACTCTAGTAAGGTACTTCATTAGGAATCTAAGTAGAGAAGAAAAATTACATCAATTATAGCATGTCAAAAATCAACCTTACATTGAGGAGATAATTGGCAGAGAGGAGCCTCACCTAATGACTGCGTTAAAGTTGTGAATTTAGTTACAGAGTATTGACACAGGAGCTATTTGGTTTAAATTTCTTAAGTTACTATCTTAGTAAACTGTTATGTTGTAGTACCTTCCCTTAGTTAATGAAATACTGAAATAAAATATGTCGAGAAATAACTTTATTAAAAAAATTTATACCCTTTTGAAATTCCTCTGTACTTTATTTTGGTCGCCATTCTACAGCTGACAGGTTGGACAGGTAACCTAATTCTATGTCTCCAAAATTCCACAATGTAACCAGCTACTAAAAAAGTGATGACTCAGTTGATTCCTCTTCCCTGTAGGGTGTTCCTGATCTTTACTCAGCATTCCTCCATCAACCTGTCAATGTGAACTTGTGCCCTACCACCAGAGTATAAGGAAATGTAAAGCATACTAAGTTGACAACTTGACAGAGATAAACAATACCATGGGATAGTTAGCATATATTATTAACTGCAAAGCCTGTAAAATGCCTAGAGAAAGAGATTAGAGCAATTAGGATTAAAATAGTTGTTTGATGGAAAGGCACTGAGACTGGATAAGATTAGAAGAAATAGTGCATGACATTACACTAAGAACAAGTCATTCAAAATGCAGAACTTGAGAGAATTGGTTTATCAGATTTAGATAAGAGGATACCATATTGTGCTAGGATTACATAATATCCTATGACCAAAATAGGCATGTCTCAATAAAAGATATAAAATAGGATGGAGTCATGCATTCTTTGTTACTCAAAGTTATGAACTATCATTGATGGGAGTAGCTCTTCGTCCCAAATGGCTATCCTACTTGCGTATACCATATGTGTTTGTTTGCTTGTAATCATATATATGTATATATTTCCAAAGTTAATTTATCTCTGGTGTCCAAGTCTTTGTTAGGACTGCATTGCAGATTCTTTATGGTCCAACATAGGAGTGCAAATAAAATTTAACAAATACTTTGGTGGTTGCACATTTTTTTAACAATAGTAAACTAGTTACATCACACAGCTAAGATGTTTAAACAGGTAACAGCAAATTCCATTGAGAAATCTATTCAAGGCCCTCATCCACTCAGGTTAAAAAAACATAAAACTACACTACCACTGAGACAGCATTTGATTTACTATAGTTTAGAAATTGCTGTCAACATAAAGATTTACACCAGCAACAATTGAGCATTAATACACAGCAATTTGGAAAGTCCACCATTTCCTATAATTTCCTTTGGTTTCTGCGAGGGTCAAGCCAGATTCAAAAGTCTAACTTGTCAACAGCTAAGACTGGGTTGAAAGCACTGATCCTGGAACTGGACTGAGGTTCTGGTGTCGAGAGAGTGAATCTTGGGATTGAGTCTGTTGCTGAGGTTTCAACATCAGGTCCTGGGAAGTGAATGGTATCCTGAATGTCAGTCTCAGGCAGAAGCGAGATCATCTTGTGCATAGATTGATGCTGCAAGTGCAGAATCATCTGGCCCAGATCTTGTTGAATAAAGAACTGAAGGGTTGATGTGAGTTTAATTCATGCAGGTTGGGTTTTGTGGGTGATGTATTTACAGCCAGTTATCCAACTGTGGTACAGCACATTGTAAATGCAGTGGGTTGGAAAACCAAAAGTAACTAATCATCACAATTACAATAACTGTGCTATTATGTAAATATTTATTTTACTATAGATTTGTAAGCTTACAGACACATAAGAACAATACAAACAGATACTAGATTTGAAACAGACTTTATAGAGCAATCTCATAATATTTAAAGTTGGTTTCCACTCATACCGTGCAGTCTGCAATTGCAGTACAGTGTTTTCCCCTTCGTATGTACAGGAGGCTACCACTCGAGTATAAAGAGTGGGTAAACCACTCAGAGTTGAGTAACCATGGCCACCACAAGCTCTGCGACATGCCTCGACTCCAACACTGCAACTCTCAGACATCATAGCTTTCAGGCCTGCAGACAAGGCATGGAGCTGCAGAGAAATAAAGAGTTGGACAAGTGTTGGTGGATTCTACATTTAAAATTATCAGTTGTTATTTCCCTTTTCTCAAGAAAGTATTCTATTGGCCAATATTTATTCTCTCAACTAATGGTTCACAGACCATGAACTACTTTGCAAGTGTAATATAAGGAAATGCAGCAGCAGATTTGTGCAAAATAAAGTCCCACAAACAGCAAAGATTAATGAGCAAATAATCTGTTTTAGCGAGGCTGGTTGAGGGACAAATGTTGTCCAGGAAGACAGACTACCTTCAGCTTTATAGCATCACCCACCTCTGCCCTGTCTCAACCAATATGCTGCTGAAAACCTCATCCATTTTTTTATTCTCTCCAGACTCAACTATTCCCATACTCTACTGGCTGGCTTCTCATTCTCTACTGCATAGTTCACCCAAAATGCTGCTGCCTATATGCTATCCCATACCATGTCCTGCTCACTTCTAACTCTGACCTTACTGGTTTACATTTGCTTGTGGTGCCTGAATATCTCCAGTTTATAATTTTAATCCTTGTGTCTAAATCCCTGACGTGTCTCACCCCTCCCTAACCTCCTACAGGTCTACATCCCTCCGGGAACTCTGACTGCCATGCTACACCCTCCCTTTGACCGCCTTTGGCACATGTGCCTTCAGCTATATAGGCCTTACTCACTGTAGTGCTCTTTAAACCTCTCCACTCAATCTCTTCCTTTAAGACACTCCTTAAAAATCCACCTTTTTGACCAAGCTTTCAGTCACCCCCTTCTAATTTCTATTTATCTGGGATATTTTTATATGTTAAAGACACTATGTAAATCCCAAGTTATTTTCATTATTGTTCTGTGTCTCATTGTTATTTTTATATAAATTTAGCAGCAAATAAATTTGATTATTTGCTGTGAGAACACACTAGCCTAATGCTATGGTGTTTTCTGCCTTTCAAAGTAATGTCTTAAGCATCTCTGCTCCAGTATTATAACTAAGGGATAACTGTTAATCTCATGGTATGTATAAGGACACAGTTTTAATTTCATTACAGACGTAATCTGCATTTGGAAATTGCCATTTTATTTAGGCACAACCCAAATAGTAATGGCCTTTACTATCTGCATTTATGGATAGATTATTCCAGATCGTAACCACTTGATTTAGGAACTTATTCCTAATTTACTTTTTTCTTCTAAATTTACTTTTCACTATTCTATTTCTGTCCTATGACTCTTGACTTACTTTGGAATAACGTTTGAGCTGTTCTTTATCTATGCCATTTCCTTTATATACTTCTTGATGAGGTCCAAGTTAACTTTTTTTCTAAACTGCACAATTTGAGTTTCTCTAAATTTAACAATATTCCTGCTTGGGTTATTCTTGTTGTGTGTCTCTGCATCCGCTCCAAATGGTGTGCATCCTTTTTGTAGGATGGTGACGAGAATGGAAGCATGAAGTTTGACCAGTGCCGCATCACTAATTTTGAAGTCATGTTCTGGCTTTATATCCCAACATTCTGTTTCAATTTTACTAACTTTTACAAATTAGAATTGATTGATCTATTATTACTCCTAGATCATTTTCTTAATCTCCCTCTCCTAATTCTCTTTCCATTTCCTTTACATTTATATTTAATCTATTTTTATCAGTGTGCAAGAGTTTATGCTGCAGTATTAAAAATTTAAATTTTCATTTGTCTGGTCAATTGCATTACTGACTCAAGTCCTTCTGAAAGAACTTAACTGTTTCCTCTCTCATTTGCACAAATTTGCAAAAAGTACCAAAACTGTAAAGTTTAATTTGTTTCTGCATCCAAGTTCCAACCCCTGGAGGTCCATGTGCATAGATCTTAGAATGCGGCAGGACATATTAAGACAGTAGTTAGCAAACCATACGGAATTTTCGGCATCATAAATAGAGGTATTGAGTACAAAAGGAGGGAAGTTATGCTGGGGGAACCTTTACAAAGCTCTGGTGAGGCCACAACTAGAGTACTGCGTCCAAATCTGGTCACCACCCTTTAGGAATGATGTCAGGGTCCTTCAGAGGGTGCAGAGTAGATTCAACAGAATGGTTCCAGGGAAGAGGGATTTTTGTTACAAGGTTAGGTTGGAGAAGCTTGGGAGCACAGGAGATTGAGGGGAAATTTAATAGAAGTGTGTAAGATTGTGACAGGTTTAGATATGGTAGACAAAATAAAAATGATGCAAGGACTAGGGGGTTTAAGGTTTTGGGGAAGTGATGCAGCAGGGATTTGAGGAAGAACTTCTTTAAGCAGTAAGTGGTAATGATCTTGAACTTGCTGTCTATGTGGACATTGGAAGCAGGAATGATCAATGATTTCAAAAGGAAATTGGATGTGCAGTTAAGGGAAATAAACTTGTAGAGCTACGGAGATAGTGGGGGAATAGGACTGACTGGATTATTCTACATGGGCATGGCCGCCTTCTGTGTCGTAATGTCTCTATGACTCTCTGGGTCATTCATGTAGAGCAAAACCAACTTACAAACAGGCACTGATCCCTGCAGGACATCACTTAACTCCTTCCTACCCTAGTCTGACAGAACACGATTGTTATTAGAAGTTTAGGATCCACCTTAATTTGAGCGTTGGTTCTGCATATGGACAACTTTTAGAATTACAGAATGGTTACAGTGCAGAAAGAGGCCATTCGTCCTGTCGTGTCTGTGCCAGCTCTCTGCAAGAGCTACATGGACAGTCCCACGTCCCCGCCCTTTCCCCGTAGTCCTACAGTCTTATTTTCCTCAGATAATTACCCAATTCCCTTTTCAAAACCACGTTTGAATCTGCTTCCATCACACTCCCAGGCAGTGCATTCCAGATACTAACCACACTGCATAAAAGTTTTTGCACGTCACCTTTGGTTCTTTTGTCACGCACCTTAAACTGGTGTCTTCTGTCACTTGACACTTCCACCAATGGGAACAGTCTCTCACCATCTACCCAGTCCAGACTCCTCACCGTTTTGAACACCTCCAGCAATTTTTCTGTAAATAATCTGTGAATTCTGTAAAAAAAAGTGATGTGGGCATCACTGGCTAGGCCAGCATTTATTGCCCATCCCTCATTGCCCTTGTTCAGAGGGCATTTTAAGAGTCAACCATATTGCTGTGGGTCTGGAGTCATATGTAGGCCAGAGCAGGTAAGGACAGCAGATTTCCTTCCCTAAAGGACATTAGTGAACCAGATGGGTTTTAATGACAATCAGCAATAGTTTCATGGTAATCATCAGACTTTTTAATTTCAGAATTTTTATTGAATTCAAATTTCACCATCTGCTGTGGTGGGATTCAAACCCAGGACCCCAGAGCATTACCCTGGGTCTCTGGATTACTAGTCTAATGACAATATCTTTACACCACTGTCTCCCCCCAATTCTGTAAATCTCAGATCTTCTACAGTGTAATGTTCTCCACAGTGAGCTGTACTAGATTTACTGGCAGATGTGTTAATGGAATCATAACTACTAGCCATAGTAAGCATTTTTCCTGAATTTATATGAAATGCTCACTAAAGCTTTTCTCTCATGACCAATGCCTTTCAGAAACGCACCATAACTCCACTGCTGCCGTTGCCATCTCAATTGCCACATCTGAAATGCTATAAATGAATTTAAATGAAAGGTATCTTTCTGTATTTTTCTTATACGTTGTTCTTAATCTAGGTTCTTTTGAAAATATGATCCAATTATTTTATAAATGGTCATTTAAAATACAAGAAAGAAATTGCTCAGTTTCGAATGCAGCAAATTAGACAAATGCCAAGAGTGTTCATAGAAAGAGATGGTTCAAATTCTGACACTGAACTCAACTTCATCAGCAGATTTTACCATATAGGAGGGTTTTTACCTATGTTATTTAGAGTACAACACACCTACAATCAAAACCATAGAAACAAAGTCTGTCCAAGAACTCTGTTAAAATATTCAAGACATATTTTTTGTCAGGTCTCAAGGACTGAGAGGTCAAAGATTCTGAGATGCAGTTGAAAGAAAAAAGGACAAAGAAATAAAAATATGCCAGATTTGATCTCAACATCATAGCAATCTGAAATTACATTTATGGGTGATCTTTCCAGATCTTGAATTTAATAATACCGCTAGCTTATTAATTAAACGACTTCAGAATTTCATATTAACTGCTGAAAGGAATCAGTTGATCAGGCAGAATTCAGAGACTGATTACCACATTATTGGGGAACGAAAACAGATACAATTAAACACTTTCAGACATTAAACTTTCATTGTTTCTGAGATCAGGGGTGGAATCGTACCAGACTTGCACAAAATGCGGTAGCGGGTGGGAAAAATGGCAGGTTTTCGCGCCGTATCGTCTCATTTCTGGCACGTCCCACCTCATTGATAATGCATTCCTGGGCAACATGTCGGATCACTTGCAGGCGGCCTCTATTTCACCCTCTCTGCTGTCACCTCAGGCATTCAGTAAACCGGGCGCCATATTTAAACGGCGCTCCTGCATAGAGCTAGACCTCTCTAAGGGATCGGAAGCTGCTGCAAAGTCATGGCTGCCAAAGAGAGGAAACATGCTGATCCCTCTGGCGCCTAATAGATGCAGTGGAGTCCCGCCATGAAGTCCTCTACCCCAGCTCTAGACCAAGACCAGCAAGCAAGGTGACAAATGCAGTATGGGAGGGGGTGGCAGTGGTGGTCAGTGCCAACGCCCTGCAAAAGAGGACAGCCACCCAGTGCCAAAAGAGGATGAATGATCTCCTCCGTTCCACCAGGGTAAGTTCCTCTTCTCATCACTCTCAAAGCACGCACTCACAAAAACCCACCACACATCCACAGGGATCTCACTTACTGCTAGTTCAAGGGACATCACTATTCATTCTCTCACAGGCACCTTCATTTGCCCTGCGGACCGTGTCCTCATCACGTCCATGACATCACTCACCACCCACACATTCCAGGCATCCTTCTCATCTGGCCTGGTAGGCATCCTGCTTACACCCTCCCCATCTGTCTTCGGAGTGTCTGGTCCATTTGAATCCCCTCTTCCTGTAACCCCAGCAGCTCCAGTTCCACAGGCCAAAGAGGGTGCCACTGCCACATAGCAGGACCCTGAAAGCAGGCCGGGGCCCTCCAGGTCTCAGCCTTCCAGAGGACGCCCACCAAAGTCATCACAGACAGGGCGTAGCGGTCAGCAGGCTGCCTCCACCTCTGCTGTGGATGTCGGAGGAGCACCAAGACGTAGCAGCAGAGTTAGAAAGGTTAAGAAGGTGTAGTTGCAGAGCCTGGGCATGGATGTTAATCACTTGTACTTAATATTCACTACTGTAAATAAACTCCCAAGAATGTCTCCTTGCTATGATGAGCAATGTTCATGTCACTCCAATGTGAAACCTTGGTTCCTGCACAAGATAAAGGCAGGTGTCTCAGTCCAGGGCCTCTTCCCTGTGCAGTGTGTAACCTTCAGACCAAAGTGATGGTCTGACTCACTGGATACATTACTGATGCCTGCACCTCGATGGTGCTCGTCACTGCTGCCAGAATGTCGTGGGCAGGCATCACAGAGTTTCATCATTCCCTCTGTGAGCTCTTGAAGGGGTCAGGTGCTGGAGGCTGACAAAGGATCAGGTGCATTTAAAGTTTCACGGCTGTGTCTCCATGATACGAGCCTGATCACAGAGCATAAGCAAGCTACCCTCAACCAGACAGGAGTCAGACATTCACAGAGGAAATGTGAAGATCTATGGAGTGTCCTCACTGAATGTCATCGTCATTCTCCTGGAATCTAGTGACTATTAAGGCCTCTGCTGTGTCTCCATGACATGAGCCTGAGCACTGAGAGTACGTGCACTGCCATCAGATATGCAGGAGTCAAATGTTCATAGATACAAGGTGAGGATGTCAGGTCTGTCCTCATTGCATCTCATCATCCTCCTCCATGAATCCTGCGGCTATGAGGGTCTCCCAAGTGCACCTGCCTCATCTAGCCAGTGCGATGGCCTCATCGTCGCATCCTCACCTTTGAGGACCTTATCATCCTTATCCCCTTTGACGTCCTCCTCATCAGAGAAGACATGCAGCTCTTCCATCACCACTTCAGCCACGTCCTCCTCCCATTGCAGCACCAGGTTGTGGAGCGTACAGCAAGTGATGATGATGCGCAAAACCCTCTGGGGACTGTATTGCAGTGCTCCATCGGACCTGTCGAGGCACCGGAACCCCATTTTCAAAATGCCTATCATTTGCTCCACCAAAGTCCGGGTCGTGGCACGAGCCTTGTTGTAGCGTTGCTCTGCTACAGTCTGAGGCCGCCGCACCGGCATCATCAGCCACATCCTCTGTAGGTAGTCCTTGTCCCCAAGGAGCCAACCCTGCAGCTTCTGTGGACCCAGTAAGATGTCAGGGATCTGAGACCTGCTAAAGATGCAAGAGTCGTGCATGCTTCCTGTGAATTGTGCGCAGACCTGAAGGATGTGATTGTGGTGGTCCATACGTAGTTGACCGCTTGTTGCCAGGGCCACACGAGTACAGTCAATGGCACCCTGCACCTGTGGAAAACCTGAGATCTTCGCAAATCCCATCGCTCTTGCTTCCTGGCTTTCCTGATCCCCAGCAAAATGCACAAAGTTCTGTGCCTTTGCAAAGATGACGTCTGTGACCTTCTGGAGATACTTTTGCATGGGGGCTTGTGAGATCCTGCACAGGTCACCTGTGGAGCCCTGGAAAAATTGAGCACTGCAGTCACTTTCATGGTCACTGGCAGTGGATGCGTCCCATGTCCCTGTGGTGCTAAATCCTGCAGCAGGTGGCATATGTGACCGACCAGTTCCCTAGATATGCACAGTCTTTGGTAACATCTGCAGGAATGACAGGCACCATCTATAGACCCTGGGTCTAGCAAGGCGCTCACGAGTGACGGCTCGCTGTGGATCTTCAGCTGCGTGCACAACAGACCCTGCTGCCTCTTCATCTTGAGGGAGGTGCTCCTTTTGCTAACCCAGGAGCCTCCGCTACTCTCTCCTTCTTCTCTGGTCTCTGTAAACCATGAGGCACATTGCTAAATCACCAGGCTCCATGATCCTGATGTTTTCCTGTAGGATCAAAGAGACATATAGGTAGCATGGGTGTATTAAGAACCTATCTTGGTTAGGTCTGAAGGCCCCTTCATGCATGCAGGAGAGTGCTGGCCACCACTTGGATGGCCAGTGTGTAGTGTGCTTCATGGCTGTCCGAAACCCCACCCACTTTTGCCCCCCTCCATTTGGCGGCAGCTTTGGCCTTTGGACTGCATGCTGTGCTCTCAGCTCAGGCATTCTCCTAACCCGCATTGCAAGGCTGCCCTTTTAGCTTGAACCATAATGGATACTGGTCCAAACCTTAATAAAGGTGTTTCAAGGGCCTGTGAGTGCCCCCACCAGTGACTGCGCCATGGCCACCTTTCACAAGAGCATTGTGTAACTTGCCCAGTCAGCCAATTGCTCTGCTGCCCCCTAAAATGCACATTAATTTGCAGTCTGCGCCCAAGCGGTGAAAAGCTCTGGAGCATTTGGTGGCACTTTCATGCTTTTGAGTTGCTTGATTGGGCAGAAAGGCTTTAGAGGCCCGACTCAAAGCATGTCAATGGAGCTGCAGCTGAACGGTCTCAGCTGCAGAAAAATGTTCACTTTTGACAAGCTTTTCCAAGCGCGTGGCCGCTTCCCTCACACCCCCTTCCCCCACGACCCTGGCATGTGCTTGAGTATTTCCTTCAGTCTGTGCTGCCTTGCCCCCCCACCCCTGACCTGACCTACATTGGAGCCCTTGCCCCAGCACCGCACTGAAAGCCAGCCGGGAAAAAGTGACTTGCCTGTGCCTCCCACGATTGTGCAGAGTCTCTTCCTTGATGTCCTACGGGCAATGCTTGCGAGCACTGCGCAAGATTGTGTGCACTCACCTCCGAGTTCCCCTCGAAGTTCAGGATGGCAGGTGCACGCCTTTTAAAGGCAGTCGTAAACCACACCATTCGGAAGTCACGCCATTGTGGGCGGTAAATTTAACGTGGGCTTATAATTAGATACAAATGTATTAAAATAATGTTCCTGACATGCGGCGATGGGAAACGTGGCCCATCGATGGGTGGAGCGGACAATCGCAAACTGGTTTCACGACAGTATAAAACCGATTTTTGGCCTTGTTGCCATATTGTCTCCCCCCCCACCCGCAATGATGCCTGACGCCAGTGGGGCCAGAAAATTCCAGCCCAAGTTGCAACGTGTGGTCAGTGAGGTCTCCTTTAGGGAGCTGAGTCTTAAACCATAAACCAAAATGACTTCAACTTTGTAAAGTTCCAATCATGTATCTAAAAACAAGCAATCATCTTTTCTCTAACCAGCAGAATTGAGCTGGTTGACACATTACAGCAAACTTAAGCCTGCTTTACTTTACCCAGAAATGCTGCTGCTTAATATTTCTAAAATGAACGTGTTATGTATTCTTTTCAGATATTTTCCGAAACTTTTACAGCTAATGTTAGTTTGGGTTCAGTGCAGTAGCTCCGCCTCCAAGTCAGGAAGCCATGGGTTTTGAGACCCACTCCAGGACTTGAGCACACAATCCAGGTTGAAATTTTAGTGTTGCACGAAAACACATCAACTTTCCTATAATACTTGTAGCAAACTTGTTTCAAATCACCATGAGCCCTGATGGTATATTCATTGGAGTTTAGAAGAGAGTGATCTTACTGAAACATCTAAGATTCTGAGGGAGCTTGACAGGGTGAATGCTGAGAGCATGTTTCCCCTTATGGGAGCGACTCAAACTAGGGGGCACAATTTTGAAAAAAAAGGGTCTCCCATTTAAGACAGAGATGAGCAGAAATTTTTCTCTCAGTATGTATAATTATTTTCCCCAGAGAGCAATGGAGGCAGGGTCGTTGAATATTTTTAAGGCTGAGTTAGATAGGTTCTTGATTAACAAGGGTGTCAAAGGTTATAGGGGGTAAACAGGAAAATAGAGTGAGGCTGCAATCAGATCAGCCATGGTCAAATGGCAGAGCAGGCTCAAAGGACTGAAAGGCCTACTCCTGCTCCTAATTCGCATGTTCACATTACATAGCATCAAACAGCACATCTGCAGATACACCATGAGCAGTATCTTAGGAAATCACCACAGATAATATGCACAGCAGCAGATAACAGGTGGCATTGCTTGTAATTTTTCTATCAATTCTTTTAAAGGACAGTACTGCAGATGCAATTGTTTCAATCCTCATTATTGATCAGAGAACACACTGCTCTGCCTTTACAATCCTAAAATTATCTGGTAGCAATAAGACATATTATCTTACCTCAGGCAGCAATAAGATGTCTCCCTTGGTTTTGACCTGTACTTTCACTTGATTGCAAAAGGTATCCAAGGATGAGGCCATGAAATGAAAGGCAAAAGTTGTTGCCAGCTGGGGAAGGAGCTTCTGTTGCTGGGTCTGGTAGTCTAAAATTTTTGCTTCCATTTCACTGAGGGCAGACCATAACATCAAAATCATTAAGCACAAACTGAATGTTCATACACAAGTTGAATCAGTCCAGGTATTATCTGCCCTTTTAACTGGCTTATCTTTGGCTTGGCTTGATTTTTGAGATGTTTTCCCTACTGGAACTAATTCCCTTGAAGCATTATTTTGTAACAATTCAGTTAATAGTTTTATTGCTAATGGAGACATTATTTAAAGCTACGAAATCAGAACTTGGCTGCAGTGAAAGAAAAAGAGTAAAATATTAACAGACAGATAGACTACAATGTAGACAGATTGTACTATTCGGAGTATTACTGTATAAAATGTTGGTCTCACCACATCTGGTGTACTACGTCTAGGTATCATCTGATTGTAGAATTTTATAGCCTACGAAAGAGTATAAAGATGTGCTACCAAGAAGATTCCATGTATTAGGAATAGAAGATATTAAGAATGGTTACAAAAATTGGATTTATTTCCTTTGGAACAAAGGAAAAATTGTGCAAACATAATTGAAGTTCTCTATATTATGGAGATAACTGTTGAAAATGATCAAGCCGCTGTGTTCAGTCTAGTTAAGGGTTCAAATACAACAGTACACAGATCAAAATTAAGAAATTAGGAGTAAGAAAGAATGCCACAGAGGATTCTTTTTCATTCAATGGGTAACAGGAATTGCGTAGTAAGGTACTGGAGAAAAGTTTTTAAGCAAACAGTAAACAGAAGCTGGTGTTGAGACAATTAGATATATTTCAGGAAAGAAAGGGGATCAAGGGATATGATGAGAAAGCATATAAATGGTTGATCAAACAATCAAACAATGAGTTTGCTGAACCTCATGACCTTTTCTGGTCATAAAAATTCTTTTATTCTTCAAATGCGATCAGCATCGAAACATACTGTTAAGAGATTTATCCTATATTTCCATCAAAATAATTTTAAGATCAAAAATCTGACGAAGTTGCTACAGTAATGTTACTTTAAGTTTGGAAATAAAATCAGCTGCAACAATAAAAACAGTTTAACAAACAGTCAATATATAAGCAAATCCACTCACTCCCTACAACATTTATTAAATCACACAGAATCCAGTCCCTGGACATACCCAGGCTTTAATTTTGACTGACGTCTCACCACAGAATATCGAATAGCAATAACACAGGCTTTAGAAAGAGCAGACACCAGTTCGCTAGATATTATCTTCACTCGAGCAAGCACCATAGAGATGTAGTAGATTCTGTCAGATCCTTGTTTAACATAGCTGCCGTCTGACGTAACCTAGAATGGCAACAGACATTAATGCAAAACTGGTATTTCTAATTCAGGAAGTATAACAAGGAACAATCAATATAAAACATTGTACTATGAGATGAAGTCTACGAGTTATCTACATTCTGCAAGACAAGGCTGGCATTTCATCAGAGTAGCAGTATTTGAAGGAGAATGTAGAGCTGAAACTTAAAAGCTGCTTTTATTTGGCACACTCAGCATGAGTTGCTGTCCTCCCCATTTCTACAGGTTCAGAAGAATAACACCCAAAACAATATTCTTTCTTTCACTTTTCACAAGAGAAAGTCTAACCAGCTCCCTCATGGCATTCAATAGCAGTACCACTGCCAAATCTCCCTATATCAATGTCCTGGGCTGCAAATTTGACCACAAACTCAACTGGATGAGCAACATTAATTCCGTGGTTAACAGAGCAGGTCAGAGGCTGGGTATTGAGGAGTTTGGCTCACCTCCTGACTACCCAAAGTCTCTCCATCAGCTGAAATGCACGAATCAGGAGTAGGATGGAATAGTCTCCACTTGCCTGGAGAGATGCAGCTGCAATGACACTCAAAAAGCCTAACACTGTCCAGAACTAAGCTGTCAACATAATCAACAACCCATCAACCACCTTAAACGTGTGCACCCTTCATCACTGATGCATCATGGTGGCAGTGTGTCTTATCTTCAGGATGCATTGCAGCAGCTTGCCAAGGCTTCTTAGACAGCACTTCCAAATGGACAACTTCTATCACTTTGAAGGACAAGGGCAGTAGGTTCATGAGAACAGCATCATCTCTGCACTGCAGGAATTCACCAAGCCTCCTTAGACAGTACCCTCCAAACCCACAACCGCTACCCATCTAGAAGGTCAAGGGCAGCAGGCGGATGGGAACACCTGGAAGTTCTTCTCCAAGTTATTCACCATCCTGACATGGAAATATATCGCCATTCCTTCACTGTCGCTGGGTTGAAATCCTGGAACTCCTTCCCTAAAATCACTGTGGATGTACCTACACCACATGGACCGCAGCGGTTCAAGGCGGTGGCTCACCACCACCTTCTCAAGGTCAATTAGGGATGGTCAATAAATGCTGGCATAGCCAGCGACACCCACTTCCCATAAACAAATAAAAAAAAAACCAAGATCCCCTCCAGGTCACTCACCATCCTGACTTGAACATATATCACCATTCCTTTATTATTGCTGGGTCAAAATCATGAAACTCCCTAACTAACAGTATTGCAGGAGCACCTTCACCACACTGCAGCAGTTCAAGAAAGCAACCCGCTATTACCAGAATAAGTTTTTTTCAAGCCTTCAGATTCTAATGCATTGATTATGCATTTCAAGTATTTTCCTTTTTATTTGGAGATTTTCTGCATTCATGGGTTTCCCTTCTACCTTGGAAAGATATAAATTGTTCATTTCACTTTCAGTTTTCCAAGAAACATATTTGCAGAACACTCTGTGCACCTACAGGTATACATTACAAACTTTTATTTTTAGAAAGATGGTTAACAAAGAGGACTTTTAAATACAAAGACCTCCCTTCCTAACAGCACCATGGATGTGCCTTTATCACATGCATTGCAGCAATTCAAGAAGGTGACTCACCACCACATTCTCAAGGGCAGTTAGGGATGGGCTATAAATGCTGGCCTTGCCAACGACACTCACATCCCATGTACAAACGAAAAAAATGCTACTGAAAACTGCATTTAAGAATTATGCTAAGAACTTTAATTATTTACCTCACTGTATCTGCTCAACATGTTCTCCCTGGGAATGTGAACATTTTGCAACATTAAATATCCATTGTCAACCTGCTCAAAGGCCATCTTTGGACCAATGTCTCCAATTTTGACACCTGGAACCAGATTTTAAAAATACATTAGCAATAGCATCTGTTTATTTCTTCTTAATCATTCATGGCAATATGAACATTGTTGGCGAAGCCAGCATTTATTGCCCATCCCTAATTGCCTTCTTGAAGTTATTGGTCAGCCACCTTCTGAACACAATATAGCTGAGTAGCTCACTAGGCCATTTCAGTTGGTAAGTGGGTAGAGGGATAGGTGGATGAGGTGGTAGGGTGGGTGAAGTGGCTACTCACTCATTCACTCCTTCACTCGCCCATTCACTAACATGCAAACTGGATCTTTAAACTTACCATGCGGCAGTTAGTGCCATAAAAAGAGGGTGTGTCCTGCCTTTCCCCAACTTCTACTCTACTTCGACGGAGTTCCCCAATAGATGCATTTCTGCGGAAGCTGGGCTCGGAAGGTCCCGGTAGAAATGCAAATCAGTGTCGGGTTGGGGAAATTTCTGAGCAAAGCAGCAATCCAACGATCATTGCCACTGCTCGGATGATCCTATTTTCATTACGATTCTTCAGCAATAAATGAATCCTGCACTTCACTCATGAGCAATTTTCTTGCGGAAACACACAGGACTGGTCTGAACATTTTGTATTGATGACCCATGTTGAGCCACTGGGCAGAATTTTTTCTGAATGCAGTGGGAGGCCTGTAGCAGGTCAAGAATCCATTTGTCCTTGATGGGGGACTTTGTGGTTCTAACTCAGCCACAGCATTAGTATTTATCTTCGAGGTGATTTGTCGAATATGTCAAAGGAAGGATTTCTAGTTAAAGAGACCCTGGTAGGGGTCAAAATGGCTGACCTGTAAATCACTTCAGCAACCAAAACAGTGGAAAGGAGATCTGGGAAGGCTGCCCCCTGGGTCTCTGACTCTGACCTAGAGGTCCTGCTGTGGGATCTAAGGGACTGAAGTGAGGTGATGTTTGCCAAGGACAAGGAAGATCCCAGACTCTCCAGCCAAGTAGGGGTGATGGAAGTGAGCAGGAGTGTGGTCCTTTGAACCTTGAGACAATGTCCTAAGCGATTCAAGGACCACAGTGCAGGAGTGGCTTAACAGTTTCATCCGGTGCCAAGCCCCCACACTCTGACCTATTGAACATTCTACTGCACGACACTCTTCAGACCAACACACCTTGCAGCTCCACTCATTCCTCTCTTCAAGCATCTTATCATATCCCCATCTTAACAACCAACACTCACACTCAACTTTGTGCCATCTCACACCCATGCCTCACAGTCGCCTTCCAGGAATGTTGTCCCTCGCTCTCCTCAACACAAGTCATTTCTCACCCTCCCAACACTCTCTCCATTCAGAAGGCAGCACAGAATTCTAGGGAGAGGCAGAGAACTGAGATGGGGGTGGAGGTGGAGAGAGCTTCCAGTGATAGTCACTGGCAATGCATGCCCTCCGGGTCCACTGGGAAGGAGGTATTGTTCCAGGAGGCTGCAGAAAGCAACAACAACCTGCCATGAGAGTCTGAGCCTCCTGAGGTACTGGCGCTTACACATGTTGAGAAAAGCTTATCCTCTGCCTGTACACCCTGTGTTAGGGAGTTTTGCCTCCTTCGAGCTGAATCTGTGTCAATCCCCTGTCTTGCGGAACAACATGTGGCTGAGGAGAATGCTGGTGTTGAACCTGGTGCTGCTGGTAATGTTTGAGCTGCTCCTCTTGTTCTTCATCAGAGGTCCATGATAGAACTGCATAAACTGCTCCCATGTCATGGTGAAGGCTGACAGCAGGAAAGTGCAGATCAAGGTGATTGTAGTCCAACACAGGGCTGCAGCTATTCAGTTTCACTCTTGAAGGCTTCTCAGCTTCTCTGTTCAGTAAAACATTCTCTGCTGTGCTTTCACCTGGATGACCCTGCTGAATTCCACACAGCTCCAGAAATCAATGCGCTGGCTGTAAAAGCCAGAATTCTGGGTTAAATCTTGAGGTAATTGGGAATTGAAATCTTTTAATTATTTACCTGACGGCTCCACAGGGATTTCCTGCCCATCTGCAAACCTGCCCAGGTTAAACCTAGAAGCGAGTGGTATAAGTTGGGTTTCCATTTTTTTTGAGTTTTCAACACTCTCCCGCCCACACTCAAATCCCCTTGGCAGTTAAAATTCAGCCACTGTGTGCCCTCACAGTGCTATTTTAGTCATAGATGTAGAATAATGTTTGTTCTCAACAACTAAGTTTTAATAAGCTTTCAGGTTTATTTTGTTTGCACCGAAATATGCAGCTATGCTGATGAGAAAATGGCCTCATGTGGTCCAACAGACGTTTCCTATCAAGGAGCAGCAATATCCTTCTTTTTATTCATTCACGGGATGTGGGCTTCGCTGTCTAGGCTAGCATTTATTGCCCATCCCTAGTTGCCCTCGAGAGGTGGTGAGTTGCCTTCTTGAACCGCTGCAGTCCATGTGGTGTAGGTACACCCACAGTACTGTGAGGGAGGGAGTTCCAGGATTTTGGCCCAGAGACAGTGAAGGAACAGTGATATATTTCCAAGTCAGGATGGTGAGTGACTTGGAGGGGAACTTCCAGTGATGGTGTTCCCATCTATCTGCTGCCCTTGTCCTTCTAAATGGTAGTGGTTGTGGGTTTGGAAGGTGCTGTCTAAGGACCCTCGCTGAATTCCTGCAGTGCATATTGTAGATGGTACACAATGCTACTGTGCGTCGGTGGTGGAAGGAGTGAATGTTTGTGGATGTGGTGCCAATCAAGTGGGCTGCTTTGTCCTGGACGGTGTCAAGCTTCTAGAGTGTTGTGCATTCATCCGGGCAAGTGGACAATATTCCATCACACTCCTGACTTGTGCCTTGTAGATGATGGACAGGCTTTGGGGAGTCAGGAGGCGAGTTACTCGTCGCAGGATTCCTAGCCTCTGACCTGCTCTTGTAGCCACAGTGCTTATATGGCTAGTCCAGTTTAGTTTCTGGTCAATGGTAACCCCAGGATGTTGATAGTGGGGGATTCAGTGATGGCAATGCCATTGAACATCAAGGGGCGATGGTTGGATTCTCTCTTGTTGGAGATGGTCATTGCCTGACACTTGTGTGACGCGATTGTTACTTGCCACTTGTCACCCCAAAGCCTGGATATTGTCCAGGTCTTGCTGCATTTGGACATGGACTGCTTCAGCATCTGAGGAGTTGCAAATGGTGCTGAACATTGTGCAATCATCAGCGAACATTCCCACTTCTGACCTTATGACGGAAGGAAGGTCACGGATGAAGAAGGTCGTTGATGAAACAGCTGAAGATGGTTGGGCCGAGTACACTACCCTGAGGAACTCCTGTAGTGATGTCCTGGAGCTGAGATGCCTGACCTCCAACAACCACAACTATCTTCCTTCGTGCTAGGTATGTCTCCAACCAGTGGAGAGTTTTCCTCCTGATTCCCATTGACTCGAGTTTTGCTAGGGCTCCTTGATGCCACACTCTGTCAAGGGCAGTCACTCTCACCTCACCTCAGGTGTTCAGCTCTTTTGTCCATGTTTGAACCAAGGCTGTAATGAGGTCAGGAGCTGAGTGGCCCTGGCGGAACCCAAACTGGGTGCCAGTGAGCAGGTTATTGCTAAGCAAGTGCCACTTGGTAGCACTGTTGGTGACCCCTTCCATCACTTTACTGATGATTGAGGCAGGTTGGATTTGTCCTGCTTTTTGTGTACAGGGCATACCTGGGCAATTTTCCACATTGCCAGGTAGATGCCAATGTTGTAGCTGTACTGGAACAGCTTGGCTAGGGGCGCGGCACGTTCTGGAGCACAAGCCTTCGGTACTATTGCCGGAATATTCTCAGGGTCCATAGTCTTTGTGGTATCCAGTGCCTTCAGCCGTTTCTTGATATCACGTGGAGTGAATTGAATCGGTTGAAGACTGGCATCTGTGATGCTGGGGACATCTGGAGGAGGCCGAGATGGATCATCCACTCGGCACTTCTGGCTGAAGATTGTAGCAAATCTTGTGTCTTTTATCTTTTGCACTGATGTGCTGGACTCCTCCATCATTGAGGATGGGGATATTTGTGGAGCATCCTCCTCCAGTGAGTTGTTTGATTGTCCACCACCATTCACGACTTGTTGCAAGACTGCAGAGTTTAGATCTGATCAGTTGGTTGTGGGATTTCTTAGCTCTGTCTATCACTTGCTGCTATGCTGTTTGGCATGCAAGTAGTCCTGTGTTATAGCTTCACCAGATTGACACCTCATTTTTAGGTATGCCTGGTGCTGCTCCTGGCATGTCCTCCTGAACTCTTCATTCAACCAGGGTTGATCCCCTGGCTTGATAGTAATGGTAGAGTGGGGGATATGCCAGGCTATGAGGTTACAGATTGTGTTCGAGTACAATTCTGCTGCTGCAGAATGGCCCACAGCACCTCATGGATGCCCAGTCTTGACTTGTTAGATCTGTTTAAAATCTATCCCATTTAGCACAGTGGTAGCGTCACACAACACGATGGAGAGTATCCTCAACGTGAAGGCAGGACGTCATCTCCACAAGGACTGTGCGGTGGTCACTCCTACCAACGCTGCAGCTGCGGAGGATGAGGTCAAGTATGTTTATCCCTCTTGTTGGTTCCCTCAGCACCTGCCGCAGACCCAGTTTAGCAGCTATGTAATTTAGGATTCGGCCAGCTCGGTCAGTAGTGGTGCTACCGACCCGCCCTTGGTGATGGACACTGAAGTCCCCCACCCAGAGTACATTCTGCGCCCTTGCCACCCACAGTGCTTCCTCCAAGTGGTGTTCAATCATCTGAGCTCATGGTGAGATGGTGCTCATCAACTGAGGGAGGGTGGTATGTGGTAATCAGCAGGTTTCCTTATTTGTCCTGATGCCACAAGACTTCATGGGGTCTAGAGTCAATGTTGAGTCCCAGGGCGACTCCCTCCCATATACCACTGTGCCGCCACCTCTGCTGGGCCTCCCCAGGGGCATTGTAAGTTATGATTCCGTGAGGGTGACTATGTCAAGCTGTTGCTTGACTACTCTATGAGACAGCTCTCACTGTAAGGACAACTTTGCAGGGTCCGTTGTCGTTTCTGCTGCCTAGGTCTGTCCGGTTTCATTCCTTTTTTGTGACTCAGAGGTAAGGACGACAGATTTCCTTCAATAGTGGACCAGATGGGTTTTTACAACAATCAACAGGTTTTTAATTCCAGATTTTTATTGAATTTGAATTCCACTATCTGCAGTGACCCAGAGCAGGGTCCCCAGAGCATTACCCTGGGTCTCTGGATTACTAGTCTAGCGACAGTACCACTACGCCATCGCCTCCCCTTCTTGTTTAATCCAAAAAAAAATCAACTACACTATTGGGCATGGAACTTTGCAAAGGAATACACATCCCCACTACTTTGTGGCTGTGCACCTTACTTATGCTGCTTCCAAGTGGTATGTGTGTTACATGGTCCAGCACATAACAGCATAACAATGACAATAGTGCTTCATTACAACCCACGCTCCCCAGAACAAAACAAGCAAGCTTTATTGCTGTAAAGTCTTTTAAAGTGTCAGGAAATTAAAACAAACAGCATATTACCTGGCAAAGCAGAATGGTCCACCAGGCTGCGAATCTGAATGATAAAGGCATGCATCCCATGGCACATCTCCTGGGTATACAGCTGAGCTAAGACCACAGCATGATTTGCCGATCTACCCACTGAGAGTAGGAAACACAGATTGCATGAAAACTTATCGAATCAATGGATTGTTAATTTTTATTCCCCAAACCAGTCAACTTGCACTACATGGTTTGCTTCACAGAAAAGACAACTCACCCCGAGCCTTTCTGTTCCTTTTAAGAACTTGCTGAATTTACATATTTGTTGCCCATTAATCTCGCCATAGGAAGTTATGCCTGACAGTTAAAAGTGTAAATATCCTTTTAACTAAGGTGATTGATAATGCAATACCAATTTCCCTGGCCCAGAAAGGGAACAATTTAATTAGTTCAGTTTTGTGTATTCAATTGTTGCTGAGAGATTTAAAATTTTATTTTTGTTCTTACTTTTCCTATCTGTCTCTTGTCTCTCTTAATCCAATTTTTTTCTCTTCTGGACCTGATTTGACTATAATTCACCCTTTGTTGTTCCTGTTCTTTTCTCAATCCTTAAATCTTACTAATTAAATACACTGATGATTCTGTCATTCAATGAGGTCCAAGGGGCCCTGTTCCCATCATCTCAACATTATCAGCTCGTGTTCAGCAAAAAAATGGCGTAAAACTTTATTGAAAAAGATCTAATTAAGAACATGGGCTGTGAGATGCTCCACTCCAGCAATGTCCAGGCCATCATACTTCAACAACTTGCATTTATGTAGCGCCTGTAATGTTGTAAAACATCAAGACCCAACATTTATAGTAACAAATTATCAGAGTACAATGCACGTTAGTTTTCTTAAATTAGAAATCCATTTTCTACTTGAAGTAATTCTAGGGTCAAATTTAACAATAGGTAGAAACAAGTAACTTGTACATCTAGTGAGTGGGATATTTCAGAGGCTTACAGTCACCGGGCCACCACTTTATTGAGGACACTTCTAGTGTGTTGAGGATGAAATCCTGGCTGGAAGCGTCAAAGGATGCCGTTGTCTCTAGTCCTCGAAGATATGTGCCTTAAAATGAACAGTAGGTACATAATTCAAACAGGAAGAGCGTGGAAAGTTTAAGAGTTCACAGTTGGAAACAAAAAGCTGACTGCCTTATTGCTTTATCAACTGTTCCTTTTGGTTGTTGTCACTTAAAGTGACAAATTTCAGGTTAAGCTAATGTGCTTGTCCCAGGTTTAGCAGCGCTGTCGAGTTCAGTGAAGCCCATTACGTTGCTCAACAGAGGTGCTGATCATACAAAGATTCTGAACTGAAAGTTATGTTTATCCAATTAAAAGAGATAACTATCCAACTACCTCAATTGTAATGAATGTCTGTTAACCAGCCAGTTATCAGCTACTGACGCAGACTATTAATAAATTAGTCTACAACTTGATCTCAAACTTATTGGCCCCTTTCTGAAATTATTAATTAACAATATGAATCAAACTGAATGATTGCATAACCAAAATCAGAATTCACAGTGTGAGATTTACAATAGAAACAATTACCTCAGATTTGGACATAGTATTTTTGAGCACCAATGTTCTACTTAGCAGCTGTCTTTTTTTAAAAAGAAAAGCTCATTTAACAGTCAGTTGCCCTGCAATTTGATTTTGTAAAATTATAAAGCATAAACCAAGGGGCACAATATAATTGTGTTGGTAAACAGTGTTCAAATATAAGTATATCAAATTGTTCACTTGCCATGGCCTAGCTCCGTTTGAGCATAGGTTCCAATAATCTGGTAATCCTTAGCCAGTGGAACCCACTTAGCGATCTGTGCATCTGTCCCCAGTTCCGTGATGGTTGGTATAAAGAGTTCACGATGGACTGCAAAGGCCAAATTTCCTCCCAGGACCCTAAAGTCAGGTAGAAGCACAGTTACTGTTCACTGCTAATGACTCTATCAACATCCTGCGGGTTACCATTGACCAGAAACTGAACTGGGCCAGCCATGTAAATACTGTGGTTACAAGAGGTCAGAGGCTGGGAGTTCTATAGAGAGTAACTCGCCTCCTGACTCCACATAGCATTTCCACCATCTACAAGGCACAAGTCAGAAGTGTGATGGAATACTCTCCACTTGCCTCAGTGAGTGCAGCTCCAACAACACTCAAGAAGCTCAACACCATCCAGGTCAAAGCAGCCTGCCTGATTGGAACCCCATCCACCACCTTGAACTTCCACTCCCTTCACTCCCGGCGCACAGCGGCAGCAATGTGCACCATCTATAAGATGCATTGCAGCAACTCACCCAGACTCCTTTCAGAGAACATTCCAGGCCCGCAACCTCTACCACCTGGAAGGACAAGGGCAGCAGATGCCCAGATCGCCACCTGCAAGTTCCCCTCTGTAATAGAAGTGTCTGGTACATAAAGGGTTAATGTGGGACTGAGTACAGTACCACCCACACCGTGATGTAAGACGACATCTGATGCAGAGCCAGGGTCAGCCAGGAGATGGACACAGAAGACCTAGAATGAGGTCAATTATGTATCTATACATATGTATATATTTATATATTCTATAAATATGTATATACTTATGAGCTGTTAATAAAGACTTGCTTTTAACATACTCCAGACTGGAAGCCTACTTCATGGTATCCAAAACAGGATTCCTCGTGGTGGCAGCCTCAAGATTAATATCTGAATGCATGCAGTATACGAAATAAGGTAAATGAGCTTGTGGCGCAGATTGAAATTGGCAGGTATGATGTGGTGGGCATCACAGAGACATGGCTGCAAGGGGATCAGGACTGGGAGCTAAATATCCAAGGATATACATCCTATCGAAAAGATAGGCAGGTTGGCAGAGGGGGTGGGGTTGCTTTGTTAGTAAGAAATGAAATTAAATCGATAGCAAGAAACGACATAAGGTCAGATGATGTAGAATCTGTGTGGGTAGAGTTGAGGAATCGCAAAGGTGATAAAACCATAATGGGAGTTATGTACAGGTCTCCGAACAGTAGTCAGGATGTGGGGCACAAGATACACCAGGAGATAGAAAAGGTGTGTAAGAAAGGCAAGGATACAGTGATCATGGGGGATTTCAATATGTAGGTAGACTGGGAAAATCAGGTTGGTAGTGGATCCCAAGAAAAGGAATTTGTGGAATGTCTACGAGATGGCTTTTTGGAGCAGCTTGTGGTGGAGCCCACTAGGGAACAGGCAATTCTAGATTTAGTGATGTGTAATGAGGCAAATTTGATAAGGGAGCTTAAGGTGAAGGAACCCTTAGGAGGAAGTGACCATAATATGATAGAATTTACCCTGCAATTTGAGAGGAAAAAGCTGGAATCAGATGTAACGGTATTACAGTTGAATAAAGGCAACGACAGAGGCAAGAGGGAGGAGCTGGCCAGAATTGACTGGGAGATGAGCCAAGCAGGAAAGACAGTGGAACAGCAATGGCAGGAGTTTCTGGGAGTAATTTGGGAGACATGGCAAAAATTCATCCCTAGGAAGAAGAAGCATACTAAAGGGAGGACGAGACAACCATGGCTGACTAGGGAAGTCAGGGACAGCATAAAAGCTAAAGAGAAAGCATACAATGTGGCGAAGACCAGTGGGAAACCAAGGGATTGGGAAGCCTACAAAGGCCAACAGAGGACAACTAAAAAAGAAATAAGGAGGGAGAAGTTTAAATATGAGGGTAAACTAGCCAGTAATATAAAAGAAGATTGCAAGAGTTTTTTTTGATATATAAAGGGTAAGAGAGAGGAAAAAGTGGACATTGGGCTGCTGGAAAATGACGCTGGAGAAGTAGTAGTGGGGAGCAAAGAAATGGCGGAGGAACTGAATAGGTACTTTGCGTCAGTCTTGACGGTGGAAGACACGAGTAACATCCCCAAAGTTCAAGAGTCGGGGGGCAGAGGTGAGTATGGTGGCCATTACCAAGGAGAAGGTGCTAGGAAAACTGAAAGGTCTGAAGGTGGCTAAATCACCTGGACCAGATGGATTACACCCCAGAGTTCTGAAGGAGATAGTTGAAGAGATAGTGGAGGCATTAGTGGTGATCTTTCAGGAATCACTGGAGTCAGGGAGGGTCCCAGAGGACTCGAAAATCACTAATGTAACCCCCCTGTTTAAGAAGGGAGTGAGGCAAAAGACGTGAAATTACAGGCCGATTAGCCTGACCTTGGTCATTGGTAAGGTTTTAGAGTCCATTATTAAGGATGAGATTTCAGAATACTTGGAAGTGCATGGTAAAATTGGGCAAAGTCAGCATGGTTTCATCAAGGGGAGGTCATGCCTGACAAATCTGTTAGAATTCTTTGAGGAGGTAACGAGTAGGATAGACAAAGGAGAGCCAATGGATGTTATCTACTTGGACTTCCAGAATGCCTTTGACAAGGTGCCGCACAGGAGGCTGCTCAGTAAGATAAGAGCCCATGGTGTTAGAGGCAAGGTACTAGCATGGATAGAAGATTGGCTGTCTGGCAGGAGGCAGAGAGTGGGGATAAAGGGCCCTTCTCAGGATGGTGGCCGGTGACTAGTGGAGTTCCGCAGGGTTCAGTGTTGGGACCACAACTTTTCACTTTATACATTAATGATCTAGATGAAGGAACTGAGGGCATTCTGGCTAAGTTTGCAGATGATACAAGGATAGGTGGAGGGACAGGTAGTACTGAGGCAGTGGGGAGGCTGCAGAAGGATTTGGACAGGTTAGGAGAATGGGCAAAGAAGTGGCAGATGGAATACAACGTGGGGAAGTGTGAGGTCATGCACTTTGGTAGGAAGAATAGAGGCATAGACTATTTTCTAAATGGGGAGAGAATTCAGAAATCTGGAGTTCAAAGGGACTTGGGAGTCCTAGTCCAGGATTCTCTTAAGGTTAACTTGCAGGTTGAGTCTGTAGTTAGGAAGGCAAATGCAATGTTGGCATTTATTTCGAGAGGACTAGAATATGAAAGCAGGGATGTGCTGCTGAGGCTTTATAAGGCTCTGGTCAGACCACATTTAGAATATTGTGAGCAATTTTGGGCCCCGTATCTCAGGAAGGATGTGCTGGCTTGGAGAGGGTCCAGAGGAGGTTCACGAGAACGATCCCAGGAATGAAAGGCTTAACATATGAGGAATGTTTGAGGACTGTGGGTCTATACTCGATGGAGTTTAGAAGGATGAGGGGGGGATCTGATTGAAACTTACAGACTACTGAAAGGCCTGGATAGAGTGGACGTGGGGAAGATGTTTCAATTAGTAGGAGAGACTAGGACCCAAGGGCACAGCCTCAGAGTAAAGGGAAGACCTTTTAGAACAGAGATGAGGAGAAACCTCTTTAGCCAGAGAGTGGTGTATCTATGGAATTCATTGCCACAGAAGGCCAGGTCATTGAGTGTATTTAAGACCGAGATAGATAGGTTCTTGACTGGTATGGGGATCAAAGGTTACGGGGAGAAGGCGGGAGAATGCGGTTGAGAAACTTATCAGCCATGATTGAATGGCAGAGCAAACTCGATGGGCCGAATGGCGTAATTTCTGCTCCTATGTCTTATGGTCTTATGATGCAGATCCCCATTGTCTCACCAGGGTGCCTGGTATGCACAGTGGCAGTGTGATGGCTTAAACTAATGACATGCCGTTGCTCTCCCTTAGATTCACCAGCATGCACTTGAACGCAGGAGCGCCTTTCCACCCAGAGGTCACTCCCCTAGAAGCTGCATAGGGACACCTGGCCTCCTCTCCCTTTTGCCCCTCTCTTCCTCCTCAGGGGAAATACCACCAGCGGAGACCACAATCGCCATTGCCTGGATAACAGAAGGCTGTCTGATACCTGGAAGGATCCACAAGGTCAAAATTGTCCGGGGGCCTTGGAGACACGGAGTCCTGAAATGAAGCCTGGAAATGCTAAGAATGAAGCTCAGAACAGAGGTGAAGCTGTCAAGTTCAAATAAGCAACCAGCAACAAACTATCTCCTAAACTCCTCACTACTCACACTGTCAGTGCTGCCGACCCTTTTTATCCCACCCTTGGATGAGATTTCATTAAAAGTGGGCTGCCTGCTTTACCTATGCGATGAGCATGAAATCACGCTGGCAATGTAAAATCAAGTACAATTGGCTTTTTAATGGCCTTAAGTCACCCTTTAATTGTTGGCGGGTGCAGCTCCAGCACCCATGCGTGCCCGCCAACCTGAAGATTGCTCATGTGCAGGATGACATCGGGATGCTTGGGACTTGAACTTGTAGACTCTACCCTGTGGTTCATTTCTGACTTTAACTATGATCCTATGCAGCAGTGTCGGACTGGAATTTTTCCACTGAAGGATTTGAAAATTTGGATCCATGAACCTCCCAGGGGCTTGTTTCAGTATATAACTGGTGCAGGCCTAATAGTAGATCTCTTAATGTGGATGATGCACTTAGGGAAGGGGAAAAGTACAATTTCTGTATAAGAGCTCTTACAAAGAACACGTTGACATTTTTTGTTAAAAACTATACCTAAAAGCAATTTGTATTTCTGGCCCATCAGCGGTCCAGCCCAATTCCTTAATCTTCTGCCGTAGATGCACAGCCCCTTTCACAGCTTCTTCGTATCGCTCAGTCTGCGTCAAGAAGTACTGATTTTCTTGGTTAAAAACAGCATCACTATTAATGATATGTTCTGATAAAACAAAGATAAATTGTGAAATTAAGATATTCTATCTTACTTAAATTATATCAATTCTTGTAAAGTTCAAAACTGCTGAATTACTCAATGATACAAGAGACCCTAAAATTATGGAATGCATTTTATATTGTTTATTGCATCCTCTTCCCTTCCCTTCCTGTCCTCTGCGTCCACTACTCCACCACTTGTCCCACCGCCCCCCACCCCCCCCCACCCTTAAACCAGCTTATATTTCACCTCTTCTCTATTTTTACTTAGTTCTGTTGAAGGGTCATTCGGACTCGAAACGTTAACTGTGCTCCTCTCCGCAGATGCTGCCAGACCTGCTGAGTTTTTCCAGGTATTTTTGTTTTTGTTTTGGATTTCCAGCATCCGCAGTTTTTTGCTTTTATCTTAGCTGTTTAGCTGAAGCTATTTTGCAGGCCCCAAGAATTGAAACCACATATTTTGAATAACTTCAAAACAAAATTAAAACAAGTTCTTTTTCTCATCTGTAATAACATTTCATGTTTAAACATGCAAAAAGACTATTATCATTGTTTCCAACCAGCAGATGAAGTAAATGATTAAACTTAATCTTGTAGCCTTCACACCTCAAAGAAAATTCAAGATGACTTGTCTGATCTTCCTGAACCAATGTACCTGCACCTTCAGGATAATCAACTGAAAATGTAGTTCAGCCTGGGTATTATGGTCATTTTGACAGTTGGGCAGCAGCAGGAAAGTATTCTGTATTGTACAGAAATGGTCAAATAGGTAGATGCCTATAAAATCAGCTGGAGGATCTAGGTAAAAACAAAAAACTACTGCGGATGCTGGAAATCCAAAACATAACAGAATTACCTGGAAAAGCTCAGCAGGTCTGGCAGCATCGGCGGAGAAGAAAAGAGTTGATGTTTCGAGTCCTCATGACCCTTCAACAGAACTGAGTAATATTAGGAGAGGGGTGAAATATAAGTTGGTTTAAGGTGGGGGGGGGGGGGGGTGGGGTTTGGGGGAGAGAAGTTGGGGGGGGGCGGTGGTTGTAGGGACAAGCAAGCAGTGATAGGAGCAGATAATCAAAAGATGTCACAGACAAAGGAACAAAAAGGTGTTGAAGGCGGTGATATTATCTAAGAGAATGTGCTAATTAAGAATGGATGGCAGGACACTCAAGGTACAGCTCTAGTGGGATTTCGGGCTCAGCACGATGCTGAACTCTTCTTCCGCCGTCTTCGTCTCCGTGCTCACTTCTTTGGGCAGGAGTCCTCTCCCCGTTCAACGGATCCTTTTACCCACCTCCAATATTCTCCCTCCACCTGGACCCCTCCCTCTGGATTCTTACCTTCTCTTGATCTTTTCATTGAGAACTGTCGGCATGACATTAGTCGTCTCAATTTCTCTGCTCCTCTCACCCATTCTAATCTGTCTCTCTCTGAACTTACTGCACTCCGTTCTCTCAGGTCCAACCCCAACATTGTCATCAAACCCGCTGACAAGGGTGGTGCTGTTGTTGTCTGGCGCACTGACCTCTACCTCACGGAGGCTGAGCGTCAACTTGCAGACACTTCCTCCTACCTCTCCCTGGACCATGACCTCACGACTGAACATCAAGCCATTGTTTCCAGGACTGTCACTGACCTCATCTCCTCTGGCTATCTTCCTCCCACAGCTTCCAACCTGATAGTCGCCCAACCTCGAACGGCCCGCTTCTACCTCCTACCCAAAATCCACAAACAGAACTGTCCCGGCAGACCGATCGTGTCAGCCTGTTCCTGCCCCACGGAACTCATTTCTCGTTATCTTGACTCCCTTCTCTCTCCCCTTGTCCAGTCGCTTCCCACCTACATCCGTGATTCCTCTGACACCTTACGTCACATCAACAATTTCCAGTTCCCTGGCCCCAACCGCTTCTTCTGCACCATGAACGTCCAATCCCTCTACACCTCCATCCCCCACCAGGATGGTATGAGGGCCCTTAGCTTCTTCCTTGAACAGAGGCCCGAACAATCCCCATCCATCGCTACTCTCCTCCGTCTGGCTGAACTTGTTCTCACACTGAACAATTTCTCCTTTAACTCCTCTCACTTCCTCCAAATAAAAGGTGTGGCTATGGGTACCCGCATGGGCCCCAGCTATGCCTGTCTCTTTATGGGGTATGTGGAACATTCCTTGTTCCAGTCCTACTCCGGCCCCCTCCCACAACTCTTTCTCCGGTACATCGATGATTACTTCGGTGCTGCTTCATGCTCTCATTGGGACCTGGAAAAATTGATTAATTTTGCTTCCAATCTCCACCCCTCCATCATTTTCACATGGTCCATCTCTGACACTTCCTTTCCCTTCCTTGACCTCTCTGTCTCAAATTCTGGCGATAGACTGTCCACCAATATCCATTACAAGCCTACCGACTCCCACAGCTACCTCGACTACAGCTCCCCACACCTCGCTTCCTGTAAGGACTCCATCCCATTCTCTCAGTTCCTTCGCCTCCGTCGCATCTGTTCTGATGATGCTACCTTTCCTAATATTACTCAGTTATGTTGAAGGGTCATGAGGACTCGAAACGTTAACTCTTTTCTTCTCCGCTGATGCTGCCAGACCTGCTGAGTTTTTCCAGGTAATTCTGTTTTTGTTTTGGAGGATCTAGGTTCTGACTGACAATTGTACTTTTACCAGAGGCTTATGTGCGCGCTGGGGGCCAGAATAAATGCAGAAGACTATGCCAGTTACTAAAGTCTGTTCTAAAGGACAAATTGTTTATCTAGTTACTCTTATGTTAGTAAGGTTACCAAGCTGCTAGAAAGGCTCAACAGTACATGCTGTCCTATAACTTTGCAGGATGAAGAGGTTGGACTTTTAAATTAGGAGTGGTAACCGACATGTGGGCTAGTTCTGGACCCTGACCCCACATGGTGGGCTTTAGGTGTGTCCACTGCAATTTTTAATGTTTCAGCCAATTGAAGACTAGGGTGCGAGCTTGCCATCAAATCAGGGACATTGGGTGTTTCCCGCGGCAGAGGGCCAATGGTTATGCTCCACATAAGTCTCCTTCCGCGTTACTTTACCTAGCCATATCATGTGCATTCGAAACTTGGCAGGAGCCTGGAGAGACCAGAACACAGACAGCACCAGAAGGAGGGTGATCACTCGAGCCATCTTCCGCTTTATCTGGAGGTCAAAAATGGATCGTGTCCGCAGGGACGCGATGTACAAGCCTCTAGATAAAGGGGGGAAAAACGTGCCCAACATTGCCCTCATACTGATGGCCACCTTTGTGTGTGGCTGCATCAAGCGGTGCGTAGACCCTCAGTACGCAAACACCAAGTGTCACTACGTGCTGATGTTCTACCTGTCCCCGGTGTTGCGAAGGATGGGTCTGGCCACGCTGCCGCGGAACGCTCCAAGTAGTTGGACCGTGCCGTACCACCTGTCCCTCGTGGAAAAATTTATGCAGAAAAACACCTTTGACCACAAGTCCATCAGGCAGTGGTCAGCACGTAACGTCCTAGAGGCCCTGAGGGAACAGGAGAGGGTGGATCCTGTGGGATGGTTCCCCGAGCAGACTGTCAAAGTCATTTGGCAGAATGCCTCATCGCCAGAACTTTCCAACAAGCACCAAGACGTGGCTTGGCTGGTGGTGAGAAAGGCCCTCCCCGTCAGATCCTTTCTACACGCCAGGAGTCTCACCCCCTCTGCACGTTGCCCTCGAGGTGGCTGTGGTGGGGAAGAGACCGTTGTTCACCTCCTTGTGGATTGTGCCTTTGCAAAGAAGGTCTGGAGAGAGATGCAGTGGTTGCTGTCGAGGTTCATCCCGAGCAGTTCTGTGACACAGGACTCTGTGCTCTACGGGCTGTTCCCAGGGACACACACCGAGACAAACATCAACTGCAGCTGGAGGATCATCAACTCGGTGAAAGACGCGCTTTGGTCTGCCCGAAACTTGTTGGTCTTCCAGCACAAAGATTTGTCCCCGACCGAGTGTTGCAGACTGGCACAATCCAAAGTCCAGGACTACGTGCTGAGGGACGCACTAAAGCTTGGGGCAGCCGCCACAAAGGCGCAATGGGGAAGGGTCGCTGTCTAAGACCTTTCTGCCACAGTGCACTGAGGGACTGGGAACTGTTTAAATCCCCTCGGGCTGTACAGCTCAAAATGAATGTAATATTTATTGTATGTATCAATGGATTTCGTGACACGTGTTGTAAAAGTCTGAACCTGTTTGTATTTTTGCGTTGGTGATTTTGCAATGTTTTGGAATGTTGTTTTGAAGATATTTTGTGAATAAAGTATATTTTTTACTAGAAGGAGGAGCACGGGCTGTGTAGGCCACAGCTGTCACTCACTAACTTACTCTTGACTTTGCCACCTAGGCGGTCACCAACTCAGGGCTGACCTCAGGGGTCCATGAACCCAAGTTTGAGAACTACTGAAACAGGCGGTCTTAGTGACAGCGAGAGTGTGGTCCGAAGTTTATCTTGGGGTTAAATATGACTCCAAAGGTCGGGAACAGTTTGGTTAGGTTCCACACAGTTGCCATGAAGAGGGGTGGGAGTTGGTGACCAGGGAACCGCAGTTTGTGGTGGGGACAGAAGGCAAGTATCCGCAGTAGTTTTTTGTTTTTAACTCTGGCCACCCTCTGATTTTACCGGACACTCTCTGCCCGACCGCCGGCTGGACCGGACACGCTCTGGCCGGGCCTCACCTATGGACCTCCGGGTGCGAGTGCGTCCCGCTCCGCCGTCCAGCAGGTTCACTAATTTCTCCACCTCGAAACCGGGAGCTTTCCTCTCGCTCGCAACGTCCGGATTCATCGCAGCGGACGGCGCTTCACACAAACTTCTTCGCACGGACTTTGGACCTTTTCCCAGATCCCGCCCACCAGGCCAGGCCGCCCATTGGTGCGTCCCTCCCACTTTCGCTGTGCTGATTGGTTGTATCCCCTGCCAATCAATGATTTCTTATCCAATTGTCATGTTTACAAAGATAAAAACAAAAAGCTAAAAGCTACTGCGGATGCTGGAAATCCAAAACAAAAACAGAATTACCTGGAAAAACTCAGTAGGTCTGGCAGCATCGGTGGAGAAGAAAAGAGTTGATGTTTCGAGTCCTCATGACCCTTCAACAGAACTGAGTATAGTTAGGAGAGGGGTGAAATATAAGCTGGTCTAGGGTGGGGGGAGAGAAGTTGAGGGTGGGGGTGGTTGTAGGGACAAGCAAGCAGTGATAGGAGCAGATAATCAAAAGATGTCACAGACAAAAGGATCAAAGAGGTGTTGAAGGTGGTGATATTATCTAAGAAAAGTGCTAATTAAGAATGGATGGCAGGACACTCAAGGTACAGCTCTAGTGGGGGTGGGGTGGAAAGACTAACAAAGTATTAGTTGTAGATTTAAAAATAATGGAAATAGGTGGGAAAAGAAGAATCTATATAAATTATTGAAAAAAAAGGGAGGGGGAAGAAACGGGGTGGGGATGGGGGGAGGGGGAGTTTAAGATCTAAAGTTGTTGAATTCAATATTCAGCCCGGAAGGCTGTAAAGTGCCTAGTCAGAAGATAAGGTGCTGTTCCTCCAGTTTGCATTGGGCTTCACTGGAACAATGCAGCAAGCCAAGGACAGACATGTGGGCAAGAGAACAGGGTGGAGTGTTAAAATGGCAAGCGACAGGGAGGTTTGGGTCTTTCTTGCAGACAGACCGCAGGTGTTCTGCAAAGCGGTCGCCCAGTTTGTGTTTGGTCTCTCCAATGTAGAGGAGACCGCATTGGGAGCAACGAATGCAGTAGACTAAGTTAGGGGAAATGCAAGTGAAATGCTGCTTCACTTGAAAGGAGTGTTTGGGCCCTTGGACGGTGAGGAGAGAGGAAGTGAAGGGGCAGGTGTTGCATCTTCTGCGTGGGCATGGGGAGGTGCCATAGGTGGGGGTTGAGGAGTAGGGAGTGATGGAGGAGTGGACCAGGGTGTCCCAGAGGGAACGATCCCTACAGAATGCCGCCAGGGGGGATGAAGGGAAGATGTGTTTGGTGGTGGCATCATGCTGGAGTTGGCGGAAATGGCAGAGGATGATCCTTTGAATGCGGAGGCTGGTGGGGTGATAAGTGAGGACAAGAGGAACCCTATCATGTTTCTGGGAGGGAGGAGAAGGCGTGAGGGCGGATGCGCGGGATATGGGCCGGACACAGTTGAGGGCCCTGTCAACGACCGTGGGTGGAAAACCTCGGTTAAGGAAGAAGGAGGACATGTCAGAGGAGCTGTTTTTGAAGGTAGCGTCATCAGAACAGATGCGACGGAGGCGAAGGAACTGAGAGAATGGGATGGAGTCCTTACAGGAAGCGGGGTGTGAGGAGCTGTAGTCGAGGTAGCTGTGGGAGTCGGTAGGCTTGTAATGAATATTGGTGGACAGTCTATCATCAGAAATTGAGACAGAGAGGTCAAGGAAGGGAAGAGAAGTGTCAGAGATGGACCATGTGAAAATGATGGAGGGGTGGAGATTGGAAGCAAAATTAATCAATTTTTCCAGGTCCCGACAAGAGCATGAAGCAGCACCGAAGTAATCATCGATGTACCGGAGAAAGAGTCGTGGCAGGGGGCCGGAGTAGGACTTGAACAAGGAATGTTCCACATACCCCATAAAGAGACAGGCATAGCTGGGGCCCATGCGGGTACCCATAGCCACACCTTTTATTTGGAGGAAGTGAGAGGAGTTAAAGGAGAAATTGTTCAGTGTGAGAACATGTTCAGCCAGACGGAGGAGAGTAGTGGTGGATGGGGATTGTTCGGGCCTCTGTTCAAGGAAGAAGCTAAGGGCCCTCATACCATCCTGGTGGGGGATGGAGGTGTAGAGGGATTGGACATCCATGGTGAAGAGGAAGCGGTTGGGGCCAGGGAACTGGAAATTGTTGATGTGACGTAAGGTGTCAGAGGAATCACGGATGTAGGTGGGAAGCGACTGGACAAGGGGAGAGGGAAGGGAGTCAAGATAACGAGAAATGAGTTCCATGGGGCAGGAACAGGCTGACATGATCGGTCTGCCGGGACAGTTCTGTTTGTGGATTTTGGGTAGGAGGTAGAAGCGGGCCGTCTGAGGTTGGGCGACTATCAGGTTGGAAGCTGTGGGAGGAAGATTTCCAGAGGAGATGAGGTCAGTGACAGTCCTGGAAACAGTGGCTTGATGTTCTGTGGTGGGGTCATGGTCCAGGGAGAGGTAGGAGGAAGTGTCTGCAAGTTGACGCTCAGCCTTCGCGAGGTAGAGGTCAGTGTGCCAGACAACAACAGCACCACCCTTGTCAGCGGGTTTGATGACAATGTTGGGGTTGGACCTGAGAGAACGGAGTGCAGTAAGTTCAGAGAGAGACAGATTAGAATGGGTGAGAGGAGCAGAGAAATTGAGACGGCTAATGTCACGCCGACAGTTCTCAATGAAAAGATCAAGAGAAGGTAAGAATCCAGAGGGAGGGGTCCAGGTGGAGGGAGAATATTGGAGGTGGGTAAAAGGATCCGTTGAACGGGGAGAGGACTCCTGCCCAAAGAAGTGAGCATGGAGACGAAGACGGCGGAAAAAGAGTTCAGCATCATGCCGAGCCCGAAATTCATTGAGATGAGGGCGTAAGAGTATGAAACTAAGTCTTTTACTGAGCACTGAACGTTCAGCATCGGAGAGGGGAAGGTCAGGGGGTATAGTGAATACGCGGCTGGGGCTGGGATTGGAAGATGGGGTGGGGACGGAGGGACAAGCAGGGGTGGAGGGTCCCAGATGGGTGTTGGTGTCGATGAGTTGTTGGAGCTTGTGTTCCTTAGCACTTGAGAGAAAGAGGAAAAGTTTCTTGTTGAGGCGACGGATGAGGTGAAGAATAAAATTAAACTGGGGGCACGCGCAGCTTTGAAAAAGGGTGCGGCAGTGCTGCTGGAGGGAGAGGTCGAGTGCGTTCATATGGTGGCGCATGACACTGAGTGTGGATCTCAGAATGCGACAGGAACAGCAGTCCGAGAAACGTTTTATGTCCCGGAGATACCTGTAATCCTGGGTGGGTTCGAAACAAGAGGGATGGAATTTCAGTTGAAATCCACGTGGGGTGAGTCGGAGACGGAGACAGTCACTGAGAAAGGAAATATGGCTGTGAAAGCGGGTTTTAGTAAACACCTTGTCAAACCCCGTTTCTTCCCCCTCCCTTTTTTTTCAATAATTTATATAGATTCTTCTTTTCCCACCTATTTTCATTATTTTTAAATGTACAACTAATACTTTGTTAGTCTTTCCACCCCATCCCCACTAGAGCTGTACCTTGAGTATCCTGCCATCCATTCTTAATTAGCACTTTTCTTAGATAATATCACCACCTTCAACACCTCTTTGATCCTTTTGTCTGTGACATCTTTTGATTATCTGCTCGTATCACTGCTTGCTTATCCCTACAACCACCCCACCCTCAACTTCTCTCTCCCCCCGCCCCCCCCCACCTTAGACCAGCTTATATTTCACCTCTCTCCTAACTATACTTCAGTTCTGCTGAAGGGTCATGAGGACTCGAAGCGTCAACTGTTTTCTTCTCCACCGATGCTGCCAGACCTGCTGAGTTTTTCCAGGTAATTCTGTTTTTGTCATGTTTACAAGTTGCCTTCCCACAATCTGTTCTGGACTTCGTGATTCAACCTGGTTATCTTTTACCCCATAGCCTGCAATCTTCTTCTCTTCAAATTAAATCGAATTCCTTTTTGAAAGCCAGGATTGAATCTGCCCCTACCTCGCCCTCAGATAGGTAGAGACTTCCAGATCCTAACCCCTGGCTGCATAAAGTTTTCTTTCCTGTCGCTTTTGATAATTTTGCCATTCGCCTTAAATCTGTCCTATGGTTCTGAACCCTTTTGCCATTGGGAACAGTTTCTCCCTATCTACTCTGTTAAACGGCCTCGTGATTTTTAACACCTCTATCAAATCTCCACTCAACTCTTCTCTATGGAGAACAACCCCAACTTCTCCGATCTATTCACCTAACTGAAGTCCCTCATCCCTGGCATCATTCCCGTAAATCTATAATGCACCCTCTCTAAAACCTTCACATCCTCTCTAAAGCGTAATGCCCAGAATATGGCACATAATCCAGTTGAGGCTGAACCAATGTTTTATATAAATTCATCATACCTTCCTTGCCTTTGTACATATATGCTTCTATTTATAAAGCTCAGGATCCCATATGCCTTCTTAACCACCTTCTTAACCTGCTCTGCCACCTTCACCAATTTATGCACATATATGCCCAGGTCTCTCTTTTCCTGCACCCCCTTTAACAATTGTTCCCTTTAGTTTTCTCTTGCCTCTTGTAAAGTAGGGATGCCAATTCTAGTTGGATGAAGGTCATCGATGAGGTTTGATCATGTGATCTTTGTTCACAAATTTCAAATGTTACTCTGGTTACCTTATATAAATTGGCATACATCTTTTCTTGCTAAAGTTGCAAGATTATTAAGTGAAATTGGAGGGTACAGTTATCTAGACTTTTCATTATTGGAGTAGTTTACATGTAAATTGCTAAAACAGCTTTTTCTGACTTGAAATGTGCCGATGGCATCTAGAATTTCTGTGATCAGTTCATTTTCATAATTATGCATAATATGTGGTTTTTGATGTTTATAGGGAGACCACTAAAAAGGAATGGGGGCAAACATTAAGAGAGCCTTTGGAAAGGGTCAAACCCAGTAGCAACCTTTGTCAAATGAAATGAACTATTCAGGTACAGGCAAAAATGAAAGATAAAGCTGCAGCATGAGTTTGTAAACATATGAAGGAACATGCTAACATGCACCCCAGTTGGATGAGTTCTGAAGTTGATGTGGTGCTGCATTGAGTAGTTGTGAGGAGAGTTTTCGTCTGTAGCATTCCACAGAATTAATTCATGGATTAACATTGCAGCACCCTTAATAGGAAGAGGAGCCAAGTTTCAAAATACAACTGATAGTTGTGCCAACCTCATGCTGCATGGCAGTTCCAGCTGTCTTTGCAGCATTTTTCACAGCACTAAACATGGCTATCTAATGACTTGTAGCCTGTGCCAGGCCACTAGGTATGTTTGGCTAGACCCCTAAGATATCAAAGAGCATACATGGTAGGATTAGACAAAAAGGGGAAAGTGACATCAGATACTGAGAGCTCAATACTGAAGGAGCCTAGAGGAGCATAGAAAGTAAAAGTGGAGGGGTGAAATTAAAAAGGCAATTAGGGAAAAGCAAAGAGAGGACATGGAGTAGCTGTAGTCAATCCAGGTAAACTGGTTATTAATAACTCTAGCATGCCTTCTTTCATCCAGTGCTACTGAAAGTATGAGATATTATGATAGAGTGATACTGAGGGAATATTCAGCATGGTCATTCAACTGGTTTTCCTAGATTTTATTTGCCCAAATTTTTTCCATGTCCTCTCTTTGCTTTTCCCTAATTTCCTTTTTAATTTCACCCCTCCACTTTTACTTTCTATGCTCCGCTAGGCTCCTTCAGTATTGAGCTCTCAGTATCTGATGTCACTTTCCCTTTTTTGTCTAATCCTACCATGTATGCTCTTTGATATCTTAGGGGTCTAGATTCGGAAATCCCATTCTTTTTCTTTATGGGAACCTATTTGTTCTGAACCCTCCCAATCTCCTTGACGAATATTTCCCAATGCTTTGTCATTGATTTACCTTCATGTTGACTGGAAATGTTTACTTTGCTCGTCAGGACACAAGAATATTTGAAAAGTTGACTCATCTGGTAACTTTTTTTTAGAAGGCTGAAAGAGCTACAGTGGAGGATTTGCAGCTTGTAATCTAAGTCAACACTCCATTGCAGGACCAAAGAGAACAGCACTATTGGAAATGCCATCATGTGGAGGAGACATTAAACTGTGGTTCTGTCTTCCTAATTAACTGGATGTTAAAGATCCTATTGTACTATTTGAAGAAGGGTACAGGGTTCTCCTTATATGGTGGGAACAATGCCACTAGTAGATACATTCTTACTTGCTACAGAAGCCCAGGAATCCTGGAATCCTCAGCAACAACATGTAATGGACCAGCAGATGGAGGGGATGGAGATTTTACCACAGGGTTGTCAGCAACTTCCTCCTTCTACAATACAGGCTCAGGCTTTACTTCCTCCACAGGTAGCTCTGGTTCTGGTTCTTTTAAGGGTTCTACATTTCTATATTCCCTTCCGGCCTCAGTCCTCCTTCGAAAGTGAGTGAGTAAAAGAGAACCCTGAGACTGGGAGTGAACCAGATGTGCACAGACGCATACACACACACACACACACACACACAGAGGCTGTTCAGTGTGGAGACATACACACACACCCCTCCCCTTCTCCCTCCTCCTTCCTCCCCAAAAATCTATCCACACCGGGCAAGGAGGAAAATCCAGGCCAAAAGCCAACTTGCTTCCAACCCCCACTTTCATATGAATTCCATCAAGGCCAGCTTGGAGTCTGCACCACCAGAGGCGAGAGCAAGGTCGGTGTTAGTTAAATCCCAACTCATCTTAGCCCCGGCTCCCTCCTCCTTCCCTGCTGATTAAGTATTGGGAGTTAGTCTGTCTCTTCCTAGCCCTGACTCTTTAGTGAAAAGACAAAAAAGGTTTTATTAGTTAACTTTGCTTCTTGGCATTTCTTAACAATCATCTTTATTAACTATTCATTTTTAAATTATCAATTTATTGCTTTAATATTGATTTTCTTTGGCTCAGCAAGATGTGTATGTTTTCTTCATACCTTAAATATTTTTTGAAATTGCTATCTAGATATTGCATAGGGCCTGGTTCAAAGAAGAACGGCCAAGTTGTGCGTAATTGTCTGACAAAGCCGTGGCTGTAAAGCGTATCATGCTGAAACCTGAGCTTTCGATAGGCTTTATAAATAGAGGCATAGAGTACAAAAGCCAAGAGGTTTTGCTAAACCCATGTAAATCAATTTGACCCACTGTGACTATGGTTCCCAATTCTGGGCACCCAAAGGATGTGAGGGGGAGGGTTAAAGGTGGGGTGGGAGGGAATTAGAGGCCCAGAAACAGAAGAAGCACCAGGGCTCATGATTTCTCTCCCTGGACCTGCCTCCAACTGTGCCAGCCACATCACCCAAACACAATGCAACACAATTATTGACTTTCTGCTTTCTCTCTAGCAGGACAAGGGCACCTGTACTGGCGCAGAACAAAACCAGTGGGGGACAAGTATGCCTGCATTTTCTGAGCCTCAGAGAGAAGATGACACTCCATCATTGCCCAGTTGTGACAGAACCCATAGTCCACCATCACTGAGAACATTGCATATGACAGCATGTTCTTGCCTTATGCCTCTTTCCAATTCCCAGCTCACCCTCATCCTGCTATCTGGCACGATGAACAATGCAGGTGGTGTGACCATCAACATATTGCTTTCCACCCACCTTCTCTCACCTCAACCTTCCCCTTCTGATTTCCTGCTCATTGTTATTCTTCTCTGTTGTTTTTATCATTTTTTATTTTACCTAGAAACATGATTGATTGTAAAACTTACCTCAGTTCAGCTCTTGGCTGCAATGCAAGCTGATTTTAAATAAAAAAGATGAACAAATGAAAAAAATACTTTCAGACACCCAAGAACTGCTGCCTATACAGCCACAGCAGTCCCAGAAGGAACGGAGACAGCAACACTACAGCACTGATGAAAAGGCCCTGTCATTTGGCCTGACATTTGCAGCCACCAGGTCAGATACTGGGACTGCTCATATAGAGGCTAGTATGGAGTTGGGATCAGCACATGGTGAGTCACGTGGGCATGAATGGACTGCAGCTAAGTCAGGAATAAAAGATAATTTATGCCTGCTCACAGGAGGGCAAGGTCACAGAAAAGTTCTGCTCCATGGGAATCAGATGAGGATTTTGTTAGAGTGGCATACAGGAGAATATTGATGAGGATGCACATAGAGATGCTGGGTGCAATCAACTGGCCTGACAGACTATAGTGGATCCCTCTTGCCAAATGTATGACTGTTCTTTGGTGAGCAAAGAGCAAATATGTTGAGTGGGTCTGCGTGATCCAAGTTAGAATAGCTATTTGACATCATGATCTGGCCAGATGGGAAGCTTCCAGAACACACATGAAAGGCCCATGAGTGCCCCTCCCAGCATGGAACCCTGCATGGACTATGCGCAGAAGCGGTCAGAAATGCTGTGCACCCCACTCAAGGATCTCTGGCTTCCTAAGCACTGGCTCCAGCAGTAATATGGAGCCCAATTTCTCAATCAAGTGTCTGAACCAGAAAGTATGAAGTAGATTTTAATTTGAATTAAATATTCATGTACAGAACAATATAAAGTGAGGGAAACAAAGATGTGATAGAGGGATAAAAAGACAAAGTAAAAATAAAATTTAAGATTTTTAATATTTTTAATTCTCCAACAATAAATTCTGAAGAATTTCAGGTGCTGTCCCTTTCTCCTTTAAGTCTGTCATTACTCCTTTCCTCAAAAAACCAACACTTGATTTCACTGTCCTTGTGAACTGTCACCCCATCTCCAATCTCTCTTTCCACTTTTAAGTGCTTGAATGTGTTGTCCCATGCCAAATCTGTGCCCATCTTTCCCAGAGCTCTGTTCAAATCCCTCCAAGCAAGTTTCAACACCTGCCACAATATCAAAACAGCAAATGACATCCTATGTGACTGTGACAAAGGTAAAGTATCTGTCATTTTCCTTCTGGACCCATCTGCAGCCTTTGACACAGTTGATCACAGCATCCTTCTCCAACGTCTCTCCATTGTTGTCCAGCTGGTTGAGGTGCCCTCGCCTAGTTTCATTCTTATATAACTAATCATATCCAAAGCATTAATTGCAATGTCTTCTCTTCCCGCTCCTGCACCATTATCTCTCGTATTCCCTCAAGGATCTTCCAGGCAACGTATATTTACTTCAAACAGTTGCTGGTTGGACAGTAATTTCTGTATTTACTGCCAATAGAAAACTGACAACCAAGAAAAAGGAATGTATACAAGATTGTTCAGAGAAATCAAATATTTTGCATCATCTTTGAAGATCTATTATGATTTTTAAACATTCACATTCATTTTAAACTTTGAGCATGTTAGACAGCTGAGTAGTAATGCAATATGGGGTTTATTGTTAAGTGAGCTAAAATCTTACATAAACTTGATTTTAAATATTGTTTTGAAATGTACAAACAAGTGTAATAGCTTAATTAGAAGGTTGAGAGGTTAACTCCCTCTGTTGGACTTCAGCACATAATCTTAATGCAGTCCTGAGGGAATTGCCAGGGTGCCTTCTTTCGGTTAAGACGTTAAGCCAATGCACTGTCTGTCTCCTTGAGGTAATATAAATGATTTCATGGCACTGTTCATAGAACTGAGTTTTTTTTCAATCGATTAATTGGGTATTTGCTGTTTTTGGTACCTTGTTATGTGCATGCTGGCTACCGCATTAATAATATTATGCTTCAAAATGTAACTCATTGGCTACAAGTCATTTGGGTTGACCCAAGGACATGATTAGGTGCTGTGTGATGAAAAATCTTCCCCATCATTACAAATTTTGTAAAATTGCATTGGGTGTTATGTAGTCAAAAACAGCAATTTCTTTGGAATGTATAAACCTCCACAAACATTATAGTAATTGAAATATTTGAAACACAGAATGCAAAATCTAAACAATATGTACCAGCATTTTCCACAAAGTAAAATATGCATGTTTTATTTCAAAGTTATAAGTTACAATGACACAAACCTATAAACGGCAACAGTACAGCTGAATATATAACCCTTCTCCTGTTATTGACAACTGAACAGAGTAATTATAATCACAGGCATTCATAGACTGTGACTTGAACTTTATATGCATGTTTATGCAAATAGAAAAGTAACAATTCCCCAAAAATGAGCAACAGTGGGAGAAAATAAACTCCATTCCGTGGTTAGTGCTGTGAGACACATTCTATCAGACATATGTAACCATTGTTTACTGTAGTGATGTAATAGGTACAACTTACCCAACAGTCAATACCTAATCAGCAACGTCAAAGGCAACATTCCCAAAACATATACAGATATCTGTTACCATTATAAATAATGCAAACTATCATTTTAACAGTGTTAGCTAAGTTGAAATTTTTCACAACTCTGTTCAAGTAAAGTACAAGAAATCCTTTTAATTTATTACCCAGTGAATCTAATACATGGAGAGCAAAGCTAAGAGCGGCCCAAACTCAAATATATTTAAAAGGATTTCAGGGTTACATTCATAACCAACTAATAAGTTTTATTTTTACAGAAAGCATAGTCTCCATGACCTGACACTACTCAATACCAGAAATGATATCAGTATTGTGAAATATAACATAGGGACAACAGGAATATAAAAAAGCTGCATCAATTAGCTACGAGCACTGATTTTTAAAAAATACAACTTTGACCTTAAATCGGTAGTCAATGTATTTCTTGTGCTAACTCCATGGAATTCTATATATTCTAATTATGGTAATACAATACTGATGAAATGTATGAAACTAATAAGTTATTGTAGTAATGTCTAATAAAATTAGTCTAAAATTAAACATGTCAGGAAGACACATACATTTCTAAAGTGTTTAGGTCAATTGTTTCTTTGTTTACTGTAAAAGTTATAATTGTGCCGACCCTATTCATTACTTCAACCCATGTGTGTAGACGATTATCCCATTGAGAATCATGGTATATTTTTCCAGAATACAAGGTGTTGTTCTATCTAAATTCAATCTCTAAAAATCAGCAGCTCACAGCTCCGAATCTTCCCGGCAGATTCTTGTTAAATTTAGCTGATGGCTGTATGTGTGTCCATACAAATGATATATTCATAAAATACTACAACGTACCATTTATTTTACTGTTTTGATCTGGAGCTCAAGATTAATATTAAAATATATATGCAGCATTTACAATGATGTAACCTTCCATTAGCAACATTTTTAATTCAAATATAGTTGCACCCCAAGAAACCAAGACATACAAGTCATAAAATCTGATCAAAATGCAAGACAGGCAAAAGGCTTGTTTTGATGGCATAAAACCCAGCAATGTAATATGATGACGACTCTCACCATCCCATTCTGTCAAAAAGGGAACATTTTGTTGTGTTCTCATTAAATAGTTAAGTGTCACTACTGCAGAAACTCAGTTGATGTTATTTAGGTGGAAGAATCTTTGCATAAAACCCTTACTATGAAACGTTATTTATATGCATTGCATCATCACATGCAATGTTTACGAAAATACAATTAACTCAATGCAGCTCACATCATCAGTTTTAGCAGGGAGTAATGAATTTACAGTGTTGATAGATCACTTGCACTCTGCTATTAGTAAAGTCACCTTCCAGCTTCATCTTGATTCAGTGGATTCCAATTTTCAGTGGATTCCTACTATCTGTGCCTTTGTCCAAACTGGCATATTCATCATAAAGTTGCACTTTTTTTGTTTTCACCAAATGACCAGATTTGGTGAGTGCCCATGGAACCAACATTCTTTATGTCTGAAAAAGCCTGGCCATCCATTCACAGCTGAATAAACATTTCATATTTCATTATTCTCCGAAGTAAGACAAGAACATTAAATGAGCTCTATAGTGATGGCATAGCAAATCAGTCAAGTAGAACTGGTGTTGAGGTTAACCCACCAGTAAAATTCAGTTGAGACTGAAGAGCTCAATACTACCCAGCCTTCTTTTCTGTACTGAAAGTAGAGGTTCGCCGCAAGTTTTCTTTGACTTTGATGAATTCAGGAGCATTCTCTTGTTCCTCTCCACTCCTCTCCTGTTCTCGTTCCAACTAAAAGACAGCATTTACCAAAACATGTAAATATTATCATGGTTTTATGTACAAATTTTGACTTGAACTTGCTGCAAGAAAACCACAAGATATTGTAAAATGTTATGTACAGTATGTCAGGTACCAAATCTTCATCTTAGATTAATGACGTTATCAGTACTAAAGCAGGAACTAACTGATCATCAAGGATTTGCTGACATATTATGAAGCCACTGTTATTGGGAACACTGGAAATTTTCCCAGACCAGACTGCGCCACACCCATATATACCCCGTCCTCAGATTCCAAAACTACTGCAAAGTTCATTTTTCCCTTGCAATAAAAGTGAAAAATGTTGGATATTCTTGCAGTTTAAGCTGTAACAACTTTTTCTAATTTTCACTGCACTTTATGATTTTACACTCTGGTGAATATTTCAGGGAGTTTCCATTGTTGGCAAATCAGAATGATAGAATAATTACAGCATGGAAGGACACTATTTGTCCCACCGTGTCTGTGCTGACCCTCTAAGGAGTAATTTATCTAGTGCCATTCCCCTGCCTTTTTCTATAGCCCTGCATTTTTTCCTTTTCAGTCAACGATCCAGTTCCCTTTTGAAAGCCTCAGTTGAACCTGCCTCCACCACACTCTCAGGCAGTGTATTCCAGACCCTAGACACTTTTTCATCTCAAGTTTTCCCTCGTGTTGCCATTGCTTCTTTTGCCAAGTTTCCCTCTGGTTCTTGATCTTTGCACCAATGGGAAAAATTTCTCCCTATCTACTTTGTCCAGACCTCTCATGATTTTGAATCTCTCTATTAAATCAATGTTTGACCAGGTATGGGTATGAGGCATTTGATTTGAGGGGTTGAAACCAATCATGGCAAATTGTAAAAACAGTGGTTGTTAACTGCATTATACAAAGGGAAATTTTCTTTCTATTTTTAAGCTGTTAAAAAAGCATTGCACCAGAAAAAGCAGCAAGCCTGAGGATTGGGAATAGTTTAGAATTCAGCAAAAGTAGACAAAAAGATTGAGCAAGAAGGGGAAAAAGGAGTATGAGAATAAATTTGCAGGGAACATAAAAACTGGCTGTAAAATCTTCTATAAATATGTGAAGAGAAAAAGATTAGCAAAGACAAATGTAGGTCCTTTACAGTCAGAAACGGGGGAATTTATAATGGGGAACAAAGAAATGGCAGAAGAATTGAACACATTTTGGTTCTGTCTTCACAAAAGTGGACACAAATAATTTCCCAGAAATGTTAGGGGACCAAGGTCTAGTGAGAGGGAGGAATTGAAGAAAATCAGTATTAGCAAAAATAAAAAATGGTGCTAGAGAAATTAACGGGGTTAAAGGCTGAAAAATCCCCAGGGCCTGATAATCTACATCCCAGAGTACTAAAGGAAGTGGCCCTAGAAATATCGGATGCATCGGTGGTCATCTTCCAAAATTCTATAGACTCTGGAGCAGTTTCTACAAATTGGAGGGTGGCAAATGTAACCCCACTTCCTAACAAAGGAGGGAGAGAAAAATCAGAATTACAGACCAGTTAGCCTAACATCAGTAGTGGGGAAAATGCTAGAGCCTATCATAAAAGACGTGGTAACAGAATACTTGGAAAGCATTAATGGGATTAGACAAAGTCAGCATGGATTTACGAAAGGGAAATCATGCTTAACTAATCTACTGGAGTTTTTTGAGGATGTAACTAGTAGAATAGATAAGGGAGAACCAGTGGATGTGGTGTCTTTGGATTTCAAGAAGGGTTTTGATAAGATCCCACATAAGAGGCTAGTGGGCAAAATTAAAGCACATGGGATTGGGGGTAATATACTGGCATGGATTGAGAATTGGTTGACAGACCAACAGAGAGTGGGAATAAATGGGTCTTTTTCTGGGTGGCAGGCGGTGACTAGTTGTGTACTGCAGAGATCAGTGCTTGCGCCCCAGCTATTCACGAATGACTTTGATGAGGAAAGCAAATGCAATATTTCCAAGTTTGCTGATGACACAAAACTGGGCAGGGTTGTGAGCTGTGAGGAGGATGCAAGGAGGCTTCATGGCGATTTAGACAAGTTGTGTGTGTGGGCAAACAGAAGGCAGATGCAGTATAATGTGGATAAATGTGAAAATATATGCTTCAGTGTGAAAAACAGAAAGGCAGATTATTATTTAAACAGTGATATATTGGGAAATCTGGATGTACAAAGTGATCTGGGTGTCCTCGTACAACAGTCAATGAAAGTAAACAGGCAGGTGCAACAAACAATTAGGAAGGCAAATGATATGTTGGCCTCACTGCAAGAGGATTTGAGTTCAGAAGAAGGGATGTCTTACTGCAGTTACACAAGGCTTTGGTGAGACCACACCTGGAGTAGTGTGTGCAGTTTTGGTCTCCCTATCTAGGAAAGGGTATACTTGCCATAGAGGGAGCACAGTGAAGGTTCACTAGTCTGAAACCAGGGATGGCAGGACTGTCGTATGAGGAGAGATTTGTTCGACTGGGCCTGTATTCACTAGAGTTTAGAAGAATGAGAGGGGATCTGATTGAAATGTATAAAATTCTAACAGGGCTAGACAGACTAGATGCAGGGAGGATGTTTCCCCTGACCGGAGAGTCTAGAATCAGGGGCCACATTCTCAGGATACAGGGCAGGCTATTTAGGACTGAGATGAGGAAACATTTCTTCACTTAGAGGTTGGGGAAGATGTTAGATGCAATTATTAAAGATATAGCAGGGCACTTAGAAAAATTCAAGGTCAACAGGCAGCGTCAACATGCTTTTGAGAAAGGGAAGTCATGTTTAACCAATTTATTGGAGTTCTTTGAAGAAGGAACATGTGCTGTGGATAAAGTGGATGTACTGTACTTAGATTTCCAGAAGGCATTTGATAGAGTGCCACATCAAAGGTTATTGCAGAAAATAAAAGCTCATGGTGTAGGGGTTAACTTATTGTCATTGGCTAGCTAACAGGAAACAGAGATTCGGCATAAATGTATCTTTTTCTAGCTAGCAAAATGTAACTAGTGGTGTGCCACAGGGATCAGTGCTGGGGCCTCAGCTTTTAACAATTTATATAAATGACTTGGATAAAGGGACCAAAGGTATGGTTGCTAAATTTGCTGATGACACAAAGATAGGTAGAAAAGAGGACATAAGGTGGCTACAAAGGAATATAAATAGATTGTGAGTGGGCAAAGATCTGGCAAATGGAATATAAGGTGGGAAAATGTGAAATTGTCCATTTTGGCAAGAAAAGTGAAAAGGAAGCATATTATCTGAATGGTGAGAGATTGCAGAGCTCTGAGATGCAGAGGGATCTGGGTGTCCAAGTGTATGAATCACAAAAAGTTAGTATACAGGTACAGCAAGTAATTGGGAAAGGTAATAAAACGTTATCATTTATTGCAAGGGGTATTGAATGTAAGAGTAGGAAGTTTATGCTTCAGTTATACAGGGCATTGATGAGACATCATCTGGAGTACTGTGTACAGTATTGGTCTTATTTAAGGAAGGATGTAAATGAATTGGAAGCAGTTTTTTTAGAGAAGGTTTACTAAACTAATACCTGGAATGGGAAGATTGTCTTATGAGGAAAAGTTGGACAGGGTAGGCTCGTATCTGCTGGAGTTTAGTAAAGAGGTGACTTGATTGAAACCTTTAAGATCCTGAGGGTCTTGACAGGGCGGGTGTGGAGAGGATGTTTCCTCTTGTGGGAGAATCTAGCACTAGGGATCACTGTTTAAAACTAAGGGGTCGTCCATTTAAGACAGAGATGAGGAGAATTTTTTTCTGAGGGCTGAGTGTCTTTGGAACTCTCTTCCTCAAAAGGTGGTGGAAGCAGAGTCTTTGAATATTTTTAAGGCAGAGGTAGGTAGATTCTTGATAAGCAAGAGGTGAAAGTTTATTGAGGGGTGGGGTAGGTGGGAATGTGGAATTGAGATTACAATCAGATCAGCCATGATCTTATTGAACGGCGAAGCAGGCTCAAAGGGCTGAGTGGCCTACTCCTGCTCCTAGTCTGTATCTATCATTCGACAGGTTCTTAATTGACTACAATGTTAGTTTCTGCCCTTTCAATATCATACCCCACAGGCACGGCCATGTCTAGTTACATAGAAACTAGGAGCAGCATTCGGCTCTTTGAGTAGTTCATTAAGTGTGATTGGATGTGCTTTTGTCACTGATTAACCTCGAGTAGCCAACCTTCCTGGATTGACTGGGAGTCTCTGGTCTTCCAAGGTCTTCTGCTGGTGAAATGGGAGAAAGGTTCCTTATATGCATGGTTAGTGCTTGTGTATCATCCTGGCTGCTGTTACTTGCAGCCAATCAGAAATCCCTGGTCTGTGCTGGCTGCCCCACTCCTCACTTTTACTCGTGTTATGAAGTCATGCTTTATAAAAAGCAATAAATTTATGAATTTATTGGCTGGAAACCACTAATTGAATTTTTAAAAAAGACTGAAGTGTTTAAGCACCTGTTTTCTCTGCAGACCAGTGCACAAGTAAATGTGATGCTGAAGAAGCAAGACACTGAGTGGCTTCTCTCGCTCTCTCTTTCCATCCAACTTGCAAGTTTTGAGCCCTGACTGCTGTCTGACTTTCCATATGCAGCATTGGAGAGTAAAGAATCAACCGAGCAGCTGTCATCTCCGGAAGGAAAGATGAATTGACTGTCAACACATTCATTGCCTCGATGCTGAACCTAGAAGGCCCACCGAATTCAGCCTGAAGCAGCCATGTCACTAACCTCCAGGCTCCGTACACCCCTTTAACTTTACTGGACTTTAAATTGCTTAAAGTATCCTTCCACTTTGGTCGTGTGGGCACTTTGAGCGGTGTGTGCGTGAAAGTTGAAGCATTTTATTATTTTTACCATGTTAAGTGCAATAAATACTATTCTCTTTTAAAAACTGCAAAGAAATCTCTGCGTTTGTGTCTTCTTACAGTCATAGCATGTAAACAGTTAAACATTTATTGAATTGGCAACCACATCTTAAAAAAAAAACCTGCACCTGTGGCAATTAAAACAAAGAGTGGGACAAGAGGGAAGCCATTGCACTCCTCCTCACCTGGTCACAACACTGGACATAGGGCATTTTAGCTTTTCATTAAAATATCCACTTTTATATTCTTGATTCCTGGGACATGTGCTGTTTTGCATACCTCCCATATCCCCAGTCTAACACTTGTAGCGGCTTTCTTTCCTTGCTCTCTCTTTTTTTCATTCTCTCTTTCCCTCCCACTCGCAAGCTCTCTGTATCAATGAATGTCTCCATTTGTGTCTCTATCCCCCTTGCTTTCTCTTGTACTGTGGCGGTGGAGGTGCTGCTGTGGAGCAGAGGAGCAGAGAGAGACAGAATTAGAATTTGGAAGAAAGAAAGATCGAGGATTGTGAAGAATGGGGCTGGAGTGTCTGGTAGGTGGAGAAATATGTCTTTGAACACGTTTTTCGGATGTTGTTGAACTAATAAAAGCATTGTGGCTCATCTAGCTGGTTTTAAGCAGTTACTAAAGATCAATTTTTACCCTCAATTCCATTTCATCAACATTGTATGCAATATATAACTAGATACATTAGATTATTTGGGGTAATACTGAAGCAGTGCAATTTGACCCACAGAAATGTAACATTAATTTGTTCCCCTTCTGATAAGACTGACACAGCCTTCCAGCTAAAAAAGTTACATAATCTAACTTTGACCAAGCAGTCTCGAGAGTGAGCATACGAGAATAGATATTACCAAATCATTTTTAAAAACCACAGAATTCCCAGCTCATTCAAACCTGCTCTAATCTTTGCTGTCTTTTCTGGAGCTGAAGTTCAAAAGGAGATTTCATTTTCCGCGCCTCTTCTTCCTCCTTTCTTTGTCGAATCAGTTGATCTCGCCGCCTGTATTCCAGCACTCGCTGTAGCTCTGGCTTGTTTTCAGAGCTCACACCTCTGCAAGAAAATCACAAGTAAAGATTATGTTAACTCATAAATCTCCTGTGGCTTTGTCCATGGAAAGCCAAGGCAAATTTCGCTCCCAGTATATTATTTCTGCTGGAGTTAGCTACACGTCCGGTGATCTGGAGCTCCAGGCACTCCTCAAGTGTAGAAATGTAAGTTGCAAGTGCGAGTGAGAGTCAGAATGATAACCAAATAAGGAGTACACAACTTGCATAGTAAAATTAATTTATTACAAATTCTTAAATTATAATTTATATTTGGATTACAAACATATGAAAGAAAGCACACAAAAAAGATCGTCCACTGACCCTGTCCAGAAACAGTGCAACCACATACCCCATTGCGCCATCCCCCTACCATGGAGAGGTAAAAAATACAGAACTAAAATGCTGCAGCAATTCAGGAAAAACTCTGGAAAATCATAACTAATTCATTTAAGATATTCCAGCAAACCTCTGGGAGATTGCGGTAACTCAAAACTCCCTTAAATAGCTGTTAGCTAACAATTTAGTCTGTACAACTGGAATGTAAAGGTACTGAAAGGGATCAATATCTAATAGGTTTGGAACAACAAAGTGACATACTTTGATGTCACGTAGATTGCTAATTACCAATTGTCTTGCACCCACTTTGATTTAAATGTGCATTTTGTGATTCATAGGGATTATTATACTTACAATGAGGTTTGTGGCCATAATTGTTGTTGAACCATGCACCTGAAATAAAGGATGTCTAAAATTTGAGTGGTGCATTCATATCACCAAGTGTCACATGGCACCACGATTGATCCTCAGCAGTACATACAAGAACATAGCTTCAATATTTGCCTATTCCCTTTCCCTAAACGTTTTCCCACGTTATCAATTTTTGTTATGTGAAGCTGCAAATTTTGTGTCATGAGACCATTTGTCTGGGGAGGGCATCGCATCAATGCTGAAGCTATCCTCACCCCACATCCATGCACGTTATTATGATGTTGTGATCTCTGCTGAAAAGTAAAGTGCAGAAGCCTTGGTCAGAAACACCTCACTGCCAGGTGAAGGCACCCACCACTATTACCCCAACTGATATCAGTGAACTTGACATAAGAACAAATCAAGTATGTGACTTTCCTAATATTTTTACTTGGTAGCACCGTACATGCAATCGAATAGAAAACACCAAGATCTGCAAGACACCTATTCAATTTATCGGCTGTGATGCCTCTGATACTAACTGTTGACAGGCTATGCATCTAAATCATACATGAAGGAAGGCCACTTGAACAAAGTATTGAAGGGTGGCCTGCATGAGTGGAACAATAACTCATTGTTAATTAAATCTTCCAAAAAAAAAGGGAGGAGCAATTGGAAAAAACTATCCCCCAGGAACTTTACAGTCTTTACATTGAGTTTGACAAGTTTAAACCTTCACCAGCCTTCCTACTTTCTCCTGAACAGCAGGTGCTGGCAATGTAGAATGGCTGCTCCATAGCCACTGGTAATTGGGAAGGATGGGGGAGTGGGGATCCGGCTGGCAAAGCGGTGGGCACCCCATGGTCCATCTGCCTTTCGCTCGCCACACTTCCAGGCCACAGGAGCCTTCTCCCCTTGTCAGACTTCCCATACCCTTTCCCCCTTCTGCTATGTTGGTGTAATTATTCACATCTCCTCTAGACCCATCCTTGTTTCTTGACTTGTCCAATTACTACAGTCTTCTGCCTTTCACTATCATCTCTTATGTCATTTAATCTCAGCTGCTTTCCACCCTATTAATAATCTTCCTCTTTTGTTCTTTTCTCCCCTCTACCACCACTTTCCCTGCCTCTGTACTTGCTTAAAACCAGTCACATCTCTAGCCTTTTCCAGTCTGATGAAAACATAATTGACCTGAAATGTTAACTCTACTTTTCTCTCCACACATACTGCCTGACCAACTGAATATTTCCATCATTTTTTGTTCTTATTTCTGATTTCCAGCATCTACAATGTTTCATTTTTGTTAAAAGTAAATTCTCTTCCCAAAAGGATCTCCCATGTTTTGCAACATAGTTCGTTTTGATTACAACTTTGTCTACCGTAAAGATATTTTATTAGGTTGGCCTTTGTCCCAGTCTGGCTATTTATTATTGAAATTCCCATATCAATGTTTGTTGAGTAACTATATCCTTTCTCATACAGCTGCCAAGCTGAGGCAAATGGAAACATTGTCTAATTTTACATACAAACTTTTCTTCTCAAACTTTTTTCAATTCGTGAGAAGTTTTGAAACTTTTGTTTTCAATACAGATTTGTAAATTAGTCCTTATTTATCTTTAATATCATCTGAATTTTGCTAATTTTATTTCTTAATAAACTTGCTTCGTACTTTGCAGTCTGAGTTATATGGTCTGCCAGGGTGTTGTTTATTCACCAGATAGGTCCGCAGTTAATATTTCACTAATCATATCAACAGCACACAGTTGAATTGTTCACCCCAATTTGGGCATCAGCCTCCTCAAGGTTCGAGATTTATTAACCCATAAATGGATAAAACAGGAGCAAAGACTCCACTCAGTAAACTGAATAGTAACCTGGATTAAGCAGAAGGCCCCTAAAAATAAAGTAGCAGTCAAGAGAGCCACACTACAATGGAGCAGCATCTTAACTTTTAGGCTAGTGGAAATATTCTGAAGCTGGATCATTTTAATAAGCATAAAAGAAATAGGAGCTTGTTCCACCATTTAATAAGATCATGACTGAACTTGTACATCAGCTTCACTTTCCCACACTATCCCCATATCTATAGATTTTTGGGCATCAAGGGATATCAATCTTGAATATACTCCAATTGGAGTATGTTCAACCCTCTGATATAGAGAATTCTAAAGGTTCACAACCCTCAGTGATGGAGTTTCTCCTCATCTCAGGTCTAAATTGTATCCCTGTATCCTAAGCCTATGACCCTTAGTTCCAGGTTCTTCAGCCAGAAGAAACAGCCTCTCAGCATCTACTTTTGTCAAGCCTTCTAAGGATTTTATACGGTTCAATGAGGTCACCTTATTCTCTAAATCCAGAGAATATAGACACATTGTGCACAACGTCTCCTCATGGGACAGCCCTCTCAGTTCCAATTACCAACTTAGTTAATTCACCAGCAGAATGGGCCAAGTGGAGTCTGTCCCAATGGAACAGCTCCTGTTTTCTCAGTGGTGTCAGTGCCCCAGTGTAGGAAAGTGGAATTGAGGGAGAAGAGTAGCCATGATCTCATCAAATGGCAAAACAGGCTAGAAGAGAGCTGGAATAGCCCACTCCAGCTTCTCTATGTTCTTACGCTCACATTCTGTAACCCTGGTTTCCCACAAGTAGGGAGGTTACGCTTCAGTTGTACAGGACACTGTTCCATAGCCAGTCACAACCAACATACAACAGACCACACAACTGGATCCTTCCTCTCCTTCTCCAACCGCAAGGAGATGCCCTTAACCTTAATGGGCAGGCATCACAGCCTTTGGGACTCTGACTCGAGGCTGCAGAGAACAGTATCTATCCCCTTGACTATACTGTCCCCTACCACACTCCTTAATCTGGCTTTTAACTCTATAGTCAGAGAATGAAAAGACAATACTAGAGACACTGTTGATTTAAGAATGTTTCAGTTTTGTTATAACTGGCCCTTATTCATTTGTTCAGTAGATGGCAGCAAACGCCAGTTTATTGTTGGCAAGCAAGAATGACCTCCCTCAGCCACTGCTACGGGCTCCCACCATTAGTTCCCTCCTTGTTTGAGGGCCGTCATGTTTGTCTTCATGAAACACTGATCATTTATTGCAGGAAAAGTGCTCGTTTTACATGGCGCAATCACCACAATCTTTATTCAAACAATAAAATTCCAAGTTCCCTCTCATGTCTGGATAATTACATTACTTCGTTCAGATGAGATGTTAAACCGAGGCCCCATCTGCCCCCTCAGGTGAATGACACTACTTCCAAGAACAGCACACAAATTATCTCTAATGTCCTGGACAACACTTATCCCTCAATCAACATTACAAAACAGATCGTCTGGTCATTATAACATTGCTGTTTGCTTGCTGTGTGCAAATTGCATTACAACAGTGACTACACTTCAAAGTACTTCATTAGCTGTAAAACACTTTGGGATATACGGTGGTCATGAAAGATGCTATCGAAATGCAAGTTATTTTCCCCCACAAACTCCTTCTGACTTCTAGGTGCTGTCTCACACCAGAAATGGGAACAGTAGCATAATAGTTATGTAACTTGCCTGGTAATCCACAAACCTGGGCTAAGGATCCAGAAACACAAGTTCAAATCCCATCACAGCAACTGGAGAATAAAATCTGGAATAAAAAACTAATCTCAATTATAGTGACTGTGAAACTACTGGGTTGCTGTAAAAACTCACCTTGCTCATTCACTAAAATGCCCTTTGGGGAAGGAAATCTGCCATCTCTACCCAGTGTGGCCTACATGTGACTCCAGACCCAAAGCAATATGCTTAACTCTTAAATGCTCTCTGAAAAGGGCCTAGCAAGCTACTTAGCTGCATTCAAGAAGGAAGTTTGCCACTGCCTTCTCAAGGCAATTAGGGATGGACAGTAAAATGCTGGCCTTGCCAGTAACACCCATTTCCTGTGATTGAATAAAAAGAACATTTGGGTTCTGAATTTGGCATGATAGCTGCATCCCCATCCTGGGGCTAAGTCCATAACAGGCCCCCTTCCTGCTGCAGTCTTTGCGAAGGTAAAAGATAACAAATGAATAAAAGAACATGTAAGGAAGATATACAGAATGTGAGACAGACACTCATTTGGTGGCAGGGGGCGGGGTGGTAAATGAGAGAGAGAAATGTAAGGAAAGTAGATTTTCAAAATACATGTGATGTGCACGAGAAGCAGACAGGCAAAGAGTGAAAGACAAAGTACTGTGGAATGAGAATAAAAAGCAGAGGCCGTTTAATTGTTCACAAGATGGACCATGACAGATCAACAGAAACAAAATAAATAATTAATTCTAAGATCAGCAGCGATTCACTAGAATAATGGATTTAGGGAGGGAGTAAATTCCATGGCATGGGTGGGGGGTGTGCTGAAGCCTCAGCCACCAATGGCAGGGTACGGGGAGGTAGACGGGGGAATGAATGAAAGCTAGAGTGAATGGAACTGAAAATTTGTGGGATGGTGGTGGGGGTGTTAAGTTTAAAAACCTGGAGGTGATTAAAGAAATAGGAAGAGCTGAGGCCAGAAGAGGTTTTAAACACGAATTAGAACTTTAAGAAGAAGGAGTTGGTGGGAGGCAGGGAGTCAGTGCGGGTCACCATGGGCAGGGATGATAGGCGAGTGAAATCTGTTTCTGGATGGGATGCAGGCAGCAGAGGTTGGATGAGCTGAAGCTTGCAGAGGAGGTAGAATAGGAGGCTGGTTAAAGAGCATTGGAATAGTCAAGTCTGGCGAGAAATGCATGAATGGGGTCGTCAGCAGCAGGGGCAGAGCGGTGTTATGGAGGTGGAAACAGATGCTCTACGTGATGGAGAGGATATGGGATTGGAACTAAGTCCGGGGTCAGGTAGGATACTGAGACTGTGAGCAGACCAGTTCAGCCTGAGACAATGGATGGGGATGGTATAGAGAGTTGGTATTGGGTGGGGGTGGGTTGAAGACAATGGCTTCAAAGTTGTTCTCAGATAAGCTAGAGGAAACTGCAACGTATCCAAGGCTGGCCCCATGTTTGTAGATGATATCACCAAAGGCAACATGTAGATGCAGAAGGGGAGGCGGGGGAGGTAGAAGGATATATCAGTGTGGGATCAGGGAGAGAAGCCATTGCTGGAGATGCACGGGCTATGGTTGAACTGGTAAGAGTGGAACCAAATGAGGGTATTCACAATGAGCTGGACAATAAAGAGCAGAAGTTTTCAGAATTATAGAAGTTTCAGGAGGATAAATAGTGAAAGAACATTTCCATTGGTTGGTGAATTGGTAACCTCGGGCATAAAAATCAGGTATCTGCCACAGGGGACAATAAGGCAGGGCTTATAATATCATTTAAAAAGTAATCACTATGTATTTGAAACAGGACACAAGAAAGGGGAAGGGAAATGGCACTAGAATAGGTAGCTCCAGTTGAAGATGAAGTTCCAGCACAATCATGATAGGCTGAATGGTCCCATTATGTGTTGTAACTTTTATGATCCTTTATAACCAACTTTCTGCTGATGGTGCTGCTGAAAATTGATGTGTAGCTCAGCACTGCCACCAGCAGGATCACTGTAGTACTGTAGTAGAAACAAAGTTCAGCTTTTAAGCAGGCTATTTTCTTGAAGTGTAGTGCATTTTAAATTTGCATTCTAAAAAGTTGCAGGCATAAACCTCAAGGATAATGGCAGGAATATCATTAGGTTCATTCAACTTTAGAAAATAAATAATTCAAAGGACTGGCAGGGATAATACTATTGATCATAATGCTGAACAGAATGATTCAAAGGAGCATGGTTCCTTACTAAAAACATCAAGATTAGAGTTGGAGGGAAACAGTGACCTTGGGATTAGGCTGTACAGCTCAAAATGAATGTCTGCAAATGATTGTAATATTCATTGTTTGTACTGATGCACCTCGTGATACATGTTGTAAAAGTTGAACCTGATTGTACTTTTGTGACGGTGATTTTGAAATGGTTTGGAATGTTCTTGAAGATATTTTATGAATAAAATATATTTTTGCAAAAAAAAAAACTAGTTATGCTAGCAACAAAATAGACAAAAAGGGTTAAAAAAAAGAAAGAGACACAAAATATCCGCTGCATGTTTATATAACACAAAGATGCACATTGCTTCTATTTGCACAGTGGTGCAAGTGGAAAATATATTTGAATTGCTAGATTCTTTGTTGTGGAGTCAGGAAAGGCAGCTCCATTCAGCTGCGGCACGGAGCACTGTTCACTGTCCTTCCATCGCCAGCATGATTTTAATCAGCAAAAACAGATGACTATTAATAGAATGTGATGGTTAGTTATTAAAGTTTATTTTCATTCCTCATCAGTTCCTCGTCCCTTCTCTCCCAATGTGTAGATACTCTTTTACAGGGTTCCCGTTCCAGGATGCAGAACGCTGCCCAGTAGCTTGCCAAAATGCCTGTTATTCATATGGGAATGCTCTACATTTTGCTCCTGCATTTATCATCATTCCTTTCTCTATGCAAAGGGGGCCTCAGCTTTTTGACCTTATGAAGTGTACCATGTACAGTGATCACATATAAAGTAGAATATAAATTACATATCACTCTTCCCATTAATTTGCATATATCCCAAGTTGTTGATGTCAACAGATTTTGGTGTTCTAATTTAGGATTTAATCAATAACAGCCATTTCCAAACCCTCAGGCCTAGAAAATTCAATCAATTGAGTTAGAAGGGGTTTGAGGGCTGGATTGACAGTGTTCAGGGGCTATGTGGGGCCTTGGGCTTCAGGTAGGATAACCAGGCTCTTTCTCTCCCTCTCTCACAAATTTGTGATAGGAATATGATGAGTATGACTTAAAAAAAAACTGTTATTGATCACTGAGGTAATCTCACTGAGTAGGCCACATTATAACTAAATAGACTGAAAGAAAATTGGCATTTGCTCAGCAAATCAAGGATGAAAAGATATTAAAAATCTGCCATACAAATCCTTCCTGCACATTTGAGATAAACACGCTGTAATAAAATTAATGCAAATTATTATATCAGGGAAAATCTATCTAGCAGGCTCTTAAATTAGATTATCCCATTAAGCTTGAGGCTGGATTTATATAGAGTACCAAAAAGACTCCAATCTTATGTGAAAATGGAGTTAAATTGCACCTTTAATTTTGCACCAAGTATATCGAACAGGATTCACTGCTGATAAAGAACTTCTTGTATAACTTACCATGTCAAATTAAATGTTTGCTATTTAAACCTCCCCCCTTGTATGACCACCTAGTCATGAGATAATAATGGATGAGGAAGGCTATTCTGTCCAAAAGACCCCAAAGTTCTTTCATTGCAACACCCAATTCTTTTTGAAATGAATGCAGGATTTTTGCCGACGTTACTCTATCCAGAGCTCATTTCATAGATTGATAATTCTTCGCATCAATAACCTTCTGATATTAGCCCTAAATTGGTCCTTTACTGGTTTGAATCCACATACCCTTGTTCTACTCATGTAATTTAAGTAATATTCTGGATTTCCATGCTGTTTAATGTCTTTGCATACCTCTGTAAAATCACATCTCAGACACTTGCCATCAAGCCTGAAAGGCAGCAATTTTTCCATGCTTCTTAATAACTCAGGGCTTTGACACAAAGGATCAGTTGCATGCCCAGGGCTCGATTGTCCACCTTGTTTCTTGGTAACCAGAACTGGACATTGTACTCAAGGAGTGGCCTGACGAAGGCATTGTACAGTTTGATCATGCTTCCTTTGCCTTGCACTCTACTATTTTGGCTATATGGTTCAATATTCTATTGCCATTGTTGATTGCTGCTCAGGTTGTAACATTGAGTCTAAGGTTCTTCAGTCTCTTGAAACTCCATCTATATCTATTTCAGTCTCAGTTGGTGAGTACCTGCATCATCTATTTTATCTGCAAATGTGGAGTACTTTAGTAGTTGCCTGCATTAAACTTTACCTGGTATTTTACTACTATGAAGGTGCAATCCTTCCCAGTTATCCTTTCTGCAAGTTAACACTTTGTGCTTTTGCTTCAATAAACAAAAAAAGTGATTAAATCACCCCAACCACAGAATATAGTCAAAAAGTAGGCAAACAGTACAACATTTCAAATACAATGTTTCACTTGTCATATAAACCGTGACAAATGCTGGTAGGCTATTTGACTGCAGGGCCATCACAGCGGTGTCCAATCCTGCCCTGTCCTTATCCAATGTGCAAAATGTGGGAGTGTGGAGGGCAGGAATGCGGCTCAATTTCCCCCTCTTATCAGAGGCATAGAGACTAATCGTAACATATCCACAATGATCCTGTCTGAGATCAACTAACTCGGCAGAAAGCAAGCGTCAAATGTGAAACTTCCCTGGTCTCTGCGGTGTCACCACTGAATAGCGAAAGTCACTGAGCAATCCTTGATTTTGTTCTTCAGTTTGAAAGCTGACTGTATTTGGTAGGACCCTGCACTAGCTGGTTCTATACACTACAGCCAATATTCATCCTTCTCCATGTGATTTCTGACCGATTAAGCAATCTAATGTTAAAACATATAGCAGCCACACAGGACAGTGGAGTTGGATTAAAACACACACACACACGTCTCCCCTACAATTTGTCTGATTTTTAACCATGTTGATGTATTTGACCCTGCTGAATTTAACCAGTGTTAATGGTGCCCATTCAGAAGTCTGCTAGGGGAAAACAGCTATCAGCTGTTTTGACAGAAGTGATGCATGAAGTGGAAACATCAGTAACATTTTTGTGTTGGGAGTGGCAGCTCGTACCATAACTGACCTACCTTGGGGAATTTAGTGGTATGCTGAGAACCACAGAGAATTAAAAATGCCCAGGAAATACAAGGTGGTGATTGAACTCAATGCTAAGTTTTTCTCCCCCTCCCTCTTTATTAGCCGACTCACAGTTACAGACTGAATGGTCTTCATCTGACTGTGTTCGCTAATGCACTGTATCATGTAGATATACTATTGATAAAGTTTTGTAGCTGTATCTAATGCAAGACCAAGGTGCCACCGTATTACCAGTGCACCAGGCATTCTAACAATATGTTTAAAATACAGTGACCGGTGCTATTCAAAAAGTTATTTTTTTCTCCTAATTAAAAGGTTTTGTCAGGAGTTGAATAAACAGACCGTTAAAAATAAGATTTTACTCTCACCAACTGTTGAAAGTACAGAGGTTTATTCTGAACTCAAGCACAAGGACTTGTTCAAGTTTGCTCTATTTCCTGGGTTCCTGTTAATCATAAAGCCAAAACTCAAAGGTAAAAGGGAAGAGTTAACAAAGGTGAAGATACAAAGTACACATCTCAGCAAAAAAAATAATAATGACCACTGCCAGGATTTTGAAAAACAAAACTTTCAAACTTCTTTCACTCCTTAAAATAATGGGAAACAAATAACTTTGTGGCAACTTGACCCAAAGCAAACTTTAATGGTTCAATCTATTCGTCACTTTGAACTGTATTTTGTCATTAATCTTTATTTAAGGATCTGCCAATCTTATTTCCAGCCTCCTCTGAAGTGCAAACATACCCTTGTGTTTTGTTAGAGTAGTTGAGAGATTTCCAACCAACTAACTCAGATTATAGACCATCTCAGTAATTAATGAGATGGGCCATGTTAATGGTTTTGGCACACAATGAAGCAGGCAAGGGTTCTGAGAGTAATTTAAGTATTCTGCTATTTCACTGCTAAATAAAAGATGTATCTCTGGTCTCTCCAGGTGAGGATGGCACAATCTTTTAACTTACAGAATTCTGATACCCATGATCTCACTATTGGAGCAGCGGTGAATATTAACTCCACTCCTAGGTCACTTCATCCTAAAAACCCAGTCACTCTGGCTTGGAATATCCAACTACTAAGCAAGCTTTAAATTTAGTTGCCAGAATCAAATGGGAGCAAATCAGTCTATCGAGCACTCTTGGAATTAAGCGGAATAGATATGATCACATAAGATCCATACTGGCACTTAAAGTGAATTCAGTGGAACATGAGCAAGAACTGACCATACATACCTCTTGTTCATTGATGCGGGGATATTTATTTATTATTATTTTAAGGAAAATTCCTCAGTTTGCTTGGCATTTTTCTGGCCTTGTCTCTTCAACGCAAAGCTGGGAGACCAGCTGCTGGTAATGAGTATGGATTGACATGGAGGGGATGTTTCCCTTTCTAATTTTCCACCTTCTCCTAGATAAGTGCCTCATTTCTGCAAAATGTCTTCCGAGGCAACAGGAATATGATTTGGCATTTTGGTGAAAATTTGAGCCAGCAGGTGGACTGAGCTGGCGTTTCAGGACAATGCTGCTCCTGAGATACTGAAATATTGGAGCTGAAAGCAGCATACCAGTCAATTCTGCTTTACCAAAATGCCAGCCTCATTAGACAGGATAGGGTTAAGCTGTGCTGCCACCATGATTAACACTTATTATCTACTTAAGCATGAAGAATAGCCATGGCAGAGAACCTGCAGCATGCATTGAACATTACACCTGTTTAAGTCTATGCTGATATTTGGGATTGGGAGGAATTAGTGCAGGAAAATGGGAATGAAAATGAATCAATAATTGGATCATAAAGACAATAGAATATAGTAACATAGGAACAGCACTGGGCCTTTCAGCCCCAAGATCCTGTTCCACTATTCAAAGAATCATAGCTGACCTGTATCCTAACTCCATCCGCCCTCCCTGGTTCCATGTCTTTTTATATTCTTGTCTAGCAAAAATTTAATTGATCTCAAAGTTACAAATTCAGCTAGCGTCTACTGCTTTTTGTGGCAGAGACTTCCACATTTCTCCCACCACATGTATGAGGAAGTGTTTCCTAACTTCTCTCCTAAATGGCCTGGCTCTGATTTTACGGTTATGTCCCCTTGTCCCACACTTTTCCACCAGTGGAAGAAGTTTCTATCTATCTACCCTATCAATACCTTGCAAAATCCTCACACAACACTTAAGCTTCTATATTCCAGGAAATGCAAGTTTGTTTGTGTAATCTCTCCTCACAATCTAACCCAAGGAGCCCTGGTAACATGAGTCTACACTGCACTTCTTCCAAGGCCAATATTTGTTTTCTTAGGTGAAGTACTCAGAACTGTACACAGGATGTGGTTTAACCTGGGCTTTATAGACCTGTAGCAAAACTTCTTCCTCTTTATATTCTATCTCTTTAGTTTTAAGGCTACCATTTCATTAACATTTTTGACCACATTTTTTAATTGACAATTGAGTAGTCAGGTTATGTAAATAGATCAGTAGAAAATGGAACCTATCACAACCTTTGTAATGATGCATTGAATGTAGGCAGTAAAATGGTCTCCAATGCTCCACAAGGGCTTGAATCCCAATTTGTTCTGCCTCCTGCCTGAGGTCTTAACTGCTGGCAATTCTTGCCCAAATCCACAACTGCCTGGCCATTCATCTTCACCTGGTCCGATTTCCTATCTCAGCCTTGATCTGTTGGAGTCTGATCTTCCTAATCTGGCGAACAAAAAAAACTTAGAATATTTATCTCTCTTTAAAACATCCACCTTCTAAGAGCAGAGGAAAAAACTCGCCATAAAAATGCACCCATTTTCAGTTCCAAAAGGATTTTAATTACAAGCATTCAACCCCATCCTGCCAACTAGAATTAACTTAATTGACAATTTACCAGAGATCTCTCAGTGCAAATGCCCTTTACTTATTTAAAACTTTTAGAGTCCTAGTTCTTATTCCAAGTGTCCAAGTTGAATCATTTAATTTGGGGAGATGGTGGCATAGTGGTAATATCACTGAACTTGTAATCCAGTGGCCCAGATAAATGCCCTGGGGAGCTGGTGGAATTTAGATTCAATTAATAAAAAAATCTGGCATTGAGAAGTTAGTCTCAGTAATGGTGCACAAACTACCAATTGTCATAAAAACCCATCTGGTTCACTAATGTCCTTTGGGGAAGGAAAATTGCTGCCCTTACCTGGTCTGGCCTACATGTGACTCGAGATTCACAGTAATGTGGTTGACTCTGAAATGTCTTAGCAAGCCACTTGTGCCAAAAAGTAAAGAAGTAAAATTTTTAAAAAAGAATAAAACTGGACATACCAGTTAGACACCAGAAATGACAACTGCATATCCTTAATAACATCTGGGGGCTTGTGCCAAAATTGGGAGAGCTGTCCCACAGACTAGTAAAGCAACAGCCTGACATGGTCACACTCACCGAATCATACTTTATTATGTCTCAGACGCCATCACCATCCCAGAGTTATGTCCTTTTCCGCTGGCAGGACGAATTCACCAGAGGTGGTGGGGGCACAATGGTATACAGTCAGGAGGGAGTTGCCCTGGGAGTCATCTACATTGATTCCGACCCCTTGAAGTCTCATGACACCAGGTCGAACATGGCAAGGAAACCGCATGCTGATTACAACCTACTACCTTCCCTCAGCTGATAAATCAGTACACTATGTTGAGCACCACTTGGAGGAAGCACTGAGGGCACAGAATATAATCAGAGCGAGGAGCTTCCATTACCTAGAGTGGCTCGGTAACATCACTACTGACTGAGCTGACTGAGCCCTGAAGAACATATCTCCCAGACTGGGCCTGCGGCAAGTGGTGAAGGAACGAACAAGAGGGAAGAACCTACTAGAACTTGTTCTCACCAAAGTACCTGTCACAGATGTATTGGTCCATGACAGGATAGGTAGGAGTAACCACCACACAGTCTGTGTCACAAAACTAGGTCTTCACATTGAAGATGCCCACCATGTTGTGTAGCACTACCACCATGCCAAAGGGATTAGATTCAGAACAGATCTAGCAACACAAAACTGGGCATCCATGAGCCGCTGTGGACCAGCAGCAGTAGCAAAATGGCATCCAACCACAATCTGTAACCTCATGGGCCAGCACATCCCTCACTCTACCATTACCATCATCAAGCCAGGTGATCAACCCTGGTTCAAAGAAGAGCGCAGGTGGTCCTGTCAGGTGTGTACTGTAAGGGTCTGGCACATAAAGGGCTAACGTGGGACTGAGTACAGTACCGCCCACACAGTGATGCAAGAGAATACGAGCCATACCTAGGGATTGTAGTGCTAGACAGAGCCCTGTGTAGAAGCAAGCATGGAAACAGCTCTTAACTTGAACCTTGACTGTATCAATGCAGCTAATAAATACTTACTGTTGAACTATCCAAGACTACGAATACCTCATTAAGACCTACAGAACTATGCCCAACATCTTACAAGGAGCAGCACCAAGCATATCAAAAAATGAGGTCTCAACCTGGTGAAGCTCCAACACAGGACAACTTGCATGCCAAACAGATGCAGCATGCGGTAGGCAAAGCTAAGCGATCCCACAACCAACAGATCTGATCCAAGCTCTGCAGTGCTGCCACATCCAGTCATGAATGGTGGAGGTGGTTCTAGAAATATCCCCATCCTCAATGTCTACAAGAGCAGCTAGAAAGCTGGGAATTCTGTGGTACATAACATCTCCTGACTCCCCAAAGCCTGTCCATCACCTACAAGGCACAAGTCAGGGGTGTGATGAAATACTCTCCACTTGCCTGGATGAGTGTGGCTCCGACAACACACAAGCTCAACACCATCCAGGACAAAGCAGCCGGCTTGATTAGCACCTCGCCCACCACCTTAAACACCCATTTCCTCCACCACCGGCAGCAGTGTGGACCATCTACAAGCTGCATTCCAACAACTCACCAAGGCTCCTTCGACAGTACCTTCCAAACCCTTGGCCTCTACCATTTCAAAGGACAAGGAGGAAATGGTGTCATAGTGGTATTGTCATTGGACCCAGACCCCCACAGAGTAATGCTCTGGGGACCCAGGTTCGAATCCCACTACAGCAGATGGTGGAACTTGAATTCAATAAAAATCTGAAATTAAAAGTCTAATGATGACCATGAAACTATTGTTGATTGCCATAAAAACCCATCTGGTTCACTAATCCCCTTTAGGGAAGGAAATCTGCCGTCTTTACCTGGTCTGGACTACATGTGACTCCAGGCCCACAAGAATGTAGTTGATTCTTAAATGCCAGGAACCTGCGGCACATGGACTGCAGCAGTTCAAGGCAGCGGCTCACCACCAGCACTCATCATTTCAATATAATTTGATAAAATGCCTCGCAGAGCCAAAGTGACAGTTTCCTTACCGCTTTTGGTTCATGAGGAGTTCTCTATGAAGTTCTTGGTGACTCCTGGAGGCTTTGACCGGATTGAGGAGCTTCTTGGGCTTGATAAGCTCAGGGTTATCATCAAAATAATCGGGCTCCGCCATGAGACTTCTGATCTCTGAGGGATTGCTGTGCCTTTCAGAGTACATGGAGGCTAAAGAGGAGAAGGTTAATATTGTCAGCAAAAACACCTGTCAATCCAACAAGCTCCTAAACGTACACTCTTATAAAGATATGGATTACTGTACATCATTATATTTCTAACAATAGTCCTTTCCACACAATTGTTTGCAGGTGTCATGCCCAGTAAAGGTATATTATATTCGTAACTTTACACAAGGACTAAACTTGTATGGAAGCTTCTGGGAATTGTCTATTTGTTTAAAATGGAAACTGATGAACTGTTAGCGTGGCTGTCAAGGAGTCAGGTGACCTTTGCTTAAGCTCCCGGAAAGTTCTGAATTGAATAACCATGGATGGGGGCCTCCCCTGGATGGACATATCGAGATGAATGTTATCTGTAGTATTCAAACCTGCCATTGTGTTTTGAGTAAGCTTCAAACAGAGTCAATGGGCTCCTAGGCTCAGTCTCCAGGTTTGCAATTTAACAAAAAAAGCTGACAATACTGGTTATCCACAAGTTAAGTGTGAAAGACCACCATCTATCTCCTATTGTATATCAATTGCTTTTTAGCATTAAGCCATTCTGGGTGGACAATGGCCATTGACCATGTGACCAAAACTGGGTTCTAATACCAATATCCTTTATTATACCAAGGCCCAGAAGAAACCTGGGCAGACTGCATAAGAGAAAGGCTGTGCCATCTTTGCCTTTTAAGGATCAAGTTGTCAGCCAGTCTCAGAACCAGCTGAAACTAGCTGTAAGTCACAAGTAGCTAAAGTACTTAACCTGTTCTATTTTCAAAGTTCACCCGAGAACCAACCTCCTAGATATCAGATTACAAGAAACCTCTTCATAGTGACCACTGACATAGGAATGTTGTAACAGCCAAGACATGCTGCAGCAATGATCCACATGCATTCCAGGCAGATATCTTGATAAAAGGCAGGAACCCACCATAATCGTACAAATTATCACAAGGCTAAAAAAAAACAGGTGTGACCAAGGCAACATCTTTCTGGTGCAAAAGCAAAAGTACCTGGAAAAACTCAGCAGGTCTGGCAGCATCTGTGGAGAGGAGCACAGTTAACGTTTCGAGTCCGAATGACCCTTCAACAGAACTAAGGAAAAATAGAAAAGGGGTGAAATATAAGCTGGTTTAAGGGGGTGGTGGGACAAGAAGAGCTGGATAGAGGGCCAGTGATAGGTGGAGATAACCAAAAGATGTCACAGACAAAAGGACAAAGAGGTGTTGAAGGTGGTGATGTTATCTAAAGGAATGTGCTAATTAAGGGTGGAAAGCAGGACGAGCAAGGTACAGATAGCCCTAGTGGGGGTGGGGTGGGGGTGAAGGACTTGAAAAAGGCTAAAAGGTAGAGATAAAACAATGGATGGAAATACATTTAAAAATAATGGAAATAGGTGGGAAAAGAAAAATCTATATAAATTATTGGAAAAAACAAAGAGGGGGGAAATTGGTAAGGAGGTGGGGATGGAGGAGAGAGTTCATGATCTAAAATTGTTGAACTCAATATTCAGTCCGGAAGGCTGTAAAGTGCCTAGTCGGAAGATGAGGTGCTGTTCCTCCAGTTTGCATTGAACTTCACTGGAACAATGCAGCAAGCTGAGGACGGACCTGTGGGCAAGAGAGCAGGGTGGAGTGTTGAAATGGCAAGCGACAGGGAGGTCTGGGTAATGCTTGCGGACAGACCGAAGGTGTTCTGGCCTGCAATAAAATATCTGGGCTAGTTGAGAACCCTTTGTATTTTCGGGTGAGTTTATCTGTACATTCCAAATGCATTCCTCATCAGTGCAAGCTCTCAGACAAGGGAGTAATATAATATCAGAAAGGAAAATTTGGCGAGGAGTATAACAGGCAGTTAAAAAATCAATATTGCCCACTTTGCATCATTATCCAAAGTCAAAAATTACTTCTTCAGGGTATGACAGACAGGGTGTGGGTGCTTAATCAAAGTTTTTTTTATATTGATACGGGACACTGTCCCGCAGCTTCCTGCCTGTTTTTGTGCAGTCCTTAATTGAGAATGCATTTAAAATAGTGTGCACATCCCAAGGATGACTTCAGGTCGTGACTCTGCCATTTAAACTTGGTCTTTGCTCTTCTAGGACAGGTTCCCTTCCTGTGCCTGAAATCAATTTGGGTGGAAATTCATTGGAAATGCAGCGCGAGCCCACACAGCACTTTAACCCTCCACTTGGACCTTTCCCAAGGGGCAGGGTGGGTAAAAATCAGATTCAATTTGTATCGAAAAATCTAAAACATATTTCCTGTAAAACAATATTCACTATTTCTAAATATGAAAAAATTACAACTGGCACCATTATTCCCTTATGCCTTTCAAACTAATTCTGCAGCTCCGTTTTGGCAAATGGTCCATTTGGCTGTCAACTATCCAAGTCAATCCTCAGATAAAAGTCAAGTTACTCCTTTATGTTGTCAGAGCTTCACAGAAAAATGAAAAGTACTTTGTACTCTCCCACTCTACTGCAAAGAGCAGGACTTATAAGCTGTAGGCGTTAGCACAAAGGCTGTTTCTCCAAAATAATTTCAGTCAACACTAGTTTGAATGTGAGGCTTTGGGCGGAGTTTTCCTCTCTTGCCAGTGGCAGGAATCGTGGTGGGCGGGGGCACAAAATTCGGCTTGAATGAAAGTCAGTTTCCCACTGGTAGAAAATGAGTTTGGAATCTTGTTTTAAAGACGGGTGGAGTTTCCCGCTGAGCTGAGCTATGTCTGGAACCATATTTGCATCTCATGAATGCTCATTAAAAGACCAACTTGCCAGAATCACATTTGCACTCCTCCTACAAATTAAGTGCCCTGCCAGCGGGTAATTAAAACATTGTTTTTACGACTGTGCACCTTCACTTCATCCATGACTTGAGGGGTCAGGGGACGCTGCTTTTGTCTTCCTTTAACACTGACTGCTAAATATCCGGTGCCTGTAGCACAAGCTGTGCCAAGGCTGGGATGGGAGGCACAACCAGCTGGGAGTGGTGAGACAGAGGCAGGACATGGTAGGGGTGGGGGGTGGGGGTGGGGGGGGGGGTGGGAAACAAGAGGCGAGATGTGACGTGAAAAAGTGAGATGGAAACTGGACGAGGTGAGACAGAGACAGGACAGAAAGGGGGGTGGGGATGGTCAAGGAACAGAGTGGAAAGAGCGAAAGAATGTCTGGGGGCAAATGTTAGAGGACTGCCTGGGGAAGGTTCAAAGGCTGTCCTGGGGCTGAGGCAGTGCTGTGGGGGACATATTTCAGACACTGTCCTGGGACTGTGTGCCATGTCGCAGTGCTCTACATGGCACGCGTCTTGGTCCCCGTCTTGGGTGGGGTAAGGCATCTTGGGGCAGTGACAGTCGTGCACAGATGGTGTAGGGTGTGGTCAGTCACCTAAGGCATTTTGTACTGAGTTTTTGAGTCATGATATTGGGAGACAAAGGGCACAGTAACATTAAGGGGAGACATTGGCGTATAGCTGAAAAGTCATGTGAGGGGGTTATTGGATGGTCTCATGGGGGGCCCAAAACGTAATGTGCATGTAGCCTCAAGAAGGGGAAGGGTCAGGTCAACAGGGGCATGGGGACATCAACATTGAAGGAATCGGGTGGGGTACAACAGAAACATCAACATGTACAATGATGGGGTGAAGGGTGACAGGGGAGGCTGGATAATCACAGGATAAATATGAATTAGGAGGCAGTGACTATGTATGAGGATGTGAGGAACTTGATGGGTAATGGGGGAGGTTGGAAGCTGGTTGCACTCACAAAAGAGATGAGCACCATGTTGCAAATCACTGATGAATGATGCAGTTGGAAAAACAAGCTTAAAAAAAACAATGCATGAAAGGTCTCAGAGTCTTAGGGAGGAGTTCAACACAACTATTTTGGACTGACTGAAGTGGCACCCTATTAAATTACCTGCTCATATCATGGAGAACATGGCTCAGCTAAGTGCTGAACTTGAGGGTCCAATGCACAATTAATTAACTGTGCTCCTTTACTAATTGTACGCATTGAGATGAGAATCCATTAAGTTTTGGTGCTGCAGTGCAGTTGATCTGAATGGCCATCTGGTCCTCACAGAAGCACGTGATAAGGGAAGGAGGATCAAACAATCATGGGCCACAGCCACTGCACAGAAGCCAAAATGGAAACTACAATCCTCAAATGTTCCCAATGTGCTAGCATGGCTTCCAAGGCACCATGCTTACAGGCATGACTCAAGTACAAGGATTGGGTATTGCTAGTTATTGTCTAGGCTAATGGAGGCGAACTGGCAATAGCCTGAGTAGGGTTATCACACATGGGTCTATTGAGCTTAATGAAGACCCTTGTTGTGAATGCTCAGTCACGTCTGAGGGGGCTGCTCAGCCACATGCTGACCTCCAGGATGTAACCAGCCTGCACGGGGTGGCCTGGAGATGCCACGTTCAGGCTGAGGGCAGGTCAAGGGCTTGAGTGTGGATTCCTGTGTCAAGATGGAGGGAGGCCATTCAAGGGGAACTGCCATTGTTTATTCAATTGTATCCGTACACAGATACAAGGAGGACTGGAGAATGCAGGCAACACTGCATTGTTGATAGCTATGATTAGAATGAGAAGAAGGATCCGTCGCCGATTGACTCAACTCAGGGAAGACCATCACCGGAGAAGAGGCAGCGGGGCCCCAGGAAGCCCCAGATGCTCCCTTGGAGGGGCAAAATCCACAAAGTCGTTTGGGTGTGACCAAGGGTCTATAGAAGATGCAGCTCATATGGGCTTGAGTGAAGACAATGTCGCAGGCACCTTCCTGTGTCTGGGGATGTGGTAACTCACATTTGCCACCTCCTCCATGAGGAACTCATGCCACAAGGACTTGGAGGGCATCCTATGCCGGTTGCTCTGAAGGTAACTGCTGTACTCAAATTTTTTGCCTGCAGATCCTTCCAGGGCACCACTGGAGACCTTTGCGGAATCTCACAATCAGCGACACTTAATGCATTAGGGAGGTGACCGATGCCCTTTTCAATAAAGCTGACCTTTACATGCAGTTCCTCATGGATGAAGCAAGCCAGGCTGCGGGAGCTATGGGATTCGTTGCAGTCTCAAGCTTTCTGCAGGTGCAGGGCACCATCGACTGCACAAATGTGACCTTAGAGCTGCCTGAAGTAGCCTGAGATATTCATTAATACAAAGACTTTCACTCGCTAAACGTCCAGCTAATCTGTGATCACAGAAAACAGATCATGCATGTTTGTTCAGTGGAGGGGTCATGGTACAGGGGGTGGCAGAAAGAAGTGTCTGAGAGTTGGCGCTCAGCCTCTGCAAGGTTGAGGTTGGTACACTGACAACAACAGCAATTCACCCTTGACAGCAAGCTAGATGACAATGTCAGGGTTAGACCTGAAAGAACGGGTACACTTGAAGGAACAGACTGCAGCAAGTTGAGAGACAGACAGGTTAGAGTGAGTGAGAGGAGCAGAGAAATTAAGAAGGCTGAAAATTCTCAATGAAAAGATCAAGTGTTGGTAAGAGACCAGAGGGGAGGTGTCAAGGTGCAGGAAGAATACTGGAGGTGGGTGAAAGGATGTAATCATTCATGGTCTGTACCAAGAAGTTAGGCCTGACTATTTCCAGGGACAGTTAGTTTATATTGGGGTTCCACCCAAAAAGGATGCATGGTTTAATTTTTTTATATATGACACAAGAAACTGTAAGAAATAGATGTCTCACTGAAAAACAGGCTGTAACCTGTAACTCTATATCATGCACCCAAAGCCGCAAGGTTTGTTTGCATTGTTCTCACAAGAGTGCCTCACCAGGACCATGGTTTGATTTGTTACAAACACTGACAAGTTTCTGTCCCGGATAACCTTTGCGTTAGGGAGAAACGTGGCCCAGTCAGCATTAACACAGCAGTCGATGACAACTTCTTCCTTTCATAGGCTCTGCTGAGGACTTGAGGTTGCAGAAGCAACACTTTCAGAGAGTGACAGTCCTCGACATGGCTCAGCTCCCAAATAACTTTCCATATAACCTAAGTCAATGAGTGCACTGTCATACAAAGTGTTCCATATCGAGTTGTGTGCTGAGCCTTCACACAAGGATCACGTAAATCACTAAGCAGCCGTCCAGGAGTGATGCAAGATTCTCACGGGTAAGGAGACAGCTTCATTAAGATGGGCACAGACCTCTGACATCACACTCATACCCCTTTTGCAGGCATTTGTAATTTTCCCCCAATTGATCCTTACCTCCCTAGTTCAACACCATGCACAGGGTGAGCTGATACTCAGCATGGAATGAAGTTCAGCCATAAACATGGAGATGAGAACAACCTGCAGAAAGGCATGGACGCCTATGGTGTTTGATGTTTGATTCTTTTTCCAAAAACTCACTCTCAGAGTAAATGCCATTGCAAAGTACATATTGGAGGAATGATTATATTAGTCGTGATGAATAATTGTGCCATCCACAAAAAACAGATGTCAGTGCAACAGCAGTAAAACCAACCTTGATGAGCAATTCTCCTGAGCCCAAATAAATGTCTGTCTGACTGCCTGAAATTTAAGACTGACAAGTGTATTAGCCACCCATCATCGTCACAGATGATATGCCTTTGCTGATGTTGCATATGTGGAAGTAAAGGCTACTCACTGTAGTGAGGTTGGGTGAGAATTAATGTAACTGAAGATTCAGGTGGGAGTTCATTGTGGGGCGTACATGTTTGACCCTTGAATAACACAGGACATGGATTCAATGGATATTAAGTGTGATTCAATGAGACTTTGAGAAAGATTAATGCAAAATATATTTGCAGAAGTGAAAAGTATACACAAATGAGTGATCACCCATGCCACCATGGTGCATTCAAAGCTTCTTAATTTTTTCTTACTTTACCGTTACATCTAGGTGCAGCCCCAACATCCACAGCTGAGGTGGAGGCAGCCTGCTGACTGCTACACCCTGTTGTATGAGATGACTTTGGCAGGTGTCCTCCGCTGGCCCAGAGGCCTCGAGGACCCTGACCTGCTAAGGGTCTCCTGCTCAGGTGTAGGTGATCCTCCTTGGCCTGACCTGCTGGAATTGATGGGATCACTGGCAGAGGGGAGTTGCAACGGCAGAGCACCCTTGGGAGTGTCCTGGGTGGATGCCTCCAGGGCGCCTGGCTGGCTCTCCGCCTCCCTTTGGGTGCCCAATGGCCTCTCTGACTCCTCGAGGAGAAGGAGCACCTGAAGGGAGGTCAAGGTGCCCCTCCCCCTCTTGACTGGTCACTACTGGAACTAGAGCGATGGTGTGCAGGTCCGTGTGCAAATCTGGCAGAAACTGCTGGACCTGGGTCTCTGAGGCGGCCGCCACCCTGCCCATGGAGACTTTGATGCACTCACATGTCAGAGGCACGACAGCAAACAAAGCATGGACGGACTCCTCCATCCTTCACTCCAGCCTGCTGATGGCTTCTGACAGCTTGGCCTGATGTTCCCCTGCCTGCCTCTACATCTCCAACATTTCTCTAGGGCCGATTCCAGAAGCTAGTCGTTGGACTTGGTCTCAGTAGGGACCTCGTCTCCAGCTGTCCTCCAAGTGTTGGAGCCCTCAGCTGTCACTGCCTCCACCAGCTGTGGACATATCTGTGAGGTGATCACCAGACAATGACCTCAAGCCTACACTAGAACTAGGTCTCATTGAGGTGAATGTATCTGCACTGGTGGACGGTGCAGGTGAATGCATTGATGGCTCTTCCCCCGAGGGTAGGTCTGCTTCCTCCTCAGAAGTGATCTAAGGGCTGGGGCTGAGTCTTCTTGTAGAGATCATCTTCCCCTTTTTCTTACTGGTACCTGGAACACAGAAAAGAGAGAATTAGTGATTGACTAGGCAGGATCATATATTAAAGACCATTCACAGTCATCGTCCGCTCGTTGTCAATATATATAGTGGATGCGTCCTCATTGACTTGTTGAGGGAGGCCGATCTCTTCTTCTGTTCAGGAACGATCCCTGTCCTCCTCAGCAAGTCCTTTGGCCTGTTCCTCGAACAGTGAGAGGGTCTGCAACTCTGGGGTTTCCCCGCCAGTCCTGGTTCTCTCCCCTTAGTTGTGGGAGATTTTGTGCTGCATAAAGACAAATGGATTGAATGTGAGCACTATGGATGAAAAAGCAGTTCAGAAGCATGCATGCCTGTTGTGTCTGCTGAACCCTCCTCAGTAAGGGATTAAGATACCATTTGTGCAGGAACTTTCATGAGCTGGTGAGTTTAAACCAGCTGGCAGACATTTAGTGCTAATGTCCCATCTGCAGGCCATGTTTGACATCCCTGTGGATTCTAACCCTTAGACTGCCTAATGCCCATATGAGAGAGAGATTTTGGAGCGAGTAAAAGATTTTGAGGAAAAAGCAAACTCAGGAAAGTGGATTGAGAAAGCGGATTGGGCAGCACAGTTAGAAAGAAATACTATGAAAGAAATGTGAAAGAAAGCACTATACAGAGAATATAGGCCAGGTGCTTACTACTCGTAAGGTAATAGGTTTGCAGTAGACAGTTCCTCATGTTCACTGTCACCAGTCATTCCTCTAAGTGGGCTTCAGACACATCCCTTTACTCTCCAATACTTAATTAAACAATTGTGTGACCAGGCCATCATAACAATAGATTCTTGGTTCTGTATACAGGATGCCATAGCCTTATACTTGCCACAATGCACATTCTCCTATCTTAAAGAAAGATGGACTAAAGAGCACACTTGTAAGATGAGACAACATAGGTCAACAAATTAGTTTAAGAAATGTACTTTATAGCCTGTTTTTCAGTAAGACATCTATTTCTTACAGTTTCTTGTATCATAAGAAAATTAAACCATGCTTCCTTTTTGGGTGGAACCCCAATATAAACTAACTGCCCCTGGAAATATTCAGGCCTAACTTCTTGGTACAGACCATGAATGATTACATCCTTTCATCCACCTCCAGTATTCTCCCTGCACCTTGACACCTCCCCTCTGGCCTCTCACCCATGCTTGATCTTTTCATTGAGAATTTTCGGCCTTCTTAATTTCTCTGCTCCTCTCACTCACTCTAACCTGTCTCTCTTTCTCAACTTGCTGCAGTCTGTTCCTCCAGATGTACCCGTTCTTTCAGGTCTAACCCTGACATGGTCATCTAGCTTGCTGTCAAGGGTGATTTGCTGCTGTTGTCAGTGTACCAACCTCTACCTTGCAGAGGCTGAGCGCCAACTCTCAGATACTTCTTTCTGCAACCCCCTGGACCATGACCCCACCACTGAACATCAAGCCATTGTTTCCAGGACTGTCACTGACCTCATCTCCCCTGGAGATCTTCCCTCCACAGTTTGCCACCTTATAGTCCCCCAGTCCCAAACAGCCTCCTTCTACCTCTTTCCCAAAAACTACAGTGAGGACTGGTCTGATAGACCCCTTGTTTCAGCCTGATCATGGAACTTATCACTTCCCATCTTGACTATTTTTTCTCCCCTTGTCCAGTCTCTTCCCACCAACATCCTTGACTCTTCTGACACACTGCGTCATTTCAAGAATTTCAGTTTCCTGACCCCAACCACCACCTCTTCACTATGGACGCCTGATTTCTCTTCGCCTCCATTCCCACCAGGATAGTCTGAGGGTGGCTCTGCTTCTTCCTTAAAAACAGGCCCAACCACCCATCCACCACAATCTTCTTCTCCCTGGCTGAACTTGTTCGTTCAGTGAACAATTTCTCTTAACTTGTCTTACTTCCTCCAAATAAAAGGTGCTGCTCTGTGTACCTGCATGGGTCCTAGTTATGTCTCTATTTTTGTGAGGTATGTGGAACATTCCATGTTCCAGTCTTACTCAGGTTCCCTTCCCCAATTCTTTTTCCAGTACACTGATGACAGTATCAGTGCCATTTCCTGCTCTCGCCTGGAATGGGAAACTTCAATTTTGTTTCCAATTTCCACCCTTCTCTCTTTCACATGGTCCATCTCTGACGTGTCTCTTCCCTTCCTTGAATTCTGTTTCTATTTCTGGGAACAGGCTGTCTACCAGCATTCAGTATAAGCCCATCGACTCCCACTGCTACCTCGATTACACTTCCCCACACCCTGCTTCCTGCAAGGACTCCATATAATTCTTCCAGTTTCTCCATCTCCGTCGCATCTGTTTGGATGATTCAATCTTCCACAATTCCTTTCTCCTCAACCAAGGATTCCGCACCCCCCCAGTGGTTGTCAGGGCCCTCAACTCTGTCTGATCCCTTCCCCTCTCTCCCAGAGCTGTGAGGGATTCCCCTTATCCTCACTTCCCACCTCACTAGCCTCCATATTCAGAGGATCACCTCTAAATACATCTCTCCCCATCAGCATTCCAAAGGGACTGGCCCCTCCACGGCACCTGGCCTATCCTGTTAGTGAAGGAAACAGTTAAAGAAGTTCAAATTTCACTTAGTTCTGTTGAAGAGTCATACGGACTCGAAACGTTAACTGTGTTCCTCTCCGCAGTTGCTGTCAGACCTGCTGAATTTTTCCAGGTATTTTTATTTTCAATTGCTAATGATTAGGTTGTTTAACTAAGTACCCATTTGGTACAAAAGGGATAACAGCTGAGACTAGTTTGGTCTGTGGAGAGTTTTATGACAAGCAATAAAACTCTGTCTGAAGGAGTCTGTCTTGGTTTCAGTCTTCATTTCTAAACACTTTACAACCTTCTGGACTCAACATGGAGTTTAACAAATTCAGACCGTGAACTCTGGCCCCATTTTGATTCTTTTTTTTAAAACCATGTGCTGGGCTGAATTTTGCTTTTCATGTTTTTGCTTCTGGCTAAAGTTATTCATTATTCCACCACTCTCACTCTCTTTGAGCAAATGCTTTGTTTCTTTACTACAACTGTTATCACTCTCCCTTGCCTTTTGTTCCATGAAACCTTTGGTATTATACTCTTCGCAACACCTACCCTCTCCCAGACCTTCCTTTTTGTTCTTCCTGCTTTTCAGCTGCATATAACCCATCACATTTCTACCCTCCTTCAGTTCTGAAGAAGTCACATTCGATTGTCCACAGATACTGCAAGACCTGCTGAGAATTTCCAGCATTGTTTTTATTCTGATCACACCCATGCATGCAGTCACATTCTCTATGCATCTCATTTTCTGGGGAGAGAAAAAATGCATGCACATTCTTAAATTCCTCCCTCAACTTTGTGTGACTAGGGTTATTCTCTCAAGTTCCCAAAGCTAAAACGTTGAATGAAGAAACATTCCCTTTGTGTGCATAGGGTTTGATAGCTATTCACAGGATCGTAAAATTGTTACAGCACAGGAGGTCATCATTTGGCCCATCAAGCTCTCTGGAAGAGCAATTTAGCTAGTTCCACTCACCTGCTCTTTCCTCATAGCCCTGCAAATATTTTTCCTTCAGGTGCTTATTGACTCTGTTCTGAAAGCCACGATTGAATCTGCCTCCACCACTCTTTCTGGTCATGCATTCCAGATCATAACTACATACTACGTAAAAAATTGTTCCTCACATCACCTTTGGCTCTCTTGCCAATCACCCTAAGCCTGTGTTCTCTAGTTCTTGACCTTTCCACCAATGGGAACAGCTTCTCTCTGCCTACTATCTCTAGTCCCTCAAGATTTCCTTTCAACCATCTCTGCCATCCATATGACTCCAGGCCCACAGTAACATGGTCAACTCTTTAAACTGCCCTCTGAAATGGCCTAGCAAGCCACTCAGTTCAAGGCAATTAGGGATGGGCAACAAATGCCTTGCCAGCGACGCCTACATCCTGTGAAAGATGAAAAATCCTGTAAGTGTTTTTTGCATCCTCACTAAAGCCTTCCTATCCTTCCTATTGTGTAGTGCCAGAGAGGCCAAACCGTTGTTTAGTAAAGGTTCATCAGAAGCTCCTTGTTTTTGTACTGCGTCTCTACTTGTAAAGTCCAAAGTCCCATATGCCTTTTCACTGCTTTCTCAACCTGCCCTGCCACCTTCAATGATTTGTGCACTTATACCCAAGGTCCCTTTGCTCCAACGTCCCCTTTAGAATTATATCCTTTAATTTATATTGCCTCCCTCGTTCTTCCTACCAAAATAAATCACTTGACACTTCTCTGCATTAAAATTCATCTGCCTATCCATTCCAACAACTGGTCTAAACCCCTCTTGAAGTTTATCAATATCCCTCCTCACAGTTTACGATACTTCCAAGTTTTGTGTCATCTGCAAAAAAGTGAAATTGCTTCCTGCACACACAAATCCAAGTCATTAATATAGATCAAAAGCAGCCGTGGCTCTAGTGCTGACCCCTGGGGAACCCCGCTACATAACTTCCTCCAGTCTGAAGAACAACCATTCACCACTATTCTGCTTCCTGCCAGTCACAAACTTTGTATCCAAGCTGACACTGTCCTTTTATTGCATGGGCTTCAACTTCACTGACAAGCCTGTTATTTGAACAAAGTTAATAAATTCCTGTTACCTGATAATTCAAATGACATTTAAAAATAAGCAGACTTATATGAGTAACCTGGGTGGTCTGGTATTTCACACTAAAAGCAATCGTATTTAGTGTCCTAAATGGGTCTGTTTCTCTTTGGGAGTTAACCTTTCATAAACTTAAACTGACTTTAATTTTTTTTTATTCATTCACAGGATGTGGGTATTGCTGGCTGGGCCAACATTTATTGCCCCTCCCTAGTTGCCCTTGAGGAAGTAGTGGTGAGCTGCCTTCTTGAACCACTGCAGTTCACCCCAGTGCTGTTAGGGAGGGAGTTCCAGGATTTTGACCCAGCGGCAGTGAAGGAACAACAATATATTTCCAAGTCAGGATGGTGAGTGACTTGGGAGGGGAACTTCCAGGTGGTGGTGTTCCCATCTATCTGCTGCCCTTCTAGACAGTGGCGGTCATGGGTTTGGAAGGTGCTGTAGAAGGAGCCTTGGTGAATTCCTGCAGTGCATCTTGTAGATGGTACATACTGCTGCTACTGTGCTTCAGTGATGGAGGGAGTGAACGTTTGTGGATGTGGTGTCAATCAAGTGGGCTGCTTTGTTCTGGACGGTGTCAAGCTTCTTCAGTGTTGTAGGAGCTGTACTCATCCAGGCAAGTGGGAAGTATTCCATCACACACCTGACTTGTGCCTTGTAGATGGTGGACAGGCTTTGGGAAGTCAGGAAGTGAGTTACTCCTCACAGCATTCCTAGCCTCTGATCCACTCTTGTAGCCACAGTATTTATATGGCTAGTCCACTTCAGTTTCTGGCCAATGGTAACTCCCAGGATGTTGATAGTGGGGGATTCAGTGGTGGTAATGCCATTGAATGGTTAGATTCTCCTCTTTTGGAGTTGGTCATTGCCTGGCAATTGTGTGGCACAAATGTTACTTGCCACTTGTTAGCCCAAGCCTGGATATTGTCCAGGTCTTGCTACATTTGGACATAGACTGCTTCAGTACCTGAGGAGTCACGAATGGTGCTGAACATTGTGCAATCATCAGCGAACATCCCCACTTCTGACCTTATGATGGAAGGAAGGTCATTGATGAAACAGCTGAAGATGGTTGGGCTGAGGACACTATCCTGAGGAACTCCTGCAGTGATGTCCTGGAGTTGAGTTGACTGACCTCCAGGAACCACAACCATCTTCCTTTGTGCTAGGTATGACTCCAACCAGAGAGCTTTCCCCCCCGCCCCCCCCGATTCCCATTGACTCCAGTTTTGTTAGGGCTCCTTGATGCCACACTCAGTCAAATACTGCCTTGAAGTCAAGGGCAGTCACTCTCACCTCACTTCATGAGTTCAGCTCTTTTGTCCGTGTTTGGCGGAACCCAAACTGGGCATCAGTGAGCAGGTTATTGCTAAGTAAGTGCTGCTCGATGGCACTGTTGATGACCCTATCCATTACTTCACTGATGATCAAGAGTAGACTGATGGGGCGGTAATTGGCCGGGTTGGATTGGTCCTGCGTTGTGTGTACAGGACATACCTGGACAAATTTTCGACATAGCCGGGTAGATGTCAAAGTTGTAGCTGCACTGGAACAGCTTGGCAAGGGGCGTGGCAAGTTCTGGAGCATAAGTCTTCAGTACCATTGCCGGAATATTGTCAGGGCCCACAGATTTTTTTTATTGAATTCAAATTCCACCATCTGCAGAGCATTACCCTGGCTCTCTGGTTTACTAGTCCAGTGACAATACCAGTACACCATTACCTTACAATGCTGTGATGATTATAAAAAGAACAAATAGATAAAAATCCTAAAATGTTAATTGATATGGACAACACATTGCACAAAACAAAACTAACCATTTAGGACCAGGCAGTCTACTAACCAAATCATTTCCAGGTTGTTTGAAAGTGAATTGCCAAACATGTCATTGCTGCTTGAGAAACCGAATACTGCAGCATCTATTATACGATAATATGAAATTAATTTATATTTGCAATACCCGAATTAAAGGCACACAGCCTGCACTAACAGCCAATTGTGAGAAGATGTCACAGTGATGGTTTCTTTTTAATGTTAGAGAGAAGCCTCATTACATTTGTACTGGGTATGATGTAACAGTTTATTATGAGTTTGTAACATTTACTCGTCATTTTGACAGAGAAAGGTGATGGAATTGGCAAACAAACACAATGAAGCTCCTGATGACCATTGAGCGAAGCATGCTGGTCTACGTTAGCATGGAGACAGAGAGCATAATCCTGTGAAAGAAGTGGCAGAGTTGTATACCAAAAGAACATAAGAAATAGGAACAGGAGTAGACCATTCAGCCCCTCAAGCCTGCTCCGCCATTCAATAGGATCATGGCTGATCCTCTTGAGTTGATTTCCGCATTCCCATCTAACCCCGATAAACTTTGATTCCCTTGCCTAACAAGAACTATCTACCTCTGCCTTGAAAATATTCAATGACCCCGCCTCCACCACATTCTGAAACAGGGAGTTCCTAAGTCGCACAAATCTCAGAAAAATATTCTCATCTCTGACCTAAAAGAGCGACCCCTAATTTTAAAACAGTAACCCCTAGTTCTGGACTCACCCACAAGTGGAAACATCTTTTCGACATCCACCTTGTCAAGGCCATTCAAGATCTTGTACACTTCAATCAAATCGCCCCTCACTCTTCTAAACTCCAATGGAAACAAGCCTAGTCTGTCCAACCTTTCTTCATAAGACAACCCACTCACTCCAGGTATCAATTTAGTAAACCTCCTTTGAACCGCGTCCAATGCATTTACACCCTTCCTTAAATAAGGAGGCCAAAACTGCGCATAGTATTTGAGATGCGGTCTCACCAATGCAACTGAAGCATAACATCCTTATTTTTATGTTCAATCCCTCTCGTAATAAAGGATAGCATTCCATTCACCTTCTTAATTACTTGCTGCATTTGCATACTAACTTTTTTTGACTCATGTACTCGAACACCTAGATCCCTCTGCACCTCAGAATTATGAAGCCGTTCTCCATTGTTGTTCTCCAGCTTGTTCTTATTCTCCACAGCAATTGCTCAATGTTGTCACACAAAGAACCTCCTACTTCATTACTTACAAAAGCAATAGTGAATTAGCAAAGTGTACGAAAGCACTCGTAGATATACCCCAGATGATGGGACAGAAAGCAGGAAAATATAGCCAAAACCAATGCAGTAATTAACACCAAAGCACCCAGCACCAAGTGCTAATCCCTATACTAGCATCTTCATATTTATAAATGCGGAGGAGCAGGAAGAAGCACTATTTCACAGCACAGTTATGAAAGAAAGGGTAGATGGGGTGGGTGCAGATGACAGTCAGTGCAGAACTGAGAGCCACACTGCTTGAGCTTCCTTGATCCCCTCAGGCTAGAGTGCTTATGCTGCCTGCATCTAAAAAGAGGCTTGTTGAATGCAGCATGGAGCCATCCCTTGACTTGAGGCCTCAGGTAGGGGGAAATTACGTAAAAGCACCAAGAAAACCAAAAAAAAAATGGCCAACGGAAACATCGGGGAAAAAAAAGGAAACAGTCTCAAAACAGTCTGAAAATAGACCCCTTGCAATGGGAGTTAGATTGGAAAAAGGCTTCACTGGTTCATCATCACGACATAATGTTACCAGTATGGCTGCTGTAAACCCAAAAGATTTTTTAAAAGTCTCCTAAGCCTATAAAAATCAACCACTGAGTGGGTGGTCAATTGCATAGGTTTTTGGGAGCTTTAAATGTTAAAAAAGATCCTTTGCCATTGTCACCTGTCCCTCGATTCCCGGATGATGTCTACTCAGGATCATAAGTTTCTGCCATGGGTCTTCATGTGACTGAACAGCCCTATTCTCAACCCACAGATCTTTAAGCACATGGAGCTAGATGTCCCATGAGGTAATGGGATTTGGAGTGCAGGATTTGCTTTCTTTTCTTTCCTTCTCTGAGTCACAATGTCTTAATGTTGAGGCAAAGCACAATGCAGCTTTATAGGCAAGTTGCCACCATTTTGAACAATTGGTAGCAAGCTTCTCCCAGTCATTAATATCAATACTGCCGTGCTTCAAGGAGAGCTTCAGAGTGTCTTTGAAACGTTTTCTTTATCCTCCCCTGGAACGCTGACCATTTGAGAGTTGAGAAAACAAGACCTGATGGGGGAAGACACTTTCCATACACCTGGACACCAGTGTTCAGTCCGTCAAAGTTGATTTTGCAGGAGTTTTGCCTGAATGCTTGTGGAACTAACTTCAAGGAGGACACTAGCATTTGGTTGCCAGTTTTCCCATTGAATCAGGAGGATGTGGTGGAGGCATTGCTGCACTGGATATCAGAAATGAACAGGTCTCTCTGGTATCAAATGTTGCTATGTCACAAGTGACAAGAAATACATCAGCATGATGTATTTCTGTCATTTGCATATTATTACAATAATCCTGTCAGCACATGGGTGAAATCCTGGAAATGCTAGGGTGAATGGGGAGCTGGTGAAGCAATGCGAGTTGTATCTAGCACCAAATCCGCCTGTAAACCAGCATAACCAGAGCAGGAAAGTCTAAACAAAAATCCAAAGATCAATCATGATACACAGAGAAAGGATTAACATTGATTTGGTAATTAGACTGACGATGTCTCGAGACACGTCTGGATTGTTACAGCAAATCATTCAGAATGGATACAAAATTATTTGATCTGTTTCCGGAGAACAAAACAAGCCAAATTTGTGCCAGTGTAACATATTTCATAATTAAACCGAAAGAAGTTCAGCTTCAGCATCTAATTTCTTAATTTTTTCTACACCCAGCACTCCCAGTGGTGGTCTGTTGTTTTTCCTGGAGACAGCACTTCATCTGAAGAATACTCAAGAAATCAGTACTGCTCTGGGCAGCCAAGTAATAAAGACAATCTATCCACAGATTAGTACTTAATAGTGGGAAAGTCATGCAGCTTCTCTGCTCGGGTCAAATCACCCATCAACATCTGGTTTAAATAGGATCCCGTCAGCTCTGGGCAGATGGTTTCTGATCCAGGTGGTTTTCTGGTGAATAGGTAACCCGGGCTATTTCAAACACCAGTGGATATAATAAGTATATAAGTAAGGATATAATGTATAAAACACTGATGAGGCCACAACTGGAGTATTGTGTGCAGTTCTGGTCACCACATTATAGGAAGGACATAATAGCTCTGGAGAGAGTGCAGAGGAGGTTTACAAGAATGTTGCCAGGGTTAGAAAAGTGTAGCTACGAGGAGAGATTGGACAGGTTGGGGTTATTTTCCTTAGAACAAAGAAGGCTGAGAGGTGACTTGATTGAGGTGTACAAAATTATGAGGGGAATAGATAGAGTGGACAGGATAAAATTGTTTCCCTTGGTGGAGAATTCTAGAACCAGGGGACATAGATTCAAGTTAAGTGGCAGAAGGTGTAGGGGGGACATGAGGAAGAACTTTTTTTTTTACGCAGAGGGTAGTGGGTGTCTGGAATTCGCTGCCCAAGTTGGTGGTAGAGGCAGAAACTCTAGACTCTTTTACAAGTACCTGGATCTGCACCTTAAGTGCTGTAAGCTGCAGGGCTATGGGCCGGGTGCAGGAAGGTGTGATTAGAAATGGCACCTGGGTGTCCTTGGGCTGGCATGGACAAGATGGGCCGAATGACCTCCTTCTGTGCTGTAACTTTTCTATGGTTCTATGGAGCCAGTTTCTATCAGCAGCTAGGCTTAAACCCCACCCACCTCCCCCACATATCTGTTAGCCTTTGCTGATCATCATTACATTAGCTAAATGTGGCTTGTAAAACTCTGTCACTGCTGTGTGACTGGAATATCATGCCACAGAAAGGAGTTAAGATGGATTTTGAAAGTTTGCTAGTAACTCTTTTACCCCAACATCTCTTCCCAAGGAGCACAATAAAGAATGGATGTGAAAGAATGGGGATATCAGCGTTTGAAATGCTTCAACTCCATTAATTTTCCATGGGTGAGTGATCACCACCAGTGCATCGTTTAGTTGTGACCATTTGCTATCATACTAAAAACAATGATGCCTGGATACTGTGCCAGTCCACTAGCAACCATGCCCCCAGTTCTCCTCACAACTGGCAGGATGATGTGTGGACTCATGGGGCCACTAGAGCCCATGCTGAGCAGGAGACTGCTTGAAAATGCTTTTATTACCTAGACAGTTTCAGCTGTATGGCCCACAAAGGCTCTTTTTTTTCTGGGTTGTGGTTCTCGGTTGTATTTTGCACAAATTTGCAACACGCTGGCACAGTGTGCAGCATGAGCTGGAGGAGTTTATGTGGCTTTTAAAATAGCTTATGGTGACAAATTGATTTCATACCAAAAAAAAGGCATAAAATGATTTGTTTACAACATTCTTTTCATAAAACAGAACCTGAAACTGATACCAGTCACAACACAATTAGTAGAGCAACAGAGTAATAAAGAGAGAGTGTGAGAATTCTGTGGCCTAGGTCCTGCCTTCTATTTGATTATAATATGCAGCACTTTGCATATGTTAATAACCACGTCAACTTGTGATGCAAACTTTGAGAATTTAATCAAGTTGGAAAAATGTACGGCAGCTTATTGGAATTTGAACGTAAGTGAATGCAAACTAATATTTTGCATTTTTCAGCTGTTTAGTCAGGATCATGGGCACAGCCACACAGATCAAACTTGTCTATCGCCCTAAAATACAACTCCACATTGTAATAGTCCTTCTGAAATCCAGTGTTTATTTATTGAAGTTATATTATTAGTTCTCACTTAGAAGACAGACCATCCCTCGGCCCCACTTGCCCAGATGCTCCAACATTCTCATTACTGTGTTTTAGTGCTGAGCATGTTAACAGTGCTAAGATAAAAGCAAAATACTGCAGATGCTGGAAATCTGAAACAAAAAATAAAAATAGCTGGAAAAACTCAGCAGGTCTGACAGCATCTGCGGAAAGGAATACGATTAACGTTTTGAGTCCGTATGACTCTTCATCAGAACTGAGGAAATATAGAAACGAGTTGAAATATAAGCTGGTTGAGGGGGGTGGGACAGGTACAGCTGGATAGAGGGCCAGTGATAGGTGGAGGCAAAGAAGAGATTGCCAAAGATGTCATAGACAAAAGGACAAAGGGGTATTGATGGTGGTGATATTATCTAAGGAATGTGCTAACGATGACATTAAGGGTAGAAAGCAGGATGAGCAAGTGACAGATGGCCCTAGTGGGGGTGGGGTGGGGGGAGGGGATCGAAATAGGCTAAAAGGTGGAGATAAAACAATGAATGAAAATACATTTAAAAATAATGGAAATAGGTGGGAAAAGAAAAATATATTTTAAAAATTATAAATTATTGAAAAAAGGGGAATCAGCAAGGGGGTAGGGATGGAGGAGAGAGTTCATGATCTGAAGTTGTTGAACTCAATATTCAGTCTGGAAGGCTGTAAAGTGCCTAGTCGGAAGATGAGGTGCTGTTCTTCCAGTTTGCGTTGAGCTTCACTGGAACATTGCAGCAGGCCAAGGACAGACATGTGGGCATGAGAGCAGGGTGGTGTGTTGAAATGGCAAGCGAAAGGAGGTCTGGGTCATGCTTGCGGACAGACTGAAGCTCTTCCGCAAAGCGGTCACCCAGTCTGCATTTGGTCTCTCCAATGTAGAGGAGACCGCATTGGGAGCAGCGAATGCAGTAGACTAAATTGAGGGAAGTGCAAGTGAAATGCTGCTTCACTCGAAAAGAGTGTTTGGGCCCTTGGACAGTGAGGAGAGGGGAAATTAAGGGGCAGATGTTGCATCTTTTGAGGTTGCATGGGAAGGTGCTGTGGGAGAGGGTTGAGGTGTAGGGGGTGATGGAGGAGTGAACCAAGGTGTCCCGGAGGGTACGATTCCTGTGGAATGCCGCCCCGGGGGGTGGGGGGAATGAAGGGAAGATGTGTTTGGTGGTAGCATCGCGCTGGAGTTGGCGGAAATGGCAGGGAAGATCCTTTGAATGCAGAGGCTGGTGGGGTGTTAAGTGAGGACAAGGGGGACCCTATCATGGTTCTGGGAGGGAGAGGAAGATGTGAGGGCGGATGCGCGGGAGATGGGCCGGACATGGTTGAGGGCCCTGTCAACCACCGTGGGTGGAAAACCTCAGTTAAGGAAGAAGGAAGACATGTTAGAGGAATGGTTTTGGAAAGTGGCATCATCAGAACAGATGCGACTGAGGCGAAGGTACTGAGAGAATGGGATGGAGTACTTACAGGAAGCGGGGTGTGAGGAGCTGTGGTCGAGGTAGCTGTGAGAGTTGGTAGGCTTATAATGAATATTGGTGGACAGTCTATCACCAGAAATTGAGACAGGGAGGTCAAGGGGAGGGAAGTGTCAGTGATGGACCATGTGAAAATGACATCTTTGGCAATCTCTTCTTTGCCTGCACCTATCACTGGCCCTCTATCCAGCTCTACCTGTCCCACCCCCTCAACCAGCTTATATTTCACCTCATTTCTATATTTCCTCAGTTCTGATGAAGAGTCATACGGACTCGAAACATTAACTGTATTCCTCTCCACAGATGCTGTCAGACATGTTAAGAGTGCTTCTACCTGTATCAAGATAGCTGCGCCTTGGACTTGATGTGTTTCTTAACAACACAAATCATTTCCATCGTAATGCTGAACTCAATCATTAGCCACAAGCCACAAGGTTTCCCTCTGAACACCACAAAACAAAAAAATGAAAATAAAAATTTGACTTTGAGCTTTTAAAGCCAGTAGGAGTGTTTCATCACCTAATTTCTGTATTTACTCAGTCTCTATGCATTTCTTTCTTAAATATTTACCTCATTATTAAACTGATTAGATTACCAATAGTCCACTTATGGGCCTGTCAATCGATAGTGAACATGGTTTATTGCAAGTTAATTAAATTGAACTGAATTTTACAGACTTTTGAGAATAGTATACTGTACCTTTACTATACAATGTCAGCTGTGGCTCAACAGGTAGCACACTTGCCTCTGAATCACAAGGTGCTGGGTTCAAGTACCACCCAGGTCTTGACACTCCTGTGCTGAGGGAGCACTGCCACTGTTTGTTGGATCATACGTTAAACCAAGGCCCTATTTGCCTGTGCAAGTGGATGTAAAAGATCCTGTGGCACTATTTCAAAGAAGAGCAGGGGAGTTACCCCTGTGTCCAAGCCAATATTTATCCCTCAATCAACAGCACAAAAACAGATTATCTGATCATTATCACATTGTTGGAGTTCCCTGTGTGCATATTGGCTTCCGTGTTTCCTACTGTACAACAGTGACTACACTTAAAAATACTTCATTAGGTGTAAAGCACATTTGAGACATCTGGTGGTCAAGTGCCATATAAATACATCTTTTTAAAAAAATAAAGTCTCTCAACTGCAACATATTACTATTTTTAGAATTCTGCTGATAAAAAATAAAATCAACAAAATCTATTTCATATCTGATTTCAGAATTACCACCTTCATAAAGCACATTTTGGTAAAAAATCAATTATGAAGGTATTCAAAGACTAAAGTCGGGTCAGAGGCAGAGTGTGTTAAGGAGTGTGTCTTTATGATGTTGATGACCTGGATCTAACAGATCGAGCAGGTTGGCGGAATTGTGAACAATTTGTTTCAGCCAGGGATGAAACTGGCGACGAAGCTATTAACAGGCACTGAAGACGGCAAGTTTCAGTCTTCCCAATGTTCAGGGGTTCCGGCTGATCCAATGTTGGACGTCAGACAAATAGTCTCTTGGTGCTGATTTATAATTGTGAGACCTTGAGTGATCAGGTGGAACAAGATTGCCTTCAGATAAACTGCTAAGAATTCTTATAGGATACTTAACCAAATATCGCATTTTGGGATTGAAGATATAGCAGAGTAATTTATATCAAGATGTTATGAAAGTAAATTCAGCTCATAATGGATTAAGTCCACATAACACGTGAACTAAATCCATACAAAGTGGCTGTGGACATGGATACTACATCAATTTTCATCAATAAGATTTGTTAATACAATCCAGAAGTCAAAGTGGACAAAATTAGAAAGTTATCTGCTCACAAAACACTGCATGGGGGATCATAGATGATCCAGTCACGTAAGCGCCAAAGCAGAAACTTGATTCAAGGTAGTCAATCTAATTGGCTAACTCCTGGATGCAGGTATCGGATGGATCGGATGTCAAATCTTTGATTTCCTGGCCGTCTAAAAAAAAGAGACAATCTGTGGGAACTTGGAGTGAAAGACAGATACAGAGCAGGAAATTTTAACCTGAAAACCAGTGGGCCGATGGGGGAGTAGAATATCAAATGAGACATTATAGGCTTGGATTTTCACCGAGTCAGGATAACTCGCACACAGCACTACCCCCTACAATTTTAGTGGAGTCTGGCTCCTTAAGTAGACAGAGTTCATAGCCTCTCAGTGGATCTGTAAACCACGGCAGAACCCTAGCCCCAAGTGGGGAACCAAAAGTCCCCCGTTCCTGGAACTTAATCATTGAAATGCTTTGAAATAGAAAGCAAATTGTTCTTTTAGTTTCAATAGTAAGGTGTAGTATGGTAAGTTGTGTTGATCATCAGTGTAATAATCTGAAGTGATTTAAAATGAAAACTTCAGCAGTTTTCACTTGGATGTTAAAGTACCCAACTGCTTCTACTCTCCTTTGATTGACAGGACTTTGGATGTAGCTTAGGAAAACAAGCCATCTGTTTTTTTTCAAATTTAATAGACTCCATTGGTTACATTTCCCAGGGTTTATTATATTTGTATGTTATTATATGTTAATGTTATGAATTCTTGAGGCTCAAAAGGTCCAGAACTACTTACCTCATCAGGGGGCTGTGTTCACATTTTTATTGACAGTTTTAGTAAGATATTAAAGGATAATCTATCTTTGATGTGGGTAATGAAATAGATGAATGTTTGTTTTGGCAAAAGATTGACCACTTGTGCGGATGAGTTTTTTTTAAGTAGGAACTGTTTGAGTGAGAGCTCTGTTAGATTGTTAGAAGTTTAATTTTTTTCATCACAATTTCAAAGACATGGCTCTTGAGATCTTGATACTGAGTGAATGGCATGGAGGATACATGGGGGATGGGGCATGTAAAATATGAAGGGCTATTTATGGGGCAAGGAGGGGGGGCAGGTGTGAGGGTTTGAGGGCCTGATATTCATCATTAAAACTTGGCCAATGTCCTAGCAAATGGAGATGGGCATTACAGTCTGCTGGCCTCACCATCTTCCAGCTCTGTTGCCAAGGGCCCATCTCCGGCAGGTTGCAGCAGACTCTATTACAATCCGCTTCTGTATCCCCCACACAAAAATATGGCAGGCAGGGGCATTTTTAAAAAGGAGTTTGGGGTTGGGAATTTTCCCAACTTGACCTTCCCACCTCCTCCACAAACATCTGGCCCCATAATCTCAAACCCAATGCCAAATCACCTCCAACCCACTCAGTTCTGGGTTTAATGGAGGCAGGAGCCAAACTGCACCCAGGAAGTGATTTGGTCATTTCAATATCATAATGAAGCTTGGAATCTCACATTTAACCTGTCATGCAAATGCAATCCTTCCTGACTGCATTTCTCAAGCATCAGGAAATCCAGCAGCTCAAGAGAGGTGTAGAAGGTACTGCTTGTAGATCAAGAGTGCTTCCTCCTAACCCCAGGCTTACCCACTTCCATGGCATCATTTTCTCTCACTAGCAAATCCCTCGCCCATCAAAAGACACCTCTCTGCAGACCAGGGATCAGATCTCCTCCCCACCCAACCAAGGATTGGACCTCACTTGCAGGGGTTGGGGATTGGCTATCACCCACACTCACCTCCCCACCTTGGGTCCAGAATCACAGTCCACCCCCACCATATGCCCACTAACAGCTGCAAGTTTCCTATCTGCTTCTGCAGCCTGCTCCAGGGTGCTCATCGCCTGACGGGGAGGCGAGCCGGTCAGGTTAAAAGAAAATCCTGTTAAAAAGAAAAGACACGAGCTGTAGAGTTAAAAACAGCATGGTGGGCTGATATTCCCCAACCTTTAGCTTGGAAAACCTACTGATCACATGGGGCCAGAGAGAGAGAGAACTCTCTCCTTAAAGTTACGGCCGATCAACTTAAGAGAGTCGAAAATGGCCTCAGCGTAGCAGCTCATTCAAAGGACAGCACCTCCGACAAACAACACTCTCTGTTGTTATACTGAAGTATTGAAGGTAAACTCTTATACCTATACAAAAATCCTATTCAAACCAATCTTCCTACTTTTCTGCCACAGCTATTTTAAGCATCCAACTTACAGATCCCTCCACCCGTGAAGTCTTAACCCAGGTTCAGACTTGTACCTACAAGACAAGAACACAACACATGAGTACGCTATTCAGCCTCTCAAGCGTGCTTCGCCATTCAATAAGATGTTGGCTGATCCAACTGTAGCCTCAACCCCACTTTCCTGCTTGCCCCCCATAGCCCTCAACTCCCTTGTTGATCAAAAATCTCTCTAACTCAGCCTTGATTTTTTTTCAATGACTCAGCCTCCACTGCTCTCTGGGGAAAAGAATTCCACATGCTAACGACTCAGGAGAAAAAAAATTCTCCTCATCTCAGTCTTAAATGGAGGTGCCCTAATTTTTAAAACTGTGTCCCCTAGTTCTGGACTCCCCCAACAACATCCTCTCTCTATCCACTCCGTCAAGCCCCCTCAGGATCTTATGCTTCAATAAGATCACCTCTCATGCTTCTTAAATTCCAGTGCGTATAGGCCCAAACTGCTCAACCTGTCCTCACAAGCTAACCCCTTCAGACTCAGTTGAGCGAACCTTCTCTGAACTGCTGCTGATGCAATTATATCTTTTAATTAAGGAGACCAAAACTGTACACAGTACTCCACATGCACTCTCACCAAGGTCCTGTACAGCTATAGCAACACTTCCATATATTATTCCCCTTGCAATAAATGCCAACATTCCATTTGCCTCCCAAATCACCTGCATACTAACTTATGATTCATGTACAAGGACATCCAGATCTGTCCCTGCACTGCAGCAACCTGCAGTCTCTCTCTATTTAAATTACATTACTGCTTTTTTATTCTTCCTGCCAAAATGGATAAGTTCACATTTTCCCACAATATACTTCATCTTCCAAATTTTTGCCCGCTCACTTAACCCATCGGAATCTCTTTACAGACTCTTTATATCCTCCTGACAACTTACTTTCCTACCCATCTTTGTGACATCAGCAATTTTAGCAACGACACGTTCGGTCCCTTCAAAGTCATTGGTATAGACTGTAAATAGTCAAGGCCCCAGCACTGATCCCTACTGCACTCCACAAGCAGAACTACAGGATTGATAATATCAGGATTGCTACCTGAGCCACAAGCAAATTGGCAAAGGATAAATAAGATTGGAGAATTGGATGTGTGGGTCAAAGATTGCTGTGGGAGAAATGGGCTTTTATTCATACGGCACTGGCACCAGTACTGGCAAAAGTGGGAGCTGTACCGTTGGAATGATCTTTACCCGAACTGTGCTGGCGCCAGTGTTCTGGCAAGTCATATAACTACGGTGGTATAGAGGGCTTTAAACTAAATAGTGAGGGGAGGGATTGCGTGAGGGAAGATGTGGTAAATTAAAGAAAAAGGACAAAGAAATAGGGCAGGGTAGCGATATGGGTATTGATAACCAGATTGTGACAGAAGGGATGGAACATACTGCACCAGCAGATAAGGCCAGAGTTTGCAAGAATGGTGGAAAGACAATTAAAAGGCTCTGTATCTGAGTGCGCACACCAATAGTAACAAAACAGGTGAATTGATAAATGTGTTTGACCCAATAGCCATTTCAGAGACGTGGTTGCGTATGAACAACTGATTGATTGGCACCCCATCCACCACCTTCAACATTTACTCCCTGCACCACCGATGCACTGTAGCAGCAGCGTACACCATCTACAAGAAGTACTACAGCAACTCACGAAGGATCGTTCGACAGCACCTTCCAAACCCACGACCTCTGCCACCTAGAAGGACAAGGGCAGCGCTCAAGGGCACACCACCACCTGCAAGTTTCCCTCCAAGTCACTCACCATCCTGACTTGGAACTATATTGCCATTCCTTCATTGTCAGTGCGTCAAAATCCTGGAACTCCCTCCCTAATAGCACTGTGTATATTCCTACACCACATGGACTGTAGCACTTCAAGAAGGCAGCTCACCACCATCTTCAAGGGCAATTAGGGATGGGCAATAAATGCTGGTCCAGCCAGCGACACTCACATCCCATGAATGAATAAATTAAAGAAATGATCCCGAGTCACAGAAAGGGTGCAAGTAGCAGAGGGAGGAGAAAAGTTGAAAGAAAGAATGAGTGGGAGAAAGTTACAGAAATATTCAGAATAGGATACAGCCTAATTTCTTTTTGTAAAAATGTTTCCATTCCTGTTGATCAGTTCAGTAGTATTTTCAGAAATAATTAATTTCAACTGCCTAATTTACTCAATACCGGAATTACCACTTCTTGGAAAGATGAGTCACCCTGAAACAGGATATTCTGGCACTGTGAGCAACAGGTGTAAGCATCACCAGCGAAATCTTCATATTTACGCCAGATTATTAAACATCAATAGAAGGCTGCTTTATTTAAAAAAAAGTAACTCACTGATTCTGTCTCTTCACCCTTAAGAGACCTGCAAATCACCGGGGAGTTCACAAGCTCATAAAAGTATTTGATTTGGAGGTTTGGCACTTTCATGATTTAGTTATTGAGGATTTGATGAGGATGGGCGGTACAATCTGCTGGGGGAATGGGCAGCATCAAGTCCACTGAGGAACAGTGCTTCATCGGGGAAATATTCAGGCAATGGTTTAGATTCAAAATGAGACTGATTTCAAGTCCAACCAATAAATAGACCTATTTTTATTTAGTAACAGGATTACATTTTTAAACCTAAATTAGTGAGTCTGATCCTAAATGAATATGGTCGTACAGCTTTCAGGGTCTGCAGACTTTGAAGTCAGGTGATGTCAGGGAGAGCCCATGAACTTTATAAATGTCTTTCAAAAAAAAAAGTAAAACACTTCTTAAAAAAAATGACAGGGAGTACCCGACTTGTCCCATGCAGCTGTTTAAAAGCTACAGCCCTACAAATTAGTAAAACTCAAGAACATGACTGTCAGCTGTCTTGTTGGACACCGATATTATTGACAATATTACTGTTGTGCTTTCACTTTATCATAGGTTAGTTGAAACCACAATTCTCTGGATGCTCACGATGTCAGTGAGCAACAGGTGTAAGCATCACCAGCAAAGTCTTCATATTTATGCCAGATTATTAAACATCAATAGAAGGCTGCTTTATTAAAAAAAAAAGTAACTCACCGATTCTGACTCTGCACCCTTAAGAGACCTGCAAATCACCGGGGAGTTCACAAGCTCATCCATTTTGGACCAAAACTGGACAGATTCAATTATTTTTCAGATGGTGAAAAGCTAGGAACTGTGGTGGTCCAAAGAGATTTAGGGGCCCATGTACACAGATCACTAAAACGTAATAGTCAGGTACAAAGAATAATCAAAAAGGCGAAAGGAATCTTAGGTCTGACGAATGTTAATTGGAAGGCAAAAACATGAGAGGAATTTTGGCTACAACAGTGCACAGTCCTGGTTAAACCACATCTGCAGTACAATGTACTCTGTATTGGTGCACCACACCTAAGAAAACACCTTGGAAGGAATGGAGCACAGACTCACCATAATGTTTCTTAGGCTCCAAGTGTTAAATTAAGAGGAAACATAAATGTGCATTCACTGGAATGCAATAGGTTAAGGGGCAGTTTGATTGAGGGTTTTAGGATCTTGAACAGAATTACTAGGGTAGATAGAGAAAAACTTTTTTTAACCCCTCCCCACCCCCACAACAGAAAAAAAGTGTAGGACATGGGCCATAAGCTTCAAATCAGAGCCAAACCATTCAGGAGAGAAAAGTTAGAAAATACTTCATACTAAGGGTGGTAACTCTCCCACAAAAAAAATTAGATGCTAGCTCAATTAACAACTTCAAATTAAAATAAAACACTAGATTTTTGACAGACAAACATATACAAGGATGTGGAACAAAGTCAGGTGGATGAGTTAGGATACAGCTAGGCCATAATCTCACCGATTGGCAGAATAAGCTCGTAATACCTAATGGCCTTCTCCTGTCCCTAACACCTAGTTTCAGGGGGCTGGGGGAAGGAGAGGAGTGGGGGGATCTAAATTAATATTCAATGCTTGCTGGCTCCTCATAAGAAAGAAGCAGGGGTTATTACTATTCATTTTTAAAAGCACAGACCCTTTTTTATAAAAAGGGTTTTAGCAAGGATTTTTCCTGCTGTATTAAAACAAAAAGGCTCTTGGTATCAGATTTTGTTTTGCTTTGGCTCATCTTTTCTATGCCTGTAGTTTGTTTGAAGTGGTAATTTTAAACATGTGTTTGCATCTTCCCTTTGTAGCCAATCCAATTTTTCAAGGTGATATATGCTAAATGCTTGAGTTTGTACCAAGGTTCCCAATGCACCTCTTAAGTACATTTATGATCCGATGAATCATCTCTGACCAAGTTGCACTCGGAAGAAGTTTTATATCTCTTGCCAGGGCTGTATTGCTTTCTAATCTCCTGTTAAGTCTAAGTTAAATCCAATTTTCATTTCAGGAGCTTAAATGTGCTTCCTAAACCTGCAACCTAGAAGGACAAAGGTAGCAGGTGCATGGGGAACACCATCTTCAAGTTCCCTTTCAAGTTGCACACTATCTCGACTAGGTGCCCTAGTGCCGTGCTGTGTTACCATTCCGTCATTGAAGGAACTCTTGGCATCCTATAATTTGTACACACTGCGGCCACAGTAGTGGAGGAAGTGGTTGTTTAAATGGATGGGCTTATGTTGAACAGTTTTGTATATTTTTGGGTATTGTTGCAGCTAATTATAGAAAGGCTAGAATACCACAATAACCCACATGGATTAGCTAGAAATAATCAGTTCTAAACCCCACTTTTGTTACATATCTTTCATTCAGTAAAAACCAAACAAAACAATATAGTGACACTAATCTGGTAATTGACTATTCAACTGTCTGATGGATAAGATCCTAATCAGACCATTGCATTTACTCCCACACGTGTATACTCTTATTAGGCTGGAGGTGCTGAGAATTTACTTAAAAGGGAGATGGAAAAAATAGTAACAAACATTTTTGGGAGGGAGGGAGTAAGGAAAAAGCATGATGGAATTATGCATCATCTTCTTCAGTGATTTTATGCAGAGTAATGCTACATTTCAATGCAATTTATGTTTGTAAAACAACCAAAAAGTCTACCAAACACACTTCCATCGAGACAGTATCCTTTAATTAGCTTAACTGCTCAGTCTTCAGTGCATGGAAGGTGTGTCATAACTTCATATTTCATTGCTGGCTAAAATACTTACGAATGGTGAAACCTCACGAGAACAGAAGTTTATATCACATCCCACTGCTGCTTATGATATCTTCCAATTATAGCAAATTCATGTATGCTTTCAGTTGAAAAAAGATCACTTGGGGTGAATTTTTTGTCACTTTCTGTAGCTCAAGAAAATCAGTTGAAGCCACTTTCTGGTACAATTTTATTTTGATCCAAAATGAAAATGCCAAAGCTTTTTCATGGACATCTGCTTAAAAGGTCACTGGCCAAGACACTTGATTGAGCCTGGAAATGGGGACGGAATACACATGCCTGTTAGTGTTGTCCCAGGCACCATGTCATATTCGTGCTGCCTGCTTGTTACCATCATGAATCGGGCTTGCAGCCAGTGCTTCACGTCCTATTCATTGGCTACACACCTGTTTGGTGGCCTGTTATCAGCATCACTAAAGCCACTTAAAGGCAGCCAGCACCTCTTAGAAAGGGAAAACAAAAACAGAATTACCTGGAAAAACTCAGCAGGTCTGGCAGCATCGGCGGAGAAGAAAAGAGTTGACGTTTCGAGTCCTCATGACCCTTCAGCAGAACTGAGTGAAGTTAGGAGAGGGGTGAAATATAAGCTGGTGTAAGGTGGGGGGGTGGAGAGAAGTTGGTGGGTGGGGGTGGTTGTAGGGACAAGCAAGCAGTGATAGGAGCAGATAATCAAAAGATGTTACAGACAAAGGAACAGGGAGGTGTTAAAGGTGGTGATATTATCTAAGAGAATGTGCTAATTAAGAATGGATGGCAGGACACTCAAAGTACAGCTCTAGTGGGGGTGGGGTGGAAAGACTGACAGGGTATTATAGTTATAGATTTAAAAATAATGGATATAGGTGGGAAAAGAAAAATCTATATAAATTATTGGAAAAAACAAAAGGGAGGGGGAAGAAACGGAAATGGGGGTGGGGATGGGGGAGGGAGTTTAAGATCTAAAGTTGTTGAATTCAATATTCAGCCCGGAAGGCTGTAAAGTGCCTAGTCTAGACTAAGTTAGAGGAAATGCAAGTGAAATGCTGCTTCACTTGAAAGGAGTGTTTGTTTCCAGCATTTCACTTGCATTTCCCCTAACTTAGTCTACTGCATTCATTGCTCCCAATGCGGTCTCCTCTACATTGGAGAGACCAAACGCAAACTGGGAGACCACTTTGCAGAACACCTGCGGTCTGTCCGCAAGAAAGACCCAAACCTCCCTGTCGCTTGCCATTTTAACACTCCACCCTGCTCTCTTGCCCACATGTCTGTCCTTGGTTTGCTGCATTGTTCCAGTGAAGCCCAACATAAACTGGAGGAACAGCACCTCATCTTCCGACTAGGCACTTTACAGCCTTCCGGGCTAAATATTGAATTCAACAACTTTAGATCTTAAACTCCCTCCCCCATCCCCACCCCCATTTCTGTTTCTTCCCCCTCCCTTTTGTTTTTTCCAATAATTTATATAGATTTTTCTTTTCCCACCTAGTTCCATTATTTTTAAATCTATAACTATAATACCCTGTCAGTCTTTCCACCCCACCCCCACTAGAGCTGTACTTTGAGTGTCCTGCCATCCATTCTTAATTAGCACATTCTCTTAGATAATATCACCACCTTCAACACCTCTTTGTTCCTTTGTCTGTAACATCTTTTGATTATCTGCTCCTATCACTGCTTGCTTATCCCTACAACCACCGCCCCACAACTTCTCTCTCTCCACCCCCCCCACCCCCAGACCTTAAACCAGCTTATATTTCACCCCTCTCCTAACTTCACTCAGTTCTACTGAAGGGTCATGAGGACTCGAAACGTCAACTCTTTTTTTCTCCGCTGATGCTGCCAGACCTGCTGAGTTTTTCCAGGTAATTCTGTTTTTGTTTTGGATTTCCAGCATCTGCAGTAGTTTTTTGTTTTTTGTTTTTACCTCTTAGAATGGGGCTGCCCTCTAGCTGCAAATACCAGAGGTACAATTCTGTACATTGAAATTGCTGCAGCAAGTACTGAGAGGGCACCAAGTTTCCTGATGGTGCTTTGCAGGCTCTGAGGAAGAGGGACACCCTCTTACCCCAGGAAGCAGAAAACTCTCTAGGCAACATCCCCACTGACTTTGGGAAGACATTGCAGAGGTCATCAATGCCAGGGATCTTGGCTCCCAGGACATGCTGCAGTGTCCAAAGTGCAATAACCTCACCAGGGTTGCCAAGTTAACAATACAACTCTCTTACACTCTGTTCACACCTCCGCCACTTCAGACTCACTAAACACAAGACTCACCTAACCCACTTTCTTTCACTCTCCTACAATCACTGCACCACACTTCATCATACCTCCTCCTTTCCAGACTCTCTCACTTACCATTATTCCAGCCTTCGCTTTCCCACACCTCACGAGTTTAGAAAAATGAGAAGTGATCTTATTGAAGCATACAAGATCGTGAGGAGATTTAATAGGGTAAATACCGCAAGGACGTTTCCACTTGTGGGAAAGACTAGAACCAGGAGGACACAGTTTAAGAATAAGAGGTCTACTGTTTAAGACTGAAATGAGGAGAATTTTCTCTCAAAGGGCTGTTAGTATGTGGAATTCTCTTCCCCAGGAAGCAGTGAAGACTGGGTCATTGAATTTATTCAAGGCAGAGTTTGACTCCCTCGTCAAAAATCTATCTAAGGTTATGGAGGGAGATAGCAAAGAGGAGTTGAAAGTCCAAGCAGATCAGCCACGATCTTATCGAATGGCTAAGCAGGCTGAAAAGGCTAAATAGCTTACTTCTACGTTCCCATGTGGCACACTGCACAACAGCTAATTAACCACAACCGGACATTCACTAAACACCTTACAGACTGTCACTAACACACTTCCTCTTTTCTCACAGGAAAGACTGCCCTCAACACCAAACGGCACACTGTGAGCAGAGGAGGCTGAGCCCACCTGCACACTCCCTCCCTCCGCTGAAGTGTGTTGGCTATCACAGGCTAAGGCAGAGTCATAGTCAACAGTGCAGTGACTGATAACTCACCCTACACACTGCATGACTAGCTGTGAATAATTTCAGCAGCTACTTCTCTCTCTCTTTGCTCTCCCTTTACAGTAAAAGTTTCATTGTGCGTGCAGGAGCCAGAAGGCCAAAAATTTTACTTTGCTCCTGATACCAGCATACTTTTACATCATTCGCAGCCAGTTTGGAGGGAGCTGGGTGACAGCATTGATTTATTTGGCAACCTCCCTCCCTGCAGCCTTTACAAGCCTCAATTAGAACCACCCTCCTTTAGTACATCCAACTCAGCATCAAATGGCCATTTTGGAATTCACAAAGCCCCTCCACTCAACCGTGTTTTGAACAGTTTAAAAGCAAACTGAATTCCAAGACCCTTCTACCAATATTGCTGGCCTTCTGGACAGATGGGTGTTCAAGTGCCACAGGTGCCTGTCCTCCAGGCCTCATGAACTTTGATAGAGTCAGTTCCGTTGATCACTGGTGGGGAGATAAAAAAGAGCTAGAAAAAACAGGACCAGTGAGAAGAGAGGTAGATTGGAATGCATGAGCGTTGAAGTATAATGTGACCTCTTGAAGGAGAGATAGATTGGGACTAGGAGTGAAAGTGGAATGGGGCCTTGTGAGGAGAGTGTGAATGGGCCAGTGGGGGGAAAGCAACGTTCTCTCTAAGGTGCATGTGTGCATGGTCACACAGCAACCTGGAACATACTGCACATTGAAATAAATGGGTCACCTTCAACTTTGTGAAAGTTCAGTCACTTGTAAAATGCAAGCAACCCACGGATTAAAAAAAAATAGTCCTCAGTGAAGTTTGTAGCCTGCCCAGTACAAAAGAAAATTTAGAAGGAACATCGGTGATTACTGCAGCTAACAAGAATGTGTGCTACCTTAACGCCACTACAGGGATTCCTGTGTCTATTGAATAAAGGTTAAGATTGTAATTCATGACCTTGAGGCACTTGAACACCCATCTGTCCAGGAATTGGTAGAAAGGTCTTGGAATTCAGTTTGCTTTTAAACTGTTCAAAACACGGCTGAGTGGAGGGGCTTTGTGAATTCCAAAATGACCATTTGATGCTGCTGAGTTGGATGTACTAAAGGAGGGTGGTTCTAATTGAGGCTTGTAAAGGCTGCAGGGAGGGAGGTTGCCAAATAAATTAATGCTGTGCTTGGGTGTGGTAAGTTTATGTCTCATTATGCATTCAAGATTACACATACTGCTGCATGCTAATACTACGAGCTTTTGTGCCTCACCCGGTTCCGGGCCTCGTCCTTCAAGTCTATAGTTTCCTGTGAAGACATGGAGAAGAAACATATGGCACCGAAAATGCAGCAGTGTCTGTAAGGCAATTTTCTTCTTCCAGTAGTGCTGTTAACTGTAATTCAGGCTAACATTATGCAGGCTAAGGTTAGTTTAGCTGACAGTTTAATTCTCCGATCGGGGATCAGTTGAACAAGTTTAATATTTGCAATGTCCAGCTGGAAACTGAAGATTTGGCAGTCATGTGCATGCAATTATTCTGTGGTAGCATCAAGCTTATTCACTTCATGTAAACAACAAACTGACGAATAAGATGACCCCATCTTTCCAGCCCCAAAATTCATGTTTTTGCATCTACTCAGAAAGCGAGTCATGATATCAGCCACAAAGATTAATAAGGAGGGAAAAATTAAAGTTTGAGGGAAAGCTAGCCAGAAATATATAAACACAGGTAGTACGAGTTTTTACAAATATGTAAAAAAGAATTGAGTTAATAAAGTGAGTGTTGGTCCTATAGAGAGAGAGTCTGGAGAATTGATAATGGAAAACAAGGCGATGGCAGATGAATTGAATAGGTATTTTACATCAGTTTTCACTATAGGAGGATACAAGTGACATCCTAGAGACAGCTATAAACCAAGAAATGGAAGTCTGGAAGGAAGTCAGGAAAATTACAGTCATCAGAGAAGTGGTACTGAGTAAATTGTTGGAGCTGTGGGCTGACAAGAGCCCGGGTCCTGATGGACTTCATCCTAGGGTCTTAAAGGAAGTGTCTGATGAGATAGTTAATGCATTGGTTTTAATTTTCCAAAACTCCCTAGATTCAGGGAAGGTCCCATTAGATTGGAAGATAGCAAATGTAACTCCATTATTTAAAAAGGGAGGGAGACAGAAAGCTACAGGCCAGTTAACTTAACATCTGTCGTAGGGAAAGTGTGAAAAGCTATTATTAAATGAAGTTATAGCAGGGCACTTGGATAAACACAAGGTCATCAGGCAGAGTCAACATGGTTTTGTGAAAGGGAAATCGTGTTTAACCAACTTATTGGAGTTCTTTGAGGAAGTAACAGGTGCTGTGGATAAAGGGGAACTGGTGGATGTACTGTACTTAGATTTCCAGAAGACATTTGATAAGTGCCACATCAAAGGCTATTGCGGAAAATAAAAGCTCATGGTATAGGGGGTAACGTATTGGCATAGGTACCAGGGAGTAGAGAGTAGGCATAAATGGATCTTTTTCAGGTTGGCAAGATATAACAAGTGGTGTGCCACAGGGATCAGTGCTGGGACCTCAACTGTTTACAATTTACATAAATGACTTGGATAGATGGGATGGTTGCCAAATTTGCGGTGACAAAAATAGGTAGGAAAGTAAGTTGTGAAGAGGACAAAAGAAGGCTACAAACAGATATAGATAGGTTAAGTGATAGGCAAAGATCTGGAAAATGGAGTATAATGTGGGAAAATGTGAAATTGTCCATTTTATTTTGGAAGGAAGGATAAAGGAGAAGCATATTATCTAAATGGTAAGAGATTGCAAAGCTCTGAGGTGCAGAGGGATCTGGGTGTCCTAGTGGATGAATCACAAAAGGCTAGTATGCAGGTACAGCAAGTAACTAGAAAAGCTAATAGAATATCATTTATTGAGGGGAATTTAAAGCCAAAGCAGGGAGGTTATGCTTCAGTTGTACAGGGCACTAGTGAGACCACATTTGGAGTACTGTGTACAGTATTGGTCACCTTATTTAAGGAAGGATGGAAATATGTTGAAAGCAGTTCAGAGAAGGTTTACCAGACTAATACCTGGAATGGATGGGTTGTCTTATGAAGGACGGTTGGACAGACTAGGCTTGTATCCACTGGAGTTAAGAGTAAGAGGCAACTTGATGGAAACATATAAGATCCTGAGGTGTCTTGACAGGGTGGATGTGGAGAAAATGTGTCCTCTTGGAGAGGGAATTTAGAACTAGGGGGTCACTGTTTAAAAATAAAGGGTCACCTATTTAAAACAGAGAGAAGGTGAAATTTTTCACTCAGAGGGTTGAGAGTCTTTGGAACTTCCTTCCTGAAAAGGTGGTGGAAGCAGAGTCTTTGAATATTTTTAAGGCAGAAGTGGATAGATTCTTGGTAGGCCAGGGGGTGATAGGTTATTGGGGGGTTGGTGGGATGCAGATTTCAAGTTACTATCAGATCAGCCATGATTAAATGGCCGAAGTAGGCTCGAGGGGCTGAATGGCCTACTCCTGCTCGTTGTTTGCATGTACTTGCACTTCTAGGCAGCCTCAATCATTCACACCACAAATGCATACTCTACTTATTGATACCTTATTAACAGGGTGCAAGGGATGAAGCAGGTGATGTGGGCTGTGTTGAGCAGGAGTTTAAGACATGTCCACTTTATGCATCAGATGCTGATGACATTTCAAAATGCCGACCACCCACACCCACGTTGGTAGTTCACTATATTTGGTGAATAATTGACCGCTGTTTGAAGGATTTTGAGGCTTCAAAGGTCAACTTATACTCCAACATTTGTGGTATTTTTAAAAAAAATACATTTATTTTTTGATTGTTACCTTATTCTAACTGCTCATGGCAATGATGCTTCATTTTGAAAAGTTATCCAAATTTCCAAGGGCACGAAAGATTTCAGCCTGACAATTACTTTGCCTCTGGGCAAAAAATATGGGAAACAATTAGACAATTGTGGAATTTTGGGCATAAGTTATGCGTGCAAGAACAATACGTCCAAACTACCTCAAACGTTTACAATTGTCTATCCCTCCACCCAATGCATTTCCACCCAGAGTAATGGCCCAGCCCCAAGTCGGAGGGCCTCATATACCAGTTTTCTGCAATTCCATTTGCTCAGAGACCCTCAAATTTGTGACTAGATTTTCAGGTGCATTCAGAAACAAACTCATTTTTCTAGTGGGCCATTGCTTTTTTTTTTGGAGTGTTTTATCTTCACTGGAGACCTGTTCCTATTTTCTGTTTCTTTGAATGGCATCAGTGCCAGTCACATTTAATTTTTTTAAAAAAAGCTTCCCTGATCAATGTTCCTAAACATGTTGTGCTCGTTTTGAAAAGTGATTCCCCCTCTGGCCCCCAACATTCCGCTCAATCTCACCTGCATATCATTGAACACAGAATCTGCCTCAAATCAGCATGATCGGGGCGTGATTCAAAAACAAAATACGTGTTTTCTTTTAAGAAATATTCCTTATCATATTTAGGAATGGTAACTTGTTAAGGTTTGATTAATATAGTTAAATGGGCTTATTTTAAAAAAAGCATTTTAAAAAAGTGTTATTCCCTGCCTGGAAGTAATTTAGTTTTAAATTACTGCAAGTAACTTAAAAAAAAAAACCATACAAAACTATTTTCTAGTTAGCTAGGTGCACAGTAGTTCAATATTTTAAAAAATTATTCAAAACATACCATTATGATCCTTGCACCAAAAGCATCCAGCATAATTTTGGAGCCTCCTTCAAATGAGTGCAATTAGTGAAAATTCTAATAATGATTAATTCATCTTGACTGTGGGGCCTCCTCCTGCTATGTTTTTAATAACTAGTGCAAAAGATTGTGGAAGCAGGACTTGTGCTGAATGCAGTTTGCGCTTAAAATTCCAAGATCGTTTGCGCCAGTTATATAGATATTGGGTGAATTGTGGCAAAAAAAAAACCATCAAGAACAGAATATAGGTTGCGAGTTTAGTGTTTTACGCTCATTTTTTGCAGTCGAGTGTATGTCAATAAGATGTGTGGGAAATTCAAGTGTAATTTTGAGATTGGCGGACAGGCATGGGAATAGGCATAATTTGAGGTTAAACTTCCAAGTTGTGACCCAACTTTTTAAAACCAGAATACCTGGCAAAACTCAGCAGGTCTGGCAGCATCTGCGGAGAGGAGCACAGTTAACCTTTCGAGTCCGAATGACCCTTCAACAGAACTAAATAAAAATAGAAGAGGTGAAATATAAGCTGGTTTAAGGGAGCTGGGAGGGTGGGGGGGGTAAGAGCTGGATAGAGGGCCAGTGGTAGGTGGAGATAACCAAAAGACGTCATAGACAAAAGGGCAAAGAGGTGTTGAAGGTGTTGATATTATCTGAGGAATGTGCTAATTAAGGGTAGAAAGCAGGATAAGCAAGGTACAGATAGCCCTAGTGGGGGTGGGGCGGGGTGAAGGAATCGAAAAAGGCTAAAAGGTAGAGATAAAACAATGGATGGAAATACATTTAAAAATAATGGAAATAGGTGGGAAAAGAAAAATCTATATAATAATTATTGGGAAAAAAAGGGGGGGGGATGGAGGAGAGAGTTCATGATTTAAAATTGTTGAACTCAATATTCAGTCCGGAAGGCTGTAAAGTGCCTAGTCGGAAGATGAGGTGCTGTTCCTCCAGTTTGCGTTGAGCTTCACTGGAACAATGCAGCAAGCCAAGGACGGACATGTGGGCATGAGAGCAGGGTGGAGTGTTGAAATGGCAAGCGACAGGGAGGTCTGGATAATGCTTGCAGACAGATCGAAGGTGTTCTGCAAAGCGGTCACCCAGTCTGCGTTTGATCTCTGCGGTTTGCATTGGCAGCAACGAATGCAGTAGACTAAATTGAGGGAAGTGCAAGTGAAATGCTGCTTCACTTGAAAGGAGTGTTTGGGCCCTTGGACGGTGAGGAGAGGGGAAGTAAAGGGGCAGGTGTTGCACCTTCTGCGGTTGCATGTGAAGGTGCCGTGGGAGGGGGTTGAGGTGTAGGGGGTGATGGAGGAGTGGACCAGGGTGTCCCGGAGGGAACGATCCCTGCGGAATGCCGCCGGGGGGGGTGAAGGGAAGATGTGTTTGGCGATGGTATCATGCTGGAGTAGGCGAAAATGGCGGAGGATGATCCTCCATCATGATGCCACCACCAAACACATCTTCCCTTCACCCCCCCGGTGGCATTCCGCAGCGATCGTTCCCTCCGGGACACCCTGGTCCACTCCTCCATCACCCCCTACACCTCAACCCCCTCCCATGGCACCTTCCCATGCAACCGCAGAAGGTGCAACACCTGCCCCTTTACTTCCCCTCTCCTTGCCATCCAAGGGCCCAAACATTCCTTTCAAGTGAAGCAGCATTTCACTTGCACTTCCCTCAATTTAATCTACTGCATTCGTTGCTCCCAATGCGGTTTCCTCTACATTGGAGGGACCAAACGCAGACTGGGTGACCGCTTTGCAGAACACCTTCGGTCTGTCCGCAAGCATTACCCAGACCTCCCTGTCGCTTGCCATTTCAACACTCCACCCTGCTCTCATGCCCACATGTCCGTCCTTGGCTTGCTGCATTGTTCCAGTGAAGCTCAATGCAAACTGGAGGAACAGCACCTCATCTTCCGATTAGGCACTTTACAGCCTTCCGGACTGAATATTGAGTTCAACAATTTTAGATCATGAACTCTCTCACCTCCATCCCCACCCCCTTTCCGATTCCCCCCCTTTTTTTCCAATAATTTATATATATTTTTCTTTTCCCACCTATTTCCATTATTTTTAAATGTATTTCCATCCATTGTTTTATCTCTACCTTTTAGCCTTTTTCGATTCCTTCATCCCACCCCACCCCCACTAGGGCTATCTGTACCTTGCTTGTCCTGCTTTCTACCCTTAATTAGCACATTCCTCAGATAATATCACCACCTTCAACACCTCTTTGTCCTTATGTCTGTGACATCTTTTGGTTATCTCCACCTATCACTGGCCCTCTATCCAGCTCTACGCACCCCCCCACCCACCACCCTTAAACCAGCTTATATTTCACCTCTTTTCTATTTTTACTTAGTTCTGTTGAAGGGTCATTCGGACTCGAAACGTTAATTGTGTTCCTCTCCGCAGATGCTGCCAGACCTGCTGAGTTTTTCCAGGTATTTTTTTTGTTTTGGATTTCCAGCATCCGCAGTTTTTTTGCTTTTATTTTTAAAACCAGTATCTGTCCTGTGGTGGAATGGATATTGCACATATGTATTAGCTGAAAGGGATTCCAGTCTGGGAGAACACAAATCAAAATCAGCGATTACCATAGTAACCAGCAGGCTTTTGCCATAGATTGCCGTCATTGCCGAGGATCCCTTGAGCAAAGGGGTGAGTCATTATGAAAATCGGACAGGCTCTCTCATCTCAAAGAGTCTTTCCAACTTGTGAAAATGTAAAACAAATTGCAGCTGATCGAAAACTAATGTAAGATCCACAAAAAGATAACGTGCTAAATTGACTCTCCCTCAGCTTAATTGGCCTTTTCATGCAATGATACTCCCTATCGAAGTACTTGTTTTGGCTCCTAAACGCTATCGGGGACAATTCAGGTCACTGTGTGAACCTTTCCACTTCAATGAAATTAAAAGCAGATTACACCTCATGAATATGCATTGCTTAATTCAGTATTATCCAATTGCTGTGTTAACAAAAAAAACTTTGTAAAGTTGAGTTTTTGTCCAAGTGTCACATGGTCATTGAGTTTGCAACACGCTCATATTTGCATTAAAACAATTTGAATGAGTATATAGATTGATCAATTTTTTTTTAAAGAAAATGTGGTCGTTACAAACGAAGCCTCGTTTCAATTCCTTATTTGTGCAATTTTCCCTAAAAATGCTCATGTTCTCATTTATGTAACAAGGGGTTGCCATGGTCACTGAATAGCAGCTTTATACTTTTATGTACACAGTGTCTCCAACTACAGCCGAAGCTGCCCCTTGCACAGGCACAAATCAATGTTCGGACTTGTTTCCCTTGTCATTCAGCCTCAGAGCAAACAAACACTGACTGTAAGGTGTTGCGTTGACATCCAGCCCTGCCAGCAGGAACTTCTGTTCTCAGTGTCCACTGGGGAGTAGGAATGAATGCAGTCGCTTTCATTAGCTCAAATGGTAGAGCATTTGCTTAGCATGTGAGAGGTAGCAGGATCAATGCCCGCACCCTCCAGTTGTACTCCATTTCTCCGGCAGCATTGCTTTCATCCAAAGCCAGCAAGGCAACAAAAAGACAAGTTTCCCCTTTCATGTCTAGAAATAGACAGTCTGTGGATGTTCACCTCACAAAAACATCAAAATCATTTCTTACTTTTACATATAAAGTACTGCAAAGTAAATTACATCACAATACGGCATTCTGTAGTACAGGTTTAACCAGTTGCTTTAACAAATGTTTGTGTTCTATTTATGGTCCTTAAAGTTCAAACAAATTCCTTAAAATTCAGTCAAAGGACACATTTTTATTTCAATGCTTGTTCACAAAGAATGGATCAGCAAGAAAAGTATTCAGTGAACCATGCTTATTATTTTACACAGACTCCCAACGATCACATCCTCACCTACACGCGCTTTGTATGTCTTACCTGATTTAACCAACACTCCCCGGGGCAGTCCAGCTGAACTCCTCGTCTGGTTCCACATTTTCTGTGATTTTGAGCAGTTTTGTTTTTGAATAATCTGCTCCGTTCCCTCCCCCTCTCTCCACCACCCGCCCCCCCCAAAAAAAAACTAATTAAATCGGAGAAGTTGACATGCTTTGTGGTTTCCCTGCTCACAAGGACTCACTCAGCCCTCTTCCCAACGCTCAAGTTCGATATTCCAGTTCTGCCTGAACACTTGAAAGATCAGTCACGTGACATGTCACTGCATAGCTCCGGCCTCCCCCTGTTGTCAACTTCAGGCCAGCCCAGAGGAGACGGCTTCTTTTGGGTTTCGTAATACTGAGAGCAATAGGAGTGAAAGCTTGCACTATTTCATTTCAGGGGTTGGGGTTGGGGTTAACAAAGACACGTTTTGTAAAAAAGGATGCATTATGGTCGTCCAGGAACCAGTTGTATTTCCCTGAAGGCTGTGTGAACCCAATGGGGCCACATTGACTCTTCCCTTAACTAACATTCCCCCTCCCCCCCCCCCCCCCCCGCCCCAATCAGATGTTCTGTCACTCATAGAAGTCGTTTGAAATAATGAGAAAACATGTAAAATTCATCACTTTAAAAAGGTGTTTGGAATTTCCTGTGCTGTTAACTGCTTTAGTATAACTCGATCTGTAACCTTGCATCATTTTAAAACTTGCCCTCCTGATTTGGGCTCCATTGGAATGCTGCCAGCAGCTTGCAAAGAAATTGTTTTCCTTCTTTCTATTTGGAGACACCGAGGGCCAATAACACATCTACCCCTTCCCTATCTCACCTCCACCACCCCACCCCCCGCCCCCCAAACCGGAGAAATTGCACTGCCGCAATCTGAAATCTGGCACATATTACCTGGGGGTGGGGAGAGGAAATCGTTCAGCTAACTCCCCCCTTTGGGGCACTCATTCTTCAAATCACCAAGTTAGATACAAACAGGGGAGAAAATAAAAGACAAGCACGAGTTAAGATAGTAGGAGAAAGAGATTAAATAACATACAGCAAGAAGAGTGGAAGGAAACGACTGGATGCAAAGAAAAAGCAAGATTTGAAAAGCAGTTGAGAGCAAAAAATAGGAAGAGAGAAAAATAATGACAAACACTGGAATCACAAGGCACTTTTGGTTCTCTGCAGAAGGGTTCTGCTCCCCACTTACATTGTTACTGCCCATTCTGATGGTTGTTTTATTGGTATTTTTTTCCCCCCTAAACACACTCACTTGTCTGAATTGCACTATCTGATTATTTGGTTCATTGCAAGAGTAAAAATTTAAACCATTGTGGGGAAAAAATGCAAATCAATATCTCCTCATATTACAGTTGAAAGCTCACTCTGCTAATGATCTCAGGTTCCTCCATAGCTACAAATGGAGACTTTCGTTTCAGCTGCATGGTTCTTGACAAATGAGGCAAAATTGATGACATCAAGGACAAGTGGCAGGAATATGCACGTTCTATAATTTTTACTTGCGTGTAAATGAATTCTAACACCAGTTGCCAACTCGGTTTTATGGATGGTCATTTACACTTGTGGTATGACGATTACCAGTATTTAATGGTTAACAAATAGCTTTCATTGAGCCCAATGAACACAGTAGGGTAGAAAATGAAAAGAACTGTGCTTATTTTTGGGTGCAAAACAGGTGCAAAGCACACCAATTTAGCATTGAAAGGGCATATGCATTGTTTCCAATGCTAAATTTGGGGGACTTTTTTTTGGTAGGCCAGGCATGTGCCTAAAACCAAGTGTTTACCAACTTAATGGGCAGAATTTTCCATTTGTCTGGCGGGCCTGACCCAATCGCCAGTGGGCACGGAGCCGATCGCCACCGGTGAAGCAGGCCGCGCTGCCATTTTGCATGGGCGGGCCAATTAAGGCCCGCCCAGTGCGTTTCACATTCCTGTGGAGATCGGGATTTTAAAATTTGCGGCGGGTGTGCACAGACCGCCGGTTCCAATGGGGAGCCGGCAGTCTGTATAAAGAAAGGCCAGGCAGCCTCCTTTAGGCTGTTCACCATGGCCAGTGACAGGTGCAGGGGGTCTGCATAGTGGGCTCCGGAGGAGGGCAGGCCAGAAGAGGAGGGCAGGCTGCAGGTAGGCCAGCTTCTCTGATGCCTGCCTTGCTGCCCTTCTCGAGGAGGTGGCAGCATGTCGAGAGGTCCTGTTTCCTGAGGATGGGAGGAGGAGGGCCCCCCACGTCACGAAGTGGGCCTGGCAGGAGGTGGCGGAGGTGGTCAGCTCCAAAGATGCTGTCCGTCACACAAGGACCCAGTGCCACAAGCATTTCAATGATTTGTTGCGCTTTGGAAGGGTGAGTACCATGTCAGCCTTGGTCATTTTACCCAGCAGGTAGCCTTAGATTTTGAGGCCCCCACCCCCCAAGTCTTAGTGTCATTACTGAATTGGGCATTTGGCGCACGCTGGGTGGGCAAACAGATAGTGATCATGCTTACATCAGTCTTAGTGGCTGAGGAGAAGATGGGCTCTCCCCGCAGCATATGTTGGTGTTTGTCACATTTGAGTAGTCTGGGGGCAACCTGCAGGGGAGGCAGCTAGACACATACTCAGAACTCCAACACATGTCTTATTGATGGTGATGAGATGGTGGAAGGGGAGCCTCAAGGTGTCGTGGCCAAGTGCCATCTGCTGGCCTCGGTGCCACACCTAGTTGCGCCTCTTTGCCATGGGCGCTAAGACTCGTGTGTTGTTGAAAGTGATGGACGCCGAATGTGTCCAAGGTGGCCGTTGGGGGAGGGGGGTTGGGACCAGCCGTACTATCTTCTGGGGATTGATCACCAGTAGTGTGGACAGGAGCCGCTGGAGGCCTCAGATGGGCCACTGTGGTTGGGGTGCGGCGTGCGCGTGCAGGGTACATGAGCGTGCAGCCCCAATAAATGCTCTTCTCTGTTCTGCAGGCAAAAACTGAACACAACAACCAAGAGTGTTTGTGCACTGGTGGTGGCCAGGCCATGCTGCACACACTGACCCACTTCGAAGAGCAGGCTATGGAGCTAGGAAGAAGCCAATCGGCCAGGTCGGCAGGTGTCGGTGAGGCTGGGGTGCAGTGGCCAGGCATTTGAGGCCCACAGTCCCATCCACTCTGTCTCCCCACCATCCAAAGCACTGATGATTGCTGCAATCGTTAATGCAGCTACACTGCTCATTCACAGACTGATAGTCAGACGTGTGGGTCATACACAAAGGTTCCTCGGCATCTCTAGCACCTTCCAAAGTCGCCTTATCCCATTTGTGACCACTATCCCCATGGCCTAACATGCCATGGCATCGCTGCTGCGCATCCAAAGACTTATTGCATCTTAGGAGGGTTTGTACCTCCACCACCCTTTCAGCCAGTGCGTACCACATTACTCTGTCCACAATGTGCTCAGCACCTCACCTGTCAACCTCATGGTACTCAACTTAAATAAATGCCACCATGTTAGTCATCCCTGCGCCAAGGGGAAATGTTGCCTTCTGTCCACCCGGTCTATGCCCCTCAGAACGGTATGAAGGTCAATAATGTGACCTGTCAATCTCCTGTACTGCACGGCAAATGTCACAAGCGTATGCAATGTTTCCTCATAACTCCAATTCTCCAGGCCAGCATGTATCCTGGTCAGGAACCTCTGCACTCTCTACACTCCAATGCCATCCCTCCCATGAAGCGCAGGTCACAATTGAATGCAGAAGTGTAGATGTGGCCTCGACAGCGTTTTCTGTACTTGCAACATGACCTCCCTTTTCCTACCTTCTATTCCTCAGCTAATAAAGGCAAGTCTGGCAGTTACCTTGTTAAACGCCTTATGTTCCTGTTCTACTACCCTAACTGGTCTACCCAGCAAGGTCCCTGTAATTATCCTTACTTTCCACGGTCCTACCATTTCTCCTGTATTCCCGTACTTTGTTTGTCTTGCCCAAGTGCTTAACTGCACACTTATCCACATAATATTCCATGTGACATTCCTTAGGCCATCTGACCAGCCTGTCTGTATGCGCGTGTAATGTTTGGGCCTCCTCTTGACTATTTGTCACCCCACCAATGTTCGTCTCCTTAGGTTCTTGAAGGTTGAGCGCATTATGAGGCTGGGGTGGAAAGGGATGAATTGTGTTACTGACTGAACGCTAACTGATCCACTGTCCTTGTTGTTAATTTCAGCTTCACCACCGTATGGCTGCCAGGAGGACGTCCAGAGTCCCCCTTCCACACCTGAGAGGCATCAATTGGCACGAGCATTCATTTCAGCCAGCCAGGCACCAGCGCAGCGACTACCACATCGGTGGGGAATATAATGTCGGCGAGTGTCCCGGGGCACAATGGAGGGGGCACTTCACAATCGCTGGAGGGGATGGCACGGACAGAGAGTGCCGATGGCGCCAGCAGCTGGAGGACTGCAGGGGACCAGGCACATGCTGAGTCCGGCAGTGATGATGTGCCTCTGGAGATATCAGCCATACAGCAGCTGCAGGACAAGCGGTCGGGTGCGCGGAAGCATCTGGCAGGGTTGCATGAGGGTGTGCTTCACTTGGTCTCTGTGGTGGAGGAATCCAGGCAGAGTGTCAGTGATGGCATGAACCTCAGGACAGAGCTTCAGGCTTCCTCCATTGGGAAATTGGCGACTCTCATGGAGAGGGGCTTCCAACAGATTGCTCAGCATCTGATTGGGTTACGCTCGGACCTGCAAGGCCTCACCGTGCTAATGCCCATAGGTGGTCATTGGCAATGTGGGAGATGTTTTGGGCACCAAGTGTCCCAGCTCTGTGCCCATCCATCTGCGGTGAGCAGGGAGGTCCATTGTGACCTCACGTCGGCGCAGCAGCTGCCTGTCGTCGCTGCGAGCTCCTCTCAGGGCGCTCCGGATGAAGGCAGCAGCTCCTCCGCCCCTCTGCCAGTGACCGTTGCATCCGTTGAGGCTGCGACAACTGGGGAGGTGCCAGTTCTGGAACTGGCCACTCCCTCCCAGGCAGGTCCGGCACAGGCTCCACAGGCCAGAGGACGTCCGCCAAGGTCATCGAGGCCAACAGGACAGCAGAGTCAGCAGGCTGTCTCACAAGCCACTCCAAGCGATGGGGCGGCACCTAGACGTAGCACCTGCAAACGTAAGCATAAGGCACGTTAGGCACTCCACGGGTTTGTCACTGGTGCTTTTCTGTTGCCCCTAAATTAGGGGATTTATTTTTGTGAATGTCAGAGCGACATTTTGTAATGTTTTTGGTGGCACCATCTGATGGATGGCAATGAAGTCCACATTTCTGACCATGGCTGAGGGTGTCTCCTTTGTGCTGCATTTGTCTGTTTCACATACATCTCATGAGTGTTTGAGTGGACATTGATGTTTATGTACTAAGCCCTTAATTGCAGCTGATGAAGTGGAAGATGTAGCACTTAAGTACCTGGCACATCCATATGCGGCAATGCTGGTCCTGCAGATCCATGTGTGTGGAGCTAGCTGAAGTCGTTGGATTAAAGTGTCCCGGATGTCCCTGCCTCCTTGCTGTAATAGGTCAGCATGCTGCCCCTCATCATCACCTTGTGCTTCCTCATCCTCTGAGCCGCTGCTGGATTCATCATGTGCAGCCTCATCCACTATGTCAAGGTCTTCATCGTCAACTGCATCCCCCCTTTCCAGTGCAAGATTGTGAAGAGCACAGCATGCTACCACTATCAGAGAGATGCGATTTGGAGGGTACTGGAGTGCGCCCCCTGAGCGGTCCAGGCATCAAAAGTGCATCTTGAGAAGGCCGATGGCTCTCTCCACCACAGCCCTTGTGGAGGCGTGACTCCTATTGTACCGATGCTCAGCTTCTGTTCTTGGATGGCGGAGAGACATCATGAGCCACCTTCTGAGGGGATAGCCCTTATCACCCACCAGCCATCCATCCAGCTGAGCCGGAGCACTGAAGAGTCTCGGCACCTGGGAGTGTCTGAGGATGTAGGCGTCGTGGGAGCTGCCTGGGTACCTTGCACAGACTTGCAGAATCTGCATCCTGTGATGACTCACTATCTGCACATTCATGAAGTGGAAGCCCTTCCTGTTGACAAAGGCACCGGGCTCACCTGCTGGTACCTTGATGGCCACATGTGTACACTCTATTACACCCTGGACGCGGGGGAAGCCAGCAATAGCCGTGAAGCCTCTGGCTCGCTGTGTCTGGCTTGCCTGGTCCCAGTGGAAATGGATGAAGGTCAATGCACGCCTGAACAGAGCATCTGTAACCTGCTTGACACAAGTGTGGACAGCTGATTGGGAGACACCACAAAGATCACCCACTGAGCCCTGGAAGGAGCCAGAGGCATTGAAGTGGAGGGCAACTGTGAGCTTCAGAGCCGCTGGCATGGGGTGTCCGCCCACACAGTTAGGGAAGATCTCAGGGCCAATCATCTGACAGATATAGTTGACTGTTTCCCTTGACAGTCGGTGTCTCCTTCGGCACTGCACCTCTGTCATATTGAGGAAGCTGCTTCGCCACCTGTATACCCTGGCAGCAGGATAGTGGCGTCTTCTGTGGCCCCTTCCACCTTGGACAACCTCGACCCTGCGCCCCTTGTGCCTGCGCCTGTACTCCTAAAGGTGGCTCCCCTGGAGGCTGATCGTCCACTCCTGGCCTCCTCCTTATTCTAGCCCTCCCTTCATCTTCAGAGGAGCTGCCTCCAGTGGAGATGTCAGAACCCATACCCAGGCTAAAGGGAGGCCTCCGGAAAGCTGCAGGCCTAATAAAGATTACTGTCAGAGTGCTGAGCTGAAGCTTCAAAGTACAGAGAAAGCTGTTGGAAATCGATCTGAACTGCTACCGATCACACAGGCAAGTTTAAAACACTTGCTGCAATAAATACTTTACATAAAACATTGACAACCCCACTGAGCCCACATATCCTGCCCGTGGGTGAGTTTTGTTAAAAAGTTAAAAACCCATTGCGCCCATGCGATGAGCTGAAGATCGCACGGGCGCCTCAAAATCAGCGTCGATTGCCGAGTTCGGGGCCTTAACAAGCCCTTTAATTAATGACGGGCGCGCGTTGCACTTCATCGCGCGCCATCCCAGCTAAATATCGCGATGGCGCACGGTGACGTCGGGACGCTCACCCGACTTCAGTGCGCGCCATTTTAAGCGCTGGCGTGCGGGGCCTGCCACTCGCACGTCATCCAGAAAATTCTGCCCAATATGTTTGAGAGAGGCTGAATTCCTGTTGAAGGACCCCTTTGTAAAATTTGTCCCAATGACTTGGTGCAGGTCTAGGCCTGCCCACTCAGGATTCCCCAGTAGCTCCTGCAGTCACCAAAAGATAAATGCTGGTGTATTTATTTTTAAATTAATTTTCTAGGGGGACAGAAGGGGCAAGCGTGGTCTTGCTGACTCCACAATTGTGACATTCAGCCTCCACCACCAACCCCCGTCCCACTGTTGGCCATTCAAACCTCATGAGAACTTAATAGAGGGCTGCTGTCTGAAGACTGAAATTCTTGTTTCTTGTGGAGTGAGCTGCCTATGGAGGCGAAACAGATACCGACAGCCCACCCTGAATATGTTGACGACACCAGAGGTCCAGTCTTGAGACAGCTGCAGGCTATCTGAACCAGTAAATGGCCTACATAGGATATACAGCACAGAAACAGGCCACTCGGCCCAACTTGTCCATGCCAGTGTTTATGCTCTAAAGTCACCTCCCAACTTTTCTCATCTAAATTTATCATCTATTCCCTTCTCCCTCATATTCCTGTCTAGCTTCCTCTTAAATGCATCTACATCATTCACTTCAACCGCTCCCTCTGGTAGCGAGTTCCACATTCTTACCACTCTTTGAATAAAGAATTTTCTCCTGACTTTCCTGTTGGATTTCTTGGTGACCATCTCATGTTGATGGCTTCTAGTTATGCTCTTCCCCACAAAAGGAAACATTTTCTCTGTATCCACTATCACAACCTTTCATAGCAATATTATTAGGTTACCCCTCAGCCTTCCTTCCCCACCCTCACCTTGTCAAGGCCTGTCAATCCTTTCCCAATATTTATACCCACACATTTGGGGTATCATCCTTGTAAACCTTCTCTGCAGCTTCTCCAGTGCCTCTACAACCTTTTTACAATATGGCAAACAGAACTGCAAACAATACTCCAAGTGTGGTCTAACCAAGGTTTGATACAGGTTGAGCAAAAATTACCTACTTTTCAAATCTATTCCTCTAGAAAAAGCCTAGTTCTTGGTTTTTAAAAAAATATATGGCCTTGCTAACCTATGGCACAACTTGTAGTGTTTATTGTATTTGTACTTGGAGATCCCTTTGTTCCTCTACCCCACCTAGACTCGCACCTTCCAAGTAATAAGTGACCTCTCTATTCTTCCTACCAAAATGTCCTACCTCACATTTATCTGTGTTGAACTTCATTTGCCAATTTAAAAGAGAAATACAGCAGATGCTGGAAATCTGAAATAAAAACAGAAAATGCTGGAAAAACTCAGCAGGTCTGGCAGCATCTGTGAAGAGTCTGAAGAAGTCACATTGACTCAAAATGTTAACTTTGTTTTTCTCTCTCCACAGGTGCTGCTAGACCTGAGTTTTTCCAGCAATTTCCATTTTTATTTCATTTGCCAATTATTTGCCCATTCTGCAAGTACATTAATGTCCTCCACAGTATCACTATCCTCTCCAATTTGGTGTCATCTGCAAATTTACAAATTATGTCTTTGATTCCAAAGTCCAAATCGTTAATGTAAATTGTGAACAGCAGTAGTCCCATGCACTGATCCTTGTGGAACACCATTTTCCACCTTCTGCCCCTGAATGATTATTCTTTCCTTTTGTCTTGAAGCAAACTAGCAATCAATTCTGCCATTTTTTTAAAAACATGTTTGTTCATGAGATGTGGGCATTGCTGGTGAAGCCAACATCTATTGCTCATTCCTAATTGCCCTTGAGAAGGTGGTGGTGAGCTGCCTTCTGGAACCGCTACAGTCCATGTGTTGTAAGAACACCCAAAGTGCTGTTAGGGAGGGACTTGCAGCATTTTGATCAAGCAACGTTGAAGGAACTGCAATATAATTCAGAGTCAGGAGGTGTGTGACTTGGGAAACTTGAAGGTAGTGGCATTCCCATCTGCTGCCCTTGTCCTTCAAGTTGGTAGAGGTCACAGGTTTGGAAGGTGCTGTTGAAGGAGCCTCGGTGAGTTGCTGCATTACATCTTTGTAGATGGTACACACACTGCTGCTGTCATGCATCGGTGGTGGAGGGTTTGAATGTTTATTATGGCAGATGGAGTACCAATCAAGCAGGCTGCTTTGCCCTGGATGGTGTTGAGCTGAATGTTGTTGGAACTGTGTTCATCCAGGCATGTGGAGAGTTCCTTGACCCTACAGTCTCTGATCTTGTTCATTAGTCTATTATAGGGCACCTTATCAAAGGTCTTCTGAAAATCCAGATAAATTACATCTGCTGTATTACTATTATCTACTTTCTGTCACCACCTCAAAAAATTCAGAGGTTGGTCAAGCTCACTGTTCATTGTTATATTTTACATTTCTAGCTGTTCTTCAATTCTCTCTAGTAGGGATTCCATTGTATTTCCTAAAACCAATGTTAAGCTGACTGGTCTATAATTCCATGGACATATTCTGTCCCCCTTCTTAAACATAGTAATTATATTAGCTATCCAACAGTCCTCTGGCACTACACCTTTTTCTAAAAAATTGCTAAACATAACTAGTAATACCTCTGCTATCTCTTCCCCATATTCTTTAAAAAAACATGGGTGCAATCCATCTAGACCAGAGATTTTATCCTCGGAGTTTGTTTATTTTGTTCAATACCTCCCCTTTTTTAATTTTAATTTTAAAGGCACTTTTCACATTACTCATCTTATTGGCTAACTTTTCATTTACGTCCATTTTTCTTTGTTTGGGTAGGTTTGGGAGAAGATATCTTGAGTGTTATTATGTAAATTTTGCACTTAACATCTGTCATTTACTATAATTTATACTTGTTTAATATTTCATAATATTTCAGTGTTTGTATTGCCAATAGAAACTCATTGGCTTTGTCATACCCTTATGTCTTGTGTGCATGAAACTATTAATGTATATATTTTGGAAAATATTTTTAATATAGAGGTTTGGTCTGTGGTTGTGTCTTAACTGGATCAAAGCCAGCTAGTCTGGGTGGTTTGATGTGTACTAATTTTTACATGTAAGAGAGATAGTGTGCATTTGCATTTTTTGAATAGAGCATTCAAGAAGTGGGGTGAAAACTGATGCCTATCTAGCAGATACCAAGCAATATGTTTATATTACTAATAAAATTGGTACTATGAAAGGGGTTTCATTGCTAAAAGGTGGAGTTCAAAGAAGCTGGTGAGACGACGAGAATTTGCATTCAATCAGTGGTGGTAGGTATAACTTGAGCAGTTTTCGGGTGTGCAAAGCAGAGGCAATGTGATCATGTCTCAGCAAATGAAAGCTGGAGGGAGGTGCATCAGATTGTTATCCCATTAGGATATAAAAATGGGATTCTGAGATTGCTCATGAAATTCCAGTGGGGGGGTGGGGGGGGGGGGGGGGGGGGGGTTGCGGGGGGGGGGGGGGGGGGGGTGCTACATTAAGGAATTGGGAAAACATTGGAAAAGATACTGAGGTTTTTTTTTTGGCCAGGACTGCATAGGGATGTAGTCAAATTCTGTAGAGCCTTTCATATATGTCAAGTAACATGAAAACTACAAACAGTGATTAAGCCGGTGCCTTTAATCCCAAAACCAGCATTTGAAGAACCTTTTACCAGAGTCATGATTGATTGTGTAGGACTCCTTCCTAAGACTAAAAGTAGAAATTAGTATTTATTGTCAATAATAGATGTGTCTACCAGGTTTCCTGAAGCGATAACTTTAAGAAATATTACAACTAAGATGATTGTGGAGGAGTTAATTAAATTTTTCACATGATATGGCTTACCTAAAGAAATACAATCAGATCAGGGGTCAAATTTCACGTCACAGCTACTTAAGGAAGTAATGAACAGTTTGGGGATAAAACAGTTTAAGTCAACAGCTTATCATCCGGAGTCACAAGGAGCTTTGAAAAGATGGCATCAAACTTTAAAAACTATGAAAAGAGTATGCTGTCAGAATTATGCACAGGATTGGGATACAGGAATTTCATTTTTGTTATTTGCTATTAGAAATGCTCCTAATGCATCAACTGGTTTTAGCCCTTTTGAACTAGCTTATGGTAATGAGGTAAGGGGACCACAGAAATTGATTCATGAGAAATTGGTGGGTCAAAATTCAGAAACTACTCTCCTGGATTACGTAACAAATTTCAATGAAAGATTGAACTGAGCATGTGAATTGGCTAGGGAACAATTAAATATACCATAGCAAGTGATGAAAGTGAAAGCAGATAAGGAGGCTAAAATTCACAGTTTTGTTTCTGGATTGAAAGTACTAGTTTTGTTACCAGTTCTAGGTGATTCATTGAATGCAAGATTTAGTGGGCCTTATAGGATTGAAAAGAAATTCAGTGAAGAAAGTTATTTAATAAATATTCAAGATAGAAGAAAGAAGCAGAGGGTGTGTCATGTAAATATGCTTAAAAAGTAATTTGACAGGGAAGAGGAGCAAAAAGAAGTGTTAGTGATGGTGGATGATGAGAAAGAGGTAGAAGTGCAGGGCTCTGAAATTGATTTTCCTCTAATCAAATTGGATAATGAAGGGGTGCTTGAAAATGTAAATGAAATATTGAGCTACCTTCCAAGCAAGTGTCAAAGTGATTTGGAAAAGCTATTGCAGTCACACAAACCTATTTGTGGAAATAAGTTGGGAAAGACACATTTAGCTTTACATGATGCATGTATAAGAGTATCATTTTCAATAAGGCAACACCTTATAGATTAAATCCGGCAAAGTTATCACAAGCACAAAAAGAATTTGATTTCATGCTTCAAAATGATATCATTGAGTCTAGTTGCAGTAACTGGAGTTTGCCTATTGTATTGGTCCCGAAACCGGATGGAATACAAAGACTGTGTGTGGACTATCGAAAGGTGAACGCGGTGACAAAAGTGGGTTCATATCCCATACCATGGTTGGGAGATTGCATTGAGAAAGTGGGACAATTGAAATTTATCACAAAGATTGACTTGCTAACAGGATATTGGCAGGTACCATTGTCGGAGAGAGCAAAAGAGATATCAGCTTTTGTAATGCCAAGTGGACTATATCAGTTTAAAGACATGCCATTTGGTATGAAGAATGCACCTGTAACATTTCAAAGACTGACAAACAAAGTAATTGCAGGTCTAAGCAATTGTGAGGTGTATATTGATGATCTAATTGTTTTCAATCAGACGTGGGAGGAGCATTTACAGTATCTGGAAGAATTAATTACTCGACTACAAGAAGCTAATTTGAATGATGAACTTGGCTAAAAGTGAATTTGCAAAAGCGCAAGTTATGTATCAAGGCCACATCATTGGACATGGTAAGGTGGCTCTGAGATATGCAAAAGTCAAGGCTATCATGGATTTCCCAGTGCCTACAACAAAACAAGAAGTTTTGAGACTTCTGGGCATGAATGGGTTTTACTAGAAATTTGTATCAAATTTTAGCCAAGTGGTTGCTCCACTGACTGAACTATTAAAAAACAACAAGAAGTTTCAATGGACACTGGAGTGTCAGAAGTCATTTGATAGTTTGAAAACTGTATTAACTACGACACCAGCGTTGGTAGTACCCACTTATGCCGAGCAATTCAAGTTGGCCATTGAGGTAAGTGATATAGGCTTTGGGGCTGCACTGTTCCAAGATGATAGTGGAATTGAAAAACCGATAGGGTATTTTTCATGGAAGCTGAATGTACAACAGAGAAGATATTCAACGGTGGAAAAAGAGACTTTGAGGTTTGTGTTGGCATTGCAGCATTTTGAAATTTATGTTACAAACAATTCATCAGGAACAATCATTTATATAGACCATAGTCCTTTGAAGCTTTTGGACAAATTTCATGACAAAAGTGCAAGGCTTTTCAGATGGAGTCTATTATTACAACCACTTAAATCTATGTATTATACATATTGCAAATCTGCAAATCTGTTTGCAGATGCATAATCAAGAGTTTGAAGCTTAAATGAAAATGGGACATTTAAAGAAAACCAGGACACTGAAGTGGAGTGATTTCTGTTGATGCCAAGGACTTGTGTATATGTATTGTTATGTTAATGCATGCATCTGGTAATGTAATAGTGTAATTAGCATAGGAGATAGTGAGATGGGTTATTAAAATGAAGTCGTCTTTTAGAATTAAGATGGTTCATTTTTCAATAAGGAATGTCATGAAGCTATTAACATATATAATATTTTGGAAAATATTTTTATTTTAAAATACAGGTTTAATCTCTGCGTGTGCCTTAATTGGATTAAAACCAGCTAGTCTGGGTGCTTTGATGTGTACTAGTTTTGATATATAAGAGAGATAGCGTGCATTTGCATTTTTTGAATAGAGCTTTCAAGAAGTGGGGTGAAAACTGATGCCTATCTAGCAGATACCAAGCAATATAAGACCATGAGACATAGGAGCAGAAATTAGACCATTCGGCCCATGGGGTCTGCTCCGCCATTCAATCATGGCTGATAAGTTTCTCAACTCCACTCTCCCACCTTCTCCCCGTAACCTTTGATCCCCTTTCCAATCAAGAACCTATCTATCTCGCTCTTAAATACACTCAATGACCTGGCCTCCACAGCCTTCTGTGGCAATGAATTCCATAGATTCACCACTCTCTGGCTAAAGATGATTTCTCCTCATCTCTGTTCTAAAAGGTCTTCCCTTTATTCTGAGGCTGTGCCCTCGGGTCTTAGTCTCTCCTACTAATGGAAACATCTTTCCCACGTCCACTCTATCCAGGCCTTTCAGTATTCTGTAAGTTTCAGTCAGATCCCCCCTCATCCTTCTAAACTCCATCGAGTATAGACCCACAGTCCTCAAACGTTCCTCATATGTTAAGCCTTTCATTCCTGGATTGTTCTCGTGAACCTCCTCTGGACCATCTCCAGGGCCAGCACATCCTTACTGAGATACGGGGCCCAAAATTTCTCACAATATTCTAAATGTGGTCTGACCAGAGCCTTATAAAGCCTCAGCAGCACATCCCTGCTTTTACATTCTAGTCCTCTCGAAATAAATGCCAACATTGCATTTGCCTTCCTAACTACCAACTCAACCTACAAGTTAACCTTAAGAGAATCCTGGACTAGGACTCCCAAGACTCTTTGCACTCCAGATTTCTGAATTCTCTCCCCATTTAGAAAATAGTCTATGCCTCTATTCTTCCTACCAAAGTGCATGACCTCACACTTCCCCACGTTGTGTTCCATCTGCCACTTCTTTGCCCATTCTCCTAACCTGTCCAAATCCTTCTGCAGCCTCCCCGCCTCCTCAATACTACCTGTCCCTCCACCTATCTTTGTATCATCTGCAAACTTAGCCAGAATGCCCTCAGTTCCTTCATCTAGATCCTTAATGTATAAAGTGAAAAGTTGTGGTTCCAACACTGACCCCTGTGGAACTCCACTAGTCACCGGCTGCCATCCTGAGAAGGACCCCCTTATCCCCACTCTCTGCCTCCTGCCAGACAGCCAATCTTCTATGCATGCTAGTACCTTGCCTCTAACACCATGGGCTCTTATCTTACAGAGCAGCCTCCTGTGTGGCACCTTGTCAAAGGCCTTCTGGAAGTCCAAGTAGATAACATTAAGGAATTGGGAAAACATTGGAAAAGATACTGAGGTTTTTTTTTTGGCCAGGACTGCATAGGGATGTAGTCAAATTCTGTAGAGCCTTTCATATATGTCAAGTAACATGAAAACTACAAACAGTGATTAAGCCGGTGCCTTTAATCCCAAAACCAGCATTTGAAGAACCTTTTACCAGAGTCATGATTGATTGTGTAGGACTCCTTCCTAAGACTAAAAGTAGAAATTAGTATTTATTGTCAATAATAGATGTGTCTACCAGGTTTCCTGAAGCGATAACTTTAAGAAATATTACAACTAAGATGATTGTGGAGGAGTTAATTAAATTTTTCACATGATATGGCTTACCTAAAGAAATACAATCAGATCAGGGGTCAAATTTCACGTCACAGCTACTTAAGGAAGTAATGAACAGTTTGGGGATAAAACAGTTTAAGTCAACAGCTTATCATCCGGAGTCACAAGGAGCTTTGAAAAGATGGCATCAAACTTTAAAAACTATGAAAAGAGTATGCTGTCAGAATTATGCACAGGATTGGGATACAGGAATTTCATTTTTGTTATTTGCTATTAGAAATGCTCCTAATGCATCAACTGGTTTTAGCCCTTTTGAACTAGCTTATGGTAATGAGGTAAGGGGACCACAGAAATTGATTCATGAGAAATTGGTGGGTCAAAATTCAGAAACTACTCTCCTGGATTACGTAACAAATTTCAATGAAAGATTGAACTGAGCATGTGAATTGGCTAGGGAACAATTAAATATACCATAGCAAGTGATGAAAGTGAAAGCAGATAAGGAGGCTAAAATTCACAGTTTTGTTTCTGGATTGAAAGTACTAGTTTTGTTACCAGTTCTAGGTGATTCATTGAATGCAAGATTTAGTGGGCCTTATAGGATTGAAAAGAAATTCAGTGAAGAAAGTTATTTAATAAATATTCAAGATAGAAGAAAGAAGCAGAGGGTGTGTCATGTAAATATGCTTAAAAAGTAATTTGACAGGGAAGAGGAGCAAAAAGAAGTGTTAGTGATGGTGGATGATGAGAAAGAGGTAGAAGTGCAGGGCTCTGAAATTGATTTTCCTCTAATCAAATTGGATAATGAAGGGGTGCTTGAAAATGTAAATGAAATATTGAGCTACCTTCCAAGCAAGTGTCAAAGTGATTTGGAAAAGCTATTGCAGTCACACAAACCTATTTGTGGAAATAAGTTGGGAAAGACACATTTAGCTTTACATGATGCATGTATAAGAGTATCATTTTCAATAAGGCAACACCTTATAGATTAAATCCGGCAAAGTTATCACAAGCACAAAAAGAATTTGATTTCATGCTTCAAAATGATATCATTGAGTCTAGTTGCAGTAACTGGAGTTTGCCTATTGTATTGGTCCCGAAACCGGATGGAATACAAAGACTGTGTGTGGACTATCGAAAGGTGAACGCGGTGACAAAAGTGGGTTCATATCCCATACCATGGTTGGGAGATTGCATTGAGAAAGTGGGACAATTGAAATTTATCACAAAGATTGACTTGCTAACAGGATATTGGCAGGTACCATTGTCGGAGAGAGCAAAAGAGATATCAGCTTTTGTAATGCCAAGTGGACTATATCAGTTTAAAGACATGCCATTTGGTATGAAGAATGCACCTGTAACATTTCAAAGACTGACAAACAAAGTAATTGCAGGTCTAAGCAATTGTGAGGTGTATATTGATGATCTAATTGTTTTCAATCAGACGTGGGAGGAGCATTTACAGTATCTGGAAGAATTAATTACTCGACTACAAGAAGCTAATTTGAATGATGAACTTGGCTAAAAGTGAATTTGCAAAAGCGCAAGTTATGTATCAAGGCCACATCATTGGACATGGTAAGGTGGCTCTGAGATATGCAAAAGTCAAGGCTATCATGGATTTCCCAGTGCCTACAACAAAACAAGAAGTTTTGAGACTTCTGGGCATGAATGGGTTTTACTAGAAATTTGTATCAAATTTTAGCCAAGTGGTTGCTCCACTGACTGAACTATTAAAAAACAACAAGAAGTTTCAATGGACACTGGAGTGTCAGAAGTCATTTGATAGTTTGAAAACTGTATTAACTACGACACCAGCGTTGGTAGTACCCACTTATGCCGAGCAATTCAAGTTGGCCATTGAGGTAAGTGATATAGGCTTTGGGGCTGCACTGTTCCAAGATGATAGTGGAATTGAAAAACCGATAGGGTATTTTTCATGGAAGCTGAATGTACAACAGAGAAGATATTCAACGGTGGAAAAAGAGACTTTGAGGTTTGTGTTGGCATTGCAGCATTTTGAAATTTATGTTACAAACAATTCATCAGGAACAATCATTTATATAGACCATAGTCCTTTGAAGCTTTTGGACAAATTTCATGACAAAAGTGCAAGGCTTTTCAGATGGAGTCTATTATTACAACCACTTAAATCTATGTATTATACATATTGCAAATCTGCAAATCTGTTTGCAGATGCATAATCAAGAGTTTGAAGCTTAAATGAAAATGGGACATTTAAAGAAAACCAGGACACTGAAGTGGAGTGATTTCTGTTGATGCCAAGGACTTGTGTATATGTATTGTTATGTTAATGCATGCATCTGGTAATGTAATAGTGTAATTAGCATAGGAGATAGTGAGATGGGTTATTAAAATGAAGTCGTCTTTTAGAATTAAGATGGTTCATTTTTCAATAAGGAATGTCATGAAGCTATTAACATATATAATATTTTGGAAAATATTTTTATTTTAAAATACAGGTTTAATCTCTGCGTGTGCCTTAATTGGATTAAAACCAGCTAGTCTGGGTGCTTTGATGTGTACTAGTTTTGATATATAAGAGAGATAGCGTGCATTTGCATTTTTTGAATAGAGCTTTCAAGAAGTGGGGTGAAAACTGATGCCTATCTAGCAGATACCAAGCAATATAAGACCATGAGACATAGGAGCAGAAATTAGACCATTCGGCCCATGGGGTCTGCTCCGCCATTCAATCATGGCTGATAAGTTTCTCAACTCCACTCTCCCACCTTCTCCCCGTAACCTTTGATCCCCTTTCCAATCAAGAACCTATCTATCTCGCTCTTAAATACACTCAATGACCTGGCCTCCACAGCCTTCTGTGGCAATGAATTCCATAGATTCACCACTCTCTGGCTAAAGATGATTTCTCCTCATCTCTGTTCTAAAAGGTCTTCCCTTTATTCTGAGGCTGTGCCCTCGGGTCTTAGTCTCTCCTACTAATGGAAACATCTTTCCCACGTCCACTCTATCCAGGCCTTTCAGTATTCTGTAAGTTTCAGTCAGATCCCCCCTCATCCTTCTAAACTCCATCGAGTATAGACCCACAGTCCTCAAACGTTCCTCATATGTTAAGCCTTTCATTCCTGGATTGTTCTCGTGAACCTCCTCTGGACCATCTCCAGGGCCAGCACATCCTTACTGAGATACGGGGCCCAAAATTTCTCACAATATTCTAAATGTGGTCTGACCAGAGCCTTATAAAGCCTCAGCAGCACATCCCTGCTTTTACATTCTAGTCCTCTCGAAATAAATGCCAACATTGCATTTGCCTTCCTAACTACCAACTCAACCTACAAGTTAACCTTAAGAGAATCCTGGACTAGGACTCCCAAGACTCTTTGCACTCCAGATTTCTGAATTCTCTCCCCATTTAGAAAATAGTCTATGCCTCTATTCTTCCTACCAAAGTGCATGACCTCACACTTCCCCACGTTGTGTTCCATCTGCCACTTCTTTGCCCATTCTCCTAACCTGTCCAAATCCTTCTGCAGCCTCCCCGCCTCCTCAATACTACCTGTCCCTCCACCTATCTTTGTATCATCTGCAAACTTAGCCAGAATGCCCTCAGTTCCTTCATCTAGATCCTTAATGTATAAAGTGAAAAGTTGTGGTTCCAACACTGACCCCTGTGGAACTCCACTAGTCACCGGCTGCCATCCTGAGAAGGACCCCCTTATCCCCACTCTCTGCCTCCTGCCAGACAGCCAATCTTCTATGCATGCTAGTACCTTGCCTCTAACACCATGGGCTCTTATCTTACAGAGCAGCCTCCTGTGTGGCACCTTGTCAAAGGCCTTCTGGAAGTCCAAGTAGATAACATCCATTGGCTCTCCTTTGTCTAACCTATTCGTTACCTCCTCAAAGAATTCTAACAGATTTGTCAGGCGTGACCTCCCCTTGATGAAACCATGCTGACTTTGCCCGATTTTACCATGCACTTCCAAGTATTCTGAAATCTCATCCTTAATAATGGACTCTAAAACCTTACCAACGACTGAGGTCAGGCTAATTGGCCTGTAATTTCCCGTCTTTTGCCTCACACCCTTCTTAAACAGTGGGGTTACATTTGCGATTTTCCAGTCCTCTGGGACCCTCCCTGACTCCAGTGATTCCTGAAAGATCACAACTAATGCCTCCACTATCTCTTCAGCTATGTCCTTCAGAACTCTGGGGTGTAATCCATCTGATCCAGGTGATTTATCCACCTTCAGACCTTTCAGTTTTCTAGCATCTTCTCCTTGGTAATGGCCACCATAGTCACCTCTGCCCCCCGACTCTCTTCAACTTTGGGGATGTTACTCGTGTCTTCCACCGTGAAGACTGACACAAAGTTCCTATTCAGTTCCTCCGCCATTTCTTTGTTCCCCACTACTACTTCTCCAGCGTCATTTTCCAGTGGCCCAATGTCCACTTTTGCCTCTCTCTTACCCTTTATATATCTAAAAAAAACTCTTGCAATCTTCTTTTATATTATTGGCTAGTTTACCCTCATATTTAATCTTCTCCCTCCTTATTTCTTTTTTAGTTGTCCTCTGTTGGTCTTTGTAGGCTTCCCAATCCCCTGGTTTCCCACTGCTCTTCGCCGCATTGTATGCTTTCTCTTTAGCTTTTATGCTGTCCCTGACTTCCCTTGTCAGCCATGGTTGCCTCGTCCTCCCTTTAGTATGATTTTTCTTCCTAGGGATGAATTTTTGCTGTGTCTCCCAAATTACTCCCAGAAACTCCTGCCATTGCTGTTCCACTGTCTTTCCTGCTAGGCTCATCTCCCAGTCAATTCTGGCCAGCTCCTCCCTCATGCCTCTGTAGTTGCCTTTATTCAACTGTAATACCGTTACATCTGATTCCAGCTTTTTCCTCTCAAATTGCAGGGTAAATTCTATCATATTATGGTCACTTCCTCCTAAGGGTTCCTTCACCTTAAGCTCCCTTATCAAATCTGCCTCATTACACATCACTAAATCTAGAATTGCCTGTTCCCTAGTGGGCTCCACCACAAGCTGCTCCAAAAAGCCATCTTGTAGACATTCCACAAATTCCTTTTCTTGGGATCCACTACCAACCTGATTTTCCCAGTCTACCTGCATATTGAAATCCCCATGATCACTGTAACCTTGCCTTTCTTACACGCCTTTTCTATCTCCTGGTGTATCTTGTGCCCCACATCCTGACTACTGTTCAGAGGCCTGTACATAACTCCCATTATGGTTTTTTCTCCTTTGTGGTTCCTCAACTCTATCCACACAGATTTTACATCATTTGACCCTACGTCATTTCTTGCTATCAATTTAATTTCATTTCTTACTAACAAAGCAACCCCACCCCCTCTGCCAACCTGCCTATCTTTTCAATAGGATGTATATCCTTGGATATTTAGCTCCCAGTCCTGATCCCCTTGCAGCCATGTCTCCGTGATGCCCACCACATCATACCTGCCAATTTCAATCTGCGCCACAAGCTCATTTACCTTATTTCGTATACTGCGTACATTCAGATACAACACCTTCAGTCCTATATTTCCTGTCCCCTTTCTCATTGTCGTCCCTTTATCTGATGTGCTTGAAGTTAGATTCCTAGCCCTTTCCAAACACTCTGTCCTATTTTGTGTTCTGGGGACTTTAATAGCCTCTCCTGGGCTCTCCTTTCTTTTCAGTTTTTTCATAATTTTCCATGAAGTTGAATGAACCCCAACACATGCTAACCTGCTGCTTTGTTTCCCATTAGTCTTCTTGGAGTTTTACCCTTCCCTCCCCCCCAACTTTCTAGTTTAAAGTCCTGTTGACCAGCCTATTTACTCTTTTCACTAGAACATTGGTCCCAGATCGGTTCAGGTGGAGACCGTCCCAACGGTACAGATCCCTCCTGTTCCAATACTGATGCCAGTGCCCCACGAAATGGAACCCCTCCTTCCTGCACCACTCCTTTAGCCACATGTTTACTTCCCTTATTCTCACGTCCCTCTGCCAATTTGCACGTGGCTCGGGTAGTATCCAGAGATTATAACCCTTGAGGATCTGTTCTTTAATTTAGTTCCTAGTTCCTGATAATCCCCAAACAGGTCCTCTTTCCTAGTCTTACCTATGTTATTTGTCCCGACGTGGACCACAAAAACTGGATCCTCCCCCTCCCTCTCCAGTATCCTTTCAAGCCGGTCAGAGATGTCCCTCACCCTGGCACCGGGCAGGCAACATACCATGCGGGACTCTCAATCCTGCTTACAAAGGATGCTATCAATTCCCCTAATTATAGAATCCCCTACAAGTACCACTTGTCTTTTTGTTCCCCCCTCTTGAATGGCCTCCTGTGCCACAGTGCCGTGGTCAGCTGGCTCATTCTCCCTACAGCCCTGTTCCTCATCCACACAGGGAGCAAGTACCTCGTACCTGTCGGACAAGGTCAAGAGCTGAGGCTCCTCTGTTCCTGAACACAGGATCCCTCTACCTGCCTCACTTGCAGTCACACCCCGCTGACCCTGACCACTGACCGAACTTGAAGTACTTAATCTACCGGGTGTGACTGCCTCCTGATACGAAGCGTCCAGGTAACTCTCCCCCTCCCGGGTGTGCCGCAGCATCCGGAGCTCGGACTCCAGCTCATCAATTCTGACCCGGAGTTCCTCCAGCAACTAATACTTGCTGCAGATGTGGTCACTGTGGCTTGCAATGGGATCTGCCAGCTCCCACATCGTATAACTACAGCACATCATCCGCCCAGCCATCTCGACTTAGATAATTAATTTATTAATTATTAATTAGCTTTGCAGTGTTTTTTTTTCCAAATTTGGTGCAGATTTCCTACCAACCAATCAGGTCACAGCTTTCTTGTGATGCCACTTTTTCAGTTTTGGCTTCAGTTACTCTGTGCCCCGAGGTCACCACTCCAGTGTTCCTCCCTCCGAGTCTGCTCCCTGGAGACAAGGCCGCAAATCCCCGAGGTAACCTAGATTTATACTCTCCGCTCCAGTGCTCCTCACTCCGAGTCTGCTCCCAGGATTTACTCACCAATCAGCTGCTGTTTCTTTAAAATCCACTTTCAGAAGAGGGTCCCTCGCAGGTCTGGTGCACTCCTGAAGGCACTGCCTCTTCCTCTCTCTCTTTTTTTTTTAGGTTTGAGGAGGAGGGAGGGATGGAAACACTACAGCAATGTAATGTTTGGGGCTATTCGGTTCTTTGACAGTGGGTCCTCCTCAATTCCCTCCTGAGTTGCGGTGACTTCTCCCAGAATGCTTCAGTCACTTCTCACCAGCGCCCTCTGTTGGATGCTCTTCCTCCTGTTGAGTGCAAGAGTCCTTCTCCTCAACTCCCTCCTGAGCCGCGGTGGCTGCGGTCACTTCTCCGAGAATGCTTCAGTCACTTCTCACCAGCACCCTCTGTTGGATGCTCTTCCTCCTGTTGAGTGCAAGAGTCCTTCTCCTCGATTCCCTCCTGAGTTGTGGTGGCTGCAGTGACTTCTCCCAGAATGCTTCAGTCACTTCTCACCAGCGCTCTCTGTTGGAGGGCACTGGTGAGAAGTGAAAATATGTTTATATTACTAATAAAATTGGTACTATGAAAAGGAATTTCATTGTTAAAAGTTGGAGTTCAAAGAAGCTGGTGAGACAATGAGAATTTGCATTCAATCAGTGGTGGTAGGTATAACTTTAGCAATTTTCAGGTGTGCAGGGCAGAGGCAATGTGAAATCAAAAGGCAGCTGCAAGCCTCCAACTGGCTCCACAGGAATCAAAGTGACAAGAACCTCATTCTGAATTCATAAGGTGAAAATGCTTTGCCTGGTGTTTGGTTAAGTCTAAGAGTTGCTGTTGCCTTAATGGAGATTAGTTTGGGAATTTGTTAAAAGTTATGATAGTAGTAATTTGTAGCCATGTGTATATATATATATATTTTTTTTTTAACCTGTGTAAATTAATAAAATGTTTCATTTAGTTTAATGTAAAACTGCAAGAACTGGTGGTCTGATTTCTGAATTTAGAGTCGCATCTTAACCATAACACTTAAAATTATAGGTTATGACAGTTGTTTAAAGTTTCCCTCTGGGATTTTAAAACAACTTCGCTTTACCAACTGCATCAATCATAACATGTGCTTGTTGGCTAGATAACATAGGGGGCTGCAGTGCAAGCCAAACCTGTAGTTTTGTTCATTATTATTACGCTGAGCAAGATGGATTCTAGTTCTTCCCCATTCTTTTCATAAAATAGCACTTATGATGGGTTTGTACTTTTTTTTGGATCACTTGTACTTTCTACTGATGTAGATTCAAAAAGGGAATTGAACAAATACTTGAAGGGAAATTATTTGCCAGGCTTGGGGGAGGGCAAGAACAGGAGTGGGAAAATTGGATAGCTATTTCAAAGAGCCAACACATACACAATGGGCTGAATGATCTTCTGTGCTGTATCATTCTACGATTCTATATAAAGAGCCTCCATTCTCCAGTCAGTGAATGCAGATTGATACCTCTTAATAAGGCAACATGCTGCTATTACTTCCCTTTGGGGAACAAGAGAAACTCTGTTTTTGGTTACTGTGACAACAGGGATGTATTTTTATTTAAGATTCGATTTCGTAGCAGTTTCTTTAAGACTTTATCATTGTGCTTAAGAAGTTTAAATGCTAAACCAGAATCTCATACGGGCTATCCTGATAAAATAAAATATATAGTTTGTTTTTACTTGATTTTGAGGGTGAACATTACCAATTAGTTTGTTGGGCTCCCTAATCAGCCTAGACCAAATTTATATTGCAATTTGTGGCAAAAATAATTAAATTACTCTGCAGCAAATAACATGACTCGGCAGCGGTGCTGCCAATGCATTTCACTGTAGCAACGACAAAGGCAGCAAATATTCTTTCCCAAAACTTCAGCACAAAATATACAATTCAAAACCCAGACAGAATACAGAGTGAAAAAAGATACTAGGACCAAGAGAGAGTAAGAGAAAAGATTAGCAGGCAACATAAAAAAGGAACCCAAACGTAATTTAAAGCCTTACATTTATATAGCACTTCATGACCACCAGACGTCTTAAAAGGGCTTTATGCACATTCTGAAGTGTAGTCACTGTTGTAATGCAGGAACGTGGCAGCCAATTTGCGCTCAACAGACTCCCACAAACAGGAATGTGATAATGACCAGATAATCTGTTCTTTAGGAGGTTGTTTGATAAGATAAATATTGGCCAGGGCACCATGGATAACTCCCCAGTCTTTCTTTGAATAGTGCCACACGAACTTTGTACTTGAAAAGATTTAATATGCAGGGTTATTTGGAGAATAACAGTGGGACTAAATTGGATAGCAAAGAGCTAACACAGGCGTGAGAGGCCGAATGGCCTCTCTGTGCCTTCGGATTCTAGACTGTTCTGGGAAACAGTTCATCTCAAAAGTAATGCAGTGAAAGGAAACGTTTTGCGAAACAGTTGAACGAACAATCATTAATTGTATTCTATTTAAGATATAATAAAACAAATTACCTGATGAAATGTCCGTGACCGTTTAAATTCAGTAGCCAGGAATTCACCACAAAATAATCTTGCATTGTATAGGTGTTTCATCAATATGTACAGATCTCTGTGGCTTCATTTAAAACTAGTGAAATGTAACAATATAGATCACTGAAACCAGCAAGGGAGGTCATATTGTAGAGAGTAAACAACATATTAAGAGGTAGGTCACATCTGTGCGCACACGGTCTATAATCAAAATTACCAATGAAAGTTTGCACGTCGTCTGTGACAACTTTCCAATAGGAAAGTCCATTAAATGTTCTGCTCATTTAGAGTGCCGTGTGGGCGGGAGTTTGGCTTGAAATTGACCCGAGCAACGTGCAAAAAGTGATCAGTGGCAAAAAGTGAATGGAGCTGATCTCCTGCAGTGGCAGGTGAACAAGCTGCTCTTTGCGCTATCGGCTCAATTCAGATTTACCGAATCAGCCACTTCCTTATTGCTGCAGACAGGTTTCAGAAGCAGGATTATATTACTCAGGCTAACATGTTTGTAAAACTGGGAGGCAGTGGTGTAAATAAAGTCCAACATGATGAAATGATGATGCAATTGAATACATTCCTTTTGAATTTGAGAAGTCAGATATTGTCGCTACGTCACAGTAACTCCTTCCTGGGATATAAACAGTGTTGAGTCATTGGTATGTTGTTTGCTTATGGTTTGTGATGAATTGTTAACTTCCCCTACAGCTTCACCCAGTACTGCAACGTCTGAAAACTCTATGTCCAAGCTCACGCCCTCTGGTCTTTCAACTCTGGCATCCTGTTCACGTTCCCATCCACCCCTCCCCTTGACCCAGAACTTTGGAACTGTATTCCCAAGCCCCTGCACCCTGCCACTTCTTTCCTCGATTTTAAAAACTTTGTTAAAACTCAGCTTTTCAATGAAGCTTTTGGCCACCTCTTTTAATTCTACCACTATAGCTTTGTGCCCTGATCTCTCCCAATTCCTCTATAAAGTACTGTAGAAGTTTTCTACATTGGAGGCACTGCTTTCATTTGTGCTGACAATACTTTGGAAATATTTAAATATTTTCTTAACTTATTTTTAAGAATCGGTACTGTTGGACAAGTTATTGACGGTGCACTGGAGATATATATTCTTTGGGTGTTGGATAGTAATTTTAATATCCTCCTTATTTAGATCTGGAGATGATTCAGGAATTTTGTTTTCAAATTTAGCTGCATCGCTATGATGTCACCCGCCTTCCCACAGGAGATGACTGAAGCAATCCGTTATGGGTGGAACCCTGCATTTGCTTCAAATAGAAACAGGAGTCTTGTAGTTCAGGCTCAGTTGGAAGAGCAGATTCAAGAATTGAATTTGTCCATAAAACAACTTAGACTGAGGGAATTAAGATAGTTTCTCATGTTCAAATTTGACTGACGTAGGCTTGCTTCTGAGTGTGGAGACATACTCTTCTCCAATGCTTTGCATAAGCAGCAGAATGATAGAGCCATCGTTGTGAAGGATTCAAGGGAGTGTTTGAAGCACACTCCCATGCGAGCATTAATCACAAGTTTTGCCATTTTCTACAGTCAGTACCATGCACTACCCAGTCAGACCTAATTGAGAATCATTAATGTTTATGGACATTTACAAACCCAGATACTTTCACATTTTTCAGTTTCCACATTTGAAAACAAAACAGTGAGAAAATCAGGAGGGAAAAATTGGAAACTAAAAATCCCTGGGCAAATTTAGAGAACATCAATTTTCATTTGGGACAGGTCAAGTCTCAAGAAAACAAGGTAGTGACTAGGTACAGGTAAACTAACTGATAACCTACCTTTACATAGTACAATTTTTTATGGGTATTAGTGGCAATTCTGGCAAGTGTCTGCTTGCAGCAGTTGCTTCGGCAACTTAGACATGACTTGTTCTCCAGGAATCTTGGGTGTTGCCAACTCAAAATTCTCTTGTGTTCTCCATGCATTTTACATGATATTTTCACATTTGGAAGTACGCACAAAACTATCAATGTGCTTGTAAATGCATTGGATCTACTAATGTTTCCCAACAAACTGTGCTCAAAAATAGATGGTAAGGTGTCTGAGAGTTAATTTATTGAAGTATGGTCCACTGATCTTCAATCTGATCTATCTGCAGAATTCACTTCAAGGTCTTCCCAACATGCACAAAAAACACATAAGTGATGGTGGCATGTATGTTGCAAGATGATAATTGTGTGCGTCACACAGATTACACATCACAACTGATCACGATGTGTATCATTGATAATGATGTGCAGATATCATAGGATTCTGGAAGACCGGATAAAATTTGTAACATTTTAGGTTAGATTCAGGAATATAGTTTTTTTTTAACCATTCACCAACCTGAAAGAAGTGCAATGATTTATTGACAGCAATCAAGAAAAAGATTTTTAACAATCCCTACATTTGAAATCTCAGCCAGGATATAAGGTAATGGTGGTGAGTGGAATGGGCGTTCCTGACATGGCAGCAGGAAAAGCTGAAGACAAAGTCATTCAGGGTCACTGGTGTGCGTCACCTAGTAATTAATTGGGAGTAGGCTTCCTGCCCACCCCTTATGGTGTGGGAAAACCTACGGAGAGCAGAGGAATCTGGAAATGCTGCTCTTTAAGAAAACCTTTAAATAGTTAAAATGGTTCTCATTTGGGCAATGTGAGTGATGGATTTATGAACTGCATAAGCTTTCATTATTGTCTTACCAAATTAATTCTAACAATACAACTCCATGTAAGCCCTGGGAAAACATACATACACCCCTACGTACACAGAGGTAAACATACATCAGAATCCATATAAAATGATTTTACAATTGTCCTTAAGCCAGTTACACCCACACACTATTTGGTACACAAATAGAATGCACTGCTTTCATTTGTGCTGCCAATGCTTTGGAAATACTTAAATATTTTCTTAACTTATTTTTAAGAATTAGTACTGTTTTTACTAAATCAGAAGATATCACTGTTTATTTATGGATATTAGGCATATGAGAAAATAAATATCCGCTGTAACCTAAGCCTATCAATATTGGTACTTATGAAACTTGGAAATGAGCCACAAAGTCTTAATTGACCTAACTTTTTGGATTATATGGAAAAGCATCACAAAAAGTGAAACTTTTAGATTTTCTAAACCTTAACTTAGGAAATAATAGGGTTTATTATGAGGTGCTACCACAGTACTACTCTGCATCCTGGTGCACGACTCACATTGAAAGTTGCTGTCATTTTAATAATTTGCAGATTGGAACACATAGGGTGCAATACTCAAGAAGTCAATACAGTGCTTCTTAAAGTGCTGCTGTTCATACTTTAAAGACAGCTATGCATTGGAAGATTGAAAATTTTTCTAATGGTTCAGCGCTTCCATCAAGGAGTCTGCAGGTGTAATGCCAGGACGCTCAGCAAAGAGAGCGTCCTACAATCCTGAGGACAGTTTGAAATACCTAGATTGAAGTAGTCAAGTGAGGTTTTCACAGTCATTCATCATGGAGGGGGTGAGAATAGATGAAAACAAAATTGGCTGATCTCATGAAAATTAACATGGTAAGAATTCTGACACTTTGCTTACAGTTTTAGCTGGCAGATTTACAGAGTTCTCACACAAACTTAATTGGATCAGCCACATAAACACCATGGCTACTAGAACAGGTCAGAGGCTAGATATCCTGTGGTGAGAGGCTTACTTCCTGACTCCTCAAAGCCTCTTCAACACATTCAAGGCACAATCAGGAATATGATGGAATACTGTTCACTTGCTTGGATGCAACATTACTTATGAAGCTCAATACCATTCGGGAAAAAGCAGCCTGCTTAACCGGAACCTTATCCATTAGTCTATAACCCATCTCCTCCACCATCGGTGCATTCTGTTGCAGTGTGTAATATTTACAGGATCCACCACTGCAACTTGTAAGGCTGCTTCAATTGCACCTTCACTGCCTAGAAGGAGCAAGGCAGCAGGTGCATTGGAACACCACTACCTCTGAGTTCCCCGCCAAGTCACACAGTATCCTGACTTGGACACATGTTATTGTTCCTTCATTGATGGGTTAAAATCCTGGACCTCCCTACCTGACAGCATTTTGGCGACACTTTCATCTCTTGGGCTGCAGCAATTCAAGAAGCCCCACCACCACCTTGTCTGGGAAGCTGACAGTAAAATTTTAAACTCTTTCACTTCTTTGGGCGAATGCAATTGAAAATTGCAAAAACAAGTTTGAATTAGTCCTCAGAAATTTGTATGCAAGATATATGCACCAAAATCTATATATAGCAAGGATAGCAAGTGAAGTGCCAGAAGTAGGATTTTTTTCAAGAAAAAGAAATGTACACCAGAAACAACCACCAACACTTGGTGCTCTTCTATTACAGCTTTCTACAGTGAATTACATGCATGTGTTTTAGAAGGCATGTTGAATCCTCACACACAGCACTGCAGTAAGACAAAATGGAGAACAAATTTATAGCCAAATAGCACCTAGAATTTTAAGCAGCTAAAGCTCATATTGAGCTTGTGAAATGTGAATGCATGAGCCAGTGCTAAAAGCTATATTTATGATACCACCCACAACGGAAACTTCTAAGTCCTGTTCTATCCAAATGCAATGACTGTAGCTATCAGTGAAATGGTACCTTATTGTGTGGCTTTGATGATGAATATGATAATGGGAGACATAATAAGTCTTCCTAGCTGAAGCAGAAGGAAATGGGGAGAAAGCAGAGGGATAAGATTAGTTTTAGATAAATCTGCTGAGACAAATCATCCCGTGTGAAGTCAGCTCCATGTTCAATGCAGGACTGACCAAACCTTGTGCTTTGGTTATTCATTTTATCAGAGAATATCTACATGGGGTTATGAACTATTTTCAGATTTTTCAGCATCCTGAAACAGTTTCAGAATTACATAAGCTTTGAAAGCTGTTGTCTTGGATGCAAAATATCATTAGTCATCACGTAAAACAATAGGCAAAAATGTTCTGATCTTTCTGTCCACAAATTGAAAGGAGAAATGTTACTGCATATTAATCCCAGTGATTTCAATTTTCCGGTTGTCCAAAGTATTACGAAGTAGCTTAATCAATATAATGTTATGCAAGAAATATTTAAGCATGGCCAGCTTACAAGATGGTACAAGAGCCTACAGTACTGTGGGAGGGTGAATGTTGTGCTCCTTGGAATTCCACATATACGCAATGAACAGTATAGTATGAATGCACAGAAGCACTGAAGTGATGAGAATGAAGGGGGTTGACTATTAGTACATATTGGTGATGGTTGCAATTCCAATGCCCTAATTGAGAAGGTAGTCTTGTTCCTGATATCACTTCCAAAAATTAGGCAAGCACTAGCATTACCCTGTGCTTTTGGAAGGGGCAGAACATCAGTACCAAAGTACAATATAAAGCTGCAGTGATAGATGCCAAAGTTCCTTCATTGCTTGCTCAAGCATTAACAGATGTCCTTCCTACATATTTAAAAATAGGACAAGATTGAGGCTTCCAGTACTGAGTAAATTGAGTATAGATAGACATTTTGTGTAAAGTCTCTTTTTGGCTTGGGATTCTCTCAGAGCTGCACCCTCTCTGCAGAACAATAGAGCAGACCCCCATTATGCAGGCAAACTGCAGTTTTAGTAAAGATATGGAACAGTTGCGAGCAAGTTCCATGCCTACATGTAATACTAGCTTTTAAGTTGTGTATTTCATACTACAGTATTGTCAACTTGCATACGAATTAAGTTATTCAAACATCCTCCCAATTATTCGTGGTTCAATACGGTATCTTCAAGGTGTCTTCAATGGACCTTAGTAAGTATACCCTACAGCTGACCAGTTCAATTCTAGACAGTTGTTATCTGGATATGTTTCACTCAATTTAATCTAATTTGGTTACATTTTCTAATCTGGATCCAAATTCAGCCTGAATATTTGCATTTATATATTTTTGTTCTGGCTGTATTTAGTATAACTTAGAATGAGAGCTTACCCGAGCCATTCAGTATATGTTGTCTATTTTCACTTTGTGACTTGGATTGCAAAGAATATTCTTTCTGCAAGAAAAAAAAGTGAAAAATATTGATGGATGTGCACATATATATTTGTATTTTCTCCTTGGCTGAGTTGATTTTTGGGAACGAAATTAACTCATTTTCTCCCCCAAAGCAAAAATGTAAAATTGTCAATTTTCGCCACATATTTCGCCAAATCTGTTGTATTTTCAGCATTTTCTGCTCTTATTAAGAGAATTCTTCAACTTGAGTGAAAAATATAGAGTGACTCCCCTGCAGAATAGTAGTGATGAAATGTGAAATAAAAACAAAAATGCTGGAAAAACTTAGCAGTTCTTGCAGCATCTGTGGAGAGCGAAACAGAGCCCTGAAGAAGAGTCATATAGACGTGAAACATTGGCCAGAAATTTCCCCCCGTTGGGGGGTTGTGCGGGGGCAGGCACGAACCCAAATGGCGCCTCTGATTGGGTCCACGCTGCCATTTTATGTGGGCGGGCCAATTAAGGCCCACCCAGTGTGATGCATGCCTGGAAGCGCTGAGCGCTCTCTATGTGGTGCCTCAGGGAGATTTGTTTCAGTGTTAAACTTTTAAATAAAGGGTTTTAAAACTTTTAAAACATGTCCCCTCATGTCACATGCGCTGGGACATGTCAAAGAATGAATGTATAAATTTTTATTAGATTTTAAAACACTTCATGAAACCTCATCCCGCCTGTGGATGAGGTTTCATGAAAAATATGAAGACCGCCTGGGCTCCGTGCCTGCCCGCCAACCTTAAGGTTGGACGAGCAGCTCATTAAATTGAGTTAATTAGGCTTTAAATGGCCTTAATAGGCCTTTGACAGTTCGGCTGCGCGCCCGCCGAACTGCAAACCTAAATGATGCGCAGTGACGTCGGGATGCCCGCCCAGCGTCACCGTGCGTCATTTTACGCGTTGGCGAGCGGACCCCGCTCCCTGCTCGCTGACGGGAAAATGCTGCCCATTAACTCTGTTTCGCTCTCCACAGATGCTGCTGAGTTCTTCCAGCCTTTTTGTTCTTATTTCAGATTTCCAGCATCGGCAGTATTTTGCTTTCTTAGTGATGAAATGTGTTCACGACTTTCCGATATGTATAGCAAGTGTGCCAGGTTACTTGCCAGAAAAGCAAGCTTGAAAAATGAACCCTTGCATCTCATGATATGACAAGAAACGTCATCAGGATTTTCTTCATCACAATCAACGATATAGAAGAGATGACAATTGTTCAATGGTTTGCTTTGTGTGTGCAGTGAGATCACATCCATCAAAATATGGAAAGGGCAGTAGCAAACAACTGTAGGTTTCCTTAAATGATGTTATTCATTCCTCCCTAGTGTTTCTATTGGAAAAGCTATTGGTGACATGCATAGACCCCATTTAAATCAGATTCAAGTATTCAGTGTAGTTGTACTACTGAACAGAACACATCCATTAACACTGCTATTGTTGGCAGAATCACTACCAGTGCTGGACAAGTACTAACAAAAACTGGCACCTGACCTGGCCTTCCTGTTTTGAGAAAACCATTGTTATACAAGCTGAATTAATATTTTGACCTAGGTAGACATGGAATCGGTTGGTTCAGTTACCTATATTCTATGCCTCTTTAGAATAACTCAAAGCCCATCCACTTCAAAAGAAAATCAAATAATTAACCTCCAGCGTGTTCTTCCTCCTAAAGTTATTTGGGGTTATTTTCTCATCAACATTGTGCACATGTAACTTGTAGTTAGCAACTCTAGTGGATTTGCCTTGAGAGAGAAGAGTTTTAGATGGTTGTATGCAGTTTTTGTTTTGAAAAATATGGTACAAGTGGCTAAATTGAAGACTTAAAAATGCAAGTGAAGGTCAAAGTCATCTGTTTATCATCATTGATCAATGGCTTGACAAAAAATGAGCAAATAGGAAGGAGTGTGAGTTAGCAACAAATATCTCATTTGAATATTACTGGAAAGAAAGACGTGCTGAAGCTTTTGGACTTGCACTCATCAGAACAAATGCAAATATCACAATTTATATTACAGGAGAAAAGGATGCTGATTGGTTGGCAAGTCGACTCTGGTTGGTAGAGGCATCTCCATGGAGAAAGCAATGAGGAACAATAGGCTCCCCAAGCTCCTGGGTAATTCAAAAAAGGTGCAAGGCTTGAACATATTCCTTTTGTTTACAGAGAATGGATCCCTGTGTATGAATGTATGTCACTTCTAGCAAGTGTAAATGAGCCACGTTGCGAGCCCAACTGATTATCTCTAAGTTGGTTGTTAGTATAGCTATTAGAACAATCAGGATTGTTCAGCAAGTGCTGACCCATTGCGGAATTGCATCTAACAGCAAACGCTTTGTTTTGGCTTTTGCAAGTACAGTCTGGCTGAGTGCGGTCTGTACTCTGTCTATTACGAACAACCGGAGAAACATGCTGTTTGATTCGATCAGCAAATTACTGGGACATACGGCGCACATATCTGGCATCACACCGCCACTGAAATTCAAACACAACATTACTCAATAGTGTGGTAGGCAGAACACCTTTTTGGACTGATGGCAGCATCCTGTTAGTGGAAAACACCACTTGTGTAGTCACCAAATAGTAGCAGCGTGAAACGGCTTGCTAAACCTGTTGCTCAAAAATGGCTAGGGCCCTGTTTACAAGGTGAGCCGTTTATTCACCTTGTATTCACCTTGTAAGCTTGATGCAGAAATAGAGCGCATCAAAGCTATCCTGTGGGACAATGGCTATCTTGATCAGGTCATTGTTTGCTGTGTAACGTGTAAACTCAAAAATGGGCCAAAGGCTATCACTTATGGACCTGAAAACTGCAGTCTATCTCAATTTACCCTGGAAAAGCAAAGTATCTCAAAAATTTGAACATGACTCTCTTTTCAGCAACATTAAAGTTCTGTACTACCAAGAGTGAAATTCTCACATCCATAAATGATCTGAAAATTTATGCCTGTTGAACATTTCCAAGTTCAACTGCTGGTGGGAAAACCAGGATTTCAACACAAGGGGGTAGACTTTCTGCTTGGGTGCAACCTGCAACCCCTGTTCAACTAGTGCTCAAAATAGCACTGGTTCTCTAATTTGAATTTTTTGCTCAAGTTTCCACTCAGACTCATTTGCATATCGCTGAATGTAAAAATCCTCTGTGAACCATTGCAATCAGGCAGCATTTTGGAATGAAATTTTTTTCCTGCATTAAAAATTCCTTGATATATTTAAGAATGGTAACCTGGTGCAGTTTTATTAATATTGTTGAAAATAGGTTTATCACATAAAATAAGCATTTTTAGTAAAAGTGCCTAGGCCACCAACTGTGAGTAACCCAATTTTCAATAACTAAAAATGACTTTAAAAAAAGTTATGCAGAAACATTTACTAGTTTCATTGACATACAGTAGTCAGTATCTTAGCTAATTAAACATTTATTATTTAAAAGCTACTAAATGTTGGGTATTATTGCCCTTGTACTTAAAAAGTAGCTTAATTTTAAGAGCATTCTTTGTAGTATAAGGACCTGGCATAGAAAGAGTTAACGAGGGACTGGTTACAGTACTGCCCATACTGTGATGGAAGAGAACACTTGACCCGAGTCTAGAGGGCAATCTTGTGTTGGACAGAGACGTTTGTAGAGGCAAGCATGGAAACAGCTCCGAGCTTAGACCTTATACTGTATATAGGTATATTGTTATAAATAGTTAATAAATACTTACTGTTAAACTATACAAGAGTCAGATACTTTTCGTGAAACCTACTAAACTACATTCAACATCTTACAACATGGTGGCAGCTATCAGAACAACCCAGAGCCTCATGGAAGTTGGGGAAAAAATTTAAAACCTGGAGGATTGAAAAAGCAGCATTCTGACCTGACGAAGAGCATCAGAAGGAAAAGCTCAGAAGGCGATTGCCAGAGAAAAGCTCCAAAGCAGGATTAAAAGCAGGAGGCAGAAATAAAACTCTATGCTACAGCAGAGGACTCAACTGAATCCCATGGAAGAAGAACTTCAACACCCAAAGAGTGCAGAGTCAGAAGACCTAGCAGAGGTGAGCTAAAAAACTTAAATTCTTGGCCAAAATGAGTTTAAAAAAGCTTTCAAGTCAGCAGCAGTCAGAATTGCCGTTTTCAAAATGCACTGTAGCAGCCTGAGTCTCAAGTCAGTGCCTGACTACATTGCGGCTGAGCTAGCTCTGATCGAAAAGAAATAATTAAACAAATAATCGGCAGTTTAAAAACCCAGCAAAAGCTGTAAATCAGTGGTTTCACAAACTGAAAATACTTAGATCTGTGGGGAAGACCCAGAAAGGTCGATCCAGAGAGTCTCTGCTGAAAAATTTAAAACACAGAATTCACGAATGCCATTATTGTGGGAGTCCACCAAAACCGACAAGTGCAGGAAAACTCATGGAGAAAAAGTGTACTGCAGTGCCTTCTTGGATTTCCTAACAGCATTTAAAACTATAGGAACTTTTAATTTTAAATGACCATGGAGCAAAAATCTACCTTACCAGACCAGACCATGAGTTTGGACTCATCCAAGGTCCAGACCAGTCACAAAATTGGGGAAGTTGGAGAAAGAGATTCCTTAGATTCATGTCTGTTTCAGGTCCAGACAAAAAGACAGAAGCTGAACAGGTTAACACAATGCTTTATTCATTAGGTCCAAAAGCCAACAATATAACAGCTAGACAAGGAATCAATGAATCCTCAGCAAAATTTGATGAAGTTTTAAAATAATTTGATACATATTTTAGTTTGAGCAGAAACAAGATCCTAGAAAGAGCAAAGTTTAACAAATGTGTCCAACAGCCAGGAGAACCTGTTGACTCCTTCATTAATGTGAGTATGGTGACCTGAAATTAGAGCTAACCAGGGACAGAATTGTTGTTGGAGTGGCAGACAATGCACTCTCAGGCACACTTCAAGCTAAGGAATATTTGACCCTTGAAAAGACCATTCAGATTGTCAGGCAATCTGAAATCTGTTTACAGTACAGATCCATCTTAAGGGCAAAGGCAAGCCAGGTACAGAGCAACCCCCACTGTCCAGCTAGTAAAACAGCAAAGGAGCAGGGACACTCCAGGGAAGCAAGACCTTAACTGACCACTAAAGGGCGGGTGATCATGCCAGCACTGTGGAGCCATGTGACCCCACAGGCATGATCTATGTAGGGCAGTCTCAGCACAGTGTTTCAATTGCAACTGCACGGGACACTTTGGAAAGCTATGCAAAGCTAACGCAACCAGGTGCACAGATGATCCCAAGATGATTCATGAGGTCGAGGTACCACACCAAGAGGAAACACAAGCATGCTTCTTGAGTAAGGTCAAATATCAGGGATTTTCATTTTGGAATGCGGACACCTTGGTTAATGGTCACCTCACAAACTTTTAACTGGACATGGGAACCAGTGTTATGGCCCTCGCGGACAAGGAACTGTGGAAGAGAGACCTCTGCCTATGAATGTCAGACACATCATTATGAGCCCGCAGGAATCTGACTTCTGGCTATAGCCATGATTCTGGAGCCATTAAGGTATGGCAGCAAACAAATCTTTGAAGTCATGTACATCATGATTAACCAGTCTTTTTCTCTTCTGAACAGAGATGTGTGTGTTGTCCTGAATCTTTTTAAAATGGCAGAAGACATCAATTACGTCAAATTGCAAATTCCCGAGAGCCCCAACAGAAAAGATACTCTCGACTGGGACTTCAGCTAAGAATTGTCTTCACTCTTTGCAGAAGCAGTTTGTCCATTTTCTTTGCAGTTGTCAGAAGCTCCTCTTTGGTCAGACCAGCCAAACACTCAGATGGTTACCATGACACCTTGAGTGGAAGACAGGCAAATGATGAAGCAGCAGCAAGAAGAGTCTCAACCTCCAGCTCCGACATCTGTTGGTAAGATACCTCAGAACACCACGACACAGGCACTGCAACCCCCGACCAGCACAACCATTAGCCAGACAATGGTGGATTAAAAGCAGCCATCATCCAACACAACACACTTCTGTGAGGCCAGGAAGCAAAACAATGAGAAAACTAAACCGCAAGGTGAGCCCTTTGATAAATCACACCTGCACAATAGGAAGAGACATCTTCCATCCCAACATGCTTCACGGCGAACCGCATGTAGGAAGATAAACAGAACGAGTACTATATATGAACTGCAAGTTCATTCTTCCTGTAAGAAATGGGTTAAATCAATGATCATCAGTAACATCAGATGGGGAGTTGAAAAGGAGTAGCTTAACTTCAAAGAATGAAACAAGAGAATTAAGATCAATGGACTAAATGCTAGAATGATCACATCCAAAACAACCTCCGATTCATCAAGGTTTACCCAGTACAACAGAGTCCACCATTCCTCCAAGTGTTGTAAAGAAAAGATCTGGAAGAATTATAGGGCCTCCAGACCACCTGTACCTATAAACACATAGATTTGAGGGGGGAGAAGGGGCAGTAGAAGTAATGTAACTATGTTGAGTAAACAGGAATGCATTGTAAATACATTCGATAAAGACTTGGGATGGGGGGGTGTAGTATAAGGGCCTGGCATAGAAAGGGTTAACATGGGAAGCGGGTACAGTACCATCCACACTGTGATGTAAAGGAACATTTGACCCTAGTCTAGAGGGCAGTCTTGTACTGGACAGAGACGTGTGTAGAGGCTAGCATGGAGACAGATTCTAGCTTAGACCTTATACCGTGTATATATATATAGTTACAAGTTAATAAACACTTATTGCTAAAGTATACAAGACTCAGAAACTCTTCGTGAGATCAGCCAAATTACACACAGCATCTTACAATATCATTGGAGGGTCAGAAATGGGTGTAAATAGTAGAAATTTTCTACTGTGATTAATTTGATCTGGGGGTGTGGCCTGTTTTGTGGGCTGGATCAGCTTTCAGTGATGTTTCTTCAACCAGTGCAAAAGATCTCAGGAATTCTGTCTGCACTGGACATGATTTACATTTGAAGTCTCACAATCTTTTGTGCTAGTTTGGCTGATTTCAGGCAAAGTATGCTGGAAAAACCAGCACAACCTGGCAGAAACTCTACCTCACTGTGTTCTTTTGATAAAATTACCCTGTGATCCTCTTTGACGCAACGTTGCTTGGATGGGTAAATTGTTGTGACGTCCACATTTTGCAACTTATGAAATCAAACTGTTCGGTTTGAAAGGTATCTGAATTGCCAGAATCTCAAATTCATTCAATTTAAATGTCTGGTCATGTAGTTGTACCAGTCTAGCCATCACTGCACACTTGTCTTTCTAGCAATTGTGTGGACGTCACATTGGCGCTGTTGCTATTGGAAGTAGCCTAAGGCAGGCTAAACTATTTCTGGGATCAAGAAAACAGTAAGATAGCCAATACAAATGCAGAGTTGAAAAGAAAGTTCCTTTTAGTTTTAAAGAATTACTATGTAATTCATAGCGACACTGCAAAACTTGAACCAAATAAACAAAAGAGCTTTTGTATTGTTCCATTTTTTTTTGTGAGGTTATTGTGTCAACTTCAGTGGTTGCTAGGCAATACTTAGTCAGACACTGCTCCCTTTCACAAGGCATTTCCCTGTCTCTAGCTCCCTTAAAATTATTGGCACCAGTGCTTGTTTTTCATCTAACAGATAAGACTGTTAGCAGTACTCTTCCACCTCGTTTGGCAATTGAATTAGATGATTTGTGCTGCAGCACAGAGGAAATCATAAACAAATAAATAAATAATAGAAACAAACCAATGAATGAAGCATGTAATTTAAGTTCATGTTACTGATGCTAGGTTATTGTAGGACTGCTAGGAAGCACTAGAAATCTGAAGTTCCTAGAAAAACAGAAAATACACAACAAATCCATCAGCTTCTGTAAACTGAAAAGGCAGGTTAATGTTGCACGTGTAACCTTCATCAGACTGAGTGGTTTTATTGTGTAATAGCCCTGTCATCTTTTGCATTTAGCTCAGTCGATAAACACACTGAGAAAGTGAATGTTAACATGTTTTTCCAAGTGAAAAACAATCTGAGTGCACAGAATGGTAACATTGTATTACATTGTTTCTATTTAGGATGGTATAGGACCTATTGGCCCTTAACTTCCGATCTCTGGGGCATAGTACCCGGTGGGTACCCCAAAGATGCGCTGGGGGCATGTCCCCCAACCCCGGAAGTCGCCAAGTAAGGATTGCAGGGCAATTGCCCGGGAAGCTCAAACTTCCATTTTCCTCTGGGCGTTTGCCCTGCACTGGGAACCACGTGAAACTCCGATTTAAACTGCAAACTTCGGATGGTTCCGACTGTGCTACAGCAATAGTTACCCAGAAAAATTTAGTAGAATTAAAAATACTTCTAACTTCTGGTTAACTATAGCACTGACCCATTCCCCAAACTTCCACAGGACCCCCGACTACCCTCCCACCCATGCAACTAATGTGAGTTGGAAATACACCACCGACTATATTGAATCGGATTGTTCTCTGGGCACCCAGCCTTGTCCTGAGAGCTAAACTCCTGGCAATCTCCACAATCTCTTCCCACTTGTACTGGAGGTATTGCTTGGAGGGCTTTCTGCCCTCTTGGGGGTGGGGAGGGAACAGAATCTCCCTTCTCCTGTCCGTCACCTGAATCAGGGCTTTCAAAGCTGCATTGAAGAACCTGGGGCATCCAACCTGCAGATCTTGAAGCTGTTTCTCGCCTCACAAGCATCGCCTCTTGGCTGCAGCCAGAGTGTATCTCCCCTTTAAGTGGTGCTTGCTGCCTTTAAGTTGTGTCAGAGTTGCCTGATATTAGGCCCCCCCAAACTGGCATGCAGCCAAGGAATAGGGTAGAGTTGGCTGCACGCTTGAATCATTTTAATGAATCCCAGCACAAATTTAATGTGGTGCCTGGGAACATGTGAACAGATGTGTGCAGCATGCAGTCTAACCCCTGCCCCCATTTTTGACGATCATCGAAATTCTAGGCTAATGTTCCTCAGTGGACTCTGGGATGATTTACATGTACCAATAAGACCAAGCCCAGTATAACTGGATCAAAGTACAAATTCCATTTCTGATGTAAAATGACCAGAACAAACTGTTCCACAGTCTGATTGCAGAAACCAGTATAGCTTCAGTAGATTGCAAAGGTCACACTTTCATGCAGATCAAACTATGATAGAGTTTTGAAGACAACATTTCTGTGAATTGATCTTGGATGATGAAGAAAATACAAAAGGACATTTAATACAATCGTGTTAGTGTCCCAGCTAAAAAATACTTTTGCTTATTATGGGAAAAAGTGATCAATTATTAACACACATGAAACGAAATAGTGCACAGAAATACTTGTCTATGGTGACCTATTGTGCACTTGTCAGACGACAAAATTAAACACATTCATAGCAGTAGCAGGCATGACTCACCATAAGTTGTTGACTACTGTTGACAGTCAAAGAAAGTCGAATGAAAATGGTTCACTCCAGTTTGCAAACTCATGGAGCTGAATTTTCACCAATGAGGATGGAAACAGGAGCCGGCTCTGTTTTTAGGTCAGGAACACAACTCCGGTGGGAGCCTGATTAAAATTCAGATTTACACAGGGATGAGCCTTTAATTGATATGGAGCTGGGTTGCTTGCCCACCTGGAGCAAGTGTGAACAAGAATGGAGATGGGTTAGAGAAGGCGTGTAGTACATTTTGGTAGGAAGAACAGGGAGGTCACTTATTACTTGGAAGTTGAGAGTCCAGGTGAGATAGAGGAACAGAGGGATCTTGGAGTACAAATATAATAAACACTAAAAGTTGCACCATAGGTTAGTAAGGCCATAAAATAAAAAAAACACACCAAGCACTGGGCTTTATTTCTAGAGGGATAGAATTGAAAAGTAGGGAAGTTTTGCTAAACCTGTATCAAACCATGGTTAGGCCACACTTAGAGTACTGACTGAAGTTCTGGTTGTCATATTGTGAAAAGGATATAGAGGGACTGGAAAGGGTGCAGAGAAGGTTTACAAGGATGATACCAGAAATGTGTGGGTTTACATATCAGGAAAGGATTGACAGGCTGGGTCCCTTTTCTTTTGAGAAAAGATGGCTGAAGGGGTGACCTGTCAGAGGTCTTTAAAATCATGAAAGGTTTTGATGGTGTGCATACAGAGACAATTATTCCTCTTGTGGGGAGGAGCATAACTAGAGGTCATCAATATAAGATAATCGCCATGTGAATCCAGCGATCGAGGTGAAACCCAATTCCCTCTATCCCTGTGAGGTCGCGTCTATCATTAAATGAATGTGCTGCCCAGCTCTGGCAAAGAGGGCATCAGTGACCAGCGAGATGGTGTGGTGTGCAGTCATTTTGAGATGCCACTAAGGTCTGCAGTTGATCCTCAGAGGGAGGCAAAAATGAAGAAGTTTGAGTCCACAGTGACTTTGACGGGCGCTGGCAGGGCATGGTGACCATTGCTGTGAGGTGCATGTGAGAGGTTTTCTACAATGAAGTCACGTATCTGTGACCATCTGCTTGGAGAGTCGCTGTCTCCCACAGCACTAGTTCCTCGATATTCTCCAGATAGCTCCAACTTCGTGGTCGATCCTATGTTGAGTGTTTGGCGTCCATTCTCTTCCTGCCCTTCTTTCCTCTCCCAGGCCCTCCTGATGCCCGAGGTTCTGCCCTTCCTGCAAAGGGTGTTGCCCCTCATCACCATTGGGGCCCAAAATCTGACAGTCATGCCCTCATTGCCAATTGGAGCCTTCCTTCTGGGCACTTGGTTGCCCATTTGGCAGCCTTGCCCCATGCTCTCCTGCCCTGCTGATACCAGGAGGTGCCAATTATGTTCAAAGCATAGGCACTAGGTGCCCACTCTCCCTGCCACCTGTACAGCACCAAGGGCGCCCCTGTACCAAGTGCCCAGACCCTCTTTGCCCCATTGAGATCCCCTTATTGGGCTGTGTTTTGCCCTTGGGGTAGCCATGACTGGCTCATCACTGTGTACTCACTTCCCCTTAGTTGTTCTGAAGCTGACAGCTTCTATAATCTGTCTGCCCTTTTAAATATCCTGCTCTTTCGCTTCCATGAGTTCTTAAAGAGCTTTTCAACTGTGTTAATTGGCCTTAATAGGCCAATTAATGTCCGGTCCTTCCTTGCACTGGTGATCATTGCCGGCAGCGGGATCGGCATCTTGAAACTGGGACTGTCCCTGGCACTGGTATTTTCGGGGACGCTTCAACTCCATTCCCACCTTTGGGGGACCCAGTAAATTCAGCCCCCTAATATGTCGTGAAAAATTCTTTAAAAAGAACTAATTTTCATCGAAAGCCTGAGAAAAAGGTCATGTTTCATTTATGGTTGTGTGATTTCTTCCCCAAAGTAAGTTGTGGCCTTGTCACAGAGAGCCAATTCTTAACAATTTGGAACAGTTCATTCTGGAAAATCTGTCCATACGTGTATTTCTAATTCCAACAAATTCACCTTGAACTGTTCATCTCCATATAGTTATTTTTCCAATTATCTTAAACCCCCTGTGTCCTCTGCTCACTGACCCTCCTACCAGTGGAAACAGTTTCTTCCTATTTACTCTATGACAATCTTTCATAATTTTAAATGCCTCTATTAAAACTTTAGTCAGCATTCTCTGCTTGAAAGAGAACAATCCCAGCTTTGCTAGTTTCTTCATATAACTGGACTCTCTTAACCCTGCCACCATTCTAGTAAATTCTCCTCTGAATCCCCTGCAAGCCTTGACATCCTTCATAAAGTGTGGTGCCCAGAATTGAGCACAATACTCACTTGGTAGGGCTGAGATAAAGCTTAGCTTCCTAGCTTTTGTATTCTATACCTCTTATTTACAAACCCAAGGACCCCATATGCTACTTTAAACAGCTTTATGTACTTAAAAACAAAAAGCTAAAAGCTACTGCGGATGCTGGAAATCCAAAACAAAAACAGAATTACCTGGAAAAACTCAGCAGGTCTGGCAGCATCGGCGGAGAAGAAATCAGTTAACGTTTCGAGCCTTCATGGCCCTTCGGGTTCTGCCGAAGGGCCATGAAGGCTCGAAACGTTAACTGATTTCTTCTCCGCCGATGCTGCCAGACCTGCTGAGTTTTTCCAGGTAATTCTGTTTTAGCTTTATGTACTTGTTCAGCCACCTTCAGACATATTAAATCAGATGGAGGGAGTTGCTGCTGGCATTTGCAGTGTGGTTGAGGTTTTGGTAAATTTGGTGGCAAGTGAGGTGAATTAAAGATTTGAGCTAATTGTGGAGTGGATGTGAGTGATTACTTGAGGTGTTAGTGATATGGAGGGTGTGTAGGAATGCAAATGAGCCAAGAGTGAGGGTTGGAGAAATAGAATAAATCTGTGTCAGATGAACTGAGGTTGACCTTATTGACTTGGTGACTGTTATCACTTCAGGATATGCTGCTCGTATTGAAGCTATGCTGTTGATAGTGAAGATGTGTGCTTTGAAGGGATTTAGGTGAGTAACTGTGTGTACAATTGAATAGTGTAGAAATGAAGTATGGGAGAAGTTTGCCACGCAGCTCAGTTTAAAGTTCTGTTTACAAAAGGAAAATGATGATATATTTAAATTAAAAATTACTGCTGAAAGAATTATGCTTTTATTGCCTTGGTAATTTGGAAGAGCTCAAACCTGCAAGCTTGTGTCCATATCAGTGTATAAATGTGTACTGCTGTTAGTTACATGCTGATGGGCTATTTTTGTGAGACTGAATGATCTATTGTGATGCACCATAGCCTCTGATCATTTGGTGAAAAGCAATAGGGGTGTCAATGTTTGTGGGTGTGCGCAGTGGAGTAGTTGTAATTGGAATTGAAGGTGCCAGCTTTTAGGTTTATAGGATCCTTTGAGGGAGAAATTTGCTCACTTAACACTGCTGCTAGTAGTGCTATGCAGTCTTATGGTGATTCCTGATGGGGGTGGGGGTTGCAATGCTGTGGGTTGTAAAGGTAGTGACCTGTGTGACATTTTTCCTTGATAACATTGAAGAACGGCACATGGACCACTCAAGTAGTGGCTCCTAGCACTGTCTGCCCCAGTGAATTGACATAAGTCTGTGTAGCATCTCACATAAAAGAATTTCTCCCCCTGTACCTTTAGTATGTTTTTGGACTCCAACATTGAGATATCTGTTTAATCCTAACCCTAACCCTTTATTCGTCAAATCATTGATGCAACCAATTATATGCTGTGGCTGTGACACTTGCACCAAAAGGAATTTGTCCAACAGACTTATTGGGTATCGTTAGGGTGTTGCCTTGACTGCTTAAGCTAACCCGAACAAGACTAGATTGTAGTCCTTCAGAAATCTAGATGCCCTAGCTAGGGATGGTTATATTTCCTTCACATTATATCATGACATCATCACATCCTAGCTACCTCTAATAAACACATAAACATGTTGTGCCTGTTATGTAACCACATCAAGTGATGTTCCCTTAGCACATTTTGTCATACCATCAATCTCTTCATTCATCGTTCTTTCTACAAGAGTAACCCAATCTGTCAGACATAGCCTTCACTTTCTTATCTCTTTCTGATATATTCTACAAGAAGCTCTGTTCATGCTTTTCACTCCCTATTCAATACCAGACAACCTGGCACCATTCCCATTCATTAACATTCCTTTCCCATCACTTCATACAAGCTATTATTGAGTCCTGCCTGTCACTACCATCAGCCACTAGCCTCATCCTGGTTAACTGCTACAACTACAACAACAATTGGTATAAGTTATATCATACTTATAGCAATATGTGTCTACTACACGGGCTGCTTGTGTGAGTTTGGAATGTCCTGTTTTTTGCTATTTTATTGAGGTTCTGAGTGCTCTTTTACAGCATCCATTGGTGGCCTTGCAGGTGAATGGATTGGTTCTGAAGACCATTTTCCAAGTTACAGGATCTGGATGTGTTAGTGACAGGGATCTTTGCTGTCAGCCACTGCAGCTCTGTGCGCATTTGGAGTTGGAACCTCCTTGTGTGAGTCTGAATGTTTAAAATTTGAGGCTGAGGTCAAGGTTGGAAACAGGAGGAAGGAAGTGGTGGACAGGTGGAGATTTCAGCAGCAATGATAGTGTTAGTGTAATTCTGCTGCCCCTATCCTACATTGCACCAAGTCCCCTTCACCCATCACCCCTATGCTTTTTAGCCTACACTGTCCAGCAACATCTCAGATTTAAAATTCTCATCCTTGAGTTCAAATTCCTCCATGTTCTTGCCTCTTCCTATCTCTGTAACCTCGTCCAACCTTACAATTGTCTAAGATCTTTAGGCTTCTCTAATTCTGGCCGCTTGTGTATCCCTGATTTTCTTTGTCACAACATTAATGACTGTGCCTCAATGGTCTAGGTACCAAGCACTAAAATTCCCTCCCTAATCCTCACAGCCCCTCTACCTCCCTTTGAAACCTAATTCTATGACCAAGCTTTTGGTCACCTGTCCTGATAATGCTCCTGTGAAGCATTTTGGGACCTTTTTTATTATGTTAAAGGTTCTAGAGTAACCCACATTGTTGTTGTCATAAGTGCGTGAGCTTGGTAATTGTTCATCAGGCTTCAGAGTAGTGGTTTTTGCTACGCTTTGGCTTACTGTGTCAGGGTGGTTTCAGTGGACTATACAATTCAAGCTCTTCCAACACTACTTCTCAGAATAGTGCAACTGACACCTCTACAGTAAAGTCTGTGCTTGCCATTAGCTGAAACATGACCTTAGGTGCAAAATAATTTGAGAGGTAGTGTATTTGGAATGAACAATACTTTCCTTATATTGCAGATAAAAATCCCTGGATGTAGTGAAAAACACCTCATATGCTCAGATTCTCTTTGATAGGAGCAGATAATGGAAAATAAATCAGGCTTATTAACTAAAGTCTCCCAACAGTCCAGTTCATGCAACAGATTAAAATTAAGAGAAACATTTTTCACATGTTAAATATGAGTTGTTGGGTCTTATAAATTGATACTGTGTGATATGAAGAATGGATGTAACAGTTCTGGCTCTTGCACTCTAGCTTAAGCTGATCTCTTCTGTTCCACTGTCACTCTACCCTGATTCCACATGAATAGAATGAACCTACACTTCACTTTGCACCAGCAATTTTAAACAAACTGTGAAAGTCAAAGGGAAAAAAATGTTAAAAGTTAATATTTCAAATTTATCCAACTTTGCTGTACCAATAACCAAGTTACCTTTCACACATCTTGGAGGCATCAACTCGGTTTAGAAAACATTGGTCCACCCAGTGATCTTGCTGAACTTAAGCTGCTTACCATTCAATTTTCTAAAGTTGTAAAATGTACTAAGGAGTTCAACAATGTTTCTTTTAATTTACTGTAACCAAAATGGTAATTATACAGCATAATAGAATACATTGGTGCTTAATATTACATTAAGTGCTGCCTGAATCTCCAATGTTTGGTTTAGAATTTCTTTAATAATCTCATGATCTTGTGAATCTTCACACACCAGTGCTTTCAAGCTAGCATCATTTTGTATCATCTCATTAACCTTTTGATCAATTATTTTTATTCAGCACAGTGACAAAGACATAAAAGGCTTAATACATTTTGAACACTCAGGCCTGGAAGTTCAAGCATTCTGAAATATCCTATTACTTGGCGATTCTCAAATTACTATTTTACATAAGAAATTAATTCCGCCTGACTGGACAAAAAGCATGCTGTACAGTGGAGTAGAAAATGAAAGACCATTGGGACAGATATTTCAATCTCTTCAGCCACAGTCAGGTTTCTAAGATACTGAGATGTCAGGAGATTGCTTGTAAAAAAGAAAGACTCAACCTTAATTTTTTGTGTTTATCATAGCTCAACTCAACTCTGAATTTTGATTGGTTGTTAAAGTTCTCCATAATAGGCTGCATTACAGAATAGAGTTGAATCAAATTGTTTGCCAAGACTTTGACCCTAGTTGACTTTTACTGCAATACTGAGGGAATGCTACATTGTCAGGGGTGCCATTTTTGAATGTGATGTTTCACTGAGGCTCCATCTGTCAGCTCAGATGAACTCTAAGAACATAAGGAATAAGAGCAGGAATAGGTCATGTGGCCTCATGATCCTACTCCTTCATTCAATAAGTACATCGCTGATCTTGGACCTCAATTCCACTTTCCTGCCCAATTCCCATGTCCTTCGATTCCCTGAGAGGACAAGAATCTACAGATCTCAATTTTGAGTAAGGATTCACAGGACTCTGGGGTAGAGAATTCCAAAGATTCACAGTACCTCTGAGGGAAGAAGTTGCTCTTCATTTCAGCCTTAAATGATCTTCCTGAAACTTTGTACCCTAGCTTTAGATTCTCTAGTCAGGAGAGAAAGTCACTCATACAAATATATGAATTAAGAGCAGGAGTAGGCCTTCGGACCCTTCAAGCCTGCTCTGCCATTTGATAAGACCATGGCTGATTGAGCCTCAACTCTACCTTCCCATCTACCCGTATAACCTTGTTAATCAAGAATCTATCTAACTCAGCCTTAAAATTGATAATGAAGAATTCAATACTTTAATGGCGGGATTTGTGGATTTTAGCCGATTAACACACTCTTACACATTTTCCTGGTATACTTTATTCTTCAAAATAAATCAGATATAAGATTTTATAAATAAGTTGTCCAAAACATTGCCTGAAAGTTTAGCTATGGATTATTCTGTGAGTTAATCTGATTTACCAATATCCTACCCATGTTGGATATCTGGATGATTCTGCATGTCAGAAAATCTGGGTTAATGGACATCAAGTTGAAAGGTTTCCTTCAGGCTATCCAAACATTTTATGTCACTCTGGGTAAATTCCTAAAATGTGTCAAATAGATCTGGGGGATGAGGAATACTTATTAAAGAAGTAGTAGTTGTAAAAATACTGCCCTCCAACTTCAATTCTAACACCCTCCCCCTGGCCGCTGCCTACTCTGTCGCTCGCAATGACGTCATGGAGCAAAACACCAGAACTGTTCATGCATGACGTTGACAACAAACACAGGCCATTCTCCTACTTATCTTTGTGTCATCAGCAAATTTAGCAACCATACATTCGGTCTCTTCATCCAAGTCATTTATATAGATTGTAAATAGTTGAGGCCCAGCACTGATTCCTGTGATACTGCACTGGTTACAGCTTGCCAACCCAAAAGTGATCAATTATCCCTGCTCTCTGCTTCAAGCCTGCTCTGCCATTTGATAAGACCATGGCTGATTGAGCCTCAACTCTACCTTCCCATCTACCCCTATAACCTTTGATGCCCTTGTTAATCAAGAATCTATGTAGCTCAGCCTTAAAATTGATAATGAAGAATTCAATACTTTAATGGCGGGATTTGTGGATTTTAGCCGATTAACACACTCTTACACATTTTCCCGGTGTACTTTATTCTTCAACATAAATCAGATATAAGATTTTATAAATTAGTTGTCCAAAACATTGACTGAAAGTTTAGCTATGGATTAATCAATCTCTATCCATACTAATATGTTATACCCGCACCACAAGCTCTTGTATTGTGTAGTAACCCTTGATGTGGCACCTTATGAAATGCCTTTTGGAAATCCAAGTGTATCACATCTACAGGTTCCCCTTTATCCACATTGCTTATTATTTCCTCAAAGAACTCTGATAAATTAGTCAAATTTGCTTTCCCTTTCACAAGGTCATGTTGACTCTGCCTGATTGCATTAAGATTTTCTAAGTGCCCTGCTATAGCCTCCTTAATAATAAATTCTAGCATTTTCCCTATGATAGATATAACTGGCCTGTAGTTTCCTGGCTTTCTGTCTCCCTCCTTTCTTGAATAGAGGAGTCACATTCGTTATTTTCCAATCTGATGGGATTTTTCCAGAATCGATGGAATTTTGAAAAATTACAACCAATGCATCTATTATCTCAGCAGCCACTTCTTTTAAGACCCAAGGATACAAGCCATCAGGTCTTGGGGGCTTGTCAGCCTTTCGTTCTAATAATTTTCTCAGTACCCTTTCCCTGCTGATTGCAATTATTTTAAGTTCCTCCTTCCCTTTCACCCCTTGATTTACAAGTATTTCTGGGATGTTATTTGTGTATTCTACAGTGAAGACAGACACAAAATATCTGTTCGGTGATGCTCAGTGTCAAGTTCCCTCAGGGTTGTATATTTTTAAATGGCATCACATTTCATTCTTTTAAACTCCAGATAATTGGCCCATTCAACTCAACCACTCATCATAGGACAACTGTTTCATTTCAGGAATCAATCTAGTGAAACTTTGCTGCATCACCTCCAAGGCAATTAAGAAGGAGCTCCAGGATTTTGACCCAGCAACAGTGAAGGAACAATGATAAATTTCCAAGTCAGGATGGTGAGTGACTTGGAGGGGAACTTCCAGGTGGTGGTGTTTCCATCTATCTGCTGCCCTTGTGCTTCTAGGTGGTAGTGGTCGTGGGTTTGGAAGGTGCTGTCTAAGGAGCCTTGGTGAATTCCTGCAGTGCATCTTGTAGATGGAACACACTGCTGCTACTGTGCATCGATGGTGGAGGGATTGAATGTTTATGGATGTGGTGCCCAATCAAGCGGGCTGCTTTGTCCTGGACGGTGTCCAGCTTCTTGAGTGTTGTTGGAGCTGCACTTATCCAGGCAAGTGGGGAGTATTCCATCACACTCCTGACTTGTGCCTTGTAAATGATGGACAAGCTTTGGGGAGTCAGGAGGTGAGTTACTCGTCGTATGATTCCTAGCCTCTGACCTGCTCTTGTAGCCACAGTATATATGGCTAGTCCAGTTCAGTTTCTGGTCAATGGTAACTCACAGGTTGTTGATAGTGGGGGATTCAGTGATGGTAATGCCATTGAACGTCAAGGGGCGATGGTTGGATTCTCTCTTGTTGGAGATGGTCATTGCTTGACACTTGTGTGGTGCGAATGTTCCTTGCCATTTGTCAGTCCAAGCCTGGGTATTCTCCAGGTCTTGCTGCATTTGGGCATGGACTCCTCAGTATCTGAGGGGTTGTGAATGGTGCTGAACATTGTGTAATCATCAGTGGGGATGTTCGCTGATGGATGGGAACACCATCTCCTGGAAGTTCCCCTCTAAGTCACTCACTATCCTGACTTAGAAATATATCGCTATTCCTTCACTGTCGCTGGGTCAAAATCCTGCAACTCCCTTCGTAACAGCATTGTGGGCGTACCTACACCACATGGACTGCAGCAGTTCAAGAAGGCAGCTCACCACCACTCTCTCAAGGGCAACCAAGGATGGGCAATAAATGCCCAGCCAGCAAAGCCCACATACCATAAATGAATTTTTAAAAAATTATGTCCTTCCATAGGTAATAAGTCCAAAGTTGTGCACAGTGCTCCAGGTGTGGTCTTACCAAAGTTCTAACAGTTGTAGCAAGATTTCTTTATTCTTATACCCCAAAGCCCTTACAAAAAAGGCCAAATTGCTATTTCCTTCCCAATTGCTTGCTGTACCTGCATGTTAACATTCTGAGTCACTTGTATGAAGACAGTCAAATCTCTCTGAACACTTATGTTTAAAAGTTTTCATCATTTAAAACTATCCTGACTTTCTATTCTTCCTACTACAGTGAATAACCTCTTATTATACTCCATCTGCCACATTAGTGTCCACTCACTTAACCTGTCTTTGGGGATATCTTAGTGTCTTGACTGATATTGTCCTTTCCACAATACCAAGAATATATCATTTATCTCATACAAAAGCTAAGTACTGCTGATGCTGAAAATACTGAAAATGCTCAGCTGGTTTGGCTGTATCTCGGGAGAGAGAAACAGAGTTAATGGCTGAATTTTTGTTCTGACATTAAGGCTGGGTTTTTCTGTGCCCGCTGGTGTCGGGTGTGTTCGGTGGCGTGAGTGGACAATATGGTGCAATTGGTTTCACGACGGCATGAAACCAGTTTGTGATTGTCCGCTCGGCCCGCCATCATTTCCTACCATTGGATGTTGGGGACCTCATTGCAATACATCTGCATATCATTATTAGGTCTGCCTGCTGGAACCATCTCCCCCACTCAGCCCCACTGGATCATCCACCCACACCAATGAGAAAGCACGCCAATGTGTTTCACAACAACATATAAAAGGCGCGCACTTGGCAGGCTGCACATTTAGAGGAACTTGGAGGTGAGTGCACAATAACGTTGTGCAGCGCTCACCAGGGTCGCCATTTGGACTTCAAGCTTGAGGCACGTTGTGGGGTGTTGGGCAAGGGAAGCTCTGCGCTTGAGGTGACTTGGTGGGGGGGGGGGCAAGTGCAGTCATGTGGTTGAGGTGACTTGGGAGAGACGGGGTGTGCAAGGGCAGCTCTATGGATGAGGTGACTTGGGGGGGTGGGGGGGTGGGGGGGGTGCTAGGGCTGCCCAGTGATTGACTGTAGCACACAAGCATTCCGGGTGGTGGGTAGGGTGGGTGAGGGAAGCGGCCACGCGTTAGGGACAACTGATATAAAGTGACCATTCCTCTGCAACGGAGACAGTTCAGGCGCAGCCATTAATATGATTGGAGCTTCTAGCTTATCTGCCCACACAAGCAATGCAGAGGCATCAAAGTACCACCAAGTGCTCCAGAGTTTTTCACCCACCCGGCACAGACTGCAAAGTAATGAGCTTTTTAGTGGGCTGGAGAGCAGTTGGACGACTGTGCACGTTGTACAATCTCCTTGCTAAAGCTGGCCGTGGAGCAGTCACTGGTGGAGGCGTTCACAGCCTCTTGCAATGACAGCATCCCAGTTTGGAACAGTCTCCCCATGGTTCAAGCTAACAGTGCAGCCTTGCAGTGTGGGTTAGGAGAAAGCTTGCTCCTGAGCTGAGAGCACAGCATGCAGTCCAATGGGTAAAACTGCTGCCAATCGGTCAGGTGGAGTGGGGCGGAGATGGGTGGGGTTTTGGGCAGCAATGCAGCACACTAAACTCTGGCCATCCAAGTGGTGGCCAGCACTCTCTGCGATGCATTAAGGGGCCTTCACACGTAACCAAGACAGGTTCTTAGTACACCCATGCTAACCCACGTGTCTCTCTCTCATCCTGCAGGAAGAGTACATCAGGATCATGGAGCCTGGTTAACTAGCTGAATGCCTCGTGGTGTACAGAGAGCAAAGACGTTGGAGGAGAGAGCGACAGAGGCACCTGACTGCGCAGAGGGAGGAGCAGCTCCCCCAGGAAGAGGAGCGGCTGGGGCTGCTGCACATGCCGCCAAAGAGCCACAGTGAGCTGTCACAGGCTGGCGCTTAGCAACACCCAGAGTCTATAGATGCCGCCTTTCATTCCTACACATGGCCAAGAACCAGCATCATCAAAGACTGCGCATGTCCAGGGAACTGGTTGGTCACATCTGCCACCTTCTGCAGGATTTGGCACCACGGGGACATGAAGGGCATCCACTGCCAGTGGCCATGAAAGTGACCACGGCACTCAATTTTTACACCAGTGGCTCCTTTCAGGGCTCCACAGGTGACCTCTGTGGGATATCACAAGCCTCCATCCACAAATGCATCCATGAGGTCATGGATGCCATCTTCACGAGGGCACACAACTTTCTGCATTTCACCCGGGACCAGGACAGCCAGGATGCAAGAGCGATTGGATTTGCCCAGATCTCGGGTTTCCCACAGGTGCAGGGTGCAATTGACTGCACTCACATGGCGCTCAGGTCTCCATCACAACACGCGGTCAACTATGTCAACTGCAAGGGCTTCCATTTGCTGAATGTGCAGCTGATGTGCGACTACCAGAAATGCATCCTGCAGGTCTACGCACGGTTTTCAGGGAGTGTGCATGACTCCTACATTCTCAATTGGTCACAGAACCCTGACGTATTCCAAGGTCCACAGAAGCTGCAGGGATGGCTCCTCAGGGACAAGGGCTACCCGCAGGAGAAGTAGCTAATTACACCCATGCAGCAGCCTCAGACTGCAGCAGAGCGAAGGTATAGTCACAGAATCACAGAATCTTAACCACATAGAAGGAGGCCATTTGGCCCATCGTGTCTGAACCGACTCTCCAAATGAGCATTATGACCTAGTGCCATTGCCCTGCCTTTTCCCCACACACCTGCACATTGTTTCTGTTCAAATAATCATCTAATGCCCTCGTGAATGCCTTGATTGAATCTGCCTCTACCACACTTCCAGGCAGTGCATTCCACACTCGAATCACTGGTTGTGTGAAAAAGTCTTTTCTCACATCACATTTACTTCTTTTGCAAATCACTTTAAATCTGTGCCCTCTCATTCTTGATCCTTTTATGAGCGGTAACAGTTTCTCCCTATCTATTCTGCCTGGCCCCCTCATGATTTTGAACATCTCTATAAATCTCTTCTTAGCCTTCTTCTCTCCAAGAAGAACAGTCCCAACCTCTCCAATTTATCCTCATAGCTGAAGTTTCTCACCCCTGGAACCATTCTTGCAAACCTCTTCTGCACTCTCTCCAATGTGTTCACATTCTTCCTATAATATGGTGCCCAGAACTGTAAACAATACTCCAGCTGAGGTCTAACGAGGGTCTTATATAAATTTGGCATAACCTCCCTGCTCTTCTACTCTATGCACCTATTAATAAAGCCCAGGATACTATATGCTTTATTAACTGCTCTCTCCACCAATCCTGCCACCTTCAATGATCTATGCATATATACACCCAAGTCTTTCTGCTTCTGCACCCCATTCAAAATTTCACCCCTTATTTTATATTGTCTGTCCATGTTCTTCCTACCAAAATGCATCACCTCACACTTCTCCACATTGAACTTCATCTGCCACCTATCTGCCCACTCCACCAACTTATCTATGTCCTCTTGAAGTTCCACACCATCCTCGGAGTTCACAATACTCTAAAACTTTGAAACTGTCCCCTGCACACAAAGATCTAGATCATTAATATATATCAGGAAAAGCAAAGGTCCCAATACCGACCCCTGGGGAACTCCTCTACAAACCTTCCTCCAGCCGAAAAATATCCATTGACCATTACTCTCTGCTTCCTATTTTTCAGCCAATTTTGTTTCCACGTTGCTACTGTCCCTTTTATTCCATGAGCAATAGCTTCTCTCACAAGTCTGTTGTGTGGCACTGTGTCAAATGGCTTTTCAAAGTCCATGTACACCATATCAACAGCATTACCCTGATTGCTCTTTCCTGTTACCTCTTCAAAAAATTCCAGCAAGTTAGTTAAACACGATTTCCCCTTTAGAAATCCATGCTGGCTTTTCCTTATCAACCCATATTTTTCCATGTGACTACTAATTCTATCCTGAATAATTGTTTCTAGAATCTTGCCCACCACTGAAGTTAAACTGACTGGTCTGTAATTGCTGGGCTTATCCTTACGACCTTTTTTGAACAAGAATGTAATGTTTGCAACTCATTAATGAGGCTCATGCGGCAACTCGCAACTTGGTGGAGCAAACCATTGGGATGCTGAAAATGAGGTTCCAGTTCCTGAACTGGTCTGGTGGAGCCCTGGAATACAGTCCACAGAGGATGTCATGCATTGTCGTCACCTGCTGTGCCCTTTACAGTCTGGTGCTGCAACGGGAAGAGGAGCTGACTGAGGAGGAGATGGAGGAACTGGGGGTCTCCTCATATGAGGGGGAGTCCGATGGGGATGAGGGTGAGGAGGTCCTCGAAGTCAGCAATGATGGGGATGAGGCCTTCGCACTGGCTAGATGAGGCAGGCACGCTTGGAAGGCCCTCACCGCTACTAGATTTGTAGAGGACGATGATAACATGCAGTGAGGTGACCCCATAATTCCTCACATTGCATCTGGCTTGTGGCAGCATGCTTACCCATAGTGATGAGGCTCCTGGAGACGCAGTGGAGACCCTAATAGTCGCTCGACTGCAGGAGGATGATGATGACGTGCAGTGAGGACACTCCATAGATCTTCACATAGCCCCTGAGAATGTCTGACTCCTGTCTGGCCTAGGGCAGCTCGCTTGCGCTCTGTGATCAGGGTCATATCATAAGAGACGCAGCTATGAAACTTTAGAAGCGCCTGATTCTTTGTCTGCCTTCAGCACATGACCCCTTCAGGAGCACAGTGTCACTGGTCACAGATGCTGAAGAGATGGGGACCAGCCCCATCTTAAAGGTGCTGAGAGCACACAGAGAGAATGACGGAACTCTGTGACTCCTACCCACGACATTCTGGCAGCAATGACAAGCACCACCGATGTGCAGGCATCAGTGATGTGTCCAGGGAGTGTTTAAGCTGGACCATCACTTTGGTCTGAAGGCTGCATAAAGCACAGGGAAGAGACCCTGGACTGAGACACCTGCCTTTATCTTGTGCAGAAAGGTTTCACATCTGAATGACATGAACACTGCTCATCAGAACAAGGAGCTATAACCAGGGAGACATTCTTGGGAGTTTATTGACAATGGTGAACAGTATGCACAAGTGATTAATATCTGTGCCCAGGCTGTCCAACTACAGCTTCTTAACTTTCCTCCTGCTGCTATGTCCTGGTGCTCCCCGGACATCCACAGCGGAGGTGGAGGCAGCCTGCTGACTGCTTTGCCCTGTCTGTGATGACCTTGGTGGGTGTTCTCTGGAGGACTGAGACCTGGAGGGCCCCGGCCTGCTTTTGGGATCCTGCTGTGTGGCAGTGGTGCCCTCCTCGACCTGTGGAGCTGGAGCTGCTGAGGTCACAGGAAGAGGGGTTTTGGATGGACCGGACACTCCTGGAGTCACCTGGATGGATGGCCCTGGGGGGGACACCTGCTGATCCTCCTCTCTATGGGTGCCCGAGGGCCCCAGATTGACTCCTTGAGTAGAAGAGGAAGTTGGAGTGAGATCGAGCTGCCCCGCACCCCTCTCGCGTACATACTGTTGGAGGCCAACTAAGGCATCAGCGATGGAGTTTAGCCCGTGCAGCAATGCAGGAGCAACGTCTGGACCAAGGTCTCCATGGTGGCCATCATCCTACCAGTGTTGACCTCGGTGCTTTGGCATGCCGGCGCTATCACCTCAGAGTGAAGGCGGACGGACTCCTCCATCATACGTTGCAATCTGAGGAGTGCAGTGGACATCCCTCCCTGATGTTCCCGAGCTTGCCTTTGCAGCTCCAGCAACTGTGACATGACCGAGTCCAGAGGCTCGTCATCTGACTCAGACTCAGCAAATTTCTGGCCTCCAGCAGTCAGAGTGCCAGACACCTGGGAAGTCCCTGCCGCTGTCTGCTGTGGATCAGACAGTGCGATGTGCAACCAGATTGTGATCCTGGGGCTATTCTAAAGCTAGGTCCCACCAAGCTGTGTGTCTCTGCACTGGTAGAGGATGTGGGTGAACGCTGTGACAGGACTTCATGGAGGATGTCTTCAGATTCCTATTTCAGAGGTTTCTTCAGAGCTTGATTGGAGGCCCTGGGTCATGGACTCTCTTGGCAGTTTCCCAGTTGTGCCTCCGGAAGTAAGGGGAGGTAATTAATGGATGGCAGTGGCCTATGAAACTGGACACATCACTCACAGCATGGTTGTCTGATGGATGTTGCACTAATGGATCCTCAGCGCCGACCTCACCGTCAGCACAGGAATGGTCCAGATCCTCGCTGGCCAGCTGGATGGTTCTGTTTTCAAGGTCCATGAGGACCTTGATTTCAGGCATTCCTCCACCAGTCTGCGACCTCTCCCTGTTGTTGTGTGCCAGCTTGCCCTGCATGAATAGAGATGGATAGAATGTAAGCAGGATGCCTGCCAGGCCAGATGATTATGCCTAGCACGTGCGGGTGGTGAGTGGTCCCATGGACAGGATGAGGACAATGAAGGTGTGTATGAGAGAGTGAATGGTGATATCCCTTGAACCGGCAGTGAGTGAGATCACTTTGGATGTGTGATGGGTTTGTGAGTGTGTGATTTGAGAGTGTTGAGAAGAGTGACTTAACCTGGCTGAACAGAGATCATCATTCATCCTTTTTCTGCACTGGGTAGCTGTCCTCTTTTGAAGGGTGTTGGTGCTGACCATAGCTGCCACCACCTCCCAAGCCTGGTTGGTCATGTCATTGCTCATCCTGCGGCCAGAGCGGGGATAGAGGACATTGTGACAGGCTTCCATGGCATCCAAAAGGCGTTCCAGTGACACGTCACTAAATCTGGGGGCTGCAGTCTTTTTGCCTTTCGTGAACATCCTCCCTGTAGCAGTTATGGGCTGGAAGCACTGAGATGTGTGCGTGTGGCTGGACTATAAATATGGTGTCCGGTGTGATTAAGCGGCGAGGTGATGGTGTGGCGGGTGAATGAGAGCCCACCTGCCATGGAAACGGCGTGTTTCCCGGGAATATATAAGGAGTGCGATGGGTTTGGGGTGATATGATGTGAAAACCCGCTATCGCATCCAGTGTATAAAACATCGTTTTAGCAGCCCGCTACTGCATTAGCGCAAAGCTGGGACAATTCCGCCCCCAGTGTACTTCTGGGTCCCGACCCTTGTGTTTTGTCAGTGCCTGATGCCCAATGTGATTTTTCACAAGCATGTTAATTAGTGGCCAGGATACATACTCCATCCAATTAAAGATCACAAGACTGGAGGACCAATAGGAGGTCATATTGGCAGCCCCCTCATCACAGGTGGACACTGCTGAAGTAGGTAGGAGATTTAAAGGGTGCCTCAAGATGGAGGTGTCCCCTTAAGAGGTTTTAAAAATTAACATGAAAAAAGCCACAGCTGCCAAGCTGCCATCTTGGAGGGGCTACTCCTCTACTGGATTACCAGCAGCTGCAGCTTTGGCCCGCGGTCATAGCAGGTGAGGAGGGGTGTTCCTTAGTTGGATGCAGTACTGGCTGTATCCCTGGTCTGCTGCCGGGATACCTTGGCTGTGTTTCAGCCTGCATGCCGACTGTCGGGATGTGGACAGTGCTCTTACTAGACCCTTTATTTGGCCCAATTGTCTACCCACTGCTTGCGGATGGGTGACCGTCACCCCCGCCACCCCTCCCGCCAATCATTCCGGAACAAAAATGGCCCTGAAGTACCATGGTGGGAGACTGGCACACTGGCAGATGGCAGGAAATTTTGAGTCCTTTCACCTCTGGTCCCCCCCTCTGTGACCATTTGAAAATTTGGCCCAACATTTGAGGTTGATGACCTTTCGTCAGTTCTGTCAGTTCTCGTGAAAGGTCATCAGACCTGAAATGTTAACCCTGTTTTCCTCTATTCACAGATGCTGCCAGGCCGACAGAATTTCCAGTATTTTCTGTTTTTATACCGTTTATCTCATTCTTGTTTTCACTACCTTGCTGTTCATCTACATTGTAACAGTGACTGTATTTCAAAGTATAACTTACTAATCTAAGGCACAGGAACAGGCTGTTTGACTCAAATGGCCTATGTGAGGTTGATAACCCCCTGCTACAACTCTGCTTAAATTCAATCCTACCAGCGTTACAATAAGAGAATGCAGAATGCTTTGAAGTTCAGAACTGTTGTATCCATCAGGGATTTACATACACCTGAGATGCCCAAAAGGAGGTTAGCACAGTCCGTGATGTTGCCTTCTGTGTGAATTACTCTGAAAATTTGGAAACTTTTAGTGGGTTTTTGAGAATGACCAAAATGATAGAAAACTGACTGCATCGGTCAAACCCACAATAGATTTCAGCTTTTAGCTTTGCAAGCACTACCCCCTGCTGGTAAGCTGGGAGATTTAGGCTGCCTTTGTCAGCGATGTTTCACAACAGCAACACCTTGGGCAGGATTTTCAGCTCAGCGTGCGGGCGCACACCCGACACGTACGAGCGTGAAATAGCGCGCGATGATGTTGGGCAAGTGTCCCGACGTCATCGTGCACTCGCGTCATATTTTGGTCGGTGGGTGCGTGCGAGAGTCGCCAGTGCGCCCGCCGACAATTATGAGGGCTATTAAGCCCCTTAATCAATTAATTAAATGGAATGTCTCGCTGCCCATCCAATTTTACGGTTGGCTAGCAGGCGAATATGCCAGGCGGCCTTTGTATTTTTTGTGAAACCTCACCCACAGACGGGATGAGATTTCGAACAGTGACTCGAAAAACAATAAAAATTTTGAAAACTCATTTTTCACATGTTCCTGTTCATGTGACAGAGTCACACGTGGGGACATGCTTTCCTTATTTTTAAAATCTTTATTTTTCATGTTAAAAATCTTCGGCTCCCTGAGGCAGCTCTGTGCCTGCAGGGAGCTTTCACTGAGCACGCCCCCGTGCATGCGTCCACTTCAGCGCTCGCCCTCCTCCTGCCCCCACCCAGGCCAGCCAGCGTTGAGGTTACGGGCATGTATTTCACGCCGGCTGGCCGTTAATTGGCCAGCCAGCGTGAAATCGCGGTTGGGGCCTGATTGTGGGCGGCGAATGGTTGCGCGGCTGCTCCAGGGCCCACCCGCCACGCCCGCCCGCCAAGGGGAAAACCCTCCCCAGTAGAATTTCATTGTGGGCCAGTTAGAATGGGCCCATATGTTACATATAATCAGATACATAAATGGATAAGCATTAACTGATTAGCAAGTTACAATTTTACTTCTTGCATAATTGAAATATTTCAGAATATTGTCAGGTGGTGTGTGTGCTGCTGGAAATGACAGCAATATGCAAATCCAAATCCATCCTAGATGTGGTATAATTTTTATCTGAGCTTGTTGTGCCTAGGCCAGATGTAAACCTTCCAAAATTTCTGCATGGAATTTTTTTTTATACATCACAACTTTCTAATGATGCATCTAAAGAGGCAGAAAAATCACAGATGAATCTTTTAAAAATCTGTTTTAGGTGCTTGATGTCTTTCACCGTTATGTTTCCTGAGAATGTGGGTGGCATGGTTTAATCTGAACCTCTCCACAAAAGCTGTCATTACTACTCTACAGTCAAATAACAGGAGGGGAGTTTCTGTATGCATACCAAGTATTAATGAGTAAACTGATCCATATTGGATATATGGCACAGAGAGAGGCCATGCAGCCCAACCAGTCCATGCTGTTGTTTATGTTCCACTTGAGAGCCTTCTTGCATCTTTCCTCATCTAAATCTTTCATTATAATCCTTGATTCCCTTCTCCCCAATATGCTTATCTAGCTTCCCCTTAAATGCATCTACACTATTCACCTCAACCACTCCCTGGGATAAAGAGTTTCATATTCTCACCAGTCTTTGGGTAAAAAAAAGTTTCTTCTGAATTCCCTATTGGATTTCTTGGTGATTATCTTATGCTGATGGCCTCTAGTTATGCCCTTCTCCATAAATGGAAACATTCTCTTTGTACCCACTCTATCCAAACCTTTCATAATTTTAAAGACCTCTAGTAGGTCATCCCTCAGCCTGCTCTTTTCAAGAGAAAGAGGCGAGGCCTGTCATCCTTTCCTGATGTGTATAACCGCACACTTCTGGTATGGTATCATCCTTGTAAATCTTCTCTGCACCCTATCAAGTGCCTCTATATCCTTTTTATAATACAGTGACCAGAACTGCTGCAGTACTCTTAAGTGTGGTCTTATCAAGCTTTGATAGGCTTTAGCATAGCTTCTCTAGTTTTCAATTCCATCCCCCTCTAAAAATAAATCTTAGTACTCGGTTTGCTTTTTTTATGGCTTTGCTAACTTGTGGCACAACTTCTGGGCCATGATTTTCTGGCCTGCTGAAAGTCCATGGACTGTTGGCTGGTTTGCCGAATATTCTGTTTGCGCCCTGGATGGGGCCCACCACAGGTGGGACTGGAAAATCCTGGCCTTAGGGATTGTTGTATTTGTACTCAGAGATCCCTTTGTTCCTCTACCCCACCTAGACTCTTACCTACCAACTAATAAGTGACATCCATATTCTTCCCACCAAAACATACTATTTTGCATTTGCCTGTGTCGAACTTCATTTGCCTGCTTTGCAAGTTTATTAATGTCCTCCTGTAATTTGTTGCAGTCCTCCTCAGTATCACTATCCAATTTGGTGTCACCTGAAAATTTAGAAATTATGTTTTTGATTCCAAAATCCAAACCGTTAATGTAAGTTATGAACAGCAGTATTTCTAGTATTGATCCTTGTGCAACACCACTTCCCACATTCTGCCTCTGAATAATTATCCTTTACTGCAACTCTCTGCTTTCATCTTCAAACCAGCTCATAACCAATTCAGCCACTTGTCCCCGACTCTACATTCTCTATTCTTATTCATTAGTCTATCATGGGGCACCTTCTGAAAATCCAGATAAATTACATCTACTGCAATACCACTGTCTACTCTCTCTTCACCTCCTCAAAAATTCAATAAGGGTGGTCAAGCAAAATTTTCCTTTTGAAATCCATGCTGACTATTCATTATGTTTCTCATTTCTAGATGTTCTCCTATTTTCTCCTTTAGTAAGGATTCCATTGTTTTTCCTACCACCGATGTTAAGCTGGCTGGTCTATAATTCCCTGGACATGTTTTGCTCCCTTTCTTAAATATAGGAATTACATTAGTTTTTTGTTAGCCGTCTGGCAGTACAACTTTTTCTAATGAATTATTAAATATGTATAGTAATCCTGCTGTCTCTTCCCTTTTAAAATGTGCAGATGCAATCCATCTGGACCAGGGCCAGGATTTAATGACCTCTCCCACCCAGTGGGATATTACTGCCCCGCCGAACTAAATGGAGATTTAAATGCCTCACTGCATCTGCTGGAGTGAGACAAGCCGTGGTGGGGGCCATAAAATCCTGGCCCTGAATTTTATCCTCCTTGATCTTGTTTAGTTTATTTGATACAAGCCCTTTTTATTTTAAATATAGTTATCTCATTGCTCATGTCATCATTCAATGTCTACCTATTTCATCTCCCGATACTGAAGCAAAATAATTACCTGATATTTCTGCCATCTCTCTATTGTTACCTGTGGTATTCTCCTGTCAATCCCTTATTGACTTATTCCCATTCCAGCCTTCCTTTTTATTGATGTGGCTGTAAAATCTTTTATTATTTTGTTTTATGTCCCTTGATATTTTAATTTCATCATTCTTCTTTGTCTTCCTAATTTGTTTTTACTTCTCTCCTAATTCCTTCATATTCTCTCTGGCTATGCACTTCTCTGCTGTCTATGTACTTAATGGATGCCTTTTTCTAACCCTCGATTGATCCCCATGTCTTTATTTATTCATGGGGCAGGATTTTCCCCTCGTCAGGTGGGCATGGCGGGTGGGCCTGGGAGTGGCCGCAAAATCCCCGCCAGCTGGTGGGCCAGTTTAGGCTCGCCCAGCGTGAAATGTGACTCCGCACTGGCTGGGAAGGGTTGAGCGGGGGCAGAGATCTGTTGGTTGCCGGGTCCAATGGTGACCCAGCGGCCAGTTTAAAAATGGCCCAGGCAGACCCAGGAAGGCTGCCAGGGAAGGACGTCTGTCTGCTGTTGTAAAGATGGATGCAGCAAATGCCAGGCGGGAGGGCAGGTGGGGTGGGCACTCAGCCCCCTCTTTTCTGATGAATGCCTCGCTGTCCTCCTGGAGGAGGTGGCTGCCAGGAGGGACACCCTTGTCCCTAGAGATGGGTGGAAGAGGCCACCCCACCTCACAAAGAGGGCATAGGAGGAGGTGGCAGTGCTGGTCAGCAGCCGTGACATGGTGCGGCGCCCCTGGGTGCAGTGCCGGAAGCACTTCAATGACCTGCTGCGCTCAGGAAGGGTGAGTACCGTGTTGGCATGGATCAGTGTGCATAAGTGTTAAGGTGAGGCCGTATCCCCCATGGACCTCAGAGATGTTAGAATCTGAGTGCTAACTGGCAATGAAGCCAGAGCTGGCCAAGAGGGTGAGCCTTGGCTGCTTGGACTGAGTGCCTTGTGGCTTGAGGGCCATGACACGGATGTGCCCTGCAAGGTGCTCCTCAGGTGGTGTTGGCCAGGCTGCAATGGCGCTGCAGGTAGAGAGTGGACTAATCAATGCTCCTCTGTCCTTTCAGGAGAAGAGGAGCCATATCCAGAGAGGGCCCGTACAGGCGGAGGCCCACCAACCTGCTGCTGCTCTCTCAATTCGAGCAAGATGCCCTGGAGCTGGAGAGCCGGCACTCTCCCTGTGCAACTGGGCATGGAGAGACGGGGGTGCCAGAAGAAGGTCAGAGCGCAGTGTACAGAGGTGAGACTTTCAGATTGTGCAACCATTCCAGTGTAGTCTCTTCATTGATGGGAGCCTCGAACCCAGAGTCCCCACTGATCATTGGAAGATGATCATTGGCACCGTGATGCAGATCTCCATTGTCTTACCAGGATGCCTGGCATGCACAGTGACAGTGTGATGACTTTAATTAATAACGTGTCCTTCTTCTCCCTTTTAGGTTCGCCAGCAGGCATTCGCTCTCTGGACCTCGAAGGCCACCCCTGACACCGGAGGACCACTGGGGATCATTTTCACCTGCATCACACCCGCTTTCTGAAGCAGGCACCAGCGCAGATACCAGCACTTCGGTGGGCATTAGAGTGGTGATTAGTATCTCGGTGTACATTGGTGAGGGCACTTCACAGTTGCTTGAGGTGCAGGCGGAGGTAGAGAGTGCCCAGTGCGCTGGTAGTCGGAGGACTGTTGGGGATCAGGACGATGCTCAGTTGAAGGCTGATGATGAGCCTTTGGAGTCGTCCATCAAGTGGCAGATGCTGGATGTGCGGGAGGATCTGGCAGAGATCCATGAGGGCCTGCATGCCATGGTCTCCGTGATGAAGGAGTCCATGTGGAGCATGAGCACTGCATTGACCAGCATGGCCGAGCCCTACTGCCTCCTCCATTGAGAGAGTGGTGCCTCTCATGGAGAGGCAGCTCCAGGGACAGTATCAGGGGTTCCTACTGTTGCGCTTGGACCTGCAAGCCCTCACACAGGCAATGACCTCAGATGGTCAGTGTCAGTGTGGGAGATGGATGAGGCACCCAGTATCCCAGCTTGGTGCCCGCCCATCAATGGTGAGCAGGGAGGTCCATAGCGACCTTATGTTGGCGCACGAGCACCTGTCGTCTCTGCAGGCTCCTCTCAGGGCGCTCTGGATGATGCCAGCAGCTCCTCCGTCCCTCCGCCAGTGACCATGGCATCTGATGAGGCTGCGGCTACTGGGGAGATGCCAGGTGTGGTACTGGCTGCTCCCTCCCAGGCGGGCCCAGCCCAGGCTCCATGGGCCAGAGGACGACCGCCAAGGTCATCAAGGCCAATAGGACAGCAGGGTCAGCAGGCTGCCTCCAATGCTGGTGCCAGCGAGGAGGGAAGCACCTAGACATAGCACTCACAAGCGTAAGTTAAAGGCACTATGAGCACAAGAGGGACAGGTCACGGATGATTTTATGTTCATTTATGTTTACTTTATCTATACTGGTCTGGGAAAGTAGACCAGAGAAGTTTTTGTATATAGTTTGGAATTGTCAAAATGAGATAAATTTTGTTTTTGTCATCATGGCCTGAGTATGCTTTACCTTTATACTTTATTGGTGGAGGGTGTGCCAGTATGCAATGCTGGATGTAAGTGGCTCTGAACTTTATTGCACAGGCAATGAGTGTTCTATGTGTTCAAATGAAAGGGTCCATTCATCTGGGATGAAGGAGGCAGCCCTGGCATGCATTGAAGCTGATCTTTTTTAGCCTAGCTGAAGGAGCGTTGGATCAAGGGGTCCCTGGTCTCCCTGCAGGTTACTGAATTCTGGCTCTACACCCTCAGTGTTCTCCTCACCGTGCTCATTTTCGGACTCACTACTGGACTCATCATCTGTGGCCTGTGCAACTGTGTCAAGATCCTCTTCCTCCAGTGGGTCCCCCCTTGCGAGTGCCAGATTGTGGAGAGTGCAGCATGCAACCACGATCAGTGAGACCTGCTCTGCGGGGTATTGTAGTGCATCCCCTGAATGGTCCAGGCATTGGAAGTACATCTTCAGAAGACCTATGGTCCTCTCTACCATCGCCCTTGCAAAGGCATGACTCATATTGTAACACTTCTCTGCCTCTGTTCTTGGATGGCGGAGAGGTGTCATGAGCCACCTTTTCAACAGATAGCCCTTGTCACCCAGCAGCCACCCACCCAATCAGGCTGGAGCATTGAAGAGCCTCGGCACCTGGGAATGTCTCAGGATATAAGTGTCATGGGAGCTGTCAGGGTACTTTTCACAGACTTACAGAATCTGCATCCTGTGATCACACACTATCTGCACGTTCATGGAGTGGAATCCCTTCCTGTTGACAAAGGCACCCGGCTGACCCACTGGCGCCTTGATGGCCACATGTGTGCAGTCAATGGCACCCTGGATGTGGGGAAACCCAGCAATCGCTGCAAAGCCTCCGGCTCCCTCAGCCTGTCCGGCCTCGTCCATGCAGTAAAGAATAAATGTAAGCACCCACCTGAACAGAGCTTCTGTCACCAGCTTGACGCAACTGTGGACAGCTGATTGGGAGACTTCACACAGATCCCCCACAGAGCCCTGGAAAGAGCCGGAGGCATTGAAGTTGAAGGCCGCTGTGACCTTCAGAGCCACTGGCATGGGGTGTCCACCCACACAGTCGGAGCTGATCTCAGGCCTAATCATCTGACAAATGGAGGTCACGGTCTCCCTTGAGAGATGGAGACTCCTTCGGCATTGCATCTCAGATATATTGAGGTTGCTGCATCGCTGCCTGTAAACCCTGGCAGTGGGATAGTGGCGTCTTCTGTGGCCCCTTCCACCTTGGACTACCTGCTGGCCCTGTGCCCCTTTTGCCTGCGCCTCTCCTCCCACAGGTCCCTCCCCTGGAAGCTGCATTGGGCCACATGGCCTCCTCTCCCTTCCGCCCCTCTCTTCCTCCTCAGAGGAGGTGCAACTAGTGGAGACCACAATCCCCATTACCAGGGTAAGGGAAGGCTGTCGGATATCTGGAAGGGCCCACACGGTCAAAATCCTCCGGGGGCCTGGCAGACAGCAATAAGTCCTGAAATGAGGCCTGGAAATGCTAAGAATGAAGCCCCGAACAGAGATGAAGCTGCCAAGTACCAATAAGCAACCAGTTGCAAACTATCTCCAAAACTCCTCACTACTCACACTGGCAATGCTGTGACCCTTTTTATCCCACCCTCGGATGAGGTTTGTGAAAATGTCGGCTGGTCACCTGCCCGTTTTGCCTGTGCAATGAGCAGAAAGTCACATGGGCAAGGAAAAATTAGCTTTAAGTGGCCTGTTAATTAATGGTGGGTGCCAGTTTGGCACCCACATGCGCCAGCTGAACGAAATATTGCGTGAGCGCAAGGGACGTTCACCCGACGTCATTCGACACTATTTCACTCCCGTTTGGGTTGGGTGCGCATCCACCCATGGGATGAAAAATTCTGCCCATGAAGTTTCACAAGCATTCAGTTTTTCCTTCCCTTTTAACGGACTATATTTTTTCTACAGTCTGCTGAACACCGTGGCCAGAATTTTCCAGCCCCTCACGCTGGCGGGATCTTCCTGTCCCTCCGATGTGAATGGAGATTTCAATTGCTGGCCGGCCTCGCCATAGGGAACCCAGCATCAGGTGTGGGGGCAGGGGCACGGTGGCTGGAAGATTCCAGCCCGTTTTAAATGTTGGTATTGTTGTCAACATCAATATTTGCTAATACTGTTGCTTATTTTATTTTCCCAAGTTCTATTCTGAACCCCTCAAATCAATTTCTTTTCTCCAGTCTATTAAGCCTAGTTTTCATCATGCTTATGTCCTTAGTTATTATGATCTTAAAGTGTATTGTATTATGGTCAGTATTGCCTAGGTGTTCCCCTACTTTTATTTCTGTTATCTGCTCTGGCTCATCTCCCATTACTAAATCCAATAGCAAACCCTCCCTTGTTGGGCTTTCTCCCTGGCAATGAGTTGGTGCAGGTCAGCACTCCTCCTCCTGTCTGCACCATCTTCTGGTTATGGTGCACATGTTCTCCTTCAGGGTGGGGAGAGAATAATCTATGAGAAGGATGCCCTCCCTTAACTCTTACAGCATGACATGAACATGAGCTGTTGCGCTCCTCAGACTCGCCCCTTGCTCACTCATTCTCCAAAAGTGAGGGTGACTGACATCTCAATGATGTGGCTGGGCACTTGCTCTGACAATGTTAGGGAGCATTATGGGCACTCAGTCTGCTGAGCTCGTGTGCATGTTGTTGTGTACAGAGTTGGAGGCCTGTCACCCTGTTGCTACTTGCCTTCCCAGATCTTATGGGGTAATTGAAGTGCTTGTGACACTGGACCCACGTACTCCTTGTTTCACTGTGACTGCTCAAAATGCCTGCCACCTCTGTCCATGCCCACTTGGTTGCCTGGGTGGGGGTTCCAGCCAGATGCAGGGAAGAAATCTGCTGCCTCTCAGCCACAGCCTCAGTGAGGACCTCTTGGGAGACATCAGAAAACCTGCGGGCTGCCCGTACCCACCTGTCCCTGGCTGCACCAGCCTGACCCTGTACTTCACCCTAAGCAGCCATCTCCCTGGCAAGCAGCAGGCCCAGTCATGGCAGCCACTCACCTTTTCAAAGGGCCCTCGGTGACTGTGTCCTGCCTCTAGGCCACTTTTGCTGCCACCAATCAATCACTGAACCAGCCCCTAAGTCAATCAGGCCATTTACATTTAAAAACTGTGTTGTGTCAGGGACAAAGACTCAAGGCGGGTTCCCAGAGCTGAACCATCAGCTGGGTTCCCGACTCAGAATTCAAAATACATACTCTGTTTCTCTCTCCACGGATGCTGCCAGACCTGCTGAGATTTTCCAGCCTTTTATGTTTTATTTTAAATTACTTGTAGTGTTCAATTAATTGTTCTGTGCTTGGTTAAGTGAGTTTGTTTACTATAGATGCTCGCTGTGCTTGATTGGTTAAGACTCAGAGAAAAGTAAGCAAACTGTTGAAAGAGCTGGAAGCTAGAGCTGAAGCATGGAGTGGACATTTTAAAGTACTGTAAATAAAACCTGGTCACACTTAGAAACTAGTGTCATCTCTGCATAGATCCAAAATATAAAATATACAACTGTTGTTGAACAGTTAATTGTGGACTCAATGAGCCACTTTGGTTGGCAGCACTAAATGGTTTGAATCACATCAGCTGTCATTAAAACTCCCTGCTTGACATTCAGTTTTATTGAAGTCAATGGAACTGAATATCGGGCAGGGAGGATAATGGGCGGCTGATTCGATACTGGCAATATTGCTCAGCTGGCTATACTATCCCATCATCGGCGGTGTACTGGGAAAACAAAAACTGCTTTTCTCATAGTCTGGATTTCTAACTATTCACATACCAGAAAAATAGCTATTATCTTTTGTTCCTCTGATTGAGCCTTATAGATTAAGATGTGCGTTGACCAACTGATTTTAGCCAAGGCAGTACTGAGGATTTTAGGACTAGCCTGAGTGCCCTTAAACTTGGGAGAATACACTCTCCTTTAAATGGAACATTCCCCGCCCCCAACACCCAATTCCTTTCTGTGGAAAAATGATGAAATAATTCTGAAAGGCATGTAGGTCAGTGGCCAGTAAGTAGACTCAGTGAACAGAATTGTTTGATACGTAGTGAATATGTCAGTCAGATTTGACTAGTCAGGAGAATATTTTAAGGTTTTGAAGCTTAGAGCAAGGCAAGGTAAAGCTAGAAATGTGAAAATTTTTTGTCCATTTTTGTACCTGATGCCAACTACTTAGCTGATTTTATTTAGCTGTCTTTGACCAATAGCATCACATGCCTCATTCTTACAATACACAAAGAGAATTCTATGCCAAGAGTTGACAGTATTCTCTATCATTTTTATTTTTCATCTGTTCTTTGTGACAGGATTGCTGGATTTAGGTTCACAGGCCAAGTTTTTCTCTCACAGCGTAGCTTTCACAGACCATAGAGATCATCCCATTCTCCTTCTACAATGCCAAAAAAGAGCTCAGTAAACAACATGGGAAACCTTCCCAGGAATCTCTCATCTAGTCGTTTGGTAGTGCAGAACTTGAGTATTGCTGAAAAAGAGACATGTCAAAGCTTTTCACCTTGCACTCATCAGGACACTTAACAAGAATACCAATGTAAGGGGAAAACTACAATTTATACCCTATGAGAATGTCATGAAAATATAATAATTTTCATAATGTTATTTGGATTTATTGTAAAGTAGGAATAGTGGGGTCTGCATAGTCTGTGTGTATGTGTGTGTGTGTGTGGGGGTGAGGGGGGGGGTGGGGGAGGGACTTATTGAGTTAAAGACAGCTGGTCTGAAGGCTTTGATGTATCAGAAGAGAAGCTAGGTTTGAAATGCTAAATAAGTAATCATGGCTGAAGTTTTGGAATGTGAGGTGTAAAGGAAAATTTGCATTTTTAGATAAACCAGAGTAATTTGAAATTCAAAAGAGAGTGTGAAATGTTACACTTAGCCAGAAGAAGCCTAACGGTGTGTTTATTTTTCCTAAAGCTTACTGATAAAATTGATACTATGAAAGATTTTTATTATTAGAAAGGTAAAATCCGAAGACATATTGAAACAATGAAATTTGCATTCAAAGGGGAAAATATGTATAAGGAGAGAAGGCTATGTTTAAGAAGAAGGCATTCTAAGATCTAACAAGTGTGAAAAGCCTCCAGCCTCTATGTACGAAGCTGCTGCCTATAGGAACCGAAGTTACGAGAATATACTGTTAATATCCCTGTTCAGGGTATCATGTGCTTTGCCTGGGTCTGTTAAAATCTATATTGTTTTTACTGTTGCCTTAACGAGAGTGAAACTGGGAGTCATAGTAGTAATTTGTAGACCTACGTGTGGGCTTAAAATTATTTATTTTATTAATAAATGTTTAATTTAGTTTTGTAAAAGATCTCTAAGACTCGGTGGACTTATTACAACTGAATTCAAGGCATGTATCTTGAAATAAAAATACAAATTGCAAAACAGTTGTGGCAGTTGTTTCAAGTTTCCCTCTGGGATTTGAGCAGCTTAGCATTTACCATCTACTGTGCCATAACAGAGAGTGCTGAGAGGAGCCTTGGTCCCAAATCAAAGAAAAGAGGTATTTGCTGAGTTCGAACTCCTCTGCTCCCAACTATCCCGCCACAAACTAGTGTCCATTGAAGAGGCTGAATCTTTGAAAGTGCACCTAGCTGATCTAGCGCACGCATATTACAGGATTCTGAACGACCGTTCTGACTTTCACATGCAATGTAAATGTCTTACAGCTTTGCTAGACCTTAAGACCAGCCCGGACATACACATCAGTATACCTGACAAAGGGACAGAAATAGTCATCCTTAACAAATGTGACTATATCAACAAAATGCATGCCGTTCTTAATGATGGGCCCAAATTCATTGCACTGGCTGCTCAACATGACCAGACCTTGCTTGAAAGTAAGCTAAAGAACTGCTTGCTGGACTTGTGTAAAAGCGATGAGCTGCTACTTGATATATATGACAGGGTTCGCCTGCACGGCTCGCTGCGCCTAGGTGTGTATGGGCTGTCCAAGACACACAAAAGTGATGCCCCTTTATGTCCCATCTTATCAATGACAGGTTCTGCACAACATGAATTGGCCAAATGGTTGGCGAATTGTTATGACCATTATTGAATAAGTTTCCCACATAGATGGCATTTACTATCTGCTGTGCCATAACAAAGAGTGCTGAGAGAAGCCTTGGTCCCAAATCAAAGGGAAAAGGTATTTGCTGAGTTCGAACTCCTCTACTCCCAACTATCCTGCCACAAACCAGTGTAGATGGCATATCATTCAGGACTTGCATATCGACAGCAATGCTGTGCCCATGTGACATTGCTAGCCTATTCACCAATGTTCCACTTAAGGAAGCCATAAATATTTGCGCTGCAGCACCATATCATGGCGATCTAGACCCACCACCATTGTGTGAATCAGTATTCATTGAGCTTATAAACTCGGCAGCTCGTGCAGTTGAGTTCAGTTTTAATGACACCATGGGCAGAAATTTGCGCTGAGTGGCTGAGCACTTGTTTGAGTGTAAAATGACATGCAATGATGTCAGGTGAGCGTCCCCTTACACTTGCGCACTTGTCGATATTTCGGTTGGCCTCTAGGCCCAGCTCTCACAAACATTTTGTTAGGTACCATGAGAAACGTGCCTCCTACCTCTTGCATATTTCTGATATGTGGATGCTTGCTTTACTTAAATCCGCAGCCACATGTAATAATTTCCTGACATGTCTTAATGGGCTCCATCCTGCGCTCAAATTCACCTTTGAAATGGAGCAGTCAAATGAACTCCCCTTCCTCATACTAGTTGAGAAATCTGCCAGGGGATTCTCTACCATGGTCTACCACAAGCCTAACTTCACTGGTTAATATACGCATTGGGATTCTTACAGTTCCACATGTTATAAGATTAATCTTAACGGTAACCTTGTAAATAGGGCCCAAGCCATTTGCTCACCATACAACCTTGATGCTAAATCGGGCACATCAAAGGCATTCTGCAGGATAATGGCCACCCTGATCAGATCATTTTGTGCTGTATGTCACACAAACTCATGAACAGACCTAAGACCATCACTTTTGGCCTCGAAAAGTGCCCAGTCTACCTCAGATTACCCTGGAAGGGCAAGGTATCACAAAAATTTGAGCAACAGGTGAAGCTAGCTGTTTTATGCTGCTACTATGCAGTAGCAACACGAGTGGTATTCGCCATTAACAGGGTGCTGCCATCTAGCCAAAAGGACGGTCTGCCTATCACACAAATGAGTAATGTGGCATTTGAATTTCAGTGTCAGCACGATGCTAGGTATGTAGGCCGTCCATCCCAAAGAATGGCAGTTCGTATCAAACAGCATGTCCCATCCGCTGTTCGCAACAGGCAGGGTACAGACCGTACCTACCCAGCCCATGCTTTCAAAACTCAAAACGCAGTGTCCAACATTAGATGTGATTCTGCAATTGGACAACATCTGATAAATAATCCTCAGTGTGTTAAGAATTAGGCTGACAACCAACTTAAGAGTGTCAGTTGGGCTATCAGTGTGGCCTATTGAACTGTAACATTACAACAAATGGTCCTGTATTTTCCACAAAAAAATAAATTTAACTGTAACCAGTCATTTTTCTAAAAGATTTGAAAGTAATTTCTAGTTGGTTAGGCTTGAACTTATGAAATTGTCAGTTATGACCATTCAAGAAAGGACAATTTATATTTAATAAAATACAAGCTTCCTCTCTCAAAGGACAATATTGGTGTCAATCTGTAACACAAAGACAAGATGGAGTTGTAACCTGGGTTAATGACTGTGGGACATATTTTCCTACATGTAAAGATTTTTTTTTGTTAAGATAAATCAATAAAAGAATTTGTCATAACATCACTCACTACTGCCCCTACTCCATTTATCAGCTATGACACCCTTATCCCTGCCTCTGCCGCCTCCATATTCAACTGTGCCAAGGTCAGAATTTTATGCTTCCCCGCCCCGGTGGGTTCTGAGATGGAGGTGGGGGGTGGGGGAGTGGGGTGGGGGTTGGTGGGGGGGGGGGGGTGCGAGGTGGAGGGGGGAGAGTGAAATTGCCCGGATGGGATTCCGCCTGGGTTCCTGCCCGCCCTGACCTCAGAGCGATTTCATGCTGGAATGGGCAGGTCCTCGCACAGGAAGCCTGCCTTTGCCCCAATTAAGGCCCTTAAATGACCACTTAATGGCCATTTTCTGCCCAGCCTCAATTTTTAGGCTGGTGGACATATGAAAGCTCAGTGCAGGGAAGGCCAGAAATAAAGGGAGTTAGATCTCTGGCAGCAAGGGCTAGGGAGAAGCGCCTCCATCAGAAGCCCCCTTCTGACTGGGGGCATCCTCCCCTTAGGGCCCGGTGTTCTGCGGACCTCCCTCCCCTTGGCTTATTCCCCCGGCTCCGCTCACCCCCCTTGTGACCCCACCAGGCCTTCTGTACCCTTCATGCCTGGACCCCTGACACTTTTTTCTCCATTTCCCTGGACTTAGGCTTAGGAAGCTTTCTGAAGTGCCTCTTCTGGCCACTGCAGCACTGTTCCTGGAGGGACAGGAGAGCTGCCAGCCAATCTGATTGGCTGGAAGCTCTCCAAAGCGGGAGCCTACTGCCAATCAACCCTCGTTAGAGCATAAAATAGCAGCGGGGCTCTCGGAGTCATCCTAGAAATTCTGGTCCTAGGCGTGCTTATCTGGCTTCCCAACCTTCATACACCAGGTCATCCAAAACCCTTCTTAATGTATCCTATCCCAAACTGAGTCCAGCTCACTCATCATCTCAACCTCACTGACTTATGCAGGCTCCAGGCCACTCAACATCTCAAATTTAAAATTGTTACCTTGTATTTTCATAGCTCTGTCATGGTAACCTTCTCCAGTCCTACATACCTATGATCCTCCCCGCACACTCCCATTACATCAACTCTCTATATAAATGCAAGTTGTTGTTGAAACAGTTGTAACTGTTTTATATTTATAATCTTGTTCCAGACAGTAATGTAGAAGAGATATTTGAAATCGTATATATCTTAACAGTTAATTCAATCATAATTGCAGTCAACATCCTTAAAAGCTTTATTATGGTTCATTAAGCAAAACTGATTAGTATTTCACTTCGGATATACTTTAAAAACTCACATTTCCCTTCTCCAAAGGAATCAGCTAGGTCCTACTAATTACATGGGCTTTGCTCTATGAAGCCATAAACATCTCAAGCTGGTAGTTCTGTGATAAACTCATTACATTGCTACAATCCCTGCAGAGACTGGCAACTTTTAAAAAGAGATAAGAATTTCTCAGTGACCAATGCAAATAATTGCACAACAAGATTTCATGTTTTAAGACTTTTACTGTAATGAACAAATTAAAATAAACATTGTCTAACCACTACCAAGTGGTGTCTAATACATTAAAGTACAGAAAATATAATCCCTATTAACTTCTTAACAAAATTGAAAATCCCACACCACATTTATACATTACACTGCACTCCCAGCAGAAATGTTGATTTGTTTTTAAAGTCTCAAGCTCCTCCTGACTTTTACAGGATCTCATCTCCCTACACCACCAAGGTGAATCTTCCAGTGTCCTTTTAAACAAAGTCCCCTTCTCCCCTTCATTCCCTCATTTGAGCATACTTGAATGGACTTCTCATAGCAAGGTACACTATGGTGATACTCTGATCTTTAACTCTCCATAAGCTTCATTTCTTTGAATGAACAGGGGACTCATCCTTACCAGCCCTCTGCTTGGTGATTAACTGGAACACAGTCCCTTTTCCCTGTTTGGCACAGTAGCACTTGTTGTGGGTCTTCCTCCTCAAACCTCCCTGGCTAATTGCCTTTGGGGGTCTGAGTGTCTCTACACAGCAAGAACAGCTGCCTCCTCTTTTATGTTCAGGTGTTAAAGCTTGCACCTTACTTTCAATAAAAGTCAACCTGGGCCACTGTCCCCCTGTCCCCATGCAATCAGGTCACATGGGCTTGTCACCAGACAGATTTAGCATAAGGTCACATGGGCTTATCTCCAGGCAGACTTCGCAGGAAATCACATCCCCAACTTTAAATGACTCCATTTTACCTTGAATTAAAGGGGACAATTCAAAACATAACCATCTTGAAACGTCCAGCGGTCATAACAACATGATTGGAGAGTATGGATTTGAGACCTTCCCAAGCTAAATTCATGCCAAATCAATGCAGATCTAACTTCAAGGGGAAATTCTGCCTTTGTAATCTTTTGCTGCCTACCTATGACTCCATAAGGAAAATTCAAAGCAAGGTAACCAGAAATCCAATGCAGCCCACCTTAAAGGTATTGTCAGATAATACAGTCCTGGTCTTCATTTCAAACTTCAGATCCCTGCACTGCGTAACTTTATTTTCGTTTACAGCTCCTAATGCCTCATCCCATGAAGAATCAGTTCTGCAGCAAGAATTAATTTTGAATCAACAGTATGGAAAGCTTAAGATTATAGTACACTGCTTTGCGGGCAGATAAATCTTTTGTTATTTATGTTATGAAAGGAAAGAAGCCACGTGTTAATCTAATTACTCAAACCAATATTATAAGACATTGCGAAGCATCCGCGAGTCTGAGAGTATCGTGGATAGCACATTTAGAGAGGTGGTCACACCGCAGATGAAGGGACTTGAGGAAGGAAGGGAATGGGTGACCACCAGGCAGTCCAAGAGAAACAGGCAGGTCGTTCAGGAGTCCCCTGGGGTCCCGCTCGCAAATCGGTATTCCGTTTTGGAGGTTGATGAGGGCGTTGGTTCCTCCAGGGAATGCAGACAGAGCCAAGCTTCTGGCACCACAAGCAGCCTGTCTGTTGGCGGGGAGGAAGAGAGGAAGAGCAATAGTAATAGGGGATTCTATAGTCAGGGGAACAGATAGGCGCAAATGTGGCCGTCAACGTGACTCCAGGATGGCATGTTGCCTCCCTGGTGCCAGCGTCCGGGATGTCATTGAACAGCTGCAGGGCATCCTGAAGGGGGAGGGTGATAAGGCAGAGGTCATGGCACTTGTTGGTACCAATGACATAGGTAGAAAGAGGGATGAGGTCTTGCATCAATAATTCAGGGAGTTAGGCAGTAGACTAAAAAGCAAGACCTCTCGGGTTGTAATCTCTGGATTACTCCCAGTGCCACGTGCTAGCGAGCTCAGAAATAGGAGAATAGTGCAGATGAATACGTGGATTAAGGGTTGATGCAGGAGGGAAGGTTTTAGATTCCTGGATCACTGGGACTGTTTCTGGGGAAGGTGGGACCTGTACAAGCGGAACGGTCTACATCTGAACCAGAGCAGGACTAACATCCTTGCGGGCGTGTTTGCTAGTGCTGTTGGGACGAGTTTAAACTAAGTCGGCAGCGGGAGGGGACACAGAATGTTAGCAGAATAGGGACACATCATAAAACAGTAAAACAATCAAGCCAGAGGGAGTACAGCTGCATTAAGTTTCAAGGCAGGGCTGGATGGCCTCTACTTTAATGCCAGGAGTATTACAGGTAAAACGGATGAGTTAAGGGTGAGGATGACACGTGGAATTGTGATATAGTAGCCATCACAGAGATGTGAGGGAGGGGCAGGATTGGCAGCTCAACATTCCGGGATATAGAATCATAAGGCGAGACAGGAGAGGGGGTAAAAGAGGAGGAGGCATTGCATTGTTAGTTAAGGAGTCAGTTACTGCAGCAAGGAGAGATGATATCTTGGAGGGGGCATTGTGGGTAGAGTTTAGGAATAAAAAAGGGGCAGCCACATTGTTAGGTGTTTATTATAGACCCCCAAATAGTCAGCAGGAAATTGAGGAGCAAATATGTACACAATTTGCGGAGGTGTGTAAAAACAATAACAATAGGGTAATTATATCAGGTGATTTCAACTTTCCCAACATTAATTGGGATAGACATAATGTTAAGGGCTTGGATGGAGTGGATTTCTTGAAATGTGTACAGGAGAACTTCTTAGGTCAATATGTAGAGGGTCCAACAAGGGACGGTGCAGTGCTGGACCTAATTCTGGGGAATGAAGCCAGACAGGTGGCTGAGGTGGTGGTGGGGGAGCATTTTAGTGATAGCGACCACAACATGGTACAGTTTAAGCTTGTTACGGACAAAGAAATAGACAAGTTGCAAAAAAATGTTTTGGATTGGTGGAGAGCAGATTTTAGTAAAATAAGGCAGGATCTGGCCAAGGTAGACTGGGAACAGCTAGTTGAGGGGAAATCTACAGAGGAGCAGTGGGGGGCATTCAAAAAGGAAATGGGGAGGGTACAGGCTCAACATGTTCCCTCTAGGGTGATAGGAAGGAGTAACAAGCCCAGAGAACCATGGATGACCAGAAATATTCAGGATACGATGAGAAGGGAAAGAGAGGCTTTTAGCAGGTACAAAGGGAGCAAATCAGCGGAGGCATTAGTGGAGTACAGAAAGCGTAGGGTGGAGCTTAAGAAAGCAATTTGGAGAGCAAAGAGGGGATATGAGAAAGCTCTGGCTGGTAAAAGTAGGGAAAATCCCAAGATATTCTATAAGTTTATCAATGGGAAGAGGATAACCAGGGAAAGAGTAGGGCCCATTAGGGACCAAGGGGGAAATCTATGGGTGGAGCCAGAGGACATCACTAGAGTGTTGAATGAATACTTCACGTCCATCTTCACCCAAGAGAATGAGGATGAGGGTATCGAACCCAGGGAGAGAGACTGCAAGATTCTTGAGCAAATTGATATCGGGAGTGACAAGGTATTGGAGCTGTTGGCAGGCTTAAAAGTGGACAAATCTCCAGGTCCAGATGATTTGTGTCCCAGACTGCTGAGGGAGGCAAGGGAGGAGATCGCAGGGGCCCTGACCCAAATTTTAATTTCTCTCTGGCTATGGGGGAGGTGCCAGAGGACTGGAGAACAGCTAATGTGGTTCCGCTCTTTAAGAAGGGTTGTAGGGAGAAGCCAGGGAACTACAGGCCAGTGAGTCTCATGTCAGTGGTAGGGAAACTATTGGAGAAAATTCTGAAGGAAAGAACCTATCTCTACTTGGAGAGGCAAGGTTTGATCAGGGATAGTCAGCATGGCTTTGTCAGAGGGAGGTCATGCCTAACAAATTTGATTGAATTTTTTGAGGAGGTGACCAGGTGTGTAGATGAGGGTAGTGCAGTTGATGTAGTTTATATGGATTTCAGCAAAGCCCTTGACAAGGTCCCACATGGGAGACTTATAAAGAAGGCAAATGCACATGGGATACAGGGTAATTTGATGAGGTGGATTCAAAATTGGCTTAGTTGTAGGAGACAGAGGGTGATGACAGAAGGATGCTTTAGTGACTGGAAGCCAGTGTCCAGTGACGTATCACAGGGATCTGTGCTGGGTCCCCTATTATTCGTCATTAATATAAATGACTTGGATGACTATGTGAGGGGAAGGATTAGTAAGTTTGTGGATGACACAAAGATTGGCCGGGTGGTTAACAGTGAGGTTGAGTGTTTTGGGCTACAGGAAGATATAGAGGGGATGGTCAAACGGGCGGATAAGTGGTAGATGGAATTTAACCCTGAAAAATGTGAGGTGATACACTTTGGAAGGAGTAATTTGACAAGGAAGTATTCAATGAATGGCATGACATTAGGAAGTTCTGAGGAACAAAGGGGCCTTGGCGTGTGTGTCCATTGATCTCTGAACACGGAGGGGCATGTTAATGGGGTGGTGATAAAGGCATATGGGACACTTTGCCTTTATCAATCGAGGCATAGATTACAAAAGTAGGGAGGTCATGTTGGGGTTGTATAGAACCTTGGTGAGGCCACAGCTGGAGTATTGTGTGCTGTTCTGGTTGCCACATTATAGGAAGGATGTGATTGCACTGGAGGGGGTGCAGAGGAGGTTCACCAGGATGTTGCCTGGGATGAAACATTTAAATTATGAAGAGAGGTTGGATAGGCTTGGGTTTTTCGTTGCAGCAGAGAAGACTGAGGGGCGACCTGATTGAGGTGTACAAGATTATGAGGGGCATGGACAGGGTGACTAGGGAGCAGCTGTTCCCCTTAGTTGAAAGGTCAGTCACGAGGGGACATAAGTTCAAGGTGAGGGGCAGGAGGTTTAGGGGGGATGTGAGGAAAAATGTTTTTATCCAGAGGGTGGTGACAGTCTGGAATGTGCTGCCTGGGAGGGTGGTGGAGGCGGGTTGCCTCACATCCTTTAAAAAGTACCTGGATGAGCACTTGGCACATCATAACGTTCAAGGCTATGGGCCAAGTGCTGGTAAATGGAATTAGGTAGGTAGGTTAGGTGTTTCTTCTGTCAGTGCAGACTCGATGGGCCAAAGGGCCTCTTCTGCACTGTGATTCTGTGATAAAAGCCCCATCATCCAATACAAAATGAGTAACTTTGAGAAATGTGTGAATTGGTCAGGGGAAAGCACATATCCATAAAAAGGTGGCGAGAAACAGCATCGGCATACACAACCACCCTCCCTATATACAGACAATATCTTGCAAATGAACAAGCTCTACATTAAGGAGAAGCACAAACATGTTTTCAGCTTTTGATTTCAGAAGCTATTAAACTCATTCTAACCAGTCTGAATAATCAGTTCATATTTGATTTCAATCAGAATGTAACATGGATAGACCCCTGAAAAATCAATAGTGGAAATGGAGATATATCTGTCATTAGACCAGAAGGTATATTTTGTGCACAAATGGAAATCCACATTAACTTTGTTTGATAAGAGATCAATGATCTGAATACACAACTGACCAAAATGGGATATTGTGTAAATCCTGACCTGACTTCAGAGCAGCTGCTCATCAACAAAGAAAATCAAATCGCTTACTCAACCTGCAGTGTTCTGAGCAGGTACCCTAATAATTCTACACTGTTTGATCTTTGCAACTAAATCCCAGCCTCTCCAGTAACATCTTTTGACCTGGAGAGATGATACATGTCTGACTTCAGGAACTTCCAAACTTTCCAAGACTTGAATCACTACCATCAACAGTTCATTTCACTGATACCCAATGAAAGTATGGAAATCTATGCAATTTCTATCACTTATCAGTTTATATACAGTAGTGTAATATTACTGAGATGACTTTACCAGAATTAAATGACAGAGAGCCGTGGCCTGTTTCATTGTGAAAAGACTGAAACATTGAGTTGGAAATCTAATGCATTTACCAGAGGATTTACTTGTTGACCACTGCTGATTTCCATTCATGCGGGTTACCAGCTTTTTGATGCTCCCCATCCTGCTTTTCAGTCTTCCCAGTTGTTGCCTTAGGCTGGCTATTCACCATCTCCTCCCTATGTCTGAACCCCACTGATTATCTGCTGCCTTGCCACCAACTCAAACCCTAGTCTCACTATCAACTCCCTCCACAGGCTACTGCTGTGAGGATAGCCAACAGCAATTGCTATCTTCCACAAAATCTCACTCTTCTGAATTTTGCCAGCGATAGTGTCATGTCACTGAGTAAAGCATTTGTTTTTTAGTAATGAAATTAGAATGGTTATTTTTAAAAAAAAACGTATTTTGTATTACCCTTCAGGGTTGTTTCTAGCTATGAATAGTTATCCTTTCCCCAACTCCTACTGAGACTGGCTCTTACCCTCCAGTTCACACTTTCAGCTTTGGCCTGGCTTTCTGTTCCCACCTCAACCCTAGCTGGAAAGATCCAAATTCCAGGCCATTATAGAGAATTCAGCCCACGTCAGGTATCCTTGGCTTTGAATTCTACCAATAAATAACAACTTACATTTATACAGTGACTTTAACATAGTATAACGTTCCAAAGTGCTACACAAATGTGTTATCAGACAAAATTTTCCATCGAGCTTCATGACAATATATTGGGAAAGGTGACCAAAAGTTTGCAAATGAAGTCAGTTTCTAAGAAGTGTCTTAAAGGAAGGGGAGAGAAGTAAAGTGGTAGACAGGCATTATTAGGGAGATTCTCCATTACAGTATTCGATATTCTAAATGTAAAGGCTTTCAGGGGTAAACATATTACATATTAATAGTCAACTTAGCTAATTGAATGAATTATGTTTTAAATGGCCTTAATAGGCCTTTGACAGTTCGGCCGGAGGGCAGCCGACACGGCTGCGTGCCCGCTGAACTGAAAATCTAAATGACGCACAGTGATGTCGGGACACCCGCCCGATATCTCCTAGCATCATTTTACGCGTCAGCGAGCGGGCCCCACCTCTGCCTGCCTACAGGAAAATTCTTCCTGACACGCAGTGACGTTGGGCGGGCGACCCGCCATCACTGTGCGTCATTTAGATTTTCAGTTCGGCGGGCACGCAGCCGACTCAGCTGCACACCCACCGAACTGTCAAAGGCCTATTAAGGCCATTTAAAACCTAATTAACTCTATTTAATGAGCTGCTCGTCCAACCTTAAGGTTGGCAGGCAGGCAAAGAGCCCAGGCGGCCTTCGCATTTCTCATGAAACCTCATCCGCGGGCGGGATGAGGTTTCAAGAAGTGTTTTAAAATCTAATAAAAATTTATACGTTTATTCTTTGACATGTCCCAGCTCATGTGATAGTGTCACATGAGAGGACATGTTTTAAAAGTGTTAAAAACCTTTATTTAAAACTTTAGCACTGAAACAAATCTCCCTGAGGCACCTCCGTGCCTCGGGGAGATCTCCGCGCTTTTTTGCGCGCATGCGCGAAAGATCACAGGGGACCTTTCAGGGAATCTTCCCCACCCGCACAGGGAGTGCTCAGCGCTTCCGAGCGAGCGTCACGCTGGGCAGGTCTTAATTGGCCCGCCCATGTAAAATGGTGGTGCGTCCCCAATCGGGGGCGCTGATCGGGTTCGTACCCAGCCCGTCCGCCCCCACACAACCCCCCCGATGGGGGGATATTTCTGGCCTCAGTTACTTCACTCTTCGATTAAATAAACAGTTGCCTTGATATTGTTGTTTGCAAATGTGAAACAAGTTTCTAAATCCAGCTTATAGTTACCTGTTCCTACTTAAAATAACATACCAAATAATTACTGGTGTCTCTCTGCATGTGCTATTTATTACACATTTTTAGAAATCTGTCACATTCATTTGATTTGAACAGAACTCAGTGAAAGAGGCGAGACCTTAAAAGGTCAGCATTATTACTAAGAAAATGTAAATGAGATTAATAATACAGCCCATTAGCTGAATCTAAAAATGGGGGTGTTTGCCCCAATACTGAAAATGGCCCTACTGATAAGTTTACTTAAAGCAGCATCTACATGAAAAATACCATCTAATTTTAACATCATAGTTTTATGCTATTAATATGTTTGAAATAGGCAACAACATGGCAGATATACCAATTTATAAGTTGCAAAATGTTGAATGACAACCAGAAAATGATAAAGATAAATTATATAAGGGGAATATCCAAAATAGTCTGGAGCACAGACCTCAATTCCTTTGCTAATTTAGCTGTGTGAGCCTATTCACAGAATCACAGTGCAGAAGAGGCCCTTCGACAATCAAGTGAGTCTGCACCAACACGTGAGAAACACCTGACCTACCTACCTAATCCCATTTACCAGCACTTGGCCCATAGCCTTGAACGTTATGATGTGCCAAGTGCTCATCCAGGTACTTTTTAAAGGATGTGAGGCAACCCACCTCCACCACCCACCCAGGCAGTGCATTCCAGACTGTCACCACCCTCTGGGTAAAAAAACTTTTCCTCACATCCCTCCTAAACCTCCTGCCCCTCACCTTGAACTTATGCCCCCTTGTGACTGACCTTTCAACTAAGGGGAACAGCTGCTCCCTATCCACCCTGTCCATGCCCCATATAACCTTGTATACCTCGATCAGGTCGCCCCTCAGTCTTCTTTGCTGCAACGAAAACAACACAAGTCTATCCAACCTCCCTTCATAACTTAAATGTTTAATCTCAGGCAACATCCTGGTGAATTTCCTCTGCACCCCCTCCAGTGAAATCACATCCTTCCTGTAATGTGGTGACCAGAACTGCACACAGTACTCTAGCTGTGGCCTCACCAAGGTTCTATACAACTCCAACATGACTTCTCTACTTTTGTAATCTATGCCTCAGTTGATAAAGGCAAGTGTCCCATATGCCTTTTTCGACATCCCCACTAACATGCCCCCCTGCCTTCAGAGATCTATGGACACACACGCCAAGGTCCCTTTGTTCCTCAGAACTTCCTAGTGTCATGCCGTTCATTGAATACTTCCTTGTCAAATTACTCCTTCCAAAGTGTATCGCCTATTCTTGCATAAATTCAAAAGGGGATTGGATGAATGCTTGAAGAGAAAAAAATGCAGTGCTCAGGGGTCTGGGATGAATTGGATAATTCTTTCAACAAGCCAACATAATGGGTTGAATGACCTCCTTCTGTGAAGTATAATTTATTGTATTATTTGTTCATTTTGGCATTATGTTTATTACTTGTTCATTATACATGGTAGAAAAAACACTAGAAAAGTTAACAGTGTGGGAAGCTTAAGGATATAGAACACTGTTATACAGGCAGAGGAATCTATTGTTATTTATGTTATGAAAGGAAGGAAGCCATGCATTGATCTAATTACTCAAGCCAATATTATAAGACATTAGAAGCCCTATCATCCGATATAAAGTGAGTGACTTTGAGAAATGTGTGAATTGGTCGGGGGAAAGCACATACCCATAAAAAGGTGGTGGGAAACAGCACCGGCATACACAACCACCCTCCCAATATACAGACAATATCTTGAAAATGAACAAGCATTAGGAAGAAGGACAAACATCTTTTCAACTTCTGGTTTCAGAAGCTATAAAACTCACCTTAACCAGTCTGAATAATCAGTTCATATTTGAGCTCAACCAGAATGTAACATGTATGGACCCCTGAAAAATCAGTAGAGGAAATGGGGATATATCTGTCATTAGACCACCAGATGTATTGTCTGTGCACAAATGGAAATCCACATTAACTTTGTTTGATAAGAGATCAATGATCTGAATACACGACTGACCAAAGTGGGCTATTGTGTAAATCCTGACCTGACTTCAGCCACACAAAGAGCATCTGCTCATCAACAGGTCAGCAAAGAAAATATAACAAATGAAGCAGATAAATATTAAAGGTTAGGCTCAATGTCCGATCCATGGTAGTTGATTTCAGCTGAACAGCAATGGGGATGCTGTAAGTGTGATGCAAAGGCCAAAATTCCTACTTCTGATCATTATCCAGAAACTCTTCATGGAAAGAAAGTGTGTGTCTGTGTATGGAAAGAACAGAGTCCCTATCGTTTGTTTTCACCCTGCTTAAGAGGGGCTGTTGGTTATCAGCCATAATCAAAAGAATCATCAGGAACTGCTTGAGTGGTCAAAATATGGAACTCACTACCACAAGGAGTAGTTAAGGTATAGCAAAATGCATTTAAGATGAAGCTAGATAAGCACATGAGAGAGGAAAGAATAGAAGGATGTGTTTATGGGGATTAGATGGGGTTGGGGTGGTGGAAGGAGGCATGTGTGGAGCATAAACACTGGCATGGAGCTGTTGGACTGAATGGCCTATTTTTGTGCCGTAAATACTTTGTTATTGGAATACTTAGTAATACTCTTGCTATATGTTCCATGCCAGCCTAATGACTTCCCGATACATAATTTCATAGTCTAATGTAAACCTTCAAACTCTGTGCCAATTTAATGAGTTATGTGTTTGATTTGCTGTCGGTATCATTGGGGTGGGTGATCAATTCCATGGTGGTTTGGAGCTGCTGGATGTGAGACTTTCCTGTAAGAGATCATTATGTTTGCGCACTGGCAATGCTTTTGCACACCAGTTTAAAATTTTAAAAAATGTAGTTTGATGGGTTCATATCCAAAAAACAAGTTAATTTTAGGAAATTATCTCAATCAAATGTTCCAAAGGCTCCCAGAAGAAGGTATCCACTGCCTGTATCACGATAGTGTTCAATGATAGGCATTTTGACCTGGCTCAATAGTGAATTAAAGGCCTAAAGCATATTTTTTTAGTATCAAATTTTCCCTGAATTGTTCAGAATCTACCCAGTTGAAGTCCTAAAATTAAAACAGAAAATGCTGGAAACGCTCATGAGGTCAGGAAGCATCTGTGCTTTTTTTGTTATTAATTCATTATCTTATTATCTTATGAGGAAAGGTTGGACAGCTTGGGCCTGTATCCACTGCAGTTTAGAAGAATGAGAGGTGGTCTAATTGAAACATATAAGATCCTGAGCGGATTTGACAGGGTGGATACTGAAAGGATGTTTGCCCTTGTGGGAGAGACTTGAACTAGGGGACTCAGTTTAGAAATAAGAGGTCTCCCATTTAAGACAGAGGTGAGGAGAAATTTTTTTCTGTCAGAGGGCGGTGAGTCTGAGGAACTCTCTTCCCTAGAGAGTGGCGCTGGCAGGGTCATTGAATATTTTTAAGGCGGGGTAGATAGATTCTTGACTAACAAGGGAGTCAAATGGTAAAGGGGGTAGGTAGGATAGTGGCATTGAGGCCAGAATCAGGTCAGCCATGATCTTATTGGATGGCAGAGCAGGCTTGAGGGGCCGAACAGCCTTCGCCTGCTCCTAATTCATATGGTTGTATGTAATTCTCTGTTGCTTCTCTCCCAGGAATCCTTTCCTTGAAGCAGTTCTGCTTCTCTCTCCATAGATGCTGCCTAACAGGCTGAGTGTTTCCTGTGTTTTCTGTTTCTATTTCAGATTTCCAGCACCCGCAGTATATCACTGCAGTTGGAATCCTGGCCTCTGTAAAACAAAATTCAGTTGCATAAAGGCAAATAGCAGTTAAAACATGGTGCTTTAACTTTGTAGATGCTTTCTTTACTAAGTGAAAGGGTACATCATAATGCAATAGTACACAGCCTTACACAGCTTTCACGTGAAAGTCGAGCATTTAGGCTGCTTAGAGAAAAGGCATTGCAATACACAGAGCTTCCTGTTGTTTTCAATCAATGCAGTAAGGCTCCAATTACCTTCTTTAAGGAGGTGTAATCTGAGAAAAGATCTCGGCAACTGTACAGAAGAACCTTTTATGAAGAAAATAACAGTGCTTGGCAAGATCCTGGAATAAATACTGCAGACACAATATAGAAGGATGAATGTCAGGCCTTTACTAAAATTCAAGTGATCTTTTAGAATTCGTATTACAATTGAGTGTTCTCTGATCCCATTTGTGTTGTTCTGTATTGTGTATGTCGTATCCGTAGATTTTTAACATTAAGATATTTATGTGTGAAAATACCTTAATTTAGAACCCCTGGCCTTTAGAAAGCTACATTCATTGTTTCTAAGTTATTCAATTCACCAATGCCTATAGTATCTGGTACATGATTCCATAAACATTATTTAACTAAGGACATATTTAAACATAATTTTATTACATTTGCACATTTTTATATTTTGTGAACAGACACTTCCTGTAATAAGTTATTTTTGGATTTGCAGCTGTAGCCCATAAACATTAAATATAATTGTAGCATGTTATGGAACTGGGGTATTGTTTTAAAGCTTAATGGTCACATTGTGGGAATGATTTAATCTGGATATTTGGGCATCATTAGCTTCTATCTGTTCAGCCTGAACTATCAACAAGATGACAATTTCTTTTCTTATTTCTTTCTGTGTTCTAAAGCTACAGCAAGCCCATCAAAGTGTGTGTTTATGGAACGATTATTCAATCTTCAAAAGCTTCCAGTTAAACATTTTTTGCAAAGGGAGGAGGATAGAAATAATGTTCTTTTTAAAAAAAGAAATGTGATAGCTGTCAGTATTGTAAAATTATTTTTTTCTACTTGCATCACCAGGCATCAACGTTTTGTGGAAGAGGCTTGAGAAGCTGTTTGGCCTATTCATTTTCTTATGTTCCTAAAGCACTTTAGGTTGATATAGCATTGGTTAGATGAGAAAATATTTCCTGCAGTACATTAATGATATTCCTTCCTCTCAGAACCAACAGGATGTATGCCTTTAATTGCATCTTTAACAACACAAGTGATGTATCAGAAAGCAGATTTCCGCCTGGACTTTCCCCACGTATCATTTGCTTGTTGCCAGAATGCTTTTGGCCTTTTTTTTAAGCACTTATCACAGGAAGGATAGTAAAGTAACAGGGCAAGAAAATTCTTTGTATGGAAGGCGTGGCAAGAAAATTTAAATGTAATGAAAAAAATGTAAGATAATGTAAAATTCATGATGCATCACCTGGAAGGCAATAAAAGTTAAACTTCAGTTCTTTAGAAGGGTATAAAAAGTACTGTTGGTGCAATTCTATTGGCTTCAAGTGGAAAATATTAAAGTTTCCCATATCTTCATTGGTAAATCTGAGATGGAAATCAGATGGTCACTTGATCTCCATCACGAAGGATGGCTTGAGCACACCACTACTGACCAAACTAGCTTAGTCCTGAAAGACATATCTGCCAGACTGGGTCTGCAGCAGGTGGCGAGAGATCCAACAAGGGGGAAAAAACCACCTTGACCTTGACCTCACCCTCACCAATTAACGTGACAGATGCATTTGTCCATGACAGGATTGTTAGGAGTGACCACTGCTCAGACCTTGTGGAGAAGAAATCCCATCTTCACACTGAGGGTACCCTACATTGTGTTGCGTGCTGTGATAAGTGGGATAGATTCAGAACAGATTTAGCAGCTCAAAATTGAGCATCTATGAGGCCTGCAGTCCATCATCAGTTGCAGAATTGTATTCAACCACAATCATGGCTGACATATCTCTCGCTCTACCATTACCATCCAGCCAGATGACCAACCCTGATTCAATAAAATGTATAGGAGAGCATGCCAAGGGCAGCACCAGGCATACCTAAAAATGAGGGACCAACTTGACAGAACTACATGCATGCTAAACACCAGAAGCAGCGTGTGATTGACAGAGCCAAGCTATCCCAAACCAACAGGTCAAATCAAAGCTCTGTAGTACTGCCACATTCAGTCACGAATGGTGGTCAACAATTAAACAACTTACCAAAGGAGAAGGCTCCACAAATCCCATCCTCAATTTGTTTTTATTCATTCATGGGATCTGGGCATCACTGGCTAGGCCAGCATTTATTGCCCATCCCTAATTGTCCTTGAGAAGGTGGCGGTGAGCTGCCTTTTTGAACCGTTGCAATCCATGTTGTGTAGGTACACCCAGAGTGCTGTTAGGGAGGGAGTTCCAGGATTTTGACCCAGCGACAGTGAAGGAACGGCCATATATTTCCAAGTCAGGATGGTGAGTGACTTGGAGGGGAACTTCCAGATGGTGGTGTTCCCATGCGTCTGCTGCCCTTGTCCTTCTAGATGGTAGTGGTCATGGGTTTGGAAGGTGCTGACTAAGGAGCCTTGGTGAGATTCTGCAGCGCATCTTGTAGACGGTACACACTGCTGCCACTGTGCGTCGGTGGTGGATGGAGTGAATGTCTGTGGATGGGGTGCCAATTAAGCAGGCTGCTTTGTCCTGGATGGTGTCAAGCTTCTTGAGTGTTGTTGGAGCTGCACTCATCCAAGCAAGTGGGGAGTATTCCATCACACTCCTGACTTGTGCCTTGTAGATGATGGTCAAGCTTTGGGGAGTCAGGAGGTGAGTTACTCACCACAGAATTCCCAGTCTCTGACCTGCTCTTGTAGCCACTGTATTTATTTGGCTAGTCCAGTTCAGTTTTTGGTCAATGGTAACCCCCAGGATGTGGATATCAGGAGTTTTAGTGACGGTAATGCCATTGAATGTCAAGGGGAGATGGTTAGATTCTCTCTTGTTGGAGATAGTCATTGCTTGGCACTTTTGTGGTGCAAATGTTAATTGCCACTTGTCAGCCCAAGCCTGGATATTGTCCAGGTCTTGGTTCATCTGAACATGGACTGCTTCAGTATCTTTGGATTCATAAATTGTACTGAACATTGTGCAATCATCAACGAACATCCCCACTTCTAACCTTATGATGGAAGGAAGGTCATTGATGAAGCAGCTGAAGATGGTTGGGCCTAGGGCACTATGCTGAGGAACTCCTGCAGTGATGCTTTGGAACTGAGATGATTGTCCTCCATCAACCTCAACCATCTTCCTTTGTGCTAGGTGTGACTCCAACAAGGGAAGAATTTCCCCCGATTCCCATTGACTCCAATTTTGCTAGCGCTCCTTGATGCCACACTCAGTCAAATGCTGCCTTGATGTCAAGGGCAGTCACTCTCACCTAACCTCTGGAGTTCAGCTCTTTTGTCCATGTTTGAACCAAGGCTGTAAAGAGGTCAGAAGCTGAATGACCCTAGCTTAACCCAAACTGGGCGTCAGTGAGCAGATTATTGCTAAGCAAGTGCCACTTAATGTTGATGACCCCTTCCATTACTTTACTGATGATCGAGAGTAGACTGATGAGGCAGTAATTGGCCAGGTTGGATTTGTCCTGCTTTTTGTGTACAGGACGTGATGGGGCACATCAGTTGAAATGACGAAACTGAAGCATTTACAACCAACCACCTTCAGCCAGAGTGCCGAGTGGCTGATCTGTCACAGCCTACTTCTGAGGTCCCAACATCTCAGAAGTCAGCCGTCAGCCAAATTGATTTATTTCATGTGATATTAAGAAACTGCTGAAGACTATGGGACTCAACAACATCCCAGTAATAGAATTGAAGATTTGTGCTGCAGAATTAGGTGGACCCCTAGCAGATTTGTTTCAGTGCAGCTACAACTTTGGCATCTTGACAACATGGAAAATTGCCCAACTATGTCCTGCCCACAAAAATCAGGACAAATCCAATGTGGCCAATTGTCACCCCATCAATCAACTCTCATCAGCAAAACAGTGGAAGGTGTCGACATTGCTATTAAGCGGCACTTGCTCAGCAATAACTTTCTCACTGATGCTCAATTTGAGTTCCAGCAGGGCCACTTGACCCCTGACATTATTGCAGCCTTGGTCCAACCCTGGACGAAAGAGCTGAATTCCAAAGGTAAGAGGGAAGTCAGAGTGACTGCCCTTGATATCAAGGCAGCATTTTGCCAAGTATGACATCAAGGAACCACAGTAAAATTGAAGTCAATGGGAATCAGGGAGAAACTCTCCACTGGTTGGATTCATACCTAACACAAAATATGATGATTGTGGCTTCTGGAGGTCAATCATCTCAGCCCTGGACACCACAGTAGAAGTTTGCCAGGGTAGTATCCTTGGCACAACTATCTTCAGGTGCTTCATCAATGGCTTTCCCCCCAACATAATGTTAGAAGTGGGGATATTTTTTCATTTACTCATTCATGGGATGTGGGTGTCGCTGGGCTAGGCCAGCATTTATTGCCCATCCGTGATTGCCCTTGAGAAGGTGGTGGTGAGCTGCCTTCTTGAACTGCTGCAGTCCATGTGGTGTAGGTACACTCCTGGAAGGGAGTTCCATGATTTTGACTCTGTGACAGTGAAGGAACGGTGATATATTTCCAAGTCAGGATAGTGCGAAGCTTGGAGGGGAACTTCCAGGTGTTGGTGTTCCCCCATCTATCCGCTGCCCTTGTCCTTCTAGATGGTAGTGGTCATGGGTATGGAAGGTGCTGTCGAAGGAGCCTTGGTGAATTCCTGCAGTGCATCCTGTTGATGGTACATACTGCTGCTACTGTGCGTCAGTGATGGAGGGAGTGAATGTTTGTGGATGTGGTGCCAATCAAGCGGGCTGCTTTGTCCTGGATGGTGTCAACTTCTTGAGTGATGTGGGGGCTGCACTCATCCAGACAAGTGAGGACTATTCCATCACACTCCTGACTTGTGCCTTGTAGATGGTGGACAGGCTTTGGGGAGTCAGGAGGTGAGTTACATGTCGCATGATTCCTAGCCTGCTCTTGTAGCCACAGTATTTATATGGCTAGCCCAGTTCAGTTTCTGGTCAATGGTGACCCCCAGGACTTTGATAGTGGGGGATTCAGTGATGGTAATGCCATTGAACATCAAAGGGCAATGGTTGGATTCTATTTTGTTGGAGATGATCATTGCCTGACACTTGTGTGGTGCGAATGTTACTTACCACTTATCAGCCCAAACCTGGATATTGTCCAGGTCTTGCTGTATTTGGACATGGACTGCTTAAGTATCTGAGGAGTCGTGAATGGTGCTGAACATTGTGCAATCATCAGTGAACATCCCCACTTCTGACCTTATAATGGAGGGAAGGTCATTGATGAAGCAGCTAAAGATGGTTGGGTCGGGGACACTATCCTGAGGAACTCCTGCACTGATGTCCTGGAGCTGAGATAACTGACCTCCAACAGCCACAACTACCTTCCTTTGTGCTGGGTATGACTCCAATCAGGGGAGAGTTTTCCCCCTGATTCCCATTGACTCCAGTTTTGCTGGGGCTCCTTGATGCCACACTTGGTCAAATGCGGCCTTGATGTCAAGGGCAGCCACTCCCACTTCATCTTGGGAGTTCAGCTCTTTTGTCCATGTTTGAACCAAGGCTGCAATGAGGCCAGGAGCTTCTGTGGTGAGAAGAGCATGTCAGAGGCTGTGAGCACCCAAAAGCCTGTCCACCATCTACAATACACAAGTCAGGAGTGTATGAAATACTCTGCACTTGCCTGGATGAGTGCAACTTCAACAGCACTTGCAGTTCAACACCATCCAGGAATAAGAAACCTGCTTGATTGGCACCCTATCCACCACCTTAAACATTAATTTCCTCCACTACCAACACAACAATGGCAGAAATGTGTAGTATCTACAAAATATGCTGCAGCAATGCATGAAGCTTGTTTTGACAGTACCTTTTAAACTCGCACCCTCTGCCACTCAGAGTCACAAGGGGAGCAGACGCATGGGAACAACTACCTGCAAGTTCCCCCCCAACCATTCTGTCTTGTAATTATATCGCTGTCCTTTCACTATCACTGGGTCAAAATCCTGGAACTCCCTTCCTAACAGCACTTTGGGTAAACCTACACCACATGGACTACAGTGGTTCTAGAAAGCAGCTCACCACCACCTTCTTAAGGCTAACTGAGGATGGCTTTGCCAGTGGCTCTCATGTTCCATGAATGAATAAAATAAAACACAAAGCATAGCACTGTAACTCTTAAAACAGCAGGAAAGCATAGAGAGTAGAGAAAAGAATACATTATTTATGTACGTTGAACTTGCAAACACAAGTAATGCAAATGAATCATTTCAATTGTCACATCGTTCAAAATTAAGAAATTTTAGAGAGGCATCAGGTATATCCTGTGGACAGCAGGTGCATGAAGTTTGCCTACATTATTGACATAATACCCAAAGCCCAATTTCAGGGCAGCCTATGGCCTCCCGGTAGCTGCATTGCTGCCTTTGGGCACAAAACCAGGCAGCTACAAATTTCCATCTCTGGGTCTTTAAAGTGCTGCCGCCTTCTTCAAAAGATTGCTGTGAGTTCATATTGGTTGGTCATAATAGCTTGACATGTTTTTCCAGTAAACATCTGAGCCATAAAGACCAGGAAAGCCCTAGATTTGATCCCTGGGTCTGACTTGCTAGATCTCACATTGGTTGGTGTGTTCGAGTTCCAACTGGTACAAAAATAGGCCAGGATTCCAGCTGCCAATCTTTATTCAATGACCCCTTCTAGAACTACAAGCTTTTGGATGTCAGTTAGGGGAACAATTGGGGTGACTGTGATGCTTCCCTGCATTTAAATTGCCTTCCAACAGCTGCTGGCAAGGCTCACACATGAATAACGGCCACTGGAAAGAGATGCCAGGAGGGCTGCTGGTATCTACAGGACCATATGTCAGAAAGGAGTCACTGGCTTCGAGACAGAAAGGGAGAAAAAGTGGTAGGAAAGACAAAAAATTGCTCCGTCAGTTTTACAAGTTGGAGAAAACCAATGTTAATTGCACATTCATTTATGACTACTGAAGACACACATCTAAAAATAGTTAAAGCCAGTGCTGGCTGCCAGTCTGTAAAGCACAGAAAATAGTCAACTAGTGCATGCTAGAATCTTCTTTGACATCATTCAAACTAATGTTGGATGACAGGATAGAATTGGATTACTGCAAAAAGAAACTATTTATGCGCTTTATTAGTCAATTAAAGCATTCAGGAAACAGTGGGAAATTCAGATGCTCTATTAAAATTGCGGTCAAGATATCTATCCTGACTGTTCCTGGCAACAATCAAAGGGGGTTTTAATTATCCTTAAGTAATAAACAAGTAAAGTTTTTTTTAAGTTGTGTAACTCAATTGTGGTAAAAACCTTCAAAATCATAGTGCATGTTTGCATTTGAAAAAACAATACAGTCACAACAGCACGAACTGCTAATAATTTAAAGGAAAAGTGGAGACAGCAATTAACAAGGAGTTTGCTACACAATCATGCCTGTACTGAGTCAGTGTGGACATATTCCGATTCCAACTTGGACCTCAAAGATTCAGGTTTGATGACTCAAATTTATCAAGAGTGGCATCTTGAAGTCCAATCTCAAATGCAATTTTTGAAGATGATTGCAGATAACAAATAGAATCATAGAATGGTTACAGCACAGGAGGATGCCATTCAGCCCATCGTGTCTGTGCTGGCCCTCAGCAATACATCTAATGCCGCTTCCCTGCCTTTTTCCTGTAGCAATCCAACTTTTTCCTATTCAGATAATGGTCTAATTCCCTTTTGAAAGCCTCAGTTGACCCTGCCTCCACCACACACTTGCTGCGTGAAAAAGTTTTTCCTCGTGTTGTCATTGCTTTTTTGCTAATTACCTTTATTTGTGCCCTCTGTTTCTTGATCCTTCCACCAATGGGAACAGTTTCTCCCTTTTTACTCTGTCCTGACCCCTCATGACTTTGAATACCTCTATCAAATCTCCTGTCAACCTTCTCAACAGAACAGTCCCAACCTCTCCAATCTTTCTACATAGCTGAAGTTTCTCATCCCTGGAACCAGTCTCGTAAATTTTTTCTGCACTCTCTAATGCTTCACATCTTTCCTAAAGTGTGGACGCCCAGAACTGGACACAATACTCCAGTTGAGGCTGAACCAGTGTTTTATACAGGGTTAACATAACTTCCTTGCTTTTGTACTCTATGCCTCTATTGACAAAGCCCAGGATGCTGTTTGCTTTATTAACCATGCTCTCAACCTGTCCTGCCACGTTCAATAATTCATGCACATATACAACCAGCTCCGTCTGCTTCTGCACCCCTTTAGAATTGTACCCTTTATTCTATATCGTCTTTCTCTGTTTTCCCTACCAAAATAAATCACTTCACACTTCCCCTGCCTGGAAACACATCTGCCACTTGTCTGCCCATTCCACCAACCCATCTACGTCCTTCTCATGGTTCACAATACCAAGTTTTGTAGCATCTGCAAATTTTGAAATTGTGCCCTGTAAATCAAGGTCAAGGTGGTACAGCACCCCACCAAATACCCTTGAAAATCCATGTACACTCCACCAATAGCACCATCCTATCAACCTCTCTCCCAACTCATCAAAAAACCTAAGCAAGTCAGTTAAACATGACCTGCCCATACAAATCCATGTCATCCTCCCCATCAACCCGCACTCACCCAAGTGACCACCAACCTTGTCCTGAACCATGGCCTCCAAAAGCCTCCACACCACTGAGGCTAGACTGACTTGCCCATAGCCACTCAGCCCATCCCCATATCTGGTCCTGAATAACGGTGCAACACCTGCAACTCTCCAGTTCTCCGGCACCCCACTGAGTCCAAAGAAGATGGGAAAACCATGACCTGTGCCTCCACAGCCTCCATCCTCATTTCCCCCAGCATTCCAGGGGGCATCCCATCTGGAAGCGGACATTAGCCTAATATACCTTGTTGTGAAACCTAAACTTACCTTAATATTGAGCGCGGAGGTCAGGAATTCCAAGTCCTGGCAAACTTTGGACTTGCCATGCATGGGCAGACTGGGAGGGGGCTGCACACACGCAATTCAACAGGCCTACATCTTTAAGTTCTTTGGGCCGAAAACAGGCCCAGCGCACCTGCACTTAAAGGGAGAGGAATAAAAATCCGCGAAAACTTGGGTCAGGTGATTGGGTGCAGAGGGCCATTGCTAGCAAATTTCCAAGGCAGGGGACAGGGAGAGGTCCCACAAAGAGGACAATGGACAGGGAGAGGTCCCAAAGGGAGAGGGAACAGGGAGAGGTCCCAAAAGGAAGGACCAGGTAGGGGACAGAGAGTGGTGACAGAAACAGGTCCCAATTAAGTTTAGGAAAAAGAGAGGAGCAGAGAAACAGACTTTAAGTGGAAAAGGCAGCTGAAGGTTGGTGACTTGGTGCTGCAGGCCATAGGGGCAAATGAGCCCATTTGGAGCAGCAGTGTTCTGCTTGGTGTGGCCAAATATCTGAAATTGTGCTTGTGAGTTGATGCTTGGGTGCATACTCAGGAATCCAGGGGAATGGAATGTTGGGAGATGAGATTGAAACCCTGCGAGGTGGGCCATTTTGTTGCCGTCGTGTCTGGTAATTGAAGAGGGCTCAGGAGAAGCCCTGAAGATCCAAGAAGGCAGCCGAAGGTTAGTGACTCCATGCTGTCTGCCATTGGGGCAAGGGTACCCCTTTGGAGCAGTGGTGTCCTGCTTGGCATGGCCGAAGAGCTGAAATTCTGATTGTGAGTTGGTGCTTGAGTGTATCCAGGGAATCCAGGGGAACGGAATCTTAGGAGATGAGATGGAAACCCTGCGAGATGGGCCGTTGTTGAAGGCGTCCGAGTTGGAATGATGTTTGGAGAGAATTCCAAGGTGAGATCTACAAAGGTGAAGACTGGAATCCCTCGTGAGAGAGACAGAGTTTCAGTGAGATTGGTTGATTTGGTGTTACTGATGTCTGGGTGGGGTTGTTGAAAAATCAATGGAATCTGTTTTGGTCGCAACTGTCATTTATTGTGCGTGATGTGTTTGACCACAGTTTGCTTGTTAGTTCAAATGTACCTCACATTAACCCTGAATGTTAGAGTATAAGATAGATTCTGCAAATTGTTTTATCTTTCTGATGTAGTAAAGTTTATTTTTGTTTTCTCAAACCCATGGAATCTTGTGGCTTTCTTCACTGAGCAAGCACCTTAAATCTCAAACTTTGTCTACTTTAAACAAAATGTTATTGGCCCCAAACCGGATCTTACCAACAACATAGGGGTCTGGCTAAGGATCATAACATAAATTGGGGGCTTGTCCGGGATTTCGAATACACAGCCAAATAAGAGTGCTGGTACTTGCTGAGGCTAAGGTTGATAAGATTTCTGTGGTGAATTTTACTATACTGATTGAAAAGCAGAAGGGCCTTGTCAATTGCTATGACTTTTCTAGAGAGGGAAGTTTCATCCTTGAGTGACTTGCAAAAATTAACCAAGGCTAGGTCAATCACATTAGCTGAAGAGTTTGGGTTAGAATTAAAAGCAGGGGCTAAGAAAGCGGACATAATTGAGACAATAGCAGAGCATCTGGGATTGGAAGAAGGGGAAGCTAATCCAGGTAACAATTCAATTGAGTTGGAGAGAATTCAGTTGAGTTGGCTAGAATTCATTTGCAAATGAAACAACTTGAAATAGGAAAATAAATTTAAATGAAAAAGCTCAGATTGGAAAAAGATGAAAAAGAAAAAGAAAGTGCGAAAGAAATGGGGATATGAAAGCTTGAGCTCAAGTTTCAAAAAGAGAAAGAAATCAGACCTCATGAGCTGGCCAGGGAACAGCTTAGGTTATAGGGTGATAGAGAGTCTAATAGTTCAGATGAGGAAGCGAGCCCCATTCCAAGTTTTGATATAACAAAAATCTTTGCCTATTGCCTAAATTCATGGAAGACAAAGTTGAAAGATAGTTTATCTTGCTTGAAAAGGTGGCTACAATGCTAAAGTGGTCAAAAGGCACTTGGGCTCTTATTTTGCGGTGTTTTGATCAGGAAGGCTATGGATGTGTATTCTAACCTTTCAGAAAAACAATCTTCAGATTATGAGTAAGTTAAAACTGTGGTAATTAATGGTTTCGAGCTTGTCCCTGAAGCATATCAATTGAAACTTTGGGCTTTAAACAGAAGACTGAATGAAACATTTGTGGAATTTGCTAGGGAGAAAGGAATGTTGTAGGATCAGTGGTTTCGATCCCCAAAGTTAGAATAAGATTTTGAGAATGTAAGGGAGCTAATGATACTACAAGAATTTCAAAATGGCATCCCAATAGCAATTAGGTCACACCTGGAAGACCACAAGGTTTCTAAGCTCTCGGAAGCAGCAGTTCTGGCAGATAGGTATGATATATCACAAGCAGTTAGGTGGAAGCAGATTTCCATTTGTCAACCCACAGGGAAGCTGGAGGAACAAGAAAGAGTTTAGCTTTATGGAGAAGACAGAGCTGTTCCAATCAAGAAAAGTGGTAATGTAGAGGCTGAACGTGATGTTGAGAAACCCGTATGCTTTTACTGCCATAAGACAGAGCATCTTAAAGCCCATTGTTGGAAACTGAATGGCAAACTAGTGGCAGTAATAGGAACACTTAAGGAGTCTTTAGGAAGGGCTATACTAAAAAGGAAATGGGTGTTAAAACCATAGAAATAGTACAAGTGAAATGGGTTCCCTCAGAACCTATTAGAAAGGGGAATATGGCTTAGTAAGGCAGGCTACCAGAGGTTTTAGAGATGTTGGCTCAAACGGAGAAGTGTTCCTTTACTCCTCCAACAAAACAAGTAAACAAATTAATATTTTGAGTAACACTGCAGATGCAGATCAATCATTGATGATGGCTAATGTTACAATTTATGTTCTAGATGGTTTGATAAAGGAAAAAGTATTAATGGGGGTATTAATGAGATTTATTAACATGTTCCCTTGTGTAAATACAATTTAGGAAGTGACTGAGTAAACAGTATTGTTATTTTGGCAATTGTTCCTAGTTTACCTATTGATGGGGTGGATTTTACACTGGATAATGATTTGCCCAATGTTGATGGTTACATGGCAGTGTTGCCTCAGGTCCTTGATCAGGCTGATCTTACCTAATTCCTAAAATTACTGTGATTAAACACGAGAAGCTCATTGCCGATAACTAACAATTAAAGGAAAATCTGATTAGCATAGTGAACCAACTTTCCCGCACAAAAAATGAGTTTGTTAATGAAAAACAAGAACTGATGAGAACACTTGAGTGTCACCCACAGGAAAAGGAATTGCTGATGAATCAGAACAGTTGGTTGAATGCAGAATTAAAAATCAAAACTGATGAACTGTTGGAACTTCACCATGAAAAGAGCAATTGGATTCTTGAACTCTGATACAATCTGGAGAACAAAAAGAATGAAATGGACCGTATGGAAGAGCAAATCCAGACTTTGAAATTAGATAAGAAAAATTTTAAACAGACTGAGGATCTAACGAGTGAATTGGAGAAGTCTAAGGAGCAGTCAGTTACCATGGAAGAAAGATTTCAAAATGAACTGAATGCCCACGTGAAATTGTTAATCTTGTATAAAGGTTCCGCAAATAACTTTGAAATAAAGACGACTGAACTCATCAAAGTAGCTGCTGAGCTGAATGAAAAGATTAATAAGCTTGAAAAAGAATTGAAAAATTAGAGAGTAAGCGAGTACTTGGACATAATTGTAAAAGAAATGGACTTGAAGGTTCCACTTTTCAAGCGTCACCGGGAACAGTATGAACGTGTGCAGGGGACTGTTGAATATCTCTTGGATAAACTAGAAAATCACTTGAGTAAAGAGAAGTGAACTGCTCAGTGCAAGTTTATTCATCTGTGTTGATCAAAACAATAAACTGAGAAAGACTGTTATGGAGGAAGTGATTGAAGAAGATAATTTTAGAGCTAGTTGTCAATTAAACATACATGGCTTCTACGGCAAACTTAAAGGACCCGTTGAAGGCATGTTTCCGTTAACAGAAGAGAAGACAGTGAGAAAAACCCATGTTCTTCTGTATTAAAGTTGGGAAACCCATGCAAAAGTTATTTGTAGTATATAGCATGACTAATTCACATCTGCATGTGAAGGGGGAAGACCGCCAGAATATGGCTTTGCAGTCGCATCAGGAAAGTTGAAAACCCTGATACAAAATAGAGATACAAGCTGGTCAAGATGTTTCTAAAGAAACCTTCAGGGCGGGCTCAGTAGGGCTGAGAAGCTTACCGCCGCCCGGGATCGGGGTCGGACTGCGATTTCATGCTGGCGGGCCAATTAAGGCCTGTCCAGCGTGAAACGTGAGCGGCAGCACCTGTGCGGGTGGGGGAAGGCGAGCGGGGCTAGCGCAAACTTCGTGCATGCGCATGAGTGCACGCTTCATAATCTCTGCCTCAGGGAGATGAAGAGATATAAAACAAAATAATAAAGAAAATAAAAATGTAATGAAACATGTCCCCTCATGCGATTCTGTCACATGAGCAGGGAATGTTATTAAGTTTAAAATTTTTATTTTATTTTTATTTGCTTTAGGACACCTCATTCCGTCCATGAAAGGCCGCTTGACCTTTTTGCCTGTCCGCCAACCGTTAGGTTGGATAGGCAGCAAAAAACTCTATTTAATTAATAATTTAATGGCCTTAACAGGCTTTTTAAGTGTTGGCAGGCGCGCTGCTGATTCTGGCGCGCGCTCACCGAACGAAATATTGCGCAACTGCGCATTGACATCAGGACGCTTGCCCGACGTCAACGCGCATCATTTTATGCTCGAGTGGGTTGGGCGCGCGCCTGCCTGCTGAGCTAAAAATTTTACCCTTAATGTATCTTCACTACCTTTGTTGACCATGCAAAGTCTATGGCCAAAACCCATCTTATTGTTGGTGTTCTATTCAGAATTTAAAAAAAGGGTGTAGGAGAAAAGGCAGGTTCTGGGTTATGATAATTCTCTGATGTTTCAATCTGCTAATGCTTTTTCTTTGGTTAAACCTTTGTAAATTTATAAGTGTAGTTGTGCAACAAAATGAAAAGGGTTATCTGTATTGTATGTAAAAAGCTATTTGTTGGAAGTTTATGAAGTTAAGTGTTTGTGAAAAAAGTGTAAGGCCATTGTAAAGAAACCTTCAAAGTCATGAATTTTCCTTCTTACATTAGTGTTGAGCGCAGAGGTCGGGAACTCCAAGTCCCGACAAACCTCAGGCTTCCTACACTTGTGCCGCCTGGGAGCAGGCTGCACATGCGCAATTCAGCAGATCTGCATCTTTAAGTTCTTTGGGCCCAGGACAGGCTCAGCACGCCTCCGCATTAAGAGAAAGGGGAAAAAAAGGTGCGAAAACCTGGGTCAGGTGATCGGCTGCGAAGTACCATTGCCAGCAAGTGTCCTAGGCAGGGGACAGGGAGAGGTCCCAAAGGGAGAAGGGTCAGGGAGAGGTCCCAAAAAGGGGAGAGGGGACAGGGAGAGGTCCCATAAGGCAGTCCCAGTTAGGGGACAAAAACAGATCCCAATTACATTTGGGAAAAAGGAGCAGAGAAACAGGCTCCAAATGGGAAAAGGCTGCAGGGGACAGACTTTAAGTGGAAAAGGTAGCCAAATGTTGGTAACTGTATGCTGCAGGCCATTGCAGCATACAGTTTGGAGCACCAGTGTTCTGCTCAGTATGGCCAAAAATCTGAAGTCGTGCTTGTGAGCTGCTGCTTAGGAGCATACTCAGGAATCCAGGGAAATGGAACCTTGGGAGACAAGGTTGAAACCCTGGGAGGTGGGCCTTTGTTGATGCTGTTTGAGTTGGAGCAACTTTTGGTGAGGATTCCAAGGCGAGATCTTCGAAGGTAAAGACTGGAATCCCTCGTGAGAGAGAAAGTTTCAGTGAGATTATTGACTCAGTGTTACTGACATCTGGGTGAGTTGTTGTAAATCTGTGGAATGTGTTTTGGTTCCATCTGTCACTTATTTAGCAATGTGGTGTGTTCAATTACAACTTGCTTGTTAATTCACATGTACCTCATATTAACCGTGAATGTTAGAATATAAGACAGATATTGTAAATTGTTTTATCTTTCTGACTTTGGAAAATAAAGCTTAATTTTGTTTGTTCAAAACCCGTGGAATCTTGTGGCTTTCTTCACTGAGCAAATGTCTTAAATCTCAAACTTTGTCTGCTTTAAACAAAATGTTATTGGTCCCTAATCGGATCTTACCAACAACATGGGGGTCTGGCTAAGGATCATAACAACCTAAAGCTTTAACAAATCCTGATGACATAATACTAATGTTGGATTTGTTGTTCAGTTGAAGTGCAGCAAATTACCTTGGACAGAAAAGATAATTCTCCGATTAGCGTAATAGTGCAGGAGTGTTCATTACTTCCTCATCTTCAGTTCTCTGCCTGAAGACAGGTCCAACCCACACCGCCACAACCTCCACCACTGGTAGGGCAAGGAGGCAGGTCCCAAATCCACCCCAACCAGAACAAGGATTGAAGCCTGTGCCGTTGGCACCAATCTGATCCACACTGGCCAACCAGCCATGAGCACAGCATGAGGTGTCATCTGACACCAAACTCTTGTAAGAGGAGGGTAATTGGTTCATTCAATTGGGCTACTGGCAAATCCCAGAATGGAGAAGGATATGGAGCTCATGTCTTCCAGCATCTGGGAATGTAGAAATCTGGACAGTCAGATTTGAAATAAAGAACCTTAAGTTATTGTGCTGAGATCCCAATCTTGATACTAAAATGTAGGACGTTAATTTTTGCAGTTAGAAGTTACCTGAAAAGAGAAAATAAAAAGACTTGCATTTCTATAGCACCTTCCACAACCTTAGGATGTCTCAAAATACAGAAAATAAGCTCAACAAGCCAGCTCACAGAGGCGAGGCAGCACACAGCTTATTATTTTTCAAGGAGAGATGTGTGATTAAGGAAAGGAATTGGAATTTGCTGCTATCTTGACCCCGGGTGTTAAAGTCAGTGTCCACAGTGTCACATCACTCCTGCACTCTGTCCTCTGTGCCATAGAGGTGCTGAGGCACAGCTCCGCAAGGGAGTGGCCTTGGATCCACGGTTGATGCTCCTGTTGTTCTCTCTTAAGGTGACAGTATACCTGCTTCCCACCACCTACTCAGTGCCCTTGTCAGTGCCACATAGACAGCTGGCCCAGACTGCCCCTTTTTATAATGAGAGGTTGCTGTTTGTAGCCTGGCTCTTAAGACCCAGAGCTACTTGATGTTGCCCAACACTGCAAAGGTCTCAAGGGTCCTCAGTTGAAGCTCAGAAATCTTCCACCTCGCAAGCTATAGCCCCTGGGCATACACTAGGGGCATTCAAATAGGCGCCTGAATACATGAGACAGGCAACTAAGCATTTGCGCAAGAGTGATGCATAATCAGACAGCAATATTGGCCAGGATTCTGTCAGGCCAGTGAGGGTCTTGCCCAATGGTCAGAGAAATGGCAGGGAACTGTCAGTTCTATGGCGGAGGCCCAACAGAATCAAGTGTCCACTGTTGGGCCTTCCCTGTGATTGAGCTCGCCAATCAGAGGCCAGCAGCAGCTTATTGATGCCAATGCCAGTGGGGTTGGAGGTAGCTGGCACCAATGCACCCACCAGAGGCCCAGGATCATCATTGGACCCCTGGCCAAAAATGAATAAAGGTGTGATGGGAATTATGGGGTGGAGCTCGTGGGATGGGGGAACAGATGGTCAGATACAAGGGCAGAGGGGTGGTTTCAGTGCCCCCCTCCCTTTCCAATGCTCCGTCCTTCGATCAGGCAAAGAGGGATGCCCCCTACCCTGGGAGACCATTGGCAAGCCCGACTGTGTTTGCTGGGTGGCCTTTCGAGGGTCTGGGAAAACCGTGCAGCACCCATTTAATCACTGAGCCAACACTAAACTGAAATGAGCTCAGGGATAATGGGTATCAGTTGGCTCATTAATGAGCCTGACTGGCACCCCACTGGCAGCAGCTGGGAATCCCCTGTCAGCCCCATCCATCCTCTGGCTTAGTCGGGGGAGGTTTTGCCACCCCAAGGCTGACGCGGAGCCTCAGGGGTGCCGGCTGCCATGTTTCTCACCGTCAAAGGCTGCATTAAGTCCAGCCCATTATATCAACTTGTTGGAGTAAAGGTTTATGGTTTGATTTTGGTGTTGGTGTTAATATTTGTGGAAGAGCGAATCAGGATCTGTGAAGCTGCATTGATGGAAGGCAATCAGAAGGTGCTTATGAGAACAGTAGCTAATAGAATGATGACACTGGTGGAATAGGAGGATGAATAAAACAGAATATTAAATGGTAATATTTCAAAAGCAGTAGGTCCTTGTTTCTTGAAAAATTATTTATTTCTATACAGGCCTCTTAAGGAACTATTTAATTGGTTGCATTTCACGTGCTAAGAACTCTAACACTACCTTACTTTAGTAGGATTATGCCTAATTATACAGCTGGTTCCCTATTGGATATAACATACTTTAAGTAAAATTTTAAAATACTTTTTTTATTGAGTGTACATTACTGTAAATGACAAAGCTGCTTCTTTAACAGGACACAAATAATTAAAAAATGTCTGTCAACGCTATCATTTGTATACCACTGGACTGACACATGACCATCTGGAAGTATTCTCTTTCACACCCGGTCACAATATTTCAGACAGTTGCTTTATCATCAAATCACATCACTCAATGCCACTTCTATTCCAGGAATGCCTACCTTGAAGATGTTCTGTTATTCTCTCCAATGGGATTTGTGCTTGTCTCTTTTACCTTTCAATTACCCATCAGTTAAACCACCTCCCCATTGAACTTACATGATTTCCTTAGTTCACTTCACAAGTTATTCTCCACCAAAACTCGCTCACTCACCTTCGCTATCCTCACTGATGGCCACTGGCTCCTATACTCCACTTGTTGCATTCAAAACTCCCACTTCCATTTAAAATTTGTCTCACCCTACAGGCACATCTCCATAAATAATTGAATATCTTCACTGGCATTGATAGTTTAGGGAAGCCCCAAGTATCAAACCTGGGAAGGAGAATTAGTAAAGGAAATATAGTTAGGGGAACTTCAAACATACTGAATGCTATTATGTGGGTAAGTTTAGCTTATGCTGTATTTCTAACCTCACTCCACAGTTAAATTTCTCAGTTGAGTGTGAGCCCAAGGTGAAACCCATAAGGATTTAAAAAGTGATTTGACTACCCTTTTTATTTTATTGGTTGCTTTTGCTGAGCATTCAGTATTGATTGGTTGGTTCATTATTAGCTGTTTTGAAATGGATGTTTATTTACCCACTTAAGGTAGTGAGATTCCATATCTGTTTGATTGTGATTTGTTGTTGCTGTTTGAAGAATATGAAGTTTGAATTAATCAACTGCAAATATAATGCATAATGATTGGTAATTGCAACAGCCAAATTGATACCTGAAGTGTGATGCATATAGGTCTGTGCTAGAAACGACTCTCCTTCTGATGTGTTGAGCTTCTAGGAATTGCAGCTAATGTTGGTAGTAAAAATATTCCATCAAGTGTTGGATGCATATAATTAGCTTTAGTAAAGGTTTGAAAATAGACACAGATGACAAAACACCACAACTGTGAAAGTTTTAACACCGCAGTCCCCTGAGGCAAGTTTTAGACTAGTATGACAAAATATTTAATATTCATAAACTTCAAATCTGGAAGTCTGGATTTTGATCTTCTCTGAATGGGTTTGAGCCCATTTTCTTAGATTTGGATAATATTGTATACCTAATGATATACACAATTTGCCATCATGTGCCTATTTTGATGAGAACAGGATAAGTTTTTACTGAAAAATGGCAGAATGCCTTCGGAGGAAGCCGACAATTATACATTTCACCTTATCTCAGAACACAAACCAGAAAAATGTTAGTAAAGCTGAAAATACCAATGTGGTGATGGAGGAGCCAGCAACAGAGTAATCTCGTGTAGGCCCCATTATCTCCAGAGGTCCACAACATCCTCTGTCTTAAATGGCTGCTGTGATTGGCTGCCTTGTACTCATACATCTAATTTCAAAAGTTGGGAGCTATTGCTGATACAAGGGTCCCATACATATGACTTTATATCTTAATGAAATGGAGTGTCAGCTTGTTGAAATGATACCACTCTCATCTCTAAATCATAAGTCTATGGTATCAAGCTTTATTACAGGTCTTGAGCATAGAATCAAGGCTGGCATTTCAGTGTGGGACTGAGAGGAGGTCTGAATTATCAAGTGAGATTATAAACTAAGGCTGCCTGTCTGTTCAAATGGATGTCAAAGGTTGTATGGCACGAGAGAGTAGATGAGTTTTCTCTCTGTGTCCAGACCAACGCTGCAACCAACACCATTAAACTAGATGATCTTGGCATTTATATTGTTGTTTGTGGAACATTGGTGAGTGCGAATTGCCTGCTCTGTTTGTGCACATTAGCTGCAAAGTGCTTTGAAATGACTCAAGCACATGACAGGTAATGTACAAGTTGAAGTTGGTTTGTCATTTATCCTTAATATGGTCTCTCTTAAGCAATTACTGAAAGTTCTCCATTTGAAACTGTCTGAAGCTTCTAATGTGTCAGTTGAAAAGTTTATACACATGATTGGCAGGAAGAGTGGCACTCATCCGAAGTATCTGTGCAGAAGAGTAGGTGAACACATTCACCAAGTGCCTGCAGTTGCACTGGTAAAAATATATCCTATAAATCTCTCTTTCCTGCTGAATCATTCTGACCATAGCACTGTGAGGTGCTGTGAGGTTCTGGGAATCTTTGGAACTGTAATACTAATTATGTCTTTTTCAAATACTGTCATCAGCCTTACCATCACAACTGAAGTATCTGCTCCAGAGTTATTGGGTAAATCATCCTCCCCTCCAAATAAAAACTGCCTTCCATGCAGGGCATGACAGAGCAGAAAATAACGACCATACGAGGCACAGGAAATTTAATCACCCAAATATTCCATGTTGTCCCTCATTGGGGCCAGCATTAGTCTCTGGATAGAAATGTGCTTACCTGGTGCTAGCAATAGAAAATCATAAGCTGGGTTGTAACTTTATCATCCATAGCAAAATCCAGGCCAAAGTCATATTGGCTCTTCAAAGCACACATAGGAGAATTTCCACTATCTGAGGAGCAATAGTGAAGACTTGTAATAGTTCATAAATGAATCATTAATCAGAACTGATGTCAATAGGTACAAACTGAGTTATAGCCTTTTACACTGTTAAAGGACTGCCATAGCTCCAGAAAAAAAGTTATCCTCCAGATTTCCATCTGTGCTAAGACAGTTAAATGGTGAGTTATAAAGCTGAGCTCTAACTGTCAGGTTTATGAACATTAGTTAAATCCCATGGTTAGATTAATATTGAACTCACATTCTGAGCATTTTAAAATTTAAGTTCTCCCCATTTTCCTTCTATATTGTGTTCTTCAGCTTGCCTGTCATTAGATACTGCAGCTGTTTCATGGTAATTCAGATAGTTTTATTTCCTTTTTGTGTCAGTGGTAGCTGTCAGCATGCACTGATGCCACTGATACAGAATGTTCACAAAAGCAGACTAATGCTTTACGACATTGACAAATGAGTGGTATGAGTGAGACAGTTCTGGAGACACATAGGAAATATGTTCACATCTATGAGAGAGAAAAGACAAGTTGATGTTTTGGGTGTAATCATTAATCGGAACTGAAATATGAAGAGTTCCACCTGAAATATGAACGTGTCTTCTAACGCAGATGGCCCTGCTTTAATGTGTCCAGCTTTTTGTGTGTTTCTTTCAGGTTCCTGGCATTTGTAGTTTTCTTTTCTAATTGGAGGGCATTAATGAGCGTTTCCTTGTGTGGCAATTTACCAGGATGCAGGACAATACTGTGCAGTAGGCTATATTTTAGTTTTAATCAACCACAAGAAGAGTTTAATAATTATTATTCTGGGTGCAATTAAAAAGTACAGTACATTCCTCCCAAAGATGGACTGATTTGTATGATCAATATTAATAATTTCACCTCGCCATCTTGATACTTGAACTCACTACAAGCTTATTGACTGCATATAAATACACTCTTACTCAAAATTATAGCCCAGAGGTTACATTATTTGCAGTTCATTGCAGTCATTATGAGTCCTGAGGTGATAATTTCCCCACAGCAAATCATGCTAATAAGGCTGCAGAGCAAATAACCATAACGTCTGAACAAAATCATGTTCTCAGTGCTATTATCTGACTTTGTGGTGCACTTGTAATTTACTGTGCTGTTACCGTGGACATAGGTTTCTCTGAAATACTGCATTGTGGCAGAATTCCTTTGACATTCTATCAGTCAGTTATTGCATCGTATCTCACCCACACAGAAATTTCAACACTAAAGGAAGCTTTATCACTCATTGTGCCTTTGCCAGCACTTGCTCCACATCAAAGCCACCTACTGGGATCCTATTTCTCTGCACCTTTAATATTTCTCTGTGTTTTTCCAATTCCTTCTTAAATATTGCATTTTAACTTCAATAATTATCGGTGGTAATGTATTCCATGCTCTAAGACATATGAAAAGTCTGTTACTAATCTCCCTGTTTTCCTTCTGGTACAAATCCCAAATTTACGCCATCCTGTTGCCTATTCATTTACCAGTCGAAATATTCTTGCACTATCTCCTCTCTGAAATCCTGTCAAAATTTTGAACACATCTCCTGTTTCCCCCGTTACATTCTCTGATTCAGTGAATACAGCATGCTCCTGCTTTAATCTCTTTTCACAATTTGAGACATGCACTGAAAATGGCCTCCTTCTGTGCTGTATGATTCCTCAAAATGGGACAGAAAAACTGTTTAGCCCAACCTGTTTATCATTTCTTTAGTGAATGGCTGGAATGGTTCAACTGTGCCATAGGGGAGCTGTCTTGTGCTTTAATCAATCATTAACTTGCTGTTTCAGTCAAAGGCCACAGCAGACCCCAGGTGGATGAATCGCGGTGACAGGGGAACTGGGGGGTGTGTCCAGTGGGTTAGACCTCACTCTTGGTTTGGGAGCTGAACCCCCACATTCACGGGGCCAGTTCTTCTGTTGAAAACCTGAGCAAAGGGGGAATGCGTTTAAAGCCAGATCTCATCACTGCTCATACTGGAGACTTTGTAGATATATCCATATGTCGGGAATCGAACAAATTCTCTGTGGTCCGCGGCAGCAAAGTTCTCCTGATCCGACAGGTCATCGCAAGCTGCCTGGTTTTCAGACCTATGCCTCGATGCTCCATTAGCCTCCGCGGAGGGTAGGTTCAGATCATTGATGCCCTGATTCTGATTCAGTTGCAGGTTTGACTGGAGGGAGATGTTCTCCCTCGGAATCTGTGTGTCTTCGCATTTAACATTTGTGGATTCGCTGTGAACTACTGAGTCAGAGCTGGGTTTTAAATCTGCTCTTTCCTTCTTCCTCCGGTATACAGCACACAACACAATAACATTCAGGAGCAGGATGGTGAGGAGCCTGAGAACTCCCCCAAGAAGGATCACCAAAACAGGCACTTCAACATGTGAATGCAGAAAACCTGGTAAAGAAATGGAGGAGTTGGTCACACCAAACTCATTGCCAGCAGTGAAGGAATAGTTCTTGGCCAGGCTGGACAACTGCACGTGGACAGTGTGATTGGTCAACCAAGGGTAGCTCTTGGTGTCCAGGATCATGAAATTGGAGGTGTTCACAATTACATGGCCACTTTCATCAACCCAGGTAATGGTGGCAGGAGGGTTCGCCTGTACCAAGACAAACAGGACAAGGAACAGTCCCGAATCATTGCGTTCCTTGTACTCAGTATCCATCCGAATAACTTCAGGTTTGAACTGCACATTGAGGATCACACTGGCGTTCTGGGTTTTCCCGGTTACAGGGTCAGTAGCTGAGCAGTTGAGTTCCTTGTCCTTCCTGTGGGTGGTAATCACAAAGTTGCTGAAGCTCTGGTTGTTAGTCTCGCTGGAGTTGGGGATCAGCATGGTCTGGTTACTCAACTGTTTTTTGCCATTCAGGTACCAGGTAACAATGGGCACTGACTTTCAGCCCTCCATCCTGCAGGTAAATTCTTTGGTAGCGTTTTCTTAGTTGCCCCTCTGAAAGTCGCTTCGTTTTAAAGTCATGCAGCTTTTAGGGTCGGAATTCCTGATTTACGTGTTCAGTTCTGATTTTACATTGTTTTGCATCGTCGCCATTGCTCTGTGATGTTTTGTGTAATTTCGCTGTTATGTGATGTCGCAATCGTTTCACATTGGTGTTTTGCATTGGTTTGATGTCGGGTGCCATTCTAACTTGAATTTGATGTGTTCGATTGCATTTGAAGGGTTCGTGATTTTTCTTTCAAAAACTCTGAAACAAACTTTGCCAAGAAGAATATCCAAAAAAACAGGGTTTTTTTTGAAAGGAAGAAGTTGAAGCCTGAGCTGTTCATTTCTGTGAAGAAAAGGCCCATTTCTTGACTCTGCAAGGTGATACTAATTTTGAGGCCCCAAGTATGCCTCATGTATGTGGAGCTTTGCATCAGGTGAGGCAGAGAGGCCATTTTAAAGTCTTGAGGGAGAGGAATAGCATTCACTACACGACACAGGTAAAATTGCTTTCCTTGTCTCGGGGCTTGTTTGGTTGAAAAATACATGGTGCAGTACTTACTGTTCAGGAGCTTGATTCTGCAATTTTCTGAGTAATTTTGGAGCACAGGTCTGGCCTTTGTTCAACTCTGCAGCAGGTGAGGCCGAGAGGCCATTTTAAAGCCAGTGAGAGAGTCCAGCTAATCAATCAAAGCCACCTCCACTGAAATACTTCAGGGATGCCCTCAAAGCATCCCTGAAGAGATCAAACGTCCCCACTGACTCATGGTGACTGACCAAAATGGGAGAACGTTCATTCAGGAAAGCACTGGACACACAGAGACTTGGTTGGGAACATGCAGAGGTGAAGCCAAGGTTGTGGGGAGGATGCAAAATCTTCCAAACAACTCATCTAATTGACCCTCCAAGCAATACCTGCCCAACATGTGGCAGAATCTGCAGATCGCGCATTGGGCTTATCAGCCATCTCAGAATCCATTGAACCAGAGTGGAAGCAAGTCATCCTCGATCCCAAGGGACTGCCTAACACTCACCAGAGTGAGTGCTATCTAATTTGAATTTATACAGTATTTCTTTTATATTTAGTGATTTATTTAATTTGCAAGTTATTTCAGCAAGGAATGCACATGTACAGGATAGTATTTCATCTTGTACATTGGTTTTTCTGGGTGAGAAATGTCCAAAAGAACCTAACTCAGGTTTTAACATCGGGAACCTATGATTCACTTACAGTTGTTTCACTTAAAGTCATGATTTTCAGGAATACAACTACAATTTTCAGTGCGGACTTATTGTACAGTCTAGTTTTCAAAGTCTTCCATTCTATTCTATTTATCCTGTACTTTATCCATGGCCAGGATTTTATGGCCCCGCCATGGCTTGCCTCTCCCCCAGCAGATGCCATTTAAATCTTCATTCAGGTTGGCAGGACTGTAATATCCTGCTGGATGGGAGGGGCCATAAAATCCTGGCCCATGATTCTAATTCTATAATGTTGACTGTAATAATATCAGAATACTGGAATGTTTGTTGCACTGTATTCAAACTACATGGCTCTGAGGCTAATTGATTTTATTACCTGAAGAGGCAAATCATTTGTTCTTTATTTTATTATCTATTTGATGAAATCAATTTTATTGCTATCATTAAAGCATGAAATTTCTCATCTCAATTAATCTGTTTAGCCTTCAATGAATTTCAGTTGCTTCATATGAAGAATGGAAAGAATGTGTGCATTTATTCCAGTAAGATTCTGGCCAGTTCATTCGGATTTGAGCTTCGGTATTTCCGTTCAATTTCTGTATTTCTCAAGTTCAAGACTTTAGATAATACCTTTTCAGATTGGAATTAAATTGTTAAGATAAATATTTACTGGATACAGCAAAGGCCCTGGGCTATGACAACATCCTGGTTGTAGTGCTGAAGACTTGGCTGCAGAACTAGATGTGCCCTCAGGCAAGCTGTTCCAGTATAGCTACAACACTGGCATCTACCCGACAATGTGGAAAATTGCCTAGGTATGTTGTATCCACAAAAAGCAGGAGAAATACAGTCTAGCCAATTAACACTTTATCTGCCTGTTCTCAATCTTCAGTATATTGATGGACAGTATTGTTGACAGTGCTATCAAGGGACATAATCTTTCAGTCTTCAGAGGATTTGAAAGTGGCAAATTTGACACCCTTGCTCAAGTAAGGGTGTAAGGACATTCCTAGTAACTACAGGCTGATCAGTTTAACATCAATGTGCAGGGCGGGGGTGGGGGTCGTGGTGGGTGGTGAAGTGGGTGCAGGGCAAGGCAATGTAGACTTCATGACGCAGGCCTATAGAGTTCAGGAAAGAGGGATCTTGCGGTCCATGTGCTTTGAAGGTGGCAGGACCTATTGAGAGAGTAGTTAGCAAAACATAAGTGATTTTGGGATACGTAAGTAAAGGTATTCAGTACAAAAGCAGGGAAGTTATGCTGAACCTTTCATTCGCTGCCTCTCGCTTCAAGGATTGATATCTACTCTGGGTCGCGAGTTTCTGTCATGGGTCTTCATGTGACTGAACAGGCCAATTCTTGCTCCACAGATCATTAAACACATGAGGCAAGACGTACGATGAGGTAGTGGGATCTGGAGTGCAGGATTTGATTCCTTTTCACTCCTTCTCTGCCACCGCTCTGCGTCATCATTGAGAGGTTGTGAGTCAAAGTGTGACGCAGCTTGATTGACAAGTTGTCACCATTTTGAACGATTGGTAGCAAGTTCCTTCCAGTAATTAATGTCAACTCTGCTGTGCTTCAAGGGGAGCTTCAGAGTGTCTTTGAAGCAGTTTGTTTGCCCTCCCCTGGAAAGCTGGCAATTTGACAATTGAGGAAACAAGACCTGGCAGGGAAGTTGATTTTCAACCATCCAGATATAGTGTCCAGCCCATTGAGCTTGATTTTGCAGGAGTTATACCTGAAAGCTTGTGGAGCTGGCTACCAGAAGGACAGGAGCATTTGTTCGACAATTCTCTCATTGAATCTGGAGGCTTTTGCGCCATCCGGACACAGTGTCCAGTCCATCAAAGTGTTGTTGCCCACTCTACACCAGGTTTGCAAGTCACTCTCGATCTCTTCAATTCTGCATACAGGAAATTTGGTCTGTTGCCTAAACAAAATTCATGTATCACCCCACACCTGGTCGGCCAAATATTCCACCTTTCATTTATTTTGATGGAGACATTCTGGAATATGTTGAGCATTTCCCATACCTTGGTAGCCACCTCTCTCAAAAGGCCACCCATTAACGAAGAGATCCAACACTGGATCAGCTCTGCCAGCTCAGCCTTCTACAAACTACGGCAGTGACTGTTTGACAACAAAGACCTCCACAAGTCAACAAAACTAGTGTACTGTTGTAGGGTGGCCAAGTTGTATTATTAATGATAGAGTTGACCTGCAGACGCTTCTTGGGTGGAAACATTAAGTTTATTTACAGTATGCTTAGCAGCAACTACATTTGTGCTTTCAACTCCAACTCTAACTCTACACTGACTGCTGAGGTAACCTGCGCTACTCTCCTATTGGTTACCACAGATCATATGATCTTGCCTAACAAGTATTATTATTAAAGGTACATTGCACACTATATAAAACCATAATTACCACATTCCTCCCCCTTTAACTCAGCTATACATTTTATATTTACAAGTACATATTTTTCAAAAGAATATAATATTTACACTGGGTAAGGGATTTATAAGTTCAGTATTTCAGGTGGTTTCCGGGTGTCACAGCTCCACAACCTCAGATTCTATGTCAGGAACCTCCTTTTCTGGAGTTGCCTGAACATCAGGTGCTTCGGTGGGCACTTGCAGCTCTGTATCCTCAACTCTTACAGGAAAATCAAACATGTCAGCCCTGGGTTGAGTATCCTCAACAGGGAATGCAGGCTTGGTCATGATCACTGGTGGAGCCAAATCTTGGTGATTTGTCTCTCGGTGATTTGTCTCTCTCTTTCTTAAACAGTCCACATGTTTACAGATGATCCGGTCTTCCACCTCCACGTCACTGCACTTATTTCACCCAGTAACCACTTTGGTCCTTCCCCGAAATTTTTCATGTATACTGTCTCTCCCACAGTAAATTTCCTCTTGCGACTATGCCAGTCGTGTCTAGTTTTCTGGCTTCCCTTACTCCTTTCCACCTTCCTCTCTAAATTCGGCATTATTAAGCTCAACCTCGTCCTGAGATGGCGTTTCAACAATAACTCCGCAGGTGTGACACCTGTTGTTGTGTGAGGGGTAGTCCTGTAATAAAAAAGAAAGCGTGCTAGCTTGGTTGCCAAGGAATCACCTGTTAGCTTTTTCATGCCTGCCTTGAATGTTTGAACCGCCCTTTTGGCCAGTCCATTTGAGGAAGGGTGACACATGAGTGATACCGTTGAAACTGATAAACCGTTGAAACTCAGCACTCCTAAATGCTGTGCCATTATTGGAAATGACTACTCTGGTGGTCTGTGAATGGCAAAACTCTGACGTAATTTCTCAATTGTAGTGGCCGACGTTGGTGACTTCACCTCATATACGTCCAACCATTTTGAATGGGCATCAGCAATGAGCAGAAACATTGACTATGTTGGACCTTTCCTGGGAACAATGTGTAACTGCATTTAGGATCTACCTGACCACTCCCATGGGTGTAACGGAGCTGTCACTGGCAACTTTTGCAGTTGCTGACATTGCACATAGTGCTTTACTAAACTCTCTACTTCACCATCCATCCAAGGCCACCATGGATAGCTGCGTGCTAGGGTCTTCATTCGGGAAATTCCTGGATAGGCACTGTGCAGTTCAATTAAAAGTCATTCCCTTCCCTTTGGAGGAACTATCACTCGTGCGCCCCACAATAAATGCCATCCTGCCTGGTTATTTTATGTCTTCTGTTGAAGAATGGTTTCATTTCATTAGATATGGGCTCCTGTGACCAACTATGTAGCGCTGGTTCTCATACTTGAGATAGGACTGGGTCCCAACTTGTCCAGCCTCTGATCTGTCCAGCACACACCAGCGAGGAGTCTAAGAAATTTAACAGTAAAACAAGTTCCTGTGGAACTGGGATGTGCTCATCATTTTCTTGTAAAGGCAAACGACTAAGGACATCGGTATTTGTGATCTGATTGCCAGGCCTCTGTACGGAAGTGTATTCATATGCTGCCAGAATTAAGGCCCATCATTGTATTCTGCTACGTCTATGGGTGGTAGAGCCTTGTCCTCACTAAACAATCCTAGCAATGGTTTATGGTCTGAAACAATTGTAAAATGGCGGCCATGTACGTTCTGATGAAATCCTTTGACACCAAGGATGATGGACAGGCCTTCTTTTTCTATCTGCAAGTATCCCTTTTCCGGTGTAGTGAACGTTCTTGGTGCGTAACCTATTGGCTGTCCTGGGCCATCATCCATCCGATGAGAGAGCATTGCTTCTGCTCCATAGGGAGATGCATCACATGTCAGCACCAATTTTTCGTCTGGTCATAATGCACTAATAGATTGGACGAGTGCAACAATTGTTTTACCTTTATGAAAGCTTCTTTCTGGTGTGCCTCCCAAGACCAACGATCGTCCTTTTTGAGTAGAGAATACAGGGGGGCCAGCACTGTAGACAAATTGGGTAAGAACTGCCCATAATAGTTGATCATTCCTAGGAATGATTTGAGCTCTGAGACGTTCTTTGACGCAAGTGCCTCTCTTATGGCTCTCACTTTCTCCTCAAATGGATGGAGGCCCTGTGAATCTACCCAGTGACCCAAATAGATTACCTTCCTCGCCTGGAATGTGCACTTTTTTTTCTAGCACAGGCTTTAATCTCGGCCTTCTTTTTGACTTCACTGTTGGCCAGACTTCTCTCAGATGTAGGCTCAACTTATTTGAGCTCTGTGGATGAGTCTCCCAAAATTTCATTATCTGTCTGCTTCTTGGAAAATTCTGTGACTTTTGCTTCCAAAGCCTCTTTGGTTCATCTAGCTGATTCTTCAGCTTTTCCATCTCTTTTTTGTATTTGTTTGCTGCCTCCTGGAAAATTGAACATTGTTGTGTCTTCTCTGCCAACTCATTCTTCAGTTTATTCAGAGAAGTGCTGAATTCTTCCTGTTTCTCATCATATTTTTCCAGAGGTACAAACTTTGACCTGAGGGGATCTTGTCATGTGTGAAGGTCTTTCAACAGGTTTTCTTTTTCCCTGTGAAGGTTGCTCACCTCGTCTTGAACTTTGTCATCAAGCAGGGTCTCTTCGAGTTTCTTCTGCTGTTCTTCCAGGTTTTGGCCTAAGACAGCCTGCATTTCTTCAGGTTGTTGAGTCCTTACACACTCCTTTTTTAGAACAGGAATGCTTCCAGCTTCCTTTTGGGATCTCAATGGCCAATCAAGGTCGAGTTCCCTTAGCCAATTTCGCTCCAGGAGGCTTGGTCCTCTGCTTCTCAATACTAACACTGATAGCTTTGCCGATTGGCTTCCATAATGGACAGTGACTCTGTTTATGCCTTTTACTTGAACGTCTTCACCTGTATATGTTTTTAACTTGACGGCTGTTTCTTCCAAACTTAATTGAAGTTCATCATTATTCAGATATCTGAAGGTATGTTCCCCAGTTACTGTAGTGGAAGCTCCTGTGCCCACTTCCATTCTAACAGGTTTGCCATTTACTTTCACTGTGACAAATATTGGTTCTGTCTTTCCAACTTTCAGATTAAACAATAAGTAAATGTCTGAATTTGTTGTTTCAGACTCTTCTACACTGTAGATTTCATTGAGCTTCTTCTTTTGTTTACAAGCCTGCTTGAATCTTTGCTTACATTGCCTCATCATATTTCCATTTCTATGATAATAGCAGCATTCTATTTTTTAAACTGCCAATCGCTAAAAGACTGATTGTTTCCGCCTCGATTAAAATTATTCTTCAATTTCCCTGCTAAGTTATTTTTCTTTATTCTTCAGGTAGCGGGGGCCATTTCCCGCTTCTCGGCGGAGTCTCGCTTTTTTGTGCCTTTTTCGGCTGAGGTTTCCCACCCGATGTGGAGGATGGCGCCATTTTGCACATCCTGTATTGCTTTTGAATCTGTTGCTGCGTTTTCCATGGCCAGTGCTATCTCTTGCGCATTCTTGAAATCCAGATTCACTTTGAACAATAATCTTTTCTGAATAGTGTCCTCTTTCACACCACACACTAAACCATCCCTGAGCATATCATTCAGAGTCGTACCGAACTCACAACATTCCATTAACTACTTAAAATTTGCCACGTAGCATGCAATTGCCTCACCTGGGGCTCTATTTCACGAAATAAACCTGAACCTCTGCATCGTGACTGAGGGCTTTGGTTGAAAATGACCCTTCACGAGATCCACCAATTCATCAAAAATTTTCAAATCAGGGGCAATGGGTGCGTCAAACTTTGAATCAGGCTGTAGGTTTTTGCTCCCACAAGTATTCAAGAGGATCATTCACCTCTTCGCTTCCCCCATAATCTCACTTGCTTGAAAAAAAAAAGTGAGATGTTCTATGTGTTGTGACCAATCATCTGTGGCTGGTTCAAAAGGATCAATTCTCCCAAACTGTGGCATTTTGAGAGGGGATAATTTCTTCAATTCTAATGGACCTTGTTACTTACAATCACTGGGTGAGGTACAGTGCCGATTTCTTTCTAACCTGATTTCTTCTGTTCAATCCTGCTTTATCCCATCCTCGTCGCCAGTTTGTTGTAGGGTGGCTGAGTTGTGCTATTAATGATAGAGTTGATCTGCAGGCACTTCTACTCAGCAGCAACTACATATGTGCTTTCAACTCCAACTCTAACTCTACGCTGACTGCTGAGGTAGCCCGCGCTACTTTCCTATTGGTTACTACAGATCATGTGATCTTGCCTAACAAATATTATTCTATAAGGTACATTGCACACTAAATAAAACCATAATCACTACATGTACAGAGTAGCTGTTGTCATCCCACTCCTGTACTGCAGTGAGACCTGGACTGTGTATCAGCGACACATCAGAGCACTAGAGAAATTCTATCAGCAATGCCTCCACTGTCGGATTCAATGGGAGGACCATAAAAACAAACGCTGGTGTCCTTCTTGAAGCCACAAGCATTTGGGCAAAATTCCTGCAGCTTTTCTGAATCTTTACAAAGCTCTGGTTAGGCCACACCTAGAGTTACGTTCAGTTCTAACCACCACACATATCCCCTTGAGAGGTTGCAGAAGAGATTTACTAGAATGATTCTGGAATGAGCGATTTTCGCAACTAGGTTAGGTTGGAGAAGTGAGGTTGTTCTCCTTGGAGAAAAGGTGGTTGAGGGGGGATCTGATAGAGGTGTAAATACTTTTACAGATTTAGATAAACTGAACAAAGGATAGCTTTTTCCATTAGTTGATGGTACAAGGATCAGAGGTCACGGATTTAAGGTTTTAGTCAAGAGATTCAGTAGGGTATGTAAGGAAGAAGCTGTCTGCCTACAAGGGTGGTGGAAATGGGGACAATTACTGATTTTAAAAGGAAATTGGATAGGCACTTGATGGAAATTAACTTGCAGGACTAGAGGGATAGAACACGGTAATGCAACTCACAGGATAGCTCAAAAGAGAGCCAGCATGGATTTGATGGGCTGAGTGGCCTTCTTCTGTGCCATAATGACTCTATGGGCAGAATTTTGCCCTCTTCGGGCGGGCGCAGCGGGCGGGCCCGGGACTGGTCGCAAAAATCTGACAGCTGTCCGCGATTGGGTCCCGACATGGATTTCACACTGGATGGCCAATTAACACCCAGCCAGCATGAAACAAGCGCTGCAGCGCTCAGCGCTGCCAGGGCGCGGGCGGTAGGAGCGTGGGCACTGATGTTCGCGCATGCGTGCAGGTGTGCGCATTAAAAGCTCCCTGAGGCACTGAGTTGTCTCAGGGAGCTGAAGATTGTTATCAACATAAATAAAGAATTTTGAAATAATGAAAACATGTTCCTTCATGTGACTCTGGCACATGAGCAGGGACATGTAAAATATGAGTGCCAAAAGTTTTTATTTCTTTTTAATCATTCAACGAAACCTCATCCCGCCCGTGGATGAGGTTTCGCCAAAAATGCAAAGGCCGCTTGGCTTTTTTGCCCACCCACCAACCAACCAACCTGTGACTCTGACAAAGTCTGGTCCATGTGCCTCCAGACCCACAGAGATATTAATAACGTCCTCTGAAACGATCCACAAACCAGTCAGGTGACGCCACCATCTTCTCAAGGGCAATTAGGAATAAGATAATAAATTATGGCTTTGCCAGTGATTCCGACATCCAGGTAATTAATAAATAAAATGCAACCCCAATTCCAGAACAGTCACATACCTTCCCTGCCCTTTGTTACTGACCACCACGCTACACTGCCTACTTGGTTGCAATGCAAAAATAAAAGCCACCACAAAATAAACATTCCAAACCATATGTACAAATGAAATGACATAAGATTGCTTACAAAATTCAACTAATCGCCCTTGTGCAATTCCTTAGTGCCTATCTTCTGTATGCCTTTGCTTGTTCTCGTGTTCCTATGCAGTGCTACTACAATGGCTGCAGCTGACTCTCAGTGGAGGAAACTGTAGATGACCTTGGAGGATGATCTTGAGCAGCTCTAGGCCTAGAAGGCCCAGCTGTGGCTGCATGATCTCAGTATGGGTGGCAGCAGTCTGGGCTGGCTGGTTGACAGGCAACATCAAGGATGCTGGTGGAGTGGCAAGGATGGGAGAATGAATGCTGTCTTTCTGAGAGAGAACAGCAGGATGTGCTCCACTCCCCTGCGGCTGCACCTTAGCAATCTTAGTAATCTGTTGGAGAACAGAGGCTGGGAAAGCCTGCAAGCCCCTCCTCACTTTCTATGCTAATTTCTTTAATTATATCACAGTCCTTCTGCCTGATTTCCATACCCATGTTGTCCCTCTCACTTGTGAACACCGACACAAAATACTCATTTAGAACCCTACCTACGTCTTCCGGCTCCATGCACAAATTACCCCTATGGTCCTTAATGGGCCTTACTCTTTCCTAGTTATCCTCTTATTCTTAATGTACTTGTAAAATAACTTTGGATTTTCCTTTATTTTACCTGCCAATGTTTTTTCATGCCTCTTTTTTGCTCTCCTAATTTCCTTTTTAAGTTCCCCCCTACACATTCTATACTCCACTATTTTTACTCCCCCGCTGTGCAGCTGAGCCACTCACAGTGCCATTAGCGTGGCTGCACTCCCCAGAGGAACCGTCACTCTCACCATTTTCCAACACAGAAAAATGGTTCTCGAGAGAGATGCACCCTGGGGATTTCCTGACTACTTGCCTGACACCTTTCTTCTGACTGATGGTCACCCATTCCCTCTCTGTCTGCATTTCTACAAGCTGTGGGATGACCACGTCTAAAAACATGCTATCCACAAAACTCTCAGCCTTGCGGATGCACCTCAGTGCCTCCAGCTGCCGCTCAAGCTCCGAAACTCAAGTAGCTGGAGCTGGTGGCACTTTCCTGCACACGTGGTTGGTCAGAGCGCAAGGAGCGTCTAGAACTTCCCACATGTTGCAGGCAGTACATAACACGGGACTGAGCTGTCCTGCCGTGCTTCTAGTTGAAAAAAAAAACCTTTACTTTAAGTTAAATACAGTAAAAAATGCTACATTATTTAAGTACTTTAAATAAAAACTAGAACCCTTATCTTTTCTTAGCTTAATCTACTTTAAACTGGAGAAAAACCTGGAGAAAAACACTTACCCACTACTCACCAATGAGCTCTCACTTTTGTGCTGATGTCACTTTTTGAAGCTTCCCCGCACTCACGCTGGTTCTGATCTCTCCGCCGCTCTCTCGCGCTGTCTTGTGATGTCACCCTTGTTATTTTCAACAAGAACTGACTGCAGGGCACTCTTCCCGGACTGTTTCACCGCGATGCTGACTGCAGGACACTCTTCCCAGACTGCTTCACCGCGATGCTGACTGCAGGACACTCTCCCCAGACTGCTTCACCACGATGCTGACTGCAGAACAATCTTCCCACTCTTATACGTCATTTATATAGGTCGCAAATAACTGCGGCCCCAGCACCGATCCTTGCTGCACACCACTAGTTACAGTCTACCAACTTAAAAATGCCCCATTTATCCCTACTCTCTGCTTCCTGTCCTTTAACTAGTCCATCCTAATATATTATCCCCAGATCTATAAGCCTTTATCTTGCCTATTAACCTTTTGCATGACGCCTTGTTGAACGTTTTTTGAAAATCCAATTATACTACATCTACTGGTTCCCCTTTATCTACCCTGCTAGTTACACCCTCAAAATAACTAACAAATTTATCAAATGTGATTTCCCTTTTGTAAAACCATGTCAATTTTATCTGGTCATACCATGATTTTCTAAGTGTATCACTAAGCCTTCCATAATACTAGATTCCAGCATTTTCCCTACAACTGTCAGGCTAAGTAGCCTATAGTTCTCTATTTTCTCTCTTCCTCCTTTCTTGAATAGTGGAGTTACATTTGCTACCTTCCAATCTGACACAACCATTTGAGAATCTAGGGAATGTTGGAAAACCATAACCGGCACATCCACGATCTCTGCAGCTGCCTCTTTTAGAACCCTTGGATGTAGGCCAGCAGGTCCTGGGGATTTATTGGCCTTTATTCCCTTACGTTTCTCCAAAACATTTTCTCTGCTGTAATTAATTACTTTAAGTTTCTCACTCTTATTAGCTTCTTGGTTACCCTCTATTTTTGATATGTAATTTGTGTCTTCTACTGTGAAGACAGGCAAAATATTTTTTCAACATCTCTGCCATTTCCTAATTCCTCATGAAAATTTTCCCTGTCTCTGCCTCAATGGGACCAATATTTACTTCAGCTACTCTCCTTTTTTATATACATGCAAAAGCTCTTACAATACGTTTCTATATTTACAAAATCACAGAATCTTTACAGTGCAGAAGCAGGACATTTGGCCCATCGAGTCTGCACTGGCTCACTGAAAGAGCAATCTACCTAATCCCTCTCCCCTGCCTTCTCCCTGTAACCTTGCACATACTTTCTTTTCAGATAGCAATCCAATTCCCTTTTGAATATCTTGATTGAGCCTGCCTCCACCAACCTTTCAGGAAATTTGTTCGCGACTCCAACCACACTCAGTGAAAACATTTTTCCACTTCTACTCCTTTTGCCCATTATTTTGAATCTATTCCCTCTAGTTCTTGATGTACTCTTGAGAGCAAACAGTTTCTCAGTATTTACCCTGTCCACACCCCTCAGGATCTTGAATACCTCTATCAAGTCTCCTCTCAGCCTTCTTTTCTCCAAGGAAAACAGACCCAACCTCTCCCATCTATCTTCATAGCTACAGTTGTTCATCCCTGGAATCATTCTTGTGAATCTCCTCTGTACTCCCTCCAATGCCTTCACATCCTTCCTCAATTATGGTGCCCAGAACTGGATGCAGTACTCCAGATGAGGCCTAACTAGTACAAGTTTAACATGACCTCCTTACTCTTGTACTCAATGCCCCTATTAATAAAACCTAGGATACCATATTGTAGTAATCTGAGATATAATATACCTTTAAAAAGAGTATTGTAATATAAGGTCACATGATCTTATTGTCCAATAGCAGATTAGCGCAGGTTACCTCTATGTGGGAGAGTCTTGAGTTAGTCACTGATGAGCGAAGACAGAGTTTTACGTTGTGAGCACACAAGTATGGTTGTAGAGTTTAGCTTGTAAATAAACAGCATGTGTTTATTCTAACAATGACCTCCTGATGTTCTCTGTCTCTCTACCGACTCGGTCACTCTGAACAAAGCGTGCAGCCTGGATCGTTTAGCCCAACAAACTAAGGGCACTGGATCCATCAAAGCACGAGAAATCACAGAAAAAAACAACGTAATAAGTGAGAAAAACGAAGGAAACCAGAAGAACCGAAATCGGGCTGTACCTCACACGGTAGTTGTAAGTTAAAGAAAATTTCCTTCTGGTTGATGAATTAATTCCCTAAGAGATGCCGCAATTTGGAAGAGTAGACCCATTTGATCCAACCTCGGACGACTGGTCTCACTATGTTGAACACCTTGCGTTCTTCTTCCAGGTGCACAACATTGTGGGGGAGAAGAGTTGCGCGATCCTTCTGTCCACATGTGGGAGGAAGACATACGGATTAATTTGAAATCTGTTGGTGCCCAGTGCCCCAGACTCCAAAAGTTTTATGATTTAGTTAGCCACGTAAAGAATCATTACCAGCCCAAAAGCCATCAGTGACCATACAAGGGTTTAAATTCAACGCAAGAATTAGAGCTGCAGGGGAGGCAGTTGCTTCTTATGTGGTGAGTCTGAAGCAATTAACTGAATACTGCGAGTTCAGTACTTCCATCACTGATATGCTTAGAGATCGGTTGGTGTGCAGTATAAATGAAAATGCGATATAGAGGAGATTGTTGGCTGAAATAAATCTATATTTTCCGAGGGTGTTGGAAATCGCCCATGCAATGGAAGGTGCAGTGCGAGACTCCAAAGTCATTTGAGGAGCGCAAAATGGCGCTGTCCTCTATGCTGGACGGGGGGCTTCAACCAAAGAGCATGAAAGTGCAGAACTTTGTTCCGAAGCGGGAAGCAGCCATTGCTAGCAGACAAATCAAAAAGGAAAACTCAGCAGCCAAAAACATGGCATCATAGCAACAGTGATGGAAGGAGACAGCCCTGTAATGAAACACAATTTAAAAAGATTGAATGTTTCTTCTGCCATTGATGTGGATAACTCATGAGAAATTGTAAAGATAGAATCGGGCAGACTATCAGACAAAGGCAAACACCCAATGAGGTAAATAGCATTGAAAATCCTGAAGTAATAGATGCTGATATAATTATATTGCTATATAATTTAAAAGGTAGGAAGAACAGAGTCTATCTATGTAACCATGAGAGTGAATGAGAAGCCCATCAGAATGGAGGTGGATACTGGTGCAGCAATTACGGTGTTCGGAGAGCATACTTTACAATACCTGAATCATGGAGAACGTAAGCTGAATTTAGAGGAAACTGTTGAAAATTAAGGACTTACACAGGGGAAAACATAAGTCAAGGGAATATGTAAAGTCACAGTAAACTATGAAGGTCAAACAGTGAGATTATCCTTGATGGTAATAGCAGGCGAGGGACCTAGTCTCCTCAGACGAAACTGGCAGAAAGAAATTAAATTGAAATGAAATTTTCTAACTGAGAACTAATGGGCTTTCAGAGCTACTGCAGAAATATGCCTCTGTTTTCAAGGTAGAACTTGGAAAAATTGAAAGGCTACAAGCAAAAATTCATGTAGATACAGAGGCAACGCCAAGATTCAATAAGGTGAGACCAGTAACCTATGCAATGCGGGATAAGGTAGATACTGAACTGGACAGTTTAGAAAAACTGGGAGTGAAACAACCAGTACAATTTTCAGAGTGGGCAGCTCCAATTGTACCTGTTCTCAAACCTGACTGAAGCATTCAAACATACGGGAACTATAATTTAACAGTCAATAAAGTGGCAAAATTGGATAGACACCCCACACCTAAAATTGAAGATTTATACACAGAATTGGCAGGTGGAACGGCTACACAAAGTTAGATTTGAGTCATACCTACCAACAATTGGGATTAGAGCAGGCATCCTGAAAGTTTGTCACCATAAGACCATAAGACCATAAGACATAGGAGCAGAAATTAGGCCATTCGGCCCATTGAGTCTGCTTGGCATTCAATCATGGCTGATAAGTTTTTCAACCCCATTCTCCTGCCTTCTCCCCGTAAGCTTTGATCCCCTTACCAATCAAGAACCTATCTATCTCGCTCTTAAATACACTCAATGACCTGGCCTCCACAGCCTTCTGTGGCAATGAATTCCATAGATTCACCACTCTCTGGCTAAAGAAGTTTCTCCTCATCTCTGTTCTAAAAGGTCTTCCCTTTACTCTGAGGCTGTGCCCTCGGGTCCTAGTCTCTCCTACTAATGGAAACATCTTCCCCACGTCTACTCTATCCAGGCCTTTCAGTATTCTGTAAGTTTCAATCAGATCCCTCCTCATCCTTCTAAACTCCATCGAGTATAGACCCAGAGTCCTCAAACGTTCCTCATATGTTAAGCCTTTCATTCCTGGGATCATTCTCGTGAACCTCCTTTGGACCCTCTCCAGGGCCAGCACATCCTTCCGGAGATACGGGGTCCAAAATTGCTCACAATATTCTAAATGTGGTCTGACCAGAACCTTATAAAGCCTCAGCAGCACATCTCTGCTTTTATATTCTAGTCCTCTCGAAATAAATGCCAACATTGCATTTGCCTTCCTAACTACCGACTCAACCTGCAAGTTAACTTTAAGAGAATCCTGGACTAGGACTCCCCAAGTCCCTTTGCACTCCAGATTTCTGAATTCTCTCTCCATTTAGAAAATAGTCTATGCCTCTATTCTTCCTACCAAATTGCATGACCTCACACTTCTCCACGTTGTATTCCATCTGCCACTTCTTTGCCCATTCTCCTAACCTGTCCTTCTGCAGCCTCCCCGCCTCCTCAATACTACCTGTCCCTCCACCTATCTTTGTATCATCTGCAAACTTAGCCAGGATGCCCTCAGTTCCTTCATCTAGATCATTAATGTATAAAGTGAAAAGTTGTGGTCCCAACACTGACCCCTGCGGAACTCCACTAGTCATCTGCCACCATCCTGAAAAGGACCCCCTTATCCCCACTCTCTGCTTCCTGCCAGACAGCCAATCTTCTATCCATGCTAGTACCTTGCCTCTAACACCATGGGCTCTTATCTTACTGAGCAGCCTCCTGTGCGGCACCTTGTCAAAGGCCTTCTGGAAGTCCAAGTAGATAATACATGGCTTTAGGGTGAAAGGGGAAAGGTTTAGGGGAAACATTAGGGGGAACTTCTTCACTCAGAGAGTGGTGGGAGTGTGGAACGAGCTGCCACCTGACGTGGCAAATGCGGGCTCACTCTTAAGTTTTAAGAATAAATTGGATAGATACATGGATGGGAGAGGTCTGGAGGGTTATGGACTGGGTGCAGGTCAATGGGACTAGCGGAATAATATTTCGGCACAGACTAGAAGGGCCGAATGGCCTGTTTTTCTGTGCTGTAGTGTTCTATGGTTCTATGGTTCTAATAATGGACTCTAAAATCTTACCAACGACCGAGGTCAGGCTAATCGGCCTGTAATTTCCCGTCTTTTGCCTCACTCCCTTTTTAAACAGGGGGGTTACATTAGCGATTTCCCAGTCCTCTGGGACCCTCCCTGACTCCAGTGATTCCTGAAAGATCACCACTAAAGCCTCCACTATCTCTTCAGCTATCTCCTTCAGAACTCTGGGGTGTAATCCATCTGGTCCAGGTGATTTATCCACCTTCAGACCTTTCAGTTTTCCTAGCACCTTCTCCTTGGTAATGGCCACCATACTCACCTCTGCCCCCCGACTCTCTTGAACTTTGGGGATGTCACTCGTGTCTTCCACTGTGAAGACTGACGCAAAGTACCTATTCAGTTCCTCTGCCATTTCTTTGTTCCCCACTACTACTTCTCCAGTGTCATTTTCCAGCAGCCCAATGTCCACTTTTTCCTCTCTCTTATCCTTTATATATCAAAAAAAACTCTTGCAATCTTTTTTAGTTGTCCTCTGTTGGTTTTTGTAGGCTTCCCAATCCCCTGGTTTCCCACTGCTCTTCGCCGCATTGTATGCTTTCTCTTTAGCTTTTATACTGTCCCTGACTTCCCTTGTCAGCCATGGTTGCCTCGTCCTCCCTTTGGTATGCTTCTCCTTCCTAGGGATGAATTTTTGCTGTGTCTCCCAAATTACTCCCAGAAACTCCTGCCATTGCTGTTCCACTGTCTTTCCTGCTAGGCTCATCTCCCAGTCAATTCTGGCCAGCTCCTCCCTCATGCCTCTGTAGTTGCCTTTATTCAACTGTAATAGCGTTACATCTGATTCCAGCTTTTTCCTCTCAAATTGCAGGGTAAATTCTATCATATTATGGTCACTTCCTCCTAAGGGTTCCTTCACCTTAAGCTCCCTTATCAAATCTGCCTCATTACACATCACTAAATCTAGAATTACCTGTTCCCTAGTGGGTTCCACCACAAGCTGCTCCAAAAAGCCATCTCGTAGACATTCCACAAATTCCTTTTCTTGGGATCCACTACCAACCTGATTTTCCCAGTCTACCTGCATATTGAAATCCCCCATGATCACTGTAACCTTGCCTTTCTTACACACCTTTTCTATCTCCTGGTGTATCTTGTGCCCCACATCCTGACTACTGTTTAGAGGCCTGTACATAACTCCCATTATGGTTTTTTAACCTTTGCGGTTCCTCAACTCTACCCACACAGATTCTACATCATCTGACCCTACATCATTTCTTGCTATCAATTTAATTTCATTTCTTACTAACAAAGCAACCCCACCCCCTCTGCCAACCTGCCTATCTTTTCGATAGGATGTATATCCATCGATATTTAGCTCCCAGTCCTGATCCCCTTGCAGCCATGTCTCCGTAATGCCCACCACATCATACCTGCCAATTTCAATCTGCGCCACAAGCTCATTTACCTTATTTCGTATACTGCATGCATTCAGATACAACACCTTCAGTCCTGTATTTCCCATCCCCTTTCTCATTGTCGTCCCTTTATCTGATGTGCTTGAAGTTAGATTCCTAGCCCTTTCCAAACACTCTGTCCTATTTTGTGTTCTGGAGACTTTAATAGCCTCTCCTGGGCTCTCCTTTCTTTTCAGTTTTTTCATAATTTTCCATGAAGTTGAATCCACCCCCCCACATGCTAACCTGCTGCTTTGTTTCCCATTAGTCATACTTCTTGGAGTTTTACCCTTCCCTCTCCCCACACTTTCTAGTTTAAAATCCTGTTGACCACCATATTTACTCTTTTCGCTAGAACATTGGTCCCAGATTGGTTCAGGTGGAGACCGTCCCAACGGTACAGATCCCTCCTGTTCCAATACTGATGCCAGTGCCCCACGAAATGGAACCCCTCTTTCCCGCACCACTCCTTTAGCCACGTGTTTACTTCCTTTATTCTCGTGTCCCAATTTGCACGTGGCTCGGGTAGTAATCCGGAGATTATAACCCTTGAGGACCTGTTTTTTAATTTAGTTCCTAGTTGCTGATAATCCCCAAACAGGTCCTCTTTCCTAGTCTTACCTATGTTAATAAGGGATTGTGTCAATACTTTCGTTTACCATTTGGCATATCTTCTGCTTGTGCCACATTCCAAAGAACCATGGAAAGTTTGTTACAGGGGTTGCCCCATGTTGAAGTTTATTTGGATGACGTTCTCATGACTGGACTCACAGAAAAGAAACATTTGATGAACCTAGAGGAAGTTTTGAAACGTTTTTCGCAGGTGGGAGTGAGATTGAGAAAGGAAAAGTGCACATTCCAGGCAAAAGACGCCACTTACCCAGGTCACAAGGTCGATTCACAAGGCCTACATCCAATCAAAGAAAGAGCGAAAGCAATTAAAGAAGCCCCAGAACCAAAGAATACAATCAAATTGAAATCATTTTTGGAGATGATTAACTATTATGGGCGTTTCTTGCCTAATTTATCGACAGAACTGGCACCATTACATTGTTCAAGAAAAATCAGAGATGGTCATGGCAAACACTGCAAGAAGAAACTTTGACAAAAGTGAAAAAGTTGTTACAGTCAACTACACTTCTAGTACATTATTGATCAAAAGAAAGAATTGATATTAACGTGTGATGCATCAGCTTATGGAGTAGGAGTGGTGCTTTCTCACTGAATGGATGATGGATCAGAATGACCTATAGGTTGTGTGTTGAGAACACTTAGTACAGCAGAGAAAAAGTACTCTCAAATTGAAAAAGACGGCCTAGCGATCATTTTCGGTGTTAAAAAGTTTCATCAATATGTGCAAGATCTTCACTTTACTATCATAAAGGACCACAAGCCATTATTAGGACTAATTGGTGAAGGCAAGGCTATACCCCCTATAGCCTCAGCAGGAGTACAAAGATGGGCGTTGATCTTGGCAGTGTATGAGTATACTTTTACTCATAGACCCGGAAGTCGAATTGCAAATGCAGATACACGCAGTCATTTACTCTTGCAGGTAAAAGATGAGGATATTCCAATTCCTCAGGAATACGTCTTGTTATTGAACTTTCTGGACTCAACACCGATATGTGCAAGACAAATTAAAGATTGCATGAGCTGAGACCCAGTCTTATCCAAAGTGAGAAATCAAGTTCTTTCTGATTGGGCAAAAACACAAGAATCTGATGAAATGAAACCATATTTCCAGAGAAGATAAGAGATAACCAGCCAAGAAGGTATGGGGAGCTTGTGTAATTGTTCCTCCAAAAGGACGAACACCATTGTTACCTGAATTTCACAGTGTACATCCTGGAATTTCCAAAATGAAGGTAATAGGACATAGCTATATGTGTTGGCCGGGAATGGATGGAGAAATAGAAAACTTGAAAAGTTGTGTGCAGTGTCAACAAGTACAAAAATTACCTGCAACAGCCCCATTACACCCCTGGGAATGGCCGGAAAGACCATGGTACATGTACACATCGATTATGTGGGACCTTTTTATGGGAACAATGTTTTTCCTTATCATAGACACACATTCAAAATGGATGGATATATATGAAGTAAGGTCACCCATATCTTCACGACAATAGACAAGCTATGACAAAGCTTTGCTGAAGTGCTAGTATCAGATAACAGAACAGTATTCACAAGTGCTGAATTTAACCGATTTACAAGCCTCAATGGTATTGTTCATGTGAAAACATCTCCATGCCATCCTTCTTCAAATGGACTCGCCAGGAGAGCGGTTCAGACATTCAAATCTTGTATAAAGAAATTGTCTGGAGATTCAATAGCAACTAAATTAACATGATTTATATTCCACTATCGAACCACCCCTCATTCAACAACAAGTGTCACACCTGCTGAACTGTTAATAAAGCACTGTCTCTGATTGAGACTGAGTCTAATTATGCCAAACTTGGGGGAGGGTGGGGGGAAGGTACAAAGAAGGCAGGAAGATCAGAAAATGGGACATGATTGTCACAGCCGGACAGGACATTTAATGTAGGAGAGAAGATATTTTTGAAAAATTTTAGAGAAGGACCAGCATGGTTGTTCGGTGAAGTAAGTGCTGTAATGGGATCTCTTCCCTACCATGTGAAAGTTGAAGATCGAATATTAAGACGACATGTGGATCACATACAAAGTGGAGAAGCCAAATATCCAGAAGTGATTCCACCAGTGCTCGAGACTGAATCCACATTTCCTGTTGAAAGAACGCAACAAAGTACAAATGTATTTGAAGCACCGACTGTACTTGAAAGAGTCGAAGAAACAAATTTACCGGTACCCGCTGTCGAGCCTGATGCTCAGACAACTTCAGTAAGGGGACTCCAAAGCAAACTTTAGAAGCTGTAAAGCTGAGATGTTCTATACGCATAAGGAAACTCCCAGAGAGACTGACTTTGTAAATAATTGAACTGTGTAAATAACTTGATGTATTGAAAAATTATAAAATGTATTTTTCAGTAAAGGGGGAGGGATGTAGTAATCTGAGATGTAATATACCTTTAAGACGAGTACTGTAATACAAGTATGTGATCAATACATGATCGTATTGTCCAATAGCAGAGTAATGCAGGCTACCCCTATGTGGGAGAGTCTTGAATTAGTCACTGATGAGTGAAGACAGAGTTTTACCTTGTGAGCACACAAGTATAGTTGTAGAGTTTAGTTTGTAAATAAACAGCATGGGCGGGATTTTACCATCAGCGAGCAGGGGCGGGGCCCACTCGCTGATGTGTAAAATGATGCAGGATGACGTCGGGTGGAACTCCCGACGTCACCGCGCCCCATTAAAATTTTCAGGAAGGCGGGGGCTCAGCAAAATCAGTTGCGGGCCCGCCGACCTGTCAATGGCCACTTGAGGCCATTGACAGGATCAATTAAGCAATTAAAGGACCTGCCCATCTAACCTTAAGATTGGCGGGCAGGCCAGGAGCCCCGGCACGAACTAGAAAAAACATGAAACCTCATCCAGCGGCAGGATGAGGTTTCATGTAGGGTTTTAAAAATTTTAATAAAGTTGTTCTGTAAATTATGAACATGTCCCAACTCATGTCACATTGTCACACGAGGGGAGATGTAAGGGATTTTTTTTTCCATTTTTAATATTATTGAAAGTAGAGGCGATCTCTCTGAGGCAGCACTTAGCCTCAGGGGGATGAGTGCGCTCTTTCGTGCACATGGACGAAAGAGCGCACTCTCGATTTTAGGGCTTCCCCCCGCCCGCACAGGGAGGGCATAGCGCTTCCCTGCAGATGTCACGCTGGGCGGGCCTTAATAGGCCCGCCTGCGCAAAACGGCAGTGCGGCCCTGATCGGCGACGGTGATCGACTCCGCGCCCGCCCGCGATTAGGTCAGCTCCACCCGTCTGACGACAAGAAAATTCAGCCCCATGTGTTTATTCTAACAACAATCTCCTGATGTTTTCTGTCTCTGTATTGACTCAGTCACCCCGAACAAAGCGTGCAACCTGGATCCTTTAGCCCCAACAAGCTAAGGGCACTGGATCCAACACATATGCTTTATTAACTGCTCTCTTAACATGCCCTGCCACCTTCAATGACTTATGTACATATACACCAAGGTCCCTTTGTTCCTGCACCTCCTTTAGAGGCTCTCCCTTTATTTTACACTGTCTCGCCATATTCTTCCTGCCAAAATGGATCACCTCACATTTCTCTGCTTTGAATTTCATCTGCCACTTGTCTGCCCAATCAACCAACATGTCTATGTCCTTTTGAAGTTCAAGACTGTCCTCATCACAGTTGACAATGCTTCCAATTTTCATATCATCCACAAATTTTGAAATCGTGCCCTGCACACCACAGTCTAGGTCATTAATATATATCAAGAAGAGCAAGGGTCCCAACACTGACCCCTGGGGAACTACAGACCTTCCTCCAATCTGAAGAACAACCATTTATCACTACTCCCTGTTTCCTGTCACTCCGCCAATTTCTTTTCCAAGTGCCCACTTTCCCTTTTATTCCATGAGCTAGAATTTTGCTCACAAGTCTGTTGTGTGGCACTGTATCAAATGCCTTTTGAAAATCCAAATACACCACATTAACAGCATTGCTCTTATTAACCTTCTCTGTCACCTCCTCAAAAAACTCCAGCAAGTTAGTTAACCATGACTTTCCCTTAATGAATCCATGCTGGCTTTCCTTAATTATCCTGCACCTGTCTAAGTGACTATTGATTTTTTTCCTGAACTATATTTTCCAGAAGTTTCTCTACCTCTGAAGTCAAACTGACTGGTCTGGAGTTACCAGCTTTATCCTTGCACCGCTTTTCGAACAAGGGTGTAACATTTGCAATTCTCCAGTCCTCTGGCACCATCCCTGTGTCTAAGAAAAACTGGAAGATCATCACCAGTGCCTCTGAAATTTGCACCCTCAGGTCCCTCAGTATCCTCGGATGCATCTCATCCATTCCTGGTACCTTATCAATGCTAAGTAAAGATAGCCTTTCTAATACCTCCTCCTTCTCAATTGTAAATTCCTCAAGTGTACCAGTTACTTCCTCTCACACCTCAGCCTGGGTAGCATTCTCTTCCTTTGTAAAGACAGATGCAAAGTATTTGTTTAATACCTCTGCTACTTCTCCTTTTTATCCCTAATCCACTCTACCCTTTCTTTTACCACCCTTTTATTATTTACATGCTTATAGAAGACCTTAGGATTCTCTTTTATATTAGCTACCAGTCTTGTTTCATGCTCTCTCCTTGCTTTTCTTATTAGTTTTTCACTTCCCCTCTGATCCTTCGATATTCAGCCTAATTCTCCATTGTATTTTCTACCTGACATCTATCATATGCATTCTTCTTCCTCTAAGTTTTAGTTAAAGGCTGAAAAATCCCCAGGGCCTGATAATCTACATCCCAGAGTACTAAAGGAAGTGGCTCTGGAATTATTGGATGCATTGGTGGTCATCTTCCAAAATTCTATAGACTCTGTAGCAGTTCCTACAGATTGGAGGGTGGCAAATGTAACCCCACTACTTAAAAAAGGAAGGAGAGAAAAACCAGAGAATTACAGACCAGTTAGCCTAACAGTGGTGGTAACCGAACACTTGGAAAGCATTAACGGGATTAGACATAGTCAGCATGGGTTTATGACAGGGAAATCATGCTTAACTAATCTACTGGAGTTTTTTGAGGATATAACTAGTAGAATAGGTAAAGGAGAACCAGTGGATGTGGTGTATTTGGATTTCAAGAAGGCTTTTGATAAGGTCCCACATAAGAGGCTAGTGAGAAAAATTGAAGCACATGAGGTTGGGGGTAATGTACTGATTGAGAATTGGTTGACAGACCGGAAACAGAGAGTGGGAATAAATGGGTCTTTTTCCGAGTGGCAGACAGTGACTAGTTGTGTACCGCAAGGATCAGTGCTTGGGCCCCAACTATTCACGATATATATATATATAAATGACTTGGATGAGGGAACCAAATGCAATATTTCCAAGTTTTCCGATGACACAAAACTGGGTGGGGTTGATTTGAGGAGGATGCAAGGAGACTTCAGGGCAATTTAAACAAGTTGTGTGTGTGGGCAAACACAAGGCAGATGCAGTACAACATGGATAAATGTGAAGTTGTACGCTTTGGTGTGAAAAACAGTAAGACAGTATTATTTAAATGGTGATATATTGTGTATGTAATGTGGATATACAAAGGGATCTGGGTGTCCTTGTACACCAGTCAATAAAAGTAAACAGATAGGTGCAGCAAATACTTAGGAAGGCAAATGGTATGTTGGCCTTCATTGCAAGAGGATTTGAGTTCAGAAGTAGGGATGTCTTACTGCAGTTATACAAGGCCTTGGTGAGACCACACCTGGAGTATTGCATGCAGTTTTGGTCTCCCTATCTAAGAAAGGATGTACTTGCCATAGAGGGTTCACTAGGCTGATATTGGGGATGGCAGGATTGTCGTATAAGGAGAAATTGTTTGACTGGGCCTGTATTAACTAGAGTTTAGAAGAATGAGAGGGGATCTGATTGAAACATATAAAATTCTAACACGGCTAGACAGACTGGATGCAGGGAGGATGTTTCCCCTGGTTTGGGAGTCTAGAACCAGGGGCCACAGTGTCAGGATAAGGGGCAGGACATTTAGGACTGAGAAGAGGAAAAATGTCTTCGTTCAGAGGGTGGTCAACCTGTGGAATTGTCTTCCACAGAGAGCTGTGGAGGCCGGGTCACTGAGTATATTCAAGAAAGAAATTGATAATTTTTTGGATATTAGGGGCATTAAGGGGTATGGAGAGAAAACAGAAATATGGCGTTGAGATAGAGGTTCAGCCATGATCACATTGAAGGCAGAGCAGGCTCAAAGGGCTGAATGGCCTACCCCTGCTCCTAGTTTCTATGTTTCATCTTCACCTCTATTGCTCGTCATCCAGGCTGTTCTAGATTTATTTGTCCTACTTTTCCCCTTCAAGGAAATATATCTTGACATTACTTGCAATACTATCTCTTTGAAGGTAGCCCATTGTTCAGCCACTGTCTTTTCCGCCAACATATGATTCCAACTCACTCGACTCAGATGTATTCTCATCCCATCGAAGTTGGCTTTCTCTCAATTAATTATTCCTGCTCTGGATTGCTCCTTTGTCCTTCCCCATGGCCAACCTAAACCTTACGATACAATGGTCATTGTCCCCTCAATACTGTCCCCACTGATATTTGATCCACTTGGGCCAACTCATTCCCCAGAACCAGGTCCAACATTGCCTGCCCTCTCATTGGACCGGAAACATACTGCTGTAGAAAATTATCTTGAACACGCTCCAGGAACTCTTGCCCTTTTTTTACCTTTGCACTATTCCTTTCCCAGTCTATATTTGGATAATTGAAGCCCCCATTAGAGCTACTATAATTCTTGCAACTCTCTGTAATTTCTTTGCAAATTTGTTTCTCTACATCCCTTCCCCCAGTTGGTGGTCTATACACTACACCGATCAATGTTATTGTACCTTTTTCATTCCTTACCTCTAGCCAGAGAGATTCCATCTATGACTCCTCTGGAACATCCTCTCTCTCCAGTACTGTAATACCATCTTTAATCGATACTGCCACTACCCCCCAACTTATATACCTTTCCTGTCTTTCCTAAACACCTTGTACCCAGGAATATTTAACGCTCAGATAAAAGCAAAATACTGCGGATGCTGGAAATCTGGAACAAAAACAAAAATACCTGGAAAAACTCAGCAGGTCTGACAGCATCTGCGGAGAGGGACACAGTTAACGTTTCGAGTCCGTATGACTCTTCATCAGTACTAAGACATATAGAAATGAGATGAAATATAAGCTGGTAGAGGGGGGTGGGACAGGTAGAGCTCGATAGGGGGCCAGTGATAGGTGGAGGCCTTGAAGAAGTATTGCTCTTCTCTCTGACAAGATTTCCGCCTGTCTCTTTTGCCCTGTTCCTTCTTGGCCTCCACCTATCACTGGCCCCTATCGAGCTCTACCTGTCCCACCCCCCTCTACCAGCTTATATTTCATCTCATTTCTATATGTCTTAGTTCTGATGAAGAGTCATACGGACTCGAAACGTCGACTGTGTCCCTCTCCGCAGATGCTGTCAGACCTGCTGAGTTTTTCCAGGTATTTATATTTAACGCGCAGTCCAGTCCTTCTTTGAGTCAGGTCTCTGTTATAGCAATAATGTCATAGTTCCGTTTGTCAACCAGTGCCTGCAGCTCATCAGTCTTATTAGCCACACTCCATGCATTTGCTTACATGCACATTAATCCTGATTTAGGCTTTTTAACTTTCCCTCTTGCTCTGACCCTATCTAAAGACTTATTATAGGCTACTCTAGCTCTATCAAACTCACCAAGTATTCTATTAACTGTGATACTACTCTTTGATACATCCTCCTTATTAGTTAATACTTCTCTACTTCCCACTGCCAGGTTTCTCCTCTCCTCTTTGAATTTCCCCTCAGGTTCCCAAACCCCTGCCAATCTAGTTTAAACACTCCCCAATAGCACTAGCAAGCTTCCCCGTGAGGACATTAGTCTTGTTAAGGCGTAAACCATCCTTCTTGTACAGGTCCCACCTGCCCCAGAAGCTGCCCCAATGCCTCAGAAATCTAAAGCCCTCCCTCTTGTTCCATTTCTCCAGCCACGTATTGAGCTGTTCAATCTTCCTATTCTTATGCTCACTAGCACTTGACACTGGAAGTAAGCCTGAGATTACTGTTGTTGAGGTCCTGGTTTTCAATTTCTTTCTTAACTCCCTAAAAATCTGCTTTCAGGACCTCGTCCCTTTTCCTGCCTATGTCATTGGTCCCAATGTGGACCATGACCTCTGGCTGCTTGCCCTCCCCAAAAAGGATGTCCTGGAGCCGCTCTGTGACATCCTTGAACCTAGCACCAGGGAGGCAACATACCATCCTGGAGTCATGTCTACGGCCGCAGAAACGCCTGGCTGCTCCTCTAACTATAGAATCCTCTCCACTATAGCACCTAGACTCTTCCCCCTCCTCTCCTGTGCAACTGAGCCACCCGTGGTGCCACGACCTTGGCTCTTGCTACAGCCCTCTGAGGAACCACCTCGTTCACCAGTATTCAAAATGGAAAAATGGTTAGAGAGTGAGATAGCCTCGGGGGATTCCTGCATTACCTGCCTGTTTCTCTGAGATATTCTGGCGGTCACCCATTCCCTCTCTGCCTGTGTACTTCTTAGCTGCAATGTAACCACCTCTCTAAATGTGCTATCCATGTAATCCTCAGCCTTGTAGTTGCACCACAGTGACTCTAGCTGCCGCTCAAGTTCTGCAACATGGAGCTCAGGTTTCTGCAGCTGGTGACACTTCCTGCAGATGTAGTCATTGAGGGCACTTTGTGCCTGCATGACTTCCCACATCCTGCAAGATGCACATTCCACATGGCCGAGCTGCACTGACATATCTTAAACTTTATATAGTGTTCACTCACCAATCATCTCCTACTCTCCCTCTTGCACTCTTTATGAAGTCTCGCTGCTCTCTCCCTCTCGCGCTCTGTATGAAGTCTCCCAGCTAGTTTACTCCCATTTTCTAATTTTTCCCCTCTTATATAAACTTTTTGGTCAATGTTTGTTGGTTTCTTAAACACTATAAATCCTCAGGCTTACTACTTTTCTTTTTAACACTTTAAGCCTCTTCTTTTAATCTAATACTACCCTTAGCTTCTCTAGTGAGCCATGGATGGATAGTTCTAGCTGAGCTGTTTTTGTGCTTTTGTTGAACATTTTGAGTTGTTTTTAAAAAAATTTTCTTGCTGTTTATTACCATACCCAATCAACTTAAGCCAGCTCTCCTTTCACACCCATGTAATTGGTTTTATTTAAGTTAAAGATTCTTGTTTTGGATTGGAGTATGTTGCTTTCAAAGTTAGTATGGAATTTAATTTTAATTGATCACCTTTTCCTAGAGATTACTAATTAAACCTGCTTTGTTGCACAAGGTTTAAGATACCTTTACCCCTAATTGCATCCACCACATATTGTTCCAGGAAACTGTCACAAAAGCATTCTACAAACTCGCCTTCCAGACTACCTTTGCCAATTTGATTTGTCCAATCCATAGGAAGATTAAAGTCCCTGAAGATTATTTACATTGCTTTCATTATAAGTGCTGATTATTTCTTGCTTAATGTTCTTTCCAATCTGTTTTGAGCCCTATAAACTACTCCCACCAGTGTTTTCTGTTCCTTGTTATTCCTAATTTTGACAGTGGCGCAGTGGTATTGTCACTGGATTAATAAACCAGAGACCCAGGGGAATGCTCTGGGGACCTGGGTTTGAATCCCACCCAGCAGATGGTGGAATTTGGAATGGATAAAAAAATCTGGAATTAAAAGCCTAATGATGATCATGAAACTATTGTTAATTGTCGTAAGAACCCATTTGGTTCACTAGTGGAAATCTGCTGTCCTCACCTGGCTTGGCCTACATGTGACTTCAGATCCACAGTAATGTGGTTGACTCTTAAATGCCCTCTGAAATGGCCTAGCAAGCCACTCAGTTGTATCAAATCACTCGGACGGACCACCCGGCATTGACCTGGGCACCAAAAACAACAACGGCAAACCCAGCCATGTCACCCCTGCAAAGTCCCCCTTACTAACATCCGGGGGACTTGTGCCAAAATTGGGAGAGCTGTCTCACGGATTAGTCAAGCGACAGACTGACATAATCATATGGAATCAGACTTGACAGATCATGTCCCAGACACCACCATCACCATCCCTGGTTATGTCTTGTTCCACCGGCAGGACGGACCCAGTAGAGTTGGAGGCACAGTGGTATACATTCGACAGGGAGATGCCTGGGAGTCCTCAACATTGACTCCGGAACTCATGAAGTCTTATGGCATCAGGTCAAACATGAGCAAGGAAACCTCCTGCTAATTACCATGTACCATCACCCCACAGCTGATGAATCAGTACTCCTCCATGTTGAACACCACTTGGAGGAAGCACTGATGGTGGCAAGGTTGTAGAATGTACTCTGGGTGGGGGACTTCAATGACCATCGCCAAGAGCGGCTCAGTAGCACCACCACAGACGATCTGGCTGAGTCCTAAAGGAGATAGCTGCTAGACTGGGTCCGCAGCAGGCGGTGAGGGAACCAACAAGAGGGAAAAATATACTCGACCTCATCTTCATCAACATGACAGTTTCGGTGGGAGTGACCACCGCACTTGTCCTTATGGAGATAAAGTCTCATCTTCACATTGAGGATACCCACCATCATGTTGTGTGGCACTACCACTGTGCTAAATGGGACAGATTTCGAACAGATCTAGCAATTTAAGGTTAGGCATCCATGAGGTGCTGTGGGCCATCAGCAGCAGCAGAATTGTACTCAACCACAATCTGTAACCTCATGGCCTGGCATATCCCCCACTCTACGATCATCACCAAGCCAGGGGATCAATCCTGGTTCAATGAAGAATGCAGAGGTCATGACAGGAGGAAAACCAGTTATACCTAACAATGAGATGTCAACCTTGTGAAGCTACATCACAGGACTATTTGTGTGTCAAACAGCATAAGTAGCAAGTGATAGACAGAGCTAAGTGATTCCACAACCAATGGACCAAATCTAAGCTCTGAAGTCCTGCCACATCGAGTCATGAATGGTGATGGATAAGTAAACTCACTGGAGGAGAAGGCTCCACAAATATCTCCATCCTTAATGATGGAGGAGCCCAAAACATCAGTGCAAAAGACAAAGCTGAAGCATTCACAACAATCTTCAGCCAGAAGTGCTGAGTGGATGATCCATCTTAGCCTCCTCCTCCGGAGGGTACCAGCAACACATGCGCCAGTCTTCAGCCAATTCGATTCACTCCACACGATATCAAGAAACGGCTGAAGGCACTGGATACTGCAAAGGCTATGAACCCTGACATTATTCCGGCAATAGTACTGAAGACTTGTGCTCCAGAACTTGCCGTGCCACTAGCCAAGCTCTTCCAGTACAGCTACAACGCTGGTATCTAACAGGCTATGTGGAAAATTTTGTACACAAAAAGCTGGACAAATCCAACCTGGCTAATCTGCCCCATCAGTCTACTCTCGATCATTAGTAGAGTGATGGAAGGAGTCATCAACAGTGCTTTCAAGCGGCACTTGTTTAGCAATAACCTGTTCACTGACGCTCAGTTTGTGCTCCGCCAGGGTCACTCGGCTTCTGACCTCATTACAGCTTTGGTTCAAACATGGACAGAAGAGCTGAACTCCAGAAGTGAGGTGAGAGTGACTGCCCTTGATATCAAGGCAACATTTGACCGAGTGTGGCAGCAAGGAGCCCGAGCAAAACTGGAGTCAATGGGAATCACGGGAAAAATTCTCCCCTGGCTGGAGTCATACCTAGCACAAAGGAAGATGGTTGTGGTTGTTGGAGGTCAATTGTCTCAGTTGCAGGACATCACTGCAGGAGTTCCTCAGGGTAATGTCCTAGGCCCAACCATCATCAGCTGCTTCATCAATGACCTTCCTTCCATCATAAGGTCAGAAGTGGGATTGTTTGCTGATGATTGCACAATGTTCAGCACCATTTGTGACTCCTCAGACACTGAAGCAGTCCATGTCTAAATGCAGCAAGATCTGGACAATATCCAGGCTTGGGCTGACAAGTGGCAAGTAACATTTGCACCACACAAGTACCAGGTAATGACCATCTCTAACAAGAGAGAATCTAAACCTCGCCCCTTGACGTTCAATACATTACCATTGTTGAATCCCCCACTATCAACATCCTGGGTTACCATTGACCAGAAACTGGACTGGACTAGCCATATAAATACTGTGGCTACAAGAGCAGGTCAGAGGCTAGGAATCCTGTGGTGAGTAACTCACCTCCTGACTCCCCAAAGTCTGTCCACCATCTACAAGTCACAAGTTGGGAATGTGATGGAATACTCTCCACTTGATTGGATGAGTGCAATTCCTCAAGAAGATTGATACCATCCAGGACAAAGCAGCTTGCTTGATTGGCAGCCCTTCCACAAACATTTACTCCCTCCACCACCAACGAACAGTTGCAGCCATGTGTACCATTTACAAAATGCACTGCAGAAACTCACCAACGCTCTTTAGGCAGCACCTACCAAACCCATGACTGCTATCATCTAGAAGGACAAGGGCAGCAGACATATGGGAGCACCACCACCTGGAAGTTACCCTCCAAGCCACTAACCATCCTGACTTGAAAATATATTGCGTTCCTACACTGTCGCTGGGTCAAAATCTTGGAACTCCCTGCCTAACAGCACTGCGGTTGTACCTATACCACAGTGTTGATCACAGTCTCAGCAACAGCCACCCAATAATGGTTAGCACCATCTCCCCCAAGGGTGTTAGGGTGTGCCTCCATGTCCCATCAGTTATTTTCTCCTGCCTCTGGCTGTGCGCCAACTTGACCTGTAAGAGAGAGAGAGGGGGAGGTGTGTCAGTGAGTGTCATGCAATCTCTGAGGCTTGCAGCAGTGCTACATGTGTGAAGGTGAGGTAAAGCTTATGAATGTTTGGTATGAGCCCTGTGTGATGGCCCATGTGTTTTTGAGGAAGACCCTATATTTTATGTTGGGGTGATGGTCCCTTTAAGAACTAGGTTTCTCTAGGAGATGATTTCTGGTGATGCGCTTTGCTGCCTGTAACAGATCATGTGACCAACTTGCCTGGGAGATTAACAATAGAAAAAGGATCAATAAGAAGTTAATCACAGAGGTCAATAGATTTTGGGCGTGGCTCTGGTCTCAAGCAGGGTTTTACTTTTTTTTAGTTTAAAGCAAGCATGCTGCAGGAAGCACCTCTTTTAGACAATTTCAATTGAAACTCTGTGTGCTGGCTAAAAGAGTTAGAAACCTCTTGTCAACTGAAGGACTCTTAATAGTGAGTTGGACTTCTGGGATAATCAAGCTGAGAAGAAAGAGAAAGAGTGTGTTTTAGATATAAAACTCCAGAGTTAAGTAATATTAGTGCCAGAAGAGTTTTGACCTGAGGTGGCTATGCTTAAGATACTAGCAACGCCAGTGATGCCTGTGTTGAACTGGGAGTCCACAACTGTGGGACAGTTGGAGGTGGTTTGAATGGACAACCTTGCTGGAAGCAAGCAGAAGGCCCAACAAATCTCAGCCCTAATACAAATTTTTGAAACAGTACTCAGACCAAGTGGTTAATTTTCCAATTTCTGTTAAGTACCTGACTTGAGTTATTGGGGGTGGAAGCCGAATGGGTATAGAAAGAAAGCTGAGTTAAGAAGTTTAGTTTAAAATATAAGCATCTGTGTTCATTGTGCCATTAATATCTTTAATATAACTGATTATTTAAGATAGAGAAAAGTTATTAGTATTCATGTTCTTTGGTTTTTGTAGAATCTTTTTGATTTAAACCATGAATCTTGTGGCTTCATTCTTTCAGTAAATACCTACATTTTTGGATTAAAAATGAATAAACATGTTACTGGTCTCTACCAAGAACATAACACCTGATTGATAAAGATTGTTGATAAGTGGGTGATGAAGTTGTGGTGATTTGAGCAGTGGCTGACGATAATGGTGCAGTTGGTTGAACATGGGATTTGAAGATGCAAGTACTTACCTTGACTACTCATGTGAGGTCATTGATCTCCTGCGACATTGCATCCGACACTGCATCCAGTTCCTTGAGGCTTGCCTCATGGTCATCTGTTCCTACTGCCTTTTGACCATGTGTCTGGAGTACTTTTTTGGACCCTGCAAATACAGGACATCTCTCCTCCATTCTGCCTCCTCCACCAGGATCTCCAGCTCAGTGTCCAAAAGCCTTGGAGCCTGCTCTCCATCCTGCTTTGCCATTTCTCTATTTTTTCCCCAAGTCAGATTTTTTTCAGCCATGACTTCCAGCACCTTTTCTAGGAACAATGAATTTTCCTTTTAAGACGTTCAGGTTAGCTTGAAGCAGTGCAGGTTACCTTTAAGTGGTGCTAGCCACTCTCAATATTGGACATGCTAACACATCTAGCCAATAAACACTGTGGTTAATGCTGGCTTGAAAGTTGGCCTGCTGTGCATTACAATTAAGGGGGGTGGATTACTTATACATTGTGATCCCTGCACCTATACCTGGGTTATGAATTTAGTGGCCACAGTATGAACCAGGAAGTGTCAGTTAGAAATAGGAAATTCAATGCCAAATTCTGTACAGAAAGTAAAATAAAAATGGGGAATGAAAGTTGGGCTTAAGAGAGACATAAAGGAGAAAAAAAATGTAAAATAAAAATTAATTTTTTCTTCCCATCTCCAACAATAATTAAAATCTGAAGGAATGTAACTCCATATCTGTGCAAATTAAGTTTCAGTGCCTGAGAGGTGTTTGGCACGGATTAAGAATTAGCATGCTGCTAAAAATTCACTTACACTAGTATGGAAAAATCCTAACATTTCCTGACACATTTATTAGATATCTATTATCCAAGGAGAGCAACTTCACACCTTTCCATGCATTACCATCTAGCCTCTTGGTGAAGTACTGATTTAGTGACGCCTGTAGAGGAGAATTGCTACACAGACAATAACTTCAACAGCGTTTATGTATGTGCGGCTGCCGAAAGTTGCTATCCAACTTACTCTTTAACAGTGAGCGCACCCATTACTATTTTTACCACAAAATCCGGGCTGATGTTTCATCTTCAACCTCAGAGGCATCCTTCCTTCTCAGTCAGTGTTCCCCAACATTCCTCTTCTGTCCTGATGTATCACATTGGAGCCCAATTCTGCAGGTGTTAATGACCCTCTGGTTCTTAACTGTGATACCACCTCTATTCAACCCATAACTATGCTCCAATACTCGGAGCTCAAGTAGCTGCAGCTGGTGGCACTTCCTGTACACGTGATCGGTCAGAGCGCAAGGAGCGTCTAGGATTTCCCACATGTTGCGGGCGGTACATAACACAGGACTGAGCTGCCCTGACATGCCTCTAGTTGAAAAAAAGCCCCTTACTTTAAGTTAAATACAGTAAAAGAACGTTAAGTTATTTATATACTTGGACTTCAGCAAGGTATTTGATAAGGTCCCGCATGGGAGACTGATAACGAAGGTAAGAGTCCATGGGATCCAAGGCAATTTGGCAAATTGGATCCAGAATTGGCTGAGTGGCAGGAAGCAGAGGGTGATGGTTGAGGGGTGTTTTTGTGACTGGATGCCTGTGTCCATTGGGGTTCCACAGGGATCAGTGTTGGGTCCCTTGCTGTTTGTGGTATATATAAATGATTTAGACTTGAATGTAGGAAGGTTGATTGGTGAGTTCGCAGATGACACAAAAATTGGTGGAGTGGTAAATAGTGAGGAGGATAGCCTTAGATTACAGGAGATTATAGACGGGCTGGTCAGATGGGCTGATCAGTGGCAAATGGAATTTAATCCTGATAAGTGTGAGGTGATACACTTGGGCAGGACAAACAAGGCATGGGAATACACGATGAATGGTAGGACCCTGGGAAGTAACGAGGATCAGAGGGACCTTGGTGTGCATGTTCACCGGTCCCTTAAGGTAGCGGGACAGGTAGATAAGGTGATTAAGAAGGCATATGGGATATTTGCCTTTATTAGCTGAGGCATAGAATATAAGAGCAGGGAGGTTATGCTGGAACTGTATAAAACCCTGGTTAGGCCACAGCTAGAGTATTGCATGCAGTTCTGGAATCCGCATTATAGGAAGGATGTGATTGCACTAGAGAGAGTGCAGAGGAGATTTACCAGGATGTTGCCTGGGCTGGAGAGTTTTAGTTATGAGGAGAGATTGGATAGATTGGGGTTATTTTCCCTGGAGCAGAGGAGATTGACGGGGGATATGATTGAGGTGTATAAAATTATGAGGGGCACAGATAGGGTAGACAGGAAGGAACATTTCCTCTTGGTGGAGGGATCAATAACCAGGGGGCATAGATTTAAGGTAAGGGGCAGGAGGTTTAGAGGGGATGTGAGGAAGAATTTTTTCACCCAGAGGTGGTGGCAATCTGGAACTCATTGCCTGAAAGGGTGGTAGAGGCAGAAACCCTCATAACATTTAAGAAGTATTTGGATGTGCACTTGCGATGCCATAGCATACAAGGCTATGGGCCTAGTGCTGGAAAATGGGATTAGAATAGTTAGGTACTTGTTTGACCAGCGCAGAGTCGATGGGCTGAAGGGCCTTTTCCAGTGCTGTAGACCTCTATGACTTTAAATGGTAGTACAACAAGCATTGCACAATCTCTTAGGGACCTTGGAGCATAAGAACATAGTGCCATGGTGGCGTAGTGGTATTGTCACTGGACTGGTACTGCAAAGGGTTTGAATCCCACCATGGCAGATGGTGACATTTGAAATCAATAAAAAATGTGGAATTAAAAGTCAAATGATGACCATGAAACTGTTGTCGATTGTCGTAAAAACCTATCTGGTTCACTAATGTCCCTTAGGGAAGGAAATCTGCTGTACTTACCTGGTCTGGCCTACATGTGACCTCAGACCCACAGAAATGTGGCTGACTCTTAAATCCCCTCTGAAATGGCCTAGCAAGCCACTTGGTTCTCAAAGGCAATTAGGAATGGGCAATAAATGCTGGCCCAGCCAGCGGCACCCATATACCACGAACAAATGCAAAAAAAACCAGCACAAGCGGGCCACATGGTCCATCAAACCTCCTCCGCCATTCAATAAGATCACGGCTGAACTTCCACATCAACTCCACTGTCTCTCCCTGTTCCCATATGCCTTGATTTCCTAAGTGTCCAAAAATTTATTGACCTCGGTCTGAAATATACTCATCGACTGAGCATTCACAACCCTCCGGAATAGAATATTTCCAAAAATTCACAATGCTCCAAGTGAAGAAGTTTCTCCTCCACTCAGTTTGAAGTGACCGACTCCTTATTCTGAGACAATGACCTCATGCTTGACAGGGTAGATACTGAGAAGCTGTTATCCTCAAAGGTAACAGCCTCTCAGCATCTACCCTGTCAAGTTCTTTCGGAGTCTCTGCGGGTAGGCCTGGGAGCAGCTGGGAAACGGGCCGCTGTCCACGATTGGCCCCCGACTGCCATTTCACGCTGGCTGGCCAATTAACGGCCAGCCAGCGGGAAAGGCGCGCTGAGAAGCTCAGCGCTGCCGGGGTGGGTGCAGGAGGGGGGCTGGTCTATGCAGGCGCTGGGGGAGCCCACATGAAAGCTCCCTGAAGGCACAGAGCTGAAGAATTTTAAACCAATGAATAAAGTTTTAAAAATTCCAGAAAAAATGTCCACCTAGCAGACTCACTGACCTTAACATGTATATTTGAAAAATCCTGCCCAACGTTTTTTAAATTCAATTACGGAAATTTCATCCCACCAGTAGATGAGGTTTCCTCAAAAACCCAAAGGCCGCCTGACTGATTTGCCCGTCCACCCAATCGTAATGTTGGAGGGGCAGCAAAAAATACAGCTTAGTTAATTGATTAATGGGCCTTAATAGGCCTAATTGTCGGCGGGCTCTTGCGCACGCCCGCTGGCCGAAATATCGCGTGAGTGCACGATGACATCGGGACGCTTGCCCGAGGTCATTGCGCACTGTTTCACGCTTCAGCGTGTTGGGCGCGTGCCTGCATGCCGAGCCTATGTTTCAATGAGATTGCTTCTCGTGCTGCTAACCGCAGAGAATCTAGGCCCATTCTATTGCATCTCTGCTCTTAGGACAGCCCTCTCATCACCTGGAATTAATCTAGTGAACCTTTGTTGCACCCCCTCCAAGTCAAGTATATTCTTCCTAATAATGAGATCAAAGCTGTATACAATGCTCCAGATGTGGTCTCATCAAAGCCCCTTGCAATCAAGGCTTTGCCTTGCTAATTGCTTGCTGTACCAGCATGTTAACTTTCTATGATTCATGTACAAGAATCCTCTGAATACCAACATTTACTAGTCTCTCTTCTTAAATATTCTGTTTCTCAATTTTTCTGACCAAAGTGGATAATTTCACACTTCCCACATGATACTCCTTCTGCCACATTCTTGCCCAAATCATTTAACTAATCTATATCCTCTTTACATCCTCCTCACAACTTACTTTCCCAGTTAGCTTTGTAATGCCAGCAAACGTGGATATAGTACACTTGGTTCCCTCATCTAAGACATTGATATAGATAGCAAATAACTGAAGCCCAAACCCTGATCCTTGCAGCACTACATGAGTTATACCATGCCATCCTGAAAATGACTTGCTTATTCCTGCTCTCTGTTTTTTGCCTGTTAACTAATCCTCAATCCATGCTAATCAATCAATATTATTATCCCCAATCCCATGAGCTCTAAACTTGTGTAACAACTTCCTCCATAGCGCCTTATCAAATGCCCCTTAAAAATCCAAATATACTATAACCACTGGCTCCTCTTTATCTAACCTGCTGGTTATAATAAAAAATGAGATTTTCCAAACATGATTTTCCAATTATAAAACTGTATTGACTATGCCTAATCATAGAGATTTTTCTAATGTTTTGTTACCATGTTCTTAATAGTACATTGCAGCATTTTCCCTACTATGTCAACAGTGATTTCACTCCAAGACATTAATATTATTAGAATTTTGCCTATTGAACTATGCATTGATGGGATTCTAGTCCTAAAGATATTTTTAAAAATTTATTCATGGGATCTGCGTGTCGCTGGAAAAGCCAGCATTTATTTCCCATCCCTAACTGGCCTTAAGAAGATGATGATGAACTGCCTTCTTGAACACAAATGAGTGCCTTGCTGGGCCACTTCAGAAGACAGTTAAGAGTCAGCCACATTGCTGTGGGTCTGGAGTCATATATAGGCCAGACCAGGTAAGGACAGCAGATTTCCTTCCCTAAAGTACATCAGTGAACCAGATAGGTTATTGTGACAATCCAGTAGTTACATGGACACCATTTTTGATACTAGCTTTTCCTTCCAGGTTTATTTAGCTAACTGAATTTAAATTCCTCAGCCACCACTATAGAATTTTAACTCATGTCTCTGGGTCAATATTTCTGGCTTCTGCAATACTAGTCCAGTAACATAATCGCTGTGGGCTGGATTTTTGAAGAGTCAGGAGGACTCTGCGGGCCTTTAAAAATGGCAGCCAGGACTCAGATGCAGAAGTCCCACCCCCATTTTTGACAAATGGCAGAGAGAAGGGGCTGGGCTGTGATTCACACAGAAGGTAAAACCCAGCTCAGTAAGGCCATTTGAACTTAGTGCTGAGTTCAAACAGACCCCATTATGGCTGTTGCTAGGGGCTTAACTTGTAGTTTGTCAGTCACAAATAGATAAAGTGGAAGTAAATGCTCTTGAAGGGCAGATAAGGTCTGTTTAAGTGTCATGGTCTGAAGTTTTTTTATAAAGCACCCGGTCTTTAAACATGAAAAGAAACAGGCTTGAGCTGTCAGTGAGTGTTTAAAAAAAGGGTCAGTTAAACCACTTTGATTGACAGGCCACTAGGTGTAGGTTAGAAAAAACCTTACTATCTGGTCATGCAGTTTCAATAGAGTTCGTTGTTTACATTTCCCTGAGAGCTAGTGTTATGTTATAATGAATGATTGGCTGAATTTCAAAAGCTACCATCACCTCAGTGGGATTTCTGAATTCACAGTTTGATCGACAGTTTAAAGATGCTATTAAAGGATTAGCTGTCTTTGATTTGGGGCCTGAAAGAGGAGATTTTAAAGCTTTGAATATGTCTAATGAATGGGAGCTTTTTCATTATCAAGCGTGTATTAGTGAGCACTGCATTAGATTGTAGAAGTTTTTAAAAAATCTACTCTTGGCTCCTAATGTCTGCCCACGGTGGATACTGGATGCGTGGCTATGGAGGTGGCATGGGGATATGAGAAGGCATGGCTGGTGTGTGAGGGCATGAATTGGCATGGAGGTGGCATGGAGGATATGAGGGGGCAGGGATGTGAGAGGCAATGAGGGGTCATCAAGGGGGTGAAGGGGTCTGAGGGGTGAGGACCCAACAGCATCTCAAACAACTGAGATGAAGTCCGAGAGAACCAAGGCAAGCCTTCTAACCAGTCTATCTTAGCACTCGCCTGACCCTGTGGCCATCTAGGACCTGCTTCCAGGGTCAATGGGCCTGAGTTAATCTTACCCAACCTTCCCAGAATGAAAATTGGGTCTAATGGGGCCTTAAACTGAGGTGGATTTGCTGAGTTGGCAAGTTTCCTGACTTCAGTGGCCCTATGTTACCGGAAACCCCTGATTACACATAATGTAGGTTGGTTGATTCATTCCTCTAGTAACTGCTGTTGCTTGGCAAGTTTAGTGGCACAGTGATTACTCAAAAGTTCAGGAACATTTTGGGCTAGAATAGAACCCTCACAACATTGAACCCATTGACAGTCCTATAAATGATGACCATTCAATATTCCCACATCAATAGTTTGATCGCTTGCAAAAATTAACATCTAAAAGATGCTGGAACTTATCACATTATGTCTACACTATCAGAAGGAGCTCTTCGACAACATTTGACGCCTTCCATGTAAATCCATGAAATTAATAGAAGACTTGCCAAATAAATGTTCACCAAACATCAAGGCCAGACTATTGCCCACTCAATGAAGTTGGCACAGACATGCCAGATGAATTCTAATTGTTTAACTCACTTGGACATCTTCATTTTACTAATTAACCTCCATTGAAAAAGATGCCTACTATCCAATCCATAAACTATGACATAGTCCATCATATTGTTATGCAGCGGTAAATGAAACCTAATCATATAATGCTTATGTATTATGTTTATATTTGAACACAGGGGTATATCAATTTTCGAAGTTCATTATTGCATCTCCACATCATATATTAATCTATTGCTTGTTTTGTATAGTGTGGATGGCAAAGTTCTGGGTCTTTCATTTAAATTACATTCCAATGTAATCTTATTTAACTATTTATATACCATCTTACTAGTCTATGAACGTAACTAACCTATTGTCATTGCAATCTCATCATACTTTAAATGAGAGAACAACATTTTTATATTACATGAAACTGGTAACAAATTCCCTTTTAGCAACAGTGGAAAAAGTATTAATTGCCTGTGCCATCAAGAAAGGATTAACTTGTCAGGTGTGCTTTTTGTTCAGTATTTATATTTATCATTTTTTGAGGCAATTAAATCAAAGTCTACAGTAATACTCTTTAGTGATGGTCCTTTGAGCATACTTTTAAACCTATTATTCACTTTGTCAGAATGAATGGAGGATGGAGATGTCGGTGAGGTGGAGGGGGCAGGGTGGAGCTGCCGGTGAGGTGGAGGGAGCAGGATGGAGCGGCCGGTGAGGTGGAGGGGGCAGGGTGGAGCTGCCGGTGAGGTGGAGGGAGCAGGGTGGAGCTGCCGGTGAGATGGAGGGGGCAGGGTGGAGCTGCCGGTGAGGTGGAGGGAGCAGGGTGGAGCTGCCGGTGAGGTGGAGGGGGCAGGGTGGAGCTGCCGGTGAGATGGAGGGGGCAGGGTGGAGCTGCTGGTGAGGTGGAGGGAGCAGGGTGGAGCTGCTGGTGAGGTGGAGGGGGCAGGGTGGAGCTGCCAGTGAGGTGGAGGAGGCAGGATGGGGCTGCTGGTGAGGTGGAGGAGGCAGGGCGGAGCTGCCGGTGAGGTGGAGGGGGCAGAGTGGAGCTGCCGGTGAGGTGGAGGGAGCAGGATGGAGTTGCCGGTGAGGTGGAGGAGGCAGGGTGGAGCTGCCGGTGAGGTGGAGGGAGCAGGATGGAGCTGCCAGTGAGGTGGAGGGGACAGGGTGGAGCTGCCGGTGAGGTGGAGGGGGGCAGGGTGGAGCTGCCGGTGAGGTGGAGGGGGCAGGGTGGTGCTGCCGGTGAGGTGGAGGGGGGCAGGGTGGAGCTGCCGGTGAGGTGGAGGGGGGCAGGGTGGAGCTGCCGGTGAGGTGGAGGGGGCAGGGTAATGGTGGGGGCAGGATGGTGATCTGCAACCGAGTTACAGGAAACCATTGGAGAAAAATAAACACTTCACATTTTGCCTTCAATTAAAAATCAGAAGATGCATCACTCATGAAAACATTTATGAGATTGATCTCATGCACTAATTTAATAACCTGTTGTGATTAATTAATGAGTCAGAAGCAATATTACAACAACAGCTTAGGATTGTGTGCTAACATACTTCTTCAAATGATTCATTCTGTACCAGTGAAATTACATTGAACATTAAACATTTTTAAACTTCTACTGTGGGACAATAGGATAACAAAATGCATGTGGGAAGAGCAAAAGTACAGCAAACGCCTGCAAGTACAGCAAACCAAGGACAGAGTGTTTGCTGTACTTTTGCTCTTCCCACATGCATTTTGAGGTGGAGGGGGGCAGGGTGGAGCTGCCGGTGTGGTGGAGGGGGCAGGGTGGAGCTGCCGGTGAGGTGGAGGGGGGCAGGGTGGAGCTGCCGGTGAGGTGGAGGGGGCAGGGTGGAGCTGCCGGTGAGGTGGAGGGGGCAGGGTGGAGCTGCCGGTGAGGTGGAGGGGGCAGGGTGGAGCTGCCGGGGAGGGTGGGGGGTGCAGGGTGGAGCTGCCGGTGAGGTGGGGGGGTGCAGAGTAATGGTGGGGGCAGGATGGTGATCTGCAACCGAGTTACAGGAAAACATTGGAGAAAAATAAACACTTCACATTTTGCCTTCAATTAAAAATCAGAAGATGCATCACTCATGAAAACATTTATGAGATTGATCTCATGCACTAATTTAATAACCTGTGGTGATTAATTAATGAGTCAGAAGCAATATTACAACAACAGTTTAGGATTGTGTGCTAACATACTTCTTCAAATGATTCATTCTGAACCAGTGAAATTACATTGAACATTAAACATTTTTAAACTTCTACTGTGGGACAATAGGATATCAAAAAGCTGTAGTGAGCAAAAATATCAACAGTTACATGGCACAAGTGTTCCTCAATTGTTAAATTCTTATTTCAAGATAAAAAAAATACTTTCAATGTTGTCTTTAATTTTCCCCTCTTTTCTATTGTGCAGTAGTCTCACTGGATTTGTGTCTTTCAGTAAAATGATGGATAAGTAGGAGGAAGCTAAAAGCAGCAATGCAGTCATGGGGTTTGGATTACCTCAAAGCACAGAAACAAATCTTGAGTAATATACACACATCATCTGACCTCTGATTCCATTACTTCCTTTAACTCCCTCCTGGCTGTCCAATTAACTTTAAGTTTAAATCCCATTTTACATTCCAGCTGAAGGTTTTCAGTGCCCAGTCCTGCACTGGAGTTGAGAAACAGGCCGTGCCTTTGTTTCCCACTGAGTTACTGATTTTGTCCTTTCAGTGTAGGGAGGACCAAGCAGAAACTGTGGGCTTGCCACAGTAAATAAATAAACAGGGAGAATCAAGCTGCATGACTTTTATGCACCTCTCAGCAGCCAGCTTCACAGGAGGTTTGTGAACATCTGTCATTTTGTGACAAGGACTAATATGACTCAGGAAATTCTCAAAGGCTCACTTGCTTTAGTGGTGCCTTGGAAAACATTTAAAAACTGTCTTAAGTTACCTCAATGATGACATGTTATAAATAATTGTGAACTGAACAATTGCTCGTCTCATCCCCTGCCTGGAAGAACGACTGCTTTAATTTGCAATAAAGATATAATATAGAAGGTGATCATTTGGCCCTTTGTGTCTGTGCTGGCTCTTTGAAAGAGCTGTCTAATTATTCTTTTCTCTGCTCTTTCCCCAGAGCACATTTTCCTTTCTGGATTTATTCAGTAGCAGATAAAGATTCTAAGGAATTATTAATTGGGCTATTTTGGACTAATTCGCAAAATATCAGAATTCTGAGCCTCTATTTCATTGAAGGCGAGGGGCAAGTGAATAGCCAGTGGGCAAGAGCCAAGCTCAACTCTGTTCACTGAGGTCATTCTCAGGCCTCATTTAACCAAGTTAGGTCTAGCTTTCACCTGGATCCAGCATCCATTATATGGTGACAGTGAGCCAGAGCAGGCAAATATGGCAGGAGGCCCTTTCCTGGGGCCCACGGGAATGATTCCCAGCAAAGGAAGTTTGGGGAGTGGGGTTCTGGAGGCAATGGCAAGGCTGGAGGGAAGCACAGGGCAGGGGATGCCCTAGGTTCCCTTATTGGGCAGGGAGAGTCCCTGGTGCCCCTGGTTAGGTTGGCAACAAGCGCTGAAGATGCGTATGACTGTGCACTCCCAAGGATGCGGGAGTTAAAATACTGGCTGGGGTGAGTGTGCCATTGAGCTGTAGGGCAGAACTCTGTCTTCATTTCAACATCCTTGCTGGGCATGGGTGAGGTGGGAGGGGGTTAATTCGCCAAATTGAATTAGACCTAAACTCAATTTTGGAATTGAGAGCAGCTCCACTCTGCCCATTACTCTGCCCCCTCCATTAAAAAGACAACATACACGCACAACACGGTACATTTATATTGCACCTTTAACATAGAGAAATGTCACAAGGTGCTTCACGGAGGTACAATTAGAAAGAGAACAAAAACATCTACTGGGCCAGTGCTTCAATGAGCATTTGGTATTTGTGGAGGAAGCTGAAATAACAGCCTGCATTTCAATTTATATTAAAAAAGTGTAATAATTTGATAAATGCTTGTGATCGTCAAAAGGAGGAATATCAGTTTTGCTAATAAAACATCAATTTTCATGTTGGACTCAAAACGTCAACTCTTTTCTTCTCCACCGATGCTGCCAGACCTGCTGAGTTTTTCCAGGTAATTCTGTTTTTGTTTTGTTATCAATTTTCCTGTCTGTCCCAAGTGTCAGCATCAAACATTCACAAATCAGGGACAGAATGGCACATGTGCGGAGCAAAGCTTCTGTTACGAGTCATAACAAGTCCTGTAATCTTAGACTCAAACTGATGCCTCAGTTTCTCATAGCCACCACTGAAGTATCTCTGAATTAGGACACCAATTTGGCAAGCTACAGTTGGTTTCACACTGTGGAACCATGCCCACTAGTAACTGGAATAAAACTGTCCAAACTCATTTCACTTAGGATGCTCTAAAGCTGGCTGAGAAAGGAAACTTCTATACATAGTTTTGGGCATGAGTTAAACCAAAATCTCAGAGAAAAGGCAATGTCCAGCAATGAATCTACAGTGCTTTTGTCTTTTAAAAATCATCAATGGTGGCCTTAGAGAAGCACATCCAGGTTCCAGCAATTTGGCAATGTTGGAATCTCAGTACATTTTTGAAATACTGGCCGGTCAACCATGGAATTGCTCACAGTGAGTCTGGGAATGTGCTGAATTCATAACTATAGGAGTGTTGGAACCTGAATGTGCATCAATTTCTCCTTGTGGTAGCAGATTCCACATTCCAACCATATGGGTAAAGAAGTTTCCCCTGAATTTCGTATTAGAGTTATTAGTGATTATCTTACATTTATGGCGTCTAGTTCTGTTTCCGCCCACAAGTGTAAACATCATTTCTACTTGTACCCTATCAAATCCTTTCATAATCTTAAAGACCTCCATTTGGTCACTCCTCAGCTTTCTGTTTTCTAAAGATAAGAGCCCCAGACTGTTCAATCTTTCCTGATGGGTATTACCTCTCAAGAAGGTCAAATGTTCATTCTTTTGTGTGCTGAATTCACCAATCTCAGTTTGGGTGGTGACAGGGCCATTGGAACTGGTCCAGGGAAGTGAAAACAGCAAGGGTGCCCATCCCTAATTATTATCTAATGACTTCTGAGGGAAAGTTGACCTCAAGCAAACTTGGATGCGATGTTCCATTTTGTTTAATGCCCTTGCAAGATTCACCATTTACAACTAAACATGAAGAACAGCCACTGAGAAAAGGCATCAAAGACCATTTAGCACCCTTCCAATTATTTGCAGCATGAGACAAAGAAGGTAACAGGAATGTTTTTCTGCCAGTTTTCCCTTTCCCTGAAGGCATTAATTCCTTGCTGAGTACGGTGTCACATGCACAAACCGTGTGCGTGTGTCGTCCTGGGGTATTTCATCCTGTGCTCAGCCAGCAACAGAACTCCGGTCACTGGAATGTGATCAGAAGTAGAACCTTGGTCAACTTTGTCCACCCTGTGGTCAACCATAACATCCTTATTACTAGTCCAATGGACAGCAACTATCTCAGTAAGATCTTCCTGCCCTAATCGTACAGCTATTCACTGTCTTAAGCAATCACAACATTGTGGGAGGCTCTACTGTAGCGATACCTATGCTGGTAAGATCAGAGTTGCAAGTACAGGTCCAATGTTAGACTATTAATATTCTAATCAAAGGTTTTTGATACCCACAATCTTTACCGTTTCATATTACCATACATTGAACCATACCGAATCTATTACATTGAACAAAACCAGGGAATAAGAAAAAGTATGAGGAAATAAATAGATCAGGAAAAAAAATTAACATTTTGATTGGTAAACATAAATAAAATCTGTACTTTGTATTCCTTTAAATAATGTAATTTAAACAGAATGCATTTAAAGCAATGCAAGCCCATAACTTATCTCTCTTTTTTCAGACAGTAATCAGCTTTATACATGTCAGTTCTTCTTAGCAGCTGACACTTAACTTTGATACAGGCAATTATTCACACTCAGCATATAAAATATGGGACTAAGCAATTAATGTTTTATGAGCTGCCAACAGTTCTGACCCTTTTCATCATGCTGACTGTTAAATTAAGATGAAGAACAAAAGACTCTGTACCTTTTTGCCATGAGCTGCTCCCATGCTGATGGTTCTCCTCACTCCTCTTCAGGATCTGCTGCAGTTCCCCTTGAACAATCCTTTCCTGTCTGGGCTCCCTGTGCTGTTCTCTTTCTGCAAGAGGAGCTGCCTGCACAATATGCGAGGAGGCACAGACTGCAGCAGGCAGGCAGGCAGGAGATGTGAAAACACGCAGCTCTGGCACCTTGACAACACTGGTTTCTTCCACAGAACCAGGGCTTTACTAATTCAGCAGAATGGCAAAGACTTGAGAAGGAGAAGCCAAAAAAGTATTTAAGAGTCTGACCAATTTACGAAATAAATTAATTTTTTAAAAAATCACTGCAAATACAATACTGTTCAGCACAAATATTTCTCTCTGAAGTCTATAGCAAGCTGTAATGTGTGCCCTGTGAAGCTTTAGTACTGAATAAAGATTACATTAATTGCTCATGACACAATGTGATGATGCACAGAGCACATGGATGGCTTCACATAGAATGTGACAGCCCTGCAATGCCTCTCTATTAAACACAGAAGGTGCTCCTGCTACATGAGGGCCTGGGTCTTCCCACATACGCATTTGGAGTTCTTTCCAGCCATAATGCCAGCCATTTTAATACTTCACATAGATTCATGTACTCTGGTAAATTCTGTTGACCAACCGCTGGTAATGCGTCACAGCCAGTTTTTGAACTTCAGCTTAATACCCTCTTAGTCTCCAATTGATCAACAATTTCGTTACAATTACGCTTACATGAGTGAATTGCAAAGTTGCCATTCCATTACGTGAAGCAGGCTTTTTGTTAAATGAGTTTGAATGTCTGAATTGCAAAATTTAAGGTGAACTAATAGACAAGTCCAAAAATTATATAAATACAGATATCATTACGTATTTTAACAATTGGTTTGGAGAATCAAAACAAGTATAACATCTTGTTTGCGTTTCTCAAAACCAAGGCCTCATATTTTACACCTGATCAGCCAACAATTTCTTTTTCTGTCATGCCCAATTTGATAAAAATAAGTGCAAGAGGGAGTTGACTTTATCATTGTTGACTTTGTAAGTAAACTGTTCAAAACCAACTAATATCAACATTTCTTACCATCAACTCCTTTTAATCATTGGATATCCTTTCAAGGACAAAAGAAGGTAATTTCTGGCCATTAGGAGCCCTTTCAAGACTGTTCTTTGTAAAGCAGACACATGATTTATGCTAGGTCTTGCTCTCAATTTGATATTCTGAACAAAAATAACGGGAGAAGGGGTGAAACATGTAAGTTTTCTCAAAAATCTTCTTCCCCAGAATATCCTCATGCTTGTTTATATTATCAGAGTGAAGATCAAAGCTTCATTCCATTTAGTTGTGATATGACAACTGTTCAGGATTTTTATATGAAAATACAAGTTATCTTTTAGAACTACATTGGTCCACTTAGAACATCACAAATGTATCTGGTCTAGGAGTCAACACCATTTTCAACTCTGCTGCTCAGGCATTGATCTGGGAAAGTGGATTGACCACCCATTGCAGAACCCACTTATTGAAATCAATGGGATGGAAATTGTTTGTGTTCAACAATGGACGGACAATCTTGTATATATTACAAGGGAAAACTGAGCACTCTCAGCTGGGAGCCATGCTTGAACAAAGCTGAAGCAGGGCATTGGGATACCCTGTTCCAGCTCCAGTCCAAGTGTGGCTTTTCCCAGGAACACAGGAGAACTTAAATTGCCAAATGATCTTACACAAAATGAAAATATTTGGAGACAAATATTACTTTGAAAGAAAAATTGATTCAGCAATCTTTCCTGCAGAGATAGCCAGATATTTATGAGGCTTTTCTCCTGATCATTTTACATATGGAGGTCTCAACCTGTAAGCTGTAATATTGCACTTTATTTTGATTTAGCCAGGCAACTGAATTGTTCCCTTTGAGTATTCACCTCAGATAATGAAAACAAACCCCTGGCGCTGCTCCTCTCCAATTCCTCCATAGATAATATTCTAGAACTCTATTAGTGGAAGTGGTAACAGAAAAGCTCCTGACTATGATGATTGGCCATTCACTGCAAGTTTCTGGTCAATGTGATGTAACTAACCAGATAACTGATTGCCCTTGGCATAATAAGGTAACCCAGCCTGTTTGAATTCTGTATAATTAATTTGCAAAACCAATCACTTCAGGAAACCAGAGGACAAGGAGAGAATCAGAGTAATAATAATCCCCAGGGTGATTAGCTTGCATTTGCAATTCCTATTGGCCGGGCTCTGTGTAGTATTGGTAGATGTCTGGGAGCAGGTCAATTGCCCACTCCTAAGTTTAGTGAGTGGCAGGGGAGGGGAGACAACTTCCCATGCCGATAAAAGCTCAGGCAAAGGATGATGGTCCCAAATTCAATCTTGGCCTATGGTAATTTGGTTAATTTCTGCCAGAGCAAAGCTGATGGTTTTATTATTGTCCTCAGTGTTCCAGTGTTGGTGAGTGGAAAACATAACTAGAGTTTCCATTCCTCACCCCCTAACAAATGGACATTGCTGAAAGGGCAGGCTTGTGAGTTTCAGATAAAAAACATCACATGGCTTAGATATGATGCCCTCTATGGTTGAACAGTTTGCTGGTTCTCACCATCAAGGCTCATATGCCCACAAGCTATTCGGATGTGATATAATGGAGTTGCTTGTACCCAATGAAACTGTTCCATGACTTAGTGTTTTCAGGAAATGAAATGATGTGAGACACTATGTTAGATTTCCAAGAAGCATCTTTAAGGAAATGGTAAACTACTAGTAAATTTGTTTGAATTTCAAGTTGATGGAAACCCTTGATGTAACCCATGATGTGGCACCTAAAATGACAAGACATTAAAGACTTTATAAAATGCAAGTGGACCACATTAATTAATGGATTCCTGTACAGCTTAGTGTTGTAGTATGCCTTTAAGGGATAGCAGCATGACATCTCTAGAAGGGAAGTGTGTCATGCGATCCAGTTATGGTTTCACTTTTGCTTTTGAGCAGAACACACACATGCACAGCTCTGCTGCTGATGTCTTCAATCTTTCTACCTACAATAAATGTTCTCATGTGCCTGGTCTTAATAAATGAACCCACAACATGTTTACCCAACCCATTGATCTGAAGTGGATTGACCACCCATTGCAGAGCCCACTTATTGAAATCAATGGGATGGAACTGCTTATGAGTGGTGGTGCCTTTATATCATTATAACAACACAACATAGTGCTCAGCGGTGGTCAAACAGCCTGGCAGCATGATTAAGTACAGGTACAAAATGGCGAACAGCCTTAGGTCATGCTACATAGCATCAGACAACCCTCGAAGTTCTGGTCAGACCACAATGGAGCTGCAATGTCAGGCAGTGTTGAAGTCACAGGGTGGTGACTGCATAGAAAAGCTTTGAAGACACAGTGCTGAGATAGGCTCAGATAAGGAGCTGGTAAGCAGATGGGTCCCTCGTGATGAGGTTACAGCGCTTAGCCTGTCAGTCCAGTAAGTGGGACAGCAATTTGAGAGGACCAGCACTGGGCTAGCTCAGTCAGGAAAGGCAACTGACCAGGGTGTGGGCTGGATTGATAGTGAGCAAGGGAGAGTCAGACAAATAAAAAAAAACAAACAAAGCCGTCATAGAAATTGGGCCAGAGAAGGTTGCGATTATAATGGGTGGAGCTTTCGAAAAGCATGTGAAAACAGCTACAGCGACACTCATTCCAAGTACTAATGGAGAAGGAAGGCCAAAGAGATATTGTCAAAATGTCCACAAAATTCCCCTGTTTGAATTTGGATGCAGCTGACCAAATTCAAAATCTTTAAACAGCGTACAGAGCTATGGTTTCTTGATTCAGATGTGTCTGAACCAGATAAGCAAGCCATAAAAATTCACCTAGCAAATGGGAATGAGGGTCTACACAGGCTGAACACGCCAGGATTAACAGCAGAAGAGCTAAAGGATCCCCAGGAGATATAGACTACATTGGAAGACAGGTTCACCATCAGGCTAAACTTCCGTATTCATTGACTAGAGTTCATGTCATTTCGACAACAGCCTACAGAATCCGTAGGCCACTTCGACAGCAGATGTGGAGAAAAGGGTACGCACTGTGATTTTTTTCAGATGCAGAGCTAGCAGACAGAATTGTTGAGTTGGTGAATGCATCCACTCCCATGGAAGCATTCCAGAAAGATATACATGAGGTGACAGTCAAACCAGAAAGTGATGATGATGTGCACGATGAGAAGAGTGGTGAACATGTTTCACACCATCAATCTTGTGGAAAACCATCACACCGTCCGAAGTGTTTGCCAAGATTCAAATTGTCTGTCCTAAGAAAGTTGGCAACTATTTATTATTGGCCAAGACTGACACAGGGGCATGCGCTAACATACTACTTCTGCGGATTCTAAAAGACCATATATCCACAAGCCATGGCAAAACTTATTACTGCGCAACTTTCAACGTACAATGGTTCACTAATTCCATGTGCAGGATCCATAGTCCTGGAATGCAAGTACAATCAATCATCCTGGGTTTCACAGATGTTCTACACCCAGGAGACTAAAGGCCCAGCGAATGTAGGTCTGCCAGCATGCTGTGACCTCGCACTAGTGACAATCCACGGAATCAGTCAGACCTCACACAGCAGATCAACCTCAGAAACTACTCCAATCACCTCAGTTCATGACCTAACATCGAAATATCCAGAATGCTTCAACAAAATTGGCAGTTTCAAGGGAGCTACAACGTTATGCTTGTAGGAGAATACAAGTCAGTCAATTGATCTGGTACATTTTGCACAACACAAATGCCAGCAACTACAAGAAGAAACAGCAAAAGATTCTACACTACAGAAACTGTGGAAAATCATCGCTGAAGGATCGCTTGATTCAATTCGGCATATCCACAAACACTTGAGATGATTTTAGCCTTACTGGGTTGAGCTAGACATCTCCAAGGGAGTCATTTCCAAAGGCAGACAGGTCATCATACCGGAGTCTTTGAGACCTGATATTCTTCAACACCTTCATCACTCTTTGAATTTCAAGTTGATGGAAACTCTTGATGTAACCTCTGATGTGGCACTTAAAATGACAAGAGATTGTAGACTTTATAAAGTACAAGTGGACCATGTTAATTAACGGATTTCTTGCACAGTTTAGTATATCGACATTTATTAATTCACATATTCCTGGTTGCCAGGTAAACATGCCTAAAACAAACCTGAAGTGCTCTTACATTCCCATCTTTTAAAAAGCTGGTTTAGTGCTGGCAGTCTCATCAGTACACAACGTTCCTGTTCTTTGACCTGCAGAGGAGGTTTCCGGTTTATAACAGTGTAATGCTGGGTAATGAAAGTGTGGGTGTTAAGGTATTGATGATTCATTTGTGATGTGACCAAATGAAAGTAACTGTATAGAGAATTTATTGATAAAATATTATAAATACTAGGCAAGAGCAAATACAAGACCAGAGAAGGCAGAGGCAAAAAAAAAAACAAATGTTCACAAAGAGGCCCAATTTCCAATTTCCAAGGTAAGTACTGTTCATTTTTACAAAACAGTGATGCCAAAATGGTTAATGTTCATGATTTGGGATTCAGGTATGCCAAAGATCAGAAGCCAGGTTTATAAGTTTAGAAAGGCTAAGTTCAAAAGAATTAAAACAGATTGGAGGAATGTGTCACCAACACTTGAAACGCCATAGCATACAGGGCTACGGGCCAAGTGCTGGAAAATGGGATTAGAATAGAAAGGTGCTTGATGGCCGGCACAGACAGGATGGGCCGAAGGGCCTGTTTCTGTGCTGTATAACTCTATGACTCTAACATTCCAGTAGAAGACAAATGGAATACCTTTAAAAGAATAATGCTGGACAAGCAGGACAAGGCCAAGGAGCGCAGATTAAACAAATATGACCCTAAGTGGATTAACAAATTCTTTTGAAGGGAGATAAAGATGGAAAATGACTGCTACAAACCCTGAAGAGAAAAAGGAGATCTCTGGGATGAATCTGGGCTTGTGCAGATACATGTCAAAAAAGATGGTCAGCAAGAGAAAGGTGCCAAGGGAAAAGACATGGGCGGAATTTTCCATGCCCTTTGCCATCAGGCATGCTTGGCAGCATGAGCAGACAATATGGCGAGAAGACCAGAAATTGGTTTCACAACGTTGTGAAACCAGTTTGCGATCGTCCGCTCAGTCCATCGATGGTGGGCTGTGTTTCCTGCCAGCGGACGTCAGGAGCCTCATTGTAATACATCTTCACATCATTATAAGGCCAGCCTGCCCGAATCGCCCCCCCCACCACAGCTGCCGCCCCCACCCCCACCCCCACCCCCCCCAGCTGCCGCACCCCACCCCCCCCACAAAACTGTGTGATCGCCCGCCCACGTTGGCATGATTGCATGCCAACGTGTTCCACAACAGCATATATAAGGCACTTTGCAGAGTGCACTTTGAGGGGAACTCGGAGGTGAGTGCACAGAAACGTTGCACAGCAATTGCCCAGGTCGCTAGTTGGACTTCAAGGTTGAGGCGCATTGGGAGGGGTGGAGGGCTGGCCTGTGGTTGAAGGTAGTGCACAAGCACACGTGGGGTGGGGAGGAGGGAAGAGGCCACACTTTAAGGAAACCTTGTATAAAGTGACCATTCCTCTGCAGCTGAGACAGTTCAGGCATGGCCACATTGATATGATTGGAGTCGGGCCTCTAGCTTATCTGCTCACTCAAGCAACGCAGATGAAAGTGCCACCAAGTGCCCCAGAGCTTTTCACTCCTCGGGCACAGACTGCAAACTCATGAGCTTTTTAGTGGGCTGCAGAACAGTCGGACGATTGGGCACGTTGTACAATCTCCTTGCTAAAGCTGGCCATGGAGCAGTCACTGGTGGGGGCACTCACAGCCCCTTGCAATGTCATCATCCTGGTTTGGACCAGTCTCCCCCATGGTTCAAGCTAACAGTGCAGCCTTGCAGTGTGGGTTGGGAGAATGTCCAGGGAGCATGAGGCCGATCCATCGCTTTGGTCCGAAGGCTGCACAAAGCACAGGGAAGACGCCCTGGACTGAGACACCTGCCTTTATCTTGTGCAGAAAGACACAAACACTGCTCATCAGAACAAGGAGCCATAGGCAGGGAGACATTCTTGAGAGTTTATTTACAATAGTGAACGTTATGTACAAGTGATTAACACCCATGCCCAGGCTGTGCAAGGTGTCAGCTGTGGCTCAGTTCATAGCACCCTCACCTTTGAGTCAGAAGGTTGTGGGTTCATGTCCCACTCCAGGACTTTGAACAAAAAAATAGTCAAGAACTGTGAATGTACTCGAAAGAGTTACATCTTCCTAACCTTGCCGCTACATTTTGGTGTTCCCTGGACATCCACAGCAGAGGTTTCTTCGGGGCTTGAGTTGAGGACCTGGGCCGTAGACTCCGTTGGCTGTTTCCCAGATGTGACTGCGGAAGCAAGGAGAGATAATAAGTGCATGGCAGTGGCCTGTGAAACAGGACACATCACTCACAGCATGGTCATCTGATGGATGCTGCTTATTTGGTAGAGCACCGTTGACCTCACCGTCAGCACAGGACCGGTCCAGATCCTTGCCAGCCAGCTGGATGGTTCTGTTTTCAAAGTCCATGAGGACCTTGATTTCAGGCATTCTTCCACCAGTCTGCAACCTCTCCCTGTTGCTGTGTGCCAGCTTGCCCTGCATGAATAGAGATGGAGAAAGTGTAAGCAGGCTGCCTGTCAGGCTAGATAATAAGGATAAAAACAAAAAGCTAAAAGCTACTGTGGATGCTGGAAATCCAAAACAAAAACAGAATTACCTGGAAAAACTCAGCAGGTCTGGCAGCATCGGCGGAGAAGAAATCAGTTAACGTTTCGAGCCTTCATGGCCTTTCGGCAGAACTGAAGCATAGTTAGGAGAAGGGAGAAATATAAACTGGTTTAAGGTGGGGTGGGGGGTGGGGGGCGGGGGGGGAAGAGGGACGTTGAGGGTGTGGTGATTGTGGAGATAAGCAGTGATAGGAGCAGATAATCAAAAGATGTCACAGACAAAAGGGTCAAAGAGGTGTTGAAGGTGGTGATATTTGTCTAAGAAAAGTGCTAATTAAGAATGGAAGACAGGATACTCAAAGTACAGCTCTAGTGGGGGTGGGGTGGACAGACTAACAAGGTTTTAGTTTTAGATTTAAAAATAATGGAAATAGGTGGGGAAAGAAGAATCTATATAAATTATTGAAAAAAAAGGGTGGGGGGGGGGCGGGGGAGAGAAACGGGGTGGGGATGGGGGGAGGTTGAGTTTAAGATCTAAAGTTGTTGAATTCAATTTTCAGCCCGGAAGGCTGTAAAGTGCGTAGTCGGAAGATGAGGTGCTGTTCCTCCAGTTTGCATTGGGCTTCACTGGAACAATGCAGCAAGCCAAGGACAGACATGTGGGCAAGAGAACAGGGTGGAGTGTTAAAATGGCAAGCGACAGGGAGGTTTGGGTCATTCTTGCGGACAGACCACAGGTGTTCCGCAAAACGGTCGCCCAGTTTGCGTTTGGTCTCTCCAATGTAGAGGAGACCGCATTGGGAGCAACGAATGCGGTAGACTAAGTTAGGGGAAATGCAAGTGAAATGCTGCTTCACTTGAAAGGAGTGTTTGGGCCCTTGGACGGTGAGGAGAGAGGAAGTGAAGGGGCAGGTGTTGCATCTTCTGCGTGGGCATGGGGAAGTGCTATAAGTAGGGGTTGAGGAGTAGGGGGTGATGGAGGAGTGGACCAGGGTGTCCTGGAGGGAACGATCCCTACGGAATGCCGTCAGGGGGGTGAAGGGAAGATGTGTTTGGTGGTGGCATCATGCTGGAGTTGGCGGAAATGGCGGAGGATGATCCTTTGAATGCGGAGGCTGGTGGGGTGATAAGTGAGGACAAGGGGGACCCTATCATGTTTCTGGGAAGGAGGAGAAGGCGTGAGGGAGGATGCGCGGGATATGGGCCGGACACGGTTGAGGGCCCTGTCAACGACCGTGGATGGAAAACCTCGGTTAAGGAAGAAGGAGGACATGTCAGAGGAGCTGTTTTTGAAGGTAGGATGCCTGGCATGTGTGGGTGGTGAGTGGTCCCATGGATGGGATGAGGACAATGAAGGTGTGTATGAGAGAGTGAATGGTGATTCCCTTGAACTGGCAGTGAGTGAGGTCCCTGTGGATGTGTGATGGATTTGTGAGTGTGCGAGTTGAGTTATGAGAAGAGTGACTTACTCTGGTGGAACGGAGGAGATCATTCATCCTCTTTCTGCACTGGTTGGCTGTCCTCTTTTGCAGGGTGTCAGCGCTGACCACCACTGCCACCACCTCCCAAGCTGGATTGGTGATGCCACTGCCCCTCTTGTGGCCAGAGAAAGGGTAGAAGACATCATGGCAGACCTCCATGGTGTCCAAAAGGTGCTCGAGGATGCGTCACTAAACCAGGGGGCTAGAGCCATTTTGCCTTTCAGGGCTATCCCATCTTCTGTGCAGCAGTCGTGGGATGGAAGCATTGAGAAGTGAGTGCATGGCTGCACTTTAAGTATGGCGCCCGGCGTGATGAAGCGGTGAGGTGATGATATGGCAGGCGAATGAGAGCTTGCCCGCTATCGAAATGGCCTGTTTCCCAGTAGTGCATAATTAATGCGCTAGTTTGGGACGATATGGCATGAGAAGCCTCCATTGCGGCCGACGGGTAAAACATTGTTTTCCTTGCCCACCACTGCACTTAGTGCAAATCTGGGCAATTCTGCCCAGAATCAAATAGGAAAAACATACGGTAAAAACAATCTCAGTCTTACAATAGCAAGAGAACGGTCAGACAAAAAGTGCAGATCCAAGAGATCCCCCATCATGAACATTGCTCACATCACTCACCTTACTCTCCTGATCATGCAATTTTGTGTGTTCTCCACTTCCATGTCACTCCAACTTAATTTGTTGCTTACCTGCAGACTCAGGCCCACTGTATCTCATGCCCTGAGGGCCTGCTTAGGCCAAACTTGCTCTCCAACCTCTCTAAGCAAAATCTCACCAGGACTGCTCACAGCTCAACAATATGGTACTTATAAAATTGCCTGCAAATCAAAACAACAACTGAACAAAACGTTCCAGCATATTTGATTTCGAAGATAACACTACAAGTCACTGTTATTCAACTGCTGTTCTCAATGCCCCAATGTGCTTGGGGCTGTGGTGCTTCATCGGTGTTTGATCAGTTTTTTTTGAGATCTGTAGAATATTCAGTCCTGTCCATCTGGTATGTTAAATACCTTAATCAACATAGTATTATTTTAATGAAGAGAGGAGCCAACTTCACATATCATGTTCTGCTATTAACACATTCTGCTATCTTACCTTTATGCCACTATCAGCACCTTCTTTACTCTTTATCACTACCATTAACACTCCCTTTGTCTTGTGTCCATGACATTCTTGTCAATCTCTCCTTAGCTCCCATCTATCTCTGACCTTCTATTTTGATCCACCTGCTCCAGCCCCTCCATCATATTTCTACTTTTCTTTAGCTCTGAAGAAGAGTCATACGGACGCAAAACATTAACTTTGTTTCACTCTCCACAGATGTTGCCAGACCTGCTTTTCCAGCATTTTCTGTTTTAATTTCACATATCAACTACTCTATTTCGAAAATCTTATCTTAATCTTACTTGAGGGTGTGGGTCATCTTTGTTGGTGGTACATTCATCCAGTTTTTGAGGTCCTTTAAAAGATAATTTTTTGTCTATGTTGATCTCTTTTACCATCAATCTTTCCCATCAGGATCAGACTTTCTAATTCATAATTTCTTATTACTTGCCCAAGAAATTCCAACTGTCTCTTTGATCTTGGTCAGCAGAGTTCTTTTGGTCTCAGATTTTACTAGCACCTCTTCATTTGTCATTTGACTTGTCCGAGATATCATCATTATTCGCCTCAAAAACCCACAACCCGGCAGCCTCAATTTTTCTCTGCATTGCTTCACCGATCGTCCAAACTTCGTTACTGTATATCAAAATTGGTGTGATGTAGCATTCTAGGATTCTCAGCTTTGTTTTCATTGTTAAGTTTAAGTTGATCATAAACTTTTTCATTTTTTTGAAATGCATCTTTGGCCATTCCAATCCTTCATCTTATTTCCTGGTCGCACTTTCCGTCTGATGTTAACATACTTCCTAGGTAACAAAATTTGTCTACCTGTTTGATCTTCTCATTCTTCGCTGGGGGCTTAAATTCTGTTAAGATTTTCTTTTTGGGCACTACCAGACATTTTGTTTTCTTACAATTTATGCTCAGCCCCTTCTTCTCACTTCAACTCACTATCTTTTGCAGTTTCTCTTCAGAGTCGGCAATAAGAAAGGTGACACTGGTGTATCTTATATTATTAAAACTGTAACCTCCAACTAATAATCCAGGAAGGTCTTCAATCTCTCTAAAAAATATTTTCACTATGCAAACTGAATAAATCTGTAGAGAAAATACACCCCTGTCTGACCCCTCTTTTAATCCTCACAAAATCGCTGAGATCGTTCTCAACTCTTACGGCTGCAGTTTGTTCCCAATAAAGATTTATCACTCTAAGATATTTGCCATCAAGGTCAGGAGACTCTAAAATACTCATTAGTTCTTCATGTTTCACCTTATCGAATGCCTTACTATACTCAATAAAACATCCTAGAGATAGCATTTCTCGTTCTTCTATCTTCTACAAAACCACATTGAAGAGCTGAAATTTCTGGCTTTATCTTACTCCTCACCCTATTTATCAGTACTCGAAGAAGAATCTTAGTAATGTGACTATTCAGCCTGATAGTGTGATGGAATTCACATTCAACTGCCCCGTGTTTTTTAAAGAGCGCAGTGAATATTGATTTACTTAAGTCTGCTAGGATTTCTTCCCTATCATAAATTTGATTAAAGATGAGAGTCAGCTTGTCTATTTCAAAGTCTTTTAAACTCTTAATTTGTTTGATGACTATTTCATCTGGGCCTTTGGCTTTATTGTTTTTCATATTTATCTTATTTATTGCTGTTCTTACTCTGTCTTTTATGATCTTTGGACCAGCCATGTTTTTCTTAATTGTTGACTTTTCTTCTTGTCTGTTGTCCTCAAATATGTCTTTTATGTTGTCACAATTTGCTTAGGGACCAGTGACTTTTGTTTAAAGTAGACAAAGTTTGAAGTCCCAGGTACTGACGAAGAGAAAAATCCACAAGATTCCATGGTTTTTTAAATAAACAAAATAAACTTTACCTTACAAAGTCAGAAAATTAAAACAATTTACAATATCTGTCACACACTCTAACATTCAGAAGTAACACGAGGTAAGTATGAATGAGAATGAACAAGCAAACTGTGGTTGAACACAACACGGTGCACATAAATGGCAGATGTGATGAAGACAGATCCCATGGATTTCTCAGCAACCCACTAGACATCAGTGCCCACTGTAAATTACATAATCTCATTAAATCCCTCATGAGGGGTTTCAAGACCTCACTTTTGAAGATCTAGCCTCTGAATTTCTGCTAAAAGTCACTCTGACTCAAATTGTCTCAACAACTGCTCATCTCCTGATGGTTTAATTTCTTCTCCAGAGACTATTTTCGATTGGCTTCCCGAGGCTGTACTCAAGCACTGACTCACAGGTACAACTCCAGGTCTTCTGCCATGCCAAGCAGAACATTACTATCCCAAAGGGTTACCTTTGCCCCAACGGCCCTCAACACAGAGTCACTGACTCTCCACTGCCCTTACATCTCTCCAGGGCTTCTCCTGAGCCTGCCAACAGTAGCACCTTTGCTGCCTGGTGTTATGAGACAGCCTTTTGGTAAAGCTGAGTTATTTAAAAATCCAAGAGGGAAACTTTAAACAACTGTCATTACCTATATTTTTAAGTGGTATGTTTGAGATGCAACTCTAAGTTCAGGAATCAGACCACCAGTTCTCGAGAGGTTTTATATTAAACTAAACGAAACATTTTATTAATTTACACAAGTTAAATATATACACATGGCTACAAATTACTATCATAACTTATAACAAATTCCCAAACTAATCTCCATTAAGGCAACAGCAACCCACAGGGCAGAATTTTATGACGGCGGGACAGCAGTTCCCACTGTCGTCAATGGGATTTATAATGGCCCGCTGCATTTTATGGTCCCGTCCCCACTGAAATGGGGCCATAAAATTCTGCCCATAGATTTTTAAGCAGACACCAAACAAAACATTTTCACCTTACAAATTCAAAATGAGGTTCATTTCACTTTGGTTCCTGTGGAGACAGGTGTAGGCTTATAGCTGCTTTGATCTTCCATTGCCTCTGCTCTGCACACACAAAAACTGCTGAAGTTATACCTAGCACAGCTCAATGAATGTAAATTCTCATTGTATTACCAGCCTCTTCTAACAATAAAACTCCTTTCATAGTACCAGTTTTATTAGCAATATAAACATAGTGCTTGGTCTCTGCTCGCTTGGTGCCAGATTTCACTCGCCTTCTTGGAAGCTCTATTCAAAAAATGCAAATGCACTCTACCTCTCTTACATCTCAAAACTAGTACACATCAAAGCACCCAGACTGGCTGACTTTAATTCAATTAAAACACAGACTAAGCCTGTATTTTAAATGAAAAATATTTTCCAATAATATTATATACATTAATAGCTTCATGACACCCAGAGCCTCTTCCTCTGCTCCTCTCCCAGTGGTTTCTCTCCCTGGTAGTTACTACTGGTGGTCGCCTCCTGGTGGTTCCTTGCTCGGTGGCCTCTCTCTGTCTGGATTGTCCCTCTCCGAGTCCTCTCCCTGAGTTCTCTCTCTCTCTCTCTCTCTGTCCCGGACTCCCCTTGTTATGGTGCCAAAACTGGGTCCTGTGATCATTGTTTTCACGCCACGCTGGCAAACCCTGAAGCTGTGAAAAGATTGCTGAAAACAAAGCATGCGGGGCCTGAAACCCCGCTGTGGTCCGTGCATGCACTGGAACTCTTGGGCCTACTAGAAAATGGAGTCCTTGGCCTTTGCCTGGAACAAGGTCAGTCCAGATTTCTTAACAATGTATTCAGTCCATCTTGCAAGCACTTGGTCCCTTTCCATGATAACTTCCCCATGTTTCTCTTTGATGCAGCCACCAGATGCATCTTGTGTTTTCCCTTATGTCTTTATGCAGCATCAAGGAGATCCTCTCCTACCCAGGAGAGGATGATTAGTCATGTGCTATAGGTGACACCGGATATTCATCCTGATACTGTTAGCATGAAAAAGAGCATCTGCATTGGAACATGGAATGTGAGAACCCTGTTACAACCTGGAAAATTGATGAATGTCAAGCATGAAATGAAGCGTTTGAAAGTCAACATTCTTGGTTTGACTGAAGCACGCTGGAAAGATGCAGCTAGTTCTACATCAGGTGGCATCACATTCCTCTACTCAGGTAGTCAAAAACACGAGGCAACTGTATGAATCCTCCTCAACAAAGAAGTTTCAAAATGTGTGCAGAGTTACTGGACTATCTCAGAGTGATCCCAGTTAAAATCAAAGCCCAGTCTCTCAATCTTATTGTCATCAAAGTCTACACACCAACATCTGACAGCGAAGAAGAGGATACTGATCACTTCTATGAAAACCTGATGACAGCTAAGAAGAGGATATTGATCACTCCTATGAAAACCTGGTTAAAGCCAAACACCAATGTGAGACAGATGATGTGATTTTTGCAATGGGTGGTCTAAATGCAAAAGTAGGTTCCATCAGGAAGGGCAACATAGTTGGACACCATGTCCTCATGGATTGATTGGTGTACAGCAAGTGATCAGGTTATTCTCAATACCTGGTTCAAGGAGCATCCAAGAAGGGAATATATCTGGAAAAGTCCTGGGGACGTGACCAGAAATCAAATTGACTATGTGACAATAAACAACACATTCTGAAACGCAGTTCAACAAGCAAAGACCTAACCCAGCACTGATTGCGGAAGTGACCATATACCTGTAGTTTGCACCCTCAAATCAAAGCTGAGGAAGTTGAAAAAAACAGGGATATTAAAGAGACTAGCTTATGAACACTCAATACAGAGAGCTCAAAGAAAGAAAAAAATTAAAGTGAAAGTTCAAAACTGTTTCGAACAGCTTGAAGACCAAAGAAACTATTCAACATTGGACATGTTCAAAGCATCAGTATTAAAATTATCAAAAAACATCATTCCGATTAAAGAAAAACAAAAATGGATAACAGATGAACTATCAGACCTGATGGAGCACAGGAGGAAGGTAAAGCAAATAGATCAGTGATAATATCAGGAATTGGATAAATGGATCAAACAAAAATATATTGAAGAGAAGGAAAAGTGGTTGAATAAAAAATATGAAGGAATAGAAATGTGTTAAAATACAGACTCAAGAACAATGCAACACTGGAATGACTGAAAAAGAAGATGTTAACCCCCTCCTATAAAGGATAGAATGGAAACTTGATTGTGGAGTGAAGGAATGCACCCCAACAGAAAAATGAAAGCTTTTATCGATGGCAGCAAGAATACTGGTAGTTGACTTGGATTGCACGTTGCAAAGCTAACACATGATATCAAAGTTCAGAGGAATTTAAAAATTAAGTTTTAATTTCATATATTACATTAGCATAGGCTTTGATTTTATTTAGTTTTAAGATTTCATTTATATTAATTATATTTCATAAAAACATTAGATATTCAATTTACTGAACACAGATTCTTCTACTAACAAGTGCTGTTTTGAAGCCAAAAAGGAAAAATGGATCCTTTTAAAACCTGACGCATGAAATGAACAGGTTTAGTTTATACGTCATTTCACGCTTTCTCTACTCATGTCCTTAGCTGATGCTCTGGAGCTTGCTAAACCCTGAAATTCCCTCCCTAAACCTCTCCTGCTCTCTCTCCTCCTTTAAGATGCTCCTTAAAACCTATCTCTTTGGCCAAGCTTTTGGTCATCTCTCCTGACATACAGTCAGAGTCATAAAATCATTACGACATAGAAAGAGGCCATTCAGCCCATTGGAACCATGTGGGCTCTCTGTAGAGCAATTGAGTCAGTTCCATTACCCCACTCTTTCTTGTAGCCTTGAAAGTTTATTTCCCTCAAATGTCCATCCAATTTTCTTTCAAAATCGTTGATCATCTCTGCTTCCAAGAGTTCATTACTGCTCACTGCATCAAAAAAGTTCTTCCTTGCATCCCCCTGGTATTTCACGCCCAAAACCTGAAATCTCTGTTCCCTAGTCCTTGTACCATTGGTTAATGGGGAGAGCTTTGCTTTGTCCACCGTATCTAAATTTGTCATAATCTTGTACACTTCTATCAGATCTTCCCTCAACCTCCTTTGATCCAAAGAGAACACCCCATCTCTCCAACCTAACCTTGTAGCTAAATTCTCTCATCCCTGAAGCAAATCTGGTAAATCTCCTCTGCACCCTTTCAAGGACCTTCACATCCTTCCTAAAGAGCAGTTACCAGAGCTGGACAAAATATTCCAGTTGTGGCCTAGTCAGTTTCTTTTTTATAAAGATTCAGCATAACTTCCCTCCTTTTGTACACAACACCTCTATATATGAAGCCCAAGATCCCATATGCTTTGCTATCTACTTTCTCAATATGTCCCACCACCTTCAAAGATCTATGTATATGAGTCCCTCTGTCTCTGCACACTCTTTAATACTGTACCATTAAGTCCACATTAACTCTCCTTCAGCCTTCTGCCAAAATACATCACCTCACAGTATTAAATTCCATCTGCCACATATCAGCTCATTCTGCTAGTCTATCTATGTCCTGTTGCAGTATTTCCTTATGTGGCTTGGTGTCAAATTCTGTTTGATAACACTCCTGGGAAGTGTCCTGTGGTGTACATTAAACGCTGTATAAATGTAAGCTTTGCTGCTGCCAATACATCTCACATTTCAAGCCATCTAACTATACCACTTCAACTGATGAATTTCAAACATGTCAAAAATTGTTATCTATACATCCTTTCTCATATCAGGTTATTTTCAAGGAGCGTCCAAGAAGGAAATACACCTGGAAAAGTCCTGACTATGTGACAATAAACAATATATTCTGGAATGCAGTTCAATAAGCAAAGACCTAACCCAGCACCGATTGCAGAAGTGACCATATACTTCTAGTTTGCACCCTCAAATCAAAGCTGAGGAAGTTGAAAAAAACAGGGATATTAAAGAGACTAGCTTATGAACACTCAATACAGAGAGCTCAAAGAAAGAAAAAAATTAAAGTGGAAGTTCAAAACCATTTCGAACAGCTTGAAGACCAAAGAAACTATTCAACATGGGAAATGTTCATTGAACAGTGAAACGCAAAACCTCTGGGCATCCCAATCAATAATGACCCAGATCCTCCAGATCATTGGAGACTGGACGCATGACCCAAGATATGCATTGGGGCCCTGCCCAGGAAGTTTGAACTTCCAATGGACAATTCCCCTGCTCTCTGGGACCCTCATGAATGTCTCCAACTGTGAGCCAGGTTTGGAGACTTTGGACAGTTCCATAGGACTTACCTGGATAGTCACCCAAGAAATGTTAGATGGAAAAAATCATAGTCTAACTCTTGGATAACTAGAGAACTGACCACCCCATTCACTCACACTGACACCCGTCGACTCCACATTGACCCCCACCCCCCCACCCCCAACCCCGACTACTCGCCCGAGCCAACTACCCACTGATTCACCTATCCACTGACCAACCTGCCCATCTGCAACTCTACCCATCTGCTACCCCTATGCACATACCACCTCACCACACTGCTCAACTACCACCCTACCCACCTGCCACCCTTCCCACCTACCACCTCACCCATCTACCACCCCACCCACCTACCACCTTACCCACCTACCACCTTACCCACCTGCCACCTCACCCACCTGCCACCCTACCCATCTGCCACCCTACCCATTTACATAGGAGCATAGGGACAAAGGATTTAGGAGCATGAGTAGGCCATTCAGTCCTTTGAGCCTGCTACCCAATTCAATAAGATCATGGATGATCTGGCTGCGGTGTCAGCTCCACTTTCCTGTCTGCCCCCATAACTCTTGAACTCCTTGCCTATCAAAAATCCATCTAACTCGGCCTTGAATAAATTCAATGACCCTGCCTCCACGGCTCTCTGGGGAAGTGAATTCCACAGATTAATGACCCGCTGAGATGAAAAACATTCTCCACATCTCAGTCTTAAAAGGGAGGGCTCTTATTTTTAAACTGGGTCCCCTAGTTCTAGTCTTCCCCATGAGTGGAAACATCTTCCCAGTATCCACCCTGTCAAGTCCCCTCAGAATTTTAATGTTTCTATAAGATCACCTCTCATTCTTCTAAACTCCAGTAGGTATAGGTCCAATCTGTTCACCCTTTCTTCACTTACCTCACCCACCTATCCACCAAACCACCCTGCCCATTCAATCAATCACTAACATTCATCCATTCACCCATTCGGTAACTTCACAGTGAACACTTAAACATACCTTAGGGCTGTTAGTGCCATAAAAATGGAGTGTGGCTTGTCTTCTCGCTGATGCCACAGCTTTGTGATAGAGTTCCTTCCTGGTCTGTACGGTATTTTTGACAAAGCCGGGCTTGGAGGACCTGACCAGAAAAGCAGAGCACCATCGGGGCATTGAAAAGTTCGAGCAGATTGGCAATCCAACTATGATTGCTGCTTTGGCAGAAGATCCGGGCCAATGTGTAAACTTTGCCCTGGGCTTTCAATTGCCTCACAGAACCCTAAGCTTGCCTGCATTTGTGTATTACACTGTACTACATGCACACATAAAGGTCAGAAGATAACATGTTGCAGATGGAAGTCAATTTGTCACAGTAATTTAACAGCCAGAGCTTGTATTGTTACATTCATCTTGGCAACACCTACGTTCCTCACTGTTTACATCAATTTATCACAATTTATATTCACAAGGCGTGGCATTTGTGTCAAGCCAGGTACATTACAAATTAAATAACAGGAAATTATGTCTAATTGAAGATCATTTAAGCCATTCATTTGGGAATCGTTACGCTTCACAGATCGGTGAGTTCCAAGAGTTATACAGAAGGTCTATAAATGCAAGATCACAGCTTACAGGCTGCACATTTAAAACTCCAGCTTAATTCCAAAATTAGCTGCATGTTAGCTATGAAATCACCATTTCTTGTTGGCAGTGAGAGCTTATTGCTTAACCTGGCTGTTTGATTTCAATACTATTTTGTGATGTAATAATCAAGTTGCCTAAATCTAGGGAAAAAAATCCAAATTTGTGAACCAATGATATGTCAAAATGACATCAGTTCCTGCAAGAAGAGGGATTCGTTAACTTGTTCCATTGGATTAATAGAACAGTTTCATCTTTGCTAAAAAGCATTTACGCAGGCTGGGTTTTTTTAGAAAATGGAAAACAGCTATATTAGAATAATTTTATCAGATTTAATGAGCAGGATAGATCACCATCCAATCACCCCATTGCAGTAATAAAGTTGTGGATACTGACATTACCCCAAACCAGCCAGATATCTCCCCCACAATAGAATACCAAATATCAGATTCTATTTCACACTGGGGTTACATACCCTGGCCTTCTGTTACAACTGAGCAGGGTCACTGTTATTAATAGGGCAGTAATGGGGTTGGTAGCCTCATTCAGCCCAATGATACTGCTGGTGCCATTTTGGCAGAGGACTATCATTGGTGTTTGAAGCATCCACCTATTTCAGGCTTTGGCCCCTTTCAATTTGCAAATCAGAGCCAGAGGATCCCAATTGCAATTTTAGGTGAGAAATGGTTGGAGTATGTGACGTGCTGCCATCTCAGAACCCACCCCTGTGATTGCGATCCTCTCCCCTCACTCACATTTACTTCCCACAGGTTGGAATAGCCCGATATTGGTAAACTTCAATTTGACTGGCTGCATCAAGTGTCTCCGTGTCAGAGTTAGTGCTGTTAGATGGAACAATCAAATTCTACTGCACTAGCTCTATATGTTAATTCCTACAAGAGCTTACAGCCACTTGATTGCATTCAACTACCCAGATGCTCATTTGGAGCCCCACAACTCGCCAGCAAATATTAATGAGGTTACAGCTCAAAAAGCACTGTCAGTTCGCCAAGCGCGGTGATTGACCAACACTCAAAATGAACCTCAGTGGATAGAGGCGCTACTTAGGTAGCCATAAGCCATGCACACTAAAAGTTCTCCTTTCTGAAACTCTCTATGAAGTCAGCTAATCTCAGCTGAGGTTGTGGCAGGGAGCTAAAATTGAGCTCAGCAGGAAGTGGTTAGGGAGGTGGAATAAAATCAACCAGATTTACTTACTACTTAGACAGTTCACACGTGTGATTGTCAGGTGAGAGTGGCAGCAGTTGTTGTATCCTCCATAGTTCAAGAGCCCGGTGACAGCTAGGCTTACACATGAGGATTGAGGGCAGCAGACACCCATAAGAAATGTCAGATGATGGAAGGGGCCATTTTGGGGAGAATTGGTAGAAAAATATAAATAGAAAACAGTAACTGATATCCATTAGGGGAGGTTGAAGGTGGATAAACAGAATAACAATACACGACTACATGCATGCTAAGCAGCAACAGCATGCTACAAACAAAGCTAAGCAATCCCCTAACCAATGGATCACGTCAAAGCTCTGTTTTTCAGTTGTGAATGGTGGACAATTAAACAATTAGTGGGTGAAAGGGACTTCATGAATATTTCCATCCTCAATGATGTCAAACCCACCACATAAGTGCAAATGGTAAGGATGAAGCCTTTGCAACCACCTTCAGCCAGAAATGCCAAGTGGATGATCCACCTCATTCTCCTGCCGAAGCCCCCACCATCACAAATGCCAGTTGCCAGCCAATTTGGTTCACTCCATGTGACAAAGAAATAGTTGAGTACACTGGATACAGCAAAGGCTAAGGACCCTGACAACATCCTGGCTGTAGTTCTGAAGACTTGTGCTCCAGATCTAGTTGTGTGTCTAGCCAAGCTGTTCCAAAACAGTTACAACACTGACATTTATCCAACGAAGTGAAAAATTGCCCAGCTAGGTCCTGTCCACAAAAGGCAGGACAAATCCAGTGTGGCAAATTGTCACCCTACTCTCATAGTGATAGAGTCATAGAGGCCTACAGCACAGAAAAAGGCCCTTCGGCCCATCGAGTCTGCACTGGTCAAGCAAGTACCTAATTATTATGATCCCATTCTCCTGCACTAGGCCTATAGCCTTATATGCTTTGGCATTGCAAGTGCACATCCAAATACTTCTTAAATGTTATGAGGGTTTCTGCCTCTACCACCCTTTCAGGCAATGAGTTCCAGATTGCCACCACCCTCTGGGTGAAAAAATTCTTCCTCACATCCCCCCTAAAACTCATGCCCCTTACCTTAAATCTATGCCCCCTGGTTTTGATCCCTCCACCAAGGGGAAATGTTCCTTCCTGTCTACCTATCTATGCCCCTCATAATTTTATACACCTCAATCATGTGCTGCCTCAATCTCCTCTGCTCCAGGGAAAATAACCCCAGTCTATCCAATCTCTCCTCATAACTAAAACTCTCCAGCCCAGGCAACACCCTGGTAAATCTCCTCTGCACTCTCTCTAGTGCAATCACATCCTTCCTATAATGTGGATTCCAGAACTGCATGCAATACTCTAGCTGTGGCCTAACCAGCGTTTTATACAGCTCCAGCATAACCTTCCTGCTCTTATATTCTATGCCTCGGCTAATAAAGGCAAGTATCCCATATGCCTTCTTAACCACCTTGTCTACTTGTTCTGCTACCTTAAGGGACCAGTGGGCATGCACACCAAGGTCCCTCTGATCCTCGATACTTCCCAGGGTCCTACCATTCATCGTGTATTCCCGTGCCTTGTTTGTCCTGCCCAAGTGCATCATCTCACACTTATCAGGATTAAATTCCATTTGCCACTGATCAGCCCATCTGACCAGCCCGTCTATATCCTCCTGTAACCTAAGGCTATCCTCCTCACTATTTACCACCCCACCAATTTTCATGTCATCCACGAACTTACCTCCTACATTCAAGTCTAAATTATTTATATATACCACAGCAAGGTACCCAACACTGATCCCTGTGGAACCCCACTGGACACAGGCATCCAGTCACAAAAACACCCCTTGACCATCACCCTCTGCTTCCTGCCACTCAGCCAATTCTAGATCCAGTTTGCCAAATTGCCTTGCCTCCCATGGACTCTTAACTTCATTATCAGTCTCCCATGCGGGACCTTATCAAAAGCCTTACTGAAGTCCAAGTAGACTATGTCAAAAGCATTGCCCTCATCTACACACCTGGTCACCTCTTCGAAAAATTCAATCAAATTGGTCAGACATGACCTCCTCTTAACAAAGCCATGCTGACTGTCCTTGATTAATCCCTGCCTCTCCAAGTGTAGATTAATTCTGTCCCTCAGAATTGCTTCCAATAGTTTCCGCACCATTGAGGTTAGACTCAATCATCAGTAAAGTGATTGAAAGTATTGTCGACAATGCTATCATGTGACACTTGCTCACTAACAACCTGTTCACTGGCCCTCAGTTTGGGCTCCATCTGGATTACTTCTTACACCCGTGATCCAAACATGGACCAAAAAACTGAATTCCAGAGATGACGTGAAAGCAAATCCCCTTGACGTCAAGAGTGCATCAAGGATCCCTAGCAAAATTTAAATTTATGGAATCAAGGGAAAAACTCTTCACTGACCAAAGTCATACTTAGCACAAAGGAAGATGGTTGTAATTGCTGGAGGCTAATCATCTCAGTGCAGGACATTGCTGCAGGAGTTGCTCAGGGCCGTGTCTAAGGCTCAACCATCATCAACTGCTTCAGCATTGAACTTTCCTCCATAAAGTCAGAAGTGAAGATGTTCACTGATGATTGCACAGTTTTCCGTTCCCAACTCCCCAGATGATGAACCAGTCTGTGCCAACATGCAGCAGATTTAGACAAAATCCAGGCTTTGGTTGCTAAATGGTATGAAACATAGACACCAGACAAATGCTGGGCAATGGGCATCTCCAACAAGAGAGTCTAACCGCCCCCCCTTGACATTCGGTGCTGTATTATCATTGCTGAATTCTCCACCATCAATATCCTCTTTCTCAATTGAATAGAAACAAAAGTGGACTGGGCACATAAGTAGTGTGTCTACAACTGTAGGTCACAGGCTGAATATTTTGTGGTGAGTGTCTTACGTCCTGACTCCCCAAAGCCTTTTCATCATTCACAAGACACAAGTCAGGGGTGTGATGAGATACTCTCCACTTGCCCAGATGAGTGGCTTCCAACAACATTCAGGAATCCTCACACCATCTAAGACAAAGCAGCCTGTTTGATCGGCACCCCATCAACCAGCTCAAACATTCACTCCCTCTATCACTGCACACTGTGGCTGCAGTGTGCACCATCTCCAAGATGCACTGCAACAACCTGCCAAAGGCGTCAACAGCAACTTCTAAACCCACACCAACTACCATCTGGAAGGACTAAGGCAGCAGCCACATGGGAACACCATCACATCAATGTTCGATTCCAAGTCAGACACCATCCTGACTTGGAACTACATCACCATTCTTTCATCATCATTTTGTCAAAATCCTGAAACTCCCTCCCTAACAGCACTGTGGATGTATCTACAACCACATGGATTGTAGTTGTTCAAGAATGCAGCTCATCACCATCTTTTCAAAAGCAATTATGGATGGGCAATAAATGCTGGCCTTGCCAGTGAAGCCCACATTCCATGAATTAATTACAATAAATGATGGTAGGGATTCTTTTATGGGGTAGTTTAACAAAAAACACATTTTGACAGAAAGGCATTTATCCAGTTAGAGGGCAGGAATTATGTGCTGCTGTTGAACATGTGGATCTTTTTGGCTATTTTCTTTGCTCCATTAGTTAAATCTAATCTCTAAGAACAACTTGGCGTTGATGCTGGACTGCTCTGGTCTGCCTTGGGAGGAGTTTAGCCAGCCAGGTCCTCCTACGGTTTTTAAAAACCTAAAGAACAGAAGTCAAACAATGTTCTGTCCACTGCAATCCCTCTCTAAAAGTGAATGAAAGGACTCTTTGATTTTATGTCTTGTTAATGGAATTACAGCTGGGCCTCATGTCCATTAGATTGGCAGGCTGGCCAGCCCATCACATCAGATACAAGCCTCCCACCCACATGCTGCAAATTCCAGTGGGAATCCGGACTGTATTTAAAGACTGAATGCACTTCTTCTGGGGAAACATAGACACCTGACAAATGCTGGGCAATGGCCATCTCCAACAAGAGAGTCTAACCACCTCCCCTTGACATTCAGTGCTGTATTATCATCGCTGAATTCTCCACCATCAATATCCTTATTCTCATAATTGAATAGTAATATAACTGGACCAGGCATATAATTACGGTGTCTTCAACTGTAGGTCAGAGGCTGTGGCTGCTGCCAGGAAAGCACTACTGGAGTCCCAGGATTGTGGGTCAACCCAGGCCACAGGGAGAGGGGTGTTGGGGGGTTGGCAGCAAGAGCAGGGGGGTGGCTCTCAGCGGCCCCCCCTCTTCCTGATGTCCAGTCCTTCCCAACCCCCACCATCCACCAGGAGATGACAAGCTGTCAATGACCATTACAAATTACATACCATTTAGCAACCCAAGCCTGGATTTTGCCTGAATCTGCTGCATGTTAGCACAGACTGGTTCATCATCTGGGGAGTTGGGAATGGAACATTGTGCAATCATCAGTAAAAATTTTCACTGATGGGAAATACTGGGTGGAAGTTGCTACATAGAAGTTGCAAATATTTCAGGATGGCTGGTGAGAACATTGAAGGTGGCCCTCAAGGTCTTGAATACCTCCTTAGAGGTCCTGCTGTTGGCCATGAGGGCCAGGAGCAAGGCTCCATTTCTCAAGTGCAAGAAATACAACTCTCTGTCTAAGAAGGAGTAGCTGGGGGTTGCACAAGAGTGAGCAGTGGACCTGGATACAGTGCCAGTAAAGATTCAATGACTTCCCTAGGTCCGGGAAGGCGAGTGTCGCATTACCCACTTCTTGCTGTGCACCTGCTCATAGTCACTCTCTTCCCACTTCCACTACTTACACCAATCCTCATCCATATATCACTTCCCTACCATCAATCACAGGATCATATTCCTTATTCCAAACATGCTCGTGTACCTCCTGCTTTCTCTTCTCATCAGTGCTGAGGGAGCACTGCTCTGTTGGAGGTGCCATCTTTCAGATGAGACATTAAACTGAGGCCCCATGTGCCTGCTTGGATGGATGTAAAAGATCCCATGGCACTATTCTGAAGAAGGACAGAAGAGTTATATCTGGTGTCCTGGCCAATATTTATCCCTTAGTGACAAAATGACAAAATACAGATTATCTGGTCGCTATCACATTTCTGTTTGTGAGAGGTTGCTGAGTGCATATTGGCTGCCGTGTTTCCTACTTTACAACAGTGACTACACTTCAAAGAGTCCTTCATTGGCTGTAAAGCGCTTTGAGATGTCCGCTGGTGGTGAAAAGCGTCGTATAAATGCAGGTCTTTTTTAGAGAGCAACCAGTTTGCCAAAGATACCAAACTTGGAGGTGTGGCAAACAGTGGGGATGATACCAATCAACTGCAACAGGCCATAGATAAGCTAGCACAATGGGCAGACAAGTAGCAAATGGTATTTAATGCAGATGATGCATTTTGGCAGAAGGGATAGGAAGAGGCAATGTGGTCTTAATGGCAGAGTTCTAAAAAATTGTGCAGGGATAAAGAACCTGTGGGTTCATATGCTTAAAAGCTTTGAAGGTGGCAGGACATATGAGAGGATAGTTAGCAAAGCATATCAGATCCTGGGCTTCACAAATAGAGGTATTGAGTACAAAAGCAAGGAAGTTATGCTGAACCTAATGAAGTTCTGGTTAGGCCGCAACTGCATTTCGTCCAGTTCTGGTAACTACACTTTACCAAGGAAATGAAAGTCCTTGGGAGGGCATGGGGGAAGATTTACCAGAATAGTCACAGGGATGAGAAAATTTAGCTAAGAGGTAAGGCTGGAGAGATGGGATTAATCTCCTTGGAGCAATGGAGGCTGAAGGGAAATCTGATAGCGTTGTATAATTTTATGACAAGTTTAGATTATGATCTAAGCTGTTCCCATTGGCTGATGGTACAAAGACTAAGGGATACAGATTGAAGGTTTAGGGCAAGATGGGCGGAATCCTGTTGAAGTGTTGGGAGTTTTGCCTGCTGGCTGGAGAGCCAGTGAGAGACCCACACTGCCTCTTTTCGGAAGGCCCACTGAACCACAAGGTAATCAGGCAGTGGTGAGGCCAGTGGTGGGCCTTCCTCTGGAATCAAGATCCCGGAGGTGGAGGTCTGACTTACGGAGAGCTGCTGGCATCTCTGGTGCACAGCAGTGCCACAGGGAGGCTGTGGCTGCTGCTGGAAAAACACCTACTGGAGTCCCAGGATAGCAGAGCGACCCAGGCCCCAAGGAGAGGGGTGCGGGGGTTTGGCTGCAAGGACAGGGGAGTGGCTCTCAGCAGCCCTCCCCGTCTTCCTGATGTCCGGTCTCTTCCCCCCCACAGCCCCAGAAGGTTGCAAGCTGCTGTGCTCACCACAGAGTGACAGGCCTGCCTGCAGCTGGGTTAACCAGTGGTGGCAGGATGAGGCCCTAATGTGGTTATTAATTGCTACTTAAAGTCCTTAATAGGCAGCAGAGCCAGAGGGCCGACCATGGCCTACCCGCCCAGAACTTAATTCTGGCGGAGCGGGAGGGTGGCAGGGTCCTGGTGCACCACCACCTCGCCTAAATACATGCCCATCTCACCTCTAAGTCCACCACCAGTGAGAGCAGAAGATTCCACCAGAGATGTCAGGCAGGATGTGAGGAAAAACGACTTTTCCACAGTGAATGGTTATGACCTGGAACTTGCTGCTTACAAAAGCTCTGGGCGGGTAGGCCATGGTCGACCTTCCGGCCCTACTGCCTATTAAGGCCTTTAAGTAGCAATTAATGACCACATAAGGGCCTCATCCTGCCGCCACTGGTATTAACCCAGCTACAGGGCCTGTCACCCTGTGCTGAGCATGGCAGCTTGCCACCTCCTGGGGTTTGTGTGGGTGGAAGGGACTAGATGTCAGGACGGGGGGACTGCTGGGAGCCACCCCCATGCCCTTGCTTACAAAGGTGATAAAAGCAGAGATGATAAATGATTTCCAAAGGAAATTGAATGAACACTTGAAGGAAATAAGATTGCAGGATTATGGAGATAGAGTGGGAGAATAGGACTAGCTGGATTGCTCTGCAGAAAGTCAACATGGATCTGATGGGCCGAATGGCCTCTTTATGTGGTTTGATTCCACAATCCAACTCTCCCTACCTTTCCTCTCTCACTGACCAACACATGGTTATCTTTCAGGCAACACAAACATAAAAACCACCACCCTAAGCACATTGCAAAATTGAATTTTTAAAATTCCATCATTCCTTAATGGATACAAAAATAAACTAATCACCTTTGTGCAATCCCTTAGTGTCTGTTTTCTGTGTACATTTGCTTATTCTAGTGCTCCGATCAGGTGGTTCCCTAGTGATTGCAGCATGGGGAAGGATGCTGTTCTTTAATTGAGGAGACTGGATTGGCTTCAGCGAATGACCTTGGGCAGCTCTGGGCCTACAAGGCCTGGTTTCAGACTGCACCATCTTGGCTCAGGCTGCATTAACCTTGGCAATCTGGCTGGCAGGCAAGAGCAAGTTAAATGGAAGCAGGAATGTTGTCATCCCGAGATCACAGTAAGTTCCTGCTCCATGAAGCCATTGCTACTCTAGCAAGGCAGTGCCTCAGAGAACTCACTGATTTGTTGGAGAACAGATTAATGGATTGCTGCAATGTCCTTTGATGGAAGCTGCTATATTGCAATGGAAGCTGTAACATCGGCTATCAAATGCTGAACCAAGGTGGGTCCCATAGGTATCCTAATGGAGGTGACCAAGTAAAGCCCTGTGCCAGTTGGTGCTGGTCTCCATCCTCTTTGATATTAAGGGCAGACTTTTTGGCAGGATTTCCACTGCACCAATCATTTGGTGATGTACACCCATCAGTATTCTTCTTATCCTGACTTATTGAAGATCACATCTGATTCTGCTGCAGGAGAGCTAATGTGCGGCCTTGCTTATCAGTGGGCTGGCACCTGCACTATCCCTTTCCCCCCACCTTGGCTTCAGCACACTCGTGCCTGGTGTCTCACCACATGCAGATCCCTCCTCTATCCCAGCCTTTAAAATAAACACAGTGTCAGCCTCTGAACTGGTGATTGTGAGTGTAAGATCAAGTGATAGTGCATTCTTCCCCTTCTTTCTCTGATTGGGATGGTTCCAACTCTTGGGTATCTGAAATATAAAAGTGACAGGGTTGCGTTGTGGTGAGGGGAGAGGATAAAGTAAGTGTGTGCTTACACCATCTACAGTTTGAAGGGTTGCAAGAGATTGTGGGATGTGGAAGAAGTGAGATGAGAGCAGGTGAATTAAGTGTGTGGCTACCCTGAAGATTGATCCCTTCAGCCCTGCCAGTAGCCATTACCTCAGGAGTGCCCCACCCCATGATATATAGCACTGTCTTGTCAACGGATGTTAAAACATAGATATGCGCTTGTTCTCCCCCAGTTGTTTCTTCCTGTCTCCTATTATGCACCACCTTCTCATATAAGAAAGAGGGAAGTGTTTCAGTGAGTGCCCTGAAATATGTTTGGATGATGTGACTGTCATGGTTGAATAGCTTCCGGTGTGTTAGTCACGGGGGCAGGCTTGCAGAGGCTAAGCGTGTGAGAGCAAGGTAAAGCATATGAATGGTAGGGTTGATTCCTGATTGATAGAGATTGTTGGTAGATGGGTGATGGGGCTGAGAAGAATTGGGCAGTGGAGAAGGCTGGTGGAGAAGTTGGCAGGACATGTCATGTGAAGATTGAACTCACTCACCTTGACACCTTGTGTCAGGTTGTTAAACCTCTTCCTGCACAGCATCCACGTTCTTGGAGCAACATTTCTGGCTATTGCTTTTTCCAACTACCCCCTAAGCATATGTCTGGAGGATTTCCTGCCCCAACCGATACAGAATGATGTCTTGCATCAAGATCTCCAGTCATTGTCGGAAAGATTTGGAATCACTATCTTCCATGTTCAGCCATTGCTCAAAGTATCACAGAACAGATTAATTTTTCAAAGGACTCCCACTCCAATGCACCTTCCCTCTAAGAGATGCAGGCTGCCTTTACTTATAGTCAATCACAATATTGGGTCTCCTGCTGATGAATGCAGCCAATGAACAGAGCAGGTAGCACTGGCCGCATGGAGCAATCATTTAAAACAGTAGGCAGCAAAAATTTAACATCTCAATGAATGGACATAGGTTATTAGATTATCATGAACCCTACATTCATGTTCAGGGTTATCCAATTTAATCTTTTGTATCTTAAAGTGGCTTGCATGTCTCAACCTGAAAATGTACAGAGTGCATGTTTCAAATTACAGAAATAAATTTAAAAAAGTCCTCCAAACTGTGAAATGTTATAAAACATGTTCCTTCATATGACTTTGTCACATGAGCAAGCACATGTCATTAATGAAATGTTTTAATTTTTATTTAATTTTTAATAGCTGTTGGAAAACTCATCCTGCCTGTGGATGAGGTTTCCTAGAAAGTGCAAAGGCTGCTTGGCCATTTTCATTCAATTACCTTTTTAATGGCCTTAATAGGCCTTTTAATTGTTGGTGGGTGCGTTGCCAACTCCAGCACACACCTGCTAACCGAAATATTGCGTGAGTGCGCCATGTTATCGGGACGCTCACCAGACATCATCGCTCACCATGTTAAGCTTGTTCAGGTCAGGCGCGCGCCTACCTGACGAGTGTTATATTCTGGCCCATTTGCTTTGAAGTAGATTCCCTGATACATTTAAGAATGGCAACTTGGTGCAGCTTGATTGACACAACTGAAAATGGGTTTAAAACAAAAAAGAAGTATCTCAGCAGATGGAAGTGTGGTGAGGCGATGGGACTGCCAGGTAGAAGAAGAGGAAGGCCTAAGACCAGATGGAAAGAGGTGGTAGCGAGAGGCTTGAACGCAGCGAGATTGGAAGAGGGAAGGGTGACTGACAGGAGGGGATGGAGAAGGGTGTTCAACCAGCATTGTGGCGACCCCAAGTAAAAATGGAGAAGCGGAAAGAAGATGACAAAAGAAACGCATTTGTCATCAATCCACCACCTGAGAGTGACACAATTTTAAATTACTGAAAATAACTTTAGAAGCATACAGAACCATTTGCTAGTTATATTGTGGCATGGTAGACAGTTTCTTAGTAAGTTAAAATAGTGACATTTAAAAGCCTTTTGCACATGCCTATCAGTGTCCTTGCACTGAAAAGATGCACCTTCATTTTTGGATCCTTCTTGAAAGCCTGTGATGAAGCTAAAAGGTGATTAATTCACTGTGGAGTGCAGCCAGCTTTCCGATCAACGTGTTTAAACTAGTGCAAAGAAATCAGGGAAATTTGAGCATAATTTGCATTTAAAATTCAGCGATAAACCAATATCAGGCAAGTTACTCAAAAGCCCAGGCAACGCAACCCTTGATGTTTTCTTCACTGATGTTGACATTTACTTAATGATATCATATAAAATGCAGAATAAGTGAGTTACAGGTGCTGCAAAATTGTATTCGTCCTAGTGCTAGCTCGAGAACTGTCCAATCCCAATTGCCTAATAATTTATTGTATTGTGTAGAAGTTTGTAGATATTTCAGGACAGTCCAGGCTAAAGCTAGATAGTGTAATCTGTATTATAGACTATATTGTATAGATATTGTATATATTGTATATTGTAGACTATATTGTATAGACCTACTTATAGGATAATGTCAACAAAATTAGAGAAGTGATATATGCATTGCAACAAGAAATATTTTCATTAAATTGCAAGTACAAGTTGTGATGGAATATAACAGGTAAATCTATGACAGACCAATTTGCATATATAGAATCACAGAATCACAGAATTATTACGTTGCAGAAGGAGGCCATTCAGCCCATTGTGTCTGCACCGCCTCTCTGAGCGTTTTAACTTAGTGCCTTTTCCCTGTAACCCTGCACATTGTTTCTATTTAAATAGTTATCCAATGCCCTCTTCAGTTCTGCTGAAGGGTCATGAGGACTCGAAATGTCAACTCTTTTCTTCTCCGCCGATGCTGCCAGACCTGCTGAGTTTTTCCAGGTAATTCTGGTTTTGTTTTGGATTTCCAGCATCCGCAGTAGTTTTTTGTTTTTAGCCCTCTTGACTACCTCATTTGAATCTGCCTTCACCACACTTCCAGGCAGTGCATTCCAAACCCTAATTACTCGCTGTGTGAAAAAGCTTTTTCTCACCTTGCATTTGCTTCTTTTGCAAACCACTTTAAAACTGTGCCCTCTGGTTCTCGATCTGTTTATAAGCAGGAACTGTTTCTCCCTATCTATTCTGTCCACACCCTCATGATTTTGAAAACTTCCATCAAGTCTCCTCTTAGCCTTCTCCTCTCCAAGGAAAACAGACCCAACTTCTCCAATCTTTCCTCATAACTGAAGTTTCTCATCCCTGGAACCATTCTCGTAAACCTCTTCTGCACTCTCTCCAATGCGTTCACATCCTTCCTATAGTGTGGCACCCAGAACTGTACATAATACTCCAGCTGAGGTCTCACTAGTGTCTTGTATAAGTTCATCAAAACCTCCTTGCTCTTATACTCTATGCCCCTATTAATGAAGCCCAGAATACTGTATGCTTTAGAAACAGCTCTCTCTACCTGTCCTGCCAACTTTAATGACTTATGTACACTTACACCCAGGTCTCTCTGCTCCTGCACACCCTTTAGAATAGTATCCTTTATTTTATACTGTCTCTCCATGTTCTTTGTACCAAAGTGTATCACCTCACACTTCTCTGCATTGAACTTTCATCTGCCACCTATCTGCCCACTCCACCAATGTATCAATGTCCTTTTGAAGTTTTACACTGTCCCCCTCACAGTTTACAATTCTCCCAAGTTTTGTGTTGTCTGCAAACTTTGAAATTGTCCCCTGTACATCAAGGTCTAGACCATTTATATATATCAGGAAAAGCAATACAGACCTCTAGGGAACTCCACTACAAACCTTCTTCCAGCCCAAAAAGTACCCATTAACCATTACTCTGTTTCCTATCCCTCAACCAATTTTGTATCCATGTTGCTATCATCCTTTTTATTTTACCTACATTTACAGCTCAAGGAATGCAACTTCACAAGCACGAATTTTTTTTAAAAAGGCATAGCTTTTTAAATTTATTAAAGAAAATATAATCAGGATAAAGTACAAACCTGCTATTGGAAAACCTCCACCAATCACTAACTCCAATAATTCAATGGCTCACAGCTGAAGAAAGGGGATATTCTGAAACATAAATCAGAAATCCAACAATAAAACAGCAGCACCATCTGGTGGTGTACGAGGTCCATCCATTAAAATCACCCCAGTCTCATTCTACTGTGGGTGGACAGGAAACGACTTGGCCAACACAAATTCCCATGGAAACCTGCTGATAGTTAAAATCCAGGTTCAAATGTGTGTAGGCAACAGAACCTATGAACAAGATTGAAGTAACAGTGTTCAACTATTCACTCATAGCAATAGCTTAATCCAACAGGAGCACAGGGGTCAGTAACAGCACCAAAGTAACTCAGACAAGAAGTACTGACTGAAACATTGGAGAGTTAGATAATATTAGCCTTGTAAATGTGTGCTGGGTTTTAGTGTAGGGTTTCATAAATTGAGTTGATAAGCTTCTATAATGGCCATTATAATTTAATCTTCAATTATTAAATGTAGCTTTCAAAAGTCATCTGCTTTTTAACATCATTTTCTATACATACCTAATATGCCATGTGGCCGTTAGAAAAAAAGATTTTCCAATAAAATCTTAAGGCAAATATTTAACATTGAGAGGCAGATTCCTCTCACTGTGTGAACTTGAGAATCAAAAGGAATTCAAGTTTAAGAGGTTGAAATTCATTAGTTTTGCCAGCTACAAGGTGCTAAATTCTCCTTTGACACAGCAATTCAGTTGACCCACACAGGAAGTAAGCATGAAATTCGGTGCCTGCCGTATGGTTTGAGGCATTATCTTAGGTGTCTCTGGCAATGAACGAACGCTGGGCTCATTAAAATATTTAAATAGGGATCCTGCACTTCTATTCGGACCCTTTTGGGAAATTGGCACCTGGGAACATTTATTTTGGCCATTCTGAAGACCTCGCAGCAAACATGGCTCAATGAAGGCAACAGTTTAAATGAATCCTCCCTCCACCTGTTGTAGGTTGCTGGCTGCTTTAGCTTAATTTGGTAAATTTGCATTGCGCAAGTCTGAGGGAAGATGCTGATCCGCTCTGTCATCTCTGTGCACTTTGGCTGAACATGTTGTTGGAGACCTTCCTGCCTCTTGGTAAGGGAAGAGGACATTCGCCTCCAGGCCTCTTCCAGCAGTGCCTCCAAAACAAGATCCAAGAACCAGAGGGCCCTAGCAGCTTCCTTCTTGTGTTAGCGACAGTTGCCTACCTGAAGGGTTCTCAAAATTCCCACGTTTTTCATATCATCAACAAGGATATAACTTTTGGACTTTTAAACTGCTGAGTTAAGTGTAAAACCCTGCAGACAGGAGGCTGGGCCCATGAAACCTGGGGCTGCTCATGCCCAGGCTTGTTGAGTACAGTGGGGATTGTTTTACCTGAAACCAGACAACGAGAGGAGACAGAATATGCATTCTTCCCTTTAATATAATCAACCCAGAGAAAGACTTCACCTCACACGAAACTGAAGCCCATCAAACTCTTGCATAAATAATCACTACTAACTACTAAGGCAGGAAGGGACAATCAATTCAATTATGCGAATCCATCAATGCTCCACACATACAATGGCTTTCAGTTCAAAAACTAGTTACTAGGCAGGAAGACAATGATAAACATCATGCGAGCCCATTAAAAATGAGACATACAATCACCTAAGGAAGTCAAACAAAGAACTAACCTTAATTTGGATTCCGATAAGAAATTCGAAAGACAGTATAACTGGCCCGGTCTGTTACGAGAGAGAGAGAGAGAAACCAGCTAGCAGAAGGGTGAGAGAGAGAAACCTGCTAGAAGGGTTGCAGTTTTGAAAGCTGACAGAGAGGGAAACCAGCTAGCAGGCAGTGAGCAGCTGGGAGCGGTTGAAACAGAGTTTAAGCAAGAAGATCTGGGGGTGGCAGGCTCAACCGAAGACAACAAGGCCGCAACCGCAACCCTCCACGAAGATCGACCACCCACAACCGCGTCCTCCACTCAACTGAAGAACCTTCGCAGATTCCACAGACCAGGACCACGTGGGGACGGCAGGCCCCAGAGGACAGAAAGAGCGTACCCCAAAGCTGCAACCGGCTTACCTGGCTGGATTTCGAACTGTCAAGGAACCCTGGGTTGGTGAGCATGATCCCTGACCTCTCCTAGTTCAATTTAGTTAGGTTTTGGAGGTGGGACAAGGGTAAGGGGATTAGTAGCGTGATTTTCCCTTGTTATGCCGTGTGTTCCCCATTCTTAACTAAGTATACCTAGTAGGTCTGTATAATCTCAGTGTAATCCTAATGTTATAAATTCATTTGTGACTTCAATAAACTCAGTTTTTTTCTTGCACCAAAACCGGTTGTCTGCTGCACTTTGTCACAACCCCCAAATAAGTCTAAGGTCTAGAACCCAGGGAGTGGGAGCGATTGGAACTGCTCAGAAGTCAGAGGTGAAACTGACTCTCACCACCACCCCCTATAACCGGCAAAGTGCACCTCCCCTTTAAGAGGTGTAAGCTGCCTTTAAATAACACCTAATGTTCCTACTCCCAGATTGGCAAACTATCAATCATTAGGATTAGCTACATTGGCATGTTGCATATTTAATGAAAGCAGGTTCCTAACCGGTTTGGTTCCTAATTGTGCCCATATAGCCTGTACAGGCTGATTTTGAGACTGAAAACAGGCCTTGGCAAATTGCTATTCTTAATACTTCAGCAAAGGAAATACATATCGCCAGTGACATTCAAGGAGTCTCACAGAGATTTTAACACCAATATTTCTTAAACATTCTATACTTTGTTATATCCTGTGTCAGTTTTGTTAGCTTCCTTTCATGTTCAAATATTTCAACTGTCCTTGGATCAAAATGCATTTTTATAACAATGAATGATAAAGAGTTATTTTTTAAAGAAGTTTCTAATACTCACTGAGGGTGATTTTAACTGTGTGCAAAACAGCCAGTAACAGGGTGGCTGCCCATTACAGGTCCTCATAAATTTCCTTTCCACTCAAGTTGATAAAGGGAAAAATTGGGTGATGTATATAATGGATGGTCAATTGGACAACATCCTTTATATACCATCAGTTAAAATGAGCCCTCATATGTTGCAGAGACACATGGGACGGAATTTTTTGCCTGTCGGGCGGGCGGGCCCGACCCAATCTCCGGCGGGCGGGGAGCCGATTCCCACCAGCGAAGCGGGCCCCACCGCCATTTTACGTGGGCGGGCCAATTAAGGCCCGCTCAGCGTGACGTCCGGCGGGAAGCGCTATGTGCTTCCTGTGCTGGCGGGTGGAGGTTCCCCAAAAGCGAGAGTGCGCTCTTTCGTGCATGCGCATGAAAGAGCACACATTTCCCTGAGGCTAAGTGCTGCCTCAGGGAGATCGCTTACACTTTTAAAAAGATTAAAAATAGAAAAAAAAAACCCTAACATGTCCCCCTCATGTGACAATGTCACATGAGATGGGACATGTTCATAATTTACATAATAAGTTTATTAAACTTTTAAAAACCCCACATGAAACCTCATCCCACCGGTGGATGAGGTTTCATGTTTTTTCTATTCCCCGCTGGGGCTCCTGGCCCGCCCGCCAACCTTAAGGTTGGACGGGCAGGTCCTTTAATTGTATAATTGACCCTGTCAATGGATTATGTACATGGTGCACAGAATTTTGACTATAAATTTATTGATGTCATTTATAGTACACACATTGAGGTTAGATCCATCCTTATAATATTCATAGTCACTTATGGATGTTCATTAGCAATGACCAGGTTTAATACACTGTCACATTACATGTAATTTTATGATCTATTTTACAGGATTGAATTGCCATCTAGTGGGCACTTAAGACATAGCCATCATCACTTGCCTGCATTGTTTTGCACAAACCTATCATAAAGTGAGATCAGATTTAGTTATCAAAATATTTAACATACCAATTGGAAACATCACCGAAGCAAAATTGTAACATAAGCCAGGATCTTAAGGCCCCTCCTGCCCGGCAGGACATTACGGTCTCGCCGAACTGAATGGAGATTTAAATGGCTCACTGCATCTGCTGGGGGGAGACATGCTGCAGCAGGGCTGTAAAACCCTGGCCATAATGTATTAGTACTGTTGGAAAACTGTCTATTTTGAACTATAGATGTCTAGAAGAAAAATGTCAATTTCGCGATGCAATGTCAAAGGCAAACCACATTATAAATTCACCAAGCTTTCCCAGATCCACAGGCTGAGCAGCAGTTTGATTTATTAATAAACAAATTAAGCTTTTGTGCATCTTCAATTTGCATAAATTCATGGTTACGAAGAGAAATAAGAATTCATTCAAGGCAATTTTCATTTATTGAGGAGTTATTGAAATTGTGGGACATCACCACTGTGCTTCATAGAATGTTCATTTTTGAAAACAGAAGCACTAACTCAAAGAATCCCAATTTTAGATTTTTTTCCACTATTTTTTGAGCAATATACTCAGGACTAAGAATATACACTCTGAAATTCTTCTTGCAAATGTATACAAGCTGTGACCTGTGGGTGTGAGGCTTGCAACATTGCTAAATACGTGAGAGTGAGGTGAAGCTATGAATGTGAGGCATAAGTAATGCTTGGTGGAAATTGTTGCTGGGTGAGTAATAGGGGTGTGATGAATTGAGCAGTGTTTGAGGCTAATAGTTTAAATAGTGGGTGTGACATTTGAAGATGCATTTATAGACCTTGATCACTCATGTGGGAGTCATTAAACTTCTAACTGCACTGCATCAAGGTCCTTAGGGCTAGACTTCAGGCTGTGACTGCAAAAGCTATCTGGTCCCACTATCTTCACAATATCTGTCAGGGGGGCATATTGGTCCCCAGTGGATACAGGACCTCTCTCTTCTCCTTCACTTCCTACACTAAGGTTTCCAGTGCTGCATCTAAGAACCTTGGAGCATATTCTTTGATGTTTTGCGCCATTAGCCACTCTTCTTCCTGCTCTGAATGTCTTCCCCCGGCTACTTTTACAACGTGCACCAGCTAGAATGCAGCCTGGCTTTAACCAGTGCTTAAAGGTGTGCTTTAAGCAGCGCTAGCCTGGCATGAATGTGGCCTCACTGCTGAGACATGGAGCTACTGTATTTACCATTGGGCTGCACACAGTAATCATGTAAATGAGGAGGCACACACATTGGAAGGAACATGTGCAGATTAATCACGTATTACAAACTCCGTGCCCAGTTTGAGGGCTATCCAATTTTGCCTCTTCAAAGTCAGCAAGTTATATCAGATATTAAACAAAAAATGCCTACAGTGCACAGTGAAAAAAGAAACAAACACAGAGCCTTCCCTCCAGGCATTATCTGTGTTTCAAAGGGTTAAGCTTTATTCTCTCATCTCAGAAAATAGATGCACCTCACACCCCCAGCAACCCCTACTATCATTTTACATAGTTCAGGTCTGAAATTAATAAATTCAGTGTTGAGATCAGAGGGCTGCATTGTTTCCAAAAAAACAGATGAAATTCTCTTCCTTTGTAGGGGTCCAGAATGGAGAGGTTATGGGAATCGTATTGAGAGTGGTTAACTAGAAAGAGGCTAGGGTTACACTGGCAGACAAAACAGAAGTTTTAGGCATAGTGATAATGTAATCTGCAGTTGATCTCCCCAGTGTGGAGCAGACCATACTATTAGTGGCTGCTGTATACTAGGTTGCAGTCTCAACCAGAGGGAGTGAATGTTGGGGCCTTGACCAATGATATTGATGAAAAAGGTGTCAGGGAAGTTCAAATGTATGTTAAGGTATTGAGAGAGTGAATCGGGGTGCTGTGAGGAACTAGTCTCCTCAGGAGGAGATTCTTGCTTTCTCCATGGGCAGAATTTTCCGGTTGGTGTGTGGGGTGGGCCCCACACGCACGCATGTAAAATGATACACGGTGACATCAGGCGAGCGTCCCGACGTTACCGCACACCATCGCGATATTTCGTTGGGCGGGCGCGCGATGATCTCCGCTGCATGCCCGTCATTAATTAACGGGCCACTTAAGATCCTTGAGGCACCAATTTACGGTGATTTTTCAGCAACCGTGCAATCTTCAGGTCGTCGCACGGGCGCAACGGGCAGGCAGGTAGGAGACATTTGTATAAACCTCATCCACGGGCGGGATAAGAGGGCTCAGTGGGGTTGCGAGTGTGCTCTGTCAGATATTGTTTTTTCAAAGTTATTGATACTTGCCTGTGTGATCTGCAATACTTCAAAATGTATACCAGCTGCTTGGTCTGGACTCACAATCTTCAGGTCAGCACTCTGCAGTGAGGAATCTTTTTTGGGCCTGCAGGTTTCAGGAAGCCTCCCCTTAGCCTGGGAATGGGAGCTGTACTCTCCACTGGAGACACCTCCTCTGAGGAGGAAGGGAGGGCTAGAAGGGGAGGAGGCCAGGAGTGCACATTCAGCTTCCAGGGGAGCCACCTTTGGGAGGTCAGGCGCAGGCACAAGGGGCGCAGGGCCAAGAGGTATTCCAAGGTGGAAGGGGCCGCAGAAGATGCCACTATCCTGCTGCCAGGGTTTACAGGCAGTGAAGCAGCTACCTCAATATGTCTGAGGTGCAGTGCCGAAGGAGGCTCCGTCTCTCAAGGGAGACAGTCAACTATATCTGTCAGATGATTGGGCCTGAGATCTCCCCTAACTGTGTGGGTGGACACCCCATGCCAGTGGCTCTAAAGGTCACAGCTGCCCTCATCTGCTATGCTTCTGGCTCCTTCCAGGGGTCGGTGGGTGATCTTTGCGGTGTCTCCCATTCAGCTGTCCACACTTGTGTCAAGCAGGTTACAAATGCTTTTATTTCAGGTGTGCATTGACCTTCATCCACTATCGTTGGGACTAGGCAAGTCAGGTACAGCGAGCCAGAGGCTTCGCGGCCATTGCTGGCTTCCCCTGCGTCCAGGGTGCTATAGACTGTACACATGTGGCCATCAAGGTGCCAGCAGGTGAGCCCGGTGCCTTCGTCAACAGGAAGGGCTTCCACTCCATGAACGTGCAGATAGTGTGTGATCACAGGATGGAGATTCTGCAAGTTTGTGCAAGGTACCCAGGCAGCTCCCACAACGCCTACATCCTCAGGCACTCCCAGGTGCCAGGGCTCTTCAGTGCTCCAGGCCGGCTGGATTGATGGCTGCTGGGTGACAAGGGCTATCCCCTCAGAAGGTGGCTCATGAAGCCTCTCTGCCATCCAAGAACAGAAGCTGAGCAGCGGCTGTGGTGGAGAGAGCCATTGTTCTTCTCAAGATGCACTTCCGATGCCTGGACTGCTCAGGGGGCGCACTTCAGTAACTCCCAGATCGTGTGTCACTGATAGCGTTTGCATGCTGTGCTCTCCACAATCTGGCGCTGTGGACGATGAAGACGTAGACGCAGTGGCTGCACACGATGAGTCCAAGGATGAGCACACAAAGGGAAATGCTGAGGGGGTAGATGCTGACCCGGGCATACTCCAGGGAGGCAGGGACACCCGGGAGGCTTTAATCAGCTAGCACACCACAGATGGACCTCCAGGACAAGCCTGGGCTGTAGGCTCCATATTTGAGACCTAAGTGCAAAATCTGCCTGGTTAGGAACATTAACTAAGATCCTTGTTAATAAAGCTGAATGTCCCACAGAACACTTATTACATTATTGGAAACCATCCACTTGCAGAAGAAAAGAGGCACCCTTAGCCATGGTGATATGTCTGAATTTAATATTGCAACCAGAGAAATTTAATGAAGCAAAATGAAAAAGGTGTTAAAAATCACACCAACTCATAAAGACCTCATCTCGGGCCAACACAAAAGCACCAGTGATAAACCCGTGGTGTGCCTAAGGTGCCTTATGTTTACGTTTTCGGGTGCTACGTCTTGGTGCTGCCCCCTCGCTGGGAGTGGTATCTGAGACAGCCTGCTGACTCTGCTGTCCTGTTGGTCTCGATGACCTTGGCGATCGTCCTCTGGCCCGTGGAGCCTGTGCTGGCCCCACCTGGGAGGGAGCTGCCAGTTCCATAGCTGGCATCGTCCCAGTCGTTACAGCCTCACCGGATGCAATGGTCACTGGCAGAGGGGCGGAGGAGCTGCCGCCCTCATCTGGAATACCCTGAGAGGAGCCCGCAGAGATGACTGACAGCTGCTGCGCCAACGAGAGGTCACTTCGGACCTCCCTGTTCACCGTGGATGGATGGGCACCGAGCTGGGAAACTTGGTGCCCAGACCATCTCCAACACTGCCACTGACCAGCTGAGGTCAGTCCCGATGTGAGGGCTTGCTAGTCCGAGTGAATCCCCAGGAAGCCCTGATGGGTCTCCTGGATGAGCCTCTCCACGAGAGTCACCACTCACTCCATGGAGACACATGGCACTCGGACATGTGGCTCATTGCATCAGTGATAGTCCGTGTAGACTCCTCCACCACGGACACCAAGCCAAGCATAGCCTCATGTATCTCCCCCAGATGCTGCTGCACACCCGGCTGCATTTCCTGCGTTTGCTGCGTCGCGGACGACTCCAGAAGCACATCATCAGCCACTGACTGAGCATGTGTCTGGTCTCCTGCTGTCCTCTGACTGCTGGCGCTATGGGCACCTCTGTCTCTGCCAGCTCCTCCAGCGACTGTGAAGTGCCCTCACCGCTGTGCCCCGGGACACTAGCCGATGTTCTAATTCCCACCGAGGTGCTAGTATCTGCGCTGGTGCCTGCCTGGCAGAGATGGTGTGACGCTGGTGAGACTTCAGGGCTCTCAGGTGTGAGAGGGGACCCCTGCTGCTCCTCCTCCCGGCCCTGCTCCGCTGATGCTGAAAGGAAGAACAAGGACATTGGATCAGTTAACGTGGAGACAATGTCAGTGTGCATCCTTGTCCCCCGGATCATTATGTGCTCATCCTTCCATAACCAATGGTCAAACCCTGTTGCAAACTTCAATCACTGAACATTCGGCACTGCCATGGCTGTTGGGAGAACAATGGTGACCTCAGAGCTGGGCAAACATACCTGCCCGTGGCACCCCAGCCTCACTGACACTGGTGGACCTGGGCACATGGCGCCTCTCCAAATCTAGGATCTCCTGCTCGAAGTGGCTGAGAATCAGCAACTGTGCCGGGCCGCTGCCAGTCCTCACCCGCTCGGTGGCATTATGTGCATTCTCCTCCTGAAAAGGAGAGAAGAGCAGTGATTAGTGCTACTTGTACCTGGACTCTCTTCGCAGATGGCCCACCCCAACCAGAGTGGGACATTGCAGGGCTCCAGTGTCTTCTCATCCCGCTGCTGTCAAACGCTCACACAATGACGCTAGGCGTGTCTCCATCTCACCACCCCCTTGGCAAAATGCTGCCTACATCACATTAGGCACCACATGGTCTAACCTTCCATACCAAGGAGGTGCAAGCATGTGGAGCGCAGAGGACAGCAGATCGATCGGTGCCGCGCCACCTTGAAGCTCCCCTCCCAGCATGTCAGCACCCTGACTTTGACATGCCCTGGAGTTCCAGCACTGTGCCTAGGTGCAGCCCCTCCAGGTTGCCCCCTGGCTCTCAGTGTACCACATGCAGCGGGGGTAGAACCCCGCGAGTCACCATCCTCTCAGGGTGACCTCGGCATGGACAATATCTGCTGGCCCACCCAGCGAAGGACACATGCTGTCAATGATTCAATGCTGTCACTACACTCAGACTTTGGGGGGGTGTGCGGGCACCAGGGGGGGAATGCCTACCTGCTGGGTTAAGTAACCTATGCCAACATTGGTACTCACCCTTCCTGAGCGCAACAGGTCATTGAAGCGCTTGCGACACTGGATTCAGCTGCACCGCACCATGTCGTGGGAGCTCACCACCTCCGCCATCTCCTCCCAGGCACATTGGGTCATGTGGGGGGGAGCCTCCTCCTCCCGTCCTGGGGTACAAGGAGCTCCTGCCGTGCTGCCACCTCCTTGAGGAGGGCAGCAAGGCAATCATTGGAAAAACAAGGGGTACAGTGCGCCCCTGCCCTACCCTCCTGCCTGGCCTGCTCAGCAGCAGCGCTCTGGGGAGCCCTTCCACTGGCCATGATTCACAGCCTTTGAAAGGCTGCAGCAGCTTTTTTAGAACAGGCCGTCAGGTCACCATTGGGCCTGGCGGCCATTGCAATCCCGCCATTGCCCGCCCACTCCCGCTGTCCCCAGGAGCCGCGAATCACGCTGGGCGGGCCTTAATTGGCCCACCCGCGCAAAATGGCAGCACGGACCCGATCGTGAGTGGCAATCCGGTCAGGCAGACATGATGGGAGAGCCCGATATCGATTTCGGACTGGCTGGCCAATTAATGGCGAGCTAGTGTGAAACGTGCACTGCAATGTGGAATGCTGCTGGGGTGGGGGCAGGAGGGGACGAGCGTGGAAGTTTGCGCATGTGCGCAGGTGTGCGTAATGAAAGCTGTCTCAGGGAGCTGAAGATTTTTAAAATCAAAAGTAACTTACAGATGTTAGAAACATGTCCCCTCGTGTGACTCTGTCACATGAGCAGGGACACGTTATAAATGATATTTCAACTTTTTTATTCCTAATTCCTGTTGGAAACCTCATCCCACCCGTGGACGAGGTATCATAAAAAATCCCAAGGCTGCCTGGCCGATTTGCCTGCCCGCCAACCGTAAGGCTGGATGGGCAGTGAAAAATTACATTTAATTAATACTTTAACGGCCTTAATAGGCCTGTTAACTGTTGGCGCCTACTGACCGAAAAGTAGCGCGAGTGCGTGATGACGTCGGGACGCGCGCCTGATGTCAACGCGTGTCATTTTACGCTTGAGCGGGTCGGGAGCGAGCCCACTTGCTCAGTGCAATATTCAGCCCAATAAGTATATTCATACTGTAAATACAAATTCTAAGGGGAGGACCCACCATCCGTGGTTAACTAAAGAAATTAAAGGAAAGCATCAAACTTAAGGAAAAAGCATACAACTGCAAAAATGAGTGGCAGGTCAGATGATTGGTCAGAATATAAAGAATGGCAGAGAATGAGTGAAAGGTTAATCAGGAGAAAGAAATTACAGTATGAGAGGAAGCTAGCTAGAAATGTAAAAACGGATAGCAAGAGTTTCTACAGGCATTTAAAAAGAAAAAGAGTAAGTAAAGTGAGTGTTGGTCCTGTAGAGAGTGAGAATGGGGAGTTAATAGTAGATAATAAGAAATCTCGAATAGTGTGTCCTTATTTAAGGAAGGATGTAAATGCATTGGAGGCGGGTTCAGAGGAGGTTTACTGGGTCGATAACTGGAATGAGCGGGTTGTCTTATGAGGAAAGGTTGGATAGACTGGGCTTGTTTCCACTGGAGTTCAGAAGACTGAGGGGTGACTTGATTGAAGTACACAAGATCCTGAACGGTCTCGATAAGGTGGACGTGGAAAGGATGTTTCCTCTTGTGCGTGTTTCCAGAACTAGGTGGCACTGTTTTAAAATTAGGGGTAGCCCTTTTAGGACAGAGCTGAGGAGAAGCTTTTTCTCTGAGGCTTGTGAGGCTTCGGAATTCTCAGCGTCAGAAGGCGGTGGAGGTAAGGTCACTGAATATTTTAAAGGCAGAGGTAAATAGATTCTTGTTAAGCAAGGGAATCAAAGATTTTTAGGGGTAGATGGGAATGTGGAATTTGAAGCACAAACAGATCAGCCATGATCTTATTGAATGGCAGAGAAGGCTTGAGGGGCCGAATGGCCAACTTCTGCTCCTATTTCGTATGGTTGGCTACAGATGAAGAGGTGGTCTCTCGTGTGTCGGCCTGCTTTGAGTGCAGCTGGCATCTATTGCGTCAGGACTAATCAGGTGCTGGGCTGCTTATTTACATATGCAACAGGCCTAACATCTGTGTCAGGTGTGGGCACTGCACAATGGTTTTTTGGCCTTTATGGCGAGTAGTCCACATAGTGAGCGTATGCTTCTTGCCTGTCATATTGGAGGCTTAGGAGGCCATTTAATACCCAAAATCTGGATGTTGAGATGCCCAATTTTTAAAAACCATTACCTTGCAAACAACAAAATTGTATTATACAATAGTTCAGTGCAACATCCTGGTGTAGATCTGATCAAACAACGTGTAATACCTTTTAAACTGTTCCTGCTCCAATGAATATTGGCATACTTGGTTGAAAAATTGCCAGTATTTACATAACCAAAACAATCCTGATAATCATTAACCAGTTTTAAGGCTTAAAGTACATTTTGGAACAATGAAGGAGTTCCTTCTAAAATTTGCCTTCATAAAATCAAATCTCAATTTGGATACAAAGAATATAGGAATATTTATATTTAGCTTGAAGTCAAGGTGACACAGTGAGGAACCATGACATGACAAGAGCAGACTCTAACCAGAAATCAAATAGCCAGTGACACATTCCCTTTAATTTTGGCTTTAAATCCAGCCCATTTTCCCCCAAATCAAAGGGCAGCATTTGGAACAAATGGGAAAGAGAGAGTGGAGAAAAAGGAACAACAACTTAGCCAACTGTAGTAATACTCAAAAAAAGAGCAGGATTGGATTGACAGAATACACATTGTGCATCTTTATTGCCAGAGCGTCCTCATTAATGCCTGTCCAAACTTGAAGCAAGAGCATGGGCTGTAACGTCTGAGCTCCCCGGCGTCGGGTTTGGAGGGTGCCCCAAAGATGAGCTGGGGAATCCCTCTGGGAAGTTCCCAGGTAAGGGTTTGCATGGCAATTGCCCAGAAGTGCAAACTTCCTCTGGGTAATTGTGCTGCGCTGGGAACCATCTGAAAATACGGTTTAAATTGTAAACTTCGGATGGTTCCACTAGGGTTATGCCAATAGTTAATCAGAAAAAGGTAGAAGAATCAAATCCTCTTCTAACTTCTGGGTAGCTATTGTAAAGACCCAGACCGATCCCCACACAGGACTCCCCCATCCCTGACTAACCAACCCCATGGTATTCCCCAACTGCTGACCCCCCATGGGACTCCACCCCCCACCCCCCCCACCCCCCACCACTCCCTCCCTCCCCGCATGGGACTTCTTACCCGACAACACCACCCCCACTCTATGGGCACGACTCCTACTCCCCCGACCTGATCTGACTCCCCACCGCCCCATGTCTAACCCACAACTTCAAAATTCCAACCCCCCCAACCCCTCCTGATGTCCAAACCCCCAGCCCCACCCCACAAATGTGCAAACTGCTCCACTCCCTCCCCCCAATGCCTAACCCACTCCACCTCCTTCTGATGTCTGAACTCTCCACCTCCCCCTGATGTCCGAACTCCCTACCCCCACAAATGTCCGCCCCCTCCCAACGAATGTTCAACCCACTGCACACCCCCCACCGATGTCCAACCACCCCAGCTCCTCCCCCCCGCCGAATGTCTGACCCCCCAACTCCCCCGATTGTGCGGCCCGCTGCATCCCCTCCCGAAGTCAGACACCCCTCCCCCTCATTATGATCAGCCAGATCTCAAAGGGCTGAATGGCCCACTCCTGCTCTTAGTTTCTATGTTTCCCCACACCAACCGCCTCCCCCCCATCCGCACCTGACCTCTGAACAACCCCACCCCACAAATCCTTTTCACTTACCTTAGGCACTTACCTTCTCTCTGGCCTGTCAATTTCAATGGGACCTTTAAACAGAACTGCTTTACGGCAACTAATGCCGTAAAAAAAGGGGGCATGTCCTCCTTCAGTTGGATGGTGCTGGACTGCAACGTTGGACTTGGGACAGCCGGCCTGAGTTGGGAGGTTGGGCGAGACAGGCACAGAAGAAATTTGGCATAGGTAAGTGGGCACGGAGTGGCAATCCAATGTCGATTTCCACTCCGAGGAAGTTATGGCCCCATATACTTTTCTCTGTATTCATTTTAATCTGAACACCTCCAGTCATTCAGATTAATGGCTGCTGTGTTCCTTCTTAAAATGATCAAATTGTTCATGTCTGAGGCTTTTCAAGTAGCTGTTCTAATGCACAGTTCAGAGACAGAGGGCATGGCTCGGTTTCTACAGTAGCATTAAGAAAGCTGTCGATCCTGTTATAAACACATACAAGGGAAAGGGAAACCAATATTTACACAAAATGAAAACGTATATTTTCAAAAATACTTTGCAAAAACTTAAAATAACGTCTAAAGTAAAATATATGTTATTTTAAAAACAATATTTTAATGTGTTAGTTCACAATGAAACAATTCATATTATCTGGTTAGTGTTACAGTATTTTGACAATGTTCACAGCACAGTCCCTTCTATCAACTGCTACTAATATAGTACAGCAAATAAAAATTTTTAGAGCTGAAGACATGAATCATCACAAATATTACCAGAAATATTTCACTTATTGCTATATTTAAGGATTGAAACTTGTCATGATCTTGAGGAAGAGCATTAACTTTTAAAAAAGAAATGTGAACTCCCAGTTATTACCTGAAAGAACCACACTACAAGGATTCAAGTTTGAAACTAAAACTTTTACTGTACAAGAATTAAACAAAGCAAGTATTATTAACTTAACTCTATATTTTATAAACTCTTATTATTTAAACCCCAAAATCTTCATAGACCACTTCCCATTCTGTTTTTAATTCCACCCAAGAGTTCCACTATATTTTCCAGAATCTTGAGAGTTATTTCACCTTTCCTGATACCAAACCAAGGTATGCCACAGCTCTCAGCAATTCATTTTAATTCCCCTAAGTTTTCCAGTCTGGCCCTCAGACTTCCAGAGTGCTCTCTCTCGGTACAAGGATTTCACTGACGATCTCTTCCACTCACTTTATCAGGCAGATCTGCACATTTTAATTCCTCATGAGCTTGGATTTTTCATTCTGAGCATGGGCTTTCTGCTTAGTGACCCCAACTTAAGAACACCACTGGTTTGCAATAACCTCTATGCTCCTTGTTCTGGTTGCCGGCAGATGTACCACCACCTTCTCATGATTTTCCAAGCTCACTGCTGTATCTGTGAGAAAAGCACACAGATTAACCCAAAACAAAAGAATACTTCACTGTAATCTATCCCCACAACAATGTGGCATACCTGGTACCAGATAAAGATTTTGATTAATTAACTTCAATTTTAAACTGGTCCTTTGATTTAAAAAGTGTATGGATACTTTAAGGTCTTCCCTTATTTGCTACAAAACATTTATTTGATCAGGGACCCACAGGAATAATTTAAATCACTTATAAAGACAACTGTTATTGGTTGGTTGATTGTGTTGTTAAAGATATACAGGTGATGGGCATTGTCTGATTAAAAACTGAGAGCACATATAAAGAGAGTCAGCTAAGGCATTGGGTGAGTTGTGAGGAGGTAGAGATCTGTGATACTCTTTCGAGTTATCAACAGTCACAGATTGCAACTCTTTTGAGTACAATCACAGTTCTTGGTTTCCAGGAGTGGGACATGAACCCACAACCCTCTGATTCAAAGGCGAGGGTGCTATGAACTGAGCCACAGCTGACACACTGCATCCTGTGAATAAACCTATTAACAAGGAAAAGATCTATGTCTGGTTTTGCATTTTGTTATCTGGCTTAGCTCCATTTACCAAAGTAGCAAAAAAAATGGTTGCCTAAAGGTGAAGATTGGAAATTAAGATTTTTTTCTTCAAACAGAAGGTTGTAATCTGAGTTATTTTTGAGAAGAATGGCTGAAACCAAGCATAAACTGTGAGGGTATGATTTCCTGCCTATATTCTCTGAATCTGGACCTTCTGGCCAATGGAAAATGAAGTAGATATATGGACATGAGTTATGTCCTTACCAAAGAGAAAACAAGGTATGACCTTGGCACTGTTGCTTCCTAACAAAAGCAGGATCAGAGCAATATCCAGGCTTGTGCTGATAAGTGGCACGTAGCATTCATGTCACACAAGTGCCAGGCAATAACCATCTCCAACAAGAGAGAATTGAACCATCTCCCATTGACGTTCAATGGCATTATTATCACTGAATCCCCCACTATCAACATCCTGGGGGGGTTACCATTGACTGAAAACTGAACTGGACCAGCTACATAAAAACTGTGGCTACAAGAACAGGTCAGAGGCTAGGAATTGTGGCGAGTAACTCACTTCCTGACTCTCCAAAGCCTGTTCACCATCTACAAGGCTCAAGTCAAGAGTGGGATGGAATACTCTCCACTTGCCTGGTTGAGTGCAGCTCCAACATCTTTTACAAAGCTCGTCACCATCCAGGACATAGCAGCCCGCTTGATTGGCACCCCATCCACCAACTTAAACATTCACTCCCTCCACCACCGATGCTTAGTGACTGCAGTGTATACCATCTACAAGATGCACTGCAGCAACTCACCAAGGCTCCATCGACAGCATCTTCTGAACCCCTGAACTTCTCCACCTGGAAGGACAACGGCAGCAGATGCATGGGAACACCACCATCTGCAAGTTCCCCTTCAAGCAACATACCATCCTGACTTAGAACTATATCGCTGTTCCTTCACTGTTGCTGGTCAAAATCCTGCAACTCCCTTCCTAATAGCACTCTGGGGTTTCCTACAACATGTGGACTGCAGCACAGGTTCAAGAAGACAGCTCACCATGACCTTCACACAGGCAATTCAGGATGGGCAATAAATGCTGGTCTAGCCAGTGATGCCCACATCCCATGAAAGAAAAAAAGGTGCAAAGTACTTTTGGAGCTAGAGACTCATCAGTTGGACACTGAAGTAGGTTTAAATAATCTATTAAAATTTATGTATAAAATTTATAAGAAAGATGATCTATTAAATGCATAGAGGCACGTTTAGACTTTGATAAATTTAGAAAGATAGGTGGTTATTCTATTGAGGAATGTATTATGGAATTTTACAGGCTATACACAATATTGCAGAATTTCTATTTGAAAATTTCTTGTTCAGTGCTCACTTTCAAATTGTCAGACTTGCTAAGGTGGTGCACATGGATAGGCTCCTTGTCTTAACTGGAATTAGATTCTTAGAAAGACACACTCTTTTGGAACAGATATCTAAGGCTTTAAAAAAAAATCCTGGCAAAGCAGTAATTTCCAGGGCCCTCATGGCACAAGTGAGACATTCGACGGTATCATAAGATATGGAGGATTCAATGTACATGGCATTTTGAAACATTTCAGATATGCAGGGCAGGCGTCAATGCAACAGAGGAATCACAGACAAAAGAAATGAGGATTAAGATCTTTCTGGTAGATCTGGCAGACAACAGGAATGGAGTATTGATAACAGAAGAGTGAATGCCAGGAATTCCCAGGGAATTAGTAACAGGTGTTTTAGATATGGTTTGAAATATCATTGTGGCAAATTGTCCGAAATGGAAAAATGGAGTTCTCAAGGCAGCGCACCACATGGAAGGTTCGGAAGGGGAAGATGATATTGATCAGACTGATGGAATTGTACTGGTCACAAGCTTCAGGCTGGTAATGAGTGTACTGTTGTGGATTAATTACACTGTTTTGGACAGTGGTTGCACATCCACAGTATGTGGAATAGATTGGTTGAAATGTTATTTGGACTCACTTTGTAAAGTCAAGGGATATGAAAGTTCTACATGCTTCAGGTTCAGGAATGACAACATGTTAACATCACTGAAAAGGGTGGTGATTCCATGTAGAAAAGCCAGGGTAAGCCCCTTTATTAGAAAACAATTATCTTTGAACAGTCCGCAGATTTGCAATTTACCCAATTAGGATATTATTGCATTCCTTTAACAAAACCTAGGATCTTTAATCAGAATGTTAAAGAAGTGCTAATTGCATCATGTGATAGGAATTTGAGGAAAAAAAGCAAATTGCTTTAAAGTTACACCAACAATTTGCTCATCCATCTTGTCACAGGTTAAAAATCCTACTAAAGGATGCAGGGGTAGTTGATGATGAATACACAAAGCTTATTGAGGAGATTAGTGCAAAATGTGAAAAATGCAAAAATTATCAGGGGACACCATCACGGTCTATTGTAAGTCTCCCATTAACACGAGACTTTAATGAAGTAGCAGCTATGGATTTAAAGGTGTGGGACAAGGACAGAAACATTTTATTTCCATTTCATAGACATGGAAATATGATTCAATCTGTCTACAATAATACACGGTAAAGACAAAAGAGTGATTGTAGATAAAATCATAGAAAAATGGATCAGGACCAGACTGGGGGCAATGGCTAAATTCCTAACTAAGGAGGGGGGAGGGGGCGAAATTTGTTAATGACTAATTTAGAGATGTGTGAAAATATGAACATTTGAGTGATGAACACTGCAACTGAAAGTCCTTTCAGTAATGGGCTTTGTGAAAGAAATCACATGGTGATTGACAAGATACTCCCATAAGATCTTAGCTGATCAACCAAATTGTAAACTAACATCTACCCTAGCATAGGCAATCCATGTGAAGAATTTTCCTCAAATGGCTTGGGGCTATAGTCAGTATCAGTTGGTCTTTGGGAGATATCCAAAAATACCTTCAGTGGTGTGTGATCATGCCACAGCCATGGAAGGGACTACAATGAATTCCACCTTTTCTGTGCACTTGAATGCCCTACACATAGGGAGAAGGGAGTCCATCAAGGCAGAGGTTTCAGAGAAAATTTGGTGAGCTTTGCGGCATCATAAGACCGTCAGAGATAGACTTTAATCCTGGGGATTCTCCCTCTCTGGGAGAAGGTCAAAAAGAGTGGAAAGGTTCAGGTAAAGTGATAGGGTGTGATGGGAAGATAGTGGTTCTCCAATGTAGTAGTCAAACTATTAAGGTACATTCATCTAGGTTAATCTGGATTGATTATAAACTTGCACACTCTGAGCAATTAGTAAAGGTGATGAGGCACCCTGAACCTCACATATTTGTATGTTTGACAATTATGAGGAGCAGAATATGGTAGATAAGGGGCTGGATGACAATAGGCAAAGTGATAACAATGTACAGGATAGGGCTATTTTTCCCAAAAGATAACAGCCGAAAGTCGATACTAGGGTAACATGTGTACCAGAAGGGTCCAGTGAATGGAGGGATGCCACCATTGTAGGAGAACAGGGAACGCCATTGGCAAATTCAAACACTGGCTAATGTTCAATATGATGGACAAGAGGGAAGATCTATGGACCAACAAAATGAGGTGAAACATTGGAAAGCTAGAAAACACAGTACAAGTTCCCATAGCAGATCTGGAAGTAACATGAGGCCCTAGGAAATGATCACGTACCTGCAACAGAACCTCTGATTGTGGGAGGGAGAGATCACATAGCTGTGGTCCAAAACAAGATAGGAGGGCAAGGCCAGGCCTCAGTTTGACTAGAACAACTACTGTAGAATAAAAGAGGAATGTCACTAGAAGTAAAAGCCCTTATAATCGGAAAGTTTTGGTGGCTATAAACAAATTAGAAGATAAATTGATGACAGGTAAAACAAAAAGAGTTGGATAGTTGGAAAGAATTTGAGGTCTCTCTGAAGTGCCCAATAGGGGAGAGCCAGCCTTATCAAACAGGTGGATATATATGGAAAAAGTACACCCTGATGAGATGTATAAGGCTAAAGAGGGACTAGTGGCTGGAGGTTTCAGAGAGAGACTTGGTGATCAAGATGGTAGAGTGGACTCCCTCACTGCAGGAAGAACGATCTTGAAGATTTTCTTAGCTCTTTTAGCCACATATTGGTGGGAATGTAAGTCGATTGATATAAACACTACATCTTTGTGGGGTGAAAAGTTTCAAAGAGAAGTGATTCTGAAACTGCCGAAAAAGTGAATGATATAGAAGGGAAGCTGTGGCAGCTAAATGTGTTTATGGATTAAATAATGCATCGAGGGTATGGTATTTCCCAGTTAGGTCTGTCTTGCTGAAAGTAGGCTGTATTCAGCTAAAAGAAGACCCAGCAATGTTCTATTGGCATCACAAAGAGAAACTCACAGGCATCTTTACGATGCATGTCGATGATTTTCTATGGGGTGGGGGTGGGTTCTGCAGAATTTGAGCAATTTATTATAGGTGAGATAAAAGAGGAATTTAAGATTAGAAGTCAGGCTTCAGAGGTCTTTAAATATATAGGGTTAGATATTGATCAGAATAGGTCCAGAGAATGTCTAGAAATTATTAATCATATCATGAAAAATCGGGCCAGGTCCTCATAAAAAGGTGATATTGCATCCAAAGAAGAACAGAACAGTTAAGAAGATTAATTGGACATTTAAACTGGCAATGCAGTCAGACAAGACCCAATGCCAGTAATGAAGTATTGGAACTTAGTACTATGATGAAACACACTACAGTTGAGAAGGTTCTGAGAGCAAATAAAACATTAAAGAAATTAAATTCGGTGAAAAACACACTCGAGTTTCTATCCTTGGGTGATTTGAAAGATAGGAAGTCAATTGTTTTCAGTGAAGTTTCCTATGTCTATCTTCCGGATGGTATTCGACTACAGCTCGGTTTATAATATTCTTGATGGGTGAAAATGGAAAATGTTGTCCCTTGGCCTTGGAAGCCAAGAAAATAAAAAGCATGGTTAAAAGTACCCTAGCTGTAGAAACACGGGCGCTAATGGAAGCTAGATATGGGATTGTACCTCTCTAACATTCTAAAGGAAATCCTATACAAAGGGTATTCTGAAAAAGTTTGCCCATTGAATGCTATGTGGATGACCATTCTGTCTGGGGTAATGTTCATTCAGCAAAGAATTTCATTGAGAAAAGGTTGAAGATTGATGTTAAATTTTGGGAGAGAAAAGAGGTTTCTAAAATAAAATGGGTAGATACAGATACAATTATCAGACTGTTTTACAAAGAGGAATGCTCGCTCCATGAAATTGTTAGGAGTCCTAGAAGAGGGATGTCTTGTCTTATGATGAGTTGTAAGAAATATGGAAAACCAAATTTTTTCTTTGACTGTATTGTAATTAGTTAAATATGTTATAAAGTTTTTGTTTAAAGAAAGAAAGGGGAATTTGTTAATGGTTAGTTGATTATGTTAAAGATACAAAGGTGATGGGCATTGTTTAAGGACTGAGAGCACATATAAAGAGAGTCAGCTGGGACACTGGACCAGTAGCTAGGCGGCTGAGACCTGTGATGTTGCATCCTGTGAATAATCCTACTAACAAACAAAAAAATCCGCATCTTGTTTCACACTTCATCTGGCTTGGATCCATTTAACATAGGCATCTTGTCTCTATCAATAAACTCAGGGAGAAGTTACCCATTGTTTAGTGTTTTCACACTTCCACCTCTGACCTCGAAGTAAACATGTGGTAGAATTTTCCACTCGGCATGCGGGTGTGCGCCCGACACGCTGGAGTGTGAAATAGTGCGTGATGACGTCTGGCGAGCGTCCCCACGTTATCGCACACTTGCGTGATGTTTCGGTCGGCGGGCACGTGCAAGAGTCGGAGGTACACCTGCTGACAATTAAGAGGCCTATTAAGGCCATTAAAGTAGCAACTGATGGCGATTTTTCACTGCCCGTCCAATATTACGGTTGGAAGGTGGGCGAATCGGCCAGGTGGCCTTTGCCTTTCTGAGGAAACCTCATCCAAGGGCAGGATGAGGTTTCCATGATTAATTCAAAAAAAGATTACAATGTTTTGAAACAATTTCCATCGTCCATATGTTGAGGTGTCTTGGTCTGACGCGTGGACATTTTTCCTGATTTTACATTCTGTTTTGATTGATTTTAAATTCATCAGCTCCCTGAGGCAGCTCTCTGCCTTCAGGGAGCTTTCCTTCCGCGCTCCCCCGTGCCCGCGCTGACTTCAGCGCTCGCCCTCCTCCCGCCCCACTCTGGCAGCACTGAGCCTTTCAGTGTGCCTTTCACGCTGGCTGGTTGTTAATTGGTTGGCCAGAGTGAAATCACGGTCAGGGCTGATCGCGGTCCCCTTCCCCAGCCGCTCCCGGGCTCACCGATCCAAAAACCCTACCCATGGACTATCCTTTGAATGGTAATTATCTTAGGGATGTTTACCTGTTTTTCAAATCCAGGGTTTTCCATTTACCTTACATTTAATAAGAACATAAGAAATAGGAGCAGGAGTAGGCAATTTAGCCCCTCGAGCCTGCCCTGCCATTCAATACGATCATGGCTGATCTCATTTCGGCCTCAACTCCAATTTCCCGCCCTCTCCCAATAGCCTTTCAACCCATTACTAATTAAAAATCTGTCTATCTCCTCCTTAAATTTATTCAGCATCCCGGCACCCACTGCACTCTGAGGTAGTGAATTCCACAGATTCACAACCCTTTGAGAAAAGTAATTCCTCCTCATCTCTGATTTAAATCTACCACCCCTTAGCCTAAAACAAAGAATGCCCCACAAGGGGAAACATCGGCTCCACGTCTACTTTGTCTATCCCCTTTAGCATCTTATATACCTCAATTAGACCTCATCTCATCCTTCTAAGCTCTAGTGAGCATAGGCCTAAACTGCTCAATCTCTCCTCATAAGACAAGCCCCGCGTCTCTGGAATCAATCTAGTGAACCTCCTCTGAACCGCCTCCAATGCAACTACATCCTTCCTCAAGTAAGGGGACCAAAACTGTGCACAGTACTCCAGGTGCGGTCTCATCAATGCCTTGTACAACGCTTCCCTATTTTTATACTCTATTGCTTTAGCAATAAATGCCAAAATTCCATTTGCCTTCCTTATTACCTGTTGTAGCTGCATACTAGCTTTCAGCAATTCATGCATGAGGACACCCAGATCCCTCTGCACTGAAACATTCTGAAGTTTCTCTCCATTTAAATAATAAGTCGCCTTTTTATTCTTCTGACCAAAATGGATAACTTCACACTTATCCACGTTAAACTCCATCTGCCTAATTTTGGCCTATTCACCTAACCTGTCCATAGCCATTTGCAAATTTCTTATTTCTTCATTGCAGCTTACTTTCCCAACTATTTTGGTGTCATCTGCAAATTTAACTATAGTACCTTCTATCCCTGAATCCAAGTCATTAATACAGATTGTAAATAGTTGAGACCCAAGGACTGAACCCTTTGGCACCCCAATAGTTACAGCTTGCCACCCAGAAAAAGACCCTTTTATCCCGACTGTCTGCTTTCTGTTGGTTAGCCAATCCTCTATCCAGCTAATATATTACCCCTAACTCCGTGTGATCTTATCTTGTGTATTAATCTTTTGTGTGGCACCTTATCAAAGGCCTTCTGGGAGTCCAGATATACTACATCTACAGGATCCCCATTATCCACTTTGCTTGTCACATCTTCAAAGATCTCTGACAAATTAGTCAAACACAATTTACTCTTCATAAAACCATACTTTAATCCTAACTAAAAGTTATATCCCTAAAAAATACGAATCATGAAATTAGGCATTTTCATAACAAACTTTTCAGAAAGCTATTTTGAAGGAGGTAAAACTAATTGATCAAAGTGAACTATAAATTTGAGATATTTTGAAATTTTTTTTCAAGTGAGGGTTATTAGTGCAGAGAATTGAATATTTTCATTTTTGGGTACCTATTATCAATATTCAGCATTCCTAGTTGCCCAAGCAGCTGCAAAGTAATGCTGTCGCTAGCTTGTGTCGATGACTTGTCTCAGCCTTGAATGTAGCAAAGCAATGTTCATTGCATCAGCACAATACTTTCATTTCCCAGAAGCAGCTGTTCTTGCCCTCTCTCTGAATAAGATTAACAACCAATATCAAACTTTGGACAGCTTAATGCTATAGGTTCATATCCTCTGGGAACTGGAATCAAATTTCCCAAACTCATTGCACATATGGAACTTACAGTCAGCAGGGATCAGAGAGAGAGGAGAAATCTCTCTTATGACTCTGGGCTAATAGGTAATTGAGTTAACTTGCAGATACCAGGTGCAGAATCATAAAAGCTGCCAAGTAACAGTTCAAACATGTCTGTAATTATCCTCCAATTGTCAAATTCATTATATGAGTGTTACAATATTTCTCTCTCTTTTTCTTTAATTTGTTTGTGGGATTTGCACTTAACTGACAAGGCCAGTATTTATTGTTGATCCCTAACTGTCTTTGAAGAGGTGCTGGTGAGCCACCTTCTTGAACCACTGCAGTCTGTGTGTAGTTCTAGGATTTTGACCCAGCAATGATGAAGGAACATCGATATGTTTCCAAGTCAGAGTGGTGTGACTTGGAGGGGGACGTAGTGTTCTTGCCCTTGTTCTTTGAGGTGGTAGAGTTCATTGGTTTGGAAGGTGCTGTTAAAAGAGCCTTGGAGAAGTGCTGCAGTACACCATGTAGATAGTACACTCTGCAGCCACACTGTTCCAGTGGTGGAGGGATTGGATGCTTAAGGTGCTAGATAGGTTGCTGCTCAAATAGGCTGCTTTATCCTGAATGGTTTTGAGCTTCTTGAATGTCGTTGGAGTTGCAGTCATTCGGGCAAGTGGTCAGTATTCCATCACTGTCCTGACTTGTGCCTTGTAGATGGTAGAAAGGCTTTAGGGAGTCAGAATATGAGTTACTCACAGCAAAACACCCAGTCTCTGACCTGCTCTTGTAGCTATAGTATTTATGTGGCTGGTCCAGTTAAGTTTCTAGTCAATGTTGGCACCCAGCACGTTGATGGTGAGGAAGTCAGTGATGATAACGCCATTGAATATGAAGGAGAGATGGTTAGGTTCTCTTTTGTTGGAGATGGTCATTACTTGACACTTAAGTGGCAAGTAACATTTGTGCCACACCTCAGTCCAAGTCTGGATGTTGTCCAGGCCTTGTTGCCTGTGGGCACAGAATGCTTCAGCATCTGAGGAGTTGCGAATGGTACTGAAAATTGTGCAAGTATCCCCATTTCTGACCTCATGATGGTGGGAAACTGCTTCTAATCGTACCTATCCGACACCGTGTTATGGTGAGTTGACTGTATAATTGAGATACCTGAAAGGCGTGGGGTGGTACAATAACAGAGCATGTTATGTCGAACAAACAAATTTGCAATGAAATATATGTACACACTTGAATTTACAGCAATAGCATTAGCATGAAATGTAATATGCAAACAAAGTGCACTGTTAGAATTTCCTTAGTTTTATCAGTGCAATCCGGGAGAAATTGGCTGAACCAATGCAGAAGGTCAGGAAATTTTAAACGCAAGTTACAGCAATAGTAAATTTAGTTTTTGCACTCTGTAACATTAGTTCAAGCATAATTTTCCCCAAAACTGACTCTGCCCATGAAACTGGCCACAACCCCAGATTGACATAATGAATATGGCCAGTTTCAGTCAATAACAGTCTTTAAATTGTAAAGTATTAGTTTCATTTCTGACTACATACACCCACTCTAAGTTCTGCCATCCAGCCCTTGTATCATTTTGTTCCACATTAAACAGTGTAAAATGCATTTCAATGGCCCAGTAATGCAAACAGACAATGAAATTTTACATGGCGACAATAATAAATTTGTGAAGATGGTAAAAACTTTTAAAATGGTCATTTAGTGGTGATGGGAATGGTGTGCCAATGCGGTGCCTCCAAAGAGTTAAAAAAATATAGCAATCTATCAAGAAGTAACTAATCCAGCTTCCTTGGCACGCAACCCTCCATTTCTACTGCTTCAGGCCAATCTCCGTACTTATTCTTTGCTTTGTCGTTCTTCAGGACCTGTTGAAGAAAAATGCATCCTTAATGACAATACTCATGGGGCCGAATCTTCCATTCAGGGTCGGAACCCCTATTTCCGACCCTGAACAGACAAAAAAAAATACACACTTACCTTCCTCCAATATTTCAGGGCAGTCTTCCGAAGGAGAATCCTTCCAAACTGACTCGGCACTGGAAGCCTCAGTGGGAGCAGTGGAGAGAATCCGTGCAGAAACTACACCCCCTTTTTACAGCACTTACTGCCATATTTTGTAAGTAAAGAATTTAAATGTCCCAAAGATTCTTTGAAAAGCTACGGAGAGAAGGTAAGCGGGTGGAGTAGGTTGGGTGAGGGGCTAGGATGAGTAAGGTGAGGAGGCAGGGTGGTGAGGTCAGGTTAGGTTGAGGGGAGTCGGGGTGTCAGGGGGATAGTCAGAGGATCCGGAGGGGGTTTGGGGCTAGTTAGGTTGAGTCAGGGGGGGTGGGGGGGTTCAGTGAAAACGATTTGGGGGTCCATTGTATAGTTACCGAGATGTTAGACCAGGTTTTAATCTATCTAACATTCCCTGTGTAACAATTCTGGTAAATAAGTCAGAACTGTCCAAAGTCTCTGACTCTGACTCAGAGTTGGAGTTTTTAACCAAGGGGTCCTGGGGAGCAGGGGAACTGCCCATCAGGTTCAAACTTACCGAGCAATTCCCACAGAGTCATCGTGTCGGAACTTCGCACATCTTAGAGGGTATGTCCATCCAGTCTCCAACAAATGGAGACCAGAATATCTGGGCCAAAGTGTATCTTTGTTTCTTGATTGGAAGGTAGCCATTCTCAGTGACAGTTGTGATATACTGTTCTTTGTTTGGGACTGAACAAGTTTTCTCCGATTTATGGACCTTCCCAAAATGTACAACCAACAACAGGTATTTAAGTATTTCAACACTTCTAAGTGAAGAATTTACAAAATGTTCCAGTCCCACAATGAAGCTGGGGCTGTGTATCCAGTCTTTGCCTGAGTTCACACTAGTACATCCTTTTTCATTGTTATCCGTAAGGTTCTGCTGTCCTGTTCTCTGTTAAACAGACAGAAACAACTCAGCATCTGGGCAGCAATAGCATTTAAAGATGGGAAGTTGCATTGGGTCTACACTTGAGAATAGCAATGAATAGACTGGACATTGGCATGCTTGGAACATTGGTTTTCACCCTCTGCCCCATGCTTATGGTTGTCAATAGGGAATTTCATGAATGAAAAATAACAGATTGTGAATTGTCAGATAGAAATGTAAAGTGTGAACCATAATGTGCGCAAATGTGAAATTGTCCATTTTGGCAGAAAAATTAAAACAATAAGCGTATTATCTAAATGGTGAGAGATTACAGAGCTCTGAGATGCAGAGGGATCTGGTTGCCCTAGTGTATGAATCACAAAAGGCAAGGCTTGTATGTAGGTATAGCAAGTAATTAGGAAAACTAATAGAATGTTATTGTTTATTGCAAGGGGAATTTATTATAAAAGTAGGGAGGTTATGCTTCAGTCGTACAGGACACTGGTGAGGCCACATCTGGAGTACTGTGTACAGTACTGGTCTCTGTCATGAGGATATTAATGTATATAATGTTATTGGAAATTATTTTAAATTGGACTTGTAGTAGGGTCTGTGTCTGTGGGTGCGAGTGTGTGTGTGTGTTAATTGGATTAAAGCCAGCTAGTCTGGGTACTTTGATGTGTAGTAGTTTTGAGATGTTAAAACAATAAGGTAGAGGGTATATTTGTATTTTGTTGAATAAACCATTTAAAGACTGGGGGTGAAATCTTGCTCCTAGCTAGGAGACACCAAGCAATATGTTTATATTACTAATAAAATTACTAATAAAATACTATGAAAGGGGTGTTATTTTTAGAAGAAGTGGATTTCAAAGGGCCTGGTGATATGAGAATTTACACTCAAAGGGAAGGCTAGGTATATACATAAGGGTTTTGTGCAGAAGTCAGAGGCATGTAAGATCTAAGCCTGTAAACCTACCTCTGTGACTGCGAAGGAACCAAATTGAAAGAAATCTCATTTTGAATTCGTAAGATAAAATGTGCTTTGCCTGGTGTCTGTTTAAGTCTATAGGTTATTGTTGCCTTGGGGAAGATTACCTGGGAGTGATTAATTTGGGGATTTGTTTAATAGTTATTATGGTAGTAATTTGTAGATGTGTATGTGTTTAATTTCTTATTAAATTTAATAAGTTTTTAATTTAATTTATATAAAACATCTCTGGAGGCTTGGTGGTTTCATTTCTGAATTCAGAGTTGCATCTCAAACATACCAATTGAAAATATAGGTTATGACAGTTGATTAAAGTTTCCCTCTGGGATTTATAATAACTCAGCCATTACCAACTGCTGTGTCATAACAGTCGTCTTATTTAAGGATGGATATAAATGCATTAGAAGCAGTTCAGAGGAGGTATACCAGACTAATACCTGGAATGGGTGGGTTGTCTTATGAGGAAAGGTTGGACAGGTTAGGCTTGTATCCACTGAAGTTTAGAAGAGTAAGAGACAACTTGATTGAAACCTTTAAGATCCTGAGGGGTCTTGACAAGGTGGATGTGGAGAGGGTGTTTCCTCTTGTGGGACAATATAGAATAGGGGTCACTGTTTAAAAATAAGGGGTCGCCCATTTAAGAAAGAGATGAAGAGAATTTTTTTCTCTCAGAGGGTAGTGCGTCTTTGAAACTCTTTTCCTCAAAAGGCTGTGGAAGCAGAGTCTTTGAATATAAGGCAGAGATGATAGATTTTTGATAACCTCTCATCCCCTTGTTTATTGGGGGGTAGGCGGGAGGTTACAATCAGATCAGCCATGATCTTATTAAATGGCAGAGCAGGATCAAGGGGCTGAGTGGCCTACTTCTGCTCCTAATTCATATGTTTGTACGTTGACCAAACCATGAGTACATTCATCAAGATATCTGAAAACTGGACATATAGTTCATGCACATTACATCGACTGGAACTATGGGTTGCGGTTTCCTGTTCCCAATCAGGACGGGCATGTTCAGTTGCAAGATATCGTGAGATAGCCCTAGGCACGTTTCCCGCCGACGTCAAACCAGGAAGCGATTGTCCACTCCCCCCATCAATAGCGGGGCTGCGTTTCCTGCCACCAAATGTTGTGAACGTCATTAACATGTATTTGCATCTCATTATTGTGGCCATATGCCAGAATCATCCCCCCCACCATGTCAAATTTAAATGTCGCATCAGCGTGTAGGAGGATGGCAGGATTTACAATTGCTTTTAAAAGACATGCAGCTGGCAAACTGAACTTCGAGGGGAACTCGGAGGTGAGTTCACACAGCTTAGCGCAGTGCTCATGAGGAACCCTGAGAGGCATGCAAGGAATCGGTGCTGGGGATTGAGGTGGGGAGTCACAGGCAGGTGTTCACAGCGGTTTCTTCCTGGCTGGCTTTTAGTGTGGTGCTGGGGCGAGGGTCCAGTATGAGGGCGGGGGGGGGGCAAGGTAGCACGGACTGTAGGAAGGGAACCTCGGGCCAAGGGCTCCAGTGTGTGTGAAGAATGTGGAAGGTTGCACACAAACACATGACTGCAGGGGTCGGGTGGGGGTAGGGGGGAAGGAAGGGGCCATGCAAATGGAGAAATAGTTCAAAAATGCGGCCTCTGCTGCAGCTGAGCCTGGTTAGCATCAGCTCAGTTGACATGCTTGGAGTTAAGCTAGTGAAGCAATTATGCTCAATCAAGCAACACTAATTCCTGAGAGTGCCAATGATTGCTCCTCTAGTTTTAACACCTCGGGCGCAGACTTCAAAATCAACTGAGTGTTATGGAGCAGCAGAACCATTGGGTGACTGGGCAAACCTGAGGATCCCCTTGGGAGAAGTGGGAATGGAACGCTCACTGAAGCACTCCGAACCCCTAGCATTATTGTTATGTAGGCATTGAACATTCACCCTCATGGTCCAATGAAACCACGCAGCCTTAGTGTGCAGGTTAGGATAATGCTAGTGCCTGAAGAGAGAGCTCAGGATGCAGTGAAGTGGCCTAAGCTGTCGTCGCTTGGTCATGTAGTGTGGGGCAGTGCAGAAGGTACAATGAGACTCATGCCGCAACCTGGACTTTGGTGGAGCACACCATTGGGATCTTGAAAATGAGGTTCTGGTGCCTCGATGGATCTGGAGGAACATTCAGGTACACTCCCCAGAGGATGGCACGCATCATCGTGACTTGCTACGAGCTACACAACCTGGAGATGCAAAGTGGGGAGGACCTAGATGATGAGGAGGTGAAAGCTGCATGTTTCCTCCGATGAGGAGGAGGCAGAAGGGGATGAGGGTGATAAGGTCTTGGAAATGGAGGATGCAGGCGAAGAGGCCATTGCACTGGCCAGATGAGGCAGGCGTGCTTGTGAGGCCCTCATTGCCACAAGATTCCATGAGGAGGATGACAAGACGCAGGGAGGACACTCCTGAGATCTTCACATCACGTCTGGGAATGTCTGACACCTGTCTGGCTCAGGGCAGCGCACGTACACTCTGTGAAGAGGCTCATATCATGGAGACGCTGCTGAGATACAACGGGCACATGGACTTGATCCTTTGGCAGGCTTCATCACCTGTTCCCTTCAGCACCACACCTTTACCTGTCAGGAATGGTGTCAAGATTGTGGGGGGCAGCCCTGCCTCAAAGGCGCTGAGAGCACACAGAGAACATCACAGGACCCAGTGATGCTTGAGTACGAGATTCTTGCAGCAAACGCAATCTACATCAAGGTGCTGGCTTCACTGATCTGGAGAGTGACTTTGAACCGGGTCAATTACTATGGTCAGAAGGTTATACACTGCACAGAGAAGAGGCCCTGGACTGCGACACTTGCCTTCAGTTTGGGCAGGAACAAAAGTTTTACATCTGGAGGAAAAAGAGGAAATTTGAAGGAAACTGAGAAAGAACATCACATTTATGATGTAAAGGATGTAGCACGGATTCAATGCCAAAGGGGAGAAGTGTTCCCACTGCCTGCTCCTAAAAATGAGAAAATGACACAATGAGACAGAGTGGATGGAGATAATCAAACAGTATATGAAGAGGGGTGTTAAGAACGAATTTAATGAAAGAGGGAAATGGTTTAAAAGAGCAAGCTCAGAAAGGAGAAACAGATGGAAGAGGATGGTGATGGAAAAAGATAAAGGGTTAGGTGGAGGCTAAGAGGTTTAGGGTTTCAAATCTATTTGATTAAAAAGTCAGGAAATGGGCTCAGTGGAATGGAGAGATGTTAAGATAGCCTTGATATAAATTGGCTTTGGCCAACGCTGGACTGAGAATTAAATATCCCAAGTTATAACATTTTCAGGAGGCAAAGAAAATTAAAAAAACTGGGAAGAGGGATGGCATTAATACTAAAATACACTATTACAAGAATAGAAAAGAACATTTATATTAATGCCAGTACGCAGTGTTTTTCTGGTATAACTTATGATACAACTTGCATTTGCGAATTAGGAACCTAACTCCTGCTTCATGCCACACTGCAAGATTAGTTTGCCCTTTACTCAGGAAAACCAGGGGAAAAATTTTTCCCCATTGGTGGGGAAGTGCAGGAGTGGGTGTGGGCCCGATCGGGGGCGCGCTGCCATTTTACGTGGGCAGGCCACTTAAGGCCCGCCCAGCATGACGTCCGCCAGGAAACACTATGCGCTCCCTGTGCAGGCGAGGGGGATTCCCTCAGCCGAGAGTCGAGCGAAAGAGTGCATTGATCTCCCTGAGGCTAAGTGCTGCCTCAGGGAGATCGGCTCCAAATTTAAAAATGCTAAACAAATGATAGCAAGATTTCCCTGACATGTCCCCTCATGTGACACTGTCACATGAGTCGGGACATGTCCATTACTTTTACTGAAACCTTTATTAAATATTTAAAAACCCTCATGAAACCTCATCCCGCTCGTGTATGAGGTTTCATGCTTTTTCTTAAGGTTGGATGGCCAGGTCCATTCATGATGTTAATTACTTTTTAAATGGCCTCAATAGGCTGTTGACAGGTCGGCGGGCACGCAGCTGATTCGGCTACGCCCCTGATGCTGGGTGATGTCGGGAGTTCCACCCCAGGAAGATCCTCCCCCAGGTCGACATGTGGACAAATGGGCAGCCCTTAAAGCAACTATGGTAGACCACAATCAATATAGTCTTAAAATATACTTACCTGAATGTGGAGCTGGGAGCTGGGAGAAGGACCCCACATTCAAAGAATGCAGGCGACCACCTCTCTCCATCATTCTGATTGCTGCCACTCACCTCCCCTGCCCAGACATATTAAATCGCTGCTTTCCACCCACTTCCTTGCTTATCTGAAGGCCACAATGCAACACCAGCAATGGCCTGATCTCCAATCCTGTTTAGCTGGCAAGCTGTCTGTAACTTTTCACGGCTCACTAGGCTGATGGAAAAGAGGCCCACGGCCCAATATCTGGGCACCTCAGGCCATGCCGTTCAGGCACAATGTTTGTTGCCTGTGCCCTCATGGACAAAAGTGGGCGGGTTTGAATTTTCGGGCAAGAAAAGTATGCCCAAAGATGCCATAATACTTTAATTTTGCTTTGCTTAGTAAAGCTTCATAAAAATAGTTTGAAGTATTACAAGGTGGAACAGAACAAAACTGTTAAACACCACAAGTACACAGCCATCAGCACTCAAATCATGAACATACAAAAAATTTGTACATAAACTAATCAGCATTCAATCCACCTATATATAAATCAATTGTGTACAAACCATCAGCACTCAAATATTAGATCAGATTAATTAATTTGGGTTGAAATGATATTTTGTTCATACCTGTTCAAATGGACTTTTCTCCTTAATTGGTTTTCCTCCAACAAAAACCCAGTTGTCTCGAAAATTCACATTATGAATTAAAGAGCTTCCTAGCTCAGTAAAAAGTGTTCTTGCTTCATCAGTCATCCTAAAAAAGTCAGTGAAAAAATTATACTAATGATCTTTAATTTATAATAATAATTTATAATAATGTTTAATTTATATTTACTTCACGCAACCTCACTTTTTTTTAGAGAAACGCAGGCTAAACTGCAAAAGTGATAAATAAGAACTATTATGAATCAGAAGAGTCTGGATGACACTCTGAATTAACACACTGCCCTTTGACTTCTGGAGCTGTGTTTTAATACAGCTGAGGCTGAGGAGATGAAGCCCTCTGCATGGCTGCAAGGGAACTATCTAAATGAGTTTGGACAGTTGATATATTTGGTGTGAGGCACAGGATGAAGATGTGATATTCAACATTTCCACCTAGCAACAATAAAAACTTCCATTTATATAGCGCCTTTACTGCTGAAAAATTCCAAGTCACTTTCTAGAGGTGCAAGGAAAATACCAAAGCAAGTGATATTAATCGTGATGATCTTGACCAAGAGGAGGCTAAAGTATGGCCTTAAAGGGAGAAGAGTGTGGAGGGGTAAGGGAATTTCAGTCAGTGGGACCTAGACAGCTGCTGAAGGCATAACTATCAATCGTGGAGCAAAGGGAGGAGGGAGGCACAAGATGTTGAAGCCAAAGAAACAAAGTTTGGTAGTGAGGATGGAAAGAGGTTACAGAGATGTGGAGGAATGAGGCCATGAAGGAAGGAGGCCTAAACTTTTAAATTTGAAGTTTTGGGGCACTGGAAGCCAATATTGGTCAGAGAGGACAGGGGTGAGATGTGAGAGTGAGGATGGGCAGCAGAGTTTTGGGAAGGCTGACTTATGGAGGAGGGAGAATGAGAGTCCAGCCAAAAGAGCATTCGAATAGTTGAATCTGAAGCTGCCAAAGACATAAATGAAGGCTTCAGCAACAGACGGGTTGAAGTAAGGTTGAAAACAGAGGTGGGAGTGGCCGCCCTTGAGGTAGAAAAGTCATGGGATTGAAATATTAACTGAAGTTCAAATTGCATACCAAGAATACTGACAGTCTGATTGAACTTGACACAATGGCCAGGATTGGGGATGGGGTAAATGATAATGTTACTGAGGTTGTGGTACGGGCTGATATAGAATTGATCTTTCCATCAATTAGCTCATCCAAGACAAGCATTGTTGCATGTGATTTATTTACATTCTCATAAAAACCATTTGCAAATCTGCACAACATGGAATTCACATAGAAGTTATAATTTATCTCAATGACCCAAATACAAATATTGTCAACTTGCTTTGGGGTGATGTCTATGCAGACTTAAGTTAGTTATATTTTGGCATTATTTAATTTTATTCCAGGATGCTGGCATCTAGGCATCATTTACCCTTTAGAACCTGGCTCTCATATCCTAGTAGCAGGTGCATAAACATTTTTTTAATAAACTGCATTTATAAACCGCATTTTAGGGTAAGGAAATCTAATATAAACTTGGAATGCTGGCACACAGATGAGCAAGAGCCATTAAAATGCAAAGTGTGGATACTGAAACAATGGCTACCACAGACAGACCCACCCAAAATCAGCTTGGAAATACACAATGGGTGAAGTAGAACAGGCCATGATACAGCTACTGCAAAGAGATTGCAAGTGACACAGGTAATGTCAAGAAAGTTTTCAGCAGAGGAAACAGGCTGAAAAGCTGCGCTCTCTCCCTCTCTCTATTTTGGAAAAAGTGTATGTCACCCAGTTCAAGAAATTAACCATCAGAAGCCCATCAGTGAACTGAGAACTGTATATTATTTTAACTTTTTTTGTTGGGCCCTAACTTCCCTTATTTCTGATATGTCTGTGTGTGTGGTGTGCATATGTGAGTGTTTGTGTGTGTGCGTGTGGTGTGCGTGTGTGAGTGTTTGTGTGTGTGCGTGTGGTGTGCGTGCGTGAGTGTTTGTGTGTGTGCGTGTGGTGTGTGTGTGTGAATGTGAATGTGTGTGGGTGTGTGTGAGTGAGTGAGTGTGTGTGAGAGCCTGTGTGTATGTGCGTGAGTGTTTGTGTGTGTGGGTGTGTGTGTGTGTGAGTGGGTGTGTCTGTGTGTGAGTGTTTGTGTGTGTGGGTGTGTATGAGTGGGTGTGTGTGTGAGTGGGTGTGTGTGTGTGTGAGTGTTTGTGTGTGTGGGTGTGTGTGTGTGTGAGTGTGTGTGTGTGTGTGTGAGTGTGGGTGTGTGTGAGTGGGTGTGTGTGTGTGTGTGAGTGTTTGTGTGTGTGGGTGTGTGTGAGTGGGTGTGTGTGTGTGAGTGTTTGTGTATGTGGGTGTGTGTGAGTGGGTGTGTGTGTGTGAGAGTTTGTGTGTGTGGGTGTGTGAGAGTGGGTGTGTGTGTGTGTGAGTGTTTGTGTGTGTGGGTGTGTGTGAGTGGGTGTGTGTGTGTGAGTGTTTGTGTGTGTGGGTGTGTGTGAGTGGGTGTGGGTGTGTGTTGTGATGTTGCATTTTCATTATTTTTCTCAGGTTTAATGATTAATATTTGTTCTCTTTTTAACTCAAGAAAACCTTTATTGCTCACTGCATAAATAGTTAAATACATTTGGATTCAGAAAAGGCATATCCTCGTAAAAAATAAAGTTAAAACCTTTGTTGTGACCAACTGAGGAGGCTGAATAGAGAGCCAGTATACTCCTTCTCACCTGGTCTTAACAATGACCCATGATCCAATCCTGCCTTTACTTACTTTGTTGCCGGATCATCAAAAGAAGCAAGTAGAAAAAGAGTGCCAGGTTTCACCCGATTTAAGAAATTCAACAGCAGCTTAACATCTGGAAAAAAGGAAATTAGAATTCCCTTACTTTTATTAATTTAATTTTCTTATGATATGTAGATCTGTTCATTGGTTTGCATTTATAGATAATGGGCCAGAACTTCCGAGAGGTGGCAGTCACAGTTGGATTCCACTATGCTCCTTCTTCCCTATCTTAGTCGGCACTGCACATTCCTTGCCCAGCCTTCTGGCTCGGGCCTGGTGAGAAAGGTGCTCTGCAGCGGTTCCCAATGCCTTCAGTCAAGGGCAGCAGGGCTGGAGGAAAGGAAGCCATGCCCCTTTTTTTTCACAGAGCTAGCTACCATAAAGCAGATAAGTTTAAAGTTCCAGTACTTTGAGAAGCCAGGTACAAGGTAAATATGTAAAGTAAGTGGGTAGGATTTGGTGGTGGAGGTTGGGTGGTCATCGGGTGGGGGGCGCGTGGATCATCTAATCAGTGGGGCGGTTCGGGTGGTCAGTCGGAGGCGTTGTCGGGGGTGGGGGGGTAATCAGGTGGGGGTTGGGAAGGTAGTTGGGGAGTGCTGGACAAGTAGTTGGGGGTTGTAGTTGGAGGTGTGGGGGTAGTTGGGAGTCAGGAGGGTAATTAGCAGGTGGGGAGGGTAGCTGGGGGTTAGTAGGGTGATCAGAAGGGTAGTTGGGGGTGGGGGAGCTAATTAGGGGGTCCAGTGGGGGGTTGGGGGGGGTGGGGAATCAGTACTATAGTTATTCAGGAGTTAGAAGTGGTTTTAATCTTTCTAATTTTTCCTAGGTAACTATTCTGGTAAGACAGTTGGAACCATCTGAAGTCTCTGATTTAAATTGGAGCATTGGATGGTTCCCAGTGCAGGGTAATTGCCCAGTGGAAGTTTGAACTTCCTGGGCAATTTCCATGCAGCCCTTGCATGGGGACTTCATGGTGGGAACTCCACGCCAGCACAACTTTTGGGGTATCACCAAGGGCCCAGGAGAGAGGGCTGCAGATGGTGCCAAACATTGGGATCTGGGGCTGGTGGGGATGGGGGGGGAGGGGTGGGGTGTCCGGGCTCCATGTTTTAAACAGAGTTTCTCATCATCCAGTCTGAACAGCCAGAGCCGCAGACCAGCTTAAAAAATTTGGAAGTGGAGAGATCCGATCTTTTAAAATCCAGTCTGTTAGTGTCAATTTCACCAGTTGATGCATTGCTTCCGACCTTCAGGCAGCTTCGTTGTTCCAGTTTTTCTTTTGAAAAGCCTGCCAGAAAACCGAAGGTCAACAGCAGCGCAGCAAATGTCAGGAGTGTTCTTGCTTGAAAAATGGTCAGTTAAATCCCTGCAATTTTAGAGTGTGAGTGTACATGTGGTGCACGTGTGGTACATGCAGTGTGTGTGCGGGTACATGCGGTGTGTGTGCGGGGAGTTTAAAGAATGAGTGGGGGTGGTTGGTGCAGGGAGGTTGGAGGGGGAGCTGGGGAGGGAGTGGGGAGCTTGGTGGTGCAGAAGGGGCAGAGGCTTGTGGGGGAGGTGGGGAGGGGGTGGGGGGTTGTTGGGGGGAGATTGGAGGGAAGGTTAGACAGGGCATCGGGGGGAGGTTGCAGTGCGGGTTGGAGGGAGGTTAGAGGGGGTGTTGGGAGAAGATTAGAGGGGGGTTGGCGGGGAGGTTAGAGGTGGGGCTGGGGGGAAGTTGGAAGGGAAATTAGAGGAGGTTTGGGAGGGAGGTTGGAAGAGATTTTGGGGGAGCTTGGAAAGCGGGTTGGAGGGATGTGGAGGGTTGAGGGGAGGTTGGGGGGGTTGTAGGGGGCCTTGGGGAGGTTGGAGGGGGTGTTGTGTGGGAAGGTTAGCTACAGAGTTGAATTGTCTTGGAAAATGCAGTGATTTCTTTGTAGGCACTTTCCTAAGGTCAGTTAATTGTTCCGTGATTAATTATCCTTAGGGAATCAGCATTGGGCTTCCAATTTCACCATTGCTACAGTCACTCTGCCTACTGCATGCAGATGTAATGAAAGAAAAACAAAACCTACATTTATACAGCACCTTTCATGATGTCTCAAATCGCTTTACAGTAGTTAAGTACTTTTGAGCTGTCGTCACTGGTATAATGTAGGTAATGTTATCAAATGGCGGAGCAGACTCTAGGGGCCACATGGCCTACTCCTGATCCTAATACGCACATTCGTATGTCATCTGGGATGAATGAAATGAACTGGGCTAGATGGCTGGCGAACAGAGGGTGGAATGATGGCTGGAGTTCTGTTTATTTCGCTGCTGATGAAAGTTTACTGTGAGCAGGCTTTGTGGGTGATATTGCCAGGACAGGAGTGTGTAATGGGCTCATAGTAAATCAGAAACCTGTTTTACACTGCACATGATTCTCATGAGTCTTTTCCATTGACTTCAATCTTGTCCTTTTGTTTACTTACCTATTATCCCACTCTATCTTGTTGCTTTTATGAGTTTTTGGAGGTATTGAAAGGATGTGATAAAGTTGTGTTGCATAGTAGGTATTGAAAATATATTGTAGCATGAGGCAGCAATCAGCAGAGTGTTCAGACTTGCTGATCAAGAAAACACAGATACAATTGTGAACCATTCAGTCTCTGTCCTCTGGCCTCTGTTGTGTTGCACAGACACACCTGAGAGCTCCAAAGTTTCTCACTGAGAGTGAAGACCTATGTTGTTCAATCATTCCACCTTGTTGCTCAGGAGTCATTTGATCTTTCTACTCTGTAGGATTACTGATAAAATAGAACCCTATTACACCCCTTCTGTGAAATAATTATATTGAACAATATCATGCACCCAGGCAGGAGAAAGTCTTCTACTTCTACAGAATGGAAAAGATCTTGTGCAGTTTAGTTGCAAGTATTGAATCTTTCCCCCTAATATGAATTGACTGCCACTGTGTCCATAGGGTGCAATGTGCAGGACATGTTAATGAGGGCTGAGGCAATCACCAAAATTAGTTTTTATCATCTGCACAGTGTTACAAATAAGTGCTGGGATATTTTCCTGTCAACTGAACAATATTGCACAATACTGTTAAAATAAAAGTTGTACTCTCTAGTTCATTTAATAGTTGCAGTGGGATCACCTATAGGGTGCACACAAATTAACACTGCATTATATTTTTGCTGCTCTTAATATTAAAGAGCCATGCTGCATATATAAATATCAGACGGTATTTGTAACCAGATTCCAACAATGGCCCTAGTTATCAGTTTACTAGGGAACTACAGGCCAGTCAGTCCAACCTCAGTGGTGGGGAAACTGTTGGAAGAAGCTCTGAGGGACAGAATTAATCTACACTTGGAGAGGCAGGGATTAATCAAGGACAGTCAGCATGGTTTTGTTAAGGGGAGGTCATGTCTGACCAATTTGATTGAATTTTTCGAAGAGGTGACCAGGCGTGTAGATGTGGGCAATGCATTTGACGTAGTCTACTTGGACTTCAGCATGGCTTTTGATAAGGTCCTGCATGGGAGACTGATAATGAAGGTAAGAGCCCATGGGATCCAAGGCAATTTGGCAAATTGGATCCAGATTGGCTGAGCGGCAGGAAGCAGAGGTCAAGGGGTGTTTTTGTGACTGGATGCCTGTGTCCAGTGGGGTTCCCCTTGCTGTTTGTGGTATATATAAACGATTTAGACTTGAATGTAGGAGGGTTGATCAATAAGTTCGCGGATGACACGAAAATTGGTGGGGTGGTAAATAGTGAGGAGGATAGCCTTAGATTACAGGAGGATATAGACGGGCTGGTCAGATGGGCTGATCTGTGGCAAATGGAATTTAACGCGGATAAGCGTGAGGTGATGCACTTGGGCAGGACAAACAAGGCACGGGAATGCACGATGAATGGTAGGACCCTGGGAAGTACCGAGGATCAGAGGGACCTTGGTGTGCATGTCCACCGGCCCCTTAAGGTAGCAGGACAGGCAGATAAGGTGGTTAAGAAGGCATATGGGATACTTGCCTTTATTAGCTGAGGCATAGAATATAAGATCAGGGAGGTTATGCTGGAACTGTATAAAACGCTGGTTAGGCCACAGCTAGAGTATTGCATGCAGTTCTGGAATCCGCATTATAGGAAGGATGTGATTACACTAGAGAGAGTGAAGAGGAGATTTACCAGGATGTTGCCTGGGCTGGAGAGTTTTAGTTATGAGGAGAGATTGGATAGACTGGGGTTATTTTCTCTGGGACAGAGGAGATTGAGGGGGATAGGACTGAGATGTATAACATTATGAGGGGCATAGATAGGGTAGACAGGAAGGAACTTTTCTTCTTGGTGGAGGGATCAATAACCAGGGGGCATAGATTTAAGGTCAGGGGCAGGAGGTTTAGAGGGGATGTGAGGAAGAATTTTTTCACCCAGAGGGTGGTGAGAATCTGGAACTCACTGTCCGAAAGGGTGGTAGAGGCAGAAACCCTCATAACATTTAAGAAGTATTTGGATGTGCACTTGCGATGCCATGGCATACAAGGCTATGGGCCTAGTGCTGGAAAATGGGATTAGAATAATTAGGTACTTGTTTGACCGGTGCAGGCTTGATGGGCCCAAGGGCCTTTTTCTGTGCTGTAGACCTCAATGACTCTATGACCTTTCTGTGATTGTTTGGTGAATTGTTTGGTGAATGTTGAAAGGGAAAAAATATCATGCAAGATTGAGGGGGTTGGCGGGGGTTGAGGGGTGGGGGGGGGGGTTAAATTGGGGGGTGGGGAGGAATAAGGGACCCAGAACAGAAGAAATCGATTTCTCCCCCTGGCCATGCATACCACCCCAATATGACTCTCGTGAGGTTAGAAGTTATGCGCCATTAATTGATATTGAAACTATTATCTTCTGTTTGTGCTTATATTGAATCTACCTCACTCCCCTCCCTCTCCCCCACAGCATCTAGCAATGGTGAAAGGTGATAGATTGGGTGGATTACATTTCCATTTGTGCAGGATTTGAAAACAATTGAGTTAAATCAAAGCAAATACAGTTAAATTTTAAAAAATCTTACCTCCACTCCACATGTCAAAAAAGTCAGTTGCTAATAGTTGGCCAGTCGAAGCTGTAGAATAAAGAATAACATTACATATTACAAATAATTACTTGGCAATATGAAGCTATAGGAGTATTTACACATTACATGTTCTTGGACAATTTACTCACCATTAACTAGAGCAATGTTTAACCCTCTTCCGATGTTATTCCTTATACCACTCATGAGTCTATAGGAAGGGGAAAAAAGGGATATCTCAAACAGCAAGTCATTATTTTACCAGGATTTTGAACTTGTGATTAGTGCAGTGTCTATGTGATAGTCTTTGACAGTGTAACGGACACTTTAAAACAGGCTTGTCCAACCGGCAGACCATGGACCATGTGCCGCTTTTGAAGCCAATTTTCAAAATGCTGGTCAAACTATTGAGCCTATCAGCAGCAAATGTGGGAGAGAAACAGTCTCTGATTGGAGGAGCAGTGAACACCAGCGGCGGTGAGCGTGCTGGAAAGAGTTTTTCTTTCGGGTGAGGTGGTGGCCGAACCAAAGCGCTGGGGCCCGGAGAGTGAGAACACAAGCTCTGGAGACTGGGGAGCGGGAACACGAATGCCGGGTCCCGGGTATGGGGAACAGAAGCACTGGGGCCTGGGGAGCGGGAACATGAAGGCCGGGTCCCAGGGAGTGGGGAAAGGAGTTGGCGGAGCCTGGGGAGCAGGAACGCGAGTGCCTGAACCCAGCAGCAGGGAACCAGTGTGCCGGGGCCCGGCAGCGGGATGTTAGGAAGAGCATGGGGAGCACATATAAAATAAAGGGTACAACTCTAAAGCGGGTGGTGCAGCAGAGGGATCTGGGTGCATATGTGCATAAATCATTGAAGACGGCAGTACAGGTTGAGAGAGCAGTTAATAAAGCATACAGCATCCTGGGCTTTATTAATAGGGGCAAAGAGGACAAGAGCAGGGAGGTAATGGTGAATTTGTATAAGTCACTAGTTCAACCTCAGCTGCTGTATTGTGTCCAGTTCTGGGCATCGCACTTTAGGAAGGATGTGAAGGCTTTAGAGAAGGTGCAGAAAAGATTCACGAGAATGGATCCAGGGTGAGGAATTTCAATTATGAAGATAGATTGAAGAAGTTAAGACTGTTTTCCTTGGAGAAAAGAAGGCTGAGAGGAGGTTTGATATTCAAAGTCATATTGATAGTCAAAATCATGAGGGTTCTGGACAAATTAAATAGGGAGAAACTGTTCCCACTCGTGAAAGGATCGAGAATGAGAGAGCACAGATTTAAAGTAATTAGCAAAAGAAGCAAAAGTGATATGAGGAGAAACTTTTTTACGCAGTGAATAGTTAAGGTTTGGAATACACTGCATGAGAGTGTGGTGGAGGCAGGTTCAATTGAAGGAAATTAGACTCTTATCTGAAAAGATGAAATATGTAGGGTTACGAGGAGGAGGCGGGGAAATGGCACTAGGGTAGTTGCTCATTCGGAGAGCTGTTGTGGACACGATGGGAAAAATAGCCTCCTTCTGCATTGTAACAATTCTGTGATTCCGTGATTTTCCAAATTCTTGGGAATACAAGCCTCTTGGAGAAATATCTCTTTGTAATTTAAACCTTGGAGTCCTGGTATCAATCAGGTAAATCTACGTTACACTCCTTCTTAAGGCAATATATTCTTCCTAAGGTGTGCTGCCTAGGGCTGGTACTAGGTACCAGGATCTAACTAGGACTTTGTTTGGCTGAAGCACAGTTTCTATCTCATTGTATTCTAGCCCTCTAGTTCCATTAGCCTTTTTGTTCACTTTCTGTACCTGTTCATGACATTTGGGAAATACTCTGATCTATCCTTTTTCGGTCTAAGTTCAAACCCCTCACACATGTCTCTCTATCCATCTTTAAGCCACTCCCTAAAACGTACCTGGTGACTAATGCTTTTGGTCATCTGCTCTTACGTGGCTTGGCGTAAAATTTTGTTCGATAACACTCATGTGAAGCTCCATGAGGTGCCTTACTACATGAATGGCACTATATAAATGGAAGTCATAATTGTTATTGTTGTTTTAGGGCCATCCATGCGCTGCTGGTGCCAGATTGGCAGAGCTTCTGCTAATGTCACTCCAAAAGGAATGGATGGGTGTGGCACAGGTGGACTTATTCTGTGATCAACCTTCTCTCCTCCAGATAAACATCTCATTCACTTGTCTCCTTCACAAGATGGGTTGACATGAGGTGGGAAACGCAGTATGCTGCCAGTGCTAGGGACCAGCCAGCACCCTCATAGATGCTAAGGCACTATAAATGTACTGATTTCTGAATTAAGTGCAATGCTCATTTCTATCCAAACATGACAAATTTCTAATCTTTTCTAAGATTTCAAAGCAAAGTACTGGGTAAGCACAAAAATAAATAATTGAAAGCCAAAGATTAGATTTAGAAATAGAAATAGAAACTACTAGAAAAACTCAGCAGTTCTGACAGCATCTGTGGAGAGAGAAACAGAGTTACCGATTCGAGTCCGTATTACCCTTTTTCACAGCAAATCCAAATATCCGAATAAGGGGCCCGACACCTGTTTGAAGACTGGGTGACCACTTAGCAAAACGCTTCCATTCAGTTGGAAAGCACGGCCCTGGGCTTCTTAGATTTAGAATAACCTTCAACAAAAGAAACCTTATGGAATGTTTATAATTCAAAGAATGTTTACGATCCAGTTGCAGCAGTTATATCTTGGTTACTCACACTTTATCATTGAAACAAATGTTGGGTCCGACAACACTAGCTGCCCCACTTCTGATTCTAAATGAAAAATGGTTTTCAGGACAGTGTATTTCCATTCCACACAGGGGCTTCTTAACTCCTCGTTCTGCAACTGTAAAAAGCAAAACATTTATAATATGCTCCTTCTAACTCAAAAATGCTATGGCCTAGAAATTGGTTGATGTCATTCCTGCTTTCCAGGTGTAAAATGGGTGTCAAAGCATCCAATGTGGCAGGTGGAAAGCGTGCACATGTACTGCTGCCTGACATATCGAACTGCTGCCTGACATATTGATAAAGGCAGAAAAGGAAGCATCCAGGGACAGTGCTGAAACAAGCAGTAGGCACTTCACATATCCAAATAAGGGACCCAACACCTGTTTGAAGACTGAGTGACCACTTAGCAAAACACCTCCTCTCAGTTGGAAAGCATGACCCTGAGCTTCTGGTAAAGCCCCAAACACTCCTTCCAGATGAAACAGCATTTTGGGTGTACTTCTTTCAGTTTAGTATACTGTAACTGCTGTTCACAGTGTGGGTCTCATCTACATTGGGGAGACCAAACATGGATGGGGTGACCACTTTTGTGGTCAATCATTCTGACCGGGTTCACAGCTGACAAAAAGTCATATGCCACAGCAGCTCACAATATTTTACGTAAAAGTGCGCATGCATGATTAGTTCAGCTACACAGAAGTCCCTTTGTCAAGCTTCTTGGCTGGTTGACTGAAGAATAGGGAACAAAGTGAGTACAGGTGAGGTAAGAGTGAATAGGGAAAACAACAGTGCATCTCTGTAACCAATCAGATTGAAGGATTATAAAATTAACAATGTGAGAACTGAGAAGGAAGTGTGGGTTAGTATGGATACATTTATGTCAAATCAGATACAGGGTAAAAGAAATAATGAAATGAAAATAAGTTTGAATTGAGAGAGAGAAATGAGAAACAGAAAGGAAAAGTAAAAAAAAAAACATTTTTAGTATCTCAAATGACAATTAAAAACTGACAAAATGAGACTCTGCACTTGTAATAGTTAAATTTTTGATGCCAGAGAGGATGATTGGCCGTATTATAATGATCATGTTGTTAAAAAGATAATTAGACTGAAATGGATAAGATTTAATTTTCTGTGGTGTATTTAGTTTGGATGCACTGAGCAAAAATAAGGGGCTGAATTTTCATCCCCATATGTGGGCCGGTGGGCACCATCGTGCCCCCAGGCCTTTTCCTGGAAGCATGATGGGGGTTGGAAGTAGTGGGTAGCCAATTAAGGGAAATTAAAAGCTTGTTGTTAGAAACTGGCTGAAATTTTACAGTCAGTCTGAGGGCCCAGAGAGGTGTCAGGGACCAGGTCTGCTTCTTGGAGGCAGCCTTTAGCTGCCAACCATGGGGCCACTGCTTCAAGCAGGCTTTGAGGCCCTCGACCTGCCTGGCTACAGCTGCAGTCATAGACTATCCTGCAGAGGGATTCCCCTCCACAATGGTGGCCTGGATGTTGAATCCATTTTTAAATTTAAAAGTGTAAAAAGTTGAAAGAGAGGTCACCTTAAAATGGAGGCACTCTATTTCTTTCTCACCTGAAATGTAAGCTGCTACTCTTTCTAAGCTGTAGGGTTTCTTATTGGCCCCACCAGCTTTGAGAGCCCATCCGCCATCCTTAATTGGATGCAGAGCCCACTCTGACCATTAACTGGCCAATTCAGTGACTGTTTCCATGAAATGTGGGGTCATGGCCCCATTTGACTCCAATGTCAGGGTCCCGACCCAAAACCCAAAATCCTGCCCAACCAACATCACACCATTCAATGCATTTCAATGATGAGTCAGTGAGATGTCACCTTCACAAAACTAAGGTTGGAATGGTGCATCTCAGATAGCAAACTTTGGCTTTCCACTTTCAACTATGCATCTACTGATGCCTGAAGTTGCTGTAGCATTTGTGAAAAACAGAGAGCACAATTTACCTCACCATTATTTTGTCAGTGTATAGATATGAAGAGTACTGGTTTAATTGAAACTTCCAGGAATTTGTATGTCAAGGTCTTAGGGCAGCATAAAAAGACTAAGAAACATAGTTAAGATCCTCTTTAAACAAAAAGAAAAACTATGAAATTTATAATTAAGAAAGGGAAATGATATAAAACTGAATGGAGGTGATTTTTCATTCTTGCTGAAAAGAGAGACATGATGCTGAAGCTTTTCATCTTGCATTCATCAGGACAAACACAAGAATGCCAAATTTCAAATGATCACAACAATTTATACCACACAAGAAAAGGATGCTGATTAGTTGGCAACGATTGTCGTAATCGTTTGAAATTTGCCTTTCTTCTCTTTGTCCTGATGAGTGTAAGACGAAAAGCTTCAGCAACATGTCTCTTCTTGCAACAATATTCAAGTTCTGTACTGCTAAGTGACTGATCTTTCATTTTTGCTGCTGGGTGGAAAGTGAGCAGTAGCAGATTGCCTGTTTTACATGCCATCTGAGTTTTGGCTTCAAAGAATAAATAAATCAGAACATGTGGGTATAACTGGATTTAATTCCATGATCTTACTGGCAACATCAGAAGTTTTAGTAAAACTGGGCTGAAACTCTTTAAAACATAAATATTTCTTGTTCCAGTTAGCAGGCAATTCGTAACTGCAATTGTTCCTCAATGCCCAAAGCACCGGACAAAGCCAGAGATTATTTTCTCTCAGTCAAGCACCCAGCTGTTGACTTGTCAGGAGTGAAACTAAATATTGGAGCAGGTTGTCCTCTGAGCAGACATGCTTAGTTTTATTACTCAGTCGTGCTGAAATAGTTGGGAGTTCAATTTGAACCCAGGACTCTTTACTTTGGCATTCCTTGGGTAAATGAAAACCAAAGCAACCGATCACAGTTCTGACCAAGATGCAAACTAAAGCGTTAACACAGCTCTCTCTTTCAGGTGCTGACTGAATCACTGTGTAATTTTTTGATCTCATTTCAGATTTTACCTGAATTGATTTTTTGTCAAAATTCTTAAACCATTGTCCAGGTTTATACTTCAATTTTCAGCCTTGATCAAATCTAACAGTTGCTCTCACTGACAGAATGAAGTAAATATTTCCAATAGAATATGTTACCTCTGCTTTTCATCTATTAGTATTATAAATATTGAACCCAGTGTCCATACCTTTGATATTTTTCACATCATTCAGCTTTTCTTTAGAATCCACGAGTTTACTTGCCAAAAACAATGTGAGACCACTGACGAGCAGCACCACTACACCACGTATCAAAGCTGTAAGATAACATGGAAATGAATTATTCTTCTGTAGTAAGGTGAGGTACCCTGTCCTTTTAAGAGAGTGCACGTGTACTGATCATGTGACAGCACTGATGAATCACTGTACAGCGCAGGCAACTGGGAACTGTAAGTTTAGTTCTGGAGGTTTCTGAGTGAGCACGTATAATCTTGTGCTCTGCCCTATGTCTCAATAAACCATCACTGTTTATTCTTACATCAGTCTCTCCCCGTTATTGATTGCAAACAGCAATTGAGGAGAACAAAGGAAGGTGTGCAGTTAGAGTTTGGTTGGCCAACTAACTCATTTACCCAAGACATAAAAGTGGCGACAACAATAAAGAACAAAAATAAATAAATTTCAAGATGGGTGAGCAAAGCATTGGAAAGAGCATAGGCAACAGCTGGCAATCGAAGCAGAAAGCAGTGCTGCAAGTTTAAAATTTTAAAAAACCTTGTAGAATCGTGATCACGGGGATCCCGCCAAAACTCAAAAACAGCGCAAAACCCAGCAGAGAAAAACCGACAGCTACAGATGCAGAGTTAAAAAAAACGGTGACTGCTCTTAAACTGGCAATACATTTAAAAGGGTAAATGCATGAAAGATAGCTATGGACAGAAAATTATAAGAGACCCCAGAGAGAGGGCGACTCCATGGTAAGCCAAACACCTAAATTTGTCATTACCTGGAAAGCCTATTGGAAGTGCAGTCCCCTTGCAGTCATTCACGATGCCACAGCTCGAGAGTGTCAATCCATTCAACCCCATTGCAGACGACTGGTCTCAGTATGTTGAATATCTAGCGTTCTTTTTTGCCATTAACGACATCATGGGGGAGGAGAAGAAGAGGGCGATTCTTTTGTGCTCATGCGGGAGCAAAACGTATCGGCTGATCTGCAGCCTTAATCGCCTAGCGCCCCAGACTCAAAGACTTTCGACGAATTAATAAAAATTGTACAGAGCTGCCTGAGACCAAAAGCCCTTAGTTACAGCACTTTAAGTTCAATTCAAGGAACAGGCTTCCAGAGGGGACAATAGCTGACTATGTGGTCGTTTTAAAGGCATTAACTGAGCATTGCAAATTTGGAACGTCCATTAGTGATATGTTGAGAGACCAGCTGATATGCGGGATTGGAGATGATGCTATCCAAAGGCGTTTGCTACCTGAACCTAGTCTAGACTTCAATAAGGCATTAGAGTTAGCTACCGCGATGGAGAGTACTGTTAGAAATTCCAAAGTTTTAAAAGGTGCACAAAATGGCGCCGTGCATCTGGTCGAGTGGGATAATCTGGCAACAAAAGGCGTGAAAACGTCACACTCCACGGAAAGGTGGGAAACGCTCTCTAGCTCCAGACCATTGAAAAACAATGGTACTGCAGTGAAAACCCACAAAATGAATGAGAGAAATACATCCAGGCCTCCAGTGGGCTAACGACGGCTCAAACAAGTTGAGGCCTTTTTCTGCCAGCGCTATGGCCACATAAGGCGGCACTGCAGAGAAAGGCTAAAGCAACATTATAAAGGCAGAAGGAAAAATCGTGAAATATGCCTCATGGAAGAGCCAGAAGAAATAGAATCAGACATCCATTCGTTATATAACCTCAAAGTGAGTAGAACTGAACCAATCCAAGTAGCCATAATGATCAACAGACCACCCATTAAGATGGAAGTTGATACGGGAGCAACAATGTCTGTCATTAAGGAACCCATCTTTTGAAGTTAGAATTTTCGGACACAAAGCTGAGGACATATAGGGGTGAAGAAATAAGACTGAAAGGGTTATATCAAATCTTGGCAACGTATAGAGATCAATCTGAAAGGTTGCCCTTGTTAGTGGTAGCTGGAGAGGGCTCCAGCTTAATAGGCCTCAACTGGCTTGAAAAGATTAAATTGAAATGGACCGCAATTTTTCAAATTACAATGAAAGGCTTACAGGAATTGTTGCAAAAGTATGCTTCCGTTTTCAACGACGTGTTAGGAAGGATTCGAGGCCAGAATCCATGTAGACCCAAATGCAACCCCCAGATTTATAAGAGCCAGGCCAGCCCCTTATGCTCTATGGGACAAAGTTGAAACCAAACTGGACAGACTGGAAAAATTGGGCATCCTACAACCAATGCAATTTTCTGAGTGGGCAGCACCTGTAGTACCTGTACTGAAGCTGGACCAAAGCGTGCGTTTATGCGGTGACTATAAGCTAACTGTCAATAAGTGGACAAACTTGATAGACACCCGATACCCAAGATTGAGGAATTGTATTTGAACCAGGGCACACCACAAATTTGAAATCAGACATGAGCCATGCCTACCAGAAGGTAGCATTGGTAAAGGACTCTAGGGAATTCGTCACCATTAACACACACCGAGGTTTGTATCAATACACATGTCTACCTGTTGGAGTCTCCTCGGCGTGTGCTATTTTCCAAAGAATGAAGGAAAACTTGCTCCAAGGATTGCCCCATGTTATCGTTTACTTGGATGACATATTGGTCACAGGACTGACCAACGATGAACACTTAGCAAATCTAGAAGAGATGCTCAAGTGCTTGACACAAGTGGGGGCATGTTTAAAACAAGAGATGTGTCTGTTCCAAGCTAAGGAGGTCATTTACTTGGGCCACAAGGTTGATGCGCAGGGCCTGCATCCAGTGGAAGAAAAAGTTCAGGCCATTTGTGAGGCACCTGCCCCAAGAAATACCACAGAGCTTAAGGTCTTTTTAAGCATGGTAAACTACTACGGCTGATTCCTCCCAAACCTCTCGATTGTGCTGGCCCCATTGTACAGCCTGCTTAAGAAGAACCAGAAATGAAGTTGCCAAGCCTCACACCAGGATGCCTTCCTGAAAGTGAAGCGATTGTTAAGATTGTCGGCCTTGTTGGCCCACTTTGACCCCAAGAAGGAATTAACTTTAACATGTGATGCGCTCCCTTATGGAATAGGGGCTGTCCTTCACAATCGGATGGCGGATGGTTCCGAACAACCCATTGGTTATACATCTCGCACACTCAGTGTCGCAGAGAGACAATATTCCCAAATTGAAAAAGAGGGTTTATCTATTATGTTCAGCGTCTGGAAGTTTCATCAATATCTCCACAGGATCCATTTCCATATTATAATCGGCCACAAGGTCCTACTGGGATTATTTGGAGAAGATAAAGCAATACCACCTGTTGCATCGGCTCACATCCAGAGATGGGCACTAATATCAGCCACCAATGAATACACTTTTGTTCACCGTTTGGGAGCTCAAATCGCACATGCCGACGCACTAAGCCGCCTTCTCCTGCCAGCTAATAACGGGGAGGCTCCCATTCCCCAGGAACTGGTCTTAGTGCTAAATTTTCTGGATCCCTGCCCTGTTCAGACCAGACAAATCCGTGAGTGGACAAGTCGGACCCACTATTGTCTAACGTCCGGGAGCCGGTCTTGAATGGTTGGTCAGGTAGGTTTAAATCCGAGGAGATGAATCCCTATTCTGATCACTAATATGAAGTCTCCTGCCAGGGCAGCATATTACTCTGGGGAGCAAGGGTTATTGTGCCCCTGCGGGGGTGAAGGCCGTTATTAGCCAAGCAACATAGTGCACACCCGGGCATTTGCAGGATGAAGATGCTCGCACACAGCTATTTGTGGTGGCCAGGCATGGACTTGGATATAGAAACCCTGGTCAAAAAGCTGTCCTCAATGCCAGCAGGTGCAAAAGCTCCCCCCTTAGCTCCTTTGCATCCATGGGAATAGCCGGGGAGACCATGGATGCGCCTCCATGTTGATTATGACTCCCACTCCAAATGGATGGACGTCTATGAAGTCCGGTCGCCCATGCCAGCTGCCACCACAGACCGTTTACGGCAGAGTTTTGCAGTGCATGGGTTGCCGGAGGATCTCATGCCCGACAACAAGACCGCTTTTACCGCTTTTACCAGCGGGGAGTTCCACAGGTTCATGACCCTTAGTGGCATTACCTATATCAAAAGCTCACCCTACCACCCAGCATCAAACGGTATGGCTGAGCGGGCAGTCCAAACCATTAAATCTGGGATGAAAAAGATGGAAAGGGATTCCATTGGCACGAGATTGTCCCGGTTCTTGTTCACATACCGGAATATGCCACACACAACGACCAGCATTGCAACTGCAGAACTACTAATGAAGGGACGTCTCCGCACCAGCCTGACCTTTATCCTGCCGAATTTAGTGGGGAGGGTGGAGAAAAGCCAAGAGGCACAGAAGGCCAGGCACGATGGTCATGGTCGCGAAAGAACATTCACAATGGGAGATGCTGTCCTCGTGAAGAACTTTGGAGGTGGGCCCAACTGGCTGTTAGGCGAGATGAATGCAGTAACTGGACCCCTCTCCCATAATGTATTGGTAAATGGCCGAATAATTAGACAACATGTGGATCATCTCCGCAAAAGAACATCAGTCCTACAAGAAGAAATGCAGTCTTCATCTACGTTCGAGTTTGTGCAGCATGTAGAGGACAGGTCACATGATTGGGAAGCGCCGGTGGGGCCTGTGGGACCCGAGGGGGTCAGGGAGACAAACCTGCCAGTTTCAACTGAGGAGCCTAGAGGACAACTATCCCCTGAAAAGGAGGTCTTGGAAAAACCAGCCGCGGATTTTGGACTGAGACGCTCAACACGTCCGAGAAAGCCTCCCGCAAGACGTGACCTGTAAATAGTTCTTGTGTAAACAGTTAATGTGTTTTATGCTTGTTAGCTGTACTTTTAAGTAAAGGGGGAGGGATGTGGTAAAGTGAGATTCCCAGTGACTTTAAGAGAATGCAAGTGTACTTAGCATGTGACATCACTGATGAATCACTGTACAGCGCGGGCAACTGGGAACTGTAGGTCTAGTTCTGGAGGTTTCTGAGTGAGCACGTATGATCTGGTGCTCTGCCCTATGCCTCAATAAACCATCACTGTTTATTCCTATATCAGTCTCTCCCCGTTATTGACTGCAAGCAGCAATTGATGAGAACATAGGAAGGCATGCAGTTAGAGTCCGGTTGGCCAACAAGTTCATTTACCCAAGACATAAAATCTTCATATCATTACAAGTGAACTTTACTGTTCATAAGATAGTTTCTGGGTGGTCAGCTCCCTATGGACCTCCTTATGAGTCCATCTCTTTTCTTGGCCACCAATTTCCCTTTCTCAACCAATCTCCTCTTTTCCGCTGTTTAAGGCCCCCTGCTGCTAATTATTACTGCATTTTAGCCGCAACTACAAGTTGATTGCCAGTGTAAACTGTCATGGTCCATTCCCTGAGTGGGTCTTCTCTTTGCTTCCCTAAATGAACAGTGAATCTTTTCTCAAACTTGGCTTCCAACTTCTTGGATTTCTTGATGCCTGAAGATGATGTTTTCTGCACTGGATTATACTGTGAAACTCAGCTGCTTTGTCTTTGATCTGCTACTCTGTTGTTTTAATCTGTTTACACAGTAACTCTGTTGCCTACTTGCACATGCTCATTCCCCACCTGCTACGCCCACGGTTTCTCCTGCCAGTGATGTCATTGTTGTGAGCTCTGTGTCCACCTCCGTTCGATGCCCCTTTCCCAACCCCTCACCGACACGCTAACTGCTGCTTTCCCGACCCCTTCCTAACCTCTTGCCGTTATGCTTGCTAACCCTCTCCCAACCCCTCTCCTGACCACTCACCATCCCTGCTGTATCTCTCCTGATGCCTCGCAGCCTGTCTGCTGACCCCTCGCTGTCAAAATTGCTGCCCCTCCCGGACCCCTCGCAGCCCCTCTCCTAACCCCTCGCTGTCAAGCTTGCAGCCCTCTCCTGCTCCCTCGCTGCCCCACTCCCGGCCCTTCGCTGCCCTCTCCTGACAGCTCACTGCCATCTCGTGACCCCTCGCTGCCATGCTCGCTGCTGCTCTCTACCCATTCACTGACCCACTTGTTATCCCTCTCCTGACCCTTTGCCACTCTGCTAGCAGCCTCCCACTCACCGCTTTTTGTAGCAGGCCCGCACCACACCTCTCCTGTGCCCTTGCCACCTCGCTTGCTATCCCGGTAACCACCTGGTGAAGGGTTGTGTGTGGGGTGGTGAGGGGAAGGCAGGTGGAAGAGGTGAATGGTAGGGAGAGAGGCAGTGAGTGGAGGAGATGAATGATAGGGAGAGGGGCAGTGAGTGGGGGAGGTGAATGGTAGGGAGAGGGGCAGTGAGTGGAGGAGATGAATGATAGGGAGAGGGGCAGTGAGTGGGGGAGGTGAATGGTAGGGAGAGGGGCAGCGAGTGGGGGAGATGAATGATAGGGAGAGGGGCAGTGGGTGTGGAGGTGAATGGTAGGGAGAGGGGCAGCAAGTGGGGGAGGTGAATAATAGGGAGAGGGGCAGCGAGTGGGGGAGATGAATGATAGAGAGAGGGGCAGTGGGTGTGGAGGTGAATGGTAGGGAGAGGGGCAGCAAGTGGGGGAGGTGAATGATAGGGAGAGGGGTAGTGAGTGGGGGAGGTGAATGATAGGGAGAGGGGCAGTGGGTGGGGGAGGTGAATGATAGGGAGAGGGGCAGTGGGTGTGGAGGTGAATGGTAGAGAGAGGGGCAGTGAGTGGGGGAGGTGAATGATACGGAGAGGGGCAGCGAGTGGGGGAGGTGAATGGTAGAGAGAGGGGCAGCAAGTGGGGGAGGTGAATGATAGGGAGAGCGGCAGCGAGTGGGGGAGGTGAATGGTAGGGAGAGGGGCAGCGAGTGGGGGAGGTGAATGGTAGGGAGAGGGGCAGCGAGTGGGGGAGGTGAATGGTAGGGAGAGGGGCAGCGAGTGGGGGAGGTGAATGGTAGGGAGAGGGGCAGCGAGTGGGGGAGGTGAATGACAGGGACAGGGGCAGTTAGAGGGAGAGATGAATGGTGGGGAGAGGGGCAGCGAGTGGGGGAGGTGAATAGTAGGGAGAGGGGCAGTTAGTGGGAGAGATGAATGGTGGGGAGAGGGGCAGCGAGTGGGGGAGGTGAATGTTAGGGAGAGGGGCAGTGAGTGGGGGAGGTGAATGATAGGGAGAGGGGCACTGATTGGGGGCGGTGAATGGTAGGGAGAGGGGCAGTGCGGTGGGGAAGGTGAATGGTAGGGAGAGGGGCAGTGAGGGGTGTGAGGTGAATGTTGGGGAGAGGGGCAGCGAGTGGGGGAGGTGAATGGTAGGGAGAGGGGCAGTGAATGGGGGAGATAAATGATAGGGAGAGGGGCAGCGAGTGGGGGAGGTGAATGGTGGGGAGGGGGGCAGCGAGTGGGGGAGGTGAATGGTGGGAAGAGGGGCAGTTAGTGGGAAAGATGAATGATGGGGAGAGGGGCAGCGAGTGGGGGAGGTGAATGGTAGGGAGAGGGGCAGCGAGTGGGGGAGGTGAATGGTAGGGAGAGGGGCAGCGAGTGGGGGAGGTGAATGGTAGGGAGAGGGGCAGCGAGTGGGGGAGGTGAATGGTAGGGAGAGGGGCAGTTAGAGGGAGAGATGAATGGTGGGGAGAGGGGCAGCGAGTGGGGGAGGTGAATGATAGGGAGAGGGGCAGTGAGTGGGGGAGGTGAATGATAGGGAGAGGGGCACTGATTGGGGGAGATGAATGGTGGGGAGAGGGGCGGTGAGTGGGGGAGGTGAATGGTAGGGAGAGGGGCAGTGCGGGGGGGGGAGGTGAATGGTAGGGAGAGGGGCAGTGAGGGGGGGAGGTTAATGGTAGGGAGAGGGGCAGCGAGTGGGGGAGGTGAATGGTAGGGAGAGGGGCAGTGAATGGGGGAGATTAATGATAGGGAGAGGGGTAGCGAGTGGGGGAGGTGAATGGTGGGGAGAGGGGCAGCGAGTGAGGGAGGTGAATGGTAGGGAGAGGGGCAGTTAGAGGGAGAGATGAATGGTGGGGAGAGGGGCAGCGAGTGGGGGAGGTGAATAGTAGGGAGAGGGGCAGTTAGTGGGAGAGATGAATGGTGGGGAGAGGGGCAGCGAGTGGGGGAGGTGAATGATAGGGAGAGGGGCAGTGAGTGGGGGAGGTGAATGATAGGGAGAGGGGCACTGATTAGGGGAGATGAATGGCGGGGAGAGGGGCGGTGAGTGGGGGAGGTGAATGATAGGGAGAGGGGCAGTGGGTGGGGGAGGTGAATGTTGGGGAGGGGGGCAGCGAGTGGGGGAGGTGAATGGTGGGGAGAGGGGCAGTTAGTGCGAGAGATGAATGGTGGGGAGAGGGGCAGCGAGTGGGGGAGGTGAATGGTGGGGAGAGGGGCAGCGAGTGGGGGAGGTGAATGGTGTGGAGAGGGGCAGCGGGTGGGGGAGGTGAATGGTGGGGAGAGGGGCAGGTAGTGGGAGAGATGAATGGTGGGGAGAGGGGCAGTTAGTGGGAGAGATGAATGGTGGGGAGAGGGGCAGCGAGTGGGGGAGGTGAATGGTGGGGAGAGGGGCAGCGAGTGGGGGAGGTGAATGGTGGGGAGAGGGGCAGCGAGTGGGGGAGGTGAATGGTAGGGAGCGGGGCAGCGAGTGAGGGAGGTGAATGGTGGGGAGAGGGGCAGCGAGTGGAGGAGGTGAATGGTGGGGAGAGGGGCAGCGAGTGGGGGAGGTGAATGGTGGGGAGAGGGGCAGGTAGTGGGAGAGATGAATGGTGGGGAGAGGGGCAGTTAGTGGGAGAGATGAATGGTGGGGAGAGGGGCAGCGAGTGGGGGAGGTGAATGGTGGGGAGAGGGGCACTAAGTGGGGGAGGTGAATGGTGGAGAGAGGGGCAGCGAGTGGGGGAGGTGAATGGTGGGGAGAGGGGCAGCGAGTGGGGGAGGTGAATGGTGGGGAGAGGGGCAGGTAGTGGGAGAGATGAATGGTGGGGAGAGGGGCAGTTAGTGGGAGAGATGAATGGTGGGGAGAGGGGCAGCGAGTGGGGGAGGTGAATGGTAGGGAGAGGGGCAGCGAGTGGGGGAGGTGAATGGAGGGGAGAGGGGCAGCGAGTGGGGGAGGTGAATGGTGGGGAGAGGGGCAGCGAGTGGGGGAGATGAATGGTGGGGAGGGGGGCAGCGAGTGGGGGAGGTGAATGGTAGGGAGAGGGGCAGCGAGTGGGGGAGGTGAATGGTAGGGAGAGGGGTAGCGAGTGGGGGAGGTGAATGGTAGGGAGAGGGGCAGCGAGTGGGGGAGGTGAATGGTAGGGAGAGGGGCAGTTAGAGGGAGAGATGAATGGTGGGGAGAGGGGCAGCGAGTGGGGGAGGTGAATAGTAGGGAGAGGGGCAGTTAGTGGGAGAGATGAATGGTGGGGAGAGGGGCAGCGAGTGGGGGAGGTGAATGATAGGGAGAGGGGCAGTGAGTGGGGGAGGTGAATTATAGGGAGAGGGGCACTGATTGGGGGAGATGAATGGTGGGGAGAGGGGCGGTGAGTGGGGGAGGTGAATGGTAGGGAGAGGGGCAGTGCGGGGGGGGGAGGTGAATGGTAGGGAGAGGGGCAGTGAGGGGGGGAGGTTAATGGTAGGGAGAGGGGCAGCGAGTGGGGGAGGTGAATGGTAGGGAGAGGGGCAGTGAATGGGGGAGATTAATGATAGGGAGAGGGGTAGCGAGTGGGGGAGGTGAATGGTGGGGAGAGGGGCAGTGAGTGGGGGAGGTGAATGATAGGGAGAGGGGCAGTGGGTGGGGGAGGTGAATGGTGGGGAGAGGGGCAGCGAGTGGGGGAGGTGAATGGTGGGGAGAGGGGCAGCGAGTGGGGGAGATGAATGGTGGGGAGAAGGGCAGCGAGTGGGGGAGGTGAATGGTGGGGAGAGGGACAGGTAGTGGGAGAGATGAATGGTGGGGAGAGGGGCAGCGAGTGGGGGAGGTGAATGGTGGGGAGAGGGGCAGGTAGTGGGAGAGATGAATGGTGGGGAGAGGGGCAGGTAGTGGGAGAGATGAATGGTGGGGAGAGGGGCAGTTAGTGGGAGAGATGAATGGTGGGGAGAGGGGCAGCGAGTGGGGGAGGTGAATGGTGGGGAGAGGGGCAGCGAGTGGGGGAGGTGAATGGTGGGGAGAGGGGCAGCGAGTGGGGGAGGTGAATGGTAGGGAGCGGGGCAGCGAGTGGGGGAGGTGAATGGTGGGGAGAGGGGCAGCAAGTGGGGGAGGTGAATGGTGGGGAGAGGGGCAGCGAGTGGGGGAGATGAATGGTGGGGAGGGGGGCAGCGAGTGGGGGAGATGAATGGTGGGGAGAGGGGCAGCGAGTGGGGGAGATGAATGGTGGGGAGGGGGGCAGCGAGTGGGGGAGGTGAATGGTAGGGAGAGGGGCAGCGAGTGGGAGAGATGAATGGTAGGGAGAGGGGCAGTGAGTGGGGGAGGTGAATGGTAGGGAGAGGGGCAGTGAGTGGGGGAGGTGAATGCTAGGGAGAGGGACAGTGAGTGGGGGAGGTGAATGGTGGGGAGAGGGGCAGCGAGTGGGGGAGGTGAATGGTAGGGAGAGGGGCAGTGAATGGGGGAGGTGAATGGTGGGGAGAGGGGCAGCGAGTCGGGGAGGTGAATGGTGGGGAGAGGTGCAGCGAGTGGGGGAGGTGAATGGTAGGGAGAGGGGCAGTGAGTGGAGAGCTGAATAGTGGAAAGAAAGGCAGTGAGTGAGGGAGATGATCCAATCGAGCTATATTAAAATCATTAAGGGATTCAATAGGGCAGTGAGGGGTCGGGAGGGGCACTGAGTGTAATAGTGAGCGGAGGTGGACAGTGGGCGCATAATAATGTCAGAGCTGGGAGAAATCGCGTTGGCACCAGTGGACAGAACGGATGCAAGTAAGCATGTGCAACTGGTTCTGTGCAGCAGCAGCAAATGCAGCCGACTTTTAAAGCATCCGATCAGTTTACAGCCCTTCCCCCGCCCCATCCCCTCACTGCTCTTCACTACGAAGCCTGTGGCTGACCTGTACTGGCTCAACTGGTTTTTCAGTTTCAGCTACAGTCTTGTTCTTCACCACAGATTCACCTCCAGGGCTGAAGTGTATTTTGTTGATTCTTTGGGATCTTATCTTCGACTTCACCATTGTCTTTTTTTCTGGCCAGCAGGTAATTCTGCACTAACGTCTAGATCTTTATTCCCATGGAAATGCTTCCATCAGTACATCCCCCAATGCCCTTTCCTTTCAAGTAGCTTCTGGAATTCATTCACCCGTCACACCCAACTCTGAACTTGAGCAATAGTTTCTTGATGCCATGCCAATTCCACCCCACCTACATGTACTTCATCCCTTCACAAGACATTGGACTTTAACTCTAGACTCCTTCCTGCTGTCCCATCTCTAATCTCCATTTACTACAAGGGTATATGTATAATTGCTCCATAACCAGGCTAATGTAATTTGAATTAAAGCAACATACTGCAGATGCTGGTGATCTGAAATAAAAACAGAAAGAGCTGGAAAATCTCAGCAGCATCTGTAGAGAGAGAAACAGAGTTAACGCTTCAAGTCCAATGTGACCCCTCGTCAGAGTTCTGAAGAAGACTCATATTGGACTCAAAACCTTCTCTCCATAGATGCTGCCAGACATACAGAAATTTTCCAACACTTCCTGTTTTTATTTCCACTCTAACTAGAGTTTCCCTGTATTCCAGTGAAGCTCAACGCAAACTGGAGGGACAGCACCTCATCTTCCGACTAGGCACTCTACAGCCTTCCAGACTTAATACCGAGTTGAACAATTTCAGATCGTGAACTCTCTCTTCCATCCCCACCCCCTTTCCGATCCCCCTTTTTCCAATAATTTATAATTTTTTTTACAAATATATTTTTCTTTTCCCTCCTATTTTTAAATTTATTTCAATCTATTGTTTCATCTCCACCTTTTAGCTCATTTCGATCCCTTCCCCCCACCCCACCCCCACTAGGGCCATCTGCCACTAGCTTGTCCTGCTTGCTATCCTTAATGTCCCCATTAGTACATACTTTAGATAATATCACCACCGTTAACACCCCTTTGTCCTTTTGTCTATGACATCTTTGGCAGTCTCTTCTTGGCCTCCACCTATCACTGGCCCCCTATCAAGCTCCACCTGTCCCACCGCCACCACCCCCCCCACCCCTTCCCCCCCCCCACCACCCCCACCCCTCTACCAGCTTATATTTCATCTCATTTCTATATGTCTCAGTTCTGATGAAGGGTCATACAGACTCGAAACGTCGGCTGTATCCCTGTCAGACTGATGCTGTCAGACCTGCTGAGTTTTTCCAGGTATTTTTGTTTTTGTTTGAGTTTCCCTGTGCTCGTTCATGTGTGTTTTGGCTGATTTCCCGACCTAAGCTCCTTACTTCTATTTCCATTTGTTTTTCTACCCCAGTCAATTTGTTTTGCTTTAAGATAAAAGCAAAAAACTGCGGATGCTGGAAATTGTCCCACCCCTCCCCTTAAATCAGCTTATATTTCATCTCTCTTCTATTTTTACTTAGTTCTGTTGAAGAGTCATACGGACACGAAACGTTAACTGTGTTCCTCTCCGCAGATGTTGCCAGACCTGCTGAGTTTTTCCAGGTATTTTTATTTTTATTTTTATTTTTGTTTTGTTTTTTCTTTACCTTTCCTAGACTCCTCCTAGGATCCTTTCGTTATGCCTCATTTCACTTGTTTCTTCTGAAAAACTCTGCCCTCCAAAATCCTTAGCCCAACTCTTACTCCCTCAGCCCCTATACTTCTGTCATCATTCACAGGTTTCACTTCCTCTCAGATAAGCTTACAGCTTCCTGTGTGCTTCCCTTGACATCTTCTGAAGGGCCCCATCAAACTGCTCATCATTGCTTGCTTATGAGCAGCAACTCCAAATTGCCCCTCCTATTCTCTTGCTGACCTTCCTAACCAGCACCTGCCCGGTAGGGGCCAATCTTGCCGATTTCTTCCTTGTCCAAATCAACCCTCCAAGCGCTAAGCCTGTGGACTCTGCCTGTGGATCAGTTATCCCTGCCCTTCTCCGCATCTCCCTCCAGATTTTCTGTTCACTTGTATGTAAACAAAGCCAATCCATCAACCCTGTGCCAACTGACCTACAGTTGTTCCTGGTTAAGCAACACCTCAATTTTAAAATTTGCATCTTTGTTTTCAAATCCTTCCATGGTCTTGTCCATCTCTATCTCAGTTATCTTCTTCAGCCCTAAACCCTCCAAGATATCTGTACTCATCTAATTCTGACCTCTTGATCATCCCGATTTTAATTGCTCCACCATTGGTGGCGAACCTTCAGCTGCCAAGGTCCTAACCTCTGGAATTCCCTCCTTAAACCCCTACACCTCTCTTCCTTTTTTAAGATGCTCCTTAAGAGCTATGACTAAGCTCTTGGTTATCTGTCCTAATGCCGCCTTATGTGGCTCAGTGCTAAATAAGGTCCCTTGAGCACCTTGGGACATTTTACAATGTGAATGGTGCTCTTTAATACACACTGTTGTTTTTAAACACTGTGATGAATATTCTGATATGCACATTGAACAGTTCTGAACTGGAATCAAAAAAAATGCAAATCATGTGTCTTATAATATAAAAACAAAAAACTACTGCGGATGCTGGAAATCCAAAACAAAAACAGAATTACCTGGAAAAACTCAGCAGGTCTGGCAGCATCGGTGGAGAAGAAAAGAGTCGACGTTTCGGGTCCACACGACCCTTCAACAGAACTGAGTATAGTTAGGAGAGGGGTGAAATATAAGCTGGTTTAAGGTGGGGGGGCGGTGGAAGAGAAGTTGAGGGTGGGGTGGTTGTAGGGACAAGCAAGCAGTGATAGGAGCAGATAATCAAAAGATGTCACAGACAAAAGGATCAAAGAGGTGTTGAAGGTGGTGATATTATCTAAGAAAAGTGCTAATTAAGAATGGATGGCAGGACACTCAAGGTACAGCTCTAGTGGGGGTGGGGTGGAAAGATTGACAAGGTATTAGTTGTAGATTTAAAAATAATGGAAATAGGTGGGAAAAGAAAAATCTATATAAATTATTGAAAAAAAAACAAAAGGGAGGGGGAGGAAACGGGGTGGGGATTGGGGGAGGGGGAGTTTAAGATCTAAAGTTGTTAAATTCAATATTCAGCCCGGAAGGCTGTAAAGTGCCTAGTCGGAAGATGAGGTGCTGTTCCTCCAGTTTGCGTTGGGCTTCACTGGAACAATGCAGCAAGCCAAGGACAGACATGTGGGCAAGAGAGCAGGGTGGAGTGTTAAAATGGCAAGTGACAGGGAGGTTTGGGTCTTTCTTGCGGACAGACTGCAGGTGTTCTGCAAAGCGGTCGCCCAGTTTGCGTTTGCTCTCTCCAATGTAGAGGAGGCCGCATTGGGAGCAACGAATGCAGTAGACTAAGTTAGGGGAAATGCAAGTGAAATGCTGCTTCACTTGAAAGGAGTGTTTGGGCGCTTGGACGGTGAGGAGAGTGGAAGTGAAGGGTCAGGCGTTGCATCCCCTGCGTGGGCATGGGGAGGTGCCACAGGTGGGGGTTGAGGAGTAGGGGGTGATGGAGGAGTGGACCAGGGTGTGCCGGAGGAAACGATCCCTACGGAATGCCGCCAGGGGGGGTGAAGGGAAGATGTGTTTGGTGGTGGCATCATGCTGGAGTTGGCGGAAATGGCGGAAGATGATCCTTTGAATGCGGAGGCTGGTGGGGTGATAAGTGAGGACAAGGGGGACCCTATCATGTTTCTGGGAGGGAGGAGAAGGCGTGAGGGTGGATGCGCGGGAGATGGGTCGGACACGGTTGAGGGCCCTGTCAACGACCGTGGGTGGAAAACCTCGGTTAAGGAAGAAGGAGGACATGTCAGAGGAACTGTTTTTGAAGGTAGCGTCATCAGAACAGATGCGACGGAGGCGAAGGAACTGAGAGAATGGGATGGAGTCCTTACAGGAAGCGGGGTGTGAGGAGCTGTAGTCGAGGTAGCTGTGGGAGTCGGTAGGCTTGTAATGGATATTGGTGGACAGTCTATCATCAGAAATTGAGACAGAGAGGTCAAGGAAGGGAAGAGAAGTGTCAGAGATGGACCATGTGAAAATGATGGAAGGGTGGAGATTGGAAGCAAAATTAATCAATTTTTCCAGGTCCCGACGAGAGCATGAAGCAGCACCGAAGTAATCATCGATGTACCAGAGAAAGAGTTGTGGGAGGGGGCCAGAGTAGGACTGGAACAAGGAATGTTCCACATACCCCATAAAGAGACAGGCATAGCTGGGGCCCATGCGGGTACCCATAATATGATGTGTTACAGTGAGGTCCAACTTTCATTCCAACTGTTCCCCAAACAATGGGTTCTGAATTAAGAGTAAATTTTGGAATTACTCAGCAGGTCAAGACGCATCTTCTATCCCACAATGTCCCACAAGTTCAGATCATAACCACAGCTAGCATATTTTCAGAGGTACAGCAGACACTGTTAATTATTCTGCTCTTGTCGTTTACACCCCTCCTAAACCTATTTTTTGTTCTTTTATTGTCCTCTTACCAAGCTCTTTTGCCTTGTAGCATCATCCCTTTTTGTCACTTAATCACTCCTGCTTTCCGCCTGATCACAGACCTCTTTTTCTTTCCTTCCCTTCCTTCTTTCCCATTACTTAAAACCTTTACTTTCTCTCTAACCTTTTCCAGATCTGATGAAAGGTCATCAACCTGTTTCTCTTTCCGTAGATTCTTCCTGCTCTGCTGGGTATTTGCAGCATCTTCTGTCTCTATTTCAAATTTCCAGTATCTGCAATATTTTGCTTTTGTATTGAGAAGTTCTGAATGCCAGCCAATCTACCCAGATGCCTTCCCACAAGGAGAGAAAACTGATAAACAAGCCCATTCAATCAATTTATGCAACTAGTTATAAAACATCAGACTAATTGGCAATGGAATGCTGTCCAAGGAGATATGGAAGGAGAAAGGAGAAGGGATAAAATATCTTATTTTAAAACATATAATCTTCTATTGTTAGAAACAGTGAGGGATTAGTGTTGTAAAATTCATGATGGATTCTGATATAGCCAAGTCCACCAACATTTGGGGGTTTCTGGTTTCTTTGATACATGGAGCTGAAGTTTTAAACGACCACTGAGGCGAGACTGGGGGTGGATGGGCCTGCAATCTTCTAGCACCGGCCGGCTGGTTTGCCAGCACGTTGTCGACTTTGGGTAGCCAATGATGACCCTTAAAGGGCCTATAAGGCACAGTCAGCGACTGGAGTTTTTTTTTCAAATTATCCTTACCTGCACTCCCTAGTTTTGTGGTTCTTATCCCCTTCATTATTTTCCAATCAACTCACCCAATTTTAACTCTATTCATTAAAATCTGCTTTCTTGAAATCTGGATCAGTTAATTGTGTTTTTCTTATTTAAATCCAACAACATTGCAAGGGGAAATATTCCCCAGTCTTCAGATATTGTACCATTTAAGATCAAGATTGGCCTCTACTTTTTCTCTATTAACTATTTGAGAATTCATCTCTTGGAATGTGTAAAGCCTCATTTCAGTTTATTTAGATTTAATTAATGTGCCCCACGACTTGGATCCTCCTATCTCAGACCTCTTTTTTTTTTAATACAAAAACAAAAATACCTGGAAAAACTCAGCAGGTCTGGCAGCATCTGTGGAGAGGAACATAGTTAATGTTTCGAGTCCGCATGACTCTTCAACAGAACTAAGGAAAAATAGAAAAGGGGTGAAATATAAGCTGGTTTAAGGAGGGGCGGGGTGGGGGGGTGGGACAAGAAGAGCTGGATAGAGGGCCAGTGATAGGAGGAGATAACCAAGAGATGTCACAGACAAAAGGACACAGAGGTGTTGAAGGTGGTGATGTTATCTAAAGGAATGTGCTAATTAAGGGTAGAAAGCAGGACGAGCAAGGTACAGATAGCCCTAGTGGGGGTGGGGTGGGGTGAAGGAATCGAAAAAGGCTAAAAGGTAGAGATAAAACAATGGATGGAAATACATTTAAAAATAATGGAAATAGGTGGGAAAAGAAAAATCTATATATTTATATAGATTTTTCTTTTCCCACCTATTTCCATTATATATTTATATAGATTTTTCTTTTCCCACCTATTTCCATTATTTTTAAATGTATTTCCATCCATTGTTTTATCTCTACCTTCAAGCCTTTTTCGATTCCTTCACCCCTTCCCACCCCCACAAGAGCTATCTGTACCTTGCTCGTCCTGCTTTCTACCCTTAATTAGCACATTCCTTTAGATAATATCACCACCTTCAACACCTCTTTGTCCTTTTGTCTGTGACATCTTTTGGTTATCTCCACCTATCACTGGCCCTCTATCCAGCTCTACCTGTCCCACCGCCCCCCCGCCCCCCTTAAACCAGCTTATATTTCACCCCTTTTCTATTTTTCCTTAGTTCTGTTGAAGAGTCATGTGGACTCGAAACGCTAACTGTGCTCCTCTCCACAGATGCTGCCAGACCTGCTGAGTTTTTCCAAGTATTTTTGTTTTTCTTTTGGATTTCCAGCAGCCGCAGTTTTTTGCTTTTCTCTCTTTTTTTAATCATGCGTATGTCACTTTATCAGTTTACAGCACTTGTTAATTACCATCTAACTCAACCTGGATGTTTACTCTGAAGTTAAACTGACTTCCTTCACAACAGCTGCATTGTTATGTAACAAGTGACCACGACTCTGAATTTCATTTTCTGTCCCTTCTAATCCATGTTTAATGAAACTCATTGCCACTTTCTGATCTGAACCAATTCTCCAGTAAACTGATTAAATCCACCTGCACATTCCATGCATCAGTCTCTATCTCCAGTCCCTTAATTTTTTTTGTATCAGTATAAATTTCCCCAGTTATCAAAAACAATTTGTCACTACAAATTAAGTATCAGGTGGTCTGGTCCAGTCTCTTTGTTAACAGATAGTACCCACACATTGTTGAACTGTAATTACTTGTATAATCTCACCTCTTGGTCAAGCCTATCTTACAAATTCCTTTTAAATTGGGAGTCGTAGATCTTCAGTGAACATCTCTTATAACAGAATTAATTCTTATATCACTGCAGTGGACAAACAAAATTCTAAATGGGAAAGCTGCCATGGCCAAGTTACTTGAAGACTTTGAAAGTGAAGTTCCTACCTGTGATCCTCATTTCTTATGAAGTACAGTATGCAGGGTCTCAAATATAATTTATTTGTGTTTTCAAAACTGTTCCAGTTACTTCCTTGTAAATGATCATTACATCACCTCAGTACTTCCTGAAACGGCAGATCAATTATCAAAGTAATTAAATTGCAAATACAGCCTTTTTTAGTCACTGATTACTCAGTTGCTCTATCATATGTTTAATTCACTAAACATGAATCTTGAAAGATATGATGTCAATATAAATGCACAACATAAAATGCACAGAAATATCTAACAGTGGAATGGTGCTATATTTTTCATTCATCAAATAGCAGTGTTCTCCTCAATTGCCCTGAAATATTTTCTACCTAGCACTGCAGTTCTATTTTGAGCAAATGCAGAGGGTAGAATTTTGCTGTCGGCGAGCAGGGGGCTCGCCAATGCGTAGAATGACGTGGGATGACATCGGGTGGAACCCCCGATTTCACCGCGCCCCATTTAAATTTTCAGGTAGGCGGGGGCGCAGCAAAATCAGCTGTGCGCCCGCCGACCTGTCAATGGCCAATTGAGGCCATTGACAGGATCAATTAAACAATTAAAGGACCTGCCCGTCCAACCTTAAGGTTGGTGGGCAGGCCAGAAGCCCCAGCGGCAAATAGAAAAAACATGAAACCTCATCCACTGGCAGGATGAGGTTTCATAGTGTTCTAAAAAGTTGAATAAAGTTTTACTGTAATTTATGAACATGAGGGGGACATGTTAGGGAATTTTTTTTTCTATTTTTAATCTTTTTAAAAGTGTAAGCAATCTCCCTGAGGCAGCACTTAGCCTCAGAGGGATGTGCGCTCTTTCATGTGCATGCGCGAAAGAGAGCACTCTCGCTTTTAGGGAATCCCCTCCCTCCTGCACAGGAAGTGCATAGCTCTTCCCGCTGGATGTCGCGCTGGATGGCTGCAGGGCCCACTTCTATGGCGGGGATCGGCTCCCCGCCCGCTGGAGATTGGGTTGGGCCTGCCCACCCGACAGGCAGAAAGTTCTGCCCAGAGAGTTTGCAGAGAGACATCAACAGCTAAGATACCTTGATCTTTCCAGCTAGAAAATATGGAACAGTAATCAGTGTCATGAATAAATAACAGAGAAAACAAGAGTAACAGCAGTTACAGAAGATAAAAGTTTGGAATAAGAAATGGCCACTCAGCCCATCAAGGTTCATTCTTCTAGTACATCTCACAATGGTTGTTTTGTTTTAGAGTTTTTTCTATGCTGCTTACTCTAGATTTTATGGTAGCCATATCTGGGATATCTCTCCATGGATGAATCCTACCTCCATTTGTGAGTATAGGTAGCTTGCCTCATCCCACATGCTTTTTATTCTACTTAGTTAAGCTTGGGGCAAAATCCTGATTGTACTTTTTTTAACCTTCTTCAGTAGAATTTTCTCAGGCTCCTGCTACTGAGGGGGGCCTTGCATGTAGCCTTGAGTTTATCAGGATGTCATGGGTGTGGTGATATGAATAGGTAGAAAATCACAGGAAATCTACTTCCTGCTGTATGTGAGGCCCCAGTGATTGTGAGGTAGCTCAGAAAATACCGTGCTTAATGAATACTAACTGAATAAAGCAACACCCATTAAGCTAAAATTATTGCTTTATCTTTGGCACAATGATATGTATAATTATAATGGGGGCTTCAATTATCCAAATATAGGCCAGGATTTTCCCCTCGGCGATTTGGGGACGGGGCCTGCTCGCTGTGGGGAAAATAACGCGGAATGACATCGGGCGGAACGCCCGACTTCATCCCGGTCCATTTAAATTTTTAGGAAAGCGGACGGACAGCGAAATCAGCTGTCTGCCCGCCGACCTGTCAATGGCCAATTGAGGCCATTGACGGGTTAATTAAAGTAATTAAAGACCTGCCCGGCCAACCTTAAGGCTGGCGGGCAAGCCAGGAGACCCAGGGGGCTCCAGATTATTCATGAAACTTCATCCACTGGCGGGATGAAGTTTCATGTCCATTTTGTAAAATATTAGTGAAGTTTATGTGTTCATTATTAACATTGTCACATGAGGGGGACATGTTAATAATTTTTTAATGTTTATATTTTAGAAGTTTTTTCCACTGTCAGTATTCTCCCTGAGGCAAAGTCCTGCCTCAGGGAGCAGTGCACTCTTTCGCACGCATGCTCAAAAGAGCACACTTTGACAGATGGGGATTCCCTCCGCCCCCTTCCCCCCCCGGAACAGGAAGCGTTGGGAAGGCTGCTGGGCGGGCCTTAATTGGCCCGCCCACTCAAAATGGCGGTGGGTCCCATTTCAGTGACAGGGGTCGACTGGCCGCCCGCCGCCAAGCCGGTGGGGCCCGCTCGCCATCCGAGGGCAAGATTCTGCCCATAGACTGGAAAGAAATAGTGCAAAGGGACAAGAAGAGCGAGAGTTTCTGGAATGTGTTCAAGATAATTTTCTGCAGCAGTATGTTTCCGGTCCAATGAGAGGGCAGGCAATGTTGGGCCTGGGTCTGGGGAATGAGTTGGCCCAAGTGGATCAAATATCAGTGGGAGAGCATTCAGGGGACAGTGACCACTATATCATAAGAGTTAGGTTGGTCATGGGGAAGGACAAGGAACAATCCAGGGCAGGGATAATTAATTGGGAGAAAGCCAACTTCAATGGGATGAGATAAAAGCAAAATACTGCGGATGCTGGAAATCTGAAACAAAAACAAAAATAGTTGGAGAAACTTAATAAGTCTGACAGCATCTGTGGAGAGGAATACAGTTAATGTTTCGAGTCTGTATGACTCTTCATCAGAACTAAGGAAATATAGAAATGTGGTGAAATATAAGCTGTTTGAGGGGGGTGGGACAGGTAGAGCTGGATAGAGGGCCAGTGGTAGGTGGAGGCAAAGAAGAGATTGCCAAAGATGTCATAGACAAAAGGACAAAGGGGTGTTGACGGTGGTGATATCTGAGGAATGTGCTTATGGTGACATTAAGGGTAGAAAGCAGGACGAGCAAGTAACAGATGGCCCTAGTGGGGGTGGGGTGGGGGGAAGGGATCGAAATGGGCCAAAAGGTGGAGATAAAACGATAGATCAAAATAAATTTTAAAATAGGCGGGAAAAGAAATATATATTTTAAAAATTATAAATTATTGGAAAAAGGGGGATTGGAAAGGGGGTGGGGATGGAGGAGAGAGTTCATGATCTGAAGTTGTTGAACTCAGTATTCAGTCCGGAAGGCTGTAAAGTGCCTAGTCGGAAGATGAGGTGCTGTTCCTCCAGTTTGCATTGAGATTCACTGGAACAATGCAGCAGGCCAAGGACGGACATGTGGGCATGAGAGCAGGGTGGTGTGTTGAAATGGGGGTGTTGGGGGTGGCCTGGCAGCACAGACTGAAGGAAGTACACAAGCACATGCCGGGAAGCTGGTGGAAGGTGTGGGGTGGGGAGTGGGGGGTTGGGGGGGTGGATGGTGGTGATGGTAGTGAGGGAAGCAAAAGCTTGTTAAGAGTGGGCATTCATCCGCAGCTGAGACCATTCAGCAGCTACATTGACATGCTTGGAGTCGGGCCTCTGAAGCTTTTCTGCCCACTCAAGCAACGCAAAAGCATGAAAGTGCCTCCAAATGCTCCAGAATTTTTTGCCCCTCAGGCACAGACTGCAAATTAATGTGTGTTTTAGGGGGCAGCAGAACAATTGGCCGACTGGGCAAGTTGTACAATCCCCTTGTGAAAGGTAGGCATGGTGCAGTCACTGGTGGAGGCACTCATAGCCCCTTACACTGTCTTTATTATGGTTTAGAGCAATATACCCCATGGTCCACGCTAACAGCGCAGTTTTGCAGTGCAGGTTAGGAGAATGCCTGTGCCTGAGATGACAGCACAGCATGCAGTCCAACAGCCAAAGCTGTCAACAATCGGTCAAGTGGAGTGGGGCGAAGGTGGGTGGGTCATGAAGCGCACTACACGCTGGCCAACCTAGTGGTGGCTAGCACACGCCTGCATGCATGAAGGGCCTTCAGACTTAACCAAGTGAGGTTCTTAGGACACATATGCTAACCCGCACCTCTCTCTTTTTGATCCTGCAGGAGGAGGACATCAGCATCATGGAGCCTGGTGATTTGGCAGTGTGCCTCATGGCTTACAGGGAGCAGAGAAAAAAAAGAAGAGAGCGGTGGAGGCGCCTGGCTTGGCAAAGGGAGGAGCACCTCCCTCAAAGTGAAGGGACGGCAGGGTCTGCTGTGCACGCAGCTGAAGATTCACAGCGAGCTGTCACTTGTAGGTGTCTTGCTAGACCCAGGGTCTATAGATGGCGCCTGTCATTCTTGGAGGTGATTACGAACCAGTGTCGCTGAAGACTGCACATGTCTGGGGAACTGGTCAGTCACATATGCCACCTGATGCGGGATTTGGTGCTACGGGGACATGGAGGACATCCACTGCCAGCGGCTGTGAAAGTAATCGTGGTGCTCAATTTTTATGCCAGGGGTCCACAGGTGACCTGTGCAGGATCTCGCAAGCCTCCATGCACAAGTGCATCCAGGAAGTCACAGACGCCATCTTCGTGAAGGCACAGAACTTTACGCCATCAACTGTACTTATGTGGCACTTAGATCTCTGTGGCAACAAGCGGTCAACTATGTCAACTGCAAGGGCTTCCAATTGCTGAATGTTCAGCTGGTGTGTGAGCACCGCAAACACATTCTACAGGTCTGTGCCGATTCCCAGGGAGTGTCCATGCCTCCTACATCTTTAACAGGTCTCACATCCCTGACATCTTCCAGGGTCCACAGAGGCTGCAGGGTTGGCTCCTCAGGGACAAGGGCTACCCACAGAGGACATGGCTGATGACGCCATGTGGCTGCAGCAGAGAGGTGGTATAACGTGGCTTATGTGTGACTCAGATTTTGGTGGAGCAAACGATAGGAATTTTGAAAATGAGGTTCAGGTGCCTCGACAGGCCCGGTGAAGCACTGCAATACAGTCCCCAGAGGGTGTCAGGCATCATCGTAGCTTGCTGCACGCTCCACAGCCTGGCGCTGCAACAGGGAGAGGACCTGGTTGAGGAGGAGATGGAGGAGCTGCATGTATCCTCCGATGAGGAGGGCGGCGAAGGAGGTGACAATGATGAGGTCGTCGAAGGCAAGGATGCCGGCCATGAGGCCATCGCATTGGCCAGACAAGGCAGGCGCAAGATTCGTGAAGGATGATGACAAGATGCAATGAGGACAGTCTTGGCATCCTCACCTTGCATCTGTGAATGTTTGACTCCTGTGTGGCTGATGGCAGCGCACATACCCTCAGTGCTCAGGCTCATGTCATGGAGATGCAACGGAGGCCCTAATAGTCACTAGATTCCAGGAGGATGATGACAACATGCAGTGAGGACACTCCATGGATCTTCACATTGCCTCTGTGAATGCCTGACTCCTGTCTGGCTGAGGGAAGCTCGCTTGCGCTCTGTGATCAGGGTCATAGCATGGAGACGCAGCCGTGAAACTTTAAATGCACCTGATCCTTTGTCAGCCTTCAGCACCTGACCCCTTCAGAAGCACAGCATCACTGGTCACACTGGTCCCACCTTAAAGGTGCTGAGAGCACCCAGAGAGAATGACGGAACTCTGTGACACCTGCCCATGACATTCTGGCAGCAATGACATGCATCATCGAGGTGCAGGCATCAGTAATGCATCAAGTGAGTGTGAAGTTGGACCATCACTTTGGTCTGAAAGTTAGACACTGCACAGGGAAGAGGCCCTGGACTGAGACACCTGCCTTTATCTCGTGCAGGGACCAAGGTTTCACTTCTGGGCGATACGACTGTGTTCATCATGACAAGGAGCCATAGGCAGGGAAACATTCTTGGGAGTACATCCATGCCCAGGCTGTGCAACTACATCTTCTTAACATCTTGGTGCTCCCCTGACATCCCCAGCGGAGGTGGAGGCAGCCTGTGATGATCTTGGTGAGTGTCCTCTGGAGGGCCGAGACCTGGAGGGCCCTGGCCTGCTTTCAGGATCCTGCTGTGTGGCAGTGGTGCGCTCCTTGGCCTGTGGAGCTGGAGCTGCTGAGGTCACAGGAACAGGTGATCTGGATGGGCCGGGCACGCCCGGAGATGCCTGGGTGAATGGTCCCAGGGTGTGCACCTGCTGATCCTCCTCCCTCTGGGTGCCCGAGGGCCCCTTGATGACTCCCTGAGGAGAAGAAGGAACTGGAGTGAGATCGAGCTGGCCTGCACCCCTCTCAAGTTGACACTGTTGGAGGCCAACTATGGTGTCAGCAATGGAGTTGAGCTCGCACAGCAGTGCAGGACCAATGTCCTGGACCAAGGTCTGCATGACGGCCACCATCCTACCAGTGTTGACCTCGGTGCTTTGGCATGCTGGTGCTATCACCTCAGACTGAAGGTGGACAGACTCCTCCATTGAGCCTTGCAATCTGAGGAGTACAGCAGACATTCCTTCCTGATGTTCTCGAGCTTCCCTTTGCAGCTCCAGCAACTGAGGTATGACCGAGCCCAGAGGCTCCTCATATGCCTTGGACTCAACAGATTTCTGGCCTCCAGCAGTCCTCCGAGTGCGGGAAACCTGGGAAGTTCCTAACACTGCCTGCTGTGGATCAGACAAGTATGATGTGCTCACCAGATTGTGACCCCAAGGCTACTCTAGAACTAGGTCTCTCTGAGTTGTGTGTCTTTGCGCTGGTGAAGGGTGTGGGGGAGCGCTGTGATGGGTCTTCAATTAGGGTGCCATCCAATTCTTCTTCCAAGTTGTCTTTGGGGCTTGAGTCGAGGACCTGGGTTGTGGACCCCCTGGGCTGCTTCCCAGATGCGCTTGCGAAAGCAAGGAGAGATAATTAGTGCATGGCAGGAGACTGCGGAACAGGGGAACTAACGCACAGCATGGTTGTCTGATGGATGTTGCATCGCTGGACTTGGTTGAGCACCACCGACCTCACTGTTAGCACAGGAATGGTCCAGATCATTGCCAGCCAGCTGGATGATTCTATTTTCAAAGTTTGCAAGGACCGTGATGTCGAGCATTCCTCCACCAGACTGTGACCTCTCCCATTTGTTGTGTGCCAGCTTGTCCTGCATGAATACAGATGGAGAGAGTGTAAGCAGGACACCTGCCAGGCCAGATGATAAGGATGCCTGGCATGTGTGGGTGGTGAGTGGTGCCATGGACGGGATGAGGACACAATTCGCAGGACAGATGAAGGTGTGTGTGAGAGAACGAATGGTGATGTCCCTTTAACTAGCAGTGAGTGAGGTCCCTGTGGATGTGTGATGGATTTGTGAGCGTGTGAGTTGAGAGTAATGAGAAGAGTGACTAACCCTGGTAGAATGGAGGAGACACTGGATGGCTGTGCTCATTTGGTGCTGACCACCACTGCCACTGCCTCCCATGCTGGATTGGTGACCTTGCTTGCTGGTCTTCATCCAGAGTGGGGATAGAGGGCTTCATGGTGGGCCTCCACTGTGTCCAGTAGGTGCCCAAGGCAGGTGTTGCTAAATTTGGGGGCAGCATGTTTCCTCCCTTTGGTAGCCATGACTTTCTAGCAGCTTCCAATCCCTTAGAGAGTGCTAGCTCTGTGCAGGGGTGCCCCTTAAATACGGCACCTGAAGGCCTGAGGTGACAGCAGGGCAGGAAAATCAGAGGCCGTCAGGCAGTGACCCGGTGTGTTTCCTGGGAATGCATTATTAAGGAGGGAATGTGTCGGGAATGGGAGCATGAAAAGCCACCATCATAGCTGGCAAGTAAAAGGTTTTTTTTCCCACCCACTATCGAACCTAGTTCAAATCTGGGACTGTTCCACTCTGTCTTTCTGCACCTGGTTTTTGATATAAGGATACAAGAAAAGGCCATTTAATCCCCTCCTAAATGCCAACCACCAACTTCGTTTTGGACTTAACTCAATTAACTTAAATTCCTGACAAAAGATTATGCAAATTCTCTTGTACCAAAGCCAAATCAAAAATAAGGGCCAGTATTTTTACATCCTGCATTGTAAATCTTCAATCAATGACATTCATTTTTGGAGCTAAGCCTACTATTCAAAGATACTAATTAATCAGCAGTCCATTGCATATATCCACGGCTTGGGACTCCTGATCTTAGTTCTTATCTGAAGTTCATTACTCACATCAGCAACAACAACATGCATTTATTTATGTAGTGCCTTTAACTTGGAAAAATGTCCTACGAACATACAGACAAGGAGTAGTAGGCCATTCAGCCCCTCGAGCCTTCTCCGCCATTTAATAAGATCATGGCTGATCTGATAGTAACCTGAAACCTGTATCCCACCTACCGCCGATAACCTATCACCCTCTTGCTTACCAAGAATCTATCCACTTCTGCCTTAAAAATATTCAAAGACTCTGCTTCCACCACCTTTTCAGGAAGACAGTTCCAAAGACTCTCAACCCTCTGAGTGAAAAGATTTCGCCTCATCTCTGTTTTAAATGGGTGACCCCTTATTTTTAAACAGTGACCCCTAGTTCTAGATTCTTCCACAAGAGGAAATATCCTCTCCACATCCACTCTGTCAAGACCCCTCAGGATCTTATATGTTTCAATCAAGTTGCCTCTTACTCTTCTAAACTCCAGCGAATACAAGCCTAGCCTGTCCAACCTTTCCTCATAAGACAACCCACCCATTCCAGGTATTAGTCCGGTAAACCTTCTCTGAATTGTTTCCAGCGCATTTACATCCTTCCTTAAATAAGGTGACCAACACTGTACACTGTTCTCCAAATGTGGTCTCACTAGTGCTCTGTACAACCGAAGCATAACCTCCCTACTTTTCTATTCAATTCCCCTCACAATAAATGATAACATTCTATTAGCTTTCCTAATTACTTCCTAAAACACTTCACAAAAGTGTAAACAAAAGTGGACACCGAACTAAAAGAGATATTCGGAGGGATGAGCAAAAAGGTTCGTCAAGAGGTTTTAAGGAGGCTGGTAAATGAGGTGCAGGTGGAGAGTGAGTTTATGGAGGGAATTGGAGTATTGGAAGCAAAGGGAGCAGGTGATAGGACCGCCAATGGTGGAATGAAGGGAGACGGAAATGTACAAGAGGCTAGAGTCAGGGGAATGAAGAATTTGGGATAGGGTTACAGCACTGGAGGAGGTTACACAGATAGAGGGGAACAACGGCGTGAAAAAAGAGATTTTTAAATTGTGGAGTGCAGTGATCTGGAGCCAATTTAGGTCAGTGATGACTAGGGTGATGATGAGTGGTACAGAATATGGCCAGCAGAGTTTTCCTCTTGGACTGTGCTCACGATCCAAGTTAAACAGCCAGCTGAAATCTACATAATAAAATTGTTCATAGCATTAAAGACCTTTGCTAAATCTTTGCTGTAATGAAAACAATTTTTAATCTGAGAATAGCTATTGATAATTTAGGGTTCTTAATCTGGAATTATCCTAAAGGCTGGTTGCTATGTTAACCTTAATGTTTTCATTATTAACAGCCAAGACCCAAGAAACAAGCCTGAAGCAACTTTCATGTGCAATGTTCTTTGTGTGCACTGAATACACCAATTATAGATTGGTATTGTGTGCAAAACAATCTGGATTCTAACAATGACTTGCAAGTCTAAGCAAAGGTAGAGATGTGTTCCAAACCACACCTTATTTTACTCCAGTTTCATTTTACTGCTTGTCATAAGAAACATGAGCACATAACAGGATTAGGAATCATAAATGAGGTGGGGGAGGTGCAGAATAATGCATGCCAATGAGAATCCAGGTGTTGGGGAATCTGTGAGAAATACACGATGGAATAAAAACAATCCGCAGATAGAAAGAGACAGATTCCTAGTCACTTATTTTGAGCATATTTGATTGTGGAATCAATCTGGTGTTTCACTGTGAACTTAACTTATTCAGTAATAATGGCTCAGGGTCTTCCGATCTCCAGATAATTGGAGGCCGGACATATCCTGAAAGATGCACTATGGGACACTTCGGAAGTGCCAACTGACTCCTTGGGAACAGCCCGGGAATTTGAACATACAATGGGCAATTCCCCTGTTTCCCAGGAATCTTTGGAAAAGTCTCAAACTCTGAGTTAGAGTCGGAGACTTTGGCTTACTTACCTGAATAGTAATCCAGGAAATGTTGGATAGAAAAATCCTAGTCTACCTCCTGGGTAACTATACCAAACCATATCCCAATACTTCACGCTGACCCACTACACCCACAATCCCCACCACCACCCATCATCCTTCCCCCCACCCCCGACCACCTCCTGTCTTCCCCCCACCCCTCACCATACCTCCTGACCCCTCCCGACTTCCCCCGAAACCTGACCTCCTGACCTCACCACCTGACTCCCCCCCCAACACTCCTCGCGGCCTGACCTGACCCAACTTCCCAACCTGACCTCACTAGCCCACAATCCAATACCCCCTGACCCGACCTGACTAGCCTCCAACCTGACAACCCCTCCCGACACAACATGACTACTCTCCGATCCACCTACCCAACTCACCCACCTGTTACCCTGCCACCCTACCACCTCACCCACCTGCCACCCTGCATACCTACCACCCTACCCACTTGTCAACCTACCCACATGCCACCTAGGCCCAACCATCTTCAGCTGCTTCATCAATGACTTTCCCTCTATCATAAGGTCAGAAGTGGGATGTTCATTGATGATTGCACAATGTTCGGAGCTCCTCAGATACTGAAACAGTCTGTCTCCAATGTAGCAAGACCTGGACAACATTCAGGCTTGGGCTAATAAGTAGCAAGTAACATTCGTGTCACATAAGTACCAGGCAATGATCATCTCCAACAAGACACAATCTGACCATCTCCCCTTGACATTCAATGACATTACCATCACTGAATCCCCCACCGACTACATCCTGGGGGTTACCATTGACTAAAAACTGAACTGGACCAGTCATAGAAATACTGTGGCTTCCCAAGCAGGTTAAAGACTGGCAAGAAACTCACCTCCTGACTCCCAAAAACCTATTCACCATCTACATGGCACAAATCAGGAGTGTAGTAGAATACTCTCCACTTCCCTGGATGAGTGCAGCTCCAACAACACTCAAGAAGCTCAACATCATCCAGGACAAAGCAATCGCTTGATCAGCACTCTATCCATCAACTTAAACATTCACTCCAATCACCACTGATACAGTGGCAGCAGTGTGTACTATCTACAAGATGCACTGCAGCAACTCACCAAGGCCCCATCAACAGCACTTTCCAAACCCACAACCTCTACCACCTAAAGGGACAAGGGCTGCAGACACATGGAAACACCACGACCTGGAAGTACCCCTCCAAGCCTGGACAACATTCAGGCTTGAGCTAATAAGTAGCAAGTAACATTCGTGCCACATAAGCGTCACGCAATGACCATCTCCAACAAGAGAGAATCCAACCATTGCCCCTTGATGTTCAATGGCATTACCATCACTGAATTCCCCCACTATCAACATCCTGGGGGTTACCATTGACCAGAAACTGAACTGGGCTAGCCATATAAATACTCTGGCTATAACAGCAGGTCGGAGGCTAGGAATCGTGCAGTGAGTAACTCACCTCCTGACTCCCCAAAGCCTCTCCACCATCTACAAGGCACAAGACAGGAATGTGGTGGAATAGTCCATATTTGCCTGGATGAGTGCAGCTCCCACAAAACTCAAGAAGCTTGACATCGTCCAGGACAAAGCAGCCTGCTTGATTGGCACCACATCCACAAACATTCACTCCCTCCACCACCAACACACAGTAGCAGCAGTGTGTACCATCTACAAGATGCACTGCAGAAATTCACCAAGGCTCCTTCGACAGCACCTTCCAAACCCACGACCGCTACCACCTAGAAGGACAAGGGCAGACACATGGGAACACCACGTGCTGGAAGTTCCCCTCCAAGTCACTCACCATCCTGACTTGGAAATATATCAACGTTCCTTCACTGTCGCTGGATCAAAATCCTGGAACTCCCTTCCTAACAGCACTGTGGGTGTACCTACACCACATGGACTGCAGCGGTTCAAGAAGGCAGCTCACCACCACCTTCTCAAGGGCAATTAGGGATGGGCAATAAATGCTGGCCCAGCCAATGATGCCCACATCCCATGAATGAATAAAAAAAAGTCACTCACCATCCTGACTTGAAAATATATAGGCTTTCCTTCACTGTTGCTGGGTCAAAATCCTGGATCTCCCTTCCCAGCATCACTGTGGGAGTACTTACACCACATGGCCTGCAATGGTTCAAGAAGATGGCTCACCACCACCTTTTCAAGGGCAAATAGGGATGGGCAAGAAATGCTGGCCTTGCCGGTAACACCCACATCCCATGAAAGAATAATAATAAAAAAAGTGTTGAAGGTGCAGAGCAGGTTGAGAAAGTAGTTAAAAAGACACACAGGATTCTGGGTTTAATAAACAGAGGCACTGAGTACAAAAGCAAGGAACTTGTGACGGACCTTTATAAAACAGTGGTTCGGCCTTAACTGAAGGATTGTGTCTAATTCTGCGCGCCCCACTTTTGGAAGGAAATGAAGGCTTAAGAGGGGGTGCAGAAAAGATTTATGAGAATGGTTCCAGGATTGAGGGACTTCAGTTACGGGGATAGATTGGGGAAGCCGAGGCTGTTCTCTTTGGAGAAGAGAAGACTGAGAGGGGATTTGATAGAGATATTCAAAATCATAAAGGGTCAAGACAGAGCAGATAGAGTAGAAACCGTTCCCATTGGTGGAAGGGTGGAGAACTAGGGACACAAAGTTATTGAAAAAAAAAACCAACACTGACATGAAAGTTTATTACGCAGTGAGTGATTAGTGTCTGGAATGCACTGCTCAAGAATCTGGTGGAGGCAAATTCTTTCAATAGCAATTTGGGTAAGCGCCACAAGAGAAAACATATGTGGGCTACGGGGAAAGGGCTGAGGAATGGTGCCAGCTTAGTTGCTCTTGCACAGGGCTTTTATGATTCTCTGATTCTAGGAAGTGAATGTGCATTATGAGCTGGCAGGAGGCAGCTTCAGGAATTGATTCTGAAGCTTACAAGCAATTTATTGACAGCTATTCGATGAGTATATTTACAAGCAGCTATAATTATCTTGATTCCCAAAAGAAGCATTATGAGAAACAAAAACAAAAGTAGCTGGAAAAACTCAGCAGGTCTGACAGCATTTGTGGAGAGGAACACAGTTAACGTTTCGAGTCCGTATGACTCTTCATCAGAACTAAGGAAAAATAGAAATGAGGTGAAATATAAGCTGGTTGAGGGGGGGTGGGACAGGTAGAGCTGCTCCCTTAACCAGCTTATATTTCACCTCATTTCTATATTTCCTTAGTTCTGATGAAGAGTCATACGGACTCGAAACGTTAACTGTATTCCTCTCTGCAGATGCTGTCAGACCTGCTGAGTTTTTCCAGCTATTTTTGTTTTTGTTTCAGATTTCCAGCATCTGCAGTATTTTGCTTTTTATCAGAAGCATAATGAGGTTATTTTTAAAGGAACAGGCCAGATTTACCACTAAACATGATAATCGTGCTCCAATCCTCAGGCTAGCCATAAACAGCACCACAGTAGCTCCAATAGTATAAAGATGATAATATTGAAGAATGCTCCACCTCCATTTTCTTCCTATTCTAAGTTCCTCAGGTTTGATGATGACAGTGGTGGGTGGCAAAGGCTGGGGGGTGCAGAATTCTTGATGGGAATATTATTAGCTCCTCTTGATACGTTTACAAATTTTTTTGGAAGTTTGTCTCTCCAACCCAGTCAGAGTGCACTTCAAGAGTAATAAGTGGCTATTTTTTTATGCTTCACAGCAGAGCCTAAAGTTTTTGTTTTAGTGCAGAGCTTTCATTGGTACTATGAATGCTTAAAAAGCCCCAACCTCAGAGTAATATTGTGCTTTTCCCCCTCTTTCCATGTGACAAAACAACGGAATCATGTAGGTACGGGACGCATGAGCACAGTACAGACAGGAGATTATGGGCTGAACTTTCCCGTTGGCGTGCGGGGGCAGGCCCCACATGCACGCACGTGAAATGACGCGCGGTGACATCAGGCAAGCGTCCCAACATCACCACGCGCCATCGCGATATTTCATTTGGCAGGTGAGTGATGATATCCAATGCACATCCGCCATTAATTAACGGGCCACTTAAGGCGATTTTTCAGCACCTGCGCAATCTTCGGGTCAGCGCGCGGGCGCAACGGGCAGGCGGGTAGGACACATTTGTATAATCCTCAACCACGGGCGGGATAAGAGGACTCAGTGGGGTCGCGAGTGTGCTCTGTCAGATATTGTTTTTTCAAAGTTACTGATACTTGCCTGTGTGATCTGCAATACTTCAAAATGTATACCAGCTGCTTGATCTGGACTCACAACCTTCAGGTCAGCACTCTGCAGAGAGGAATCTTTTTTGGGCCTGGAGGTTTCGGGAAGCCTCCCCTTAGCCTGGGAATGCGAGCTGAACTCTCCACTAGAGGTACCTCCTCTGAGGAGGAAGGGAGGACTAGAAGGGGGAGGAGGCCAGGAGTGCACATTCAGCCTCCAGAGGAGCCACTTTTGGGAGGTCAGGCACAGGCACAAGGGGCGCAGGGCCAAGAGGTAGTCCAAGGCGGAAGGGCCTGCAGAAGATGCCACTATCCTGCAGCCAGGGTATACAGGCAGCGAAGCAGCTACCTCAATATGTCTGAGGTGCAGTGCCGAAGGAGGCTCCGTCTCTCAAGGGAGACAGTCAACTATATCTGTTAGATGATCGGGCCTGAGATCTCCCCTAACTGTGTGGGTGGACACCCCATGCCTGTGGCTCTAAAGGTCACAGCTGCCCTGAACGTTTATGCCTCTGGCTCCTTCCAGGGGTCGGCGGGTGATCTTTGCGGTGTCTCCCAATCAGTTGTCCATGCTTGTGTCAAGCAGCATACAGATGCTCTGCTCAGGCGTGCATTGACCTTCATCCACTACCGCTGGGATGATGCCAGCCAGACACAGCGAGCCAGAGGCTTCGCGGCCATTGCTGGCTTCCCCCGCGTCCAGGGTACAATAGACTGTACACATGTGGCCATCAAGGCGCCAGCAGGTGAGCCCGGTGCCTTCGTCAACAGGAAGGGCTTCCACTCCATGAACGTGCAGATAGTGTGTGATCACAGGATGCAGATTCTACAAGTCTGTGCAAGGTACCCAGGCAGCTCCCACGACGCCTACATCCTCAGACACTCCCGGGTGCCGGGGCTCTTCAGTGCTCCAGCCCAGCTGAATGGATGGCTGCTGGGTGACAAGGGCTATCCCCTGCGAAGGTGGCTCATGACGCCTCTCCGCTATCCAAGAACAGAAGCTGAGCAGCAGTACAATAGGAGCCACGCCTCCACAAGGGCTGTGGTGGAGAGAGCCATTGGTCTTCTCAAGATGCGCTTCTGATGCCTGGGCCGCTCAGGGGGTGCACTCCAGTACCCCCCAGATTGTGTGTCACTGATACTGGTTGCATGCTGCGCTCTCCACAATCTTGTGCTGGAAAGGGGGGATGCTGTGGATGATCCTGATCCTTCGCTGGGAGTGGCATTGGAGACAGACTGCTGACTCTGCTGTCCTGTTGGCCTCTGACCTTAGCAGTTGTCCTCTGGCCCGTGAAGCCTGTGCTGGCCCCGCCTGGGAGGGAGCTGCCAGTTCCACAGCTGGCAAATCCCCAGTTGTCACAACCTCACCGGATGCAACAGTCATTGGCAGAGGGGCGGAGGAGCTGCCGCCCTCATCCAGAGTGTCCTGAGAGGAGCCCATAGAGATGACTGGCAGCTGCTGCGCCAACATGAGCTCGCTTTGGACCTCCCTGCTCACCGTGGATGGATGGGCACCGAGCTGGGGAACTTGGTGCCCAGACCATCTCCTACACCGGCACTGACCAGCTGAGGTCATTGCCGATGTGAGGGCTTGCTGGTCAGAGCGCATCCCCAGGAAGCCCTGATGGGTCTCCTGGAGGAGCCTCTCCACGAGAGTCGCCACTCTCTCCATGGAGGACGCATGGCGGACGGACGTGTGGCTCATTGCTTCAGCAATAGTCCGCGTAGACTCCTCCACCATGGAGACCAAGCCAAGCACAGCCTCATGTATCTCCCCCAGATGCTCCCACACACCTGGCCGCATTTCCTGTGTTTGCTGCGTCGTGGACGACTCCAGAGGCACATCATCAGCCACCAACTGAGCATGTGCCTGGTCCCCTGCAGTCCTCTGACTGCTGGTGCCATGGGCACTCTCTGTCTCTGCCAGTTTCTCCAGCGACTGTGAAGTGCCCTCACCACTGTGCCCCGGGACACTAGCCGATATTCTAATTCGCACGGAGGTGCCAGTATCTGCGCTGGTGCCTGCCTGGCAGAGATGGTGTGACACTGGTGAGACTTCAGGGCCCTCAGGCGTGAGAGGAGCCTCTGCTCCTCCTCCTCCCGGCCCTGCTCCACTGTTGCTGAAAGGAAGAACAAGGACATTGGATCAGTTAACGTGGAGACAATGTCAATGTGCATCCCCCAGATCATTATGTGCTCATCCTTCCATAAGCAATGGTCAAGCCATGTTGCAAACTTCAATCACTGAACATTCGGCGCTGCCATGGCTGCTGGGAGAACAATGGTGACCTCACTACTGGGCAAACATACCTGCCCGTGGCACCCCAGCCTCACCGACACCGGTGGACTTGGGCGCAAGGCCCCTCTCCAAATCTAGGGCCTCCTGCTTGAAGCAGCTGAGAATCGCTAACTGTGCCGGCCCTCTGCCAGTCCTCACCCCCTCAGCAGCATTATGTGCATTCTTCTCCTGAAAAGGAGAGAAGAGCAGTGATTAGTGCTACTTGTACCTGGACTCTCTTCGCGGATGGCCCACCCCAACCAGAGTGGGACATTGCAGGGCTCCAGTACCTCCTCACCCAGCTACTGCCGAACACTCACACAAAGATGCTAGGCCTGTCCCCCCCCACTAACCCTCTACCCCCTTGGCCAAATGCTGCCGACATCACATTAGACACCACATGGTCTAACCTTCTATACCAAGGAGGCGCAAGCAGGTGGAGTGCAGAGGACAGCAGATCAATCGGTGCCACGTCACCTTGAAGCTCCCCTCCCCGCGTGTCATCACCCTGACTTTGACATGCCCTGGAGTTCCAGCACTGTGCCTAGGTGCAGCTCCTCCAGGTTACCCCCAAAACAGTAATGTGGGTCTCAGGGTACCACATGCTGTGGGGGCAGAACCCATCTCTTCACCACCCTCTCAGGCATGGGCAATATCTGCTGGCCCACCCAGTGAAGGACACATGCCGTCAATGATTTAATGCTGTCACTACACTCAGACTGGGTGTGGGGTGTGGGGTGTGGGGGGGTGCACTAGGTGGGAAAGCCTACCTGCTGGGTTATGACCAATGCCAACATGGTAACTCACCATTCCTGAGCGCAACAGATCGTTGAAGCGCTTGCGACACTGGATCCAGGTGCACCGCACCACGTTGCGGGAGCTCACCAACTCCACCTCCTCCCAGGCACATTGGGTCATGTGGGGGATGGTGGAGGGGGGTCCTCCTCCTCCCATCCCGGGGTAAGAGGACCTCTCGCTATGCTGCTACCTCCTCGAGGAGGGCAGCAAGGCAATCATCTGAAAAACGAGGGACACAGTGCCCCCCTGCCCTACCCTCCTGCCTGGCCTGCTCACCAGCAGCGCTCTGGGGAGCCCTTCCACTGGCCATGATTCACAGCCTTTGAAAGGCTGCAGCAGCTTTTTTAAACAGGCCGTCGGGTCACCATTGGACCCGGTGGTCATTGCAATCCCGCCGCCGCCCACTCACTCCCGCTGTCCTCGGGAGCTGTGATTCACGCTGGGCGGGCCTTAATTGACCCGTCCGCATCAAATGGCGGCACAGATCACGGGCGGTGATCAGGTCCATGCTTGCCGGCGCTCACACCCACTCCACTAACCCCCCCCCATGCCAGCCACAAAATTCTGCCCTATGTTCCCTAGATATGTCTGCTGGTAAGAACAGGTTCTGCAGAGACCAACAAGATAATCAGCACTTCTGATTTAAATGTAGCTTCATTTTTATTTAAGTCAAACTAAAAAAAGTAAAGTGCCATTCTGCTTAAAATCCTTTGTGAAAGGGTCTATCTACTTTGTGACCGAGTTTTTCAGTTACTCTTGTTAAAACTGTTAGACCAATTAATCATTCCAGCTACACTCTTGATCTTTTGCTTTCATATGGAAAGCATACAGAAGTAAAATGATGGGTAAATAAACTGTTCATTTGAACCATTACCTGAAACGCCCATGACTGTCAACAAAGGAAATTTTGAAATGAATCATTCTAATCACTTGTACCTAAAATAAAATGATGAATGAACATTTTTGCCTATGTTTAATTGCTCTCAATCCAGAACTTGATGTTGAACATCTTGTTTTACTTGATGTTTTGACAAAATTTCATGATGTATTGTGTTCCATGTTAATCTGCTGAGTGCATATTCTTTTGTTAATCCAGGATGGAAACATATTGTGCAACCTTCCATTGTTTATTTAGGGACTTTCAAGATTTTCAATTATTTTCAATTTGTATTCAGTCATTTTAATCGCTTTTCCATTAAAAATAAGTGGTAATATATGGCACATGTTTATTGAGGTGTAACAAGCACATGATCACCCCCTCAAGTGGGTTGGGGCAATATTGCCATTATTTTAAAATTACTACGGGGATATGTTGTAATGAATGAACTAAGACAATTGGATCATGCGTTACTCTGTACAGTTGCCTCACTGTGGGATAAAACAATCGAGCAATGCCGCAACCAGTGTTATTTGGTCTGTCTTCAGAAAATTTGGAGAAATATATATACGTAAAGGACATGGAAATGTAGTTCAGGTCACAAGGAGATCCATTCTCAAACCTTGGGTGCTGCTACTGTACAAATGGATAGAGGCCAGCGTGAACCAACTCTCATAGAAGTAAAAGCAAAGAACTGCGGATGCTGGAAATCCAAAACAAAAACAAAAACAAAAATACCTGGAAAAACTCAGCAGGTCTGGCAGCATCGGTGGAGAAGAGCACAGTTGACGTTTCGAGTCCTCATGACCCTTCAACAGAACTAAGTAAAAATAGGAAAGGGGTGAAATATAAGCTGGTTTAAGGGGTGGGGGGGAGTTTGGGACAAGGAGAGCTAGGTAAAGGGCCAGTGATAGGTGGAGATAACCAAAAGATGTCACAGACAAAAGGACAAAGGTGTTGAAGGTGGTGATATTATCTAAAGGCACGTGCTAATAGCGAAAAGGGTAAATAGGGTGGTCAACAGGACTTTAAACTAGAAAGTGGGGGGGTGGGGAAGGGAAGGGTAAAACTCCAAGAAGTATGACTAATGGGAAACAAAGCAGCAGGTTAGCGTGTTGGGGTGTGGGGGGGGTTGGATTCAACCTCATGGAAAATTATGAAAAAACTGAAAAGAAAGGAGAGCCCAGGAGAGGCTATTAAAGTCTCCAGAACACAAAATAGGACAGAGTGTTTGGAAAGGGCTAGGAATCTAACTTCAAGCACATCAGATAAAGGGACAACAATGAGAAAAGGGACGGGAAATACAGGACTGAAGGTGTTATATCCGAATGCACGCAGTATACGAAATAAGGTAAATGAGCTTGTGGCGCAGATTGAAATTGGCAGGTATGATGTGGTGGGCATTACGGAGACATGGCTGCAAGGGGATCAGGACTGGGAGCTAAATATCCAAGGATATACATCCTATCGAAAAGATAGGCAGGTTGGCAGAGGGGGTGGGGTTGTATTGTTAGTAAGAAATGAAATTAAATCAATAGCAAGAAATGATGTAAGGTCAGATGATGTAGAATCTGTGTGGGTAGAGTTGAGGAACCGCAAAGGTGAAAAAACCATAATGGGAGTTATGTACAGGCCTCCGAACAGTAGTCAGGATGTGGGGCACAAGATACACCAGGAGATAGAAAAGATGTGTAAGAAAGGCAAGGTTACAGTGATCATGGGGGATTTCAATATGCAGGTAGACTGGGAAAATCAGGTTGGTAGTGGATCCCAAGAAAAGGAATTTGTGGAATGTCCACGAGATGGCTTTTTGGAGCAGCTTGTGGTGGAGCCCACTAGGGAACAGGCAATTCTAGATTTAGTGATGTGTAATGAGGCAGATTTGATAAGGGAGCTTAAGGTGAAGGAACCCTTAGGAGGAAGTGACCATAATATGATAGAATTTACCCTGCAATTTGAGAGGAAAAAGCTGGAATCAAATGTAATGGTATTACAGTTGAATAAAGGCAACTACAGAGGCATGAAGGAGGAGCTGGCCAGAATTGACTGGGAGAAGAGCCTAGCAGGAAAGACAGTGGAACAGCAATGGCAGGAGTTTCTGGGAGTAATTTGGGAGACACAGCGAAAATTCATCCCTAGGAAGAAGAATCATACTAAAGGGAGGACGAGGCAACCATGGCTGACAAGGGAAGTCAGGGACAGCATAAAAGCTAAAGAGAAAGCATACAATGTGGCGAAGAGCAGTGGGAAGCCAGGGGATTGGGAAGCCTACAAAGGCCAACAGAGGACAACTAAAAAAGAAATAAGGAGGGAGAAGATTAAATATGAGGGTAAACTAGCCAGTAATATAAAAGAAGATTGCAAGAGTTTTTTTTAGATATATAAAGGGTAAGAGAGAGGCAAAAGTGGACATTGGGCAGCTGGAAAATGACGCTGGAGAAGTAGTAGTGGGGAACAAAGAAATGGCGGAGGAACTAAATAGGTACTTTGCGTCAGTCTTCACAGTGGAAGACACGAGTGACATCCCCAAAGTTCAAGAGAGTCAGGGGGCAGAGGTGAGTATGGTGGTCATTACCAAGGAGAAGGTGCTAAGAAAACTGAAAGGTCTGAAGGTGAATTAATCACCTGGACCAGATGGATTACACCCCAGAGTTCTGAAAGAGATAGCTGAAGAGATAGTGGAGGCGTTTGTCGTGATCCTTCAGGAATCACTGGAGTCAGGGAGGGTCCCAGAGGACTGGAAAATCGCTAATGTAACCTTCCTGTTTAAGAAGGGAGTGAGGCAAAAGACAGGAAATTACAGACCGATTAGCCTGACCTCGGTCGTTGGTAAGATTTTAGAGTCCACTATTAAGGATGAGATTTCAGAATACTTGGAAGTGCATGGTAAAATTGGGCAAAGTTAGCATGGTTTCATCAAGGGGAGGTCATGCCTGACAAATCTGTTAGAATTCTTTGAGGAGGTAACGAGTAGGTTAGACAAAGGAGAGCCAATGGATGTTATCTACTTGGACTTCCAGAAGGCCTTTGACAAGGTGCTGCACAGGAGGCTGCTCAGTAAGATAAGAGCCCATGGTATTAGAGACAAGGTACTAGCATGGATAGAAGATTGGCTGTCTGGCAGGAGGCAGAGAGTGGGGATAAGGGGGTCCTTCTCAGTATAGCGGCCAGAGTTCTGCAGGGGTCAGTGTTGGGACCACAACTTTTCACTTTATACATTAATGATCTAGATGAAGGAACTGAGGGCATCCTGGCTAAGTTTGCAGATGATACAAAGTTAGGTGGAGGGACAGGTAGTATTGAGGAGGCAGGGAGGCTGCAGAAGGATTTTGACAGGTTAGGAGAAGGGGCAAAGAAGTGGCAGATGGAATACAACATGGGAAAGTGTGAGGTCATGCACTTTGGTAGGAAGAATAGAGGCATAGACTATTTTCTGAATGGGGAGAGAATTCAGAAATCTGGAGTGCAAAGGAACTTGGGAGTCCTAGTCCAGGATTCTCTTAAGGTTAACTTGCAGGTTGAGTTGGTAGTTAGGAAGGCAAATGCAATGTTGGCATTTATTTCGAGAGGACTAGAATATAAAAGCAGGGATGTGCTGCTGAGGCTTTATAAGGCTCTGGTCAGACCACATTTAGAATATTGTGAGCAATTTTGGGCCCCGTATCTCAGGAAGGATGTGCTGGCCCTGGAGAGGGTCCAAAGGAGGTTCACGAGAATGATCCCAGGAATGAAAGGCTTAACATATGAGGAACGTTTGAGGACTCTGGGTCTATACTCGATAGAGTTTAGAAGGATGACGGGGGATCTGATTGAAACTTACAGAATACTGAAAGGCCTGGATAGAGTGGACGTGGGGAAGGTGTTTCCATTAGTAGGAGAGACTAGGACCCTAGGGCACAGCCTCAGAGTAAAGGGAAGACCTTTTAGAACAGAGATGAGGAGAAACTTCTTTAGCCAGAGAGTGGTGAATCTATGGGATTCATTGCCACAGAATGCTGTGGAGGCCAGGTCATTGAGTGTATTTAAGACTGAGATAGATAGGTTCTTGATTGGTAAGGGGATCAAAGGTTACGGGGAGAAGACGGGAGAATGTGGTTGAGAAACTTATCAGCCATGATTGAATAGCAGGGCAGACTCGATGGGCCGAATGGCCTAATTTCTGCTCCTATGTCTTATGGTCTTATGGTCTTATGTATTTTACCTAGAATAACCAGTTAATGATAGTGACCCAATTACAGGATATTTATTCAGTAATAATCTGTAGTTAAATTCCAGAAAATAAGTCAGTGTGTAAAATAATCCTTTTGTTTACAAATATGAACCGATCACCAAAGACACAAAAAAGTACAATGGCCTCAATTGAATTAGATTCTATCAAATTATTTTTTAGAGCTGAAAGTCCATTGAAAAAAAAGTAAGTAGCAAATAGAAAATTCAACAGCACTAAACTGAAAATGAAACTATGGTTTTCCTTTTTGTTAATGGCTGAAGTAAACCAAAATATAAAGCAGTAGAACTTACCTGTCGTTCAGCCATCAAATCACCAGCTCTGCATTGACTGTCTAGTTGTTTTTACCTCGGTGCTTCTTGCAGTGTCCGAAACTATCAAACCAAACTTTGCATTTTGCTGGTAACAAAAGGGGGAGGAGATTGTGACAACGTGGCATCTGCAACCAAAGAAGCACACCCAGTTAATACATTGAGTGTTACATGGATTGGACTCAAGGCTAAAGCTTTAATAACCCTGTAATTTCAATGGAAGAATTACATCTTGTGTATGTAAGTGACACCCAAAGATCGTTCTCCTACAAGTTGTAAATTGCCAGAGGACCTATAGTTGCATCTGTCGCTGAAGTCATCAGAAGGCGGGTATAACTTGTATAAATCAGAAAATAGAGTGTATGGAATTTAATCCATTCCTGTTATAAAACTTAGTTAAGTACGATGTTCTATTAAACAAGTGTACACTCACCTTTGAACTTGACAGCTTTTGCCAATTCCAAAAAAGAAAACAGAGAGCAGGATACAAATTAGCAGAAATTGGAATGATCACTTAGTTTTGGTTTTGTTTTGCTTCTAATGAAACTTCTTAACAACCTTGATAGCAAATTCACAACTTAGATATGAAAAAAAAATACGCTTTCAAAATTAGACTTTTAGAATCCTGTTTTATGTATTCATTTTAGAATTTTCTGGACAGTTCTATATTTTTGATTTGTAAAGTTATCAACTGTATGATGTAAACTTGAAACGATGGATGGCAAAAAACTTGGCCCAAAGGTTGGGTATAGGGAGTGTCTAAAAAATACATCTGTTATTAACTTTTCTAGTTCTATATTACTAAGCACATATCTATAATAATAAAACATGCTCATATAAATTTATATTACTGTAATTACACTCTCCTACCAGTGGTAATGCTGCACTACCTGTTTTACATCACCAAGCCCTTCAGTCTGACCGCAACAAGGTTCCTATAGTCCACCCAACTGCGATTCTGAAATCAAATTAAATTTTGCAGTACATCTACAAATAATATCAAAATATTATATGAAAATATAACCATAATTCATCACTTTAAAATGAGAATTGATTTAGGTCAGGGAATGCTGCTTTACCTGAGAGTACACAGGAGCTCTTGTGAAGATACTACAACGATATCATACCGGATATTAACCTTTGATTTGGGAAAATAGCAAAGACACCACTTAGAGGAATTGATGCTTGTGTTCTGGGATTCCTGCCCTTTCTGTCTGCGCTTTTCACCATATATAGAAACAGCATTCACTGCTTTTAGCTGAATAAAGGTGCTGCTCCCCTCGGTTCTGCTGTTCAGTTTATCCAAATTTTGAGAATATTGCAGGTTACAAAGTTTATGATGGAGACTTCAGATGTATTCTGTGCAGGTGAGAAGCAAAAAGATTTTGTGCACTCTAAGCAAAGTCTGAAAATATGAATAACATTGAAGACACAGAAAACGCTACAAAGTCATCACTTATGTCTCACTTTTTCAAAAATAGAACTGTAGAATGGTTGGATTCTTGGACACTTAGATCAAGTGTGTGGGAGAAGAATAGGTCAGGTAAGCAAAAACCACATGGATCATGCTCAAAAAATTTAAAATGACAGGGGACCCCTTTAGCTTTCCCAGTTGAACATCTTACTTTACCTATGTTACATGGAGAGCAATTAATTCAAGTCAGAATTATTAATTAAGAAAAGAAAGCAGGCTATACAGTGTTTTTCACAACCACTGGACAGCTCAAAACATTTAACAGCCAATGAAGTTCTTTTGAAATGTCAGCTTTTGTAATGTAGGAAATACAAATAGTTGTTTGGTAGTACAGAACTTGAATATTGCTGAACAAAGAGACGTCTAAGCTTTTCATCTTACACTCATCAGGACACTTGCAAGAATGCCAATATAAGGGGAAAACAACAATTTATACCGTATGTGAAGAGAGTGCTGATTGGTTGGCAAGTGGTATTGCCATAGAGAATGCAACAGTGATGGTGACTGACAGTTAACTGCCAAGCATTGTTTGAAATTTAAACCAGGCAGCTTGACCCTGATTGGCCAAGGAATGAGTCAGTGAATGGCTGTCACTTATTTTGTTTAGCTGAAACAGGTACAATGTGTGTACATGTAGATTGTGGAGGTCGGTGGGAGTACCTGTACCACAGATGGAAATCTCCTAAATCCACTCGAATTGACACGAACTTGCACTTTTACATAATTGATCCTGCTGCAAAACCCACAATGCAATGAGGTGTAACTGTGCCTTTAACAATCTAAATTCATAACTGCTGCTAGGCAGCCTCTCTTACCCTGGAAAACTAATTCTAAAATTGTGAAATGTCAAATTTCTCAAGTTTATATTTCAGATTTTACCTTAATTTCATGTATATATACCAAACTTCATTTTACTGTCTGTAAAATAATTAAAAAGTGAAGGTGGTTTTTATCTCCTGGCTTGCTGTTTGTGGGAATTCTTCAATGCGATTGCTGCTTAGTTTGCTTGATGGCATCATTGTTGCTGGATACCATGAGATCCCCTTTAGCTAACGTCAAAATCAAAATAGCACCAGGAGGGGGGAAATCCACAACACAGAAATTACTAGATCGTTGTAGGCAGGTGCCGTTGCTTCACTGCTGACCATGAAATATGAGCCATTCAATTTATTTTCTCACTTAAGTATCATAGAACCAGCTAATTATTGGCATATTGGTCACAGATAAAACGGTTCATACATGTTCCTACTAAACTCGTATCTAAACAATTCAAGTACCACTGAAGATATTAAACTACTAACCAGGCTGCATAAACAAACATAAACCACACCTAGAACAATAGATCACATTACCCATTTGATAGAAGGAAGCTTTTATTTTTAACTGACCAACAATATCTTGCCCAAGAACACAAAGGGCAGAAATTCAATCTCGACCATGAGCTAGTCAATGTGGTGATGAGTTACAACAGGCCACAAAGGTTAAGATGCAGGAAAAGAATTAGAGATTCTGCATTAGACACAGTGCTATTGGTTGCTGAAGGGCTCCCTCCTCATTTTCTCAGTACCACATAAGATGGAAAATATATTGCTCAATGCTAAGGGGAATTTTGAGCTCTGCTCTGCTGACTATATGGACTGACTAAATTGTAACACTAATAATTGAAATCACAAGTTTCATGTGCAAGCTTGTTTTTTAATGTGTTCACCAGTCATGAAGATCACAATATATTCTCTTGTAGAAGCAATGACATAATGTGGTACAAAAGTACAGGATTAATGCGCCATATAAGGAATACTATTTTTCAAAATGAACAGGGTTATTATTGACAAAAGTGTGTTCCAATTCTTCAAAACATACCTTTATATAGCACCTTCCACAACCTCGGGATACCCCAAAGTATTCCACATCCAATAATTTATTTTTTAAAATGTTGTTTCAAAGGCAAACATTGCAGCCGATTTACACATAGCAAGGTACCACAAACAGCAATAAGATAATGAGGTGTTAATCTGCTTTGGTGATGTAGGTTAAGAGTTAATGTTAACCAAGACACTGGGTAAATTCCGATTGTCTTCGAATAGTGCCATGATATCTATTATGTTCGCCTGACAGGGCCTTGGTTTAATATCATATCAGAAAAATAGCATCTCCAACAGTCCAACTGACCCACTGAAGTAACAGCCTAGATTATGTGCTGGAGTGAGGTTTGAACCCACAGCTTTCTGACCCAGAAGAAAGAGTGTTACCACCGGACCAAGCTGGCAATAGATAAAACGCAGCCAGGAAATGTCCAGAAGTTAGGTGCACAATAAATACCATAACAAATCAAATGATGCGGCTAACCAATATAGCAAGCTGATGGACCAGCATTAACATGCAGTGAGGAAGTTGATATATTCCACACACATAAGTATCAATCTCGACTGAGCCCTCATATGCAGACAACAGGTGAAGTCTTGGGGTGTGGGCATTGTTGGTAAGGACAGCATTTATTGCCCATCCTTAATGGCCTTGAACTGAGTGGCTTGTTAGGCTATTTCAGATGGCAATAAGAGTCAACCACATTGTTGTGGGTCTGTCACATGTAGGCCAGACCAGGTAAGGGTCCTACCCTAAAGGACATTAGTGAACCAGATGTGTTTTGACGACAATCAATGATAGTTTCATGGTCACAATTACTAGCTTTCAATTCCAGATTATTTTTCATGAATTGAATTTAAATTTCACCCCTCAGAGCATTAGCCTGGGCCTCTGAATTACTAGTCCAGTAACGTTACCATGACCCTACTGTTTTCCTGTGTCAGCCCGCAATGCTGCCAAATACTCCCCAGCTGCAGAATATCAAAAGCTTATTGTTTTTCTCTTCCAACTATGTTCCAATTATTAAAATGAGGCAGGAAAATAGAATCCATTTATTTTTGCCAGGTTGATACTATGAATTGAATTCCCCTGCTAAGGGAATTTTTAAGTTGGCATCCAATCACCACAAAATAAAATTTTAATCATGTATTTTGCAAATAGAATACACAATGGGCATGTAGAATTCAGAATTTATTTAATCTGTAGTGAAGGTTGAACCATTGGTGAACTACCACATTTAATTTTTTGGGTTTTTCTTGCTACCAGAATAAATTCAGTATTTTGCATTGTTTCCCATTGAATGGCCTCTTTCGACATTATGCAATTTCTTTTTTCAACTGGTCTTTCACAATCATAATTCATTGTCTAAAAGTGACAAAGATCTTTCAGTAACTTCTCACACAATTCCTCCAATAAATGAGGCATACACACTTCCATAGCTTCTGAATATCAGAATAAGTCTTAATACTGAAAGATAAATAAGTTGAATCTGTTTAAATTAACATTCGTTCTTACAATAACTGCTACAGATATCATAGCTACTTTGTTTAATGTCTCTCTATGATAGTTAAGTATGGAAAAAAGTCATCTCGAAGCACAATGATACAATTAACCATATTTGAACACTTGGTAATGCAAAGCAATACTTCAGATATAGAATCTTACATTTGTGTCCCTCCTTCACACTCCCACAGCAAGCATTTGAAAAAAAACAACCTACTTGATTGATTTTTCTTCCATAGAATATAAGGCTTTCTTTTGACCCGCATGTTTTATTACTGTAAATAGCACCTTGAAAGTCTGTCGGAGTCAGACCATCAAAATTCACCAATTTTATAAAAGCAAAGAACTGCGGATGCTGGAAATCCAAAGCAAAAACAAAAATACCTGGAAAAACTCAGCAGATCTGGTAGCATCGGTGGCGAGGAGCACAGTTGACGTTTCGAGTCCTCATGACCCTTCAACAGAACTAAGTAAAAATAGAAAAGGGGTGAAATATAAGCTGGTTTAAGGGGTGGGGTTGGGACAAGAAAAGCTAGGTAGAGGGCCAGTGATAGTTGGAAATAACCAAAAGATGTCACAGACAAAAGGACAAAGAGATTTTGAAGGTGGTGATATTATCTAAAAGAATGTGCTAATTAAAGGTAGAAAGCAGGATAGGCAAGGTACAGATAGCCCTAGTTGGGGTGGGGTGGGGTGAAGGAATCTAAAAAGGCTAAAAGGTAGAGTTAAACCAATGGATGGAAATACATTTAAAAATAATGGAAATAGGTGGGAAAAGAAATATCTATATAAATTATTGGAAAAAGGAGGGGGAAAAAACGGAAAGGGGGTGGGGATGGAGGAGAGAGTTCATGATCTAAAATTGTTGAACTCAATATTCAGTCCGGAAGGCTGTAAAGTGCCTAGTCCTCTGACACCCTACATCACATCAACAATTTACAGTTCCCTGGCCCAAACCGCCTCCTCTTCACCATGGACGTCCAATCCCTCTACACCACCATCCCCCACTGGGATGGTCTGGTGGCTCTCCGCATCTTCCTTGAACAGAGGCCCGAACAATCCCCATCCACCACTACTCTCCTCCGTCTGGCTGAACTTGTTCTCACACTGAACAATTTCTCCTTTAACTCCTCTCACTTCCTCCAAATCATTGAGAACTGTCGGCGTGTCATTAGTCGTCTCAATTTCTCTGCTCCTCTCACCCATACTAACCTGTCTCTCTCTGAACTTGCTGCACTCCGTTCTCTCAGGTCCAACCCTGACATTGTCATCAAACCCGCTACAAGGGTGCTGCTGTTGTTGTCTGGCGCACTGACATCAACCTCACAGAGGCTGAGCGTCAACTCACAGACACTTCCTCCTACCTCTCCCTGGACCATGACCCCACCACTGAACATCAAGCCATTGTTTCCAGGACTGTCACTGACCTCATCTCCTCTGGAGAACTTCCTTCCACAGCTTCCAACCTCATAGTCTCCCAACCTCAGACGGCCCGCTTCTACCTCCTACCCAAAATCCACAAACAGGACTGTCCCGGCAGACCGATCGTGTCAGCCTGTCCCTGCCCCATGGAACTCATTTCTCGCTATCTTGACTCCCTTCTCTCTCCCCTTGTCCAGTCCCTTCCCACCTACATCCGTGATTCCTCTGGCATCCTACATCACATCAACAATTTACAGTTCCCTGGCCCCAACCGCCTCCTCTTCACCATGGACGTCCAATCCTTCTACACCTCCATCCCCCACCGGGCTGGTCTGGTGGCTCTCTGCTTCTTCCTCAAACAGAGGCCCGAACAATCCCCATCCACCATTACTCTCCTCCGTCTGGCTGAACTTGTTCTCACACTGAACAATTTCTCCTTTAACTCCTCTCACTTCCTCCAAATAAAAGGTGTGGCTATGGGTACCCGCATGGGCCCCAGCTATGCCTGTCTCTTTATGGGGTATGTGGAACATTCCTTGTTCCAGTCCTACTCTGGCCCCCTCCCAAAACTCTTTCTCCGGTACATCGATGATTACTTCGGTGCTGCTTCATGCTCTCATCGGGACCTGGAAAAAGTTATTAATTTTGCTTCCAATTTCCACCCCTCCAACATTTTCACATGGTCCATCTCTGACACTTCCCTTCCCTTCCTTGACCTCTCTGTCTCAATTTCTGGTGATAGACTGTCCACCAATATCCATTACAAGCCTACCAACTCCCACAGCTACCTCGACTACAGCTCCTCACACCCCGCTTCCTGTAAGGACTCCATCCCATTCTCTTAGTTCCTTCGCCTCCGTCGCATCTGTTCTGATGACGCTACTTTCAAAAACAGTTCCTCTGACATGTCCTCCTTCTTCCTTAACCGAGGTTTTCCACCCACGGTGGTTGACAGAGCCCTTGACCGTGTCCGGCCCATCTCCCGCGCATCCGCCCTCACACCTTCTTCTCCCTCCCAGAAACATGATAGGATTCCCCTTGTCCTCACTTTTCACCCCACCAGCCTCCACATTCAAAGGATCATCCTCCGCCATTTCCGCCAACTCCAGCATGATGCCACCACCAAACACATCTTCCCTTCACCCCCCCTGGGGGCATTCCGTAGGGATCGTTCCCTCCGTGACACCCTGGTCCACTCCTCCATCACCCCCTTCTCCTCAACCCCCTCCCCCGGCACCTTCCCATGCAGCCGCAGAAGATGCAACACCTGCCCCTTCACTTCCCCTCTCCTCACCGTCCAAGCACCCAAACACTCTTTTCAAGTGAAGCAGCATTTCACTTGCACTTCCCTCAACTTAGTCTACTGCATTTGTTGTTCCCAGTGCGGCTTCCTCTACATTGGAGAGACCAAACGCAGACTGGGTGACCGCTTTGCGGAACACCTTCGGTCTATCCGCAAGCATGACCCAGACCTCCCTGCCGCTTGCAATTTCAACACTCCACCCTGCTCTCATGCCCACAAGTCCGTCCTTGGCTTGCTGCATTGTTCCAGTGAAGCTCAACGCAAACTGCAGGAACAGCACCTCATCTTCCGACTAGGCACTTTACAGCCTTCCGGACTGAATATTGAGTTCAACAATTTTAGATCATGAACTCTCTCCTCCATTCCCACCCCCTTTCTGTTTTTTCCCCCTCCTTTTTATTTTTTCCAACAATTTATATAGATTTTTCTTTTCCCACCTATTTCCATTATTTTTAAATGTATTTCCATCCATTGTTTTATCTCTACCTTTTAGCCTTTTTCGATTCCTTCACCCCACCCCACCCCCACTGGGGCTATCTGTACTTTGCTCGTCCTGCTTTCTACCCTTGATTAGCACATTTCTTAGATAATATCACCACCTTCAACACCTCTTTGTCCTTTTGTCTGTGACATCTTTTGGTTATCTCCACCTATCACTGGCCATCTATCCAGCTCTTCTTGTCCCAACCCCCCATCCCCCTTAAACCAGCTTATATTTCACCCCTTTTCTATTTTTACTTAGTTCTGTTGAAGGGTCATGAGGACTCGAGACATCAACTGTGCTCCTCGCCACCGATGCTGCCAGACCTGCTGAGTTTTTCCAGGTATTTTTGTTTCTGTTTTTGTTCACCAATTTTATGTTGTCTGATAGATAGATCATTATCAGGAAGAGGTCAAATGTAACAATTATGGTAATGACTGGGTCACCCAAAGACACAAAGGGCAGATTTTTTTGATTCCTGTCAGTGGCGGGACTGGATGTTGGAGAGCTGGAAAATTGGCATTGAAGAGTGACATGTTGGTTTGCCAGCATGTTCCAGCCCTGGATAATTTTGGTAGATGCAGGTTTGGGGAGTGGGGGGAGAGTGGGGGGGAGAGTGGGGGGGAGAGGGGAGGTGGGGGGGGTGGGTGGGGATTGTGGGTTGACGGCTTGCACCCACAAACAGTGCGTATTCTGTTAATGCAATTAAAGGCCCAATTGAGACCAATATTTTAAGGCCAACTGGGGGGGCCAGCATCATTTTAAGTGCCCCCCCATCCCCATGAAACAACTTTCACTCCCTTCCCCATGGCCAACATACTGAGATGGCCACAGTTGCAGCCACATGCTACAAGTTTCCCCCTCCACAGTTGGGTTTGGCATCTGTGGACAGTTTTAATCTAACCTTTTCCAAAAGTCTCCGGAGACGCATTAAATCCATCGTGAAGTGGCTCCTCTCTCCTACATACTTCAGCAGCTCCCCACCTCTGATGATGGGGCTGCTGATCTGTGAGTGCTGGAGGACCTCATATTGATCCTCCAGCCTCAGGAGCCCAGCCAGCAACTTACATTGGACACTGAGTGCATTCCCTGGCCATTAATTTGCCAGATTGTAAAAAAGCAAGTCTGACCTCATGCACCGATGCAATGGGACCCCCATCCCAGAACTAAAATCCAGCCCAAAGTGTTGGACCTTAATCGAGACACAATAAATGAAGTGGGTTTATAAGACCTGATTCTGTGGGGTCCCACTGACCAATGGTTGAAAAACTGGTTGCATTCAATTTGCAAGACTAATTCTCTAACGTGTAACCACAGGCAAAATCTGAGCTGAGCCCATACACTGGCACATGGGTATCATTTTAACAATAAAGATCTCCAAACAAATCTTTGGTGAGGTTCTTCTCATACAAACTAGGCACAGTCATAACCTGGCCTAATCAAGTATGCCTCTTTAACAGAGTTGATGGTTTCTGGTTAGAGAGTTGTTTTGCGTTTAAACGCTGAGTTTATCCACATATTTTGTTTTTTTTTGCAGCTAGGTACATAGAACCTGGCTTACTGCTATGTGTCTGTCACTGAGCTTCTTCTGTCAGCTGACAGGATTGCTTTCATTTCTAAAATGGAGCAACTCTCCATTTGTGTGCACTTACATGGCACAGACACACTTATCAGAAGCTCGAGTGATGGGTCCTGCTACATTTGTAATGGAAGTCCCTTCTCCTAATTTGAATAAGAGACTGGCACAGGAAGAGCTCGTTTGGAGTTTGAACTGGAGCTCAAAATGCAGTGAGGTAACAACTTTGAAAAGTCAGAACAGAAAATGCAAGAAATACACTGCAGACCTGGCAGTATCTGTGTTAATGTTTCAGGTCGATGACCTTTCATCAGAACTGTTCTGAGTTTTCCCTCCTCTTCTCAGATGCTGCCAGACTTGCTGAGTATTTCCAGCATTTTCTGTTTGTATTTCAAATTTCCAACATCTGCAGCATTCTGCATTTTGAATAGCTTATACAAGTTCACAACATGTCATAAAAGGGGTAGTTGTGGTGATGCCAGAAAAGTGGGCTAATTATTCCATTAGTCCAGTGCAGATGTATGGACAGCAGGGACTGCTTTCTATGATGTTGTAGAGATGAAGGTGCTGCTGTGGAAAAACCAGTTCAGCCAGTTCAAGCTTGAACTGGCACAAACTGGTTTTGAGCAGGTCTCAGCTAGATTTTACTGGAAGTGATCGATGAACTGTTAGCTCCACTGGACTCATCTGGAATCCAGTAGGGACTCCCAGTTTGTCACCAGTACTTCTCAGCCAACTTGAGCTGGAACCATATGGCACCTGTTGTCAATTTTACTTAACCAAACACCAGTGAATCTTCTCTCGATTATTCCTGATTATGTCATGATCTCAATGACTGACTTTGTTATTCATTTTAATTCCATTAAAGTGCAGGTCTGGGTTTACCCTTGCATCTGCCAGGTGAATTTCCGTGGGGTTGCACGCAGCCTTGCCCACCAGATGCAGCAATTCCCCCGCTCCCCATACAGAAACTGGACGTTACCGTACTCCCCTCCTCCAACAATGTAGTAACTGGCCACTGTTTCTCTTTGTCTCCTAGCTCCAGCTGTCTCTCCTCAACCTCCTCCACACCCCGGCCATGTCTCTCTCCCTCAGTCTTCCTCCTCAGTCTATACCCTCCCTGCAACACCCAACATTTATCTTGTCTCGTGATTGGCGTGTTGTCTTAATGAAGATCCATCTGAGGGGCATTGCAGAAGCAAAATTGCAAAAATTACATAAGTGACAATTTCAATGGAGATTTGCTTGTGTGGAAATGTATCTCTACATTCATATCATATTTATCTTTGTATATTTATAAGGAGAATTGGTATTTCTGTGAAGTGATTCATTACTGTTTTATTGACAGGATTACATCACAATGACAATAAACTACTTCATGACATCAATCATTTGTTTTTATTCTATTAGAAATCCTTGGGATTGCATTTACACTTGCACCCACCAGGCGTTTTGCGAATATGGGATTGTATAACTTGGCTGTCCTAATTAACACATTTTTCTCCACGATTATACATGTGAAATTCTGGCCCCGCAGTGCACAGCAACTAGGTCTCACAGCTACAAAATGTTCAAATGTACAGGAGTCTAGTTCAGGGGCACATAATTTGGAAAATACACAACGTAGTGTATATCACCGAGCTCAATTTTAACACAGGTGGCCACTGCTTCTTCAGCCAGCACTGCCTGGATGTCAGGAGAAATTCCTGTGCAGATCCTCAGGCGTGCAATGCATCGTTTCTGGATCCTGGAATGGGCAGTGTCTTGCATCAGTAGTTCTTTGATCATCATTAGGTAATGACCTTGAAATGCCAAGATGGTTTGCAGCTGTTAAATTTGTTGGTCACCAAATAAAACAAGTGCTTTATTTCTTTGCATATTTTCAGCTCTGTACTGCAGTGGATAAAAAAACACCCCATCTTTGCACATTCTATAATATCCATGAACTATTTCATCCCTAACAACAGTGTAGCTGTTACTTCTTAAGGATTGAAGGCCTGCATGTCATCTTTGCCAAAAAGATCTACCTCTCCAAGGGCTGGGTTTAGCATTGCACAACAGAATCTTCTAATAGTGAGCTTGCAAACTTACCCTTCAGGAGTGGCAGATTTTGCATAAGGAGAAACTTATGCATGTAATGACACAGTCGATGGTAAATGCTGAGTTGTTCAAATCCCAAAGGGAAACTTGGAACAACCGCCATAACTTGTTTTGTAGTTTGTATAAATTTTAAGTTGCGTGCCTTGAATTAAGTCGTAATAAGACCATCAAGTCTTATAGGTTTTATAAAACCAGATTAAACTTTTATTAATAAGGGAAATGATTTTTAAATACATATATAGATCTACAAATTACTACTATGATAACTTTTAAATTCCCCTAATCAATCTAACTCCCAGTTACACTTTTGTTAAGGCAACAGGAAGACATATGGATTTTAAAAGACCCAAGCAAAGAAACACGATACCCTGAACAGTCCAATTCAAAGGAGTTTTCTTAACTTCAGTCCTTTGAAGACAGTAGCTTGAGGCATAGATGCTGAAGGCTTCTCACACTTGTAAGATTTTAAAAAGGCCTTCCCTTACAGTCTTCTCTCCTTTATACATATTTTTCTCTTCGAATGCAAATACCCCTTGTTTCACTATGTCTTTGGATTTTATCTTCCTGATAATCTTCCTGATAATAAAAACCACTCATATCACTAAGTTTTACCAGTAATCTTTGGGAAAAATAAACACACTGTTTCCAAACTTCACCTGGCTAGGTGACACATTTCACTCCTCCTTTGGAAACAATCTGGTCTGTTTTTTTTAAAAATGCAAATGTTCCCTTGACACCTGTGTTTCTAAACTTCCCCATGTTTACCTAATTAGCATTTCAAACCTAACTTCTCTTCTTACATAAAAGCACCCAGACTAGCTGCCTTTAATTCAATTAAGTCTCTCTCACATTCACATACAGATGCATAGACACATCCCACTATTTTGCAATAAATTGCAATAACATTATGAGAATTATATCTTCGTGACAATGCACCACTTGGGAGATAATTCTCCGAGGCCCTTTGAGTTGTTGCTTCACCTGCCAATTGGCTGCCTTGAAGGGGAAACAGGAGTGATTTGACAAGGGGTCCCACAATTCTACGCTTTGTGGAAGACGGTCAGCAAGTGCACATTAAAGGTCATGGCATCATCACAGTACAGAATTTGCACCCTGCCAACGAATGAATAAATCATTGCACCACATTTGCATACCTCATCGGGAGGAATTGATTTTTGTAATGGGAGGAAAGAAACCTGCATGAGCACCACCCAGCGATTTAAATAAATATCTGAAAGTATTCCGTTTAAACATGGCAAGCTGTAGAACAATAGCCACATGTACCATTCACAGGTACATGTATTTCCTTTCAGCTGATGGTCTCGGGGACCTTACAGCAAAACTTGGTGGCTTAATGGAATGCAGACGCTCATCCAGCACCGCTATACTTCAGAGACACCCAATGTAATATTCCTCGCTTGCTATTGAGGAGAGCCACAATTCAGTTAACTGTCTGGCAACTCCCAGTAGAAGGCAGTGCATGAAGTATGGAGGAAATCCCCAAGATAATGGAAAATGTGGCAAGTTCACAAAAGGTACTAGGTCCCTTAACACTGCTAACTGTCCTTCCTTCATCCAGTGCCCTTGACATGTCATAAAGTATTTCATCATTCCTCCTGTCCTCATACTCACAGACGTCTATTGGGTATTTAATAACCCGGTCTACTGTCTTCCCAGGATGGTAGCACAAGTCACACCCATGATATCCATTAAATTTGACTGCATTCTGATTGCAGCATGTTCGGGAGAATCCTTCCAGCGGCAAAGTGGATACAATCTGCTGGTTACCACTTCATCCCCTTGTTTCCATTCAACTCCTTCTTCCAACAGTCGCCTTGCTTCATTGACAACTTTATCCAGGAATAATTAGATTTTCAGTTCACATTTTCTGAATCGCAATCCAGCTAGAATAAGATTACTCATTCTGAGTTTTGGGGGTCCAGCTCGATGATCAAATATACAGGCCACAATGAGAATTTGGAAGTTTAATTTGGGAATTTAAATACTGGATGCCCATCTAAATTGATTATGTATGAGAAGTTGTTTCTATCACTAAGTAGTTGGCCTTCCTCAGACACGTTTCTGTAATATGCTCTGTCATATACGTTCTCAATATGTCCCTCTACCAAATTTCTATGGTTTTTCTCTGTACTTCAGATTCTCTCTTATTTAATTTATTAGGAAGAATGTCTGCACTTGTGCTTTGAAATCTGAAGTAACGAAGGAGTTGCCTCTGCTTAGATTTTTAATGACATGTGGGTGCTCACAATTGGGGCATGGCACCTCTTTTTCTTCAAGGGCTCTGCAAGAGCTGAGATAACTACAGCAATACAGATAATAGAAGCAGAATCGTAGGCTGGCTGCATTGCTGCAAAAGATTTTTTTTTTTGAGAATTGACTTTGTGGAGTTAACTATCAACCTCCCACATAACATATTTACAAGTTCCAGGAGATGCAGCTGACGATAAACAGTGTCTCATGGCGAATGTTAAAACCAACAACATTGCCTCCGCCTTTCTGCATTAAGATCCTGGAAATAGTAGCTCATTGAATGATTCATGGAATAAATGCCACCGGCCCCTCACTGTCTTCATCTTGTTGACTCTCCTCGGCTTCACATTCATGTGCATATTCACTATCTGCAAAGGAAAACAGTGGGTGAAGGTGGAACAGCATGATTGGAGATGGTTTCATGAGGATAGGAAAACAGTGCTGCCTTAGTTTCTCTTAAAGGCTATTTACCATCACATATCCTTTTTAAAACTTCCTTGGAAGCTAAGTCGAAGAGGAGACATTTACCATTCAGAGCAAAGTGAAGCTTCTGGCTGCTCAACTCAGGAAACATTCACAAATTCAAGAGCCTGACTGGAGATTTTATTGCAGCAAGTTGGAAGCTCTTGCACACCATCCTGGGCATATTTTGGCCAAGATGTCATGAATGGTGAGGTCAGGCAGTTTTGGCAGTGGCATGCATCATTGCGAAAAGCGGGGCTGTGTTTAGACTTTAATTGCTTCCAAATGCTTGTGATTGAATCACATTAGAAGTCGTATAGCTGCACCTGGATCCTCTGTGACTGATTGTTCACAAGCCCCATGATCATCAACAATCTCTCAGTGGTGCAGCGCACCTCTTTCTCCGGAATCCTATTCAACAGAGCAATTAGCATGTGATAGTGATGGCTAACTTAGCTTCCAAGCCTAATATGTTGGTCATTTTTGGTGCCAGATGTTCAAGCCTTACCAAACCTTTGGACGATGTCTCTGAAGCTCCTGGTTGATGTATTGCCATCCTGAAGTTCATCCTGCTGTTGCTCTGATTGTATCATTTCAGGTTCCTGCTGTTCTGCATCATGTTGCTGTTAAGGCTAGCCATAACCATTGTTCACATTTGCCAGTGCGTGCTCTTCCATCAAGCGTGACATTTTCCAGCTCTACAGAGTTGTGTGTTCACCACCTGGCTCAAGATAAAGCTTGTAGTTACGTACGCCACGTCTTCTCACTGGCTCCATGGCTGGTCAAATTCAATCTCACTGGAATTCGGGGGCGGGGAGAGCGGTTTGAGTAAGAGACAGTGTAAGGCTATTGAACCCAGAAAACTTCTCCAGGTTCAGACAACAAAGGTTTTGCTGTGGGGATTCAGAGCCTGGCAGCATTTTTCCACTTAATGCCTTAAGGCCTCCTTACGGCAGTCTGGGGTGGTGGGGGTCTTCAGAACCGGACACTCCAGCCCATAAAGAGGGGGCCATCAACGCCAAATGCTGCTGTTGGATCAGCAGGACCTGCCTCCTTGGTCACTCTAATCAATTTAATTTTTTATTGCCTCAGAGGACACCTTTGCCACGAGCAGAGCCCACCTCACTCAGTGGAACTGCCGATGCCGATGCCCTGTGACTGGGTCAGCAGCATCGGGAGTCTGCCCGCTGTCCTTAATTGGATGGCCAGCTCAGAGGCGGCTAATTGGGAGCTATCTCATGGGAAACAGCCTGACTGGCTTCCAGCAAGTGCAGGCCTGACGTCAGGGTCCTGACTCCTGTGCAGAAAACCTGCCTTACTGCTTATTCTCCATGAAACGCCGAATTTAAATATGCCATAAAATATGTATACAATGATGTAAGTTATTGTAATACATTATAATACGTGATACATCTATGTAAAATACATATATAAACCATGCAGAAATTTGAAGTGGGAGAAGGAAAATTATGCACATCAGCATCGTTTCCATTTTAATCTTTATCTACATTTAATATGCCAATTCCATTGCAGTGGCGCCCTACAATGGAACCCCCCGCGCACCGAGGCTGGTGGAGTTGGCCGTGAGAGTAGCTGTGGCCGGCAGGGAAGCCCTCTGCTGTGTTCTCTGCTGGGGGAATCCCTGTGTCCCAGCAAGTTAATGTCAGGGAAGCCCCACTGTGCTCTCCATCAGAGAATCCCCAATATAGACCTGGTTGGGAAACGGGATCCCCCGGGCTGAAGTCGAGGCAAAAAGTTTAAACGTAATTAAATTTAAAAAGGTTACATTTAATGAATGTCCTCAGTATTAACAGCAATGCTAAACTTTCTTGTGGCAAGATGAACGTTTCATTAATGTTGAACTCCTGGACTTACAAATACAAGTTCCAAGATGGCGCCGGTTGGTTAATTGCTTTTCTTTTTTGGCACCCATTTCAAAGTCTCCCATCATCCCCTTGTGTGTAAATCAGAAGTTCCACCCTACTCAAAAGCCGATTGGCTAGTAGCTGTCCCAATGCTGCTCACTGATTGGCTACTGTGCATGCCAGGTTTAAAAACATTTTGAGTTATTCCCTCATGCAGCAAAGGTATAGAGCGGTGCAGATAAGTGCATCTTGGTGCCAAAAAACAATCTGGGGAGAGGAGGAGATGTTTTAAAAGGGTCATATGGAAGAGGGGGTTGGCTGGGAAAGAGAGAATTTAACAATGGTATGGTCATTGAACTTTCACAACTACATGGGAAGAGATTTTAAGAGCCACAGTAATAGATTTTAAAAGCTGGGGGATCGCTTACAAGGGAGATGATTGGGAGGAGATACAGAGTCAAGCAACAGCCTGACATAGTCAAACTCGTGGAATCATTACCTACAAATCATGTCCTAGACACCACCATCACCATTCCTGGGTGTGCCCTGTCCTGGCAGGACAGACCCAGCAGAGGTAGTGGCACAGTGGTGCCACCACTGTGGGAGGGAGTTGCCCTGGGAGTCCTCAACCTCGACTCTGACCCCATGAAGTCTCATGGCATCAGGTCAAACAAGGGCATGAAAACCTCCTGCTGATTACCACATACCATCCCCCCTGAGCTGATGAATCAGTAATCCTCCATGTTGAATATCACTTGGAGGAAGCACTGAGGGTGGCATGGATGCAGAATGTACTCTGGGTGGGGGACTTCAATGTCCATCACTAGCAGTGGCTCAGTAGCACCACTACTGACCGAGCTGGCCGAGTCCTAAAGGCTCTAACATAGCTGCTAGGCTGGATCTGCGGCAGGTGGTGAGGGAACCAACAAGAGGGAAAACCATACTTGACATCCTCACCAACCTGCCTGCCACAGATGCATCTGTCCATGACAGTATCAGTAGAAGTAACCACCACACAGTCCTTGTGGAGATGAAGCCCCATCTTCACATTGAGGATACCTCTACCATGTTGTGCGGCACTACCACCGTGCTATATGGGATAGATTTCAAACAGATCTAGCAACTCAAGACTGGGCATCCATGAGGCACTGAGCAGCAGCAGAATTGTACTCGAACACAATCTGCAACCTCTTGGGCTGGCATATCCCCCACTCTACCATTACCACCAAGCCAGGGGATCAACCCTGGTTCAATGAAGAGTGCAGGATATGCCAGGAGCAGCACCAGGCATACCTAAAAATGAGACGTCAGCTGGTGATGCTAAAATGCAGGACTACTTGCGTGCCAAACAGCATAAGCAGCTAGTGATAGACAGAACTAAGCGATTCCACAACCAACGGGTCAGAGCTAAGCTCTGCAGTCCTGCCACATCCAGCTGTGAATGGTGGTGGATAATTAAACAACTTACTGGAGGAGGAGGCTCCACAAATATCCCCATCCTCAATGATGGAGGAGCCCAGAACATCAGAGCAAAAGATAAGGTTGAAGCATTTGCAACAATCTTCAGCCAGAAGTGCTGAGTGGATAATTCATCTCAGCCTCCTCCATAGGTCCCCAGCATCACAGATGCCAGTCTCCAGCCAATTCGATTCACTCCACGTGATACCAAGAAACGGCTGAAGGCACTGGATACTGCAAAGGCTGTAGGCCCTGATAATATTCCTGCAATAGTGCTGAAGACTTGTGCTCCAGAACTTGCTGCGCCCCTAGCCAAGCTGTTCCAGTACCGCTACAACACTGGTATCTACCCTGCAATGTAGAAAATTGCCCAGGTATGTCCTGTCCACAAAAAGGAAAAATCCAACCCGGTCAATTACCACCCCACCATTCTACTCTCGGCCATCAGTAAAGTGATGGAAGGGGTCATCAACAGTGCTATCAAGTGGCATTTGCTTAGCAATAACCTGCTCACTGACGACCAGTTTGGGTTCCACCAGAGACACCCAGCTTCTGACCTCATTACAGCCTTGGTTCAAACATGGGCAAAAGAGCTGAACTCCAGAGGTAAGGTGAGAGTGACTGCCCTTGACATCAAGGGAGCATTTGATCGAGTGTGGCATCAAGCAGCCCTAGCAAAAGTGGAGTCAATGGGAATCAGGAGGAAAACTCTTCACTGGTTGGTGTCATACCTAGTACAAAGGAAGATAGTTGTGGATGTTGGAGGTCAGTCATCTTAGCTCCAGAACATCACTGCAGGGGTTTCTCAGGGTAGTGTCCTCAGCACAACCATTTTCAGCTGCTTCAATGACTTTCCCTCCATCATAAGGTCAGAGGTAGGGATGTTCACTGATGATTGCACAATGTTCAGCACCATTCACAACTCCTCAGATACTGAAGCAGTCCATGTCCAAATACAGCAAGACCTGGACAATATCCAGGCTTGGGCTGACAAGTGGCAAGTAACAATCATGCCACACAAGTGCCAGGCAATGACCATCTCCAACAAGGGAGAATCTAACCATCACCCCATGACATTAAATGGCATTAGCATTGCTGAATCGCCCACTATCAACATCCTGGGGGTTACCATTGACCAGAAACTGAACTGGGCTAGCCACATAAATTCTGTGGCTACAAGTGTAGGTCAGAGGCTTGGAATCTTGCAGCGAGTAACTTCCCTCCTGACTCCCCAGAGCCTGTCCACCATCCACAAGGCACAAGTCAGGAGTGTGATGGAATACTCCCCACTTGCCTGGATGAGTGCATCTTCCACAACATTCAAGAAGCTTGACACCACCCAAGGCAAAGCAGCCTGCTTGATTGGCACCACATCCTCAAACATTCACTCCCTCCACCACTGACGAACAGTGTATACCATCTACAAGATGCACTGCAGAAACTCCTTAGGCAGCACCTTTCAAACCCATGACCACTACCATCTAGAAGGAGAAGGTCAGCAGAAACATGCGAACACCACCACCTGGAAGAACCCCTCCAAGCCACTCACCATCCTGACTTGGAAATATATTGCCATTCCTTCAATGTTGCCGGATCAAAATCCTGGAACTCCCTCCCGAACAGCAGCATGGGTGTACCTGCACCACAGGGACTGCAGCAGCTCAGGAAGGGAGTGCACCACCACCTTTTCAAGGGCAATTAGGGATGGGCATAAATGCTGGTCTAGTCAGCGATGCCCACATCCTGGAAAACATGAATAAAATTAACATTTTGTCAGGGGTCGATTCTGTATTTTAATTTTGTATAGTTGCCATTTTTCACAGTAAAATTTGCACAGCTTTTACTTTTATGCTGAGCATTTCATCTGGAACCTCCAAACCTGCAGAATCACCCTTATTAGCCTTGGGTGCCTCCATCCATACAAATACACATTGGAAGGGGACTGTGTACTTGTAGCTATTGACATCAGTTGACACTCACTCGAGCCTGCGTCAGCAATAAATATAATAAATAAATTCATAAGCAATAACTATGGACAGGATTGTTCACTGACCGGGCGGGCGCGTGCCCGAACCTGCTCGAGCATAAAATGACACGCGATGGCGTCGGGACGTGTGATATTTTGCTCAGCAGGCACGCGCAGGAGTCGGAGGCGCGCCCACCATTAATTAACAGTCCGATTAAGGCCCTTGACAACCCAATTGACAGCGATTTAACATTGCCCATGCAAGTTTTCACTCGTTGCACGGGCAAAACGGGCAGGCGGGCTGCACAATTTGCAAAACCTCATCCACGGGCGGGATAAGAGGGGTCAGCAGCATTGTCATTATGAATAGTGAGGAGTTTTGGAGATAACTTGCTGCTATTGGCTTTTTGAGACTTGGCAGCTTATTCTCTAATTGGGGCTTCATTCTTAGCATTTCAAGGCCTCATTCCTACACACATTGGTGTCTTCCAGGCCCCCTGAGGACTCAGACCATGTGGACCTTTCCTTACCCTGGTAATGGGGATTGTGGTCTCCACTGGAGGCACCTCCTCTGAGGACGAAGAGAGGGGCAGAAGGGAGAGGAGGCCAGGTGTCCCAATGCAGATTCCAGGGGAGAGACCTGTGGGAGAAGAGGCGCAGGCACAATGGGCGCAGGGCCAGCAGGAAGTCCAAGGCGGAAGGGGCCACAGAAGACACCACTATCCTGCTGCCAGGGTTTACAGGCGGCGATGCAGCTACCTTAATATGTCTGAGATGCAATGCCGAAGGATGCTCTGCCTCTCAAGAGAGACTGTGATCTCCATTTGTCAGATGATCGACCCTGAGATCAGCTCCGACTCTGTGGGTGGACACTCCATGCCAGTGGCTCTGAAGGTCAAGTGGCCCTCAACTTCTATGCATCCAGCTCTTTCCAGGGGTCAGTCGGGGATCTGTGTGTCTCCCAATCAGCTGTCCACAGTTGTGACAAACTGGTGACAGAAGCTCTGTTCAGGCGGGTATTGACTTTCCTTCATTTCTGTACAGACGAGGCCAGCCAGGCTGAGCGAGCCAGAGGCTTCGCAGTGATTGCTGGGTTCCCCCACATCCAGGGTGCAATCGACTCCACACATGTGGCCATGAAGGCGCCAGTGGGTCAGCCGGGTACCTTCGTCAACAGGAATGGATTCCACTCTATGAACGTGCGGGTAGTGTGTGACCACAGGATGCAGATTCAGCAAGTCTGTGCAAGGTACCCTGGCAGCTCCCATGATGTGTACATCCTCAGACACTCCCAGGTGCTGAGGGTCCCCAGTGCTTCAGCCTGACTGGATGGGTGGATGTTGGGTGACAAGGGCTATTCCTTGAAAAGCTGGCTCATGATTCCTCTCCGTCACCCAAGAACAGAGGCAGAGCAGCGGTACAACAGGAGCCATGCCTCCACATGGGCAGTGGTAGAGAGAACCATCGGTCTTCTCAAGACGCGCTTCTACTGCCTGGACCGTTCAGGGGGCACACTGCAATACCCCCCAGAGTGGGTGCCACTGATCAGGGTTGCATGCTGCGCTCTCCACAATCTGGCTCTGGCAAGGGGGGACCCGCTAGAGGAAGAGGCAGCTGCACAGGCCACAGAGGATGAATCCAGTAGAGAGTCAGAAGAGCAGCACGGTGAGGAGAATGGTGAGGGCATGGAGGCAGACCTTGGAAACCTCCAGGGAGGCAGGGACAGCCGGGACACCTTGATCCAATGCTCCTTTAGCTAGGCTGCCAAATAATTGCTACTACCTCATGCCAGGGCTGCCGCCTCCATCGTGGATCACAGAAATGATCCTTTCCTTGGCCCCCAAAATACACTCAGTGCCTGTGCAATAAAGGTTTGAGCCACTCACTTCCAGTATTCCATACTGGCACCTAGCTGGGATACTGGGTGCCCCATCCATCTCACACATGGAGACTGACCAGCGAGGTCAGTGCCCGTGTGAGGGCTTGCAGGTCCAAGCACAACCCCAGGAACCCCTGATTCTGTCCCTGGAGCTGCCTCTCCATGAGAGTCACCACTATCTCCATGGAGGAGGCAGTGCGCTCGGCCATGAAGGTCAACGCAGTGCTCACACTCCACAGGGACTCCTCCACGACGGAGAACATGGCACGCAAACCCTCTATGATCTCTGCCAGATCCTCCCGCACATCCCTCTGGAAGTCCAGCATCTGCTGCCTAATGGACGACTTCAGAGGCTCATCATCAGCCATTAACTGAGTTGTGGGGATCCCCGCCAGTCCGCGACCCCTCAGCATTGTTATGGCTTGTCTTCTCTCTGAAAGGACAGAGGAGCATTGATTAGTCCACTCTGTACCTGCAGCGCCAATGCAGCCTGGCCAACCCAACCAAGGAGCACCTACAGGGCACATCCGATCCATGGCCCTCAAGGCGCAAGGCACTCAGTCAAAGCAGCCAGGGCTCAGCCCCTTGGCCAGCGCCGGTGTGATTGACAGTTGGCACTCAGACTCTAACACCCCTGAGCCCCACGGGGGGTGGGGTGGCCAGCCCAAAACAACTGAACGCACTGACCCATGCCAACACAGCACTCACCCTTCCTGAGCGCAGCAGGTCATTGAAGCGCTTACAGCACTGCACCCAGGTGCGCCGTACCATGTCATGGCTGCTCACTATTGCTGCCACCTCCTCCCATGCCCTCTTGGTGAGGACCGGTGGCCTCCTCCTCCCATCCCTGTGGATAAGGGTGTCCCTCTAGCAGTCACCTCCTCCAGAAGGACAGCGAGGCACTTGTCAGAAAAACGGGGTCCACGTGCCCACCACCCCCCCTACCTGTCCTCCCACCTGGCGTTTGCTGACAGACAGGACTCCATCCTTGCAGCGGCAGACAGATGTCATTCCCTGGCAGCCTTTCTGGGGGGCTGCCTGGGCTGTTTTTAAACAGGCCACCGGGCCTCTGCCCAGCTCAGCCCTTCCCAGCCAATGACGAGCCGCATTTCACATTGTGCGGGCCTTAACTGGCCGGCCAGCGTGAAATTGCGGTCGGGCCCTGATCGTGGGCGGCGGTTGGATTTTCGCCTGCCCTCGCCCGCCTCCGCTGAGCCTGCCCAACGGGGTAAAAATTCTGCCCTATAAGTGCGCTCGAAATAAAGACCACTGGATAAAGTGGAAAAATAACCAGCTCGGACTGGTACTAATAACATAACCAGTTTTAGTGGCATTTCCCAGTGGCACGCTAATTCAGAACTGTTTTTCATTTCCCCCTTCGGCTGGGCCTAGCTGGCACCAGTGTTACTGGAACCTCCTCCTGGGTTAGCTAACTTTTGCCTGTCTTATAAAATTTTTGAAGGCAACACTAGAGCAGTTAATCAACTGACAGAGAACATCTGGCTACAGAAATATGTTTAAGTTGCTGTTAATGGTTTTTGAATTAAGAGCGTAAATCAGAAAAGAACCGACAAACCCAGAGCGACTTGTGGGGGTGGCAGGGAATTTAGGATTGATGATGTGATCTCAGTCATGCTCCTATGAGGACATTAGATGTCTCCCCATTGCCTTTCAAGGGTAAAATTAGGAAACACTTCTACACACGAAGAAGAGAAGTTTGGAACCCTCTTGCACAACAAATAGTTGATACAAGGTCAATTGCTAACTTTAAATCTGTGATTGATAACGTTTTGTGAACAAGAGGTATCAAGCGATATGAGGCGAAAGGCAGATTTGTGAATTAGGGCCACAAACCAGCCATGGTCTCACTGAATGGCGGAACGGACTCGAGGGACTAAGTGACCTACCCCTGTTCCAATGTTCTTGCAGTAGGGAAGGAGAGAAAATTGAAAATACTCCCTGACCTCTACCAAGAGCTGGGACCAGCTCAAAATGGCATTACTGGAGGTTTAGGAGTACTTTCCCATTGGAGCTCCGTAGTCGAGAGAGCCTGGGGAACCTAAAGAGAAAGTTAAAGGTTTTTCATATGCCTAAATCAATAAAAAGGGCAGCCTAGCATACTTCAAATATTTTCCTATGAACAATCCTGATTTCATTGTGCAATGCCATCTGAGGATCCAGCTGCTGTAATGGTGAGTGACAGGAAGGATGTAGACACACACACGCTAATAAAATGTAATAGGAACTGCAATCCCCAAAGAAAAAAACAATGAAAGACCTCAATCTACAAATGCATCTGAACCTAATTTGTGAGAAGCTTGATAAATTATTAGTGGTGCAAGTGATTTCGAACACACAGACCATTTTAATTTTAATATAATTTTGCACGTAAAATAAAACTGCTGTGTTCTGTGAAATTCCCTATTATACTTTGTGAAACATATCAGTAAAACTGAACGATTGACAATACCTTAATTACATCCTGATTGCAGTGCATATCATCAACTAATTTTTTTGCATAATCTTTTTATAATGGCACAACATAATGATTACTTATGGTTCATTTCATAATGATAACATAACTATTACTTAGGATTTAATTTTAGTCTTTGCAATGATGGAAAATGCTGACTTACTCAAATGTATAAAATCAATCACAGTGCTGAATTACTGTAGAATTTAATGGTAAAACTGAATAATGAAACCCCTCAGTAGCAATTTATAATAAATGAACATATCACACTAATAATCATTAGTATTTTCGCAAATATGATTACATAGACGTTTCGTATATCCATGTTGGCTACACTTGTTTGCTCAGTCATTTACCATTTATGTGCAAATGAGACAAAAGTTGATTTGGTTTGCATCAGTGTACATAACTTGTTCGTAATGAGGTTTCATTCTGTTCAATTTCTTCCCATGTACACAGAATCCACAAAAAACTAGCACACACAAAACAGAAGCACTGGATCCAAACTTCATTCAAAGCCTGCACTTTGGGCTTACTGAAAAAGTTAAGTAAATTTCAGCGCAATCTTCATTCTGGTTCCATCAAAAACTTCATTCCAAAAGATTCTGCAAGCAGAAAAAAGTTATAAGAGTAAAGTATGCACTTGTTGAACTTAATCCGATAATTCAAATTATTCATCAAATGCAATGCTGTAAACATAATCCAGTATGGGAAGCAATCTTTGAGGAAAGTGAAGGTCCATAACTCACAAGCACTGAGCAAGGATTCTTCCAATTGTGAAAGATTGGAACTTCATTAACCAATAAGATGCTCCCCTTACTGAATTGTTTCAATGCGTCTTTAAACGAAAAGAAAGCTCATGGGCTAAATACAACAAGAAAGAATATTGTTGGTAATATGTGTCTCAGATACTTTGCTATTTTGTCATATGCTAGTCCTAAATGTTCAGGCATTTACAGAACCTCTCTATGGATAACAAGAAGTGGATGCCGTGTGATAGTAGCCAAGACAATCCTTGATGTACACCCAATCCTTGTCACTTGGAAAAAGAACATTGGTACCTCTTAATTAAGGTTCCAAGTTGTACCCTTTTTTAAGTCATGGAAATAAATTAAATGGAATCAGATGGTGACTTTGAGGGCCCAGGCTTCTGGAAAAAGCTGCTGGCACACATCAGGAAATACTGGATGCACTGGATGGCCAGCCAGCGAGTTTGCATGGATTAGCTCAGGGCATGGGAAGTCCAGCTCCAACTTGCGTCAGAGCTTCGCAGAACATGGTGACCATTCTGTCCAACATGCAGCGACTGGCCCACTCCATGCACAGAACAGTGGCACCCAGCAGTGCCTCTTGCTGGCAGCCTCCCTGACACTGCGGCAATGGAAGCTCAGGCGGTTGTCACCTTGGCTCCAGGGACCAGTGTCAATGGAGACTTTTAGAGTGTCGCGTCACTCCTGCATTCTGTTCTTGTGCAGATCCATTGAGAAGCTGAGGCACAGTCCAGGAGAGTGGCCTTTGGTTCTTGGGAGAGTCGCTTGCTGTCCCCTTTCAGATGACAGTGTGTCTGCTCCCCACCACCCACCGCACCAACTCTGCCTTGTTAATGCAGCCAGCTGGATCAGATGCCTCCTATCCACGGTGAGATAATGCAGTCTGTAGCTGGACCCCGAAAACTCAGAGCTGCTAGAGGGCACCCATCATGGGCAGCTGAAGTGTCATCAATGGAAGCTCAGCAGCAATTCAGCTCCAAGCTGTATTCCCTGGGATACAATTCATAGAAGCACTGGGATAGGTAAATATGCACAAAGGACAGACATTAGAGACAAAGGTGATTTTTAAAAATTAATCCTGTTAAACATTACATGTAGATTGTATTAAGTTGTTGGATTTTTTGAAAATTCTGGATTTGGTGTTGGTTGTCATAGTGAAGTGAGGGCAATACCCTTAAGGCTGAACTGAAAGAGGGAAATCGGATAGTGCTAGAAAGGGTGGTGGTGATGAACATTGTGAAACATTCCGGGATGAGCTGATCTCTGAGAGCTCTCAGAGCTGGGGCGCAGTGGTTGATGCAGCTTGTGTTCCTTTTCGTGCTGCTCTTTCTCCTCTTGCTCTTCTTGCTGCCCATGTGATGGTAAAGACTGGTCCTCCAATACAGCAAAGTTATACAGCTTGCAGCAGATGGCCACAGATCTAGATACACAATCAGGGCTGTGCTGAATAGCTCCCCCTCAGCGCAGCATCATCACTTGAGCTGCCTATGCCTCAATATCATTTCTGGTGACAGCATGGCTCACATTGTAGGCACTTCTGCATCTGTGCCCAGGCTCCTGACAGGAACGATGAGCCATGTCAAGAGGGGAAAGCCCTAGTTGCTAAGTAACTGGGCTGTGAGTAACAGGAATAAAGGTGGCTCAGAAGACTGATACAGGATAAATAAATCATGAATACTGCCCAGGCACCTGAACATTGTTCTACACCCTGAGCTGCTTGTACTCACAACAGAGCTGGAAATTGAGTAGAATCACTTTCTATTCAGAAAGATGCTAGGATGGTTAATTGTGAAGATGCAAGGCACTTTGTGTTCAATGTGGGGAAGCCTGCAATGTGGGTGAAGCCCAGTACTGACCCATTCTGCTTTGATCTGTCCATCGGGAAGGAAATGCAGTTGTTCCTCCTGGCTTAGAAAGCCTCAGTAACCTCTAATAAGACAGTGAACAGAAAACTGGGAGATGTCACCTACTGCAGCCTGAAAGAGCCTGTTGAATAAAATGTTAAAGGCCACAGTGATCTTGATCAGTGTTGTCCATGGCCTGAAGACTGGAATTGTGGCAGCTGCAGGTGACATAGCTCAGTGAAGCGAAGCTGTCTGCCATATTGCTCCTCAGTGAAGTTAAGGTGGGAAAAGCTGTCCCTGAAGACACTGTTAGCATGGCCTCTTGGGCAGTGCCCTCTTGGTTTCCCCTCTTCTCCCAGCTGCTCCTACTTTCTCTTGTTTTCCTCGTTGCTTCCTCTTGTTCTACAGCCCTGAATGTAGACTGACCAGACCACCCATGACTGCAGTGAAATTGCTTTGAAGGCAGCCAAAAATAGTCAAGTATCAGCAAAACCTTCTCAGCAGAAGATACAAATCAATGTACAGGTCAGAAAATAAATCAAGAAACGCTCTTAGGTTAACCAACAGCAGCTGAAAAGGATAAACCAGCAATGATCCTGTGTGTAGGGGATGAGTCCTTTAATTAGTGCAGTGGAACAACCTTTGCTGCCTATTAGACCAAGAACTGCGGAGGAAGTTTATTGTGTGGCAAGTCAGACGTAGGGATAGACCAATTTTAATGAGTGTTGCATAAGCAGGAAGAAGTATATAATGAAAATGCTGTAGAAAGCATGTGTCAATGCTTTTACTTAATTAGAAAGAAAGAGACCGTTTGCTGCCTTCAAGACCCAGTGGCGTGAACGGACTTGGAGAAGCCATCTTCATGACTCCTCTCTAAAATCCACATGAGGGAGTGTCAGACATGAAACTAATGTGTGCCACTCAGTAAGGGCGCTTAGGCTGTTTAAGATGAATGTTTGTCAATAATTAAGTGAATTATGAGACATTTTACTGGTTTAAATTAGTCTAAAGGATGATGGGCTGATCTAACACAAACCATTTAGTGTGAGGAATGTCAGGATCAGCCTTGATGGGCAAATTAAGAGAAACATACAAGAGTGTTTGGTTGACGTGGCAAATGTCTTACTGAGCTCCCAAACATGGCTCAAAATAACAAATGAGATCTAGTTTATGAGAATGAGGGGGGGTTATATCCAGGAAGTGTTATGGCACACCTTTAATGACATCACTGAGAAATACCTTCTCAGTAAGATCCCAAAAGTTCTTCCAGAATTTGCAGCCTCCCTAAAAACGCAACATTAGCCCAGATTTTTGCAGTCAGTGGCAAAGAAGCAGTGCTTGCCGTTCACCTTGCTGACAGCTGCCCGCAAAGTTTTTGCAGGATTTTGATCGGGGCATTTCTCTAGCCTAGCATTTGATTCAATGTGGCGCCCTCTACAGGGCATCAGTGGCATCCTTGAGTAGGACAAGGAACAGCGAGGCTCTTCAACCAATCAGAAGAATCCTCACTGAGACACACAAAATTCAAACTTGGCGGTAGAAAGCAGGCTGTATCAGCTAGATTAACAAAGTTAAATAAAGATTGGGAAAGACAGCTGGGGTTAAAAGAGATAAAAACAGAAAAAGTTTTTTAAAATTATTTAAAAATCTTCAACACTAAATACATGCTAAAGGAATGAGACTTCACTGCTGCAATATTAAATTTACAGGACCAGAGAGATTGTTTAACTGTTATTATTAACACTTAATCTAGGCCAAATGCTTAACATCAAGATCTTGTATTTATGTAGCGCCTTTAAATAGCAAGATGTACCAAGGCACTTTATTCACAGGAGTATTTATTATCAAACAAAATTTGATGCTGAGCCGCATAAGGAGATATTAAGACAGGGGACCAAAAGCTTGTTCAAAAGCATAGATTTTAAGGAGCATCTTAGAGGAAAGAGAGGTAAAGAGGCAGAGAAATTTAGGAAGGAAATTCCAGACTACTAATGGTGGAGCGATTGAAGGGAACACAAGAAGCCATAATTGGAGGAGTGCAGATTTCTCAGTCAATTGTAGGGGAAGAGGAGATTACAGAGCTAGGAAGGGTTGAGGTCATGGAGCAAATTAAAACAAGGATGGGAATTTAAAAATGCTTCATGTAGGCCAGCAAGCACAGGGGTGGTGGGTGAGCAGGACTTGGGGGTGTGCGTTAAGACATGAGCAGGCCTCAAGTGTACAAAAGGTAGAACGTGGGAGACCAGCCAGGAGTGCATTGCAATAGTCACTTCTGGAGGTAATGAAGGCATGAATGAGGGTTTCAGCAGCAGGTAAGCTGAAACAAAGGCCCAGTCCAGCGACGTTACAGAGGTGGAAATAAGCAATATTAGCGATGATGTGAATATATGGTCTGAAGCTTATCTCAGGGGCAAATGTGACACTAAAGTTATAAACATCCTGGTTCAGCTGCAGACAGTTGCCAATGAGAGAGCTAGAGTTGGTAGCTAGGGAGCAGATTTTGTGACAGGGCCCAAAGACAATGGCTCCAGTCTTCCCAATATTTAGCTGGAGGAAATTTCTGCTTATCCGATGCTTAATATTGGACAAGTAGTCAGAGATTTTAGAAACTGTGAAGAGGTCGAGTGAGATAGGACTGGGTGTCACCTGCATACATGTGAAAGCTAACACTCTGCTTTCAGATGATGTTGTTGGGGGGCAGCATGTTGTGGGGGGGCGGGGGGTGGGGTCAAGGATCCCTGGGGGACACCACGGATACAGGAGTGGGACAAGGTGATTTTCGTCCCAATGTTCCATTAGCGCAGCACCATTGCAGCCTGGCCAACCCCAGCTGAGGAACACCTTGTAGGACACATCTGATTAATTAGACAATAATAGAACCAGGTAAGAGCAGTCCCACCAAGCTGGATGATGGCGGAGATGCGTAAGAGGAAGGTGGTGTGGTCAGCTATGTCAAAAGGTTGCAGACAGAAGGATGAGGAGCGATAGCTTGCCTTTGTCACAGTGACAAAGGACAGCATTTGTGGTGGGGCAGAAACCTGTTTGGACGGACTCAAACATGGAGTTCTGGGAAAGATGGGCAGAGATTTGGGAGGCAATAACATATTCAAGAACATTGGAGAGAAAAGAGAGATTGGAGATCACGTGGTGGTTTGAAACGGTAAAGGAGTCAAGGGTTGGGTTTTTTTTAAAGAGAGAGGAAAGGGTGGTAGGTTTGAAGGAGAGAGGGACAATAGCTGAGGGGAGAAAACCATTAACAATATCAGAAAACATGCGAGGCAGGAAAGGAAGGGAAGTGGACAGTAGTTTAGTGGGAATAGAGTCCAGGGAGCAAGAGGTGGGTTTCATGGACCAGATGAGCAGGGCAGGAAGGGGGATAGGAGAGAAGCTAAAGTAAAATTTGAATTCAGGGTTAGGGCAGAGGGGAACCTTACAAGAAGCGTGACCAAGTGAACTAGGGGGAGGGAGGGAAGCAGCAGAGGCAGCTGAACAGATGGTCTCAGTTCTGTCACTAAGATTGTGCTCTTAAAACTTACTGGAGGTGAGATGGAGGAGGTAGGGGAGAAGGGTTAATAAAAACAGTTTTCGGAATGACCCTGGAACAATGAATAATTTTGCCAGACTACAGCAGGACTTGATATTGCACTATGTCCGCAGCCTTCTAGGAATCTGCAAGGAGGTTTCAAGGGATCTGCCAAATAAGACTCAATATTCAGGAGCATAACTTGCTTGACCGCATCAATCAAGTCACCCCTGCATCAGAAGTGCTAACTGATGAACTGAAAATCAATCACTGAGGCAAGTTGACTGGTGCACATGGTAGCTTTGATCCCCGCCATTTTGAAAGGTTTGCTTAAATAGGTTTCAGGGACCAGCAACTGGGTTTCTGGTGGATAGTTCCTGTATCATTGGTTGCCCCGTAACCCTGACTAGCCTACATTGTGAACCCAAGGTGGTCTTTTGGTGTAGGGGGTAACATATTAGCATGGATAGAAGATTGGTTGGCTGGCAGAAAATAGAGAATATGCATAAATGGGTCTTTTTGACTGGCAGGATGTGACGAGTGGAGTTCCGCAGGGGTCTGTGCTGGGGCCTCAACTTTTTACAATTTATATCAATGACTTTGATAAGGGGAGTGAAGGCATGATAGCTAAATTTGCAGATGACACAAAGACAGGTAGGAAAGTATGTTGTGAAGAGGATATAAGGAAGTTGCAGTCAGATATAGATAGGTTGAGTGAGTGGACAAAAATATGGCAGATGGTTTATGATGTAGGAAAATGTGAAGTTGTTCACTTTGGTAGGAAGAAATAAAAAAGCAGAGTATTACTTAAATGGAGAATGGCTGCAGAATTCCAAACTGCAGAGAGATCTAGGTGTTCTCGTGCTTGAGTCACAAAAAGTTAGTATGCAAACACAGCAAGTAATTAAGAAGGCTAATGGAATGCTATTCTTTATTATGAGAGGAACTGAACGTAAATGTAAGGGTGTTGTGCTTCAGTTATACAGGGCATTGTTGAGACCACATCTCAAGTACTGTGTGCAGTTTTGGTCTCCTTATGTAAGGAAGGATGTAAATACATTGGAGGTGGTTCAGAGGAGATTTACTAAATTGATACCTGGAATGAGCAGTTGCCTTATGGGGAAAGGTTAGACAGGCTAGGCTTGTTTCCACTGGAGCTTAGAAGAGTGAGGGGTGACTTGATTGAAGTACACAAGATCCTGAACGGTATGGACAAGGTGGATGTGGAAAGGATGTTTCCTGGATAAGTGTGAGGTTATCCATTTTGGTCAGAAGAATAAAAAGGCGACATTATTTAAATGGAGAGAAACTTCAGAATGTTTCAGTGCAAAGGAATCTGGGTGTCCCCATGCATGAATCGCTGAAAACTAGTATGCAGGTACAGCAGGTAATAAGGAAGGCAAATGGAATTTTGGCATTTATTGCTAAAGGAATAGAGTATAAAAATAGGGAAGTGTTGTTGCAACTGTACAAGGCATTGGTGAGACCGCACCTGGAGTACTGTGCACAGTTTTGGTCCCCTTACTTGAGAAAGGATGTAGTTACATCGCAGGCGGTTCAGAGGAGGTTCACTAGATTGATTCCAGAGATGCAGGGCTTGTCTTATGAGGAGAGATTGAGCAGTTTAGGCCTATACTCATTGGAGTTTAGAAGGATGAGAGGAGATCTAATTGAGGTATATAAGATGCTAAAGGAGATAGACAAAGTAGATGTGGGAGCGGATGTTTCTCCTTGTGGGGCATTCTAGAACGAGAGGCCATAGTTTTAGACTAAGGGGTAGTAGATTTAAATCAGAGATGAGGAGGAATTACTTTTCTCAAAGGGTCGTGAATCTGTGGAATTCACTACCTCAGAATGCAGTGGATGCCGGGACGCTGAATAAATTTAAGCAGCAGATAGACAGATTTTTAATTAGTAACGGGCTGTGGGGAGAGGGCGGGAAATTGGAGTTGAGGCCGAAATGAGGTCAGTCATGATCGTATTGAATGGCTGGGCAGGCTCGAGGGGCTGAATTGCCTACTCCTGCTCCTAGTTCTTATGTTCTCTTGTGGATGAGTCCAGAACTAGGGGGCACCCTTTTAGGACAAAGATGAGGAGAAATTTTTTCTCTCAGAGGGATGTGCGGCTTTGGAATTCTCTGCCTCGGAGGGTGGTGGAGGTGGGGTCATTGAATATTTTTAAGGAGAGATAGATTCTTGTTGGGCAAGGGAATCAAAGGTTATTGGAGGTAGATTGGAATGTGGAATTCAAAACAAAAACAGATCAGCCATGATCTTATTGAATGGCAGCCAGGGACCGAATGGCCTACCCCTGCTCCTATTTTGTATATTCAGAGATTTATCAGCTGATAAGCGTTCTTTTTTACTACTGTCACTCTGCCTGGTAAAGGCTCAGTCACAGTCACACAGGCTGGATTCTGTGCTCCCTAGCTCACCAAGCCCTTTCACTTGTCATTGGCCTAGAGAAGATCCAGTATTCAGATCCAATGTTAGTATTGAAAACTAGCCCCTGTGCACCTGGCCAGGCGGTGGAGTTGGCATTTTATCCTCTTCTCTTGCTTGATTTATGCCAGTGCTGCCAGATAGCAAATGGCTCCAGCAGCACTTTTCAACGAGCCACTCTGAAGGAACTTGGACTTGAAACTCTGGATTACAATATGTCTGACTGTAGCCATATGACTCATGGGAAACCAATAACCAAGCTAATGTCAGCTTCCCATCCCCAAAACATTCTTCTTCAGCTTGATGTTTGATTCACCATTTCCCCCTTTGAATTTAGTCTCTAAAAATTATTTTGGGGGTTTGGTTACCATTTACCCCCTTTTACTAATTTCTGCATATTTAGGTTGATCATTTTTTGCTTTTTGATGAATCATTTCAAACTTGATCTCTTCAGTGAGATCCTCAAAGGAGGAGAAAATGCCAAAGGAGTATGAGGACAGACCAAGCTGTGATTTGGGGATAAGGGCCACCTTGGCAGTCTGGCGAGGGAACGTGGTGGGAAGCTAGAACCAAGCAGAAAGACTCCATTAGGGGAAAGGTGTCATCATCCTCAACCAGGATTCCCTCAAGACCATGATGTCAATGCAGTCATCCACAATACACATGGGATGGGAGAGTTGGATGAGAAGGATTAGCCCCAGAGAGGTGTGCTAGGGAAGGGGCAGTCAGGGTTGCTGCTCATAAGGAACCAGAGACGGGCCTCATTAGGCCCTTCAGAGGTACAGGGGGAAGCTGGATGCATATCAAAGAGGGATTCAAGCCTCGGGCAGTGGCAGGAGAGTAGGAAGGTTGAGGGATGCTGAAGGGTTAATCCATTGAGTTGAGAGGGTACAATATGTGAGAGGTGAGAAATGGGAAGAGGCAGGACAGCAGGAGTGAGGGCCTTAGCAGGGGTAAAGAGAAAAGAGTTTTAAAAAGGGACAAAAAGTGAAAAAAGAAGTGATTTGCTCGGGTGTGGAGCGACAGCCAAAATATGCATGTGAATGAACACAGGGAGAACACAAATAATATAGGCCTGGTTATGTAGCAATTTTTAGGATAAATATCCCAGTGGTAAATGATGAATTGAGAAGAGACAATAGGAGGGAGTCCAGAGTGCAGGTTAGAGGTTCTCTGGTGGAATAAAGTTGATGTAGGTAGAGTGGAATTGGCATCAGTGAACTGTTGCCCAAGTTCAGCAGGAAGAAACCCCCAACTGCACAACTTAAATGGATCAATAATTGTTTTCAAGTTCATTGCCCATTGATTTCTACTGGCTGTTGCTACGATTGTACATGTGTTGGGGCTTTCTAGAGTTCCTCAAAGTTGCTGAAGTCGACAGGGAGTGATGGAGCAGGTGCTGAAGGACTTGGTCCTGACTTCAAGGCTTCTTCTCAAACCATTTGCTCCCAGACAGGGAGTCAATAGTAGATATGTCTCTTGGGATACAGCACGACTGGAAGAATGAGCAGATGGCACAATGAGCAGGACAGGCTGTGAGAGGAGGATGAGGGGGAGGGGAAGGAGGACCCTCAGCAGGAGAAGCAGTATGTGAGACATTTGCATTTCGCTAAGTATGTCCTCACTGAAATCTGCCACCTACTGCAGCCACCTACTGCAATGCCTCACAGCATGGCAGTGAAGGTGAACGTTTATGCATTGGGCTCCATCCGGGTAGGAGCTGGAGATGTGTTCGACATCTCCCAGTTTGTCATCTACTGATGTATAAAGAGGACTGTGTATTCAAAGAGAGCTGACTATATCTGATTCTCTCTTGCCAGAGAACAGCAGCCAGAGCAAGCGCACGGTCTTGCTTGGATTAGTCTTCACCATGATGTAGCAGGCACACACATCACTTTGTGGGTGCTGCATGCCAACCCTGAGATGTATCAAAAATGAAAAGGATTCCAGTCCCTCAGCATCCAGCTGGTGTGGAGAATCATGCAGGTGAATGCCTGATACCCTGACAGTAGTCAAAATGTCTTCATACTGTGGCAGCGCACTCTGCCATCTGCATTTGAGCCATCGTGGTGAACCAGGGGCTGGCTATTGAGTAACAAGGGCTATCCACGGACAACATGGATGATGACTCTGGTGCACAAATCACACATACACAAGGGCAGCATGCGAACAATAAAAGCCATGCTGCCACACCAAATGTGATAAAGCTGACCATTAAAGTGCTGAAACAATGTTTCCACTGCCTGGACTGCTCTGAAGGAGTCTACAGTGTTTGGCAGAGCAGTTATTAAGCTTCATGTAGTCCTAGTGTTCCTACGCAGAGTTCAGTGTTTTTTCAAACATTCATGGGATGTGGGCTTCGCTGGCTGGACCAGCATTTATTGCCCATCCCTACTTGCCCTTGAGAAGGCAGTGGTGAGCTGCCTTCTTGAACTGCTGTAGTCCATGTGGTGTAGGTACACCCACCATGCTGTTAGGGAGGGAGTTCCAGGATTTTGACCCAGCGACAGTGAAGGAAGGGGGATATATTTCCAAGTCAGGATGGTGAGTGACTTGGAGGGGAACTTCCAGGTGATGATGTTCCCATCTATCTGCTGCCCTTGTCCTTCAACGGCTGCTGCACGGCTGGTGGAAAGCTGCAGACTTTCAGCGCAGATGGTCTTGAAGAATAACTTCAGACAATGCCATCTCAGCATGTTGGCTGCTTGGCTGACAGGTAAAGGAGTTGTAGCATTAGAAGGATGGGCGCTGCCATCCTGAGGCTTCCAATACAGCACCCAGAAATTGGGCAGCTTCTGTTTGTGTTGCAATGGAAGTTGGGATAGTGGCCACCAGATGCTGCATCATGGTTGTGTCTGCAGATGTTCTCATGAAGCTGGCCACCACTTCCATGCTGGAAAGGGTGGGCTCCAAGCTCTGCACAAAGCCCTGATCAAAGTTGGCGCAGGACGCTCCATGTCACTGACATTGCAGGCCTGCCAATGCACCAGGCTTTTCATGATCTATTTCCATCAGCCTTCTCCTGTAGCCTGCACCACTGAAATGCTCATCTGAGTCCTCTGCAGCAGAACTCATGCACAACCCTGCTCTCCAGGGAGCTGGCACCTGCACTACCCATGCCCCATGCTCTGGCTACAGGTCACTTGTGCCTAATGTCTCACCACATGCAGATCCTGCCTCTAAGCTACCCTCTAAATTATGTGCAGGGGCAATATGAGAGTTAATCAATATCCTGGGGGCTATAATTGACCAGAACTGAACTGGACTAGCAATATAAATACTGTGGCTACAAGAGCAGGTCAAAGGCTAGGAATCCTGCGACGAGTAATTGACCTCCTGACTCCCCAAAGCCTGTCCACCATCTACAAGGCACAAGTCAGGAGTGTGGTGGAATACTCTCCACTTGCCTGGATGAGTGCAGTTCTAACAACACTCAAGAAGCTTGACACCATCCAGGACAAAGCAGCCCACTTGACTGGCATCCCATCTACAAACATTCACTCTGTCCACCACCAACGCACAGTAGCAGCAGTGTGTACCATCTACAAGATACACTGCAGGAATTCACCCAGGCTCCTTAGGCAGAACTTTGCAAACCCATGACTGCTATCATCCAGAAGTCAAGGGCAACATACACATGGGAACACCACCACCTGGAAGTTCTCCTCCAAGTCACTCACCATCCTGACTTAGAAATATAACGCAGTTCCTTCGCTGTCGCTGGGTCAAAATCCTGGAACTCCCTCCCTAACAACACTGTGGGTGTACCTGCACATGAACTGCAGTGGTTCAAGAAGGCAGCTCACCACCACCTTCTCAAGGGTAACTAGGAATGGGCAATAATTGCTGGCCTAGCCAGTGACACCCAAATCCCGTGAACAAATAAAAAAAATGGCTGCAGATGTGAGATTGAGTGACATTGTTTCTTCATCATCACTGTCTTCTGCAACTTCCACTACTGCCTGGCCAGGTGGCAGTTCTTGGCTATCCGAAAGGAGAAAGGCACAAGGATGAGGCTGTGATGAGGGGAGGGGAAAGCAACTGGTGCATGCTTACATTATCTGCAGCTTATAAATCAGAACAGCTTGTGGGATGAGGAGGAAGTGGCATGTCAGAAGTGAGATTAGGTATGAGGATACTATCATCTTCTATCATTTCAAGATTACCTCTCACCACTCCAGCAATGCTCACTCCAAAGATGGTAGGCACTGGCTCCTTCATGGGGATATGGACATGCATCACTGCCTATCCCCTGTCAGTTAGCACCTGCTGCGTTGGTTGTGTGCCACCTTGTCTTGCAAGAGAGAGTGAAGTATGTCAGTGAGTGTAATGCAATCTGTCTGGGTGATGTGGCTGTCGAGGATGAATAACTGGCAGTGTGTGTGTAAGCTGTGAGATGTGGGTGTGAGGCTTTCAGCAGTGCTAAGTGTGTGAGGATGAAATGAAACTATGAATGTTAAGTATAATTTATCATTGACAGATATTGTTGGTAGGTGAGTGATGGGGGTGCAGTGCATTGAGCAGCGTGTGAGGCGAGTGGCACAGTTGATGGCACATGGCATATGGCACTCATGTGAGGTCACTGAACGTTTTGTGACACAACTTGTAGATCCTGGGGCTTGATTCCTGACACTGGCTGCCTTGGCTACCTGTTCCACTGTTACTGTCTGTCTGGAGGCCCCAGTGGACACAGCACATCTCTCCTCTTCTGCATCTCCTCAACCGAAGCTTCCAGTAAAATGTTGGAAAATCCTGGTGCCTGCTCACTCCCACGTTGTGGCATTATTCTATCTTTTTCCATGTCAGGATAAGTTCCACAACAACTTCCAGCACCTGCTCCAGCTATGCAACTCCCCTTTAAGAGGAAGCACTGAAAAAGCTCAGCAGATCTAGCAGCTTCTGTGGAGAGAAAAACAGAGTTAACGTTTCAAGTCCGTATGGTTCTTCTTCAGAGCTAAAGACAAACTGCATTCGTTGCTCCCAATGCGGTCTCCTCTACATTGGAGAGACCAAATGCAGACTGGGTGACTGCTTTGCGGAACACCTTCGGTCTGTCTGCAAGCATGACCCAGACCTCCCTGTCGCTTGCCATTTCAACACTCCACCCTGCTCTCATGCCCACATGTCTGTCCTTGGCTTGCTGCATTGTTCCAGTGAAGCCCAACGCAAACTGGAGGAACAGCACCTCATCTTCCGATTAGGCACTTTACAGCCTTCCGGACTTCACATTGAATTTAACAACTTCAGACCATGAACTCTCTCCTCCATCCCCACCGCCACCCGCCCCCCCACCTTTTTTATCTCCTTTTTTCAACACTCATTTTTATTTTTTAATTTCTATTTTTTATCCACTTATTTTTATTTATTCTCATTTTTATTCATTGTTTTATCCCCAGCTTTTATCCAATTTTTGATCTTTTTTCCCACCATTGTCCCCTCCCCCATCCCACCCCTACTTGGGCCATTTGTCATTTGTTCATGTTGTTCTTTCCAGAGTGTTTACCCCTGTCCTGCTTTTACCACATTCTGCTTTCTGACCTTAATGCCACCATCGGGCCCTCCTTTAGCCAGTATCGCTATCATTAACACCTCTTTGTCCCTTTGTCCATGACATCTTTGTCAATCCCTCCTTTACCTCCACCTATCGCTGGCCTTCTATCCAGCTTCACCTGCTCCACCCCACTTAAACAGTATAAATTTCATCACATTTTCACTTCTCCTTAGCTCTGAAGGAGAGTCATACGGACTCGAAACATTAACTCTGTCTTTCTCTCCACAGATGCTGTCAGACCTGCTGAGTTTTTCCAGTGTTTTCTGTTTTTGTTTCAGATTTCCAGCATCTGCAGTATTTTGAGAGGTGCAGGTTGACTTTAGGTAGTGCCGTTTAGCTTTAACTTGTATTTGCCCCCTGCTGAATGATGCAATCATTCAACAGCACCGTTAATGCTAGTTGCATAATGCAATCATATTAATCAGTAGGTATGACAAAACTGGGGAAGCAATGGGCATGAGTTAATCCTCTGTCTGAGGACATCTAGTTTAGCCCCCAGTAACTCTTGCTCCTCCAAATACAGACCAATAGCAAAGAAAAAAAAAACTCCCTTAATTATTATGAACTAGTTATTTTTGTACTTCTTGAACCCCACATTGATATAGAACAGAGACCTATTCACAAAACACGAATGTAAAATCTTACCTAAAATGTTAAGCACTAGAACTAAAAATGTTCTTCCTGACCAGAAAGAGAAAGACCAAATTGGATTTATTAAAACTAGAATCAAAGGTGTATCACAAGGTAGATAAATAGGGTTGAACTCCACTGAAAATGAAAAAGCTGGACAAGTGCAATGCTTATTGTATACAGGTCAGAAATTTTGACTTTGAAGAAAACGTTATTAGAACTAAACAAACACTGTAAACACATCATGTCAAGGCAAATCCTGGCTTAAACCCATTTTATTGACTGAAGCTCACAATGCAATCAGCATGTTGCTTCAAAGAAACCTGTTAGAGATGACCCCAATTTCTAAAAAAGAATGCATTATAGCTGTTTGATCTCGTCTGACAATTCAAGTTAATATCCCTTGGTGGTACAGAACATGAGTATTGCTGAAAAAAGAGACATGCTGTCAAAGCTTTTCGTCTTGTACTCATCAAGACAAACTCGCAAGAATACCAATTCTAAAGGGAACAACAATTTATACTGCATGTGAACAGAATGCTGATTGGTTGGTAAGTGGTCTCTGATTGGTCAAGGTGCTGTCATGGAGAATTCACCAGGGAACAGTTAACTGCCAAGCTTTTGTCTAAATTCAAACAAAGCAGGTAGACTCTGATTGGTCAAGGCATTGCCATGGGGAATGAACCACAGAATGGCTGATTTCCAAGCTTTTGTTTAGTTGAAAAAGATGCAATGTGTGGACATGATCTTTCTGTTTACAAAGGACAGTGCTCTGTGTGTGAATATACGTAGCTTCTAGCACATGTAAGTGAGCCACACTGCAAGTCTGACTGATAATCTTACACTGGTTGTCAGCGTAATTCTTAGCACTATCAGGATTGCTTAGCAAGTGCTGTCCACTCACGGAATCATATCTGATGTTGGACACAATATTTTGAGTACTGCAAGCACAGGCTGATTAGGTACGGTCAGTACTTTGCCTGTTGCAGACAGCCGAAGGGGCATGCTGTTTGATATGATCCACTGTTGGGATGTACGGCCTACATACCTGGCATCACACCACCCCTGAAATTCATATACAAAACTACTCATTTGCATGATAGGCAGAACATTTTTTGGCTTGACGGCAGTATCCTGTTAGTGGAGAATACTACTTGTGTTGTTACTGCATAGTAGCAGCGTGAAACGTTAGCTTCACCTGTTGTTCAAATTTTTGAGACACGTTACCCTAATCTGAGGTAGACTGGGCACTTTTCAGGACCAAAGTGACAGCCTTAGGCCCATTCATGGGTTTGTGCAATATACGGTGAGCAATGATCTGATCAGGGTAGTCATTATTATCCCAAAGGATGGATTTGATGCGCCTACTTCAGGATAATGGGAAGAAGGCAGGGGGATGGCGCTAGGAGCTTTATTAACTGCTCTCTCAACCTGTCCTCCCACCTTCAAAGACTTAAGACTTATACACATATACACCCAGGTCCCTCTGCACCAGCATCCCCTTTAGAATTGTACCCTTCATTTTATATTGTCTCTCCATGTTCTTCCTGCCAAAATGAATCACTTCACAATTCTCTGCATTGAACTTCATCTGCCAACTCTCCACTCATTCCACCAACTTGTCTATGTCTTTTTGAAGTTCTACACTATCCTCCTCACAGTTCACAATGCTTCCAAGTTTTGTATTATCTGCAAATTTTGAACTTGTACCCTGTACACCAAGGTCTAGGTCATTAATGTACACCAGGAAGAGCAAGGGTCCTAACACCAATACCTGCAGAACTCTACTACAAACCTTCCTCCGGACTGAAAAATATCCATTAACCACTACTCTCTGTTTCTTGTCACTCAGCCAATTTCATTTCCATGTTGTTACTGTCCCTTTTATTCCATGAGCTAGAACTTTGTTCACAAGTGCCTTTTGGAAACCTATGTTCATCACATCAACAGCACTGCTCTCATCAACCTTCTCTGTTACTTCATCAAAAAAACTCAAGCAAGTTAGTGAAACATGATTTCCCCTTAACATATCTGTGCTGGCTTTCCTTAAATAACCTGCAATTATCCGTCTGACTATTAATTTTGTTCAAAATTATTTTTTCTAGAAGTTTCCCCACCACTGAAATTAAAGTGACTGACCTGTAGTTACTGGACTTATCTTTACATCCTTTTTTGAACAAAGGTGTAGCATTTGCAATTCTCCAGTCCTCTTGGACCATCCCCTTGTCTAAGGAAGATTGGAAAATTATGGCCAGTGCCTCTGCAATTCCACTCTCACTTCCCTCAGTATCCTTGGATGCATCTCATCCAGTGCTGGTGCTTTATTAACTTTAGGTATAAACAGCCTATCTAATACCTCCTTATTAACTTTAAATACTTCTAGTATATTTATTACCTTCTCTTTCACTGTAGCTTGGGTAGCATCTTCATCCTTGGTAAAGAGGGATGCAAAGTATTCATTTGATACCTCAGCTATTCCCCTGCTTGGTCCCTAATCAGCCTTATTCCTCCTTTTACCACCCTTTTACTATTGATTAGTCTTTGAAAGACTTTGTGATATCCTTTTGTGTTAGCTGCCAGTCTCTTTTCATACTCCCTCTTTGCTTCTCTTACTTGCTTTTTCACTGAACCTTCCATATTCAACCTGGTTCTCCATTGTATTATCCATCTGACATCTGTCATAAGCACACCTTTTTTTCCCCTCATCTTAATCTCTATCACTTCTGTCATCCAGGGAGCTCTGGATTGATGATGTGATGTATGTTTGAAGAACATTGTTCAAACATAGCAAGGTTAATTTGCTGGACAAAGGGAGTCATTGAGGCTTGGCAAGGGTGATGTGTGCATGCTGCTTGATGCGGGAGAGGGCATGAGTTTTATATTAGCCAAGTTTTGTGAAGAGTGGAAGACTAATGAGGATAACAATTAAGAAAACAATCCTAGAGGCACAGGCTTAGGGTTTCAAAAGCATTGGACAGAGGTAAGAGTGTAAGAAACAAGGTTCTGAAGATGAATGCACTCTTTGCAATGGGCCAAATGTGGGATTTGAAGTAAACAGGAAAGCAATGAGCAGCCAGGGAGTCAGGGATGGAATCGGAGCCAGTGGCATTAAATGCTGATGGGGTTTGAAAGGATGGCTTCAATTTTACCTACGTTGAAATAAAGAAAATTTTAACAGTCAAAGTGAGGCTGAGTATGAGAAAGAGCAAAACAATCATATGAGAATAATCTAGTCTATTCTTCTGAGCCATTATTATTCCCAACTTGGAAGTGCTTGATTTTAGCCCAGAGGTGAGTTCTGAGTTGGGGAACTGTTGAGAGATCAGGAATTTGGAAGATAAAAGCACTGACCTCTACCTCGTAGAGGCTGAGTGTCAACTCGCAAACACTTCCTCCTACCTCTCCCTGGACCATGACCCCACTACTGAACATCAAGCCATTGTTTTCAGGACTGTTACTGACCTCATCTCCTCTGGAGATCTTCCTCCCACAGCTTCCAACCTGATAGTCTCCCAACCTCGGACGGCCCGCTTCTACCTCCTACCCAAAATCCACAAACAGGACTGTCCCGGCAGACCAATCGTGTCAGCCTGTTCCTGCCCCACGGAACTCATTTCTCGTTATCTTGACTCCATTCTCTCTCCCCTTTTCCAGTCCCTTCCCACCTACATCCGTGATTCCTCTGACACCTTACGTCACATCAACAATTTACAGTTCCCTGGCCCCAACCGCTTCCTCTTCACCATGGACGTCCAATCTCTCTACACATCCATCCCCCACCGGGATGGTCTGATGGCTCTCCGCTTCTTCCTTGAACAGAGGCCCGAACAATCCCCATCCACCACTACTCTCCTCCGTCTGGCTGAACTTGTTCTCATACTGAACAATTTCTCCTTAAACTCCTCTCACTTCCTCCAAATAAAAGGTGTGGCTATGGGTACCCGCATGGGCCCCAGCTATGCCTGTCTCTTTATGGGGTATGTGGAACATTCCTTGTTCCAGTCCTACTCCGGCCCCCTCCCACAACTCTTTCTCCGGTACGTTGATGATTACTTCGGTGCTGCTTCATGCTCTCGCCTGGACCTGGAAAATTTTATTAATTTTGCTTCCAATTTCCACCCCTCCATCATTTTCACATGGTCCATCTCTGACACTTCCCTTCCCTTCCTTGACCTCCTTGTCTCAATTTCTGGTGATAGACTGTCCACCAATATCCATTACAAGCCTACCGACTCCCACAGCTACCTTGACTACAGCTCCTCACACCCCGTTTCCTGTAAGGACTCCATCCCATTCTCTCAGTTCCTTCGCCTCCGTCGCATCTGTTCTGATGATGCCACTTTCAAAAACAGTTCCTTTGACATGTCCTCCATCTTCCTTAACCAAGGTTTTCCACCCACAGTGGTTGACAGGGCCCTCAACCGTGTCCGGCCCATCTCCCGCGCATTCGCCCTCACACCTTCTTCTCCCTCCCAGAAACATGATGGGGTTCCCCTTGTCCTCACTTATCACCCCACCAGCCTCCGCATTCAAAGGATCATCCTCCCCCATTTCCGCCAACTCCAGCATGATGCCACCACCAAACACATCTTCCCTTCACCCACCCCGGCGGCATTCCATAGTGATCGTTCCCTCCACGACACTCTGGTCCACTCCTCCATCACCCTCTACACCTCAATCCCCTCCCATGGCACCTTCCCATGCAACCGCAGAAGATGCAACACCTGCCCCTTTACTTCCCCTCTCCTCACCGTCCAAGGGCCCAAACACTCATTTCAAGTGAAGCAGCATTTCACCTGTACTTCCCTCAACTTAGTCTACTGCATTCGTTGCTCCCAATGCGGTTTCCTCTACATTGGAGAGACCAAACGCAGGCTGGGTGACCGCTTTGCAGAACACCTTTGTTCTGTCCGCAAGCATTACCCAGACCTCCCTGTCGCTTGCCATTTTAACACTCCACCCTGTTCTCTTGCCCACATGTCCGTCCTTGGCTTGCTGCATTGTTCCAGTGAAGCTCAACGCAAACTGGAGGAACAGCACCTCATCTTCCGACTAGGCACTTTACAGCCTTCCGGACTGAATATTAAGTTCAACAGTTTTAGATCATGAACTCCCTCCTCCATCCCCACCCCCTTTCTGATTTTTCCCCCTCCTTTTTGTTTTTTCCAATAATTTATATAGATTTTTCTTTCCCCACCTATTTCCATTATTTTTAAATGTATTTCCATCCATTGTTTTATCTCTACCTTTTAGCCTTTTTCGATTCCTTCACCCCACCCCACCCCCACTAGGGCTATCTGTACTTGCTTGTCCTGCTTTCTACCCTTAATTAGCACATTCCTTTAGATAATATCACCACCTTCAACACCTCTTTGTCCTTTTGTCTATGACATCTTTTGGTTATCTCCACCTATCACTGGCCCTCTATCCAGCTCTACCTGTCCCACCCCCCTTAAACCAGCTTATATTTCACCCCTTTTCTATTTTTCCTTAGTTCTGCTGAAGAGTCATGTGGACTCGAAATGTTAACTGTGCTCCTCTCCGCAGATGCTGCCAGACCTGCTGAGTTTTTCCAGGTATTTTTGTTTTTGTTTAGGAATTTAGAAGAACTGGTTTTCTGAAAGATCTGCAGTTTTTGACTGCAGGGCTCCTTTAATTTTTTTCTGTTGCTTTCCTGCACACAGGCAGACTGACAGTCAGACTGGACGGCTCAAGGGTAAGAAGTGGGGGCGGGGTTGGGCTGCAGACAGCTCATGGTGGTGGGAGGTTTAAGTACTAGCTTGTTGGAGTACAGAAAAATACTTCTGCTTCTCCTGGTCCACAAGCAATACGGTAAAGGTTATGAATTCAGCCCTTCACCTCTCCTTTCAGTTGCCAAGTTACCCATGGCCTGGGAAAGCTGGCTAAAATAAGCTAAAAATCGAATGACTATTAAAATAAAGGCGGGCAACCTCATTACAATATATAAATGACTATGCCCAGTTCCTGCGAGTGGATTGGACACCCACCCTTCATCCTGCCATCGTTGAAACCAGAAGTGAGTGGATTTAAGAGTTGGACATTCCTGCTTCAGATTTTTTGCATTTTAAGTTCTGACCTGACCCCAGGTCAGCCCCAAGTTATCAAAGTGATAAATACTCTCTCATCTTACATTTTGACATGCACATGACTGCTTTCAAAATATCCAAGAGCTGCTTCTGTGGATTTGTATAAAATAAACAAAATTCAATATTAAAATACTCAGTGAAAAAGTGAGCCTTTGTAGGCTGAAAATAATCCATAAAATATGTTTTACTATCATGTTTATGTTTTATTTCCATTTTGCTTTTATGTTGTACTGCAATATAAAACCTCAATATATTATGACTACATCAAAAGAGAAAACTAAATTAGTGAGATTGCAGATAGTCTCATCAAAAATAATATGTCTGTTATTATTTTACCTCATCTGAATCATTGCTGTCTAGATGCTGCCTGCAGGGGGCAGCCTCCTCTGAAATATTCAGTTCCTCATGACGCCTCAGTGTTGAATATATATATGTGTGATTGCTGCAATTGTACAAACATATTAATAATTAAGCATAATTAATTAAGCTTATGATCATAAGATGATGTGGTAAATCAAAAAGATGTTTGTTGCACAAAACATAGGGCTGTAACTTCCTCGGAGTGACAATCAGCATCGGATTTCCGCCCACTTACCTACGCCAAATTTCCTCTGTGCCTGTCTCGCCCGACCTTCCAACCCAGACCGAGTGAGATCCAGGCAGCACAGCTGTCTCCGAAGTCCAGCATTGAAGTCCAGCACTGCTGAATTGAAGGAGGTCACGCCCCCTTTTTTATGGCATTAGCTGCTGTAAAGCAGGTCAGTTTAAAGGTCCCACCGAAATTGACAGGCCAGGGAGAAGGTGAGTGCCGAAGGTAAGTGAAAACGATTGGGGGGTGGTGGGCGTGTTCAGAGGTCGGGTGGAGATGGGGGGAGGGGGTCGGACATCAGGAGGGGCTGCAGTGGCCCGCACATTTTGGGGAGGGTTGGGGCGCTGGACAATCGGGGGAAGCGGGAGGGATGGAGGGTCAGACATCAGGGGGTGGAGGTTGGGGGGATGGGCATCAAGGAGCTTGGGGGTGTCAGACATTGGGAAGGGGTGGAGGGTCAGGGGGGTTTGGACATCGGCAGGGGTTAGAGCGGGCTAGACATTCGGGGCGAGTGGAGGGCTGCGTGTTTGGACATCAGGAGGGGGTGGGGGTATCAGACATCGGTTGGGGGGGCTGGACATTGGGGGGAGGCTGGGACCGTTGGACATCGGGGGGGGCTGGGGGGTTGGAATTTTGGGGGGGGTGTGGGTCGGACATGGGGGAATAAGAGTCGGGCCCACTGGTGGGGGTGGGGTGTCAGGTGAGGAGTCCTGTGCGGGTGGGGGGAATCCCATGGGTGGCTGGCGGCTGGGGAATACCATGAAACGGGGTAGTTAGTCAGGGGTGGGGGAGTCCCCTGAGAGGTCGGGGTTCTGGGGGGAATACCGTGGGGGGATCGGTCTGGGTCTTTACAATAGTTACTCAGAAGTTAGAAGGGGTTTTAATTCTTCTAACCTTTTCTGAGTAACTATTGGTGTAACCCTGGCAGAACCATCCGAAGTTTGCGATTTAAACCACATTTTCGGATGGTTCCCAGCGCAGCACAATTATCCAGAGGAAGCGTGCACTTCTGGGCAATTGCTGTACAAACCCTTACCTGGGAACTTCCCAGAGGGATTCCCCAGCTCATCTGTGGGTTACCCCCCAAATCTGGAGAGATCGGAGGTTATGGGCCATAACTTAATGATAAAATAAGCTATAGGTAATGGCTGGGAAGAGAGACATGTTGCCAAAGCTTTCCATCTTGCTCAGGACAAATGCAAGAATGCCAATTTTCAAACAATCACATCAATTTATACCACAGGAGAACCGCCTTTGTCCCGATGAGAGCAAGACGAAAAGCCATGGCAAGAACGCTCTTTTTCCAGAAATAGGTAATTACCTTTTGTTTAGTCCAAATTCAGATTCAGCATTTAAAAAAAGGATGGAGAATACACAAAGTGCCATGCTTCTGTACGGGAAACCTGAAAAAACCGTCTTATCACATTCATACATGTGTGGAAATGGGCCATTTCCACTTTTTTTGCCATCATTCCCCCTCCTGTTTAATGCATTCACAAATCTAGATTTGGAACATGTTAAATCTCATTGGTTGCCATTGATTTAAACAGATCCAGAAACTCCTTGATTGTTCAAATGAACTATTCAGATAAAGCTCTGTGCGTTGATAGCAAGAGAAGCCAGTATTGAAACTGAACCTAACTTGAATTTAAACTTGAGTTGCAGGGACAAATTCACATTTTATTTTTATGTTAACTTAAACTACCCCTAAAAATGTCTGTCATGTCCTCTGAAATTCCACATTCCCCTTCCCTGGCAAACCATTTGCGATGAGATAAATGTTTGTATTGATTTCTCCACAAGCACCTTGCCTTCAACTTTAATCTTCTTGCTCCCAAGAGACCTTAAACAATCCCTCACTTCCGTCACTCTCCCGGTACAGCAGCTACTTCCACAAGTCAGAAGCTCAAAATAGCCAGATATGCAAAAAATTCCCAGTTGAGCTTTTGTGGTTGCGACTGGTGTCAGTTAAACCCTGACAGTTGTGCTGTCAGGAAGTAAGACCAAAGGCTTTAAATAAATTTGGAATCCATGAGGGAAAAAAAGCCACCAAACAAATGTTCAGTGGAATTGTGTTGGGAAGTAAAGAGAAAGAAACAAGACACTGAAACAGTGAGAAGAAGAAAAAATCTTATAATGAATCAAAAAAAATAGCATTGGATAGTCATTAAGAAGCAATTTAGGGAGTTCCATTAACTGAAGGATTACATTAGATGGCATAATAGAGTGCGGACAGCTGTAACACGGCTAAATGTCTCTCAATTTAATCTGGGTGCTTGGAATTATACAATGGCACAATAAGAAAGTCAAAACATTTCCATTAAATTAATCCTAGGACCAGGTTTGGACACTGTAAAATTGAACTTGAGGCCTTCTTGCTCAATATGGCTCAGCTACTCACCAGATAAACTCATTGAATTATGAGGAGCTCACTTGGCCCCTTTCCTAAATCCTTCCTTTCTATTACTGACACTCTTTCAGAGTCCTCTGTATGCATGAGGAACAGGATGGACAGATGTTCTGTTCCATTCTTTGTTATGTTAAATGTATTCTACCACTTAATGTGCAAGGGGTAATGTCAATTCATGCTCAATTCTATGTTCAGTACCAAAATCTGACAGAGGGTCTGGTTCAAACAAAAAACTCACCTTGTGGGAAATAAAGCACTATCAGTTATAATTTCTGACTCTAGTAATTCATGAGCAATAAAATACTATGCCTATATGTCACCCCACCATGCTTTGGTCTTATATCAAACTATTTAATTTCCAATATGTTGTAGATTCATTACAGGTAATGAGAAACACAAATTCTGCTGAATCACCAATATCTATAATTGGTGATAAGTTTAAAATTACAACCCTACAAAGTGATACATTAATATATATACAAGGTTTTTAAACATCAAAAAGTTACAATCCCAAAGCACATTATTAGTCATAAAGCTACAAACACACACATATCTCCCTGAAGACCTCAGATGCATTTTTCAATTTGAATCAGATAGGCAGCGGATATTTTTTTAGAAGGGCGAGATCAAACAAATTTAAATAACAGTTAAAATCCAAGAGCTGTCAAGCAAATATATGTCAGAACACATTCCATAATATGTATATATTTGAACTGCATGACTTAGCCTTTTCCTTGGATACCTCACTCAATCTGCACTTGCAACTGAGGAAGGCTGTTATTTAACTTCCTAATGTGCTTAAAATCAAAGTGCCACACTACAGTTTAGACAATGTTCTTTCCATGTTAGAATAACATGACTCCTCAGATACTGAAGCAGTCCATGTCCAAATGCAGCAAGACCAGAACAAAATCAGGTTGGGCTGACAAGTGGCAAGTAACATTTGTGCCACACAAGTGTCAGGCAATGATCATTTCAAATAAGACAGAAACTAACAATCACCCCTTGATATTCAATGGCATTACATTGCTGAATCCCCGACTGTCAACATCCTGGGGGTTACCATTGATCAGAAATTGAATTGGGCAAGCCACATAAATACTGTGGCTACAAAAGCAGGTCAGGGGCTAGGAATCCTGTGGCGAGTAACTCACCTCCTGACTGCCCAAAGCCTGTCCACCATCTACAAGGCACAAGTCAGGAGTGTGATGGAATACTCCCCACTTGCCTGGCTAAATGCAGCTCCAACAACACTCAAGGAGCTTGACACCAACCAGGACAAAGCAGCCTGCTTGATTGGAACCCCATCCACAAACATTCACTCCCTCCACCACCGACGCACAGTAGCAGCAGTGTGTACCATCTACAAGATGCACTGCAGGAATTAACCAAGGCTCCTTAGCCAGCACCTTCCAAGCCCACGACCACTACCATCTAGAAGCACAAGGGCAGTAGACACATGTGAACACCACCACCTGGAAGTTCCCCTCCAAGTCACTCACCATCCTGACTTGGAAATATATCACCGTTCCTTCACAGTCACTGGGTGAAAATCCTGGAACTCCCTTCCTAACAGCACTGTGAGTGTACGTGCAATACATGGACTGCAACGGCTCAAGAAGACAGCTCATCACCACCTTCTCAAGTGCAATTCCGGTTGGGAAATAAATGCTGGCCCAGCCAGCGATATCCACATCCCATGAATGAATAAAAAAAATACTTGACCATAAGTGTCCATTGAAGACAATCCAGTGTTTAGGAGGAATTAAGCAGCTGAAAAAGAATCAGAGGAGTAAACAGAGTGTGGGAAGCTGGTACTGCCATAGGCACAATGAGCCAAATGGCACCTTCTGTTCTGAAATGGGAGAACCAGATCTCCCAGGCTCCCGATTATCGGAGACTGGATGTACAACCCAAGATGCGCATCAGGACCCTGCAGAAGTCCCAACGTGCTGACCTCTCTGGGAATTGTATAGGAAGTTTCGGCTTCTGAGGGGAAACTCGTCTGCTCCCTGGGACCCTCTGTGAATGCCTCCAACTTGGAACTAGAGGTGGAGACTTCAGACAGTTCTGTGGGACTTACCAGAATTGCTACCCAGGAAACGTTAGACAGAAAAATATTCATCCTGAACTGGCTCTTCAATCACTCACACTGACCCCCCCAGCAACACCTTGACACCCAACAACTACTTCCCTGACCCCCCGACACCACTAGACTACCACCCCCCGCCTGACCAATCCCTGACCCCAACCCACCTGCCATCCACTCACCTGCCACCCTACCCACCTGCCACACACCCACCCTCCATCTTACCCACTTGCCACCCTACCCACCTGCCACCTCACTTTCCTGCCACCCCACACATTCACCCACTCACCCATTCACTAACTTTCACATGGGATATTTAAACTTATAGTGTAGCAGCTAGCACTGTAAAAAGGGGTCATGTCTTGACTACCCCCCCCACCGCCACCCCCACGACACTGCTTGGCTGCGATGGGGTTCTCTAAGTGACACTGTGTTCTGCATTTCTGGAAAGCTGGACACGGAAGACCCGGCAAGAAATGTGGAGCTGTGTCGAGGCGTGGAAAATTTTCACGGAAGATCCAGGCCAAAGAAAAAGTCACACGTCCGGTAGAGTACACAAACTTAACTCCCACAGCGGATAATCCCACTGTATGTCATTTAGAACTAAATCTCACATGTGTGGACAGTGAGCAAATTTACAATTTAATTGGATGCACTAGCACAATAGTGCCACAAGGTGGCAGGATACAATCACATCGTATGTGTGCCTAATTCTAATAGCAACTTCAATGCAGATTTTCCCATTTCTTATCCAAATTCTGCACGAATATTTGTGCTTTATGAAAATGGCTACTGAAAACATACTTTCAGGATTTTCTGCAGTGTTTTGGTGCAGTTGCCCTCCTCCATGCCATTGTTGCAACTTGACCCTAGCTGATGAGTTTAGCAAAATGTAAATAGCCTCAATGAGCAATGTATCTATATTCTTGTGAAAATCCTCTCTAATCTAAGTGAACAGGGATGCTATGAGTTACTAACTCGGTACGAGTTAACAACTACTTACAGTCAGTTTTATCCCTCATTCTGAAGCAGTACTGAGGGACTGCTACAATGTCAGTGGCATTGTCTTTTAACTGGAACCCTAAACCAAGGCTCCACCTACCCTCTCAGGTGGACAGTAAAGATCCCATGGTGTTACTCAAAGAAGACCATGGTGTCTTGGCTGATATTCATCCTTAAAACAATACCACTAAAACAAATTATATTGTCATTTATCTCTTGGGCTTTTCTGCTAATTAGCAGTGTGTAAACTGAGCACGTGGCTACACTAAAAAGAAACATAGTAAAACGCGTTAGCGCAATCCGAGATTATGAAAGGCGATACACAAATGCAAACTCTTCCTTTTTTCTTTACAACAATGACCTGTATTTACATACAGGGCATTTAATATCAAAAAATATCCCAAAGCATTTCACTGAAACCTAATCAAAAAGAAAAGGTCACTGAGCCAAGAACAGATACATGCACTGGGACCTTCTGGCCCCACCCGCTGTGGGAATCATTGTGGGCGGGGCAGAAAATTTGATGGACATGCAAAAGGTCCGTTGACTTTGGGCGGGGATTTCCAGTCCAGCCTATTAAATGCAGGGATCAAAAGTTTGATCAAGCAGCTGGGTTTTAGGGTGGGCCTTAAAAGGGGAGTGGGATGCAGAAAGGTAGAAGATTTTAGGGAGATAATTTCAGAGTGGGGAACTCAGATGGCTGAAGGCACTGTTGCTAATTGCGGAGAGAATATTGTATACGCATGGGCTAAAGTTACAAATAAAGAAGTCCTTACCTTTGACGAAAGCAATACTTTCTGACAATGTAGCTCGCAGATAAGAAAGCTAACAGAGTCACAATCACTACAGTTACAACAATGCCTGGGTGGGGCTGGATCTGCAAAAGTTCAATGAAAGGAAAAGTTATAGTAATATTCAAAAACAAATTGTGTACTCGCTTCCTTTCTATAGCCTGCAATTAAAATTACATTAATCTTTCTTCTTTTGATCATCAAGTCTATCCAACACAATAATGTTGAAACTCAATCTGTATCGTAAAATTTCGAAAACATCAGAAAGTTAACCATGTGTTTTAACCGGGGGTATGTTGGAAGATAGTTGACTAACCTGCTCCAAAGTGGCTGATCAGGTATTGAGATATGTTAATGAGGCTGAGTGGCCCAAATTTTACCAGCATTTTATTCTTGATGCCCATGGGCCAGGTTTCCCAGGCCTTAGGAAACTCAGCAACTCAAGAGAGGTAAGAAAGGCTGGATCCATCCAGCAAATGCCTTTATAGTACTGCTTATGGCCAGGAGTAATAGGAGCACTTCTCCACCAGCCCCCCAAGCCCCTCCAAATCTCACTGTCCCAACATGTCATCCTCCCACCATCTGTCCGAAATCCACCAACTCCCTCAGTGACCTTCCATCCACAATTTGCCCCCCCACAACCATCCATCCACAAGTTGCCCCCCCACAACCATCCATCCACAATCTGCACCCCCCACCCAACCATCCATCCACAATTTGCGCCCTTCAAACTTTCCATCCACCATCCACAGTCTGTCCCTCACCCCCCACCAAACCTTCCATCCCACAATCTCCCTCCACTCACCTTTACCCTTAATTTCCCCCATAACAATCTCTCCCTCCTTCCATCCTCCCTGCACAGGCCTTCTTGCCAAGAGCTTCTCAATCTAGCTGGCTGCCAGCTGAGAAACGGGATTAAAAAAGAGATCCTGCCATTAAATTTAGCAGGACCTCCATATCACTCACTTTTCCAGGTTTCTAGCTGCAATGACCCATTCCCCTGCCCCCTCCCTGTAAATATTTGGGTGTCAAGAGTCTTGGAGAGCTGTGGGACTGGAGGAGATTACAGAGGGAGTGAAGGAAAAGTCTGTTAAGGTTTTTAAACATGAGGATGAGAAGTTTAAAATTGAGGCGTTTGAGAAACCAATATAGGTCAGGGAGGATGTGATGGGCAAATGAAACTTGATACAGGCCACAGAGTTTTGGATCAACTGAAGTTTATGGATGGTGGAGGGTGGAAAGTTAAACAAAAGTGCATCTGGAACAGTCAAGTCTGGATGTGACAATGCATTACTGAGGATTTCAGCTGATACAGAGAGGCTGGAGTAGGGCATCAATACTACAGAGATGGAAATGGGCAGTCTTTGTGATAGACAGGGTTTGAACCAGAAACTCAGTTCAGGAACAAATAAGATGCCAAGGCTGTGAAGAATGTGGCTCCAGCTGAGACAGTGGTTGGAGAAGGAGATGGAATCAGTCACGAGATTACAGAGCTTATGGCAGAGACCAAAGTCAATGATTTTGGTCTATCCAATATAACAGCAAAATATTGTGGATGCTGGAAATCTGAGATAGAAATAAAAAATGCTGGAAAAACTCAGCAGGTCTGGCAGCATCTGTGGAGAGAGAAACAGAGTTAACGTTTGAGTCCATATGACTCTACCCAAAACAAAAACAGAATTATCTGAAAAAACTCAGCAGGTCTGGCAGCATCGGCGGAGAAGATAAGAGTTGACGTTTCGAGTCCTCATGACCCTTCAACAGAACTAAGTAAAAATAGGAGAGTTCTTAGTTCTTATGGACTTAGTTCTGTTGAAGGGTCATGAGGACTCGAAACGTCAACTCTTTTCTTCTCCGCCCATGCTGCCAGACCTGCTGAGTTTTTCCAGGTAATCCTGTTTTTGTTTTGGATTTCCAGCATCCGCAGTAGTTTTTTGTTTTTAACTCTACCCAATGTTCAACTTGAGGAAATTGTAGCTCACCCAGGATTGGATTGTGGGCAAACAATTTGAGAACACAGAGATAATGGAGGGGTTAAGAAAGGTGATGAAGACATAAAACTGACTGTATCAGTACATATATGGAACCTGATCCCATGTCTTCAGATGATATTGCTAATGGAAAGATAAGGAAGTGGAGGAAGCTGAGGATAGCTCCGGAGGGATTCCAGAGGTAATGGTGCTTCAGATGCTCCAGCTACAATTGGCTAGATAAGAGTGGAATGAAGCAAGGGCTGTCTCACTGAGCTGGACAATGAAGTAGGATGATGAGGTGACCATGCCAAAGACTGCACAAAGATCGAGAAGGATTGGCAGAGAAAGTGCATCATGGATATAGTCTTAAAGGATGTAATTTGTGGCTTTGATTAGGGCCATTTCAATGCTGTGACAGGGGTAGAAACCCGATGGAAGAGCTTCAAAGATTGTGTTGGACCAACACATCCATGGAGCTTGCAGAGGAAAGGGAGGTTGGGAAGGGCAGTCATTTGCACTGGCAGAGAGTGGGGTTTGTGAGCTGACGCTGTTTAGGGTTTTGAAAGGAGCGGAACAATATCTGAGGAAATTCATTTTACAGATTAGAACATGGGGGCTAGGAAGAAACATTGGACAGTCAGTTTAGTGGGAATGAGGTCAAGCAAGTAGGAGGTGGGTCTCAGTCAACTGGAACTCAAGGGCTGAACATAAATAGAAGATCAGCTAGAAAATGATGTAGGTTCAAGTCTAAGACAGGGGGAAACCTTGGGGCAGGTTTGGCTTGTGGAGCAAGGTAAAGAGGAGAAATGACGGCCATCAAACAACTTACAGATCAAACCTTTCTGTTGTTGACATAGACTGAAGCTTCTGAAGTCTATTTGCTAAAAGTTGGACATTCTACTGGGCTTTATTAACCTCTGAGATTATTTCCATTAAATATGGCGATATCGTCATTTCCTAATTACGGAAATGGTTTTCCCTTAAAAATGTATTTGAAAAGAATGTTCAAAACATATCACATACTCCAAATCGGCATTTAAGTTGCCCCCTAGTGTATGAGAAACAAACCACAAAGGAATTTCATGTACCACTGAATTCATCTTATTTTTAGCCTTAAATTAATTTGTCCTGGTTAATATTTTAACAAGGAATATTTTAACAGAGCAGATTATGAAGAACTTTAGTACATGATTATATCATTACAATTCAGCTGTTACTTTTTCCTTTCTGTGTTAGCAGTTCAGCCAAGTCCAGGGATATAAATCACAACCAACGGACTTCTCAAAATATTCCCGATATTTTCTTTGCAGAAGGAGTAAATGGGACTGACAGCAGTGGTGAGAGATAAAGAATTAAAACCAGACCACAAGGGGGTGCTATTCATCAGTCACAGAAAGAGAATGTCACGTGGCTCTCTTTAAGGCCTGGGGATGTCTGACTTATCAAGGTAGAGCAAGCACAAATCAAGAAGCAAGATTTTAGAACATTTCATTTAATAGCATTCATTTTTATACTTTGGAAAACAGAAGGTCATTTCCAGGACTGTGGAAATAATGGGAACAGTATAATTAATTAGCCTCCTGACTACCAAACAATCAAAGACCGACCCTTCAGAATAAATGGGCAGGTGTAATAGAAATCAAAAGGGATTAATTCAGTTCTGCTCTGCCAACATTTATTACTTCACGATAAGCTCATTACTCTAGTTTAAGAGTACAGTTACATAGTAAGCCTTGAATATTAATCAATCCTGAATAAATAGAAATTATTTTGGCCACAAAATAAATACACCAAATAGCATCCACTTTAGGAAAAATATATTTGAAATGACTATTAAAGCAGCCTAAGAGATGGAAAATGAATAGTGTAGAATATGGACATTGCTACATTTACACCCACAAAGTCAAAGGCATTTAGTCATCTGCTAATCAATTTGAAGTCTTCCAGCATGTTTTTATCTGAATATAATTGGCTGCTTGATTTGTTGCTTCATTGTACTTTTTTTTAAAAGCAGATAGATATTTTGATTAGAAAAAGTGGGGGGGGGGGGGGGTGCTACCATGCAAACAAGTTAAAAGATTATTCCTTTCCTTCATTATTTTTTAAAGATGTGTACTTACACAATGGCTGCTTATAAAATAAATGAGGGGAAATTAATTTTGAGGAGTTACTTAATCCTGGAGCATGTGATTGTCATACTAACAACAGAAACATTTCCTTCAAATTTTCTTGTTTTCAGAGGAAGTAGGTGTTCCCACTGTGGGAATACATGTTGCAGTGAAAAATGTAATTGGTCATGAATGGAAGGCATGAGGTTGGATCAAGCCCGAACCTGTCTGCTGAGAATCGTTGGACACTGATCCCACACTAAGGAGTTACTTAGCCCTGCAGCATGTGATTGTTATAATAACATCAACAGACACAATTATTAATCAAAAATCAAGCTAGTTGGTCACTTCAAATGCATGTTAATCCAGCCTCCTCATGCTATTCAGCCAACAGTTTCGGTAGCAAAAGAGATCAGGGGTCACTCACTGGTTGACTATCTTATTGTTCCTGAGGGAAAATGTTTAATCTCGACTCTGTGTCTCCCCTTGAAATCATAACTTATATCATGATTTCTGTTTTATGAATATATCCAGGGTCTATCACTCATTGCAAAACAAGTTAAACACTGTATCCTCTGCAGCAAACATCTCGTACCTATATACCCCAAAATTACTGTTCTTTCACGAAGATCAATATCAACTTTTTGACAGAATTTGTCTCTGCATGACCATTTTCTGATGTTCAAAGTTTAATATGATCAACCTCACCTGCAAAAGGGAAAGTGATTCAAATGTTTTATCTGGGGATATTACAAGTACTACCCCTGATTTTCCTGGAGGCTTGTGACTGGCACAAAACAAAGAGGAAATTATAGAGGAAAACAACTTATGCCATTAATTATGCCACTTGTGACAAACATCTGGGAAAATGTGCCAAAATTGCGAGCACTGTCCCACAAATTAGTTAAAGCAAGCAACAGTCTGACATAGTCACACTCACCGAACCATGAGGTGAGAGTGACTGTCCTTGACATTAAGGCAGCATTTGACAGAGTGTGGCATCAAGCAGCCCTAGCAAAACTGGAGTCAATGGGAATCAGGGGGATAACTCTCCGTTAGTTGGAGTCATACCTAGCACAAAGGAAGATGGTTGTGGTTGTTGGAGGTCAGTTATCTCAGTTCCAGGATATCACTACAGGAGTTCATCAGGGTAATGTCCTAGGCCCAAACATCTTCAGCTGCTTCATATCAATGACTTTCCTTCCAGCATAAGGTCAGGAGTGGGGATGTTCACACAATGTTCAGCACCACTTGCAACTCTTCAGATACTGAAGCAGTCCATGTCCAAATGCATCAAGACCTGGACAATATCCAGGCTTGGGCTCACAAATGACAAGTAACATTCACACCACATAAGTGTCAGGCAATGATCATGTCAAAGAATAGAGAACCTAACCATCGCCCCTTGACGTTCAATGGCATTAATATCACTGAATTCCCCACTATCAACATCCTGGGGGTTACCATTGACCAGGAACTGAACTGGACTAGCCATATAAATACTGTGGCTACAAGAGCAGGTCAGAGGCTGGGAATTCTATAGCAAACAACTCACCTCCTGACTCCCCAAAGTCTGCCCACCATCTACAAGGCACAAGTCAGGAGTGTGGTGGAATAATCTCCACTTGCCTGGATGAGTGCAGCTCCTACTACACTCAAGAAGCTTGATACCTTCCAGGACAAAGCAGCCCACTTGATTGGCACCCCATCCACAAACATTCACTCCCTCAACCACTGATGCACAGTAGCAGCAGTATGTACCATCCACAAGATGCACTGCAGGAACTCACCAACACTCCTCAGACAGCACCCTCCAAACCCACAACCTCTACCACCTAGAAGGACAAGAGCAGCAGACGCTTGGGGACACCACCACCTGGAAGTTCCTCTCCAAGCCACTCACCATCCTGACTTGGAAATGTATTAGTTCCTTCACTGTCGCTGGGTCAAAATCCTGGAAGTCCCTCCCTAACAGCACTGTGGCTGTACCTATACCACATGGACTGCAGGGTTCAAGAAGGCAGCTCACCACCACCTTGTCAAGGGCAATTAAGGATGGGCAATAAATGCTGGCCTAGCCAGCGATGCCCACATCCCATGAATGAATTTTTAAAAAATCATACCTTACTATGAATGTTCCAGACTCCACTATCGCAATTCCTGGGTCTGTCCTGTCCCACCAGAGGTGGCAGCACAGTGCCATACAGTCAGGAGGGAGTGGCCAACATATACTCCAAACCCCAGGAAGTCTGATGATATCAGGTCGAACATAGGAAAGGAAACCTCCTGCTGCCCTTCCTCAGCTGTTTAATCAGTACTCCTCCAAGTTGAACATCACTTTAAGAAGCACCATGGGGAGCAAGGGCACATGTAGTAGGGAGGGAGGGACTTCAATGTCCATCACCAAAGGCGGCTCAGTAGTACCACTCCTAACTGAGGTAGCTGAGTCCTGAAGGACATATCTGCCAAATTAGGTACATGACAGGTAGTGAGAGAACCAAAAAGAGGGAAAATCTACTTGGCCTTTTCCTCACCAATCTACCTGTCACAGGTGCATCTATACCTGATAATATTGGTAGGAAAGACCACCGCACAGTCATTGTGGAGATGAAGTCCCGTCTTCACAACGAGGTACATTCCACCGTGTTGTGTGGCACTACTACCATGCTAAATGGGATAGATTCAGAACAGGTCTAGTTGCTCAAAACTGGGTACCCACGAGGCACAGTAGGCCATCAGCAGCAGAAGAATTGTATTCAACCACAATCTTTAATCTCATGGCCTGGAATTTCCTCCACTCTACCATTAGCTTCAAGCCAGAAAATCAATCGTGGTTCAATGAAGAGTGCAGGACAGCATGCCAAGTAACAGCACCAGGCATATCTAAAAATGAGGTGCCAATCTGGTGAAGCTAAAAAAGGACTACATGCATGCTAAAGAGCAGACACACCATGTGATAGATAGAGCAAAGCAACTCTACAACCAACGGATATGATCAAAGCTCTGCAGTCCTGCCACACCCAGTCATGAATGGCAGTGGACAATTAAACAACTAACAGGAGGGAGAGACAGCTCCACAAAAATCCCCATCCCTCAATGATATGGGAGACCAGAACATCGGTACAAAAGACAAGGCTGAAGCATTTGCAAACATCTTAGACAGAAGTGCCGAATTGATGGTCCATCTTACCCTCCTCCTGAGGATCCCAGCATCACAGATGCCAGTCTTCAGCCAATTTGGTTTACTTCGTATGATATCAAGGAACTGGATATAACAAAGGCTGACTTTGTGGCTGTGGTACTGAAGACATAGTCCAGAGCTAGCCATCCCTTTGGCCAAGCTGTTCCACTACAGCACTGACATCTAACTGATAATGTGGAAAATTGTCTAGGTATGTCCTGTCCACACAAAGCAGGACAAATCCGATCCGGCCAATTGCTGCGCCCTCAGTCTACTCGCAGTCATCCAGTGATGGAAGTTATCAACAGTGCTATCAAGGGGCACTGACTCAGCAATAAGCTGTTCATCAATGCTCAGTTTGAGTTCTGGCAGGGCCACTCGGCTTCAGACTGCTTTACTGCCCTGGTTCAAACATGGACAAAAGAACTGAATTCCAGAGGTACAGTGAGAGTGACTGCCCTTGATATCAAGGCAGCATTTGACCAAGTGTGAATCGAGGAGTCCTAGCAAAATTGAAGTCAATGGGAATCAGGGGACAAACTCTCCACTGGTTGGAGACTTATCTAGCTCAAAGGAAGATGCTTGTAGTTGCTGGAGGCCCACCATTTCAGGCTCACAACATCACTGTAGGAGTGCCTCAGTGTATTGTCCTAGATGTTATGCCTAGTACAGGCATGTAGATTGAACAAATTTATAAAGGTATTTTTAAAAGCCACATTTTTAAAGACTGCAAGAGATGGTATCCGGGGATCAATAGACTTTTCTTGTGGATTGAAATTAGCATGTCTCCAGAGAGAACAAAAGAGTACATTACTGACTGATGTGATTCGTTGTAGGTCAGACCAAAGGTAAACAAAAGCCATCAACACCTCATTGGAATATATACAAAGGTGTTTGTCTGAAACCACAGGTGTGAAAAGCCACAGTGCAGAATGCTAATCGAATTGATGCACCACCTTACTTGGACAATGACTTGGCACTGGATATGAAGTCACATGGTTAAGGCTGCTCTCTTTGCTCTCTGCCTTTAAAACATTACAGCAGACTTCCAGCAGAATTCCATCAGAAATCATTGGACTGCTGCAATCAACTAAGCAGCCAAGGTAGCCAACTGCAATACCTTGAAAGAGAAAGAAGGATTCTCTTATATCCTGTTCCAACTTCAAGTTCAGCTAAGAAACCAACCTCCTGGCAGATCCACTAAAGGAACCATTGCAACCACTGAGAAATCTGTTTATCAAGACCTTCACTCCAGCCAAAGCATTAACTCAGCTAAGAAACATCAGGCTTGTGATGAAAGAGAGACTGAGATAAATTTCATTTTTATAACAACTGTTTTTATCTTCATCTATATTTGTGTGTGTGCGCGTGTGTGTGTCTGTCTGTGTGTGTGTAGTTGTGTGGGTGTGTCAAGTGAGTGAGACATCGTGTTTTAGTTAGCTTCCGGGCAAGTATGTAAGAAATAAGATAACCTTCCTCATTTTTAAATACACAAAAGCTTGCTACTGGGTTATTAAAAATTGAGTAAACCAATTCAAGGGTAAGAAAACACGTACATCGACATACAAACATATTGATCATGGGCAATAAAAAGAAAGCACATAAAATTTGTCCATGACATAAGCTTAACTGTCTCCAGTTGTTTCATCAATAACTTTCTTTCAGCGTAAAGTCAGAAATGGAGCTGTTCACTGATGTTCAATACCATTTGCAACTCCTCAGATACTCTTTCAAGTTATCAACAGTCACAGATTGCAACTCTTTTTGAGTACAATCACAATTCTTGGTTTCCGGGAGTGGGACATGAACCCACAACCCTCTGATTCAAAGGCGAGGGTGCTATGAACTGAGCCACAGCTGACACCTCCCACTTGCAACTCCTCAGATACTGAAGCAGTCCGTGCCTGCATGCAGCAAGACCTAGACAAAATTCAGGCTTGGATTGATAGTGCAAATAACATCCATGCCAAACAAGTGCCAAGCAATGACCATCTCTAACAAGAGAGAATCTAACCATCTCCCCATGACATTCAATGGCATTACCATCATGGAATCCCCCGCTACTGACCAGAAACTTTACCAAACCAGACAAATATATACTGTGGCTACAAGAGCAGGTCAGGACTGGGGACTTGGTGGTGGGCTGGTCACCTCATAACTTCCCAAAGTGTGTCCATCATCTATAAGGCACGTCAGGAGTGTGATGGAATACTTTCCACTTGCCTGGATAAGTGCAGCTCCAACAATGCTCAAAAAGCTCGACATCATTAAAGACAAAACATCCCGCTTGATCAGAACCCCATCCAGCCCACATTAAACATTCACTCCCTCCACCACTGATGCAGAGTGGCGGCAGTGTGTACCAGATACAAGATGCACTGCAGCAACTTGCCAAGCCTCTTCCAACAGCACCTGTCAAAACTGCGACCACTACCATCTGGGCAGCAGACGCATGGCACCACCACCACCTGCAAGTTCCCCTCCAAGTCACACATCATCTTGATTTGGAACTATATCATTTCTTCACTGTCCTGGAACTCCCTTCCTAACAGCACTACATCAGCACAAGGGCAGTTAAGGATTGGCAACAAATGCTGGTCTCGCCAGCAACGTTCATGTTCCAAGGACAAATATAAAAAAAGCTCCATATTTTCTGGGGACTTTTGTGCAACTCTTCTATCATCTTCACTGAAAATAGACAGTAATTATTATAGATCCACCTCCCATTAAAATCAACGCTGGACTCAATTTTCTAGCATTTAAACCAATTCTGATGTATCTGCCACTTAGACAGAAAGATAATTATCTAAGTAGTCTGGCAGCAGTTGATTTATTGCTCCCAAGATAAGATTTAAACATCTCGTTGTTAGAAATATATTCCTGCTGCAAAGATTAAACAACCAGAATCGTTCAGTGTCAACCCTGCACCTGCAATTTTCAATTTTATTATCAGCACACCATTCAACTCATTGCATCATTTTCAAAATTTAAAACACCCCTTCTCTTTTCCCACCATGTTTGACCTCACTAGAGCCGTAAACACAACAAATATATATTTTCTGTTTTCTCTACTTGACTTATTCATCAATATTATTTCAATCAGTTATGAGTAAATTGGTGTACACATATCACAAAATAATTTCAAGACTAACTACCGAGGAAAGTCAACACGTTTTTTTTTGCTATCTTCAAAGTTTTACAAACTTCAGACACATTCAAACCCAGAACTTTTATAATGTTGGATCTTGAAGTGGCCTGAACTCAGATCAACACAGCGGTGAAACAAACAAAAATCTTGAAGCTCAAATGGGGACACTACAGCTTAAAACAATTACAAATGGAAGCTTATTTAACTAGAGAAATAAAGAAGATTTTTAAAATTAAAAATTAAAAACTTAAACAATGTTAAAAACATGTCCCCTCATGCGACTCTGTAACATGAGTAGGGACATGTTATGAATGAAATTTTTTTTTTAATTATTTAATTTTTATTTGCTGTTGGAGATCTCATCCAGCCTGTGGATGAAGTTTCCTAAAAAAATCCAAAGGCCGCTTGGCCTTTTTGCCTGCCTGCCAACTGTAAGGTTGGATGGGCAGCAAAAATGTTCATTTAATTATTACTTTAATGGCCTTAATAGGCCTGTTAATTGTCGGCGGGCGCATTGCTGACTCCCACGTGCGCCCGCTGACCAAAATGTCGCGCGAGTGTGCGATGACGTCGGGGCACTCGCCCGATGTCATCGCGCGTCATTTTACACTCGTTCGGGTTGGGAGCACGCCCACCCGATGAGTGCAATATTCTGCCCGTGAAGAAGGAAAGTAAATTGGAATGGATACATGAGAGTCAAATATGGTACAGAAAGAGAAATAAAGAGAGGGAAAGATAGATTGAATTAATAGAGAGAGAAAAAGGGACAGAAAGAAAAAGCTAAACAAATTAATTTAAAATTTCAAATCTCTTAGAACAATTTACCACCTGAAGGATTGAGACATCACAATTTAAATTGCTCACTTTCTTCGCCAGAGTGGTTGATTACCACTGCATTAACAATGATCATGCATTACGCATATATTATCATGCAAGTTTTAGAGATTCACAACTTATGGCCTATCCCTCAATTCTTTAGACTTGCTGGTCAATTTGCACATTAATAACTGTGTCATCATTAATGTGCCATTATTTTTTCAGCAAAATTGAATGCCTGATTCGTTGCTATGCTTGCTGTAACATAATCTAACTAGAAAAACCAGCAGAATTTGAAGTTATCAATAGCTAGGTTTGATGCACCAGATTCCAAGGTTTACAGTACACATCATCAGTCTTGACATTGCAAAAAAAAATGAAGCTGCTATTAAGTTTTGTTAGGTCAAAGTCACAAGGAAGTACCATTTTGTGACACCAAAATGCTGTAACTAGAAACTTTATTAGAAAATTTTATAGGCCATCCTATGTTGTAAAAATACACACAAGTTGCTGTAGTTGTTAAAAATATTCATTGCCATGAAGGATAAAAATATTGTAAACCACCCAGGGCTTGTTACATTATTCATTGAATGCATGAGATTATTAAGCTCTCCAAATGCTTAGTCTAGTTAGTTCATAGGCAAACAAATCAGGGAAGATATCAGCAGACTAGGCAATGTAAAATGAAAGGAATTCTCATGAAGGACTACAAAAGAAATATGGTGCAAGTGCACCTCTGAAAGGTCACATTTATTCGTAACGGAACAAGCCAGCAGATATGAAATATTAGAAAAGTATGGTTTATTTTCAGCTATGAGGAACATTGACTATCTTTCAGATACTAGTTGGGAGTCACATTACTGCTGTGCTGTTATTTACTTCTTTTTGTCTTTTCCTCCCTCACAATCCCTCGGTTTTCAGAAAAGTATCATCACTGACAGCAAACTGGCGCTAACATTGTGAATATACCATATTGCTTTGTAATGTAATAAATTCTATTTGTTCTCTGGTCAATAATGTACATTAAAATTGTGCCTTTGATGTAGCATTACATCTCAAGGCACTTCTCAACTGGAGATCAAAGAATTATTTGAAAATAATAGGCGAAATTTGGAGAGATGGCTGAAGGCATGGGTGAAGAGGTCTTTGAATTGAGAAATACAGCTAGGTAGATGGGTATGGGGAGAGATAGTAGAGTAGAAGATGGGAGGGGGAATAAGTGAAATGTACAATGGACAATAGTCTGTGAAAAAGGAGATGTAGAGCCTCCAGTTTCAGAGATAAAGTGGAATAAGAGCAAGAGTAACATTTTCTTCATCCGAGTGGATGGGGAACCAATGGAAGATAGCACGATCATGGGGATTAATGAGTGGAACTTTGTACAGAATAAAACACAAGTGGCAGTTCATATAGCGTGGAGTTCAGGAGGGAAACAAGTAGGGTGTTCATGTTCAAAAACAAAAATCAAATTTAGAGATGACAAATGCCTGGCTGTGGATTTCAGCAACAGTGAGGTTGAGCCAGATGGGAAATAATTCAGAGCTGGAAGCTTAGAGCCTTGGACTGGATGTTTTGGTTTGGAGACCAACTCAGAGTTGAAGGCTTTTTACGCCATCAGGTTGAATGAGCATCCAGGAAGATAAAAGCATGGGGTCTCTCAGAGGCCAGATGAGGATGGCTTTGGTTTTACCATTATTGATTTGGAAAACGGTTTGAGCCGAATCTTCTGAGGAGTGACAATCAGGCAACAAATGGCAGCTGCGGGTTGAAAAGTGGAGATGGAAAGATAAAGCTAAGTAGTGTGGGCAGACACTAGAAATTTATCTTGAGGTATTTAAATAAATGTGATCACTGAATTTCAGCTCTTTTTTGAACGGAAGATTGTGCAGTGTAAGGAACAGAATGCTAGCTAGTTGTTACTGCATATCAGGATTATACTGGGAAGCAAAGAGCAGTGAATTAGTAAATCTAATTAGCAATAATAAAAAAACAAGTGCTATCTCGGCAGGGTTTCCTTTTCAAATGCACTACCAATTATATTCTTAATACCACTTAATCCCTGCAATCGTCAATTTTCTTTCCCCTCTTGCGAAATTCAATTATTTCCACCCTCGCGATTTGCTGGGATCTATATAGTGGAAATAACTCACTGTAAGTCCATGCTCAACTAATAAGCAGCGTTACTAGCAACTGGAGGAAACTTGGATTTGAGGCTGTGGTTGGGTGTGTGCATTCACCTGAGTTGCTGAGTCCACTGTTCCCTGTGAGCTCTTCCCTGCCTTTTTACCAGCAGATTTTACCACCTCGGGCCCGCTGTTTAAGTAAGAAGCCGAAGCCGCTTCTTTGGTACTGGCGCCTTTAATAAAGAGCCAGGTTGCTGCGTAGATTACATTTAGCAGCAATGCGCCCCACTCTCTCTGCGACATTTCTCTGCCGGTTTGTACCCGACCCGCATCTGCCCAGCAACCACTGGCAGCTTCATTCTGATTGGCTAAAGTCTTCGGACTCTGTGACGTCCCAGCCCAGCCTATGCCACTTTGACTGCTCACCTGGATCAGTGAGTCAGTCAGGCACACCTGGATCAGGCGGGCCAGGCACATCTGGATCAGCAAGTCAGGCACGTCTGGATCAGCGAGCCAGGTACAATTGGATCAGGGAGCCAGGCACGCCTGACTAATGCTGTACATAATTTCAGCCTGGATGCCAAAACACAAATTGCTTTGTTCTGACACTAACATTGTACTGTAAATACTTCCTAAATTGCTCTCATCTTCATTTTAGTCTCCAGGTTCATTTCAGTCTTTCTGCTCCTTCATTTTAATTCCACTTCATTCTCCCTTTCTGACATTTAATGCCGCGGGACTCGGCTGAAGGAAGAATCGGAGCAGCTTGGAACTCGAGTTGCATATCAATTCAGCATGTACCTACTTACAAAACCTATAGTGCAGCCTCACTTAGCTGAGATTTTCTTGTTTCAAATCCCACCAATCTACTGGAGGAACAGCTATTTCTACTGTTGGGTGAAACCATAAGATGGAGCCCCATGTCTGGCTAAGATAATGTAAAAGGTTGTGTCTGATCTGTGAGCTGGTTGTTGCCTTGTCAAAAATAAAATCACTGTTTACTCATTGTGCATCTTTCAAACATCAACACGAAAATCAGAAGTGAAGATCATAAAAGTCAAGTACAAATGATTAGAATCAAGGGCAAGTTACTGTACAGTGCATGATTATTAAACTAACCTAATGTTTTCAATCTATTCTAATGAGTTTAATATTTTGTAATGCTATGTACAATTTCCAGTATATATCAAAGAAATTGAGACCAGAGTCAATTTAAATCCGTCCCCCCATTTCTCAGTGAGATTAGTGCCTTATTGTATACTGATTATGCATTCTTTAAACACTAAACTACATTATTAAATAGTGTATTATTCTGATTGCCAGGTGTGAAATAGACAAGTTCAGTATCAGATTTGCTTTATTCCTGCAACTGGGAAAGGCGGCCTCAGAACAAATGTCAGGGAAACATTCAAAAATTGGAAATGTTAATTTGAAGTTAGGATAAGACTGAATTGACCTGCAAAATCAGGTGCACTGACCAAATTGGGGCAGTTGAGTGGATAACCAAATATTAAATTGATATATAAACCCTGTGTACTCACTGGAATACTGATTTTTTGAAAATTAATAATGCTCTCAGCAAGCATTTGCATTTAGACTCTGTTCATTGCTAATGCAACAAAATTCCAATGGAAGCTCAGTCTTGATTTGAAAACTGTGAGCTGTACAGTTAATCTTACAGGCAGTTTTTATTAACATTGTTTTAAAAAGTAATTGCTCTTTTACTTGCAGTTGAATGGACACTGGTGTGAGATCTGGCAAACAACATTGAACTCACACATGTACCTAGGTTGTTTAAGCTCCCCGAGTCCACCCAATTTTCATTCATTGTTTATATTTCAGTGGTTCATTTCAATAAATTTAAGTAATTAAATAAGGGGAATGAACCAATTTGATTGAGCTCCCTCAAATGGCTTCTTCTAAGCCTTATTTCTCTCTCTCCATGTAGCACCCTCAGTTGCCCAAGGGTTGCTAATCATGGCTGTCCACACATCTCTATTTCTAGCAGCCTTTCCATGAACACCATATCATAATGGGCAAGTGGAAGAGGAAGGCCCCATGAACTACCATAGCCAGTACAGGGATTGAACCCACATCGTCAGCATCCTGAAGTAACATGCTGTTAACCAATTTAGCTACCTGACCTTCTGAGCCAGATAGCCCTGATCTACAACAGCCAGTTTGTGATAATTCACCTCTCCCCTCCCCCTAACATATATAAACAGGGGTTCATAATGAAATCTTACCTATACAGGATTATTTGAAGTCTATTAATTCCATTTACATGTATTGAATGTAGAATGAACAAGTGAACTATCACTGAGTCTAAGTGCTACCTTTAGTTTTCAGGAAACATAAGTAGCATTCATATCGAGTGAACCAAAAGAAAGAGCAGGCATTAATTCACGTTAAAAGCCTGAAATCTGAACGTGAACATTGTGATGTTCTGTAGGAGATGTTAATACTGTATTCATTGTCACATTCTAATAAGGGATTTCAAAATTGCCATATCCACTAGTAGTTACAATAAATATTCCAGTGTGTTTTATGCTTGAATAAGGAACCCTTGAGTTGATTAAAGCACTTAGCTGCAACTTGCTTTTAATCAGTTCCCTGTCTCATATTCCTGCATAAAACATGCTGTAACATTCATTATACAATGGTTCCCACTTAGCAATCCATTTTTATTCTGAACTCCACTATAATTTGCATCTATATCTTCAGAATCAATTAATTTGCACAGACATCATGGCCGAAGCTCCGCAGTGGTAATGACAAGGAAACCGTCAGCATTCGCCATCATTACTCCACTGAAACTGACAGCAATTTCAGGAGTCTGCACATGCGCAGAATAATGTGCAAATCCAGAAACTACTGCCATTGATTAAACACTCCTCCACAAGGTGCGTTGTTAAGGTCCCTTCAGATTGTAATCCCTAAGCATCACAAAATTTTTCCTGGTGTGACCCCATTTTAATGCCTCAGACTTCATGTGACCCCAGAGTGAAAATCTGGGGTGGGGGCAGTATGAGAGCTATTGGGCAGTGGCGGGGAGGGGAGATTTTAGTTTCTAACTGGGGAGTGGAGGAACAGGAGTTCATTGTTGGGGGAGTTGATGAAAAGGCAGGGTTTCTACAAAATCAAATAACATTTTTTTTGCTGCAGCAGTCCATTGGGCCACACCCAGCAATAGAAAGAAATGTGAGGATTTAGAGGGGACTCACAGCTATCAAATCTTAGTCTGAACTCCATGACAGCCATTGCTGCCTTGGAGTTCATGACCCCAAAATATCGTTGTGTGACCCGACTGAGGGCTGTGACCCACAATTTGGGAAGCTCTGCCCTGAGCAATTCCCCCAAGTCTGGAACCCTCCGAAACTCTGAGCTAAAGTCGGAGAATTTGGATGGTTCCGACTTATTTACCAGAATGGTTACCCAGGAAAAATTAGAATGATTAAAGCTATACTATTGACACCCTGCCCCCGATTATATCCCCTGATCACCCTACTAGCCCACCAGCTAACACCCCCCCCCTCCCCACCAACTAGCACCCCCGGCCGACTACCTCCCCAGCTATCCGACTACTTTTCCAAACACCAGACTACCCTTCAACACCCCTGGACTACACTTCAACACCACTGGACTACCCTTCAACACCCCTGACTATCCTTCGACCGCCCGAGAACTATCTGACCCCCCAAATGCTCCCTGGCCCAACTGCCCCGACTCCCGACTACCCCACTGACCCGACTAACCCCCAACCCGACTACTCTCCCTGACCACACAACTACCCCGACCCCCGACTAGCACCCCAACCCCCTGATGACCCCTGACTAGCACCCCTAACTCCCCAGACTACCCCCAGAACCCTGACTACCTTCTGAGCCGACTATCCCTCTGACCACTCCCCAAACTAACTACACTTCTGACCTGAATACACCCCAACACACACAACTACCCCCAATCCCCAAATACCCCCGACACCCCCACCCCACCCAACCCCCACACCCACTTATTTGCCACCTTACCCCCTCACCCACTTACCTTTTCTACTTAGCTCTTCAAAGTGGCTTTGGGACCTTTAAACTTACCGGTATATGGCAGCTAGCGCTGCAAAAATGGGGGTGTGGCTTGGCTTCCCCCTATAATCCTGCCTTAGGAAGGAAGGAATCACAGAACAGGTACGCTCCACAATTCTGAGGAGGCCCGGTTTGGAAGTCTGGGCGAGAAATGTGGATCTCCGGTGCAAGGTAAGTAAGTAGGAGCAGAATGGCAATCTGACAATGACTGCCACTCTTCAGAAGATTCAGCCCATTATTTTTTGTTCATAATTCTAGTCTGCAAGACACAAACAAAATCATTTAGGGGAAACATCAGAAGGAAACACCAATTTGTTCAACATTTTTGATACAGCTTGTGAAATCTTAATCCAATTATTCAAATTTTCTAGTTAGTTACATAAAGTTTTTTTTATAGCTGATTCTATTAAACTTAGTTAGCCTTTCTGAATCATATTATTGTGCAATGAAGCCCATTTAATTGAAGACATTGTACGTGAATATGAACTTAAGCAAATAATAACTCAGTTTTGAAGTCTTTTTCCTCCAAGGGCCCACGGGTGAAAGTTAATTTTGGACTAAGTGAAGAATGCATACTGGTGGATCAGCTGACGGGTATACATCCCAGCTGACGGGTACACATCCCAGCTGATGGGTATACATCCCAGCTGACGGGTACACATCCCAGCTGACGGGTATACATTCCAGCTGACGGGTATACATCCCAGCTGACGGGTATACATTCCAGCTGACGGGTATACATCCCAGCTGACGGGTACACATCCCAGCTGACGGGTATACATCCCAGCTGACGGGTACACATCCCAGCTGACGGGTATACATCCCAGCTGACGGGTATACATCCCAGCTGATGGGTATACATCCCAGCTGACGGGTATACATTCCAGTTGACGGGTATACATTCCAGCTGACGGGTATACATCCCAGCTGACGGGTATACATCTCAGCTGACGGGTATACATCTCAGCTGACGGGTATACATTCCAGCTGACGGGTATACATTCCAGTTGACGGGTATACATTCCAGCTGACGGGTATACATCCCAGCTGACGGGTATACATCTCAGCTGACGGGTATACATCTCAGCTGACGGGTATACATTCCAGCTGACGGGTATACATCCCAGCTGACGGGTATACATTCCAGCTGACGGATATACATCCCAGCTGACGGATATACATCCCAGCTGACGGGTATACATCCCAGCTGACGGATATACATCCCAGCTGACGGATATACATCCCAACTGACGGATATACATCCCAGCTGACAGATATACATCCCAGCTGACGGGTATACATCCCAGCTGACGGGTATACATCCCAGCTGACGGGTATACATTCCACCTGACGGGTATACATTCCAGCTGACGGGTATACATCCCAGCTGACGGGTATACATTCCAGCTGACGGGTATACATCTCAGCTGACGGGTATACATCTCAGCTGACGGGTATACATCTCAGCTGATGGGTATACATCCCAGCTGACAGGTATACATTCCAGCTGACGGGTATACATTCCAGCTGACGGATATACATCCCAGCTGACGGGTATACATTCCAGCTGACGGGTATACATCCCAGCTGACTTGGAAATATATCGCTGTTCCTTCGCTGTCGCTGAGTCAAAATCCTGGAACTCCCTTCCTAACAGCACTGTGAGTGTACCTACACCACATGGACTGCAGCAGTTCAAGAAGGCAGCCCACCACCACTTTCTCAAGGGCAACTAGGGAGGGGCAATAAATGCTGGCCCAGCCAGTGAAGCCCACATCCGGTGAATGTATAAAAAAAACTCTGGTCCCTCTGACTACACAAAATATATTATTTTGCTTTAATTAGGAGGGCATACAAATATTTTCTCTTTATTCTTTCATGGAATGTGAATGCATTTGTTGCCCATTCCAAATTGTCCTCAAACTGCATGGCTTGCTAGGCCATTTCAGAGGGCAGTTAAAATCAACCACATTACTGTGGGCCTGGAGTCACACATAGGCCAGACCAGATAAGAATGACAGATTTCCTTTCCTACAGGACATTAGTGAACCAGATGGGTTTTTATGACAATTGATGATAGTTTCATGATCACTATTACTGAGACTAGCTTTATATTCTAGATTTTTATTCATTGAATTCAAATTCCACCAGCTGCTGTGGCTCCAGATTACTAGTCCAGTGACATTACCACTATGCGACCACCTCCCCAAAGGGAGTCTGGGTCTTTATGAATGCAGGCGACTCCTTTTAATATTGAAATGAGGCCTGTGCTCATTTAAAATGGCTCTGATCAATTTAACAATGGCTGAACAAACAGAAGAGGATGCTGGCTTCAGCACCGCTAAATAAGTTATTGTTATACCTGTTTTAGGCTCATAAAACATACAGTTATTTGGATTTAGACACCAGTGTCGAAAGGTAATAAAGCAAGGATGTTTTAAACGAGACCAAATAGCATCCATTTTAAATAGGATCATAACAGTTTGAAGATTGCAACATCTTAGCTGATCAGTCGGCTGTGATATTTTGCATGTACACGTTCTGCTGACAGAGCTTGCTTCAATTGGGACAACTTGTTTATATTTGTGCTTTGAAACCTTGATTAACTGGTTTCTATTTCAACGGCACATTTCAACAATATTGACAATTTCACGGTTGCAACATGATGTTGGTGCACCCAAGTCAACAGTGAAGAGGATTGACCTCACTTAAAATTGAGGCAAGCAAGAATTTTGCCCTCTTAAAGGGCAAAAACAATATTTTTAAATGTGTTTGAAGAAACTTTTGTGGAAGCTAAGTGCAGGGCCAATGTGAGCAGCATATCCCTTTCCAGGATGGTGCATTGAAGGTCTTCATGTATGTGGTGCACTGTTTTGAATTGGAGTTCAGTGAAGATGCATGGATGCAGTATTTAAGACAGTCAATGGCATATTACAGGATGTCCTCAACATGTGACCACATTTGAAGATTAAAGACCATATTTTTCTCTCTCCATTAATTTTACTGGAAATGTGTAAGCATGACTGATGAGCAATACTGGCAGAAAGTGGGAATGGACTATTCTTTAGGATTTCACCGTGATTAGATACTTGCTTCCATATTATGATGCACTTATGAAAGTAACCCCACAAAAACTTTGCTTATTAAGTACTGTTAAATCCTTGAAATCAAGATAAGGAGGCAGTTGAGGAATTCAAGCCCCAGGCTACGACTTGAATGCATTTGTGTTAATTTTCAACTACTGACTGCCCACTTCTAGTCACTGAAAATTGGAGGAGACCCTTTAGCCCCACCATACACACCGAAGGCCAATCTGATGAAGTTTTCATTTCAGTCTGTAAATGGATGAGCAGCATGCTGACCTGTTTCTGGCAGGAGACTGCTTAAATGTGCAAATCTGTGTCCTACGCTGGTTATAGGAATCTGATTGCAAATGTTTAGGTACAAATGGGCAGAGCATGTACGCTCCAAAGCAAAAGGTTTGAGTGGCTACTTAAAAATCTACTGAAGAGTTTTTTTTTGATGCTAGGAGGTGATCTCCTCCTTGCCAAGGCCTGACCTGCTGGGTCAGCTGAACACTGGAGCCTCCCCATTTTCCACCCTCCTGGTGAATTGTTGCAAGAAATCTGTTTGGCGCCTGCCGGTCCTTTTCCTTCTGCTAATGCTAATGAATTCAAGTGGATAGAAAATGCATAACAAAATGGCACCTAACCACATTCTTAATTTGCACCTTTTAAATTCTACAAATAAGAGCTTTACCCTATTGTTGAGTAGGTGGAGATAGAGTTATATGACTGTCGTCCAATTTTGCAACCAGCACTACCTCAAAGCTCAACTCCCTGCAGAAATGTAGAATTTCTCCTTATATTTCTGAGTTCCATAAAATTCATTCCTCATTTCAGTTATGTTGGGATTTAGTCAAGCTGAATTAAACAGAAGCTTTGGAACTCTATTAATATTGTCACAGATAGAATCATGATAAGGTCATTTACTGCAATCATATCTATTGTAATGTAAAAAGATAACGGTAGAGACTTTCACCCAGCAAAGACCTCCTGATCTTATTGAATAGCGTATAGTCCATTTCAATTATCTTAGCATGATATGAATGCCCAATATGTCAAATTATCTAAAATTCATTTGCAATGAGAACCAATTCATCTCTTGTCATGATTCACTCATGGTTCAGAATTAGTATTTGGTTTTTTTTAACCCCAGTTAACCTGATGATCGACCATCTTACTAAGTTTTTTAAATAAACTGGTGTGAGAGTAAGCAGCCCGCTAGCTTTATGGAAAACAGTCAAAATGCTGCTCTGGGTTAGATTCATAAGAGGAGCTCTGCGGGACAGCATGTCACCTTAACCTTCAGTTTATTTCCAATTTACGTTTTAGTAGAGCCCTCAGCTTATGAACCATCAAATAAAAGGCGGTGATAATAAAAAAATCTGCTTTAATTGACTGTATAACATGTAGGCTGCATTTTATCATTCTTTCCTTGCAGTAGGAAACTGAACCAAATTATATCAACAAAATTTATAATTAATCAATTGTTAATGATCACATGAATGACAAATAGCAATCCTTGATATTCTGAAAAGAGAAATTGAATATTCAAAGTACTGAGAATAATTTAATAATATGTCACTCTAAAGCAATAAATCTGGTTTCTGTTTCAATAAATTCATATGAGTCAACTGGAAGGCAGAGCAAATGAATCTCTGTAAATAACAGTGGAGATCTGCATGAAATTATCTGAACCATCAAAAATCTAATTTCAAATAACACCTAAACTATAAATTTATTGAGCAACATTTCTGATTGCAATAGGATGGGTTTGCTTTTACAGATATGTAACTTGCTTCACAATGAATTTTAATATGCTGCACTGACCAATCTCATATCAACTAATTTAGAAAAAAATTCACTAACAGTCAAGAGAAAAGTGTATGACAAGTCCAAATCCACAACCAATTAATTCAATTGTTTGTTTGTGTCCACTGGGAGTACAATTTGTGCAAGTGTTTGCTAAGTTTTCATTCAATGTACGACAGCCCTGATTTTAACTCTAGACAAATGTGGTGGGAGGCTTACAATATGACTTAGAAATTCAATCACTGCAACAAAACAAAAACAGGCTTAGGATATTTTAAGTCCTGGGTTTCATTATCATCTCATGAGTGGGTTTCTTTATAGGTCACTAACACAACAGGAAATTTTCCCAACTTTGCTCTAGTGCAGTCATATTGATTGTGGTTATGTTTTCTGTAAAAATTACTAGCGGGGAAATGATGCAACGTATCATGTGATTCAGACTCAGTCTGCTGTGAGGAACCAAACAGGTCAAACATATGTATAAGTTCTCCAACTTTGTAATACTTTGTTTAGGGGGAGGTGATGGTTTAGTGGTATTGTTGCTGGACTAGTTTATGGGGAGGCGATAGTTTAGTGGTATTGTTGCTGGACTAATAATCCGGAGTCCCAGGGTAATGCTCTGGCGATCTGGGTTTGAATCCCATCACGGCAGATGGTGGAATTTGAATTCAAATTAAAAAAAATCTGGAATTAAAAGTCCAATGATGACTATGGAACCATTGTTGATTGTTGTTAAAAAAAAAAAATCCCATCTTGTTCACTAATGCCCTTTAGGGAAGGAAATCTGTCTGGTCTGGCCTGCCTGTGACTCCAGACCCACAGCAGTGTGGTTGACTCTTAAATGGCCGAGCAAGCCAGTCAAACTGCTACAAAGTCACAAAAATGGAAAGAAACTGGGCAGACCACCTAGCATCGAACTAGGCACCAGAAATGAAAACAGCTATAAAACAGGACTACTTGCATGCCAAACAGCATAACTAGCAAGTGATAGACAGAGCTAAGTGATTCCACAACCAACAGATCAGGTCTAAGCTCTGCAGTCCTGCCACATGCAGTCGTGAATGGTGATGCACAATTAAACAACTCACTGGAGAGGAGGCTCCACAAACATCCCCGTCCTCAATGATGGAGGAGCCCAGCACAGCAGTGCAAAAGATAAGGCTGAAGCATTCACAACAATCTTTAGCCAGAATTGCCGACTGGATGATCCATCTCGGCCTCCTCCGCAGATCTCCAGCATCACAAATGCCAGTCTTCAGCCAGTTCGATTCACTCCACGTGATATCAAGAAATGGCTGAAGGCACTGGATACTGCAAAGGCTATGGGCCCTGACAATATACTGGCAATAGTACTGAAGACATGTGCTCCAGAACTTGCGGCGCCCCTAGCCAAGCTGTTCCAGTACAGCTACAACACTGGCATCTACCCAGCTATGTGGAAAATTGCCCAGGTATGTTCTTTACACAAGAAGCAGGACAAACCAACCCGGCCAATTACCACCCCATCAGGCTACTCTCGATCATCAGTAAAGTAATGGAAGGGGTCATTAACAGTGCTATCAAGCGGCACTTGCTTAGCAATAACTTGCTCACCAATTCCCAGTTTAGGTTCCGCCAGGGCCACTCAGCACCTGACCTCATTAGAGCCTTGGTTCAAACATGGACAAAAGAGCTGAAATCCCAAGGTGAGGTGAGAGTGACTGCCCTTGACACCACGGCAGCATTTGACTGAGTGTGGCATCAAGGAGCCCTAGCAAAACTGGAGCCAATGGGAATTGGGGGAAAACTCTCCGCTGGTTGGAGTCATACCTAGCACAAAGGAAGATGGTTGTGGTTGTTGGAGGTCAGTCATCTCAGCTCCAGGACATCAGTGCAGGAGTTCCTCAGGGTAGTGTCCTAGGTGTAACCACCTTCAGCTGCTTCATCAATGACCCTCCTCCCATCATAAGGTCAGAATTGGGGATGTTTGCTGATGTTTGCACAACGTTCAACACCATTCACGACTCCTCAGATATCGAAGCAGTCCATGTCCAAATGCAGCAAGACCTGGACAATATCCAGGCTTGGGGTAACAAGTGGTAAGTAACCTTCACACCACACAAGTGTCGGGCAATGACCAGCTGAACGAGAGAATGCGACCATCGCTCCTTGATGTTCAATGGCATTACCATCGCTGAATCGCCCACTATCAACATCCTGGGGGGTTACCATTGATCAGAAATTGAACTGGACTAGCCATATAAATACTGTGGCTACAAGAGCACGTCAGCAGCTAGGAATTTTGCAATGAGTAACTCACCTCCTGACTCCCCAAAGTCTGTCCACCATCTACAAGGCACAAGTCAGGAATGTGATGGAATATACCCTACTTACCTGGATGAGTGCAGCTCCTACAACACTGAAGAAGTTGGACACCGTCCAGGACAAAGCAGTCTGTGTGATTGGCACCACATCCACAAACATTCACTCCCTCCACCGCCAATGCATTGTAGCAGCAGTGTGTACCATCTACAAGATGCACTGCAGGAATTCACCAAGGCTCCTTAGACAGCACCTTCCAAATGCATGACCACTACCACCTAGAAGAACAAGGGCAGCAGATAAATGGGAACACCACCACCTGGAATTTCCCCTCCAAGTCACTCACCATCCGACTTGGAACTATATCGCTGTTCCTTCACTGTCACTAGGTCAAAATCCTGGAACTTACTTCCCAACAGCACTGTGGGTGTACCTACACCACATGGACTGCAGCGGTTCAAGAAGGCAGCTCACCACCACCTTCTCAAGGGCAACTAGAGACGGGCAATAAATGCTGGCCCAGCCAACGAAGCCCACATCCCGTGAATGAGTAAAATAAAATACTGCTACCAACTTCTCAACTCCTTAATAAATGAATCTACATATTTGTGTGATAACCAAACTCTTATGTGTGGCCGGTGCCTTGTTGTTTATTCATTCTCAAAGAACAAAGAACAAAGTACAAAGAAAGGTACAGCACAGGAACAGGCCCTTCGGCCCTCCAAGCCTGCACCGATCATATTGTCCGTCAACTAAAACATTTTGCACTCCCGGGGTCCATATCCCTCTATTCCCATCCTATTCATGTATTTGTCAAGCTGCCTCTTAAACACCACTATCGTACCTGCTTCCACCACCTCCTCTGGCAGCGAATTCCAGACACTCACTACCCTCTGCGTAAAAAACGTGCCCCGCACATCTCCTCTATAGTTTTCTACTCTCACCTTAAATCTATGTCCCCTAGTAATTGACTCTTCCACCCTGGGAAAAAGCTTCTGACTATCTACTCTGTCCATGCCACTCATAATTTTGTAAACTTCTATCAAGTCGCCCCTCAATCTCCGTCGCTCTAGTGAGAACAATCCGAGTTTCTCCAACCTCTCCTCATAGCTACTAACCTCCAGACCAAGCAGCATCCTGGTAAACCTCCTCTGCACCCTCTCCAACACCTCCATATCCTTCTGGTAATGTGGCGACCAGAATTGCACACAATATTCTAAGTGTGGCCTAACCAAGGTTCTATACATCTGCAGCATGACTTCCCAGCTTTTATACTCAATATCCCTGCCAATGAAGGCAAGCATGCCATATGCCTTCCTGACTACCTTATCCACCTGCGTTGCCACTTTCAGTGACCTGTGGACCTGTACACCCAGATCCCTCTGCCCGTCAATGCACTTAAGGGTTCTGCCATTTACTGTATAATTCCTGCCTGTATTAGACCTTCCAAAATGCATTACCTTGCATTTGTCCAGATTAAACTCCATCTGCCATTTCTCCGCCCAAGTCTCCAACCGATCTATATCCCGGTTGTATCCTTTGACAATCCTCTTCACTATCTGCAACTCCTCCAACCTTAGTGTCGTCTGCAAACTTACTAATTAGCCCAGTTACATCTTCCTCCAAATCATTTATGTATACTACAAACAGCAAAGGTCCCAGCACTGAGCCCTGCGGAACTCCATTGCAGAACACAGCTCTCCATTCAGAAAAGCACCCTTCCACTGCTACCCTCTGCCTTCTATGACCAAGCCAATTCTGTATCCATCTTGCCAGCTCACCTCTGATCCCGTGCGACTTTACCTTCTGTACCAGTCTGCCATGAGGGACCTTGTCAAAGGCCTTACTGAAATCCATGTATATAACATCCTCTGCCCTTCCATCGTCGATCATCTTTGTCACTTCCTCGAAAAACTCGATCAAATTAGTGAGACACGACCTCCCCTTCACAAAACCATGCTGCCTCTCACTAATACGTCCATTTGCTTCCAAATGGTAGTAAATCCTGTCACGAAGAATCTTCTCCAATAATTTCCCTACCACTGACGTAAGGCTCACTGGCCTGTAATTTCCTGGATTATCCCTGCTACCCTTCTTAAACAATGGAACAACATTGGCCATTCTCCAGTCCTCTGGGACCTCACCCATAGCCAGTGAGGATACAAAGATTTCTGTCAAGGCCCCAGCAATCTCCTCCCTTGCCTCCCTCAGTACTCTGGGGTAGATCCCATCTGGCCCTGGGGACTTATCCACCTTAATATTCTTCAAGACGCCTAACACCTCCTCTTTTTTGATCTCAACATGATCCAGGCTATTTACACACTCTTCACCGCTAAGTCCTTCTCTTTGGTGAATACTGATGAGAAGTATTCATTTAGTATCTCTCCCATTTCTTCTGGCTCCACACAGATTCCCACCTCTGTCCCTGAATGGGTCTACCCTTTCCCTGGCTACCCTCTTGCTTTTTACATATGTATAAAAGGCCTTGGGATTTTCCTTAATCCTGGTTGCCAGTGACTTTTCATGACCCCTTTTAGCCCTCTTGACTCCTTGCTTAAGTCTCTTCCTACTTTCTTTATATTCTCCACAGGCTTCATCTGTTCCCAGCCTTCTAGCCCTTACGAATGCTTCCCTTTTCTTTTTGACTAATCTCACAATCTCAAGCACAAGGATAAGAAAAACACATCAATAATGAGCTCTAGAGCTGGAGGTTAGTCACCCCAGTTTTACCATAATTTAGAACCTCCTCCTTAGTGCTTCACACTCTGCTTACTACTTCTACCTCCTGCACTGCCCTTCCCACAACCAGTGCTGATGTACCTGTCTTAGGGCAGAATGTCCCCCCCCGTCGGGGGGGTTGTGCGGGGGTGGGCAGGAGCAGGCGCGAACCCGATTGGCGCCCCCGATCGGGTCTGCGCCGTCATTTTACGTGGGCCGGCCAATTAAGGCCCACCCAGCATGATGCGCACCCGGAAGCGCTGAGTGCTCCCTGTGTGGGCCTGAGTCGGGGCCTGCACAAAAGGGCATAGAAATCTGTGCCTCAGGGAGATTAGTTAAAGTTTTTAAAAGCTAAATAAAGAAAAGAAAATATTTTAAGACATGTCCGCTCATGTGACTGGGACATGTCAAGTAACATTAATGGAAAACTTTACTTAATTTATGAAAACCTCATGAAACCTCATCCCGCCCGTGGATGAGGTTTCATGAAAAATGCGAAGGCCGCCTGGGCTCTTTGCCTCCCTGCCAACCTTAAGGTTGGACGGGCAGCTCATTTAACTATTTTAATTAGTTTTTAACAGGCCTTAATAGGCCTTTGACAGTTCGGCGGGTGTGCAGCTGAGTGGGCTGCGCACCCACCAAACTGGAAATCTAAATGACACGCGGTGACGTTGGGATGCACGCCCGACATCACCGTGTGTCATTTTACGTGTCGGCAAGTGGGGGCAGGGCCCACTTGCCAACTGGAAAATTCTTCCCTTAGTGTTCCCAGTCCCTGGGGGTCAGGCCATTGTGCTTTTCTACTCTGTTGCCAAACCTACTGCTCCAAGTTATCTCACTTTCAGCTGACTTCTGCTAAATCCCACATACCTGACTCCAATTTGCTGCATTTTTCCTAGTATCTTCCTGTGTATCCTGGGCATTAGTACAAAGGTAACAGGTAGAATGAATACATACCAAAAGGACATATAGCAATCAAGATATTCATTGCACTTTATACTGAAAAACATAAATTGCAGAATTCATTTTCTGGAAGGTCAACAAAAATCATAGAATAGAACATAAAAGACTGTCATATTCATTTGCCATACATCTTTGATCATAATAATATATTGTATGTTATGTGACACAACACTTCTGATGGTATAGAATGGTATAGCCTCTGGCTCATTGTGATCTGCTGGTTGATCTGCATAAAATTTTGAGGACATCCACAACACTCCAGAGTCATATTTCAAAGCATCAAAATATAAAAGAAAAAGAAAGACAAACATTCTGGTTTTTTTATCCTGAATGGAGCTGGAAATGTACAAACACCTGATTCACAAAATTCATCTCTGTAGCATAGCTAGAGATGACGCTAAGGGAGCTTAGTACCACTTTGCTGGGACAGTCAGTGCCGGAAACCTGTGAAGCAGCTTTATGCTCCAAACCAGCTGCTGTGATGCCAGGATACCAGTCCGGGCAATGGTAGTGTACATCACTCTGCAAAAAGGAGTGCAAAGATGGGCCTTGTATTAATATTCTTTAAAGTGCTAGGTATCCAAATAGAAGGTAAATTAACTTTTAAAACATCTGCTATTGCAAACTGTTTGGAAGTACTCTGGAGCATTTTTAGAGGTGCTGTGATAAGTTCCTAGATTTGCCAGAGAGTGTTGTTGTATCCTGACAAGGAGGAATTTGGTGACCTGATCATCTGCAGGTTGCAACTGGTGTGAGGACAGCAGTGGCAGTGCCTCTGGATCAACAGAGAGACAGAGCAGAGGTTGCTGAGAGGGGGAGCTCTGTGCCATGCCCTCTGCCAACTTAGAAGCAGACTGCTCCATGCTCCTCGACAGTGACAGGAGGCTGTCTGGCAGGCCAACCAATGCATCCAGAATCTCAGTGTGCAAGCCCATCAGCGCTTTCCTGTGTGCTGTCCCATTGAGGTCCTTATCTGAGTCCCCAACAGCAGTTCTCATCTGTCATCTCATTCTCTGGTGAGCTGAAAAATGAATCATCCTTTACCCCTGCCTGGCTGCAATCTACTTTTGGCTGCATGACTCACCATGCACAGATCCCAACTCTACAGTAGGCTCCAGGGTACATGTCATGCCAGTATTAGAAGTGATGACTGAGTGTCAAATCAAGTGACTGGGCCTCTTCATTAGAGCTCTGCTGCTGTGCTCTCTGTTTTCCTCCTTGGGTTGCTGTGGCTGGACAGGCAGCAGTTCTTGGGCGTGTGAAAGGAGGAGATCAGAAGGCAAAGGTTGGAGTGAGAGAAGGGAGTTGGGGTGGAAAGCAAGAGGTTCATGATCACTTAAACATTGTGCCAGATAGCAAGGTGAGGGTGAGCTGGGAAGTGAGAAGGGATGTAATGCAAGAACATATTGAGGAGAATCTGGATGTTAAGCCTGAGTCCTGAGTCCCAGGGATTAGTGCTAGGTGAGTGAAGGGGGTGTGGTGCATTAAGCAGTGTAAGAGGTGTTGTTGCAGTGGATAGAAGATGTCATGTAAAGGTGTCTTCACTGACCTTGACCATCTACATGAGGTCATTAGGTTTCTTGTGGCTTTGCTGCCAGGTCCTCAGGTCCAGAAGCTGGGAATTGACCTTCCTGGCCACCTGCTCTCACTTCCTCCTTCAGGGCCTCCTGCACCTCCAGCCCCCAACCAGGAACACCTCCGTGCTGCATCCTTTATCCTGGAATCCTGACCCTGCCTTTGTGTTTGATTTTTCATCACTTAAATCGCCTCCAATATTATTCAGTGCAGTTTCCATTTAAGAGGGACAGCCTGCTTTTAAGAAGATCAGGCTGGTGCACAAAATGGTATCTGCACAAAGCTCTTTGGACCCCTGCTGAGCACAGGGGCAGCCTGGAGTGTGAAGAAGATAGAAGTAGCAGGGGACCCACTTGGCCACAAGCAACAATCATATATATGATTTGCATGCTGTTAATTCGATTGGAACTGGTGCAGGCAGGTTTCTAATTGTGACCTGCGTATCCCAAAACTGACATGTAAATTTCTGGCTGCTGGCATCCTACAAACTTCCCTCACCAAACAGCAGTTAATCTTTGACTGACTTGGATAGTGGTCTTAAAGGGACAGACCAGATTAGCAAAAAAACTTCAATCATACTCCAAATTCTACAGTGCCTTTTCTTTGTCTTCTGCTCCATCATCATTAAGGCTGGCAAAGTTAGACAGAAAATCTGCCTGTGCAACTAAATGGGCGATCTGCTAGATTTCTATCATGGTTATGGTGGCAGAATGGGACTTGCCCCTACGTAGGTGTCAGCAGTACCATTAGATATCAGTTAGTTGGGCAATAACAGAAGACTATAGAGTAACATGATATCTGTAACATTTGTATTAGTGTTATTGCCTTTTATACATTTTCATCAAAATATCGAGATTTTAGAATCTCTTTAGAATCATTTCTACATCAGTGCTCTTTAGCTTTGGGTATTCATTTTATTTGTCAGAATTGTTTAGTAATTAGATTAAAAACATTTCTTATTTCCCTTTTATCTTTCAACTGACTTAAAATTACATTTTTGTATATCACAACATTTCATTTCTATCAAAGCAACTCGGATGAAAATACTGCTCATGATTTGTTTGGGTGACAGCTTTCTGTGTGCAGTCATGTTGACCATGGCCTTTTATATTAGCAAAAATGCACTGTAGGTCAATATTCCCTTTAGTTTTTCGTTGAAGTAAGCATTTTTATGAACAGGAATATTTATGTGCTTACAAAATTCTACTCAGGCCACCAAAAGTTCATGTCAACCAAGTACAGCTGTAAGAAAATTGTTGCAATTTATTAAATTGTACTAAAGTTTATTACTTGACTGACCATTAGTAAAGGATTTAAGCCTCTCACTACTAGTGTTACTTGAAAATGGAATGCACCTTCTGACCTTCCTAAGGTAATTTCCCAATGGAGGCATTTTGGAAAGGTTTCAATATATTTCTAGAAAAAAACACAAAATTAATTTTAACAAATCCTGAGGCATTATAAGCCCAGATCATAAATCTAGATTCATCTGACCAACAAATATTAAATGAAGCTTAAAATTTCCTGAAAGTTGATCATATTAAAGTCCAGACCATATAATGACAACTTTGGTTTCACAGATTTGACTTTGTGGACAAACCAAGAGCTGTCCCAGTAAACAAAGATATGTGAGTGAGCCTCATGCATAAAAATTGGTATCACATAGTGAAAGAGTCAAGCAGAATATCTATTATAAGTGAACGTTGGATAGAAAAATGTTCCTGCCATAAAATTGGCCAGCAGAAGGCATGGGAACAATCCCTGTGCCTGAATGGACAGGCCAAGGGCATACATATTATTGGGTCTTAGGCATCATTATTGAACTGGTGAGCTGTGGATACCAAATAGGCATCCGCAGGCAGCTCACCTGAGAAGAGGCAATGAAGATCAGTCCCTTGCATTGTTGACGGTGACCCTCAGATAAGTTATCAAAGAGGACTTGGAGACAGAGGGCAACCAGGCATAATAAACTGGTGCAGCACAATCAAATTTCTAGGCCAACATTTTTGAAGGCAGCATTAAAAGTAGAATTTTCTTTCTGCTTTAGTTATTCACCTTCATGTGGAAGTGGAGATCACAGGACTTGTCCCTCTAAGTTTATATCTGTGTTGGTAACTTCATTGTTTGGCCATTTCCATTAATAAGACAGTGGGCATGGAGAGGCTGTGTGATGGCTGGTGGAATCATCAGAGATGGGGGGAAGATGTCTCCAATGGTTAGTGTATGTTTGATATTTCAGGAAACTCATGGATGGAGGAATCGATTCTGAATAAGGATCTCATGAACTTCCCTAGCACACTGCACTCTCCCCACCCATCCATAAACAGAAAGGTGTTTTTGATTTGCTTCGCCCTTTATAAGCGGTGGTGTATTTACCAACCCCAGAGTTCTGGTATGATCTAATTTTCTATTAATAACCCCACAGCAAACTCAAGATAGGATAAATTCAAAGGGTTAGTTTATTTGAACACTCTCAAAATGTGGGAGGAGGGTCACAATGTTGCCTCCTTTGCATTCATGCAGTAAAAGGGGGGTGGGGAAAAAAGATTTACAGAGTAGAGACCACAGAGAAAACAAATTGTTTCGCATGGGTTCCAGAGTCAAGAATCAAAGTCCAATGAGCTATTCCTTCACAGAGGTTAGTGAGCTGAAAACCGATGCTGGATAATTCACTTTTTCAGTGGTGTTGACTTTAAAAGATAAGATTGACGTGCAGAGATGAATCAGCCTTGTAAGCGATGGTACAGGATTCCTGGTAAAATCAGTGTAGATGGGGCCAGGTGTCCAACCTGGGCCAGAGTTCCTTTTCTGTGAATCTGCAAGTCAAATGGTAAAAAGGCAGACTGAGACTTTGCAGTCCAGCAAGGCAATATTACCGGTTCCACAAGCCAGAGGCCCCATGTCACATGACTCCTACCTCTCTACACTGTAGAGAAAAAGTAACAGTGACAGGGGAATCTATAATTAAGGGAACAGAAGGTCATTTCTGTGGCCACAGATATGAATCCAGGATGGTATGTTGCCTCCTTGGTGCCAGGATCAACGATATCACTGATTGGCTGCAGAACACTCTGAGGGAGTATGATGAACAGCCAGAGGTCATGGTCCATATCAGTATCAACTACATAGACTGAAAGAGGAACGAGGCCCGGCAGACAAATATTAGGGAGTTAGGAAGGAGGCTAGCAAGCAAGACTTCAAAAGTAGCAATCTCTGGTTTACTCCCAGTGCCACATGCTAGTGATCATGGAAATAATAAGATAGCAGATGAATGGGGGAGGTGGGGGTGGGGTGCGTTGGTGGTGGGGCTTTAGATTCCTGGAATATTGGGATAGGTTCTGGGGGAGGTGGGACCTGTACAGATTGGTCAGGTTGCACCACAACAGAGCCAGAGCCAGAACCAATGTCCTCACAAACTGGTTTGCTAGTGCTGCTGGGGAAGGTTTAAACTAACTTAGCAGGGGAATAGGAACCAGGATGTAGCATTGAAAGACAAACAAGATCTATAAATGATTGGGATAGCATTAGAGTAAAAAATAGTAACGTATTAGGTGAGTAAGAAGGAATGCAATAAGGTCTAATTTAAGTTTACAGGTCAAGCACGTAAATACATGAAGCATGGTAAATAAGGTTAGAGAACTGCAGGCGCAGATAACCACATGGGAGTATGTTGGTAATAACGAAAACCTGGCTCAAAAAAGTGCAGGACTGGATATTAAATACTACTGGATACAAGGTGTTTAGGTAAGCTAGGGAAGGAATAAAAAAGGGGTGGCAGTTTTGATTAAGGAGAATATTACAGTGCTGGAGAGCCCTAGAGGGCTCAAGGACAGAATATATTTTGTTAGAATTAAGAAATAATACATGACTCAGTGTATTCTATAGGCAGCAACTAGTGGGAAAGATATAGAGGAGCAGATTTGCAGGGAAATTAAAGAGAGGAGCAAAATCTATAGAGTAGTGGGACGTTAATTACCCTCATATAAACTGGGATAGTAATATTGTAAAGGGCAAAGAGGAGAAGGAATTTTTGAAGTGCATTCAGGAGAATTTCCTAGGTCAGTAAGTTTCCAGCCCAATGAGGAAAGAGGAATGCTGGATCTGGTTCTGGGAAACAGATGGGTCAAGCATGAGTACGGGAACATTTAGTGAATAGTGATTAATGTATCATAAGGCTTGGGTTAGCCATAGAAATGAAAAGGAGAATTTAAAGTAAAAATACTTATTTGGACGAAAGCCAATTACAGTGGGGTGAGAATGGATTTGGTAAATTGGAATTAAAGATTGACAGGCAAAACTGTAGTTGAACAGATGGCGACTCTGGTACAGTCAAAGTACATTCCCATGAGGGAGAAAAGTAGGACAACCAAACCAAAGCTCCCTCGATGATAAAAGGAGAGAATCGGATGAAGCAAAAAAAGGGTGCATATGACAGATATCAGACTAATAATGCAAGTGAGAACCAGGTTAAATATAGAAAGCTCAGAGGACAAGTGAAAAAGGGAATAAGGGAGGCAAAGAGAGAGTTTGAGAAAAGGCTGGCAGCTAACATAGAAGGCAATCCAAAAGTATTCTATACGCATATAAATCGTAAAAAAGCTAGAAGAGGAGGGCATGGGCCAATTAGGGACCAAAAGGGGGATCTACGCATTGAGGCAGAAGGCATGGCTGAGGTATTAAATGAGTACAAAAGCAAAATATTGCAGATCTTGAATTCTGTTTAGAACTCTGAAGCTTATTGGGTCATCTTACTGGGTGAGAAAACCTTAAGTTATTCACAGCCCCAGAGCTATAGTTAAAAGTTAAGGTAAAAATCCTGAGAGCATCATGCAAAAAAAAGCAAGTTAAATGAGCCTCACAAGGAAAATTGCATAATGAGTCCAGGTCCAGGAAGGTCCTATTTGACAAGGTTAATGCCAAAGCAATTCCCATCATCAAAGTAAACAATCCAGACTGTCTAAGGAGGAAGATACAATGACAATATGCTTTACTTTTGGTAAATATATGAGCTAGCAATATGTCAGTGCTGTCAAACATGCAGAGATAGACCAACAAGTATGGTGAGACTATCAATAACCATATCTGAAATCAAATGAATCATTAACGGCCGATATCATATTTCAGTAATGAACTGGTATAGCAATGAGTTTAATTTTACTGGCACTCAGAACGGCAATTTGTTGAAATAAATCAAGGATATTCCAGAGAGGGATTACAAGGACCTTATGTGAACACGGGTCAAATAAAAGATCAGGTCATACATCACCTGGAAGACAAAGGAGTATTTCAGATAACTTGACAATGTCAGAAAGAGGTCATTTTGGAAAATTAATGAGGGAAATGAAAGACTTGCATGAAAATTATGTCAGTTGCTTTTCACCATAATGTAAACTTGAATATGCCAGCAATAAAAAGTTTTTATAAAGTTATTCTTGTCCATAAAATGCGTTCAAGAATGGATCATGTGATGTCAATATTGCCAATGAAAGAGATAACTGTGCTTGTATGTTACTACAGTGGTTATTAACTATTCGAGGATTATAGTTTGGTGCTAAGGATGTCACCAGCAGACAGCATTCTCTTTTTTAATTTAATCTTGCATCAAATTCCATTGCAGGGAGTTTAATGATCTGGACAGTTATTCCAGTTGCAAAATCAAAGATATCAGTGACTGATTTACTCATTTCTGGTATAGAGTCAATGGAGAGATTTTCACTGACACCACTGGGTAGTAGAGCTATAGCAGATGTAAAAAAAAAGGTAAAGAAAGGCTTTGTCCCATTTTGCTTCTCCCAATTCAGCTGACAAAATCTTTGTAAAGCCCTACCAATTGGTGGCCAGAACGTTAGTCTAGTTCAGCTGGTAGGCCCTTATACTACATAAATGCTCTACAAAAAGACCCATTTGCCATTTTGGGACACAATCGGGTGGACCAGCTGAAAAGGAGGCAAAAAGATATGCTTTTGTTTTTGCTGGGGCAAGAAGAGCAGAAGTGCTTGTTTGGGCTCCACAAAAGTAATGTGGGTTGTGTTGTGATATGCCTTTAAGGGATAGCAGCATGCCATCACTGGAAGAGAAATGTGTCATGTGATCCAGTTTTAGTTTCACTTTTGCCTGTGATCAGAACATAGCACAGCTTTCATGTCTTCAAGCTTTTTATCCATGTTCTTATGTGCCTATTCTAAATTAATGAACCCACACGTGTTTCCACAATCCCTTGTGAATGATTGGTGCTTTCATATCATTATGATGACACAACAGGTTGCTGCTGCACTGACCTCCCCCATTACTCCCTCCTGTCAAGAGCCTCCTGCCCCAGGCATAGCTTGATGCTGGCTATGCAGGCCTAGGGCCGCCCAATATTGCACCATCCCCCCGGAGCCAGTGAGCTGCAGTAGGATACCCATTTGTTGGCTCCAGCCTTCTGGCTGTATATAGTCATAAAGTCTGACCCTCAAAATGGACTGAGACTCCTGTTGGTTAGGATTCCTGGTTGGCATTGGTCTACTGAGTGATCCCCTGAACTTAAACTCTACCCCAATGACTCTTCTGCCAAAATCTGTTGGGACACATGAACTGTCAAATACTGAACATCAGAGAATATCTGGTTATGTTAAGCTGTTATTGATAGAATTCTCCACAGGCCATTCTAAAGGAGTGGAGATGACCTCAATTAGGTTTGTCAAAGGATCACCACCTGAAGCATTAACTTGCTTTTGGCTCTGCTGGGTAAATCCAGCTTTTTCAGTTTTATCCCCTGGTGACATAATAGCAGTGACTTTACAAATAAAGGTTTTATGGTAGGATGGGTTATGTTATATATATTCTTCTAAAAATCCATCAATTGTTCTGTGAGTTTGCCTCATTAGGTGTTTATATTTTAACTTTAACACATACAGTGATGACTTTCCTTCAAAAAATTTGACTTTAAGATTTTGTTAGAAATAAAGAAAATAGGAAATCTTCCAATTATACTCACAATGCAATACATATATTGATCATCCAGAAGTGTACCCACTGCCGTCACAGAGCTGAACAAAATTAACCAACTTTCAGATTTAAACATATCACACACCAGTATTTTATCAACTGTTTGAAAGTGCCCAAAGAATGCAGGGTAGTGATGTAGTTTTCTTACTTTCCTTCAGGACTATAACAAGAGCACATCTTATATCTCTAAATACCATTGGATCAAGAAAGCAACACACACATCCTAGATTTAAACTAGTAAATTGGAATAACACAACTCACAGAGAGACTTTGCTGTTGGGTGATGCATATTAATACTTCTATTAACCTTCCTCTGTGTGAAGTATAAAACTGGGTTCGTTCACTCTCTTGGTCTATTATTTCCTGTCAAGTTGATGTAAAGTGGCAGTGAATTTTCTTTAGGATTGTAATTCTACTATTAGTCAGCAGTTTAATATTTTTTACAAGTTATTCATTTGCTACTTGCTAATAATCAAATCCGTAAGGTCATGAAGAATTGATAATTATCATCAACTTTAAGAACTTCTCTGAAAGAATGGAATGGTAGGAATTTGCATGAAAAATTCTTGCATTTCCTTGACATAGATTTTAAGATTTTTGTCCTTTGCATGGTCAATAACATGAACAATTGATATCTCTGAATAGCATTCCAAGCCCTTGTCTCAGATGTCCCCCAATATCACGGATACATGCAGCTGTAAATGTTCTTCGATTTGTCCTTGAACAAATAATGAGGCAATCTACTCTTTTTGATCAACTGAAAAAGAAGCATTTCTTTTCAGTACCACTTGATGTCACTTTCTCTCTTGCCATGAGATTTAGGAGCATCAATTCTCTGAAATTATTTTTTGAGTTTTAGGTTGTAATTAAATGGGGACTGCATTTAGACTAGTGTCCCTATAGTGTAATAAACAGCCAGCAGATGCAAATTCTGGCTTTTCCTCACATTTGCCTGGTTTTCGCATAGGCATGGAGGCTCCACAGCATATCCAAAATTTCGGACAGACCCTGGATCCAGAAATCATGCTCCCACATCCAGCAGAAGCTATTTTTGCTGGGGATGGGGAGACAGGGGTGGGACATCACCCCCACTTGTGAGAAACCCAAACTCAGCGGGGCCATTTGAATTCAGTGCTATTCAAATAGATCCCCACTTTCGTTGCAACAAGGGTCTTATTATGAAATGTGTGAGTTACAAATCTTTAAATGCTCTTAACAGGCAGATATGGTATAAGGAACTCTCAAGCTGTCAAGGTATTTAAATTGCCAACCCTTTAAAAATTGAAAACCCTGCCTGACTGTGTCTGAGAGAATTATAAAACCTCAAGCTGTCAAGTTATTCAAAAGGACGGCTCTTTAAAAATTGCTAAAAACACAGCCTGCCTATTTCTGTGAGAGTTGAATAAAATTGGTTCCAGCAGTTTCAATAGCCGTTTGTTGACATAACCTTAAGTGCTATCATTATAGCATTATTAATGCTTGGCTGATTTCCGCAACTTACAATTACCACAATGCGAGTTGGAATGTTGTAAGTTCACAGTTTGATTGATGTTCAAAGAGGTTATTAAAGGATTAGCTGTCATTGATGTGAGATTATGAATGCAAGTCTGTTTGTTTTGATAAGGGATTAAGGACTTGAAGGGATTTCAATGTTTGAATGGGCTTTCATGAATTAGTGTTTTTTATATAATGAACTCTGTAATAGATATTTAAACTTTAATTTATTTCATCTCAGCATTGCTCCTGAGGTCTGCCCATAGTGGATTCTGGATGAGTTGGCATGGAGGGTGTAAGGGCAAAGGATGCTGAGTGGGAGGGGTCATGAGTTGGCATGTTGGCACTAAATTGGCATGGGAGCTATAAGGGGCCATGGGAGTGGATGGGGGCATGGAGGGCCTGAGGGGACAATGGGGGTGTGGGGGTCATGGGTTGGCATGTATGAGCATGGGAAGTGGGTAAGTGATGAAGGAGTGTGAGGGATCAGGGCTAGAGGGCCTAATGTTTAAGAAAATAACTGGGACTCTACAACAGGCCTTTTATACTGCTCTCTTGCCCACATGTCTGTCCTTGGCTTGCTGCATTGTTCCAGTGAAGCCCAACGCAAACTGGAGGAACAGCACCTCATCTTCCGACTAGGCACTTTACAGCCTTCCAGGCTGAATATTGAATTCAACAACTTTAGATCTTAAACTCCCTCCCCCCATCCCCACCCCGTTTCTTCCCCCTCCCTTTTGTTTTTTTCAATAATTTATATAGATTTTTCTTTTCCCACCTATTTCCATTATTTTAAAATCTATAACTAATACCTTGTCAGTCTTTCCACCGCACCCCCACTAGAGCTGTACCTTGAGTGTCCTGCCATCCATTCTTAATTAGCACATTTTCTTAGATAATATCACCACCTTCAACACCTCTTTGATCCTTTTGTCTGTGACATCTTTTGATTATCTGCTCCTATCACTGCTTGCTTGTCCCTACAACCACCCCTGTCCCCCTCAACTTCTCTCTCCCCCCGCCCACCTTAAACCAGCTTATATTTCACCCCTCTCCTAACTATACTCAATTCTGTTGAAGGGTTGTGAGGACTCAAAACGTCAACTCTTTTCTTCTCTACCGATGCTGCCAGACCTGCTGAGTTTTTCCAGGTAATTCTGTTTTTCTTTTATACTACCTGCCTTGGCACTCAGCAGCCTCTGTGTCCACCTCCGATCTGTGTCTGGGGGGGGAGCAGGCCAAACTCCATCCCGCCCCTGCCCCCCCACCCCCACCCCCACTCCACCTCCCCAAACAGACTGAATAACTCGCCATTCAGGGCACTTTTTCCTGAGGCAGGTGCAGCAAGCCCAACCCCCACTATCCCATTTCCCAACTCTCACTATCTGACTCAGGAGTGAAAATGCAGGCTATCGAGATCAGCAACAACGATTTCAGCACATACTTGATTGAACATGTGTACTACTCTCTGGGAAGTTAGGTTTTAATGTTAAAGAAGTATGCTTCTTAATATTAAGATATTTAAAAGTAAGGTTATGAAGTTCTCAGGTAGCTCGAGTAGATTATTTTTAAAAGTTGGCTTCTTACTACCTAGGAACAACGGTGCATTCAATAAAAGCAGCGTCAAAATATTCTTTCCGAGTGGATGACAAATTTTATTTTAGTGTGCTCAGGAATCAAAACAACAAATGAACATTGAGCACTCAAAACCATTCACATCAATGCAAAACCTATAGCATAACTATTCTCTTACAGAGCACTGTGCATTGTCAAAAACCTTCAAAGTGACTCATTTGTACGTTGGAATTTCAATTGCCACAGGATCCCAAATTGCATTTAAAAGTGAACCTTCTGCCTGAAATAGCCAGGCACTCCAGATATCCATCTAAAAGTCCCAATGGAAACAGTGGTGGTCAGCATGCCTGAGTAAACAATAAGTGACCGAATGCCATTTTCAGGCAGCTACTGCCACATTTATTCTTGTCAGCCAGAGTTAAAATTAGCCTCAGGGACTCTCTCATTAACAAGTAGCCCTCAACATTTTTGAAAGCTTTGAAAGACTTTGACAGATAATTATATCCCAACTGCTGAAAGTACAAATATTGGATCCTGATGAATGTACATTCATTTTCTATGTAAGGATCACTCAGGGAAGTGTTCTTGTCCCTACTTCATTACTTTAGTTGTCAAAAAACTGAAGTGATGAAGATCTCATTGTTGATAATTCCACATTCTATGAAGTGGTTCATTCCTAATCTGAAAGGCAATCGATAGCTGGAATACGCAAAGATAACACTATGAAGTCGCATAGCCATGATGTCATTGATCATGATGTCACTCACCAACTTCAACTCAATAAATTTTTATTTTCTTGGATTGGTAATCAAATTGAAACTATGGAAAAATGTTGTGAAAATGAATGAAAGAGCTTGCGGAAGAAAGGGAATCCTCATAGTTGGTAACTTTAATGTTCTATAAAGCCAGTATTCACTATAGCAATACTGCAATGCTCTGGCTGGCTGCGGAGGAAATATAAATCAAATTCTCGCACTAGAAACAGTCCAGTCATGCCAGAAGACATCCTGTACAACTTCAGACAGATTTAGTCAGCTCATCAGTACTCTAAAACATAAAAGTCTTGACTTCCACATGATGCTCCTCATACCTTGCCATAACCTCAATTGGAGATCGATGAAATTCCATTAAAATAGTTGAGAATGGCCAGTTTTCCCGTTCCTGTGGGAGTTCTGACGATCTCGTGTTGGAGACCTTACAGAGAAATTTCAGTTACGTGACTATAACAAGAGTTACCAGGGCGTAAAGTAGGTATCCACATTTATGTCAAAACACAAAAGCTGATGTACCTCAGCATTCTGTTTCAGTCCAAAACTTCTGCAAGGATTACCAACAGTGAAGCTTTAACCAACATATCTCCTGCCTATGGACCTAACCTTCAGACAGCATCATCTGGTACTTATATACAGCCTTTAAAACATAAATACAAAAGCAAAATATTGTGAATGCTGGAAATCTGAGATAAAGATAAAAGCTGCTGGAAATACTCAGTAGGTCAGGTAGCATCTGTGGAGAGAAACCGAGTTAACGGCTGAATTTTATGAACCCGTCATGGCAGGGGTGGGGCCATAAAATGTGGCGAGCGTTCAAAAGTGCATTGACTTCAGTGGGATCATAAAATCCCGCCGGCATCAAATGCCACCCAACATTTCAGGTCAATGACTTTTTCTGATACCGTATCATGAGATCCACACTCAATACCACGCACTGCACATGCATTCTCTTGCCCCCTCTCCTCAGCAGCACCAGCTCACTCTGTCTCAAAGCTACCCAGGTCCACATTTCATTTCATCCTTTGCCTCACCCAACATTTTTAACAGAAAACTTTTTTCTTCCTTTCAGATATGAAGGATAGCCAATTTCCAGAACTGATGGGTAGCAACACCCTTCTGGTTCTTCCCTTTCACCCCTCATGTTATGGTGCCAAAACTATCCCGTTATTGTTGGTTTTGCGCCATGCAGGTGCACTACTGATGTCCAAGATGATCAAGCCCTTTAACTAAAAAAAACAAAGCCAGAAAGGAGCATGCACAGCCTGTCACCCTGATGTGCTTTGCACATGCACCGGAACCCTTGGGCCTGCCAGGAAATGGAGTTCTTGGCCTCTGCCTGGAACAAGGTAAGTTCACGTTTTTAACAAGGTCCTCTTCTAGAAGGGTGGCAGCAGGAGGTCACCTCATCGTGTAGTAGAGGTAGCTCTCTGTTCCTCTCCCTCCAATTCCTTCTCCTCTCTCACCTCCTGCTACTGTTACTCCGCTGATGAGCTATCTTCTTCCAGGGCCTCACCATGCTCAAGGTCCACGCCTCTCTGGTGGGCAATGTTATGGAGAGCACAGCAAACCACAACAATGACTGAGAACCTTGCAGGGTATTGGAGGGCACCACCCAACCAGTTCAAACACCAGAAACGCATCTTCAGAAGCCAGCTGGCCTGCTCCATGGTCGCCCTGCTGAGCAAGCAGGTGGCATTGACTGTATTGTCTATGCCTCTGTTTGGGGGTCCCGTGGAGGAGTCAGTAGCCATCTCTTCAAGGGATATCCCAAGTCCCATAAGATCCATCCACGCACTTTGGGGGTTGTAGTGAAGTCCTGAAGCAGCCTGGACTGGTGGATTATGAAGAAATCATGGCAGTTGCCAGTAGGCAAGTGCACACATGGAGAAAGCTCTGTTATGGTAGCAGATCAGTTGAACATTGAGAGATTGGAAGTGCTTTCGATTGATGGAACTCACTGGCGAGTCGCTGGGTGCCATGATGGTCACATTGTTGCATTTCATGATGCTCTGCACCTGGGAAATCCAGCAATGGAGGTGAAGCCCAATGTCCTTTGTCCCTGCGAGACCGTGCCTGTTGTTAAATGAATGTGTTGGACAGCTTTGTGCTGAAGTTGGCAGGCGGCAGGTAGTGAGAGCTCGGGAGAAGTTCTGGCAAACCGAGAAGGTGACAGGAGGTTGCTAGCTCCATGTTGGAAAAGGTTAGGGCTCAGAAGAAGCCCTGGCATTAGATCTAGGTTAGCAGTGACCAATGAGATGCAGTGGTGTGCAGTTGTTTTTGAGATGTCACTAAGGTATGTAAATGGGAAGGAGGCAAAAGCGAAGAAGTTCAAGGCTACAGTGACTTTGATGGCCACTGGCAGGGCATGATGACCAGTGCTGCAAGGTGCTAGGTCTTCAGTAATGAGAAGACAAATTACTGTGACCATCTGCCTGTAGAGTCACAGTCTTCGGCAAGACTAGGTCATGCTCATCTCCAGGTAGCTCCATCTTCAGTGATCGATCCGGTGTTAAAGGTTTCACTCTCGTTGCATTTCCTGCCCTTCTTTCTTCTCCCATGCCCTCCTGATGTCTGGGTTTTGCTGTTCCTGCGAAGGGTGTTGCCCCACTTCACCACTGGACCCAAAATCTGACAGTTGTGCTCCCATTCCCACCTGGAGCCTTCCTTCTGGGCAGGTGGCTGTTCAATTATCCTTTGTAGCTCTTCCCCTGCTCTTCTGCCTCTTTGATGGCAGAATGATGCCAACTTCATTCAAAGGCCACTTTGCAGGGCAAAAGGCATCCTCTTACCAAATGCCCAGGCACCCTTTGCCCCACTGTCCCTCTTATGCAACTTGAGCGCTTCCCTGGGGCAGCCATAATCAGCTCCCTACTGTAACCACCTCCCCTCAGCTGTTATGAAACCGACAGCTTCAAAAATCACCCCAGCTTCCCCAACAAGTTGAAACAAGCTTTTTAACATTCTTGGTTGGCCTCAATGGGGAGGAGAGCGGGATTCCTGTCACACCCTGGTAACTATTGCCAGCACTGGGATCAATGCCTTGGAGAGAATTTTGTCACCACACGAGGTGAGATCATGGCGGAGAGGGGTTGGAGGGGTAAAATTGGGGGTGTCCATGCCACATCAAATCCCCAACCATGTCTCGTCATGGGGAAATTTTACTACAAGGAGGCTAGAAGAAAATTTAAATCTTCAAATGCCCTATTAAGGGGCTATTTTACCAGGCTGTCGGCATTTTGCCTACTTAACATTTCAAATCTAGCTCATCTTCTACCACATCAAAGCCTTCAGACCAGCTGCCTGTAATCCAATTAAGTTTCACATGCACACACACAGACACATATGGACACAGATACCCCACTATTTTACAATAAATTCCAATAACATTTTGAGAATTATTATATCTTCTTGACACTGACCAGGTCTTGTTTGATATATGAGTTTTGTTTGGCAGTGTTCAAGAATAGCTGAGTTTCTTGTATGCAGAAATGAAGAGATCAAGAGTGGCTTGCAAATCTGGTGTGGAGTGGGAAATTACATTACAAACTGTAGACCATGTATGTCTACAGTGGTCAGTTTAGTTTTGGCACGGAGGCAACTGAGGTTAAAGAGTTTTCCATCTAGATGGTACTTAATACTCACACCAGAGAGCAGTTGATCTTTGTTGAGGTGAATAGCCACCATCAGGTAGATTGTAAATAGTAAGGGGGATATCACACAGCCTTGCTTGACACTGGTCCAGATTTTGAAGGTGCCTGTTTCACATCTTCCACTCAAGACAGCTGCAGTCATATCTTCATGAGGCAGTTGCAAGATTGTGATGAAGTTTGTTGGATCCAATCTCTGGAGCACAATCCATAGAGCCTCATGATTTATTGCCAAATGCTTTGGTCAGGACGATGAATGCAATGAAGAATTCCTGGTGATGTTCTCATCATTTTTCTTGGATTTGTCAGGCAATAAAGACCATGTCAGAGGTTGATCTGGAAGGTCTATAGACGCACTGTGTCTTTGGGAGGATATCCTCATCCACAGGAAGTAGGCAATTCAGGAAAATGTGTGTCACAATTTTTCCTGCTATGGACAAGAGGGAAATACCTCGATAGCTTCCGCAGCATGATTTATCACCCTTCTTGAAGGTAGTTACAATTGTCAAATTCTTGGATTTGGGTGGAGAGGGGAGACAGAGAGGGTTCTTTTTCCTCTCAAATCTGCAGGATGAAATCATGATGGGATCAAAAGCCTACCCGCTTTAAAGGCCTCAGCTGGAAACCCATTAGGGTCATAGGCTTTGTTGTTTTTCATCCATTTGATTGCTTGTTGCAGCTCTCCCATCAATGGTGGTTCACCCATGGATTTTACAACACAGGGTATTGGGGGATAGCCAGGAGGTTATCAGTTGCCATTGTGGATTCATGGTTGAGGAACTGTTGGAAATGTTCTTTCCAGTGTTGACCGATGGCACTGTCATCCTTAGGAAAAGAGATATCATCCTGTGAGTGAAGAGAATTTTGTCCATTTGACCTATAGATGACCCTGGTGGCTTCAAAAAGGTCTCACGTTATGAAGGTCAGTATACGATTGGATGTCTTGGACTTTCTCTTCCCACCACTTGTCCTTTATCTTCTGGATTTGTCTATGGGTGCCACCCTTGAGCTGTTGGAATGCTGCCGTCTTGACTCGCAACCTTGGGCTGTTCTGCCAGGCAACGAAGGCTTATTTTTGTTCAAAGAGGTAACATATTTCTGCATTGCTTTTGTCAAACCAGTCCTGATGACGATGATGCTCAAACCCAATGGCTTGAATCACAGGAGTCTACTACAGCTGACTTTATTTGATCCCACTGTTCTGAAATTGAGTTGGATGTGTGAAGATTTTCCAGGTTGGTTGTGAGCTGTGCTTGGAATTCCTCTCTTCAGTCAGGCTGCTTTAGGGCTGAGACATTGATCTTCTAAGTTAATGATCTGTCCAGCAGGCATCAGTCCCCCAAAAGGATCGACTGATACGTACATCATTTAGATCTTTGACTTGAACAATGACATAATCCAGGAGGTGCCAATGCTTTGATCTAGGATGGCTCCATGTGGCTTTGTATTTGTCCTTCTGGCAGAAGAGGGCATTTGTTATAATAAGGCCACGCTTAGCACACTTTGTTAGCAGGAGGACACCATTTGCATTGGCGTTTCCCACACCATTCCTCCCAATGGTTCTTCTCCAGGTCCAAGAATCACGGCCAATTCTGACATTAAAGTTTCCCAGAGGATGATCTTTCTTTCCTTTTGGGAATAAAATAGAATGGAACTTTTTCTTAACAACTTAATCGGAGTCAAGGGTCAGGTCATAAGTGCTGGTGATGGCGGCATATTGATTACAGCTGAGCTGTAGGTGAAGTGTCATTAATCTTTCATTTATACAATTGGGGAGTTCTTGCAGAGCATCCAAGATATTATTCTGGATGATAAAACCAACTCTGTGAACACAAGGGCTGCTGTCAGCTTTTCATTTCCAGTAGAAGGCGTATCCCCTGCTTGCTCATTTAGCTGCCCCCTCCTCAGGAAGGCGGGTCACACTGATTGATGGTGTCAATTTGAAGTCTTGATGGTTCACCTGATATAATTGCAATTCTTCTTTCTGGATGGTCACTCTTGAGATAACCATGAATGTTCCTGTTGAAATCAAAAGCATTTATTGGCCAAAGCCTAGATTTTTGCTCCCAGGTCAGGTGCGCAGAGATGGAATTCCTGGATCTGCGAACCTGGCCTTTAAAATTGGTGGCCCGCAGTTCCAATTATCATTCCATGGGGCAGGCTAGATTAGAAGTTGGGCCCTCCGCCCCTGGAATGAATGCGGAGGGTACCGGGTGCAGAAGCGGGCTGGGCAGAAGGCCTGCCTTTGTGCTCTGAAACTTTGTTGAATTCAATAAAAAGGATTAAAGCAAGAAACAGTCCTCCAGCCCTCATCCCTCACACACAACCCATGCCCCATCCATGCTAACCCATGCCCCTTACCCACCCCTCATGGCCCCTAATAACCCCTCTTCCCCCACATCCCATTGGCACTTTATAATCCCTATGCTAATTTAGTGATAACTCATGCCAATTCCATGTCCCCCACCCACCACCCTTTGCTCTTACCCCTTCCATGCCAACTCACCTAGTAACCACCATGAGCAAACTTCAGGAGCCATGGTGACATAACTTTATTTTGTGTGTCTATTGATGACATCACTATTTTAAACAAAAAACACTCTCATTGATAAAAAAAAATTCAATACACACAAATTCCTTCAACTAATCTCTAATGAAAAACATTTCTATTCTATAATCACTTAGAGCTGTCAATCAAATTTCTCACTTAACAGCACCCCCCACTATAATAATCATAAAATCAGTCATTGCAGCACAAATCCTATAATGATAACCCTCAGCCTTATATCAACAGACAGAACGAAATATCAAGCACTGATTTATTTGAACTCCAGACTGTTTTTAAAATTTAAAGCAGAGTTAAATCCATTTGACAGTTTTAATTTTGACAGTTATTTGACAGTTCTTTGACAACCTGACAGTTCTTTGACAGATGTGACAGTTCTAATGAGTTTATGTACAATCCCAAAACATGCCTTATCTCTCCCAAAGGGTGGCTTACCTACTCCAAAGAATGCTTTACCTCTCCCAAAGGTGTCCCGGGACCATAATCAAACACACCTTATCTCTCCAAAGGGGTACCCTGGCTATCCAAATGAATCCACCAAGTTCAGATTAGCTTTTACCTGGCCTAATCTGCACATTCTGGGTTTCAAACTCCTGGCCTACCCCTACCAAAATCGCACTTCAGTGGAGGCAACTGATGGTTTAAATGGCCAGCTGCCTCCATAAAACGTGCATGCGTGAAATCTGGCCCGACTCCAGTCCTGGCTCAGTGAAAATAGGAAATGCTGTGTTTGGGGGTGGGTCTTAGGATTTTCAGACATTTCTACTATTTTCGCCACAATGGAGAGGCTCAAGTCTTTTTAGTTAGTAAGCAACTATCAGGGTCAAATTTGTAACATATCTGTACTCATTACTGTCACCTCACTGCACCCTGTTGAAAAGAAATGGAACTGTTCAAAATCTACTGTTTATTACCGTGTACAGGTACCGGACCTCGTTTCTAGGAAGCTCGGGACCAGATGTGTGCCAGATTTGGGGGTTTTACGGAATTTGGGTCCTAGGCCTAGCATATGCTTATAATAAATAAAGAATAAAAGGATTTTGTTCAAATTGCTAGCCAGGGCAGCAGCCGGTTTTCGGGTCCTTACAGATTTTCGGACACCGGATAAGGGGTTCGGTACCTGTAGCAGGTCAACATAATCAGAAATATCCCCTTTTGCATTTTCATAAAACTCTGACCGCTGAGGATTCTGGCATTATTTTTTGTTGTTGCATCATTTATTACTGTCTACAATATTTTGAGAATAAAGCCATCAAATGAATCTCTTAAATCAGGTTTTGAGCTTTCACTCAGTTATGAAACTCTTAAGGGAGAGAAGAAGTTAAACATGGCTGTTTTTGGAAGATTTTATTTGTCGTCTAAGATCATTTAATTTAATCAAAAACAAATTTTGACACTTTGTACTGTCTAAAATATGTTCACGTTGAAACTAGTCCTTCAGCTCTAAATAGGTTCAAATTTAAGTAAAAATTATAAAGAAAATCTCCTGCACATTGAATTATTTCTGGCACAAAATTATGAGCATCTCAACAGCACAAAAATAAATCACAAGACTACTAGTGTGATTGAAAATTAAAGTTTTGCAGCTGTTTTACAGGTTTACTTTCACCAATTTTCACAAGTTATTTATAGCACATTGAAGGGAAAAATTGGGTTGGCTAATCTACTCTGTGAATGAAATGCCAACATGACTGCTGTGACTGAATTGCATGCTGCAATTGCACACATACTGACAAATATAATGGCCTGGATTTCGTGGTCAGTGGCAAAGTGATGGTGCTAGTTCGCTGATCTTGAATAAAGCTGAACACAAAGATCAAGCAATTTCGATGTCATGGATTTCCCCTTTCCCAAAGCCAGTTTGAATCTGGTGTCAAGGGGATCTTTAGGCATCCAGCACTAGTGCTGTCATCAAGCAGGGTAAGCAGGCATTCACATTGAGGCATTCTCACTGACAGCAAACCAGGAAGTAAAATGCATTGATTTTTTTTCACTTTTAATTAAAATTTTACAGAGAATGAAATAAACTGTTGGGACTTACAGATAGGATTAATAAAGTAGCTGAATTATTATAAACAAATTTCTTAAAAATCTTTTAAAACGTGTATTTTTTTTATCATGATGGAGAAAATTAACATTCTACAAATATAAACGATAAAATTAGTTTTTCAGGGACAGTAAGGCTATCATAAACTTAGTACACCATGAAAAACCCATTTACACCTCATTCAACAAGGCATTACATTTCCAAGGGTTTTTATAGTGAGGCTAATAGCTTAAAGGGGCAAGTTTTCATCAGTTCAGCGATTTCTACTTGATTGCAGCCTGAAAGGACTTCAACAGCGCACCCTGTGGAAGATGGTGTTAGCTGATAGTAACTTCTGGATTTTTGATCGTCATTACTCCCACAAAATTTGGGTCATTGTATTTCCTAATCAGTTTTGCCATTTATGTGTAGTGCTAGTTTGTTAATTTTTTTTGCATAAATGATAAAATAGCTTATATTATCCAAACTACCAGAAATAACGAAATACATGTTGCTGGTCTAAAAAGGCTGTTATTTGGTGACAATTAAATCGATATCAACACTAAGTGCTAACCAATTTTTCTTAATCTTGGAGAAAACTTGAATACATTTTAACAAAGATAAGCAGACTTTATTGAATACTATAATAAGCTATTGATGCCCACACCCTGTGAAAACAAATCAGTAAAAAAAAAATCATTAGATTATATATACCTTTCCCCAGGAACTATAGAAACACATTACAACAGTAAAACTTCACATTTCAAATCTTAAATCAAACTACACAAAACCACATTGGGAGCATTTGCAGCATGAAATATCTTTCAAATTTCCCACATCAAATGACACATTAGTTCTAATTCAGCTCTGCACTGTTACAGCACTGACATTAACCTACTGTCTGCACCAACTGTAGTCATATTTGGTTTTCATACATCAACATGAAATAAGTGAAGCATTACACGGATGAAGTTTAAGTAGTGAAATAAACGCACTCCTGCAGGTGGCTCTACATTTTCTAGATAGGTGCATTTAACTTTATAAAAAGGAATTCCTTTATAAAAAATCTGCTTTGCCTTTTGCAGGCCATTTTTATTCTAAGAGAGGAAGGGTGAACAAATACACAGAAGTAAATGAAGCCATAATAAAAATAATATACTGAGGAAGAAGACACCAGAGATTAACACAATAACAACAGAATATCAAATTCGGAATTGGTTCAAAGGAAGTTAAATGAGCTAAAATATATGAAACTGCAAGGTTCTAAAAACTAAAAGGACATCATGAAAGAACTAGCTCATTGGGCAGCTGACAAGGGAAGTCAGGGACAGCATAAAAGCTAAAGAGAAAGCATACAATGCGGCGAAGAGCAGTGGGAAACCAGGGGATTGGGAAGCCTACAAAGACCAACAGAGGACAACTAAAAAAGAAATGAGGGAGAAGATTAAATATGAGGGTAAACTAGCCAGTAATATAAAAGAAGATTGCAAGAGTTTTTTTAGATATATAAAGGGTAAGAGAGAGGCAAAAGTGGACATTGGGTCGCTGGAAAATAACGCTGGAGAAGAAGTAGTGGGGAACAAAGAAATGGTGGAGGAACTGAATAGGTACTTTGCGTCAGTCTTCACAGTGGAAGACACGAGTGACATCCCCAAAGTTCAAGAGAATCGGGGGGCAGGGTTAGTATGGTGGCCATTACTAAGGAGAAGGTGCTAGGAAAACTGAAAGGTCTGAAGGTGGATAAATCACCTGGACCAGATGAATTACACCCCAGAGTTTTGAAGGAGATAGCTGAAGAAACAGTGGAGGCATTAGTGGTGATCTTTCAGGAATCACTGGAGTCAGGGAGGGTCCCAGAGGACTGGAAAATCGCTAATGTAACCCCCCTGTTTAAGAAGGGAGTGAGGCAAAAGACGGGAAATTACAGACCGATTAGCCTGACCTTGGTTATTGGTAAGATTTTAGAGTCCATTATTAAGGATGAGATTTCAGAATACTTGGAAGTGCATGGTAAAATAGGGCAAAGTCAGCATGGTTTCATAAAGGGGAGGTCATGCCTGACAAATCTGTTAGAATTCTTTGAGGAGGTAACGAGTAGGTTAGACAAAGGAGAGCCAATGGATGTTATCTACTTGGACTTCCAGAAGGCCTTTGACAAGGTGCCGCACAGGAGGCTGCTCAGTAAGATAAGAGCCCATGGTGTTAGAGGCAAGCTACTAGCATGGATAGAAGGTTGGCTGCCTGGCAGGAGGCAGAGAGTGGGGATAAGGGGGTCCTTCTCAGGATGGCGGCCAGTGACTAGTGGAGTTCCGCAGGGGTCAGTGTTGGGACCACAACTTTTCACTTTATACATTAATGATCTAGATGGAGGAACTGAGGGCATCCTGGCTAAGTTTGCAGATGATACAAAGATAGGTGGAGGGACAGGTAGTATTGAGGAGGTGGGGAGGCTGCAGAAGGATTTGGATAGCTTAGGAGAATGGGCAAAGAAGTGGCAGATGGAATACAACGTGGGGAAGTGTGAGGTCATGCACTTTGGTAGGAAGAATAGAGGCATAGACTATTTTCTAAATGGGGAGAGAATTCAGAAATCTGGAGTGCAAAGGGACTTGGGAGTCCTAGTCCAGGATTCTCTTAAGGTTAACTTGCAGGTTGATTTGGTAGTTAGGAAGGCAAATGCAATGTTGGCATTTATTTCGAGAGGACTAGAATATAAAAGCAGGGTTGTGCTGCTGAGGCTTTATAAGGCTTTGGTCAGACCACAGTTAGAATATTGTGAGCAATTTTGGGCCCCGTATCTCAGGAAGGATGTGCTGGCCCTGGAGAGGGTCCAGAGGAGGTTCACGAGAATGATCCCAGGAATGAAAGGCTTAACATATGAGGAACGTCTGAGGACTCTGGGTCTATACTCGATGGAGTTTAAAAGGATGAGGGGGGATCTGATTGAAACTTACAGAATACTGAAAGGCCTGGATAGAGTGGACGTGGGGAAGATGTTTCCATTAGTAGGAGAGACAGAGAGACTAGGACCCGAGGGCACAGCCTCAGAGTAAAGGGAAAACCTTTTAGAACAGAGATGAGGAGAAACTTCTTTAGCCAGAGATTGATGAATCTATGGAATTCATTGCCACAGAAGGCTGTGGAGGCCAGGTCATTGAGTGTATTTAAGAGCGAGATAGATAGGTTCTTGATTGGTAAGGGGATCAAAGGTTACGGTGAGAACGCAGGAGAATGGGGTTGAAAAACTTATCAGCCATGATTGAATGGCGGAGCAGACTCGATGGGCCGAATGGCCTAACTTCTACTCCTATGTCTTATGGTCTTAGGGTGCAACACAGCGTGCACACATATTAATAAGAGTGATTGAAAGGAAGCATTATTCTTCCATGTGGGCAAGTCATTCCGTTGTACTTATGGCTGAAGACTGAATGGCATTGGTCTATGCCGACATGTAGGCTGTCTGCTCAGCATGCTAGTCAGGCAACAGCACTTGATAACCAAAAAAGGGGCAAGAAAATAAGTTAGAAATATGAAAAATAAAAGCAATACTTTATTTACATATATTGTATTTTTTGACATGTTGGAAGAAGAGCCTTACATTTTTTCATTGTTCTGTGGATTTTCCAAGCAACACTCTAACTGGATCTGAGAATGTTGATGAATGACCCACTCTTAGATCTATGGCAGTTAGATGAAATTCATGAATTAGTTACTCAGAAGTGACCACAAGTACATAGGCTAAAGCTGTTCTAAATCATCCACGCTCTATTCCCAGGTACATGGTACATGGTACACTCAGTAGTTTTCCACATCAAAACTGCTGAGCAAGGGAATTTAGTGCCTTAAAAATTCTAACAAACTAATTTATGGATCTCATAATTTCAGTGGAAAATCATATTTCTTAGCAATGAGTCACAACACAAAACAATACACTGTTCAATGTTATTTTTGCCTAATATAAGGGGTGTCAACCAGTGCAAGGAAATGGAGAAGTATATTTTTTGCAGCCAGTCTGCTCTTCAGTTTGATGGCCAGTGCGCTTCCCAAGGAAAGCTTTGTCCTCCACAGCTCTTTTTTGCACAAAAAGTAGGCACAATGAGGTCCATTTGGTCTCCAAAGGTAATAACAGGATCTGTGTTAGCCATGGAGCACTTGCTAATGCTGCCTGAACTCAGAACTGAAGAATGGCAACCATGGAATTCCACCTCAATGTAACTTGGCAGCTTGGTGAGAAAGAGGGAGAAAAAATTGAGGAAAAGGGTATTTTTTTTCACCTCTGGGAAATGGGTTTAGTCTGATACCAACAAGAACATCTTGTTGTGTCTTTAATATAAAATATCCAAGGCGTTTCACAGGACCATTGTAAAACAAAATTTTACATTGAGCCATTAAAGAGATATTAAGGTGATCAACCAAAAGCTTGGTCAAAAATCTATTTTTAATGGAGCATCTTAAAGGAGGAAAGAAAGGTTTAAGGAGGGAATTCCAGAGGTTTGGGCCTTAGCAGCTGAAGGCGCAGCCACAAATAATGGACCAATTAAAATAGGGGTTTCTCAAGAGGCCAGAATTAGAGGACTACTGATATCTCAAATGGTTGTTGGGGCTGGAGGAGGTTACAGAGATAGAGAAGGGCGAGGCCATTGAGGAAATTGAAAGCAAGGGTGGGAATTTTAAATGTGAGTTGTTGCTTAATTGGGATCCAATGTAGGCCAATGAGCACAGGGGGAAATAATCTTCTGATGAAAAATCTTCGATCTGAAACGTTTACTCTGTTTCTCTCTCCACAGATGCTGCCAAACCTGTTGAATGTTTGCAGCATTTAGTTTTTATTTCAGATTTCCAGTGTCTAGAGTATTCTGTTTTTATATTTGTGGAAATTGTCTTCTGTCTGGGCTGCCCTGCTCGATGCGAGTTTAGACAGCTCTGAATCAGTGTTCTTTGCCAGCGTGCGGTAATAGTAGAAAACAGCTGATAATTCTGCACAAATCCATATTAAAATTGTCAGTTTTATTTAAATCCACAGGAATTGCTGTTATAAGATGTGGAAATACAGCATTGATATGGTGAGACTTGTTTCCCTGACATTGGTGTAATGTTGGGCAGTGTATCAGAAGCTTTATGCTGCACAATCCATTGCTATACCTGATTTGTCAATTGCAGGCTGTTGACTTTCAAGTATCTAGGATGTCCATCAAACAAATGGATTTGGACCTGATTATGCAAATTAGTTTAACTGCGCTTATTTTCGGACACTATTTGCTCCACCCAATTAATCAGGATCTTCAACTGCCTAACCAGTAGTCCTTAAAGGCACTGCTGAAGGCTGCCCTCAAATAGGGAAGTGAATTTTTAATAGTTTTGTTTCTGTGGGAGCTAGGAGAGGCACTGGTCTGGGTTTACTCTCGCCAACTCACCTCTTGGAAAGCGGGTACCTGCAGGCTGGTTTGGCATCACCATCAACCAATTTCTTCAGGCTCCAACTTGTGAGCTGCACCCAGGAACTCAGTTAGTGGTTTTATGCAGATGAGGCCAAATGTCTAATTTTGAGTGGGCCTCAGGTAACATCATTGGACATGCGATGACCATTTTGCAGTGGTTTCCAGCAGGGAGCCAGTTTCTCAGCCTCTACGTTTACACTTGTTAGCTTTCCAGCAGGGGTTACTGAACCAGAGATGGAAACTTGGCTAAAATTAATCTTAGGGTATATTCACCCACTTAGCACAAAAAGAACTGGGTCAGTGCTCCAGTTTAATGCACCACATAGTTCCCTTTCTAAATCTTTTACAAATTATTAAAACCAATTAATTTTGCGCTTTGCCATTGTGGGGAAACTCTTTGCTCAGCTTATAGTTTTGCCAACTTAAAGCTCTCCTTTAAAAAGTGATGTAAAATATAAATTCAAGAACCATTATAATTTGCCAAAACTAGTTTTTTGCTGAGATATTTATGAATGAATCTGAATAACTCAAATGTTCGGCAATTTATCGTCAAGATAATAATTATGAGGTTACCACTCTCCAGTACAGGATAAAATCAGTGATATATATTTTATACAGTGTATGTGCTGCATCGATGTGAGCTTGACCAACTGCAAACGCAAGGGACAGGATTTTTCATATTGGGTTTGGACCTTGACGTCAGGGTCAAATGCATACCCTGACCTCACATTATATCAGGAGCGGTAATCCATCATCAATTTTGGCTAGATTGGCCAATTAGTGGCCAGAGGGCATGCTCACCGTCCAATTAAGGATTGCGAAGTTGAACTCGCGAAGTTGAAGGACCAATAGGAGGCCTTCCAGCACTGAAGGAGCTGCAGCCTGACATTGTAGTTAAGGGAGAAAGGGGGCACCTCCAGCCTGAGCACTTTGAAATATTTGAAATAAAAAATGGCCGCAGCTGCTGGACCACCACTGTAGGCAGGGTAATCTGAGAGTGATCTTGGGGTGTTGGTCCTGTAGTCTGATGTTGGGAGGCTGCCTCCAGTCACCTGCCACAGTCACCTGCTGCAGGGGGCCAAAGGCTGACTGGAAAATTCCAATTGGTCTCTTATCATTGGCCTTGGTTGGCCTGTTAATTAGCTTAACAAGCTACCCACTGTTTGCAAACGAGAAGCCCGATCTGGCCTTCCTGAAAATGGCTCAGGTGTGGGATGGCGTTGGCAAACCAGCTGAAATTATGCATCCGCCCATCTCAGTTCCTTTCCCCCACTGGCCTCTGAAAATCTTCCCAAAGTTCCCTATACCTAGTAATAACATTTGTGAAGGCCATTTCTAAATTTGACAAATTTAGTTATAATGCTCTATTTGTTAAATGCTAATTATATTTCCTTGGTTTCAAAATAAGACATGGTTCACACTAAACAGCACATGCATGCAAAAACACAAACATGCACTTGAGAACATAGTTAGAAAAAGAAATATAAGAAAGCATGGATCTGTTCAGTTACAATGCTTGATAATTAAAAAGAGGGTGATGTGTGCTGAAATGCTGCTGCAGACCTCAGATGCTGGATACATTCATTTCTACATCATTCTGTCTTCTTTTGGATTGAAGTATTTTTATCTGATTTTATGATGACTGCCAGGGTTGTCTTTGAAATGATATGCTCTTGGGGGTCTCAGAAAAATTCAAGCTGTTACCATGCAATCGTGTTGCTTCAAAGGTCTCAGTCTTCGACTCATGCTAGTTCATAGTATTTTCCTGTTTTTGGATCAAAGTAACAATTCAAACAAGGATCGTACAACAGATCCAGTACTTCATCCTGATCTTCAGTATTACTTGCAGTATCGTCTGTCAAATATAACACCAAAGGATTAGGGGGCAAAAATGAAAACACTCTATTTTCTTAAAATGTCTTCCTCTGCACTTTTTACATTTTGGCTCAAGACACCAAGATCATTGAATAATGTAGGAGTCATAGTAGATTCGCTCACTTGCATGAAAAACAATAAGGTAGTACATATATAAAAACAAAAAGCTAAAAGCTACTGCGGATGCTGGAAATCCAAAACAAAAACAGAATTACCTGGAAAAACTCAGCAGGTCTGGCAGCATCGGTGGAGAAGAAAACAGTTGACGTTTCGAGTCCTCATGACCCTTCGGCAGAACTGAAGTATAGTTAGGAGAGAGGTGAAATATAAGCTGGTCTAAGGTGGGGGGGCGGGGGGAGAGAGAAGTTGAGGGTGGGGTGGTTGTAGGGATAAACAAGCAGTGATAGGAGCAGATAATCAAAAGATGTCACAGACAAAAGTAGTACATATTTTGCGCCAATTACCTCTAATGCTGGCAATTCATCAAAACTAAATTTATTGATTATATCTTTTTTCTTCTAATACTTTTAAGATTCAACCTTCAATAATTTCACCTATGAGTCACAAGGCTGTAGGTTCAAGTTCTACTTCAGGACTTGAGCACAACAATTTAGGCTGCCACTCCAGTGCAGTACTGACAGAGTGCCACACTGGAGTGACAGCCGTCTTTCGGGTGAGACATTAAAGGGAGGCCCTGTCTGCCTTCTCAGGTGGACATAAAAGCTCAGCTGTGCAGCCAAATCTCTAGACCTATGTTTTTTTCCTGTTTGTGTTTCACTATGAAAAAAAATCTATTTAACATTTACAGAAGGAAGCTAAACTTGTTGGTAGAATTGGGAAATATTTTGTAATTCATTATGATTGAACATTATATTCAAATTCCCTCATCCTCACATTTTGCTGGTATGTTTTCATATATGTTTTCAATATTAAACGTGCAATGGAAGTACAGCTGATAAATAACAAACATTTGTTCTTATCAAAAGAAATATTTGTGTTTGATGTGCAGACTACCAGAATTTCAAACATAGCAAGATACTACTCTTTAATCCCATTTTAACAAATACTTTGAAGTTATTAGAAATTCCCAAATTTGTGATTAAAACTCTCGGACTGCTTAGATATCTAATGTTATCATTAGTGTTTAAAAATTCTAACCAGTGTTTTGATAAAATGAATAGACATCAGCACCTGTATGTTGCGCACTAAGTAATTATTGCTTAAGTATTCATTTATAATGAATCATTATATACATCCTGTCATATAACACACTCTGTTCCTTAGATGCACATAGAGCTATAATGGCACAGGGGGAGGCCATTTGGCCCATTGAATCCATGCTAGCTCTCTGCAGAGCGATCCAGTCAGTCTCATTCCCCCACTTTAATCCAGTAGCCCTGTAGTTTATTTCCCATCACACTTCTTTTGAAATCATTTATCATCTCCACTTGCATCACCCTCATGGGCAACGCGTTCTGGATCATTATCACTCATTACATTAAAAAGTTCTTTATCACATTCCCCCTGCATCTCCTGCCCAAAACCTTAAATATGTGTCCCCTAGTCCTTGTATGACCTGCAAATGGGAACAGCTTTTTTTTGTCTACCTTATCTAAACCAGTCATAATCTTGTACCTTTATCAAAACTCCCCTCAATCTCCTTTGCTCCAACGTGAACACCCTGAGCTTCTCCAACGTAACCTTGTAGCTAAAATCACATCCCTAGAATCATTCTGGTAAATCTCCTCTGCACCCTCTCAAGGACCCTCATTTCCTTCCTAAAGTGTGGTGACCAAAACTGGGCATTTTACTCGAGTTGTGGCCTAACCAGAAAGGTTCAACATAACTTCCCTGCTTTTGCACTCAATATTTATTTATGAAGTCCAAGATCCCATGTGCTTTGCTAATTACTCTTTCAATATGTCCTGAGACCTTCAAAGATTTATGCACTTAAAATGTGAGGCCCCTCTGTCCCTGCACTCTCTAGCACTGTGTCATTAAGTCTATATTGTATATTGCATCCATTTGTCTTGGTAAATTATTAAGTACAATAGATATGAAATTTTCATACTTCCTAAATCCTGAAGAACAGCAGGTTGCCTGGGTGAAAGGGTATTTTTCAGATCTTTCAGCTGTTCACTGGGTAGAATGATGGGGGGACTGTAAATATTACCCCAGTCACTGTAAGACATAAGAAAATAACGATTTAATAAAATGGAAAATAAATTACAGCTAAACTTGAAAATGTTATGTTGGAAAAACCTAATCAATATCAATTGCAAAAACATTTCTGAAAATGATATGGGACAGAAACATTCAACTGGCTACTGAAATATAACAGAATTAGTAATTAAATTACTATTATGATTAGTATTGTATCTATAGCATCACTAAACTCTTTGGGTTAACTTAACTGGTTGTTGGCTAGGTTGCTAGATGGAGTGCAGAAGGTTCATGGAGTGAGAAAATACTGCAAAAATGGAGTTCAGCCCCTTGGATGATCATTACATCATAATATATTGCACCATAATATTATGTTAAGAAAGTCAATCATCATTAAATTATAATTAATCAGCAAATATAACAAGGAGGAATTTAAGGCAACATCTTAAACACAAAACTGCATTCTTTTTCTGCTTGATAACTTCAGGATAATTTGATATGCAGTTCAAGTACTGCAAGGAATTAATTCTGACAGACCTGTGGTAGGTGAGGGTTGAGGGATAGACCCAATATGTTACTGCATTTTAATTTTGGTAGCTTAACACAGAGGAAATTATAATTTTGAAATATTGACTATAAAATTAAACCATTGTTTTAATACAACATCTTACGAGAGAACTAGAAACAGTGCATTCTAACTTTTTCATCTGAAATTGCATTATTATTCATACAAAATTGGAGAGGTGTATTTTATAATTAAAAATTGAAATAGCTTTAGATGTGTTTTCATCCTGGCAAATATAGCCACTTATACAAATTGAATAGCACAGCTGTTAAAAGGGTCCATTCACTCACAAAATATGTGCATCATTTCTCAAAGGCAGTAAAACCACTCATTACTTTTATTGACCAAAGTGGGTCACGAGATTCCAACTATACCATCACATCATAGGCTTCACATCCAACCACTTAATATTTCAATGTTGACTTCGGGGTATGCTGCTTTGCTTTTGGTACCTGATGTGATTGTTCCAAATTAATAACCATGGTTATCAGTGCATGACAGCTTGCCACTCCATCACATTCACATGAAGAACTGTCTAAGAAGCAAATATCATTACTTACCATTATTTCCATGGAGTGGGGTGTGAAAATTCTTTTTAATATACACAAAACATTTTCCTAAATATTTTATCGTGAATGTTGATGTGTCACACCCTGTATGAGAAATAAAGTTTGTCGGAAAATGGACTGGAACTTGTACATTAGGTTTGTCCAACTACCCACATTCAAAATTACAGCCTTGACAGGGTAATTGTTTTAAAATATTTTTTTTAAATGGAGGTTAATAGTTTAAGGTCAAATTAGATATGTTTCTTTCAGAAAATAACATTTTGGATCAGTATATATGAGTAACTGGAGATTTGACATGTGGCAAATATTGCATGTTTGGGAGGGACCATGGTTGCCAAAGCCGTGCACCTTTGGGGTTTTTCACATGGCATTTCTGAGCCACGTGTAGACTAAATAGTAGAGATTGATTACTATGATTTGGGTCAACAACTCTATTATTATTGTATCATGTGACTACCAGGAGGGTAGAAGGTGAACTAAATGGACCTTGGTTTTTTTACTTCTCGTAATTCGAGTAATGGTGGGGGAATTTCAGTACTGAAAAATAAAACATACTTCAATTTTTTTAAACCTAGAATCAGAATTTAACAATTGAAAGTTTGCACAGCACAGATGACATGCAAAGCAAGATTCCCTCTGCACTGCTATGCACCTAAGTCCAAACCAACTTCAAAAAGTCTGGCTTTCAACCAGAGAAACCTTTCTAAGCTCCGCATTTTGCATAGCCTTTTTCTTCAGTCCAATTAGTTTTGAATTGTGCAGTGCTCTTTACTACAGACTTGTGCTGTCTAGAAGCTAATTGTATTGAGGACCAACACATTTTGGAACACTTTCACTATTTTCCGACAAAAAGGAATTCGGAAAAAGAATTAGTTTTAAATGCTGAAGTTTTAAAGAGAAGTATCTTCACATAGTTCTAAAAAGGTACTGAATGATAACTGGTTAAGAGGCTGAGAAAAATAGACTACAAGCAGATAAAAGCAAAATACTACAGGGGCAGAATTTTTCATATGGCAGGCAGGCTTGGCAGGAGTGGGTGGGGGCAGGCATAGAGCCGATTGCTGCCCGCGAGCCGCCATTTTACTTGGGTGGGTCAATTAAGGCCCGCCCAATGTAAGACACAACTGGTAGCACGCTACCTGTGCGGGCGGGGGGAGGAGGGAAAGAGCACTTCAATCTTCCTGAGGCACAGAGCTGGGCAATTATCGCGCATGAGCATGGGTCAGGACTTCTGAAGGGGCTTGATGTACGCCATTGCTACATTTGCTGCTGATGGCATCAGAAGATCTGGCCTAATGTTTTAGGTTATTCCATTAGAATTCAAAGAAATTAGAGATTTAACAGTATTTAAGCAAGTAAAAAGGCAAGGAAAGTGTGGGAGAAATGGGAGGAACAAAAGGGAAAGTCTGTGCTCTGGCAGAAGTCAGGAGAGTTCATGAGATTGGTCCCTGGGTTGAGAGGGTTGTCCTATGATGAGAGGCTGAGCAAATTGGATCTACATTCTCTGGAGTTTAGAAGAATGAGGGGTGATCTCATTCAAACATTCAAGATTATGAAGGGGCTTGACAGGGAAGGCACTGAGATGTTAGGCAGGGTTTTCCAGTCCCACCAGCAGCAGGCGGAATGGGAAAATTCGGAGTGTGGCCAAAGGTCTGTTTCCCGCCAGCATAAAAATGGCTTGCAGTTTTCCGCTCCCGAGTTTCATGGCGGGTCAGGTAGCCCGCAGCGCCATGTTGGGAAATGTATTTGCATGTATTTGAATATCATGAATGCTCATTAAAAACCTAGCTCACTGGAATCATGCACCCCCCTCCAAGTTACCTGGCCACACTAGTGTGAATCATGACCAGATGAAACAAATGTGCACCTGGCGAATGGCACTTCACTTGCAACCTCGAGGTTTGTATGGGCAGTGCTCGCTTACCTTTCACAGTGCTGTGTTTGTGGCTGCGCTCGCAGCTGCTCCAACTCCGTGCCGAGGCTGCTCAGGCAAGACCAGCAGGACGTTGGGGGGGGTGGGGAAACGTTGGAAGGCAAAGACTTGACTGGAAGTGGGGGGGCGTGTGTGGTGAGAAAAGACAGAGGCAAAGGAAGTGGTTGGAAGGCAAAAGCTTGGTGGGGAGAGGGGGGCTCGAGTGGAGCCCAGGGGGGAAGGGGAGGAAAGAGAACATGACTCAGCTGGTCAGGGGCAGGGTGGGGCTGGGAATGACTGGGAAAGGGTATTCAGAGACACATGACTGGGGGGTGGGATGACTTGGGAAGGGATGGACAGAGAACATGACTGTGGGGAGGGTAGGGATGACTGGGGAAAGGGTGTTCAAAGACACAAGACTGAGGGAGGGGGATGACTGGGGAAAGGATGGACAGAGACACATGACTGGGGTGGGGTGGCAATTAGGCAGGGCCAGAAAGCACAGGCAGTCCTGTTCTATTATGTACCATATAACAAGGCTGTGCTTGGCGCGCAAGTCCAGGTCCCAGCCCAGGGAGGGGGAGGGCCTGTCTGTCCCTTGTCAGTCGTGCACAGCATGGTGTGCAGGGTATGATCAATCCTTCACACACTTTGGTCTTGGGGGGTTGGTGGCTTAGGACTGCGCCACAGATGGCACAGTAGCAGTCAGGGGAGGCATCTGCAGCCTGTAAATTGGGAACAAAGGGCAGAATTTTCCCCCCATTGGGGGGGAAGTTTAGGAGCAGGTGTGTGGAGGCGTGCCTCCGATTGGCGCCCCCAATCGGGGGAGCGCTACCATTTTACGTGGGCGGGCCAATTAAGGCCCGCCCAGCGTGACATCCGCCAGGAAGCGCTAAGCGCTCCCTTTGCGGGTTGGGGGCGGGGGGAATCCCTAAACTGAGAGTGCGCTCTTTCGTGCATGCTCACGGAAGAGCGCACTCATCCTCCTGAGGCTAAGTGCTGCCTCAAGGAGTTCGGCGCCAAATTTAAAAATGTTAACAATAGAAAAAAAAATTCCCCTGACATGTCCCCTCATGTGACACTGTCACATGAGTTGGGACATGTCCATCACTTTCATTAACACTTATATTAAAAATTTACAAACCTACATGAAACCTCATCCCGCCCGTGAATGAGGTTTCATGCTTTTTCCAATGCCCGCCAGGGCTCCTGGCCTGCCCGCCAACCTTAAGGTTGGACAAGCAGGTCCATTAAATACTTTAATTACTTTGTCAATGACCTCAATTGGCCATTGACAGGTCGGCAGGTGCACAGCTGATTCTGCTGAGCCCCCACCCACCTGAAAATTGAAATGCGGTGGGGTGATATCGGGTGTTCCACCCGACGTCATCCTGCGTCATTTTACGCGTCAGCGAGCAGGCCCCGCACGCCGACCGGGAAATCCTGGCCAAATAATAGTGGGGTGCACTTGATGGTTTCACAGGACTCGGTGCATTATTGTATATTGGGCCTCAAGATGAGGAGGGGTCAAGTCAATATGGGGAATCAGGACCTCCACAGAAAATGGTTCGGGGTTGGGGGGAAGGACAGGGAGAGCAACAATGATCACAATGGGATCCAGGATTAGAGGGAGAGGAAGAAGAGTGATAGGAGGGAGGGAAACCTGCATGTGATGCTCTTCCAGGACTATCAGATGGTGATGGGGTGGGGTGGTTGGAAGCTGATTTCATAATACAAGCAGAGCAGCACTATTTCACCAGCCGATCCAATGATGCAGTTGATAATAAGCTATGAAAAAAATCACTGGGGAGGGGTCTGAGGGCTTGTGGGAGGAGTCAGTTACTGCACTTTTGGGCCGACTGAAAAGGAACCCTAATAATTTCCGCATCAGGACGTTGACAGCAAGACTCAGCTTAGACATGTCAGGAAGACTCAAATGTCAATTGAAGTATTTCAGAATTTAACTCATGGTGCGCATTCTTGCAAAAAACCATTGTGGCTTGGGGCCAAATGTTGATTGGGTTTGAATAACCATTTGTCCCTCTCATAGGAATGTGCAAAGGTCAGAAGGATTGCAAAGGGCCAACAGCTAAAGTGCATGTGCAAAAAAGCTCCAAAGACCTCCACACATCACAGCTGAGAGGTTCAGGCTTTACATGCCTCAACCAGTGCAGTCATTACATTAGTGCAAGGTTGGGCTCCAGTCTAATTCAAAGGAGATAGCCTGACAGTGCCCTGGCTGAGGCTGCTAGTGCCTGACTGTACTCATCCAGATCCTACTCCCTTTGTGAAAGCACTGATGCCTGGGCCGTTTGAGGGGAATGTGCTTCCAGTGATCATTAAGGCTGTGCGACAGCTGCAAGGGACAACCTGGGGATGGAATGCCTGGAATGAGGCAGCCCAAGGGCTTCACAATGACTACTTAGCTTGGCAATGGAAGGTGATCATTGCAAGGTTCTGTTCAATCATATCTCTCTTCAATGTCCCACAGAGATGAGGAGGAGTGCAGAATGGATGGAGCAAGCAATGCTGCCTTTTTCATGGCAATCAGGCAACTAAGGAGGAGAAGAAGGGCCCGTCGCCGTCAGGCAGGGCAAAGGGAAGAGCCTTGCCCTGAGGAACATGAGCCAGCAGGGCCCTAAGACGACCCAGAAGCTGAGGCTGACAGACCAATACTACAGAGCCGTTTGGCTTGACCGAGAATGTACCCTTCTCACACCTACAGATGAGTGAGAGTCAGTGCTGTAGACGCCTTCGCTTGTCAAGGGATGTTGTGGCTCAGATCTACCACATTCTTCTGGATGAGCTGATGTCACATGATCTGGGAGGCTATCCATTGTCAGTGGCTCTAAAGGTGACTGCCACACTCAGCTTTTTTACAAGTGGCTCGTTCCACTGGGGACCTCTGCGGGACATCACGATCCTCCACTCATAAATGCACCTGAGAGGTTACCGAGTCCCTATTTAGCAAGGTACACAATTACGTCCAGTTCTCCCTGGATGACCCAACCAGGTTGCCAGAGCAGTTTGCAAAGGTGCAGGGTGCCATCAACTGCACACATGCGGCATTAAGAGCTCCCTGGCAGCAGCCACTACAATTCATCAACAGAAAAGGCTTCCACTCTCTCAACGTGCAGCTGATCTGTGACCACTTGAAGTAGATTATGCAGGTCTGTGCGAGACACCCTTGGAGCTCGCACGACTCTTACATCAGATCTTCAAGAGCCCTCAGTGCATTCAGGGTTGGCTCATCATTGATAAAGGCTATCCCCAAAAGACGTGTGGCTAATGACAACTATTCGGAGGCCATAGAGTGCTTCAGAGGAGAGGTACAATGCGGCTCAATCTGTGACATGCTCCTTGATTGAGCAGACCATTGGCATGCTGAAGATGCATTTCAGTAGTCTGGACCAGTTAGGTGGTGCTCTCCAGTACTCTCCCCAAAGGGTGTCCTACATCATTGTAGTTTGCTGTGTGCTACACAACCTGGCACTCCAAAGGGGGATGAGTTGCCAGATGGAGTTGGAGGAGCTGCACATCTCCTCCGATTAGGAGGGCATCGAGAAAGATGAGCTCGATGAGGGTGAGGAGGTTGAGGCAATAGCACGGACCAGACACTGCAGACGTGCCCGTGAGATCCTTTTAGCCACAAGTTCCAGGAGAATGATGACGACTAGCGCATATGAGCCTCTTTCACCTGTGCCCTCCATGCAGGCTCGACAATAGCACCTTCTTTCATATCCTCAGCATCTCAATGAAAGACATCAATCTCTGAATGAGCAGTTACAATCTTATGTGACAATAGCCTCATCTTTGGAAGGCTAGGCAGCCTCTGGAGCAGGTGGCATTCTGTTATGGGATAAGCACTCCACCAGGGCACATTGTGAAGAAACTAGGCACGGTTCAGTCTTTTCAAGCATCGCGCCAACATTTCACTGCCCATGGCAGCCTTTAAGAGGCAAGATCAGCACTGCAAACCTCAGCCCATGCATAGCAGTATGCCTGGAGCATTGCAAGGTGCCTCAAGGAGGACAATCATCAATCGCTTTAACACCTGAGGTCTGATCTGAATCCGGGCTGCGCTATTTCTCCACAGGCCATCCTCCTGCAAGAATAATGTTCTAGCCTCATGATCATACTGAGTCCCCAGCATAAGATTGTTCTTTAGGACGCAGTGATCTGACATTCTCAGTCATGGATGAGAGCCTGAGAGTCCGGTCACCTTTGTCTGCACAGAGAGAGCTTCAGCAACATCATCTCTGACCATTGATAAGCACTCATGACTGAGCCTTCATATGGAGCTTCCCAAATTCCTGTTCAGCGATGCCTCGGCATCTGTAGCCCCAAAAATGCCAACACTACATTTAGGCATTAATTAGTAACTTTGCTCATATATAGTGGAGCTTCGCTCTGAGTCCATTTGAGGCCTCCACATTTTCATTCCAGCAGTTTCAGATATACACACGGAAAGCTGTCACACTGAAAACATTGTCACAATCAGATAACCATGTCGATCGCCCATTGGAGAGCTGGCTCGGGGATTATGTCAAGACACGCCAGCCAGACCTTCAGGTTCAGAGTGGCATCCTTCCATTTAATAGTCCAGCATCATGAGCCTAGACACACACCTCTGATCTCGCATAGTCGTTACTGTTTAGCAGATATTTCAGGAGTCACCAAGTGTCCGCTAGGTCCATAGCTCTGCATTATGCAAGTGGAGCATGGAAACTACCATAGGGGTGATGTCTAGCTGCTCACGCGGTCACAACTTCATGCTACAGGTCGTCATGAGTACCTAAGATCCCAGACTTTAATTTGAAATGTAGCCCATACTCAAACATGACAGACATTACATGGAGGCCATTGAAAGATGCACCAAGTTAGATTGACCCCAATGCGGCTCGATATCACAACCTATAAGATCCACATCGACCAGTCTTCAGTGCAGAAGCATCAGGAAAATAAGCCAAACTGCAAAATCTACTCATGAGGCTACGTATGATCCTCTGACGTAAGTCTAAGAAACGCACTGCCCAACCATCACGTTGATAGAGCAAGAGGCTTTGCTCATGTTGCTGCTGTGGACATAAAGGCAACTCATTGTACTGAGATTGTGCAAGACACCATAGACCTGAATCACGCGATGGGAGATTAGTGAGGAGGGAGAGCACCTGTTACACTTATATGACCTCAGCGCATTGCATCAGATAGATGAATCATTCACTAGATGAGAATTTCAGAGAAACACAATATATTTACAGATGTACAAAATATACACAGTGAGTGAACACCCATGCCACATTTGGGCTCTTAAAATTTCTTAATTTTTCTTATCCTACCACTACGTCTTGGTGCAGCCCCAACATCCACAGCAGAGGTGAAGACAGCCTGCTGACTGCTATGTCCCGTTGTCTGTGATGACCTTGTCGGGCATCCTCTGGAGGGCCCAGACCTGCTTTGGGTCTCCTGCTGTGGGACAGGTGCACCTCTCTTGGCCTGAGGAGCTGGAGTTGCTGGGGTCACAGGCAGAGGGTTCTTGGAATGGTTGGACAGCCCTGGTGGGTCCTGGGTGGATTTCCCTTGGGTGTCCAGCTGATGCTCCTCCTCCCTGTGGATGCCCGAGGGCTACTTCCTGGCCCTTGAGGAGAAAGGGCTCCTGGAGGGAGATTGAGGTGCCCTGTCTCCCTCTCATCTAGCCACTGCTGGAATGCTGTCATGGCAGAAGTGATGCTGCGCAGGTCCGAGCACACATTCAGCACAAACTGTTGCACCAAGGTCTCCATGGAGGTCACCACCCTTCCATTGGTGACCTCAATGCACTGGCATGTTGGTGCAATAGCATCAGACCGAACGTGGACGGAGTCCTACATCCTCTGTTCTAATCAGGTGACGACCTCTGACAACCCTGCCTGTCTTTGAGCTCTAACATCACCTAAGGGCTGATTCAAAAGGATTGTCATCAGACTCAGACTCAGCAGGAGCCTGGCCTCCAGCAGTTCTTCCAGTGTCAGTGACCTTGCTTTCATCTGCTGTGGACTGGAATCTGTGCTGTGCTCACCAGGTGGTGACCCCAAGCCTGCTCTAAAATTAGGTCCCACTGAGGCTTGTGTCTCTGCGCTGGTGGAGGTGCAGGTGAATGCAGTGACGGCTCTACATCTAGTGGGTCCTCAGGATACTCATCTGAGGTGGTCTGGGGTTGGGGCTGATCGGCTGACTGGCGGTGTGACTCCTCCTTTTCTTGTTGGTGCCTATAATAGAGAGAAGAGAAAACTAATGATTGGCTGGATAGTCACCGACATTAAAAGGCACTCACAGTTTTGGAGGGTGGGCGAAGACTAGCGGATGGGGCCTCACTGGCTTGTTGGGGACGCCGATCTCGCATTCAGTGCAGGAATGGTCCCAGTCCTCACCTGCCAGCTCTGCCGCCTTCTCCTCAAAGGGCATGAGTGGTCTGACCTCCAGCAACCCCCTCCGTTCTAGGATCTTTCCCTGTTGTTGTGGGCAATCTTTTCCTGCACAATGACAGATGGAAAGACTGTGAGCAGGACAGATGCCAAAGCAGATGATAAGCTTGCCTGACTTCTGTGTTTACTGATTGGACTTATGCAAGGGCTGAAGACGTGACACGTGCAGGATGTGACAAGAGATGAAGATGTAAATGCGTGAGTGAGAGAATCAGTGATGATTCTCTGGTGCAGATACGATGGGCTGAATGGCCTCTTTCTGCGCCATAACTTTTCTATGGTTGTATGATGATGTCCCTTGTGCTGGTATTGTGAGAGATCCCTGTGGACTGTAAACCTGGGAATGCCGATGGCCTTGTGAAAGTATAAGTAGAGACTGAGGAGAAGTTTGACTTCCCCTGGTGTAGCGGATGAGATCATTGATCCTTTTTCTGCGCTGGATAGTGGTCCTCTTCTGGAGACTGCTGGCACTGACAGCACTGGTGACATCCTCCCAAGTCTTGGTGGTGAGGTTGGTGGACCTCCGGCTTTCATCATGGGATAAAGGCCTCCCACTGGTCCTTGACTGCCTGGAGGAGTGCCACCAGTGCCTTGCCACTGAACTTAGGCGCACTGCGTTTATCTCTTCTCAGGGTCATCACTCGCCACAAGTCCTTGGCTGCAGAGATTTACTGTGTGTGCAGGTGCTTTATAAATACAGTGCCTGGAAATATGAGCTAATGAGGTAATGGCAGGGTGGATGAATCCCAGCCTTCCGCACCATGAGATATGGCGTGCTGCATGTTTATGCATACATAATGAGGTGAAAAGGGAATGATCCAGCACAGCAACCCCCATACCAGCCGGTGGGAGCCACATGGCTTTCCTGCCCACCGCTACACTTAAGTCTCCGGAGCATAAAGTTCCACCCGTTGTTTCCCCTGGCTGGGGAATCTAGAGCAAGGGGTCACTGTTTCAGGATAAAAGGCCAATCATTTAGGACTGAGATGAGAAGAAATTTCTTCACTCAAAGGATTGTGAATCTTTGGAATTCTCTACACCAGATAGTTGTTGATGCACCATCATTGAATGCATTTAGTGCTGAGATAAACAGATTTTTGGTCTCTTAGGGAATCAAGGAATATGGGAGTGGGCTGGAAAGAGCTGAAGCCCAAGATCAGCCATGATTGTATTGAATGACGGACAGGCCTTGACAGTCCGTAAGGGCTTCTCCTGCTCCGATTTCTTGTTTTATGTTCTTATGAATGATTAAATGACAAGCAAAAGGGACAAGTTGTTGTTGTAGCTGCCAGGAAGTTTAAGTACAAAACAAATATCAAACAAAAATATTACACTGTTCTTGTATATAAGGCCTTGATTAAGCTTTATTTAGAATAGTGTCCAGCTTTGGTCCTTCACATGGTGAGTAATACAAACACCCTAGAAAAGGTTCAGGAGAGAGCAACTAGGCTGATATTAATTTGAAGGTCATGTTATACAAAGACATTGAACTGTGCAATAAATTGCAACTAGTGCAATCAGTGCAAATGCACTGCAAATATTTTTTAAAAAATGAACAAGCTCCTGAGTGTGGTTGATATCATATAGGAAGTAGCTGGGAAATTGGAAGATGCATCTCCTGGTCACTGTTTTTTCCTGGAAACTAGGATTGAAAACACATTTCTCCAGGATGTTTCCACCACCATGCCCCCTGGCCAAATGCTGGCATGGCTCACATCTTTATCTGTCCAGCAATATTCTCATTTCAGACAGGGTCAAAGCATTGGGTCATTGGGCAGGCATTGACCTTGCCCCTCTCTTACAGCAGCAGATCAGAGCCTTAATTCTTCTAGTGACTGTTACTGGCCAAATCAAAATCCACTGACCTCCAAGATCCAGGATGCAATAATAGCTACTACAAACAAATACAAACAAAAAGAAACAAGGGGAAAGTACACCAAATATCTTGTGGAAGGTAGGAATGATCAAAAACAAGGTCATTTGAACTAGAAAATAACACATTGCAAGTGAAATGAATCAGGAAACCAGATAGAAATTGACAGCTAGCTCAGATTCCAACAGCCTATGATTCAGAATATCAATCAACAGCTGCCTTGATCTCTAATCCTCTATCTGCAAAATCAATTTAACAGCACAAACAAGCAAAAAAATCCAATTGGGAGAAAAAGAAAAATGAAACTGAAACATAAAAATTATGATAAATGACAAATTTAAATTAATTATGGTCTGGCCAAGCAGTATATACTGACAACTATCAACAATTCTTCCATATTTCTTTGCTAATAAAAAGCAAACTAACAAACAAACAAAAAATAATTACAAGGTGTGATTTTGAACTTTCAATATAAGGTTATTTTGCAAAGAAGTTGAACAGAAAATTTATTTTAATATCATTCAAGATACTGAGCATTTTTTCTGTTGTTTTGTTTGAACAGGAGTTTATTGTAACCAATAAGTTTGGGACCCTACTGTTTGAAATTGACAATTCAGATAGACTTGCATTTATATATTTTCACAACTACAGAATGACTCGAAGAGCTATACAGCCAAAGAAATAATTTTGAAATGTGGTCGCTATTGTAATGTAGGAAACATGGCATCCAACTTGCACACAGTAAGCGTCCACAGACAGCAAGGTAATAATGATCAGATAATCAGTTCTTTTTTTAAAGTGGTGTTGGGTGAGGGGTAAATATGGGCCAGGATACCAGGATACCCTTGCTCTTCTTCAAAATAGTGTCATGGGAACTTTTATGCCTACCTCAGGGTGCAGTGAGGGTCTCGGTTGAACATATCTGAAAGATGTAATCTCTGACAGTGCTGCGCTCTCTCAGTACTGCACTGGAGTGCTAGCCTAGTATTTTGTGTTAAACTCTTTGGGTGAAACTTCAACCCACAACCTTTCCACTTTGAGGAAAGAGTACAACCCAATGAGAAATGGCTGACTCTGTCGGCACAAATCAAACTCTTGATTAAATTAATTTTACCTCAACCAGAAATTACATCTGTGTATTGATGCTTGTTGTACTCTGAAAAAAGTATGAGGCATAAAAAATCCTTAACAATCACTAGTTGCATTACATTTGTGGTGGAGTTAGACTGTAGGTCAGATTTCAGGATCTAGCACGCCTCGCTCATGAATTACAGTTAATCAACCACAAACAAAACCAGGTGAAATTTACCACTTACCTCTCAAGGTGCAAGATTTGTTTTATTTTATTTCTCCATTCTACCTGCACCAGTATTATCCTCAATGGGAAACGAGGTAGTGGTTGGGTGGATTTGCCAAATACAACACTTGAAATGATGTATGAATAAATTGAACTCAATACAAGTAAATTGCTTTGAGAAAAAAATTGCTAATATCTGCCAAAATCCAACATTGTGACTGCCTCTGTTGTCATTTTCTACGTTTCAAGCCAGTATGTTTGTTTTCTTAATAATAATGCAGTACAAACAGAAACCTTTCAAATTTGTAGTTAATGGATTTCTGCTAAGGCTAATGTAATTTGTAGGTTGAGTGATATGTACAGCTGGGACTTAAAGAATTACTGAAGTGTGCATCAGCTAAACATCTTGCAGCTTTCAAAAACAAAAAATTACGAATAAATAAGCATGTACTAACAAAGCAAAATTAACATCCACGTGCTCAATCACTGCTTCACTTTAGAAAATTCTCATTGTCAAATGAGATAAATTCAGATTATTTTTCCAGCACACATGGTGAAACACTTGAGTAAGTGTTAATATAACAAGGAACCTTGGAATAGAAATTTGTCTCGATCAGAAGCACAAAATGAATGGTATCGTACGGCCCAACTGTTTTGCACCCTGTTCAATGGGAGCAGCCAATGGGATACCACTCATCTTGCCTTACTGGCCAAGACAAACTTCTATCCTAAAGTCCCTGAGAAAGATCAATATTCACCACTTAAAACTACATTTTCAAAACATGGATATTTCAATCTCAAAAACAGCAGTTACACCAATCTTTAGATTGGCTCTAATTTTTCTGTCAAGCTTTAAAAGGCTTTAAATATTTAGGTGCGAATGCAAAGATATGAGGGTTACATTACTAATTATCTCCAGCTATTTGCAACTATTCGTTGTGACTGCAAAGATAGTCTGATCTACCTGTGTTATGGTCTGTTAAAGCAAACATCATTAAAATGATTAGATTACCTGCTCCATGAGGTGCCCATTCCATGAACTACAACAATGCCCTTAGCAGATTTATCTGAGCTGCTAAGCCTTGATGACCCTCCTTCAACCAAAAAAGGCTGGGGATATATCAGGTACTCACACAATTAAATTGCAGCAGCAGTAGAAAGAAGCTCATGGCTAGAAGGAAAATTATTTAAATAATTAGACTGTGCTTTGATTTGTTTCAGAAGGATCTGGATCTGTCAGTAGCTTCCAAATCAGTTACCACCACCTTGCAACAAACATTATGAGGGAAAAATGAGATGGTGGCTTGTACAGCATATTTACACCTAGATAGAGTTATTATATGACTTTATAACTAAATATGTGGAGCTGCAATTTGGGTTAGTAAAGCCCTTCTTATAATAGAAAAGGTACTCCATTGTAAAGAGCTTTGGGATATCCTGAAGTCACGAAGGTGCTATATGTATGCAAGTCTTTCTTTCTTGGCTGTAAACACTAAAGATAAACTGGGAAAACCTAGCCATAAACTGCTCGTTCCTTCGGGCCATGTGTGCAATCAACTGAGTATGATTGCATGAACTTTTTGTATTGGCTTTCACAGTTTTGCCTATTCTGACCTTGAACCAGCAGTTGAACAGTGCTGATCAACAGGGACCCATTTCCTCACTTAACTGCTTTTCCCTGCAAGAAGTGCTTGATCTCAGAAATTCAGTAGAGGGGAAACAATAAGCAAGTACCTGTGCCCTATAATGCTGTTGGACAGTGTCCTGGAGCTCAGTGGTAACATTCTCGCCTCTGAGTCAGAAAGTGTAATTTCAAGTCCCACTCCAGAGATCTAAACTCATGAATTTTACCAACCTTCAAGGGATGGTGGGTGGAGGGTGGGCATAAAATAGCAAGGGAAAGGGCAGTGGGGTGGAATGCCTGCTGCATTCCTGACACCATGGGATTTTATCGGCAGCGGGTAAGGTGAAGGACAGCTACCCACCCAGAGGCCAACTGAGGCCCTTCAGTGGCTAATTAAGAGCTACCTAAGGGCCTCTTCCTGTTGCTGCTGCTGGCATTTTATCAGTTCTGGTAGGCCCCCTGCCGCATGAGAAGACCACTCAGTAAAACTCTGCAGGCGCAGTGGGGGAGCCCTCCTGATTGGGCACTCTGTGACCCACGGAGGGGTACCCTGGCAGCAAGGGCTGAAACAGTGGAAACAACCCCCTCTACTCTCACCAACCACACCCCTAACTCCCCCTGCCAGCCAAGGCCCGCCTGACTGGCCTTGGCAACCAGCAACACCACTTATCTTGTGGGGTGGTTGGCGTCCATTTTTGACAGCTGCTGTCCCAGAGGTAGCCACCATTGCTGGTGTCACTGCTGAGAGCTGCCAGCCAATTGGAAGGCTGGTAGCTGTTGGGGGTGGGCTCCTGTCTTTAAAAAGGATGAAAGCCTCAGCGTCAGGCAGTTGATTGCCTGCGCGCTGAAAAATGAAGCTGCGGTTCCCCCACAGGGCCAAAGTGGGGCTGCCCTTTACTTTCTGGCCTGGCAACAGGAGACCCATTACTCCCTCAAAATTCAGCCGAATCTAGATGAATGTTCCAGTACAGAACAAGGGAATGCTGCATTATCATCGCTACCATCTTTCAGATGGGATATGAAATCAAGGTTCTGTCTACCTTTTCAGGATGTAAACGATCCCATGACACTATTCTGAAGTAGAGCAGGCATGTTCTACCCAGCATCCTTGCTAATATTCACCCTCAGCCAATACCTACAGTAAATAATCTGTTTATTATTTTATTGCTGTTTCTGTCTAAATTGGCTGCCTTGTTGCCCATATTACAACAGTGACTATGCTTCAAAAACACTTTGTTAGTTATATATTGCTTTGAATGTCCTGCAGTTATGAAACACGCTATATAAATGCAAGTCTTTCTTTCAAACAAAAACCACCTTTAAGAGCTATTTGTACTAGAAGTTTCAGTGGCATCATATGAGCATACAAATTAGGAGCAGGAATAGGCCAACTTAAGGTTGGACGGGCAGCTCATTGAATTGAATTAATTAGGTTTTGAATGGCCTTAATATGCCTTTGACAGTTCGGTAGGCGCGCAACCGAGTCGGCCCCACCCCCGCTCGCCAACGGGAAAATTCTTCCCCTTATTTTTAAATAGTGACCCCTAGTTCTAGATTCTCCCACAAGAGGAAACATCCTCTCCTTCTCTGAACTGCTTCTAATGCATTTACATCTCTCCTTAAATAAGGAGACCAGTACTGTACACAATACTCCAGTTGTGGTCTCACCAGTGCCCTGTACAAATGAAGCATAACCTCCCTGCTTTTGTAAACAATTCTGTTCTGTTCTAACATTCTGTTAGCTTTCCTAATTACCTGCTGTACCTGCATACTAGCCTTTCGTGATTCATGCACTAGGAAACCCAGACCCCTCTGAATCTCAGAGCTCTGCAATCTCTAACCATTTAGATAATAAACTTCCTTTTTTCCCCTGTCAAAATGAATGATTTCACATTTGCCCACATTATACTCCATTTGCCAGATCTTAGCCCACTCACTTAACCTATTTATGTCTCTTTGCATGTCCATAAGACCATAAGACATAGGAGCAGAAATTAGGCCATTCGGCCCATCGAGTCTGCTCCACCATTCAATCATGGCTGAGAAGTTTCTCGACCCCATTCTCCCACCTTCTCCCCGTAACCTTTGATCCCCTTACCAATCAAGAACTTATCTTCACAATATGTCCTCTTCACAATTTACTTTCCTACCTATCTTTGTGTAATCAGCGAATTTAGCAACCATTCCTTCGGTCCCTTCATCCAAGTCATTTATATAAATTGTAAAAAGTTGAGGCCCCAGCACTGATCCCTGTGGCACACCACTCATCACATCCTGCCAACCAGAAAAAGACCCATTTATGCCAACTCTCTGCTTCCTGTTAGCTTGCCAATCTTCTATTCATGCTAATATTACCCCTATATCTTTTTGCAATAACCTTTGATGTGGCACTTTATCAAAAGCCTTCTGGAAATCTAAGTACAGTACATCCACTGCTTTCCCTTCACCCACAGCACATGGACTTCTTCAAAGAACTCCAATAAATTGGTTAAACCTGGTTTCCCTTTCACAAAACCACATTGACTCTGCCCTGATTGCCTTGAATTTTTCTAAGTGCCCTGCTATAATACCTTTAATAGTAGCTTCTAACATTTTCCCTATGACAGATGTTAGACTAAGTGGCCTATAGTTTCCTGCTTTCTGTCTCCCTCCCTTTTTGAAAAAAGGAGTTACATTTGCTATTTTCCAATATAATGGAACCTTCCCTGAATCTAGGGAGTTTTGGAAAATTAACACCAATGCATCAACTGTCTCACTAGCCACTTCCTTAGGGAGAAGTCCATCCAGACCTGGGGATTTGTCAGCCTGCAACCCCAACAATTTGCTCAACACCATATCCCTGGTGATTGTAATTTTCCCAAGTTCCTCCTTCTCTTCCATTCCCTGATTACAGCTGTTTCCAGGATGTTACTTGTGTCCTCTATAGTGAGGACCGAAGCGAAATACCTGTTTAATTCATCTACCATCTCCCTATGTTCCATTATCAATTCCCCAGGCGCACTTTCTATAGGACCAACGCTCAATTTGTTAACTCTTTTCTTATTTAAATATCTATAGAAACTCTTATTATCCATCTTCTATATTACTAGCTAGCTTTCTCTTATACTCTAATTTTTCCCTCTTTATTAATCTTTCTGTCATTCTTTGCTGTTCTTTAGATTCTTTCCAATCTTTTAACCTGCCACCCGTCTTTGCGTTATTATATGCTTTTTCTTTAAGTTTTATACTATTTATAACCTTTTTAAGGGTCAAGGGTCCACCCCTTGGAATTTTTCTTTCTCATTGGAATGTATCTATTGTGCATTCTGAAATATCCCTTGAAATGTCTGCCCCTGAACCTCTATTGACCTAACCCTTAACCTCATTTGCCAGTTCACCAGCTGGTTCTGATTTCATGCCCTCATAGCTGCCCTTATTTAAGTTTAAAATGCTAGTCTTGGATGCACTCTTCTCTCTCTCTCAAATAGAATGTAAAATTCGATCATATTATGATCGCTGCTACTGAGGGGTGCCTTCATTATGAGGTTATCACTATGAGGTGCTCAATATCAGGTCTAGTATAGCCTGTTCTCTGGTTGGCTCCCGAATGTGCTGTTCTAAGAACTCCTCATCTACGCTACCTTTGTCCATCTGACTTTTTCAAGCTTTATGTAGATTAAAATCCCCCATGATTATTGCTGTACCTTTCTAACAAGCTCTCATTATCTCTTCTTCTTTGCTGCTCTACCGTTTAGTTACAATTAGGGGGCTTGTACACCACTCCCACAAGTGATTTCTTGCCTTTATCATCTCAACCTAAACCGTTTCTACATCCTGGTTTCCTGAACATACGTCATCCCACTCAAATGTGCTAATACCATCATTAATTAACAGGGCCACCTCTCCACCCTTTCCTAACTTCCTGTCCTCCCTAAATGTCACATACCCTTCAATATTCAGGTCCCAATCTATGTCATCCTGTAGCCATGTCTCTGTAATGGCTATCAGATCATACTTATTTATTTCTATTTGCACTATCAGTTCATCTGTTTTGCTTTGAATGCTATGTGCATTTAGATATAGAGCGTTTAGTTTTGTTCTTTTATTATTTTTGTAGCGTCTATCCTTATCTGCTTATTTACAGATTTGCATTCTCTGTCCTTTCCTGTCACAGTCTGTTTATTATTTCCCATATTAATACCTTGCTCTCTTGCCTTGTCTCTACTCTTTGGTTTACCACATCTTCCCAAATTTGATCCTTTGCCCCCACTATTCAGTTTAAAACCTTCTCTACTTCCCTAGTTATGCGGCTCACGAGGACACCAGCCCTAGCATGGTTCAGGTGTAGACCATCCCAACAGTACAGATCCTATTTTCCCCAAAACTGGTGAAATGAAATTAAATAAAGGAGTTCATAAGATTTCAGGTGTGGTGGGAAGTGTATATATTACAATGCATGAGATATCAAAATTGCGTGGGACAGGCTGGATGGACCTGAGGATACTTTTACCTTTCACTGTTCATATAGTGGTATGTTAAGCTCATTTTGTGAAGCGGCAGGGCAATAATTTGTCTGATTTCAATCATGTTGATAAATAATTAACCTACATCTCTGTTAAATTACCTGGTCCTAGACCAAGCGATAGCACAGAGTATCACATTAGGTCATATGACCGCTGGGTTAGGAAAGGAAAAATCAAACAGAGTTCTTGCTCATTATAGTCAGATGTGATAGGATTAAGCTGTAAGCACATTTTGATTAGCTTACATATGAAGTGTGACCATTTAGAGAAGATACCAGAATTGTCTAGTGTCAAAAAGAAACAGAGAATGCTGGAAATACTTGCCAAGTCAGGCGGCATCTGTGGAGATAGAAACAGAATTAATGTTTCAGATCGATGGCCTTCATCAGAACTAACATCCAGCAAGGAAACAATGCTTGCACAGAGAAGGGGGAATAATTGGCAAAAAATGGAAGAAAAGATTGAAAATATGAAAGTACATTTATCTTGAGAATCATCAATGGAAACTCAAAAACTGCAACTGTTTTGATCTGTTTCCATATTTTGAGGTGCCTTCATGTGCTCATGTCTTACTGTACCTTGATGAGGCTTTGAGTTTGACTTGAGATAGTCAGCATATAGTTTTTCTTGAAACTTTATTAAGAACTATTTACAAAATCCTCAGGGTAAGTACATGGTTTCCAGGACACAGGCTGCTCAGCGTCGTGATCTCTTGGAGCCTCTCAGTCATCTGACTCTTGATGTCATACTTACATCATTATTAGCCTCGTCGTCTCATTAACATAATCATTAACCCATTACTTTACAAAAACCATTAGACAGAAAACGTGGTTGTAGAAACACCTGAGCCACTATTTTGCCTTTTTAATTTATCTTTGACAGACTGATCTTATGAGCATCCCAAAAGTCAGGATCTAAGCTATTTGGGACATTATCAGTAATCTTACAATTCCTGGCAAAAATAATTATATTACTGCAACTCTGGAGTCATCTCAATGGGGAAGATTTTCCCCTCGTCGGGCGGGCACAGCATGCAGGCTGGGGAACAGCTGCAAGACTGACCGCTGCCCACAATCGGGCTCCGACCGCGATTTCACACTGGCTGGCTAATTAATGGCCTATCAGTGTGAAAGTCACGCTAAGAGCCTCAACGCTGCCGGGGTGGGGGCGGGAGGAGTGTGAGCGCTGAAGTGTATGCTTGCGCGGGGGAGCATGTACTGACAGCTCCCTGAAGGCACAGAGCTGGCTCAGGGAGCTGAAGGATTTTAAAATGAAAAATAAACATTTTACATATGATATAAACATGTCTCCACACGTTACTCAGTCACATGAAGAGGGACATGTAAAAAAGGATGTTAACTTTTTTTTAGTGAGCGTTAGAAACCTCATCCCGCCCGTGGGTGAGGTTTCGTTAAAAGTGCAGAGGCTGCCTGACCTATTCACCCACCTGCCAACTGAACGGTTAAGTGGGCAGCAGAAAATGCAACTTAATTAATTACTTAAGGGCCTCTCATGTGACCCCCGCCGCCCGAAAGACCGCAAGAGTACGGGATGATGTCGGGACGCTTGCCTGACATCATCGTGCACTATTTCACTCCTGTTCAGGTTGGGTGCGTGCCCGCCCGCTGGACAAAAAATTCTGCCCAACGTTACATAGTCAAAAACAATGATTTTAAAAAGTATCCCGTTTGAACTTCCCTTGCTCGGCTACAAACTGCAGGATGACCTGCCCCAATCACTTTGTTAGGATTGATATTTTCCAAATGCATGATTATCATTGTGGGGAGAGAATTCTTTGTGTAATGTTGTTCTGAAAATTCATTCTTTATAAACAGGATTGCAATTTTGTTACACGTAGTGCACAGAAGAAGTCATTCTTTTTTGGTGGAAAGATTTTGGCAAAGCTTTTTTTGTTTGTAAATATAATTTAAACTTCAATTAATGGGTTATAATAAGCATATATGGCACTTGCAATTACTGCCCTCACTCATTGGGAGGAATCGTCCCAGATTTGCTCTAAGTGCAATAGCGGGCGGGTAAAACATTGTTTTACCTGCCGGCCACAATGGCGCTTTTCATGCCGTATTGTCCCACAGCCACCGCACTAATTATGCATTCCCGGGAAACACACCGTTTCCATGCCGGATGGGCTCTCATTCTCCTGCCACACCATCACCTTGCTGCTTCATCACACCAGGTGCCATATTTAAAGTATAGCCGTGTGCACACCTTTTAGTGCTTCCAGCCCACAACTGCTGCATGGAAGACATAGCCCCGAAAGGCAAGAAGACTATAGCTTCCAGGTTCAATGACACGTCCCTTGAGCATCTTTTGGATGCAGGATGGGTAGCAACATCACAAATCTGGCTTGGGAAGTGATGGAAAAGGTGGTCAGCGCCAATGCCCTGCAAAAGAGGACACCCACCCAGTGCTGTAAGAGGATGAATGATCTCCTCTGTTCCACCAGGGCAAGTCACTCTTCTCATCACTCTCAACTCTCACACTCTCAAACCCATCACACATCCATAGGGCCCTCACACACTGCCAGTTCAAGGGACATCACCATTCAGTCTCTCAAACACACCATCATTGTCCTCATCCTGTCCACACATGCCAGGTATACTTATCATCTGGCCTGGCAGGCATCGTGCTTACATTCTCTCCATCTTTATTCATGTAGGACAAGCTGGCACACAGCAAGAGGGCGAGGTTACAGACTGATGGAGGAATGCCTGAAATCAATGTCCTCAAATGTTTCACAGGCCACTGCCATGCATTAATGATCTCTCCTTATTTCGCAGGCACAAGTGGAAAACAGCCAAGAGAGCCCATGACCCAGAGCCTCCAATCAAGTCCCAGAGAAGCTCAGAAGAGGAATCCACTGAAACCCTACCTGAAGATCCATCACAGCACTCACCCACACCCTTCACCAGTGCGGAGACACACACCTCGATGGGACCAACCTTACAGTAGCCTCAGGATCAGAATCTGGTGAGCACATTGCACTTTCTGATCCATAGCAGGTGGCAGTAGGGATTTCCCAGGTGTCCAGCAGTTGGAGGACTGCTGGAAGCCTGAACTTTGCTGAGTCTGAGTCAGATGATGAGCCCCTGGACTTGGTCATGTCACAGTTGCTGGAGCTGCAAAGTCAAACACGGGAACATCAGGAAGTGATGTCTGCTGCACTTCTCAGATGGCAAGGAACAATGGGGGAGTCTGTCTGCCTTCATGCGCCGGCATGCCAATGCATTGAGGTGAACACTGATACATTGGCGGCTGCCATGGAGACCTTGATCCAGGGTGTCCCTCCAGCACTGCTGCATGGGCTGAACTCCATCGCCGACACCATAGTTGGCCTCCACCAGTGTGTACACGAGAAGGGTGCAGGTCAGCTCGATCTCACCCCAGCTACCCCTTCTCCTCAAGGAGTCAGCCAGGGGCCCTTGGGCGCTCATAGGGAGGAGGATCAGCAGGTGCACCCCTCAGGGCCATCCACCCAGTTGACTGCGGTAGTGTCTAGTCCATCTGAATCCCCTCTTCCTGTGACCTCAGCAGCTCCAGCTCCACAGGTCGAGGAGAGTACCACTGCCACACAGCAGGACCCTGAAAACAGTCCTGGGCCCTCCAGGTTTCAACCCTCCAAAGGATGCCTGCCAAGGTCATCGCAGACAGGGTGTAGCAGTCAGCAGGCTGGCTCCACCTCCGCTGTGGACATCCAGGGTGCATCAAGACAGAGCGGCAGGGTGAGAAAAGTTAAGCAGATGTAGTTGCACAGCCTGGGCATGGGTGTTAATCATTTGTACATAATGTTCACTATTGTCAATAAACTCTGGTCTGGTGGAGTCTTGCAATATAGTCCACAGAGAGTCCACAGAGGATGTCACACATCGCCCTTGCCCTTCACAATCTGGCACTGCAATGGGGAGAGGAGCTGGCTGAGGAGGAGATGCAGGAGCTGGAGGTCTCCTCTGGTGAGGGGGATGTTGACAGTGATGAGGATGAGGGGGCCATCGAAAGCGACAATGACAGTGACGAGGCCCTCACACTGGCCAACCGAGGGAGGCGCACTTTAGAGGTCCTTATAGCTGCTGGTTTTGTGGAGGATGATGACGACATGCAGTGAGGAGGCACCATAGATCCTCATATTGCACCTATGAACATTTGACTCCAATCTGGTTTATGGCAGCGCCAAATCCTCTGTGATAATTCTCCTGTCACGGAGACGGAGTGGAGTCCCTAATAGTCATTTGATTGCAGGAGGATGATGATGACATGCAGTGAGGACACTCCACAGATCTTCACATAACCTCTGAGAATGTCTGACTCCTGTCTGGCTGAGGGCAGCTCACTTGCGCTCTGTGATCAGGGTCATATCATGGAGACGCACCCATGAAACTTTAAAAGCACCTGATTCTTTGTCCGCCTTCAGCACCTGGTCCCTTTAGGAGCACAGTGTCACTGTCACAGATGCCCTCTCCCTGCCTATGGTTCCTTTTTATGATGAGCAGTGTTCATGTCACTCAGATGTGAAACCTATCCGCACAACATAAAGACAGGTGTCTCTGTCTAGAGCCTCTTCCCTGTGCTTTGTGCAACCTTCAGACCAAAGTGATAGTCCGATCTCACACTTCCTGGACACATTACTGATGCCTGCACCTCGATGGTGCTTGTCATTGCTGCCAGAATGTCATGTGCAGGCGTCACAGAGTTCCATCATTCTCTCTGTGTGCTCTCAGCACCTTTGATGTGGGGCTGCCCTCCATCTCTTCAGCGTCTGTGACCAGTGACACTGTGCTCCTGAAGGGGTCAGGTGCTGAAGGTGGACAAAGAATCAGGTGCTTTTAAAGTTTCATGGTTGCGTCTCTGAAGAGGAGATGTTACACTCTCTGATCCTGCAACAACCACACAAGACTCAGGCTTCCTTTTAACCGGTTTTATTCAAGCATGTGCAAGGGAGCCGCAACCATTCCAAAGAATGGAGACCCAACTCCCTGATTGATTACATTTCATTACTTTTGTACTTTTTCTTATCATAACACATTTGAGTACATTTGAATACATCCAACTGGTAACCGACACACTGGTTCCATACTATCTCTATCCTATTGAGTACATAAACATGTGATTTTGCTTTCCAATTATTCTAAAGGATGTATACATAATTATATTATCCAATCAGAGTTAAAACATGTACACAAGGACCTTGGTTTTTGCAACTCAAGACTGTTTGTGTTTCATCAAAGCCCCTTCTTTGTCCATTGTTCATCTTCCCATATCTAAGCTAAAACCATTTGTCCTCTCCTTGTCTGAGAGATGAGCATACTTAATCCAATTTCATGCCATGTTTTATCTCCAGTCTGGCTCTCAAGGCTGTGCAATGTCCATCTGGTTATCCTCAGTTGTTAGTATGTTTAGCATCAATGGCTGCCTGGAGATTTAAGTGTGATCAGCAAATTCTTACTGTGTTTTCGTTTAATGTATTTAATTTCCCCCCTAACAGTCTCCATGATGTGACCCTGATCACAGAGCGCAAGCAAGCTGCCCTCGGCCAAACAGGAGACAGACATTCTCAGAGGTTAGGTGAAGATCTGTGGAGTGTCCTCCCTGCATATCGTCATCATCCTCCTGCAATCAAGCGACTATTAGGGCCTCCACTTCGTCTCCTTGACAGGAGAATTATCATAGAGGGTTTGGCGCTGCCATAAACCAGATTGGAGTCAAATGTTCATAGGTACAATATGAGGATCTATGGTGTCTCCTCACTGCATGTCGTCATCATCCTCCACAAAACCAGCAGCTATGAAAATCTCTAGAGTGCGCCTCCCTCGTCTGGCCAGTGCGAGGGCCTCGACACTGTCATTGTCGCTTTCAAGGACCTCCTCATCCTCATCACTGTCAACATCCCCCTCACCGGAGGAGACCTCCAGCTCCTGCATCTCCTCCTCAGCCAGCTCCTCCCACCATTGCAGCGCCAGATTGTGAAGGGTGCAGCAGGCGACGATGATGTGTGACACTCTCTGTGGACTATATTGCAAGACTCCACCAGACCAGACCAGAGATATCACAAGCCTTCACCCGCAAATGCATCCACGAGTTCACGGATGCCATCTAAACCGGTCCAGGCACCGGAACCTCATTTGCAGCATCCCAAAGGTTTGGCTCCATCAAGTTATGAGTTGCAGCATGAGCCTCATTATATCTTCGCTCTGCTGTAGTCTGAGACCCCCGCACGGGTGTCATCAGCCACATCCTCTGCGGATAGCCCTCGTACCCTAGGAGTGAACCCTGCAGCCTCTGTGGGCCCTGGAAGATGTCAGGGATCTGTGACTGACCGAGAATGTAGGAGTCGTGGACACTCGCTGGAAACTGTGCGCAGACCTGCAGGATGTGTTTATGGTGGTCACACACCAGCTGCACATTCAGTGAATGGAAGCTCTCGCGGTTAACATAACTGCCCCCTTGTTGAGACAGAGATCTGAGCGCCACGTGAGTGCAGTCGATTGCACCCTGCCTGTGGGAAACCCAAGCTCTGGGCAAATCCAATCACTCTTACATCCTGACTCCCTTGGTCCCGGACAAAATGCACAAAGTTGTGTGCCCTCACGACGATGGCATCCGTGACCTCGTGGATGTAGTTGTGGGTGGAGGCTTGTGATATCCCACAGAGGTCACCTGTGGAACCCTGAAAGGAGCAACTGGCGTAAAAATTGAGCAACGCTGTCACTTTCACGGCCACTGGCAGTGAATGCCCTCCATGTCCCCATGGCGCCAAATCCTGCAGCAGGTGGCAGATGTGATCAACCAGTTCCCTAGACATGTGCAGTCTTCAGTGACACTGGTTCTCGGTTATCTGCAGGTATGAAAGGCAGCGTCTATAGACCCTGGGTCCAGCTAGGCACTAACCAGTGACAGCTCGCTGTGGCTCTTCAGCCTCATGTGCAGGAGCCCCAGCCACCCCTTCTTCCTGAGGGTGCTGCTCCTCCCTCTGTGCAGCCAGGCATCCCCATCACTCTCTTTTCCGTCGTCTCCATACGCCATGAGGCAAACAGCTAGTTCACCAGGCTCCATATTCCTGATGTACTCCTCCTGCAGGATGAAACAGAGAGATGTGTGGGTCAGCTTGGGTGGTCTAAGAACCTCCCTTGGGTAAGTCTGAAGACCTCTTAACACATCCCAGAGACTGCTGGCCACCATTTGGATGGCCAGAATTTAGTGCGCTGCATAGCTGCCCGAAACCCCGCCCACCTCCGCTCCATTCCAGCTGACCAATTGACGGTAGCTTCACCCTTTGGACTGCATGCTGTGCTCTCAGCTCAGGAGCAAGCATTCTCCTAATCCACACTGCAAGGCTGCGCTGTTAGCTTGAACCATGGGGGAGGCTGGTCCAAACCAGGATGATGACATTGCAAGGGGCTGTGAGTGCCCCCACCAGTGACTGATCCATGGCCAGCTTTAGCAAGGAGATTGTACAATGTGCCCAATCGTCCAACTGTTCTGCAGTCCACTAAAATGCTCATGAGTTTGCAGTCTGTGCCTGAGGGGTGAAAAACTCTGGAGCACTTGGTGTTACTTGCATGCCTTTGCATTGCTTTAGTGGGCAGATAAGCTAGAGGCCTGATTCCACGCATGTCAATGTGGCTGCGCCTGAACTGTCTCAGCTGCTGAGGAATGGTCACTTTATGGAAGGTTTCCCTACCGTATGGCCGCTTCCCTCCCTCCACTACCTTCAACTGCAGTGCAGCCCTTGCCCCCAACCCCAAGTCATCTCAACCGAAGGACAGCCCTTGCCCCCATCCCCAAGTTGCCTCAACTGCTGGGCAGCCCTTGCCCCATGTCTCCAATGCGCCTCAACCTTGAAGTCCAACTGGCGACTTGGGCGATTGCTGCGCAACATTACTGTGTACTTACCTCCGAGTTCCCCTCAAAGTGCAGCCCGCCAAGTGCAGGCCATATCTATGCTGTTGTGAAACACGTTCAGCATGCAATCACGCTGACGGGGGTGGACGATTCAGCGGGGGCGGGATGATTCCAGTGGGCTGACCTTATAAAGATATGCAGATGTATTATAATGAGGTTCCGATGGCGGGAAATGTGGCCCGCCATCAATGGGCTGAGCGGATGATCACAAACTAGTTTCACGATATCGTGAAACTGATTTTTGGCTTTCTCGCCATATTGTCCTCTCACACTGCCGAGCACGCCAGCTGGCACGGATGATTCTGCTGATTGTTTAAAGTACTTACAATGCTTACCATGAATGCCTATGAGATTAAGGGCAGAATTTTGCCCTTGGTGGGCGGGCGATTCCCACCGGCTCGACGATGGGCGGGCAGCCGACCCCCGCCGCTGGAGTGGGCCCCGCCGCCATTTTAAGTGGGTGGACCAATTAAGGCCCACCCAGCGGGCTGCCCGACGGGAAGCACTATGCACTTCCTGTACGGGGCGGGGGGGGGGAATTCCCCAACTGTCAAAGTGCTCTGTTTCGTGCATGCGCGCGAAAGAGTGCACATCTCCGAGACTAAGTGCTGTCTCAGGGAGATCACTAAACGTTATTTAAACATCAAAAATAGACAAATAAAAAATTTATTAACATGTCCCCCTCATGGGACGATGTCACACGAGATGGAACATGTTAATAAAAAGGACATAAAGTTTATTAAATATTTTTAAAACGGACAGTGGATGAGGTTTCATGTTTTTTCTATTCCCCGCTGGGGCTCTTGGCCTGCCCACCAACTTTAAGGTTGGACGGACAGGGCATTTAATAAACTTAATTATCCTGTCAATGGCCTCAATTGGCCATTGACAGGTTGCCGGGCGGACAGCTGATTTCGCTGTCCGCCCGCCTTCCTCAATATTTAAATGGACCGGGATGACATCGGGGGTACCCCCTGTCATCCCGCGTCACTTTCGCGTTGGCGAGCGGGCCCCGCCCCCAACTCACCGACGGAAAAATTCTGGCCTAAGTACCCATTATACCCCAGCCTAACTAGAAGTGTTCTTTCACAAACATCCTTACAAATATTCTGCACAAAATAATCCTCCCATCTAATGTAACTGACTGTTGCAAATACATGTCATTGCACTCCAATAGGATACATGCTGAAGAGAGGGTATTACTGGTGTAATTTTAATTTCTCTCTTTCAGGTAATTAAGTCTTGGTGCAAGCATTGGAAGGTGTGGCTAACAGAGTGTGGCTTTGGTGGCTCAGTGAAGTAGTCAACTAGCCACATGAGGTAAAAATCCTCATCCTCGTATTCAAATCCCTCCAAGACATAACCCCTCCCCCATTTCTGCAGCCTCCCCAGCACTATAAGACTTCAAGATCTCTGCGCTCCTCAAATTCTGTCATCCTATGCAGCCCCAATTTTAATTGCTTCACTATAGGCAGCTGCCAAAGCCCTCAGCTCTGGAAATCCCCACCCTAAATCTCTCCACCTCTCACTCCTCCTTTAAGATGCTCCCTAAAACCTACTTCTTTGACCATGCTTTTGGCCATCTGTCCTAATACCTTCTTCTGTGGCTGGCAGTCAAAATTGTTTTTAAGGCTGTTTTTGTGTCAACACCATGCTAGATGGCACACTTCACACACGCATGTGTAGGTGGTGTTTTGCAGCGTTATGTCACTGTGAACGACAGACCAGGCAGCAGCCAGTAAAAAAGATGGTGCTGCTCATATCCTCACAGTGCGGAAACAGAAACAGTTCCGAGCCTCAATATCCTGAGAACTTGAGTTTTGTTTTTATTGATAATGCTCTTGTTTAGTACCTTGGGATTTTTTGTCACGTTAAAGGTGCAATATAAGTGCATGTTATTGTTTTTTGTCCAGTATCATGTGGGCCAGTTTTGCAACACCATAGCCCAAGGAGCTTTTGACAACACCAGGAAAATCTGCAGAAACCCCTCCTCCTCTTCTCCTCAACCTGACATGCTAGAAGCCCTAAGGGCAGCTGGCACCTCTCCCATGGATACTCGACTACAGCCACAGAGGTCTGTGGCTGCAGAGTAAGATGGGCTACCTCTTGCAGCTTTGACAAACTTGGGAATTAAATAAAGGCCATCACGTTTATGTATAATATCAATCAAGATCCATCAGGGATAATTCACTAAAAAGACAAAGAAAGAAAGGATAAGGCAGTTTAGAGAGTGTGAGGTTTCAGGGTGTTCATGGACTAGCTGGAGACTAAAAAGTTCTTGGGACACGTGCCAATAAAGTTATATTCTGGAGATCTTTGCATCTGAGTTCATTTGAGAAAATGAATCAGGGATACTGATTGTCCACATGCACGAGGGTTTTTTAAAATGCTAGCACTTTAGAGGCAGCAACATCCACCAGTTCCACAAGAACAATAGTCCATATATCTTTCTGACTTCCTAGAACTCTCTTCTGAAGGGTAGGGAAGCTTTTCTCCTGCTAGTCCAACAATGCCATGCACTGATAGCTCTAGGGCAATGGTTCCAAAAACAATTTTGGCTAAAGAGCCCATTCCAAATGAATTAACAATCATGAATCCCACATTTAAATTATAATATTATATAATACTCATAACCTGGAAGCGCCACAGGTAAAGAGCGTTTTCATAATGCCTTAAGAAAGCAACTATTTATTTGCAGATAACAGTGAAATGGATATGCCTGCTTCTCACAGCAATGTCTGTTGATCCTTGGCAGGAACACCGAAAGGGCAGGAACTTGGAGAAAGAAAGCACTAGGGGAGCAAGGGAGAGCAGGAACAAGGTGGGTACAGAGCTCAGAGTGGGCAGAAGTACCAGAAGAGAGTACTTGGGGAACAGGAGAGCAAGAACACGGGGCTTGGTGTGCAGGAGGTGGTGTGTGGTGGTAGTGGTGGAGGAGAAGAGCATGCTTTCTGACACTGCTCACTTAACCACAGGGCCCTGGGTGGTCGACCATGTCTCCCACCCACAAAACCAGCTCTGTGTTTCAGTCCTTTGGAAAATCATATATCTCCACTTTTTTCAGGCAGTATCCTGTGAGATTAAGCTAATTTTTATTCCTAGTTTATATTTGTAGCTGCAGTGTCGGGGGTACAGTATTGTATTTTTCTCTTAAATCTATTATATAGTTTACCATTACCCTAAGAGAAGCATAACTACCCAGTAGAATGTGATAGACTGCAATTCATTTTTCTCTTGCTCGATGCAGCTACCACAAGCAAACAAAATCTTTATTACTCGTATAAAGATAAGTGATAATTTTAGAATGCAAGACTCTAGATGCTGAGCAAACCCAAATTAGGTTGCAAAGCCATAGCTCACACAACAGATGGTTCACACTGGGAACCTGATTTTGCAAAATTACTCCCAATGACTGTTTCAAAATTGCTGTAGCATTACAAAACATAACAAAACCAACATATTATTGTTCATTTTAAGAACATATGGTGAATTATGATTTAATTATGTGAGTCGCCAATCTTACTCCATAAAATTATCCATTGGAAATTTGAAGTAAATAATTTGAGCAGATATTAGATGAAGGAAAACATGCAGTCTCCGAAAGCAAAGGTTTTCTGGCACTCAAGAGAATGAAGTGTTCCACTGCAGATCATTAATTACATTTAACTTTTCTTACTCTGAAATTGGAGCTCTGGAATCTGACATTACGAAGATAAAAAGCAAGGTTGATTATAGTTTTCTGTGTCCACCTGGTATCTTTCATCATACTGGTGAAGCTAGAAATTATTGATAAAAAAAAATCTTTTGAAAACAATGCCGTTTATCTAAAATAAAAATGGATGGCCCATTTCGGAACAATTCCTAGCTAATTATAGAATTGTGTCTCCTATTCCTTTAGTGGCTTTAGTGCCTTGAGCAATGATCATTATCCTTTGTGTTATGTCATATGCAATCCTATGAAAGGAAAATATGGCTGCTATGCATTCTGTTATGATGTGAGCCAAAAAAAACAGTTGGAGCACTTAGAGCCTTCAACTTTATTTAAATAAGAGAAAAATTACATGGAACACCTGGAGTACCTAAACATTGGTCCAGCTCTTTTGTTCCCAGGAATGGGTTTGGTGGGGGGGAGTGGGTAGTACCCCAGAAAATGGGCTGGGGAATCCCCCGGAAGTTCCCACACAAAGACTGCAGGGGAATTGCTTGGGAACTTCAAATTTCCAATGGGCAATTACTCTGCACCTGGAACCATCTAATACTCCAATTTAAATCAGAGGCTTCAGATAGTTCCAGCTCTCTTAGCAGAATAATTGAACAGTTACCCAGGCAAAGTTAGAAGGTTTAAAACCATTTCTAACTCCTGCATTTTAAAAATTGCCCTTGAGAAGGTAGTGGTGAGCTGCCTTCTTGAACCGCTGCAGTCCATGTGGTGCAGATACACCCACAGTGCTGTTAGGGAGGGAGTTCAAGGATTTTGACCCAGCAACAGTGAAGGTACAGAGATACATTTCCAATTCAAGATGGTGAGTGTCTTGGAGGGGAACTTCCAGGTGGTGGTGTTCCCGTGTACCTGCTGCTCTTTTCCTCCTAGTGGTAGTGGTCGTGGGTTTGGAGGGTGATGTCTAAGGAGGCTTGCTGAATTAATGCAGTGCATCTTGTAGGTGGTATACACTGCTGCTACCATGAGTTGGTTGTGGAGGGAGTGAATGTTTGTGGATGGGGTGCCAATTATTTTTTTAATCAATTTTTTAAATCAATAATTTGTAGTTTCACCAGTATGATGAAAGAGGCCAAATGGACATAGAAAACTATAATCAATCTTGCTTTTCCATCTTCATAATTTACTATACTAGTGACCTCCTTGACCCCCATTGACCCTCCGACTACACACCCCCACTCCCAGACTCCCCTCCTGCCACCCTGACTAAACCCCATCTCCCAGGTTACCCTTCCCTCCCCTCTGACTACTCCCCATCCCCTATCCTCACCCCCGACTACCTACCCATACCCCGACTAACACCCCACACCTGACTACCCCCCCACGTCTGACTACGCCCCCACACCTGACTACGCCCCCACACCTGACTACCCCCGACTATCGAACAACGACTACTCCCCCAACCCCACCCCAACTACCCTCCCGACATCCTGACAAACACCCCAACCCCCCGACTACATTCCATCCACCCGAATGCCACACTCTGACTACCCCACTATCCTCCCCGACTAACCCCTCACCCCCGACAACCATCCTAACACCCCCGACTGCTCTCCCCACCCCCGACTACCCACCCCAGCTCATGACTACTCCCCCAGCCCCGGTGAGTACCCCCTAACTACCACCCGACCCTCTGACTAACCCCCCTGAACCCTAATAGACTCTCTGAAGACACCCTACCACAGGAGCCCCGACTACCTCCCACCCCCACCGACTACCCTCCCGACCCCCGACTACCCTCCCGAACCCCTAGCTACCCTCCCGACCACTCCCCAAACCCTCGGCTACCACCCCAAACTGCCGACTACCCACTCCAGACCTGACTAATCCCCCACCCCCTGACTGCCCTCCTGACCCCCTCTGACTGCCCACTAATCACCCAGACTCTCCAACTACACACCCACCCACCAAAGGACCCCCCCAAATGGACTCCCCAACTACCTCCCACTCCTTGACTACCTCCCATCCCCAACTACCCTCCTGACCCCCCTGACTACCTACCTCAACCCCCAACTACTCCCGCTCCCCCACAACTACCCTCTCAACACCCCGAATTACCAGCCCCACCACCGATTATCCCTGACTACCACTCCATCCCCGACTACCCTCCCCACCACCAGACTACCTCTGACTACCCTCCCCAACCCCCAACTACACACCCCAAACCCACTGACTACCTCCCCCAACCCCCTTCTGCCCCCCATCCATCCTAACCCCAAACCATCCAAAGCTCCCCCGACCTATCCAATGCACCCACCCCCCACACGAGCACTCTAACACCTCACCCACTTACCTTATACATTTACTTTCTCCCGGCTTCTTAAAGTGGCTGGGATCTTTAAATTTATCTGCTTTATGGCAGCTAGTGCCATAAAAAGGGGGCCTGGCTTCACTTCACTCTATGCTGCTGTCCTGCACTGAAGAGCCCCAGGAGCCGGTACGCTGCACATTTCTCACCAGGCCCGAGTCAGAAGGTCGGGTGGGAAATATGCAGCTCGCAACTAAGCTAAATAAAAAGGAGCGAGTGGCATTCTGACTGTGATTGCCATTCCTCGGAAGTTCCAGCCCATTGCTTTGGATGTTCAATACTCATTTAAAAAGGGCACTGCAAGGGAAGTCCTTTGGGACAGAACTTTTGAGGATTGGCATCCATAGTTGGATTGCCACTCCACTCCTTTTTCCTACCTTGGTTGGGAGCTATACATTTCTTACCCGACTTTCAATCCTGGTCCTGGTGAGAAATATGCAGTGTACCTGGTTCCCAAGGCCTTCCAGTGGAGGGCAGCAATGTCAGGGGAAAGGAGGCACTAGCTGCCATAAGCCAGGTAAGTTTAAAGATCCGTTTTTTATATGTCACTTTGAGAAGCCAGGGAGAAGGTAAGTTTATAAGGTAAGTGAAGTGGTTAGGATGTGTGAGGGGTGGCGAGGAGTGGGTACGATCGGCTGGGGGGGGTGAGTGAGGGGGTAGATGGGGGGGGGGGGGGGGGTTGGGGGTGCAGTCGGGGTGGAGGAGCAGTCGGGGGGGCAGTCAGATGGTGGGAAGATAGTCGGGGGTGGGGGTTATTTGGTAGGTGGGCGGGGATAGTTGGGGCTAGTCAGGGGGTGGTAGAGGGTAGTCGGGGTTGGGAGGGTAGTCAACAGGTTGGGAGGGTAGTCAGGTGTTTAGGGGGTGTAGTATAAGGATCTGGCACTTGTAGGGTTAACGTGGGACTGAGTATAGTATTGTTCACACAGTGATGTAACAGAGCACATGATATGCACCTAGGGGTCAGTGTAATGTTGGACAGAGCTGTGTGCACAAGCAAGCATGGAGACAGCTCCTAGCTTGAACCTTTTACTGTATATATGTATACAGTTTTGTAGTTAATAAATACATACAGTTAACCTACTTAAGACTATGAAGGCTTCATTAAGACCTACCAAACAGGATCCAACACCCTACAACATGGTGGCAGCAAATGGAAAAAACCCAAAACTTCACAAAAAATGCAGAGAAAAACTAAAATCTTACAAGATTAAAGAAAAATTCGAAGAAGTATTCTGACCTGAAGAAAAGCTTGAAAAGCAGATGCGCAGAGGAAAATCACCAGTGGAAAGCTGCAAAGAAAGGCTTGGAAGCTGAAGGCAGGAATTTAACATTCCTCACTGCAGCAGAAGATCCCAGGGGATCTTTTGGAAATCTAGCTTCAATTCCCAGAGTGCAGAGTCAGCAGACCTAGCAGGGGTGAGTTAAAGCTTTTAAATTCCAGGATAAAGCAAGTCCTGAGAAACTTTTAAATAGTTCGGTGGCCAGAAATTTACATTTAAAAACTCATTTGAAAAAACCAGATTTCTGAGTTGGCACCTGAACACGTGGCACCGAGCTTGGTTTGAGAAACGAAAAATAATTCATTAATTTGGAAGTATCGCGACTTTTGAATCAGCTTTAAAGACCAGCAAAGGCCAGGATTCAATACTTTCACGACCCTAAAGCATAGCGCTGAAACAGAGAAATCTGCAGCTAGTCAGTCCAAGCAGCCATTGTTTAAAATTTTTCCAAGGAAGAGCTTGAGCTCCATTGCAGCAGCAAACCCTTTATCTTCAAACAAACGGCGGTGCATCTTGAATTTCAGCAATTTCTCAAAGCTAAACCTACACTTTAAAAATTTTTAACCGTGAGTCCGAAATCCATTCTTCCAGATCAATTTGGACTTATCCAAGGCCCAGATCAATCACATAATTGGGCACTTTGGGGAAAAAGATTCCTTAGATATCGATTGCTTCAGGATAAAAATACAGAAGCTCAACAAGTTAACACACTGCTTTATTCACTAGGCTCGATAGTGGATGACATTATTGCTACATAAGGAATCAACAAATCATCTGCTAAATGTGATGAAGTACTAAAATCATTTGGTGTTTATTTTAACCTAAGAAGCAACAAAATCCTCGAAAGGGTTAAAGTTAATAAGCATGTCCAGCAGCCAGGAGGAACTGTTGACTCATTCATTAATGAGTGTACAGGATGACTGAAGACTGCAAATATGGAGACCTAAAATCTGAACTTATCAGGGACAGAATAGTTGTAGGAGTAGTGGAAGATGCACTCTCAGACATGCTGCAAGTGAAGGAAGATCTAATCTTTGAGAAAGCTATCCAAATTGTTAAGCAGCTTGAATTCTGCATGTAGCACTGGTCCATTTTAGGAAGGGAAGGCAAACCGTGGTACAAAGGAGACCCTGCAGTCCAGTTAGTTAAACAGCACAGAAACAAGGACACTCCAGGCCAAGGGAAGCAATACCCTAACCGACCAGCAGAGCAACCATGCCAGCACTGTGGAGCAAAGTGCCCCCATAGGCAAGATCAATGTCATGCAATTTCAGCCCAATGCTTTCAATGTCATAGAATTGGACACTTTGGCAAACAGTTCAAGGCCAAAACATCTAAACGCACAGAAGACCCATAGATGATTCATGAGGTTGAATCTGCACACCAAGAGGATGCACAGTCATGTCTCTTGGGTGAAATCAAAGATCCTGGATTTTAATATTGGGACGTGAACATTTTGGTTAACAGCCATCTCACAAACTTTAAATCTGACTTCCAGTCATAGGCACAATTCTGGAACCACTAATGTATGGTGGCAAACAAATCTTCGAGCTAACGTATGTCATCCATAGCTAGTCTTTCTCTCTCTTGGGCAGAGATGCCTATGTAGCCCTGAATCTCCTCAAAATCGCAGATGTCAAGACAACTTCTGTCGTAAATTATACACAACTGTAAGTTCCTGAGGGCTCAAACAGGAAAGAGTATCCTGACTGGGACTACAGCTCCGAATTGTCTTCTCTCTTTGCAGAGCAGGTTTGTTCAGTTTCATTACAGGTGCTGTAAAGCCCTCATTAGTCACACCAGCCAACCACTCAGACGGGTACCTCGACACCTCCAGCGGAGGATAGACAAGGGAGCAACCAACAATCCTTCGCCTCTGGTACCAACGATTGTTGCTAAGGTCAACATTGCAACCACAGAGCAAACGCTGCAACTTCTGGCCAGCATGACAGTGCCACAGACGGTTGCTGACACCACATCACACAGTCAAACGCAAAGTTGAGCTTACTGAAAAAAACACATCCTCATAACAGGAAAGGCCATCTTCTGTCGCAGGACATGACGATGACCCACACGACAAATGAAGAGGAAATAAATGACATGGAGATGAGCCCAACAGTCATTCAACCTGTAAGAAACAGGATGGAACAACAACCACCTATCTCCACAACTGTTGAATCAACCAAGAGCAGTTCGATACCAAGGAATGGAAAAAGAGGATAAAAAGATATCCGGATGCCAGAACAATTTCCAAATCAACACAGCCTACCACTCCTCCAACAGTAGTGCGAACGAGATATGGAAGGGTATAAAGCCTCCAGACTGCCCAAACCTACAAACTCTGAAATTTGAAGCAGGGGGGAGATAGGGTAGTAATAACAATATAAATACAAGGGGTAAACTAGAAGAACTTGAAATACATTGGATAAAGACTTGGGGGAAGATGTAGAATAAGGGACTGGGACATGTAGGGTTAAACTGTGGATGCTGGAAATCTAAAACAAAAACAGAATTACCTGGAAAAACTCAGCAGGTCTGGCAGCATCGGCGGAGAAGAGTTGACATTTCGAGTCCTCGTGACCCTTCAACAGAACTAAGTAAAAATAGGAGAGGGGTGAAATATAAGCTGGTTTAAGGTGGGGAGGGCGGGGGGGGAGAGAAGTTGGGGGTGGGGGTGATTGTAGGGACAAGCAAGCAGTGATAGGAGCAGATAATCAAAAGATGTCACAGATAAAGGAATAAAGAGGTGTTGAAGGTGGTGATATTATCTAAGAGAATGTGCTAATTAAGAATGGATGGCAGGACACTCAAGGTACAGCTCTAGTGGGGGTAGGGTGGAATGGAAAGACTGACAGGGCATTACAGGTATAGATTTAAAAATAATGGAAATATGTGGGAAAAGAAAAATCTATATAAATTATTGGAAAAAACAAAAGGGAGGGGGAAGAAACGGAAAGGGGGTGGGGATGGACGAGGGAGTTCAAGATCTAAAGTTGTTGAATTCAATATTCAGTCCGGAAGGCTGTAAAGTGCCTAGTCGGAAGATGAGGTGCTGTTCCTCCAGTTTGCGTTGGGTTTCACTGGAACAATGCAGCAAGCTAAGGACAGACATGTGGGCAAGAGAGCAGGGTGGAGTGTTAAAATGGCAAGCGGCAGGGAGGTTTGGGTCTTTCTTGCAGACAGACCGCAGGTGTTCTGCAAAGCGGTCGCCCAGTTTACGTTTGGTCTCTCCAATGTAGAGTTAACGTGGGACTCATTACAGTACTGTCCACACAGTGATATAAGAGAACACATGACCTGCACCTAGGGTATATTTCTTGTGTTTTTTTTAATTCTTTCATGGGATGTGGCATCACTGGCTGAGCCTGCATTTATTGCCCATCCTTAATTGCCCTGGCTTGCTAGGCCATTTTGGAGGGTCAACCACATTGCTGAGGGTTCTGGAGTCACTTATAGGCCAGACCAGGTAAGCACAGCAGATTTCCTTCCCTAAAGGACATTAGTGAACCAGATGAGTTTTTATGGCAATTAACAGTGGTTTCATCGTCATCATTAGACTTTTAATTCCAGATTTTCCTTTTTAAATTGAATTCAAATTCACCATTTGCCGTGGTAGGATTTGAACCCAGGACCCCTGAGCATTACCTTGGGTATCTGGAGTAATAGTCTGGTGACAATATCACTACACAACTGCCTGCCCTATTAACTACAAGTGCCTTGTAGTTAATGAATACATACAGTTAACCTACTTAACCCTACCAAGACTTAATTAAGACCTACCAAATAGTATCAAACACCCTAAAATAGGGAGTAGTATGGGGAGGTGCTAGGGTAGTTGGGGTGATAGCCATGGTGGGATGGGGTGTGGGGGTTGCCGGGGGGTCCAATGGGGGTGGGGGGAGTTCGGTAGTTGATTCGTACTATGGTTACCTAGGAGTTATAATGGTACTATAGTTACCCAGGAGTTAGAAGAAGTTTTAATCATTTTAATTTTCTTGGGTAACTATTGTTTGAAACCATCTGAAGTCTCTGATTTAAATCGGAGTATCAGATGGTTCCCAGTGCAAGGTAATTGCCCATCAGGAGTTTAAACTTCCCAGGCAAATCCCATGCAGTCCTTACTTAATGATTTCCGGGAGTCCCCTAGTGCATCCTCTGGGGTACCTGTGGGGTACAACCCCGAGAGATTGGAAATAAATGGCCTTTAGGGTTCTTAAAGTAGGCTCTTTAAGAAAATATTGCCAGTACCTGTTCATTATATAATAATGATGCTATGGTGCCGATATAGTTGATCTATGTCTGCTTTGACATTTAAGTACAAAGGCACTTCAAGTCTGTACAATCAGCTTCTTAAAGCTGTGCTTCAACTTAGCTAGCTCAACTTATGTGCATCAGGGTTATTGTATACTGTGCTGCTTATAAAAGTATTTCTTTAGGCAGCTTTCTTCTTTCAAGTTTTAAAAGAGATCACCAGACGATGGATGCCAAGCAAACATGTTGGCACCTTTCTTAGGATATGTCATTCACCTGTCTGTACATGCAGGTAGACACCATCATAAGAAAACTACAATTCCATAAGAAAGTTGTCATGCAAGTGCACATATTACTGCAGTAAAAGTTAAAAACCAATTAAACAGAGATGTCAGTGCTGATCAAAGTACCTGCTGCCTTGAACTTTGAATTGAGTAACTGAAGCCTGTTCCAGCCTGTAGTGCACTGCATATGCCACAGATGCTTGTTTGCAAGGGCTGCTCAATTCATTTATTCCTTCCTAGAAAACATGCAGCAACACAACTTAAACCTACAAGGGGCCTTGCCATAGAGGAAGCAGAAGATGAGAAGCAGTAACTGGTGGTAAAAGATGACCCTGACAAGTATTTTCATAAAAACTCATTACTCAACAAGGTTCTAAAGGCAGGCTATAATTAATGATGCAGCGGTTCAAGAAGGCGATTCACCATCACTTTTTCAAGGGCAATTAGAGATGGACAATAAATGCTGGCCTAGCCAGTGGCACCCACATCCCATGTATGGATATAAAACAAAATTAAATGCCTGAAACATCTAATGCACAAGTCATTTAAAATTAGCTTACACCTTGGCCTAAGAAACTAAATCATTGTAGCCAACATCCACAGTCCAACATCAGAACCCACCAATATAACAGCATTTCTTCTCAAATATCTCATGCTGTCTTAGTTGGAATAAAAGGCAGTCTTTGGAGGGGAGTGCACAGGCTGCAAAACCCAGAGGATGTCGACCAAGAACATCTCAGTAGTTAGAGCAGGGATCTGAAGAGCTTGCCCCTGCCTCTGTTGAAGCCAAAGGGGTTGCATCATGTAAAAGTGCTAGGAGAAAGAAGATTAAATATTTGTTGTTGCACAAAGGTATGCACATAGTTTTGTTAGACAATGTTAGAATGTAAGTTTCAGTTTAATTTTTGAGCCAACTAAGTAATATGTTTCCACCAATTTCCCATGTTGCCATATGTAGTTGTTGCCTGGCAAGTGGTCTTTTCACTTCTGATGAATGGTAAGACAAGTATTGGTGCCACAAGATTCCATGGTTTAAAACAGAAGAATTTAGAAGAGCATTATGGCACAGCTGATGGTAAATGCTAAGTTGTTCAAATCCTCAAGGGAAACAACTGCCACAACTTGTTTTGAAGTTTGAATAAATTTCGGGATGTGTGCCTTGAATTCATATCGTGCCACGATATTCATAGCAAAGCTTGCAGATTCACTGTAGGAGACAGTTTTTGTGCGTAGTTTTGGAAGTGGACCTTGTTGGGTTCCTGGTATAATTGTCTCAGAAACTTGTCCCTTGTCCTTACAGGTGGAAGTGGAAGGCCGAATTGTTTGTAAACACGTGAACCATCTTCGGATTGGGGAGACATTCCAACAACCAACTATTCTGCCTGTGATTAACGTCGAGCCATCAATCCCTGAGGTGACAGATCGACCTAGAATAAACATGCCCGATGTCTCTGTAGAGTTGCCTAACTCTGAACTACCACTTTCTAACGATGTATCTGGTGCTGCAGATTCTGATCATGTCGATCCTGTGGAAGAACCCAAAATGGTAGAGCTACGCCACTCTAATTGAATAAGGAAAACATCTCAGAGGATTAGGGTGGAAATTTCCATGCCCGTCAGAGATTCTTGATCAGTGGCGTGAGTGGGCAGTATGGTGCGATCGGTTTTCCAACAGCAGGAAACCAGTTCATGATCGTGTGCTCAGCCCACTGGCAGCGAGCCACATTTCCCCCCATTGGATGTATAGAACCCCATTTAGTACATCAGCATATCATGATCAGGTCAGCCCACCGGAATCGCTCCCCCCCCGCTGATCATCCATCCACGTCGGCAGGAAAGCACGCCGACATATTTCACAACAGCACATAAAAGGTGTGCACTTGGTGGCCTGCACTTTGAGGAGAACTCAGAGGTGAGTACACAGTAACGTTGTGCAGTGCTCGCCAGGGTCGCCTGTGGGATTCAAGCTTCAGGGGCGTTGGGGGTCAGGGTTAAGGGCAGCCCTGCCATTGAGGCAGCTCGTGGCAGGGGTTAAGGGCAGCCCTGCCATTGAATATAGCGCACAGGCATTTTGGGGTGGAGGGTAGGGTGGGCGAGGGAAGTGGCCATGCATTAGGGAAACCTGTATAATGTGACCATTTCTGGTTCCCGATTATTATTTCCCCAGCCTTATTCTCTAAGGGGCTTATGTTCACTTTGGCCTCTCTGTTCCTTTTTATATATTTAAAGAAGCTCTTACTGTCTGTTTTTATATTACTTGCTAATTTCCCAAAGTTTATTTTCTCCCTGTTTGTTATTTTTCTGGTCATCTTTTGTTGATTTTTAGAACTTTCCCAATCCTCTAGTTTACCACTAATCTTTGCCACATTGTATGTTTTTTCTTTCAATTTTATACTATCCTTAACTTCCTTGGTTAACCATGATTGGTTTATCCCCTTCCTAGAGTCCTTCTTCCTTACTGGGTATATCTTTGTTGCGAGTCATGAACTATTTTCTTAAATGTCTGCCATTGTTCTTCAACTGTCTTTTCTGCTAAAATCCTTTTCCAGTCCACTCCAGCCAACTCTACCCTCATTCCTTAGTAATTACCCTTATTTAAGTTTAGCACTGTTGTTTCTGACCCAAGTTTCTCACTCTCAAGCTGAATGCTAAATTCTACCATGTTATGGTCACTGTTTCCTAAAGGATCTTTTATTCTGAGATCATTTATTAAACCTGCCTCATTACACATTATCAGATCCAAAATAGCCTTATCCCCGGTTGGATCCACAACATATTGTTCTAGGAAACTGTCCTGAATACACTCAATGAATTCTTGCTTGTGGCTACCTCTGCCAATTTGATTTTCCCAATCTACATGAAGATTAAAGCCACCCATGATTAATACACTGCCTTTTTTACATGCCCTCATTATCTCCTGATTTATTCTCTGTCCTACAGTATAGCTACTGTTGGGGGCCTTTAGACTGCTCCCATCAGTGTCTTCTTCCTCTTATTATTTCTTACCTCCACCCATATGGATTCTACATCTTCCAGTCCAAGATCATTTCTTGCTATCATACTCATTCCATCTCATACTAATAAAGCTACCCCACAACCCTTTCCTTCCTGCCTGTCCTTTCGAAAAGTCGCAAATCCCTGAATATTTAGTTCCCAGCTTTGATCTCCTTATAATCATGTCTCCGTAATGGCTATACGATCATACCCATTAACCTCTATTTGTGCTGTTAATTCATTTATTTTGTCCCGAATACTACATGCATTTAAGTAAAGAGCCATTAATTTTGCCTTTTTGCCATTTTTTTGCCCCTTTGACCGTATTTGCTGCTTTTTAAAAATGTTTGTACATTCTGTTCCTTCCTGTCACACTCTGGGTATCATTACCTAAATAGATGCCCTGCAATGCTGCCATATCCTTTTGCTTTATAAGCCTACGTATCCCCTTTCCAGAACCCTCCCCCCTCTATTTAGTTTAAAGCCCTCTCTACAGCCCTAGTTATTCGATTTACCAGGACACTGGTCCCAGCACGGTTCAAGTGAAGCCCATCCCACTGGAACAGCTCACTTCCACCCCAGTTATGGTGCCAGTGCCCCATGAACTGAAACCCTTTCCTCCCACACCAATCTTTGAGCCACGCATTTAACTCTTTGATTTTATTTACCCTATGCCAGTTTGCCCATCACTACCCTCAGGTAGTGATCCCGAGATTATTATCTTAGGGGTTCTGCTTTTTAATTTAGCTCCTGACTGTTCAAATTCTTTCAGCAGAACCTCCTTTTCAGTCCTATTAATGTCGTTGGTACCAACATGGACGAGGACAACTCGTCCCTCCACTCCCACTCCAAATTCCTCTCCAGCCTGAGAGAATGAGAGAGCTCTGTGGTGCCTGCCCACTACATTTTGGCAGCAATGACAAGCACCGCCGAGGTGCAGGCATCAGTAATGTTTCCAAGGAGTGTGAGTCCAGACCGTCACTTTGGTCTAAAGGCTGAACAGAGCACAAGGAAGAGGCCCTGGACTGAGACACCTACTTTTATCTTGTGCAGAAAGGTTTCACATGTGAGTGACAAGAACACTGCTCACCAGAACAAGGAGCCATAGGCAGGGAGACATTCTTGGGAGTTTATTGACAATAGTGAACAGTATGTACAAGTGATTAACACCCGTGCCCAGGCTGCGCAACTAATTATCCTCAACTTTCCTAATCCTGCCGCTACATCTTGGTGCTCCCCGGACATCCACAGTGGAGGTGGAGGCAGCCTGCTGACTGCGATGCCCTGTCTGTGATGAATTTGGTGGTGTCCTCTGGAGGGCCAAGACTTGGAGGGCCCCGGCCTGCTTTTGGGATCCTGCTGTGTGGCAGTGGCATCCTCCTCGGCCTGTGGAGCTGGAGCTGCTGAGGCTACAGGAAGAGGGAAGTTGGATGGGCTGGACACTCTTGGAGTCACCGGGATGGATGGGTCCGGAGTGTGCACCTGCTGATCCTTCTCCCCACGGATGTCTTGGGCCTTGAGGAGCAGGGGTAGCTGGAGTGAGATTGAGCTGCCTGGCACCCCTCTCGCATACACACTGTTGGAGTCCAAATATGGCATCAGCGATGGAGTTGAGCCTGCGCAGCAGTGCAGGAGTGAAGTTCTGGACCAAGGTCTCCATTGCGCTGCAACACCCAACCGGTCTTGACCTCGGTGTGTTGGCATTCCGGCACTATCACCTCAGGCTGAATGCGGACAGACTCCTCCATCATGCCTTGCAATCTGAGGAGTGCAGAGGACATCCCTCCCTGACGTTCCTGAGCTTGCCGTTGCAACTCCAGCAACTGTGACATGATCGAGTCCAGGGGCTTGTCATCTGACTCCAGTCTCCAGCAGTTCTCCAAGTGCCAGAAACCTGGGAAGTCCCTGCCTCCACCTGCTGGGGCTCGGACAGTGCAATGCGCTCACCAAATTGTGATCCCGGGGCTGTTCTAAAGCTAGATCCCACTGAGGTGTGTGTCTCTGCGCTGGTGGAGGATGTGGGTGAGCGCTGTGACGGGACTTCAGGGAGGGTGCCTCCATATTCCTCTTCAGAGGTTTCTTCGGGGCTTGATTGGAGGCCCTGGGTCATGGACTCTGTCGGCTGTTTGGCAGATGTGCCTGTGGAAGCAAGGGGAGATAATTAGTGCACGGCAGTGGCCTGTGAAAGAGGACACATCACTCAAGGCATGGTTGTCTGATGGATGTTGCATCGCTGGATCCTCACTTGTTAGAACACACCAACCTCACTGTCAGCACAGGAACAGTCCAGGTCCTCGCTGGCCAGCTGGATGGCTCTGTTTTCAAAGTCCGTGAGGACCTTGATTTCAGGCATTCTGCCACCGGTCTGCATCCACTCCCTCTTGTGTGCCAGCTTGTCTTGCATGAATAGAGATGGAGAAAGTGTAAGCAGGACGCCTGCCAGGCCAGATGATAAGTATGCCTGGCCTGTGTGGATGGTGAGCGGTCCCAAGGATGGGATGAGGGCAATGAAGCTGAGTGTGAGAGAGTGAATGATAGTGTCCCTTGAACCAGCGGTGAGTTATTTTTATTCATTCATGGATGTGGGCTTCGCTGGCTGGGCCAGCATTTATTGCCCATCCCTTGTTGCCCTTGAGAAGGTGGTGGTGAGCTGCGTTCTTGAACTGCTGCAGTCCATGTGGTGTGAGTACACCCACAGTGCTGTTAGGAAGGAAGTTCCAGGATTTTGACCCAGCGACAGTGAAGGAACGGCGATATATTTCCAAGTTAGGATGGTGAGTGACTTGGAGGGGAACTTCTAGGTGGTGGTGTTCCCATCTATCTGCTGCCCTTGTCCTCTAGATGGTAGTGGTCGTGGGTTTGGAAGGTGCTGTCAAAGGAGTCTTGGTGAATTCCTAAAGTGCATCCTTTGCATTCCTGAGTGAGATCACTGTGGATGTGTGATGAGTTTGTGAGTGTGTGAGTTGAGAGTGATGAGAAGAGTGACCTACCCTTGCGGAATGGAGGAGATCATCCATCCTCTTACGGCACTGGGTGGCTGTCCTCTGTTGAAGGGTGTTGGCACTGACTACCGTTACCACTGCCCCCCAAGCCGGGTTAGTGCTGTTGCTGCCCATCCTGCGGCCAGAGCGAGTGTAGAGGACATCCCAGCTGGCCTCCACGGCATTCAAAAGACGTTCGAGGGACGTGTCGCTGAACCTGGGGGCTTCAGCCTTCTTTGGTTTCAGGACCATGTCTTCCGTGCAGCAGTGGTGGTCTGGAAGCACTGAGATGTGTGCTTGCGGCTGGACTTTAAATATGGGACCCGGCGTGTTGAAGCGGTGAAGTGATGGTGGGCAGGTGAATGAGAGCCCACCTGCTATAGAATCAGCGCGTTTCCCGGGAGTCCATAAATAATGTGGCAGGTTTGGAATGGTACGGCGTAAAAACCCGCCAGCCGTTTCACCCGCCCACTACCGCACTTAGTGCAAATCTGGGATGATTCTGCGCTCAATCTTTAATCACCTGAGTTGTATATATGTATATGTTGTTGGATATTCACATGGTCTCTGTAAATAGAAACTGTAAAAAAAAACTGAAGGGGGAGGAAATGTAGTAACTGAAGGTATAGGCTTTTCTAATGTCTATCAGGGGTCACATGATTGTTCTTGGAGGCTCCGACCAATGAGCCCTAAGCGTGGGTAATCCTGGGGGGGGTGCTTCCAGTCGAGCATGTGGCATCTGAAAAGCTCTCTGTAATAAAGTTCATCTGTTTCTTGTTGAAACCTGTCCGGTACATCAAGGTATTACAGTTCTTTTCCCAATTTCCTTTTTCAATTAGGGTATCTCAAAAAATACAAGGTTTCATCACAAATTCCATCACAGTACCTTTTCTTGTCGTGTCTTCAGCCCCTTCAATTGCCACTATAAGACCATAAGACAGAAGCAGAAATTAGGTCATTCGGCCCATCGAGTCTGCTGTGCCATTCAATCATGGCTGATAAGTTTCTCAACTCCATTCTCCCGCCTTCTCCCCGTAACCTTTGATCCCCTTACCAATCAAGAACCTATCTATCTCCGTCTTAAATACACTCAATGACCTGGCCTCCACAGCCTTCTGTGGCAATGAATTCCATAGATTCACCACTCTCTGGCTAAAGAAATTTCTCCTCATCTCTGTTCTAAAAGGTCTTCCCTTTATTCTGAGGCTGTGCCCTCGGGTGCTAGTCTATCCTACTAATGGAAACGTCTTCCCCACGTCCACTCTATCCAGGCCTTTCAGTATTCTGTAAGTTTCAATCAGATCACCTCATATTCTTCTAAACTCTATCGAGTATAGACCCAGAGTCCTCAAACGTTCCTCATATGTTAAGCCTTTCATTCCTGGGATCGTTCTCGTGAACGTCCTCTGGATGCTCTCCAGGGCCAGAACATCCTCCCTGAGATATGGGGCCCAAAATTGCTCACAATATTCTAAATGTGGTCTGACCAGAGCCTTATAAAGCCTCAGCAGCACATCCCTACTTTTATATTCTAGTCCTCTCGAAATAAATGCCAACATTGCATTTGCCTTCCTAACTAACGACTCAACCTGCAAGTTAACTTTAAGAGAATCCTGGATTAGGACTCCCAAGTCCCTTTGCACTCCAGATTTCTGAATTCTCTCCCCATTTAGAAAATAGTCTATGCCTCTATTCTTCCTACCAAAGTGCATGACCTCACACTTCCCCACATTGTATTCCATCTGCCACTTCTTTGCCCATTCTCCTAATCTGTCCAAATCCTTCTGCAGCCTCCCTGCCTCCTCAATACTACCTGTCCCTCCACCTATCTTTGTATCATCTGCAAACTTAGCCAGGATGCCCTCAGTTCCTTCATCTAGATCATTAATGTATAAAGTAAAAAGTTGTGGTCCCAACACTGACCCCGTGGAACTCCACTAGTCACCGGCTGCCATCCTGAGAAGGACCCCCTTATCCCCACTCTCTACCTCCTGCCAGACAGCCAATCTTCTATCGATGCTAGTACCTTGCCTCTCACACCATGGGCTCTGATCTTACTGAGCAGCCTCCTGTGCGACACCTTGTCAAAGGCCTTCTCGAGGTCCAAGCAGATAACACCCATTGGCTCTCCTTTGTCTAACTTACTCGTTACCTCCTCAAAGAATTCTAACAGATTTGTCAGGCATGACCTCCCCATGATGAAACCATGCTGACTTTGCCCTATTACCATGCACTTCCAAGTATTCTGAAATCTCATCCTTAATAATGGACTCTAAAATATTACCAAAGACCGAGGTCAGGCTAATTGGCCTGTAATTTCCCATCTTTTGCCTCACTCCCTTTTTAAACAGGGGGGGTTACATTAGCGATTTTCCAGTCCTCTGGGACCCTCCCTGACTCCAGTGATTCCTGAAAGATCACCACTAACGCCTCCACTATCTCTTCAGCTATCTCCTTCAGAACTCTGGGGTATAATCCATCTGGTCCAGGTGATTTATCCACCTTCAGACCTTTCAGTTTTCCTTGCACCTTCTCCTTGATAATGGCCACCATACTCACCTCTGCCCCCCCACTCTCTTGAACTTTGGGGATGTTACTCGTGTCTTCCACCATGAAGACTGACGCAAAGTACCTATTCAGTTCCTCCGCCATTTCTTTGTTCCCCACTACTACTTCTCCAGCGTCATTTTCCAGCGGCCCAATGTCCACTTTTGCCTCTCTCTTACCCTTTATATATCTAAAAAAACTCTTGCAATCTTCTTTTATGTTACTGGCTAGTTCACCCTCATATTTAATCTTCTCCCTCCTTATTTCTTTTTTAGTTGTCCTCTGTTGGTCTTAGTAGGCTTCCCAATCCCCTGGTTTCCCGCTGCTCTTCGCCGCATTGAATGCTTTCTCTTTAGCTTTTATGCTGTCCCTGACTTCCCTTGTCAGCCACGGTTTCCTCGTCCTCCCTTTAGTATGCTTCTTCTTCCTAGGGATGAATTTTTGCTGTGTCTCCCAAATTACTCCCAGAAACTCCTGCCATTGCTGTTCCACTGTCTTTCCTGCTAGGCTCATCTCCCAGTCAATTCTGGCCAGCTCCTCCCTCATGCCTCTGTAGTTGCCTTTATTCAACTGTAATACTGTTACATCTGATTCCAGCTTTTTCCTCTCAAATTGCTGGGTAAATTCTATCATATTATGGTCACTTCCTCCTAAGGGTTCCTTCACCTTAAGCTCCCTTATCAAATCTGCCTCATTAAACATCACTAAATCTAGAATTGCCTGTTCCCTAGTGGGCTCCACCACAAGCTGCTCCAAAAAGCCATCTCGTAGACATTCCACAAATTCCTTTTCTTGGGATCCACTACCAACCTGATTTTCCCAGTCTACCTGCATATTGAAATCCCCAATGATCACTGTAACCATTGCCTTTCTTACACGCCTTTTCTATCTCCTGGTGTATCTTGTGCCCCACATCCTGACTACTGTTCGGAGGCCTGTACATAACTCCCATTATGGTTTTTTACCTTTGCGGTTCCTCAACTCTACCCACACAGATTCTACATCATCTGACCCTACGTCATTTCTTGCTATCGATTTAATTTAATTTCTTACTAAAAAAGCAACCCCACCCCCTCTGCCAACCTGCCTATCTTTTTGATAGGATGTATATCCTTGGATATTTAGCTCCCAGTCCTGATCCCCTTCTCCGTGATGCCCACCAGATCATACCTGCCAATTTCAATCTGTGCCACAAGCTCATTTACCTTATTTTGTATACTGCGTGCATTCAGATACAACACCTTCAGTCCTGTATTTCCCGTTCCCTTTCTCATTGTCATCCCTTTATCTGATGTGCTTGAAATTAGATTCCTAGCCCTTTCCAAACACTCTGTCCTATTTTATGTTCTGGGGACTTTAATAGCCTCTCCTGGGCTCTCCTTTCTTTTCAGTTTTTTCAGAATTTTCCATGAAGTTGAATCCACCCCCCGACATGCTAACCTGCTGCTTTGTTTCCCATTAGTCATACTTCTTGGAGTTTTACCCTTCCCTCCCCCACTCCCACTTTCTAGTTTAAACTATGTTCTCACCTTCTAGAGACCAGGGACATGGTTACATAGTGCCCAAGGGTGTGGGAGTGAGGGGGCAGCCCTGATAGTAAAGGATGACATAAGGACATTAGTAAGGAAAGATCTTATTAAGTACAATCAGAATGGGTGAAGATTAGGAATAGCAAGAGTCAGAAAACACTGCTGGAAGTGGTTTATAGGCCCCTAACAGTGGTTTTAACATTGGACTGGGCATTAGACAAGAAATTATTGGAGCATGTAGCAAAGGCAATGTAATAATTGTGGGGAATGTTTATTTTCATATAGACTGACCAATCAAATTGCCCGGGGTAGTCTAGAAGATGAGTTTGGAGAATGTTTTCGTGTCAGTTTCCTGGAGCAATATGTTGTGGAACCAACTAGGGGTAAAGCTACTTTACATCTATGAGGCAGGGTTAATTAGTAATCGCACCAGTAAAAGATCCGCTGGAAACTAGTAATCATAATACAATTGAATTCCGTGTTAAGTTTGAAAGTTACATGCTTCAATCGCAAACAAGAATCTTAAATCTAAACAAAGCCAATTACATAGGTATAAGGAGAGAGCTGGCCATGGCTTCTTGGGTAAATTGTGACGGTAAATAAACAGTAAATAAACAATTCAAAATGTCCAACAAAAACACATTTCATTGAAAAACAAAAACTCAGAGAGAAAGATCCATCCTTGGCTCACTCAGGAAGTTATGGATAGCATTAGATTAGAAAAAAAGGCTTTTAGTGTTGCAAAGAATAGTAGCAAGTCTTGGGATTGAGAGTGTTTTAGGAACCAGCAAATGACCAGCAAAAAGTTGATAAAAAGGGAACAATTAGAAAACAGGAACAGATCCAGGAATATAAAAGCAGATTATAAGAGCTTTTATATAAATAGGAAGAGAGTAGCTAAAGTAAGCATTGGTCCCTTAGAAGCAGAAACAGGAGAGATTATTATGGGGAATGAGGAAATGGCAGAGACATTGAACAAATATTTTATGTCTGTCTTCACAAGACACAAACTGCATACCAGAAATAGAGGCACTAAAAAGAGTGACGTTAACCTCAGCAGAGAAAATGTATTGGAGAATCTTAAGGGACTAAATTGTGACAAATCCCCAAGATCTCCTGGCCTACATCCTACAGTGCCAAAAGAGATAGTAACAAAGAAAGTGGATGCACTGGCTATGATTTTCCAAAAGTCCCTAAATTCTGGATTGATCCCAGATTGGAAGTTAGCAAATGTAACACCACTATTAAAGAAAGGAGGGAGATAGAAAACAGCGAACTACAGGCCTGACATCAGTCATCATGAAAGTGCTGGAATCTATTATTAAGGAAGTCTTAACAATGCACTTTGAAAATCATTAGACAAAATCAACATGGTGTTACGATAGGAAATTGTGTTTGACAAATTTATTAGAGTTTTAGAGGATGTAACCAGTAGGGTAGATAAAGGGAAATCTGTGGACGTAGTATAACAAGGGTTCCAAAAGTTTGATAAGGTGTCACACAAAAGGTTACTAGGCAAGATAAGGGTTTATGGAGTTGGAGGTAATATATTAGCATGGATAGCATATTGGTTAATGGGCAAGGAGCAAAAAGTAGGAACAAATGTGGCAATTTTAAGTTGGCAGGCTGTAACTAGTGGAGTTCCACAAGGATCAGTGGTGGGACTTCAGTTATTTACAATCTACATTAATGACTTAGATAAAGAGATGGAGAGTAATGTATCTAAGTTTGTTGATAATACAAAGCTAGATGGAAATTTAAGTTGTTAGAAGGATGCAGAGAGACTGCAAAGAGATATAGACAGGTTAAGTGAGTGGGCAACAGATGACAGATGGGAGTAAATTCTGGGGAAGTATGAGATTATTCACTTTGGTACAAAGAATAGAAAAGCAGGATATTTTTTAAAAGACATTAAACTTGTAAATGCTGATGTTCAGAGAAACTTGGGTGTGCTTGTACAAGGAACACAGAAAATTAGCATATAGGTACAGCAAGCAATTAGGAAAGCAGCTGGCATTCTGGCCTTTATTGCAAGGGGATTGGGCTGCAACAATAAAGAAGTCTTGCTATAATTAAACAGGGCCTTGGTGAGACCATACCTGGAATACCCCCAGTTTTAGTTTCCCTATTTAAGGAAGGATATATTTGCATTGGAGATAGTACAGCGAAGGTTCACTAGGTTCGTCCCTGGGATGACAGAGTTGTCATATGATGAAAGGCTGAGTAAATTGGGCCTATAATCTCTGAAGTTTTGAAGAATGAGAGGTGATCTTATTGAAACATACAAGATCCTGAAGGGGCTTGATAGGGTAGACACTGAGAGGTTATTTCCACTGGCCGGGAACCTAAAACACAGGGCACAGTCCCAGGATAAGGGATCAATCATTTAGGACTGAGATGAAGAGAGATTTCTTCATTCAAATGGTCATGACTCTTTGGAATACTCTACCCCGGAAGGTTGTGGATGCTCCAGCATTGAATATATTTAAGGCTGGCATAGACAGGTTTTTGGTCTCTCAGGGAACCAAGGGATATGGGGAGTGGCAGGAAAGTGGAACTGAAATCCAAGATCAGCCATGATTATATTGAATGGCGGAGCAAGCTGGATGGCCTATATGGTCTACACCTGCTCCGACCTCTTGCGTTCTTGTATTGCTTTCACTGGTGAGTTCCAGGAAGCCTGGGAAACTTGTGTACCCACAGATAAATACCAAAAGCCATCTTAATATCTCTGATTGAACAATTAACGTACTGAAATTGACACCCTCCTCCGCCAAGGGAGTTGCTCACACCTACTCTAATGTGCTGCAGCTAAATGCCAAATTGGGCAGGTTGGAGCTGGCTTCTTGGTGCGCTGTCAATTTCTCCACTTTTAAGCCTCTCCCCACCTGCTCCCAAATTCACATGCTCCTGCAAGGTAAAATTTACCCAAAGTCTCACTACACATTATAGTTTGAATGATAACAAACTTAATTTAACCACTATGTGATGCAGATGTCTTCCATACAGTTTGTGAGAGCGTATGGTACATGCTTTCTAGCCTTGTGTTCCTCGGTTAGAAAGTCAATAGGACTCCTGCAACAAAGGACACAATGTATATTGATGCAGACACTGACAGTCTGCATAGCAAATCTGTCACTATTTTAGTGGAGTAATTCAATGTTATAGATGTCATATTGCTTTGAGAAGCACTGACATGATCAAGACCATCTCCTGCTCCTGGACATTCCCTCATCTGGCCACTGATTGATGTACAAGCAGACATCTGGGCAGCAATGAAATTCATTCTTGAACATGGTGAAAATCCAGACAAGTTGGATTGCTGTAACTCATGGTCTATATTTCCCTAATCAAAGCACCATTGAGATTTTGAACTCAGCTAAGATGGACTGCATGGTAAATGACTCTAGAGTGGCTCTGCTCTCCATGGTTATCTACAGCTGCGTCAGGCAGCACTGCACATATGTGAATTGTGGAGTCCTCCATACTTACCCAAATGCTACAAGTGTTTGACAGACTTTCAAATGACTCCAGGAGAAGCTGAAATTGAGGTATCAAGCTGCATTAGTGAGTTCAAAATAAAATAAGAAAATGGGCCCAGTGGCTAAAGGACCGTTAGAGCCTTCCCTCTGGCCAACAGGTTATATCTCTTGAAACTTCACCCTCACTTGCCCCTATTGATTCATTCTATGTGCATAAATAAGTGCATCCTCCTAAATCTAATTAGCCTTTCCATCCAGATTACATATACCTGCGTTGGTCTGCAACTGCAGAAATGGTTAATGCAGGGTGCTGAGATGCTTGGGGTTCTTTAGTGGGTAGTAACTCATCCTCCTTTAGATCACTTAATCCTGATACTGTAATGCACTCTCCTCATAACAAGTCACAGTTTAGGTTAGTGTGTGAAAATTTCTCCTGCAGGAAAATCTAAAAGGGAAGTGTATCGGCAATAGTAATGTATAATATGTGCCACCAAAGTGCCTAGGCCACGGGGTACAATATTGAAGCATGTAAACATGCAGCATTCATGAACCTTATGTTGGCAGCACTCCTGGTGCTTCTTGTTTGTCACATTTAATTGTGCATAGGGTCCATACAATGTAAATCACATTGCAGAGTATACAACATGATGCTGCTATCTGTGTATGTGGACAGTTTGCGAAATGCAAGGCACTACTTTTCTGTGATTGTACACAGAGTTTAGATTGAAGTGTATGGTAATGAATAAGGGATTATTGCTGAGAACGTCATCCGTGCTGCTCCCACATTACTGCCATAACTTTCCCAGAATTATTGCGTTTCCACTAGACTTCCAGCAAAATTATGGCAGAGTGAGAGCAGCTCTTAGTTAAAGCCCAATTTCTTCTCCATCTGGTTCCATGTTTGGGCCAGATGTGACTGCTCTGCCACTGTTCTTTATTGCAAATTGGCTGCTCATCCATTTAGAGCAATCCTTTATTCCAGGTATTCTTTCAATTAAATAAGTTAGAAAGGAACAGGGGTCACAAGTTGTGTAAGGCCAAATATAGCTTAGGGGCTGAATTTTCTAGCCTTTTGGAGACAGGCTAGGAGGAAGGAGGGCTGGCAATATGGCGGGGGAAAGTATTGGAAGAGGGGCCCAATGTCTTCCCGCTGGCGTGGCATATTGCCAGTGGCAGGAACCTCAGTAACATGGCTGCCCACCAGGCAGGAAATTGAGCCAATTAAGGCCCCAATTAAGGGTCGCTTTCTGCCCACATGGGCATTTTGCCAGGTAACGCCTGGCAGCCTCCCAGCAGGTTCTTGGGGTTCTACCTTAATGGGTGCTCCCTGACCAACGGAGGGTCCCTGCTGGTGGGAATGAATGCTCCTGTACCTGTTTCCACAAATTGAATCAAATCCGCCTCTCCCCCAACCCCTTGCCCCATTGCTCAGCATGTTCCATGCACAAGCATTGAGGCACTTTCTCTCTCATGCTGGAACATCAGCAGTGGCTGTTTCATCTTGAGTTCAGGGTGCAGATGGAGTTTCTTTAGGGTTTGCCTGCTACCCAAAGAATGCTACCATAGATTGTTATTTGTAAAAACCATTCTGGTTTATTTACAGATCTATATACATCTCAGTACTCTACATGAGGTTGTACTCTTGTTTCCCGCCAGATCACAGTTTCTTAGACATGTGACATTGCATTATAGTTACATCAGTATCAGGTGCTCCTGGTGTTGACCTTTTACTCTACAGTGGCTACCTCTAGTGTGGCACTGACAAGACTTTCGAGTGCGGCTCTTCAATTGGATGGCAGTCCTGGCGGTGCCCTATTAATTGGCCACCGCCAGTAAGATGCTACCCAAGTTCCTGCTGCCCACCAGAGTGTGGTTGGCTCCTTCTTTTGGCCCCAGCAGTAGGGCTTGAATAGAGCCCAGAATGAAAAAACAGTAAAAACTGGGAAATAAGAATACTGGTCTGAACTGGTCTTGTATACCTTAAAATGAAACACCAGTAAAAACTGGGAAATAAGAGTATTGGTCTGAACTGTTTTTCCTTCTGGGAGGTCACAATTTTGAGTTGTGTAAGGTCAAATCTAGCTAATGGGCTGAATTTCCCAGCTCTTTGGAGGCAGGCTGAGAAATGAGAGAGCTGGCAATGTGACAGAAGAAAGCATTAGAGGGCGGTGGGGGGCCCAATGTCTTCCTGTCAGCATGGCATATTTCCAGCGATGGGAACCTTAGTAACATAATTTTGTCAGACAGCCTGAATGCACCCGGGGACCTTCAGCTGCCAATCATTGTTTGTGTGCTCACTCGTATTCTTGCACATTGTCACTAAATTGGGCTGTTCATTCTCAGCCAATTTTTTGTTCCTCTGAATAAGGATAACTTCAAGGGTATCAGCAGCTCTCGAAGAGCCAGAAAATATGGCTATTACCTCATCACTCATGTTCCAGGCAATGGGAGACTGAAAGATTATTCAAATTTCCTGACCATGTTACAGCATGAGGTTAGTTTCTTGCCCACAAGTGCACATAATGCCTAATGGAACAGGAACATATTATCATACCCTATGGTGTCTTACATTCAAACATTTATGTCTTCAGGGTTAATGTTAGGAGGCTGAAAGATCTTTACAGTCAGTTATTTGTATTTATGCAAAACATAAATTAACCTTTGCTTCCTGAAGTGTTTGATTTTCATTTCTATGTACATTCACTGCTTGTTGCAGACCTGTAATAAGTCACAGATTGAAGATTTGACGAAGTTTAAATTTCATACACCTTGATAATCCCTTGTAAGTCAGGCCAAAGACCCTTATCAAACCATACCTAAGATAAAAATAGGAATGGCTGTAGTAGAACACACAATTTAGATCACAAACAAATTGTAAATATTTACTCAAAGGAGGAGTTGGAACCTCTCTTTACCATTTCTCCCCTGTAGGAAGTAATTCATTCTGTGATAAGACGTGGCTGCTAGAGGCTGTCTGGCCCTTATCCAACCAACCACTCTTCTACATGTAGGCATACACAGTGACTGTTCACAGATTAATTAGCCAAAGAAGGCATTACAGTAGTGAGAGCCCAAATACTTCCTCACATGTGCCCAGATTTTAATGGAGTCACAGAGTTGGAAACCTGCCCTATTTCCGACAGACCCTATTTTCACCAGGGGTGCGGAGAAAGGGGATGGGATGTGATTCACATGTGGAGGAAAACCAAACCCAGCAGGACCATTTAAACTCAGTGCTGAGTTCAAACATACCCCATTTTTACTGAATCAAGGTCTGTTTTCCACAATGTGACTTACAATTTTTAAGAGTAGGTATGAATGTACATAAAAGGTGGTTAAGATCTGTGGGATTGTCAAACTGTCAAGTTATTTAAATCCTCTGCTCTTTAAATTTCGAAAACAAACAGCCTGCTGTGTCTCTGAGTTAAAAAAGGTGCTGCAATTTCAATAGCTGTTTGTTGGCATAAGCCTGAGGGCTATCGTTACATTATTATCACTGCTTGACTGCTTCCACAACCTATCATCAACACAGTGGGAGCCTGTAAATTCACAGTTTGATTGACAGATCCAAGAACTTATTAAGGGAGTAGCTGACTTTGATGTGAGCTGCGAATACAAATGTTTGCTTTTAAAAGGTATTAAGTTCTTGAAGGGATTTAAATGTAACAAATGGACTTTTATCAATGAGAGTGTTTTTTATATCGTGAAGCCTGTAATAGAATCTTAGAAGGTTATTTTGTTTCATCTCAGCATGGTTCTTGAGGTCTGCCCACAGTGGATACTGGGCAGTTGGCATGGAGGGTGCAAACCATAGTGGGTAGGGGGCATTGGTTGGCGTAAGTTGCACTAACTTCGCAAAGTGGCTATAAGGGGCCATGGGATGAGTGTCAGCACAGGTTGGCACTAAGTTGACATAGGGACTATAAGAGCCCAGGGGTGGGTAGAGGGGTGTAGGTTGGCATGGAGGGAACGAGGGGCCATGGGGATGAGTAGAGGGGCATAGGTTGGCATGGACCATATGAGGGGTGATGGAAGGCGGGTAAAGAGGCATAGGTTGGCATGGAGTATATGAGGAACCATGGTGGGGTGGGTGGGGACATGAGTTGGCATGGAGAGTGGGTGAGGTGTGTGGGAATGTGAGTGGTGAGGGCCAGAGGGCCTAAATACTTTTGTTACAACTGGGACAAAGTCCCAGAGCACTGTGGCGGGCCTTTTAAACAGCCTTCCTTTGCACTCAGTAGTCCTCGTGGCTGCCTCTGCACTGTTTCCGGAGGTGGTGGGCTCAACTCCAGCACAATCCCATCCCCCAGCCCCCGGAACGAAAATATGGCCATTCAGGTCTGTTTCTCCCGAGGTGGGTGTGCTGAGCCAGGAATTCCCCCGACTCTGCACACCCGCCTCGGGAGCGAAAATCCAGACTCTGGTGTGCACACTCTCAGGTGCAAGCAAGTTTGGGCGTGGCAGGTAGAACAGCCATATTAAGTTTTACTTAATATAAAATAGATACACAGACACACAACCATATTTCAGATTGATTCTACAATGTGGTTGTAAAAGTGCACAGTTGCGCCTGGAGTATTTGAGGCATTACCTCATTAAATGTTCATGAGAAGAAATCAGAAATGTAACCAGATAGTCAAGTAAATGTAAGGGAGTATCCATCTGTGAATAATGTGTTATGAATATACTGGATAGAGATAAGAGATTGAAAGCTATGAGAATTCATGTTTGGGAATGTCCTGAGTGTAATTAACAACCTGAGACATAATGAGCATGCAAAACAAACAATAAAGGCTAACATTGTCACTAAACAAACTTACTTTTCAATTGCATATGCATAGAACATAATGGCATTTTGTGCCCATATATGTCCTGAATAATTAAACATAAAAAAGGTGCAACACAATGGCGCTTCTTGGGGACTTTAACATAGTCTTGCTGAGGATAAACAATCAAGGTGACATGCTTGCAACCTCCTGGTAAGTCCTTTGTACTTTAGTAATTATCGGTACTTATCCCATGTATACTGCATGTAAGAATTATATGTTATCACAGAAATATTACAGCACAGAAGGAGACCATTCAGCCCACTGTGTCTGCATCAGCTCTTCATATGAGCAATTCACTTAGTGCCATTCTCCCGCCTTCTCCCTGTAACCCTGCACATTCTTCCTTTATGGATAACAACTAATTCTTTTTTGAATGCTTCAATTGAACCTGCCTCCACTGCACCCCCAGGCAGTGCATTCTAGCCCAAAACCACTCTCTGTGTGAACAAGTTTTTCCTCATGTCACTTTTGCTTCTTTTACCAATTACTTCAATTACTTTACTTTCATTTCAGGAATGGGAACAGTTTCTCCTTATCTACTCTGCCCAGGTCCTCTGACCAGATCTCATTGACTTGATCTAATGAAAAGTATAAACCAGAAAGTTCAGTGTTTCCCAATCCTCAAATTTGATCAAGAGTTAAAGGTCACATGATAATATTATATAATACCTCCACAAAAGGACAACAATATACATGACGAGCACTCTCTCTCTCTCTTCAGGTACTATGCCCTAAGAAGGCGTTAGCGACCACGGACTGCCATGCGTAGGCCCATGGTTATGCCTGGCAAGGAACTGCAGTTGTTTGCCATTGTTTATGCAGGTTCTGGCTGACCAGGAAATCTCCCGCTCTTACGCCCTGCCATAGGCATAGCAGAAGGATTTACAGGTTGACAGTCAATTTGCTTGGCCACACCACTAATGTCCTTCTGTAGCCATTAAGTCCTGGGGTGGGACTCAAACCTGGAGCTTCTGCCTCAGAGATAGGGACGCTATCCATTATGCCACAAGACCTCCTATCCATGACAATGGCCCAGATCTTCTCTTACCCGAAGGGTCATACCCCGCAAGGTGCATTGCGGGACCCCTTGCAAGTCCCCTGGCAAGTTTCAACTCCGATGGGCAATTACCCTACGTCTGGAATCCTCTGAAACTCTGATTTAAAATTGGAAAATTTGGGGGGCTCTGACTTTGTTAGCAGAATAGTTACCCAACAAAAAGTTATGAAGATTAAAATCAGTTCTAACTCCTGGGTAACTATGCTTTGTTTTATTCATTCACAGGATGTGGGCTTCACTGGCTGGGCCAGCATTTATTGCTCATCCCTAGTTGCCCTTGAGAAGGTGGTGGTGAGCTGCCTTCTTGAACCGCTGCAGTCCACGTGGTGTGGGTATACCTACAGTGCTGTTAGGAAGGAAGTTCCAGGATTTTGACCCAGCGACAGTGTAGGAATAGCGATACATTTCCAAATCAGGAGGGGAACTTCTAGGTGGTGGTCTTCCCATCTATCTGCTGCCCTTGTCCTTCTAGACGGTAGTGGTCGTGGGTTTAGAAGGTGCTGTCGAAGGAGCCTTGGTGAATTCCTGCAGTGCATCTTGTAGATGGCACACACTGCTGCTACTGCGCGTTGGCGGTGGAGGGAGTGAATGTTTGTGGATGTGGTGCCAATCAAGTGGGCTGCTTTGTCCTGGATGGTGTCAAGCTTCTTGAGTGTTGGGAGAGCTGCACTCATCCAGGCAAGTGAGGAGTATTCCATCACATTCCTGACTTGTGCCTTGTAGATGGTGGACAGGCTTTAGAGAGTCAGGAGGTGGGTTATTTGTCGCACTATTCCTAGCCCCTGATCTGCTCTTGTAACCACAGTATTTATATGGCTAGTCCAGTTCAGTTTCTGGTCAATGGTGACTCCCAGGATGTTGATAGTGGGAGATTCAGTGATGGTAATGCCATTGAAGTCAAGGAGCGATGGTTGGATTCTCTCTTGTTGGAGATGGTCATTGCTTGACACTTGTGTGGTGCAAATGTTACTTGCCACTTGTCAGCCCCAGCCTGGATATTGTCCCGGTCTTGCTGTATTTGGACATAGACCGCTTCAGTATCTGAGGAGTCGCGAATGGTGCTGAACATTGTGCAATCATCAGCGAACATCCCCACTTCCGACCACATGATGGAAGGAAGGTCATTGATGAAGCTGCTGAAGATGGTTGGGCCGAGGACACTATTGGCCATCCCAAACCCCCAGACTACCCCTGCCCCCGACCCATCCTACCCACTTACCCTTTGTCCTGTCAAAGTGGCTGGGCCATTTAAACTTACTGGTTTACAGGCAGCTGGTACCATGAAAGGGGGGAGGTGTGGGGATGTGGCTTCACTTCCCCCGACAATCCTGCACTGCACTGAAGGCCTCCAACAGCAGCTAGATACAGATTTCTCAGCAGGTCCGAGGTGGAAATCCGGGCAAGAAATGTGTAGCTCTAGACTAATGTAAGTAAAAAGTAAGGTAAGTAAAAATGCAACAGTGATTGCCATTCCACGGAAGATTTGGCCCATAATCCCGCAGAAATCCAACAACACACGCATAAACTTTTTTTTCCTCCTGGTTGATGCTTATCTCACCCAGCTAGTTAAGCATACGAACATAAATTGTTACTTTGGTGCTGAAGTCTGGACTGGTCTTAAATCATAACCAACCATTTTTGGTCTGAATTGATTTATACCATTAAGACTCTAATTTCCAAGGTAACTTGATTTCAAAACTATTATTGTAGAGAGAAGTAGCATATGAAGTAACTTAATATTCTACAATATAAGATGTGAAATTTTCAGCATTACAAATTTATAATTATATTTGTACATGTAGGATAATAAGACATGATTAGAAAAAATTGTCTTAAATGCTAAAAAGACCAAAAAAAGCAGTTCAACAGTCATAGTGAAAAGGGATTGTGACTGTACGATTCAGGAAAAAGAAACATTCGAGCATCCATTGAGCAACGTTAACCCTTAGGAAAAGAAATCTGTTTATTCTGCGAAGTGTTACTCAGGAACCAATCTATAAATCATGCCAAATAATTAGCTGGTACCCATATTTTTAAAAAGTTAATGACTCCATTAAAATGAGCGAGAAAGGAATTAGATATAAATGCATGATGAGCTGATATGGTTTTCAGTTATTTTCAGGCTAATATTGCTTGTTGGTTATACCATAAAACCATACCATACTAATCTGCCTTTCCTCACGCTTATGGGTTGCATGAAAATAATTTATTTCCAGTGAGTTGTTTCTCAACTTGACAAATATATTTCACAAGATACATTCAAATGAGAAAAGACCTTCAAGTACATTTGATCTCATCCTTACAGAATACCAACCTGTTTTCCTAAGACTGTATCTGATCGTTCCTGCATTGAATCCAGTGGCCTGTCATCAACCATCCATCCAAGTAACACTTTGCAGTTCCTAATCATCCTCTGTACATAGAAATAATTCCATCTCTCGTCTTAAATTTGGTCTGACCCTGTACTTCCTTTTAGTATTGCCCTGGCATATCTGGAAGCATGGTTTCTCTATTCTGTAAAATATCCTGTATAACTTTATGAAGTCCTTATTGAGACACAGCTTTTCGAGCTTCAAGGACCCTGGCTTAATTAGTTGTTCCTAACAGCATTCCTCTCTTAGACTGAGGCTCAGGTATATTGCTCTCTGCTACATTGAGCGGAATGGTCCCAGATTTGCACGAAGCGTGGTAGCGGGTGGGGAAACGATGTTTTACCCACTGGCCACAATGGCTGCTTCTCACGTCGTATCGTCCCAAACCTGTCGCATTAATTATGAATTACCAGGAAACATGCCGTTTCGATGGCGGGCAGGCTCTCATTCGCCCGCCACGCCATCACCATCACTTTATCACACCAGACACCACCTTTAAAGTGCAGCCGCGTGCACACCTCTCAGTGCTTCCAGCCCAGGACTACTGCACAGAAGACAGGATGGCCCTGAAAGGCAAAAAGACTGCAGCCCCCCAGTTTAGTGACGCATCCCTCAAGCGCCTTTTGGACGTAGCGGAGGCCCATTATGTTATCCTCTACCTCCGCTCTGGCCACAGGAGGGGCAGCAGCATCCCCAATCCAGCATGGGAAGCAGTGGTCAGCACCAATGCCCTGCAAAAGAAGATAGCCATCCAGGGACGCTACAGGCTGAATGGTCTCATCCATTCTGCCAGGGTAACTCACTCTTCTCATCGCTCTCAACTCACACACACACAAACCTATCACACATCCACAGGGGTCTCACACCTCAAGGAACAACACCACTAACTCTCACACACACCCTCACATCTCCATCAGGCTTATATCCTCTGGAGCTCACATCCTCACCCTGTCCATGGCTCCGCTCACCACACAAACATTCCACACAGTGCCATGTGTCCTGCTCACACTCTCTCCATCTGTTTGCATGCAGGAGAAGCCTGCTCACATCAGCAGGGAGAGGTCCCAGAAAAGGGGTGGAGTGGCTGACATTAGGCCCCTCACTCACTTTGAGGAGTGTGCCATCACACTGACTGGTGAGGACGTGGACCATGCCTGTGGTGACGGTGAGGTCGGTGGCGAACACCCTTGTGAGGACCCTGCACCACATCATCCCTCTCTCAAAACAAATGCGAGTATTACTTTTGACTCTGCTGCCATGCACTAATTATCTCTACTTTGGCTCACATGGAGCTCTCCCAAGCAACCAACACCCTCAGCCAGCCAGTCCCTCAACTCCATCCAGGTCCTCATCTCCAGCCAAGAGGACACCTCCTCCATTGAAGAGCTGGAAATAAGCAGCCTGGAAGACCTGTCACAGCGCTTATCCACACCCTCCACCAGTGCAGAGACACACATCTCGATGGGACCTAGATCTAGAGCGGGCTCAGGTTCGCAATCTGGTGATCACTGCACAGACGCATGTCTGCAGCAGCAGAAGGCAGGTTCAGCCAAGCTCCCCAGCACTTGGGGGGCTGCTGGGTGAGAGGCATCTGTGAGGTCTGAGTCAGATGACGAACCTCTGGATTTGGCCTTGTACATCTTCCTCTTCCAAACACAGCTGGACCTTCCTCTCCACCCTCTTGACCATCATCCATTGTGAGCAGACCCTCAGCGGTGACTTTCCAACTTCTGGGCTGCTTCACAGTAGAGCCATGTCCATGAGAATCCACCCAGCATGTCACAGACGTTCCTCCAGTGTGCTGTTGCTGTTGGGCTCCAGCGTCTTCTGCTCCTCGGGTGTCCGCAATGTGAGAAAGGCCCTGGCGATAAGTCCTGACTTCTGCACATCCTACTTGTCAAGACGTGTTCTGCACCGGCGTGCAATTACGTCGATATGGGCAGATAATCCCGGCCGGCTGGCCTTGTAATAATATGCAGACGTATTACAATGAGGCTCCCGTCGTCTGATGGTAGGAAATGCAGCCCGCCATCAACGGGCTGAGCGGACGATTGCAAACTGGTTTCACGATGTCATGAAACCGATTTCTGGCCTTCTCACCATATTGTCCGCTCATGCCGCTGAGCATGCCCGACGCCAGCGGGCACAGAAAATTCCGCCCATTGTCTCTGGGGCCTGGATGATTCCTCATTTCACAGGGATTAGAATGTATGCAGTACTTCAGGTGCAGCCTGACCACAACACTGTTCAGCATTACTTCTAGAGATATAAATTCAACAGATATGAATTCCAAGATCATACACATAGTAAATGATGTTTATGCATTCCTGATGAGAGCAACACTTTATTATGACCTCTCTCACGCAAGCCATAATAGCAAGCAAAACTCTGCACAGCAGAGATTGATTAATGCTTGCTTTCTATGTCGCAATGCTGTAATTATAAAATCTGTTACAAATGTATTCATCCTCTGTTATCTGCCACTTCATAATTCACATAATAGTCAGCTCAGCTCAAGGCTGAACTCACCATTACATCCAGGACAAGAGTGTATCAAAGAGCATGTAGCACCTTTCACAATGGTAAATTTGCACATAATATTAATATCTTAATTTTTACAAGCTACCTGAGATGAAATGCTAAATTGACTGAAAGTAAGCTATGAATAAAGTACACAGCCCTGTCAAGTATCCTCTACATTATTCATTGCTCTCATTCCTTGTACACTTCATGCTAATTTAGATATTTTAGGTTACATTATAATAGAACCAGTTTCACAAGGTTAATTTATAAATTAAAGCACTTTACAGCGCAAATCTTAAACTAAGATGCAAAAAATCAGAATAGGTAGAAAATTATGATTAACAATCTAAAATATGAGTGAAAACAGGAAGTGCTGGAGAATCTCAGCAGCTCTGGTAGCATCTGTGGAGGGAGAAATAGAGTTAATGTTTCGAGTCCAGTATGACTCTTCTTTGGACTATTTGGGACAGAATTTTCTGGCTGGCAGGGGGCGGATGGGTGCGGACCCGATCGCCACCTGCGATTGGGTCCACGCCGCTATTTTATGCCGGCGGGCAATTAAGGCCCACCCAGCGTGAATCGTGGCTCCCGAGGTCAGTGGGAGTGGGCGGGCGGTGGCGGGATTGCAATGACCACCGGGTCCAATGGTGACCCGACGGCCTGTTTAAAAAAGCTGCTTAAGCCTTTCAAAGGCTGTGAATCATGGCCAGTAGAAGGTCTCCCAGAGCGCTGCTGCTGAGCAGGCCAGGCAGGAGGGTAGGGCAGGGGGGCACTGTGGCCCTCGTTTTTCCAATGATTGCCTTGCTGCCCTCCTCGAGGAGGTGGCAACACGGCGGGAGGTCCTGGGCGGGAGGAGGCCCTCCCCACATGACCAAATGTGCCTGGGAGGAGGTGGCAGAGGTGGTGAGCTCCCGCAACGTGGTGTGGCGCACCTGGATCCAGTGTCGCAAGCGCTTCAACGACCTGTTGCGCTCAGGAAGGGTGAGTACCACGTTGGCATTGGTCATTTAACCCAGCAGGTAGGCTTTCCTCCCTGGTGCCCCCAACCTCACCACCCCCCCACCGCCAAAGTCTGAGTAGTGACTCCATTAAATTATTGACGGCATGTGTCCTTCGCTGGGTGGGCCAGCAGATATTGCCCATGCCGACGTCACCCTGAGAGGGTGGTGAAGAGATGAGTTCTATCCCCACAGCATGTGGTACACTGAGACCCACATTACTGTTTTGGGGGTAACCTGGAGGAGCTGCACCTAGGCGCAGTGCTAGAACTCCAGGGCATGTCAAAGTCAGGGTGATGACATGCTGGGAGGGGAGTTTCAAGGTGGCGTGACACCGATCGATCTGCTGTCCTCTGTGCTCCATGTGCTTGCGCCTCCTTGCTATAGAAGGTTAGACCATGTGGTGCCTAATGTGATGTAGGCAGCATTTGGCCAAGGGGGTAGAGGGTTGGTGGGGGGGACAGGCCTAGCATCTTTGTGTGAGTGTTCGGCAGCAGCGGGGTGAGGAGGCACTGGAGCCCTGCAATGTCTCACTCTGGTTGGGGTGGGTCGACCGCGAGGGGAGTCCAGATACAAGTAGCACTAATCAATGCTCTTCTCTCCTTTTCAGGAGAAGAATGCACATAATGCAGCCAAGCAGGTGAGGACTGGTGGCGGGCTGACACAGTTAGCGATTCTCAGTTGCTTCAAGCAGGAGGCCCTAGATTTGGAGAGGCGCCATGCGCCCAGGTCCACCGGTGTCGGTGAGGCTGGGGTGCCACGGGCAGGTATGTTTGCCCAGCAGTGAGGTCACCATTGTTCTCCCAACAGCCATGGCAGTGCCGAATGTTCAGTGATTGAAGTTTGCAACATGGCTTGACCAGTTTATGGAAGGATGAGCGCAGAATGATCCAGGGGACAGGGATGCACATTGACATTGTCTCCACATTAACTGATCCAATGTCCTTGTTCTTCCTTTCAGTACAGCAGAGCAGGGCCAGGAGGAGGAGCAACAGAGGCCCCCTCTCACAACTGAGGGTCTCAGTAGCATCACACCATCTCTGCCAGGCAGACACCAGCGCAGACACTAGCACCTCGGTAGGAATTAGAACATTGGCTAGTGTCCCGGGGCGCAGTGGTGAAGGCACTTCACAGTGGCTGGAGGAGCTGGCAGAGACAGAGAGTGCCCATGGCGCCTGCAGTCGGAGGACTGCAGGGGTCAAGGTACATGCTCAGTCGATGGCTGATGATGTGCCGCTGGAGTCATCCGCGATGCAGCAGCTGCAGGAAATGCGGCCGGGTGTGTGGGAGCATCTGGGGGAGATACATGAGGCTAGCTTGGCTTGATGTCCATGGTGGAGGAGTCTACGTGGACTATCGCCCAAGCAATGAACCTCATGTCCAAGCACCATGCATCCTCCATGGTGAGAGTGGCGACTCTCGTGGAGAAGATCCTCCAGGAGACCCAAAAGGGCTTCCTGGGGATGCGCTCAGACCAGCAAGCCCTCACATCGGCACTGACTTCAGCTGGTCAGTGCCAGTGTGGGAGATGGTCTGAGCACCGAGTTTCCCAGCTCGGTGCCCATCCATCTACGGTGAGCAGGGAGGTCTGAAGCGACCTCACATTGGCACAGCAGCTGTTGTCTCTTCGGGCTCCTCTCAGGGCGCTCCGGATGAGGACGGCAGCTGCCCCTTTGCCAGTGACCATTGCCTCCGGTGAGGTTGTGACAATTGGGGAGATGCCAGCTGTAGAACTGGCAGCTCCCTCCCAGGTGGGGCCAGCACAGGCTCCACAGGCCAGAGGATGACCACCAAGGTTGTTGAGGCCAACAGGACAGCAGAGTCAGCAGGCTGTCTCACTTGCCACTCCCAGCAAGGGATCAGCACCAAGACGTAGCACCTGAAAACCTAAACACAAGGCACCTTAGGCATGCCACAGGTTTATCACTGGTGCTTTTGTGTTGGCCCGCAATGAGGTCTTTATGAGTTGGTGTGATTTTTAACACCTTTTTCATTTCATTCAGTTTCTTTGGTTGCAATATTAAATTCAGACATGTCACCATGGCTGAGGTTGCCTCTTTTGTTCTGCAAGTGGATGGTTTCCAATAATGTAATGAGTGTTTTGCGGGACATTCAGCTTATTAACAAGGACCTTAGTTAATATTCCTAACCAGGCAAATTTTTGCACTTAGGTCTCGAATATGGAGCCTGCAGCCCAGGCTTGTCCTGGAGGTCCATATGTGGTGGGCTAGCTGAAGGTTCATTGGATTAAAGCCTCCCGGGTGTCCCTGCCTCCCTAGAGTATGCCTGGGTCAGCATCTACCCCCTCAGCAATGCCTGTGTGTGCTCATCCTCAGACTCACTGCTGGAGTCATCGTGTGCAGCCGCAGCCAATGCGTCTACATCTTCATCATCCACAGCGTCACCTCTTTCCAGCACAAGATTGTGGAGTGCGCAGCATGCAACCACTGTCAGAAACACACGATCTTCAGGCTATTGGACTGCGCCCCCTGAGCGGTCCAGGCATCGGAAGTGCATCTTGAGAAGACCAATGGCTCTCTCCAGCAGAGCCCTTGTGGAGGCCTGGCTCCTATTGTACCACTGCTCAGCTTCTGTTCTTGAATGGCAGAGAGGCGTCATGAGCCACCTTCTGAGGGCATAGCCCTTGTCAGCCAGCAGCCATCCATCAAGCCGGGCTGGAGCACTGACGAGCTTCAGCACCTGGGAGTGTCTGAGGATGTAGGTGTCGTGGGAGCTGCCTGGGTACCTTGCACAGACTTGCAGAATCAGCATCCTGTGATCACACACTATCTGCATGTTCATGGAGTGGAAGCCCTTCCTGTTGACAAAGGCACCGGGCTCACCTGCTGGTGTCTTTCTGGTCACAGGTGTGCAGTCTATTGTACCCTAGATGCAGGGAAAGCCAGCAATGGCCGCGAAGTCTCTGGTCGCTCTGTCTGGCTTGCCTGGTCCCAATGGAAGTGGATGAAGGTTAATGAACGCCTGAACAGAGAGTCTGTAACCTGCTTGACACGTGTGGACAGCTGATTGGGAGACACCGCAAAAATCACCCACCGACCTCTGGAAGGAGCCAGAGGCATAGAAGTTGAGGGCAGTTGTGACCGTTAGAGCCACTGGCATGGGGTGTCCACCCACACAGTTTGTGGAGATCTCAGGCCCAATCGTCTGACAGATATAGTTGACTGTCTCCCTTGAGAGACGGAGCCTCCTTCGGCACTGCACCTCAGACATATTGAGGTAGCTGCTTCGCCACCTGTATACCCTGGCAGCAGGATAGTGGCGTCTTCTGCGGCCCCTTCCGCCTTGGACTACCTCTTGGCCCTGCACCCCTTATGCCTGTGCCTGACCTCCCAAAAGTGGCTCCCCTAGAGACTGAATGTGCACTCCTGGCCGCCTCCCCCTTCTAGCCCTCCCTTCCTCCTCAGAGGGGGTGCCTCCAGTGGAGAATTCAGCTCCCATTCCGAGACTAAGGGAAGGCTTCCTGAAACATGCAGGCCCAAAAAAAAATTCTCACTGCAGAGTGCTGACCTGAAGGTTGAGAGTCCAGACCAAGCAGCTGGTATGTGTTTTGAAGAATTGCAGATCACACAGGCAAGTATCAATAACTTTGAAACATCAATATTTGACAGAGCACACTCGGGATCCCAGTGAGCCCTTTCATCCCACTTGTGGATGAGGTTTATACAAATGTGTCCTACCCGCCTGCCCGTTGTGCCTGTGTGCTGACCCGACGATTGCACGGGCGCCGAAAAATCGCGGTTGATTGGCGTGTCAAGGACCTTAAGTGGCCCGTTAATTAATGGCGGGCACACATCAGAGATCATTGCGCGCCCACCCAACGAAATATCGCGATGGCGCACGGTGAAGTCGGGACGCTCGCCCAATGGCACTGCGGGTCATTTCATGCACGTGCATGTGGGGCGGCCCAACGGGAAAATTCTGCCCTTGGACTCGAAATGTTAATGCTGTTTCTCCCTCCACAGATGCTGCCAGGCCTGCTGAGCTTTTCCAACACTTTGTTGTTATTTCATTCTCCAGCATCCACAGTATTTTGCTTTTATTTTTTATTACAATATGATCCTGTCATGTCCTTCATTAAATTTCTAAAATAAATTATTTTTAATTTGTTTTTGTCATTCATTTTTCGTCACAATCGACTTAACACTTAGCCACAGCTTTGAGAACAATGTCAATTGAGTAGTTATGTTGGATAATATCAAGTGCTGATTTACTAAATATATACATATTTTCCTTCATTTATTCATTGGACAAAGGAATCTCTGGCAAGGCCAGCATTTACTGCTGATCACTAATTGCAAAACTGAGTGGCTTGCTAGGTCACTTCAGAGGCGAGTGAAGAGTCAACCAAATTGGGTCTGGAATCACATATAGGTCAGACTGTGCAAGGGTGGCAGACTTCCTGCCCTAAGTGGCATTTGTGAACAGATGAGATTTTACAATAATCCAGTAGTTTCATGGTCACCACTACTGATAGTAGCATCTTGTTCCAATTATTTTAATTAAATAACTACATTCAAATTCTCCATTTGCTGTGGTGAGATTTGAACTCATGTCTCCTGTTCTTTAGCACAGGACTCTGGATTACTAGTCCAATAGCATAACCATGTAGCCCAAAGAAACCCAAGGTATAAATTGTCTGTTACAGACAGGGATGAGAGAGAACTGAAACCCCTGTTCCCTTCCCTTTACTGTCTGTAACCAGTGTGTTTTTGATAAGGAAGTGGTTCTTAACCCCCAAGTGTATGGCCAATTTGAATAACAAGCAGCATGCTTTTGTGGGTTAAACAAAAAGTGTTATTTATTCATGTGTTCGTCCCAAAAATCTAGTGCTATGTCACTTGCACACATGCACACACACATACACACACATATAGAAAAATACAGTTAGAGAATAGTGCATTTTTACAAGTTATAAACAAAAGAATAGTTCATAATTCACGTGTCTGGCTCATCTTGAAAGAAAGCATGCATTGCAGGTCTGATGAAGAAGATGTTTTCACTCCTGCACTGTAGTCTCAGTGAATTCAATAGCCAAAGCCATATATCAGAATTGTTGCAGGATTCTCTCAAAGAGATGGATTTTCAGCAGGTCGTGAAGTTAGTTACTTGTAGTCTTGATACCAGGAGGTCGGTTTTCTGTATTGGTGGACTTGTAAAGGAATAGGCTTGGAAATTTAATGCTGCTGCTGTCTCCAGGTCTCAAGGCATAGATGTTGTTGCTTTTTCTGCTGTTGCTGTTTCTGCAGTTGTTCTATGTAGTTCTGCAGACATCATTTAAAGCCGTGTGACCAACATGGCTACCTTACCATGTGGTCTTTCTCAGATCTCTGCCAAATAAGGTGTTGGGCTTAAGTTAATTAGCCACAGCCATCCACTCTGGGGTTTGTCTTGGTTTCATAATGACCTATTCAAGTCAGAAATGCAGTTTGGATGGTCTCAGGATATGGGTATTCACACCTCTTTCGTCTGGAATGTTCCTTTGTCCTATCGAAACAGTGTGGCAGTTTTTTTTGAAACCACAGACCAAGAGTCAGGTGACCCCTTAGCAGCCATCTTTTGTAGCCCAACCATGTTTAAAAGAAAAGTTAGTTCCTGAAGATTCCTAATTACAGATTACAGTTCGTGTTTTAGAAGTTATGGATAGGATATGCCTCTACTGGGCATGACACATCTAATAATCAACAATTATGTAAGAAATTACTAGCAGATTCACATTTTAGCTACAGTATAACACAGAAATAGTTCATCATCAAATAATTTCTTTCTATAGTATCATACTAGTATTGGAAAACTATTAAATCAACAAAAAATATTCTGAATACAGTTTTTAATGAAGATTTTCTTTGGGCTACAAACAATCAGCAAAATTGCTCCAAGTTTTGCAATCTATCACAGATACACTAATATTTCATGGATAATATAAATATCCTAGTTTATAGTTAAACTATAACTAGCATTTCTTTAAAGTTTTGTCAGAACATTATGAAACTTATTTAACTATCTTGAAATGCAGCAATAATTCCCTTACCCACAATAGGTGCTGATACCCTGCTAAATCAGTTTGATTGATTTGCATGTTCTAAGGCTGCCAGTCAACTCAAACATTTGACTCCAAAAGAACAAGTAACAAGTTTTGAGTTTGTGGACTTCCAGTACTTGTGACCCATTTGATTTACTCAAAAGCGTTTAATCAGTTTCTTGTTGAGTCACTGGATGAAATGCAGCATGAATGTTTCAACTCAGGAAAAATATCCTGAAGTGTTTTTTATTGGTGGCAAGAAATCGTGGCTGAGCAGGGCATTTAGTATCACTGGTAAAAAGAAAGTGGAAGGATATTGGCTGAAAGATGGAAGCACCATTTTTAAAATAAAACTATGAATAAATTGGCCTGGAGCTTTTGCTAGGGCGCATTGATTTTGTTGGTGGAATTCACCCAAAATCAGTAAAATCAGCACGAAAAATCACATAATTTTCAGTACAAATTAAGTACAGCGCAAATTGAGTTTCTATTTTAGTCATTGTTTTCTGGTTTCCAAAGTTTTCCCAGTCTTCTGGCCTACCAATAATCGTCACAGAATTGTATGCCTTTTCTTTCAATTTGAAACCATCTTTAACTTCCTTAGTTGGTCAAAGATGGATCATCCGTTGCACAGAGTTTTTCTTTCTCAATGGAATATATCTTTATTAAGTGATATGAAATATCTCCTTAAATGTCTGGCACAGCTTACATACCGTCTTACCTTTTAACCTGTTTATCCAGTCACTCTGTCTTTACACATTTATAATTGCCTTTATTTAAGAGACTTGTTTCAAGTCCATCTTTCTCACCCTCAAACTGAAAGTGAAATTCTATCAGGTTATGATCACGCTTCCCTAGCTTATCCTTTACTGTGAGATCATTAATTAATCTTATCTTATTACATATTATTAAGTTTAAAATAGTCTGTTCCCTGGTTGGTTCCAAAACATGTTGCTCCAAGAAACTGTCCTTAATTCACTCTTCAATCTATTAATTTGTCCTCAAGGCTACCGTTGCCTATTTGATTTGTCCAATTTATATGAAGATTAAAATTTCCCACAATTATTGCAATACCTTTCTTACAAGCCCCCATTACTTCATCATTTATACACTGACCTACATTGTAGCCACTGTTAGGGGACCTCTAAACAACTCCCACCAGTGACTTCTATTCCTTGTTATTTCTTATCTCCACCCAAAATGATTCTCCAGCTGTCTCATCAATGACATTCTTTCCAACATTAGGTCACAAGTGGTGATGTTTGCTGATAATTGCATAGTGTTCAATACCATTTGCATCTCCTCAGATAATGAAGCAGTCCATGTCCACATGTAGCAAGCAAGACCTGGATAACATAAGTAGCAAGCAACATTCATGACACTCAATTGGCAAGCAATGACTATCTCCAACAAGAGAGAATCTAACCATCTTCCCTTGACATTCAACAGTATTACCATCGCTGAGTCCCCCACCAACATTTTGGTGTTACCATTGACCAGAAGCTTAACTGGACCAGTTTTTTAAATACTGTGGCTACAAAAACATGTTACAGGCTGGGCATTCTGTGGTGAGCAACTCACCTCCTGACTCCCCAAAGCCTGTCCGCCATCTACACAAGTCAGGAATGTTATGAAATACTCTCCACTTGCCTGGGTGAGTGCAGTTTCAACAACATTCAAAAAGCTTGAAACCCCCTAGGCCAAAGCTACACAAGTCAGGAATGTTATGAAATACTCTCCACTTGCCTGGGTGAGTGCAGTTTCAACAACATTCAAAAAGCTTGATACCCCCTAGGCCAAAGCTACACAAGTCAGGAATGTTATGAAATACTCTCCACTTGCCTGGGTGAGTGCAGTTTCAACAACATTCAAAAAGCTTGATACCCCCTAGGCCAAAGCAGCCCGTTTGGATTTCCACCCTATCCACCACCTTAAGCATTCACTCCCTCAACCATCAGCACAAAGTGACAGCTATGTACACTGTTACGAAGAGGAGGGGGTTTAATTTAAACAGCCCTGATTTCTCCTCTCACCACCAGTCTCCCCTTTATGTTTGGTGGCATATTTTCCTAACCCCTCAGTTTTGGTGTAATCCAATTTGCTATTAATAACCCCACAGCAAACTCGAGATAGGATGAACTAAAAGAGCTAATTTATTTACACACACTAAAAGGGGGGTGAGATGGGGGTCAGAACATGACCTCCTTCATGCATACAATAAAGGTGGGACAGAGAACAGAAAGAGGCACAGGGCAAAGACCACAGACAAAATACAAATTATTGTTTCACATGAGTCCAGAGTCCCGAATCAAAGTCCAATGGTGAATTCTTTCACAGAGTTCACCAGCTGAAAACGGATGCTGGATAATCCACTATTTCAGTAGAGATGGCTTTCACAATGGGATAGGCACATAGAGATGTGTTAGTCTTGTTGGTGCTGGTACAGAAGTTTAGGGCTTCCAGTAAAAAATGGTGTAGGTGGGGAGCCAGGTACTCAAACCTGGACAGAGCTCCTTTTCTGCAGCTGGCTGCTGGATGGAAAATGGCAGTCTGTTTTTCAGCTCCACAAGACAGAGAAACTGGTTCTCCCAGCTAAGGGGTCATGTGATATGAACCCAACTTCACCACTTTGGTTTGGACAAAGGATATACACTCCTTTGTCTAGCTTTCTGAAATGGTTAATGTTTCCACCATTAATAATTTCAAAAGAGATTTCAGGATCCTTTGTCCTATCAGAGAGGTAGTCTCTGTTGGTTGGGTCTGGCCTGAGAAATGTAAATGGCCCTTGTAGAATTCCTTTGGAATTTGGTCTCTGCAATCACAGGTTTTTGACAGCTTTTTTTAAACTTATTTGTTCATGGGATGTATGTGTCACTGGCAAGATCAGCATTTATTGACCATTCCTGATTGCCCTTGAGGTGATGGTTAGCCTCCTACTTGAACTGCTGTAGTGTAGGTAAATCCACAGTGCTGTTAGAGAGAGCTTCAGGACTTTGACCCTGAGACAGATAAAATTCCAAGTCAGGCTGATGTGTGGCTTGGAGGGGAACTTGCAAGTGACAGTGTTTCCATGCATCTGTTGCCCTTGTCCTTGTTTTAGTCTCTTCTAATGGCTGTTACAATCTTATATAAAGTGAGTATGAAGCTAGTTATCAATGTTACAAGTCAATAATGCAAAACTGTCAGAGTGCTGATGCTGTGTGTTGAAGATATTTTATTCCCCAGTAGTGACACCGTTCACATTGATGAACACAAGTCAAAGCTCACCAAAAGAAATGGAAAACTGGCTACATTTGTTACCCCATTGTTACATAAAGTATCAATCAGGAATTCTGCAGCAAGCTCATTTATTCAATAATAATTCAACACATTTGATTTTTATATTTATAATATTAAGCTCTATCGGTATACATAAAAAGACAAAAAAAAATCATTCTAAAGCAAATCGAAATCCAATTCTTCTACCATTTCTAGAAGACCTGAGGGTAGTTTCTAATGAGTTATGGCTCAGTTAACAGTGTCATTTGTCTTCCATAATGCAAACAGCTTCCAGCCATTACCGTTTTATTTTCTTTTGATGTATATGGCTCACATCTTATTTGTTTATAATAGGCAGCTAGAAAATTCAGACATATGATAGCCTAACGTTTTTATAATGGGAAGAATTAAAAAGTTACTGCAAAGTGTACAATGGTCAATAGTAATAGATCTGAACCAGCATCTAATTTACATAATAAAAACAGAAGGTGTTGGAAATACTCAGCAGGTCTGGCAGCATTTGTGAAGAGTGAGAAACAGGCCTGGCAATGTTTGTGAAGAGAGAGAAACAGAATTAACGTTTCAAGTTGAATATGATCCTTCTTCAGAGTAGCTTTTTCATGTTTTCCACAGGTGTGCAGCCACATTCAGAGAGAAAAAGATTTATCAGTCGTTAGACTTATCACTTGGTAAACTAGAGTTTGCACTAAATACAAGAATAATCAATTTCTAATATTTCTCTTAAAATTCATGCTTGCCTAAGCCAGTAACAGAGATTTCATGGGTAAATTCTATAGCTTTGAATTACCCACAGCAAATGCATATATCATGGCCAGGATTTCCTGGTCAGCGAGCGGGCATGGGGCCCACTCACCGACGCGTAAAATGAGGCGGGATGACGTTGGGCACAACGCCCGACGTCACCCCACATCATTTCAATTTTCAGGTCAGCGGGGGCTCAGCCGAATCAGCTGTGTGCCTGTCAACCTGTCAATGGCCTATTGAGGCCATTGATAAAACAATTTAGATAATTTATAGGGCTGCAAACCTTAAGGTTGGCGGGCAGGCCGGGAGCCCTGGTGGACTTCAGAGAAAGCATGAAACCTCATCCACGGGCGGGATGAGGTTTCATGTAGGTTTTTAAAAATTTAATAAAAGTTTAACTAAAAGTGATGGACATGTCCCAACTCATGTGACAGTGTCACATGAGGGGACATGTCAGGGAAATTTTATTTTTCTGTTTTTAGCATTTTTAAATGTGGAGCTGATCTCCCTGAGGCAGCACTTAGCCTCTGGGAGATGAGTGCGCTCTTTCGCGCACATGTGCGAAAGAGCGCACTCTCGGCTGATGGGAATCTCCGCCTGCGCAGGGAGCGCATGGCGCTTCCTGGCGGACATCACGCTGGGCAGGCCTTAATTGGTCCGCCCACGTAAAATGGCAGTGCGCTCCCAATCGGGGGCGCCGTTCAGAGGCGGGCCTTCACGCGCCCGCTCCTGAACTTCCCCCCGACGGAGGAAAAATTCTGCCCCATGCCTCAATAGAACTGGAGTGAAACAAGTGGAAGGAACATGGAAGTGATCTGAAACAGCAAGCAGATCACGTGGAAGGAGGAATGCGGAATGGCTAACATTCTACAATTTAAATATTATATTGTGAATTATTATATGTGGGTTCAGCTTGTTGCATACAGGACTGCTGAAATTAGTGATCTGATATTTTTCATGGGATGATCATATTTACTTTGGCATGGATCACAGGGACGAAAAGTCAGGATCTATGAGCACTAGATGTACTCATGAACAGTAATCGGTTAAAATTACTCTTTAACAAGAAGGGTGGATTTTAACCCAGAGTGGATTTGAGGCAAAATGTACCTACTGGCATAAATTTCAGGCTGTGGTAGTTTAACTGCCAGGCTTCATTTACATGCGGCCATAGGTAGCTAGCCAATACTAAGGGAGTTGATGTGGTTCTTTGACACTTTTCTTCAGTGCGGTACATAGGGAAACCTGGTTTGTGCCAGTCACCTTCATGTTGTAAATGCCCAGCTCGTCATTATATCAGGCAAGGTTCCGTTTGAAAAAGATCTAGCAATCTCTGCGGCGTGGATTTCATCTTTCCTGATGTTACTTTCATTCCAACTCAATGGGATCTCAGCGTCCAGCAACAGTGATATCATCAAACAAGCTAAGCAGACAATCTCACTTAAGAATTCTCACAGACAGCAAACCAGGAAGTAAAGACCACTTATTATCCTTCACTTTTTCATCATTTTACAGACAGCAAAATAAAACTTGGAACACGCACATGGGATTAAGTTGGAAACTGAAATATCATTAACAAACTTTAAAACAATTAAAATATCTATGGGTTTTATCATAATGAAGAAATTTGACATTCTAGAAATATAAAATTAGTTTTACAGGGCCAGAGAAGTTTTAAGCTGTAATTATGAACTTAGTGCGCTGTTAAAAACCCAGTTATATCTCATTCAACAGGGCAAATTTGTTTCAAGGGTTTTTACAGAGAGACCTACAGTGGTTTTGAAAGATTTGCATCGCACTTCAACTGTGCACCCTAAGGACGAGTAGGAAATCACTGGCAGCAACTTCTGGTCTTCTTGGTTTAACTGTAGGAGTGGGTGCCAGAAATTGCTGTCAGTTTCACAGTGATAATGAAGGTGAACACTGACAGTTTCACCATCGTTACAACTGTGAAATCTAGGCCAAACAGCTTAATCTCTATTATGCTAGGCTTCCAACTTCATCTTCAGCCAGAAATGGCCATGGATAATCCATCTTGGCTTCTTTCTGAAGTTTCCACCATCACAGATGCCATGTGATTTCAAGAAATGGCTGAGTGCACTGAATACAGAAAAGGCTAATGGCATTGACAACATCCTGACTATAATGCTGAAGACTTGTGCTCCAGGTCTAATCACGCCTCTAGCAAGCTGTTCCAGTAAAGCGACGACAATAGCATCTACCTGACAAAGTGTAGAATTGCCCTGGTGTGCCTTGTCCACGAAAAGCAGGATATGCCCAATCAGCCTACTCTTATCGTCAGCAAAGTGGTGGAAGGTCTCACCGAGAGTGATGTCACTTACTCACCAGTCACATGCTTACTGATGTCCAGTTTGGGTTCTGCCAGCAACACTTGGCTCCAGACTGCTTTACAGCCTTGATCCAAACATGGGCGAAAGTGCTGAATTCCAGAGGTGAAGCAGCATTTGACCCAGTGTGGCATCAAGGAGCCCTAGTAAAATTGAAGTCAATGGGAATCAGAAAAAAAGTCTCCACTGGCTAGAGTCAAATCTAGCACAAAAGACAATGGTTGTGGTTGTTGGAGGTCAGTCGTCTCAGCCTCAGGGCATTGCAGCAGGAATCCTTCAGGACAGAGTCCTAGACCTAGACATCTTCATTAATGTTCTTTTCTTTGTTAGATCAGAAGTGGGGATGTTCACTGATAGTTGTACAGTGCTCAGTTCCACTTACAACTCCTCATATCATGAACCAATATGTGTCTGCAAACAATAATACCTGGACAACATTCAGGCTTGGTCTAATAAGTGACAAGTAACATTTGAGCCACACAAGTGCCAGTTAATCTCCAATGAGAGAGAGAGCTTAACCAGGCTAGGCTCTTTCCACTTAGATTAGGAGAGATAAACACGAGAGGACATGGCTTTAGGGTGAAAGGGGAAAGGTTTAGGGGGAACATTAGGGGGAACTTCTTCACTCAGAGAGTGGTGAGAGTTGGAACGAGCTGCCATCTGACGTGGTAAATGCGGGCTCACTCTTAAGTTTTAAGAATAAATTGGATAGATACATGGATGGGAGAGGTCTTGAGAGTTATGGACTGGGTGCAGGTCAATGGGATTAGCGGAATAATATTTCGGCACAGACTAGAAGGGCCGAATGGCCTGTTTTCTGTGCTGTAGCGTTCTATGGTTCTATCTCTGTCTGACATTCAATGAAATTACCATAACTGAAACCCCCCACCTTCAACACCCTCTTCCCCATGAAAACGTGAAACAAATTAACTTTGTATCTAGGTAGGAATGCCTATTAGCTATCCTTGACCTCAACTCCCTTTTAGCTTAGAAGTAAATGGATAATTTACAGATCAATTGTTTACAACACAATACCTACATCATCTTTCTTGGACTTTGGGAGGCTCAGGATCTACTCAGACTGCTGCTATTGTTCCCAAGTGTAAATACCTTGCACCTTCTTCCCAGCAAAACAATCGAAACCTTCCTTTATAAAAACAAAAAACTACTGCGGATGCTGGAAATCCAAAACAGAAACAGAATTACCTGGAAAAACTCAGCAGGTCTGGCAGCATCGGTGGAGAAGAAAAGAGTTGACGTTTCGAGTCCACATGACCCTTCAACAAACCTTCCTTTGATCTCTAACAATCAAACCACCCAGGCTTACTGTCAGGCAGACTGTAGAACAGGTCACATGACCCTTTCAGGTACCCTAAATTTAAAGCTGCAGTCCCAAAATCTTATAAACCTCATAATTGCAAAATACCTAACCAACCAACAGCTGATCTGGCCATTATCACATTGATGCTTGTGGAACATTGCTGAATACAAATTGGCTGTTGCATTTCATACATTACAAAAGTGACTACATTGAAAAAGTATTTAATTTGGTGTGAAGTGCTTTGGGACATCCTGTGGTCATGAAATACACTATATAAACATAAGTCTTTTTTTGTCCTTATTTCATTTTACTGTTGTTGAAAATATTGAATCAAATGGGTGCATAACTTTGCCCCATTCCTCTTTCGGGAGGTGGATTCAGAAAACTTTTCATCCACTTTAAACATGGAATTTGGAGCTAGAGTATACGTATGTCCAGATACTCTCTCAGCTTCCAACTATTTCATGAGATTCTCCCCCTGAATTTTATAATACTCTAGAATTTTCAATAAAGCCAGAACTGATTCTGAACATTCCTCATGAGAACAGAATATTTTTTTGATTATTTTCCAGGTGCAGGAGTCATTGATGGCATCATACTGATCACAGGTATAGACTGCTGCAACTGTAAAAATTGAGCCATTCAGAATTACAGTGCTGGGGATATATTGGTCATACTGTACCTCATTGAGAACATTTTATATCAACTATGGAATCATATTTTGATCATAAATTAAAGGGTCTTAAATAAGAATTTACTTCACTTCAAGCTTTTCTACACATTCTAGCAAGTATGAGGAAGGTCTATGAGATAGCCAGGTTGATTAATGAACATATAAATGCAATTTTGTAATTAATAAGTTAGGTTTTGGTACAATAATGCTGGTATGTTTCTTCATTCTATGTAATTGAAAAATAATAAAAAGTTGAACAATATGATAAATACACACGTGAGCATTTAAGGGTCCCATTTAATGCATATGCTAAGTATAAAATGTCAGCTGTGGCTCAGTTGATAGCACTCTCTCTTCTGTGACACTAGATTCTGGGTTCAAGTTCTATGCCAAGGCTTGAGTATAAAAATCTATGCTGACATTCCGGTCCAGTACTGGGGAAGCGCTACATTGCTGGAGGTGCCATCACTCAGATGAGATGTTAAACTGAGGTCCTATCCATCTGCTTGTATGGTTGTTGAAGATCCCATGGCACCAATAAGAGGAGGGGAGCCATCCCTGGTATCCTGGTTAATATTTATCCCTCAATTAACATCACAAAAATCCGATTATCTGGTCATTGTCACATTGCTATTTATGGGAGTTTGGTGTGCACATATTGGCTGCTATGTTTCCTACGTTACAACAGTGATTATACTTCAAAAAGTAGTTCATTAGCTATAAAGTGCTCCAATTATCATGATCATAAATATAAATTTGTCTTTCTATGACTATGTAAATTTGTGCACAAGGCAACTGTTAAGTCATGTGATCTGGTTTCCTCCTCACAGTATATATCAATTAGTCACTTATTCTATGAGTTTGATATTGTCTGTCTTGGAGTTGATAATTAATATCAAAGTAACATTTGCACAAACAAATTTTAACAAAAGTTACTGCTTTATTTATGGTCTTTTGATGGGAGATTTCGCATTTGGATTCAGTTGAACCAATCAGAATTAATAGCAGCATTAGTAATGTTTAACAGAGTTCAACTCCGTGAATATCTCTTTAGCAGTTTATTTAATATTTGGACCAAATGCATAATTGCACCCTATCAGATCATCTGTTGTGGAGGGCTTCCAACAGGTCTAATCTTACATTAGTTGCACTGTTAAAATAATGTATTCCTGAAAATTCATTTGAACCCTGATAAAACAAAATAATGCCGGTTTATTCTTTTCCCTACAACTTCATAGTGAAGTTAAAGGGCTCCTAAATTACTCCACTACACTTTAAGGAACAACACTAAACCCCCAGTAAACCAAGTTTAATAGTGTTATATCACTTCAAGCTTTCCTTTAAAACTATTTAAAATTAGATTGGTAGGTTTTACTGTAACTCACAAAAGGTTCTCCCAGTTGGATTCTGCTTTTCTTTCAATGCTGTACTGCCATCAAAATAACTGGCTTTTTCTAAAATCTATTCTGGTCTCTAACAATGTCATTCCTTACAATCACAGTAGAATTCACCTTTAATCTGGGTAAGATACAACTGCAAAGAAATATCTGAAGGTGTGCATGATTGCACATTTATTTTCAAAGGATTTTGTTTAAATGATGCAATAAGGGAAAATCTAAAATTTCTTTTCTTAAAAATATATTCTGTGAAAACAAGTACAGAGGGAGAAAATTAATTTTATCTAATGTGATGTTACTATTCCTAAGAGGTTTATAGCATCAAGAATTGCCAAGTAATTCATTTAAGTTGCTTTCATTTGTGATATTCAAATTTGGTTGTAGAAATCAACGCTGAATATTGTACTTCAGATATTCTAGCTCGGCCATGCTAAGCAGTGATTTTCATTTTTAGTAGCTGTTTCCCATTAAAAAATGTCTCTAACAAAAGTGACCTTCACTTGGAATGAAGGACAATGCACCAGGACAAGAAAAATGAATAGTGTGAAGATCCAGCCAGTGCAGTGAATTCAAGTAATTATTGCATGTAAAGCTGGTTTCTATGCCAGCATCACTGCCAAGGTGGATTGGGGTCAGTTACTATTTATCACTTGTCAAAGTCAACACTTTTTGAGTAACTAATTACCGGTGTACTGGAGTCCCAAATATGACATAGACAAAACAAGGATTGAGCAATATTTCAGAGACAGCTCTGCTTTATGCACTTAATAAAAACTATAAATGAATCTGCATCATTACACACCCTAAATAATATGCATTACTGTGCCACTGATGGACTTGTAATAGTGTGCATTCCAGTTCTGTGCTTTGGATATGCCTTGAGAATGTGTTAATGTTGCACCACATTGAACAAGTTTGTATCAGTTAATAGTACAACATTAATCCTAAATAATTTGCATTCATTCTAAAATTGGAGGACAAGAATCAATCAATCTTGCTCAAGAATTCATGATTTGTATAATAAAATGACAACATACCAGATTATGTGGTGGAACTACAGGAAGTGACACCTTGAAATGCCTGGTCTAAGGTCATGCCAGAGAACTTTTGTTAAGTATCTGCTCCTTAACCACACACTGTGGAGAGACGCCACACAGAGGTCAGGTGTGAATCTCTCCCCTCACATCCATGGATGTGAAAAGCAGAGAAAAAATTACTTTGGGCCACTAAAGTGAGTGGTAAGCACAAGAGCATCATAAATGGAAACCTGGGTTCTCATCCCAAATCAGGCAGAATGGAGTCCAGACAGCAAACAAAATGACCGCCGAATGGCGCGGCCAGAAATTCAGCCTCTGCTTCTGATCTCCACCATTTTCCCAAGGGTGGAGGAGGGAGAAGGCCTTGGAATCTGCCACTGCTATTAATACTGCAATTTGCATTGTTGTGGGCTCATCAAGAGCCCAGCCCAGTAAGCTTTCCAATTTTCAGCAAAGTGGCTGGAGTTCAGCAGCTGTCAGGAATCAAATCTGCGCAATGGAGGCAGGGACAGTGTTGGTTGTAAACTTATGTGAAAAGATCCAGTTTGAAATGGCATTGAAGAGACTGTGCATGGCAGAAAAGTCTGACCGCATTATGTAAAAATTCACTGATCTTAATACCGTGTAACCAGCCTACCCTATCCTGGGTTCTAGGCCTCCAACTGCCCTCCAAAATGTGGGAAATTTGAGCTTTGGCAACTTTTCTCCTAAAACATTAATTTGCAAAAGGCAGCCACACCAATGGCTGCCAATTTGGACCAGAATGATGCCCACTTCCTTGGTAACCCGCCTCCATTCTCATCCGCTGGCTACTAATTTGGTATCAGACCTGTCTCTAGGCCCATTCCCTGGAAAGCCCCACTTCCTGGCAGGCTGGCGATGGAGGTGGTTTCGCACCCTGGAATTGAACCCACTTCCCGATTCCTGCCACCGAGGGGAAAATCCAGTTCCCTGATACCAAGTTGCTTTACCCTCCCTCTCTCTGCCAAAAACCTGGAGACTGATTTAAGAATTTGGGGCTTTATCACACAAGCTGAGAAAATTAAAGGATTGACCTGATAAAGGGCTGTAAAATTATGAAGGGCTATGATAGTCAGTCAGACCATAACAAGAGGGCACAAATTTAACACCTTTGAAGTCCTCGGAATGTTCCAAAAGTCCTGATAACAAAAGAAAACAAATCTTGAATGCTAACATGGGTGAATATCGAATAAGAGACCTGTGTTGATTTTCCCACCAGCAGATCTTTGCCATCATTAAACAGTGATGCAAGATTTGTCATCATTATCCAACAAAAAAGTCAAACACATATTTTGTAGGCATATGGGGCTGAATTCTTGGGACCCCCAAAGATGGGAATGGAGGCAGGCAGGGGGGGAAGCAAAAATAACAGCATCAGGTGGCATGTGAATTTCAAGGTGTCGATCCTGGCGCTGGCAATAATGAGCAGCACGGGTGAGATCAAAATCCTGCTTTCATCCCCATTAAGGCCAATTATACCATTAAAATGTTGTTTAGAGCTTGTGAAAGGGGAAGGGTGGGATATTTAAAGGGGCAGACAGGTTGTAGAAGCTGTTCAGAACAACTAAAGGGAGGCAGGTGCACAGAGGGGAGGCAGTCATGGCTTCATAAGAGGGTCACAGGAACAAAGGATGGCTGGACACTTGGTACAGAGATGCTCTTGGTGCTCCACAGGTGGCAGGGAGAGTGGGCACAGTGCCTAAGCTTTGAATGTGATTAGCAATCCCCAGGATCACAGGGGCAAGACTACCAAGGATAACTGGGCTGCCACCTGCTTAAAAGGAAGGCTCCAAGGTGGCATTTGGGACATGACTCATATTCTGGGCCCCTTGGCAATGACAGACAACATCCTTTGTAGGAAGGGCAGAATTCCAGGCATTGGGATAGCATGAGAAAGGAAAGAAGGGCATGAAGGCAACGGAGGCAAAACGCTCAACAGGATCAACCACTCAAGGTGGAGCTATCTGCAGATGATTTGCAGATAAGACCCAGTGCCACAGGAGACTGCGGCTCTCCAGGAAGATGGTCACAGACATCTGTGCCCTCATCATTGAAAACCCTTGCACCTCACAGAACTGGTCGCCATGTCCTGCCAGCGGCCAAAGTCATTGAGCCTCACTGTGGCTTGAACTTCTTTGCTTCTGCCTTCTTTCAAGAATCAGCTACTGACCTTAGTGGCATCTCAAAAATGGCTGCATCTTGCTGGTCACCCGTTCTCTCTTTGCCAGGGCTTGGATAGCAGATTCATTTAACAAAGGGATAAAGAGCATAAGATTTTTCCTCCATTGCTGGACTCTCCCAAGTGCAAGGCATCACTCATTGGAACAACGTGGTCATCAAGTACCCAGTGACTAGCAAGTGTGATCAATCAACAGGAAGGGCTTCTACTCCCTCAATGTCCTGATCTGCTACCACAGCAAGAGCTTCTTCCTTGTGTGCGCTTGCTTTCCTGGCAGCTATTCTGACTCCTTCATACTCAGCCAGTCCAGGCTGCCTCATCATTCCAATCCCCAAAGTGCATGGATGGAACCAAGGGTAGGTACAAGGAAGAACCATGGCTACTACCCTCCCTACTGGAGTCCAAGGCAGAGGCACAGAGGCAATGCAGCCAATGCCACTTGCTCAGCAGGACAACTATAGAGCAGGCCCACGGGCTTCTGGATATGTGATTCGGTGCTTGGATGAGTCGGATGGTGCCCTCCAATACCCTTCTGCTAGGGTTTTGGTCATTGTGGTGGTCTGTTATGTTCTCTATAACATTGCCCTTCAAAGAGGTGTGGACCTTGAGGATGGTGAAGCCCCGGAAGGGAACAGCTCATTGGCGGAAGAGCAGGAGGTTAAGTAAAGGGAAGGTATTGGAGGTAGAGGGAGATGGCATCAAACGGACAGGTGTCCCTGGTGCATGACAAGGTGGCCTTTTCCTGCCACCGTCCAGGAAGAGGACCTACCCCCTTATCCTCACGGCCTTCAGCATTAGATCCAGGTTGGCATCGATGAAGTGAGGGTCTGCCCTGCCCCTGGTGCCAGGCCTTCAGCTCTCCTGTGATATCTCCCTTCCCTCTAGCACTTTGGAAAGCTTTGGCACAATCAGCAGACTTCTCTCTTAGGACAACAGGCAGCCTCAGTGATGGCTGCAGTGGGGTGTCTAAAAGAGCCCCATGCTCCTCTGACCCACCTCCATTCCAGCCCCCACTGGCTCCAAGTAGACAGCAAACTCGTCTCCATATCAATTAAGGACTCAACTCTTTGAAAATCTGAAAGTTTCCCACCGGAGGTGGATTTCAGACCCCAAACAGACCCAGTTCTTGTTCCCTTCTCCATGGCAAAAATTCAGCTCATCCCGCCCTACATGGTTGACCTGTACAATAATGATGAGCTAATTTCTACTTTTTTTTGCACTCTCACGTTTTGGTTGGATCATCAAGTGCCAGTAGCTAGTAAAAAGATGCTACCTCCCATTAAAGCTGAAGCGCAGTTTGGCAAATAAAAATATGGGGTAAAATGACCTCTAAAACATTGTAGCTTATGGAGACCGGCAATAAAGAGCGCCAGGAACATAGGATAATTGCAGAAAAAGGTCAGGGTGGACAGACGTGTAATGTCTTTGATTTCCCCTCCCTTGAAAGGCTATTTAAAACAAGGGCTGAGTGAGCATGAAACAATAGTAGATGATGGGATTAAAAGAAAATGGGAAGCGGCTTTAGGTTCAGTCAATAAAGATAATTGAAAAAGAGAACATCACTTTTTAAAAAAATAATTGGTTCCTATCCGCTGTTACATTTCTGTGATTTATTTGTGATTTCATAGCTATTATGTGTGATTGGCTTAAATTAAGAAATTTCAATTATTGTACATTGATTAATTGGGTTTTCAAAGTCTTCAGGAAGTGACAGTAGAGGGCAATATCACTACAACTCACATTTGCTTATGTTGTTAAGATAGATAATATTAATCTCTGACTGAAATGATGGAATAGTCTTTTACCACCGACGCTAATCACTAACTGAAACATACAGCTAATGTACGAGTAAGCAACTGTAGCAGAGGATTTAATTCGATAAATATGTTTAAATCTGGCCATGATGTCAAGTATACAATAATTCAAAATATACAGAAAATGTATTAAAAAGTAAGTAAACATGTTATTCAGTGATCCAATGTGCACCAATGTGTCTTCATAAAGTGCATGCAACCCATTTCGTTCCTGTGCCATTAAAATAGGATGTGCACATTTCATTTTAAATGCTTCGCTGTGCTAGTTAGCAATCCAGTCCACAAATGAGTAACTGCAAGGATAAACAAATTAGTCCTCAAAGTAAGATTGATTACTGCTTCCATGTCTGTAATGCCACAGTTCTACACCTTTCCACACATTATCAATTCCTTTCATGCTTCTAAATACAAAGGCCATGTCAGCCAACACAGTGCACTGGGTCAGCAACATGCAGTCATGTAGTGTCTTACAGGAGTAAAGCACAATTCACACTTACAGTACCCCTTACTGTAGGCAATCATTTTCAGACATTTACAATGATCTTCAGCCAGGAGTGCCGAGAGGATGATCTTAGTCTTTTTCTGAGGTTCCCACCATCCTGGATGCAATAATTCAGTCAATTAGATTCAGTCTGCATGATATCAAGGTCACATGGCAAAGACTACGGGCCTTGACAACATTTTTGGTGCACTATTTCTCCAGAACTAGCCACACCTCTAGCCAAGCTGTTCTATTATATCCAGAACAATGGCAAATACCCAATGAAGTGGAAATTGCCCAAATACATCCTGTCCACAAAACGTGGGACAAATCTAATCCATCCAATTACTGCCCCATCAGTCTATTCACAATTATCAGTAAAGTGATGAATGGTGGCGTCAACAGTCCTGTCAAGCAGCACCTACTCATCAATAACTTGTTCATTGACACTCAGTTTTGGTTCCGCTAGGACCACTTGGCTGCAGGTTGCATTACAACCTTGATCCAAATATGGGCAAAAGAGCTGAATTTCAGAAGTGCGGTAAGTAACTGCCCTTGACATCAAGACAGCATTTGACGAGGTGCGGAATCAGGTAACCTAGTAAAACTGAAGTCAATGAGAATCAGAGGAAAAAGTCTCCAGTGGTTGCAGTCATACCTAGCACAAAGGAAGATGGTTGCAGTTATTGGAGGTCAATCACCTCAGCCACTGGACATCGCTGCAGGAGTTCTTCAAAACAGTATCTTCTGCCCTTACGCTTCAATAGCTTCATCAACGATCTTCTCTCAAGCGTAAAGTCAGAAGTGATCATGTTCATTGATGCTTGTACATTTTTCTGTTCCCTTCACAACTAATGAAGCAGTCTATGTTCACTTGCAGCAAGAGCTGGACAACACTCAGGTTTGGCCTGATAAGCAGCAAATAACATTTGCATTACTCAAGTGCCAGGTAATGTCCATCTCCAACAAGAGGGAATCTAACAACTTCCCCTCGACATTCTATGGGATTAACAATATCAAATCAACCACTGAGAGTCTTCATTGACCAGAAACTTAACTGGACAAGCCACATAAATAGTGTGGCTACAAGTGCAGGTCAGAGAATGGGTATTCTGTGGGGATGAGCTCATCTCCTGACTCTCCAAAGGCTTTCCATCATGTACAAGGCATAAGTCAGGAGTGTGATGGAATACTACCCACTTGCCTGGATGAATGCAACTTCAGAAACACTGAAGAAGTCCAACACCACTCAGGAAAAAGCAACCCGCCAACTTTAAGCAATTATTCCTTCCACCACCAGTACACACTGCAGACATGGTGCGCCATCCACAAGATGCACTGCAGCAACTCACCAAAGTTTCTTCAAGAGCACCTGCCACACCTGCAAGCTCTACCAACTATAAGGACAAAGGTAGCAGGTGCACTGGAACACCACCACCTGTGAGTCAAACATCATCTGACTTGGAAACAATATCACTGTTCTTTTATTGTAGCTGGGTCAAAATCCTTGAACTCCTGCCCGAACAGCACTGTGGGTGTACGTACACCACTCGGACTGAAGTGCTTCAAGAATGTGGCTCACCACCACCTTCTCAAGGGCAATTAGGTATAGGAATAGTTGTTTTGTAGTACAGAACTTCAGGATTGCTGAAAAAGAGTCATGTCAAAGCTTTTTGCCTTGCACTCATCAGGACATTTGGCAAGAATGTCAATATAAGGGGAACACGACAATTTGCTGATTGGTTGGCAAGTGCACTCTGATTGGTAGAGGTGTTGCCATGAAAAATGCACCAGTGATGGTGGCTGACAGATAACTGCGAAGTAAATTTCAAATAATGCTTGGCAGTTAACTGTCTGTCACCATCACTGGTGCATTCTCCATGGCAATGCCTTTACCAATCAGAGGCTACTTTCCAACCAATCAACATTCTCTTCATTTACAGTATAAATTGTTGTTTTCCTCTTATATTAGTATTCTTGTGAAGTGCATGATGAGTGCAAAACAAGAAGTTTTGACATGTCTGTTTATTCAGCAATAGGCATAGGTAATAAATGTTGGCCTTGCCAGCGATGCCCACATCTCATGAATGAATAAAAACATCTCTAGGAGAGGCAAGCATTTTTAGCATGGTGCCTACCTTTTTCCCCAATGAGATTTTGCCGGAGCAGAAGCTTATATTATCAGATAGTCCATCAAGATTCTATGGGCAGAATTTTCTGCCTGTTGGGCGGGCCATGCGGGAGTGAGCGTGGACCTGATCGCTGCCCGTGATCGGGTCCGCGCCGCCATTTTTACACGGGTGAGCCAATTAAGGCCCGCCCAGTGTGAAATGCGGCTCCTGAGGGCAGCAGGGGTGGGCGGGCAGCGGCGGGACTGCTATGACCACCGGGTCCAATGGTGACCCGGAGGCCTGTTTAAAAGAGCTTCGGCAGTCTTGCAAAGGATGTCAAACATGGCCAGCAGAAGAAGGGCTCCCCAGAGCGCTGCTGGTGAGCAGGCCAGGCAGGGGGGTAGGGCAGGGGGGGGCACTGTGCCCCGCATTTCTCAGACGATTGCTTTGCTGCCCTCCTCGAGGTCCTCATTCCCAGGGACAGGAGGAAGAGGCCCCCTCACATGACCGAACGTGTCTGGGAGGAGGTGGCGGAGGTAGTGAGCTCCCACGACGTGGTGCGATGCACCTGGATCTAGTACCCCAAGCATTTCAATGACCTTTTGTGCTCTGGAAGGGTGAATACCATGTTGGCATTGGTCACTTAACCCAGCAGGTAGGCTTTCCCCCCTGGCCGCCACCCCTCCCCCCCCCCCAACTCTGAGTGCAATTACTGCATTGAATCATTGACGGCATGTGTCCTTCACTGGGTGGGCTAGCAGATATTGCCCATGCCAAGGTCACCCTGAGAGGTTGGTGATGAGATGTGTTCTGCACCCACAGCATCTGGTACAGTGACACCCACATAACTGTTTTGGGGACAACCTGGAGGATCTGCACCTAGGTGCAGTGCTGGAATTGCAAAACATGTCAAAGCCAGGGTGCTGACATGCTGGGAGGGGAGCTTCGAGGTGGCGGGCCACTGATCCATCTGCTGCCCTTTGCATTCCATGTGATTGTGCCTCCTTGCTTTGCAAGGTTGGACCGTGTGGTGCCAAATGTGACGTAGGCTGGATTTGGCCAAGAGGGGTGGTGACAGGCCTGGCATCTTTGTGTGGGTGTGCAGCAGCTGCGGGGAGAGGAGGCACTGGCGCCCTGCAATGTTCCACTCTGGTTGGGGTGGGACGGCAGTGAAGAGATTCCAGGTACAAGTTGCACTAATCAATGATCTTCTCTCCTCTTCAGGAGAAGAATGCACATAATGCCGTCACTCGGTTGAGCACTGGCAGAGGGTTGGCCCAGTTGGCCATCATTACCAGGTTCGAGCAGGAGGCCCTCGATCTGGAGAGGCACCATGCGCCCAGCTCCACCTGTGTTGGTGAGGCTGGGGGTGCCACGGACAGGTATGTTAGCGCAACACTGAGGTCACCACTAGTATCCCAGCAGCCATGGCAGTGCTGAACGTTCAGTGATTGAAGTTTGTAACATGGCTTGACCAATGCTTATGGAAGGATGAGTGCATTATGATCCGGAGGACAGGGATGCACATTGACATTGTCTCCACGTTAACTAATCAAATGTCCTTGTTCTTCCTTTCAGCATCAGCGGAGCAGGGCCGGGAGGAGGAGCAGCAGGGGGCCCCCCTCTCAAACCTGAGGGCCCTGAAGTCTCTGACCCACCAGCGTCACACCATCTCTGCCAGGCAGGCACCAGCGCAGATACTAGCACCTCAGTGGGAATTAGATCATCAGCTAGTGTCCCGGGGCACAGCGGTGAGGGCACTTCACAGTCGCTGGAGGAGCTGGCGGAGACAGAGAGTGCCCATGGCGTCAGCAGTCGGAGGAGCTGCAGGGGACCAGGCACATGCTCAGTCGGTGCTTGATGGTGTGTTTCTGGAGTCATCGGTGAGGCAGCAAACGCTGGAAGTGCAGCAGGGTATACGGGAGGATCTGGAGGAGATACATGAGGCTATGCTTGGCTTGGTCTCCATGGTGGAGGAGTCTACGTGGACCATCGCCACTGCAATGGGCCTCAGGGCTCAGCGCCATGCTTCCTCCATGGAGAGAGTGGCAACTCTCGTGGAGAGGCTCCTCCAGGAGGCCAATCAGGGCTTCCTGGGGATGCACTCAGACCAACAAGCCCTCACATTGGCATTGACCTCAGCTGGTCAGTGCCAGTCTGGGAGATGGTCTGGGCACCAAGTTTCCCAGCTTGGTGCCCATACATCTATGGTGAGCTGGGAGGTCCGAAGCAACCTCACGTTTGCGCAGCTGCTGCCTGTCGTCTTTGCGGGCTCCTCTCAGGGCGCTCTGGATAAGGGCGGCAGCTCCTCCGTCCCTCTCCCAGTGACTGTTGCATCCAATGGTCTGCAACAACTGGGGAAATGCCAGGTGTGGAACTGGCTGCTCCCTCTCAGGTGTGGCCAGCACAGGCTCCACGGGCCAGAGGACGGCCGCCCAGGTCATCGAGGCCAATAGGGCAGCACAGTGAGCAAGTTGTCTCAGGTGCCAGTGCCAGTGAGGGGATAGCACCTAGGCGTAGCACCCAAAAGTGTAAATTTAAGGCACCTTAGGCACACCACGGGTTTCTCACTGGTGCTTTTGTGTTGCTGCAATGAAGTCATGGTTAGTTGGTGTGCTGTTTAACACCTTTGTAATTTTGTTTCCTTAAGTTCATTTTGTTACATCATTAAATTTAGACATGTGACCATGGCTGAGGGTGCCTCTTTTCCTCTGCAGGTGGATGGTAACCCATAATGTTATGAGTGAGTTGTGTCACGTTGAGCTTTATTGACAAGGCCCTTAGTTAATGTTCCTATCCAGGCAGATTTAGCACTCAGGTATCGAGTATGGAGCTTGTAGCACAGGCTTTTGTTGGAGGTCCATCTGTGGTGTTCTAGCTGAAGGTTCATTGGATTAAAACCTCCCGGCTGTCCCTGCCTCCCTGGCGTATGCCCGGGTCAGCGTCCACCCCCTCAGCATTTCCCTATGCGTGCTCATCCTTGGACTCACTGCTGGACTCATCGTGTGCAGCCGCAGCAACTGTGTCTACATCTTCTTCGTCCACAGCGTTGCCCCTTTCCAGCGCAAGATTGTGGAGTGCGCAGCATGCAATCACTATCAGCAACACATGATCTGGGGGGTACTGGAGTGCGCCCCCTGAGTGGTCCAGGCATCGGAAGCGCATCTTGAGAAGACTGATGGCTCTCTCCACCACAGCCCTTGTGGAGGCGTGGCTCCTATTGGACCGCTGCACAGCTTCTGTTCTTGGATGGCGGAGAGGCGTCATGAGCCACCTTCTGAGGGGATAGCCCTTGTCACCCAGCAGCCATCCATCCAGCCGGGCTGGAGCGCTGAAGAGCCCCGGCACCTGGGAGTGTCTGAGGATGTAGGTGTCGCGGGAGCTGCCTGGGTACCTTGCACAGACTTGTAGAATCAGCATCCTGTGATCACACACTATCTGCATGTTCATGGAGTGGAAGCCCTTCCTGTTGACAAAGGCACCGGGCTCACCTGCTGACGCCTTGATGGCCACTTGTGTACAGTCTATTGCCTGGACGCGGGGGAAGCCAGCAATGGCCGCGAAGCCTCTGGCTCGCTGTGTCTGGCTGGCCCGGTCCCAGTGGTAATGGATGAACGTTAATGCACGCCTGAATAGAGCGTTTGTAACCTGCTTGACACAAGTGTGGACAGCTGATTGGGAGACACCACAAAGATCACCCACTGGCAGCAGGATAGTGGCGTCTTCTGCGGCCCCATCTGCCTTGGACTTCCTGTTGGCCCTGCGCCCCTTGTGCCTGTGCCTCTCCTCCCAAAGGTGGCTCCCCTGGAGGCTGAATGTGCACTCCTGGCCTCCTCCTCCTTCAGGCCCTTCCTTCCTCCTCAGAGGAAGTGCCTCCAGTGGAGAGCACAACTCCCATTCCCAGGCTAAAGGGAGGCTTTCTGAAACCTGCAGGCTCCAAAAAGGATCTTCACTGTAGAGTGCTGACCTGAAGGTTGAGAATCCTGTCCAAGCAGCTGGTATTAGTTTTGAAATATTTCTGTTCACACAGGCAAGTACCAGTAACTTTCCCAATTAAATATCTGACTGCGCATATTCACGACCCCACTGACCCCTCTTATCCTACCCGTGGATGAGGTTTATACAAATGTCTCCTACCCACCTGCCCATTGCGCCATTGTGACGTCCTGAAGATTGCACAGGCCTCGAAAAATCGCTGTCAATTGGTGCCTCAAGGGCCTTAAGCGGCCCGTTATTTAATGGCAGGCGCACATCAGAGATCATTGCATGCCCACCCACCGAAATATCGCGATGGCGCACCGTGGTGTTGGGACGCTCGCCGACGTCACCGTGCATCATTTTACACGTCGGCATGTGGGGCCCGCCCCCGCACACCTAAGGGAAAATTCTGCCCTATGTTTTGAGCACTGAAATACAATGGACATCACAAATAATTTATACACAAAGCTGTTAAGTATTGCAACTGATGATCTCAAGTGTATTGTAACACTTCTAATTGTAATGAGTAATAGATAAACACTTTAGTGAAACAATACTGGAAAACAAAATGCAAACTCAAGTCTTGTTAAAATCAGACACCTTACAGACTGAAAACAAAAGAGACACTGTCAATGTTTGGGTGCTTGAAATAGAAACAGAAAATGTTATAAATAAAACACAGATCTGTCAATGTCTATAAAGAAGAATGACAGTTAATAGGAAGGATATACTTACATTGGAAGCAGTTCAGAGAAGATTCACTAGGTTGCTTCCTGGCTTGAAAGGTTTGCCTTATGAGAAAGGTTGAGCAGATTGGGTCTATTCTCATGGGCGTTTAGAAGAATGAGAGGTGACCTTATTGAAACATACAGGATTCTGGGGGTCTTGACAGGATAGATGCTGAGAGAACGTTTCCCTTCTTGGGGGATTCTAGAAATAGGGGGCACAGTTTCAAAATAAAGGGTCTCCCATTTAAAATCGTGATGAGGAGGAATTTATTCTCTCAGAGGTTGTTAATCTTTGGAATTCTCTTCCCTAGAGGGCAATGGGGGCTGGGTTATTGAATATATTCAATGCTGACTTAGATTTTTGATCTACAAAGGGGTCAAGTGTTATAGTGGGCTGGCAGGAAAGTGGAGGTAAGGCTACAAGCAAATCAGCCAAAATCTTATTGAATGGTAGAGCAGGCTCGAGGGGCCAAATGGCCTACTCCTGCTCCTATTTCTTACGATCTTAAAACTGCAACGGAACATGGGACTGAAAAATAGGCAGGCAGGTTTATAATACTGGAATGAATTATATCCTGCACTTGTTGCTCGGAAGGAATAGTTGGTGTTGGATTACCATCTAACCTCATACCAATCTTTTGACCATATTCATTATATGTTTGAAGCTAAAATTTGAGACTGTTTAGGCCAAAGTAGAGTGTGCTGTACAGGTTTTTGACATTTAATTAAGCATAATGAGCAAAATGATTTGTTGAAATAATACTGGGGGTGGGGCAGACGATGACATGAGTTTATTGTCATCTGTAAGTGCTTGTATTTGATTTTGACGGCGAGATGTGATAACCACACATTTACTGCTGAGTTAGAAAAACAGTGGTAGATAAAACCCTCCAAACAAAATTCAATCAGATCTTGTAAATTAAACAGTTCAGCAACTTGAAAAGCACCCCTTGTTCTTTGTTAATGAGTGTGAATTATTGCACAGTGGTGTCAAAACTGGTTAAATTATACACAAGTACAAGGTAACTCACATCATTGATGAATAAAAGCTGTAAATATTACGACAATGATTCTTTAAAAGCAAAAGGACATCGAGATTGTTCCCAATAAAATTCCAACGAGTTTTGGATGTCAAAATGCTTCAATTAGTGCAACACAAAGAAATACTAATAATCAGAAATCTGGAGTCTTAGGAAGCTGAATGATTTGAGGAGGGTGGCTGAATTAAGCCTTGAAAGTACATGATCAGAGATGTGGCCTACTGGTTTCCATTCTCTATGTGAAATGTGTGTGTCTTTCAGAACAGACCTACCTCCTAATTCAGATCCAATTGGAAACCTCACTCTGAGTGAGATTTTGTGGCAAAAGAAAACAAATAGAGGGTACTCTCCTGAGGTTGAGGCATGTTGTTGGGAATAGATATAGGTGCACACTGCATTCAACAGTGTTGCAACTGATCTGGAAGTGCTTGACACTAGTACTGAGTAACTGAAATGGGAAAATTTCCATTCCCAGCACTAATGCCACTACCCTGATAAGCACAAAAAATTATCAGGGAGGATCCTCAGATATTGGAAATAAATTTATTTTCAAATATGAGATGACTTGTACATATGTAATGCGCTATGTATAAATAAGAATATGTATGCAATGTATATAATATACATTATAAATCTATAAAATGTCATTCTTCCAATTTTATCATTTTTTTGCTAATTTTGAAACCAGAGTGGTTAATTTCTTGGACAGCAGTTTTTATGATGAGCATCGTCTGATTAAAAAATATTTTTAAAAATGCAATGTCAGTGTCGACATCGATGATTTTTTGCATTCAAAATATAGGATGAATATATTCTTGAAGAACGCATAACTGTGCCTGGGAAAATGAATGCCACAATTTGCAATAAGGAAAGAAGTGTGGCTCGTGGGCTACTTCAGAGGCTGACCTTTTGGAGAATCATTCCAGTGAAGGTTATTGACAAACTTTTGATAGAAGTTAATGCATTTTATGAATTGGAACTAGTGAAGATAACTGATCTATTTTGAAATAATGTAAAAATGAAAATGTCCATTTATATTAAAGACAAGTTAAATAAATAGTTGATTTTTTTAACCAATTCACTATGTTATCATTTCTCTGCATGAAGGCAGATTCCAGTTCAGAATTCTAAAACCCCCAAATACTGCAAAGTGCTTTAGGGTCCTGCACTTGCAGTTTGTAAAGTATTTCAGAACTCACTGATTCTCTAGGTCATTCTTTCTGTAATATATACATCTGGGAGGTGGCTTGTTTTGTCTCAATTTATACAAAATGTTCTATGGGAATTTGCATTTGTCCAATTAAATCAAAGTTGTAGTATGTTTCAAATTGCTTGGATTGCTCAAGGTGCATTGTGAATGGCACTTTAAATGTTGATATTATTATAGTTATCTGACACATAGTAGATCTGTTTTTATCAATATATATATTACAGTAAATTGTCTAAATGAGTGTAAAATATTAAAGATTACGTCAAATGCAATTTTATCTTGAATTCATTAAATAGTCCCAAAATGCAGGCAATTTTAGACAAATTCTATGCTGTAATATTTAGCTCAATTGGTATTTTAGCCATTGTGCCCTAAGTCACTACAGCTAGATCTAACAGCAGGTGGAAAACATAAACTTGTAGTAATTATCATAAACGTTACATAAGCATCACTACAAACATGTAATGAGGTTAATGAATACTTGATGATTCCTGTAACAGAGATTGTAGTTTTCTGAGTATTATACCCAAACATTTTCTGTTTATGGTGCTGTTGAGGCATTTGTAAAGCTTCAGGCAACAGCATAGAAAAACCCCAAACTCTCAATTGCCACACGACTAAAAATTTATAATGCCTGTGTACTAAGTTGTCTGCTGTATGGTGTTGGACTACACATCAAAAGCAGGAGCACAGACTGAATTCATTCCTTTTATTTTGCTTGAGAAAAATTCATAGGATCCATTTGCAGCATTGAGTCCCCAACACTCAAGCTGAGGTACTGCAGCTTTCAAACTCAAAGTATCATGGGAATGTTCAAGCAATGCGACTACGATAGTTCAGCCATGTCGTTAGGATGGATGATGGTCACCTACTAAAAAATGCACTGTACCTGATGCTGAGAGCTTAATGCTGCCAGTGGACCTATTGGATGGCCAAAACTAAGATACAAGAATTCATGCAAGTGAGATATTATTTCATGCTGATTGACTTCAACAACTGGGAACAGTCTGCGTATGACTGAAGTGCTTGTTGCCAAAGTCTCTACGCTGGAGCATGACGAACTACATCGTCAGATTGACACAAAAAAGGAACAGTAGTCCCTGCATCAGCAAATTCTTTTGTTATATTTGCTAATGGGATGTGGGCATCACTGGCCAAGCCAGCATTTATTGCCCATCCCGAATTGCCCTTGCTCAGAGAGCATTTAAGAGTCAACCACATTACCATGGGCCTGGAGTTACATGTAGGCCAGACCACATAAGGACAGCAGATTTCCTTCCCTAACAGACATTAGTGAGCCAGGTGGGTTTTTACAATAATCAGCAATGGTCATCATCAGACTTAATTCCAGATTTTTATTGAATTCGAATTTCACCATCTTCCATGGTGGGATTCAAACCTAGGACCCAGAGCATTACTCTGGGTCTCTGGAATACTAGTCAGCAACAATACCAGTATGCCACTGCCTCCCTGTAAATGATAACTTATGATGGCCCTACTGCAACTGACAATGCCTTGCTTGAATTGGACTGAACACTCACAACAAATGGGCAGTGGATGTGAATTGTCGGCAACAATGCAAAGCCAAAGAAGATGTGCTGAAAATGAAGTTGAATATCTCGCCATGGCAATTGGTGGAATTTCAAAAATACAATTAATTTGGAATACAAAGCTAGTCTCAGGAATGGTGACCATGACAATCATTGATTGTTGTAAAAACCCATCTGGTTCACTAATGTCATTTGGAGAAGGAAATCTGACATCCTCAACTGGACTAGCCTATGTGTGACTCTAGACCCATAGCAATGTGGTTCACTCTTAACTGCATCCCGAAATGGCTTAGCAAACTACTCAGTTCAAGGGCAATTAAGGATGGGCAACAAATTCCATTTATGCCAGCAACAGCCAGATCAAATGAAGGAATAAAGAAAACTGTTTACACAGCTTCTTAATTACAGTTTAGAGAGAAGAAATAATATTAATTCTTAAACAAATAAATATTTGCAAAAGGACTGAGCCTATTTCACCTGGGCATACAGATATTGTGAGTGTGTAAACCATCTTCTCAAGCATGCCAGATATTCAATCATTGTTTAGTTAGTCACTTGGTAGTACAGAATTTGAGTATTGCTGAAAAAAAGGGATATACTGTTGAAGCTTTTCATCTTGCACTCATCAGGACAATTGACAAGAATGCCAGTATAAAGGTTACAACAATTTATACTGCATGAAAGGAGAGTGCTAATTAGTTGGCAAGTGGACTCTGATTGGTAGAGGCATTGACATGGAGAATGCACCGGGAACACATAACTGCCAAGCTTTTGTTCAAATTCAAACCAGACAGGTCGACTCTGATTGGTCAAGGCATTGCCATGTGGAATGAACCAGGGAATGGGTGCATTCTCCATAGCAATGCCTCTACCAATTAAAGTCCACTTGTCAGCCAATCAGTACTCTCTTTTCACGCAGTATAAATTGTTGTTGCCTTCACTTTTGGTATTCTTACAAACTGTCCTGATGAGTGCAAGGCAAAAAGCTTCGATAGCACGTCTCTTTCTTCAGCAATACATTATTCAATTACAAAAAGTGTTGCATTTGGAGTTCACTGGTAGTTTACAGTCACCTGCATGAACACTGATGAAATGAGACAGAAAAATGAGCAGATTCTGGGTGCACACCCTAAGTTTATTTTCGTTGTATTCACAGATGATGCTTAGTCAGCTGCACTCTTGGTAATAGCTGCAGTTGAGGAAGTGGAAGGTACGTAGGAATGGGCTATCTCAACTTGACCATTTCTGGTGGCATGAAGCCTGTCTGGTTCAACTGATGGTGTGCCCATGTTATAGTGCCGATCTGACTAAAATATCCTTCCTGCATTTTGGGACTGTTTAATAAAGCATGTGTTTGGTGTGATTTTCCTCTATGAAAGTGTCCAAACACTAGAGAGCAATGCCAGATTACATGTTCATTGAAGCTGAAGTGGGTAGAAGACAAATAAAACACCAGATTACTTTTTTTGTAAAGTTTTGTTTAAAGATATAAAGCAGACAGATTATGGTAAGAAAACTCAATAACTGTGAAATTTCCTCCTAATCCTAAAGGTAAAACAACAATGAAACCATAAACCCAAAATAGTGCTACCATTCCTCAAAGGATTAAGGATAGAAACATATTCATACTAACATCTGGTTAATAAAAGGGAAGAGGGATTCCAAGGGAGGAGTTTATAATAACTCTTGGTAAAGAAATACATCACATGGCTGATATTCCAACATCAAAACATCAGAATCATGTTTAACAACCTTATCTTTGTGGGTTTTTTTTAATGAACAAACTAGTCTAATCCTGAGATGGGTTGAAAATGTGAAAAGATTGCAGAGGCAAATTTTGGTAGGAGTGTAAAACTAATTGAGAGATCAGCATGAATGCTGCAACACATTAAGATGAAACTTTGATAGTATTAATGAAAAACCTGAAATGTACAATCATTATCTGTGCTTACCGTGGGTTTGAAAGAAGAAGTGGATTCATTTTTTTCTGAGACAGAGTCAGAAGCATTTCATTCTGGTAGTGATGGCCTTGATTGGCTGGCTGTAAAAGTCAGGGACATGTGTTAGGTATTGACACGCAAAGATTCTTTTAAACTGATACTTCATTTTTAATCAAGCAAGCAAATCTAAAGACTGGTCCTCCTAAAGGACTTACATAATATAAAAGAATAAATATAAAATTCCATAGTCCTTGTCCTGGGTTGAGTTATAGCAAGATGAGTTTATTCAATTTCTAATTGCACAATTTCTCCAGTGGCTTGATGTGAGAAAACTCATTACTTTTCAAACGAAATTAGTTAAAGACGTTGCTTCATAATATTTAGAACAAGACAGTTCTGCACCAGTTTTATGCAAAGGGAAGAAAAACATGACCTATAATTCACATAGAAAAATAAATAAATGGGAAGATATGAATATACCACAACTCCCTATCTCAAAGGACAGAGGTTTTCTTTTAAAAAGATTCTTATCAGAAGACCTGGCAATCAAATTAAAAAGGCAAATTATTCCACACAAGAAAAGTGGAAAAGAGAATTTATTCCAAGTATTCAGTCAATTCTTACCATCAATCAGCAGCCAGTGAAGTGCTTGTAAAATATATTTATTTATAAACTAATAAGCCAATATAAATCATGTGTAGAACAGGTCAGAGGTTTGCTATTCTGTAGTGAGTGGCTCAGCTCCAGGTGCCTGGATAGGAGAAGCACTGGAATACCATGGCTGCAGCAGCTTAATGTACATGGGATGCAGTGCCGCAACTCAACCAGGCATCTTCTGCAGTAACTCCCAAACCTCCCTCCACATTGGAAAAGGGCAGCAGACATATGGGAACATGATTACCTCCAAGTTGTCCTCCAAGTCACCCAGTGTTTTCCCCTGGACACATATTCCTTCAATGTTGTTGGGCCAAAAATCTGAAACTTCCTACTTAAGAGCATTGAGAGAGTACCTTGATCACATGGACTGTAGTATTTTAAAAAGGCAACTAAGGATACACAATAAATGGCAACCTTGACATTGATGTCCAAATTGCAATTAAATGGTCAACTTGTGTTTAATTTGCAATCCAAGCAGACATAAATACTTCTGTATTTCCTCATAATAATTGGAGACATTAAAAGCCTTAACAATAAGGTTTTGATTTGAAATTCTAAACATTTGTTATTGTAATGCACTAAGCTCTGGAATTCCCTCCTTAAACCTCACCACCTCTCTTTAAGACACTCCTTAAACCCAAACCTTTTTCCCAAGATTTTGGTCACCTGTCCCGAAATCTCCTTATGTGTTTCAGTTCAAATTTTATTTGATTATGCTCCTGTGAAGAGCTTTGGGATCTTTTATTATGTTAAAGGCGCTTTATAAATGCAATTTTTTGTTGTTGCAACTTTTTCCAATTATTTTTGGCGGGTAACTAGAAATTTTTAATTCAATACTAGATGGGTCAAAAATAGAACCTTTAAGAAAATTCATTTTTACAAGGTTAAATCACAAATATAGGGTGGAGTCTTCCCCTACCGCCTTAAGTTCTGTGGCGGGATGAGGAAGTGGGAGTAATTCCCGTTGTGGAGCAGGGCAGGCTTTTGTGCGGAATCGTGCAATTCCCCCTTGTTAATTATGCAGGCGCATGTTCCACATCGGGTCTCGTGGCGGGGCGGGCAGGAAGTCGGACAGCCCACCGACATGTCCGGGCACCATATTTAAAAGCCCTTCAATATTGGGAAGAAGGAAAGGATGAGCAGGAGAAGGTAGCAAGCCGTGGCTCCCAGCTTCAGCGACTCATCCCTCAAGCATCTACTGGTGGTGGTGCAAGAAAGGCAGGACGTCCTCTTCCCCAGGAATGGCTGCAGGAGACCATCCCAGCTGACCACTGCGGCCTGAGAAGAGGTAGCCAGGGCGGCCAGCATCCATGTGGTGCAGAGGAAGACCGCACTGCAGTGCAGGAAAACCGTCAATGATTTAATCTGCGCCATGAGGATCAGTGAACCCTCTACCCTTCCAACCCACCTCATCTTATCTATGTTTGTCTCATGGGACCTGGACGTTACTGGCAAGGTCACCATTTCTCTGGTCCATCCCTAAATGTCCTTGACAAGGTGCTGCCTTATGGAACCCCTGCAGTTCATGTGTTGTGCTGTGCTGTTAGCGCAGGAACTGCAGCATTTTTACCCAGCCACAGTGAAGGCACAGCCATGGGGTGGAGTGCTGGGGAATTTGAAGGTGCTGCTGCTCCCAAGCATCTGTTGCCCTTGTCTTTCTAGCTGGAAGAGCTTTCAGGGTTGGAGGGCGCTGATCAAGGAACATTGGTGACATGCTGCAGTGTGTCTTGTACATGGTACACATTGCACTTTTTCCACTGTGCACAGGTGGTGCAGAGACTGAATGTTGAGGGTGCTGGATGGAGTGTCAATCAAGTGGGCAGCTTTATCCTGGGTGGTGTCCAGTGTCCTTGGAGATGCACTTATCCAGGCAACTGCAGACTATTCCATCTCACTCCTCACTTTTTTTTCTATTCATGGGATGTGGGGTCATTGGCTAGACCAGCATATATTGACCATCCCTAATAAGAACATAAGAACTAGGAGCAGAGGTAGGCAATTCAGCCCCTCGAGCCTGCCCCGCCATTCAATACGACCATGGCTGATCTCATTTTGGCCTCAACTCCAATTTCCTGCCCTATCCCCATAACCTTTCAAACTGTTACTAATTAAAAATATGTCTATCTCCTCCTTAAATTTATTCAGTGTCCCGGGATCCACTGCACTCTGAGGTAGTGAATTCCACGGATTCACGACCCTTTGAGAAAAGTTATTTCTCCTCATCTCTGATTTAAATCTACCACCCCTTAGCATAAAACAAAGAATGCCCCACAAGGGGAAACATCGACTCCACGTCTACTTTGTCTATCCCCTTTAGCATCTTATATACCTCAATTAGATCTCCTCTCATCTTTCTAAACTCTGGTGAGTATAGGCCTAATCTGCTCAATCTCTCCTCATTAGACAAGCCCCACATCTCTGAAATCAATCCAGTGAACCTCCTTTGAACCGCCTCCAATGCAACTACATCCTTCCTCAAGTGAGGGGACCAAAACTGTGCACAGTACTCCAGGTGCGGTCTCACCAATGCATTGTACATTGCAACAACACTTCCCTATTTTTATACTCTATTCCTTTAGCAATTAGTGCCAAAATTCAATTTCCAATTGCTCATGAGAAGGTGGTGGTGAGTTGGCTTCTTGAACCACTGCAGTCCATGTGGTGTAGGACACCCACAGTGCTGTTAGGAAGGGAGTTCCAGGATTTTGACCCAGCGACAGTGAAGGAGCGACGACATATTTCTAAATCAGAATGTGTTTGGCCTGGAGGGGAACTTCCAGGTGGTGGTGTTCCCATCTATCTGCTGCCCTTATCCTTCTAGATGGTAGTGGTCATGGATTTGGAAGGTGCTGTCTAAAGAGCCCTGGTGAGTTCCTGCAGTGCATCTTATAGATGGTACACACTGCTGTCACTGTGCGTCGGTGGTGGAGGGAGTGAATGTTTCTGGATAGGGTGTCAAATAAGCAGGCTGCTTTGTCATGGATGGTATCAAGCTTCTTGAGTGCTGTTGGAGTTGCACTCATCCAGGCAAATGGAGACTTTTTCATCACACTCCTGACTTGTGCCTTGTGGGATGGTGGACATGCTTTGGGAAGTCATGAGATGAGTTACTCGCCACAAGATTCCTAGCCTCTGACCTGCTCTTGTAGCCACAGAATTTTGTGGCTAGTTCAATTCAGTTTCTGGTCAATGGCAATCCCCTGGATGTTGATAGTGGGGGATTCAGTGATGGTAATGCCATTGAATGTCAAAGGGCGATGGTTAGATTCTTTCTTGTTGGAGATGGTCATTGCCTGTCACTTGAGTGGCATGAATGTTATTTTCCATTTGTCAGTCCAAGCCTGGATATTGTCCAGATCTTGCTGCATTTGGACATGGACTGCTTCACCTGTGCCATGCACATGGTGGATGGACTTTGGAGAGGCACGAGGTCAGTTAGCAGCCACAGAAGTAACGGCCTGTGACCTGCTCTTTCATCATACGTTCTCACAATCCATCTATCCATCTTTATGCAGAAGATGGTGGCCCACAACAGGAGGGAGAGAGAGAAAATGGGAGGGACATTACGTGAGCTCCGGCCCCTCTCACAATTTGAACAGCAGGCTGCTGAGCTGGCAGGGGAGGACCGTGACCATGCCTGTGCCAATGGCAAGGTCAGGGTCCCCCAGCCATTTGGTGAAGAAGCATGCATTATCCAGACAACCTCAGAAAATCAAGGTGATTGATGAGTGCCAAGTTTCAGCCAGCCTAGGCAGTCAATCCTTTCTTCCTCTCTCCATTCTAGATGCCAGCAGGAAGAGGGCGAGGCCAGCTCCCACTCCTGAAGTCAGCCCCAGCCTGCAGGAGACCGTGGAAGAGGACGAGGGCAACTTCTCAACTGTACAGCCATCACAGTATTCACCTGAACCCTCCACTAGCCCAGGGACACACACCTCGGTGGCTCATGTATCTAGTTTAGGCTCGGGCTCACACTCTGGTAGTCATCGAGCATACACATGTCCACAGCAGGAGGAGGCAGTGACAGCCAAGGTCTCTGGCACTCAGTCTGAGTCAGATGATGAGCCTCTGGAAGCAATTATGGAGAGGATGCTGCAGTATCAATGAAACGCAGGGTAACATCAGGCAGATGTGTCAAGGGCCCTCAACAGAGCAGCACGAGAGGCGGAGGAGTCCGTCTGCATGATCTCTGATGTAGGAGCTCCGACATGCGAGTGCATCGAAGCCTCCATGGGGACGATGACAGATGCCATGGAGAACCCAGTTTCTGCTGGAGATGTGCTCAGACCTGCACTCTGTCACTGTAGCCATGGGTGAACTTTCACAGTGGCTGCACACGAGGAGTATGGGGCATCTCGACTTCCCTCCAGGTGCCCCTTCTCCTCAAGGAATTGGGAGGCGGGTGCCCTCAGGCTCCCAAAGAGAGGAGAAGCATCAGGTAGACAGCCTGGGGGCATCGACCCAGGAATCTCCAAGAGTATTCAGGCATTCCCACTCCCCTCTTCCGGTGACCATAGCAGCTGTTGCTGCTCAGGCCGAGGAGGGTGCACTTGCTCCTGAGCAGGAGACCCAAAGCAGGCCAGGGCCCTCCAGAGGATGCCTGCTGAAGTCATCACAGACAAAAGAGCATGGTAGTCAGCAGGCTGCTTCCACCTCTGTTGCAGATGTCGGGGAAGCACCTCGATGTAGCGGTAGAGTAAGAAAAATTAAAAAGTATGAATGAACTGTGTTGGCAAGGGTTTTGAATCATTGTAAATAGTTTCTGCACTCCCAAGTATATGTTCTGTTGCACTATTTGGAAGTCTTCTACATTCATTCTTGCTGCTCTTGGTTTTAATAGTCGCATGCAGGGGGAACCAAGGATGGATCTTCTTCCCCCTAATACATGGATGTGCATGGAAACATCGCTCTTAAACAAGGGTGATGACTGCCATGTGAGAGGCCTTCCACCCGCATGATTCCTCTTGCGTCCACTGCCCTCAAAACTCTATGGACAGACCGTGTCACAATGGAAAGACTGACCGCATGAGCCTTTGTCGGGCAGGTCCATTCCCCCGGGAGGATGGAGGTTTGCAGACGCGATTTGGTTGCCATTCACCGCATGCCCCTTGTAAGCATTCTCCTCCCTCCCTTCCCCCACTCTTTCCCTAACTCTGCCTGGAGCTGATAGCCAGTGGCTCAGGGTGAATGGCAGCTCCATACCTTGCTCGGATCCTGTTGTGAGAATCCTCTGTGCCAGACCTGCTGCCGTGTGGCCTTCACCAAATAGTGAGGAATAGCAAATGAGAAAGCTTTCCTACATTTTCCACGTTTATTATGATTTTCCTTTAGTTGCCCATTTGTGCTGACCTTCAGCTCCACCCACCTGAGCAGACCGTCCCCCAACTTCGATGTTATGCAGTAGGACATCAAGGGCATTGCCTTGATCTGGAGCTGGCTCTGTCTCAGGATGGTGCATGTTTCATTTCAAACTGTCTCTACCATGTTTCACCCTCCCCTGTCACCCACCAACTTCCCCTAATCATTGTCGACCCCCCCAGTATCACTTTCGCTTTCCCCTCAATAACCTTTGAGCCTCCCTGCATCACCCTGGACCCTATCACTGTTAATTTGGACATGCCTTCCCTCCCCACTCAGCCCACCCAAATCAGGGTTTCTATGCCCACCCTGATCCTCCCCACTCCCACAATCTGTGTCACAATCTGTGTTGCTATCCTTGTCCCCATCAATGACACCCCCTCCCGATGAGAACTATACCTGCCATACCTTCTCCCACCCTACTGTGTCCCGCTTCCCCCTATCAGTCACCGTCCTCTCATATCACCAGCGCCCCCAGTTCTCCCCTCAGGATTTGAATGTTGAATCAACTGGCCCCTCACTGTGAAGCACTCTGGCCCCACCCCACCTCTCTCTCTCCCCGTCCCCTTCATGCTTTCCTTCCCCACTCACTCCATCCAAACTCCCACCCTGTTCTCATCCAAACTCCAGCTTGTTCTCTTCTGGATCCCACCTCTGGTTCTCCTCCAGAACCCCCCTTTGTTCTCCTCTATCCCCCCTTCTCCTCTGGACCCATTACCCCCAACTTCGTATCTTCTGCGCGCACCATACCTGTGGACAGTTCCAGTTGTGCAGCCAGCTTCAACTTCAGGCAAGTACTTTAAAATTCTCTGTTGCCGGGTGCACACCACAAATGCCCATTCAGGTTACAGAATGGTGTGAATCCCCATTGGTGGGGTGAAACGTTTGGCAGGGCACACGGTTCCAGTCTCTGGGTGGTTTAATGAGCATGCATGAGGTGTATAGTGGATTCCCACTGAGCTTCAGTGGGAGACCTGACCCACCATCAACCTGCCATGTACGTTGGGAAAGGACGATCCTGGCTGGCTCCAGATGTCAGGAAACCAATTTTTTGCTCCCGGCCATATCTCCTGCCCCTGCCCACCACGAATCCTGTTGGTGGTGGGGGCAGTGTGGGAGCTGGTAAGATTCCACCCATAATTTTGAATTATATAGTACTAAAGGTCCTTTTGAATTTAACTATGGGAAAAATATTTCCTCCGTCAGGCAGGGTTGGGCGGGGGCGGGTGCGAACCCGATCGGCGCCTCCCATCGGGGATGCGCTGCCATTTTAGGTGGGCGGGCCAATTAAGGCCCACCCGTCATGCGCACGTGCCCGGAAGCACTGTGCGCTCCCTGTGCAGGCGGAGAGATACCCTGGGTGGTTCCCTGCGCTCTTTCGAGCGTAGAGATCTCCCTGAGGCACGAAGGTGCCTCAGGAAGATCCGTTTGACATGTGTAAGTTTAAATAAAGGAAGGAAAAACTTTTGAAACATGTCCCCTCGTGTGACACTGTCACATGAGCTGGGACACGTCAAAGAATTGATGTAGAAAATATTTATTACATTTTAAAATGCTTCATGAAACCTCATCTCGCCCGTGGATGATGTTTCATGAAAAATGCGGAGGCCGCCTGGGTTCTTCGCCTGCCCGCCAACCTTAAGGTTGGACGGGCAGCTCATTTAATTGAGTTAATGACTATTTAAATGGCCTTAATAGGCCTTTGACAGTTTGGTGGGCGCGCAGCCGAGTCGGCTGCACACTCCGCCGAACTGAAAATCTAAATGACGCCCTATATTTTGCCCGCACATATCACTACTAGAGTTTCCACTTACCACTTGGTGGTGCTGTAACCTTATTTTTATGCTTCATTTAGTGTAAGGCTTTGGGGAAATTATTGAACCTTCTTGAAATCTGAAATTTCTGTTCATGCATGAAATAACTGCGGTCAGATAAACACAAATGACAAGAGTGGCCATTACAAAAGCTCTATTCCTCGATACAGAAGCTAATAAATGATATTTATTCTGTAATTCACTATAACAAAAATATCTGAAAGAAAGTGTGTGAGGTCACCTTGCTGAAATTCAAAATGTTTGCTTTGCCATCGATGGCAGAGCCAAAAAACATAATATCTATCTTTGCTTTTGTAACTAGCTGGAAACAAAACAACATTGCCTTGTTTTACAATACTAATTAAATGGCCTAATTATGCTTGCTTCTGATACTTTACTTTTGGTACTAGCCTGAGCAAAAATGAGCTATCAGAACTGAAGCATATATATTAATAGATTTACCGTTATAGAGGTACTCTGCAGTGCTTCTACCTCAAATAATCGATCATTTGATATAGGTCAGAGAATTTTTTTTAACAAGGGAAAGGTGACACGTCGGTTCCTACTTTTCCATTAGGGTATTTCTCAATTTTCCCAGTCTTGAAATCTACAACTACATGCCACCATTCTCTCCACTCTAAATCAGACTAAATTTTCTTGATAACATGTAATAGAACAACAGACCAACATACTCAAAGAGATCATTGGGGCTGGTTGAATTGCTGGTGTTATAAAATGATCAATGTAGGGTGATTATGGGCCAGATTTTGCAGTTAGCAGTGAAGCAAGGACGCACTCCACAAAGTAAGGTATTAGTAATCTCTCTGATGAGAATTTCAACTCTATCGCTGTGAAGTGGTGCTGCAACTGACTGCAGTGTTCTTTACTGGGCATGCGCAGCAAAGAGCAGCAGTGATATCATGAAGCTGTCCAAGCAACCAATCACGTTAATGGATTTTCACAGGTGAACAGGAACCAAAAAACACAGAAATAAACTAACTTCTAAAAATTTTTACATAAGGCAAATTAAAGATTGAGAAATATACAAAGGGTGAAGGTAGAAGCTAAAATATTCTGAAAAAAGGTTTTGTTAAATTTTTTTTTAAAGAAATTAGCTTTAAAAAATCTACTGATTAATCATTTAACATCACTCCATGATTATAACATTTTTTTTTCATTCTTTCATAAGATGTAGCATTTGTTGCCCATCTCCAATTGCCCCAGAGAAGGTGGTGGTGAGCCTCCTTCTTGAACTGAGTGGTCTTGCTAGGCCATTTCAGAGGGCATTTAAGAGTTAACCACGTTGCCGTGGGTCTGGAGTCACGTGTAGGTCAGATCAGGTATGACAGATCCCCTTCCCTAAAGCACATTAATGAGCTAGATAGGGTTTTTACGACAATCCATGATAGATTCATGGTCACCATTACTGAGGCTAGTTTTCAATTCCAGATTAATTAACTGAATTTAAATTTCACCATCTGCTATGGTGGGATTTGAACCCATGCCACCAGGGCATTAGCCTGGGCCTCTGGATTATGAACATACAAAAAAGGAGCAGAAATAGGCCATTGGGCCCCTCGAGCCTGCACTGCCATTCAATAAAGTCATGGCTGATCTGCTTGTGTTTCAAATTCCACATTGCCATTTTCCTCCAATAACCTTTGATTCCCTTGACTAACAAGAATCTATCCACCTCCGCCTTAAAAAGCTCAATGACCCTGCATCCACCACCTTCTGAACACAGAGTTTCAAAGTCGCACAACCCTCAGAGAAAAAGTTTCTCCTCATCTCTGTCCTAAAAGGGCAACACCTAATTTTAAAGCAGTGCCCCCTAGTTCTGAACTCACCCACAAAAGGAAACATCCTTTCTATGTCCAGCTTGTTGAGACCGTTCAGGATCTTATATACTTTAATCAAGTCGCCCGTCATTCTTCTAAACTCAAGTGGAAGCAGACCCAGTCTGTCCAACCTTTCCTCATAAGACAACCCGTTCATTCCAGGTATCAATCTAGTAAGCCTCCTCTGAACCATCTCCAATGTACTTACATTCATCCTTAAATAAGGAGACCAAAACTGCACACAGCATTCGAGATGTGGTCTCACCAATGCCCTGCATAACATAAGCATAACATCCTTACTTTTATGTTCAATTCCTTCCATAATAAAGGATGGTATTCCATTTGCCTTCTAATTACTTGCTGTACCTGCATACTAAGTTTTTGTGACTCATGTACTAGAACACCTAGATCCCTCTGCACCTCAGAATTCTGCCGTCATTCTCCATTTAATTACTACTCTGCTTTTTTATTCTTCCCGCCAAAGTAAACAACTTCACATTTTCCCACACTACACTCCCTCTACTAGATTTTTGTCCACTCACTCAACCTATCTATATCTGTCTGCAGCCTACTTATGTCATCTTCACAACATACTTTACTACCTAGCTTTGTGCCATCTGCAAATTTAGTTACCATGCCTTCGCACCCCTCATCTAAGTCATTGATATAAATTGTTAAAAGTTGAGCCCCCAGCACAGACCCCTACGGGGCTCCACTCGTCACATTCTGCCAATCAAAAAAAGACCCATTTATGCATACTCTCTGTTTTCTGCCAGCCAGCCAATCTTTTATCGATTCTAATAAGTTACCCCCTCCACCATGAGCTTTTATTTTCCGCAATAACCTTTGATATGGCACCTTATCAAATGCCTTCTGGAAATCCAAGTACAGTACATCTACAGGCTCCCCTTGATCCACAGCACATGTTATTCCTTGAAAGAACTCCAATAAATTGGTTAAACATCATTTCCCTTTCACAAAACCATGCTAACTCTTCATGATTACCTTGAGTTTTTCTAAGTGTCCAGTTATAACTCCTTAATGGTCAATTCTAACACCTTCCCCACAACAGACATCAAGCTAACAGGCCTACGGTTTCCTGTTTTCTGCCTCCCTTTCTTCTTGAATAGAAGGGTTATAAGTGCTACTTTCCAGTCTGATGGCACCTTTCCAGAATCTAGGGAATTTTGGAAAATTAACACCAACACATCTACTACCTCATTCGCCACCTTTTTTAAGGCCCAAGGATGAAGTCCATCAGGACTCATCGAGACTTGTCAGCCCGCAGCTCCCTCAATTTGCTCAGTACCGCTTCCCTAGTGATTGTAATTTCACCAAGTTCCTCTCTCCCTTTCACCTCCTGATTTACAGTTATTACTGGAATATTTTTTGTATCATCTATAGTGAATTCAGAAGCAAATTATTTGTTTTTTTCATCTCCCATTTCCTTATGATCTACCATTAACTCCCCATTGTCACTCTCTAGAGGACTAACGCTGACTTTACTTACTTTTTTCCTTTTTGAATAGCTATAGAAACTATTGCTATCTGTTTTTACATTTCAAGCTAGCTTCCTCTCATACTAATTTCTTTGCCCAATTAACCTTTCTGTCATTCTCTGCTTTTCTTTATATTCCAACCAATCATCTGACCTGCTACTCACCTTTGTGTAGTTATATGGTTTTTCCTTAAGTTTAAAACTTTCCTTAACTTATTTAGTTAACAATAGGTGGTGAGTCCTCCCCTTAGAATTTTTCTTGTTAATAGAAATATACTTATTCTGAGCATTCTGAAATATCCGCTTAAATGTCTGCTACTGCTTCTCTATTGATCTATCCTCTAGCCTAATGTCCCAGTTCACTTCAACTAGCTCAGCTTTCATCCCCACATAGTGATCCTTATTTAAGTTTAAAATACTAGTCTTAGAGCCACTCTTCTCCCCTTCAAACTGGATGTAAAATCTTGTGGTCGCTGGTACCTAGGGGTGTCTTTACTCCGAGGTCATTAATTATTCCTGTCACATTACACAATACCAAGTCTGCACTCTCGATTGCTTCTAAAACATGTGCTCTAAGAAACTATCTCAAAAGCACTCTATTAACTCTTCATCCAGGCTACTCCTGCCAATTTGATTTTTCCAGTTTATAGTAGATTAAAGTCACCCATGATTATTGCCATCCCTTTTTCACAAGCCCCAATATTTTTCTTGTATACTTTGCCCTACATTGTGGTTACTGTTAGGAGACCTGTAGAGTACTCCCACTCGTGACTTCTTTCTCTTACTATTCCTCATCTATACCCAAACTGATTCTACATCCTGATCTCCTGAAGCAAAGTCATTCTAACTATTGCACCAATGCCACCTTTGATTACCAGTGCTACCTCTCCGTCACCTTTACCTAGCTTCCTATTCATCTTGAAGGTCATATGCCCCTCAATATTCAGGTCCCAATCCTTGTCATTCTGCAGCCATGTCTGCGTAAAGGCTATCAGATCATATTTATTTACTTCAATGAGTGCTAGCAATTCATTAATTTGTTATGAATGCTATGCGCATTCAGATACAGAGCCTTTAGTTTTGTCTTTTTGTTACCTTTGTAACATCTAGTTTTGACTGTTAGTGTATTCCTAGGTTTTTTCATTCTGTCCCTTCCTGCCATTCTCTGACCCTCATTTCTCATATTACTATTTTGCTCTCCTGCCTTGACTCTGTGCCTTGATTTGCTACATCTACTCAAGCTTGATGCCTCTCACCCCTTGTTTAGTTTGCAGCCCTCTCTACTTCTCTAAGCAGCTCACTAGAACACTGGTCCCAGCATGGTTCAGGTGTAGGCTGTCCCAACAGTACATCTCCCACTTTTTCCAGTACTGATGCATGAACCTGAAACGACTTCTCCCACACCAGTTTTTGAGCCATGCATTCATTTCTCTAATCTTATTTGCCCTATGCCAATTTGCATGTGGCTCAGGTAATAACCCAGAGATTATTACCTTTGAGGTTCTGTTTCTTAATTTGGTGCCTAGATCTTCATACTGACTTTGCATAACCCCTTTTCTTGACCTGCCTATGTTGTTGGTACCTGCATGTACCGCAACTGGATCCTCCCCCTCCCACTGTAAGTTCATCTCCAGCCCTGAGCAAAAGTCCCAAAGCAAGTGTCCCAATTACTCAGGGCCAGTTCTGATATTCATCAAATTTTAATCACATCACAATGAAAAATCCTATTACACCTGATCAAGCAAGGTGAAGCTTTTTAAGGGGTTTCAAATGGTGATGTGATTCAAATAGCGATGCTGAAATTCTCACTGATTCCATGATTACTGGGTCTGTGGGGGTTCACAGCATAGTCTATGTCAAAACCCTAAGTGACTGGCTACAACTTCAGGATACTGCACTAATGTGTGTTTATGCCACATCTTGAAGTTGCGGTCAGTTTCAGAGGGGTAATGACAGTAAACTTTCACATTTAACATTCAATCACCCACCCCTACCCCTGAAACTTCTTAAGCCTAGTTGAAAGGAAGCAGTTCTTGAGTTAAAATTGCATGGGTAGACTCACCATCAACTTAATGGCAGTTTATTTTCAGTGTCATGAATACGAGCAATTTGTAATCTTATGACGTCTTAAGACCTTGATGCAATTTTAGTTTCCCAGTGTTGAACCCATTCAGTAAAGCTTGGATTGATTTTTAAAGTCTGTCAGGGGACTATGACTTCACACTCGATATTTCAATAAAATATACATACATATTTATATATATACTATATATTATATATATATATATATATATATAGATATGTGTATATTCTCATCGCTAATTTCTAAAATGTTGAAAACTGGACAAAGACCTTTTAAAATGGCTGAAGCTATGTCTGTCTGTGATCCTTGAACAAAAGGAGCTACCATGGCAGTATCGCAGGAACTTATACTTCATTATCTCTGAAGAGGTGCTAATAGCCTCCTGTGGGCTGCAGAGATCAAATTCAGAGACAACTATTCAAAGGCTATCTGCATTTCATAAGACAGGCCTGGCCAACCGGAACCTATTTGTCTGCTGGGACAAAGGACCCCGCAACCTCCCTTTCAAGTTTTAATGGTTGGAACATTTAACAATCTTGGGGACCCAGACAAAGGGATACACAACCTTTGTAAAAGCCAGAGTGGAGAGGTGGGAATCATGTGGCATGAACCGCTAGCTGGTGGAACCAGTTATATTGCCTTGCTGCGCTGCACACTCAGTCTGCCATCTTACCATCTACAAGCAGCAGCACAGAAAAGCTGCTCTCCCCAGATTGAATACCTGGCTCCATCTTCATTGTTTCTTCTGGAACTTCTGTACCATTTCCTACCAGACTGATATATCTCTGCGTGCCTATGTGAACTCAATTCCACCGAAAAGTGAATTATACAGCATTGGTTTTCAACCTGCTGACCTCCGTGAAGGAATACCTCATTGGACTTTGATTCTGGACTCACATGAAACAATAATTATTTTCTCTGTAGTGTTGCCCTGTATATTGTTCTTTTCTCTATCCCTCTTTTACTGTATGAATGCAAAGGAGGTGAAGTTGCTACCCTCCTCCCGCATTTGAGTGTGTGCAAAGAAACAAACTCTTTTGAGTCCATCCTATATTGAATTTGCTGCTGAGTTATTATGAAAAATTGGATCACACCAAAACTGAGGGGTTGGGAAATACACCACCACTTATAAAAGAGGAAGCAATTCAAAATCAAAACACCTTTCTGATTATGGACAAGTGGTGAGAGGAGAAATCAGGACTGTTTAAATTAAACTTCTTCCCTCCTGGGAGGCAATGGCATAGTGGTATTGTCACTGGACTAGTAATCCTGGGACCCAGGGTAATGCTCTGGGGACCCAGGTTTGAATCCTGCCACGGCAGATGGTGGAATTTGAATTCAATAAAAATCTGGAATTAAAAGTCCAATAATCAACAATTGTTAATTGTTGTAAAAACCCATCTGGTTCACTAATGCCCTTTAGGGAAGGACATCTGTCGTCCTTACCTGGCCTACATGTGACTCCAGACCCACAGCAATGTGGTTAACTCTGAAATGGCCTAGCAAGCTACTCAGTTGCTGCTACTCAAACCACTACAAAGTCACAAAAAAGGAATGAAACCGGATGGACCACCCAGCATCGACCCAAGCAACGGAAATGACAACTGAAGCCCTGTTGGCCCTGCAAAGTCTTCCTTACTAACATCTGGGGGCTAGTGCCAAAATTGGGAGAGCTGTCTCACAGACTAGTCAAGCAACAGCCTGACATAGTCATCCTCATGGAATCATACCTAACAGATAATGTCCCAGACTCCACCATCACCATCCCTGGGTATGTCCTGTCTCACTGTCAGGACAGGCCCAGCAGAGGTGGCAGCACAGTAATATACAGTCGGGAGGGAGTTGCTCTGGGAGTCCTCAACGTCGACTCCGGACCCCATGTTTGACCTCATGGCATCAGGCCAAACATGGGCAAGGAAACCTCTTGTTGATTACCATGTACTGCTCTCCCTCAGCTGATGAATCAGCTCCTCCATGTTGAAGATCACTTGGAGTAAGCTTTGAGGGTGGCAAGGATCCAGAATGTTCTCTGGGTGGGGGACTTCAATATCCATCACCAAGAGTGGCTTGGTAGCACAACTACTGACCGAGCTGGCCGAGTCCTAAATGACATAGCTGTTAGACTGGGTCTGCGGCAAGTGGTGAGGGGAAAACATACTTGACCTCATCCTAACCTGCCTGCCGCAGATGCATCAGTCCATGACAGTATTGGTAGGAGTGACCACCTCACAGTCATCGTGGAGACGAAGTCCCGCCTTCACATTGAGGATATCCTCCATCGTGTTGTGTGGCACTACCACCGTGCTAAATGGGATAGATTTCGAACAGATCTAGCAACTTAAGACTAGGCCTCCATGAGGTGCTGTGGGCCATCAGCAGCAGCAGAATTGTACTCGACCACAATCTGTAGCCTCATGGCCCGGCATATCCCCCACTCTACAATTACCATCAAGCCAAGGGATCAACCCTGGTTCAATAAAGAGTGCAGGAGGGCATGCCAGGAGCAGCACCAGCATACCTAAAAATGAGGTGTCAACCTGGTGAAGTTATAACACAGGAGTACTTGCATGCCAAACAGCACAAGCAGCAAGTGATAGAGCTAAACGATCCCACAACTAATGGATCAGATCTAAGCTCTGCAATGCTGCCACACTCAGTCGTGAATGGTGGTGGACAATTAAACAACTTACTGGAAGAGGTGGCTCCACAAATATCCCCATCCTCAATGATGGAGGAGTCCAGTACAGCAGTACAAATGATAAGGCTGAAGCATTCGCAACAATCTTCAGCCAGAAGTGCCGAGTGGATGATCCATCTTGGCCTCCTCCGGAAGCCCTCAGCATCACAGATGCCAGTCTTCAGCCAAGTCGATTCATTCCATGTGATATCAAGAAGCGGCTGAAGGCACTGGATACCGCAAAGGCTATGGGCCCTGACAACATTCCGGCAATAGCACTGAAGACATGTGCTCCAGAACTTGCTGCGCCCCTAGCCAGGTTGTTCCAGTACAGCTACAACACTGGCATCTACCCAGCCATCTGGAAAATTGCCCAGGTATGTCCTGTACACAAAAAGCATGACAAATCCAACCTGGCCAATTAGCGCCCCATCAGTCTACCCTCCATCATCAGTAAAGTAATGGAAGGGGTCATCAACAAGGCTATCAAGCAGCACTTGTTTAGCAATAACCTGCTCACTGATGCCCAGTTTGGGTTCCGCCAGGGCCAGCTCCTGACTTCGTTACAGCCTTGGTTCAAATATGGACAAATGAGCTGAACTCCAGAGGTGAGGTGAGAGTGACAACCTTTGACATCAGGGCAGCATTTGACAGAGTGTGGCATCAAGGAGCCCTAGCAAAATTGAAGTCAATGGGAATCAGAGGGGGAAACTCTCTGCTGGTTGGAGTCATACCTAGCACAAAGGAAGATGGTTGTGGTTGTTGGAGGTCAGTCATCTCGGCTCCAGGACATCACTGCAGGAGTTCCTCAGGGTAGTGTCCTAGGCCCAACCATTTTCAGCTGCTTCATCAATGACCTTCCTTCCATCATAAGGTCAGGAGTGGGGATGTTCGCTGATGATAGCACAATGTTCAGCACCATTCGTGACTCCTCATATACTGAAACAGTCCATGTCCAAATGCAGCAAGACCTGGACAATATCCAGGCTTGGGCTGACAAGTGGCAAGTAACATTTGTGCCACACAAGTGCCAGGCAATGACCATCTCCAACAAGAAAGAATCCAACCATCATCCCTTGATGTTCAATGGCATTACCATTACTGAATCCCCCACTATCAACACCCCGGGGATTACCATTGGTCAGAAACTGAACTGGACTCGCCATATAGATACTGTGGCTACAAGAGCAAGTCAGGGTCTAGGAATTGTGTGGCGAGTAACTCACCTCCTGACTCCCCAAAGTCTGTCCACCATCTACAAGGCACAAGTCAGGAGTGTGATGGAATACTCCCCACTTGCCTGGATGAGTGCAGCTCCTACAACACTGAAGAAGCTCGACACCATCCAGGACAAAGCAATCCACTTAATTGGCACCACATCCACAAATATTCATTCCCTCCACCACTGATGCACAGTAGCAGCAGTGTGTACCATCTACAAGGTGCACTGGAGGACGTCACCAAGGTTTTTTAGACAGCACCTTCCAAACCCGTGACCACTACCACCAAGAAGGGTAAGGGCAGCAGATAGATGGGAACACCACCACCTGGAAGTTCCCCTCCAAGTTACTCACCATCCTGACTTGGAAATATATCGCCGCTCCTTCACTGTTGCTAGGTCAAAATCCTGGAACTCCCTTCCTAACAGCACTGTGGGTGTACCTACAGCACTGTGGGTGTACCTACCCCACATGGACTGCAGCGGTTCAAGAAGGCAGCTCACCACCACCTACTCAAGGGCAACTAAGGATGGGCGGTAAATGCTGGCCCAGCCAATGAAGCCCACATCCTGTGAATGAATAAAATAAAATTCACAGGATGTGGCTGTCACTGGCCTTCCTGAACTACTTCAGTGCAAGTGGTGAAGATATACCGGCAGTGCTTTTAGGTAGGGAGTTCCAGGATTCTGATTCAGCAACAATGAAAAATTTCCAAGTCAGTGTGACTTGGAGAAGAGTTTGGAGGTGGTTGTGTTCCCACACTTCTACTGCCTTCGTCCTTCTAGGTGATGGGGGTAGGGGTTTTGGGAGTTGCTGACCAAGAAGCTTTAGTGCATTGCCCCTCTGTTTGGGAAACCAAATGCAGGTTGAATGATTGCTTTACTGAACACCTCCCTTCAACCTGAGCTGTTATCCTGAGTGTCCATTTGTTTGCCATTTTAATTCTTACTCGCATTCAGACCTCACTGTCCTTGGCCTGCTTCATTGCTCACAATGAAGCTCAATGAAAGCCTGATAAGCAGCATCTAAATATTTGATTAAGCGCTTTGCAACCTTCTGGGTTCAACAATGATTTGAATAACTTCATATCATAACCATTGTTCCCATTTTTCTTGGACAGCAGGTGCAGGCAATGGTTCTTCAGTTGCTATTTACTGCTCCTTTGATTTGTGGAATCAAAGCATAATGGCACGCGGAGACTGACCTCAACTCCGCCCCCACTCTTGGAAAACCTGCTCCAGTCACGATTGGGTTATTATTTCAGGTTGACTCTTCACAGACGCTGTCTGACTTGCTGACTATTTCCAGCATATTGTGTGTTTAAGAGGAGGTTTATTAGATTAATACCTGGAATGCGCGGGTTGTCTTATGAGGAAAGGTTGGACAGACTGAGCCTGTTTTAAGAGCAATAGTTCTTTGGTTCTGGAAACAAGTCTATACATTCTCTCGCATTCAACAGGAGTTTTAAACCAAGAATTTAACCAAACATGCCCAGTAAAACTGATCAACTGCCTAATCTGCACCATACCCAGTGTTTGGCTCCACTGAAGTTAATGAATATGCTAGGTTAAAATTGAGGCTTTAGACTTTCCAGCACCTTAATCTTTTGTTGCCATTTCCTTCCAGAACCTGCCAGCAAAAATAATAGTTAATTTACCATGAGAGGCCAAGTAGTTTTCATTTCCATCAGTACATTCTAACATTTCGCCAGTAATAAACCTCAACCATTAGTATTTTAATTTCTTTCCTGGATAATGGCCATACTTATTTATGGCAATTGAAGAAGGAGGCAGAATGTACAGTACTAAAGTCCCTATGATATATGTAAAACTTTTAACGGGAGGATAATGAATACAAATTTAGAACCAAAGAACCAAGGAAAAAATTTCAGGCATTGCATCAAAGGATTTTGCCATTATGCAAAATGTTGGCTATCTGGCAGATTTTGAGTTATCAGGACTTTTGAAAGGCTTATCAGTCAAATTAAATTGACAATTTGCAGCTAAATAATAATGTGCTCATTTGCATATATAATATGAATTAACTGCTGCTTTGGATTTAAAAAGACCACTAGCATTTCAAAAACACTTATACTGCAATTTTTAGTCTTTGCTGGAATTGTGTATTGTAAATTTGTCCACAGGTACTTTTCACAGCAGGATTTATGAAGCATTGGTGGGGCGGTGGGGGGTCCGTGGCTGGTGGGGAGGGGAGTGCAGTCTTTGATTTCCATCAGGACAGGTATTTTTGGCAGCATGAGTCCCAGGCCATTTTGAGGCATTGACCTCATCTCGATTTGGTAAAAAGTGGCACCAATTGATCTCGCTGTTACATCTTGCCAATTTTAGGAGGGTAAGACAACTGGTCAACTCAAGGCTTAAATGATAGAGAAGGCAATCAGGGAGTTTCATATGATCAGGTAACAGGGCAGAGTTGTTTTGGTGCTTCTTAAAATAAATTAAACATTTCCTTAGTCATTTTGTGAGTGGCTTCCAGTGATCCCTTTAAGATCACCCAAACACCTGATACAAATAGATGGAACAGGCAAGATACATGCTGCCCCCATCTGCACCTGAAAATTGCAATCATGGTAGTAGGACCACAATTTGCATATTAAAACAACTTTCTTACTTTTCATTTACAGACCTTCCTGAAAAGTACAGGAGGTGGGCTTAGCAATAGTGGGATAGTCAAGTTACCCTCACCAGTCTCTTTACATTTTCAGCTGGCAGTTGTCTATTTTTTAAGTGAGAAAAGGGCAGCTGATGATTGAAAGTTGTCCCCATCCTCCCTCACTTAATAAAATCATCAGACCAAAGATGTAAGGTACTTTCCTTTCATAGCTACATGTTAAAAAGCTATATGTTGCAAAACAGAACATCCATTTTTTGGAGTCACTTCTATCAAGACAAACTCAAATATTTGTAATAGGGAAGGCTTCACAGATATAGTGCAAAGGTAGTATAACTTGAACTTTCCTCTGAAAATGTTGATGTCTTTATTTGACTTACTATAATCATTATCATAGGAACATACACAGAATCAGAAAAGACTCTGCTGTTAATTTGGCTGATCCCAAAAATTGGTATAGTTCAATCCTACATTCTCTCTGATTACAATCAAAATTTCCCTTTACATTTTCTACATTTCTGCCTGTACTGCTTTCACAGGAACATTGGAAAGATCAATATGACAAAAGTGTGTTTAAATGTATTTTAAAAATGCTATTATTTTAACACAAGGGGTATTCACCTGCATCTACATCCTGGCACATTTTTATAATGGCATGGAATTTCCTGGAGGCTCTTATAAATCTGGAAGCCTACAAGCAGCAAATGACATTAATAACCAGTAAATTTTGTTTTGGTGGTCTACTTTGAGGGAGCTATTTTTCCCAGAACAGTTAGAGAACTCTCTGGTGTTTATTTGAATAGCACTATGAGATTTTTTACATTCATCTGAAAGAGCAGACAGAGCTTTGATTTAATGTCTCATCCGAGAAACAGCACTTTCAACTAGGCAGCATTCTTCAAGACTCCACTGAAATGTCACTTTTGATAAATGTTCAAGTTCTGCAGTGGGAGTTCAACTCACAACCTCTGACTCCTAGTTAAGAGTGCAAGTTAAAAAAAAACAAGCTGCCATTTTATGACAGAAAGCAACAAGTAGCAATTCCAATTCACTTCTCAAGATTATTTTCTTTTTCCATCTGAAACTGATGAGGCGTCAGAGACCTGATTTTAACTTGTGTAAGTTGAAGGGTTTTGAGTGAGTTCAAAATTTGCACTAGGAACGTAAACCTTGTTATCTGCTTAGTAGGGTGTTGCTTCCTGCTAAGTATAGCTCAGTGACAGAAACTCTCAAGCTCTGCACTGCATTAGATGAAATCTATTGCTGATTGCAATATTAATATCTAATTTTGTGAATCTAAAGAAATCTCTCCTTTACTAATAGCCATCAATGATATCTTACTTACTGGAGCCCAACAACAATTCAAAGGGTAGGATTTTGGCCCTGATGTAGGAGTGGGAAAAGATGGTCCGGCAGCTCTGGCTATTCTTAATTTCAAATACTTTAGAAGCGCTGAGAGGGTTCCTCAAGATGGAGGTGCCCTCTCTCTCCCCTACCTGCAATGGTAGACTGCAGCAACTTTTGTACTGGAGGGCCTCCTATTCCCTCGTGGAAAAATCAGTTGCCGCCAGTTGGAAAACCCAATTGGGCAAAACTGGCTTTTACTGGAATAACAGGTCACAACCGGTTTTAACTGAAATAACTGGAGATTATGGGTGGAATTTTCCGAACCCGCAGGTGGTGGGCGTGATAGGCGGGGTGCATGGAAAATATGGCAGGACCCACTTCACGATGGCATGAAGGCAGGTCGCGATCTTCCACTCAGCCCGCCAATGGCGGGCTGCGTTTTCCACCATCGGTTGGCTGGGAGCTAATTGTAATACATTAGCAAATTATTAAAAGGCCACCCCGCCAGGCTCTTGGAACCCCGCCGAATAGTCCATCCACATCGGCGGGAAAGCACACCGACGTGTTTCACAACAGCACACAGGGGAGGTGCACTTGGTGGCCTTCACTTTGGGGGAACTGAGGTGAGTGAGCAGCAGCGTTCTCCACAGCTCGTCTGTTGTTTACAGGCTTCAGGGGCGCCAGGGGGCGGTGGCAACTGATGTCTGGCCTCGCAGGCAACTGCTGAGGAGTGGGGGGTGTATGGGGGCAAGTGCTGGCTAGCCTCAGAGGTGACTGCTGAGGGGTGGAGGTGTTTGGGGCAAGTGCTGCCAGCCTCAGAGGTGACTGCTGAGGGGGGTGGGGGGGGGGGGGGGGGGGGGGGTCAAGTACTGCCCTGACGCTGCATCTCGTGCACAGGTGGGGGACATGGTAAGGAAGGGAAGCAGCCACGCATTAGGGACATCTATATAAACTGACCATGCCTCCGCAACTGAGACAGATCAGGCACAGCCACAGTGATATGATTGGGGTCAGGCTCCTGGCCTGCCCACCCATGCAAGCAACGCGGAGGCACCAAAGGGCCAACAAGCACTCCATATCTTACCCCGCCCTCCCCCCAGCCCCCCACCCCCCTGGCACAGACTTGGAGTCCGTTACCACTTTACTGGACTGCAGAGCAGTTGCACACGTTGTACAATCTCCTCACCAATGCTGGCCATGTAGCAAACACTGCTGGAGGCGCTCAAGCCCCTTGAAATCTCAGCATCCTGGTTTGGACCAGTGTCCCCCATGTTGCAGGTTGACAGGGCAGCCATGCAGCACATTCATTTCTGGCCATCCAAGGGGTGACCAGCACTCTCCGGGAAGCATTAAGGGCAGTCACACAGGGCCAGGAAAGGTGCTAAGTACAGCCATGATAACAACATCGCTCTCCCTTTCATGCTGCAGGAGGACCATGTCAGGATCATGGGTCCTCGTGACCTAGCTGTATGCCTAATGGCCTACAGAGACCATAGAAGAGGAAAGAGTGACTGAGGCACCTGTCTGCGCATAGGCAGGAGCAGCAACCTCATGCAGAAGGGGCAGCAGGGGCTCCCACACACGCTGCCCAGGAGCAACAGCGAGCTGTGGCTGGTCGGTGCCTAGCGACACCCAGGGTCTATAGACGTTGCCTGCTATTCCTACAGATGACTGAGAACCAGTGTCGCTGACAACTGTGCATGTCTAAGGACCTGGTGGCTCACATCTGCCACTTACTGCAGGACTTGGCGCCATGGGGACATGGAGGGCATCCAGTCCCAGTGGCTGTGAAAGTGACTGCGGCTCTCATGAGGTCACGGATGGCATCTTCTCCATGGCACACAACTTTGTATATTTCGTCTGGGACTGGGACAGCCAGGATGCAAGGGCCATTGGATTCGCCCTGATCTTGGGGCTCCCACAGGTGCAGGGTGTGATTGACTGCACTCATGTGGCACTCAGGTCTCCACTGCTACACTCAGTGGACTTCATGAACCGCAAGGGCTTCCACTCACTGAACGTGCAGCTGGTACGCGACCACCAGAAACGCATCCTGCAGATGTGCGCACGGTTTCCAGGGAGTGTGCACGACGCCTACATCCTGAGTCGCTTGCAGATCCCTGACATCTTCCAGGCCACAGAGGCTGCAGGGTTGGCTCCTTGGGGACAAGGGCTACCCGCAGAGGCTGTGGCTGATGACACCTGTGCGGCGGTCTCAGACTGCAGCAGAGCGACACTATTATGAGGCTCATGCAGCAGCTCGCAACTTGGTGTTGAATTCTGAGTGAAGAAGGGAAAATTTGTTTTTTTTTAATTTTCTTAGCGAGGAGCAGGTGAGGATTTGACAGTTTTAACTGGAGGCAGGTCTGAGACTATGGAACTGCTTTAACATAACTTCTTTAAACATTCAAATAACATCTTTGCTCTTTTTTCAGACGGATCTCTTTTTTCACTTAATTTTTCAATGCCTGTCAGTGTTTGCCTTAATTAATTCCTCAATCAACATTATATCTGTCGAATTGTACAGTATCACATCAGCAACATAAATCCCTATATGGTGCAATGGATCCCATCAAAGAGTGGTGGACTAAAAGAGATAGTAGAAAGTGGATTTCGAGTTCTAAGCTCATCCTCATGCAGTCAATTGTTAATTCTCCTTGGAGTTTCACTAAATACTTTAGCAGAGAGGTCAGTGACTAGGGGGAATGATTTGCAGAATGATTAGAGAGTAGGTGAGACAAACATTTTTCACGCAGAGTTATAGAGGTCTGGAGCTCACTGCCTGAAAGGGTAGTACAGGCAGAAACTCTCAACTCATTTAAAAGTTGTCTGTATATGCACCTGAAGCGCTGTAACCTACAGGGTTACAGACCAAATGCTGGAAAGTGGGATTATAGGCTGGGTAGTTTGTTTATCAGCTAGTGTAGACACGAAGGGCCAAGTGGCCTCTTTCTGTGGCATAAACTTTCTATGATTCGCACAGATAGATTTCAGAGATTTCTTTTCATCAAAAGGGGCGAGAAGATTTGAGAATCTTATAGCACTTGGAAACCATTTGCCTGATACAATGCCCCAAACAACTAAACAGGTAAATCTAAAATGTGCCGTGTAATGCCATTAAATTATTCTTGATCCATAGACAACTGTGAAGAGATCAAACAGAAGGTACAGAGTGGCCCAAGGTTCAGGGTGTCCAAAAGTGTGAACATCACTGTCCAGGACAAAAGCAGTGATGACAATACCCCCGCACTGGAAGAAACGAGCACTCAAAGATGCAGCCAGGGTAAATACCTTCCCATTGATTTCCGTTGTGAATGGTTTATGAGATCTAAAATCAAAGTTAGATGTTTTCAAGAATATCTTCTCTCTGACAGAATTAAGAAGAAGTCTGCCTGCAACAAAGGCCTGAGAACAACAATGGAACAGAGAATGACTATAAGGTAGATTTGCTAGCCTCCCGGTCCAAGAATAAGCAGCTGGAGGTTATGAGCCACAAGCTACAGGAGGAAATTGTGGAACTGTCAAAAATATGTGAAATACAACGGTTATTTTAATGTTACATAGTACACCACTTTCTGTGACTAATGCAGCTCTGTCTAGTCGGAAACAGATGATAGTGTGAATTGGATTTTTGTAACAGTCCCCCCCAACACTGATATATGAATGATGCAAATTATTTTTCATCATGTTGCTAGGTGAGGTGATCCACCAGCACCACACAAAGAGTGTTGGAGATGCCTGCACCCACTGCTGCAACGACCTGGGCAGAGTCAGCAAGCCCCCTATAGAGAGCACAAAGAGACCAGTGAGCAGTTATTCATTGCAATTGATGGCAAGGTAATGATTCTTGGAACTTATTTTCAAAACATTAGATAATCAATGTTGGTTTCAACAAAAAATGACAAATCATTATGACAGTAGGTGCAGTGTTAATCTTGCCTCCATCACTAATGATTTGTCATTCATTGAGACTGAACTGTTGACTAGCCTCACGTAGATTCTAGTTAATCTATTTTACATGTAGGATACTGAGCATGTCCCTGATTCTACTCTCGGGTAAAACTGCCAGGTAGTATTGCGATACCAGAGGGAATGTGGAATAAGTCACATGGCCAAAGGTCGAATCCATAATGCGTCAAGACTTTGGGCAGAATCGACCCAGATTTGCACTAAGTGCGGTAGCGGGTGGGAAAAACGGTGTTTTACCTGCTGGCCGCAAAGGCGGCTTCTTACACCATATCATCCCAATCCCCCCACATTAAATATGCATTCTGGGAAACATACTGTTTTGATGGCGGGCAGGCTTTCATTTGCCTGCCACACCATTACCTCGCCGCCTCATCACGCTGGGCGCCATGTTTAAAGTGCAGCTGCGCACACACCTCTCAGTGCTTCCAGCCCAGGACTGCTGCACAGAAGACAGGATGGCCCTGAAAGGCAAAAAGACTGCAGCCCCTAGGTTCAATGACGTGTCCCTCCAGCACCTTCTGGATGCAGTGGAGGCCCGCCATGATGTCCTCTGCCTCCACTCTGGCCGCAGGATGAGCAGCAATATCGCCAATCTGGCTTGGGAGGCGGTGGCAGAGGTGGTCAGCGCCAATGCCCTGCAAAAGAGGACAGCCACCCAGTGCTACAAAAGGGTGAATGATCTCCTCCGTTCCACCAGGGTAAGTCACTCCTCTCATCACTCTCAACTCACACTCACAAACCCGTTCCACATCCACAGGACCTCACTCACTGCCAGTTCAAGGGGCATCACTAATCACTCTCTCACACACCATCATTGTCTTCATCTTATCCATGGAATCACTCACCGCCCACACAGGCCAGGTATACTAATCATCTGGCCAGGCAGGCGTCCCGCTTACGCTCTCTCTATCTCTATTCATGGAGGACAAGCTGGGGCACAACATGAGGGAGAGGTCGCAGACTGATGGAGAAATGCCTGAAATCAAGGTCCTCAAGGATCTTGAAAACAGAGCCATCCAGCTGCCCGGCGAGGATCTGGACCTGTGCTGAGGTCAGCAGTGCTCTACCGAGTGAGGATCCAGCAGTTCAACATCCATCAAACAACCATGCTGTGAGTGATGTGTCCTTTTTCACAGGCCACTGCCATCCACTAATTATCTCCCCTTGCTTGCAGGCACACCTGGGAAACAGCCAACGGAATCCATGAGCCAGGGCCTCCAATCATATCCCAAAGGCACCTCAGAAGAGGACTCTGAGGGGATCCTCCCTGAAGAACCGTCAAGGCGCTCACCCACAGCCTCCACCAGCACAGACACACCTTGGTGGGACCAAGCTTTAGAGTAGCCTTCGGATCACAATTTGGTTAGCACACCGTGCTGTCTATTCCACAGCAGGCGGCGGCAGGGACTGCCCAGGGCTCCGGCACTCGGAGGACTGCTGGAAGCCAGAAATATGACGAGTCCGAGTCAGATGACGAGCCTATGGAATCGGTCATGTCACAGTTGCTGGAGCTGCAAAGGCAAGCTCGAGAAAATCAGGAAGTGATGTCCGCTGCACTCCTCAGATTGCAAGGCGTGATGGAGGAGTCCGTTTGCCTTCAGGCTGAGATGATAGCGCCGGCATGCCAATGCATCAAAGTCAACACTAGTAGGATGACGGCTGCCATGGAGACCTTGGTCCAGGACATCGCTCCTGCACTGCTGCGCAGGCTGAACTCCATCGCTGACACCATAGTTAGTCTCCAACAGTGTGTATGCAGGAGGGGTGCGGGGCAACTCAATCTCACTCCAACTTCCCCTCCTCGTCAAGGGGTCAGCCAAGGGCCCTCAGGCACCCATATGGAGAAGGATCAGCAGGCATAGCCCCTGGAACCATCCACCCAGGTGACTCCGGAAGTGTCCGGCCCATCCGGATCCCCTCTTCCTGTGACCCCAGCAGCTCCAGCTTCACAGGCCAAGGAGGGTGCTACTGCCACACAGCAGGACCCCAAAAGCAGGCTGGGGCTCTCCAGGTCTCAGCCCTCCTGAGGACACCTGCCAAAGTCATCACAGACAGGGCGTAGCAGTCTGCTTCCACTTCCATTGTGGATGGTTGGGGAGCAGCAAGATGTAGTGGCAGGGTTAGGAAGGTTAAGAAAGTGTAGTTGCACAGCCTGGGTATGGGTGTTAATTACTTGCACATAATGTTCACTATTATAAATAAACTCCCAAGAATGCCTCCCTGCCTATGGCTCCTTGTTCTGATGAGCAGTGCTCATGTCACTCAGATGTGAAACCTTTCTGCACAAGACAAGGGCAGGTGTCTCAGTCCAGGGCATCCTCCCTGTGCTTTTTGCAGCCTTCAGATCAAAGTGGTGGTCCGGCTTCAATTCACTGAACATATTAGCGATGCTTGTCATTGCTGCCAGAATGTTGTGACCAGGCGTCACAGAGTTCTGTAATTCTCTCTGTGTACCCTCAGCACCTTTACAGTGGGGTGGTCCTCACCTCTTCAGCATTTGTGACCAGTGACGCTGTGCTCCTGAAGGGGTTAGGTACTGAAGGCAGAGAAAGTATGTGCCCAAGGAGTGAAAAGTTCTGGAGCACTTGATGGCACTTTGATGCCTCTGCGTTGCTTGAGTGGGAAGAGAAGCTAGAGGCCCGACTCCATTCATGTCAATGTGGCTGCACCTGAACTGTCTTAGCTGCAGAGGAATGGTCACTTTATACAAGGTTTCCCTAATGCATGGCTGCTTCCTTCCCCCTCAACCCTGCAGGTGCTTGTGCACTACCTTCAACTGCAGGGCAGCCCTTGCACCCCCGCCCAAATCGCTTCAACCACAGGATGGCCTTCTCCCCGCTCCCAAGTCGCTTCAGCCGCAGGGCAGCCCTTAACCCCACTCACCCCCCCAACACGCCTCAACCTTGAAGTCCAACAGGCAACCCTCGTGAGCGCTGCGCAACCTTACTGTGCACTTACCTCCGGTTGCCCTCAAAGTGCAGCTCGCCAAGTGCACACCTTATGTATGCTGCTGCAATCACGTCGACGTGAGTCGTGAGTGGACGATCCAGTGATGGAGGATGGTTCCAGTGGACTGGATTTATAATGATATGCAGATATATTACAATAAGGTTTCAAGCTTCTTGAGTGTTTTGGGAGCTGCACTCATCCAGGCAAGTGGGAGGTATTCCATCACACTCCTGACTGACGTCTTGTAGATGGTGGACAGACTCTGGGGAGTCAGGAGGTGAGTTACTTGTCATGCGATTCCTAGCCTCTGACCTGCTCTTGTAGCCCACTACGTATATGGCTAGTCCAGTTCAGCTTCTGGTCAATGGTAACCTCCAGCATGTTGATAGTGGGGGATTCAGTGATGGTAATGCCCTTGAACGTCAAGGGGAGATGGTTAGATTCTCTCTTGTTGGAGATGGTCATTTCCTGGCACTTGTGTGGCGTGAATATCACTTGTCACTTCTCAACCCAATCCTGGATATTGTCCAGGTCTTGCTGCATTTGGACATGGACTGCTTCAGTATCTGAGGAGTTGCGAATGGTGCCGAACATTGTGCAATCATTAGCGAACATCTCCACTTCTGACCTTATGGTGGAGGGAAGGTCACTGATGTAGCAGCTGAAGATGGTTGGGCCTAGGACACTACCCTGAGGAACACCTGCAGTGATGTCCTGGAGCTGAGATAACTAACCTCCAACAACCACAACCATCTTCCTTTGTGCTAGGTATGACTCCAACCAGCGGAGAGTTTTCCCCCGGATTCCCCATTGACTCCAGTTTTGTTAGGGCTCCTTGATGCCACACTCGGTCAAATGCTGCCTTAATGTCAAGGACAGTCACTCTCACCTCACCTCGGGAGTTCAGCTCTTTTATCCATGTTTGAACCAAGGCTCTAATGAGGTCAGGAGCTGAGTGACCCTGGTGGAACCCAAACTGGGTGTCAGCGAGCAGGTTATCGCTAAGCAAGTGTTGCTTGATAGCACTGTTGATGACCCCTTCCATTACTTTACTGATGATCGAGAGTAGACTGATGGGGCGGTAATTGGCTGGGTTGGATTTGTCCTGCTTTTTGTGTACAGGACATACCTGGGCAATTTTCCACATAGACGGGCAGATGCCAGTTTTGTGGCTGTACTGGAACAGCTTGCTAGGGGCGGGGCAGGTTCTGGAGCACAAGTCTTCAGTACTATTGCCGGAATGTTGTCAGGGCCCATAGCCTTTGCAATATCCAGTGCCTTCAGCTGTTTCTTGATATCACGGAGTGAATCGAATTGGCTGAAGACTGGCATCTGTGATGCTGGGGACCTCCGCAGGAGGCTGAGATGGATCATCCACTCGGCACTTCTGGCTGAAGATTGTAGCAAATGCTTCAGCCTTATCTTTTGCACTGGTGTGCTGTGCTCCCCTATTATTGAGGATGGGGATATTTGTGGATCCTCCTCCAGTGAATTGTTTAATTGTCCACCACCATTTGCAACTGCATGTGGCAGGACTACAGAGCTTAGATCTGATCCGTTGGTTGTGGGATTGTTTAGCCCTGTCTATCACTTGCTGCTTATGCTGTTTGGCATGCAGGTAGTTCTGTGTTATAGCTTCACCAGGTTGACACCTCACTTTTAGGTTGCTCCTGGCATGCCCTCCTGCACTCTTCATTCAACCAAGGTTGATCCCCTGGCTTGATGGTAATGGTAGAGTGGGGGATATGCCAGGCCATGAGGTTACAGATTGTGTTCGAGTACAATTCTGCTGCTGCTGATGATGGCCCATAGCACCTCATGGGTGCCCAATCTGGAGTTGCTAGATCTGTTCGAAATCTATTCCATTTAGCACACTAGTAGTACTGCACAACACGATGGAGGGTATCCTCAATGTAAAGGCTGGACCTCGTCTCCACAACTGTGTGGTGGTCACTCCTACCACTACTGTCATGGACAGGTGCATCTGCAGATGAGGACAAGTATGTTTTTCAGGGATGATGATGTCTGGGACATTATCTGTAAGCTATGATTCCGTGAGGATGACTATGTCAGGCTATTGCTTGACTAGTCTGTGAGACAGCTCTCCCAATTTTTGCACTAGCCCCCAGGTGTTAGTAAGGAGGACTTTGCAGGGTCAACAGGGCTGAGATTGCCATTGTCATTTCTGGTGCCTAGGTCAAGGTGCTAGGTGGTCCATCTGGTTTCATTCCTTTTTTGTGACTTTGTAGCGGTTTGTTATAACTGAGTGGCTTGCTAGGCACTTCAGAGGGCATTGCTGTGGGTCTGGAGTCATGAGTAGGGCAGATTTCCTTCCCTAAAGGGCATTAGTAAACCAGATGGGTTTTTACATGGTCATCATCAGACTTTTAATTCCACATTTTTGTTGAATTTATGTTCCACCAGCAGACTTGGCAGGATTCGAACCGCAATCCCCAGAGCATTACCCTGGGTCTCTGGATTACTTGTCCAGCGACAATACCACTATGCCATCACCTCCCCCTATTTGGGGTATCCTTTGATGACAAGTTACTATACAGAGACACATTAAATTTGTTATGACACAAACTATCAAAGAACTCAGAGGGTGATAAGAACACACTTATCAAATGTGACAAAAATCCAATGAAGGGTTTCAATTATTGGCTTTAACACTGCAGAACTGATAGATGAACCAAACAGACACGTGTGAGGTGTCAAGCATATTGATTTTTGAAATGCATCAAAACTAATATCTGATTAAAAAACACTTTTGAAGTTTGATAATAACCTGAAGAAACATTTGAAATTGTGATCAAAGGCAGTGCCAGTGTGTCTTTTCACTTCAAAATGATGGGAGTGAAAGGAAACTAACAATAAAACCTACATGCATTTTTAATGACTATTCATAATTAGCATTATAGTCTGCAAATATAATGGTTTAAGTTGAGTCATTTAAGGAATAGTTCTGTGCTTCATGAATTCCTCTGGAATTACAAGTTGTCTTGCTATCATGGTTCTTCCACACTTGCAGAAATTGATTTCCCTTAAGATAAACCCTTTATTTGATAAAAATTAAGCTTGAATTTTTGTTACCTCCCTATGTCATTGTGGCAAAGGATAGTTATTAAAAATGAATGTCCTCTCTTGCCAAACCCATGCTTGGCTAGCTGTATCTTTCCAATTCCACCATCTATTCTCAACAAGGTAAGAAAAATGTTCCTCCTATGAGGCAGCAAAAAAAACCCTGACATTAGGCTCCTAGAAGCTATACAAATAAAGCTTTAGTTGATTGGGAATACACCATTGAGAAGAGGAAACTCCTAAGTGGGTACAAATCGACTCAGCTCCAGGATGAATTGACATCTGTTTTTAAGTTAACTGCACTTTAGAAAGAATGTACCTAAGTATGCATTTTAATTTTCCTAATTTGCTTTCTTTTCTACTGGAACCATTTTTAAATTTAAACAAATCTGACCAAAATGAATTGTGTTAGCCTACTTCTAGCTGAACCAAAATGTTCCAAAAACCTCAAGAACAGCAAAAGATAAGGTGGCTATTACCTCAACCTCATGGCCTCTATCCTCAATAAGATCAATTCTGATCGCTTTCTATTATCCTTTACCACTCACATTCCCCTACTCCCTTGAACTTGAAGGGACAAAGATGCTGGTCATTTTGTGGAATTAACCATAATGGGCAAGAGTAAAGATGTTGCTTCAGACCGGAGCATAAAGGTGGTGGGCGAACGTGAAATGCAGTTGTTGGAGAAAATTTCAAGTCAAGGGGATGGGTAGGTAACTTTAACTTTGTGTGCTGGGTACTCTGCATCAGGATCCATTGGCGTGTGGAGGATGTGATCAGAAGCAAAAAGCAATGAATGGTCATCAACCTGAAACATTAATGCTGTTTCTCTCTTCACAGATGCTGCCTGCCCTACTGAGCATTTCCAGCATTTTCTGTTTTTGTGAAAGCAATTACCTACCTGTTGTAGATCTACAGCCACAAAATTGGGATGCACAGCACTTGTTTTTTTTGGGCACTACCAGCAGTCATAGAGGTCCAATATCATGTGGGCAGTGCGCATCCAGCAGAAGTGTGCAGAGTAGACAGATCATGCCATTAATGCTGAGTTGATGCTAACACTGCCATTTTGGAGCTCAGCACTCCAGTTAATGCCCTCTCTTGATCATGAATGGATAAACACACATTCAGCAGCAAGAAGGAGCCCTTAGCCCAGTGCTATTTATAAGGAAATCTATTATTTTCAGGTTAGTTGATCATTGATTTCTATTGGCTATTGCTACAATTGTACATGTGTTTGGTGCTTTGATTAGGATATTGACTGAACAGGAGGAGGCAGATAGTAGAAATAATGGACAGATACTCTAATTGGCAGCCTGTGACTAGTGGTGTCCCACAATGATCTGTGTTGGGTCCTCAATTATTCACTGTATTTGTTAATGACTGTGATAATGGGATAGAAAAGCACATATCCAAATCTGTTGATGACACAAAGTGGCATTGTAAGCAGTGTAGTTGGAAGCATAAAATTACAGATATGTTGATAGATTAAGTGAAGGGCAAAACTGCAGCAAATGGATTTCAATGTATGCTATTGTGAGGTCATCCAGTTTGGAACTAAAGAGGATAGAACAGGGCACTTTCTAAATGATGGAGAGTTAGAAACAGTGCAGGTACAAAAAAACTTGGGAGTCCAGATACACAAGTCTTAAAATATCATGAATAGGCACAGAAAATAATCAAAAAGTTTAATGGGATACCATTGACCGCACACACTTTGAGATCACTGTTTGTCAACTCTGAGATGTACTGAAACCAAAAGGAATTCTACTCCCTCAATATCCAGCTGGTGTGCAGCCAAATGCAATCAATCATGCAGGTCAATGCCGGCATCCTGGCAGCAGTCATGACTCTTTCATTCTGCGGCAGTCCGCTGTGCTATCTGCATTTGAGGCACCAAGACAGACCAAAAGATGGCTATTGGATAACGAGGGCTATCTGCTGACCACATAGCTAACGGCTCTGGTGCACAACCCACGTACATGTGGGCAGCATGCATACAATGGAATCATGCTACCGTAAAACATGTAATAGAAAAGACACTGGCGTGCTGAATCAACCACTGCCTGGGCCACTCCAGAGGAGGCCTGCAGTATTTGGCTGAGTGAATGTCACGATTCATGGTTGCCTGCTGTATGCTGTACAACCTCACCATCCTAAGGATGCAGTCCTTGTTACCAGTTATATGGTGAGCAGCTGAGGAGCAGGAGGAGGAAGAGGAGCTTATCCTGCTCCAGCTGAGCTCAATGTGATCATGTCATCCAACTATGGTACCAGTGAGCACAACCCCAATTCCCCATTGCCAACAATCTTACACCTTATCTGTCCTCTGTTACTGACATTACAGCATCTGATTCACCATAATACAAAAATAGAAGCCACCACAAATAAACAATCCTAACCAAATTTATAAACTAAAGCATGCCATATTGCACACAAATGTCAACCAATCACCCTTGTGCATTTCTTTAGTGTCTGTCTTCTGCGTGCCTTTGCCTTTCCTAGTGCTCCTATCCATTGCTAGTGGCTGCAGCTTGGCTGGTGAAAGGCTGCTGGCTTTTACTGGGGGAGACTGCAGATCCCCTTGGAAGATGACTTTGAGCAGCTCTGGGCCTAGAAGGACCAGCTGTGGACTGCATGGGTGACAGCAGTCTGGGCTGGCTTGCTGACAGAAACATCAAGGGCACTGGCAATGTGGCAATGTTAGGAGGATGAATACTGTCGTCCTGAGAGAGGACAATAGGTTTGTGCTCCCCAAAGCTATTGCCACTTCCCAGGACTGCACCTCAGCAATCCTATTAATCAGGAAGAGGGCAGATCACTGGACTGCTGTGACATCCTGAAAATCCCTTTGAACACTGGTAACTGCAGCCATGTTAGCAGCTGTCTGAGTTTGCAGGACCTTCCTGACCTTCCACTGCAACATTCAGACATTGTGTTCTTTCTGCTTGCTATGCAATGGAACAGAGGACATTGATCATCAAACGCTATGATATTTGGGTTCACAAGTGTGCTAATGGTGTCAGCTACCATTTCCACACCGGAAAGGATGGACTTCAAGCTCTGCGCAAGTCCCTCTGCAAATTGGTGCTGAACTCCTCCATGGTCCTAGACACTGTATACAGGTTTTCTGGCAGGCCTGCCAATGCACCAAGAATTTTATATGCACATCCATAAGCCTTCTTCTGTAGTCTGTCCAATTGAAGTGCTCATCTGAGTGCCCTGCTGCTCATGCCCTGTGTCTCATCACATTCATGTCCCACCTCTAAACTATCCTCCATATCTGAATTAGTGATTGCAGGAATGATATTGAGTGATGGTGTTTCTCTATCATCAGTGCCTTGTTGCTTTTCCACTGTTATGACCGGTCCCCGGGCGAAGTTCCCCCAAATTGTTATGCTCCCGGGTGAGGAGGGATGAACTGGCTCCCCTTCTTTATTCAACCCTCTCGGTTGGCTGCAACAAAGTTGATTTGAAAAGGATCCCTTCCCTCATGGAAACCTTTTCCCAGTCCAAATGTATTTATGTTTCAAAAGGGAGGCAATTTAACCAGGCTGTCGAGTCAAAGAAAGAGTCAGCTTATTAGTTACTAAACACGAGAAAAAATAATAAAAATGCAACACACATACACACAGATTAGAAATGAGATATTGAGTCCAAAAATAAAGTTTTAAAAGATATACGAATCAGTCCTTTGGCTCGTTCGTGAGGAGTAGATGGTGAAATGTTGCAGCCGTTAAGTTGGGGTGATTCTGGTAGCGCTGACTTTGGCAGTTGAGCAGTTGGTTTGGAGATTTTTGATTCTGTAGGTTAGCTGAAAGGAGTTGGCCTTTTTCCTTTTCAACTGTGGCTTTGCTGACTTTTGCCTTGCTTCCACCAATCAGAGAGAATTTTTTTTTTTAACTTGCAAGCACAGGGATGCCCAGTTGGTGTTCTTCAGCTGTAACCTTCACAGCACACACACATCAGAACAGAACACCAGAACCAGGGTTGCAGTTGGCTTTTTTAAACCCCTTTCCTTGTGTATTCCTGGAAGGGAAAAAACAAACGTGGTTTTTACCCAGATCTGTTCTCTACTCAACTTAGTTCATGTTCACAGTCTGGGATATACCTCAACAGGTGGCGGTTTCGACTGAGATAGTAATCATTTTCCATTTTCTCCACAACCACAGGAGATCGCAGTTCAGTTTGCATTGTATCTTTTCCTTTGAAGTGTCTCTGTCTGAAGTAGGCCGTGTCTCACCTTTGAGGTGCGACATTCCGTTCTCTCTGAACTAGTTGGTCAAGTAATCCATATAGAAATTTTCCAGCAAGTGGTTACCTTAGTCTCAGCCAGCTTTTGCTTGTATGTCCTTTTTTAAAAAAAACACATTTTACTTAAAAGTTCAATATGTCCATAAGTAATTTGGGGAAAGGATCTGTGGGATCATGACACCACTTATTGGAGCACTGTTTGCTATATGCGGGTAAGGACATGCAGCTGTTCCTCTTCCCTGACAGTGAGCACCTGCTGTCTCTGGTTGTGCACCAGCTTGTCTTGCAAGGTACAGGGAATTGTGTCACTGTGGGCAGAATTTTCCGTTTGCCGGTCGTGCGGGCCCGACCGGGCAATTGCCGCTGAAGAAACGGGCTGCACTGCCATTTTCCGCGGGTGGGCCAATTAAGGCACGCCCTGCGGGTAAGCGACTCCCGTGGAGAACGGGACAATAGTCGCGGGGGGGGGCAGCAGCCTGCATAAAGAATGGCCAGGCAGCCTGCTTGAGGCAGTGCACCACGGCCACTCGTGGAGAGAGGGAGGGGGGTGCGGATGGAGAGCAGCATGAGCAGGTAGAGGGGGGCAGGCTTCAGGAGAGGCCAGCGGGAGGCCACTGTGCCTCCCGATTTTCCGATGCATGCCTTGCTGTCCTCCTGCAATCCGTCGGCAACTTCTGTATCCGGAGGATGGGAGGAGGAGGGCCCCCCATGTCACCAGCCAGGTGTGGGAGGAGGTGGGTGACGCTGTAAGCGTCCATGACAATATGCGGTGCACTGGCACACAGTGCAGGAAACGATTCAATGAGTTGCTGCGCTCTGGAAGGGTGAGTGCCATGTCGGTCTTGGCCATTTGACCCAGAAGGCAGCCTTAGCCCTTGACCCCGCCCCCCCATGTCTTGCTGTTGTTACTGCAGAGGGCATCTGTCGCATGCTGGGTGGGCAAATGGGTACTGAACATGCTTACACCAGCCTTAGTGGTTGAGGAGAAGAAGGGTTCTCCCTGCAGCATATGTTGGTCTTTGTGGCATTTGAATAGTCTGGGGGTAACCTGCAGGGGACGCCGCACGACACATACTCAGAACTCCAACACATGTCATATTGATGGTAATGAGATGGTGCAAGGGGTGCCTCGAGGTGTTTTGGGCAAGTGCCATCTGCTGGCATTGGTGCCACACCTAGTTGCGCCTCCTTGCCATGGGCGCTAAGAGCCATGTGATATTCAAAGTGATGGACGCCGAATGTGTCCAAGGTGGCCGTTGGGGGAGGGGGTTGGGACCAGCCGTACTATCTTCTGGGGACTGATTACCAGTAGTATGGACAGGAGCCGCTGGAGGCCTCAGATGGGCTACTGTGGTTGGGGTGCGACGTGCATGTGCAGACTACATGAGCAAGCAGCCCCACTAAATCCTCTTCTCTGTTTTGCAGGCAAAAACTCACCACAATGCCCGGGAGCGCCAGAGGACTGGAGGTGGGCGCGCCCTCCTGCAGCGCCTCACGCCTTTTGAAGAGCGGGCCAAGGAGTTGGGCAGCAGTCAGGAGGCCAGGGCGGCCGGGGGCGGTGAGGCTGGGGTCCGGCGGCCAGGTATTTGAGGTCCACAGTCCCATCCACTCTGTCTGCACACCATCCAAACCACTGATGGTTGCTGCAATCGTTAATGCTAAAACACTGCTCATTCACAGACTGAGACACTCTGATGTGTGGGTCATACAGAAGGGTCCCTCGCCCCCTTGAGGAATCGCGTCTCCACCACCTTCCAAAGTCACCTTACCCATTTGTGACCACTATCACCATGGTCTAATATGCCATTGGATCTCTGCTGCACAGCCAAAGACTTATTTCATCTTAGGGGGTTTGGGACCTCCAGCACCTTTTCAGCCAGTGCGCCCCACATTACTTTGTCCAAAAGGTCCTCAGCACCTCAGCTGTGAACATCATGGCACTCAACTTAGATGAATGCCACCAAATTACTCATCCCTGCGGCAAGGGGAAATGTTGCCTTCTGCCCACCCGGCCTATGCCCCTCCTTACGGAATGGAGGCCAATAATGTGACCTCTCAATCTCCTGTGATCGACGGCAAATGTCGCTACTGTTTGCGATGTTTCCTCAGCCCCGCAACTATCCAGGCCACAATGCATCCACGTCAGGTACCTCTGCATTCTCCCCACTCCAATGGTTCATAACATGCCATGTGGCATTCCTGAGGCCATCTGACCAGCCTGTCTGCATGTGCGTTTAATGTTTGGGGCTCGTCTTGACTCTTTTTCAATTCACCAATGTTCTTCCCTTACGGGTCTTGAAGGATGAGCGACTTATGAGGCTGGGGGGAAAGGGTTGAAAGGTTGAACTGAATGTACGCTAACTGATGCACTGTCCTTGTTGTTAATTTCAGCATCACCACCAGAGAGTCCCGCACCTCGACCCCGCGGCCCCCACTCCACACCTGAGGGCCAACAAGTGCAACTTGCGGCACATCATTTCAGCCAGCCAGGCACCAGTGTAGACACATACACCTCGGTGGGGACTTTACTGTCGGCTAGTGTCCCGGGTCACAGTGGAGAGGGCATATCACAATCGCTGGAGGAGGTGGAAGGGGCAGAGAGTGCCGATGGCTCCAGCAGTCGGAGGGCTGCAGGGGATAAGGCACATGCTGACTCCGGCACTGATGACGTGCCTTTGGAGTTGTCCCCATTGCAGCAGCTGCAGGAAAGGTGGCAGGAAGTGCGTTTGCATCTGGCAGGGTTGCATGAGGGAATGGTTCAGTTGCTCTCTGCGACGGAGGAGTCTAGGCAGAGTGCAAGCGAAGAATCCACCCTCAGGGCAGAGCTTCAGGATTCCTTCAATGAGAGATTGGCGACTCTCATAGAGAGGGGCTTCCACCAAATGGATCAAAATATGATTGGGTTACACTCTGACCTGCAAGCCCTCACAGCGGTTCTGGCCACAGGTGGTGTTTTACATTGTGGGACTTGTTGTGGACACCAGGTGCCGGCATTCAGTGCCCATGCATCTGCGGTGAGCCGGGAGGTAAATTTGGGCCTCACGTTGGCGTAGCAGCTACCTGCCATTGCTGTGAGCTCCTCTCATGGTGCTCCGGATGAGAGCAGCAGCTCCTCCGCCCCTCTGCCAGTCAACGTTTCTTCCGTTGAGGCAGCGACAACTGGGGAGGTGCCAGTTCTGGAACTAGCCACTCCCTCCCAGGTGGAGCCATCACAGGCTCCATGGGCCAGAGGACGTCCACCAAGGTCATCGAGGCCAATAGGACACCAGAGTCAGCAGGCTGTCTCTCAAGCCACTCTGAGCGATGGGGCGGCACCTAGACGTAGCACCTGAAAACATAAGCATAAGGCATCTGAGGGATGCCACGGGTATGTCACTGGTGATTTTGTGTTGGCCTTAGAATAGGGACCCATATTTTTGTGATCGCTAACAAGTGTGTGTTTTTGTTTTGGACAAAATAAAGTCTACCTTTGACCATGGCTGAGGGTCTTTTGTTTGTGGTGCATTTTTCTTTTTCACATATTTATCATGAGTGTTTGAGTGGACATTGATGTTTCTGTACTAAGCCCTTATTTGCAGCTGAACAGGTGGAAGATGTGGCACCTAAGTGCCACGTGTGGAAGTTCCAGGCAATGCTGTTCCTGCTGATCCATGTGTGTGGAGCTAGCTGAAGGTTCTTTGGATTAAATTGTCGTGGGTATCCCTGCCTCCTTTGTGTAAATGCGGGTCATTGTTCTGCCCCTCATCATCGCCCTGTGCCTCCTCATCCTCTGAGGCACTGTTGGATTCATCATGTGCAGCCTCATCCAGGGCGTCACGGTCTTCATCGTCAACTGCATCCCCCCTTTCCAGCGCAAGATTGTGCAGGGCGCAGCAGACTACCACTATCAGAGAGACGCGATCTGGGGGTACTGGAGTGCGCCCCTGAACGGTCCATGCAACGGAAGTGCATCTTGAGAAGACCGATGGCTCTCTCCACCACAGCCCTTGTGGTGCCCTGGCTCCTATTGTACCGATCCTCAGCTTCTGTTCTTGGAGGGCGTAGTGGCGTCATGAGCCACCTTCGCAGGGGATAGCCCTTGTCACCCAGCACTGAAGAGCCCCGGCACCTGGAAGTGTCTGAGGATGTAGGCATCGTGGGAGCTGCCTGGGTACCTTGCACAGACTTGTAAAATCTGCATCCTGTGATCATACACTATCTGCATGTTCATGGAGTGGAAGCCCTTCCTGTTGACAAAGGCACTGGGTTCACCTGCTGGCGCCTTGATGGCCATGTGTGCAGTCTATAGCACCCTGGACACGGGGGAAGCCAGCAATGGCCACGAAGCCTCTGGCTCGCTGTGCCTGACTTGCCTGGTCGCAGCGGAAGTGGATGAAGGTGGATACCCATCTGAACAGAGCATCTGTAACCTGCTTGACACAAGTGTGGACGGCTGATTGGGAGACACCGCAAAGATCACCCACCGAGCCCTGGAAGGAGCCAGAGGAATAGAAGTAGAGGGCAACTGTGAGCTTCAGAGTCGCTGGCATGGGGTGTCCACCCACACAGTTAGGGGAGATCTCAGGGCCAATCATCTGACAGATATAGTTGACTGTCTCCCTTGATAGTCGGAGCCTCCTTCGGCACTGCTTCTCAGTCATATTGAGGTAGCTGCTTCGCCGCCTGTATACCCTGGCAGCAGGATAGTGGCATTTTCTGCACCTTGGACAACCTCTTGGCCCTGCACCCCTTGTGCCTGCGCCTGGCCTCCCAAAGGTGGCTCCCCTGGAGGCTGATTAACCAGTCCTGGCCTCCTCCTTTTTCTATCCCTCCCTTCCTCCTCAGGGGAGCTGCCTCCAGTGGAGAGGTCAGAACCCATATCCCCAGGATAAATGGAGGCCTCCAGAAAGCCGCAGGCCCGAGAAAGATTACTGTCTGCAGACTGGTTTCGAAGTTCAAACTGGTTCCAAGAAGCTCTTGGAAATCGATGAGAACTGCTAACAATCACACAGGCAACTTTTAAATACTTTCATCAATTATAACTTCGTCAAAAATATGAACAACCCCTGAGTCCACATATCCCGACATTGCAAATGTTTTCTTAAATAGTCTCCTACCCGCCTTCCCGTTGGGCCCGTGCGCTGACCTGAAGTTCACATGGGCCCCTCAAAATCGTACACAATTGGCAAGTTAAAGGGCTTAACGAGCCCTTCAATTAATGTCGGGCGAACTGAATGCGCCTGCCCACCAAAATATCGTGATGGCGCGCGCTGACGTTGGCACGCTGGCGCAACATCAGCGCGCGTCATTTTACGCACTGACGTGCGGGCTACGTCATCCGCACGTCAGCCAGAAAATTCTGGCCTGAGTGTTGGTTCGTGTGATATGGTCAGGGTAGGCAGGAATCTTCCTCTTATAACCTGCTTTTCACTGCATTCGATGCATTCTTCCTTAGTCCCTCCTTCCTCTAAGTAACACAGGGGAGACCCCTTGTGGAAAGAACAATGACTTAACCCCAAAGCCATCTTACAAAGCCCCTTAACCCACACAGTTGAGAATAAGAAAACAAATGCTCTAAAAAAAAATTCACCAACAGTCAAAGAAAGACAGTTTGAATTGTACCTGTAAGTTGCTGGCTGACCTTTGACTAACATTTTATGTAAGGCACAGCCTGTCAAGATGCAATTTATATGGGCCTTATTAGTAAGTGAGGTTGCACCAGCAAAATGCCCAGTAAAATATGAACTACCACACTAATGTACAATGAAGCTATTGCATTTCACGATTAAGGACCTTCTTCATCTGCCCCAAGCCATCAGAATGGCATATAATGTTCAAAAGGTTGTGGAATCCAGGATTATGGTTCTGCGCTCCATTTTCCAGTCAGTTGCATCAGATGAATAATGGCTGCACACTGGTTGTTCTTGACACAAAAATCAGCTCCCACATTTTTTTTCACTGGGAAGCATCACACCCACACATTTTCATAAACTTCGGAAGGGGAGTGCATGCATCTTTTATCTTCTTCCAGAAAAAAATGAACTAAAGCTTGCAGGATTGGAAAAGACAAATCATACACCTATGAAGTCGCAAAATGGGAGGCTGCTTTTTATGTGATTTATCTCACAGCACAAAATTAGATGTTAATAACTCCTGCAGTTTGTGGAAGTTTATTGAGATCTCAATAAAGACTATAACATAGGGAAGTAATTTATTTTTTGTGTGCTTGCCATGTGATGAGTAGAGAATGTAATGATATTGATTATGTCATTTTGAACTCCATGAACAATATATACTGGGTTGCTTACAAAGCCTGTGCCTATCAGTTGCTAATTAAGCCAAGCCTGCCTGAGCTAGTCTGTTGTAAAGAAGACAGATTCTGAATTCTGTTTCTGCTGGAAAGACAAAGTGTTTCTGACTATGAGCTAGCTTTAGTCTCTGGACAATGTAAAGAGCACTTGACAACTGAGGGATCACCACAGGTTCAAATGCTTCTGGGAATGTATAATCAAATTGATGCTAGGCACACAGATTAAAATTCCCCAATCCCCTGGTGATGGTACCTGTCATTTCAACTAACTTAAGTCGATCATACAACAAAATCAGACCAGGCTGACTTGATCTCCTGGTTACATTAAAAATATGCAAAAATAGTTCCTTCAGAAAATAGTTTCTGGATCAAATAACTATCAACTTCTACAGATCTTATGTTTTTAGTTTTCAAATTAAGGAGTAGTAACAGAGATATCAACATCAGGGGCATGCTACTTATAAAAAAGGGAAACTGCACATCTATTTAAATATTTAGAACTATGTTTACTTTTAAAAGTGAGATGTCTGAAAAAGGTGACATTTCTAAACCAAAATGAGCAATCGGGGATGGGCAACAAATGCTGGCCTTGCCAGCAATGACCACATCCCATCAAAGAATAAAAAAAATTCTCACTCTAGATGACACGCCTGTGCAGAAAGATTTCCCTTTATTTTAGGAAGCATCTTGCATTTATTAAGAAAGCTGGATAAGGGATAACCTTATGGGCGTCATAGTGAATAACTTGAGTAAGCAGTTTTATTTTGGTGAATGCGAATATGACAGGTCTTTCTAACATGGTGTTCAATTTATTTTGCTTGTTTTTCAAATTATTGTGAGCTTTTGTTAGGCTATGACTGGGATTTTCCACGCCTGATCACGTTTGGTGGCGTGATTGGAGAATCCTGCGAGAATACCCTCAGCACGTTTCCCAACGACGTGAGTCCAGGAAGCAAATGTCCCCTCCCCCAATTGTTAGCAGGCCGCGTTTCCCGCCATTGAATGTCAGGAACTTAATTTGAACGCAATTGCATTACTGTGGCCACTTGCTGGAATCGCCCCCGCCCACCCACATCCAATTTAAAGCCCATGTCGGTGTGATTTTACGACAGCGTGATTTACAACTGTCTTTAAAAGCTGTGCACCTGGCGACCTGAACATCGAGGGGAACTCGGAGGTGACTGCACACAACTTTGCATAGCGCTCACGATGATTCCAATGCAAGGAAGTGGCTCTGCAAATTCGGTGGGGGGGCGGGGGTGGTGTCATAGGCAAGTATCCACAGTGGCTTCTTTGTGGCTGACTTGTGGTGCTGGGACAAGGGCGACAGTGCTGGGGAGAAGAGGACCTCAGGCCAAGGGCGACAGTGCAAGGGGGGAAGGGGGAGACGGGAACTCCAGGGCAAGGGCGTCAGTGTAAGGGGGGTGTCATGGCAGCACATGATGGCAGGGGGGAGGGGTGGGGGAGAAAATAGCCAGGCAAATGCCAAAACTTCACAAAGATGAACGCCCTTCCACAGCTGAGAGTGTTTAGCTTGAGCACAATTGACATGCTTGGAGTTAAGCTAGTGAAGCAATTGCACCCACTCAAGCAGTACTAATTCCTGACGGCGCCAATGATTGCTCCTCTACTGTTAACCCCTCACACGCACACTTCAAACTCGAATGAGTGCTATGGTGCTGCAGACCCATTGGGCGACTGGGCAAGCTTGAGGATCCTCTTGGGAAAAGTGGCCATCAAATACAGATGGAGGGGTGTACTACTAGTTCCTTGCAATAGGTTTAAGTTGACATTGAAAATTCACCGTCATGGTCCAAGCAAACTGCAAAACCTTGGAGTGTAGTTTAGGACAATGCCTGAACCTTGGGTGAGAATTCAGGGTGCAATCGAGTGGCCAAAGCTGTCACTACTTGATCATGTGGTGTGGAGCAGTGCTGGGTGGGGCATGGTGAGACAACATACGCACTAAACATTGGGCATCCATGTGGTGGCCTGGATTCTCTGGCATGCGTTAAGGGACCATGAGAGGTAGCCGCAGGTGATGGCTTGACCAAGGGTGGTCCTTAGAAGTCAACTGCTGACCCCCATCTCTCTCTCTTTGATACTGCAGTGAGGAGACCATCAGCAACTTGGAGTCTGGTGATCTCACTGTCTGCCTCATTGCTTGTAGGCAGGAGAGAAGGTGAAGAATGCGACAGAGGCACCTGGCTCGCCAAAGGGAGGAGCAGAACCCTGAAGACCAAGGGGTGGCACAGCCTCCTCTGCACGCAGAGGATGATCCCCAGAGAGCCGTCTCTTATAGGCATATCGTTCGACCCAGGGCCTATAGACGGCGCATGTGCTACCTGCAACTGAGCAAGAACCTGTGTTGCTGAAGCCTGCGCATGTCAAGGGAACTGGTCATGCACAGGTGCCACCTTCTGCAGATTTTGGCACCACAGGGACTCGGAGGGCATCCACTGCCAGTGGCAGTTAAAGTTACCACTGCGCTCAATTTCTACAGCAATGGAAACTTCTCGTGCTCCACTGGGGACCTGTGTGGGATCTGGCAAGCCTCCCCATAAATGCATCCAGCAGATCATGGACACCCTTTATGCCAAGGCACACAACTTTGTCAACTTTGACAGAGATCAGGGAAGTCAGGAAGCAAGAGCGCTGATATTTGCTGAGATTTCCGATGTCCCACAGGTGCTGGGTGACATCGACTGCACTCACATGGCTCTTAAATCTCCCTGGCAACAAGCAATCCAGTATGTGAATCGCAAAGGCTTCCATTCTTTCAATGTTCAACTGGTCTGCGACCATAGCAAATGGATCATGCAGGTGTGTGCAAGATACCTCAGAAGCGTTTGCAACTCGTGCATCATCAGCAGGTCTTAGATCCCTGACATCTTCCAGGAACCACACAGGATGCAGGGCTGGCTCCTCGGGGACAAGGGCTAACCCACAAAGGGCATGGCTCTTGACGCCCATGTGGCAGCCTCAGACACCTTGTGAGAGATGGTACAACGAGGCTCATGCCGCAACCCAGAATTTGGCTGAGTACACCATTGGCATCCTGAAAATGAGGTGCCAGTGCCTCCAGTACACTCCCCAGAGGATGTCATGCATCATCATGGCTTGCTGTGTGCTACACAACCTGGCAATGCAAAGTGGGGAGGGCCTGAATGATGAGGAGAAACAACTGCACGTTTACTCCAATGAGGAAGAAGTCGAAGGGGATGAGGGCGATGAGGTCGTGGAAGGTGAGGTTGCAGGCGAAGAGGCCATTGCACTGGCCAAACGAGGCAGGTGTAGTCGTGAAGCCCTCATTGCCACAAGGTACCAGGAGGATGATGACGAGATACAGTGAGGACACTCCTGAAATCTTCACATTGTATCTGGGAACACCTGACACCTATCTGGCTGAGGGCAGCACACGTACACTCTGTGAAGGGGCTCATATCATTGAGACACTACTGAGATACAGCAGGAAGATGGGCTTTAAGACAACTTGATCCTTTGGCAGGCTTCATCACCTGTTCCCTTCAGCACCACACCTGTCAGGAATGGTGACGAGATGAGTGTCTCTCAGGTGCTGAGAGCACACAGAGAATATCATGGAACCCAGTGACGCTTGGGTACAAGGTTCTTGCAGAAAACAAAAGCCATATGGAGGTGCAGGCATTACTAATCTGGAGAGTGACCTTGAAGCCCGACAATCACTTTGCTCACAAGGTTACACACTGCACAGGGAAGAGGCCCTGGATTGCAACACTAGCCTTTATTTTGTGCAGGAATCAAGGTTTCACATGTGATTGACATGAACACTGCTCATCATAACAAGCATCCATAGGCAAGGAGACATTCTTGGGAGTGTATTTACAATGGTCACCATTAAGTGCAAGTGATTAACACCCATGCCCACGTTATACAATTAAATCTTCTTGACCTTTCTAATCCTGCTGCTATGTCTGGGTGCTCCCCTGACGTTCACAGCAGAGGTGGAGGTGGCCTGCTAACTGTTATGCCATGTTGTTTGTGATGACCTTGGTGGACATCCTCTTGAAGGCCGAGACCTGGAGGGCCCTAGCCTGCTTTTGGGGTCCTGTTGTTTGACAGTGGAACCCTCCTCAGCCTGTGGAGCTGCTGTGGTCACAGGAAGCAAGGATTCAGATCGACCGGACACTTCCGGAGTCACCTGGATGGATAGCCCCAAGGTGTGCACCTGCTGATCCTCCTCCCTATGCGTGCCCAGGGGCCCCTGGCTGACTCCTTGAGTGGAAAGGACAGCTGCAGTGAGCTCAAGATGCCCCACCCTCCTTTTGCGTTGATACTGATAGGTGCCAGCAAGTACCTCAGCGATAAAGTGCAGCTCCTGCAGCAGTGCAGGATCGATGTTCTGGACCAAGGTCTCCATGGCAGCCGCCATCCTATCAGTGTTGAGCTCCATGTGTTGGCATGCCTGCATTATCACCTCAGCCTGAAGGCGGATGGACTCCTCCACTGTGCCTTGCAATCTGTGGAGTGTAGCGGACATTCCTTCCCAATGTTCCCGAGTTTGCCTTTGCAACTCCAGCAACTGTGACATGACCGAGTCCAGAGGCTCCTCATGTGACTTGGACTCAGCAGATTTCTGGCTTCCAGTGGTCCTCTGAATGCCGGCAACCTGGGAAGTCCCTGCCACCGCCTGCTGTGGATCAGACAATGCAATGTACTCACCAGATTGTGACCCCGAGGCTACTCTAGAGCTAGGTCCCACTGAGGTGTGTCTCTCTGCGTTAGTGGAAAGTATGGGTTAGCGCTGTGCCAGGTCTTTATTTTCAGTGTCTGCGGATTTCTCTTCCATGGTGTCCTTGGGGCTGGAGTCGAGGACGTGGCTCGTGGGCTCAATCCGCTGCTTCCCAGATGTGCCTGTGAAAGCAAGGAGAGATAATTAGTGCATGGGAGGGGACTGCGGAACAGGGGAACTCACTTACAGCTTGGCTGCCTGATGGATGTTGCACTGCTGGATCCTCACTTGCTTGAGCGCCGTCGACCTCACCATCAGCACAGACATAGTCTACATCGTCGCCGGCTAGCTGGATGGCTCTATTTTCAAAGTCTGTGAGGACCTAGATGTCGGGCATTCCTCCACCGATCTCTCCCTTTTATTGTGTGCCAGCTTGTCCTGCGTGAATATAGATGGAGAGAGCGTAAGCAGGACGCCTGCCAGGCCAGATGAGAAAGATGGCAGGCATGTGTGGGTGGTGAGCGGTGCCATGGGCAGGAAGGTGTGTGTGAGGGGGTGAATGGTGATGTTCCTTGCACTGGGAGTGAGTGAGATCCCTGTTTGGTTTGAGAGTGTGTGAATTGAGTAATGAGAAGAATGACTTACCCTGGCAGAATGGAGGAGATCATTCACCCTCTTTGGCACTGGATGGCTGTCCTTTTTTGGAGTGCTTTGTGCTGCTCACCGCAGCCACCGTCACCAATGTAGGATTTGTTACCTTAGATGAGGTTCTTCGCCCAGAACGGTAGGTAAATGGCATCGCAGTGAGTCTCCACTGCGTCCAGTAGAAGCATCGCTAAATTTGGGGGCAACAGGTTTTCTCCCTTTGGTAGCCATCAGTTCCCAGCAACTTCATATCCCTTGAAGAGTGCTAGCTCTGTGCAGGGGTGGCCTTTAAATATGATGCACAGTTTACTGAAGACCTGAGGTCACGGCAGGGCGGGCAAATCAGAGGCCGCCCTGCCAGTGATCTGACGTAAAAGCTCTGCCTCGCAATTTTTCAAATAAAGTGGCGCACGATATGCCGGAAAAAGCTGCCATTGCTTTTGGCGGGTCACATGTCAATTTCCCCGCCCAATATTGGACTTTGTCGATTTCTGGAACAATTCCGCCCTAAAAAAACTTCACTTCAAAAACCTGAACCTCTCTTTCTATGAATGAACAGCTTTATTCTATTCTAACCCCTATAGTCTCTGCATATTCTAGAACTTGAAAAGTTAAAAATTCTTTCCTGGTTGCACATGTTTCACAATATAACCCTATATTGGCCTCTAATTTTCTAGAAACTAGCACCAAAACACCGGCTTAGGGAACAGCATAATTGCGATTTTAAGAGCAAAAGGTTGATGAAATCTTGGCATTAGTAACATATATTTACGTTGGTTTTTACACTACATCCAAGCTTCCTTAGTTTTTTTGCGCCAAACTTCTAAACCTGTGCTGAAACCCTCTGGTGCTCATCAACTCTATCCCCACACAAAAGAACATTTACACTAGATTTAATAGTACTGAAGACTTGTGCTCCAGGACTTGTCGTGCCCCTAGCCATGCTGTTCCAGTACAGCTAACACTAGCATCTAACCAGCAATTGTGGAAAATTGCCCAGGTGTGGCCTGTACACAAAAATCAGGACAAATCCAACCCAGCCAATTACCGCCCCATCAGTCTACTCTCGGTCATCAGTAAAGTAATGGAAGGGGTCATCAACAGTGCTGTCAAGAGGCACTTGCTTAGCAATAACCTGCTCACTGATGCCCAGTTTGGGTTCCACCAGGACCACTCAGCTCCTGACCTCATTAGTGCCTTGGTTCAAACATGGACAAAAGGGCTGAACTCCCGAGGTGAGGTGAGAGTGACTGCCCTTGACATAATGGCAGTATTTGACCGAGTGTGGCATCAAGGAGCCTTAGGAAAACTGGAGTCAATGGAAATCAGGGGGAAAACTCTTCACTGGTTGGAGTCATACCCAGCACAAAGGAAGATGGTTGTGGTTGTTGGAAGTCAGTCATCTCGGCTCCAGGACATCACTGCAGGAGTTCCTCAGGGTAGTGACCTATGCCGAACCATTTTCAGCTGCTTCTTCAATGACCTTCCTTCCATCATAAGGTCAGAAGTGGGGAAGTTCGCTGATGATTGCCCAATGTTCAGCACCATTTGCGATTCCTCAGATACTGAAGCAGTCCATGTCCAAATGCAGCAAGACCTGGACAATATCCAGGCTTGGGCTGATCAGCAGCAAGTAACATTCGCGCCACACAAGTGCCAGGCAATAACCATCTCCAACAAGAGAGAATCCAACCATCGCCCCTTGATGTTCAATGGCATTACCATCACTGAATCGCCCACTATCAACATCCTGGGGGTTACCATTGACCAGAAACTGAACTGGACTAGCCATATAAATACTGTGGCTACAAGAGCAGGTCAGTGGCTAGGAATTGTGCGACGCGTAACTCACCTCCTGACTCCTCAAAGCCTGTCCATCATCTACAAGGCACAAGTCAGGAATGTGATGGAATTCTCCCCACTTGCCTGGATGAGTACAGCTCCTACAACACTGAAGAAGCTGGACACCGTCCAGGTCAAAGCAGTCCGCTTAATTGGCACCACATCCACAAACATTCACTCCCTCCACCACTGACGCACAGTAGCAGCAGTATGTACCATCTACGAGATGCACTGCAGGAATTCACCAAGGCTCCTTAGACAGCACCTTCCAAACCCACGACCACTACCACCTAGAAGGACAAGGGCAGCAGATAAATGAGAACACAACCACCTGGAAGTTCCCCTCCAAGTCACTCACCATCCTGACTTGGAAATATATCGCTGTTCCTTTACTGTTACTGGGTCAAAATCCTGGAACTCCCTTCCTAACAGCACTGTGGGTGTACCTACACCACATGGACTGCAGTGGTTCAAGAAGGCAGCTTACCATCACCTTCTCAAGGGCAACTAGGGATGGGCAATAAATGCTGGCCCAGCCAGCAAAGCCCACATCCCGTGAATGAATTAAAAAAAAATTCTGAAGTATTGATTTAAAGCTATAAAAAATAGCAAAGCATAAACCAAAGCTACTATTTATGGAATTTTACAGCAAGTTACTTGACAATTATTTTTATTTAATCTTCCTGAGGCCTGCACTGTACGACTTTTCTGGGCATAAAAAAGTACGGTATTAAAAATGGAAAAGATTCTATGGTCGCACTTTCTTGGAATAGGGATTTAAAGAAGGCACATGCGCAAATGCTGCAATTTCCTTAAGCACCAATTGTTTACACTGGTTTCTGTTTGTTTATGGTAGTTTTCATGTTCCGGCAAATGCTAATGAACTTGGCAGGAATTTTGCATAAGTATTGGTTGGCAAGTTCAATTTTAAGAGCCTGAAGACTGAAAATAAAATGGAATAAATATTTTATAAACAATTAATATAACCCATCTTACATATAATAGGAATGATAGTTTAACATACTAGCATAGAAATATTAACAAGCCTTTACAACATTTTTTGTGCGCTATTTCAATGGAGGTGTTAATCTGTTTATATTGAATAGGATAACACCTTGTTAGAATGGGAGGAATTAGCAAGAACTCACTATGGCGATTCATTGAGTCTGTGGGCAGTAACAGTTTTATGGACAAAGCCGGGCTTCCAGCACAATGCTTCTTAACCAGCACATTAGGTTGCGCAAACTCAATTTATGCTCAAAATTCCTCAATCGTTTCTGCTGGTTTAGCCAATTTTAGGCAAATTGTGCTGGAAAATCCAGCAACTCTGCGCCAATGTGTCTGCATTTTTTTTTGGAAAAACCTTGATTAACAGTCACTTGTAATTACACGGTTGCAGACACTAGGATCAAGCACAACATGATAGTTACATGGGTTAGAATACTTTAAAGCAAACAAAAGGAAATTGAATTAGCTCCAAAAGAAAAGGGAAAAGCCAAAATTATAATAGACTGAAAATAAAAGGAATAAATATTTTATAAACAATTAATATAATCCATTTTACATATGAGAATAGAAATTATAGCTTATCATATTAGCATAGGAATATTAACAAGTCTGTATAACATGTTTTGTGTGCTATTTCAACAGAGGTATTAATCTGTTTATTTTCAAAAACACCTTGTCAGAATAGTGAACAGAGCAATAACAATAATATAATACCTCTAAAATAATAAAACATCCTAAAATGGAACATAAAACAAAATGTAACACTGAGCCACATAAGGAAATGCATGGACAGATGGCCAAAGCTTCGCTGAAGGGGTAAATTTTAAGGATGAGCTCAAGGAGGGAAGAAAGGTAGAGAGGCGGATAAGGTTAGGGAGGAAATTCCAGAACTTAGGGTCTTGACAGCTGAAGACACAATCACCAATGATGGAACATTAAAATCAGGGATGCTCAAGAGACCAGAATTAGAGGAGCCCAGATATCTCAGAGTGTTGTGGGGCTAGAGAGGGATATAGAGATAGGGAGGGAGAAGGCCTGTAGGGGCGTGAAAGCAAGAATGAGAGTTTTAAAATCGAAGCATTGCTTAACTGGGAGTTGTTGTAGGTCAGCCAACACTGGAGTGATCAGTGATTGGATGACCTCAAATTTCCAGATGGTAGAATGTGGGAGACGGGCCAAGATAGCATTGGAAAAAAATCAAGTCTAGAGATAACCAAAGCACAGATGAGGGTTTCAGCAGCAGACGAACAGAGGGAGGGGTGGAGTTGAGCGATGTTGTGCAAGTGGAAATAGGCAATTATAGAGATGACGCAGATATGTAGTTGGAAGATCATCTTGGGATCAAACATAACACCAAGATTGCAAACAGTTTGGTTCAGCCTCAGTTTCCAGGGAGAGGAGTGGAACCAGTGCTTAAGGAATGGATTGTCACTCCGCTCCTTTTTACTCACCTTAGTTTGGAGCTGCAGACTTCTCACCCAGACATCCGACCTGGGCCTGCTGAGAAATGTGCAGACTAGCTGCTCCTGGGGGTCTTCAGTGCAGTGCAGGATTATCAGGGGAAGTGAAGCTATGTTCCCTTTTTACAGCACCAGCTGCCATAAACCAGGGGAAGGGCTGGGGGTGGGGGGGGAGGGTGTCAGGAGGGTAGTCAGATGGTCACAGGGTGTAGTCGGAGGTTGGGGGGTGGGATGGGTTAATCGAGGGGTGGGGATTAGTCAGAGGTACAGGGATGGGAGGGAGTTGGGAGGGTTGGGGGGTAGTTGGATAGTCAGAGAGAGGGGGCAGTCGGGTGGTCGGGGCTGTTGAGGGATGGGGTTGTTAGTTGGGTGGTCGGAGGGGGTCAGGGGTGGTGTGTTAGTTGGTGGGGTGGAAGGTGGGGGGATAGTCAGGGTCTGGGATTGGGGGAAGGTCAGTGGGTAGACGGGGTGGGGTGGGGAGGTCAGGTGGTAGTGAGGAGGTGGGGGGGTTTAATCAGGTGGTTGGGAGGGTCATAGGATGTGAGCATTAATTGGGGGTGTGAGGGGTGGGAGGCAGTCGGGTATGAGGAGGTCGGGAGGTTAGTCGGATAGTCGGCGGGGATAGTTGGAGGGTTGGGGAGGTAGTTGGTGGGGTCCAGTGGAGGGGTCTAGGGGGTCAGTAGTATATTTACCCAGGAGTTAGAACTGGTTTTAATCCTTCTAACTTTTCCTGGGTAACTATTCTGCTAAGAGAATCTGAACCATCCAAAGTCACCAACTTTAAATCAGGGTTTCGGAGGGCTCCAGACTTGGAATAATTGCCCAGTGAGAGTTGAAACTTCCCGGTTAAGTAACGCTTCAATTGTAAAACTCTCATCATTGTCTTCAAATCTCTCCATGGCCTTGTCCCTCCTTATTTCTGTAATCTCCTCCAACCCCACAACTCTCTGAGATAACTGTGCTCCTCTAATTCTGGCTTCATGTGCATTCCCAATAATAATTGCTCCACCATTCATGGCAATGCCTTCAATTGTCTCGGCGCCAAGCTCTGGCATTCCTTCCTGACACCTCGCCGCCTCTCTACCTCCCTTTCTCCTTCAAGACACTTCTTAAAAGCTATCTCTTTGACTAAGCTTCAGATCACCTAACCTAATGTCTTGTTACGTGACTTGGTATCATATTTGGTGAAATGCCTTTATTATGTTGAGTGTGCTATATAAAGTTATTATTGTTGCTGATGTCATGAAGGAGCAGTACGTACATGAGAAATAAGAGGGGGGCAAGGTCAGATCCTTGGGGGAATACCAAAGGTAAAGGTACAGGTGTGGGAAGAGAATCTGGTCCAGTTGATTCTCTGGCTACAATTAGATAGGTAAGAATGAAACCAGGCGAGTGCAGTTCCACCCATCTGAATGGTGGTGGAGAGCTTTTGGAGAATGGCAGTGTAGTCAATGATATTAACCGCTGCAGGCAGGTGAAAAAGGACAAGAAGGGATAGTTTACCTTCATCACAGTCACATATGATGTCATTTGTGACATTGACAAAAACAGCGGTGTTGCAGGGGCAAAACCTAATTAAAGGGGAAGATGGGCATGGATCTGGGAGGTGACAGTACATTCAAGGACTTTGAAGAAGAAGTGATAGTTTACAAGGACTGTGTGGTCAAGGGTTGGTTTATTGGGGAGAGGGGTGATGATGTCAGATTTTCATTAATCGCTCACAGACTAACTTTTTTTATTTTTTCATGGGGTGTGGGTGTCACTGGCTAGGCTAGCATTTATTGTCAATCCCCAATTGCCCTCGAGAAGGTGGTGGTGAGCCGCCATCTGGCTTATGTGGATGTTTTCCTGATTTCCCTTGTTATTGCTGTGTACATACAAACTGCACAACTACAAAACTGACTGTAAATGCACATCTGAACAATTTATTAAGCCATTCTGTCAGACTCACTGGTCCTGTATGCTGGGTACTCCAGATGCTTGTATCATCACTGCTTGTGCTCATGCTATCATCACCGTAGACACAGTATCCAAGCTGAACGGCATTTAAATGGTTTGTCTTCCCATCATCCTCCATTTCTTCAAGTTGCTGTCTTCGTAAACTAGCCAGCATTCTTGCTTCATCAGATTCACTCATATCCTTTGGCTGATAATTCAACCAGTTATATTCCTAGCAAGGAAAAATAGTAATAATGATATAGCTCCAACATTGCTTTTCTTCACCAGAACTCATTACCAAAAGAAGGTAACAGGCATAGACCTGTGAATGTCATTCATTCTTCATTGAAGAACATTGTTGACACTTTTCTAGTTATTGGTTTTGTGCTTCTTAAGTGATGAAATATTTTTTCTGACACATTTTTCCAAGTATTTAAAAACATGTTGTATAAATCAAACATTAAAAACATGCATTTATATTCCAAAGCAATCTCATGGGTTTAAATTTACATTATCTTGTCATGAAGTCTCCACTGATAAACTTTCCTCTTTAGGTGCATGCAATGAATGACATACCAATTCTTCACTGCCTGTCAACAGCAGCTGATGATCAGCCAACAAAAGCAGCCATTTGTTGACTGATCCTTTTAAATAAGCTTCTTTAAAAACAGTCTGCATCAGCAGAAAATAGAGTTGGAATCTGTTCTGTAAACTCTGTGAAGCACAACCAAGTCAATCCTCAAAAAAGGTAATATTAATATACTCAGTCTCTTCTTTTGGTTATCAGAAAAATGCATTCTTCAAAAATCTCTCTGAAAGCAGAAATTTGACTGTAATCACATGCTAAGATCCTTCCAATTTTGCACAAATAGCTGCTGAACAACCATCTTATCAAATCCCTTCACATTGAATGCAGGAATTCTTGCATTGTTTCATCAATGTGTCAAAATCAATTATTTGGATTCAGATTTCGAACCCCTCACGTCTTCTCCTTCCCCCTCAAAACCTGTCGAGAAACTTCTTGTCTCAACTTGCCTTCTCTTCTTGACATCCTGATGCACTCAAGAATTTATCATGTGGAGAACTGGTGAATTTAAACCTGCATCTAACTTCTCTGTCGCGCAGCTCATTCAAAAAGAAAATTACAGCACCATTATACCATTTTATTTTTCTGCTTCCATGTCCTCCTACAGTATATCATTCACTCCCTTATCAGCTCTACTCTGATCTTTTTCAGAGGTATGCGAATATAGCCTTGATTGAATCACAACCAACTTTCACTCCATCCTGGTAGGGAAGTACCTCTCACACAGTTGCAACGTCTTCCAGACTACTTTATTAAAATCCAGAACGTGTTTCATAGATAATTCTGGGCATGATTCAGATCTGGATCAATCTGCAGCACAGCCTGCTGTTACACTGGCACATTAGTCCATTATGGAAAATTGTTGAAGTTTGGACATTAGCTTCACCATCTATTATTTTCTTTATCATCCTTAAGGGTCTCAATTGTTCTGTAGAATTCTTCCAATTATAAGTGTATTCAAATATTCCCATGGACATTGTAATTTATTCCAGCATCAACTTACTTTTCCCTAAGTCTTAATATATTTTTCTCCATTTTCTATGATTTGATATTGTGACAATTTTAACTTCCACATGCACACTGACAACACAGGCTCTACTATCCTTGTCCATTGATATAAATGGCTAATATATAACTGTCTAAAAGACCTCCTTCTTTGCTGTAACCATTCTATATTCTATATGATTGTGTTTCTGGCCTTAATTCCGCCAACATTCCAATAGCCAAGATCTGTCAATTCTCAGTGGGCCACTTGACCCCAAGACAAATTTCTGCTACCAAACCTGTTCTGTTACCAAGGTTGCTTTCTTCCACCTCTGTATCTTTCACTTTCCTGCTTAAAACTGAATCTATACTTTTAATATCTTGAGGCTAGTCTTCTTCGGTGTTCTTCTAGAATGGTCCCAGGGATGAGGATTAACACTTCATGGATAAACTGGAGAAGCTGGGGTTGCTCTCCTTAGAGCAGAGAAGGCTAAGTGCAGGCTTGACAAAGGTATTTCAAATCATGAAGTGTTTAGATAGATTGAATAAAGAGAAACCCTTCCAATGGCTGAAGAGTCGATGACCAGAAGGAACAGATTTAAGGTGACTGACGAAAGGATCGGGGCAACCTGAAGAATAACTTCTTATGCAACAAGTGGTTATGATTTGGAATGCACAGCCAAACAGTATGGTGGATACAAATTCAATAGTAATTCTTAAAGGGAATTGGTTAAGGTTTTGAAGAAGAAAAAATGCAGGGATATGGGGAGAAAGCAGGTGAGTCGGACTTACTGGATTTCTCTTCAAAAGGGTCAGTGCAGACTCAATGGGCTGAATGGTCTTCTTCGTTGCTGTATTATGCTATTATTCTAGGTAACCTTCAAACATTCATCATCCACAAATCACAATTAATTCAGAAAACTGAAGACTGCGTTGTCACCTCCAATTCCTCATCACCTTTGACCTCTCTAAGTTCTATTGGCTCCTGTGTCCCAGCAGTTCAACTTCAACAATAACTTACGTTTATAAAAACTTGCATTCAAGATCCTCATCCTTATGTTTAAATAACTTCATGGTCTTGCTCCACTCCATGGGCAGAATTTTCCGTTTGTCGATTAGGCGGGCCCGACTGACTCGGTGGCGGGCAGGCAGTCGATTGCCGCTGGCGAAACAGGCCGTGCCACCATTTTCCGCGAGTGGGCCAATTAAGGCCCGCTCTGCGGGTAAGCGACTCCCGTGGAGAACGGGAAAATAGTCGCGGGGGCGGGCGGCTTCAGACCGCCAGTTCCAATGGGGAGCCGGCAGCCTGTATAAAGAGTGGCCAGGCAGCCTGCTTGAGGCAGAGCACCATGGCCACTCATGGAGAGAGGGAAGGAGGACCGATTGCACAGCAGCATGAACAGGAGGAGTGGGGCAGGCTGCAGGAGAGGTCAGCGGAGGACCACTGTGACTTTCTGATGCATGCCTTACTGTCCTCCTCCAAGAGGTGTCTATCCGTCGACACCTGCTGTATCCGGAGGATGGGAGGAGGAGGGCCTCCCATGTCACCAGCCAGGCGTGGGACGAGGTGGGTGACGCTGTCAGTGCCCATGATGATGTGCAGAAAAAGATTCAATGATTTGCTGCGCTCTGGATGGGTGAGTACCATGTCGGTCTTGGCCATTTGATCCAGAAGGTAGCCTTACCCTTGGAGCCATTCCACCCCCCCCACCCCCCGCAACGTCTTGCTGTCGTTACTGCAGAGGGCATCTGGCGCACGTGGGATGGCCAAACGGGTACTGACCATGCTTATATCAGCCTTAGTGGTTCAGGAGAAGAAGGGTTCTCCCAGCAGCATATGTTGGTGTGTGTGGCATTAGAGTAGTCTGGGGGTAACCTGCAAGGGAGGCCGCTAGACACATACTCAGGACTCCAACACATGTCATATTGATGGTGATGAGATGGTGCAAGGGGTGCCTCAAGGTGTTTTGGGCAAGTGCCATCTGCTGGCATCGGCGCCGCACCTAGTTGCGCCTCCTTGCAATGGGCGCTAAGATCTGTGTGCTATTCAAAGTGATGGACGCCGAATGTGTCCAAGGTGGCAGTTGGGGGAGGGGGTTGGGACCAGCCGTACTATCTTCTGGGGACTGATCACCAGTAGTATGGACAAGAGCCACTGGAGGCCTCTGATGGGCCATTGTGGTTGGGGTGCGGCGTGCATGTGCAGAGTACATGAGCAAGCAGCCCCAATAAATCCCCTTCTCTGTTTTGCAGGCAAAAAGTCAGCACAATGCCCCGGAGCGCGAGAGGGCTGGAGGTGGGCACGGCCTCCTGCAGCGCCTCACAACCTTTAAGAGCAGTCCAAGGAGCTGGGCAGGAGGCAGGAGGCTAGGGCGGCCGGGTGCGGTGAGGCTGGGGTCCAGCGGCCAGGTATTTGAGGTCCACAGTCCCATCCACTCTGTCTGTCCACCATCCAAACCACTGATGGTTGCTGCAATCGTTAATGCTGAAACAATGCTCATTCACAGACTGAGACACTCTGATGTGCGGGTCATACAGAAGGGACCCTCGTCCCCTTGAGGATTCGCGTCTCCACCACCTTCCAAAGTCACCTTATCCCATTTGTGACCACTATCACCATGGTCTAACATGCCATGGCATCGCTGCTGCACAGCCAAAGAATTATTGCATCTTAGGGGGTTTGGGACCTCCAGCAACCTTTCAGCTAGTGCGCCCCACATTACTTTGTCCAAAAGGTCCTCAGCACCTCAGCTGTGAACCTCATGGCACTCAACTTAGATAAATGCCACCACGTTACTCATCCCTGCGGCAAGGGGAAATGTTGCATTCTGCCTACCCGGCCTATGCCCCTCCTAATGGAATGAAGGCCAATAATGTGACCTCTCAATCTCCTGTGATCCATGGCAAATATTGCAACTGTTTGCGATGTTTCCTCAGCACCACAGCTATCCAGGCCAGCATGCATCCAGGTCAGGTACCTCTGCATTCTCTCCACTCCAATGGTACATAACATGCCATGTGGCATTCCTGAGGCCATCTGACCAGCCTATCTGCATGAGCATTTAATGGTTGCGGCTCCTCTTGACTCTTTTCCACCCCACCAATGTTTGTCCCCTTAGGGTTTTGAAGGGCGAGCGACTTATGAGGCTGGGGGGGAAAGGGCTGAAAGGTTGAACTGAATGTACGCTAACTGATGCACTGTCCTTGTTGTTAATTTCAGCATCACCACCAGAGCGATCCGCACCTCGACACTGCAACCCTCCCTCCACACCTGAGGGCCAACATGTGCAACTTGCGGCATATCATTTCAGCCAGCTAGGCACCAGTGTAGACACAAACACCTTGGTGGGGTATTTACCGTCGGCTAGTGTCCCAGGTCACAGTGAAGAGGGCACATCACAATCGCTGGAGGAGATGGAAGGGGAAGAGAGTGCCGATGGCTCCAGCAGCCGGAGGGCTGCAGGGGACAAGGCACATGCTGACTCCGGCACTGATGACGTGCCTCTGGAGTTGTCCCCAATGCGGCAGCTGTAGGACAGGTGGCAGGAAGTGCGTTTGCATCTGGCAGGGTTGCATGAGGGAATGCATCAGTTGGTCTCTGCGATGGAAGAGTCCATGCAGAATGCACGTGAAGGTTTGACCCTCAGGGCAGAGCTTCAGGCTTCCCCCAATGAGAGATTGGCGACTCTCATAGAGAGGGGGTTCAATCAGATGGAACATTTTATGATTGGGTTACGCTTTGACCTGCAAGCCCACACAGTGGTACTGGCCACGGATGGTCATTCCCAATGTGAGAGATGTTGTGGGCACGAAGCATCAGCACTCGGTGCCCATGCATCTGCGGTGAGCAGGGAGGTCGAAAGGGACCTCACGTCGGCGCAGCAGCTGCCTGTCGTCGCTGCGAGCTCCTCTCAGGGCGCTCCAGGTGAGGGCAGCAGCTCCTCCGCCCCTATGCCAGTCAACGTTTCTTCCGTTGAGGCTGCGACAACTGGGGAGATGCTAGTTCAGGAACTGACCACTCCCTCCCAGGCGGAGCCGTCACAGGCTCCACAGGTCAGAGGACGCTCGCCAAGGTCATCGAGGCCAACAGGACACCAGAGTCAGCAGGCTGTCTCTCAAGCCACTCCGAGCGATGGGGCGGCACCTAGACGTGGCACCTGAAAACGTAAGCATAAGGCACCTTAGGCACTCCACAGGAATGTCACTGGTGATTTTGTGTTGGCCTTAGAATAGGGACCCAAATTTTTCTTATTGCAACGGAGTATTGTTTGGTTTTCTTTTGGACAGAATAAAGTCCACTTTTGTTACCATGGCTGAGGGTGTTTCATTTGTGGTGCATTTTTCTTTTTCACATATTTATCATGAGTGATTGAGTGGACATTGATGTTTCTGTACTAAGCCCTTAGTTGCAGCTGGACAGACCATAAGACCGTAAGACATAGGAGCAGAAATTAGGCCATTCGGCCCATCGAGTCTGCTCCGCCATTCAATCATGGCTGATAAGTTTCTCAACCCCATTCTCCCGCCTTCTCCTCGTAACTTTTGATCCCCTTACCAATTAAGAACCTATCTATCTTGGTCTTAAATACACTCAATGACCTGGCCTCCACAGCCTTCTGTGGCAATGAATGCCATAGATTCACCACTCTCTGGCTAAAGAAGTTTCTCCTCATCTCTGTTCTAAAAGGTCTTCCCTTTACTCTGAGGCTGTGCCCTCGGGTCTTAGTCTCTCCTACTAATGGAAACGTCTTCCCCACGTCCACTCTATCCAGGCCTTTCAGTATTCTGTAAGTTTCAATCAGATCCCCCCTCATCCTTCTAAATTCCATCGAGTATAGACCCAGAGTCCTCAAACGTTCCTCATATGTTAAGCCTTTCATTTCTGGGATCGTTCTCGTGAACCTCCTCTGGACCCTCTCCAGGGCCAGAACATCCTTCCTGAGATATGGGGCCCAAAATTGCTCACAATATTCTAAATGTGGTCTGACCAGAGCCTTATAAAGCCTCGGCAGTACATCCCTGCTTTTATATTCTAGTCCTCTCGAAATAAATGCCAACATTGCATTTGCCTTCCTAACTAACGACTCAACCTGCAAGTTAACCTTAAGAGAATAGGTGGAAGATGTGGCACCTAAGGGCCACGTGTGGAAGTGCCAGGCAATGCTGTTTCTGCTGATCCATGTGTGTGGAGCTAGCTGAAGGTTTTTTGGATTAAATTGGCCCAGGTGTCCCTGCCTCCTTGGTGTAATTGCGGGTCGTCGTTCTGCCCCTCATCATCGCCCTGTGCTTCCTCATCCTCTGAGGCACTGCTGGATTCATCATGTGAGGCCTCATCCAGGGCATCACGGTCTTCATCGTCAACTGCATCCCCCTTTTCCGCTGCAAGGTTGTGCAGGACGCAGCATATTACCACTATCAGAGAGACGCGATCTGGGGGGTACTGGAGTGCGCCCCATGAGCGGTCCAAGCAACGGAAGCACATCTTGAGAAGACCGATGGCTCTCTCCACCACAGCCCTTGTGATGCCCTGGCTCTTATTGTGCTTATGCTCAGCTTCTGTTGTTGGACGGCATAGTGGCGTCATGAGCCACCTTCGCAGGGGATAGCCCTTGTTACCCAGCACTGAAGAGCCCCGGCACCTGGGAGTGTCTGAGGATGTAGGCATCGTGGGAGCTGCCTGGGTACCTTGCACAGACTTGTAAAATCTGCATCCTGTGATCACACACTATCTGCACGTTCATGGAGTGGAAGCCCTTCCTGTTGACAAAGGCACCGGGGGCTCACTTGCTGGCGTCTTGATGGCCATGTGTGCAGTCTGTTGCACCCTGGACCCGGGGGAAGCCAGCAATGGCCGCGAAGCCTCTGGTTCACTGTGCCTGACTTGCCTGGTCACAGCGGAAGTGGATGAAGGTGGATACCCATCTGAACAGAGCATCTATAACCTGCTTGACACAAGTGTGGACGGCTGATTGGGAGATACCGCAAAGATCACCCACTGAGCCCTGGAAGGAGCCAGAGGCATAGAAGTAGAGGGCAACTGTGAGCTTCAGAGTCGCTGGCATGGGGTGTCCACCCACACAGTTAGGAGAGATCTCAGGGCCAATCATCTGACAGATATAGTTGACTGTATCCCTTGGGAGTCGGAGCCTCCTTCGGCACTGCACCTCAGTCATATTGAGGTAGCTGCTTCGCTGCCTATATACCCTGGCAGCAGGATAGTGGTGTTTTCTGCGGACCCTTGCACCTTGGACAACCTGTTGACCCTGCGCCCCTTGTGCCTGCACCTGGCCACCCAAAGGTGGCTCCCCTGGAGGCTGATTGTCCAGTCCTGGCCTCCTCCTTTTTCTATCCCTCCCTTCCTCCTCAGGGGAGCTGCCTCCAGTGGAGAGTTCAGAACCCATACCCCCAGGCTAAATAGAGGCCTCCGGAAAGCTGCAGGCCCGAGAAAGATTACTGTCTGCAGACTGGTTTCAAAGTACACAAAAAGCTCTTGGAAATCGATGAGAACTGCTAACAATCACACAGGCAACTTTTAAACACTTTCTGCAATTAAAACTTTGTGGAAAACATGAACAACCCCTCTGCGTCCACATATCCTGACATTGCGTGAGTTTTCTTAAAAAAGTCTCCTACCCGCCTGCCTGTTACCCATGCGCCAACGAAGGTCGCACAGGCCCCTCAAAATCCTGGACAATTGGCAAGTTAAGGGCCTTAACGAGGCCTTCAATTAATGGCGGGCGAACGCCCCGCTGCTGAGCGTGCCTGCCAACCGAAATATCGCGATGCTGCGCGCTGACGTTGGCACGTTCACGAGCGAAATGTCAGCGCGCGACATTTAAATGCTGATGTGCGGGCTCTGCCACCCGCACCTCAACCGGAAAATTCTGGCCCATGTTACCAGTCTTCTCAAAGCATATGCCTCCATTTGCACCACCATAACACTGGGTCATACCTTGTTCCTTTCTTCCTTCCTCCATTTCGAAATTGGAAGTTAATCTTTTAGCCATGTATGTCCACCTTTTAGAATTCTCTACCTAGATCACTCTGCTTTGGCACATTTCTTGTTATTTTTAAAACCTTCCTCTTTGACCATATGCTTGACTCTCCACCCAACCTTCTCTGTTTTCCTTTTGTTTCATTCCCACCATTTTCCTCCTTGAATATCAAATCAAGGAAATTCCTGAATGTGAGGAGCATAACAGAAATATAAGTTGATGTTGCCATTTAAATTACTTACACACAGACCTATTTCTACATGATACTCTTTTCATTTTAGTTTTCCACTTGTTTACTTTATGTTTAGGGATTTCTCCTCAACTATTATAACAAATTTATCCTGCACAACTGCTCTTTCCAACTTTAAAATTCATATTTTGGAATGTTCATTTTATCAACAGTTACTCCAACCAACACTACAATGCACTGAAACTTGCTTAAATAAGTACAAATCTGCACTGTGTATTTAGCTTAGCTGGCATTGAAATGAATGCAAGTCACTGCACGTCTGCACTCATTGATGTACAGTATATGTGCTTTGTGATATCAAGCATGTCCAATAGCATACCAAGGTTCATAGCACATGATGTTTGACCCACCTGACAGAACAAGTTGAATCGACTCAACAGTTTGAGCCTAACCATTCAAGGGGCTTCAACAAAAAGGGAGTATTTTTAGTGTATGTCATGTGGAATGTTTCCTATCCACAAGTGAAATAGAATTTTATGCTGGCGGGATTTTACGGTTCTGCTGAAGTCAATGGACTTTTGAACGGCTCGCTGCATTTTATGGCCCCTTCCCCGTAAAGTTCCGCTGATGGAAAGAAAAAAATTCTAGGATAACTGTGCAGTAATCAAACTTAAACCTCAAATGTTAATCTTGCAGCACAAGTTGAAATATGAAAGTCTTGTAATTTGTAATAAGGATCTGGTTTGAAGATATTCAAAAAAGTAGCCAGTTTTCAATTTTACCTTGCTTCATTTTCAGTACAGATTGATTGCTAATCTTTTTGATGTTAAACACTGAAGTATAATTTAAAAGGTTTTGCTGAATGATATTCTTCACAAACCGAGAAATGCCTCGGTTTGAAATGATTGAACAGCTGCATTTAAAAAATGGTCTGTTGTGTACCTACTTAATGCACTGAATACTGATAAATGGCTATCAAGTTTCTGAAGAAATGGGTCACCATTATTTTAAACCAAATGTAAAAAAAAAGTAAACTATTGCATTCAGTATTTCATTTTGAATAAACAGAAAATATTTAACATATTTTATGCAGAAATTAGATTATTTTTCTAAAATGTGCTGCTATCTCCATATTTATTCTCCAAACAATTAAGAAACTGATTCTGGAAACCTTTAATACCGGAATGAAGAACATTGTGTGATGGAATTGAATGGGAAGTAGTTTGCTTCATTTAAATTCTAAGCTTGGTTCTGGTGTACTATTATCTGGAGTTGATTGACCTCTGTCACCGTGTCACCAGGTATAGGTTAAGGTATAACTCGATCTTAAGGTATCAGATCCCACCCATACCTGGGTCTTAGAGTTTTCAACAAAATGGGGGTGAGCTGTCTATTGATTGCCAGGTTAATGAATTGCTCATCATATACTGTCTCTAGGGAAACAAGGATGAAACTCAGCTCAAAAGCATTTAACCACCTGTTGCCTTTGTCTTTTTCTTTCAACTTGTGTCAATATGCCTTGCTTTAAAAAGCAAACATTTAAAAGGAGCTCCTGTTTATCCCTGCAGAAAAAAAAAAATCCTACAATATAGCACAACTTTTTACCCAAGACAGTTTCACTAACAGAACAGACAAAATAATGGACAAAAGGCACATTGAGATCCCCTGCATCACAGATGTCAGTCTTCAGCCAGTTCGGTTCACTTCACATGATATCAAGAAATGGCTGAAAACACTGGATGTTGCAAAGGCTATGGGCCCTGACAACATTCCAGCAATAGTACTAAAGGCTTGTGCTCTAGAATTAGCTGCGCCCCTAACCAAGCTGTTCCAATACAGCTATAACACTGGTATCTACCTGGCAATGTGGAAAATTGCCCAGTGTGTCCTGTTCACAAAAAGCAGGACAAATCCAACCCAGCAATTACTGCCCATCACACCACTCTTGATCATCAGTAAAGTGATGGAAAGTGTCATCAATGGTGCTATCAAGCAGCGCTTACTCAGCAATAACCTGGTCACTGATGCTCAGTTTGGGTTCTGCCAGGGCCACTCAGCACCTGACCTCATTACAGCCTGGGTCCAAAACATGGGCAAAAGAGCTGAAATCAAGAGGCGAGATGAGAGTGACTGCCCTTGACATCAAGACAGCACTTGACCAAATACAGCTTCAAGGAGCCCTAGCAAAACTGAAGTCAATGGGAATTAGGGGAAAAAGTCTCCACTGGATAGAGTCATACCTGACACAAAAGAAGATGGCTGTGGTTATTGGAGGTCAATCATCCCAGGACATCGCTGCAGGGGTTCCTCAGGGTAGTGTCCTAGTCCCAACCATCTTCAGCAGCTTCATCAATGAATTTCCCTCCATCATAACGTCAGAAGTGGGAATTTTTGCAGATAATTGCACAATGTTCAGCACTATTTGTGACTCCTCTGGTACCGAAGCAGTCTGTGTTCATATGCAGTAAAACCTGGACTGTATTCAGGCTTGGGCTGAGAAGTGGCAAGTAACATTCGTGGCACACAGGTGCCAGGCAATGATCATCTCCAACAAGAGAAAATCTGACCATCGTCCCATGACATTCATTGGCATTACCATCGCTGAATCCCTCACTATCAACATCCTGGGGGTAACCATTGCCCAGAAACTAAACTGGACAGCCATAAAAATACTATGGCTATAAGAGCAGGCCAGAGGCTGGGAATTCTGCGGCGTGTAACTCACCTCCTGACTCCCCAAAGTCAGGAGTGTGGTGAATTGGAGAATTCACTCTCCACTTGCTTGGATGAGTGCAGCTCCAACAACATTCAAGAAGCTTGACACCATCCAGCGCAAAGCAACCTGCCTTATTGGTACCCTATCCACCACCTTCAACATTCATTCTCTCCACCACTGACACACTAGTAACAGCAGTGTGTACCATCTACAAGATGCACTGCAGGATCTCACCAAGGTTCCTTTGACAGTACCTTCCGCGACCTCTACCACCCAGAAGGACAAGGGGAAGCAGATGCATAGAAACACCACCGCCTGCAAGTTTCCCTCCAAGATGCACACTATCCTGGTCTGGAAATATATCAACATTCCTTCACTGTCACTGGGTTAAAAATCCTGGAACTCACTACCCAAAAGCATTGTGGGTTTTCCTACAGCATACGGGGCGGAATTTTACACCAGTGGGATTTTACAGTCCTGCAGAAGTCAATGGACATTTGAACAGCTCGCCGCATTTTACAGCCCCACCCCTGCTGTGACAGGGTCGTAAAATTCCACCCATGGACTACAGTGGTTCAAGAAGGCAGCACACCACCACCTTCTCAAGTGCATACGAATAAATGAACATACGAACAAGGAAAAGGAGTAGGCCATTCAGTCCCTCGAGCCTGCTCCGCCATTTAATAAGATCATGGCTGCTCTGATAGTAACCTGAAATCTGCAACCCACCGACTGCCACTAACTTATCACCCCTTGCTTATCAAGAATCAATCCACCTCTGCCTTAAAAATATTCAAGGACTCTGCTTCGGCCACCTTTTCAGGAGGAGAGTTCCAAAACCTCACGGCACTCTGAGTGAAAAAATTTCACCTCCTCTCTGTTTAAATGGGCGGCCCCTTATTTTTAAACAGTGATCCCTAGTTCTAGATTCTTCCACAAGAGGAAACATCCTCTCCACATCCACCCTGTCAAGACCCCTCAGGATCTTGTAAGTTTCAATCAAGGCACCTCTTACTCTTCTAAATTCTAGAGGATACAAGCCTAGTCAGTCCAACCTTTCTTCATAAGACAACACACCCATTCCAGGTAGTAGTCTGGTAAACCTTCTCTGAACTGCTTCCAACGCATTTACATCCTTCCTTAAATAAGGTGACCAATACTGTACGCAGTACTCCAAATGTGGGTCTCATTAGTGCCCTGTACAACTGAAACGTAACCTCCCTACTTTTGTATTCAATTCCCCTTGCAATAAATGAAAATATTCTATTAGCTTTCCTAATTACTTTCTGTACTTGCCTTTTGTGATTCATGCACTAGGACATTCAGATCTCTCTGCACCTGAGGGCTCTGCAAACTCTTACCATTTAGATAATATGCTTCTCTTTTATTCTTCCTGCCAAAATGGGCAATTTCACATTTTCCCACAATATACTCAATCTGCCAGATCTTTGCCCACTCACTTAACCTACCTATATCTGTTTGTAGCCTCCATATGTCCTCTTCACAACTTACTTTCCAACCTTTCTTTGTGTCATCAGCAAATTTAGCAACCATCCCTTCAATCCCTTCGTCCAAGTCATTTACATAAATTGTAAACAGTTGAGGTCCCAGCACTGTGACATGCCACTCATTACATCTTGCCAACCTGAAAAAGGACCATTTATGCCTACTCTCTGCTTCCTGTTAGCCAGCCAATCTTCTATCCATGTCAATATGTTACCCCCTACACCATGAGCTTTCATTTTCCACAATAACCTTTTATGTGGCATTTTATCAAATGCCTTCTGGAAACCTAAGTGCAGTACATCCAATGGTTCCCCTTTACCCACAAAAACCTTTACCCCTTAAAGAACTCCAATAAGCTGGCTAAACACGATTTCCCTTTCACAAAACCATGTCGACTCTACCTGATGACCTTGAGCTTATTCAAGTGCCCTGCTATGACTTCTTTAATAATACCTTCTAATATTTTCCCTACGACAGATGTTAAGCTAACTAGCTTGTAGTTTCCCACGTTCTGCCTCCCTCCCTTATAGAATGATGGAGTTGCATTTGCTATCTTCCAATCTAATGGGACTTCCCCGAACATAAGGAGTTTTGGAAAATTAAAACCAATGCATCAGCTATCTCACTAGACACTTCTTTTAAGACCCTAGGATGAAGTCCATCAGGACCCAGGCTCTTGTCAGCCCGCAGCTCCAACAATTTACTCAGTACCATTTCTCTGATGATTGTAATTTTTCTGACTTCCTTTCCCACTTCCATTTCCTGGTTTATAGCTGCTTCTGAGATGTTACTTGTATCCTCTATAGTGAAAACTGATGTAAAATACCTGTTCAATTCATCTTCCATCACCTTGCTTTCCATTAGCAGTTCTCCAGACTCACTTTCGATAGGACCAACATTCACTTTGATAACTCTTTTCATTTTGAAATATTTATAAAAACTTTTACTATCCGTTTTTATATTTCTGGCTAGCTTTCTCTCATATTTTAATTTATCCCTCCTTATTAGTCTTTTAGTCATCATTTCCTGTTCCTTATATTCTGTCCAATCTTCTGACCTTCCACCTATCTTTGCACAATTATATGATTTTCCTCTAAATTTTATACTATCTTTAACCTTTCTAGTTAACCACGGTTGGTCTCTCCGTCCCTTGGACACTTCTTACTCGTTGGAATGTATCTATTCTGTGCATTCTGAAATATCCCCTTAAATATTAGCCACTGCATTTCTATTAATCTATCCCTTAACCTAATTTGCCAATTCACTTTAGCCAGCTCACCTTTCATGCCCTCATAATTGCCCTTATTTAAGTTTAAAAACTTAGTCTCAGACTCACTCTTCTCTCCCTCAAACTGAATGTAAAATAAAATCATATTATGTTCACTGCTACCTAGGGGCACCTTCATTATGAGATCATTAATTACTTCCTTCTCATTGCACAATACCAGGTCTAGTATAAACTGCTCTCTGGATGGCTCCAGAACATGCTGTTCTAAGAAACTATCCTGAAAACATTCAATGTACACCTCATCTAGGCTATCTTTGCCCATCTGCCTTTCCCAGTCTATATGTAAATCAAAATCTCCCATAATTATTGCCATGCCTCTCTGACAAGCTGCAGTTATTTCTTCCTTTATGCTCAACCCTACCATGTGGTTATTGTTAGGAGGCCTGTACACAACTCCCAGAAGTGACTTCTTACCATTACCATTTCTCATCTCTACCCGATTCCACATCCTGGTTTCCTGAACTTAGGTCATCCATCTCCATTGTGCTAATACCATCATTAATTAACAGAGCCATGCCTCCATCTTTCCCTTGCTTCCTGTCCTTCCTAAATATCCTATACCCCTCAATATTCAGGTTCCAATCCTGTCCTCCTGCAGCCATGTCTCTGTAATGGCTATCAAATCGTAATAACTTATTTCTATGTGTAGTCTCATATCATCTGTTTTGTTTAGAATGCTACGTGCATTCAGATACAGAGCTTTTAATTTTATCCTTTTATTCTTTTTGTAACCTCTAGTTTCATCTGTTGATTTACTGTTAGATTTGTACTCTCTATCCCTTCCCGTCACAATCTGTTTTTCATTTCCCATAATAATACCTTTGTCTTTTGTTTTGTCTCTGCTCTTTGATTTACCACATCTTCGCAAATTTGATCCCTTGCCCCACTATCTAGTTTAAAATCCTCTCCACTTCCCTAGTTATGCAGCTCGCAAGAACACTGGTCCCAGCACAGTTTGGGTGTAGACCATTAGGGACAGGAAATAAATGCTGGCCTGGCAAGCAAAGCCCACATCCCATGAATGAAAATAAAAAAGAATGGAAATGTTTGGTTCGGGGAGAGTATTGGAAAAGTTGTCTAGAGGTAAAAGCAGGGCTGAGGGTTTTAGCAGCCCGCAGGTTGGATCAGGAATGGAGAACGGATGATGATAGGCAGATGAAAATAGGCAGTCTTTGTGATCGAAAGAATATGAAGTCAGAAACTCACCTAAGAGTAAAATAAGTTGCAAAAGTCTGGCTCAGCCTGCGGCAGTGAACAGGGAGGGGGATAGAATTGACAACTAGGGAATGGTGGTGGAGGTTAAAGTCAATGGCTTCCTAATATTTAATAGGAATAAATTCTTGACTCATTCAGGCCTGGATGTTGGACAAGTCTGATAACATATTGGCTGCAGGAGTTTTGAGACAGGTGATGTGGTCAAGAGCTGGGTATTGTCAGGGTACATGTGGAACATAATATCATGGTCAGGATTTTCCATTCGTTGGGAGCGGTGGGAACGGGCGGGGGCAGTTGCGGAGCTGACCACTGGGTTTGGCCTTTTCATCTGCCCACCAACCATAAGGTTGGACAGGCAATGTAAAATTCAGCTTAATTACCTCATTAATGGCCTTAATAGGCCTTTCAATTATCAGTGGGCGCGCAGCCAACTCCCGTGCATGCCCGCTGAATGAAATATCGTGAGTTCACGATGACATCGGGACACACAGCCGACATCATTGTGTGTCACTTTACATTCCGGCGTGTCGGGCGCACGCCCGTACGCCGAATGTAAAATTCTGCCCCGTGTCTTCTGATGATACCGTCAAAGGGCAGAATGTAGATGACAAATAGAAAAGCTGAGGCTAGATCCTTGGAGGACTCAAGAGGCCACAAAGCGGGAAGAGAAGCTGTTGCAGGAGATTTTCTGGCTGCAACTAGATAGACAAGAGTGAAATCAGATGATGGCTGTTCCACTAAGCTGGTTAATGCAGGAAAGTAGACTGATGTAGTCAACCATTTCAAAGTGTATAGGCAGGTGGAGGAGGACGATGATGGATATTGCACTGCAGTCACAGTCACAGAAAAAGCCATTTGTGGCTTTGATGTGGGCTGTTGCAGTACTATGGTAAGGGCAGAAACCTGATTGAAGACATTCAAAAGGGAGTTGTGGGAAAGGCGGAGATGGAGTTTGGAGGCATTTATTATTATTTCATGGGATGTGGGCATCACTGGCTAGGCCAACATTTATTGCCCATTCCTAATGGGCATCTAAGAGACAACCACATGGCTGTGGGCAGACCAGACCAAGTAAGGGCAGCTGATTTTCTTCCATTAAGGACATTAGTGAACCAGACAATCGGCAATGGTTTTATGGCCATCATCAGACTTTTAATTCCAGAATTTTTATTGAATTCAGGTTTCACCATCTGCTAATAGGGATTCGAACTCGGGTCCCCAGAGCATTACCCTGGGTCTCTGGAATACTAGTCCAGTGACAATACCACTATGGCACCACCTCCCCAATAACACATTCAAGAACTTTAAAGAAAAAACAGAGGTTGGAAAAGGGGTAGCAATGTGCAAGGACTTGGGGATAAGAGGGTTTTTATAAGGAGAGTGTGGTGATATTAGCAGATTTGAAAGGAAGGACAGGGAGCCATAGCATCGGTTCCAGGAAGCTAGGTGATCAGCTTAGTGGGAATAGGTTTGAGAGAGCAGGAGGTGGATGTCTTGAACAAGTTGTGCTCAGAGAGGATATGAGAAATGGACAGGGGAAATAAGAGGGAATCTAGAAAAGGATGCGAGTTCAGGGCAAGGTAAGGAGAAACCATGGCTTAGTGGGTAGGGAGGGATGCAGAACAGCAGCTAAATAGGTGGGCTCAATGTTAGTGACAAAAATATTCATGAACTTCTGCACTTGTTGGAGGTGAGGATGGAGGCAACAGGGGAGAGGGGTTTAAGGAGATGGTTGGTAATAGAAAAAAGAAGCAAGGAGTTCAAGATGGTCCTAGAATATGGAGCAATTTTAGCAGAAGAATGTGAGGCTCCATTTTTTTCCAGGCATGTCTGGTTATGAATGATTATGCCAGTTGTGTACCATATACAGTAAAATTTGCCTCCCTTGGATTTGAGGGAACAAAGGTGTAAGCCATACCAAGGAGAATGGCCAGGGTGGGAGAGAGGAAGGATTTTACTTGGGACAAGGGAATCAAAGATAGAGGTGAAGCTGTGATTGTAGAAGTATCATGGTAAATGGAGGGCCAAAGGCTAGACAATTAGGTGTTTTAAAAAGCCGCTGTATGAATTGCAGGGGAGCTTTTTATAAGGGCGGGCACAGAGGAAATAGAGTTGGAAGGGAGTTGAGAGTGGTGAGGTAGAGGCTTGAGCAGATTGCTCTGATGTTGGACATGCCGTCTCTTGTGTGATACATTAAACAAAAGCCCTGTCTGTTTTCTAAAGTGGACTTTAAAGGCCCCATGTTGAAGAAGAGCAGGAGAGTTATCCCTGACGCATTGACCAATGTTTACCCCTCAATCAACATCACAAAAGTAGAGTATTTAGTCATTATCACATTGCAGTTTGTGGGAGCTTGTCATGCTGCCATGATTCCTACATTACAGATTGTCTACACTTCAGAAAGTACTTAATTGGTTGTAAAACGCTTTGGGAAATCCCGAGGTCATGAAAAGCTCTATCAAAGTGCATTTTTTTTCTTTTTAGTATTAACAATTAGACAATGAAGAGATACATCCCTTTCAAATTGCACAACTTCTCTTTTTGCATAAAGCACAATAATCCTTCCAAAATGCAGAAAAGATTCTGAACTGTGGAAATTCATTTGATCTCCAAATATCCAATCAACAATCAATGTACCTACAATTTATAAAAAAAATTGGTTTAAACTGAAAATTGTTACTTCTTAGTTTTAATAAGTTATTTTGTTTAATTTATATGCAAGCAAGGAATTCACAATAAATAAAACACACGCAACATCAACAGCAACTATTGCAATTACTTTTGCCACGAGGCAATGCCTCGTTATTTTGATAATATGATTTTCAACTTTCAACTGGCTGGAAATTTTGAAATTTGAACAGAGACAGGAGCAAAGTGCTTAAAAATGCAAGGCCACATTCCAATGTGAAGATGAGAGACAAACAAATCAACCTCAGGGGAATGTGAAGAAAGGGACATTTCCTATAATACAGACACCCATCGAAACTTGTAACTGTCTCGGGAAGAGGCATTAAAAATGCAAAGTAGTGGATATTGAAACAATGGCCACCACAGACAGACACACCTGAAGCCTCTTGGAAACACATAATGAGTGAAGTATTTAAGACAAGGCTGCCAGCTACTAGAGAGAGATTGCAAGTGACACAAGCCATGTCAAGGAATTCTTCAGCAGAGGAAACAGGCTAAAGGCTGCTCTCTCTCCACCTCTCTCTTTTGGAATAAGTGCATCACCCAGTTCAAGAAGCCAATTCTACCAGAAACCTACCAGTAAACCGAGGTCTCGTAATAGTAGCAATATCTTCTACATCTGACCACCTGCAAGAAACCAGCTACCCCAAATCGGCCGCAATGTTTAAAATCTATGTCTCAAGGACAAAGGACATTTAACTGTATATTCTTTTACCTTTTTTATTTGACTCTAACTCCCTTTATTTCTGATACCTGTATACGTGTGTGCATGTGTGAGTGTGCGTGTCTGTGTGCATGTGTGTGCCTGTGTGTGCATGTGTGTGCCTGTGTGCGCACGTGTGTACATGTACGTGTGCGTACGTGCATGCGTGCCCGAATGACTGCATGAGGGCCGAATGCCTGATGTCGCGTTTTTATTATTTTTCTCGGGTAGTGGTTAATAAATTTGCTTTTTCTTTGACTCAAGAAAACCTTGTTTGATTGGCTCCTTACTGTTCTCGGTTTAAGCAGTTAAACACATTCTGATTTGGAAAAGGCATATCCTTGTAAATAAAGAAACTTAAACTTATGTTGTGACCAACTGGAGAAGGTTGAATAGGGGGTTGCCAATTCATCACTTTTCACCTAGTCATAACATATTTTATAAAGCATAGTGAGATTTAAGTCTAGTTTGTTTACAGCAATTAAGATTGAGGCCACATCATAATTATCGCTACCATCTTTTGGCATTCCAGATAACAGTTTTATATTATGTTTTTGTTACCTACTGCTCAGAAATTAAATTTGTGCTATTTACTGAGCCAAACTACTCATAAACCTATTTGAAACGCAATTAACATTTAATTTTCATGCCTGACCTTACAGAAATAATTGTCTAGACAGTTAGCAATATGTTCCTTAGACATCTCATTTATAACACAGTGCCGTTAAACACTGATAATAAATTCACTCATTTGGAGAGTTTACAGTTGTTTGACAGCTCCAAAGTTCAGTCTCATTTTCACATCTGTGTGGTATTTTTCATTACTGAGAGGGATAAAGACAAGGAGAAACTCCCAGATCAATAGTCGAACAGACAAATCGAGAGATAGAAAATATTTCAGGATTACTGCTGCCAAAGCAGTTTGATTCTAAAGAACATAAACATGTAGAAACATAAAAGGCTAGTTATGTAGAAACATAAAAGGCTAGTTAGTTCATTCAACTTACTCTGGCCTCAAATTCATGAGTAAAGAATCAACCTTGACTCATTTCCTTTGAATGCACAAATGTATTTACTACATTAGTTGGATTTCAAATGATGATTATCCCAAGTAAGAAAGTTTCTTTTTAAATTATAGTTAGTGACTGATTTGGTTTCTTGCATCATCCTCAATTTTTCCTATTCTTCATTCTGAGCTTTAGGAAACAGAATACCTCTCTACATTGGCAGTGAAAGTTAACATCTATCCCTTTGACTACACTTCAGCAATTTTTTTGTCCAGTGAGCATAGACTGAGTTTCCTGGTACTCTCTTCAAGTCTCACCTAAAATATGGAATTCACAAACGAGCACAATATTTCTGAGGTTTCACCAATTCTTCATCACTCCCATTTTCTCTTGATCTTGTATTTTATGGATCTATTTAATGTATGACATTTTATCTGACTCTTTTTTTATAACCTTTCATAAGAATAATGAAATGGGAATTTCACAATTTCTATCGTATTAGCTTGTGACAGATTTATGACTCACAGCAATGTACAATTAGAAGTAAAGTCCATCACAGGGTCAATAACAGCAATACACAATAAATTGGAATAATTAACGTCTTGAATTGGCTGAGAAAAATAACATTATAAAACCCAAGCATATTGTATGGAAGTATTAAATGATCAAAATAAATTGATATTCCACAGGATTTTTCCTATAATCAACCTTGAAGCTCAGCATTTTCTTTCTAAATTTAAATTTATTTTTATAATAGGGAGACAAAAAAAAACTTGGCAAAGCATTAAAGGTATTATCCTTTTATTCTTGCTGACTGAGTTCAAAAATAAGCCAGGTGACGGCATGGAAAATATCCTTTCAGCTTGCAAAAAGATGCAAAAAGTATCTCCTATTTTCCAGCACAAACACCTTGATAAGCAGACAAATTAAAAAATATATACTTTTTATTAAATAAAAACCCCATCTTGAATCAATTCAGATTTTAAGAAATAAAGTACAAGAGAGTTTTAAATCAGGAAAAAAAACTTACACAAGTCTCTGTCGTTAGTCTTGGATCCTCTTTTGGGATTTCTTTTAAGGACCTTTTTACCATTGAAGTCCTGGATTGGCTAGCTTGACCATCTTTCACCTTTATCATGCCTGATGTAGAATCTGGAGCATCTATTCTGGTGGGAGATCTGCTTTGGACTGGAGTGATACTGCTGTGAATTTTTTCCTTGTCTATTTTGCTCAATGCAGGAAAAGGAGTTCCTTTTAAGGTTTGTTCACTTGAAGCAGTTTTTATTGTTCTTTCAGAGGATACAGACATAGAACTATGGGATATATGGCTGACCAATGAGGCTTCAGAGTTCCTGGAACTTGTCCTGGCATCTGAGGGCCGTCTGGTAATCCTATTCAGCAAATCATCCTGAGGTTTGAAAAAGAATTTTGTTACTCAATGTGAAATTTTTATCTAAAATGAAAATCACTCACAAGCAATAGGGGAATAATTATTACACAAAAGAGTACATGATATAACATCGCTTCCTGTCCCCTATTGGCTTCCTCTACTCAGGTACTATCCCCCTCCCTTTCAAATCTGCCATCATTACCCCACCTCCTTAAAAAAACAATGCTCCTCTGCCCTTGCAAATTATTGCCCCATCTCCAGCCTGCCTTTCTTCTCCAGTCCTTGAATGTTTTGTTGTCTCCTTAATCCTGCTAATCTTTTCCACAACTTCAATTAGGTTTTCACTCAGAGCATAGTACTGACATCTCCTCCGACTGTTAACCAGGTGCATTTCCCTTTTTGTCCTCTTGCCCGCTCTGCATCCTTTGACATGTTTGATTACCCCATCCTCCTCCAACCTCTGCTCTGTTGTCTAGGCTAGTTGCACTACCCTTACTAGGTTCCAATCTTACCTGTCAAGCTGTAGCAAGAGTATCTTCAGCAATATCCTCACTCTCTTTACACATATTGTTACCTATTCAGTCACCCAAGGATCTATTCTTGGCTTCCTCCTCTTTCTTATCTGAATCAAGCCCCTTGGTGACATTATTCAAAGACAAGGGGTCAGCTTCCACAAGCACACCGGTGACATCCAGCTCTACCTGTTCATCATCTGTCTCAACCCCCATAACTGCCTGCGTGTGTCAGGTTGCTTGTTGAACATCTAGTCTCAGATGAGTTGTAATTTCTTTCAGTTAAATGTTGGGGTGAATGAAGGCATCACCACAAACATTGTACCCTTGCCTCCCCCATCCTGCCATTTTCTTATGTTGAATCAAACTGCTCACACTTTGGTATCCTGTTTGATGCTGAGCTGAGCTCTAATCCCATATCCACTCCACCTCAAAGACTTCATCTTTTACCCACATTGCCCTGCCTCTACCCTTCTTTTAGCTCATCTGCTGCTGAAATCCTCATTGATATCTATTCTATCTCTAAACTATTTCAGTGCTCTCCTTGCTGGCCTCCCATCCCCAAGACTCTGTAATTTTCAGCTCATCCAAAACTGTTGTGTACCCAATCCTGGACAAATCAATCACTCATATCCTTTCTGATCTATTTCAACTCCCACTCTACCAAGGTCTCATTTAAAATTCTTACACTTGTGATTGATGGTCTTATCCCTCTCCATTTCTGTAACCTCTTCCAGCCCTAAACTCCTCCCAGGCCGTTCCTTCGACTCTGTCCCTCCCTCCTTCATCCCCGCATTGGCAGCCACGCCTTCTGCCACCTCATCCTCAAGATCTGGAATTTCATCCCTAAACCCCTCAACTTCTTTACCTCCCCCTTCTCCTTTAAGGCCCACCTTCAAACTCAACTCTTTGGCCAAGCTTTTGGTCACCTCTCCCAATAACACCATCTTTGGTTGAGCATTCATTTTCATCTGATTTTGCCTCTAGGAAAGACATTGAACTTTTTGTATGGTAAAAGCAGTATATAAACACAAATTTTCATTGCTGCTTGCTCCTTTCAATGAAATCACATTTTCAGTTATTGCATCTTTCAATAAAATGCATTTGAGTGCTTTCGCTCACCATTAAATTAATTTTTATGCAAAACCATGTATTTTGCTTGTTTTTTGATAAACTATGTCAGCCCCTACAACTTATTTTAAAATCCTTGTGGATTCATCTTTTGACAATTCCAGCAAAATTACCTTTAGGAAAAGCTGCTTAATGTGGAATCCATTTAAAAAAAATTATCTAATGATTTTCTATTCCGTTGGATAACAGCCGATTAGTTGATACATTTCAAATGTCATTCATGTTTCAGAGAAACAGGAATCCCTAAAGCTATCATTAATGAAATCAGGAGGTCCTATGTCATTACAAGGAATGACGAAGCACAGCAATGTTGTCTTCATCAGTTATCATCTAGCCATCTTTAAATAGATTTTCAAACTGCATGACCACACTATTTTTAAAATCAATAGTATGCGTAAAAAAATATTGAAATGGTATGTTTAATCCAACTGGTTTTGGGGTATTAAAATAGATAGTTTACTAATTAAAATTTAGAGCAATCATATTTAACTTTTTTGTTGCTTATGTCAAACATGAAAGAATTGCACAAAAAATGAAGATAAAGTCTGATTAAATATTTAGTCTCGTAACTTGCGTGGGCAGTAATAAATGGCTATGGTGAACTTCAAGTTCAAGGAAAATCAAGTGTTTCTGTAAACCAAGTGGAACACATCCCACCAACTCCGAGAGCCCCGCTGCCATTTTACGCTCTTATGAGCATTGATTGGCAGTAGGCAGGACTTCCGGCCCTCACTCAGGAGAAAGTCCTGCCTTGCATCAGATTGGTTGACAACTCTCCAGTCCCTCCAGGAACAGAACAAAAACAGAATTACCTGGAAAAACTCAGCAGGTCTGGCAGCATCGGTGGAGAAGAAATCAGTTAACGTTTCGAGCCTTCATGGCCCTTCAGCAGAACTGAAGCATAGTTAGGAGAGAGGAGAAATATAAGCTGGTTTAAGGTGGGGGGAGGGCGGGGTTGGGGGGGAAGAGAGAAGTTGAGGGTGTGGTGATTGTGGAGATAAGCAAGCCGTGATAGGAGCAGATAATCAAAAGATGTCACAGACAAAAGAATCAAAGAGGTGTTGAAGGTGGTGATATTTGTCTAAGAAAAGTGCTAATTAAGAATGGAAGACAGGACACTCAAAGTACAGCTCTAGTGGGGGTAGGGTGGAAAAGACTAACAAGGTTTTAGTTTTAGATTTAAAAATAATGGAAATAGGTGGGGAAAGAAGAATCTATATAAATTATTGAAAAAAAAGGAGGGGGGGGCGGGGGAGAGAAACGGGGTGGGGATGGGGGGGGAGGGGGAGTTTAAGATCTAAAGTTGTTGAATTCAATATTCAGCCCGGAAGGCTGTAAAGTGCCTAGTCGGAAGATGAGGTGCTGTTCCTCCAGTTTGCGTTGGGCTTCACTGGAACAATGCAGCAAGCCAAGGACAGACATGTGGGCAAGAGAAGAGGGTGGAGTGTTAAAATGGCAAGCGACAGGGAGGTTTGGGTCTTTCTTGCGGACAGACCGCAGGTGTTCTGCAAAACTGTCGCCCAGTTTGCGTTTGGTCTCTCCAATGTAGAGGAGACCGCATTGGGAGCAACGAATGCAGTAGACTAAGTTAGGGGAAATGCAAGTGAAATGCTGCTTCACTTGAAAGGAGTGTTTGGGCCCTTGGACGGTGAGGAGAGAGGAAGTGAAGGGGAAGGTGTTGCATCTTCTGCGTGGGCATGGGGAGGTGCCATAGGTGGGGGTTGAGGAGTAGGGGGTGATGGAGGAGTGTCTGATTCTTTTGTCTGTGACATCTTTTGATTATCTGCTCCTATCACGGCTTGCTTATCTCCACAATCACCACACCCTCAACTTCTCTCTTCCGCCCCGCCCCCCCCCCACCTTAAACCAGCTTATATTTCTCCTTTCTCCTAACTATGCTTCAGTTCTGCCGAAGGGCCATGAAGGCTCGAAACGTTAACTGATTTCTTCTCCACCGATGCTGCCAGACCTGCTGAGTTTTTCCAGGTAATTCTGTTTTTGTTTTGGATTTCCAGCATCCGCAGTAGCTTTTAGCTTTTTGTTTTTACCTCCAGGAACAGTGCTGCAGTGGCTGGAAGAGGCAGAGAACCGGAGAAAGAGGTGTGTCAGAGGTCTGAGTGGAAGGGTAGGGAAGGCCTGGAGGTCGCAAGGTGGGGCAATTGGTGTCTGGGGGTATAGGCTGGGGTGGGGTGGGGGGCGGGCGGTGGAGGTAGGTCTACAGATCACTGGGCCTTAAAAGGAGGGCACCCCCCAGTCAGAAAGGGGCTTCTGATGGAGGCGCCTCCCACTCCCCAACAACTCTGCCTGCCAGAGATCTTAACTCCCTTCATTTCCGGCCTTTCCCCCTGAGCTGTCATCCACCCATCAGCCTAAAAATTGAGGCTGGGCGGAAACGGTCTCCCTTCAACCCCCCACCTCAAAACCTGCTGGGAAAGTAGGGGAGCATAAAGTTCTGGCCAATGGATTTTCAAACCAGGTTACCTAGACTTTAGGGGATCCATGATGAGAACCCGGGGTGCGGGTGGGCGGGGGGTGGTGATGTTCCGTGAGATCATCACATTTCTGTGCTTGTTATAGTACTGCCACATTATTTTTGTTGCTGTATTATAAAGAACAATTTCTGCAATTATAATATTGTTTACCTTTGAACATCAAGACAGGAGGTCATCAGAAGTGTGTGAATATTTGCAAAAGGGCCCCATATAAGTAAACTGCTTGTGTAAATGATCTTTTAAGGATATCATGTGGTAATAAATTTCACCTTTTTCAACAAAACACCTTAGTGTACAACAGCGATGGAAAAGGTTCCAGATTTCTTCAATGTCTTTTCTTCTAACTACATAAAATCTCGCCTCTACAATCATACATAAGCACACTGCTTTTTACTTCATATCTCAGCATCAACAGAATAGGTGCAGCTGCAAACTCACAAAGGTTGACAACATTCAGGAAAGAGAAATACCACTTGATTGGTACCGATGCAATTAGGCTCAATATTCACCTTGCCCATAATGGGCACACTGTGGCTATAGTATGCACCACTAACAAAATGTACCACAGCCACCTACTAATCTTACTTTGACAGCATGTCCCAGCCCTGTGATCTCTATGATTAAAAACAAGAAGAGCAGCAAGATCAAGGGAACACAATGGGCAGAATCTTTGGGTCAGCGTGCGGGGGCGGGCCCCGCTCGCCGACACATAAAATGACGCGCGGTAACGTTGGGCGTGCGTGCCGATGTCACTGCGTGTCATTCCAATCTTCAGTTCGGTGGGCGCGCACCGGAGTCGGCTGCGTGCACACCGAACTGTCAAAGGTCTATTAAGACCATTTAAAAACTAATTAAAGTAATTAACTGAGCTACCCATCCAACCTTAAGGTTGGCAGGCAGGTGAAAAGCCCAGGCGGCCTTCTCATTTATCATGAAACGTCATCCACGTGCGGGATGGGGTTTCATGAAGTGTTTATAAATTGAATAAAATTTTTTATTACAGTTCACTGACATGTCCCAGCTCATGTGACACTGTCACATGAGGGGACATGTCTTAAAAATATTTTTTTTCTTTATTAAAATTTTTGACAATCAAACTAATCTCCCCAAGGCAGCTCTGTGCCTCAGGGAGATTTCTGCACTCTTTCGTGCGTATGTGTGAAAGAGTGCAGGCCCCAACTCAGCCTACTCCCCCCCCCGCCAGCACAGGGAGCGCACAGTGCTTCCGGCTGCTCGTCACGGTGTGCGGGCCTTAATTGGTCCACCCACGTAAAATGGCGGCACACAGCCAATCGCAGGCAGCCCCCTCGATGGGGAGAAAATTCTTCCCAATCAATTTCAAGTTGCACACCATCTTAACTTGGATGTAATTATCATTGCTGGGACAAATACTTGGAGTTCCCTTTCTGTCACCAACATGGGAACATCATTAGCGCAAGGACTAAAAGAAAAGGCTTATAAAGTTGCCAGAAGTAGTAGTAAACCTGAGGATTGGGAGATTTTTTAGAATACAGCAAAGGAAGACCAAGAAACTGGTAAAGTAAGGGAGAATAGAATATGAATGCAATCTAGCAAAAAACAAAAAAAAGAACTGTAAAAGGTTCCAAAGGTATGTAAAAAGGGAGCGTTTGGCTAAGACAAATGTGGGTCCATTACAGCCAGAGTCGGGTGAATTCATAATGGGAAATAGAGAAATGGCAGAGAAGCTAAATGATTACTTTGTGTCTGTTTTCACTGAGGAAGATACAGGAAATCTCCCAGATTTAGAGATCCAAGGGACTAGAGAGAATGAGGAGTTGAAGGAAATTAGTATTAGTAAGAAGGTTGTATTGGAGAAATTAATGGGACTGAAAGTTAATAAGCCCCTGGGACTTGATATTCTGCATCCCAGGGTGTTGAAAAGGTTGCTATATAGTGGATGCATTGGTGGTCATTTTCCAAAATTCTGTGGATTCTGGAATGGTTCCTGAAGATTTGAAGATAGCAAATGACACTCCACTATTTAAGAAGGGAGGGAGAGAGAAAACAGGGAACTACAAATCTGTTAGCCTTACATCAGTAGTAGGGAAAATGCTAGAATCTATTATAAAGGATGTGATAAATGGATACTTGTATAATCACGATCTGACTGGGCATAGTCAGCATGGTTTGTGAATGGGAAATCATGTTTGACAAACTTGTTGGAGTTTTTTGAGGAAGTTACTAACAAAATGGAGAGAGAGTCAATGGGCGTAGTATACTTGGATTTTCAGAAGTCTTTTGATAAAGTCCCTCACAGGAGGTTGATTAGCAAAATAAAAACACATGGGATAGGAGGCACGATTAAGGATTGGCTAACAGGCAGAAAACAGAGAGTAGGAATAAACGGGTCATTCTCACGTTGGCAGGCTGTAACTAGTGGAGTACCACAGGGATCAGTGCTTGGGCCCCAGTTGTTCACAATATATATCAATGATTTGGATATGAGGACCAAATGTAATATTTCCAAGTTCGCAGATGATACAAAGTTAGGTGTGAATATGTGTTGTGAGGAAGAGGCAAAGCGGCTTCAGAAGAATTTGGACAGAGTGAGTGGGCAAGAACATGGCAGATGGAATATAATGTGGAAAAATGTGAGGTTATCCACTGTGGTAGAAGGAACAGATGTGCAGTGTATTTCCTAAATGGTAAGAGATTAGAATGTGTAGATGTGCAAAGGAACCTGGGTGTTCTTGTCCATAAGTCACTGAAAGCCAACAGATGCAGGTACAGCAGGCAATTATGAAGGCTAATGGAATGTTAGCCTTTATTGCAAGAGCATTTGAGGACAGGAGTAGTGAAGTCTTGCTTCAATTGTATAGAAGCTTGGTTAGACCGCATCTGGAGTAGTGTGTGCAGTTTTGGTCCCCTTATCTCAGAAAGGATATTATTGCCATAGAGGGAGTGCGACGAAGGTTCACTAGGCTTGTTCCCAGGATGGTAGGACAGTCCAATGAAGAGAGATTGGAGAAACTGGGCCTGTATTCTCTAGAGTTTTGAAGAATGAGAGATGATCTCGTTGAAACCTATAAAATACTTAAAGGAATAGACAGGGTAGATGCAGGTAAAATGTTTCCCCTGGTTGGGAGTCTAGAGCCAGGGGGCACTATTTGTGCCTTTAGATCATATAGCTTAATGAGAATGCTGCGCGCATTCAGTGCAGAGTGCCCTTAACTTTGTCTTTTTGACATCATTTTGCATTCGAAGCATACTCAATGCTCTGCTTTGTTTCTCCTGCCTTCGCAAAACTCATCTTCCACAATTTCAAAATAAGGGGGAAGCCACTTAGGATCGAGGTGAGGAAAAACTTCTTTACTCAGTATTGTGAATCTTTGGAATTCTCTACCCCAGAGGGCCGTAGAGGCTCAGTCATTGAATATGTTTAAGGTAGAGATTGATAGATTTCTGATTAACAATAATGTAAAAGGTTATGGGGATAGTGTAGGTAGTTGGCATTGAAGTGTTCGATCAGCCATGATTGTATTGAATGGGGCTCAAGGCCTGAAGACAGGAGGGAGCGGGGTGGGGGAGAGTTCGGAGGCTGGAGGGAGGGAGATGTGGGAGAGTTTGGAGGCTGGAGGGAGTGGGTGTGGGAGAGTTTGGAGGCTGGAGGGAGGGGGTGTGGGAGAGTTTGGAGGCTGGAGGGAGGGGGGTGGGGGTGAATTTAAAGGCTGGAGGCAGGGGGTGGAGGAGAGTTTGGAGGCTGGAGGGAGGGGGTGTGGGAGAGTTTGGAGGCTGGAGGGAGAGAGGTGTGGGGAAGTTTGGAGGCTGGAGGGAGAGGGGTGGAGGAGGTTTTGGAAGGAAGGGGGTGGAGAGAGTTTGGAGGCTGGAGTGCAGGGTGGGCTAAAGAGAGTCGAGACTGGAAGGGGAGAAAGTGGGGAGAGTTTGGACCCTAAGACTGTGGTTGCGGGGTAGTGGGGAAGAGAGTGCTTAGGCCCTGAGACTGGAGAGGGGGGAAAGTTTATACCCTAAGACCTGGTGGAAAATATAGACCGAGACTAAAATGAATGAAGAACTGATGGGGATCAGGTGGTACTCTAAGCATGTATTGTATGGGGGAACAATTTTTTTGCACTAATAAAAAACTGAATAAATTCAGATATTATTTAAGCAATTAATTTCCTTATATTTTTCAACACTGGTGGCTGAATGCATTGGATAGCTTGAGTGCGTTGGATAGCTTTGAGCGTACTATCAAATTTGACGTCAAACTCATTCCAAATGAGAGCTTTTGATGTCAAATTGTAATTGAGAGCATTCAGTACAGTTGAAAGCAAAAATGATGTTAACATTTTTGGGTAGGGTTATGAGCAAATGCTGTGCATTTCCAATTTTTATTCAAGATTTACAATGTGTGTGGTTTCTCTCTTTATGCCAATTTTTAGAAGATTTTTGGATCAGTCATAACATGTTCAGAAACTATCTCTTTAAATGTTGTGATCACTAAAATATATATTAGTCTTCAACAAATTAGAAAGTTGATTATTTCCAAAAAACATTGATCAACTTTGCAAGAATAATTGCTGTGAGACGTAAGTATTCTGACAATGAGAATGATTTCCCCATGGAACTGGCTGTGCCACAACTGAACAAAACTCTACAATGGATGATGCAGATAAACACTTAGATGAGAGCTGAAAAAGTGACTGCATTCCCTGAACTATTATTCAAAGATAGGATGAGTTATTGAACATGGAAGGTCATTTAGCAGTTACGAGAATAGCAATATATGTGGACGTTTTTACTTATATATACTGTTTCTTTCAGGAACTGTTGAAAACCAGAAAATAGTAATGTAACTAAATCATGATGTTGGCATTGATTAGGCTTTGTGGAAACTTGTTCTGTTTACATTTTCTGCTGTTGCTTCCATCTTTTCCTTATTGGCCTGCAGTTTGGAACACTTTATTACTTTGCCTTCAATCACAGTAAGGTGGCTCAGCACAGCCACCTGCTATTACCTAAATTGCAATGTGTCAGGATTTTCAAAAGGATCCATTTGTAAGACTTCTGGAATGTTCTCTGCCCCTCTGGTACCATCATGTGGTTTGCTTGGGAATTGCCTTTTTGCCATTTTATGGGAGTTTTCTATCCCTCTTTTTACGCTCTGTGCACTCCACTACTTGAAGGTTAAAGTATTTGTCAAAGGCTTTTAACATTTCATCAAAACTGGTTGAGGATTCATTAATGCACTGCATTAGGATTGTTTCATCAGCAAGTTCACCAAACGAGTATAAGTGCATTAATCTGGACTTCCTCTGCTTTTCTACTTAGGTCTGATGTTCTCCAGTAATTTAAATTTTTTCTTCTCCAGGATGCCTAATTTGCATTAGGTTTGGCCCTTGCATGAGTCCAAATTGGTCTGGTAAGATAGATTTTTGATCATGGTCATTAAATTTAAATGTGTTTACAGCTTTAAATGCTATTAGGAAATCCAAGATGGTACTGCTGTGCACTTCTTCACAATGGAGTTTCCTGCACTTGCTGATTTTGACGGGCTCCTGCAGTAATGGTGTTCGCTATTTCTCGGTTTTAAATTTTCAGTGGCAACTCCCCATATCAACCTTTCTGATTCTTCCCTGCAACATCTAAGTATTTTCGGCTTGTGAAACCATCAATTCCTGGATTTTTCTCAGTCTTTTAACTGCCAATTATTTGTTCCTTAATTATTTTATTTTTTGATTGGAGTGAGCTCAGCCGCCATGTGGTCAGGCACCGACTCAGAACCCGGGCTTTGTAAAACTGACAACTCTGACTGCTGCTGACTGAAAAGCTTCTTTAAACGCGTTCTGGCCAAAACTTTAATTATTTAGCTTACTCTTGCTAGTTCTTCTGACTCTGCACTCTTTGGGTATTGAAGCTGGACTTCCACAGGATTCAATCGAGTCTTCTGCTGCAATGTGAAGTTTTATTTCTGCCTTCTGCTTCCAATCCTGCTTTAGAGCTTTTCTTTATCGATCTCTTTCTGTGCCTTCGCTTCTGGTGCTTTTCATCAGGTCAGAATGCATCTTTTTCAAACTTTCAAGTTTTAAATTTCTGCTCCAGCTTCTGAGAGGTCCTGGCTTGTTCCAATAGCTGCCACCAAGTTGTGAGATGTTGTGTGCAATTCAGTAGGTCTTATGAAGAGGTTCTGGGTCTTGCATAGCTTAACAGTAAGTGTTTATTAATTACGAGTAACTATAGGTGGAATTTTCCCTGAATTGCACTAAGTGTGGTGGCAAGCTTGAAAAAAGACGTTTTCATGCCGTATTGTCTGCCGCCTGATTGATTATGCAGGCACAGGAAACACGCTGTTTCGCTGCCGAGTGGCCTCTGAGTCGCCTGCCACATTGTTACCTCATCATTTCCTCACTCCAGGTGCCATATCTCAACTGCAGCCGTGCACACAATTCTCAACGCTTACAGCCCAGGACTGCTCCAGTAAAGATATGGCCCCAAAAGTCAACAAGAGTTCAGTAACCTCTCCCTGGAATGCCTTTTGGAGGCCCAGCATGATGTCCTCTACTCCCGCTCTAGCCGCAGGAGGTCCAGCAATCTCACCACTCAGCTTCGGAGGCAACGGTAGTGCTGGTCAGTGCTAATGCTGCACAGAAGAGGCTGGCCATCCAGTGCAGAAAGAGGATGAAAGAAATTATCCGTGCCGCCAGGGTAAGGCAACCATCTCATCACGCTAAACTCACACTTAGTAAAGTAATGGAAAGGGTCATCAACAGTGCTATAAGCGGCACTTGCTCAGCACTAGCCTGCTCACTGACGCTCAGTTTGGGTTCTGCTAGGGCTACTCAGCTCCTGACTTCATTACAGCCTTGGTTCAAACATAGACAAAAAAGCTGAACTCCAGAGTTAAGGTGAGAGTGACTGCTCTTGACATCAAGGCAAAATTTGACTGAGTGCAGCATCAAGGAGCCCTAGCAAAACTGGAGTCAATGGATAAAAGCAAAATACTGCAGATGCTGGAAATCTGAAATAAAAACAGAAAATGCTCGAAAAACTCAGCAGGTCTGACAGCATCTGTGGAGAGAGAAACAGAGTTAACATTTCAAGTCTGTATGATTCTTCTTTAGAGCTAAACAGAAGTAGAAATGTGATGAAATTTATACTGTTTAAGTGGGGGGTGGAGCAGGTGAAGCTGGATAGAAGGTCAGCGATAGGTGTGAGCCAAGGAGAGCTTGACAAAGATGTCATGAACACAAGACAAAGGGAGTGTTAATGGTCATGGTAAGGGCTAAAGAAGGTGCTGATAGTGGCATAAAGGTAAGAAAGCAGAATGTGTGAATAGCAGAACACGGGTCAGCAACTCTGTGAAAGAACAACATGGAACAAGTAACAGATGGGCCTTTTGGGGGTGAGGTGAGGTGGGGGGGGGCAGTATTTGGGAGAGAAAGGATAGAAAAGGGATTTTATAAAAGGGAATAGAACAATGAATAAAGGAATAGAAACAAAAATAAGTAAATAAAGAATAAAAATACATTTTTAAAAAGGGATTAAAAAAGGGGTGAAGATAGAGGAGAGAGTTCATGGTCTGAAGTTGTTGAACTCAATGTTAAGGAAGGCTGTAATTGGAAGATGAGGTGCTGTTCCTCCAGTTTGCGTTGGGCTTCACTTGAACATTGCAGCAAGCCAATAACAGACATGAGGGCATGAGAGCAGGATGGTGTGATGAAATCGCAAGCGACAGAAAAGTCTGGGTCATGCTTGCGGACGGGCCTAGGGTGTTCCGCAAAGCGGTCACCTAGTCTGCGTTTGGTCTCCTCAGTGTAGACCAAACACTGGGGAGACTGCATTGGGAGCAGCGAATGCAGTAGACCAAATTGAAGGAAGTGCAAGTGAAACACTTCTTCACCTGAAAGGAATTTCTGGGCCCTTGGACGGTGAAAAGGGAAGATGTAAAGGGGCAAGTGTTGCACTTTCTGCTATTGCAAGGGGAGGTGCTGTGGGAAGGGGATGAGGTGTTGGGCGTGATGGGGAAGTGGACCAAGGTGTCCCGAGGGAACGGTCCCTACGGAATGCTGACGGGGGAGTGAGGGGAAGATGTGTTTAGTGGTGGCATCATGCTGGAATTGGCAGAAATGGTGGAGGGTGATCCTTTGAATGCGGAGGGTGGTGGGGTGAAAAGTGAGGACAAGGGGGACCCTATCATGATTCTGGGAAGGAAGGGAAGGTGAGGGCAGAGGTGCGGAGTCAATGGGAATCGGGGGAAAAGTCTCGGCTGGTTGGAGTCATACCAAGCACAGAGGAAGATGGTTGTGGATGTTGGAGGTCAATCTTCTCAGTCCCAGGACATCACTGCAGGAGATCCTCAGGGTAGTGTCCTAGGCCCAACAACCTTCAGTTGCTTGATCAATGACCTTCCTTCCATCATAAGATCAGGTGGGGATGTTTGCTGATGACTATGCAATGTTCAGAGTCATTTGCGACTCTTCAGACACTGAAGCAGTCCATGTACAAATGCAACAAGGCCTGGACAATATACAGGCCTCAGCTGACACATGGCACACCTCACAAGTGCCAGGCAATCACTATCTCCAACAAGAGAGAATCTAACTATGGTCTTTGACATTCAATGGCATTACCATTGTTGAATCCCCCACTATCAACATACTGGGGGTTACCATTGACCATAAACTGAACTGGACTAGCCATATAAATACTGTGGCTACAAGAGCAGCTCAGAAGCTCAGAATCCTGTGGTGAATAACTCACCCCCGATTCCCCAAAGCCTGTCCACCATCTACAAGGCACAAGCCAGGAGTGTGACAGAATACTCTCCACTTGCCTGGATGAGTGCAGCTCCAACAACACTCAAGAAGCTTGACACCATCCAGGACAAAGTAGCTCGCTTGACTTGCACTCCATCTATGAACATTCACTCCCTCCACCACTGACACACAGTGGCAGCAGTGTGCACCATCTACAAAATGCACTGCAGAAACTCACCAAGCCTCCTTAGACAGCACCTTCCAAACTCATGATTACTACATTCTAGAAGGGCAAGGGCAGCAAACGCATGGGAACACCACCACCTGGAAGTTCCCCTCCAAGCCACTCACCATCCTGACTTGGAAATATATCGCGTTCCTTCACTATCGCTGGGTCAAAATCCTGGAGCTTCCTGCCTAACAGCACTGTGGGTGTACCTACACCACATGCACTGTAGCGGTTCAAAAAGGCAGCTCACCACCACCTTCTCAAGGGCAATTAGAGATAAGCAACAAATGCTGGCCTTGCCAGCAATGCCCACATTCTGAATGAATAAAAAAAGCTCAAGTGTATCACACATTCACTGGCATCCCACTCACTGCCCCATGAAGGGACATCACCACTCACTCTGTCACACACGCCATCACATCTCCATCTGGCCTCATCTCCTCTGGAGACTGCCTCCTCAGCCATCACCATGTGTACCCACACACACCCTGGGATACCCCCTTCCCCAAGCAAGCCCCAGCCCTGCAGCCATTGAAAAGCCTTACCGTTGGTCTGGTAGGTGGAGGCCTGCCCGTGACCCCCCATAAAAGTGATGTGGTGTTGCCTGCGAAGTCTGGCGCTGATAACCATGAGTGCTGCCCGAAGCAAGGTAGGCAAACGAACCTCGAAGTCCCGAGCGAAGTGCAGGTCGCCAGGTGCGTATCGATTATGTACCGTTGTGAAACATGTTGGCACGCAATCACGCCAACGTGAGCGAATGATCCAGTGTGGGGGAATGATTCCAGCCAGCAGGGCTTATAACGAGATGATAAAATATTGAAATTCGGCTCCCGATGTGTGGCGGCATGAAATGGATGATCGCAAACTGGTTTTACAACGACGTGAAACCGATTTTTGTGATCTCCCAATATCTTCTGCTCCCGCCTGCTATGATGCCTGCCACAAATGGAAGCGGAAAACCCTAGCCTATGTCATATATTCAGCATAAGGTATAAGCTAGGAGCTGTCTCCATACTGTCTCCAGTCCAAGGTTGCCCTCTAGACTGGGGTCTTGTGTTCCTTTACGCCACAGTGTGGGCGGTACTATACTCAGTCCCATGTTAACTCTTTCTATGCCAGACCCTTATACTACAGCTATTGGCTCCAACAGCATTACAATGCCCCAAATCAACAAGTAGGACAATTTACAATGATTTAAATTGTGCCAATCTGCACAGCTAGTTCAAGAATTTAAAATTTGCTCCCACAGTTCTGGAGACTTCATGGATCAATATAACTTGTAGATATTAAACTTCCCTTACAAGCTCAAGCATCATTACACACCTCCTCTCCATTTCCTGTCCCTTACAGAGATGATAAATGCCATTAGCCAGCAGTACTCTAAATTGACATGTTGTTAAATCCAGGTTTATTAAAAATATGCCAGAGAATCCATATTTGACAATTTTGAAAATTATCACTCACCATATAAAACAAAAATACCACTTGTGCCTTGAGTACCAGTAAACATCGTGAATGTTTCAAAATTGCACTGAGCAACAATGCTGTCAAGAAATATACAACAGAAAAAGGAAAAACCTACACTTGTATGTCTTAGTAGTGCAGAGGAAAGTTAACTCTACCAGTCCTCAGCACTATAATCAATTCACTTACACCTCTGCAAGGGAATAACTGTGATCGATAACAGGAAAACGTAACTCTGACATAGCTACTGAATACGTAAATTGAAGGAGCTGAGGTGTGCATATAAGCATAACAACTTCATTATTTTAAATCTGTTGAAAAACCGAGCTTTCTCCCCCTCAAAATTTGAGTCATGTGCATTTCTTAATATGTTTCTATTTTGTCTCTTATATTTTTCAAAAACATAAACATATCAGAATTGGCCGTTCTGTTATCAGGAAAATTAAAGAAAGGATTTTCATCTTCAATCCCACCTCTGCCTTGGTTTTTTTATTCTTTCATAGGATGTGGACATTACTGGCAAGGCCAGGATTTTTTGCCCACCCCTAATTGCCATTGAACTGACCTTGCTCAGTCAATTTAGAGGACATTTAAGAGTCAACCACATTGTTGTGGATCTGGGGTCACATGTAGGCCAGACCAGGTAAAGATGGCAGATTTCCTTCCCTAAAGGACATTAATGAACCAGATGGGGTTTTGTGACAGTCAAAGATAGTTTCATGGTCACTATCACTGAGAATAGCTTTATATTCCAGGTTTATTAACTGAATTCAAGTTTCACCAGCTGCCATGGTGAGATTTGAACCCATATCCCCAGAGCATCAGCCTGGGTCTCTGGTTATTACAGACATTACCACTAAGCCACCATCTCTGGGGGTTGGCCCTGCTGCTTCTCAAAGCAGGTCCGAGGCAGCAATGGAGGTGGGCAACTGCAAGGTGGGTAGGTTAAAGGCCTGACTCCATCCGATGGGACATCTGCCCAGTTCTATTAACGGTTGTTAGGCCCCTTAGCTCTCACCCCTCACACCCCCACTGTGACACATCCATACACCCCATGCTACCTCCATATCACCCATGCCCCCTCGATATACCCCATGCAAACCACCCCATCACTGCATTCTCCATACCCACTTTTCCAGTATTCACTAGGGCAGAAACAATGAGCCCTATAATAACACTGGCAAGTCTTTGAAATTAAGTCTTTGTAATTAATGATCTCATAGTGAAGGCGCCCCTAGGTAGCAGCAACTGCAATATGATTGAATTTTACATTCAGTTTGAAGGAGAGAGGATTGGGTCCGAGACTATGGGCAGAATTTTACGGCCCCGTTTTGGCGGGGACGGGGCCGTAAAATGCAGTGAGCCATTATAAATCCCATTGACAACAGCGGGAACGCAAAATCCTGCTGTCGTAAAATTCTGTCCTATGTTTTTAAACTTAAATAAGGGCAATTAATTATGAGGGCATGAAAGCTGAGCTGGCTAAATCGAATTGGCAAATTAGGTTAAGGGATAGGTCAATAGAAATGCAGTGGCTAATATTTAAGGGGATATTTCAGAATGCATAGAATAGATAAATTCCAACGAGCAAGAAAATGTCCGTGGATAACTAGAAAGATTAAAGGTAGTATCAACTTAAAGAAAAGGTAAATAATTGTGCAAAGATACATGGAAGGCCAGAAGATTGGACAGAATGTAAGGAACAGGAAATGATGGCTAAAAGACTAATAAGGAGGGAAAAACTAAAGTATGAGAGAAAGCTAGCCAGAAATATAAAAACAAATAGTAAGAGTTTTTACAAATATTTTAAAAAAAGAAACGAGTTAGTGTTGTTGTGTTGTGTGTTGGTCCTATAAAAAGTAAGTCTGGAGAATTGACGATGGAAAACAAGGAGATGGCAGATGAATTGAACAGACATTTTGCATAAGTTTTCACCATTGAGGATACAAGCAACATCCCAGAAGCAGCTATAAATCAGGAAATGGATGTGGGGAAGAAAATCAGAAAAATTACATTCACCAGAGAAGTGGTACTGAGTAAATTGTTGGAGCTGCAGTCTGACAAGAGTCTGGGTCCTGATGGACTTCATCCTAGTGTCATAAAAGAAGTGTCTGGTGAGATAGTTGATACATTGGTTTTAATTTTCCAAAACTCCCTAGATTTGGGGAAGGTCCCATTAGATTGGAAGATAACAAATGGAACTCCATTGTTCAAAAAGGGAGACAAAAAGTGGGAAACTACAGGCCAATTAGCTGAACATCTGTCGTAGGGAAAATGTTAGAAACCATTATTAAAGTGGTTACTGCAGGCCACTTGGATAAGCTCAAGGTCATCAGGCAGAGACAACATGGTTCTATGAAAGGGAAATCACTTATTGGAGTTCTTTGGGGAAGTAACAGGTGTTGTGGATAAAGGGGAACCGGTGGGTGTACTGTACTTAGATTTCCAGAAGGCATTTGATAAAGTGCCCATTATTGCAGAAAATAAAAGCTCATGGTACAGGAGGTAGCATATTGGCATGGATAGAAGTTTGGCTGGCTAATAGGAAGCAGAGACGATGCATAAATGGGTCTTTATCAGGTTGGCAAGATGCAACGAGCGGTGTGTCACAGGGATCAGTGCTGGGACCTCAACTGTTTACAATTTATATAAATTACTTGAATGAAGGGATGGATGGGATGGTTGCCAAATTTGCTGATGACACAAAGGTAGGTAGGAAAGTAAGTTGTAAAGAGGACATAAGAAAGCTACAGAAAGATGCAGGTAGGTCAGGTGTGTGGGCAAAGATCTGGCAAATCGAGTATATAATGTGGGAAAATGTGAAATTGTCCATTTTGGCAGGGGGAATGAAAGAGAAGCATATTATCTAAATGATGAGAGATTGCAGAGTTTTGAGATCCAGAGGGATCTGGGTGTCCTAGTGCATGAATCACAAAAGGCTAGTATGCAGGTGCAGCAAGTAACTAGGAAAGCTAACAGAATGTTATCATTTATTGCGAGGGGAGTTGAATACAAAAGTAGGGAGGTTATGCTTCAGCGGTAAGGGCACTTGAGAGACCACATTTGGAGTATTGGTCACCTTATTTAAGGAAGGATGTAAATGTGTTGGAAGCAGTTCAGAGAAGGTTTACCAGACTAATACCTGGAATGGATAGGTTGTTGTATGAGAAAACGGTGGGCAGACTAGGCTTGTATCCACTGGAGTTTAGAAGAGTAAGAGGTGACTTGATTGAAACATATAAGATCCTGAGGGGTCTTGACAGGTTGGATGTGGAGAGGATGTTTCCTCTTGTGGGAGAATCTAGAACTAGGGGTCACTTTACGAATACGGGGGTCGCCCATTTAAAACAGAGAGAAGGCGAAATATTTTCACTCAGTGGGTTGTGAGTCTTTGGACCTCTCTTCCTGAAAAGGTGCTGGAAGCAGACTCTGACTATTTTTAGGCAGAGGTGGATAGATTCTTGGTAAGCAAGGGGGTGATAGATTATCAGGGGTAGGTAGGATGCAGATTTCAGGTTAATATGACATCAGCCATGATCTTATTAAATGGCAGAGCAGACTCTAGGGGCTGAATGGCCTACTCCTGCTCCTTGTTCATATGTTTGTATGGAATGCCCATGAAACTGTCAAAATAATCAGTCAAAATCCCCTTGAAAAAAACTGTCTCTCATATGAGCTCATAAAAGTGTCAAACACAGTTAATCATACTCCTAAAGAAAAAAGCTTTAATCCTGAAAACACCTCTTAATCTTGTTAAAATAAACAAACCTGCCAATCGACTGACCTGTCAAAGAAGTCAGTTCACTGTATTCACCTCTGGAGCCTTTGTTAATACAGCTGTGCAATGGAAGCCCATTATGAATGCTTGGCTGAGCCTCAAACCCACTAATAGATCCAGCTCTGTAGGTGATTGTTTACACAGCTATGAAGGGAATTTTTGGCTTTGTTTGATTAACAGTTTTATGAGCCTGCAATAACTTCATCCTTCTTTGAAGTGGAATGCCTGTTTGTTTATTCTGTTTTGGATATATAGTCCTTATTTTATGAACAACATTAAAGAGAAATAGCGTTAACTGAATCAACATTAAGTGAGGACTTAACCATACATGTTGCCCCTTGGTGACATCACCCAAAATCACCGCGCAAGTTTCCACACATATATTGATGACACCCATATCTACCTCAAACTACCTATCTTGACTGCTCCACTGTCTTTAAATTGTGAAACTGCTTATCCAAAATCTAGCATTGGATTGGCAGAAATTTCCTCCATTGTCTTCAATCCCTGTTACAAACATTGTTGCCTTGCCACCAATTTGATCACTCTCTGAACTAGGCTGTTCGCAGCCTTGCTGTCATATCTGAGCCCAAAATGAACTTCCAACCATATGTCCGCACCATCATATCATGACTGCCTATTTTTCAGCTCTGCAACATCATTGAATTTTGCCCCTAACTCAGCTCTTCTGCTGCTGAAAACCTTATCCATGCCTATGTTGCCTCTGGACTTGACTACTTCAATGCATCCCTAACCAGCCTGCCATGTGCTACTCACTCTAAACTTCAGATTATCCCAAACTCTGATGCCTGTATCCTCACTCGCACCCATTCACCCATCAGCCCTTCTTGCTGTCCTGCATTGGTTCCTGGTAAAGCAATGCATTGATTTTAAGATTCGCACCCTTGTTTTTGTTAGGATCCCCAGCCGAGGCTATCACTGGACAAGGCTGATCCCAGGGTGGAACCCAGCTTGATAGATCCTAACTTTCATTTATTTGTTTAGTTACATGGAGAAGGGCTACTGAACAGAGCCACTGGAGTCAGCTAATGAACTTTTAACAAAAGCATAAAACATTTATTAAACAAGAAAAGATTAACTATATTACAATACTCCTTCACCCACATCTATACCTTTACCGATGTATACAGATTTGTAAGGCTAACACAAGTTACATAAGCTATCCTATACTTTAATGTTCACAGTAAGTACATAGTCCACATAAACCAATTGGCAACCTGTTTTCAGGCACACCACACTCTGAAACCAAGTGAAGATGCCACCTCAACCAGATACTATGCATCTCTCCTCAACTTCCCCCAGATGCTTGTCACACTGTGAGCCAATCAGTCTCACTGAACTCCACCTTTCACACGAGGGTTTTCAATCACCACTCTCCAAGAGCTTGCCTTGGAATCTTCTCCCAAACGGACACTTTCTCTCAGACGCCTTCCACAAGGGTTCATCTCTAGGGTTTTGGACTCTCCTTCTGATGTTCCTCTCCCCTGGGTCACCACATGCATTCAATCTCTCTTCCATTCACTCTTTCTCACCGACTTAGCTGTCAACAGTACATCACTGCTTCACATGCCCATAGCAACGAGTTACAGACCTTCAGTTGCCTCTTTGGCAAATCTTCTGGCTTCTCACAAGCTTTTATATTGCTTTGATTCTGCTTCCTGCAGCTTGGGGCTTTAAGCTTGAAGCCTTTCTTTACCCCTCAATCTTATCTTCACAACAGGATGTTTTCCAGTTTCCTGTCCTTCCTTTGACTAGAAGGTCTTCTTGGGACTTTCTCCTGTTACGCTCTCCTGGATTTTGGGGGTCTTTTCTTTAGCTTGTGTCTGGCTATCTGTCCCCTTTGCTCCAGTCTCTCCTGGCAGCTACTTTCAAAACCAACTGAACTCAAACAGCTTCCAAAACAAACTGCTGTTTCTAGTTTCTTGTGTGTGTGTCTGTGGGAGGGACCTGCCTCTCTGGACCCCTGTTGTTAGGCAACAGCCCAGTTTCTCTAGTCTTGTTTGTTTAACTTAGAGTCATAAAACTCATTAGAAATGCAGGGACCTTTTAAAATGAAACTAAAACTCAATTTGACCTTCTCTTAACACACAGATCCAGAAATACAAATCAAACTTAAACATTAAAGCTAAAACTCATTCCTAACACCCACAAATACAAATGTACCTTACTTAAACTATCTCTATTTCCTAACATTTTCAATTTCTTTTTAAATTCCTTCTTGAGATGTGAACTTCTCTGGCAAGGACAGCATTTATTGCTCATCCCGAATTGATCTTAAAGAAAGAAAAAAAGACTTGCATTTATATAGCACTTGGTACAACCACCGGATGCCTCAAAGCGCTTTACAGCCAATGAAGAACTTTTTAAGTGTAATCACTGTTGTAATGTAGTTAACATGGCAGCCAGTTTGTGCACAGCAAACTCCCACAGCAATACGATGACGATCAGGTAATTTATTCTTTTATGATGATGATTGAGGGATAAATATGAGCCAGGACATTGGGGTAAGTCTGGTGCTCTTCTTCAAAATAGTGCCATGGGATCTTTTACATCCACCCAAACAGGCAGATGGGATCTGGGTTTAAGATTTCATCCATAATGCAGCATCTCTGACAGTGTAGCATCCTCTCAGTACAGCACTGCGGTGTGAGCCTTGATTTTTGTACTCAAACCCTGGGGTGGGAATTGAACTCAGAACCTTGTGAATCACAGGTCAGTGTGCTACCATGGCTGACAGAAAATGGTGCTCAGCTACCTTCTTGAACTGCTGCAGTCCATATACCGTAGGTACACCCACAGTGCTGTTAGGGAAGGAGTTCCAGGATTCTGACCCAATGTCAGTAAAGGAGTGATGGGGCAACATTTTCCCCCTGTCGGCAGGGGTTGTGTGGGTGCGGGCGCAGGTGGGCGGGTTCTTGATCAGCGCACCAGGTTGGGGGTGCGCCGCCATTTTACGTGGGCGGGCCAAATAAGGCCGTCCAGCGTGACGTCCGCTCGGAAGCGCTGTGCGCTCTGTGTGGGCAGGGGGATTCCCTGAGTTCTCATTCCTGCCCATATCTAAGCCTGGTCTCCGTTATACTCCAGTGATCCAGAATTCATTAATATTTTACTGCAAACATCTGCTTTGGGACAAACTTTACTATTTCCATTCATCATTCTGGTTGCTATCTCAATCTGTTTGCATGCTGAAATATGTTCTGCTGGATGCAGACTGTGTTTGCCTTATAAAGGCTTTTAACTTTTTAATTGGCACAATTCTATATTAGCTTTTAATAAAATGGTTTTCCAACAGAAGAAACTTACATTTGATTTGTCTTGCTGTTTCTTATATCATTAATATTCCCCAATTCTGGGCATGAACAGCACAAAATGGATACAGCTCATTCATACTGCCACAATTTAATGAGATGATTAAAATTGAAGGTTAGACCATTAAGAGTCAAAATCATTAGCAATGTGCCAACAACCACATTAAAGAGCTAAGTTAATGTAATTTCAATTTTTTTCTGCCTCATAAACAAGGATATCAGGTTTTAATATTTATAAATGAAATAGAGTTGAAAGCAAAAATAAACCCACATCATTACCTTTCCTTTGCTTTGTAAACAATTTTTGCATGGCAGAACTATTAATGTCAACATTGCAACATTTACTCTACTTTCCGATTAATTTTCGAGCCTGAAGTCTATACCACACAATGGATGATGACAACACTGATGCATGGCTTGTAAATAAATTCATTTGTGTCAACATTAATCTCTGACAGCAACAGTTAATCATCATAAAATGGAATACAACTGCAGTTTTTGTTTAGTACACTTTTCCAAATTAGAAAATCTAAAAAGACTTCTTGAAGCAGCAGATTTACTTGAATTATGTTATCTAAACAATGAAATGAATTTTCACTTATGCTGCTAGGAGGAAAATGGGTGGAAGTTGACTGGTCATCCCCCTCACACATTGTTCAATTTTTGCTTCCATTGACAATACTATTTCTACATCTGGTTGTACATAGGAATGTACAACATATAAGCCACCAAACATTGTGTTTGTCAAAAAATATCTTCCATGATTTCAGCAATAGCGTTTTCCATTTTTATTGTGTGTAAAACTGGATAAAGCAGCCATAATCAATTTATCTTATGAATCATATTCTGTTAAGTATTTGTGGGTGTTAGGAATGAAGTTTAAAATGGGCAACATTTTTAGCTTGGCGGGCGGGCACGCGCCCGACCTGCTCAAGCGTGAAATGATGCGCGTTGACGCCAGGTGAGCGTCTCGACATCACCGCGCAGTCATGCGATAGTTCGGTTGGCAGGTGCACTCAGGAGTCGGCAGCGCACCCGCCAACAATTAAAAGGCCTGTTCAGTCCTTTAAAGAATCAATTAGGTTAAATTTTTCGGTGTCCATCCAACCTTATGGTTGGCAGGCAGGCCAATTTTTTGGAAACCTCGTCCATGGGCGGGATGAAGTTTCCTAAAGCAAATAAAAATAAAATAAAAGTTTTAAAATTTAATTAATTAATAACATGTGACAGAGTCACATGAGGGGACATGTTTTATTACATTTTTAATTCTTTATCTTTTTAAAAAAACTTCTTTATCTCCCTGAGGCAGCTCTGTGCCTCAGGGAGACTCTGAAGCTCGCACTTGCTTGCCCCGCTCGCCCTCCTGCCCCACCCGCACAGACAGCGCCGTGCGCTGCCGCTCACATTTCACGCTGGGCGGGCCTTAATTGGCCTGCTTTCCGGCCTCGATCGTGGGTGGCGGTCGGCCTTCTGACTGCCCCTGTCGAACCCGCCCGACATGGGCTAAATTCTGCCCTATGTGTTTCTGTACTGGTCTGTTAAGAAAAGAGGAAATTTGAGTTTTAGTTTGGCTTTAAAATATGACTGCATTTTAATGAGATTTTATGAATCTTGAAGGGGAGTTGAAACAAACAAGATAGGAAAAAATAACTGTGCTGTTGCCTAGCAACAGGGGTCCAGAGAGAGAGGCTGCACACACGCACACACACACACACTAAAAGCAGTTTGAGTTCAGTTGGAAGCAGGTGCCAGGAGAGACTGGACACAGCAGAGGGAACTGCAGAGGAAGCAGGTTTCCCCAAAGAACAGAAGAAGGAAGGCCCAAAGAAGACCTTCTGGTCAAAGGGAATAAACAGGAATCTGGGAAAAGTCCTGTTAAATGAAGTTAAGTGTGAGGAGCAGAGAAAGGCTCCAAGCTTAAAGGGAGAAGCTGCGAGGTGCCAGAAGATCCAAGGAGACAGCTGAAGGTCTGCAACTCTTTACTATGGGCAAGTGAAGCAGTAGCGTTCTGTTGGCATGGCTGAGTCAGCGAGAGAGTGTGTGGAAGGAAGCTTGAATGAATATGGCGATCTGGGGGGGGGGAACATCAGAAGCAGAGCTCAAAACCCTGGATGTGGCCCTTGCAGAAAGCGTCTGGGAAAAAGCGTTAGTTTGGGAGAAGATTCCAAAGCAAGTTCTTTGAGAGTGGAGATTGGAAACTCTTGTGTGAAAGACGGAGTTCAGTGAGGCTGGTTGGCTCAGGGTGTGACAAGTGTCTAGGGGGAGTTGATGAGAGATCCATAACATCTGTTTGGAGTGGCATTTTCATTTGGTTTCAGAGTGTTGCCTATTGGTTTACATGGACTGTGTACTTACTGTCAACATTAGAGTATGTTAGCTTTTGTAACTTGTGTCATCCTTATGAATCCGTACAGATCTGTAAAGGTATAGTTGTGGGTGAAGGAGTATTGTAATATAGTTCATCTTTTCTTGTTTAGTAAATCACAGAATCACACAGTGCAGAAGAGGCCCTTCGGCCCATCGAGTCTTTACTGAAACGTGAGAAACACCTGACCTACCTACCTAATCCCATTTATCAGCACTTGGCCCATAGCCTTGAATGTTATGACATGCCAAGTGCTCATCCAGGTACTTTTTAAAGGATGTGAGGCAACCCGCCTCTACCACCCTCCCAGGCAATGCATTCCAGACCGTCACCACCCTCTGGGTAAAAAGGTTTTTCCTCACATTCCCCCCTTAACCTCCTGCCCCTCACCTTGAACTTGAGTCCCCTCGTGACTGACCCTTCAGCTAAGGGGAACAGCTGCTCCCTATCCATCATGTCCGTGCCCCTCATAATCTTGTACACCTCGATCAGGTCACCCCTCAGTCTTCTCTGCTCCAACGAAAACAACCCAATTCTATCCAACCTCTCTTCATAACTTAAATGTTTCATCCCAGGCAATATCCTGGTCAATCTCCTCTGCACCTCCTCCAGTGCAATCACATCCTTCCTATAATGTGGCGACCAGAACTGCACATAGTACTCCAGCTGTGGTCTCACTAAGGTTCTATACAACAAATGTTTTATACTTTTGTTAAAAGTTCATCAGCTGACTCCTGTGACTCTGTTCAATAGTCACTCTCTACGTATCTAAACAAAAAATAAAAGTTAGGATCTATCAAGCCGGGTTCCACCCTGGGATCAGGCTTGTCCAGCAGTAACATCAGCTGGGATCATAACAATTCTTATACATTAAAAATACTGAGTTATAACAATACCTTTCAAACTGCATGGACCCCATCTATAGCCATTGTGGACATGTTAACATTTTTCCTGTAATACCTGTGATAGAGGTTCCATTTTTTATTTTAAGTGTTCTGTTTTTGATAAAACATTATAAGGCCATAAGACCACAAGGCATAGGAGCAGAAGTGGGCTATTTGGCCCATCGAGTCTGCTCCGCCATTCAATGAGATCATGGTTGATCTGATATTCCTCAACTCCACTTTCCTGCCTTGTCCCCATACCCCTTGATTTCCTTACTGATTAAAAATCTGTCTATCTCTGCATTGAATATACTTAACGACCCAGCCTCTACAGCCCTCCACGGTAAAGAATCCCACATATTGACCACCGTCTGAGAGAAGAAATTCTCCTCATCTCTGTTTTAAATGGGTGCCCCTTACTCTGAGATTATGCCCTCTGGTTCTAGACTCTCCCACAAGGGGAAACAACCTCTCAGCATCTACCCTGTCAAGTCCCCTATGGATCGTATATGCTTCAATAAGGTCGCCCTTCATTTTTCTAAACTCCAATGAGTACAGGCCCAACCTACTCAACCTCTCCTCATAAGAAAATCCCTCCATAACCGGGATCAACCTAGTGAACCTTCTCTGGACTGCCTCCAATGCCAGTATATCTTTCCTCAGATAAGGGGACCAAAATTGTTCACAGTATTGTAGGTGTGGTCTAACTGGTGTCTTGTATAGTTTTGGCAAGACTTCCCTATTTTTGTACTCTATTCCCTTTGAAATAAAGGCCAACATTCCATTTGCCTTCCCTATTACCTGTTGAACTTATATGTTAGCTTTTTGGGATTCATTAACAAGGACTCCCTCTGTGCTGCAGTCTTTCTCCATTTAAATAATATTCAGCTCCTCTATTCTGCCTGCCAAAGTGCATAGCCTCACATTTTCCCACATTATATTCCATCTGCCAAGTTTTTTCCCACTCACTTAGCCTGTCTATATCCCTCTGTAGATTCCTTGTGTCATCCTCACCACTTGCCTTCCCACTTATTTTTGCGTCATCCGCAAACTTGGCGATAGTACATTCACTTCCCTCATCTAAGTCATTAATATGTATTGCAAATAATTGAGACCCCAGCACTGATCCCTGTGGCACTCCACCAGTTACAGGTTGCCATCCTGAAAATGCCCCCCTTATCCCAACTCTCTGTCTTCTATTAGTTGGCCAATCCTCTATCCACGCTAATATACCATCCCCAACACCATGGACTCTTATCTTATTACATAGCCTTATGTGCAGTACCTTATCGAACGCCTTTTGTAAATCCAAATATATTACAACTACTGGCTCCCCTTTATCTATCCTGCTTGTTGCTGTCTCAAAGAATTCTAATAAATTTGTTAGGCATGATTTCCTCTTCATGAAGCCATGCTGACTCTGCTTGATTAGATTATGTATTTCTAAATGTTCTGCTATTACATTCTTTATAATAGACTCCAACATTTTCCCAATGACAGATGTTAAGCTAACTGGTCTATAGTTACCTGTTTTTTGTCTCCCTCCCTTTTTGCATAAGGTTGTTACATTGGCCGTTCTCCAATCTTCTGGGACTTTTCCAGAATCTAAGGATTCTTGGAAGATTACTACCAGTGCATCCACTATCTCTGTAGTTAAGCTACTTCCTTTCATAGCCGAGTATGCAACCTATCAGGTCCAGGGGACTTATCAGCATTGTCCCAGATTTGCACTAAGTCTGGTAGCAGGTGGGAAAAACAACATTTTATCCACTGGCCACAATGGTGGCTTTTCACATTGTATTGTCCCAATGTCGCCTCATTAATCATGCATTCATGGGAAACATGACGTTTTGATGGCAGGCGGGCTCTCAGTTGCCCACCACGCCTTTACCTCACAGCTTCCTCAGGCTGGGCACCATATTTAAAGTGCAGCTCCAGGCGGATCCCTCTCAGTGCTTCCATTCCAGGACTGCTGCACAGAAGACGTAGCCCAGAAGGCATGAAGACTATAGCCCCCCGCTTGGCAAGAAGATTGCAGCCCCCTGATTCAGTGACATGTCCCTGGAATGCCTTTTGGATGCAGTGGCGGCCCGCCATGACATTCTTTACACCCGCTCTGGGCAAAGTCCAGCAGGTCATCAATCTAGCATAGGAGGCAGTGGGAGCGGTGGTCAGCGCTAATGTCTTATAAAAGAGCACAGGCACCCAGTGCAGAAAGAGGATGAATGATCTCATCTGTTCCACCATGGTAAGTCACTCTTTTCATCACTTGAAACTCTGACAAACCCAACCACATCCACAGGAATCACACTACTGCCAGTTCAAGGGACATCACCACTCACTTTCTCACACACCATCACTGCCCTTATCCAATCCATGGCACCACTCACCACCTGCACATGCCAGGCATCCTTATCATCAGGCCTGGCAGGCGTCCTGCTTACACACTCTCTCTCTGTATTCATGTTGAACAAGCTGGCACGCAACAAGAGGGAGAGGTCGCAGACTGGTGGAGGAATGCCCGACATCAAGGTTCTAACAGACTTTGAAAATAAGTCATCCAGCTGGCTGGCAACGATCTGGATCATTCCTGTGCTGATGGTGAGGTCAGCAGTGCTCTACCAAGTTACGATCCAGCAGTGCAACATCCAGCAGATAACCATGCTGTGAATGATGTGTTCTGTTTCACAGGCCACTGCCATCCACTAATTATTTCTCCTTGCTTTCGAAGACACTTCTGGGAAGCAGCCCAGGGCACTGAGGTCCTTGATTCAAGCCCCGAAGAAACCTCGGAAGAGGAATCTGCTGAAGCCCCAACTAAAGACCTGTCACAGCGCTCACTCACATCCTCCACCAGTGCAGAAACACACACCTCGGCGGGACCTAGTTCTAGAGTAGCCTCGGGGTCACAATCTGGTGAGTGCATCACACTGTCTGATCCACCGCAGGTGGCAGCAGGGACTTCTAGATTTCCAGCACTTGGAGGACCGCTGGAGGCCAGAAATCTGCTGAGTCTGAGTCAGATGACAAGCCTCTGGGCTTGGCCATACCTCAGTTTCTGGAGCTGCAAAGGAAAGCCCGGGAACACCAGAAAGGAATGTCCACTGCACTCCTCAGATTGCAAGGCACGATTGAGAAGTCCCTCTGTTTTCAGTCTGAGGTGGTAGTACCGGCATGCCAATGCACGGAGGTCAATACTGGTAGGATGATAGCTGCCATGGAGACCTTGGTCAAGGACATCGGTCCTGCACTGATGCATGGGCTGGACTCCATTGCTGATGCCATTGTTGGCCTCCAATATGAGAGGGTGCGGGGCAGCTCGATCTCACTCCAGCTTCCCCTTCTCTTCAAGGAGTCAGCCAGCGGCCCCCAGGCACCCATAGGGAGGAGGATCAGCAGGTGCACATCCCGGGGCCATCCACCCAGGTGACTCCGGGAGTTTCCTGCTCATCCAAATCCACTCTTCCTGTGACCCCAGCAGCTCCAGCTCCACAGGCCAAGGAGGATGCCACTGCCACACAACAGGACCCCAAAAGCAGGCTGGGGCTTCCAGTCACTGAAGCATCCTTCTGTCATCACCCTCTGTCTCCTACAACTAAGCCAATTTTGAATCCACCTTATCAAATTACCCTGTATCCCATGTGCATTTGCCTTCTTTATAAGTCTCCCATGTGGGACCTTGTCAAAGGCTTTGCTGAAATCCATATAAACTACATCAACTGCACTACCCTCATCTACACACCTGGTCACCTCCTCACAAGATTCAATCAAATTTGTTAGGCATGACCTCCCTCTGACAAAGCCATGCTGACTATCTCTGATCAAACCTTGCCTCTCCAAGTGGAGATAGATTCTCTCCTTCAGAATTTTCTCCAATAGTTTCCCTACCACTGACGTGAGACTCACTGGCCTGTAGTTCCCTGGCTTATCTCTACAGCCCTTCTTAAATAGCAGAACCACATTAGCTATTCTCCAGTCCTCTGGCACCTCCCCCATGGCCAGAGAGGAATTAAAAATTTGGGTCAGAGCCCCTGCGATCTCCTCCCTTGCCTCCCTCAGCAGTCTGGGACACAAATCATCCGGACCTGGAGATTATCCACTTTTAAGCCTGCCAACACCTCTAATACCTTGTCACTCTCTATATCAATTTGCTTAAGAACTTTGCAGTCTCTCTCCCCAAGTTCGATACCTTCATCCTCATTCTCTTGGGTGAAGACAGATGTGAAGTATTCATTCAACACTCTAGCGATGTCATCTGGCTCCACTCATAGATTGCCCCCTTGGCCCCTGATGGGCCCTACTCTTTCCCTGGTTATCCTCTTCCCATTGATATACTTATAGAATATCTTGGGATTTTCCCTACTTTTACCAGCCAGAGTTTTCTCATATCCCCTCTTTGCTCTCCTAATTGCTTTCTTAAGCTCATCTACTGGAGTGCTGCCCTTCTCGCCCCCCCCCCCTCCACCAACTAGTCTCAACTGGAGTGCTGCCCATGCACCCCCCCCACAACTCACCACAACCAGAGCAATGCCCTTGCCCAACCCCCAAACTCACCTCAACTACAGTGCAGCCCTTCCCCTGGCACCCCACTGCCAGGCAGCTGGGAAAAAGCAACTTGTCTGTGCCCTCACTTTAATGTGTGATGCCTCAACCTTGAGGTCCAACAGGCCACCCTCGCGAATGCTGCACAATGCTACTGTGCATTGACCTCCAAGTTCCCCTCGGAGTGCAGCTTGCCTAGTACATGTACTATAAATGCTGTTGTGAATGCCCGGATGATCCAGTGCGGGGGGATAATTCTGACGAGCTGGGTTTATAATGATATGCAGATATATTACAATGAAGTTCCCGACGTCTGCCAGCAGGAAATGGGGCTGACCATTGACAGGTGGAGCAGACGATTGCAAACATGTTTTACAACGGCAGGAAACTGATTTTTGGCCTTCCCACCATATTGTCTGCTCACGGCCACCACTAGCGGGCACGGACAATTCCGGCCTATGTGACAGCCTAACTCTCTACATTTGATTTAGCTTTTGAGAATAGATATGAAGCGATGACTAAAAAAAATTGAAGGCATAACACTACAGATGTCAAAAAACTGAAATAAAAACAGAAAATGCTGGAAACATTTAGCGAGCCAGGCAATGTTTGTGGAAAAACAAAAACTGTTAGCATTTCAGATATTACGGCCCTTCGTTAAGAGATTTATCTGGTTGTGCTTGGAGGCTCTGGCCATTCAGTGCAGCAAAAGCACAAACTGAAGCAATTGGTCTCTTCCTGATACATCAAAAAAGGGAGACTTTCATTTATATAGTGCTTTTCACGACATCAGGACATCTCAAAGCTCCTTAAAGCTAATGAAATACTTTTATGAAGTGTAGTCATTGCTTTAATGTACGAAATACGGCAGCCAATTTGGACACAATAAGGTCCCACAAGCAGCAATGTGCTCGTAACCAGATAATCTGTTCTAGTGAAATTAATTGAGAGACAAATGTTGGCCAAGACAATGGGGATAACTCCCATTTTCTTCTTCAAAATAGTGTCACAGTTCTTTTATGTCCACTTGAGAGAGTAGATGGGACCTTGGTTTAATGTGTCATCTAAAATACTGCTGCCCTGACAGTGCAACACTCCCTCATTATTGCACTGGAGCGTCAGCATTAATCGTTGCAATCAAGTCCTGCAGTGGGACTTGAACCCACAAAACTTCTGACTCAGAGATGAAAGTGATACCAGTTGAGCCATTCTGCCTAGTTTGGTGACTTGCTGTATCAGTATCTTCACCGCTGCATCAAAAACCTCAGGGAACTGCTGGAATTCATGTTTCTTGCTTCTCTGCAGTCTGTTCTCCATGATAAAAGAAGTAATCCTTTAAAGTGTTGCTGCATACCTTTAAGAAGCAGCTGCACGACTAATTTTCTGCTTCTTATTCAACAAATTATCTACTGGGAGCATGTTCAGTTATTGTATTATAAATAGAGTTATCAATCATATAGCAGTGTACTATTTAAATGGAGAGAGATTGCAGAACTCAGTGGTAGAGGGATCTGGGTGTCCTGGCACATGAGTTACAAAAAGTTAATATACTGGTACAGCAAGTGATTAGGAAGGCAAATGAAATGTTGGTGTGATATTGCAACATGAATGGAATATAAAAGTAGGGAAGTTTTACTGCAGTTGTACCAGGCCTAGGTGAGATCACATCTGGAATACTGTGTACAGTTTTGGTCTCCTTATTTAAAAAAGGATATAATTGTGTTAGCAGTTCAGAGCAGGTTCACTTGACTCATTCCTGGGATGAAGGGATTATCCTATGAAGAAAGGTTGAACAGGTTGGGCCTAGACACATTGAAGTTTAGAAGAATGAGAGATGATCTAATTGAGACATAAAATCCTGAGGGACTTGATAGGGTGGATACCGGGAAGACGTTTCCTCTTGTGGGGGAGGCTAGAAATAAGTAGAAGACAGTTTAAAAATAAGAGGCCTCCCCTTTAAAATGGAGATGAGGAGAATTTTTTCTCTCAGAGGGTCGTCAGTCTGTGGAATTCTGTTCCCCAGAAAGCAGAGGTGGCTGGGTCATTGAACTTATTCAAGGCTGAGTTAGATATGTTTTTGATAGACAAGGGAGTGAAGGATTATGGGCGACAGACAGGAAAGTGGAGTTGAGACCACAATCAGATCAGCCATGATCTCATAGAATGATAAACGACCAGGCTCAAACAGCCAAATAGTCTACTCCTGCTCCTCAACCCTATGGGTGGGATTTTATGGTGGTGGGATTTTACGGTCCAGCCAAAGTCAATGGGCTTTTGAATGGCTTGCCGCATTTTATGGTCCTACCCTCAACGCGACAGAGCCGTAAAATTCCGCCCTATGTTCCTATCAGAATTGAATACTTCACAAGGTAACTCCTCCTACCAGCATTGTACATGCCTTTCTTATTGCCTAGTTAATTACCACACACACACACACACAAGTGGGAAGGCAAAGATGTATGTGTGACACAGTTTGCTCAGAAGTAGGAAGACACAAAAGCAGGCTCACACTCATCTTTGAAGCTTATGATATTGTTCAGCATAAGTGGTTGTGTGCTGTGTTTATCAAGTCTTTTTTGCATGCTTGTCTGAAGAGATATTTGTCACATATATTGTGCAGTTTTCACAAGCTTTCTGGACAGGATTATGTAATACTTTGTAGGGTAGACTTTGATACAGTAATATGAGTGCAATCTGGGCAGAATCAGGAAAATCAGCACAAAAGATCAGGGAATTTTGAAGATTACATTTAGGTTTTCTGCAACTTATATGTTGGTTTAAGATTCAATTCACTAGATAGGGGGTGCAGAGGAGATTCACCAGGATATTGCCTGGGATGAAACATTTAAGTTATGAAGAGAGGTTGGATAGACTTGGGTTGTTTTCGTTGGAGCAGAGAAGACTGAGGGGCGACTTGATCGAGGTGTACAAGATTATGAGGGGCATGGACAGGGTGGATAGGGAGCAGCTGTTCCCCTTAGTTGAAGGGTCTGTCACAAGGGGGCATAAGTTCAAGGTGAGGGGCAGAAGGTTTAGGGGGGGATGTGAGGAAAAACTTTTTTACCCAGAGGTGGTGACGGTCTGGAATGCACTGGCTGGGAGGGTTGCCTCACATCCTTTAAAAAGTACCTGGATGAGCACTTGGCACGTCATAACATTCAAGGCTATGGGCCAAGTGCTGGTAAATGGGATAGGTAGGTCAGGTGTTTCTCACGTGTCGGTGCAGACTCGATGGGCCGAAGGGCCTCTTCTGCACTGTGATTCTGGATCAGGCCTTGTCTACAAATCAAGTCACAACGTCATGCCAAAATTGCATTTTCAACCAATTGTGTTGGTTTGGCAAGGCTCTTCAATTTGTGCTCATTTTCTTAAGTGCACAGACACTAGGAAGTACGTTCAAAAAGTTGTTTCATATTAAAAATATAAGAAACTGACTAGTTTTTAACCAATTAAACTTATTTTGAGTCACATTAAGTGATGTTAAGTCATCTGGACAGCTGGAGGACTGAACACCCTAATTAAAAATACTTATTTTTGATGATAAATTGGTTTCAGCTGTATTAATAAAACTGTACCAAGTTACGATTCTTAAATACATCAAGGAATACGACTTAATGGAAAGATAAAAAAATAAAACTATTATGTTCTGTTACACTGCCCAATGGCACTGGCTAATTAAGATTTTATGTTTGGGATTATGAAAACTTATTTTACTGGAAACTTGATCTGTAAGGTAAACCAGCTCAATTTTGAGTGCATTTTAGACACAATTCCCTGATTGTGCCCAAAGTAGAATCGTTATCCCTGTATCTTGGACATTATGGGCAGAATTTTATGCCTGTCGGGCGGGTGAGCCCAACCCAATCTCCAGTGGGTTGGGAGATGATCCCTGCCGGAGAAGCAGGCTCCGCTGCCATTTTACGTGGGCGGGCCAATTAAGGCCCGCCCCGCGTGACATCCAGCGGGAAGCACTATGCGCTTCCTGTGCGGGCCGGGGGGGGGGGGGGGGGCTTCCCCAAAAGCGAGAGTGTGCTCTTTTGCGCATGCGCACGAAAGAGCGCACATCTCCCTGCGGCAAAGTGCTGCCTCAGGGAGATCGCTTACACTTTGAAAAATATTAAAAATAGAAAAAAAAATCCTTAACATGAGATGGGACATGTTCATAAATTACAGTAAAACTTTATTAAACTTTTTAAAACCCTGCATGAAACCTCATCCCGCCACTGGATGAGGTTTCATGTTTTTTCTATTTGCCGCCGGGGCTCCTGGCCTGCCCGCTAATCTTAAGGTTAGATGGGCAGGTCCTTTAATTGTTTAAATGATCCTGTCAATGGCCTCAATTGGCCATTGACAGGTCGGCGGGCCCGCAGCTGATTTTGCTGTGCCCCCGCCTTCCTGAAAATTTAAATGGGGCGGGATGATGACAGGGGGAACCCCCGACTTCATCCTGCGTCATTTTACGCGTCGGTGAGCGAGCCCCACCCCCTGCTCGCCAACGGCAAATTATGCCCTTTGGAATCAAAATGGATTCTGGCTGGTTTTGGTGACATATCACAAATTAATTTCTTTTTGGAAAGAAAAGAGAAACAATATGAATGTAATCTCAACTGGGTAACTGAGGAACATGATTTTCCTCCAAGTTTTTAAAAAACTCCTCTTTTGTGAGCATTTCTTTAAGATATAAAAATGGTTATCCATGGAGTTTCCTTCGCACTACATAGAAAGAAACAGAAGAAACAGTAATATGTTTCATGCAAAGGTTGGGTCCATGTCCTGTTTCTATGAAAACACTGGACAGGATTTTGAGCTCGGTGTGCAGGCATGGTCGTCGGGCCTGGGAGCGGCCGGGAAACGGGCCGCCTGTGATCAGCCCCAGACCGTGATTTCATGCTGGCTGGCCAATTAACAGCCAGCTAGCGTGAAAGGCGCGCTGAAATGCTCAGCGCTGCCAGGGAGGACAACAATGGTGAAGTCAGCGTGGGCGCGGGGGAGCGTGGAATGAAAGCTCCCTGAAGGCAGAGGACTGCCTCAGGGATCTGAAGAGTTGAAAAGCTCAGAATAAAGATTTTGAAATGCCAAAACAAATGTCCATGCATCAGAATCAGTCACCTGAGCATCTGGCTAATGAAAATTCTGGCAAACATTTTTATTTTTTAAAATTAATATTGGAAACATCATCCTGCCCATGGATGAGGTTTCCTCAAAAAGGCAAAGGCTGCCTGGCTGATTTGCCCGCCCGCCAACCGTAACGCGATTCTCGCGCACAACAGCCAACCGAAATATCACGTGAGTGCGCGATGACATCAGGATGCTTGCCCAATGACATCACGCGCTATTTAACACTTGAGCGGGTTGGGCGTGCACCTACATGCTGAGTGAAAAATTCTGCCCACTGTCACCTTTTCATGTGTGCTTAATCTAGTGTCTGGAATAGAAATAACTCAATTCATTGGTGTCATTTAGAATGAGGATATCTTACAACAGTTTTCATTATAGTTTTCCTATGATTTAATTTATTCCATCCAAATAAATTTTAATGAACCTCAAATAGGTACTTGTAAAAAAGCAACTGCCTGTATCCAATACATAACGGCTTAAATGAAGCTTCAAATTCTGACTTTGTTAATACGGTATCAAGACATAATAGGTACAAACATTTTGGATTATTATATAATTTTGTATGATACATCAGATTGGTCTGATCCTCTGAAATTTCAAATTCTTTTCCGATTTCAGTTAAGCACATTTAATTTGGTTTATTTTGAAGGGTTTTCCCACTTCTTTGGTTGGCCTCAATGCCACTTCTATTTTTTTGTTTGTGTGGCTGTATGGGTGGTCTGCCTTGCTAACATTTTCCTCAATGTTGTCAGATAATTGCAATTTTCATTTGATGCTGCCTGGGCAACTTGACCAACAATGGTAGCTCATTCCTGCGAGAATCCGAGTCCAAGTAACATTAAAGTTTTGGACTGAATTTCTATTCTTCTTGTTTAGGACCTGAATTTAAGCAGTTTCAATACAGAACCTAGTAGAAGTAGGCTCACAACCTGAAACTGCAATCATTCAACAGCAAAGAGTTGAAGTTCCTATCCTTGGGAATTCTAATGAAAAAGTAGATGCAGTAAAAATCATGCAGTTTATAAAGTGTTAACATACCATTCATCTATTTCTGGCACTTCTCAAGGAATTCTTTGTCCTTTAAGAGAGAATCAATGAACCTTAAAGGTGGGAAAACTGCCACCTTGTGCTTGATTAGGCCTTGTTAAAGGCGAACTGTGGAAAATTGTTCACAATTTTGCAGCATTAGGAGCTCTTTGAAAAGTGCTGGTGTTACTGTCAACTTAATGAATGGCAAGTCTTGCAATATAAGCACAGCAGCTACAATGTATAATATAGAGGAGCTCTGTATCTCACATCATGGGTGCAGCCACATTTGCTTAGCTTCTCTCAGAGGAGGCAGTGGCAGAATGGGAGCACGAAAGAGACTTGGGGCCCATGACTCTAATAAGTAACCCCAAGCCTTAGATCTGCCACAAAAAAGTCAGAAACACAGACACAATGGAGGAGCTGTTTGGCTTCGTAGGTGACTGAAGGACATCCAGGCTCAACCGACAAGCTATGACTCAGGTGTGCCATCTGGTCTGTGAAGACCTGTATGGCTAATCAAACATTCATACTGAACTATAAATGGCAGTGAAGGTCATTGATGCCTTCAACTGATCTTGGTATGGACAACAAATATGACAAAAGTCAGACAGTTTGTATTCTGCAAATCAATTCACATACACTTAATTAGTAACTAGCAGGAGGAGCTAAAATTTTGGCATATCGCTGTCTTTTTCAAAATACAGAGTATAGTTCTCTGTTTCTACATAGTGATTCAATAGCTTACTATTAATTTTATTAAAATAGAAAGGCAATTATTCCTTCAAAGCACAAATGTTATGAGGCCACTACCGGAAAAAGACACACATCAATACACACTTCCATGGGGGTGCACATGATATTTTAATTCTGACGCAAATAAACTTTGTGGACACGGGGCTACGAAGAATGAAAAAATGAATGGCTGGTAATTCAAAGATATAGACATTGCAGCCATAGCTGATAGGAGCCCAGAATTTCCTGCAACACTGCAAATTATGCCTTTGCATCCTTGATCATCCCATTTTGAGCTTCCACCAAAATGTCTTAGAACGTAACCTGAATTGCGAGCTTATTGGTGATTCAGGAATCTCAGAAGCATTCCAATCACATTCCACTCTAAAAGATAAGAACACATTCCAAAGCTCAGAGTGAGGCTTGGCAGTGGGCAGTAAGCGTCAAGATGATTTATCAGTCGTGTTTGAAATAATTTTAAATCACTTAAACAGTTTGCTTTAGTTAAAAAATTGCCATGAAATACTGTGTTCAATGCAGTCTCTCACTTTCGTGCCTCATGCATCAAATCTTTTGACTCTCCTGTTTCTCTTCCATGATAATGCAGAATATGGAATTGTCTAGCAGAAAAGCCATTGCAGCTCTTACCTTTTGAACACACTGAGATGGGTGGAAGTCCTAAACATATTGCCTTCTCAGGATTTTGGATGGCAAAGTTTATGTTCTTAGTAATAGAAAAGCTAAAAAATTAATTGGACATCTATTCCAGACTACAGCTGTAATGGTTTTTTGATGGGCTGCCAAGGCTGAGAATCATGTGAGAACCAACAATAATATTGATACCAGGTGACCAAGAGCTCACCTGAATCATTATTTTTCAGTCTAAGTTGCTGCAACAAAAAATTTATGCAAGTCCAGCAAACATGTGATCACCATTGACTTGACTGAGAGCAGATCTATAATAATCAATTTTTTGCAGCTATGCAAATTTATTGGCAAAGTAGAACATAACAATTCCCAGGAAATTCCTGCACTGGGAGAATATTTCCATAAATCCATTATACATAACTTTAATGTAATATAAACATAATGCCATATTGCACTGAATGTACAGCACAGCCAGATCATTAGGCCCAGTTGGTCTGCATCTCTCCTCTCTCTTCCACTCGAACCTCCTCCCACTCTAAAGACCTTTTCCCAACCTGTCCCTGTATTCCGCTATTCCATTCCCCCACATTGGCATCATCTCTCCTTCTTAAATGTATTAATGCTATTTGCTTCAACCACTCCATGTGGCAGTGGGTTCTACATTCTTACCATCTTGTGTGTAAAGAAATTCCTCCTAAATTATTCACTTGTTCTGTTAGTGGCTATCTTTTATTTATGCCCCCTTATTCTAGACTCACCCACAAGTGTAAATATTTTCTCCACATCCACCTTTTTGAATTCCTTCATAACTTTCAAGATTTCAACCAGATCTCTTCTTCATCTTCCAGTTTCAAATGAAAAGAGCTCCAACTTGCTCAATCTTTCTAAACAGATGCATCCTCTCAATTCTGGTAATATTCTCCACAGTCTTTTGTATACTTTCTCCAGTCCTTCAACATCATTATGTAGTATGGAATACAGGACTGTGCAGGGTATTCCAAGAATAGTCTAAACAAGGTTCTATAATCATTTAACATTACCTCATTGCTTTTATGTTTTATTCATCTGGGCCAGAATCTTCCGGTCGGCATGCAGGAGCGGGCCCCACACACTGACACGTAAAATGACATGCGGTGATGTCATTTGCGCGTCATTCTGATCTATAGTTCGGCAGGCGCACACCAGAGTCGGCTGCATGCCCGCCGAACTGTCAAAAGTCTGTTAAGGCCATTAAGTACTTATTTAAACTGATTGTCCGGGCTGCCCGTCCAACCTTAAGGTTGGTGGGCAGGCAAAGAGCCCAGGAGGCCTTCGCATTTTTCATGGAACCTCATCCACGGGCGGGATGAGGTTTCATGAAGGTTTTAAAACTTTAATAAAATTTTTAAATAAAATTCATAGATATGTCCCAGCTCATGTGACACTGTTACATGAGGGGACATGCCCGAATAATTTTTTAAAATCTTTTTTTCAGTTTTTCACAATGAAATTAATCTCCCTGAGGCAGCTCTGTGCCTCAGGGAGATTTCTGCGCTCCTCCTCCCCCCACCCGCACAGGGAGTGCAGAGCGCTTCCGGGTGCGTGTCACGCTGGGCAGGCCTTAATTGGCCCGCTCACATAAAATGGCAGTGTGTAGCCAATCATGGGCGGCGATCGGCTATGCGCCCGCCCGCACCTGCTCCAGCCTAGCCCGCACGACGGGGAGAAAATTCTCCCCCTGGAAATGAATCTCAGGACTTAATTTTGCACCTTTTAATAGCATTATTCCTGTGTATAATTACTTGTAGTGATATACAAATCTGGATTCCCAGATATCTTTGCGGCTCTATCCAATTAATTTCTTACCTTCCAAAGAATAAGTGTCCTTCTTATTCCTCCTACTGAATGAACTACCTCACACGCTGCTATACTAAACTTAATTTGCCAATTATCCAAGCACTCTGAAAGATTGTTTACGTCTTCCCATAATAATATGGACATATGGTGTCCATATTATTAACTGTACCACTAATCTGGTATTATCTGTGCATTTTGACAATCTAATTTTACTCAGGATGCAATAGCAACAAACAAGATAGGGAGACTAGGTTAGGGACCCTGTAATTTTATCCATGCAAAATAGTGCTAGGAGCACAAGTACTAAAGCATTGTGAAATTTTACAAGAGTCTGTCAATAAACAAATGATCACATTGAGTCCATGGGAAGGCAAAGAAACCATATAGAAACACTTAAAAAATGCCATAAGTTATAGTCCTGTTGAATGACCAAGCTCATCTCAGATACATCAAATGGTGTGAATCCACTAAAGTTTCTTTCAAGATACATTTTATTTTCTCACATGTTTTTCTTCAAATGGAATTCCTAATGCTTGGAAAAGCACTGAGCCTTGATATGTATGCATCATGTACAAAATGATCCTGTTATTTATGTTTCTAGGCTACACTTTCAAGACTGATCACACATTGCTTTGAACTGAAAGTCAGGTTTGACACTACAAGGGCTAATGCCATTTTTTGGTGTACAATGGCTTAACACCAATATTTGTTTGGTCTCACATGGTTCTTAGAAACTAAAGAGGGTTCTTAATCTGCATTAATCTTTGTATGATAATAATAATAAATAATAGCATCAGTAATAGTACAACATTTAATGAGACGGACGCAGTAACTGTATAAATTAAATATGTGATTAAAAGCAATAAGAACCAAGAATAAATTTTTTAATTTGAAGATTAATTAATTTGTTAATTGCTTGATGGCCTTATTTGTAACATATCAACTGATATATTGCCAATTATCTCCTTTGCACCTTGACCACTTTCACTGGCAGTGCAAGCTTCTCATAACTTCTTTGGATCAATTATTACTCACAGTGTAAAGCCCCCTTTGGTCATCAGGTTATTTCTTGATCCAAATAACCGCAAACTACATCATTTCAGAACACACCACAACCAATTTTTGACAGAATATCTGTAGGTACTGCCACCTTAGGAAACAATGTTAATTACCATCATTTTCCATTCTGGATACTGATTGAGGGCCAATTGAATGATAAAAAAAACTTTGATTTATCAGACCATTTTCCTTTAATCAGCTCAGCAGTTTGCTTGACTGGAAATAACACCGATAGTATACTATCCTCTGAACTAAGCAGCAGCTTTATTCTGAAGTATGAATAGCTCTGGAGCTTCAGAACCTTTACTTCATGCAATTTCTGCAATTAATTAAATAGCATTAGTATTATTCCATTTCATGAAGACCATTAAAAATAGTAAAAAAAATAGATGATAGGCATATAAAAAGATTGTTAGTTAATCTATACACAAAAAATGTTCACAAAGCATTCAAGCTTCTCTTTTATAACCTACAATATCATCTTAACTCTGGATTAATTTAGTCTGTCCATCATAAATCTATATGTAATACAAACTTGCAAAAGAAACCTTATTGTAACTTCTTGTGAATCACATGACAATGTTATTCAATAGTGATACCACAATTGCCTCTCACACTCTTCAATCAATGTCATTTGTGCACTACATTAACCCTCATTAGTACTATTTCAATTCTACTGAGACTATAAGAGGCATTACAAAAATAATGGATGATAAATTCTGAATAAAAGGCTGCAATTTAATCTCAGGATTCAGTTAGCATGCATAAACCATGAGAGTGAGTATGAACCTCACGATTAAATTACAGCCTCATTACTCAGACAACTGCCCATAAATTCTGGACTTTTTATTTGCACTATTCTTTATGCTGATATTTTGTTTTAATTCACTCAATGTACATTTTTAACTTTCTCAATCTTCATTCCTAGTTTTATTTATTGTGTATCTTGGACTCTATTTTCTTTAATACTTTGGCTAAATCATCCTTACATTTCCCATCTATTACACATTTAATACAACAATGTACTGATTGAAAATCTAAAGGTCAGGTTACTTTAATTGCATCTGGATTGAGGACGTAAGGGAAGTGCATTCTGTTGATGTTTTTTAATGTTTTGGTGACCACTACAATAAGAAAATGCAAATACTGTTGTGATAGTTCATGTTTCAAGGGAATATTATCTGTTTGCCTGGAATCTGGAAGCTCCCCCCAATAAGGTGTCTTGTTTCATTCATTAGTTGAGTAATTGGGTCTTCCTGACTTATGGAATATGTTCTATATTTCAATGTTATCTATTTCACTGTTATCCAAAGAAGACTCTTGATTCAAGGAAATAAAAATAATCTTTGTGGTGAAAAAATTCCAGAAAATAAAGGCAATCTTTTAATGCAATTTAAAACATTTGATATATATCCATGATTGGTTAATGTTATGTATGATATTTCTAAACAGCACACAGGAAGCTATTCATCAAAGTTTTAAAAAAAATCAATGTATTAAATCCAATATGGAGCTTTAATTCTCACAATCTAATCTCAATGCTCTTTGTGTAACTATCTCATAATATATAGAAATTAGATATATTGGCCCAGGTCTTCTGGTCTTTGGATAGTCGGAGATGCGATATGGGCCTCTCGGAGGTCCCAACCTGGGGACCCGGCAAGAATTGCCTGGGAAGTTTGAGCTTAGGATAATGTTCAAAGGCACCTTGTTGTTCAGATGACCTCAATAAGCTGCTCACAACAAATTATCACAACATGTTTCATATACTATGTTTTTGTACACTCTTGGTCATCTATCATCATGTACATAACCCCCACCATTACTATACATTTGTAGCTACAACAAAATGTTGCTTACTGATTCAGACAAAGCTTACCTCCTCGCTGCTATAATTTCCATGGAAATCATCCTCCAGTTGAGCTCCTCTCTTATCTGCATTTTCCTGTTTTCCATGATCTTTTATATCCACTGTCCACATGAAGCCTTCTGATGAAGTGCTCTGTACCTTTCCATGAGGAGCTGACCTTGGTTGTGATGAGTATGTAAAAATGTCCTTCAATTTTAATTCATCATCTTTTTCATCATCTTCACTTAAAGATGCTGAACCACTTTCATTTTCTGTCTTGCTCGTACTTAGTTGTAAATGTGAATTGTTTCTGGAATGTTCCAGGTAGGGTGTGGAATGTTGGGAGGAAATGTGCTGTAAACTGTTCTCTGAGTGGTCAGGAAAATTACATTCATCTGAAAAATTTAATCAAGCTGTTTTAGAACTTATATTTTTTTTATGATTTCCATAAGAGACTGATAACTTTTAAAAATAAATCTGAACTTCCAGTTAATGGCTGGAAGGATGACATGACAAATTTCACGTTTTCAGACATTTTAAGTTCTACTGTGACAAAAGACTAAAAGCATGTTTGACAAACACCATATTTGTAGGTAATTTAAACTTTAAACCATAGAATGGAATGCCCCCATTCTTATTATTAGCACAACTGAAGAAACACACTTCACAGGTATATGTTACATTGTCCTTTAAGTAGACATTCAGGTCTCCTGAAATCAGTCTAAAGTGATTCTTAGCTTCTGTTCTTTTCCTTTCTCAGCCCAGTAACTTCTAACCCCAGAACTGTCCTTCACAACAAGAGAATTACTGGAGATCTTCTCACTAGTGGAAGCTAGGTGAATCTTCCAGCTTTGTTTTATGAATTTGCTCTTTTCTATCCCAGCATAAGCTTCCACCACATTTCAGCATGGTAACCCGTAGAGATTTTTGGCCTCCAGTTGCTCCCTCTCTCTCCTGGACAGTGGATGATTAACCCACTTGTCTGTGATATTCGATGATATTTTAGGAAAGCCTGTAACCTGATCTTTACAATGACTTCCTCTGCACCCTTCCCCATGGCAATGTGAATCACATGGGCCTTGTATCCAGCTAGAATTGTTGATTAGCTATTCTTTAGACTGCAATGCTATCTAATCCTGGAATCAAATGGACAGTTCAAAGTATATTCTTTTACAACCTGACATTCTTAACATTTCCCTGGGATTTCGAAACTCACAGCTTGTCCACTGGCATCACAGCTGCCTTCTCCATAAAAGCTAACTAGAAAGACAACAATGTGCATTTAATATGAAATGAACCAAAAATGAGAGTGATAACTAGTTCTGAGTTCCAGGAATTAGAATGGGCAGAAATTTCCGCTTGGTGGGCGGGCAGACCCGACCAACTCGGCGGCGGGCGGGCAGCCGATTGTCACCGCCGAAACGGGTCGTGCCGCTATTTTCCGCGGGCAGGCCAATTAAGGCCTGCCCAGTGGGTTAGCGACTCGCGTGGTGAATAGGAAAATGGTCGCGGGGGCGGGCGGCTTCAGATCGCCGGTTCCAATGGGGAACTGGCAGCCTGTAGAAAGAGTGGCCAGGCAGCCTGCTTGAGGCAGTGCATCATGGCCACTTGGGGAGAGAGGGAGGGAGCTGTGAATGCAGAAGAGCATGAGCAGGAGGAGGGGGGCAGGCTGCAGGAGAGGCCAGTGGGGGGCCACTGTGCCCCTTGATTCTCTGATGCATGCCTTGCTGTCCTCCTCCAAGAGGTTTCCAGCCGTCGGCACTTGTTGTATCCGGAGGATGGGAGGAGGAGGGCCCATATCACCAGCCAGGTGTGGAAGGAGGTTGGTGACACTGTGAGTGCCCATGATGATGTGCGGCGCACTGGCACCCAATGCCACAAAAGATTCAATGATTTGCTGCGCTCTGGACGGGTGAGTACCATGTTGGCCTTGGCCTTTGAGCCCCCCACCCCCATATCTTGCATTGGGCATTTGGCGCACGCAGGGTGGCCAAATGGTTACTGACCATGCTTGCATCAGCCTTAGTGGTTGAGGAGAAGATGGGTTCTCCCCACAGCATATGTTGGTGTGTGTGGTATTTGAGTAGTCTGGGGGCAGCCTGCAGGGGAGGCCACTAGGCACATGCTCAGAACTCCAATACATGTCATATTGATGGTGATCAGATGGTGCCAGGGGTGCCTCAATGTGTTGTGGCCAAGTGCCATCTGCTCGCATCGGCGCCACACCTAGTTGCGCCTCCTTGCCATGGGCGCTAATACCCGTGTGCTATTCAAAGTGATGGATGCCGAATGTGTCCAAGGTGGCAGTTGGGGGAGGGGTTTGGGAGCAGCCGTACTATCTTCTGGGGACTGATCACCAGTAGTGTGGACAGGAGCCACTGGAGACCTCAGATGGGCTATTGTGGTTGGGGTGCAGCGTGCACGTGCAGACTACATGAGCGATCAGCCCCAATAAATCCTCATCTCTGTTCTGCAGGCAAAAAGTCAACACAATCTTCGAGAGCACCAGAGGACTGGAGGTGGGCACGCCCTGCTCCTGCGCCTCACCACACTTGAAGAGCAGGCCATGGAGCTGGGGAGGAGGCAGGAGGCTAGGGCGGCCGGGGGCAGCGAGGTTGGGGTCCAGCGGCCAGGTATTTGAGGTCCACAGTCCCATCCACTCTGTCTGTCCACCATCCAAACCACTGATGGTTGCTGCAATCGTTAATGCTGAAATAATGCTCATTCACAGACTGAGACACTCTGACGTGTGGGTCATGCACAAAGGTCCCTCGTCCCCTTGAGGATTCACATCTCCACCACTTTCCAAAGTCACCTTATCCCATTTGTGACCACTGTCACCATGGTCTAACATGCCATGGCATCGCTGCTGCACAGCCAAAGACTTTTTGCAGCTTAGGGGGTTTGGGACCTCCACCACTCTTTCAGCTAGTGCGCCCCACATTACTTTGTCCAAAAGGTCCTCAGCACCTCAGCTATGAACCTCATGGCACTCAACTTAGATAAATGCCACCACGTAACTCATCCCTGCGCCAAGGGGAAATGTTGCATTCTGCCCACCCGGTCTATGCCCCTCCTAATGGAATGAAGGCCAATAATGTGACCTCTCAATCTCCTGTGATCCACGGCAAATGTTGCAAGTGTTTGCGATGTTTCCTCAGCACCGCAACTATCCAGGCCAGCATGCATTCAGGTCAGGTACCACTGCACTCTCCCCACTCCAATGGTACATAACATGCCATGTGGCATTCCTGAGGCCATCTGACCAGCCTGTCTGCATGTGCGTTTAATGATTGGGGCTCCTCTTGACCCTTTTCCACCCCACCAATGTTTGTCTCCTTAGGGTCTTGAAGGGTGAGCAACTTATGAGGCTGGGGGGGAAAGGGATGAAAGGTTGAACTGAATGTACGCTAACTGATGCACTGTCCTTGTTAATTTCAGCATCACCACCAGATCACTGCACCCAAAGACACCGCAGCCCTCCCCTCCACACCCAAGGCCCAACATGTGCAACTTGCGGCACATCATTTCAGCTAGCCAGGCACCAGCGCAGACACAAAAACCTCGGTGGGGAATTTACCGTCGGCTAGTGTCCCGGGTCACAGTGGAGAGGGCACTTCACAATTGCTGGAGAAGATGGTAGGGACAGAGAGTACCGATGGCGCCAGCAGCCGGAGGGCTGCAGGGGATGAGGTACATGCTGAGTCCGGCACTGATGATGTGCCTCTAGAGTTGTCGCCAATGCAGCAGCTGCAGGACAAGCGGCAGGAAGTGCGTTTGCATCGGGCAGGGTTACATTAGGGAATGCTTCAGTTGGTCTCTGCGATGGAGGAGTCCAGGCAGAGTGCACGTGAAGGCATGAACCTCAGGGCAGAGCTTCAGGCTTCCTCCACTGAGAGATTGGTAACTCTCATGGAGAGGGGGTTCAATCGGATGGAAAATCTTCTGATTGGGTTACGCTCTGACTTGCAAGTCCTCACAGCGGTACTGGCCACAGGTGGTCATTCCCAATGTGGGAGATGCTGTGGGCACCAAGCATTGGTGCTCGGTGCCCATGCATCTGCAGTGAGCAGGGAGGTCAAAAGAGACCTCACGTCGGTGCAGCAGCTGCCTGTCGTCGCTGCGAGCTCCTCTCAGGGCGCTCCAGATGAGGGCAGCAGCTCCTCCGCCCCTCTGCCAGTCAACATTGCTTCCGTTGAGGCTGCGACAACTGGGGAGGTGCCGGTTCTGGAACTGGCCACTCCCTCCCAGGCGGGGCCATCACAGGCTCCACGGGCCAGAGGACGCCCACCAAGGTCATCGAGGCCAACAGGACAGCAGAGTCAGCAGGCTGTCTCTCAAGCCACTCCGACTGATGGTGGGGGGGGGGGGCACCTAGACATAGCACTCGCAAACGAAAGCATAAGGCACATCAGGCATTCAATGGGTATGTCACTGGTGATTTTGTGTTGGCCTTAGAACAGGGAACAAAATTCTTCTTATTGGAATGAAGAAGTCTGTGTAATTTTTTTGGACATCATAAAGTCCACTTTTCTGACCATGGCTGAGGGTGTTTCCTTTGTGGTGCATTTTTCTTTTTCACAGACATATCATGAGTGTTTGAGTGGACATTGATGTTTCTGTACTAGGCCCTTAGTTGCAGCTGATAAGGTGGAAGATGTAGCACCTAAGTGCCACGTGTGGAAGCACCAGGCAATGCTGTTCCTGCATGTTCCTCCATGTGTGTGGAGCTAGCTGAACGTTCTTTGGATTAAATTGTCCCGGGTGTCACTGCCTCCTTGGTGTAATAGCGGGTTGGCGTACTGCCCCTCATCATCGCCCTGTGCTTCCTCATCCTCTGAGGCACTGTTGGATTCATCATGTGCAGCCTCATCCAGGGCGTCAAGGTCTTCATTGTCAACTGCATCTCCCCTTTCCAGCGCAAGATTGTGCAAAGCGCAGCATATTACCACTATCAGAGAGACGCGATCTGGGGGGTACTGGAGTGCGCCCCCTGAGCGGTCCAGGCAACGGAAGCGCATCTTGAGAAGACTCTCTCCACCACAGCCCTTGTGGAGGCGTGGCTCCTATTGTACCGATGCTCAGCTTCTCTTCTTGGATGGTGGAGAGGCAGCATGATCCACCTTCTGAGGGGATAGCCCTTGTCACCCAGCAGCCAACCATCCAGCCGAGCTGGAGCACTGAAAAGCCCCGGCACCTGGGAGTGTCTGAGGTGGTAGGCATCGTGGGAGCTGCCTGGGTACCTTGCACAGACTTGTAGAATCAGCATCCTGTGATCACACACTATCTGCACGTTCATGAAGTGGAAGCCTTCTTGTTGACAAAGGCACCGGGCTCACTTGCTGGCGTCTTGATGGCCATGTGTGCAGTCTGTTGCACCCTGGATGCAGGGGAAGCCAGCAATGGCCATGAAGCCTCTGGCTCGCTGTGCCTGACTTGCCTGGTCGCAGCGGAGTGGATGAAGGTCAATACCCGTCTGAACAGAGTGTCTGTAACCTACGTGACACAAGTGTGGACAGCTGATTGGGAGACACCGCAAAGATCACCCACCAAGCCCTGGAAGGAGCCAGGGGCATACTGTGAGCTTCAGAGCCGCTGGCATGGGGTGTCCACCCGCACAGTAAGGGGAGATCTCAGGGCCAATCATCTGACAGATATAGTTGACTGTCTCCCTTGAGAGTTGGAGCCTTCTTCGGCACTGCACCTCAGTCATATTGAGGTAGCTGCTTCGCCGCCTGTATACCCTGGCACAAGGATAGTGGCATCTTCTGCGGCCCCTTGCACCTTGGACAACCTCGACCCTGCGCCCCTTGTGCCTGCACCTGGCCACCCAAAGGTGGCTCCCCTGGAGGCTGATTGTCCAGTCCTGGCCTCCTCCTTATTCTATCCCTCCCTTCCTCCTCAGAGGAGCTGCCTCCAGTGGAGATGTCAGAACCCATACCCCCAGGCTAAATGGAGGCCTCCGTAAAGCTGCAGGCCCGAGAAAGATTACTGTCTGCAACTGGTTTCAAAGTACACAAAAAACTCTTGAAAATCGATGTGAACTGCTAACAATCAAACAGGCAGCTTTAAAACACTTTCTGCAATTAAAACTTCGTAGAAAACATGAACAACCTCTCTGAGTCCACATATCCCAACATTGCATGACTTTTATTAAAAAATCTCCTATCCGTCGCACGGGCCCCTCAAAATCCTGGACAATTGGCAAGTTAACGGCCTTAACGAGGCCTTTCATTAATGGTGGGCGCGCGTCCTACTGCTGTGCGCGCTCACCGACCGAAATATTGCGCTGACGTTGGGACGCGTGCGCGACATTTTAAGCGCTGACGTGCGGGCTCCACCACCCGCACGTCAGCCAGAAAATTCTGCCCAATATATTTGCCAAGTAATGGAAAATAATTTATTACTGTGTGATTCAATGCACAGGAGGCATAAGAAAGACTGACAAGAGATAACAAGCCATTTTAATAGCACAAATAAAGGATATTCAATTGATAACTATGAAATACAAAATTTATCGTGCAAGAGAGGAAGATCTGATACCTTAAGAGTGATATAGTGAGTCATCCTGACCTTCTTCATTTGGGTTACATTTTGTACTAAAAACCTATCCATAAGGTTTTCTAGTTACACTAAGTGTTAGGTTGCTGAAGAGAGAGACATGTTTTCAAAGCTTTTCATCTTGCACTCATCAGGATAGATGAAAGAATGTCAAATTTCAAAGGAGGCAACAATTTATACCGCATGAGAAAAGGGTGCTGATTAATTGGCAAGTTGGCTCTGAATGGTCGAGGCATTGCAAAACTCAGAATGTCTAACGTTAGATGTGATTCCACAATTGGACAGCAGTACTGAGCCGTCTCATGCTAAGAATGACACCAACAGCCAACTTAATATTATCAGTTGGACTTATAATGTAGCTCATTTATGCTTGCTTGAAGCTACATATATTCATGAGCAGTGGCTTGTCCACTGCAGGCAAAATGATGTCCACATATCCCGACATTGCATGACTGTGCAATGTCCAGACATTGCACCTTTTTGTTGAATAAACAAAAGTATAGGGGACAATAGCTCCCTGCGCATTCACCATGCAAATGTCTCAACCAATCAGAGCTAAGGGGAGGTGGTGGCACAGTGGTAATGTCACTGGGCTAGTAATCCAGAAGCCCAGGTTAATGATCTGGGGACATGGGTTCAAATCCCATCATGGCAGCTGGTGGAATTTAAATTCAAATAATAAATCTGGAATATAAAGCCAGTAACAGTGACCATGAAACTATCATTGATGTCGTAAAGACTCAGCAACCCAGCTGGTTCACTAATGTCCCTTTAGGGAAGGAAATCTGCCACCTGTGTGGTTGACTCTGAAATGTTCAGTTCAAGTGCAATTAGGGATGGCTAACAAATGCAGGCTTTGCCAGTGACACCCACATGCCATGAAAGAGTAAAGAAGGAAAAAAAAATCAGCACCCCCTTTCTTATGCAGTGCAAATTGTTGTTGCCTTTGAAATCTGGCATTCTTGCATCTGTCCTGATGAGTGCAAGATGAAAAGCTTTAACAGCACATCTCTTTTATTTGGTATGACCAAGCAACTATAAGTGTTAGATTTTGAGGCTGTTCACTGTGTAGAAATGGGACAGAACAGCCCTGAAAATTATGAAGAACCCACTGCCCCATTCCCACTGACAGTGTGGATATTGTCATTTTGCTGGGGTCATGACCATAGGTAGCCAGGTTGGCTGCCTGAAACAAATGTTAAGCTCATTTAATTACTTAAATTGGGATCCTGTTATGTCAAAGGATTCCAATATAGTTTTTGGAAGGAAAAAGGGGAGTGTCCATGATGGTTGGATATGCTCAGAAATACTGAAATTGACATTTTGGAGGGCTATTTAAACAAGCACTTACTCACATGCAAATAATCACTTTGTAGGAATTTGCCTGAAAATTATTTGGCATTGTATTGGAGCATTGTGAAATTGCTGTGTATAATTTTTCTCAGTGAACTGCAATTATTTGTTAGAATTCCTTTAGCATTAGGGAGGGTCTGGAAACTTAGCAAGAATCAGAGTAATTTTGATCACTCAGGTGAAGGAGGAGGGGGAGGAAATGGAGCAGTACCACCAACAGGAAAAACATGTTGCATTAGATGCAGAGGGAAGTGCATAGGGTGTTCCTCACATCTGTCCCTACCCTCAACATAGGGATTTTACAGATCAAGGATTTATTTCCTCCTAACTATACAGTTGTCCCAGGTTTTCCAGGCAAACTGTACAGCCTCTGACAGCAGAACCTGCAACCCGCCCTGCCAGTTGACAATTTCTGTCTGTTGTCCTTAACATTTATGCATTTGGCTCATTTCAGGCTGAAGCAGTGTACCTAGTTCACTTAAGCCAATCAGCTGTCCATGTCTGGATTAAATGAGTCTCTTATCGTGAAGGCAAACGACCACAACAAGTATGAATCAATATGAGCGAGCAGGGGCTTTATGTTAGTTGCTGGGTTCCAGCAAGAGCAGGGAGCAATTAACTGAATACAGGGCCATAGGACAGCGTCACATGAGCCTAGGTCACTTCTCAATGGAAGAGGTATCATTCCCTTAACCTTCAGTTGATCTGTGATCGTGGGCAAAAATAATGCAGACTGTGTCTGTTAAAAAGGCAGATACCCTGCTGAGTACTGTCCTCAACCATGCCTTTACCTGTGCTCCTTGAGATTCCTTCACCGATCCTACAGCAGGGGAGGCCTCCAAAAGGTGCTAGGCCCCTTATTTGCATATACCTATTACTGGTGTGAGCATTGCAGGGTGATTTTTTTGGCCAATCACAAAATAGGGTATAATAACTGGTCTTTTACATACACCCTTACAAGTGCTTCTCCAATTTCTCCGAAGATTAATTAAAACACTTGGTAAGATAGATATGAATCATTAAAGCTGCCTTAATTAACACACAGCAAAAATTCAAGTCAAATTCTACTTCACCTGACCTCACTTTGTTCCCAAAGAATGACAATAAATAATGAAACACAGGCCCTATGCCGAGGGGCTGAATGGACTACTCCTGCTCCTAATTCATATGTTCATAAGTATGTCGAGAGGCAGAGCGTGTTAAGTGAAAATGGTGGTGTTGGTCTAATTTCTTTTGGGTAGAGGCAGCACCTCCAACAAAGCAGTGTATGCACTGTAGTGATTCCGACTATGACCTCCTGATTCAGAAGCAAATGTACAACCACTGGGCAAGGCTGATGCTTACAACAGATATTTAAATTTGCCTCAACCCTTTTTATACCATTTCCTATACAGAATAGTCAGCAGACCCTAAATTGTGCTACTGATCACGATTGCTACAGAGTGCAGACATTTGATAGGAGAGCAAGGACAAGTGCTAGCGTGGGTCAACGCCCTGTGCACAGTCTCATGAGAAATGGAGGCAGCCAGCAAAGGATTTGCAGCTTTCGTAGATTGGCTCATACTGTGCCAACTTTATCACAGTTAAAAACCTGGTGGCCATCACATACAGTCATGGAAAAGTTCACTATTCACATAACAAAAGTCAGAGATGACTTCACAGTATGGGATCAGCTAACGCCGCATCCGTCTCATTTCCCATCAACAGTGTTGGAGGTGGGTTTTATATTGGGCTTTCAGCACAACTTGCCAGCCATTTCTTCTCCGCCGATGCTGCCAGTCCTGCTGAGTTTTTCCAGGTAATTCTGTTTTTGTTTTGCCAGCCTCCAAGCCTGGTCCCCCTTCTGAAGGCTCTGCGGAGCTGTCAGAGTTGGTGAGCCTGTTTCCATCATGAGCCTGCCTCTCCAGCACGACAGAAGGATGGGCAAGCACCTCCACAATGGACACAGAATCAATGGAAAATTCCCTGTCCCGATCCCGTCTCAATGACAAAAATCTGGCCTATGCCTCTTATTGTTCAGGTCTCATATCCTTTATTAACTACTTTGTAAACTTCAATGATTTGTGGAAGCACCTCTTCCTGCACACTCTTTAAAATTGTACCATTTAGCCTGTATTGTCTCTCCTCATTCTTCATATCAAAATGTATTACCTCATGCTTTTCTGTGTTGTATTTCAGCTGCCATGTGTTTGCCCATTCAGCCAGCCTGTCTACAAACTCCTAAGGTGTTTTACATACGAACATAACCTCATCTCCACATTTCCAACTACTCCCGGTAACCTTTCGCCCCCTTGCTTATCAAGAATCTATCTACTTCTGCCTTAAAAATATTTAAAGGCTCTGCTTCCACTACCTTTTGAGGAAGAGAGTTCCAAAGACTCACGGCTCTGAGAGAAAAATATTCTCCTCATCTCGGTCTTAAATGGGCATATTAGAAAGTATGAAAAGCTTGGAAGTATTGGAAAGTTTTACAATCTTCCTTAATTTTTACTACACTTTCAAGATTTGTGTTATCTGCAAATTTTGAAATTGTGTCCTGTACCGCCAAGTCCAAGTCATTAATTTATATCACAAACAACAGTGGTCCGAGTATTGAACTTTGGGAAGCTCCATCATATATTTCCCTCCGGTCTAAAAAACACCCATTCACCACCATTATGCTTTCTATCACTAAGCCAATGTCATATACATGCTGTTAATGCCCCTTTGATACAATGGCATCAATTTTGTTAACAAGCTTAATATGTGATAACTTATCAAAAAGTCCACATACACAGTATCAAATGCACTGCTCTCATCCACCCTCTATTACCGCATGCAAAAACATAAACCAAGTTAGTCAAACACAATTTGCCCTGAACCAATCTGTGCTGACCCTCTTATATTAGTCCATGCTTGTCCAAGTACCTGTTAATTTTCCCTTGGATTATTATTTCTAAAAGCTTCCCCACCATCAACATTAAACTGACTGGCTTCCCTCTTTTGAACAAACTATAACTTTTACAATCCTCCAGGCCTTTGGCATCAGTTCAGGCAGAGACAGGATGAGCAAGCTAGTTCAATGTACAATGTAGCAAATCATTTGGCATCAATGGTTTTGGAAGATTAAAATATAAACAATTCAAAAGTGTCATATCATTTTTAATATTAATAGGAAAATACTACCCCACAGGCCTGAAGGGTTAATTAAGTTGTAGCTGATTTTCTCAAAATGCTTCTCATGCAAAAGGGTGAAGAGCTAATGTTTTATTGCTATATTCCTTCTCATGTTGCCTTACCCATGGCAATGAAAATTTTCCTCTGCTTGATAAAAAAAATGCAAATCATTTTGTAATTGTGGCATTGCAACAAATGAGATGAATGCAAGAATAATCACGTACACACCTATTTAACCTTTCAAAGCAGATTTATGTCTTAACTTCTGATTGTGCAGTAGTGATTTTAATGAGGATTTCAAAAATGAATAAATAAAGCTGACAAGTTCTAACCAAAGTTCATCCAATTGCCTCATATGCCCAACAAAAAATTCCCAGTGTTAATCTTATGAAAAATGCTTTGTTGACTGATTACACATACTGATAACAGTCGGCAGTCAGATATAAAGTGCAATAAGTAACAAAAATGATACTTGATAAAAGCAAAAAGAATCTTTGCTAAATATACATAATTGCATATAACCTACACCACATGGAGTGCAGTGGTTCAAGGCGGTGGCTCATCACCACCTTCTCAAGGGCATTTAGGGATGGCAATAAAAATGCTGGCTAGCCAGTGATGCCCATGTCCCATCAAAGAATTTTTAAAAATCGGCTGCTACAATTCTATGCATTTTGCAATATACAACATATAGAATACAGAATTTTAATGCTCTACCCTGTAGCGAGTTTGGCGGTGGGAGGGCATTTAATCAGGTGGAAGGGTGGCTGGTGGGGACCCTGTCGCCTTCCCTTCTCCACACCAATGAATTCCGTGGCAGGAAAGTGCATGGACGGTCTTTTGGCCTCGCAATTAATGCCCACTTAAGAGCCTCATCCCAGGCAGAGCGCTCACCATGCGGGGCGCACAACATGCAAACCTATGCAGGGTTGCTTTTGGCGCCCAGGAGCGGATCCTTTGTTCAAAGCCATTCAGTACCAGATTGAGGGACCTGGCCTTGGATAGGGGGAGCCCCTGAGAACCAGCCCCTGCTCTTGCTGCTGAACCCCCACTACCCTCCCCCATGATCCCCAGCAGCAACCCCACTCCCACCATCACTCATCTGTGGCCTGAGATCCAGCAAAGGTTAGTAGACTTTATTTCTTCAGTTTTTATAGGCTGACATTACAAATGAGAGAGTGACTGGGAAGGGGGCCTGGAGGTGGGGCTATTCTGGAGGGTGAGGACTTATGCAGAGGAATCAGAGATTGCTGTCTCCATGGGGATTGTGCACTTACGGAGGAGGCTCCTCAAGTAAGGAGGAAATGAGGAAAAGGTGAGAGAAGAGTCCAGCTGTCCAGGTACAGGTGCGGCCTGTGGTCCAGGCAGGTGAGGGGCCTGCTGCTGCACCAAGAGCCAGAACATGTCAGACAACAACAGCAGGCAATCCATGAAAGGAGAAGACATTGTCTTGCACAGAGTGTCTGCAGACAAAAGGTGAATTATCTTCAGTTCTCAGAGTGTTAGTAATAACTCAGTGTTAACAAAATAACTGAGTAGCAAAGCCTTTTTACTTAAGGAAAAGGTTAGTTTATTTCACACTTGCTCTGGAAGTTACTCAAGAAAAGATAGTCACTAACACATACACAAAGTTTAGTTAAAGAGGAAGATAAAAACAATGAGCGGAATTATCCGTTTTTGAAACTAAGTGCGCTGGAGGGTGGGCTCCATGGCACATTTCCCACTACTTGGAATGGTGATAAGTTGTGCCCGATTCTGTGCTTGAAAGCTCATTAATTATGTGCAGGCGAGTATCTCTCCGAATCACCTGATAGGTTCTGAGCTGATTCATCCGGCCTGCCACTACCTGATGGGGTTGAAGGTCCGGGTGCCATATTTAAATGCCACCAGAGCACACATATCTCACTCTCTCCAACCCACCTGTCTCTAGGAGACATGTCAAGATGTCTGGCAACCATAGAAAGAAGGCAGCAAGCCACAAGGTGGCGGCTGCACCCCGCTTCAGCCTCGATGCCTTCAAGGCATTGATGATAGGCATGAACATTGGGATGTGCTTCATCCCAGGGACAGCTCCAGAAAGCATACCAGCCTCACCTCTTCAGCCTGGGAGGCCATCGCCAAGGATGTCAGTGTAGCTGGCCACTGCACCCAAAACGCCATCCAGTGTAGGATCTCATCCTCTCCTCCAGGGCTAGTCATCCTTCAGCTCCCTCCAATATCAAACTATCAAAGGGCTACTCTCTTCCGGGATCTCTCACAGCCATTAGTGGGGGACACATATCAACCACTGATTGTATCATGGAAACTTTCAATATCACCACCATCTCATCTATCATGCTGCTCACACTCCATCCTCAGCACCGTCTGGGAAGGGCTCACCTCACACAGAGGGCATGCATGTTTCCCAAACTATGCTCCATCCCTTCTCATCACATGCCTTTCTTTTGTTGTCATCCAGGGCAAGTTGGCCCACAACAGGCAGGAAAGATCGCAGACCAGGGGAGGGGCAGCTGACATAACTGTCCTCGTGGAATGAGGAGGATGCTGCTAAGATCGCTGGGGAGGGCAGGGATCGCTCTTGTGAGGAAGGAGAGATAAGATTGTATCAGCAACCTAGTATGGATCACACCTCCATGAGTTTACCACATCCTGACAATCACAGAGTGACATGCAATCTTGTAATCCGCATGCTCATGAACTAAAACTCTATTCTCTCTCTTATAGGCATCAGCAAATCAAGGCCCACAAGGCTGGCCAATATAAGACCTAGCCCCCAGACCATATCTGATGAGGAAGCTGAGGGCATTGTTCTAGATTCGGCTCGGGCTCACCTACTGGAGAACACCTCACTTGTTCATCTCTGCAGCAGCTGGAGGCAGGGATAGCCCAGTTTTCTGGCACTCGGAGGGCTGCTGGAGACTAGCCATCTGCTCAGTGCAAGTCAGATGATGAGCCTTTGCAAGCAGCCACCAAAACAACGCTTGAGATGCAACAACAGGTGGAACATCAGGCAGAGATTCAGCAGTCACTCAGCAGACCAGAGCGAACATGGAGGTGTCTATTTGCGTTCTGTCTGATGTCGTGGCGCCAACATGCAAGCACCTCGAGGTCACCATGGGAAGGTTGACAACCATCATGGAGACCTTGGTCCAGCAGGTCTTGCTGGATTTGTGTTCAACCTTGGACTCTATGGCGACACACAGTGGGCACCATCAATGTGTAGGCAAGAGGGAGACGGGGCACCTTGATCTCCCTCTAGGTGCCCCTTCTCCTCCAGGTGTCAGGGCAGGAATCCACAGGGAGGATGAGCATCAGCCGGACACCAATGGGGCCTCCACTCAGGATACTCCGAAGTTGTCCAGTCGCTCAGAATCCCCTCTGCCTGTGACCCTATTCACTCCAGCTGCTCAGGCAAAGGAGGAGGGTGCATAAGCCCCTCAGCAAGACAGCCTTATCAAGCTGGGGCCTTCCAAGCCTTGGGCCACCAGAGGATGTCTGCCAAGGTCATCACAGACATTAGGATGTAGCAGTCAATAGGCTGCCTCCATCTCTGTTGCAGATGTTGGAGCTGAACCCAGGTGTAGTGGTAGGGTTAGAAAAGTTAAGAAATATTAAAATCACTTTTGGGTCATGGGTGTGGAACCACGTAAAAATATTGCACTTTTGTAAATACATCTGATGTTTATGTGAGTGGTTTGGTCAACTGAAGGCGTCGTGATTATGTACGTTTGAATTCTCTTATTTCGAGGTTTAGCCATCCTCTCACTCAGTGATAGTGTCCCTCTGTGAAATTCACATTCATGTGATGTGAATCTCAATGAAGATAGTTTCCACACCCTTGTGTGATGTCAGGAAGATGTGTTAAAATGTTTATTGGAAGTGTGTGATTCTTCCTGATGAAACACCATTGTGTAAGGGCAGGTCAGCAGCCTTGAAGAATTAACTGCTGTTGTGTTTCCTCAGTAGTAGTGCCAAAGGACAAGACATGGACAGGAGGAGGACATCCCCAGCCATGTCCTCATCTCAGTGGCTGCTGTAGTTTCTCACTAGTGTGGCGATGACTGCTTCAAGTAAGGTTTCGCAGCATTCTTGCTGTTGAGTCAACTCTCACTTACCATGGCAAGTGCATACAGGGGGCACCGCTGACCTTCTTAGAGATCGTGGCCTGGTAAATCATAGAAGGTGTAAGTCTGAAAGCTGAACTAGTTCTCGATGTGACAGATTGGACATCCATTTCAATGAAAGGGAATGGCATTCAGGGCCAGGAGAAATGTGGCCATCTCCCCTTGCCTTCACTTTACTCCACTTGGAATCTGGTAGCAATTAAAGTGACACGGGCACATCTCCCTCATTTTACTTCCTTTATGGCGTCAACCCGTGAAAGCTGACCCTCATCACCCACTTCAGGTTCCTGGGCCTCCTGAACTTCATCCTCCGAGGAGTTCTCATCCTCCTCCATTTCACCCTCTGGCAAGGGATCACCTCTTTGCAGTGCCAGGTTGTGAAGGGCACAACACATAGCGACAATACGATAATGTGGGAAACCCTATTGGGAGTGTACTGCAGTGTGCCACCTGAGCAGTCCAAACATCTTGAAGCGCATCTTCAGAATACCAATGTTCTGCTCAATTAGGGACTGTGTGGAGCTGCAAGCTGGTTGTACCTCTCCTCCAAAGCACTCAGAGGCTGATGCACCGGTGTCATCAGCCAGCATTTCAGTGGGTACCCCTTAACCCAAGCAGCCATCCCTGCAGACGATTAGGGCCTTCAAAAATCTGAGGAATCTGGGAATGACTCAGGATGTATGAGTCATGGCAACTCCCAGGGTACCTGGCACAAACTTGCAAATGTGCTTCCGATAATCACACAGCAGTTGAAAATTGATGGAATGATAGCCTTTACGGTTGATAAACATTAGGGGCTGCTACCCTTAAAGGCACATGGGTACAGTCAATTGCACTCTTCACTCTTGGGAAGCCTGAGATAGCTGCAAACCAGTTGAATCTCAAAGCCTGGCTATCTTTGTTGACTGCAAACCTCACACATTGATATGCCTTTCTGTAGAGAGCATCTGTGATCTCCTTGACGTATCTATGTGTTGCGGGCTATGAGATGCCGCACAAGTACCCTGTGGATCCCTGGAACGACCTGCAGGCAAATAAATTGAGTGTGGCCTCCCACTCCACGGGGCATTAGGTGTTCATGAAGAATGCAACAGATGTGATCTACCAGAGCTCGGCATAAACAATGCACGTGGCATTGTCTCTCACTCAATTGTAAATAGGAGAGTCTTCTTTGGTATACCTTAGGTCTGGTGAGTTGCCTCCATTGTCTGGGTCTATCGTCCTGAACCTCATGTTCTTGCTGCGGCTCCCTTTGACCCTGGACCTCAGGCAGGGCCTTCTCCTGAAGCTGCACTTGGCATCGCCTCTCCCTTCTTCTCCTCGTCCATTGTATTAGAACCCTCAAAAAGGCGGCATTGAGCCCTGGATTCATAAGTGTCTTATATTTCTCTCTGAAATGAAAGATTGAATAGATTAATGATTAATAGGTGAACATTGTGAAGCTCACAATCTGTAACCGATAGCAACTCTAATGGTCTGAAGTGGCTTTAGCCCCACTAGCCTTGTCGCTGATGCAGCCTTGCAGCTGAGGTGCTAACAGACATGTCAGATGACCAAGATGCCATTCCTGAGATGTAACATCTGGAACCCACAGTGCTTAGAGAAGGTTTGAATGACATGCGTGATCTCACCTAGCTCAATGCTCCAATCTCTGATCTGGCATACTAATTACAGAATCACAGCCCTGTTACAGTGTCGAAGGAGGCCATTCAGCCCATCGTGTCTTCACCAGTTCTCTGAGCATTTTAACTTAGTGCCAATCTCCTGCCTTTTACCCATAACCCTGCACATTGTTTCTATTTAGGTAATCATCCAATGCCCTCTTGATTGCCTTAATTGATCCTGCCTCCACCATACTTCCAGGCAGTGCATTCCAAACCCTAAATACACGCTGTGTGAAAAAGTTTTTTCTCACCTTCCATTTGCTTCTTTTGCAAAACACTTTAAAACTGTGCTCTCTGGTTCTCGATCCATTTACTAGCAGGAACACTTTCTCCCTATTTACTCTGTCCAGGCCCCTCATTATTTTGAAAACTTCTATCAAGTCTCCTCTTAGCCTTCTCCTCTCCAAGGAAAACAGTCCCAACTTCTCCAATCTTTCCTCATAACTGAAGTTTCTCATGCCTGGAACCATTCTTGTAAACCTCTTCTGCTCTCTCCAATGCATTCACATCCTTCCTATAGTGTGGCGCCCAGAACTGTACGCAATACTCCTGCTGAGGTCTAAGCAGTGTCTTATATAAGCTCATCATAACCTCCCTGCTCTTCTACTCCATGCCCCTGTTAATGAAGCCTAGAATACTGTATGCTTTAGAAACAGCTCTCTCTACCTGTTCTGCCACCTTTAATGACTTATGTACGTATACACCCAGGTCTCTCTGCTCCTGCACACACTTTAGAATAGTATCCTTTATTTCATACTGTCTCTCCATATTCTTAGCACCAAAGTGTATCACCTCACACTTCTCCGCATTGAACTTCATCTACCACCTATCTGCCCACTCCACCAATGTGTCAATGTCCTTTTGAAGTTCTACACTGTCCTCCTCACAGTTTAAAATTCTTCCAAGTTTTGTGTTGTCCGCAAACTTTGAAATTGTCTCCTGTACACCAAGATCTAGATCATTTATATATAGCATTTATATATAGCACCCACCTGGTTCACTAATATCCTTTAGGGAAGGAAATCTGCTGTACTTACCTGGTCTGGCCTACATGTGACTCTAGACCCACAGCAATGTGGTTGACCCTTAAAAAATGCCCTCTGAACAAGGGCAATTAGGGATGGACAATAAATGCTGGCCTAGCCTACGACACCTACATCCCACGAATGGATTTTAAAAAAGCAGGAAGAGCAAGGGTCCCAATACCGACCGGTGGGGAACTCCACTAAAAACCTTCTTCCGGCCCGAAAAATACCCATTAACCATTACTCTCTGTTTCCTATCCCCCAGCCAATTTTGTGTCCACGTTGCTACTGCCCCTTTTATTCCACAACCTATAACTTTCCTGTCATGAGGCTATTAATGTATATAATATTATTGGAAAATATTTTTCTTTTAAAATCGAGGTTTAGTCTGTGGGTGTGTCTTAACTGCATTAAAGCCAGCTAGTCTGGGTGCTTTGATATGTACTAGTTTTGAGATGTAAACGGAGAGATAGAGTGCATTTGCAGTTTTTGAATAGAGCATTTCAGAAGTGGGGTGAAAACTGACATCTATCTAGTAGATACCAAGCAATATTACTAATAAAATTGGTACTATGAAAGGGGTTTTATTGTTAGAGAGGTTTAGTTCAGAGGTTGGTGATACAATGACAATTTACATTTAATGGGGGTGGTAGGTATAACTTCAGCAGTTTTGTGTGTACAGGGCAGAGACAATGTGAGATCAAAAGGCAACTGCAAACCTCCAACTGTCTCCACAGGAACCAAAGTGAAAATAACCTCATTTTGAATTCGTAAGATGAAAATGCTTTGCCTGGTGTTTGGTTAAGTTTGTGGGTTGCTGTTGCCTTAATGGAGATTAGTTTGGGGATTTGTTAAAAGTTATGATAGTAATTTGTAGCTATGTGTATATATATTTTAACCTGCATAAATTAACTAAATGTTTCATTTAGTTTAATGTAAAACCTCGAGAACTGGTGGTCTGATTCCTGAATTTAGAGTCACATCTCAAACATAACACTTAAAATTATAGGTTATGGCAGTTGTTTAAAGTTTCACTCTGGGATTTCTAAATAACTCAGCTTTACCAACTGCATAGGTTATAACATTTCCTCACAAGTCTGTTGTGTGGTACTGTAACAAACACCTTTTGGAAGTCCATATACACCACATCAACAGCCTTGCCCTCATCAACCATCTCTGTTACCTCTTCAACAAACTCCAGCAAATTAGTTAGATATGATTTTCCTTTAACAAATCAATGCTGATTCTTCCGAATCAATCCAAACTTTTCCATGTGACTATTAGTTCTATCCCAAATAATTAACAACAAGTTGCTCATGATTAATGACTGGATGCCCTTTGACCCATTATGAATGCCAATTCTGGAAAGCACATGACAGTTCTCCATTGATGGGATGCCATATATGCTACACTTGTGCCTCCATAACAGTGCCTGCAATCCCAAATTTCACATTCCTGTGTGTTAATGTTGAAACGCAGCAATTGTGATATTAAGCCATAGATTCTTACATTCCCCTGTTACAGCACTGAAAAAGGCATGGGGTCCGGTGACTAGCTTCTCAGCTCAGACTCAAGTTTAATCTTGTCACCAACAAGTTAGAGGGCACCCCCAGAAAGAGCCCCTCAGTCTAAGAGTGCACTCCTCCCACACAGCCTCAGACCCCTCCTGTTCAGATTTGCTTTTACTTTCGATTTATAACTGCGCCATAACTTTGATAGTGCAAGATGGTGGTTCTGCGCTATTAATTCGACACCAGCTTTGACAGTCCCTCTCTCACTGTCCATGTCCCAGAAATCTACCTGAAACCTCACGATGTGAAGGTAGCGCTCTCTCCTGTTATTGTCCATCCTCCCCCAGTAATACTGGATCCCATTGTTGTCGTGGTCCACATTCCATGGACCTCTACCAGCCTTCCTATATAGAAGCTGTGTGCATGGGCACCTGCTCAGGAGAACCTCCTCCAGGGAAGGTTCTCACACCCCCTGTTTATTATGTTTTTCCCAAATACAGGTTGCAGATGCCTCCCACAACCACTACCATCCCATCTGCAGCCCAGTACAGAGACAGAGAAGCCCATGGACAGCGACTGTGAAAACGCCCTGCATATCTAGCTGTGCAGTATTCCAATTGAGCACAGAGTCCTTGCCCCTCCTTGGAGCGGGAGTATAATGTGCTCGCCATGGCCTGCTGCACCCTATGACTGTCTGAATTCTCTGATCTTGACTATGAGGTCCACAGAGCCCCAGGACTGACTCTACTTTCTGATTCTTGACTGCAAGCCTTTGGACTGTCTCTAGTCTCTGACTCCTGACTTTTTTAATTCATTTACGGGATGGGCAAAGCTTTCCATCTCCTTTGCCCCCCGTGTGTTCCCCCTCCCCTCCGTAAGCCCTTGCAAAGCCTTCCTGTCCCTTTGCCCCCGCCCATGTGTTCCTCCTTCCCCCAAACCCTTGTAAAGCTTTCCTGCCCTTTGCCCCCACTGTGCTTGTTATCCTTCCCCCTAACCCAACCCAGTTGAAATGCTGGTCTCTGAATGTTCAGCCCTGTCTGAGTACCGCTGCACAGTGATGTCCTTGTGACTATGGAGGCAGCCACTGGGAGCAGACCAACCCTACACCCTTGGCTGTGTAGCGTTCCACTGACATCGTAATGACGCTGGCGCAGTGCTGTGGCAAGTAGGGTATATGTGTGCACTCACCTCAAAGTCGCGATCAAAGTGAGGCCCGACCAGTGCACGCCACTCTTTTTCAATGATATTCAGACCAACGTGATTTCAATTCTAATTTGTACTGCCTGGTATGAGCTCTGCATGTCTAAGTGAGGATTCTGCAATCTGACTGGTTGAAGTGCCTTGCTGTTGCTCTCTTGGAGGGTACTGTGCTTGATCAGGTGCCAAATGAGAGTCTCTACTTAGAAGAACTTCTGTGGGCAGCTGCCTGCGTTATGAATGGCAAGTGGCATTCTTTTGACATTGACTGGACAATCCAGGCCAATGTCAATGTTTTAATTATATCCATTTAAATTACTTTGCACCTCAATATTAGAACAAAAGTGAGAATATTGTTACATTTCTAACCTAACCTGTACCTTCACAGACCTGAAATGTTAACTATGGGCAGAATCGTCCCAGATTTGCACTAAGTGTGGTAGTGAGCGGCATAAAGGATATTTTACCCGCTAGTCGCAATGTCGGATTTTTGCGCCTTATTGTCCCATTCCCGTCTCATTAATTATGCATTCCCGGAAAACGCGCAGGGTGGTTGGCGGGATATCATCTGATTCACCCGCCCTGCTGTCACCTCAGGCCTTCAGTAAACCGGGTGCCACATTTAAAGGCCGCCCCTGCAAAGAGCTAGCACTCTTCAAGGGATAGGAAGCTGCTGGGAACTGATGGCTGCCAAAGGGAGGAGACATGCTGCCCCCAGATTTTGCGACACCTCACTGAAGCGCCGACTGAACGCAGTGGAGGCCCACCGCGATGTCCTCTACTCCCGGTCTGGGTGAAGGCTGGCAAAGGAGGTCACCAATTAAGCATAGGAGGTGGTGGCAGCAGTGGTCAACGCCAATGCCCTGCAAAAGAGGACAGCCATCCAATGCAGGAAGAGGATGAATGGTGTCATCCATTCTGCAAGGGTAAGTCACTCTTCTCATTACTCCCAACCCTCACGCTCACAAACCCATCACACATCCACAGAGATCTCATACCTCAAGGGATAACACCACTAACTCTCACACACACACTCTCACATCTCCTTCAGGCTCATATCCTCTGGAGCTCACGTCCTTATCCCATCCATGACCCCGCTCACCAGACAAACATTCCACGCAGTGCCATGTGTCCTACTCACATTCTCGATCTGCTTTCATGCAGGAGAAGTTGGCTCACAACAACAGGGAGAGGTCCCTGACCAGGGGTGAAGTGGCCCACATTAGGCCCCTCACTCACTTTGAGAAGCATGCCATCGCGCTGACAGCTGAGGACATGGATTGGGCCTGTTGCAATGATAAGGTCAGCAGTGGATACTCTTGTGAGGATCCTGCACCACATTAGACCACACATAACGCAACTGAGAGTGCTCTTTCTCCTGCTATTGACTCTGCTGCCATGCACTAATTATCTCTACTTTGGTTCATAGGGAGCTCAGCCAAGCAACCGACCCCCTCAACCAGCCAGTTCCTCAGCTCCATCCAGGTCCGCACCTCCAGCCAAGAGGACACCTCCCCCATTGAAGAGCTGGAAATAAGCAGCTTGGAAGACCCGTCACAGTGCTTACTCACACCCTCCACCAGCGCAGAGACAAATCTCGGTGGGACCTAGATCTAGAGCAGGCTCAGATTCACTATCCGGTGGTCACCGCACTAGCACATGTCTGCAGCAGGAGGCAGGTTCAGCCGAGCTCCCCAGCACTCGGAGGACTGCTGGGGAAGAGGCATCTGTGAGGTCAAAGTCAGATGACGAGCCTCTGGATTTGGCCTTCCACCTCATTGTGGAGAGTCAGTAGAAGGCAGGGGAACATCACACAGAGCTGTTGGAAGCCCTCAAAAGAGTGGCACACAAGTCGGAGGAGTGCATCCGCCTGCTCTCTGTGCAGTGATGCCCACATGTGCACGTACGGAGGTCTCCATGGGAAGGATGGCGGATAACATGGAGACCCTGGTCCAGCAGAACGTGGAAATGGGTGCAGACCTGCACTCCATCGTAGTAGTATTGGGCAAGTTCCTGCAACCCAAGAAGGAAAACAGGGCACCACAATGTCCCTCTGGATGCTCCATCAGGCCGGGGCCCTCGGTCACCTGAAGGGAGGAGGAGCGGCCGCTGAAAACCCCTGGGTCATCTACTCAGGAATCTCAGAGGCTGTCCTTTCCCTCTGAGTACCTTTTGCCTGTGGCCCCCTCAACCTCGTCCTCTGTCACTGAAGAAGGAGCAGCTGGCCTATAGGAGGACTGCCAAAGCAAGCCTCGGCTCTCCAGAGGATGCACGCCAAAGTCATCAGAGGCAACAGGGCTAACCATTGCATAGACTGTCTCCACCCCTGCTCCGTATGTCAGGGCAGCACCTCAAAGAAGTGGTAGGCCTGGGAAAGTTAAGAATTTCTGATCACAAGTATTTGCACGGGTGAACACATTTTGTCACTTTATAATCTGAAAATATATTCACTTTCACTGAATAAAGTGTAATGGTGTCTTTCAGCTTCATTTACAGGCTTCGCAAGTCCTCCCCCTTACACCCCCCCAACTAGCAGTTCAGCTGCCCGCAACCGAACCACAAGTGATTCTGGAGGGAGAAGTGTGTGTGTGTGGCAGGGCCTTTCAGAGCCTTGTGCAAGTTCTCTCCCACGCATGCGCTGCCTTTCTCCATCACACTCATCTCAATGTCCTGAGCATTTTCAATGCTGCTTGCAGGGGTTCTCTTTCAGTTGTCCATCTGAGCTGACCTGCATCTCCACCCACCCGCTGATCACACTCCCCATGCAGCGCCTGTGCCCATCCAACACAAGACTCCTTTCACTTTCGATTTTAGAAGCATTGCGGTTCTTAAGATGTCTTCAGTTCCCCCGTCCTTTCCCCTCCCCCAATCCCCCATATCCTTTCCCCCATCGCTGTTGACCCTCCTGGCATCACCTTCCACCTCCCCGCCATCACATACCAGCCAGAGCCCTTTTCTTTCCAGGATGTCCAGGTGAACGTGCATGTTCCCTATCTTCCTGAGAATTCCACCCCAATCCACGTTGACCTCCTGGACCTCCTCCTTCCCACCCCCAGGGTCCGTGTCTGCCTCCTAGTCCCCATCAACAACCCTTGCCATCCCCTCTACCGCTACCATTGCACCCTTCCCCTCCCAGCCCCATGGCTCACTCTGCCTTCTCTCAGTCTCACCATTTCCTCCTACCACACCTACCTTCAGTTTGTTCCCCACGAGGCAGTCATCGACTCCACAGATCCCTCCCTTGCACGTTCACCTGGACATCCCCACCTTCCTTACTCCTTCCTCTACCCTTACTCCCTCCTCCCCCCCAGACTCCTTCCCCCTTCCGAACTCCTTACCTTATACCTTCCTCCCCCTTACACCTACCTCCTCAGTTGCTGCATACTCCCCCATTACACCCTCTACCCCATACTCCCTCCACACCCTCCCAAACTCACCCCCTGACACCATCGCTCCACCCTCTCAACTTCACCTCCCCGGTACACCTTCCTCTCCCAGTCAAACCTAGACCTTACTCTCCCACACTGTGCACCCCACCTCCCCAGTACATCTTCCTCTCCTACTCACAACTGGACCTTCCTCTCCACCCCCTCAATGATCATCAGTAGAAGACCATGACCAAGGCATTAATGTCCCGAAGCAGACCCCAGACATCAATGGTGCCCTTCCACCTTCTGTGTGCTGCTTCGCAGCGGAGCCATGTCTATCACAATCCACCCAGCATGTGATACACCTGTTCCTCCAGGGTCCAGTAGCTGTAGGGCTTCAGCATCTTCTGCTCCTCGGATATCTGCGATGTGAACAAGGCCCTAATGGTAAGTGCTAATTTCTGCACGTCACACTGATCAAGACTTGTTCTGGACCAATGTGTTTTCCTGCCTACGTGGGTGGTAAATTTGACGTGGGGGGCATGATTCCGGCGAGCAGGGCTTATAATTAGATGCAAAAGTATTATAATGATGTTCTCGACATGCGGCGGCGAGAAAAGCGGCACGCCATTGACGGGTGGAACGGACGACTGCAAATTGGTTTCACGACGGCGCGAAACCAATTTTTGACTTTCCCGCCATATTGGCCGATCACGTCCACCATGATGCCCAACGCCACCGGGGTCTGAAAATTCCGGCCTATGTTCCCCCCTCCACAGATGCTGCCAAACCTGCTGAATATTTCCAGCATGTTCTGTTTTTATTTGAGAATATTGTGATAGGTTTCCCAACTAGCAGATACCTTCAGAGGCTGTATATATGCAAAACAAATACAATGTACGGTTTAAATCTATCAATTATTGAAATATGAGATATAAAACACTCCTCAAATACTCATTAAGTAAAGCAACTATTTAAAAAAAACAATTTTGGAACTTAGGCATACAGAACAGAAAGGGTGCAAATGCATTAATTCAAATCAGGGTTGCAGGAGGGATGCGACAACTGGTCTCAGAAATTTAGAATCAGGTGGTGGAGGTGCAATCAACCAGGGTACTTCATCCTGCCAGCTCTCTAGTGACATTATGGTCAGGTGTTTCCCATGTGTCGGTGCAGACTCGATGGGCCGAAGGGCTTCTTCTGCACTGTGTGATTCTGTGATTACAGCAGTGCACATTTTGTATGGATTATGGTCACATGCTGCCTCTATATGGAAAAGCTAAGACATTCAATGCAGAGACTCACATCAAATGAATGAAAGCAAGGTAACAGAGAGCAACAGGCAGCCAAGAAACATTAATGGATGAGTCCCCACCCTCAGAACAGGGGTGAACATAATAATGAAGTCATTAATATTAAATCTTAAATATATGTAAATTCACCAAAATTTGTTTTAATAGCAGGAAAAAATCCTGTATGATAAAAATCCCGGAATAGTTTAGGAATTGATGATCTACAAATTTTAAAAAATGACTGAACTTGTGAAGATACACAGCAAGTAAAACCTTCAAATCAAGGCTCAATAGCAAGTTACTCAGGAATCAGGGTGCTGCACAGTTTAATTGAGATCCCAGAATTACTGCTTACATTTTAGAAATAAATGCTTATATGAAAAGCTGTAAGTAATTAACAGCTTTTGAACCCATTTGGTAACTTTAAATGACTGCCTAGATTCTAGCTGCAAACAAAAAAAAGGTAGGGAAGAGTTTTGGCCAATCAGTAACTAATGAGGTATCTGGTAAATATTGCATTTTGAGCTCAGTATTTCTGTGTGTCCAGCAATTGTTTTCTACATTATTGTATGCATTCAAAAGTACTTCTAAGTCTGAAACAAGAAAACTGATCCTTTTTAAAAATATCTATCTGCTTTGATTTTGTCTTTGTTGGTCCTGGTTGAGTTCTCTATTTTCTCTTATTCTTACTTTTTCTTTTATGTAGATTTTTCTCTTCAATTTCTTTCAAGAAAAATTTTCATCGATTTTCATTTTTAATATACTTTTAATTTATTACCATTTTTTATTTCATTTTACTTCTTCAATTTTTTTGCATTATTCTCATAGTGCTTCTGATTCCTTAATCATTGAATTGTTTCTTGTTCCTCTTTTACTTCTCCCTACAACATTTTTGACTGGCTGTCAACTCCTATTTGAAGTTTAAAACATGTGTAAATTCTCTAATCATTTTGATTGTAGATATCTTGTAGGTTTTGATTTCAAATAGCTTTTGTGGCAGGTGTTCACAACTTCCAGAAACAGACCAGCATAAAACGACATAACACCACTGTTAAGAATAACTGAAACATTTATTATCTGAGCAGTTGGTCTAAATTGCATGCAGTAGGAGTTCAGATTTTGCACAGTATCTGACAGAGTATTCAGCCAGGTCTGTCTGAGGAATTGGTGAAACACTCATGATTAGTAATGAGATCAGATCACTAACACAAAATCAAAATATTGCAGATGCCGGAAATCTGAAGTAAAAACAAAAAAATGCTGGAAATACTAAGCAGGTTAGACAACATAATTCAAGAGAGAAATATGGCCCAAATCTTTTGATCAGCTGCGTAGCCACTTTTTCCATGCTGATCAGACAAAAACTACCCACTTACCTGGATACAATTTTTCTGGACAAACTTCCGAACCCTGATGCAGAAGAACTCTCACAGGAATCCATGAAGAGAGTAGCAAAGAGAATCATCCAAGAAACCCCTTTTATGGTACTAGGTGCTATATTCTGCTAAGAGTTTAAAGGTCCTAAAGCTGTTCAGTGAGTTAGTGAATGAGTGTATGAGTGAATGGGTGAGTGTGTAAGTGGGTAGGGTGGGTGAGGTAAGTGGGTAAAAATGGGGAGGGTGAGTGAGGTAAATGGGTAGGGTAGCAGGTGGGTGAGGTGGAAGGGTGGCAGGTGGGTGAGGAGGTAAGGCGGCAAGTGGATAGGGTAGTAGTATGGCAGGTAGGTAGGGTGGCAGGTGGGTAGGGTGGCAGGTGGATGAGATGGGTAAGTGGATTGGGGAGGTTTGATCAGGTGGGGGAGTGGTCGGGTAGTGGGGTTAGTCAGGTCGGGTCAGGAGGGGTAGCCGGGTTGAGTTGGGAGGGATGTCAGGGGAGTAAGGCGGATCAGAGTGGGTTGTTAGGGGGTCGATGTGGGAGTTTGGATGGTCAGTGTGAGGGACTGGGGGGGTCGGCTGTCTCGTTACCCAGGAGTTAGACTAGGATCTTTCTGTCTAACATTTCCTGGGTAACTACCCAGGTAAGTAAGTTGGAACTGTCCGAACTCTCCGACTCTTAGAGTCAGTGTGTCGAGACTTCCCTGGGGTCCCAATGTGCATCTTGGAACGTACTGCTGGCCTTCAATGATCTGAAGAAGATCTGGGCCAGTGTTAATGTTTTGGATCAATCACCTTTCATCATTAACCTGAAAAGTTAACTCTGTTTGTCTCTTCGGATGCTGCCTGACTTGCTGAGTATTTCCAACATTTTCTATTTTTATTTCAGTTCAGAACTTTTGTTTCATATTTATAGTATCCCTTACAACACAAACATGGCATTTTTTTTACCTACATTTGTCATATGTATCTGCATTAGATCAGGAGTGAAATTTGCTGAGGTTAGAGCCATTCTGTAAGCACATAAAAAAATGTTTTGTACTTTTAAAATGGTACCAACTGACGCTATATGATTTCCACGACCAAGTACATGGCCAATAAGCACCCCTTTTCAAAAAAAATCTGAGATTAACAACCTAACAGTGTGAAACAGAATGCATAATAAAACTACATCAGTACACGTACAGCTGAAACTAAACATCCTTCAGCCTTACAGATAGGCTTGGATGCAACACACTGTTACGCCAGTCCCTTGATGTTTTCAGCTTTCATGTTGTGGTTTGGTATATTCAAACACTTTTCCATGGAATAAATTTTGGATTTGATACATCTTAGTGTTATTTTAACATTATAGCAAGTTATCAGGAAGCCTTAAAATCTCTTATCCATAAACAATCACACACAATAGAAGTTATCTTATTTCACATGCTCCTAGCAAACATTCAAACATTCGATAGTTGGAATATCCCTTCCTGTCGCACTTTATATCAGGATAGCTTCAAAAAGAGGAGTGGTGTAACAAATTAGCAGACAGTTCTACTTTACAAGCCTGCACGTGAAAGAGGATCAGGAATCAAGCGTAAAATTCCTGTGGGACATGGGCTATGTGTGGGAATTCTACGAGAAAGGGAAGTAAGGCCTAGTGTACACTTTAGTCTGATGCTAAGGCTAAAAGCAAATACATCTAACCCATAAACAGGACAATACAGTTTTTGCTATCTATGAGAAGGAATAAATTAAGTTGCAGTAAATGAGATTTGCTTATAACTGTTGATGTTTCTTGCTGATTGTAAAATAGTTTGTTATTGGCAGCTTAGCCATTCATTATTCAGTTCCCCTACTGACCATGAGATCATATACAAAGGGCATAGTGTCCAGTTCAGATAACAAGAAGTGCCACTGTTGCATCCCTGGATCCCTGTCTGAATATTAGACAGCAGAGCTGCAAGGTCAACTTAGTGGAGTGACCAGCACCAGAGTGTAACTGAACTTTTTCTTGTAAAAATAATTTATAAAGATCAAGGGGAAAACTTCTGGCTGAATATAATAATTTTGAGTTCATTGGAATAAAATATGCAGAACCAAAGATTCACCTGTCAATTTCCTACACCGGTTAATATTGTGATCGATGTCTTTTACGCATTTGAGAAGTTGTGCTGTGAGTCCTGAAAAGGTGTATGGTTTAATGCCTCATTTGAAAGATGGGACCTCTGATAGACTTAAGTACCAACCTGAATAATGTGCTCAAATTTCTGCAATGAGTCAAAGCTGAAGTTGAAGTTAGAAGGCTAATGTACTTATTGCAAAATAGAAGTATTAAACTAAACACACAGGAGTGAACTTTATGGCCCCATGCTGATGTATTAGAAGCCATGGGGGTGGTGGTGGGGGACATTGTTCGTAAAATACAACAGGTGGCCTGCCCGCTGCCTTCCCGTCCACCCACAACCTATCTCCCATATTAGGGTGGGTGGCTATGGCATCAGGCAGCCCGCCAATTAATGGTCACTTTAGGGCCTCAGTCTGCCTCCGCAGCAATTTTCCATCCAGCTAGGGAATGTGAGAGCAAGGCAAGCAGCTTGGTATTTTCACTGCACAAGCTGCTGGTGGGAAGGAAGGAGGGTACCTCCTTTTCGGGTTCCTGTCTGCACATTGGAGGCACTCCCCCCAATATTGTAAGCCCCCTTTGTCCTTCACCCCCAGCCTCTTAAACCTGACCCCCACCACCGCCCCCCACCACCCTCCCCACCTCACTAGGGTCTGCCAAGCAGGCCTGACCAAAATTTCTGACTTACATGAAGTTAGGGATCCATTGCTCTTCTTAATTGTGGACTGCTTCTAGTCCCAGCAGTGATCAATACTTGCTTATGGCACTGCTGGGACTAGAGAGCTGTCGGCCAATCAGACTGGCTAGCAGTTCTCTAGGGCAGGACTTTCTCTCAGAGGTGGAAGTCCCATTCTGAACCAATTAAGACTGCCCCCAACATATTTTCACGGTGGGCCAGAAGGAAAAACCAGTAAAACTTGGGGGAGAATCTTAGCTCGGTGAGTGGGGAGGCATAAAATGACGCGGGGCAACTTTGGGCGCGCGTCCCAACGTCACTGCACGTCATTTAGATTTTCAGTTCAGTGGGTGTGCAGCTGAGCTGGCTACTCGCCCGCCGAACTGTCAAAGGCCTATTAAGGCCATTTAACTAACAATTAAAATAATTAACGGAGCTGCCTGTCGAACCTTAAGGTTGGCGGGCAGGCAAAGAGCCCAGGCGGCCTTCGCATTTTTCATGGAACCTCATCCACGGGTGTGATGAGGTTCCATGAATGATTTTAAATTTTCTCAAAAATTTTTATTGGAAATAATGCACATGTCTCGGCTCATGTGGCAGTTTCACGTGAGGGGACATGTCATAAAACTTTTTTCAACACTTTATTGAACTGTTAAAACTTAAAACTAATCTCCATGAGGCACCTCTGTAAAAGAGCGCACTCCTGACTCAGGGAAACCCACCCCCGCATCCCCCCACCTCCAGCCCGCACAGGGAGCGCACAGCGCTTCTAGGTGCATGTCATGCTGGGTGGGCCTTAATTGGTCCGCCCATGTAAAATGGTGGCGCAGACTCGATCAGGGGCGCCGATTGGGTCTGTGCCTGCTGCCACCCACCCCCGTACAACCCCGCCCTCCCCACAACAGGGGGAGAATTCTACCCTTGGAAATGAATTGAACTAGTCCAAACTTAAGGTATACAAGACCTGTTCGGACTGGTACCAGTCATTTTCCAAGTTTTACTGTTTTTCCCTTCTGGTCACTGGGTTTCTGGTTGGCGCCATGCTTACAGATTTTTCGGCAGTGGGGAGGGTTGGTAATCCGTTGCCCCCCCAACCACCTTGTAAAATCCAGCCCAGTGTCCTTTCATGTATTTTATTTGTTGAGGTATTGTCTCCAATAGCATCTTCTCTTATCTTAAATGCTCACCAGCAGACCAGTCCTTAATGGATAGGGTTTTGCTCTGAGGAACAAGCAAACAATCCCAGCCATAGGTTTGACTTGCAGTTGCCCAACAATTTCCTATGGGCTTTTGCACGACTAGTTGCTTTTGGCCAACTGTTAAAAAGTACAGTGCCTTCTGCAGGGCATCTGGAGTTTGTGTAAACAGGGGAATCAAGTTTAACAAATCAGATTGAAGAATTGTTAATGAGAAGCGCAGAATCTTAACCAGCAAGTGTTAGTTAGAATAGTGAATGCAATATGAAATCAGATATGGAAAGTTAAATAAAAAAGAGAGGGAAAGAAAGACTGGATTAAGAACATCGGAGCAGGAGTAGGCCATTCAGCCCGTAAAGCCTGCTCCACCATTCATTTAGATCATGATTGATCATCCACCTCAATGCGACTTTCCCACGCTATCCCCATATCACTTGATCCAGAAATCTATCGATCTCCATCTTGAACATACTCAATGACTAAGCCTCCACAGCCCTCTGGGGTAGAGAATTCCAAAGATTCACCACCCTCTGAGTGGATAAATTCCTCCTCATCTCAGTCTTAAATGAGAGATAAAAGAGACTGCAAGAAAAAGTTTAAAAAATGTATTTACTTTTTGTAAAAAAATCTCCAGCAATAATTAAAAGCTGAAGGAACACGACATTACACTTGTAAAGTTCATTTTCAGCACCAGAGAGGTTGCTTGTTGATAATTTAGACTTCTCATGCCATTAAAATTTGGACTAGAATGGATAAGTCCCAAGTTTTTTTTGGCCAAAGCAAAATGCTCCAAATGCCGGATATGTCTCCTAAAAACAGAAAATGCTAGAAACACTCAGCAGGTCACGCAGCAAAGTTAACATTTCAGGTTAATAGCAGTTCTGGTGAAAGATTATTGACTTGAAATGTCTACTCTGCCTCTCTCTCTCCACAGATGCTGCCTAACCTGTTGAGTGTTCCGAGCATTTTCTGTTTTCGTGAAGCATTGTTCATTGGAGAGGTACAGAGGTTATTGAAAATTCTTTCCTTTTCCCTCCCCTCCCCAATAGTAACTTCCTAATTTATTTTGGTGGATGTTCAGGGATTTAATTTCATTCCACAAGTATCAGTTGAGAGGTGATGCTAGATCTATCTTTTATGACAAGAATATCATTGCTGAGAAGACATGTAAATTTAATGTTTGTGTAAATGTTTACCTGCAAAATGCTATAACCTCTGAAGGAGGAGATTGCTCAATTTTTCAAACCTGATGTCTATTCATCCCCATAGTCATTTCCAACACAAAAGAAGTTCATTTATCACACTGTGTCTGAGCCAGATGCTTGCGGAAATTAGAACAATTGTGTGCTGTGGAACCTAGAAAGACTGAAAGTGCTCAAAGGCAGTTCATGTAGGACACTTAAAGCCAGATAACACATCTTTCAGGCTGTGCTGAATTCATATTCAAGTCCAAAAGTAAGGAATTGGGTTAACCAACCATGCACCCCTGTCTCGTTGTTGGTATATATTTCAAATCCAGACATGTTTTTTATTACAGTGTTGAATTTGACCTTTAATAATAATTTCAGAATACTTTCTCACTGAATGTCATCAATGCCACAATGAGCTAAAAACAGCCAAGAATTATGACCCGATGAAATACTCTCATATGACGCAAGAGAAAATATATTTAGCGACAAGCATTCCTTGCACTTACTTAGATCAAATGCCTACTTTAGCAATATTTGTGGAAGATAATGAATGAAGAACCATTACTTCTTTGAAGTTTAAACCCAAAATTATTTCCATTATATTTGACAGACCCTGAACAAATACTGCTTATGATTTGAATGTTAATGCAGAAATACATAAACTCAAAAAGTGGATGCAGAATTTTGCCTCACTCAGAAACAAAGCATAGACACCATTAGTATGTGAAAAGTATTTTTAAGAAAACAGTATTTTGGTGTTTAGAGAAATTTTGAAATCTTAAAAGTTGTAATTACATAGCTAGCTACAAAATGTTGGAGTACTTCAAATTCTTAGCTTAGCATATGCATCAATATACATCATTCGTACTAAATGCACTAGAATATTTAATTTTGCATTTCTAGGTATAAAATGGAAAACCGACAGTAAAATTAGAGAATGAATAGCATTACCACTGATCGAGCCATTCCTTTCTGTGTCATTAATCCGTAAACGTAATTTTCTACGATTATTCCTGTCAGAAGATGGTTCCTGTGGTGGATGAGGCTGTTCGATTTGATGTTCTTCTGAGAAAACTTCATTCCCATCGTTAGGTTTAACTTACAAAGGATGAGATAAACAATGTGGTTAATTATTTTCTATCTGTAGTTCCCTGCTATATGTAAGGTAAGTACTACCCATTCAAGGCATTAACATTGAAGAGAAACTAATTGCTGATAGTAAAATTGTTTTTATTCACAAATTATTCGTCATTTTCTCAATGTACCATGAAAGATTCTCAGTTGTTTCGTATTCCTTTGGTCAATGTGCACTATGTTTAGTTAAACCCCACCACCCCTATTCCCCATGTCAGAAGCATCTTTTTAAGGTAAAAGTTATAGCAAATTACTGTGAACTCATTGTTTCTTTATTAAATCAACCGCTTGGCACATTACTTAAGAGAGAAGTATTTCACAGGAGACTGACTCTATAAAAGAAATGTGAACCCATAAAGCAGAGATGGTGAATTCCACTGTCAGGGTTGAATTACTTTCCAGTTTCTTCATTGTCTCTATGTATTTGGATAACTCAAGCTCCCTTGAAAATACTTGCACTTACCACTGTTTGCATTTAGGTGAGGTGAGAGTGAGAGTGACTGCCCTTGACATTAACATAGCATTTGACCAAATGTGGCATCAAGGAGCCCTAGAAAAACTGAAGTCAATCTGAGTCAGGGGGAAAGCTCTCCCCTAGCAGGAATTATACCTAGAACAAAGGAAGATGGTTGTGGTTGTTAGAAGTTAATCATCTCAGTCCCAGGACATCAGTACAGGAGTTCCTCAGGGTAGTGTCCTATAAGGCCCAACCATCTTCAGTTGCTTCATCAATGACCTTCCCTCCATCATAAGGTCAGAGGTGGGGATGGTCACTGATGATTGCACAATATTCAGCACCATTTGCAACTCCTCAGATACTGAAGCAGTCCATGTCCGTATACAGCAAAACCTGGACAGCATTCAGGCTTGTGCTGATAAATGGCAAGTAGCATTCATGCTACATAAGTTCCAGGCAATGACCACCTCCAACAAGAGACAATCTGAGCATCTCCTCTTGATACTCAATGGCATTACCATTGCTGATTGCCCCACTACCAACATGCTGGGGTTACCATTGACCAGAATGAACTGGACTAGGCAAATAAGTACTGTTGTTACAACAGCAGGTCAGAGGCTGGGAATTCTGCAACAAGTAACTTACCTCCTGGCTCCCCCAAAGCCTGTCCATCATCTACAAGGCACAAGTCAGGAATGTTATGGAATGCTCTCCATTTGTCTGGATGAGTGCAGCTCCAACAACACTCAAGAAGCTTAACACCATCCAGAACAAAGCACCTCACTTGACTGCCACCCCAACCACCACCTGAAACATTTAATTCCTCCACCACTGACGCACAGTGGCAGCAGTGTGTACCACATACAAGATGCACTGCAGCAACTCGTCCAGCCTCCTTCGACAGCACCTTCCAAACCCATGGCATCTAACACCTAGAAGGCCAAGGGCAGCAGATGCATGGGATTACCACCACCTGCAAATTCCTCTCCAAGCCATACTTGGAACTATATCACCTTCACTATCACTGGGTTAAAATCTTGGAACTCCCTTTTTATCAGCACTGTGGATGTACCTACACCACATGGACTGCAGTGGTTCAAGAAGGCAGCTCATCACCACCTTCTCAAGGGCAATTAGGGATGGCCAACAAATGCTGGTCTAGCCAGCAACACTCATATCCCATGAAAGAATAAATAAAAAATGAACTTCATGGGACAAAATACGTGCCTCAAGCACAAGGAACAAGGCATGGTCAGAATGTTTTCTCAAAACAAAAATTGGAAAAATCTCTCATGCCACATATGATCCAAATGAAGTCCTGTCGCGCTCAGGCCAGATCCAGTGGGATGACTAACATTTAAAATGAAAATTTCTGGAACAAGAGTACAAAACAGAATTAAGGGTATATTCAACCATTTGTAATATTTACCCCGAATCCAGATCAAAAAATTCAGAGCAGGTGGGGATTACTCGCCATACTAACACGTCTAATTTGAATCACTCCATAACTGGAGGCCATTTTGTCTAAGACCAGGAATTTCCATTTATCGGGCGGGCTCGGCAGGAGCATGCGGGGGCAGTTCCGGAAGCGACTGCCGCCTGCAATCAGCTCCACACTGTGATTTCAAACAGGCGGGCTAATTAAGGCCCGCCCTGCGTGGATCGCGAGTGGTAGCGCTGAGCACTACCTGTGCGGGTGGAGGGAGGAGGGAGAGTTGGGTCCAGTGCTTGCGCGAAAGAGCGTTTCAATCTCCCTGAGGTACGGAGCTGCCTCAGGGAGATTGAAGCACTTTTAAAAAAAAAAATAAATGCATTAAAAATTTAATGAAACATGTCCCCTCATGGGACTGTGTCACATGATATGGGACATGTTTTCATTTTCAAAATAAAGTTTTTATTTAATGTGTATTAGCTTTAGGAAGCGTCATCTCGCTTGTGGATGAGGTTTCCTAAAAAACATAAAGGCCCCTTGATCTTTTTGTCTGCCCGCCAACCGTTGAGTTTTATCGGGCAGTGTAAATTTGAAGTTAATTAGCTTTTTAATAGCCTTAATAGGCCTTTCAATTATCGGTGCGCACGTAGCTGACTCTGGGGCACGCCCGCAGAACGTAATATCACAAGACAGCGCAATGATGCCGGGACGCACGCCTGACGTCATCGCACATCATATTACGTTCCGGCGTGTCGGTATGCATCCGCACGCCAAATGTAAAATTCTGCCTTAAGCTCTGTAATTTTTTCCCTAAAACTCTCCATCTTCTTTTCTCTCTTTCCTCCTTTGAGATATTCCTTAAAAGATATCTCGAGATGCGTGGTCGAAGACAAAAAGATCTGAAAATTAGTGGCCTAAGACAAAAAGATCTGAAAATTTCTAGGAATGAGGAACCATGTACACATTATAGCGCAAAGCGGCAAAGTCACTACGGTGTGAAAAGCCTGAAATTATAACACTTTTTATGATCTGTAGTGAAAAGAAAATGCTTCTAGGCCACTTCAAATTAGTGAAATTATTAGGCTTCAAGTGGGTAGAAGCTTTAGTTTTCCCTTTGTTTATGATCTGTTACCATCGAGATAGTTTTGATGCACCCTATTTCAGTGTCAAGCTTGCACTGTGAGCAAATGGCTGGGCTCTATCCACGAGATTGCTGATAAGGCTAATCTTATAACACATAGAGCTGCCAGAACTCCAATGCATATATTGACCACTGAAGGTAGGCTTGCAGTATAGCTGATTTCTCAATAGCACATTGAGGAATGGGAGCTTGTTAGACTGTTCCATTTCAAAGGTGAATCCACTAACAGGATGCTGCTGTCAAGCCAAATAGAAGTTCTGTTTACCGTACAAATGAGTAATGCTGTATATGAATTTCAGATTCGGTGCAATGCCAGGTAGGCCTTATGTTCCAATGACTGGCGGATCATATCAAACAGCGTGTCCTTTCGGCTGTTCACGATAGGTAGCGTACTGACCATACTCAATCAGCCTGTGCATGCAGAACTCAGAACATAATGTCTAATGTTAGATGTGATTCCACAATTGGACAGCACTTTCTGAACAATCCCAAGTGTTCTAAGAATTACACTAACAACCAATTTAAGATTATCAGTGGGCCTCACAATGTGGATTACTTATGCTTGCTAGGAGCTAGATATAGTCATATGCAGGGACCTGACCTCTGTGGGCAAAAGAAACATTTTGAGGCATTGCAACATTTTAAATTAAACACAAATTAAAAGTGTGGGAGACAATCATTCCCAGGTGCATTCTCCATGGCAACGCTTTGACTAACCAGAGTTGATTTGCCAAACAGGGTAGACTTGCCACCCAATAGGCACCCTTTTCTCACACAGTATAAATTTTTGCGCCTTTTGAAAATTAAATCATTATATTATCTCATCTCAACATGGCTCCTGAGTCTGCCCATGGTGGATAAAGGGTGAGATGGCATGGAGGTTGTAAGGGCCAAGCATGGTGGGTGGATTGGCATTTTGGTAGGAAGAATAAAAAATCATATATTAAATAGGGAGAGATTCAAGAACTCATTGGGACAGAGGGATCTGGGTGTCCAGGTACATGAATCACAAAATGTAGGTACAGCAAATGATTAGGAAGGCAAATTGAATGTTGTTGTTTACTGCAAGAGGACTGGAATACAAAAGTAGGGATGTTTTGCTACGGTTGCATAGGGGATTGGTTTACAGTTTTGGTCTCCTTATTTAAGGAAGGACATAATTGCATTAGCAGTTCAGAGAAGGTTCACTTGACTGATTCCTGGAATGAAGGGGTTATCCAGTGAGGAAAGGTTGGAAAGGTTGGGCCTGTATCTATTGGAGTTTAGAAGAATGAAAGACGATCTGATTGAAACTTGTAAGATCCTGAGGGTACTTGACAGGGTGGATGCTGAAAGGATGTTTCCCCTTGTGGGAGAGGTCAGAACTAGGGGCACAATTTAAAAGTAAGGGGTCTCCCATTTAAGATGGAGATGAGAATTTTTTTCTTTTAGAGGGTGTTGAGTCTGTAGAACTGTCTTTCTCAAAGAGTAGTGAAGGCAGGGTCATTGAATATTTTTAAGACTGAATTAGATTCCTTGTTGATTGACAAGAGAGTAACGAGTATAGGGGGTAAGAAGAAAATTGAGTTGAGGCCACAATCAGGTCAGTCATGATTTTATTGAATGGCAGAGCAGACTTGAAGGGCCAAATTGCCTACTCCTGCTCCTAATATGTATATTCGTATTAAGTTGGCATGTGTGCTATAAGGAGCCATGGGAGTGGGTGGAGAGCATGGGTTGGCATGATTTAGCATTCAGTTGGCACAGGGGCCTGGAGGTGGCATTGGATTGGGGGGTGATGGGGTTTCAGGAGTGAGGGCTGCAGGGCCTAAATTTCTAACAAAACATCTGGGACAAAGTTCCAAAGAACCAAGGTGGGCCTTCTAAATAGCTCATCTCTGCACTTGGCAGCCCCTGTCACTGCCTCCGATCTGCGTTCGGGGCGGTGGGCCCAACTCTATCCCACAACCATTCCCTCCCCCCGGTATGAAGATCATGCCATTTGTGTGAGTTTCTCCCAAAGCGGATATGGCAAGCTGGGAAATTTTCCGACTTGTGCTACCTGCTTTGGGAGCAAAACTTCAGGCCTTCATCTTCAAATTTAAAGAAGGGTGTACTTGCATTGCAGGCGGTGCAGAGAAGGTTCATTAGATTGGTTCCTGGGATGAGACGGTTATCCTATGAAGAAAGGCTGAGCAAATTGAACATATACTCTTTGGAGTTTGGAAGAATGAGAGGTGATCTCAATGAAACATACAAGATTATGAAGGGAAAACAGAATTACCTGGAAAAACTCAGCAGGTCTGGCAGCATCGGTGGAGAAGAAAAGAGTCGACGTTTCGAGTCCTCACGACCCTTCAACGGAACTGAGTATAGTTAGGAGAGGGGTGAAATATAAGATGGTTTAAGGTGGGCAAGGGGAGAGAGAAGTTGAGGGGGGGGCGTTGGTGGTTGTAGGGACAAGCAAGCAGTGATAGGAGCAGATAATCAAAAGATGTCACAGACAAAAGGATCAAAGAGGTGTTGAAGGTGGTGATATTATCTAAGAAAATGTGCTAATTAAGAATGGATGGCAGGACACTCAAGGTACAGCTCTAGTGGGGGTGCGGTGGAAAGACTGACAAGGTATTAGTTGTAGATTTTAAAATAATGGAAATAGGTGGGAAAAGAAAAATCTATACAAATTATTGAAAAAAACAAAAGGGAAGGGGAAGAAACGGGGTGGGGATAGGGGGAGGGAGTATAAGATCTAAAGTTGTTGAATTCAATATTTAGCCCGGAAGGCTGTAAAGTGCCTAGTCGGAAGATGAGGTGCTGAAAACACTCCTTTCAAGTGAAGCAGCATTTCACTTGCATTTCCCCTAACTTAGTCTACTGCATTCGTTGCTCCCAATGCGGTCTCCTCTACATTGGAGAGACCAAACGCAAACTGGGCGACCGCTTTGCAGAGCACCTGCGGTCTGTCCGCAAGAAAGACCCAAACCTCCCTGTCGCTTGCCATTTTAACACTCCACCCTGCTCTCTTGCCCACATGTCTGTCCTTGGCTTGCTGCATTGTTCCAGTGAAGCCCAACGCAAACTGGAGGAACAGCACCTCATCTTCCGACTAGGCACTTTACAGCCTTCCGGGCTGAATATTGAATTCAACAACTTTAGATCTTAAACTCCCTCCCCCTATCCCCACCCCGTTTCTTCCCCCTCCCTTTTGTTTTTTTCAATAATTTATATAGATTTTTCTTTTCCCACCTATTTCCATTATTTTAAAATCTACAACTAATACCTTGTCAGTCTTTCCACCGCACCCCCACTAGAGCTGTACCTTGAGTGTCCTGCCATCCATTCTTAATTAGCACATTTTCTTAGATAATATCACCACCTTCAACACCTCTTTGATCCTTTTGTCTGTGACATCTTTTGATTATCTGCTCCTATCACTGCTTGCTTGGCCCTACAACCACCATCTCCCTCAGCTTCTCTCTCCCCCCGCCCACCTTAAACCAGCTTATATTTCACCCTTCTCCTAACTATACTCAGTTCTGTTGAAGGGTCGTGAGGACTTGAAACGTCGACTCTTTTCTTCTCCGCCGATGCTGCCAGACCTGCTGAGTTTTTCCAGGTAATTCTGTTTTTGTTTTGGATTTCCAGCATCCGCAGTAGTTTTTTGTTTTTATTAAGATTATGAAGGGGCTTGATAGGGTAGATACTGAGAGATTGTTTCCCCTCGCTGGGAATCTAGAACACAGCGGGATAGTCTCAGGATAAGGAAACCAATCATTTAGTACTGGGATGAAGAGAAATTTCTTCACTCAAAGAGTTGTGAATCTTTGGAATTTTCTACCCTAGGGGGTTGTCGATGCTCCATCCTTGAATATATTTACATCTGAAATAGGCAGATTTTTGGTCTCCCAGGAAATCAGGGTATATGGGAATGGGTGGGAAAGTGAATCTGAAGCTGAAGATCAGAGATAATCTTATTGAATAGCGAGGCAGGCTTGACAGACCATATGGTCTACTCCTGGTCCTATTTCTTATATTGCTATTTGAAACAATATTATAGATTTTGAAGTCAATTTTCTTTTGTGCCTACAACAAGGCAGTAACCTTAACTAAGAATGGGGGTAACAACATTTATATACTGCCTTTAATGGAATAAAACACCCCAAGATGATTCACAGAAACATTATCAAATGAAATCGGACACCGTGTCATAAAAGGAGATATTAGGTCAGATAGCCAAAAGCTTGGTTGGTTAGAGATGCAGGTTTTAAGGAATGCCTTAAAGAAGGAAAGGGAAGTTCAGCGAGGGAATTCCAGAGCTTAGGGACTAGGCAGCTAAAGGCAAACCCACTAAGGGTGGAGTAATTTAAAAATGAGGGAAGTGCAAGAGGCTATCATTAAAGGAATTGGATAGTGAGTCTGTGAGTCTATTTTCAGCATAGGACACAAGGCACAGAATTCAAACAAGTTGAAGTTGTGTGAGGGCAAAGGCAGTGCGGCCTTTGGAAACCAAGGCCAGGATTTTCCGGTCGTTGGGTGGGCTTGGGAGCAGTCGGGAAGCCGACCGCCGCCCACAATCAGGCCCTGACCTTGATTAAAGGCCAGTCAGTATGAATCGCTTGCTGCAGTGCTGCCTGTGTTTGGGGGGAGGAGGGAGAGTGTGGATGTTCGTGCACAGTAAAAGCTCCCTGAGGCACAGAGCTGCCTCAGGGAGCTGAAGATTTTCCAAATAAACAATAAAGAATTTTGAAATGTGAAAAAAAATGTGCCTGATGTGACTGTCACATGAGCAGGGACATGTTAGAGATGAGTGTAAAAAGTTTTTATTTTTTTAAATCACTAGACGAAACCTCACCCTGCCCGTGGATGAGGTTTCGCCAAAAATGCAAAGGCCACTTGGCCTTTTTGCCTGCCTGCCAACCAAACGGTTGCACGGGCAGTGAAAAATTTTGATCAATTAGCTCATTAAGGGTCTTAATAGGCTGCTTAATTGTCGACGGGTGCGCTGCCGACTCCTGCACACACCCACCGACTAAAATATCGCGCGAGTGCACAATAACGTGGGAATGCTCGCCCGACGTCACTGCGCGTCACTTTATGCTTGTTCGTTTCGGGAGCATGCCCGCTGTATGAGCGCAATATTCTGCCCGAAAGTAATGAAAAAAGCAAATAAACTTAATTATGCCAAAGATGTGACATAATGTTTGAAAAGAGTTGGACGATGAACAATAATTCCGTTGTCCAAATTCATCTTCAGTTTAACTAGGTTGCAGTAGAGGTAAGGTCTGTAAACGTGGAAATCACATAGAATAATGGTGAAGAAGGAAATAAAAGCTTGTGGGGCAGAAAATCAAAAAAAGCTTTTATTTTACATCAACAACTGATAATTATATTTAGCATTTCCAACCGACACATGGAGCCTGAGGCTTCATTGGCTTAGCAAACTTCTGCTTGAGTGCTGATTTCTGAGTAGCCTTAGCTGTAGCTGCGCTGACTTTCTTTGTTGCAGCTTCGGCCTTCTTAGCCTCCTTGGCAGCCCTGATTACCTGTTCACGTTCAGCCTTGCGCACCTCAGGCTTCTGATTCCTCTTAGCCATAATCTCAGCAAGAGAGGCACCAGTAATAGCCCGTTGAAACTTCACTGCATGATGGGAGCGCTTTTTCTGAATCTCTTCAGGCTGCCCTTTTTTGTGCTTGCGCCTGTACAAGACAGTCCAGTGGATCTGTCGAGGGTTTCTCACGGAGAGGAAGGCTGACTCACATTTTGATTTCAGAAACTGGAAAACCTTCCCATCGATTCTGGCATATTGCTTCCCGTGACCCGGGTATATTTTATGCCCACTCAAACTGCAGAGTTCGACCTTCATTACTGTGGTAAAAAAATCAAACGTTGACAGAAAAAAAGCTTATATAATGGACACTCTTAATGTAGCTATCTGGGACACTCTCAGCTAGGCTCAATGGTGTGATGCTTAATAAAAATTTGTACTATTTCTTACTTCTTACCCAAAATAACAGCTTCTGATGTTTGCTTTGTAAAGCAAATACTTTCTTGGTTTATTTGGTTAACTTGTTCTGGTCGACTTGAAGCCTGTCTTTCTGACCTGCCAGTCAATCGTTCTGAGATGTCTTCTTTATTACAACGCAGTTGATAGGAGGATCTGGTCATTTTGTTATCCAACAAACCTGATAGCTAAAATCATTAAAGGAAATGAAAATAAATTCTAACTTCATTTTGTATCAGTTAAAAAAGAAGCTATTACTTAAAGGCTGGGAAATCTAGAACACAGGAGTAAAGTTTCAGGATAAGGGATCAATCATGTTGGGCTGCGATGAAGTGAAAGTTCTTGTCTCAGAGGATTGTGAATCTTTGTAATTGTCTATCCTGTAGGGTTGTGGATGCTCCATCATTGAATATATTTAAGACTGAGATAAACAGGTTTTTGGTCTCTTAGGAAATCAAGAGATATGGGGAACAGGCAGGAAGGTGGAGTTGAGGCAGATGATCAGCCATGATTGTATCAAATGGTTAAGCAGGCTCGAGGGGCCATATGGTCTACTGCTACTGTTTTTGTATTCTGTAAAAGATTGTTAAACAGATTTTAATTAAATCTATTGAACAAGGTGTTATACTTGGATTAAAATATTCAAAAATAAATTGGGTCAAACATAACCAGGGAGAAAAGGGACTCTTATAACAATACCAAGCCAGGCAAAGAGTCACAGAGAGAAGCTACCAGTCCACAGGTAATAAAGTTGCTTTTCTTTCAAAGCTTAGCTGTTTTTCCCTCCCTGCCTCCTTTCTTTCCTTCTTTATGAAATCTTTATTTTAATTTTGTTCTGTTCTTCACTCTCGCCATAGCTTAGATTTTCGCTGGGTCAGGTTGACTCGGAGGCCCTTTAAAATGGCGGGTGGGTCCCAATTCCAGGATTCCAAACCCCATTCCCGTCGAATGCAATTTTTGGGAATGCCTTTAAAATGTGCGGCCTGGTTCCTGTCAAAAGTGCGCATCTGGGACTCCTGACCTGGCCAGCTACAGTGCAGAGAAAGGCATCTCTTAGTCCTTACAATTTTCATGGAGTCGGGCCAGGTTTTTTAAAGAGTCATGGTTCATGGCCCATCAGAGGACCTTTTAAAAGGTAAGTTCAAAGGTCCCCCTCATGACTCCTCTGCCCTTCCACCTACCCCTATGGCCTCTTATGCTGCCTACACAAAGCTATGACACTTCCATCCCTATTGAACCATTGTACACATTGTAGAACCAATGAGCCCTACAGCATAAAGTGGCATGTGTTAAAGAAATGGATAAAAGTCATTCATTGAGAAGTAACTCCGATTGATAAGAAAGTCTGAAGTGTAAGCTAAAAAAAGTATCAATCATTCAGGCCCTTTGAAGTTACAAAAACCACAAACCCTTAAAACCACTTAAACAAACATTGTTAAATTGATACAAAAACAAAAATAGCTGGAAAAACTCAGCAGGTCTGACAGCATCTGCGGAGAGGAATACAGTTAATGTTTTGAGTCTGTATGACTCTTCATCAGATGAAGAGTCATACGGATTCAAAACGTTGACTGTATTCCTCTCTGCAGATGCTGTCAGACTGCTGAGTTTTTCCAGCTATTTTTGTTTTTGTTTCAGGTTTCCAGCATCCGCAGTATTTTGCTTGTATCTTATTGTTAAATTGTCTGCAGATATCAGAGGGTCTGAGCTATCAATCAAATGATGTTTCCTCTGGGGAGGAGGTGTACTCGTATTTTAATAGCTGTCTGAGCTCTCAGCTGAGCGTACATTGAGGCTGTACCTGGAGTGGTACTTGAACCATAACCTTCTCACTCTAGAGGTGAGTGTGTTATCAAATGAACCGCGGTTGACACACTGCTATGCTGTATGTTCACTTGCTGTGAAATAAATCAGCTTAGGAATTTTCATCCAGCGTTGTTTTGCCAGGCATGTTGTGGTCTACCTTACACAAGGTTGGAGAAATAGGTGGAACGCATGTGCATAGGGCATGAATATCCAGTTCAAATCATAAATGATACCAGTATTACACTACCATAAAAATCAATATTGGACAATGCAACTCAACCCTGCACATAAGGAAAGTAGAATCCGCTTACGGGGCAACTGATGCTACTAAATTGAAGATTAAAAATTGCAGACTTGAATGAATATAACAGTCAAAAACAAAAGGACAGTATTACTTCCATACAAATATACAAAAAGTTAGCAACATTCAGCATATCATGCAAAATCTGTGAAAAGAATAGATGAGAATTGGCGTTTTGATTGCAAACCCTTTGTCAGAACAGTTTTCATGAATTACATAGTTTTTAATGGCAAGGAAACAGGCTATTCAACATAACTGGTATATGTTGATATTTATGCTCTGCACAAGTCTCCTTCCACCGTACTTCATCTCATCCTATCAGCATATGCTTCTATTCATTTATCCCACACATACTTTTCTAGCTTCCTCTTAAATCCACCTATGCTACTCGTCTCAACTACTTCATGTTATGGCAAGTTTTGCATTCTAACTACTCTCCAGATAAAGATACTTCTACTGACTTCCTTATAGGACTCCCCCAGGATGGAAACATCACGTCCGTGTCTGTTCTATCAAACCCCATCATAATTTTAAAGACACTAATAGATCATTTCTCAGCCTTCTCTTTCTAGAGAAAACAGTCATGGCCTATTCAATCTTTCTGGATAAAAACACCCAGTCTATTCAGTCTTTGAATTGCCTATACGCTTTACTGTTCTTGTTTGTTTCCCAGCACCTGCAATTTTTTGCTTTCTGTCTATATAAAAAATTACCCCAACTCAAAAATATAAAAAGCCACCAGCAAAAAATTCCCAGCATGAGTGTAGGGAGGTGGACTGTGAAGAGCTGCATATGAGTATGAACCAGGAGCCAGCCTGGGAAGATGCAGGATCATGAGCCACAAGACCAAGGGTGGGAAGAAACTCTGTTCAAGGAGGAGGGGAAAGGAAGACTGTAATATTAACTTGAAACAGCTAGGATGGGTCATACCCCAGATTCTGAGTGGCAACACTGTCCTAGAATAGCGGGGAACTGGCAGATTGCAATCAATATTTACATTTACTTTGGATGGAGGGAAGTTGAAACGTAGAGGAAAGGAAGATACAAGGTTAAAATTGATAACTGTGATCCAGAAAGGTTTAAAGTTAACAACAAAGTAAACTTAACTGAAGAGAAAGAAAAGATTCTGAAAAAAATCCAATTTAGAAAGTTCATAGGTCAGATTGTGGGACTGCATATGACAAATTTATATGGGCAAAACTTATTAGAAATTTGGACACAGGAATTTATAATAGAAAAGAATTGACACAACAAATTGAAAGAAGTGACAACTGATGCCAAGATTAATAATCCAGAGAATGTGAACTCAAATTCCACCATGGCTATTTGAGAATTTTAATTCAGCATAAAAAGGTCTAGAAATAAAAAGTCAGCATCAATAAAAACGGCCATTAGTTGCTAGATTGCTGTAAAAACCCAAATGACTCACTTTTTCTTCAGGGAAGGAAATCTGCCAATCTTACCTAGTCTGTCCTATATGTCACTCTAATCCCACACTAGTGTAGTTGTCTCTTAACAGGCCTTTGGTTTGACTTGGCAAGCCACTCCATTGTATCAAATTGCTATTCAGGGTAACTGTAGATGGGTATCAGCAACATCCACAATCCCAAGAATGGACATAGAAGAATTAGAAATGTTGCATACACGGGAAGTGCACACAAGGCAAAAGGCCCGAGAAATTGGTTCATATCTGACTTCAGGTACGAAGCCAGCTGCAAACACAATATCCACAATAAAACTTAGGAGCAAGAGAACAATGTGAAACTGGTCCTCTGGCATCACCATGCATCAAAAAGGCATTAGTTGCAAAGGGGATGCTGGCACCAGACCTACTATAATTAGTCAGGGAGGGGTGTGTGATGGGAGGTTGTTGAAAAGGAGATCAGGAAGGAGGCAAGCGCTGCCAGGCAGCAGCTTATGTTATTAATGTGGAGCCAGGGAGCGCCCTCCTGCTCCTTCTGGTTCCACATTCAGACAAGTTGAAACATTTTTACGTTACCTCCTGCAATTCCTTTGAAGGCAGCTGGTTTGGCTCCTGTTTGCTTTATAAAACTGACTGCAGAATACACAGTCCAATGTCAGAAAGGGGCCTGATCTAGACATTAGTTCCATTGTCCATGCAGATTGGTGGCCTAACTTCCACTTCAGGCAAGTGTTCTGGGAATTTACAGTGTGTTCCATCAAAATTACATGTAGCACATATCCGGCAAGGAATGAATGCAAGCAGACTACACGCCTCATTGGTGCCTTCAGCACCTCTTAATGCAGGAAGAGTGGCTCTACAGGTTTCTGGGCCAAAAATGTTAATAAAATATGGCTGGACAATGGGGTGAATGTCATAACAGATAGAGTTTGGTGTCTTTTGTAACAAAGATGGTCAATCAGGAGAAGGAACAAATTTGACCTATTACGTCCTTAGGACTTCCCGAAGTGTTTCAGAGTCAATTAAATGTTTTTGAAATGTAAAGTTAGCAAGTGCAGCAACCAATGTGTGCACAGCAAGATCCCACAAACAGAAATAAGATAAATTACCAGATAATCCGTTTAGAAATATTGAATGAGAGAACAACAAACTTCGTTGGGGCATGAGAGGAATAGTACTGCTCTTTTTTGAAAGGTTTCTTGGAATTGCTTACACTCACACCAAGATAACGTACAATTTAATACCTCATTGGAAAACTGGCACCTTTGACTGAGCAACATTCTTACAGTGCAACCCTGATGTTATCACCAAGAACACATATTCAAGGCCCTGGAGTAGGACTTCAATGCATGACCAGTGACTCAGATGAATCTTCTACCTCACACAGATAGATCCGCACAAAACAAGGTTCTTCATACTGAAATCTTTTATATGAAGACATTCATGGTATAACATAGAAACATAGAAAATAGGAGCAGGAGTAGGTCGCTCAGCTCTTCGAGCCTGCCCCACCATTCAATATGATCATGGCTGATCCTCTATCTCAATGCTGTACTCCTGCACTCTCCGCATTCCCCTTGACGCCTTTAGAGTCCAGAAATCTATTTCCTTCTTAAATATATTCAGTGACTTGGCCTCCATAGCCCTCTGTGGTAGAGAATTCCATAGGTTCACCACCCTCTGAGTGAAGAAGTTTCTCCTCATCTCAGTCCTAAATGGTCTACCCCATTATCCTGAGACTGTGACCCCTTGTTCTAGAACTCCAGCCAGAGGAAATATCATCCCTGCATCCAGTCTGTCCATCCCTGTCAGAATTTTATATGTTTCAATGAGATCTCCTCTCATTCTTCTAAACTCCAGTTAATACAGGCCTAGTCGGCCCGATTTCTCCTCATACGACAATCCTGTCATCCCAGGGATCAGTCTGGTGAACTTTCGCTGCACTCCCTCTATGGTAAGTATATTCTTTCATAGGTAAGGAGACCAAAATTGTACACAATATTCCAGGTGTGGTCTCACCAAGGCCCTATGTAGCTGCAGTAAGACATACTTGCTCCTGTACTCAAGTCCTCTCGCAATGAAGGCCAGCATACCATTTACCTTCTTAACTGCTTGCTTTGTTGCACTGGATCTGCATGCTTGCTTTCAGTGATTGGTGTACAAGGACACCCAGGTCCCTTTGTACATCAATGTTTCCCATCTATCACCATTTAACTATACTCTGCTTTTCTGTTTTTCCTACCAAAGTGAGTAATTTTACACTTATCTATGTTATACTGCATCTGCCATGTATTTCCCCACTCACTCAACCTGTCTAAATCACCTTGAAGCTCTTAACACCCTCCTTGTTGCTCATGTTCCCACCAAGTTTTAAGTCGTCAGCAAACTTGTAAATATTACATTTAGCTTCCTCATCCAAATCATTGATATATATTGTGAACAGCTGGGGCCCAAGCACTGACACCCTGTGGTACCCCACTTGTCACCACCTGCCACTCCACAAAGACCCATTTATTCCTACTATCTTTTTCCTGTCTGCTAACCAATTCTCAATCCATGCCAATATATTACTCCCAATCCCATGTGCCCTAATTTTACACACTCTTATGTGGGACTTTATCAAAAGCTTTCTGTAAATCTAAATACACCACATCCCCTGGTTCTCTCTTATCTATTCTGTTAGTTACGTCCTCAAAGAACTCCAGTAAGTTTGTCAAACATGACTTCCCTTTCATAAATCCATGCTGAGTTTGTCTAATCCCGTTGAATTTTCTAAGTGTCCTATTATCACATCCTTTATAATAGACTCTTGCATTTTCCCTACTACTGATATTAGGCTAATCGGTCTGTAATTTGCTGTTTTCTCCCTCCCTCCTTTTTTAAATAGTGGGGTTACATTTGCCACCCTCCAATCTGCCAGGACTGTTCCAGAATCTACAGAATTTTGGAAGATGACAAACAACGCATCCACTATTTCCATGGCCACCTCCTTTATTACACTGGGATGTAGATTACGGGCCCTGGGAATTTATCAGCTTTCAGTTTCATTAATTTCTCCAGCACTATTGTTTTAGTAATGCTGATTTCTTTCAATTCCTCCTTCTTACTAAATTCTTGGTTCCCCAGTATTTCTGGGAAGTTATTTTTGTCTTCTTTTGTGAAGTCAGAATTAAAGTAGTTGTTTAATTGCTCTGCCATTTCCTTGTTTTCTATTATAAATTCTCTCATTCCAGACTGTAAGGGACCTACATTTGTCTTCACTAGTCTTTTTCTTTTTACATATTTATAGAAGCTTTTAAGTTCCTTGCAAGTTTACCCTCATGCTCTATTTTCCCCCTCTTAATCAATCTCTTGGTCCTCCTTCGCTGAATTCTAAACTACTCCCAATCCTCACTTTTTCTAGCAGCTTTATATGACTCCTCTTTGGATCTAATACTATCCTTAATTTATTTTGCTAGCCATTGTTGGGTGGCTTTTCCTGTTGTGTTTTTGCGCCAGAAAGGAATGTATAACTGTTGCAACGCATACATTCGTTCCTTAAATATTATTGTCTATCAACTGTCATGCCTTTTAGTGAAGTTCTCCAATTTATCTTAGCGAATTCATGCCTCATACCTTTGTAGTTTCCTTTGTCAAGATTTAGGACCCTAGTTTCAGATCGGGCTACTTCACTTTCCATCCTAAAGAAGAATTCTATCATGTTATGGTCACTGTTCCCTAAAGGACCCTGCACAACAAGATTTTTAATTAAACTCTTCTCATTGCACAATCTAGGATAGCCTGTTCCCCAGTCGGTTTCTTGACATACTGGTCTAAAAAAAAATCTCATACACACTTCAGGAATTCATTCGCCACAGTATTATTGCTAATTTGGTTTGTCCAGTCTACATGTAGATTAAAATCATCCATGATTGCTGTGGCCCCCTTGTTACATTCATCTCTAATTTCCTGTTTAATGCCCTACCTTACCACTACTGTTTGGGGGCATGTAGACAACTCCCACTACTGTTTTCCACCCTTTGTTGCTTCTTAGTTCCACCCAGACTGATTCTACATCTAGAGTTTCTGAGCCAATATCCTCTCTCACTATTGCACTGATTTCATCCTTAACTAACAATGCCATGCCACCTCCTTTTCCTTTTGCCTGTCCGTCCTAAATATCGAGTTCCCTTGCATATTCAGTTCCCAGCCTTGCTCACCCTGCATCCATGTCTACCAATCTAAGCTGCATTTATTTCTTTGTAGAACATTTTTTCCCAAAATGTAGCCTTTATTCTTTACAATTTATGTTCCATACCATATGACCACAAAGTAAATGTATCTTCAAGAATGGCAATACCCTTAGAACATCAATGTCATATTTGAAATACCATTTGAAGTATTGAGATTCTATAACCAAACATCATTTAACAGCTACTTACATCTTTAGATCCTGTTGTCCCAATTTTTCTACCACTGGTTGGAGGTGGTCCAAGCACTTTTGAACCAAATGCAATATGAGATATATTTTGGTTTCTAACAGTACGTGCACTGGCTGTCCCATGATTGGTCTGCTGGTCTAATGTAAAGGAGAAAAGTAATTTCATTTTGTATAAATCATGAGTTTTGCAGTCTCTTCAATATCAGCATATAACTGCTTGCAGTTTCATTAGGAATACAACACTAGAGAAACAATCTAGCTTCATTACAGTCCATAAGAGGCAAAAGTAAAGTATAAAGACTATTCAGAAATGAGGTGAGGAACATAAAGGATGCAAATGAGCTATTAAGGCAGGATCTTTGAATATCTTTAAGACAGAAGCAGATAGATTCTTGATAAGCAAGGGGGTGAAAGGTTATCAGGGGTAGGCAGGAATATGGAGTTGAAGTTAAAATTAGATCAGCCATGATCTTATTAAATGGCGGAGCAGGCTCGAGGGGCCAAGTGGCCAACAACGGTTGGACACAACAACTTATATTTATACAGCATCATTAACGTAATAAAACATCCCAGGGCACTTCACAGAAAAACTATAAAACAAAATATGACACTGACCCGCATAAGGAGATATTGAGCTGTAACTTCAGATGGAGTGGCAATTGAGTTGGATTGCCAATTCCAATTCAGGCCATTGAGATCTTTGTAGTGCAGCTCACTCTCGGTGCCTACTGGCGAGAGCAGCTCAGTCACAGGTAAGAAAGCCATGCCCCATTTTATGGCACTAGCTGCCGTAAACCAGGTAAGTTTAAAGGTCCAGCCAGGATTAAAGGTCTTTAATAAGCCAGGGAGAGGGTAAGTGCATAAGGTAAGTAGATAGGATTTGGAGTGGGGGGTGATGGTGGTCATATTTTCAGATGGTTCTCAGCAGAAGGTCTGAGGGAGAGAGGACCTGGCCGGGTGGTGGGTGAGGGGAGAGAGGTCGGCAGTCTGACCTAGCAGTGGGTGGGGGGGCGGTTGGAAGTTGGGCCTGGCTGCGGGTTGGCCAGGGTGGGGGGAGTGGTTAGAAGTTGGGCCTTGGGAGGACGAGCGGTGTGGGGGTGACATGGGAGTCAGGCATGTGGGTAGCACATGTTCAGCCAGGCCTTGGGGTAGGGAGTCCCAGTGCAGGGTGGGGAAGAGTCCAATGGGGGTGGGGAGTCCCATGGGGAGAGGGTAGTTGGGGGTGAGGGGAGGTTGGCGAGTCCACGGGGGTGAAAAGTTTCCTTTGTGGGGTTTGGGAAAGAGTCCTGTGGGGCAGGGAGTCCCGTAGGGGGCCGGTGTTCGTCTGCACAATAGTTACCCAGAAGCTACAAGTGGTTTTAATTCTTCTTTTTCTGGGTAACTCGCGATGTTACACAGTCGGAACCATCTGAAGTTTGCAATTCAAATCACATTTTCGGATGGTTCTCAGCAGAAGGCAACTACCCATCAGAAGTCTGCACTTCCAGGGCAATTCCTGTGCAATCATAACCTGGGAACTTCCCGGCTGGTGGGGAGCCGTGGGGTGGAGACGGATGGGGAATGCCCAGCGCATCTTTGAGGTACCGGCCAGATACATTGCCCCAGAGCTCGGAGGTTACATCCCATTACGTCAGATGACCAAAAGCTTGGTCAAAGAAGTAGGTTTTAAGGAGTGTCTCAAAGAAGGAAAACAAGCTGGAGAAGTAGAGCCATGCATGAAGGGAGAGAATTCCAGAGATTATGGCCTAAGCAGCCAAAGGAAAGCCACCAATGGAGGAGTGGTTAAAATCAGCTATTTTCAAGAGGACAGAATTAAATGAGTGCAGATATCTCAGGGCTGTGCAGTTGGTAGAGTCCAGACAGTTTTTTTGTGTAACGCAAGGTAGTATTTTGAAAGATTACCTCCAAGTATTCACAAAAGAAGATAAGAACAACTGGCCTCGACAAGCAGAGGTAACCTAATCAGCATTAAAGATTCTGATACAAATGAGAAGGGAGTCTTGAGCAGACTAAAAGAGCTTAAAACTAATGAAGCCCTGGTACCTAATTATCTAATCTAGAATAGGAGATTTTATAGAAATTGATTATCTTGACGAGGGAAACAATGGACACTATGGAGTTACCAGTTGATTGGACATACGTTAATATGGTGCTTATTTAAAAAAAAAACGATTAAAAAGGTGGCACAGGAAACCTTAAACCCATTAATTTTACTATTTTTTTATTTGGTCGTGGGATGTGGGCAACACTAGGCCAGCATTTATTACCCATCCCTAATTGCCCTTGAGGAGGTGGTGGTGAGCTGCCTTCTTGAACTGCTGCAGTCTATGTGGCTTAGGTACACCCATAGTTGCTGTTAGGGAGGGAGTTCCAGGATTTTGACCCAGCAACAGTACAAGAATGGTGATATAGTTCCAAGTCAGGATGGCATGTTGCTTCGCAGGGAACTTGCAGGTGGTGGTGTTCCCATGCATCTGCTGCCTTGTCCTTCTAGGTGACAGAGGTCGCGGGTTTAGAAGGTGCTGCTGAAGGAGCCATGGTGAGTTGCTGCAGTGCATCTTGTAGATAGTATACACTGCTGCCACTGTGCGTCGGTGCTGGAGGGAGTGGATGTTGAAGGTGGTGCACGGGGTGCCAATCAAATGGGCTGCTTTATCCTGCATGGTGTCGAGCTTGAGTGTTGTTGGAGCTTCATTCATCCAGGCAAGTGAGGAGTTTTCTATCGTGCTCTTGACTTGTGCCTTGTAGATGGTGGATAGGCTTTGGGGAGTCAGGTGAGTTACTCACTGCAGAATTCCCCGCCTCTGACCTGCTCGTGTGGCCACAGCATTTAAATGGCTAGTCCAGTTCAGTTTCTGGTCAATGGCCGCCCACAGGATGTTGATAGTGGGGGATTCACCGATGGTAATGCCATTGAATGTCATGTAGAAATGGTTGGATTCTCTCTTGTTGGAGATGGTCATTGCCTGGCACTTATGTTACTTGCCACGTATCAGCTCAAGCCTGAATGTTGTCCAGGTCTTGCTGCATAAAGGACAGCCATGAATGGTGATGAACATTGTGTAACCAAAAGCAAACATCCCCACTTCTGACCTTGGAATGGTGGGAAGGTCACTGATGAAGCAGCTGGTGATGGTTGGGCCTAGGACACCACCCTGAGGAACTCCTGCAGTGATGTCCTGGGATTGAGATGATTGACCTCCAACAACTACAACCATCTTCCCTGACTCCAACCAGTGGATTTTTTCCCTGATTCCCATTGACTCTGGTTTTGCTCGGGCTCCTTGATACTGGACTCCATCAAATGCTGCCTTAAGACCAAGGGCAGTCACTCTCACCTCACCTCTTGAGTTCAGCTCTTTTGTATATGTTTGAGCCATTGCTGTAATGAAGTCAGGAGCTTACTGGCCCTGGCAGGACCCAAATGGAGTGTCAGTGAGCAAGCTATTGCTGAGTAAGTGCCACTTGATAGCTCTATCAACAACCCCTTCCAGCACTTTGCTGATGATCGAAAGTAGACTGATGGAGCGGTAATTGACCAGGTTGGATTTGTCCTGCTTTTTGTGGACAGGACATACTTGGGCAATTTTCCACATTGCTGGATAGATGCCAGTGTTGTAGTTGTACTGGAACAGCTTGGCTAGAGACACAGCTAGTTCTGGAGCACAAGTCTTCAGTACTATAATGGAATGTTATCAGGGCCCATAGCCTTTGCAGGGCCCTTATCCAGTGCCTTCAGCCATTTCTTGATCTCACGGAGTGAATCGAATTGGCTGAAGACTGGCACCTGTGATGCTGGGACCTCAGGAGGAGACCGAGATGGATCATCCACTCGGTACTTTTGGCTGAAGATTGCTGCAAATGCTTCAGCCTTGTCTTTTGCACTGATGTGTTGGGTTCCTCCATCATTGAGGATTGGGATATCTGTGAAGCCTCCTCCTCCAGTTAGCTGTTTAATCATCCACCATCATTCACGACTGGATGTGGCAGGACTGCAGAGCTTAGATATGATCCGTTGGTTGTGGGATTGCTTAGAGCTCTATTGCTTGCTGCTTTCACTGTATGGCATGCAAGTTGTCCTGTGTTGTAGCTTAACCGTGTTGACACCTCATTTTTAGGTATGCCTTGTACTGCTCCTGGCATGCCCTCCTGCACTCTTCATTGAGCCAGGGCTGATACTCGGCTTGATGGTAATGGCAGAGTGGTGTATGCTGGGCCATGAAGTCACAGATCGTGATTGTATACAATTCTGCTGCAACTGATGGCCCACAACGCCTCATGGGTGTCCAGTTTTGAGTTGCTAGATCTGTTCAAAATCTACCCCAAGTAGCACGGTGGTAGTGCCACACAACACGATGAAGGGTATTCTCAATTGAAGGCAGGACTTGGTCTCCAGAAGGACTGTGCTGTGGTCACTCCTACCAATACTGTCATGAAGAGATACATCTGTGACTGGTAGATTGGTGAGGACGAGGTCAAGTAGGCTTTTCCCTCTTGATGCTTTCCTCACCACCTGCTGCGGATTCAGTCTAGCAGCTATGCCCTCTTGGACTCGGCATGCTCAGTCAGTAGTCGTGCTACCGAGGGACTCTTGTAATGGACATTGAAATTCCCCTACCCAAAATACATTCTGAGCCCTTGACCCTCTCAATGCTTCTTCCAAATGGTGTTCAACATGGAGGAGTACTGATTCATCAGTTGACGTTGGGGCGGTATGTGGTAACAACACAAGGCTTCCTTGCCAATGTTTGACCTGATGCATGAGACTTCATGGGGTCAGGAATCAATGTTTAGGATTCCCAGGGCTACCCCCTCCTGACTCTATGCCAGTGTGCCGCCAGCTCTAGTGGGTCTGTCTTGTCGGGGGACAGGACATAGCCAGGGATGGTGATGGTGGTGTTTGGGGAATCGTCTGTAAACTATGATGGTATGATCCTGTGTGTATGACTATGTCAGGCTGTTGCTTGACTACTCTGCGGGCCAGCTCTCCCAATTTTAGCACAAGCCCCCAGATGTTAGTAAGGATGATTTTGCAGGGTTGACAGTGTTGTGCTATGGGTTCGTTTAATGTCTCAATGATGAGATCTTGAGACTTGTGTGTTTAAACAAGAACCATTTATTGTTAATCTTTAACTAAAATCTGTCCATAGTTAATGTCATGTATGTTACTGCTGCCATGCAGGTAGGCTGCTTCTAGAGAGTTCTCTCAGTCTATTACCATGTGACTCTATATATCATACCAAGGGCAGTGCTATTCCCCACCTCACGTTAAACGAGGGACATTTCCTTTTTTTAAAGCCTTTAAAACTGCGGCAACTGGTTCCTCTGGGCTGCAAAACCAATTTCAGGGCAATTCTTCTTTCTTAAACTTTGCAGGTTTCTTTTTTCTGTTCTGCCTGCCTTTTTATTTGCAGGTTTGTTTTTAACTTGCAGCTGTCCTCCAGCTTCTGCATTCTGCTGAGCCCCTGGGACCACCACCTATTCTATAATGTAAATACAGCCTTGTCTTTGTATTGTTTGCTGTCTTGTGAACTGATCAGGTTTTTTGACTCTGTGTCACTCATGGTCTTGCAATTTTTATACTTTTGCTCACTATCTTGTGAACTGACCAGAATTCTTCACACTGCATCACTCAGTGTCTTATAAATTTTTGTGTTTTTGCTCACTTGTCTTTGTGATCTGACCAGGTTTTCTTTATTTTTACTCTGCATCACTCAGAGGTCTTGCAATGGACTTCCACTCACTCTGGTGGATTCTTCAGCTTCTAAGTCTGTAGCGAAGCTCCTTCAACTGTTCCTTCAAATTTTCTTCTTAGGCACACCTCTCTAGTCAGGCTTTTCATATCTTGGGATATTGTTCTGTGTACAAATGCCACCATTTAAAATGCCACCTTTCAAATCACCGCTGATCACCATGTTGTGTACCACCACTGATCACCATGTTGTGTTATGGGTTTGTTTGATATCTCCATGACGAGATCTTGAGACTGGTATGTTTAAACACAAAGCATTTATTATTAATCTTTAACTATGTACAGATCCCAGTTAATGTCTGCAGGCTGCTGTTGCCATGGAGGTAGGCTGCCTCTAGAGTGCTTTCTCAGTTTATACATCATACCATGGGCAGTGCTGCTCTCCAGCCTCACATTAACCCGTGCTCTGAAGAGCACCTTTACATTACAATGGCATGCAGACACATACAACATCATACAACAGATAAGACTAGGTTTGCCAAAAATTGTCATTTCTGGTGCCTAGGTCGATGCTGAGTGATCCATCCAGTTTCATTCCTTTTCGTAGACTTTGTAGCGGTTTGATATAACAGAGTGACCAAATAATAAAATAGCAGATTATCTGTACAAAAATAATCTATTAACTGTATCAGATTCAGAAAGTACACATCTTGCCTAATAAACGTTCCTGATTTTTTTTAAAGAAACTGCAGACAAATGTGGAATTCCCTACAACATGGTGAACATAGATTTCCAAAAGTATTTTGGCAAATTTATACACAAAGGACTATTAATTAAATTAGAAGCTGTTGGGATTAAGGGTAAATAGGGATGGATGGGGATGGAGCAGGAAATACTGAATAGAGTATCTGAGTATCTTGGTGTTTGGTGTTGGGAGCACAATGGTTTCTAATTTACATCTATGACTTAAGATTCATAAACTCAATGTAAATTGGTCAAATTTTACACCAAGAGGACCAGAATGGCAGGGGACACACACACAATCCACCACACTCTAGAGCAATGGGAAACATCTAAAATGGTGTTCACAGAGTTCAGGGAAAATATATTCTGCAAAAAGGAAAGAACAAACTAAGCACGAGAAGTGGGACTCCATGGATGAATAAAGACAGTTGGGAATATTTGAGAGTTAGGAAAGAGGCATGCATTAACTACATGGGCAGCAGAGGAGTGCATGATACCAAGAAATTAGAAGTAAAAAAAAACAATGAGGAAGGCAAAGAGGAGCCACAAAATTAAATGATCAAAGAACATAAAACTAAATAGTAAAATATTTTACTGGTACATCATTAATGAAGAAGGAAGGCTGTGATGCAAGTAGGACCACTAAGGGACAGACAGGATAATACCACAGGCAAAAATAGAGCGATGACAGAAATATTAAATAATTATCTCGTTTCGGTATTTACAAGGTAGATAGAACAGGTAGACATACTATTGAATGATGAGATGAGTAATGAGATAAGTGTATTTATAACAAAAAAGAGAATGTATTGAATAAACTAAACAAACTTAGAGGATAAAACCCCTGGTCCAGATGGATTGCATCCACATATTTTACAAGAATCTAGGGAAGAGAAAGCAGAGGCATTATTACTCATAGTTAATAATTCATTAGAATAAGGTGTAGTGCCAGAGGACTACCAGAAAGCTAATGTAATTTCTCAGGGTAGTGTTCTAGTCCCACCCATCTTCAGCTGCTTCATCAGTCCACCTTCCTTCCTTCATAAGGTCAGAAGTGGGGATGTTCACTGATGATTACAAAATGTTCAGCACCATTCATGACTCCTCAGATGTTGAAGCAGTCCATGTCCAAATGCAGCAAGACTGGACAATATCCAGGCTTGGGCTGACAAATGGCAAGAACATTCGCACCACACAAGTGCTAGGCAATGACCATCTCCAATAAATGACAGTCTAACCATCATCCCTTGACATTCAATGGCATTACCATCGCTGGATCCCCTTCTATCAACATCCTGGGGCCTTACCATTGACTAGAAACTGAACTGGACTAGCCATATAAATGCTGTGGCTACAAGAGCAGGTTAGAAGCTAGGAATCCTGCAACGAGTAGCTCATCTCCTGACTCCTCTCCCAAAGCCTGTCCAGCATCTACAAGGTACAAGTCAGGAGTGTGATGGCATACTCTCCACTTGCCTGGATGAGTGCAGCTACAACAACATTCAAGGAGCTTGACACCATCCAGGACAAAGCAGCCTGTTTAATTGGCACCCCTTCCACAAATATTCACACCCTCCACCACCGACGAACAGTGGCAGCAGTGTGTGCCATCTACAAGATGCACTGCAGTAACTCACCAAGGCTCCTTTGGCAGCACTTTGCAAACCCACGACTGCTACCATCTAGGGGGACAAGGGCAACAGATACGGGGGAACACCACCAAGCCACTCACTATCTTGACTTGGAAATATATTGCATTCCTTCACTGTTGCTGGGTCAAAATCCTGGCACTCCCTCCTTAACAGCACTGAGAGTGTACCTACACCACAGGAACTGCAGGGGTTCAAGAAGGGAGCTCACTGCCACCTTCTCAAGTGCAATTAGGGATGCTGGCCTAGCCAGCAACGCCCACATCCCGTTAGTGAATTTTTTAAAAATTTAAGGAGGAGGACAGACGTGTCCAAGGAATAATAGACAAATCAGCTTAACATCAGTGGTAGGAAAAATAATAAAATCCTTACTAAACAAGAGAATAGATGAACATCTGGCAAGAAAAATATAATAATGACAAGTCAGCTTGGGGCAGAATTTTTGCCTCGTCAGGCAGGCGTGCGCCCGACCCGCTCAAGCGTGAAATGACGCTCGATGAGGCCATTAAAGTATTAACTTAAATTTTTCGCTGCCCATCCAACCTTACAGTTGGCCAGCAGGTGAAAAGGCCAAGCGGCCATTGCATTTTTTAGGAAACCTCATCCATGGATGGAATGAGGTTTCCAACAGCAAATAAAAATATAATAAAAAATTTTACATCTCATTCGTAACACGTCCCTGTTCATATGACAGAGTCACATGAGGGAACATGTTTTTAACATTTAAAAATTCTTTATTTTTGCTTTTCAGACTCTTTATCTCCCTGAGGCAGCTCTGTGCCTCAGGGAGATTTTCCAGCACGCATGCGCAAAGTTCCCCGCTCGCCCTCCTCCCCCCCACCGCACAGGCAGCGCTGAGTGCTGCAGCATGCGTTACACACTGGGCGGGCCTTAATTGGCCTGCCAGCGTGAAATTGCGGTCCGGCCCCGATCGCGGTCGGCGGCCAGATTCCTGACTGCCCCACCCACCCACACCGAGCCCGCCCGACAAGGGCAAAACATTGCCCTTGGATTTCAAAAGGGAAAATTTTGCTTGACTAACTTCACTGAATTATTTGAGAAGGTAACATAGGGAGTTGGCAATGGTGATGCAGAAGATGTAATTTATCTGGATTTTCAAAAGACCTTTGATAAAGTGCCCCATAACAGACTAATAGATAAGATCAGAGAATGTGGAGTCAGGGGTCAACTAGCAAAATGGATTGCTTGCTGGCTTCAAGATAGAAAGCAGAGAGTGAGAATAAAGGGTAGTTATTTAGAGTGTCAGAAGGTGTGATGTGGTGTTTCACAGGGATCAGTACTGGGACCAATGCTGCTCACATTTTGCATGAACGATATGGACTTGGGCATCAAAAACACAATTTCTAAATTTACAAATGACACCAAATTGGGGGCATGGTCAATACTAAGGGGGATTGTTACAAATTTCAAGAGGGCATTAATAACCTTGCAGAATGGGTAAATACTTGGCAAATGAAGTTTAGCACAGATAAATGTGAGGTAGTACATTTTACTAGGAAGAATAGGGAGGTCACTTATTACTTGGAAGGTGCAAGTCCAGGCGGGGTAGAGGAACAGATGGATCTCAGAGTACAAATATATTAATCACTAAAAGTTGTGCCGTAGGTTAGCAAGGCCATAAAAAAAAGCAAACCGAGCCAAAAGCTTTATTCTGGAGGAATAGAATTGAAAAGTAGATAAGTTATGCTAAACCTGTATCTAACTTTGGTTAGACCACACTTAGAGTCCTGTGTGCAGTTCTGGTCGCCATATTATAAAAAGAATAAAGAGGCACTGGAGAAGGTACAGAGAATATTTACAAGGAAGATACCAGAAATGTGTGGGTATACATAGCAGGAAAGGATTGACTGGCTGATCTCTTCGTTCTTGGAAAACGAAGGCTCAGGGGTGTCCTAGTAGAGGTCTTCAAAATTATGAAGGTTCTTGACAGAATATCTACAGAGAAAATGTTTCCTCTCATGGGGAAGAGCATAACTAGAGGCCATCAATATAAGATAGTTATCAAAAAATCCAACAGGGAATTCAGAAGAAATTTCTTTACCCAAGGGTGGTGAGAATGTGGAACTTGTTGCTGCAGGGAGCAATTGAAGCGAATAGTATAGATGCATGTAAGGAGAAGTTAGACATGCACATGAGGGAGAAGGGAATAGACGATTATGATGGCATATTTAGATGAGGAAAGATGAGAGGAGGCTCAAGTGGAGCATAAACACCGGCATGGATTGGTTGGGCTGAATGGCCTGTTTCTGTTGCATGTATCCTCGATAATCCAATATAAATGTACCACACACTACATTAGAAAGAGCTCTGAGGTCATTCAAAGAGCTGATGTTAGGCACATTTATAGAAATCAGGGCCGATTGTCAATGGAAAATTAAATTAAGATTTACTTTGAATATCTTCTTTGCATGCTGCAGTCTGTTTTCTCAAGAGCACGATAGCCAAACCAATGATTCTTAGAGGTACAATTGGAGGCTGCCATTGAAAGGGTAAGCTATAAGATTTTTTACTTTACTGAATGTAGAGCTAGGAGGAGCAGAATGCTTGAAACTGTGGGCTGTTGCCAGCCACCCCATTGTCCCCTTCCCACTACCTTTCCACAGGCTTAGCTGAAACAGCAGCCAGCATCCTAGCCATTTAAATATGATTTAATTTTACTTTTCATACAGTATTTGTCTCCAAAGAATTTATATACATCAAAAAAGCAACTAAAATGTTTTGGAAACTTAACCCATGGAGAAAAACAGGGAGAAGGAAGAAAGACTTGCATTTTGCAGTGTCTTTCTTTTACAACCACCAGACATCTCAAAGCTCTTTACAGCCAATCAAGTACTTTTTGAAGTATAGTCACCATTCTAATGTAGGTAATACAGCAGCCAATTTCTGCTCAGCAAACTCTCACAAACAGCACCGTGCTAATGACCAGAAAATCTGTTTTTTTTATGATGTTGATTTAGGGATAAATATTGGCCAAGCTTTTGTGGATATGTCCTCTACTATTCTTTGAAATTGTGCCATAAGACTTTATACATCCACCCAAGCAGTGCTAGCAAGTGACAATTACTCAGCAATAACCTACCATCGACACTCAGTTTGGGTTCCACCAGGACCACTCAGCTCTTGACCTCATGACAACCTTGCTCCAAACATGGATAAAAGAGCTAAACTCAAGAGGTGAGGTGAGAGTGACTGCCCTTGACATCAAGGCAGCATTTGACCAAATATGGCATCAAAAAGCCCTAGCAAAACTGGAGTCAATGGGAATAAGGAGGAAAACTCTCCACTGGTTGGAGTCATACCTAACACAAAAAAAAATGGTTGTGGTTGTTGGGGGATCAATCATCTCAGTCCCAGGACATCACTGCAGAAAGTGATGACCTAAGCCCAGCCATATTCAGCTGCTTCAGCTTCTCTCCATCATAAGGTCAGAAGTAGGGAGGTGCGCTGATGATTGCACCATGTTCAGCACCATTCACGACTCCTCCAATACCGAAGCACTCTGTGCCCATTCTCAGCAAGACCTGTACAATATTCAAGCTTCGGCTGATAAGTGGCAAGTAACATTCACATCACGCAAGTGCCAGGCAATGACCATCTCCAACAAGACAGAATCCAACCATCTCCCCTTGACATTCAATGGCATTACTATCGGCGAATCCCCCACAAACAACACCCTGGGTGTTACCATTGACCAGAAACTGAACTGGACCAGCCATATAAATACTGTGGCTACAAGAGCAGAACAGAGGCTGGAAATTCTGCGGCAAGTAACTGACCTTCTGACTCCCCAAAGCCGGTCCACCATCTACAAAGCACAAGTCAGGAATGTGATGGAATACTCTCCACTTGCTGTATAAGTGCAGCTTCGACAACATTCAAGGACCTTGACACCATCCAGGGCAAAGCAACCTGCTTGATTGGCACCCGATTTACTACCTTCAATATTCACTCTCTCCACCACCACTTACAGTGGCAGCAGTGTGTACCATCTACAAGATGAACTGCAGCAAATCATCAAGGCTCCTTAGACAGCACCTTCCAAACCCACAACCTCTACCACCTAGAAGGACAAGGGCAGCAGATGCATGGGAACACCACCATGTGCAATTCCTCACCAAGTCGTACACCATCCTGACTTGGAACTATATCGCTGTTCCTTCATTGTCGGTGGGTCAAAATCCTGGAACTTCTTTCCTAACATCACTGCGGGTATACCTACACCACATGGATTGTAGTGGTTCAAGGCAGCAGCTCACCATCATCTTCTGAAGGGCACCCACATCCCGTGAAAGAATTTTTAAAAAGAGTAGGCAGATAGGGACTCAGTTTAACGTCTCATCTGAAAGATGGCAACTCTGACAGTGCAATGCTCCCTCAGTATAGCATAGGGGTGTCATACTTGACTTCTGTGCTCAAGACTTGGAAAAACAAGGAGTAGCATTAATAATCAAGAGCATAACATATGTCACCTCCCAAAGGCTAATCAGTCAGATGTATATGAGAGCACAAAATTCAGCTAAAATAAAAGCAAAATACTCTGGATGCTGGAAATCTGAACTAAAAACAGGAAGTGCTGGGAAAACTCAGCAAGTCTGGCAGCATCTGTGGAAAGAGAAACAGAGTTAACATTTTGAGTCAAATGTGACTCATAATTGGAACTAAAGGCAGGTAGAAAAATGTGATGGGTTTTATGCTGTTGAAAAAGTGGAGACGGTCAGGTGGAACAAAAGAGGTCAGGGATATTAACAGGATCCAAGCTGATTGATGAAGCTGAAACTAAGACACAGAACTTTTCTTTATCAAGAAAGTTTATTGACTTGTTCAGTCTCACAGCTCTCCTCCCATTGCACCATGTCCCAGCTATCCCCTATTTATATGTGCTGAAAGACAATTGATACGCATCACCTGTTTCTCTTAACCTTAACAATGTAACTGACATTAACAAACCTGAACAATGTAATTAACAAGATATTAACAGATTCCCCTCTTTTCTTTAAGTCAAATTTTTAAAAACACAAGAACAATCTTTAAAAAAAACGAATTGTAAAGAAACAAAATTATACATATATTTCATCTTCAATGCCTCACATTATAGTACAACCAACCATGAACAGGTCCCATATTCTCCTTTCTGTAAAAAAAACTTTTCTAAAAAAAATGTTTAATAATTTCAAAGCAAACAAAGAAAATATATGTTTTCCATATTCTCATTATAACACAAAGCATCTCACTTCCAGCACATCTAATAATTTCTTGGAGCAAGCACTTCTCTTTGTAAAACAGTCTGACAATGGTGACTTGAATCCACCCATTTCATTTTGGAAATTTGTCTTCATTCCACCATTTTCTTTATATCAGCAAGGTCAATCCTCAAACTTTTTTCAGTGATACCCTTTATCAAATGAACATTGTCCCAAAGAGAACGGTGATCCACATGGCATTGCTAAAAATGATTAACTTCATATCTTTGGGATCACCCAAGGCTGAAAACTTGAGAGTGCATTTCTCAGAATTAAATTTCTTTAGTGTTTTATTTGCTATAAGAACCTCAACTGTAGCATGTTTCATCATAGTACTCAGTTCCAAAACATCAGGCCTAGTCTGAGTGCCCAACCAGTTCAGCCATCTAATCAAACTTCTTAATTGGTCCATTTCTTCCTTGGACGCAAGATCCACTTTTTGTGAGGATCTGGCCCGATTTATTGGGATGTGGTTGACATTTTCTAAGATTGTTGATTCAAAGCCACTCCTGACTTATTCTGCTTAATGTCCAACCTTGTATTTTTTTTATCCATTCATGGGATGTGGGCATTGCTGGCTTGGCCAGCATTTATTGCCTATCCCTAATTGCTCTTGTTCAGAGGGCATTTACGAGTCAACCACATTGCTGTGGATCTGGAGTCACATGTAGGGCCAGACCAGGTAAGGACGGCAGATTCCTTCCCTAAAGGACATTACTGAACCAGATGGGGTTTTACGACAATCAACAATGGTTTCATGGTCATGAACAGACTTTTAATTCCAGATTTTTTTACTGAATTCAAATCTTGGCGGGATTTGAACCCAGGTCCCCAGGGTCTCTGGAATACTAGTCCAGTGAGAATACCACTATGCCATCACCTCCCTTGTATGTTTAAAGGCACCCCGCCACCCCCCTCCCCACCAACATCTCCCCAAAGCCTGACTTACAATCTTAAACTCTTCTTTATCTTTTGCCCATTGCTCAAATTTTGCAGAACCTCCCCACAGAAAATCATCAACATGAACCATAAAGATGCCTGCTAGTTTTTCCTTGGATACCAACACAACATAGCTGGGTCTGCTTTTAGCTGAATACAACCTGTTTTCAGCAGAACAGACCTAACTGAGAAATACCACGCCCTTGGTGCATCATTCAACCCACGATCACACTTATTTAATTTCCAGTTTCCCTTCTGTATTGCCAACTTCTTCAGGTGGTTTTAAAAAAAATTACCTTTGAAATTTCTCACCCTGCAAAAATGCAGTTTTTATATTAATTGATTTACATTCCTACAAATACCTTGCAAAACAATCTAAGGAAATCTTCAAGCTCACTATTCCTGCAGTGGAGGAGTCCACCCTGACATCTTGATTACCAAGTCTCTTTTCGAAACTCTGAGCCACTAGTCTAGCTTTAGCCTTATACATGTAACCATAAAGTATCTTTTCTATGCATATCCACCTGTTGGATAAGGCTGGTTGTCCCCTGTCTAGTATTTCAGTGCATTCTTTCCAAGCTCTTTCCAGCTCTTCTTGTTTGGCATCCTGTACAACTTATCTTCTAATTTATTAGCAGCCACTAAAACTTCTCGATCATATGGGTTTCTACTTCTCATGGCATTCCTAGCCTGTTCTATGGTCCTTGTTCTTGTCAAACCTCTTATCTCCTTCTGGACTACCACTACATGATCCCTCCCTCTTACGATCAGAATTCCTTTTGCAAGTCCATGATTTTTTCCTAGGGCCATGATCACTTGCCTGTCCATTTTCAGAATTCACAATGCTTTTTCTGGCCTCCCACATCTTTACTTCATTTTACCAATCCAAGGATCTTGCCTGCTGTTCCTCATCTTGCACATTTAGCCAATGTTTGTATTTGCTGGTGGTTTTTTCTACTCTCCCTATAATGGTGGCATCCTTCCATTCACTGCCCCTTCTGGCATATATGTCACTGTAGTGCCAACTTTTTTTTTATTCATTGGATCTGGGCATCGCCGGCTAGGCCAGCATTTATTGCCTTTCCCTAATTGCCCTTGTTCAGGAGGGCATTTAAGAGTCAACCACTTTGCTGTGGATCTGGAGTCACATGTAGGCCTGACCAGGTAAGCAGAGCAAATTTCCTTCCCTAAAGGACATTGGGAAGCAGTTGGATTTTTACAACAATCAGCAATGGCTTCATGGTCATCATTAGATGTTTATTGAATTCAAATTTCACCATCTGCCATGGCGGGGATTCAAATCCGGGTCCCCAGAGCATTAGCTTGAGTCTCTGGATTACCAGTCCAGTTATAATACCACTACACCACCACCTGTAGTAGTCCATTGGGATAAATAGCCTTATCCTGCACTTCAGTATCACTTTGTTCATATTCAGTCAGCCTTTATCGGCCATAATTTGGTCTTTGTAATTGTCCAGCATATGTGCATGTAAAGTGCATGATGCCTTATCACTTTCTATTATTTGTTCAGATTCTGTAAATGCATAATGGTGCCAATTAGCCTTGAGGAATGCACCCTAACAGTTTGATTAACATATTGTGAATTACTGTTTTTCCATCATTGCCTATAACCTTGCCAGGCCTTTCCACTCTTTCTGCACTTCTCTTTTGTAATATACTATGTGTCCTGGATTTAAATTTATATCTAATGGCCTTATGCAGTGCCGTAAGGCTCACCCAATTTTGTTGGAAACCTCAGCTTTGATAATTGCCTTTCTCCCTGCATATGGACATTCGAATGTTCAGAAAAAATTGAATTAATTGTAGTCCCTTCCAACCATTTGAAGTGAATTATTTGCATAGACTGCCCACGCCAGGGCAGATGTCAGTTTACAACTTGGTTGGTCAGCTAAGATTTTGTGAAGTATCTCATCAATTACTGCTTGATTTCTTTCACAAAACCCATTACTAAAGGGGTTACTAAAGGGTTCATTACTAAAATGTTCATATTTTCACACATACTTTTAAATTTGTTGTTGGCAAATATCCCCCCCACCCCCATTTTCAGTTAGGAATTTAGCCGGTGCTCCCACTCCAGTTCCTAACCATTTTTTTCATTATCTTGATCACAATTACCTTTTTGTCTTTACTATATATCACTGTTGACAGACTGAATCTAGTTGCCTTGCCTTGAAGTGCAAGAGAAAATTGTTTTTGCCCTTATCCCATACCTTCAAGTCCATTGCTATAATTTCATTAAAGTCTCTTGCCAATGGGAGACTCACTACAGGCCATGATGGTGTCTTCCTATATTTTTTTGTTCATATATATCGCATTTCTCACTGATGTCTTCTATAAGTTTAGCAAATTCATCATCAATTACCCCTGCATCCTTTAGTAGGATCTTTAACTTATGTCAAGCTAGATGGGCAAACTGCCAATTTAGTTTTAAAACAGTTTGCCTTTTTTCCTTTAAACTCCTACTCCCTGATGTCATAAACGCTTCTTTAACATTCTGATTAGAAATGTTAGGTCTTGTTAAGTGGATATAATAATGCCCTAATTGTATAAACTGTATATCTACAGATTTCCCAAAAATGCTTGCTTTATTGTGTTCAATATCTAATTTCATTTAAGTCTTTTTCATAGCCGGCTTATTCAACCATAAGGGTATTTTACTGGATACGACATCTGTGCCAATAAAGTGGCTTATCCCAGCTATTTTACATGGAATCACCACTCTTTTTAGTGACTTCAACATGCTGTTAGCCCCGAACCTGAAGGAAGTAGAACTTTCATATTTATTAACCTTACTTTGCTCTTTACTATTTAGAGAATCCAGGTAATGCTTCAACCAACCCACTCCACATACTGTGGATGTGCACCAACTATCTAACATAGCACAATTAAATGAATCCACAGCTAGAACACCCATTACCAGAATAAAGCTTCTTTTGACCAGGGCAAATCCCCCTGACTGATCAGTATCATCATCTTTCCCTTCTGAACTCTCCGTATCATGTATCATTTCAAAATCATGATATCCCATTTCAGACAATTCATCGCATAATGATATTTTGAGTCACATCTGAAACACTGTTGAGCATTCCTCAGTTATTCCTGGGGTTCATTCTTCTGTTACCCAATGCCTGTCATCTGTCAGAGCTGCCAAAGGGTCTTTATCCTCATTCCTTTGGTTTGTGGTTCTTCTTTTATATTGACGCTTCCACCCCATATCTGAATGATCCCGAAATGCCACGAGCATTGAATCCTCTATCTTTTATGTTACCAATGAAGGTCCATTTGTGCCATGAAAATGGCTGGAAATGAATGTTTCCCCAGGAAAACTTTTGAAAGCTTCAGACATCTGTTCCAAAAGCGTATCTCTTTCTGAGAATCTAACTCCAGTCAAGACCAGGAGCCTATCCTATCCATGTTCAATATTTTAGCATAATCCAACAATTTGAAAGCAAGAAATGAATTAGGAATCTCCAAATAGAATCTCTACAATCTTGTATACAATTTGTTACATTCCATGATATATGCATCTATGGAATAACCGTCTATTTTTCTAAGTTTATCAAAGTCTGACCATGCCTTGTATGCATTTAATAGATCATCTTTCCCATAAATTTTGTCTATAAATTTTAAGAGATTCTCCAAATCTTCCTCAGTGTCCAACCGATGAGTCTTTAGTTCCGAAAATACTTTGTACCTGATCCTGCTTCTGGTGGGAAGCGCAAATGCCAGGCTTATTTTTACTTTGGTAAGGAAGTAATCCATGTTCATATGATCAATGGAAGAATGAAGTGGATATAAGGTTCAGCTTCACAGAACAACAGTGGAAAATCATAAAACAAAAACAGAATTACCTGGAAAAACTCAGCAGGTCTGGCAGCATCGGTGGAGAAGAAATCAGTTAATGTTTCGAGTCCACACGACCCTTCGGCAGAACTGACTATAGTCAGTTCTGCCGAAGGGTCGTGAGGACTCGAAACGTTAACTGATTTCTTCTCCACCGATGCTGCCAGACCTGCTGAGTTTTTCCAGGTAATTCTGTTTTTGTTTTGGATTTCCAGCATCCGCAGTAGCTTTTAGCTTTTTGTTTTTACCTCAGTGGAAAATCATAGCCTGATACTTGGTTTCAGCCATTCTTCTCCAAAGTAACTCCAATTACAACCTTCTGTCTGAAAAGTTTTAGTTTCCAGTCTTCACCTTCAGGCCACCATCCTCTGCTACCAATGTTAATAGGATCTAAGCCAACTGATGAAACCAAAACTAAGACACAGAGCTTTTCTTCATCAAGAGAGATTATTGACTTGTTCAATCTCACAGCTCTCCTTTCATTCAACTCAGTGTCCCAGTTATCCTCTATTAATATGTGCTGAAAGACAATTAATACTCTTTGCCTGTTTCTCTTAACTGTAACAATGTAATTGACATTAACATTAACAATGTAATTAACAAGACATTAACAATGGATAGGTTAGAGGGTGGGAGAGGTTAAATGACAAAGGTGATATGAAACAAAAGACAAAGAGAGTGTCAACAGTTGGAGTAAAGAGTTGTAGTAAATTGGCCCTGAGTAAGCATTAATGGAAAAATAAAGACAGCTCTGTCTGAAAGCAAAAACATGAAAAACAAGATTCAGACTGGCACCTGGCATAAAAAAACATCAAAATGAATTTGTTGAACTCAATGTTGAGTTCAGAAGGCTGTGAAGTGCCTAATCAGAAGACGAGGTGCTGTTCCTCAAGCTTGCATTGGGCTTCACTGGAACATTGCAGCAGGTATAGGACGGAAAAGTGAGCATGAGAGCAAGGTGGTGAATTAAAACAGCAAGCAACCGGAAGGTCATTGGTGGCAATAAAGGATTTGCCAGAGTGTTGCAGAGGGAATGATCTCTCTTCGGAATGCTGACGGTAGGGTGGGGGGGGGGGGTGGGGGGGGGGTCGCTTCGGGGGAATCATCACCTTGCCCCCTTCCCAAAGCACCTTTCCATGCAATTGCAGGAGGCATAGCACCTGCCCTCTTACCTCCTCCCTCCTCACTGTTCATAGCCCCAAATACTCCTTCCAGTTGAGCATGCGCTTTACTTGTACTTCTTTTAATTTAATACACTGTATTCACTGCTCATGATGCAGTCTCCTCTACACTGGGGAGACCAAACGCAGAGTAGGTGAACACCTTGCATAGCACCTTGGTTCAATCCGTAAACATGACTCTGACTTTCCGGTTGCTTGCCATTTTAATTCACCACCTTGCTGTCAGGGCCAGGGTGAGAAATCATGGGTCCTGGTGCTTCTTCTGCTTCCAGGCCCCTTATCCCCACCCTCCTTTAACCCTCCCCCTCAATGAAGTGGAGCCAATTGACATGTAGCTGCTTCAATGATTCTTTGAGCTAGAAACTATACCAAGTCAAAAAAGGCTGCCGGATTTGAGCAGCTTAAAAAAATGCCCCAGCTCTGAGGGAGCCATTTTATGATCTTGTTGCTGCAGGACATTGTCACAAAACCAGTATGTGACTTTAATTTATATTGAGTATATTGTGAAGATTACTATATCACTGATTATTGTCTCAAATGCAAATTTTCTACCATAACTGGAAATATTTATGCATGTAGAAACCTCTGGAATATTTGCAGTAGGGTGTTTTCCTCTCAATGATCCAGGTCAATTTATATTAAGCAGGCCTGTTAAAAATAATCTATGTCCCATTGTGGTCTCTTACATATAAACACCCTGATAGGATTGGTCACCCAGATTCCAGAATTGAAGCCCTAGCTGTTCCAATACTCAGTGGCCAAGCTTCTTGACCTCGTCCCACTCGACAGTGGCCCTTCCCGACCTCATTCCGCTTGATGGCCAAACTTCCCGAACTCCTCCCACTCGACACCCCTCTCCTCAAGCACTCAGTCCCAAGGGCTTGAGAGAGGGGTTTTGAGCGAGAGGAGGTCGGGAAGCTTGGCTGAGGAGAGCAGACTTGTTACATTTGATGTAATGTGATACCAGGGACCGAAGAGCTGGGACATTGCGTCAGGAAACCGTGAGGCAGAATGTGGGGATAAGACCACTAGCTTAATGCTGATGTGGGAACTTTACCTTGTTTACCTTGAGTTCCAGATCTGAGGAAAGTGTCCATCGCATCCTCTGACACTAATACTCAATAAACAGAACTCTCCTCACATGAGGAAAGCAAGACAGGAGGGAATGGAGAACCTGGCGCAACCGACTCAGCCAACGATTGCTGTTGTTCTGCCAGTGTGTTGAAAATATTTGCTTGAGCTCGGGCCCCACCTAAAGCATGGACCCCAGTGTTTTGCACCTTGTGCATCCCCCTCTCCTGCGCCTACTCTCATGCTCATTTCTGTCCCTCTTGCTCTCTAACCTATCCCTGACCTTTTCTTTTGTTTTACATGATCCTCCCCCCTTTTCAACAACATAAAACCTATCATATTTCTACCTCTCTTCAATTCCAAAGAAGAGTCATAGTGGACTTGAAACTTTAACTGTTTGTCTCTCCACAGATGCTGCCAGACCTGCTGAGTTTTTCCAGCACTTTGTTTTTATAACACAAAATTCAGCTCCCTACTGCTGTTGTTGAAAAATGAATTTTTATGCACTTTGCTCATTTAAAGTTTGCAGTATATAATGATTAAAAAATGTTTTTGATATGCTCTGGAGCAATAATTCGCTGGGGGCTGTCTTAATTGATTTCAAGTTAGACTTCCGCCCCCATCTGGCAAGAAGTTCCACCCTAGAGTGCTGCCAGCCAATCAGAGTGGTTGTAGTCTCAGCAGCGCCAAGGTGAGTAGTGGCCACTACTGGGACAACAAGCAGTCCCAGGAGAAGAAGTGTCATGGACCTTGGGTGAGTCCTGGGATTTTAGACAGGTCTGCCTGACAGACCCCAGTGATTGGGGGGGGGGGGGGCAGGTGGTGGGGGATGGGGGGGGGGCGCCCATGTCTTAGAGGTCAAAGGTGGAGGCTTAAAGGAGAAGGGGGTATGAAATTGGTGTTGGGGGGGGAAACCGGTGCCTCCAATGGGCATAGGGGCCCCTTCAGAGGAGGCACCCCCCATCCTGCCCACCAGCCACCCGTGTGGTGAAAGCTCCCAGGCTGCCCGCCTTGCCTCCGCCTTCCCCGGCCGCAAGTATTATAGTGGCGGAGGCGGAATGAGGCCCTTAAGTAGCTATTAATTGGCCAGTTAAGGGCCTCAACAGGCCCAATGGTGGGCAGCTGCCTGACGCTTTATCCACCCACCATAACATGGGAGAGAAGTCAGGGGTGGGCAGGAAGATGGCGGGTAGGCCACCCATTTTATTTTATGAGCTGACAGGAGGCTGTGAATACGTCAATAATAGTGTAGCCATATAATAAATGAAATGCTGCTGTTGCCTTCAGAGACATCAATTGGTTGTTTTCCCCAGTGCCTCTAGAGTTTATGGTATGGTTTCAGTAGCAATTCAAGCAATGCTTCTGGGAAACTGTCTCTTTCCTAGTTGGCCTGCTAGAGGTTGTGCTTGAATTGCTGACTGGTCACTTAGTTCCACCTGTACAGACAGCTATTGTTGGCCTCTACAGATCATTTCCAGCCATTGAGAAAGCTTCAGAAATCAGGAAATTCAAACTTCTGTAAGTAGTTGTTTCTGTGGAGACAATGACAGATTCCACTGCAGCAGGAGCTAAAGCTAGTGAAGAACTGCTTCTGGATCAAGTATGCCAGTGACGGGCTGTAAAATTCACTCCTATAAAACCCTTAGAATAATTTGACATGCTGCCTTCTCCAACCTTGAAACACTTGGAGTTCACCCAGCAAGCCCTCCATCAAAAACCGTGTTAGCTCTCAGAGCCTGTTCAGGATTGGGCAGCCCCAAACTTAGTGAAATTGGGTTAAGGCTTCTGCAGTTGCCACAGTCTGCTTATGTCACCTTGATGTCCTGTTCCCCGAGCTGCTTGTCTGTAACTCTATAATTGACATGATAGCCATTAAAACAGCATGGATGAATAAGTTTCCACTTTCATACCCCATACACATCAAGCCAAACTCCAGCCACAGGAATACCTGAGGTCATTCAGCATGTCCAAATTCAGGCAATATGATTGCTATTGCAGGAAAGAAATATAAATTGTGCTGAGTAATAGTTAGGAGTCATCCAGACCAACAATTGCAACTGTGGTAATTTTTGTTCTATTAGAAATAATAAAGGGATAAGAAGCCTCTGGCATCTAATAACAATGAAGCACAATATTTGACTGACCAGCTGAATCAATGCCATCACATAAGAAACAGATAGGAAAAGTTTCCAACACTTGGGATAATTTTCCAAAACCCACATTATTTTGAAGGGGACTTGTTTTTTTTTTATTTCAGAGTTTACAAAAGAGAAATTAGTTTATGGAAGGAATTCTCCAAACTGTTTAAATAAGAATTCTTATGACCAGGCAGGCACAATCTTATTCCACAGAAACTACAAAGCAATGGCCTGAGAGAGGACTCACTGGGGGAGGAATTGGTTCAACCCCAAAAATGGGTGTGGAGATAGTCCACAATTGTTTACTGCAGTGCCAGCAACACGACAAATTCATGTTGCCTGCATCTTTACATGGTGGCAACATGCAACCTGCACTACAGGTGTTATTCACTGGCTCCATATATCAGTTGGGACCTGATATCACTAGTGGCTGGTGCTAGTCAAAGACAGCCTGCGCCTCATATGGTGTTTGGTTGGGGGGGTGGGGGGTATGGTGTTTATCAAGGATAGGAAGTGAGTCATTTGAAAGTTGAATCTATGCTCTGGAACTCTGAGCAATGAGTGAACATGTGACACAACATGCACCAACGTTTTCAGACATTATCTGAATGGGGCCAGGAGGCCTCCAGTCAGACACTCAGGAGGCAGTGGCGAGAAATCACGACACAGGTCACTGTCAGCAGTGTTGCTTGAAGGGCTTAGATTTAGTTTAACAATCTCACACAACTTGCCAAGGTCAGTGCCCAGCATGGTACAGCATCTGACGGCCAATGTCACAACTTCCTTTGCAACACAAATAACTTCCATCAAAGATCTGAGTGCTGCAGTGGAGGCTCAAACTACTGCCATCCCAGTTCTGAATACCACTGTTTAAAGGGGCTTCCATGGCATCACAGCAGTCCGTCAATATGTTCTCCAACAGATGAGAAGGATTGCTGAGGCATTACCTCAGGAGAATGGCAGCACCTTCATGGGTCAAAAATGCATTTTCCTCACTCAGGATAATAGCATTTGTGCTTCCACCCGTCACTCCACTATTGCCCCTGTTGCTGTCAGTCAGTCAGCCAGCCCTAACTGTAGAAGCCCAGGCAAAAATGGTGTAGTCTGAAGCCAGAGTTTCTATGCCCAAAGCTGCCAACGGTTCCAAAGCCCAAAGGTCACCCTCCAAGGAGATCTGCAGTCCACGCAATTAGAGGCCAACAGCCTTCCACCACGCATGGTGCAACCACTGGAGAAGGACCAGGCACGCAGTTTTACTGGCCTAAAAACTCCTTTCAAGTGAAACAGCATTTCACTCGCACTTCCCTCAATTTAGTCTACTGCATACGCTGCTCTCAATGCGGTCTCCTCTACATTGGAGAGACCAAACGCAGACTGGGTGACTGCTTTGCGGAACACCTTCGGTCTGTCCGCAAGCATGACCCAGACCTCCCTGTCGCTTGCCATTTCAACACACCACCCTGCTCTCATGCCCACATGTCCGTCCTTGGCCTGCTGCAATATTCCAGTGAAGCTCAACGCAAACTGGAGGAACAGCACCTCATCTTCCGACTAGGCAGCCTTCCGGACTTAATATTGAGTTCAACAACTTCAGATCATGAACTCTCTCCTCCATCCCCACCCCCTTTCCGATCCCCCCTTTTCCAATAATTAAAGATTTTTTTAATATATATATATATTTTTCTTTTCCCACCTATTTCCATTATTTTTAAATGTATTTCCATCCATTGTTTTACCTCGACCTTTTAGCCTATTTCGATCCCTCCCCCCCACCCCACCCCCACTAGGGCTATCTGTCACTTGCTTGTCCTGCTTTCTACCCTTAATGTCATCATTAGCACATTCCTCACCTAATATCACCACCGTCAACACCCCTTTGTCCTTTTGTCTATGACATCTTTGGCAATCTCTTCTTAGGCTCCACCTATCACTGGCCCTCTATCCAACTCTACCTGTCCCACCCCCCTCAACCAGCTTATATTCCACCTCATTTTTATATTTCTTAGTTCTGATGAAGAGTTATACGGACGCGAAACGTTAACTGTATTCCTCTCCGCAGATGCTGTCAGACCTGCTGAGTTTTTCCAGTTATTTTTGTTTTTGTCACAGTTTTACTGGATTTTGCTGAACATTTTACTTGAAGGAGCTGCCAAACTATAGAATTTAAAAACAAACTTTGTGCGATTTCTTCAGATGTGTCTATAATTGGCAGTTTCTTGAATTGAACAGAAAGCTACACAATCTGCTTGGCTCCAATTACTGTTATCAACTTGCTTCTTTTAAAACCTTTGAATCAATTTTGGGTTTTCGTACAAGAAAGAGGCTTTCAGCAATCTTGAGAGTTAATCCAGTCCAAAATGTTCACTGTTAGCTAGCCAAATACTAACATTTTCTTTTTCTGTTCTTATAAACAAAGTATGTCAATTAAATGTAATTATAGAGTAACCAATGATGTGGAAGCCAAAACTAAAAGGCAGTGGGAAAGGAAATAAATAGGTGAAGACATAGGAAGGAGAGCAATGGAGTAAGGACTGTAAGAAAAAGAAAAAAGAAAAACAGATCAGGAGGTCGTAGCAAAATGAGCAAGACTGTCAAACAGATGGGGGAAATGATTTGTAGTATATGCACATCACTGTACAAAGTACATTGAAAGAAACTAGCACGATGTTGGTGCCAAAATTGACAGCACTTTGCTTAAGTGGAGAACAGCTCTCAGAAAGCAAAATTCAAAAATTTCATAAAGGAAATTGCTATCAAACTTCAGAATTCTCAGATATGCCAATTACACCAATACCTGCTGACTTTGGGATGTACAATGCCTACATTTTTAAGCATAAACATATGCCAGCGCATTACTGGTGTGAATCTGGCAGTTTTTTGTCATGTGGTGCGGAGCCAGAGGGTTGAGTGCCACAGCTTAAGATGTGAGTGCCAGAGGGTTTTGGCAGAATTTTCTCACAAGTGAAACAAACGGCAGGAACATTCTAGCATAGGGACATTCAAGCAGAATAATATTTGCATGAATTAATTATGCACTTATTTTGTCAGGAAAAACAGCTCAGTTCCACTCTTATGCCGAAGGGTCAAAGAAACCCTTCTAAGAAATTCCATTTTCTCCTCAAGGCATTAAGCTGGATAGATAACAGCTGTGCGGGCCTTTCTATCACTACTGCAGTGCTGAGTGCCAGAAAAATTATTGGAATGGCAGGTGCAGAAGAATTTTTTCTTGTTAGTAACCATGTGGCTATAATTCCTCAGGATATGACTGCTCCTGCTTCAGGCAGATATAAACTTGAAAGTCCATCTTTCATGATTGGGGTAGGGAAGGAGATGTGAGGGGTGTGTAAATTTCCAGTCCTCTAAACCCAACTCTGGTCATTCCTTCCTGTGGTCTTGAATAAGAGGCGGTAAGAACAGCACTTTTTTTAAGCATTTTGTTTTTTGAGGGTGAGGATTGGCAGTCCACCTTGAGGTTGGTACCCTTAACTCACTCAGCGTACTGGCCCTCAGAAATATGTCAGGTTAGAACTGAGCCAGTGAAGCAGGAACTTCTAGAGTAGAAAGTTCCCACACCTAGCTTCACCAGCATGAACCACCACCACCAACACTTTCTCCCTAACCCTGTTATATGTCATTTACCTCGTAGAAGGTGGGCAAAGGATTCACCCCTACAAGGCAAGGCAAAAGCTCCTGGACATAGAGAGCCATACTGGAGTTCATCTGCAATTTTCCAGCAGGTACAGGATATTAGAAGAATTACTGAGGAATTTTACTGCAGAACAACTGACGCCATTACCTTCTTGACAAGAGATTTGTTTTCTACAATAACTTTTCTATTGCACACTCCTGTTTGAAGTGACACATTGACGACTGTAGATTTGGATCTGAGAACAGCTGTTGCTCAATGACAATACATAAGAAAGAAGGTTACGATGGCACTTACAACTTCTGACCAACGTGGAGAACAGATATTCTGTCACTGTAAAATGGTTACTGGCCACAATTAATTCTACTCAAGTCCTAACACTTCCAATGTAGAGTAAAGAAATTGCACCATGAGGATTTGGTGATTTGGACCAGTCAGAAGAGCACTGTCTGGGTTTGAAATGCATTCAGTTCTAAATGTCCTATCTGGCTTTCTGTAGTCAGGTGACCTCTGCCACAAGGCAGTCTCTGTAAGCAGACATCTTGAGATCAGTTCAATAATGACCTACAATGAGGAAGCACTGCTGTCTTTAAACACGAAACATGGTGTCAGGAAGTGGAGATAAATCAGAGTTTTAAAAATTCTGGAATTGCTGCAGAGAGGACATAGCTCAAGAAGGCACACGGAAATGTTCAAATCTGCTAAAAGCTGCTGAAAAAGGATAAGGAAAAGCAAACAAACCAAAGACTGCAAGTAAGATACTGAGTGAGTTAACATGGCTGCTGTAACTTCCACTTCCCAGCTGCTATTGAAGTGAAAGGCAATATGTGACAGGATTGGCAGTTTTTCCACTTGCAATGGCAACACTGCGAGCTAGCAACAAATTTAACTAAATAGCTGGGATCAATAAGAGTAGCTGTACTTCTCACACTGCTGGGGAGGGACTGCTACAAAGTGCATAGCACTCTAAATCTAACCAGCAAACAATGATAACAGACGACAGAGATTTTTAAAGCCTTGAACAAATGCTTTGAACCCTGAGTGAATGTTAGGTATGAATGCTATGTATTCAACACTAGAGCCCAAGGTGAAGCAGAAACCATAGATCAGTACATGAATGCAGTGACACAGCTTGAGAAGCATGTGAATTCAGGCAGCTAAAAGATGATCCGATCAAAGATTGAATAGTCTTAAGTCTGATGAAGAACTATACACGATCCAACAGGTTGGCTCCATCAAGTTGATAGGGGGTCAATGGTTTGTGACTGTTACAAAGATGACCGCAGAAGGAGAGGGTCCATAAGACCACAAGACATAGGAGCAGAAATTAGGCCATTCGGCTCATCGAGTCTGCTGCACCATTCAATCATAGCTGATAAGTTTCTCAACCCTATTCTCCCGCCTTCTCCCCGTAACCTTTGATTCCCTTACCAATCAAGAACCTATCTATCTCCATCTTAAATACACTCAATGACCTGGCCTCCACAGCCTTTTGTGGCAATGAATTCCATAGGTTCACCACTCTCTGGCTAAAGAAGTTTCTCCTCATCTCTGTTCTAAAAGGTCTTCCCTTTACTCTGAGGCTGTGCCCTCAGGTCCTAGTCTCTCCTACTAAAAGAAACATCTTCCCCATGTCCACTCTATCCAGGCCTTTCAGTATTCTGTAAGTTTCAATCAGATCCCCCCTCATCCTTCTAAACTCCATTGAGTACAGACCCAGAGTCCTCAAATGATCCTCAAATGTTAAGCCTTTCATTCCTGGGATCGTTCTCATGAACCTTCTCTGGACCCCCTCCAGGGCCAGAACATCCTTCCTGAGATATGGGGCCCAAAATTGCTCACAATATTCTAAATGTGGTCTGACCAGAGCCTTATAAAACCTCAGCAGCACATCCCTGCTTTTATATTCTAGTCCTCTCGAAATAAATGCCAACATTGCATTTGCCTTCCTAACTACCAACTCAACATGCAAGTTAACCTTAAGAGAATTCTGGACTAGGACTCCCAAGTCCCTTTGCACTCCAGATTTCTGAATTCTCTCCCCATTTAGAAAATAGTCTATGCCTCTATTCTTCCTATCGAAGTGCATGACCTCACACTTCCCCACGTTGTATTCCATCTGCCACTTCTTTGCCCATTCTCCTAACCTGTCCAAATCCTTCTGCAGCCTCCCCACCTCCTCAATACTACCTGTTCCTCCACCTATCTTTGTATCATCTGCAAACTTAGCCAGGATGCCCTCAGTTCCTTCATCTAGACCATTAATGTATAAAGTGAAAAGTTGTGGTCCCAACACTGACCCCTGCGGAACTCCACTAGTCACCGGCCGCCATCCTGAGAAGGACCCCCTTATCCCCACTCTGCCTCCTGCCAGACAGCCAATCTTCTATCCATGCTAGCACCTTGCCTCTAAAACCATGGGCTCTTATCTTACTGAGCAGCCTCCTGTGCGGCACCTTGACAAAGGCCTTCTGGAAGTTCAAGTAGATAACATCCATTGGCTCTCCTTTGTCTAACCTACTCGTTACCTCCTCAAAGAATTCTAACAGATTTGTCAGGCATGATCTCCCCTTGATGAAACCATGCTGACTTTGCCCTATTTTACCATGCACTTCCAAGTATTCTGAAATCTCATCCTTAATAATGGACTCTAAAATCTTACCAACGACCGAGGTCAGGCTATTCGGCCTGTAATTTCCCGTCTTTTGCCTCACTCCCTTCTTAAACAGGGGGGTTACATTAGCGATTTTCCAGTCCTCTGGGACCCTCCCTGACTCCAGTGATTCCTGAAAGATCACCACTAACGCCTCCACTATCTCTTCAGCTATCTCCTTCAGAACTCTGGGGTCCAGTGAACAAGAAGTGTCAGATAGACACTGGTGTACCATGCAACATAATGACCTTCACAGACCTGTGCAAAGTAGCTCAACATGGCAATCCAAAAAGGAAGCCCTCGAAAATAAGGGCGAGGCTATATGATGCCACAATACTCATGCCGAGGACAAATTAGTCTGAAAGTCCATTGCAAGGGCAAGAAGGAAGATCTAGAGTTCCAGATAATAGATGGTATGCAACAGCCACTCATCGCAGCTGAAGCAAGTCTAAAACTTGGACTGGTAACACTAAATGTACCAACAGGGAATGGGCAACAAAAGACTCCAGAGAGAGGGTGGCAGAAAGCACCAGAGAGTGGGAAACAGAAGGCCCCAGAGAGAGGGAGACATTATTCAAGTAAATCAGAAGATGATTGCCAACCATGTAAATGCAATGAAATGCATGAGCAGAAGGTAAATGAAGCAGTTCTACAGGAAAATATTCATATCAGAGCTGAACTGGAAGAGTTGAAGAACAAGATTCAAGCTGAGTATATACCTTTGAAAGTGCACGATAAACTGAAGTCTTCAATGAATCAAACTGTGCGAGATCTGAACAAGCAAATTTCAGAGATGACACAAAAGGTACCAAGAAGAAATAATGACCCTCAATTCCACAATTTGCAAAATAAAGTGGGAGTTGAAAAATCTCAACCAGATGCACAGCCAGGCAAAACAGCAGGCAGAAAAGGCACACAAATAAGTTGCGACCCTGAAAGACTCTTTGAAGAATCAATATGTAGCCATAAAAAACGTGAGGAGCTACCGATATGATCCAGAAGTCATCAACCCAGCAGAGACCGACTAGTAGAACACACATTTGTTAATGCATGAGAACAGTAGGTGTACAATAGATAACCTGGGTAACTCTCAGTCACACATGAACGTGCATGCAAATTTGTCTTTTGTTTGCTAGGAAAAGGGGGATGTTTGTTTGGTATGAAAAGGGAATGTTGGGTTTGAATGCAATCAATTCTACATGTCCTATCTAACTCGTCAGGTGATCTCTACCATGAGGCAGTTTTTGTACGCAGACTTCAAGATCAGTTCAACAAAGCCCTATAATGAGAAAGCACTGAGGAAGCACTGCTGTCTTTAAACACGAAACAAGCACCATCAACAGCTCAGCCAGTGAAAAGGGGAAACTATGAATGTGATACTATTACATTGAGAAAAGACAAATACAAATCCAACAGCAGCTCTGAAGCTGAAATGTTCACAATTATTTATATTGCACCGGCACTGCAACTGAAACAGTGTGGAGAAAGCAACAAATCAATTTTGGGCTTTTCAAGTACAAAGCCCTATCTCCCAAATAATCTTTGGGAAATCTTTGTTTAGGGGGTGCCTGCTATATTTTCTCAACATCAGATAGGTAGAATGTAATGAATGAAAAATCAATTCAAATACCTTGTCAATGAAATCTTAGCTCACTTAACTTCAAATGTGCCTGAAATACCAATCACCAGATCAAGATTTAATTCATGTGTGTTCAGAATGTGACAATATTTCCTGAACTTTAATATTGTGATATTCAAAAAGCAGACATACAGAATGGATAAACATTCTGATGAATAATTATCCACCTCAAAATTAACATCTAATTACTGGCAGCAGGAAATGTTTGTCAAGTGCCCTGACAATGTTCAAAGAAGGTCAAAATAAACCGAGTTACACATTTAAGTGAAGTGATTAATAGATTACACTACTAACTATAAGGATACCAACTGAACAGTTTGATTTTTCAGAGATCTGAAAGAATGATCAGAGAAGTCTTGGGAATCTTCAGTAAGATTTAGTATCAATCACTTGATTTAGGTTAATATTGACAAAATAATGTACCATAAAGTCTGCATTGTAAACTATATACAGCTAGTATTTATTGTATTAGTCAAAATGCTTTACACCAATTCAAATTGACTTATGAAATATTATAAGCAATAGTAAACCTCTTAGGTTAAATCTAACTTAGAGTAAATCTTGCAACCATACCCAAATTTGTTGTAGTGAGGGTTTGGCTTCCAAGCCTTAATTCTCCCTGTCTAAGTTTTACAACATTCACGAGCTGTGTTACTTGATCTACATCAATGCCTAGCTGACAGCTCTTTGGAATTACATCTGTGGGTCCATCAGTGAAACACTGTAAAGAATACATATCTGTGAAAGAAGAAGAAATTCTTTAGTCATCTGATAAAAATTTTGGAAATACCACAACAATGTGTTAAAACGTAATTAATACATCAGCCAGAAACAAACGTTGAAATGACTAATCAAATGTACAATTTATATGAATGACTCTAGAGGGCACTTGCCAAGGTAGCTCAATGTAGGTTAGGAGCTTTGTGATTTGTTTAAGTCTTATTACAAATACAGCAGTTATAAAAGTTAGTAAGATGCTGCTGAATTATGTTTGTGATTTGTTTCTGCAACTTTGTAATTGCCATTTTAGTGTCATTTAAGGAATATTTTTAAATACCATCCCACTTAATATTATATTGGTCTAGGCATTTCCAATCACATACCATTCTCAAAAGTAGTATCTTGTGGCTGTAGTTTCATAGTGAATATTTTCCTTAGTTTACAATTGGCTGAGACAACAATCCTGTCTAAGGACTGAAAACCAGCTCCTTTAAATGCAGCATTAGCAAATGATACCATATCAATGCAAATATTGTTCCACTGCAAAGAAAAGAAATCCAGTTTAGTTTTTCTTGAATTTCTTGGCCTGCAATACAGTCTGTAGCATTAACGGCCCTATCTTGTCGACTATAGTTGGCATAATAACGTAGAATTCTGGAACTTCAAGATGCTATGCCGCAAGATGGTGAGTTACAGGTTCCTACCACAATTCTCTAAATGGGAAGTAGTCAACATCAATCTTGTTGCTGTGGAGAGCAATTAGCAGAGGCCAACTGCCTCATTGTAGGGGTGAGCAAAATAAGTTCAATGACTGAGCATCTGAAGTAGCAGCCAGTTTCAAACTGGTACTGTCAAAGGACTAAATGTTTAGCTCTAAGCTTTGGAAATATATAGCAGCAGAGATTCAAGGAAGGGGAATAAATGTAAAACTAATATAAACAAACCATTAATTATAACATCACACCTGTTTTCGACATAAGTGATGTACAAAATGCAACTACAAGCAATATTTACTTTTTCAGTTTTATTTACTTCTTAAATGTATAACATTTTATACAATATACACACACAGTCTAATAAATATAGAAAATGATGATGCAATTTTCTTTTTAGGAAACATTTTGAATAACTTGTGGGAGAAAATCGTAACAGCATCATATGCAAGCTATTACATATCAGTAATCAGATTAACGCTAGAAATCACATTAAAACATCACCTGCAGGAAAATAAAACAGATAAAAACTTGTTAGCAAAACTAAAGTCCAAAGGATTAAATGGGCAGTGGGTGTGTGGATATAAAATTAACTCACAGAAAGTGGATAGTAGGGGTGAATGGTCATTTTCCTGCAGTGTCAACCACATTAAATCTGTGTCCTCTGGTTACTGACCCTTCTGCCACTGGAAACAGTTTCTCTTTATGTACTCTATCAAAACTATTCATAACTTTGATCAAAGCAGTGTCCTCTAGGGGTCATTTTTTAGGACCACTGCTCTTTTTTGATATATGTAAATGATCTGGACTGGGGTGTACAGGGCATAATTTTAAAATTTGCACATGATCTGAAACTCAGAAATGTTTTAAACAATGAGGAGGATAGTGACAGACTTCAGTAAGACATAGGGCAGAATTTTACGGCCCCGTTTCTGAGCCATTATAAATCCCATTGACTTCAGCGGGAATGTAAAATCCTGCTGCAGTAAAATTCTGCCCATAGACTGATCAAATAGGCACGGCAGGTGAAATTGAATGCAGATAAGTATAAAATGGTACATATTTTAGTTGGAAACTGAGATGAGAAGAGGCAATATAAACTAAATGCTACAATTCTAAAGAGGATGGATGAACATGAGAGGCCTGGAGGTACATGTATATGAAACTTTGAAGGTGGCAGGTAGCAAGTTCTGAAGATTATTAAAGAAGCATATGGGGACCTTGGATTTATTAATAGAGGCATAAAATACAAAACAAAGAAATTATGCTGAAGCTGTATAAAACAATGTTTAGGTCTCCACTGGAGTAGCTTATTCAATTCTAAGCACCACACTTTAGGAAGGATGCAAGTTCTTAGAAAGGTTGCAGTAGAGATTTACTAGAATGGTATCAGGGATGAGGGGCTTTAGTTATGTGTAGAGACTAGAGAAGCTGGGATTATTCTCTTTACAGCAGAGACAGTTAACAGAATCTTTGACCAAAGTTATGAATAGTTTTGATAGAGTAAATAAAGAGAAACTGTTTCCAGTGGCAGAAGGATCAGTAACCAGAGGACACAGATTTAATGTGGTTGACAAAAGAAGCAAAGGTTATTTGAGGAAAGGTGATTTTTTTAAACACACAGCAAGCTATACTCTGGAATGCATTGCCATAAGGGGTGGTGGAAACAAATTCAATAATAACTTTCAAAAGGAATTTGATAAATGTGTGAAGACAAAATAAGGCAATGCTATGGGCAAAGAGCAGGAGGTGGGACAAGTTGGATAACTCTACCACAGACATGATGCACCAAATGCTGTCCTTCTTTGCTGTATTGATCGATGATTCCATGAAAATGTAACAGCTAAAAGTGGATATTTGTACATCAGAAACGTTGACACAGCCGTTTCCTACAAAACACATGGCCCAAACAAGTGCTGTGATATATGGTTTGGCTAGTTTAGGATCTGCAACAGTTATTGTTCTTGTTTTGGTAACAGCACTATTAAAAATTATGGAAAATCTATTGGAATTGTACGGCAGTAAAAATTGCCAGGCAGCACAATAATCTTATATCGCACTTAACATGATACTAATGACTCAATGCAAAAGTAAACAGTATCTGTACTGGTACTTAGGTCATTCTGACTTCACAGTCACCATTACTCAGCATTAGTGGTCATCAACTGCTTTGAAAGGTTACAATTTTGAGATTTTAATGCACAGCTAAGCTATTTATAAACACCCATCTGTATAACAGTGCCTACACAACAAAGTTATGTAGCAATCGGGTTTTTCAATAGAATACTATAATTATATCAGTGTAAATTTAAACAAGCAATGTTTCATTAACTTTAGTTTCATTACCTTAAATGCTAATCAAAGTTCTTGCTATAATACATTTTAATGCTTTCTCCTCAAACCCAACAAATCTGTCATCATGGGGAGGACGCAATGAATGGGAAAGGAAGAAAGATTATGTTTCATCCACAAGCAGTATAAGAGACCACAGAATCATAGAACTTAAAGCATAGAAGCTAGTCCTCCAGCTACTGTGCCTGGCTTGGAGCTAGTTCTCCAATTAAACACAGGTGGTCTTGCTAAGGACACAAAGTAAGCAAGCACAAAGGTAGCAGTTCGTGACTGAATACAGCTTGAGACAGTGTAAGTTTGAGAATTTGGTAAGTGAGGGAATTCAGTGTAGTGAGGGAGGAGGTGTTGATCTGATCTTTTACAAAAAAGGAGTGCTCCAAGAGAGGGAGCTAGAGACCAGCAGTGGGACATGAGAGCTGAAGCCCAGAAGCATTAATTAAGTGAGCAGGTAGGTGAGTGGTTGATGAGATTTAAGATGTTTTTCAACACTCTATAAATGGAAGCAGTAGTTTAAGTTGGTACTGGGGAGATACAAGTATTAAATTTAATTTATAGCTTAACTAGTTAAACCGCTTGATATAACTACAGATAATCATTGGGTGATATTTCTAAATACAATTTGTTAAATAAAAAACAGCAAAGATGGCAAAAGAGTTGATGTGTAGCAGCTTTAGCATGTGGGAGCTAGTGGACAACTGTGTGATCCACAGCAGCCACATCTGCAGTAAGTGTCTGCAGCTCGAGGTACTTTGGCTCAGAGTTGATGAGCTGGAGGCTAAACTTCTGAAACTGTGATGCATCAGGGAGGGGGAAATCTAGAACTGGGGACAAAGTTTAAAAATAAGGGGCTTCGCATTTAAGATGGAAATGAGGAGTAATTCCTTCTCTTAGAGGGTCATTAGTGTTTGGAATTCTCTTACCCAGTGATCAGTGGAGGCTGGGTCATTGAATATGTTCAAGGCTGAGTTAGACAGGTTACTGATTAACAAGGGAGTCAAGGGTTATTATGGGCTGGGGGGGCTGGGAGGGGGGTGGTTGGGCAGGCAGGAAAGTGGAATTAAGGCCACAATCAGATTAGCATGATCTTACTAAATGGCAGAGCATGCTCGAGGGGCTGAATGATCTATTCCTATTTTTTATGTTCTCATGTTCTTATAATTGGTGCTGTTTATTGCCCTAATTTTATATATGGGAGGCAATGGCATCATGGTATTGCCGCTAGACTACTAATCCAGAGACCCAGGGTAATGCTCTGGGGACCCAAATCCTGCCATGACAGATGGTGGAATTGGAATTCAATAAAAAACTGGAATTAAAAGTCTAACGATGACCATGAAGCCATTGCCGATTGTCGTAAAAACCCATCTGGTTCACTAATGTCCTTTAGGGAAGGAAATCGGCTGTCCTTATCTGGTCTGGCCCACATGTGACTCCAGACCCACAGCAATGTGACTGACTCTTAAATGCCCTCTGAACAAGGGCAATTAGGGATGGGCAATAAATGCTGGCCTAGCCAGTGATGCTCACATCGCATGAATGAATTAAAAAACATTCCTTTTCAAATTAACAACTAGCATAGTGTTTTCCTCCACTATATAAGAATTTCCTCCGCTATATAAGAATTCCAGCAGCTGAAAGTCATGTGCACCAATGTTAACAAGAATACTGACCTCTTCTGTGATATAATTATTGCAGATTACATGGATAATTCAAATCTGTATAGGTTATATTTGCATAACTACTTGTTTAAAATGTTCTGTTGCATTCAACTTTTGGAAATGTTCCAGCAATTTGGGTAATGTCACAATTGATGTTTATTTGGTTACTGGTTACATCCTATTCGTCTTTATAAAAGCCAATTTTTACACTGGAGGACTAAAATTTACAGAATTGATTGAACTATTAATCTCTCATTTACCTTGAGCAAGAACATGCAAAGGTTCAGGTAACAGTGATTGTTTGTGACATTGTCATTTCAGCATCAAAGGTCTTGGTTAAAAAAAATTGCTGTTATTTATTCACAGTAAAAATCCTCTTATAAAAGTATGAATTATCTTGTTCTTCAAAAATTCATCTTAGAAAACTGCAATTATTTTGATTGTTGGAACACACCATATTTATTTATTGTATTCTAGGAAGGGTGATTTGAGGTTAGTTTACACTCGATTTTTGTGCTGTACATCTTTCCTGCACAATTCCAAATCATGAATAAGAAATACTGGTTTTGTGGGTCATAATTCTATGGAAAGCTGACAGTACAATTATTGAAGGTGCTACATCACATTCTGACTAGAGTGTCTTAGTGTATTTTAGGTGGCAGAATATGGTGCCCCACAGAGGACAATAATACAGCCAGATAAATTGGCCCATTTGCCAAAGGACAGAAAGCTTGAAGAAACTGTACAAGGGTACCAATGGGCAACTGTTTTTGGAAGTCAGGTGTCTCACACAGCTTAACATAGCAATCTGCACTTATTAAATATTGGTTAACTCTCTAGGTGTACTTCTGTATATATGGAACAGAGTTCCAGGCAACAAAAAACCCAGCAGAGTTCCAAGTATTAAGAGTAGTTATACAAAACTTCACTGTTGGCATTCTATGAAGGCAGGTACAATTACATTTGTTAAGAGGATGAAAATGTACCACTACAAGATGGATTTCTCTTTTAATATATTCCATAGTTCAAAATATCAAACAGAAGGAAAAAATAATCCAAAAAATTATGGAAGCTGATGCAACTCATTTCAAACCTGGAAAGATTCTGAACCATTAAGAGTTAAACTCCTCTATACCCTATCTGAAAGATTATACAATTTTGCAGCTATTGAAAATTATTTTAACAATGACGTACAATTTTACGTTTGATAATACTCAGTGGTATTTTTGCATGCAGTGGGGTTGCAGACAATTCCTTGTGGATAGTTGATAAATACAGTCGTCGCTTGATATTTCCCAAATCAGTAATTCTGAAAAGAATGAAATAAGAAGATCCTTGTCAATCCTATAAATCTCTCTGAAGAGAACCACATATATTCCTATCATTTATATGCAGGTCATACAGAATATAGATGGGAAAACCGAATTTAAAAATAAACCTTTTACAAGATAAGTAATGAGTTTTCATTCCCATATTCAAACTTGGTGGCCACAGGCCTAAGCATAATGGAACCACTTTACATGCTAATTCATCTCCATGCTTGATACAGAATTTTACTCGTCCAGTAACTTGGGAAGAAATTCAATTTGTATACAGAATGGACATAAAGCTCTGATAAACCTTCTTGTTCTTGCACTTCAATTTTGTATCCTTTCAGAGCAATGTGTTACCAAATAAAGAAAATATGCAGTTTCATTCTCAAAAGTGCACCTGACATTTCATATAGGATCTGCCACGCTCAAAGTCTGGCACAAAAACATTTTCTGTCAGTTCCAGTTCCTGGACATGCATTTCCAAATCTGAATTACAATGCTCAATTTTACTGCTCACCACATAGGCCACTGATCTCTGCTACAGTGCATGCACATGAATATAACTTTAATACATTTAGACAAAAGTGTATGATCACTTGGAATAGAACTGCTTCTATTGGAAAACAGCACTCAGTCTTATACAAGAAAACCTCTGCATCCCCATGTCCAAGGTGCTATACACTAGAATTGACAAACAACCAACTGTCTCAGAGGATTGCTCACAGAATGAGATTTCAAAGTTTACTACTTTGTATAGCAATGCTTATAGCTTGAACTTTCATTGCTAAACAGGGTTTCAGAGAAATACAAGAAGTAATAAATCCCTTACAATAATGAGAACTGTTATAAAGAAATCTGCTTAAATTTGAAAAACGTTAAGTGTTATTTTCATTACTTATGTTTAAACAAGGTCAGTTTAGCTCAATTGGCTAGATGTTAGTGTGTTGATTAGAATAACACCAACAGCGCAGGTTCAATTCCCATTCCAGCTGGGGTAGACTTGGGATCTGCCTCCTCCCCTACCCCATGCTTGATGTGGAGTGGTGTCCATCAAGTTATATAATCAATTGTCTCTCCAAAAGAGAAAAAAATACTTCCAGTCCCTTGGCTAATTATCTACCTGCTTATGCAGGGAATGCTGATGACATCACTGGGGAAACAAGCTGGCAGTTGGTTTATTTGATAGTGTAAGGGATTAAAAATAATGAGCAGGAAGGAGTTACTGAGAAAAAATATCACATTGTTACACATCAGTCTACGAAAATGCAGAGAAGACAACAGTATTGCTCAAGATATAGAGCACCAAAAATAATATAGATTTTCAGCACAAAACTTGGAGAATCTACATTCAAATTATATCAGTGGTTTTGAGACTGGATGCCCTTTCTCATATTTTCTCTCCCTTCCAATTTTTGGATATTTCCAGACAAAAGCATCAACTCAGGCTGAGAATGCAAGCAAACACCACGCTTTATGACCTCATCAATCGCTGCTAGGAAAACAGCTGATGGAAGACATAGAAGAACATTCCAGTAAATTCTCACTCCAGTTTTGCCTACTTTCATGGTCAAAAGCACCTGATCTCCCCTTTGAGCTCAAATATTTTTTCTAGGGCAAAAGTAGTTTTGTAATCATTCTCCTCCATACCAAGTACCAAAACATGATTCATAGAATCATGCAGCACAGAAGGCTATTTGGCACATCATGCTGTTTGAAATAGCTATCCATTAATCACACTCCCCTGCTTTCTCTCCATAGGCCTGCATAGGATTGTCTAACTTTGTTTTGCACCTGCATTGTGCAAATTTCAGTGTAATATCATGTATGCATGCTGGGAAAGGCAGAGAAAGAGAATCAAAGACAAAACATTGATTGGACATTTGCATATTAGTGCATGTTTTGGCATCTTCATCTTAAAGAGGGCATTATTATACTGAGGATGTTATTATTATTACAAGTCCCAATCAGTAATATGAACTGATTACAGGCATCAAGATTCAACATCCAGCAACTAACTTAACAATTAAGTGCAAAAATAGACTGAACTCAGCCTATTTCAAATCTCTTTTAAGTTTTAAAAATTAATGCAATGAAAGGATTTTTAATGAAGTGTTTAATTCTTCGTCTCATAAGACAAATGCTTAAACATAAAGCATTAAATGTAAAATGTAAAATGTAAACATAAACATTAAATGTAAAATACTGATTTATACAGAACAATTGGAATTCATCAACTGAGACTAAGTGGTAAGGGAAGTTTTAGATTTCTATGCAGTACGTTTTTTGACAAAATAACTACTAATATTATTATATTTCAAACAATAGCTAACAAATACACATATTAAACTAAGTATATAGGTTGTGTGTTCTACAGAAAAGTGCTATGCAACCATTCCTATCAATATTTTTGTTAAAAATTTGCAGGGAGTTGTTACGTTTTACTTATTGTGTCATTGTGTTGCCAGCAAGTGGCACTCTTAACAGGATTTCCAAAGTTAATCTGTGTACTGGCCTCGACTAAATCACTGAAAACATTTTGAGACTTCAGTACGGAGTTTCAGGACTTTCCTTAATTGAGCTGTGATGTTGTCGAGCCATCCTTGTTCCCATCAACAACCTGGGGTGGTGGGCGTGGAGGAGCAGGATCAAAGGATGCGATGGGACCCAACAGTGAATGTGAGTTGATGCAATAAAGTAGCAAGGAATAATACAGGATCAGGAAAGGGTGGAGGCAGCAACAGACATAGGGCTGAATTTTCCCAGAATTGCACAAAGTGCAGTAGCGGGCAGGTTAAGTGGAGTCCTACCTGCAGATGAAAATGGCGGGTTTTCGTGCCGTATCTTCCCGAGCCCACCTCATTATATATACACTTTCGCGAAACACGCCATTTCCATGGCGGGTAGATTCTCATTCGCCCGCTTGCCATCATCCCACTGTTGCATCACACAGTCCGCCATCTTTAAAAGGCAGCCGCCAGCAAAGCGCTCATCGCCACCAGCTCACCACCGCTGCCAGGGAGACATTGCCAACAAAGGCAAAAAGACTGCAGCCACCCACTTCAACGATAGGTCCCTCCAGCGACTGCTGGATGCCGTGGAGGCCTGCTGGGATGTTCTCTACCCCCACACTGGCCGCAGGATGGGTAGCAATGTCACCAACCTGGCTTGGGAGGCGGTGGCAGCAGTGGTCAGCGTGAAGGCCCTGCAGAGGAGGAGAGCCACTCAGTGCCGCAAAAGGATGAATGATCTCCTCCGTTCTGCCAAGGTAAGTCACTCTTTTCATCACTCCCAACTCATACACTCACAAACCCATCACACATCCACAGGGCCCTCACTCACTGCAAGTGCAAGGGACATCACCATTCACTCTTTCACACACATCGACATTGTCCTCATCCCGTCCATGGAACCACTCACCACCCAGACAGGCCAGGCATTCATATCATCTGGCCCGGCAGGCATCCTGACACACTCTCCCCATCTCTATCCATGCTGGACAAACTGGCTCACAGCAGGAGGGGAAGGTCACAGACAGATGGAGGGATGCCGGAATTCAGAGTTCTGACAGAATTCGAAAACAGAGCCATCCAGCTGGCCAGCGATGACCAGGACCGGTCCTGTGCTGACGGTGAGGTCAGCGCTGCTCTACAAAGTAAGGATCCAGCAGTGCAACATCCATCAGAGAACCATACCGTGAATGATGTCTTCTTTCACAGGCCACTGTCATGCACCAATTATCTTCCCTTGCTTTCACAGGCACATCTGGGAAGCAGCCAACGGAGTCCATGACCCAGAGCCTCCAATCAAGCTCCAAAGAAACCTCTGAAGAGGAATCTGAAGGCATCCTCCCTGAATTCCCATCATAGCGCTCACCCACACCCTCCACCAGCACAGAGACACACACCTCAGGTGGGACCTAGCTTTAGAGTAGCCTCGGGTTCACAATCTGGTGAGCACATTGCACTTTCTGATCCACAGCAGGCGGAGGCAGGGACCTTGCATGTCCCCGCACTCAGAGGACTACTGGAGGCCAGAACGTTGCTGAGTCCAAGTCAGATGACGAGCCTCTGGACTCAATTATGTCACAGTTGCTGGAGCTGCAAAGGCAAGCTCAGGAACAACAAGAAAGTCCGCTGCACTCCTCAGATTGCAAGGCATGATGGAGGAGTCCACCTGTCTTCAGGCTGAGGCGATAGCGCCAGCATTGCAATGCACCGGGGTCAACACTGGCAGGATGGCGGCCGCAGTGGAGGCCTTGGTCCAGGCATTGCTGCACAGACAACAATGATGCATGGTATCCTCTGTGGACTGTGTTGCAGGGCTCCATCAGACCGGTCCAGGCACCGGAACTGCATCTTCAGCATCCCGATGGTCTACTCCGCCAAATCGTGAGCTGCATCATGAGCCTCATTATAGCATCGCTCTTCTGCAGTCTGAGACTGCTGCATGGATGTCATCAGCCACGGTCTCTGTGGGTAGCCCTTGTCCCCAAGGAGCCAACCCTGCAGCCTCTGTGGATCCTGGAAGACTGCAGGAATCTGCAGGCGGCTCAGGATGTAGGCGTCATGCACACTCCCTGGAAACCATGTGCATACCTGCAGGATGCGTTTCTAGTGGTCACATACCAGCTGCACATTCAGTGAGTGGAAGCCCTTGTGGTTGATGAAATCCACTGAATGTAGCGATGGAGACCTGAGCATCACATGAGTGCAGTCAATTGCACCCTGCACCTGCGGGAGTCCCAAGATCAGGGCAAATCCAATGGCCCTTGCATCCTGGCTGTCACGGTCCTGGGTGAAATGCACAAAGTTGTGTGCCATGGAGAAGATGGCTTCCGTGACCTCATGGATGCATTTGTGGGTGGCAGCTTGTGAAATCCCACAGAGGTCACCTGTGGAGCCTTGAAAGGAGACACTGGCATAGAAATTGAGTGCCACGGTCACTTTCACAGCCACTGGAAGTGGGTGCCGTCCATGTCCCCTTAGCGCCAAGTCCTGCAGTAAGTGGCAGATGTGAGCCACCAGGTCCCTAGACTTGCGCAGTCGTTGGCGGCACTGGTTCTCAGTCATCTGCAAGAATGGTAGGCGGTGTCTATGGACGTTGGGTGTCAATAGGCGCTGACCAGCCACGGCTCGCTGTTGCTCCTGGCTAGCGTGTAAGGGGAGCCCCTGCTACCCCTTCTTCATGAGGTTGCTACTCCTGCCTTTGCGTGGACAGGTGCCTCAGTTGCTCTCTCCTCCATCTTCTACAGTCTCTGTAGGCCATCAGACATACAGCTAGATCACCAGGATCCATGATCCTGACGCGGTCCTCCTGCAGCATGAAAGAGAGAGAGAGAGAGAGACGTGGTATCATGGCTGTACTTAGCACCTTTCCTGGCCCTGTGTGACTGCCCCTTAATGCTTCCCGGAGAGTGCTGGTCAACCACTGGATGGCCAGAGATGAGTGCGCTGCATGGCTGCCCTGTCAACCTGTGACATGGGGGACACTGGTCTAAACCAGGATGCTGAGATTGCAAGGGGCTGTGCCCGCCTCCAGCAGTGACTGCTACATGACCAGTGTTGGCGAGGAGATTGTACGTGTGCAGTCCAACTGCTCCGCAGTCTAATGAAGTGGTGGTGGACTCCAAGTCCGTAATGGACCGGGGTGGGGGGGTGGGCAAGACATACATTAGCACTTGGTGGCCCTTGGGTGCCTCCGCGTTGCTTGCATGGGTGGGCAGGTTAGGAGCCTGACCCCAATCATATCACAGTGGCTGCGCTTGATCTGTCTTAGTTGCTGAGGTATGGTCAGTTTGTACGTGTGTCCCTAATGCATGGCCACTTCCCTCGCTTACCCTGCTCCCCACCTGTGCGCAGGATGCAGCGTCATGGCAGCACTTGACCCCCACCCCCCTCAGCAGTCGCCTCCAAGTCTGCCCAGTGCATGCCTCCAGACACCCCCAAACCCCCAGCAGTCACCTCTGAGACTGGCCAGCACTTGTCCCCAGACATCCCCCAGCAGTCACTTGCGGGGCCAGGCATCAGTTTCCCCTGCCCCCACGGCGCCCTGAGGCCTGTAAACAATGGGCGAGCTGTGGAGAACGCTGCTGCTCACTCACCTCAGTTCCCCCAAAGCAAAGGCCGCCAAGTGTACGTCGCCTGCGTGCTGTTGTGAAACACGTCGGCGTGCTTTCCCGCCCATGTAGACAGATGGTACGGCGGGGTTCCAAGAGCCTGACGGGATGGCCTTTTAATTATATACTAATGTATTACAATTATCTCCCCGCCAACTGATGGCGGGAAATGCAGCCCACTGTTGGCGAGCTGAGCGGAAGATCGCGACCTGCCTTCATGCTGTCGTGAAGTGGGTCCTGTCATATTTTCCGCGCACGCCACCTATCACGCCCGCCGCCAGTGGGCTCGGAAAATTCCACCTAAAATAATTAAAGTGAAGCTGGAAAAGTATATATTGAAGAAAAAGGTTAAAATTGCACCTTCTTCATCTTGAATTTCCGTGTTGTACTGCATCCTTACCAGATCCTTCCCATTACCTGGAACCAAAAACCTAACGAAGCTTTCGCCAGTGCCTTACTATTTCCAGAAACTACAAACTGTTCCGAAATTGAGTCTTTCTGTCTTGGACTCTAGGCGTGTGACTTGGTTCTTTGCCAGGCTGTAGGCCTACTCTGTATCTGCTTCACACTTGTTTATCAGTACTACTTCTAAACAGGTTACAGAGTAGGCACGTAGCTCTTAAAGGCATGATTTCAACCTCTCTTCTCTCTCTCTCTCTCTCGAGTCTAACACATGACTGAATAGTGTCAATGATACATCATCATCCACATCATACATTAGCATATCCCATCTGTTAGCCCTTTATAGTACACAAACTAGGTTGCAATTCTACCCACACCTTGCTTCCCACCATTTGCAGCTCAAAAATCACTAGAAAGTGAATGTAGCTATGCCTGCATCCCTTCCCCAACTGGCCCAAACCCTGACAGGATCCCCATACTCACCATCTAAAAATGTAAGCTATATCATTCACAGTTCCATGACCTACTTGATCAGTGTCCTGCACACGTGACAGTAGCCAAATGTGGACTGCACATAATCAAATACATTTCAGTGCAATAAACCCTCAGTGTCTTCAGGAGTCTAAAGCAATTATTGACCCATGTAACTCATACGTTGTTTGCAAGTCAAAACAAGGGAAGCCAGTTTATTTTCCATGTCATTGGTGAGCCACGAAAGCTGCGAGTTTCCCTCTAGTGCTTCCTATCAGCACACTAATTTTATACTTCCTTTAAGTATCTATATATCAGTGCCTTTGAATTGAACTATGGTGTACCAAATTGGACCACAACAAGGGGAGTTTACAGCACAGGAGATCATTCTGCTAATCAGGCTGTCCTTGTTTTATGTTAGTGCAATCCAAAACAAATCCCAAAGTCCAGCTTTCTCCACAAAGCAATGTATCTTCCACTTGAAATACTCCTCCCTTATATGATGTAGTAGTTCCACTTCACCTATTCAGTGATGATGCATCCCATGCTCCAATAGTCACTGTGCGTGAAAAAATTCCCAATTCTAACTTAGTAACAATTTTATATTGATGATGTCCACCACTGTGTCCCAAAGAAAATAGTGTTTCTCACTTACCATTTCAAAACTGCTCATAATTTTTAAAACCTGTTGCCTTTTTGGTCCTTTTGATAAATTTGCTCTTACATTTCTCTGCTCCATTGTACGTAATCCAACATCTGATCTCTACTCAAACATGGTCAGTTGACCTCCTGAGCATCTATGCTCTAACTCTGTGCTCCATTATAGAGACGAAAGACCAATTCTTCAGAAAGTTTGACAATGCTATCAGCAGATTGCTAAGTTATAATGTCTTTTGCTACTGGGTGATTTCAACCTAAGAGTGGACACAGACCACAAGGCATGGCTCTTCTGCCGTAGACATCTTAGCTTGGGAAAGATAAATGGAAATGGACAGAGACTACTTGAGCTTTGATGCTACCAAAAGATTTGTGTACCTAACATTTTCTTTCAGATCAAACCATGCCAGAAAGTGCCTGGAGACATCCAAGATCAGTACATTGGCATCAGCTGGATGTGATTATCAGCAGACGTGACTCTCTCAACAGCATTCTCAACACACACAGCTACGACAGCGCTGAATGTGGGACAGATCACTCCCTGGTATGCACCAGGGTTAGGATGCAATACTTGAAGCTTTTTCCATTCTAAGCAAAAAGACAGTGTCATCAGCCATTTTGCTTATCCAGATAAGAACCAACAGTTCCTTGACTCGATTGAACAGGCATTCACTGCATTCCCACACAAAGTGCAGAAGTGAAATGGAACATAATTTGAGGCACCATTTACAATACCACATTCTCAGCATATGGGAAGCAAGAGCGGAAAATGCTGACTCGTTCAAGGCTAAGATTACGGTATTGGAATCTGTCATTGAAGCCAAGTGATCTCTTAAATGCCCTCTGAAATGACCTAGCAAGCCACTCAGTTGTATCAAACTGCGACAAAGTCTCAATAAAGAATAAAACTGGATGGACCACCCAGCATCGATCTAAGCACCGGAAACAACAATGGCAAACTCAGCCCTGTCGATCCAGCAAAGTCTTCCTTACTAACATCTAGGGACTAGTGCCAAAATTGGGAAAGCTGTCTCACAGACTCGTCAAGCAACAGCCTGACAGTCATCCTCACGGAATCATACCTTACAGATCATGTCCCAGACTCCACCATCACCATCCGTGGGTATGTCCTGTCCCACCGGCAGAGACCAACAGAGGTGGCAGCACAGAGGTATATGGTCGGGAGGGAGTTGCCCTGGGAGTCCTCAACATTGACTCCGGAACCTCATTGCATCAGGTCAAAGATGGGCAAGGAAACCTCCTGCTGATTACCACGTACCGCCCTCCCTCAGCTTATGAATCAATGCTCCTCCAAGTTGAACACCACTTGGAGGAAGCACTCGGGGTGGGAAGGGCGCAGAAGTACTCTGGATGGGGGACTTCAATGTCCATCACCAAGAGTGGTTCGGTAGCACCACCACTGACCGAGCTGGCCGAGTCCTAAATGACATAGCTGCTAGACTGGGTCTGCGGCAGGTGGTGAGGGAACCAACTAGAGGGAAAAACATACTTGACCTCATCCTCACCAACCTGCCTGCCGCAGATGCATCCGTCCATGACAGTATCAATAGGAGTGACCACTGCACAGTCATTGAGGAGGCGAAGTCCCGCCTTCACATTGAGGATACCTCTACCATGCTGTGTGGCACTACCACCGTGCTAAAAGGGATAGATTTCGAACAGATCTAGCAACTCAAGACTGAGCATCCATGAGGCGCTGCGGGCCATCAGCAGCACAATTGTACTCGAACACAATCTGTAACCTCATGGACTGCCATTTCCCCACTCTGCCATTACCATCAAGGCAGGTTCAATGAAGAGTGCAGGGGGACATGCCAGGAGCAGCACCAGGCATATCTTAAAAAAAAGGTGTCAACCTGCTGAAGCTATAACACAGGATTAATTGTGTGCCAAACAGCATAAGCAGCAAATGATAGACAGCTATGTGATCCCACAACCAACAGATCAGATCCAAGCTCTGCAGTCCTACCACATCTAGTCATGAATGGTGGTGGTGGATTAAACAACCATTGGAGGAGGAGGCTCCACGAATATCCATATCCTCAATGATGGGAAAGCCCAGCACATTATTGCAAAATGTAAGAATGAAGCATTTGCTACAATCCTCAGCCAGAAATGCCGAGTGGATGATCCATCTCAGCCTCCTCCGGAGGTTTCCAGCATCACAGACGCCAGTCTTCAGCCAATTCAATTCACTCCACATGATATCAAGAAATGGCTCACAGCACTAGATAGTGCAAAGGCTATGAGCCCTATCAAAATTCCGACAATAGTACTGAAGACTTGTGCTCCAGAACTTGCTGCACCCCTAGCCAAGCTGTTCCAGAATAGCTACAACACTGGTATCTACCTGTCTATTTGGAAAATTGCCCATGTATGTCCTGTCCACAAGAAGGACAAATCTAAACCAGCCAAATACTGTCCCATCAGTCTACTCGCCAACCTCAGAAAAGTAATGGAAGGGGTCAACATTGCTATCAAATGGTACTTGCTTAGCAATAGCCTGCTCACTGATGCCCAGTTAGGGTTCCACCAGGGCCACTCAGCTCCTGACATCATTACAGCCTTGGTTCAAACATGGGCAAAGAGCTAAACTCCCAAGGTGAGGTGAGAGTGACTGCTCTTGACATCAAGGCCACATTTGGCTGAGCGTGGCATCAAGGAGCCCTAGCAAAACTGGATTCAATGGGAATAAGGGGGAAAGCTCTCCATTCTTTGGAGTAATACGCAGCACAAAGGATGATGGCTGTGGTTGTTGGAGGTCAGTTAACTCAGCTCCAGGACATCACTGCAGAAGTTCCTCAGGGTAGTGTCATCAGCTGAATCATCTTCAGCTGCTTCATCAATAACCTTCCTTCCATCATAAGGTCAGAAGTGGGGAAGTTCGCTGATGATTGCATAATATTCAACACCATTCGCGATTCCTCAGATCTGAAGCAGTCCATGTCCAAATGCAGCAAGACCTGGACAATATCCAGGCTTGGGCTGACAAGCGGCAAGTAACATTCATGCCACACAAGTGCCAGGCAATGACCATCTCCAACAAGAGAGAATCTAACTATCGCCCATTGACATTCAATTGCATTACCATCACTGAAACCCCACTATCAACATCCTGGGGGTTACCTTTGACCAGAAACTGAACTAGACTAGCCATATAAATCCTGTGACAAGAAGAGCAGATCAGTGGCTAGTAATCCTGCGATGAGTAACTCACCTCCTGGCTCCCCAAAGCACAAGTCAGGTGTGTGATGGAATACTCTCCATTTGCCTAGATGAGTGCAGCTCCCACAACACTCAAGAAGCTTGACACCATCCAGGGAAAAGCAGCCTGCTTGGTTGGCACCACATCCACAAACATTCATTACCTCCACCACCGACACACCGCAGCAGTGTGTGCCATGCACTGATGCACTGCAGGAATTCACCAAGGCTCTTTCAACAGCATCTTCGAAACCGACAACCACTACCATCTAGGAGGACAAGGGCAGCAGATAGATGGGAACGCCACCACCTGGAAGTTCCCCTCCAAGTCACTCACCGTCCTGACTTGGAAATACATCACCGTTCCTTCACTGTTGCTGGATGAAAATTCTGGAACTCCCTTCCTAAAAGCACTGTGGATGTACCTACATCGCATGGACTGCAGCAGTTCAAGAAGGCAGCTCACCACCACCTTCTCAAGGGCAACTAGGGATGGGCAATAAATGCTGGCCCATCCAGTGAAGCCCACATCCCGTGAATGAATCATTAAAAAAAACGCTCTCTTTAATTACAAGAGAGATCCGGGTGAAAAGATTCAGAGCTGAGAATGCACTTAGAGCTGCAGGAAGTAAATCAAACAGACTGCTAGGCACTGTGCCAAAGACTACTGTTGTAAATTTGCCAGAATATCCAGATGTCCTCCAACACAGGGAATGCTAGGGGCATGTATGATGGGATCAAAAGGCAACAGGTCCATCAGCAAAGAAAACGGCTCCATCGAAAGCAAAGGCAGGGGAGGTCATCACTCACTGCCGTAACAGTTGGAGAGATAGGTCAATCACTACCTTGAGTTTACTCCAGGGAGAACGGTGTCACCGAGGAAGCTCTAGGCACCATAGAGAGCCTGCCTATCGCGGAAGAGCTAGAAACTGAACCCACAGTGAAGGAGCTTAGCAATGCTTTTGACCCGCTTGCCCCTGACAAAGTTCCCTACCCCTACCCGAAAAGTTTGCCTTTATTTGACATCATTTATGTTCAACAGCAATCATTTAGCCATCATTTGGCATCAATTGTGCTCAAAAGCAATCATCTAACTATCGTTTACATTGCAAGTAGCGTAACTGACATCATTGTTATCAATTGCCCCAAACCGCAGCACTCAAATATTTGCAATTAGCAACATCACTTACCTTAAGCATTCTGACGCAAAAAACAATGACAGAGTTTATTTTCCACATTTCTGAATTTTGATAGCTTCAAACATCCGAAAACTGAACTAACTTTAGAAAAAGCAGACTTTGTTTTAACATATGTTCTGATAAGCTAGTTTTATGTTTTCCTTCAGAACCTCTAACAAGCGCAGCACACCCCTGCCCCCCGCCTCCCCGGATTGCAGCAATTTTCTCAACCACCACCCTCCCCAGTGGAGCAATTTTCTTCCGCCCACCCAAACATCCCCATCCTCATCCCTCCATCCCCCACATACAGCAGTTGAAGCTGGCAGCTCTGCATTACTGCCAGTGCCACCGAGAGCAGTGGCCATTACCAGTGTTGCATTGGGGCCTATCCAGGGAATCAGCAATGGATCCTCCGAAGAAAGATATTGTGAGATGGGGTGAGGTTCACAGGGAAGTGGGAAGGGCGAGTGGCTAGGGGTGGAGGGGATAGAGAAGGTGACAGCAAGCGGAGAGGGTGGCTTCCTGTAGGGGCTCCATACCCAATGCCAGGTCCCTCAATTGGGCACAGAGTACCTTTGAATGAGAGAACCCCCTCAGAAGGCCACAGGCAAGCTAGCTGACAGGGTTCACTTGGCAGACTCCCTGATGTCAAATCCCTCACCCACTAGCAGCAGGCCTTCCCATCCCGGATTTAATCGGAGGGAGGCAGGAAGTGGTGGGATCTCCACCCCCACCCTTCCACCCCCAATCTCACAGCATCAAAACCGCCCCCTCCCCCGCCCACCTCCAAACTCGCCACCGACAAGGGGTGGGGGGGGGGAGGGGAGTGCATTAAATTCTGCCCTTGGTCTCTCCTTGGAATAAAGCAACAAAAAAGAAATGCCCAGGGCTGCACAGAGCAGGAAATTTAAAAATAAGCTACATTAAACAATTGTAATAATTATTAGTCTCTGAAAAATTAGTTAGAGAAGTCAGCATCATGGCCATATATTAAAGGCAAATATTTAAAGACTATAACTGCCACATGAAGGTATCCTGGTAGTATGGATAACACAATTATAAAAAGGAATCCAAGAAAATAAAATGTGTCAAGTATTTAAATTTTACTGTACACATCAAGACTGATTTATAGAAATAGATTTTTTAATAAAACAAACAACATGTATTTATGACAAAATTGGTTCACTGTTGATTAAATTTAGCATGAAGTTATCCACATACACTCCAAAAAAGTAATGCAGCTGGGGTTTCAGCATTGGAACATGCAGATCACACAAGTGTTTGGCTGATTAACTTCAAACTGCAACCAAAAATATGTTAAACAAAAAGCTTCATGCTTCTCGTTTTATTTCAGCTCCAAAACTTGTAGTTGTCATTTTCAATGGATTTCTGGCTTGCTCAAAAGGTAAAACATCTTGTCTGTACAGTTTATCTTCTCCAACAGTCAATCTACGTCCCAAAACATAATGAGCATTTGAACACACAAAGCACTTATCTTCACTGCTGGTAAGAAATTCCAATTAGAGTTTATTTCTTATTTCACATTCATCTCTCCGTTGACCTTGTCTATTTAGGTCAAAACTATTTTTTCCAAGTGAATGAACCTCACATTTTCACAGAATGCCTGCATGATTGTTTTTAGTGGTTTACCAGCAAGTAAAATGCTAAGTCTCATCAGGCCACACCCCCAGGATTGATTGCATTATATTTTTCAGTTTTTTCACTAAACACAAAGATATCCTGAATATTCTACTGTTTTTATACAATAATCAGTATTTTAAAAATGCATCCTTTTTAAAGTCCTTCCATCTGTTTGTTAAAAATATTCAGTCTTTTCATTCATTTCATGAATAGCTTTTCCACAGAATCTTTACAGTGCACAAGGTGGCCATTCGGCCCATCGAGTCTACACTGGCTCGCTGAAAGAGCAATCTACCTCATCCCACCCACCTGCCTTAGCCCGTAACCTTGCAATATTCTTCCTTTTTAGGTAGCAATCCAATTCCCTTTTGAATACCTCGATCGAACCAGCGTCCACCACCCTCTCAGGAAATTTGTTCCAGACTCCAACCACCCTTTGGGTGAAAAAAATTTTCCTTGTATCACTTCTACTCCTATTGCCCATTATTTCGAATCTGTGCCCTCTAGTTCTTGATGTACTCTTGAGAGGGAAAAGTTTCTCATTATTTACCCTGTCCATACCCCTCAGAATCTTGAATACCTCTATCAAGTCTCCTCTCAGCCTTCTTTTCTCCAAGGAAAACAGACCTAACCTCTCCAATCTATCCTCATAGCTACAGTTGTCTATCCCTGGAATCATTCTTGTGAATCTCCTCTGTACTCCCTCCAATGCCTACACATCCTTCCTCAATTATGGTGCCCAGAACTGGACGCAGTACTCCAGACGAGGCCTAACTAGTTTCTTATACAAGTTTAACATGACCTCCTTACTTTTATACTCAATGCCCCTATTAATAAAACCTAGAATACCATATGCTTTGTTAACTGCTCTCTCAACACGCCCTTCCATCTTCAATGACTTATGTACATACACACAGAGGTCCTTTTGTTCCTGCACCTCCTTCAGAGTTTCTCCCTTTATTTTATACTGTCTCTCCACATTATTCCTGCCAAAATGGATCACCTCACACATCTCTGCATTGAATTTCATCTGCTATTTGTCAGCCAAATCCACCAATATGTCTAAGTCCTTCTGAAGGTCAAGACTATCCTCATCACAGGTGACAATGCTTCCAATCTTCGTATCATCCGCAAATTTTGAAATTATGCCCTGCACACCACAGTCTAGGTCATTAATATATATCAAGACCAAGGGTCCTAACACTGACCCCTGGGGAACTCCACTACAGACCTTCCTCCAATCTGAAAAACAACCATTTATCACTACTCTCTGTTTCCTGTCACTCCGCCAATTTCTTATCCAAGTGCCTACTTTCCATTTTATTCCATGAGCTAGAATTTTGCTCACAAGTCTGTTTTTTGGCACTGTATCAAATGCTTTTAGAAAATCCATATACACCACATCAACAGCATTGTCCTTATCAACCTTCTCTGTTACCACCTCAAAAAACTCCAGCAAGTTGGTTAAACATGATTTTCACTTAATGAATCCATGCTGGCTTTCCTTAATTATCCTGCACCTGTCTAAGTGACTATTGATTTTGTCCCGAACTATAGCTTCCAAAAGTTTCCCCACCACTGAAGTCAAACTGACTGTTTTGTAGTTGCCGGCATTATCCTTGTACCGCTTTTTGAACAAGGGTGTAACGTTTACAATTCTCCAGTCCTCTGGCACCATCCCTGTGTATAAGAAAGCTGGAAGATTATCACCAGTGCCTCTGAAATTTCCAATCTCACCTCCCTCAGTATCCTTGGATGCATCTCATCCGGTCCTGGTATCTTATCAATTTTAAGTAAAGATAGCCTTTCTTAACCTCCTACCTCTCAAGTGTAAATTCCTCAAAAGCACCAGTTACTGCCTCTCTCACCTCGGCCTGGGTAGCATTCTCTTCCTTTGTAAAGACAGGCGCAAAGTACTCATTTAGTACCTCTGCTACTTCTCTTGCCTCCACGTGCAAGTCTCCTTTTTTTGTCCCTAAGCGGCCCTACCCTTTCTTTTACCACCCTTTTATTATTTACATGCTTACAGAAGACCTTGGGATTCCCTTTTATGTTAGCTGTTAGTCTCTTTTCATGTTCCCTCCTTGCTTTTCTGATTGTTTTATTCACTTCCCCTCTGGTCCTCTATATTCAGACTGATTCTCCATTATATTTTCTACCTGACATCTACATCTGTCATATGCGTACTTCTTCCTTTTCATCTTCACTTCTATCTCTCTCTTCATCCAGGGTGTTCTAGGATTATTTGTCCTACCTTTTCCTTCCAAGGGAATATACCTTGACATTGCTTACAATACTATCTCTTTGGAGGTAGCCCATTGTTCAGCCACTGTTTTTTCCGCCAACATTTGATTCCAATTCACTTGACTCAGATGTATTCTCATCCCATCGAAGTTGGCTTTCCCCGAATTAATTATCCCTGCACTGGATTGCTCCTTGTCCTCATCCATGGCCAACCTAAATCTTATGATACAATGGTCGCTGTCTCCTAAATGCTCTCCCGCTGATATTTGATCCACTTGAGCCAACTCATTCCCCAGAACCAGGTCCAACAGTGCCTGACCTCTCATTGGATCGGAAACATACTGCTGAAGAAAATGATCTTGAACACCTTTCAGGAACTCCTGCCCTTCTTGTTCCTTTGCACTATTCATATCCCAATCCATATTTGGATAATTGAAGCCCCCCGTTATAAATACTTTATAACTCTTGCACCTCTCTGTAATTTATTTGCAGATTTGTTTCTCTACATCCCTTCCACTAGTTGGCGGTCTATGTACTACACCGATCAATGTTATTGCACCTTTTTCATTCCTTACCTCTAGCCAGAGAGATTCGGTCTTTGACCTCTCTGGAACATCCTCACTCTCTAGTACCGTAATACCATCTTTAATCAATACCACCTTTTCTTCCTTTCATGTCTCTCTTAAATACCTTGTACCCAGAATATTTAACACCCAGTCCTGCCCTTCTTTGAGCCAGGTCCCTGTTACAACAATAATATCATAGTTCCATTTGTCAACCTGTGCCTGTAGTTCACCAGTCTTATTAGCCACACTCTGTGCATTCACTTATGTGCACATTAATCCTGATTTAGGCTTTTTAACTTTCCCCCTTGCTCTGACCCCATCTAATGACTTAGGATAGCCTACTCTAGTTCTATCAAACTCACCAAATGTTCTATTTACCTTAATATTACTTTCTGATATATTCTCCTCATCAGTTAACACTTCTCTACTTCCCACTGCCAGTTTTTCTCCTCTCCTCTTTGAATTTCCCCTCAGGTTCCCATTCCCTTGCCGATCTAGTTTAAACCCTCCCCAACAGCACTTGCAAATGTCCCTTCAAAAACATTAGTCCCAGTCCTGTTAAGGTGTAAACCATCCCTCTTGTACAGGTCCCATCTGCCCCAGAACTGGCTTCATAAATCTAAAACCCTCCCTCTTACTCCATTTCTCCAGCCATGTATTGAACTGCTCAATCTTGCTATTCTTATGCTCTCTAGCACATGGTACTGGGAGTAATCCTGAGATTACTGCTCTTGAGGTCCTGCTTTCTAATTTCCTTATTAACTCCCTAAAATCCGCTTTTAGGACCTCAACCCTTTTCCTGCCTATGTCATTGGTCCCATTGTGGACCACGATCTCTGGCTGCTTGCCCTTCCCCAAAAGAATGTCCTGCAGCCGCTCTGTGACATCCTTGAACCTGGCACCAAGGAGGCAACATACATTCCTGGAGTCACGTCTATGGCCGCAGAAACGCCTGTCTACTCCCCTAACTATGGAATCCTCTATCACAATAGCACTTCTACTCAGCCTACTTCCCTCCTGTGCAGCTGAGCCACCCGTGGTGCCACGAACTTGGCTCTTACTACAGTCTTATGAGGAACCATCTCACTCACCAGTATCCAAAATGGAAAAGCAGCTAGAGAGCAAGATAGTGCAGGAATTCCCTGAGGCTATCTGCCTGTTTCTCTTAGATACTATGGTGGTCACCCATTCCCTCTCTGCCTGTGTACTTCTTAGCTGTGGTGTGACCACCTCTCTAAACATGCTATCCACGTAATCCTCAGCCTTGCGGATGCACCACAGTGACTCCAGCTGCCCCTTGAGTTCCATAACCCGAAGCTCAAATTTCTGCAGCTGGTGACACTTCTTGCAGATGTAGTCATCGAGGGCACTTTTTGCCTGCACAATTTCCCACATCCCACGAGATGCACATTCCACATGGCTGAGCTGCACTGACATACCTTAAACTTTATATAAAGTGTTTACTCACCTGTCACTAACCAATCATCTCCTCTTCTCCCTCTCACACTCTTCATGAAGTTTCGATACTCTCTCCCTCTCATACTCTTTATGAAGTCTCGCTGCTCTTTCCCTCTCACGCTCTGTATCAAGTCTCACTGCTCTCTCCCTCTCATGCTCTGTATGATGACTTGCTGCTCTCCCCCTCTCGTGCTCTGTAAGAAGTCTCACTGCTCTCTCCCTCTCATGTTCTGTATGAAGTCTCACTGCTCTCTCCCTCTCGCACTCTTTATGAAGTCTTGCTGCTCTCTCATCTCACGCTCTATATGAAGACTGATGACATCTGTGTGAGGTACCTTAATTGGGACATTTTTCTATATTAAAGGCTTCACATAAATACAAGTTTCTGTTGTTCTTGTTATTGCAAGGGAAAGGAGAGAAGCACAAGCTACAGGCCTGAGTTTAACTGAAGTGGTGCAAAAAACATTTTCAACAATATTAGATGTGAAGACAAAGAACAGCAAAACACTGCTGCCTGGAAGTTGGAGTTCTTTTAGAAAAATGATTATCTTCCCCTTCAATCTGTGAACAGGTCTTGAGGGCCAGTAACATATTTCCTTCCACTAACATTGAAGCTAAATTTTTCCAGCCCTGTACAGGTGGGTTTAGAGGTAGCAGGGGTGGGAAAAAAGGGGAAGCCGCGTCAGGGAAGGATCCTCCAAAGCCTTCCCGACTCTCGGGAAATTTTGTAGGAGCGGACTGGGAACAAAATTGGCAGCCTGCTCCATAGATGCACCCAATTAAGGGCCCGCTTAGGGGCTATTTTATGAAGGCGACAGTGAATCCCTATCTGAGTGGGCCCCCGTCGAGTTCAGAACCCACCAGCTCCTTGGAGACAGCCTCTTCCCGTGAGGTTGGGCCACCTCTGGCTGCATTAAATGGCTGTGTGAGGGCTCACAGGGATCCAGGAGCAGCCACAGGCATTCTTCCAAAGGGATTATCCCTCCACCCTGAGATGTCTCACGGTACTGTGTCTTCTTTTATTTCAGCTAAAGAAGAAGGCCTTTGTGAGTGCCTTGATTTGGTGGCATCCCCTAGGTCTCCCTCTTCTCCAACAGCACTCACCTCTCCCTGTGGGCTGCTGGCCCGACATCGTGGCACGCACTACTATTGACCTCCTGCTTCCCTTGTCCACTCGCTGTTCTTATTTGGATGGAGCTCCAGGAGGTGGCTTAATTGGCCATCTCTGGTAACACTGCAACTGATGTCTCACTACAGCCACTTCCTGGCTCTTGGCCCAAAATTGAGGCCAATGTTGGGATATACAGGTAAAACACAGCCCTAAATACCTAGAATAAATGGTTGGACTTAACATCAAATGATCAAATAGCTTAGATGGCAGGAAACAACATTTGTACAACCTTTACCTATATCCACTTACAAATGGGTAAATATATTCTGTGCTAATGGGGTAGGCCCTAGGTATTATCGCAGTATGAATAAACTCACCTATGTTTTTGTATTCCACAGCCCCTTATTTTAATGGAATGAAAAAGAAAGAAACAATTATGTTCTATTAAGCTGCTCAATTGATTCAGGCAACATTTTGCGTTTGTGATTATGCAAACAGTTTTAGGCAGAAATGTGAAGTGTGACCTAACCTGCACAATTTCAAGTACATTTTGGCTGTAATATCACAATTACACCCACTTCGTATCTACAAGATTTTACTTTGTTACATTTTTGCCACATCTGTGCATCAATCTTTCTGAATTATAAATTCCTATGTCCATATAAAAAAAAATAACTTATCACAATGTAATTAAACTGTCATGCTTGAAGTGGGGCTGTAACAGCTCAGCTTTGCCTCAAACAAATTATCTGCAAAGAAACTCACTCATATGTTTTAGCTAACTCTACTTTTCTGCTTTCCAATTATTGTAATTTTTGTTTTTTAACTATAAATATTAAGGATAAAAGTCAAAGTATTATTTGGAAGTAAGACATAATGATTGACTTCAAATTTGGGACAGAATTATATCTTTAAATCCTGCTTCAACTATTCCTCATGCTCTAATCTGCAAGACGTGAAGACTCCACTCAGTTTCACTCCCTAGGGATAAGTTTAACTTCTCCGGACACTGTTAAACAAGTTGTAGTCTCCCTTTAGAGAATGACTCGCTTCCACTCTGGTTCGATGGGTTCTGAAATAGCTGGTAAATTCACTGTGCGATCTGCAGACTTTTCCACATGCAAGGCAGATGGTGCTTTAAAGGTTGGTTAGGTGGGTTGTTTGGAGGTTTCTGCACTCCCTCCAACGCCTCGACTTCACCTCTGCACGTTCCCAATGAAGACTCTCAATGTGCTCCGTGCCTTCCCAGATAAGCCTTCTCCATTTTGGTCGATCACGAGTTCAGGACTCCCATGAGTCAGCAGGGATGTTTGACCTCCACAGGGCTTTGAGGACGTCCCTAAAGCATTTCCACTGTCCTCCTGCGAGTCTCCTGCTGCGGCTGAGTTCCAAGTAGAGCAGTTGCTTGGGGAGTCTGGTTTCAGGTATACAAACTACATGTTCAAGAAAGGACAGAGACAGAAAGCAGGAAACTACAAGCCAGTTAGCCCAACATCTGTCATAGGGAAATTGCTAGAATCCATTATTAAGGAGGTTATAGCAAGATAATTAGAAAATCATAATGTGATCAGGCAGAGTCAACATGACTTTGTGAAAGGAAACTCATGTTTAACCAATTTATTAGAGCTTTTTGAGGAAATAACAAAGAAGGAAGATAACCGGGCAACCTGTAGATGTGGTGTACTTGGATTTCCAAATACAGATCAGTTAAGTGAGTGGGAAAAGATCTGGCAGATGGAGTATAATGTGGGAAAATTTGAACTGGTGCACTTTGGCAGGAAGAATAGAAAAGCAGTATATTATTTAAACAGAGAGAGATTGTAGAACTTGGTAGTACTGAGGGATCTGGGTGTCCTGGTACATAATCACAAAAAGTTAGTATGCAGGTACAGCAAGAAGTAGGGGACTTTTACTGCAGCTGTACAGGGCCTCGGTGAGACCACATCTGGGGTACTGTGTACAATTTTGGTCTCTTTATTTGAAAAAAAGACGTATTTGTATTTGCAGCAGTTCAGACAAGGTTCACTTGATGCATTCCTGGGATGAAGGGTTCATCTTATGAAGAAAGGCTGAATAGGTTGAGCCTATACCTGTTTGAATTTAGAAGCACGAGAGGCGATTTTATTGAAACGTAAGATCTTGAGGGGCTTGATAGGGTGGATACCGGGAATATGTTTCCTCTTGTGTGGGAGACTAGAACTAGAGGACACAGATTAAGGATGAGGTCTCCCTTTTAAGAAGGAGATGAGGAGGATTTCTTTCTCTGGGGAATTCAATTCCCCAAAAAGTCGTGGAGGCTGGGTCATTGAATTTATTCCATGCTGAGTTAAATTTTTGATAGACAAGGGAGTAAACGGTTATGGGAGCAGACAGGAAAGTGAGTTGAGACCACACTCAGGTCAACCATGATCTTATTAAATGGTGGAACAGTCTTGAAGGGCTGAATGGCCTACTCCAGCTCCTAAGTCCTATGTTCCTATTTTCTTATGTCCCACCCAGGTAAGCTGGTTTTGTGTGATTAGTGCCTCGATGTTGGGCAAGTTGGCTTGGGAGAGGGTACTGCTGTTGAACCCCCTTTCTTGCCACTGGATTTGGAGGATCTTGCGAATGCACCGTTGGCAGTACTTACCCAGTGCTTTGAGGTACCTGCTGTAAAGTTGTCCAAGCCTCCAACGCATATAGGTGTTGAGTAATATTGGATCGGCCACAATTTTTTCCCCATAGGATTTTCCTTCCCAGTAACTAAGTAAGTTTCTCAACTTCATGCCTGGGCAACAACACAGTGTTGCCTATCCATTATAGAACACACCTGGTCTCCATTCCATTGGAATCAAGTTTATTACTCAGGTGACATATTAGAAGCCTGATTAAATTAAAATTTGCTTTTCTTTCCCCATTTCACAATTGAAGTGGGTTAACTTTCATGTGTATACTGATGATACACAGTTCCACTTTTCCACAACTACTCCTGACTTCATGAATATCACCATGCTGTCAAATTGTGCTCCCAACATCATGTCATGGATGAGAAAGAACTTTCTCGAACCTACTATGTGCCATTTCCACTTCCACAATGTTACCTTATCTCACTTACACTGTTGCTGAAACCCTCATTTGCATCTTTGTCAATCTCTAACACATTCCTCACTGGTCTCCCAAGTTTCATCACAGATAAGTTCTAACTCACCGATAAGTTCTAACTCACATAAAAATCTATAGCTCACATCCTATCCAATATTAAGTCGTGCGCCCCATTCCCCTGTCCTCAATAAATGTGTCTGGTTTCTCTTGTTGGCCTCCCTATCTCCACAACCTCCTCCAGCTCCATGCATCAACGCATGCCTTCCACTTTCAACTTTGGCTTTTATTTGCCTCCCTTTGTTGTGACATTGATGGCAATGCTTTAGCCATGTTTACCTTACAGGAACACTTGCTTTGTTACTTTTCTTACTCCCCCTTCAAGAACCTATCTCTTTGATATTGCTTCCGTAGCTCCATTGAATCTTCCCGTATTACTGTTCTGCATTGGTTTTTTCCCCCTCAAGTATCTGAGATGTCTTACTCTGTTAAAAATACTATATAAATAAAAGTAGCTTCTGTTGAACTAAAATATTTCATTATATCAATACTATCAAGAAATGCCGTTATAAAAATTGTAGTGAAGACTAATTATACAGAAAATGCTTCATTGCACCACTTGAATTAATTGGAAAATTTGAGCTATAAGGAAAGATTGGTTAGGCTGGGGTTGTTTTCTTTGGAACAGAGGAGGCTGAGGGGCAGATTTAATTGTGGCACCTCAAATGATGAGGGGCCTAAATGAACTGAATAGGAAGGACCTATTGCCATTAGCAGAGGGCTCAATAACCAAGGGGCATAGATTTAAAGTAAGCGGTACAGGATTAAAGAGGAGTCTGGACCTCACTGCCTTAAAAGGTGGTAGAGGTAGAACCCTCATCACATTTCAAAAACACTTGGATATGTTCTTGAGGTGCCATAACCTACAGGGCTATGGACCAGGAGCTGCAAGGTGGGATTCGGCTGGATAACTCTTGTTTGGTCGGCATGGACACAATGGGCTGAATGGCATCCATCGGTGCCGTAAGTGTTTCTATGCTTCAATGCAGCACAAGTGAAACTATAATAATTGGTCTTTAACACTGCAACTTCACACTAAACAACAGAAGAAGATTAGCTGTATGAAAAAAAAACAACTGAAATACAAGCACTTTCTCTGAAAAGTACAGCTTCCAATACAAATCATTTTAAAGAAGATTGTTTCACTAAATCCAAGATAATATGGTTCTAATCTAACACTTTGATTCAAGGCCAAACAGTAAACAGTGCTCGAACTTAAAAAAAGCTATAATTGAAACATGTTCATAGTAGTGGAAGACGAGATGAGTATTATACATCAGAAGTTTCCCATTGTTCATATCTTGATTTTAAATGACAATTAAACTACTAGTGGGTCCTGGTACAGAAGATGTAGCAGCTTTTTCAGAAATCAATATTTTTCCATTTGCAACAATGGTATCTCAGAACTAGGATAGTAATTCTTCAAGCATGAATTAACTGCCTAACAAGAATACTAAATCAATGAAAGTAGGATAAAGTTAAAAATCCCACTTAAGACAGTTGTGGCTTTTTAAAATAATGGGAAAAGTGCCAGCAGGTCTATAATGCAATAACCAAGGTCAAACACACTGTTGGAAAATTAATGGTTTGACCATGAGAAAATTTAAGTAGTCAAAACTAAAACCAACTCTTTCAGTGTGCTTCAAACTCTACCTGCTATAATAATTAATCCCAAATTATGCAAATGCTTACATTTTCAAACAAATTCAAGTTACAGATTTTGAGAGTGAAAGTGGGCCTTGTTTCACTGTTTTATCAGGTATAAACATATCGGTATTGGGAGGTGGCAAATTCTAACAGTGATTTTTAGTTCAGCACCTGTTGATCATCCCAGGTGCCTGCCTAAAATAAATGTTCAACCAATTAGAATGTTTAAATCAGGGTCCTTTGCCCCTTTCAGGAATCAGGACATTTATGTGAAACTGGTCCATGCTAGTACCTGAATCACTAACCGCCAAGCCATGGCAGAAAGTCAGGAAGCATGCTACAGAGGCATTATTTAAAGGGATTCTCATATCCATTAAAATAGATTATTTCAGGTTGCGTGTAGATCATTTTTAGAAGTTTTTTGACTGCTTAACAGTGCTTAAAAATTTGCCAGAAAGATTTTTTGGAGATGCAAGAGTCTCGCCTAATTTGTATTCTGCATAATTATTTTCATAATGGTGTTCTGCTGGGTTCACCATTGGGGCTAGAGGATGAGGAGAAACAGTGCAAGTAGAGTATATAGATACTGAGATGCCTGTAAAAATGGGCTAATATGGAGAGGGTGCAGGATGCCCTACATTATACGTGTCTTCAGGACTATAACTATGTCTTATTGATATCTTATTGAAAGATAGCTAACTTGCCACATTTTGTGATTCAGGAACTGCATTTCCTACCGGAACCTAATTAAGAAGCAATAGGTACGGTGTCTCTGCTTCATGAAGGATGCTATCACATAACTGTCTCATGTGTTGCAGACCAACTAGAACTCCACATCTGGACATGAACAGCACTGCTGGTGGCTGCTGAAGTGACAAAGGATATCCCTCGACTGGCTCATGAGTCCTATCAGGAACTCGAACAGTGATGCTGTTGAACACGACAAACAGTCATGTCTCCACCAGAATCCTGATACAACAAATCATCAGCCTTTTAAAGCAGAGGTTCCGCTGCCTGAACAGAGCTGTTGCCATTTTGTTCTACAGCCCAGATAAAGTCTATAAATTCATTGTTGTCTGCTGAACAACTATAACTTTGCCTTGCAAAGGGCCAACCCATGGGAAGAAAGAATTGGCGAGCAGAAAGAGGAAGATCAGCAAGAAGATGAGAAAGCCAACATACGCAACAGCCATTGGGTCAAAGCTGTGCAACAGCAAACAATCAGGTAATTAAGCCCTCCAATCACCAATGTGCCAACAGTCCCTTTTACCATCTCAGCTAGATTCTAATACCCACCACATGAACAACAACAACTTATACTTGTTTAGCACCTTTAAAGTAGAAAAACATCTCAAGTATATCACAGGGCACAATCATGCCAAAGCAAAATACTGCGGATGCTGGAAATATGGAATAAAAACAGGAAATATTGGAAATATTCAAAAGGTCAGACAGCATCAGAAAGGCCTTTAAGCTGAAAGGCTCCTGACCCAAATCATTAACTGTGTTTCTCTCTCCATAGATGCTGCCAGACCTGCTGAGTATTACCAGCATTTTCTGTTTTTATTTCACAGTCAAAGGTTTGTCACTGAGCCAAAGAACAGATGACCAACTGCTGAGCTAAAGAAGTCAGCTTTAAGCAGAGTCTTAAATGAGGAGAGAGAGATGGAAAGGCAAAGATTTAGGAAGGGAATTCCAGAGTTTAGGGCTGAGACTGCTGAAGGCCTGGGCACCAATTGTGGGGTCAAGGAAGTTGGGAATGCACGAAAAGCCAGAGTTGTTGCTAAGTACAATTCTCCGAGGGTTATTGGGCTGGAGGAGGTTACAGAGATAGGGAGGGAGTGAAAGGATTTGAACAGGGGGATGAGAGTTTTAAAATCAAGTCATTAGTGTATCAGAAGCCAATGCACATCAGTGAGCACAGGTTGTTGTGAACAGAGCCTGCTATAAGTTAGGATATGGGTAGCAGAATTTTGGATGAACTCAAGTTTACAAAGAATGGGAGGCTGGCCAGGAGAGCATTGGAACAGTCAAATCTGGAGATTAAAAATGCATTGATGAAGGTTTCAGCACAGATAGGCTGAAGCAGGGATGAAGACAGGTGATAGTATAGAAATGGAATTAGGCAACCACTGCAATGGAGAAATTATACTGTGAGCACAGGATCATCTAGGGCACTGAGGTTGAAAACGATCTGGTTCAGCCTCAGGTGGTGGTCAGGGGCAAGGATGAAATTGATGGATAGAAGCAGAGTTTGTGGTGGGAGCGAGGACAATGACTTCATGAATGTCTTTGTACTGCATATATTCTTGGGGTTGCATTCACATCACTTTGAATGATAACATCAACTTAGACAGCACCTTCCAAACTCACCACCACTACCATCTAGAATGACAAGGGCAGCAGATAGATGGGAACACCACCACCTGGAAGTTCCCCTCCAAGCCACTCATCATCCTGACTTGGAAATATATCACCATTCCTTCACTGTCACTAGGTCAAAATCCTGGAACTCCTTCCCTAACAGCACTGTGGGTGTACCTGCAGTGGTTCAAGAAGGCAGCTCACCACCACCTTCTCAAGGGCAATTAGAGATGGGCAATAAATGCTGGCCTAGCCAGTGAAGCCCACATCCCTTGAATGAATAAAAAATGATAAATTAAGAAAAAAGCAAAACCACGAAGACGCTTAATTTCATATTTCAAAAAATATACAACTAAAACTTGTTTTTATGCAAAGCCTTAGTTTCTGACTTCTACACCCTTTTGCTTATCCTGGTTCTTCTACAAGATAGTTCCCCTGTGGTCTTATGATCTCCGTAGAGGCCAATAAATTTTAAAAAGAGATGAATTTCCCAAACAACCAACGGAAATGAAACACTGGACAAGGTTTTACTTTAAGACTTTTATTGTAACAAACAAACTAAAAACAACACAGATCAAGGCAACTAATACACCAAACTAAAGAAAAAGGCAAGTTTCGCATTCAGTAACTAACACAATCAAAACGCTTTTACACAACGCCATGCCATTGGCCAATATGTAGCATTACAGGAGCAATCCTACAGTTACTCTCATCTCACCAGCAGAGGTTCACTTCTCCCTGCCATGCCAGGTCAACATTTCCAGTGTCCTTTGATAAGCGTTCCGCTCAGCCCGAGTTTTCCAAAACAAGGTACGCCTTGGCAACACTCCATTCCTTAAATCTTCAAGAACCAACTTTAGTGTTAGCCTTAGACAGGGCAGTGTCTGTCTTCCATGGTGCCACTACCACTCTTATAGGACTCAGTTTCATCACTCTCAATGCTTTGCACGAGAACAAAATGCAGGAGCAATATGACCCTCTCAAAGCACCGATCCATGCTCTCCTCTATACCAACAAAGATGCTCGACACCAGAATCAAAATGGCAGCAGTCTGCGCTCCCTTTCAGAAGAACCTCCAACATGGCTTCTGAGAATCTGAAATTTCTTCCTGCCATTTTCAATGTTCACAGCGGCATTGAAGTTGCCTGCCGAAATGTGCAACTCCCCTGTAAAAGCATTAGTAATGCCCAACATGCCACCCCTACCCCTGAAATTACCAAGCTGTCAATGAACAGTACAAATAACACAAGAAGCTTGCATGTCTTAATCAAATGAGGCACAAGCACCAGTATTGGTGTTCATGTCTCTCACTCACATGATCAAGTGTGATGAAGAATTGCACCACACATTGCCTGACAAACTATGAACCTAAAGAAATGTTTCCTCCTTCATTTTTGTTCACAACACTTAAAAATCATGTTCTGCCACAGTTTTCACCTGGGTGATCTGTTTTTTCGCAAAGCTGGTAGTATGACTAACAATTATGAAAATAAATGAAAGTGAAAGATGCATGAATTGTAAGGTTTTTGCACCACACACATGATCATACTGTACACCTAATTCGAACACCAACATATAACCAAGCATGCACTGACCACTTTATTTTTAGTACATGCTCACAAATTAAACCTGTATAATTAACAGCATTCAGCAATAAATGCTACATTGCACCTTCACGATCAAAAAGGGTTATCTGATACTGTGACGCATAACCACAATGACATATGTTAGGCTGACAGAAATGTAGTCTATTACTGTACTGAAAGATTTGTCAGGATTTTGCAATAAAAATAATGGTGAAGCTTTCAGCACCCACTGTTAAGGAGTAAAGTGGGCAGCAACTTCTGACATCCGCACATGCGCAATTAAAAGCAGAAATCAGAAAGTTGGTGTCCCAAGTTGCCCTTCTCCATCCAGAAGTTTTGCTGTAACAGTAACTCGCCAAGAAACTTAGCACTGCAATACACAGAAGGATACAAGGTTGAGTTTCTTACCCTAAATGTGCCAGAAAAAGTTAGAGCTTGTCCATTCAAGAGAATATTTAATATTTACAAAACTTTTAAAAGCTTTGTAAGTTTTAAGTACAAACTGGAGTTCTGAAGAAAGATAATCGACCTGAATCATTACATTTATTTCTCTTTCAATAGACACTGCTGAGTGTTTCCAGCATTTTATGATCATATTGATGCTACTAATGACAGGTCGTAATTTGTGTCCCCTCTCAAGGTTAGTTGTGTAAATTACCACAAGGAATTTTGAGGTTATTTAGTTCTTAAAAGTAAAATCGGTTTCAAGGACCACCTGTAACAGAAGGTGAAGAAATGCCACGGCATGAGTCTTAATAAACTGATTCATCATTCGAGTTTGAGTATGTATTTTTGAACTATCAGAGCATTATAGGAAGATTTCACTGCCCCACTTATTAAATGCAATGGAGGAAGTTAATGGGATACAAGCATTCACCATTATTCTGCAACCGTTCATTATTATGTTTTATTTACTAAGGGCACAATTGGTTCTCTGAGGGAGACACTCCATGTTATTCTACACAATGTGAACTAGATTATTGTTGTCAAATACATATGGTATTGCAAAGGTCGGTAATATAACCATACACTATGGTGTGATTTGAAATCATGTTTACCATGAAATATTGTTAGAAAAACAACATGGGAATAATTAGAAATTAGCATATCTGTAGGATAGAATCTAATGGTGATTTCTTTTTGTTATGGTAGCAATACTGAAATGCTAAACTCAACAGCTATAAAGTAACAGGAATATTCTGTTACCCTAATGCTTATGACAATGCAAATGATTAGGATATATCTCAGTGACAGTGCTTTGATCAATGACTTATTGGCTGCTTTGTTGAACTGTAGATCATGTAGTCAGAAGTGATAACTGTGATTCCATTTATGATAATGGATCTGGGAATTCTCTTTGGATTGATCTTGTGTCCACTAAGTGAGGATAATGAGGCATCAGAAGCAGAAAGAACAACCATTGTGAATCACAACATTGCCAACGACACTATTTTTCAGTCTAAATGGTAGCAGCATGAATCACCATTACTTTTAATGGGGCAAAGATAATAAAGATAATTACATTCCAATTGTTTTTGGTGAGGGGTTACATTGGAGTGACACAAAGCCCCCAGCAAATTATGGAGTGGCCTAGGTCACTCACATCATAATTTCCAAGAATTTCTACAGTGCATGCAATTAGTACATATGTGCTACTATTATGGCACATCTTTTTAGAAAATCTCAACTCATTATCACATCACTTACCTTACTATTGTCTTTGGGTCTTTGCTGTGTACTAATTGGCTGCCATGTTTCCTTGCTTTACTACAGTGACCACAAAGTTGATGATACAAATGACAAGACAAAAACATTGGGCAGGAAAAGAACAGTTAGTCCAAATACCTGTCTTATATAGTTACAAAGCCCTACTATTAATAGAGACTCCTTACACCCTAGGTCCCATATGCTCTACTCGAAATGGTGATAAACCCCAGACCAAAAACCAAAAGTCAACTACGGAAAGAGGAACAGATAAAGTCTTCTCCAATCCCTCTAAGCAAAACTAGCCAGGAGGTAAGATTGTCCATGACATAAGTTATTTGGTACCTAACTCATGTATGATGTGAAATTCACCAGCTCTCTCCTGAGGGCAAATCAACATTCACCGCATAAGCCAGCCATTTGTTCCATACTTCTACTATTCTCTAGAAAAAGTCACCTGACAGCTGACCTTTTCCTTCTTACATAATCAATACGTAACTTATCTGCTTGAAATAATCTGTCATCAGGCACACAAGCTAGTCCTTTAATTATTTTTTAGACCTCAATCAAATAGCTTAAGTCTAGCCTTCTCTAACACATACAGCCAGATCTTCAAGCATTTTTGGATAACAAAGGTGATATTAAACTGAGTGAATTGTGTGATCCTCTTCTGAATTATTTCTAAAAACTCAATATCACCTATGACATGGAGGCACAAGAATTGGCTACAGTCTTCTAAATGAGGGCTAACCAAAGTATGGCACAAGGACAAATTAGTATGTTTTGTAATGGGTAGTCCTGTTTATACAATCCAGTACTCGACTTGGTTTAGCTATAGCTTTGTGGCATTGACCGTGAGCCTCTACACAGTAACGAGCCACGATGCCAAGGTCTTTAGCTTTCACTATGGGTTTCCGTTCAGCTAACTGTAACATGCAAGTATGCTTAGCATTGGTCGTACCCAGATGCACTTCTCTAAATTAAACATAATTTGACAACCTTGAGTTAATTTAACCAACATGGTGAGATCTTCTTGCAGTTGTTTAATCACCTCCACAATCCTAATACCCGAACAAATCTAACTACTGTCTGCAAACCTGCAAATCTTTTCCCTGACGCCATTATCTATGGATACAGGCAGCAGAGCAAAGATTTGATTTAGTTTTGAATACTGGTTTCAGAGACTGTTCTTCTGGGAAGTGCAGCCAGGGCCAATTAGTCCACAGCATTATGTCTGGCTCAGCTGTACAGGAGTCGGGGTTGGGGCAGGAGGAAGAATGAGAAAGTAATAGCAGAAAGGGGTTCTATAGTTGGGAAACCAGACAGGCATTTCTGCGGTCACAGGTGTGAATCCAGGATGGTATATTGCTTCCCTGCTGCTAGGAACAAATATGTGAAAGTATTGGAATAATCTTACAAATTGAATATTACAGAAATAGCTGTCTCTCTCTTTCTCTCTCTCCCCTCTCTTTCTCCCTTATCAAGGAAGTTTCTATCGCAGTCTGCCGGGCTGACAGACACAGTTCAGCATAGGCCTGTTATATCTGCCAAGGACATGACTCCAGCACAGATTCTGGTACAAACATTTCTAAGCCTGTTAAGGTGGGATTCCATGCCCCATATCTAAACCAGCTATCTGGGAAAAGACTAACAGGGGACAGAATTCTCCCCCCATCAGGGAGGGGAAGTTGAAGAGCGGGCGTGCGGAGGCATGCCTCCAATCAGCGCCCCCAATCGGGGGTGCGCCACCATTTTAGGTGGGCGGGCCAATTAAGGGCCGCCCAGCATGACGTCCGCACAGAAGCGCTATGCGCTCCCTGTGCGGGGGGGGGGGGGGGGGGGGAATTCCCTTAACCCAAGAGTGCGCTCTTTCGCGCATGCACTCGAAAGAGCACACTCATCTCCCTGAGGCAAAGTGCTGCATCAGGGAGGTTGGCTCTACTGTAAAAAATATTAAAAATAGAAAAAAAAATTGCCTGACATGTCCCCTCATGTGACACTGTCACGAGTTGGTACATGTCAATAACCTTTAAAAACTCTTCAATTAAATTTTTAAAAACCTACATGAAATCTCATCCCGCATGTGAATGAGGTTTCATGCTTTTTCTAATGCCCACCAGGGCTCCCGGCCTGCCCGACAACCTTAAGGTTGGACAGGCAGGTCCATTAATTACTTAAATGACTCTGTCAATGGCCTCAATTGGCCATTGACAAGTCGGTGGGCACACAGCTGATTTTGCTGAGCCACAACCTACCTGAAAATTTAAACGGGACGTGGTGACGTCGGTAGTTCTGCCCGACGTCACCGCGCGTCATTTAACGCGTCAGTGAGCGGGCCCCGCCCCCCGCTTGCCGACCAGAAAATCCGGGCCAGGATGTCCTAGTAAGTGATAAGCCACAAGACGACTTAATAGTAGGAAACAGGAGGGATCTAGTTTGGGTATTTGCCCTTGTGAATTGAACTGAATAAGTGATTGACATGAGAGAGTCACGAGTCCCCTAGAAATAAGGTATATAAACGGGCTCTCTGGAGGGAAAAAGACACTTCTGGCGGAAATAGATTCCCAAAACTCTGACTTAACACACTGGTTAGTTCAAGAGCACAGAGCAGAAGAGGCTGCCACCATCTACAGAGACCAGCCTTCATCTGCTTCCCCCATCTGCTTCCCCCATCTCCTCGTCTGATCTGGGACCGGTAACTCATTCTCATCTGTTACAGTTGTATGTCTTCTCTGCCTATTTAGCTTATGTATCATATCTAAACTGTTTCTCCTTAATGGACTGCTTTAAAACCACCTATGATCTCCACCCCCTGTTTGGGTAATCAGTGACTCACAGAATCACACAGTGCAGAAGAGGCCCTTTGGCCCATCAAGTCTGCATCGACACGTGAGAAACACCTGACCTACCTACCTAATCCCATTTACCAGCGCTTGGCCCATAGCCTTGAATATTATGATGTGCCAAGTGCTCATCCAGGTGCTTTTTAAAGGATGTGAGGTAACCCGCCTCCACCACCCTCCCAGGCAGCGCATTCCAGACCGTCACCACCCTCTGGGTAAAAAAGGTTTTCCTCACATCCCCCCTAAACCTCCTGCCCCTCACCTTGAACTGTGTCCCCTCGTGACTGACCCTTAAGCTAAGGGGAACAGCTGCTCTCTATCCACCCTGTCCATGCCCCTCATAATCTTGTACACCTCGATCAGGTCACCCCTCAGTCTTCTCTGCTCCAACGAAAACAACCCAAGTCTATCCAACCTCTCATCATAACTTAAATGTTTCATCCCAGACAACATCCTGATGAATCTCCTCTGCACACCTCCAGTGCAATCACATCCTTCCTATAATGTGGCGACCAGAACTGCACACAGTACTCCAGCTGTGGCCTCACCAAGGTTCTATATAACTCCAACATGATCTCCCTACTTTTGTAATCTATGCCTCGATTGATAAAGGCAAGTGTCCCATATGCCTTTTTCACCACCCCACTAACATGCCCCTCCGCCTTCAGAGATCTATGGACACAGACGCCAAGGTCCCTTTGTTCCTCAGATCTTCCTAGTGTTATGCCATTCATTGAATACTTCCTTGTCAAATTACTCCTTCCAAAGTGTATCACCTCACACTTTCCAGGGTTAAATTCCATCTACCACTTATCTGCCCATTTGACCATCCCCTCTATATCTTCCTGTAGCCCAAGACACTCAACCTCACTGTTAACCACCCGGCCAATCTTTGTGTCATCTGCAAACTTACTAATCCTATCCCCCACACAGTCATCTATGTCATTTATATAAATGACGAATAATAGGGGACCCAGCACAGATCCCTGTGATACGCCACTGGACACTGGCTTCCAGTCACTAAAGCATCCTTCTGTCATCACCCTCTGTCTCCTACAACTAAGCCAATTTTGAATCCACCTTATCAAATTACCCTGTATCCCATGTGCATTTGCCTTCTTTATAAGTCTCCCATGTGGGACCTTGTCAAAGGCTTTGCTGAAATCCATATAAACTACATCAACTGTACTACCTGGTCACCTCCTCAAAAAATTCAATCAAATTTGTTAGGCATGACCTCCCTCTGACCAAGCCATGCTGACAATCCCTGATCAAATCTTGCCTCTCCAAGTGGAGATAGATTCTCTCCTTCAGAATTTTCTCCAATAGTTTCCCTACCACTGATGTGAGACTCACTGGAGACTCCCAGATCAAATCTTACAAATGGCAAAATGGCAAAAAAGATCAAGGGCAACATGAGGATTTTTTTTAGGCAGTAAGTGTAAAGATCTAGAATGCATTGCCTGAGAGTGTGGCTGATTCAACTGTGGCTTTCAAAAGGGAATTTAATAATTATATGAAGAGAAAAAAAATTGTAAGGCTAAAGGCAGGGGGGTTGGCATAGCTGAATTTCTCTTGCAGTGAGCTGACATGGACATGACAGGCCAAATGGGTTCCTTATGTGCTGTAACCATTCTATGATTCCATGACATGCAAACCTTAGTCTCTGTGACAGAGACAAAATAGGTAAAGCTCTATAACGTCTAGTATACCAAAAGTAGAGATTCCTTAATGAGCATTTTTTGAGGATCCAGAAGAGATTCATGGAGCTGATACCAGGAGATGCTTGAGCTCAATTTTATCAGGGCAGGAATCAGGCAGGCAAAAACCAAAGTGACTGGAAAACCATTTTGGCCTAAGCTGCAGAGACCCAGGAGATTTTAACTCTCAGGTCACAGAATCACAGAATTGCTACAGCTCAGAAGGAGGCCATTCAGCCCATTGTGTCTGCATCAGTTCTCTGAATGAGCAATTCACTTAGTGCCATTCCCCCGCCTTCTCCCCGCACATTCTTCCTTTTCTCAACCATTCGTGAGATATCACTGAAATTCTTGCGGCACTGTATCCAGGTCCTCTGGGCTACACCGCTACCATTGACCATGGCACCTATCTGCTCCCACTGACTCCACAGTGTCTGTCTGGAGGGCCTCTTGGTTCCCTGTGGATAAAGAATCTCTCTTCTCCACCAACTGCACCAAGGCCTCTAGTGTTCCAGTGGAAAAACTTGGAGCATGCTCTCTGCCCTGTTGCGCCATTCTTCAGTGTTTTTCCTACTCAAACACTCTTCCCCAAGACTTCCAGCACCTGCTGCAGCCAGAATGCACCTCCCCTTTAAGACGTGTAGGCTGGCTTTTAATAAGTGCAGTTTAGCTTTAAGTGGTGCTAGCTTGTTCAGGCAGGTAACCACTCAGCAGTGTACTTAGTGCTGCCTGAATGTTACAATCATATTAACGAGCAGGCAGAACAAAATTTGCATGGTTGCCTGCATCGGAAGCAATAGGCATGGGTAAATCATCATCTACATGTCCCCGATTAGCTGCCTGCTCCAAACCAGCAGGAAGTGGCAGGTGAATGCTTAATGCTGCCAACAAGAGGCCACTGCTAGGAACCAACGGAGCAATCCCTAGCAATTGGGTAAGTCGTGGGAAGAAATTTTCGGAAGGGCCTCAAGACTGGGAGCGTGGGTACATAAGAAATAGGAGCAGGAGTAGGGCATTCAGCCCCTCAAGTCTGCCCTGTCATTCAATAAGATCATGGCTGATCTGCCCCAGGCCTCACTCCTCTTTCGTGCCAGCTGCTCATAGCCCTCAACTCCCCGATATTTCAAAAATCTATCCACCTCCTCTTTAAATACTTTCAGTGATCTAGCCTCCAAAACTCTGAGGTACATAATTCCAGACATTCACTACCCTCTGAGAGAAGAAAATTGAGATTTGCATCTCAGTTTTAAATGAGTGTCCCCTTGTTCTGTAACTATGTCCCCTAGTTCAAGATTCCCCAACTAGTGCAAACATCTTCTGAACATCTACCCTGTCAAGCCCCCTCAGAATCTTGTGCGTTTCAATAAGATCACCCCTCATTCTTTTAAACTCTAATGAAAAAGGCCTAACCTGTTTAGCCGCTCTTGATAAGTCAACCCCTTCATCCCAGGAGTCAGCCTAGTGAATCTCTTTTGAACTACCTCCAATGCCAGTGTATCCTTTCTTAAATACAGGGACCAAAACTGCGCACAGTACTCCATGTGCGGCCTCATCAACACCTTGTACAGTTGTAACAAGACTTTCCTATTTTTAAACTCATCTATGACCTGCTTGACATATGTGTGGACAGCTGATTGGGAGACTCCGCAGAGATGCTGTGTTCAGGTGTGCATTGACTTGCATCCACTACCGCTGAGACGAGGCCAGCCAGAGCGAGCCAGAGGCTTTGCAGTGATCGCTGGCTTCCCCCGTGTCCAGGGTGCTATAAACTGCACACATGTGGCCATCAAGGCGCCAGCAGGTGAGCCCAGTGCCTTCATCAACAGGAAGGGCTTCCACTCCATGAATGTGCAGATAGTGTGTCATCACAAGCTGCAGATCCTGCAAGTCTGTGCAAGGTACCCAGGCAGGTCCCACAATGCTTTCATACTCAGACACTCCCAGGTGCCGAGGCTCTTCAGTGCTCCAGCCCGGCTGGATGGATGGCTGCTGGGTGACAAGGGCTATCCCCTCAAAAGGTGGCTCATGACGCCTCTCCGCCATCCAAGAACAGAGGCTGAGCAGCGGTACAATAGGAGCCACGCCTCCACAAAGGCTGTGGTGGAGGGAACCATCAGCCTTCTCAAGATGCACTTCTGATGCCTGCACCACTTAAGGGGCGCACTCCAATACCCCCCAGATCGTTTGTTGCTGATAGTGGTTGCATGCTGCGCTCTTCACAATCTGGCACTGGAAAGGGGGAAAGCAGTGGACAAGGAAGACGTAGACACAGTTGTTCCGGATGCACATGATGAGTCCAGCAGTGAGATCGAGGATGACCACGCACAGGAGAACGTTGAGGGGGTAGACGCTGACCTGGGCATACTCCAGGGAGGCAGGGACACCTGGGAGGCTGCCCCAATGGCCTACCCTCCGGACTTGCATGATGCACATTACTCCTCTGATGTACTCGTCTCCCGGCCATTGTGAGCAGCCTTGCAAAGGCTGCCAGGTCTTTGTTTAAGCAGGCTGCCGGGCCCAATGGCGACCCGGCGGTCTGTGCACACCCGCCGCCGCCTGCCCACTCCCACTTCCTCGGGAGTCGTGAACAACGCTGTGCTTGCCTTAAGCGGCCCACCTGCGTAAAATGGTGGAGCGGACCCGATCGCCCCGCCTGCGCCCGCTCCCGCACGGCCCGCCCGACATGGGGAAAATTCTCCCGATTAATCCCGACTCTCTGTCTTCTGTGTGTTAACCAATCCTCAATCCAAGCTAATACATTACCCATGTTATCATGAGCTCTTATCTTGTGCAATAACCTTTTATGTGGCACCTTACCGAATGCCTTCTGAAAATCCAAATACACTACATCTACTGGTTCCCCTTTATCAACTCTGCTTGTGATATCCTCAAAGAACTCTAGAAAATTTGTCAAACATGATTTCCCTTTCACAAAACCATGTTAACTCTGTATGATTGCGTTAAGCTTTTCTAAATGTCCTATTTCTTCCTTAATAATGGACTCTAGCATTTTCCCAGCGACAGATGTTAGGCTAACTGGCCTATAATATCCTGCTTTTTGTCTCCCTCTCTTCTTGAACAGGGGCATCACATTAGTGGTTTTTCAATCTGCTGGGACCCTCCTGGAATCCAGTGAGTTCTGGAATATTTTTACCAATGCCTCCACTAAATCTGCAGCCACTTCCTTTAAAACCCTTGGATGCAGGCCATCAGGTCCTGAAGATTTGTCTGCCTTTAGTCCCATTTGTTTGTCAAATACTTTGTCCCTCGTGAAAGAGACTATTACAAGATCAAGATCATTCCTCCCATTAGCTTCTTGCTTACCTGATATCCTTGGAATGTTTATAGTGTCCTCCACCGTGAAGACCAATGCAAAATATTGGTTTAAACTATCTGCCATTTCCCTGTTCCGTTATCAATTCTCCAGTAGCATCCTCCAAGGGTCCCACACTCACTTTAGCTACACTTTCTTTTTATATACCCGTAGAAGCTCTTGCTTTTGTTTTTATATTTCTTGCCAATTTATTTTCATAATCAATTTTCTCCCTCTTTATTAGCTTTTTAGTCATCCGCTGCTGGTTCCTAAAAATTTCCCAATCCTCTGGCCTACCACTAGTTTTCACTGCTTTGTATGCCTTAGTTTTTGACTAGTTACTCTCCTTGACCACCTTTGTTAACCACAGGTGGTTCATCCTTCCCATCGAGTCCTTTTTTTTGACCAAGATAAATTTTTGCTGAGCATTATGAAATATTTGCTTAAATGTCTGCCACTGCTCATCCACTAACCTTCCCCTTCATCTATTTTCCCAGCCCACTTTAGGCAACTCTTTCTTCATACCTTGTAATTGCCCTTATTTAAGTTGAGGACATTGGTTTGAGAACAGAATTGCTCGCCCTCAAACTGAATTTGAAATTCTACCATGTTGTGATCTCTACCCCCTAGCAGGTCATTAACTACGAGATTTCTTATTAATCCTACCTCATTACACATTATTAGATCTGAAATAACCTGTTTCCAGGTACGTTCTGCAATGTATTGCCCTAAGAAACAATCTCTGATGCACTCTACAAATTCATCTTCCATGTTACTTCCCTGCCAATCTGATTGTCCAGTCAATACGCAGATTAAAATCACCTATGACAATTGTAGTGCTCCATCTTACCCGCATCCACTTTTTCCCAATTTATACTTTGTCCTACAGTGAGGCAACTCTTCGGGAGCCAATGGGCGACTCCTACCCATGCCTTCTTCCCCATGTTATTCCTTATTTCCACTCAAACTGATTCCACATCACGATCTATTGCACCTATATCACTACTCACCACCGCACTGATACCTGCCTTTATTAACAATGCTACCCCACCTCCTTTTTCTTTTTTGCTTATTTTTCCGGAACATCGAATATCCTTCAATATTGAGTTCCCAGTCTTGGTCACCCTGCAACCATGTCTCTGTAACAGCTATCAAGTCAGATCCATTTATTTCTATTTGTGCCATCAATTCGTCTATCTTGTTATAAATGCTGCGTGCATTTCAATAAAGAACCTTAAGCTTTGACTTTTTACCATTATTACTCATCCTGCTCCTAAGTTCTGCTGCACTCTTCTGCTTATATTTTCTGCCCCTTCCTGTCACGCTTTGATTATCGTTTGCCTCTTCACTACCCTGCACCTCGGCTCTCTCGTTTGTTTTTGATTTTTTAAACTTCTCTTCAATTGAACCCTCCCCCACCCCTAATTAGTTTAAAACCCTATCTACAATCCTAATTATATGATTCGCCAGCACGCTGGTCCCAGCGTGGTTCAAATGAAGTCCGTCCCAGTGGGACAGCTCTCTCCTTCCCCAATACTGGTGCCAGTGCCCCATGAATCGGAACCCATTTCTCCCACACCAATCTTTGAGCCACGCATTTACCTCTCTAATTTATTTACCCTATGTCAATTTTCTCATGGCTCAGGTAGTAATCCGGAGATTATTACCTTCGTGTTTCTGCTTTTTAATTTAGCCCTGAGCTGCTCGTAGTCCCTCAGCAGAACCCCTTTCCTAGTCCAACCTATGTCATTGGTACCAATGTGGACCACGACAACTAGATCCTTCCCCCCCCCACTCCAAGTTCCTCTCCAGCCAGAAGGGATGTCTTTAACCTTGGCACCAGGTAGGCAACACAGCCTTCGAGACTCTCTGTCTTTGCTGCAGAGAACACTATCTATTCCCTAACTATCCCCTATTACTACTACATTTCTCTTTTCTCCCCCCACTTGAATGGTGCTCTGTACTACAGTGCTGTGGTCAGTTCACTCATCCTCCCTGCAGTCTGTGCCCTCGTCCACACTGGGAGCAAGAACCTCAAATCTATTGGACAAGGGCACTGGCTGAGGCTCCTGCAAAGCTAAATTCTGGATCCCCATATCTTCCTCACACGCAGTCACACCCTCCTGTCCCTCATCACACACCAAATTTGATGTAATTAATCTACGGGGTGTGATCGCCTCCTGAAACACAGTGTCCAGGTAACTCCCCCCCTCCTTGATGTGTCGCAGTGTTCCGCTGTTCGGACTCCAGCTCATCAACCCTGAATCTAAGTTCCTCGAGCAACCAACATTTGCAGTAGATGTGGTCACCGTGGATTGCACCTGTGCCCACCAGCTCCCACATGCTACAGCTGCAACACATCATCTGCCCAGCCATCTCAATTTATTTAATTAATTAATTTGGATGTTAAATATTTTCAAAGTGAATTTCTTAACTGTACTCTTCATCTGTAATAACATCTCCTGATTTAAACCACTTGGCCAATCAAAAGAGACACTGAAGAGATACCCACCAATCACCTACTTGTTTACCTGTGATGTCTCACTCTGGCTCTGACAGGTAGAAATAGGTTGATGGGGCTCACTGCCACCGGTTTTTATCTCCCGCCGTCGCTGCCCTTCTCACAAAAGTCCACTATCTGTGTGCTCCTGGCTCTCCTCTCGCTGTTTTAAACTATAAAACTCCTGGCTCTCCCTCTCACTGTTTTAAACTGTATAAATCCCGGCTCCCCCACCATTGTTTTAAACTGTGAAACTTCCGGCTCTCCTCTTGCTGCTTTAAACTGTTTTAAAACAAAACCTCAGTGATGTATAATTCACCAAATACGGTACATTAACAACATTTTCAACAATATGCACTTATATGGTCCTTTAACAAAGGAAAATGGCCCAAGGTTCTTTGAGGCTGCATTATGTAACAAAATTTGAAACTGAGCCTCATGAGGAGATAATGGGGCAGATGACCTTTGTCAAAGAAGTGGGATTTAAGGAACATCTTAAAGGAGGAAAGTGAGGTAGAGAAACTGAGAGGTTAAGAGAAAGAATTCCAGAGCTATGGGCCTCAGCAAAAGAAGGCTAACAATGGTTAAGTGATTAAAATAGGGGATGAGCAAGAGGCCAGATATCTCAGAGGATGCAGGGCTGGAGGAGGCTAGAGATAGGAAGGGATGAGACCATGGAGGGATTTGAAAACATCAAGGATTAGTATTTTAAAATCAAGGTATTGCTCAACTTGGGGGCCAATGCAGATCAATGATCACAGAGGTGGTGGGTGAACAGGACTTGGTGCAAGTTAGGATAAGGACAGCAGAGTTTTGGATGAGCTTAAGTTCATGGAGGGTGGAAGGTGGGAGACCGGCTAGGAGTGCCTTGGAATAGTCGTTTAGAAGTAATAAAGACATGGATAAGAATTTCTGCAGATAAGCTGAAGTAAGGGCAGAAGGGCAAAGTCAGGTCCTGTCACAGGGGTGGAAATAGGTGGTCTTAGATCAATAAAAAGAGCAACCAGAGAAACTTCAGGGGTCTAATCACGAGGCATCAGAACATGATCCAACATTAACCAGCTGCAGAGTTATATAATAATTCGCAGAAACCTGTGAACAAGAGAATGGCACATTCTCCTCTTCGGAAAGAAGAAAAATAAAATAAAATACTCAATACGTAAATAGAATTGGGTTGGGTTCCTTACACTGGGCAGAATTTTCTGCCTGTTGGGCGGGCGGGCGGGCCCGACCCAATCTCCGGTGGGCGGGGAGACGATCCCCTCCAGAGAAGCGGGCCCCGCTGCCATTTTACGTGGGCGGGCCAATTAAGGCCCGCTCAGCGTGACGACCGGCAGGAAGCACTATGCGCTTCCTGTGTGGGCGGGGGGGATTCCCCAAAAGTGAGAGTGCACTCTTTCGCGCATGCGCACGAAAGGGTGCACATCTCCCTGAGGCTAAGAGCTGCCTCAGGGAGATCACTGACACTTTTAAAAAGATTAAAAATAGAAAAAAAAAATTCCCTAACATGAGCCCCTCATGAAACAATGTCACATGAGACGGCACATGGTCATAAAATACAGTAAAACTTTATTAAACTTTTTAGAACCCTGCATGAAACCTCATCCTGCCGGTGGATGAGGTTTCATGTTTTATCTATTTGCCGCCGGGGCTCCTGGCCTGCCTGCCAACCTTAAGGTTGGACGGGCAGGTCCTTTAATTGTTTTAATGATCGTGTCAATGGCCTCAATTGGCCATTGGCAAGTCGACGGGCGCACTGCTGATTTTGCTGTGCCCCCACCTTCCTGAAAATTTAAGTGGTGCGGGATGACGTCGGGGGTTCCACCTGATGACATCCCGCATCATTTTACACATCGGCAAGCGGGCCCCGCCCCCTGCTCACCAACGGCAAAATTCTGCCCACTGGATCTATGGGATTCCTTGTTCAAGGTACATAGATGAAAATAATATACGATGGGAGGAAATGGGGAGGAGGAGAATAAGTCTCCCTGATCGGATATGCGCACAAGTTGTAAATCCAACTGGAAGTGGTATGATGTCACCAATAGGAATGTTACAAAGAAAAGTGTAGTCAAAGGTAGAATTATTTTTCGGTCAAAGGCGTGATATGTAGACAATTCCTTCAGCCTTCTTAACATTCCAAACCAAGCTACTGAGAAATCGACCCATGTCGGGTTTCTATTTGTTCATTAGTTAAAAATAGAAAAAGTTAAAAAATCATCAAAAGTGCTGAGGCATAAAGATAGAAAGCAATAAGACAGAAAGAAAATAAAAAAATACGAAATAAATAGGTTCAAAACAATTTATCAAAACATGAACTTAGATATTTATGATAACAACAAGTTGAGCTACAAGTAGCAATACTGTTACACTTCATAAATTAAAACAATGGTCCAAGTCAGAAACAACCATTCAAGTGTAAAACAAATACAAACTGTTCTGCTGCCTGAAATAATGTAGCAATGTAATAAGAACACTGCATTTTCCAAACCAGGAATTGTTACAGATGTTTTTATAATTGGGCATCATTTTTAAAAACCTAGTAATTTTAAGATAATTACAAAACAAAGTATGCATATGTTGACACTTGTTCTAAGAAGCATATTTGAAGCACTGTTGTCATTGTCACCCTTTCATTCCTCCATTGAACTAACAATCCACAGCATGTGCTGACAACCATCTGTTCACACCTTCATTAAGCTTTCTTGATGAGCTTCACACCTTCTGGGTTCCAACTTTTCAAACCTATCACATAGTGCATTTATAACACTAACTGTAATAAACACACTTCTAACATGTAACTGTTAAGGTTCAGTAATTTGCTGTTAATTGCGGTCTGTGTGTCTTTTTAAAACTTTCGAACTATTGCCACAGGGCTCATCAGCGCTCATTAGCAAAATACAATAGAGAACTGAGCTACATAACTTGATTCCTGTCAGGGTAGGTAGGAGAAAAAAATTCAGCCAAGTCTAGATTATGTCCTCAAATTCTGGAGAAGAGTTTGTAGCCACAGCCTTCTGCCTCAGAAGTGAAAGTGCTACCGCTGAGCCAGGATTGACACCGAGGCTGAAACTCTGGAAATCTTGGCGTGGCATTGGTGGGACAAAACTCCGAAGAGGAGAATATGCCATTCTCTTGTTCACAGGTTTCTGCGAATTATTATACAGTTCTGCAGCTGGGCAATGTTGGAGTGTCTAGTGATTGGAAGTTTCATTGGTTGCTCTTTATTTTGGTCTAAGATCACCTATTTCCACCCCCATGACAACACCCAACTTTGCCCCCTACCTTAGCTTACCTGCAGAAACCCTCATCTTCTAAACTTGACTATTCCAAGGCACTCCTAGCCAGTCTCCCAACTTCCACCCTCCATGCAATGAGTCTTCATCCACACTTTCCTATTTGCTGCAGTTGGAACTGACTGCTCTCCAGGTGCAACAAAGTGAAAAACTGCCAGACGTACTTGCACTGAAATGGTAAGAAAAGAGCAACAAGAGTGATTTCCCAGTTTAAGATATCCTAGCTATGAGTAGAGGTTAAAAAAGACTTGGACTAAAAGCAAAATGCTGCGGATGCTGGAAACCTGAAATAACTTCTTCAAATTGAAGAGTCATATTCAATTTGAAACATTAACTCTGTTTCTGTCTTCACATACGCTGCCAGAAAGGAGATAGTATTCAAGTACTTAAAATTCTTAGGAGAACAGATAAATTGAACTCTCAAATACATTTGAAATGGCCAGAAGTTCTGGAGACTGGGGACACAAACGGAGGCTTAGAAGATGGAAAGCATTCGGGCAGTTTGTATTTAACTATTGTACCTGTGGAGACATGGAATGGGGATAATTTAAAAAGGAATAGATTAGACATTTGAAGGAATGGCAACTGAGCAGAATTCATTTTTGAATTGGTCAAATGGACCCCTAAGCCTTTTTCAGTCCTGTACTTTAATATAGGAACTTTGCATGAAGATTATTGGAGGTAGAGGTTGAGAATTATGATGATTAAAGGGATTTATTGAAACAAACAGTTCAAATGCCATGGATGAAATAAATCCAGATTAGTAAAACAGAAAAGTGAAGCTATAGGAAGTAAGTGAAAAGGAATTTTAAAACAGATACATAAGGAAGAACTTCTGTACTCAAAAGGGTGCTAAATATTTGGAATAATCTGCTAAACAGGACAGTGGAGGATAAAACTTTGGGGTTGTTGAACATTTAGTTAGATACTTTAATGCAAGAGTGGAGACTGAAGGATGAGTTTTGATGAGCCAAATGGCCTTTGCTGGATCCTAACTGTTCTAATGTTCTGACAAAAAAGCAGGGTCTTTCTGCATGGTTTTAGAAACAACAGACCTAAAATCTGTACATCTCACTGCCACTGTAACCATAGAGAAGGAAGACTTATGACTGCTGACCAAGGTGCCCAGGATTCCATAAAATGCTCTGGGTTGGGTTATTTATGCAAGATGAACAAATGTCTGTCCTAGTATCAGCACAATTTGGGCACCCACTAAATGCAGGTGGGGGGTGAGAAAATTTACAACAGAGGCATATCACAGTGACACAGATGCATGGCCGGCTGAAGAAGCAAAGAGGCCATTTTCCAGAAAGAGTAAAATCCTTCACAAATGGCTATTATAAGGAAACTAATCTTTCAATATTTCATGATTACCAATTGTACCAAGGTGCTTTCCCAGAAAATATTGTATAATGGCAGAATTAGATTAGATGTTAGGTGTATTTTTTCCAAAAGAATAGTGGCCCTGTGGAACAGGCTGCTGACTCATGCAGTGAACATTAAGTTGGGGCAGAATTTTCAGTTTGGCATGCGGGGCCCACTGCGCGTAAAATGACGCGCAGTGATGTCGGGCGAGTGTCCTGACGTCGCCACGCGCCATCACGATATTTCGCTGGGCAGACGCGCGATGAAGTTCGAAGTGCGGCTGCCATTAATTATCGGGCTAGTTAAGGCCCTTAATTCGTAACTTGATGGCGATTTTTAGGTGCCCGTGTGATCTTTGGGTCGGCACACGGGCGCAACAGGCAGGCGAGTAAGACACTTTTCTATTAACCTCATCCATGGGCGGGATCTGCTTTGTGGAGTATTTATTGCAGAAAGTATTTTAAACTTGCCTGTGTGATCTGCAGCAGTTCAGAACAAATTCCAGCAGTTTTCTGTATACTTTGAACATTCAGGTCAGCACTCTGCAGTCAGTAATCTTTAGTGGGCCTGCAGCTTTTCGGAGACCTCCCCTTAGCTTTGGTATGGATTCTGACATGTCCACTGGAGGCAGCTCCTTTGAGGAAGAAGGGAGGGCTAGAATGAGGAGGAGGCCAGGAGTACACATTCAGCCTCCAGGGGAGCCACCTTTGGGAGTACAGGCGCAGGCACAAGGGACGCAGGGCCAAGGGGTAGTCCAAGGTGGAAGGGGCCGCAGACGACACCATTATCCTGTTGCCAGGGTATACAGGCAGCGAAGCAGCTACCTCAATATGACTGAGGTGCAGTGCCGAAGGAGGCTCCGACTGCCAAGGGAGACAGTCGACTACATCTGTCAGATGATTGGCCCTGAGATCTCCCCTAACTGTGTGGGCGGACACCCCATGCCAGTGGCTCTGAAGGTCACAGCTGCCCTCAACTTCTATGCCTCTGGCTCCTTCCAGGGCTTGGTGGGTGATCTTTACGGTGTCTCCCAATTAGCTGTCCACACTTGTGTCAAGCAGGTCATAGACACTCTGATCAGGCGTGCATTGACCTTCATCCACTTCCGCTGGAACCAGGCAAGCCAGACAGAGCGAGCCAGAGGCTTCGCAGCCATTGCTGGCTTCCCCCGCATCCAGGGTGCTATAGACTGCACACATGTGGCCATCAAGGCGCCAGCAGGTGAGCCCGGTGCCTTCGTCAACAGGAAGGGCTTCCACTCCATGAACGTTCAGATGGTGTGTGCTCACAGGATGCAGATTCTGCAAGTCTGTGCAAGGTACCCAGGCAGCTCCCACGATGCCTACATCCTCAGACACTCCCAGGTCCCGGGGCTCTTCAGTGCTCCAGCCCAGCTGGATGGATGGCTGCTGGGTGACAAGGGCTATCCCCTCAGAAGGTGGATCATGATGCCTCTCCACCATCCAAGAACAGAAGCTGAGCATCAGTACAATAGGAACCACGCCTCCACAAGGGCTGCGGTAGAGAAAGCCATCGGTCTTCTCAAGATGCGCTTCTGATGCCTGGACCGCTCAGGGGGCGCACTCCAGTACCCCCCAGATCGTGTGTCGAGTGCTGCACTCTACACAATCTTGCGCTGGAAAGGGGGGACGCAGTGGATGATGAAGACGTTGACGCAGTGTCTGCGGCTGCACACGATGTGTCCAGCACTGATTCCAAGATGGGCAAGCACAGGGGAATGTTGAGGGGCTAGACGCTGACCCGGGACTACACCAAGGAGGCAGGGACACCTGGGAGACTTTAATCCAATGGACATTCAGCTAGCTCAACACAAATGGATCAGCAGGGCCAGCCTTGCCTGGTGCTTCCATACTCGGCACCTAAGTGCTAAATCTGCCAGGTCATCAGCAGGAGCTAAGGGCTTTGGGCATAAACTTGAATGTCCAAACAAACACTCATGACATTTCTCTTAAACATGCACATGCAGAACAAAGGAGCCACCCTCAGCCATGGTAACACATCTGATTTTTACTTTAAACATCAGTTGTTCTCACAATTTCAAAACAAAACATTAAGCAAGCAAAAGAAAATTATCAGGAGCTAATCTCGGACCAACACAAAAGCACTAGTGAGAAACCTGTGGTACGCCTAAGGTGCCTTATGCTTACGTTTACAGGTGGCTACATCTTGGTGCTGCCCCATCGCTCAGAGTGGCATCTGAGGCAGCCTGCTGACTTTGCTGTCCCCTTGGCGGGCGTCCTCTGGCCTGTGGAGCTGTGCTGGGCTTGCCTGGGAGGGATCTGCCAGTTCCACAGCTGGCATCTCCCCAGTCGTCGCAGCCTCACCAGATGAAGCAGTCACTGGGAGAGGGGCGGAGCAGCTGGTGCCCTCATCTGGAGCGCCGTGAGAGGCGCCCGCAGATACGACAGGTAGCTGCTGCGCTGACGTGAGGTCGCCCTGGACCTCTCTGCTCACCGTCAATGGATGGGCACTGAGCTGGGAAGCTTGAAGCCCACACCATCTCCCACATTGGCACTGACCGCCTGTGGCCACTGGCACTGTAAGGGCTTGCAGGTCCAAGCATAACCCCAGGAGGATCTGATTGTTCTCCTGGAGGCGCCTCTCCACAAGAGTCGCCACTCTGTCCATGGAGGAAGCATGACGCTCTGCCATGAGGCTCATTGCATCAGTGATGCTCCGTGAGGACTCCTCCACCACAGACACCAAGCGAAGCACAGCCTCATGAATCACTCCCAGATGCTCCCGTACACCCGGCCGCATTTCCTGCAGCTGCTGCGTCGCGGATGACTCCAGAGGCACATCATCAGGCACCGACTGAGCATGTGCCTGGTCCCCTGCAGTCCTCTGACTGCTGGCACCATTGGCACTGTCTGTCTCTGCCAGCTCCTCCAGCGCATGTGAAGTGCTCCAGCGCATGTGAAGTGCCCTGTCCACTGTGCCCCGGGACACTAGCCGGTGTTCCAATGCCCATTGAGGTGCTAGCATCTGCGCTGGTGCCTGCCTCACAGAAGTGGTGTGACGTAGGTGACACATGAGGGCCCTCAGGTGTGAGAGGGGGCATCTGCAGTTCCTCCTGCAGGCCATGCTCTGATGGTGCTGAAATGAACATTTCATGTGCGTGTACACAGTGACACACTTCATCCCTTTCCCCCTGGCTCATTATGCGATCAACCTTCCAGAACCAACGGACATGAATATTGGTGGGGTGGCAAATAGTGAGGAGAATAGCCTTACATTACAGGCGGATATAGATGGGCTGTTCAGATGGGCTGATGAATGCCAAATGGAATGTAATGTGGATAAGTGTGAGGTCATGCACTTGGGCAGGACAAACAAGGCACGGGAATACACGATGAATGGTAGGACTGTGGAAAGTAACGAGGATCAGAGGGACCTTGGTGGTCCCTTAAGGTAGCAGGACAGGTACATAACGTGTTTAAGAAGGCAAATGCCATACTTGCCTTTATTAGCCGAGGCATAGAATATAGGAGCAGGGAGGTAATGTTCCAAGTGCTGAAAACGCTGCCTAGGCTACAGCTATAATTCTGCGTGCAGTTCTGAAATGCACTTCACGGGAGGGATGTGATTGGAGTAGAGGGAGTGCAGAGGTCATTGACCAGGATGCTGGCTGGCCTGGAGAGTTTGACTTATGAGGAGAGATAGCATAGACTGGGGTTATTTCCCCTGGAGCAGAGGAGATTGAGGGGTGACATAATTGAGGTGTATTAACTTATGAGGGGCATAGATAGGGTCGACAGAAAGGAACTTTTCCCCTTGGCGGAGGGATCAGGAACAAGGTGGCATAGATTTAAGGTAGGGGCCATGAGGTTTACAGGGGATGTGATGAGGAACATTTGCACACAGAGGGTGTTGGAAATGTGGAACGCACTACCTGAAAGGGTGGTAGATGCAGAAACCCTCCTAACATGTAATAAGTTTTTGGATGTGCAGTTGCGATTCCATGGCACACAAGGCCTTGGGCATAGTGCTGAGAAATGGGGTTTGAAGACTTAAGAACGTGTTTGACCCGCGCATCCTCGAAGGGCCGAAGGACCTTTTTCTGTGATCCACACCTCTGACTCAATCACTCTGTGACCGAGCAATGTTGCAACAATAACCAATTAAACAATCATCAGTGCTATGGATGTTGGGAGGGCATTGCGGATCTCACTGTTGGCCTCAAATACCTGGCCATTGCACCCCAGCCTCATCGACGCCAGTTGACCTGGGTGCATGGCGCCTCTCAAGCCCCAGGGCCTCCTGTTCAAAGCAGCTTAACATGAGGTGGTGAGCCTGGCTGCCTCCAGTCCTCGAACGCTCCGATGCATTATGAGCATTCTTCTCCTGAGAAAGAGAGAACACCATTCATTGCAGCTATTTGCACATGGACTCTGCAAGCGCATGCCTCACCCCAACCACAGTGGGCCATATCAGGCCTCCAGTGCCTCCTCTCCCTGCTACTGCTGATCATTTACACAAAGATAGTATGCCTGTTCCCAACCCCCGCAACGGCCACCTTGGACATATGCTGTGTACTTCACTTTAGAAACACACGGTCTTTGCTCCCATAGCAAGGAAGCGCAGCTACATGCAGCGCCGAGGGCAGCAGATGGCTCTTGGTCACTTGAGGCTCCCCCTCCACCATCTCATCATCCTGAATAGGACATGTGTTGAAGTTCTGAGTATGCACCTATCTGCATCTCCTGCAGGTTGCCCCCAGATTAGTCATGTGGGACTAAGAGCAACACATGGTGCGGGGGAGAACTCATCTTCTCATGAACCACTCAGGCTGATCTAAGCATGGGCACTATCTGCTTGCCTACCCAGCGTAGGTAAAATGCCCAACATGATTCAATGCAGTCACAACAGTAAGACTTGCAGGGGCCTCAAAAGCTAAGGCTACCCGCTAGGTTAAATGCCCAAAGCCAACATGGTACTCACCCTCCCAGAGCGTAACAAATCGTTGAAGCGCTTACGGCACTGGATTCAGGTGCGCTGCACCATATCACGGGAGCTCACCACCTCCTCCCAGGCACATTTGGTCATGTGGGGGGGGGCCTCCTCCTCCCATCCTGGGGGACCAACACCTCCTGCCGTGCTGTCACCTCTTCAAGGAGGGCAGCAAGGCATTCATCTGAAAAGCGAGGGGTGCATTGGCTCCCCGCTGGCCTACCCTGCAGCCTGCCCTGCTCTTGTGGCAGACTCTGCAGTCTGGCCTGCTCCTCTGCCCTTCCCTCCAGCCTGGCCTGCTCAGCTGACCCCCTGTGGTGTGACCTCGAATTGGCCATTGTGAGCATCCTGCAGGAGGCTGCCAGGTTTTCCTTTAAACAGACTGCCGGGTTGCCATTGGACCCAGCAGTCTGTGCACACCTGCCACCACCCACACACTCCCGCTATCCACGGGAGTCGGAAAATACGCTGGGCGGGCCTTAATTGGCCTGCCTGCGTAAAATGGCGGCACGGACTCAATCGCGGGCACCAATCGGGTCCGCGCCCGCCCATGCCCGCTCCAGCTCCGCCTGCCCGACAGGCAGAAAATTCTGCCCTTGGAGAACTTCAATTGAAAGCTGGACCTGTTTCCGGTTGGGATGAACATTACCTTGTAGAAAAGGTACACTTGATATTACATTAACCATGTTTAGAGTGGTCTCCTGGACTAGTTCTCTTCACGCAAGGGGGAAAAAATTTCCAGATCCCTTTTCCCCAAATTTAGCCAGGGGTTTTATATGTTTTATTTTGCTTCTCCCAGTAAAGTACATGGTTTTTGGATGGACAGCAAGTGTATACGTGGCCCAGAACTTCCATGGAATGGCAATCATCATCTGATTGCCACTCCGCTCCTTTTTACTTACCCAGGTCAGGAGCTACACACTTCATGCCCGATCTTCCGCCCTAGGCCTGAGAAATATACAGCGTACTTGATTCTGGAGTCCTTCCTATGTTGGGCACCGGCATTGAGGGAAGTGAAGCCATGCCCCCTTTTTACAGCACTAGCTGCCGTAAAGCAGGTAAGTTTATAGGTCCATGCCACTATTAGAAGCCAGGGAAAAGATAAGTGGGTGAGAGAGTAGGGTGGCCGGTGGGGGGGCGTCTGGGGGAAGGGTCGGGTGGTCGGGGGGGGCCAACAGGGCAATCGGAGGGATGAGGGCTTTGGGCGGTCAGGTGGTGCGGTGGTTCGGAAGGGTATCCAAAAGGGTATCCAAAGTCTCCAATTAAATCCTGCTGCAGGGTAATTGCCCATCAGAAGTTTAAACCTCCCTGGCAATTACTGTGCAGTCCTTCAATGAGGACTTCCTGGGGGTCCCCCAATGCACCTCCTGCGGTACGAGCCTCATCCCCTGAGGAAAATGGAAGTCCTGGACCATTATGAACTCAAAAAGCATCAGAGTAATGTGGGCCAGGCTAAATAAGCCAGTGGGTCTTATCCTGCCTATCATTATATGTATATAATTAAACACTTGCATCTTGCCGACAGACTTGTGTTGAAGACAACAGAGGTGGTGTGTCTGGAATTCCTGACGTAATCAAGCCCTACTTCTTTTCCTCAACTTCTGAAAAGAGTGCAGATGCCACAAACATTTGTCTCCAACAGCTGAGGAAATCTTGGCTTAGCTCAAAATGGGGATGGGACTCCATGGTGACTCCACTCATCCTGATTATATCCTACATCTCACTGAAGCAACACACAATTTTTTGGGGGGGCTGATATTTTTCAATCTTCTCTCCACTATTTTCATATAGTATTTTGTCAATTTTTGATGAAAAATACAAAATGACAGTATTAATCTAATATAATGGAGGGTATCGCCCAGGAACTATAGGAATTTGTCAGATAATCAAGAATCTTTATATAATTTAATCATGAGTTTTTAGTTTCTGATTTGTCAGTAATCAAATTACAAACAGGTTAGATATGACCCACATTTTCCATTTTAAAAATTAAATTTGCTAAATTTACTACAGGCTCCAGCTGCTGTGTTACACATCAAGTCCCACCTTCAAATGATCTTCTAGTCGGAAGCTAAATTTAAGAATTGCGTAGATAGTAAATTTTATCAGATTCTGGAAATACTAAGGACTTAATTCATTGGATCAAGAACTCCGAACTTGTAAAAGATCAATTAAAAACACTCAATTATATTTTAACTGTTTTATTATCAATTAAGGTTCTATTATAATCTAGAATCAAAAATAGCTATACAGTCTACCTGATCTAACATTGATAAAAGATAGTAGAGGTGGATTTTATTTTTCTGATTTTCCAGCTTGACTATAGTTAAAAACAAAATCCATGTTGTAAATTGGTGTACACCAGATGAAACTTGCACTGATTCTTTGAAAAAAAATACAAACAATTAAATACCACAACTAAAACCATTATGTCATTAAAAATGACCTTGCATGCTCGGTCATAACAGAAAATTCATAGCTTTGAGAGTTAATGCGTTTCATTACAGGCCTTAATCTATAGGATTTTTATAAAGTGCAGTAGGACTGCAAATAAAAACATGTTGGTCAATTTAATTAATATGAGAGATGCCTGGATACGCACAATTTTGATGCTGTAGAGCTCAAACATGCTGAGTTTCAAAAATCAAGTATGAATAATTCATCAGTACATCAACTATCACTTTTCAATTGTGGGAAACCTAATGAATGCAGTGTGATGGGGATTCATCCATTAGTTGGAATTAAGTAATAACCATGCAATTATACATGCATTCAATGAAACATACAGTTCTGATCTTCTTTGTATGTGGATTAGACATTGATGATGGACAAGATGAATGTTTTAAAGCTGCTGATCAAAAAAGCTCTAAATTCATTTTTCCTATAATTCTCTATTTGACCTTGGTAACTATTTGCAATTGCCCTGAAAAACTGGTTGTCTGCACAGTTTCATTTAGTTTCTTTCTCACTTTTAGTGCTTCTACATATCCTTTTGTCAATTGAAAGATGACAATAAAAAGAGAGGCATTTTGCTTGCAAGCATATCTTAATTTGAAAATAAACTAATCTTATTAAAATATTAAAATGGGTTGTAGAAATTGTAAACTTGTTCTAACATTTGCTGTTACGCTATTATAATTTTCAAAGCATTGTAGGCCTCAGTTTAAAACTCATAAAATACGTGGATTTAAAGGTCACAATTTTCTTTTCTGCTGATTAAACCCTGTTAAACCCTTATGGTTTATGGGTGAAGGTTTTCTCTGAGAGCTCTGTGCAGACTTTATAATGAACCAGATCTCAGGTGGCATTGCTCATGGTCTCGGGGGTTATATGCTGTAGGGATTGTTGTAGAATTGCACACCTGCTCTGAAAGAAGTTTCTAAGGGATCTTCTTAGACAGTATTTCTGTTTACCGTACCATGTAAATTTGTTCCCCTCACGTACACAAATGAAGGTTGGTTCATCTGAAGCACACTAGGATGAGTTGTTCCCAAGAGCTCTGGTAGCTAGGGGCATTGGTGCTTCTACTCTTCCTCCTCTGTATGCTGTTCTTCAGTTTCATGCTCCTCCCTCTACGAATTCACCCCTTGCCACCGAAGTCAGGGTGAGGACTAATCTCTAATTATCACAAAGTTTTACAGCATACAGCTGATGACTGTACACCAACCGGGTAGCCTGGCAGCTTTTACTGGGTGGGCTGGTGTCAGGCAAGGGGTGGTCCCCGTGCCCATTCAAGGCACTCCTCCCACCCCTCAAGGTCAAGGTCTTGCCACACCCCTCTTCCCCCCCCCCCAGGCTCTCAAATCCAGCCTCTGACGCCGCTGATACCCCAAGCTTACCTTCAGTCCAGCCTCTATAATCTCCTTTTCAGGGACTGCCTGCAGTTCCAGCAGTGGCCACCATGCCAACCTGCCGTTGCTGGGATTACAGAGCTTCTGGCCAATAAGGTGCGATTTCTTCCCCAGATGAAGGCGGAAGTCTCGCCCTGAGCCAATTAACCAAGGGTAAAATGACTGCCAGGCAGCCAGCTTTCTTGTGTGGGGCTCCCCACCAACCCTTTAATCATGGGGGTTGGGAACACGGCGTCCCGTAAAATCCAGCCCATGGTTTCAATAAACGATTTATGTTAAAGTTGTAAATCATCTTTTTTCACGTATCTATAAAGTTCAGTGATGTTTCCCCATAGTATGATTGAATTCACACAGTCATACTACATTTCAATATTTAAAAAGAAATTATACTTTCGAAACTGGTATAATCCAGAGAGACTGAGGAAATGAATCAGCAGAAAAGGGAGCAGGGGTGGGCGTTCAATTTATACGCTGAGTATAGGCCTAAACATAAGAAACAGGAACCGGAATAGACCATTCAGCCCCTCGAGCCTGCTCCACCATTCAATAAAGATCATGGCTGATCATCTTGTGTTTCAATTTCCACATTCCCATTGAACCCCGATAACCTTTGATTCCCTTACCTAACAAGAATCTATCTACTTCTGATAAGAACTATCTACCTCTGATAAGAAACATGCATTTGGTGTTGAAAAAACGGGGTTATTTTATAAACCAGCCAACTTATATGACGTGATCTATGGTAAGTGGCTTTGCACATGGGAAAAAAAAAATCCCTGGATGGAACATACACTTAAGTCATTCACAGCGTATCTCATCAGTGCTGTCTCAACTGTGAACGATTGATGATACAGCCATATATCTTGTCAAGTTTTGCTGTAGCACTTAGCTGCTGAATACCGAGTTATTTCCTTGTTACTAGTGTCACTACGGAGGTTCACCATTTAAAAAACTGGCACATTAAAGCCAAAATCTATCAATGACACCCCTGGTCATTAGTAAAATAAGTCATTTTAATTAACACCTAGCAGAAGACAGGATAGGCAACTGGTTGTCAGCATCACCTCCTCGCTATCATTTAAATGAGAAAGGGTGATGAAGGGGCAATTTGCAGTCTTCACAACTGGAATTGGCGGAGGAAAACCCAAATCGAAATAGGGAAAGGAGCATAAGAAACAGGAGCAGGGGTAGGCCATTCAGCTCTTCGGGCCTCCTTTGTCATCCAATGCAAACATGGTTGATCTTCTACCTCAATGCTACCTTCCTGCACTCCCCCCGCACCCCCCTCCCCCCATATCCCTTACTTCCTTAAATATCCAAAAAACTTAGAGTTCTGTCTTGAATGTATCCAATGTCTGAACATCTGCAATCCTTGAGGGTAGAGAATTTCAAAGATCCACAAACCTCCAAAGGTGTTTCTCCTCATCCTCTGCTCCCTTATTCTGAAACTGTGACCCCTGGTTCTAGACTCCCCAGCCAGGGGAAACAACCTCCCAGCATCTTTTGTGTCAAACCCCTTAAGAATTTTATATGGTTTAATGAGATCACTTCTCATTCTTCCAAATTCTAGGAAATACAGGCCTAGTCTCTCAATCTCTCCTTAATGGATAATCTCTTCATCCCAAGAATCAATCTGGCAAACCTTCCCAGGTTAATGTTCTCAGATAAGGAGACCAAAACTGTACACAGTACTCCAGATGTCGTCTCACCAAGGCCCTATACGGTTGCAGTAAGACTTCTTCACAATTGTACTCTAAACCCTTTGTAATAAAGGCTGGCATACCGTTTTCCCCCCCATTGCTTGCTGCAGCTACATGTTAACTTTCTGTGATTCAATACAAGGACACCAAGTTTTTCTTGAACACCAACAATTTCTAGTCAATGCACTCAGAGAAATTTGCCATATCCATGTTTAGATCTTCATAGTCGAAGATAACCATGTCCTAAACTAGAACTAATTCAGTTAAGTTTCAGGTGCAATGTATTCAAAGGTGGCTAATCAGTCCCATTTGAGCACAAAAAGATCTGCTGCATGTCGGGCACACATGAATAGTTAGTGCACAAGAGGTGCTTGTGGTTCTGGACTTGCAAAGCTCATGTTTCCTGATGAAAACGCTGTTCTCCTCATAAGAGGTGGCACCACTGCTGATGAGACTACAGGCGGAATCGTCTAAGGTTTGCACAAAGTGCGGTAGCAGGCAGGAAAAAAGTCATTTTACCCGCCAGCCAAAGCATTTCAATGCTCCTACTATATTTAAGGCGCACCAGAGTGCAGCCTACTTCGTGTCTACAGGCGAGGACTGCTCCAGGCAACGGATGGCACCGAAAGCAAAGATGACGGCAGCCCCAAATTAGTGATGCCTCTGTGGGGCTCCTGTTGAACGCAGTGGAAGGTTGCCGCAATGTCCTCTACCACAGCTCTGGCTGCAGGAGGTCCACCAGAGTCACCAATCTGGCCTGGGAGGTGGCGGCAGCGGTGGTCAGCACCACCGAAGCACAGAGGAGGTCAGCCATCCAGTGTGGGAAGAGGACGAATGCTCTTATCCGTTCTGCCAGAATAAGTCAACCACGTCTTCACTCTCTACTCACACTCTCACAAACCCATCACAGATCTACACGAATCTCACACTTCAAGGGACAACAGCACTAAATCTCTCACACACCCTCACATCTCCATCAGGCTCATATCATCTGGAGCTCGTGTCCTCATCCCGTCCATGGCTCCACTCACCAAACAAATATTCCACGCAGTGCCATGTGTTCCGCTCACACTCTCTCCATTTATTTCCATGCAGGAGAAGCTGGCTCACAAAAGCAGGGAGAGGTCCAAGACCAGGGTGTCGAGTGGCCCACATTAGGCCCCTCACTCACTTTGAGAAACGTGCCATTGCGCTGACTGATGAGGATGTGGACTGTGCCAAGGCAACGGTGAGGCCGGCGGAGAATACCCACGTGAGGATTCTGTACCACATCATCCCTCTCTCAACCCAACTGAGTGTGCTCTCTCTCCTGTTTTTGACTCTGTTGCCATGCACTCATTATCTCTACTTTGGTTCACAGGGAGCTCTGCCAAGTGACCGACATCCTCAGCCAGCCAGTCTCTCAGCTCCATCCAAGTCCTCATCTCCAGCCAAGAGGGCACCTCCTATATTGAAGAGCTGGAAATAAGCAGCCTGGAAGACCGATCACAGTGCTTACCTACACCTCCACCAGTGCAGACCCACACATTTTGATAGGACCTAGATCTAAAGCAGGCTCAGGTTCACAATCTGGTGGTCATCGCACGGACATGTGTCCGCAGCAGGAAGCAGGTTCAGCTGAGCTCCCTGGCACTCGGAGGACTGCTGGGAAAGAGGCATCTATGGTGAGGTCCGAGTCAGATGACGAATCTCTGGATTTGGTCTTTTAACTAATCCGGATTCTGACAACAGTCCTTGCTCATCTCATCTGAACTCTTTTTCATGCTAGGCATGTCAGTCAGGGAAAGAATTTCAGTATTAAGAACCTTGTCTTGCCAGCTGATCTTGAGTAGTCTCTGCAAGCAAGTCATGTGAAAGTGGTGCAGATTGTTTGCATGCCTGGAGTAAAGCGTCTATGTCTCACAAGCATAAAAGAGAGTGAGAAGGACAGTCACTCTGCATACCTTCACTTTTGTTGAAAGACTAATTTCTAATCACTCCCAGATAGTTTTTTACAGCTGGCCAAAGGCAACACTGGCCTTAGCTATTCTGGTGTTGACTTCATTGCCAATGTGAACTACTCTGGAGAAGGTGCAACCGAGATAGGTAAATCTGTCGACTGCTTCAAGCCTTTGGTCATTGACGGTAAAGGTTGGCTCCATGTACTGCTTTGTGGAGCAGGTTGCTACATGTGATGTTGACAGTGAGACCAAAGTTATCACGTGCAGATGACAAGCAATCCATGCTGGATAAGCATTTTAATGCACAGTCACGAGCAAAAAGAAAATCACAAACCATTTTATTTTGGCAGGATATTGAAGTTGACATTAATAAAACAAGAAAAAATTGGTGGCGATGACACAAAGATGTGGCATAATGTTCACCAGTCTCTCAGATTAGATGACAAGTACTATTTGCCCATTTAAAAAATAGGATGGAGCATTTAACATTAACAAGGAATTCTGAATAAATTAAGTCCACATTTACTACATTAGCAACAGAAAACTAGCATGATAAATATAAATCAGCTCAGCTTATTGGAGATCATAAAAATAATATATTAGAAAGCAAAAATAAGTTATACAATACTGAAATTGCCTTTGCACAGAAACATGGGACTGTATTTAACTATACGTGAATCACTGCTTCACAAATAATGAAAAATCTTGTACTTTAGAGTGTAGCCATTAAACTAATAACTCCAAGTGTGATGACCTTTGACCCAGAAGGACAGTAACGAAAATTTGTAATTTCTTTAAAAGGTCTGCGGAATCTGAAATGTTTAAAAAACAGACTTGTAAGAGTTTGCAATTGTAAAGCGGCAATTGTAATTTTCTTGGATAAGAAATACTGGTCCATGTGACCTGGTGACCCTTAACCTGGAAGCAGTACCAATAGGAAGGAAATTAAGGCCAAAAGCCATGTGGCTGGCAGACACAAAGGAGAGCTACAAGCACAGGAGTTGGAGGGTGAAGGTGATCAGTGCACAGACACAAAGAGAAAGCAGACAGAGACAGAAATAGGAACACTGGTAATTCTTGTGAAAAGCAGCAAATCATTCTCATGAAGAGGTCAGCTTTTATTTTGACAGAAAAGCAGACAGGAGCTCTTGGAGGTACTGTGTCAGCTGGCTAAAAGGCCTGAAACTTGGAAAGCTACCTTGGAGCTGCACTGACTATTTTCCCAGAAGTGACCAAGCCATGTTATTGGTTGGTCAATTGAAAAGGAACTCTGTAAAACTACACCAAAATGACTGTCGTGACCCGAGGGGGAGAAGTGTGCCTTGCTGATGATAATAGTACTCATGAAATGTAAAGGTGAAAGCTGTTGTTGGGAGAGCACTCCTGCATGAATAAATGTGGAACTGTGTAGCTACGTAGTGCCATATTTGTACAGTGTTTGTGTAAGGTGAATCTTTGCTGTATCGACTAATTAATGTGAAATTTGATTCATCATTTGCCTGTTAATTGATGTTTAATTTGTGAAGATTACAATTCACATTAAAATAAAAGCTACAAAAAGAGGAATCTTATTGGGGGTCATTTGGTAAATTTGATTATTTTGATTTATGGTTCCCCCGCGGAGATCGTAATAAAAAAAACTAAAGTAATCAAGTTTAAACTGGCAGTTACATAAAATCTTCCCAAATATAATTTCATGTATGTTTTTCAGTTTCATTCATTTTAATTTCTGTTGCATTTCTCCCTACAATTCACTATTTTTAACCATTTCCTTTGTCAATAAATCCAAAAATGTTGCATGTGAAGAATGTGTTCTCCATCCTCTCTTTATCGAAAGACATCCTCCATATTTGCATAAAAAACATGAATAATAAAAATTGTAGAACATGATTCCTTAAAAATTACGTTCGACTTGTTTAATGGCTCTAAGAATACATTGCGCATTATAAAACAGCTAATTCGCTAAAGCAAATGTAATACTTTGCAAGGTCTGCAAATGGTAATAACATTTTTAACAGTTACCCTCCTGTCAAAACTCATTATTATATTTTGATAATTTTGATAAGAGACAATTTTTAAAAAATCTATCTACTGCTGAGGAGCTTCACGCGCTAGGAACACCCGTTTCAAAATCAGGCGGAATTCAACTATAATTTCCTGCAATGAGATGCCAGGCAAAAGCTCCCAGCAGTAATACAAACCTGTAAATATGCCCCTATAATGTAGAAGGAAGGAATTGTTCCCTTTACATCTGTGCTAATAGACCATCTAGTTCAAATTTTAATTCAATTTTAGGTCCCAGAAGTCTAAGGAGCCATAATCCAGTAGGTGTACAATGTAACGTTCAGGTCCATCATCTGTATGAGATTACTTTTGTGCATGATCTTATATGATTCTAGTATAAATGGATGGCTTCAGATAACATAATCAGTGAAGGCTTTAATTAGTGCAAATTTTTACATACTAATTTCAATCAAATGTAAGCGCTATTTATATTATTGTTCTATTGAAATGGTTATATTTTATGCTGCCATTTTGAGGCTTTTAGATTGACCTGTTGGCTGGTGGAAAGAAAGATCTCACATTTATAAAGCATCATTCGCAACCTCAGGATGTCGCAAAGCACTTTACAACCAATTCAGTACAGCGTAATTACTGTTGTAATATAGGGAACACAGCAGTCAATTTGCGCACAGCAAGGTCCCACAATCAGTAGTGAAATAGTGGCCAAAGCATGTGTTTTTAATGAGATTGGTTGAGGGATAAATATTGATCAGGAAAATGGGAAGAGCTCCCCCGTTCTTCTTCAAAATAGTGCCAAAATAGTCCCTCAGAGGGCAGATGGCCTCAGTATGACGTATCCAAAAGAATGAAAGCCAATCTCAAAATTAGTTCCAATGGTCGTCATCTGACGTGAGATTTAATTCATTTCATCTGCCTTTGGGATTTCTAATTAAACTTAAGTGTCATTTAAATAATGTTAGAATAGTTTTGAGTGGGCTGGAGTCAATATGAACCAGATGTAATTAGAATTTGAAAATTATGCAGTTAATGACATCCTTAAAGCATCTGACAATTATTCAAATGACAATGATTTATGAATGAGATTGAACTTGTCCCAACTAAACAGCATGGTATGAACTGTTCCTCTGCCAGTACACCTGACATTCCTACATTCTAAATCTAGTTTTATTACAAATGCAAACTCACACGATGTTATCTTAATTGCACTTTTGTGTAAATATCTATACTGAGAATGACAATCTCGTAAGTTAAAGACTTGTATTCACCCATTACAACTACGTTCCCACTGAACATCTTCAATTATGCCACATTTAAGAAACATAGACTTATCATTGAGTACAGAGTCAAAATCTTTTTGTAGTCAGCTCGTGAGTAATCAGAGGATACTGAAATTCTGGCCCTTAAATTATTTTTTTGTAATCACCTTCAAAAGAACTTTAACAGCTTTTCACCAATATTTGGACCTTTTCTCATTGAGGTATGATCACAAAATGGCGAGCTTCTCATTTCACAGCGTCAACTGTTAGCTAACAAACAAAAAAGTGTACCTAATAGCTGTCTCAGGAAGGTAGTTATAAAAAGAGACTGAATTATTCTCTTCTATCCTTTCAAGGAAACCAATATTACAGGTTGTCAAACAAAAACTCTTTCCACTCTCATAAATAATCTCAGCCTAACCTTTCAAGCTTTACCATATTATTTTGGATCACCTGAGCAGTCCAGAAGCTTCCTGAAATTTTAGACTTCACATCAGTGACATATTATTCTCATGATTCACTGGGGATAGTGCGCTATAATATCAAGCCCCACTGTTCCCCGAGCCATGACAAATGTGAAAAGTTTGATCAAACCACCAGATTGCCCCAATTCTACCTGTTTAATTTAGGTTAACAGAATACAAGCACCAGGATTGTAAACTTAGTAAGTAAGTAACTGTTTATTGAACAAACTATTGTTAACCAGTGGCAAAAAAAAGAAATATGAACTGCTAATTTCTAACTCTATAACTTAAACTCTACCCCTTCTTAAATCCCTATACACACACACATAGGAAACATATAAGACACATACGATTTTAAGGGTGCGATTAACAGTTCAATAGCACCAATTCTGGAGTACAGGATTCGATGACTTGATTTTGATCGATGTCTTCCAAATTCTTTTCAGTTCTTGTTGATGACATGAGGTGGTCTTCCAGCACATTCAGCATTTAGTTCACTGATTGAGCACTTGCCTTTCAATGTTTCTAACAGTGATTTTCCCCGTTGCCTCTTGGCAGGGGTTTTCAGAGAGAGAGCAGGTTATAGAGATATGAGGAGAAAAAGCCAGCTAGCTATTATTGTGTAAAGTATGTTTGACAAATTTGCTAGACTTCTTTGAGGATATAATAAGCAGAGAACATAAAGGGGAACTGGTAGATGTAGTGTATTTGGATTTCCAGAAGGCATTCAATAAGATGCCACATAAAAGGTTAGTGCACAAGATAGGAGCTCATGGTATTGGGGTTAATGTTTCAGCATGGATTGAGGATTGGTTAACACATAGAAGACAGAGAGTCATGGTTAATGGGTCTTTTTCAGGTTGGGAAGACATAACTGGTGGAGCGGCACAAGGATCAGTCCTAGGACCTCAATTATTTACTATCTATATTAATGACTTGGAGGAGAGGGCAGAGTGTAATATATCCAAATTTGCTAATGATACAAAAATAGGTGGGAGAGCATTTTGTGGTGAGGACATAAGGAATTTGTAAGGGGATATAGATAGGTTGAGTGAGTGGGAAAAAACTTGGCAGATGGTGTTCAATATAGGAAAGTGTGAGGTCATGCACTTTGGTAGGAAAAATCAAAAGGCAGACTATTATTTAAATGGAGAGAGACTCCAGAAAACTGCAGCGCAGAAGGATCTGGGTGTTCTTATGCATGAAACACAAAAAGTTAGCATGCAGGTGCAGCTAGTAATTAAGAAGGCAAATGGAAATTTTGGCCTGTATTGCTAGGGGGTTGGAGTTTAAGAATAAGGAAGTCTTGTTACAACTGTACAGTGTGGTGGTGAGGCCACACCCAGAGTACTGTGTACAGTTTTGGACCCCATATTTAAGAAAGGATATACTGGCATTGGAGGCAGTTCAAAAGAGATTCTCTAGGCTGATTCCTGGGATGAAGGGGTTGACTTATCAAGAACGGCTAAACAGGTTAGGCCTTTTTCATTAGAGTTTCGAAGAATGAGGGGTGATCTTATTGAAATGTACAAGATTCTGAGGGGGCTTGACAGGGTAGATGTTGAGAAGATGTTTGCACTAGTGAGGGATTCTTGAACGAGGGGACATAATTACAGAATAAGGGAACACTCATTTAAAATGGAGATGCGAAGGAATTTCTTCTCTCAGAGGGTAGTGAATGTCTGGAATTCTCTACCTGAGAGTTGTGGAGGTTAAATCACTGAAAGTATTTAAAGAGGAGGTGGATAATTTTTGAAATATTGGGGAGTTGAGGGCTATGAGGAGCTGGCATGACAAAGGAGGTTGACGCCTGGGATAGATCAGCCATGATCTTATTGAATGGCGGGGCAGGCTTGAAGGGCTGAACGGCCTCCTCCTGCTCTTATTTCTTATGTTCTTATGTACTGGAATCTTCCACACACAGCAGAGAGAGGTTTTAGGTCTTGTTCCTTTCAGGCAAGGAGCTATTCCACTGCGCTCCCCTCACACAAAACCTGGCCACCTGGTCAGGAGCCAATTAAAACATTGTTGCCAGGCAGCTCCCTTGGTCCAGGACTTCTTTCCACCACCATCCTGTCTTTCATGGCACACACTGTTTCAGGGCTACAACATTCTATATATCTCTCATCCTGTTCCAACAGAGATTGAAGAGAAGTGGCAGTCAATCTGTTCCAACAGATATGTGTTTCAAACTGCAGACATTGTAATTTTAATCCACAGACCAACAGAAAATAAAAAGATATGTTGCTCACACTGTTATAACTGGCAAACAAACTTCAGAGGTCCAAACACCAATGACTTTATACCACTGATCTCAGACCACACATCATGTAACCAATGACGAATTTTGTAAAAATTCTGCATCTGCATCACTTTTAATATTCATGCTCCTGACATTGTCGTTTATTGACATCTCAGTTTTTTTTAATATTGCTTTCCCTCAAAAAAAGGCTTCCAAAATATTGGAGGGGAATTTTATGCCACCTGTTGGGGACTGATAAAGCTGTGTTGGGTTAATTATTTCTATATATATAATGGCTTCTGCATTTCAAAAATATTGCTAATGACACCAATACATCTTTGTAGACAGCTTTGACATCCCTCACTGGCATCACTTATGTGAAGTACATTCTTGTTTCAATGCTAATAATACCTGTGATTATCTTCCTGTGTCCTTTTCAACATATTCAGATGTTCTGTGACATACATTACTCTTTAAAAAAATCCATGACAATCGGTCTCTGAAGTGATACATGATTATTGCTGAAAAAAGACTTGCTGTTGAAGCTTTTCACCTTGCAATCATCAGGACAATTCACAAGAATACCAAATTGTAAAGGGAACAACAATTTATACTACATGAGAAGATATGCACGGCAACACCTCTACCAGAGTCCACTTGCCAACCAATTAGCACTCTTCTCATGCAGTGTAAATTGTTGTTCCCTTTATAATTTGGTATTCTTGAAAATTGTCCTAATGAGTGCAAGATGAAAAGCTTCAACAATGTGTCTTTTTTCAGCAGTACTCAAGTTCTATATTACCAAACCATTATTTGATACATGATTGGCAATACAACAGCCCTTAGGTCAAAGCTTCTGGTGCATGGGAGATATCAAATAATGTCAGGTTATACTGTCCAGATGTTGGATGGCCAAATCTAGAGCCCCTGAGATGTCAAGAAGCTTACAGGGTAAGATAAGGTAGCTTTGACATCCCTCACTGATGTCACCTATGTGGAGTACATTCCCTTGTTTGAATGCTAATAACACCTGCAATTATCTTCCCATGTTCTTTTTAACATTTTCAGATGTTCTATGAAGCACATTACTTAAAAAAAAATACATCCATATCAATAGGTTTCTGAAGTGATACATGATTATTGCTGGGAAAAAAAAGGCACGTTGTTGAAGCTTTTCGTCTTGCACACATCAGGACAATTCACAAGAATACCAAATTGTAAAGGGAACAACAATTATACTGCATGAGAAGAGATGCATAGCAATGCCTTTACCAATCAGAGTCCACTAAAGGGAGTCTTATGTCAGACACAGAGTTCAATGCTAGACAAAGCCAAGAGGACTATAGAAAGAGGAGGGGTGAAATCAAAAAGGAAGTGAAGAAAGCAAAGACAGGGCATAAAAGAATGTTGGCAGTCAAAATCAAGGAGAAACCAAAGATGTTTTATCAATACATTATGAGTAAGGGGACAACTAAGGAAAGAGTAGGGCCCATAAAAGATAACCTATGTGTGGAGGCAGAGGATGTGGGTATGGTTCTTAATGAATACTTTGCGTCTGTTTTCACAAAAGTGGGGGAGAATGAAGACATTGTAGTTAAGAGGAAGTGTGAAGTATAGGATGTGATAAACATAGAAAGGAAGTACTAAGGGGTTAGCATCCTTGGAAGTGCATAAACCACCAGGGCCGGATGAAATGTACCCCAGGCTGTTAAATGAAACCAGGAAAGAAATTGCAGAGGGTCTGACCATCGTTTTTCAATCCTCACTGGGTACAGGTGAGATGCCAGAGGATTTCATGTCTGCTAACATTGTACCTTTGCTTAAAAGGGAGCGAGGGACAGACCAAATAATTACAGGCCAGTCAGTCTGATCTCGGTGATGGGCAAATTATTGGAATCAATTCTGGTGGACAATATAAACTATTTCTTAGAAAAGCATGGATTAATCAAGGACAGCCAGCATGGATTTGTTAAGGGAAGGTTGTGTCTGACTAATTTGATTGAATCTTTTGAGGAAGTGACAAGGAGGATTGATGAGGGTAGTGCAGTTGATATAGTCTACATGAGATTTTAGCAAGGCTTTTGACAAGGTTCCACTTGGCAGAATAGTTAAAAAAATAAAAGCCCATGGGATCCAGAGGAACATAGCAAGCTGGAGAATTGGCTGCACAGTTAATGGCAAGGAGGATTGCTATAGACTGCAGGAAGATATCAATGAACTGATCAGGTGGGAAGAAAAGTAGCAAATGAACTTCAACACAGAAGTGAGGTGATGCATTTGGGGAGGTTAAAAAAAGGTAAAGGATTACACAATAAATTGGAGGATGCTGAGAGGTATACTGGAAGTGAGGGGCAGATTGGAGTAAATGTCCATAGATCCCTGAAAGTAGCAGGACAGATTGATAAGGTGCTTAAGGTGTATCAATTCCAGCTGATGTTAATACTGGAGAAGTCAGGTCCCAGAGTGAAACCTGGCTTGATAAATCCTAATTTTTTTAAGAAGCTACGGAGGGAAGTTACTGAACAAACTCAGAGGAGTCTGATGAACTTTTAACACAAAGAGTAAAATATTTATTAAACAAGAAATAATGAACTATATTACACCAGACAAAAAGGTTGGAAAGATCTCAATGCAAGCACAAGAAAATGATTCAAACTCACACTATTCCTTTTACCCCAGCAATATCTTTACATACACATACACATTCAGAAAGATCGATATGGTAAATTGTTTTATCTTATACTCTAATATTCAGGGTAAGTATGAGGTACATGTGAATTAACAGACGAACTGCAATCAGACACACCACGCTCCAAAGTAAATGACAGATGCGGCCAAAGCAGATTGCATGGATTTCTCAACAACCCACCCAGACATTTGTCACATTCCGGGCCAACTGGTCTCATTGAAACTTTGTCTTTCTGACAAAGGTGTCCAATCTCCGCATTTGAAGATCTCGCCTTGGAATTCTCTCCAAATGTTGTCGCTCCCACTCGACGGCTTCAACAAGGATCCACCTACAGGGTTTAAATCTCACCCTCCAAGATTCCTTTCCCCTAGATCTCAGAGTACACTTAAGCTTCACCTTCCAAACACAATTTCAGATCTTCAGCTGTGCCAAGCAGAACACCACTGCTCCAAAAGACCTGCAGTAAGGAGTCACCAAGCTTCAGTTGCCTCCCCAGATGTTTAGGGCTTCTCTCAAGCCTGCTTTGCTTCATGTCTGCTCCTCGCAGCACTCTCTTTAACTCAGACTATTGCTCTGCTCCTTTCTTTCAACTTGGCTTCAGGGGCCTCTTTCTGATCCTTGTCTTTGTCTCTGCCTAGGACTTTCTTCTGGGACGATCCCCTGCCCCACTCTGCAATGTCCTGCTCCTTGGGACACCCTCCTCAGTAATGGCGCTCTGGTTCAGGTCGCCTGACCTGCTTTCACATCGTTTGTTCTTCCTTGTTTCTGCATAGGTGTGCAGGGCCTATCCCCAGCCAGAGGATGTGAAAACCCCGAACTGCGCACATGCAGCTATTTCCCGGCTGCACTTGCGCAAAAGGCTCAAGGCTTGTCGGGTCCTAGAGTTCCAACCTGAGAGATCAGATTAAGGTAAGTATTTCAGTCTCATCACAAAGGCATATGGAACTCTTTCATTTATTAGCCAAGGCATATAATATAAAAGCAGGGAGATTATGCTGGAGCTATATAAAAAATTAGTTAGGCCACAACTTGAGTACCGTGTGCTGCTCTGGTCACCTCATTACAGAAAGCGTGTAATTGCATTCGAGATGATACTGAGCAGATTTTTGAGGATGTTGCCAGGACTGGAAAATTGCAGCTATGAGGGAAGATTGGATAGGTTGAGGTTGTTTGCCTTGGAACAGAGAAGGCTAAGGGGAGATTTGATTGAGACTTACAAAATTGTGAGGGGGCCTGGATAGAGTGGGTGGGAAGGGCCTATTTACTTTAGCAGAGAGGTCGGTGACTAAATAGATTTAAAGTGATTGGTAGGAAGATTAGAGGGAGATGAAGAAAAATGTTTTCACCCAGAGGGTTGTGGGGTCTAGAATTCACCGCCTGAAAGGGTAGTAGAGGCAGAAACCCTCAGCTCATTAAAAACATGTCTGGATATGCACCTCAAGTGCCATAACCTGTAAGCCTACAGGCCAAATGCCAGAAAGTAAGATTAGACTAGTTGGTTCATTTTGTCGGCTGGCACAGACATGATTGGCCAAATAGCCCTTTCTGTGCCGTAACCTATGATTTTGTGTGTGCAGGTAATCACACTGCACACAAAATAGTTGTTTAATTCTATTGGTTATTAAGATGGATCATCTTTGTTATTTTTATCTCTTCCATACACATACACTTGTAATGTTACTGTTGTAATAAATTTAATTACAGTGGGTGCACATAGCATAAGGAACGGTTGCTAATAGTTCAGAAGTCATAAGGTTAAACCTTTCACCAATGCTTTTGATATGTTTTCCTTTCTCCACATTTGAGAATTCTTCAATGGTGGTTGACAGGGCATTGAACTGTGTCCATTCCATTTCACACATTTTTGCTCTTACCACTGCTTCTTCTCTCTCCTATAACCATGATTGGATTCTCCTTGTCCTCACCTTCCACCCCACCAGCCATCATGTTCAATGAATCATCCTTCACCATTTCTGCCACCTCCAATGTGACACCACCACTAATCAAATCTTCCCCTCCCTCCCCAGAATTCTAAATGGAATGTTCCCTCTGCAACAGCCCCCAATCCACTTCTCTGACACTCTCAACACTCCCTCCCCTTCCCATGTCACCATTCCATGTAATTGCAAAAGCAACACCTGCCCTTAAACCTCCTCTCTTCTCACCGTCCAAGGCCCAAAGCACTCCTTTCCAAGTTAAGCAGCGATATACATGCACTTACTTCAAATTAGCATGCTGTATTAGTGTTCCCAATGTGGTCTGGCTTACACTGGGGAGACCAAATGCAGATCGCTTTGCAGAACACCTACATGCAGTCCGAAAGTATGGCCCTGAGCTTTCAGTGCCTGCCATTTAATGGGAGGAAAGGATGACAAGTCCCCTGGACTTGATGGCCTACATCCTAGGATCTTAAAAGTAGTGGCTGCCAGGTAGTGGATGCATTGCTTGTAGTCTTTCAAAATTCCCTACATTCTGGAAAGATCTCAGGGGACTGGAAAACTGCAAATGTAATGGCCATATTCGAGAAAGGAGGGGGGCAGAAAGGAGGAAACTCTGGGACAGACCGAATAATTACAGGTCAGTCAGTCTGATCTTGGTGATGGGCAAATTATTGGAATCAATTCTGGTGGACAATATAAACTATTTCTTAGAAAGGCATGGATTAATCAAGGACAGTCAGCATGGATTTGTTAAGGGAAGGTTGTGTTTGACTAATTTGATTGAACGCTGGCCTAACATCTGACATTGCGAAAATGTTGGAATCCATTATTAAAAAGTAGTAGCATGATATTTAGAAAATCATAATACAATCAGGCAGAGTCAAAATGGTATTACAAAAGGGAAACTGTGTTTGACAAATTTAATTGAGTTCTTTGAAGAATGTAACAAACAGGGTGGATAGAAGTGGACCAGTAGATGCAGTGTATTTGGATTTCCAAGAGGCATTCAATAAGGTTCCACATAAAAGATTACTACACAAGATAAGAGCTCATGGTGTTGGGGGTAATATACTAGCATGGATAGAGGATTGGCTAACAGGAAAGAGTCAGGATAAATGGGTCATTTTCAGGGTTTTTTTAGAAAAATTAAATTGATCTTTATTCCAGTAACATGGACCAGCAGGCACAGGGCTGCACACGTGCAAGTCTCCCCTACCCTCAGAAATGGGACTGAGTCTCCCCGAAAACTACAAACGCCCTCACCCATAGACACCCGCAGCGAGCAGGGTCATCAGCTTCAGTTCTCCTTCTTCTTGGGGGTTTTGGTTGCGAGGGGGGGCAGGGGGCCCACCTGGGCCAGGGCGGCAGAGAGCTTGTTGACATAGTATAGTCCATTCGCCAAAAAGATGAAGCAGGTTGTGACGCACACCCGGTGGATCGGTGCCAATGCAAAGAGAGACAAGCATACAATGATCTCTGGAAATATCTTGGCCTGGAATCCTTTTCCAAATACCACACTTTCCAAGTTGTTAAAGGCTATTAAGAAGAGGAGGAAAAGAATCAACCCCAGGAGTCCTCCGAGGATGATCAGCCACTCCGTGGATGCCAGCTGCCGACTGTACATCTGCATCCCAGCGAACAGCAGGAGGGTGAGGAGTGAGGAAAGGACAAGCGAGGGTCCTGAGCTGTCAGCCATCGCCTCTTCCGGCAACTGGTAAACTGCAATTAGTTGACTGCCACAGGGATCAGTGCTGGGGCCTCAACTAATTACAATCCGTATCATTGACTTGGACAAAGGGACAGAATTTTTTTTATTCGTTCATGGGATGTGAGCATCACTGGCTAGGCCAGCATTTATTGTACATCCATAATTGCCCTCAAGGTGGTGGTGGTAAGCCACCTTCTTGAACCTTTCAGTCCATGTGGAGAAGGTACACTCACAATGTTGTTAGGAAGGAAGTTCCAGGATTTTGATTCACCATAGTGAAGGAACAGCAATATAGTTCCAAGTCAGGATAATGTGTGGCTTGGAGAGGAACCAGAAAGTGCTGTTGTTCCTATGTAACTGCTGCCCTTGGCCTTCTAGGTGGTTGAGGTTTGGAAGGTGCTGTCAAAGGAGCCTTGGTGAGTTGCTGCAGTGCACCTTGTAAATGGTGTACACTGCTGCCACTGTGCATTGGTGGTGGTGAGAGGGAGTGAATGATTAAGGTGATGGATGGAGTGCCAATGAAGCAGGCTGTTTTGTCCTGGATGGTGTCAAGTTTTTTGAGTGTTATTGCACTCATCCAGGCAAGTGGAGAGTATTCTATTACACTTCTGACTTGTGTCTTGTAGATGGTGGACAGGCTTTGGAGAGTCGAGAGGGGAGTTATCCTCTGCAGAATTCCAAGTCTCTGACTTACTCTTATAGGCACAGTATTTATATGGCTGGTCCAGTTCAGTTTCTGGTCAATGGTAACCCCTAAGATGTTGGTAATGGGGGATTCAGCAATGGTAGTGCCATTGAATGTCACGGGGAGATGGTTAGATTCTATCTTGTTGGAAAAGATCATTGCCTGGCACTTGTGTGGTGTGCATGCCACTTGTACTAGAGTGCATCATAACCAAATTTGCTAATGATACAAAAATAGATTGGAAAGAAAGTTGTGAGACGGACACAAAGGCTGGGATTTTTAAATAGATCGGGTCTGGAATCAGAGGTCGGCAAGCGTGAAATTTGGTGACGCTGGTTTAAGTGCCATTTCTCTGCTGTTACAAATGATGTTTTATAAGATTGTTATATTTTGGGACTGTCTTTAATTAAGGGAAAAATGAAGGGGGTTATGTGACCTGTTCTGAAGTATGTCTAACAGCAGGCCTGGGTGACATGGCTGTTAAAGCAAGGCCCAGTTGTTTTGCTGGAAAGAAGGTGTTGTGAATGTCAGGTTGGAAACAGTTATGCTTTAAGCTTTCCATTTACTTCCAAGATAAAAGACAATTGAGATCTCAAGGATAGCTAATCAGCATCTGCTACTGGATTCAAGGCCCATGTGATTCACATTGCCATGGAGATAGAAAAGCTTCGCTCTCAAAGCCCAAGATATTCCTGAAAACTCTCAGATACAGACAGTTTGACAAGATTCAGAAGAAAAGGGGATTAGCTGGAGGCCGAAAGACTCTATGGTTCACCATGCAGGAATGCAGTGAGGGTTTGTGCTCGGATTGTAAAGACCGAAGTTGTGAGGATCTGAAATAGGCGAGAAAATACACCTAGCTTGCGCTAGAGGGAGTATCGCCAGGAAAAACCCTCACCTTGAAACACAGTTCTAGGGTTAAAAAAGCTACAAGGCTGAGAAAGGAAAGGAGCAGAAGTAAACACTTGGGTGTTGAGAATCACTTTGAACCGGGTCCAGGAAAATTGAATGGGTTTCTCGGTTGTGTTAAAAGTAAAAAGGGGAAAGTTCGGCTCTGTAGTTTGGAGTATAAGTTGCCCACAATAATAGTGTTTAGTCAATGGTGATTTTAATCTGTTTGTTACAGTACAAGTCTTAAAATGTGAAACCTCATGTCAGCTATGAACTGGAAGTTTAAATTTCTACTTTCAAAGTTATTGGTCGATCCTGACCAAGCTATTTTCAATGAGGGAGGCTCAGAGGTGGATCAGCTGCCCACCACTTCCTGGCAGGCAGCTACTTAAAACTATTATTGTAAATGCTGAACTTAGTAAGACTGTTTGAATTTCCAGTGGGCAATGCAAGCAGGCCACATTGACCTGGACCAAATCCAGGCCAACATGGTGGGCTCAGGATGGAAGGTTAGGTGCGTGGGGTACAAAAGATGAAGTGAGGGAACACCCAGTACCAAAACAGCCACTAGACTATAGCTGCAGACTATGGCTTTCCCCTAGAGGAGTGGCCCCTCCAGGATCATGGCCAGGCAGCTGTGAATTTTTAAGAAGTACAAATCAACTTACCTGTCCTTCTCCTCTGCAGACTCTGTGTTCAGATCAGCAGCTCCCACCTCAGCCAGCGGGGCTGCTGATCACTGAGTGCTAAGAGCCTCCCATTGGCGCTCTAACTTCAGGGGCCTACCCTGAAGTTTCAACAGCGAGTCCCAACCCTAGCCTTTAATTGGCTGGGGAATTGAAAATTGTGATGGGCATGCCTGAAGCGTGCAGTACTGGGTCAGGACCCGGAACTAATCCTCATTTCCAGTTCCCAACACCTGATTGAAAAATCCAGTGCTAAGAGTCTGCAAAGGCAGATGGAGTATAATGTGGGAAAACATGAGTTTGTCCACTTTGGTTTGAAGAAAGGAAAAACAAAATTGTATTTAAATGAAGAGGCACCACAGATTGCTGTGGTACAGAGGGATCAAATTATCCTCATACAATAATCACAAAAAGTTAGCATGCAGGTACAGCAAGTAATTAGGAAAACAAATGGAATGCTGACCTTTATTGTAAGGAGGATAGAGTATAAAAGTAGAGAAGTTTTGCTACAACTGAACAGGGCATTCGTGGGGCAAATTTGAAGTACTGCGCATAGGAAGAAATTCAGAAAAGATTCTCTAGGTGGACTCCCGGGATGAATGGGTTGTTTTATGAGGAGAGAGGTTCAGCAGGTTAGGCCTAGACTCGTTGGAGTTTAGAAGAGTGTCAGGTGACCTTGTCAAGGCTGAGTGAGACAAATTTTTGATTGACAAGGAAGTCAAGTGTTATGGGGTAGGCAGGAAAATGAAGTTGACGCCATGATCAGTAAGCCTGATTTTACTGAATGGCAGAGCAGAATTGAGGTTGGTCTACTCTTGCTCCTATTACTAATGTTCTTATCTTAATTCTCTAACTCACACTCTGACCTTTCTACTCTCAGCTTATTATGTTACAATGAAACTCAATGTAAATTTGAGGAATAGCACCTCATCTTTTAATTAGGTACTCTAAAGCCTTCTTGACTCAACGCTGAGCTTAACAATTTCAGACTGTAATCTTTGCTTCCATTTTGTTTCCCTTTCTTTGCATGTTTTGGTCTTACCCTTGTTTGCTTTCGGACAGCAGCTGTTCATCATTCTGCGATTCACACCTGTTCTGTCAATGTATCAGTAATTACGCTCTCAAAGTCCAATAACAATCGTCCCGTTGGCTGACACTGTATAGTAATTACATTGTTAAGACGATTGCATTGTTAAAACAGGTGATGGGCATTGGCTCACCTATAAATGGGTACAGCGGTTCTGGGATTTTGAGATCCTTGTTGACATGAGAGCTAAGTGGCGGAAGAAGCGTATGCGCAGGCTGAAGCGTAAAAGACGAAAGATGAGGCAGAGGTCCAGGTGAACAACTGCTGAAGATGCAGTACTGATCAGTCTTTGTTGAATCTTACATAGCAAATGGACTCTGCGCTTCTGTTTATACATCTTTTTCTAAGACCAACAATTTAGAGGCACTTCAGATGCTGGTCATGAGAAGATCTTGTACATTGGTCTGTTGTGGTACTGTGCCTTCATGTACAGTAGTTGCAAAATAAAACGTGAAAACTCAAAAAAAAATAAATAAAAATAAAAAACAACACTCCAGATTGGAAGGGATGAAGAGAGTCCGTCACTCTGCTGAATTGTCTTTAAGAGTAAACCTGCTTGAGGTAAAAGACTTGCTTTGGACTTATTCTTCTGTGATAAGCAATTATTGGAACTAACATTCTCTAGGGTAGAAAGCAGTATTGAATGAAGTCAGTTGAGCTGAAGTGAGGAACGAAAAATGGGTAATTCCACTGCTGGGAGTGTACTAAAGACACCCAAGCAGTCAGGTAGCAATAGAAGAACAAGTGTGTAGTCAAACTGCTGAGAAGTGCAGAAGCAAAAGGGCAGTAACAGTAGGGGATTTCAACTCCCCTAATATTAATGGGACAATTCAGTGAAAAAGGTACAGAGGATGCAGAATTCCTAAAATGTCTCAGCAGAACTTTTTTAGCCAGTACACAACAAACCTAACAAGAGAAAGGGCAGTTCTGGACTTAGTTATAGGGAATCAATCTGATTTAGAGTAGTTATGGGAAAGGATAAAAATAGACAGTCAAAGGGTGGAATTTAATGGCTGAGGCAGTGGAGCCCTCCCCCAGCTAGATTCACTGATGCCCTTTAGGGAAGGAAATCTGCCATCCTTACCTGGTCTGGTTGACATGTGACTCTAGACTTATAGCAATATGGTTGACTCTGAAATGGCCTAGCATGCCACTCAGTTCAAGGGCAATTAGGGATAGGAAACAAATTCTGGCCTTGCCAGTGATGCAAGATAAAAACCATGTAAGAATAAAAACTGGTGGCAACATCACCATGACCATTCCAAACTCACCTGACACAATTTAATGCCAATCAGGCAATTACTTGGTTGGTGACAGGGTATGTGTCATGTTCAGGGCTATGTCCTGCCTCTGAAAGCTGCTGGCCAATCAGAGGCTGACAGCCCTCCAGTATTTACATCGCCACCAGGAGTGGTGGCCTGCTAGTATTGCAGTAGGCCCAGGCTGTAGATCGTCACTGGAGCCCTCAAGGAAAGGTAGGTAATGGAGGATCACCAGGGCCAGTCAGGTAGACCCCAGCAGGGACGAGGGGTGTTTAGTTTTAAGGGTAGGCAGGGTCTTCATGCATGAGTGGCCCTTGCCTCTAGCAGGTCTCTACGTTGGACACAGGCTAAACAAGTAGGAGGCCTGCATCCACCAGGCCGCAGACTTACCTACCAGGGTTTATATTTGCCCATATGACGAAGGGTATGACGGTCTCAATTGGCCTCCAGGCAGGAAGGCAGTCCTTGACATTTCCCATCCCAGGCCCAATTGGGTGGGTGGGGAAAGCGACAGTCTCCACCCAACACCTTCCTGCCCCATTATATGGTTCCGCTCACCTCCCGGAAAAAATCTGGGTAAAGCTATAAGTTCTACCCAAAGTTTTAATTGGGGAAATGCCAATTTACTAAGCTGAGGTGATATAGCCAAAGGGGACCAAAAGCAACGACTTCAAGGTAAATCATTGTCAGAACAGTGAGAAGTATTCAATAAGGAGTTAGAGATGCTTCTGAACAAATATATTCCCAAAATGAAAAGAGTGAGACTCCCAAATCCAGTTACCATATCCAGTGGCACAAAGCAAAGGGCAATGGTCAACAGGTGTTTTTGTGACTAAAAGGCTAGGTTCCCCAGGGTTCAATACCAGATCCCTTGTTTTTTGTAGAAAAAAGCAAAATACTGTGGATGCTGGAAATCTGAAACAAAAACAAAAATTGCTGGAAAAACTCAGCAGGTCTGACAGCATCTGTGGAGAGAAAGACAGAGTTAACGTTTCGAGTCCATATGACTCTTCTTCAGAACTAAAGAATGTGGTGAAATATATACTGTTTAAGGGGGTTGGGACAGGTGAAGCTGAATAGAAGGCTAGTGATAGGTGGAGGCAAAGGAGGGATTGCAAAAGATGTCATAAACAAAAGGTCGAAGGGGTGTTGATGGTGGTAATACTGGCTAAAGGAGGTGCTAATGGTGACATTAAGAGTAGAAAGCAGAATGAGCAAGTGACAGATGGCCCTAGTAGGTGTCAGGACGGTGTGGGGGGAAAAAAGATTGAAATAGGCTAAAAGGTGGGGATAAAACAATGAGTGGAAATAAATGGACACACTGGTCCACTCCTCCATCACCCCCAACACCTCAAGCCCCTCCCACGGCACCTTCCCATGCAATCACAGAAGGTGCAACACCTGCCCCTTTACTTCCCACCCCCCAAACTCTCCTCACCGTCCAAGGGCCCAATGCACTTCCCTCAATTTGGTATACTGCATTCGCTGCTCCCAATGCGGTCTCCTCTACATTGGAGACACCAAATACAGACTGGATGACCGCTTTGCGGAACACCTTCGGTCTGTTCACAAGCATGACCCAGACCTTCCTGTCGCTTGCCATTTCAACATGTCCCCTCCCCCCACCCCCACTAGGGCCATCTGTCACTTGCTCATTCTGCTTTCTACTCTTAATGTCACCATTAGCACCTCCTTTAGACAATATCACCACGATCAACACCCCTTTGGCCTTTTGTTTATGACATCTTTTGCAATCTCTCCTTTGCCTCCACCTATCGCTGGCCTTCTATCCAGCATCACCTGTCCCACCCCCCTTAAACAGTATATGTTTCACCACATTTTTACTTCTCTTTTAGTTTTGAAGAGTCATTCGGACTTGAAACGTTAACTCTTGTCTTTCTCTCCACAGATGCTGTCAGACCAGCTGAGCTTTTCCAGCAATTTTTATTTTTGTTTGCCCTTGTTTCTTGTGATGTATACCAATGATTTAGACTTGCATGTAGGGAGCACAAGTAAAAAGTTTGCAGATGATACAAAAATTGGTTGTGTAGTTTATAGTGAGGAAGAAAGCTATAGACTGCCCATTCCAGGTATTAGTCTGGTAAACTTTCTCTGAACTGCTTCCAACGCATTTGCATCCTCCCTTAAATAAGGTGACCAATACTGTACATAATACTCCAGATGTGGTCTCACTAGTGCTCTGTATAACTGAAGCATAACCTCCCAACTTTTGTACTCAATTCCCCTTGCAATTGTCATGAAAGTATAATTTTCATACTATTTTTCTGGTTTATTGTGAAGTAGGCTGGGTCTGTCTGTGTGTGATTTAATTACATGTGGAGTGAAGTAGACTGCAAGTTTAAATCATCAAAAGAAGCTAGGTTCTTGACATGCTAATTAGTAAACATGAATGCTGGTTTAGCATGTAAGGTGTGAAGGGAATTTGCATTTCAAAGGGATCTCAATCTGTTTACAACTAGCCAGATAAGCAAGGCTAAGGAATGTGTTTATTTTTCCTAAAGGTTACTGGCAATATATAGTGACAACATGAAAGCTTTTATATTATGAGGGAGATACAGTTTCAAAGATGTATGGAACAGAATTTACATATTAAGAGAGAAACATATATAAAGGAGAATGAAAGGTTATGTGCAGGAAGGCCATGTAAGGTCTAACAGGCATGTGTGAAATAGCTTTAATGAAGCTTTCAGCATTTGTGCATAAGTCTGCTATCTAACAAAACTGAATCTGGAGAAGTACATTTGGAATTCCACTGCCCAGGGTATTGTTTTAACTTGCTGAGTCTGTTTTAAATCTAGAATCTATTTCGGGCCATTGCCTTACAGAGAGTGTAACTGGCGGGGAGTCAGGTTAATTAGGAATTTTAGGTGTTAATAGTAATAATTACAGTCATATGTGTGTTTGAAATTTTTTTATTTTCTTAATAATTATTTTAATTTTTTAGAAAATCTCAGTCTTGGTGGACTTATTACTTCTAAATTCAGAGCACACTTCTCGTAATAAATACAAATTGCAAAACTGTTGTGATAGCACGACCAAGTTTCCCTTGTGGATTTGGTCTGCCTGACACACAATCTGCCATGTCATAACACAATAAATGATACCATTCTATTAGCTTTCTTAATTTCTTGCTGTAATTGTCTATTCAAATGCAATCTATGTCCTTCAACAACTTATAAACCTCAATCAAATTACTCCTAAAATCTAGGCTTATCTAAAATGGAGAGACCCAGCTCTTTTAGCTATCTTGATGACTAAGGATGCATTAAACTGGGAATTAATCTATTGGCCCTTTTCTAGATGTGCCCTCCTCTACAGCATTTCCAAAGCCTCAATATCACCTATAACATGTAAGACGACCAAAAATGAAAATGATATTCTGAGGCCTGAGCAATGTCTCATATAATTATGCTTTCTCTTAGCCAATTGCCCTAAAAATTCACCTGATCATATTTGCATAACAGCTGTTGCTTCACAGCATTGCCCAATAAACCGTTAGAGACCTATGCAGTAGAATACCAAGGTCTCGTTCTTTCTCCACGTAATTCAATACTTTTTATTGAGGGGCGTATATACATTCAACATTCACCCACATGCAAACATTGCACTTTTCCAATTCAAGCAACGTTCTGAAGCTATGCTTTATAAAAAAAATTACTTTATGTATTTATCAGTAGAAAATCACTGATGTAAGTTTTAAAAGGATGAAAAGAGCAAGCTGTTAAGATGGCTGCTGAGAATCAGGTGACTCTTGTAATTTCTGCACAGACTCAATTACCTCAAGCCTCTGGAAAGTTCTTAATTAAATGCCCAGAGATGGATGCCCTTTGTTATGAAAATTATACTTACCTCTTTGAGAGCAGAGGTCGGGAACTTTAACTCCCGATGGACCTCCGAATTTTGTGCATGCGCAGATCAGGGACAGGTTGCATATGCACAGTTCTACATTTTTAAGTTCTTTGGGCTGAGGACTGGCCCAGCATGCATGTGCATGAAGAAAAACTGCACAAAAACCCAGGTTAGGTGACAAAGAGCGGAGCACCATGGTTGACTAGTGTCCCAGGCAGGGGACAAGGAGTGGTCCAAAAGGGAGAGGGGACAAGGAGAGGCCCCAAAAGGAAGTTCTAGGTAGGGGGCAGAGACAGGTACCCAATAAATTAAGGTTTAAAAAAAGGAGTGCAGAAAAACAGGCTCCAAACAGGAAAAGAACTTCAGGTAGCAGACTTTAAGAGGGCTCAGCGGAAGCCCTAGTAATCGGAGAGGGCTCAGGGGAAGCCCTGAATATCAAGAAGGCAGCTGAATGTTGGTGCATTGGGCCACTGGGGCAAAGGTGTCCTTTTGGAGCAGTAATGTTCTGCCTCACACAGTCAAAGATTTTAAGTTGTGCCTGTGAGTTGGTACTTAAGTGCAGACTCGGGAACCCAGGGTAATAGAATCGCGAGAGATGAGTTGAGAAACCCTGCGAGGTGGACTGTCATTGATGCCGTCTGAGTCTGGTAATGCATAGGATTCAGGAGAAGCCCTGAAAATCCAAGAAGGCAGCCAAAGGTTGATGACTCTGTGCTGCGGGCTGTTGGGCAAAGGTACCCCTTTGGAGCAGGAGCATTCTGCTCAGCGCAGTTGATGAGCTGAAGTTGTGTTTGAGAGTTGGTGCTTGAGTGCATACTCCGGAATCTAGGGGAACGGAATCTAAGGGGACGAGATTAAAACCCTGCCAGGTGGGCTGTTGATGCCGTCCGTGCTGGAGCATCTTTTGGAGAGAATTCCCAGATTAGATCTTCAAAGGTGAAGAATGGAATCCCTCATGACAGAGACAGGGTTTCAGTGAGATTGGTTAACTCAGAGTTACTGAAGTCTGGGTGGACTGTTGAGAAATCCATGGACTCTGTAAATTCACACGTACCTCATATTAACCCTGAATGTTAGACTATAAGATAAATATTGTAAATTGTTTTATCTTTCTGACCTTGAATACTAAATTTATTTTTGTTTGCTCAAAACCAGAGGAATCTTGTGGCTTTATTGACCTAGTAAGTGTCTTGAATCTCAAACTCTGTCTTCTTTAAACAAAATGTTATTGGTCCCTAACCGGATCTTACCAAAAGCTTGGGAGTCTTGCCTAGGATCATAACACTTTCCTTGAATGGACATGCTGAGGCAAAACCATATGTGGAATCACACCTCCTATTGCCAGTTCACTTATCAAAAATTGAAAGTCCAGGCCCCATGTCTCTAAGCTCAACACTCAGAGCTGCAGAGAAACCAGTAGGGTGGCAATGATTTATATGGACAATTCAAGTATTGATCATGTGGTCACATGATGAAAACTGACTTCAGATAACAAATCTCATTTACTCCAAGAGCCAGGGAGAAACAAGCCATTCTGGAAACCAACAGCACAGAAGAGCCAGGGTGCAGAAAGTTCTGAGTGGACACCCTCTCTCTCCACCCATCTTGCAAGCTTGAACCTTGTCTGCTGTTTGACTATCCACGTACCAAAGGCAGAGATTTTAAATAACTCAACCCTGAAGCTTCTGTCTCCAGGGGAACAGATAAATCGACTGTCTACATCTTTAAACCACCTCAATGCTGAATCCTGACAGACCACCAAGTCAGCCTGGAACAGTCCAAGGCATAAATCTACAAGGCCCTTGAATCGTTAACTTTTATTAGACTCTAAAAAGCCCATTTAATCATTCCCCCCACTCAAACTTATTGGTATGCGTGCATGAAGGTTGCAGCATTTTTATTATTTTACTTAAATCAAATTTAAGCACAAGTTTATTATTTAAGGTTGAGTTAAGTTTAATTAAATACAAGTTCAAATTTAAGTATAATTGTTGAAAAAGAGCACGTGAGGAGCCGAGAGTTGAAAAAGAGCACGAGCGCGAGAGGCGCCAGGAGTTGAAAAAGAGCACGAGAGGAGCTGGGAGCTAAAATGAGCGCAAGCGCGAGAGGAGCAGAGAGTTGAAAAAGAGCATGAGGGGAGCTAAAATGAGCGTAAGCGCGAGAGGAGCCGAGAGTTGAAAAAGAGTGCGGGCGCGCAAGGAGCCAGAAGCTGAAAAAGAGCCCAAGCGCCAGTGCAGCTGGGAGCTGAAAAAGAACACGAGTGCGAGGGGAGCTAAGAGCTGAAAAAGAGCTCGAGCGCCAGAGGAGCCAGGAGTTGAACGAGAGCACGAGCGGAGCCGGGAGTTGAAAGAGAGAGCGAGCGCGAGAGGAGTGAGGAGTTGAAAGAGGTCACATGGAGAGCAGACCTGCATGAGAAGGGCAGTGGCAGCGAGAGATAATAACCGGAGGCAGAAAGCCCCTTCAACCTGTTTCCAACTGTCAGAACCGAAGTGTGACGTCACAGGAAAACAGTCAGGTGATTGGTGGGTATCTCTTCAGTGTCTCTTTTGACTGGCCAAGTAGTTTACATCTGGAGACGTTATTACAGCTGAAGAATACAGTTAAAAAATTCACTTTTTAAAAATATTTAACATCTAAATTAAATGGAATAGAGATGGCTGGGCAGCTGTAGTATGTGGTCTGTTTGGTGGACGCTGGTGCAATCCACGGTGGCCACATCTACAGCAAGTACTGACTGCTCAAGGAACTTCGGCTCAGAGTTGATGAGCTGGAGTCTGAGCTGTGGACACTGTGACACATCAGGGAGGGGCAGAGTTACCTGGACACTGTTTCAGGAGACAGTCATACCCTTCAGATTAATTACATCAAATCTGGACCGTGGTCAGGGACAGGAGGGTGTGACTGCGAGCGAGGCAGGTATGGGAATCCAAAAGTTAGCTTTGGAGGAGCCTCAGCCAGTGCCCTTGTCGAATAGGTATGAGGTTCTTGCTCCCGGTGTGGTCGAGGGTAAAAACTACAGGGAGGATGAGCGAACTGACCACAGCACCTTGGTACAGAGCGCCATTCAACTGGGGGGAGAAAAGAGAAATGTAGTAGTAATAGGGGATAGCATAGTTAGGGGAATAGATAGTGTTCTCTGCGGCAAAGACAGAGTCCCGAAGGCTGTGTTGCCAACCTGGTGCCAAGGTAAAGGACATCTCTTCTGGGCTGGAGAGGAACTTGGAAGGGAAGGATCCAGTTGTCATGGTCAACGTAGGTATCAACAATATAGCTCGGAAAGAGGTTGTACTGAGGGACTACGAGCAGCTCGGGGCTGAACTAAAAAGCAGAACCACAAAAGGTAATAGTCTCTGGATTTCTACCTGAGCCGTGTGCAAGTTGCATAGGATAAAAAAGATTAGAGGGGTAAATGCATGGCTCAAAGATTAGTGTGGGTGAAATGGGTTCAGATTCATGGGGCACTGGCACCAGAACTGGGGAAGGAGAGAGCTGTTCCGTTGGGACAGGCTTCATTTAAACCATGCTGGGACCAGTGTCCTGGCGAATCATATAACTAGGGTTGTGGACAGCACTTTAAACTAATTAGTGGCAGGGGATTCAATTAAAGGGAAGTTTAAAAAATCAAAAGTAAATGAGAGAGCTGAGGTGCAGGGTAGTGAAGAGGCAAACAATGATCAAAGTGTGACAGGAAGGGGCAGAAAATATAAGCAGAAGAGTGCAGCAGAACTTAGAAGCAGAATGAGTTATAATGGTAAAAAGTCAAAGCTTAAGGCTCTTTATCGAAATGCATGCAGCATTTGTAACAAGATAGATGAGTTGATGGCACAAATAGAAAAAAATGGATCTGACTTGATAGCCATTACAGGGGCGTGGTTGCAGGGTGACCAAGACTGGGAACTCAATATTGAAGGATATTCGACGTTCTGGAAAAATAGGCAAAAAAGAAAGAGGTGGTATAGCTTTGTTAATAAAGGAAAGTATCGTGCAGTGGTGACTGGTGATATAGGTGCAATAGATCGTGATGTGGAATCAGTTTGGGTGGAAAAAAGGAATAGCAAGGGGAAGAAGTCTCAGATGGGAGTCGTCTATAGCCCCCTGAAGAGTTGCCTCACTGAAGGACAAAGTATAAATTGGGAAATAATGGAGGCATGTAAGAAGGGTGCTAAAATTGTCATGGGTGATTTTAATCTGCATATTGACTGGATAAATCAGATTGGCAGGGGTGACATAGAAGATGAGTTTGTTGAGTGCATCAGGGATTGTTTCTCAGAGCAATAGGTTGCAGAACCTACCCGGGAACAGGCTATTTTAGAACTAGTAATGTGTAATGAGGTAGAATTAATAAGAGATATCGCAGTTAAGGATCCTCTAGGAGGTAGCGATCATAACAATATAGAATTTCAAAGTCAGTTCAAGGGCAATCAACTCGGTTCTCAAACCAGTGTCCTCAAATTAAATAAGGGCAATTTCGGAGATATGAAGAAAGTTGTCTAAAGCAGGCTGGGAAAATAGATTAAGGGGAGGGTTAGTGGATGAGCAGTGGCAGACATTTAAGCAGATATTTCATAACGCTCTGCAGGAATTTATCCTGGTCAAAAAGAAGGACTTGATGGGAAGGATGAACTACCCGTGGTCAACAAAGGTGGTCAAGGAGACCACCAATCAAAAACTAAGAGATACAAAGTGGCGAAAACTAGTGGTAGGACAGAGGATTGGGAATTTTTTTTAGGAACCAGCAACAAATGACTAAAAAGCTAATAAAGAGAGAGAAAATTGATTATGAAAGTACATTGGCAAGAAATATAAAAACAAACAGCAAGAGCTTCTATGGATATATAAAAAGAGTAGCTAAAGTGAGCGTGGGACCCTTGGAGGATATGATTGGAGAATTGATAACAGGGAACAGGGAAATGGCAGATTATAAACATCCCAATGATGTCAGATAAGCAAGGAGCTAATGGGAGGAAACATGTTGTAACAGTCCCTATCATGAAGGACAAAGTATTTGACAAACTAATGGAACTAAATGCAGACAAATCGTCAGGACCTGATGTCGTGCGTCCTAGGGTTTTAAAGGAAGTGGCTGCAGAGATAGTGGAGGCATTGGTCAAAATATTCCAGAACTCACTGGATTCCAGGAAGGTCCCAATGGATTGGAAAACTGCTAATGTGATGCCCCTTTTCAAGAAGGGAGGGAGACAAGAAGCAGGAAACGATTGGCTAGTCAGCCTAACATCTGTCGTTGCAAAAATGCTAGAGCCCATTTTTAAGGAAGAAATAACAGGGCATTTATAAAAGCTTAACGCAATCAAACAGAGTCAACATGGTTTTGTGAAAGGGAAATTATGTTTGACAAATTTGATAGAGTTCTTTGAGGATGTAACAAGCAAAGTTGTTAAAGGGGAACCAACCAGAATCTTCGAGTCGGCGAGTGGGGACAGGGCCCGCAAGCCGACACGTAAAATGATGCATGGTGACATCGGGCATATGTCCCAATGTCATTGTGTGTCATTCAGATCTCGAGTTCGGTGGGCGCGCACCAGAATTGGCTGCACGCCCACTGAACTATCAAAGGCCTACTAAGGCCATTGAAATATCAATTAAACTAATAAACTGAGCTGCCCGTCCAACCTTAAGGTTGGCGGGCAGGTGAAGAGCCCAAGCGGCCTTTGCATTTATCATGAAACCTTATCCATGGGAGGGATGAGGTTTCATGAAGGTTTTTAAAACTTTAATAAAAAATTTTAATAAAATTCATTGACATGACCCTGCTCATGTGACACTGTCACATGAGGGGACATGTCTTAAAAAAAAATTTATTTTTCATTAAAATTTTCAAAAATCAAATTAGTCTTCGTGAGGCAACTCTGGGCCTCGGAGATTTCTGTGCTCTTTCGCGCACTCTCCCTACCCGCACAGGGAGCGGACAGCGCTTCTGGGTGCACGTCACGTTGGGCGGGCCTTAATTGGCCTGCCCACGTAAAATGGCAGCGTGCAGAAAATTCTCCCCATAGTGTATTTGGATTTCCTGAAGGTATTTGATAAGGTGCCAAATATAAGGTTATTGCACAAGGTAAGTGCTCACGGTTTTGGGTGTAATGTATTAGCATGGATTGAGGATTGGTTAACACACAGAAGACAGATTCAGGATTAATGGGTCTTTTTCAGGTTGGAAAGGTGTAACTAGTGGAGTGGCACAAGGATCAGTCTTAGGGCCTCAATTAGTTACTATCTATGTTAATGGCTTGGAGGAGGGGACAGAATGTAATGTCTCCAAATTTGCTGACTATACAAAAATAGGTGGGAGGACATGTGATGAGGACATAAGGAATCTGCAAGAGGATATAGATATGTTGAGTGAGTGGCAAAAACTAGGCAGATGGAGTTTAATGTAGGAAAGTGTGAGGTCATGCATCTTGGTAGGAAGAATCAAAAAGCAGACTATTATTTAAATGGAAAGTGACCCCAAAAAACTGCAGCACAGAGGGATCTGGGTGATCTTGTGCATGAAACACAAAATTAGCATGCAGGTGCAGCAAGTAACTAAGAAGGCAAACAAAATTATGGCCTGTATTGCTAGGAGGTTGGAGTTTAAAAATAGGAAAGTCTTGTTACAACTGTAGAGGGTGTTGGCGAGGCTGCACCTGGAGTACTGTGTACAGTTTCAGTCCTCATATTTAAGAAGGGATGTACTAGCATTGGAGACAGTTTAAAAGAGATTCACTAGGCTGATTCCTGGAATGAAGGGGTTGACTTATCAAGAATGTCTAAACAGGTTAAGCCTTTATTCATTAGTAGAATGAGGGGTGATCTTATTGAAACATACAAGGGTCTGAGGGGGGCTTGACAGGGTAGATGTTGAGAAGATGTTTGCACCAGTGGGGGAATCTCGAACTAGGGGACATAGTTACAGGATAAGGGAACACTCAATTAAAACTGAGATACGAAGGAATTTCTTCTCTGAGGGTAGTGAATGCCTGGAATTATCTACCCCAGAGAGTTGTGGAGGCTAGATCACTGAAAGTATTTAAAGAGGAGAAAGAATTTTGAAATATTGGGGAGTTGAGGGCTATGAGGAGCTGACACGAAAGGGGAGTTGAGGCCTGCGGCAGGTCAGCCATGATCCTATTGAACGATGGGATAGGCATGAGGGGCCGAATGGCCTACTTCTGCTCCTATTTCTTATGTTCCTAAATACTATCTGCTTTTATTTTTTAAAAATCAAAAAAACCTGTCTGTATGCGTCTTTTAGTCACAGCATTTATTAGTTAAATACTCAACAAATTGCCAAGCGCATCCTTTTAAAAAAACAAGGAGTGGTAAGAATGGGAAGCCATCCTACCTCTTCACACCTGATTATAGCAATAATCCACCAGACACAAGTCACAGTATTAACTTTTCTAATTCTTAAGGACCAGCTGAAGAATTTGGTGAGATGCTGAAAAGAAGTTCCATCACATGGACATCAAAGATCAAATGACATTACTGAAAGAAGAGCAGGGACATATCTTAATTGGTATTCTTCCCTCAAACAATAGCACCGAGTTTCAAAACTGTTTATCGGATGTTACGAATTCAGAATGGGAGCTGTGTTTGCTGAATATCAGTCAATGCGTTATAAGAAATAATTTGTTATGTGAAGATTTTAAAACTGACAAACGTTCTAAATGCTTAGCATTATGTTGAGCACAAATGTTAAACATAAAATTATACCAGATGTACCTGAAGTTATTTCTGGTTTTTGTGATTTCTCTCTTTATGGTTCTACTATAAATGGTAATTACTGAAAGTAAATTCACCTGTGCTGATAATGGTAAAATACCCAAGTCAGTTAAATTCTGGAGCACTATTCTGTTGGTACTGCACTTATTCCCACTGAAGTGAAGGAGACTGACCCCATCAGAAATTCCAGGGTCAGTTAATATAAATAATGCAGTCAGGAGTCCTGCTAATGGGGCCCTGAAAAAGTTGATAAGGGAAAAGAGGGGCTGAATTGATCCGAGCTAAAGGGAAAAGGCAAGCTTTTAATTTTCCTGGAGCCCAAAGTGAAATACTGGCACAATTTCAAAATCGAAAATGGCGAAGGGGCTATCATATGCAACAGCACAGGTAATGTAAATGCAGTGGCATGTGGGACCAAGGACACCTTTGCAATGTCAGAAGAATGTTGATAACCTTGGTAAACAGTGTTTTGAGCTGAGTAACAAGGTAGACAACTGTGTCACAAAAGGGTGCATGGGTATTGCCTAGAACAACTGCCAAGCATTGTCCTCAATGATATCACACAGCTCCGGGTCCTTTATCCCAAAAGGAAACTTATGTGGTCTGCACTGGAATGCTGTGTTTGACTGCAGTAGAGAGCTTCAGTTGGGCATTAGTGACTGAGGGTTCAATTCTGTCTAAAGTCTAGTCTTTCTTTAATTTAGTAGTTAACTAAAGGTTGCTGTTAGGGTTAGAAGAAGGTGAGTTTTAGACCGGAGAAGAAAGGCCAGTGAGAGCAGTATAAAAGGGTGCGAAAAACAGAGGCCGAGACCGGAGAGGGGAGGCGCACCCTCAAGACCATCAGGCGGTGGAATTCGAAGTGATGTCACGACTCATAAAAAGTGATACGACACAGGGGAGGCAGCTGATTGATCAGTAGGGTCAGGTGAGTACTTCTACTTCTACTTTTTCTACTAATTAAACGGCTGCAGTTCATTAGCTTAAACAAAATAAGGTGAGGACTTTGGACTGTCGGGAGCTGTGGCTCAGTTCATAGCACCCTCGCCTTTGAATCAGAAGGTTGTGGGTTCATGTCCCACTCCCGGAAACCAAGAACTGTGATTGTACTCAAAAGAGTTGCAATCTGTGACTGTTGATAACTCGAAAGAATTTTGGACTGTCGGGAGAATGTTTGGAGTGGAATAAGGTCCCTAGCATAGTCAGTATTCTTTAAAGGGAGTAATTAACGAGCTTAATCTAAAGGGAGGTCATAGTGCAGGAGGAGCATATCATGGGTGCGAGCTCTGCTGCTATGTGGGAAGTCATGGACACTTCCAATGTCCCTAGCGACCATGTGTGCAGGAAGTGTGTCCAGCTGCAGCTACTGGCTAACCACATTTCGGAGCTGGAGCTGCGGGTGGATTCACTGTGGAGCACCCGTGATGCTGAGATTGTTATGGACAGCATGTTCAGTGAGGTGGTGACACCACAGGTAAAGACTAAACAGGCAGAAAGGGGATTGGTGACCATCAGACAGAGTCGAGGAGGGCAGGTAGTGCAGGAGTCCCCTCTCTTTGGATACTGTTGGGGGAGACAACTTCTCAGGGGAAAGCAGCAGGAGCCAGGTCCATGGCGTTATTGGCGGCTCTGCTGCACAAGAGGGGAGGAAGAGGAGTGGCAGGGCTATAGTGATAGGGGATTCAGTAGTAAAGGGAACAGACAGGCACTTCTGCGGCCGAAAAAGATACTCCAGGATGGTATGTTGCCTCCCTTGTTCCAGGGTCAAGGATGTCTGGGACAGATTGTAGGGCACACTGAAGGGGAAGGGTGAACAGCCAGCGGTCATGGTACATTGTGGTACCAACGACATAAGTCAAAAAAGGGATGAGGTCCTACAAGCTGAATATAGGGAGTTACGACATAAATTAAAAAGTAGGACCTCAAAGGTAGTAATCTTAGGATTACTACCAGTGCCACATGCTAGTGAGAGTAGAAATAACAGGATATATCAGATGAATACGCGGCTGAAGAAATGTTGTAGAGGGGAGGGATTCAGATTCCTGGGACACTGGGACTGGTTCTGGGGAAGGTGGGATCAGTACAGACAGGGCGGGTAGCATCTGGGCAGGACCGGGACCAACGCCCTCAGGATGGGGGGCGGTTTGCTACTATTGTGGGGGAGGGTTTAAACTAGAATGGCAGGGGGATGGAAACCTGAGTAGGGAGTCAGAGGAGGGGGAAAATAAGGATAGAAACGAAGTGGAAGGCAGAAAAAACTAGGACGGAAAACAAATGGGGCCATAGTGCAAAATAAAGCTAAGATGACTAACAAGGTTAAAAAGACAAACCTAAAGACATTGTATCTTAATGCACAGAGCGCACACAATAGATGAATTAACAGCGCAAATAGATATAAACACTTATGGGTATAGTTGCAATTACAGAGACATGGCTGCAGGGTGACCAAGGATAGGAATTGAACATCCAGGGGTATTCAATATTTAGGAAGGACAATTAGGGAAAGGAGGTGGGGTAGCACTGTTAGTAAAAGGGGAAATCAATGCAATAATGAGGAAGGATATTGGCTCGGAAAATCATGATGTGGAATCTGTTTGGGTAGAGATAAGAAACACCAAGGGGCAGACAACGTTGGTGGGGATTGTCTATAGGACCCCAAACACTAACGGAGATGTAAGGGAAGGCATTAAACAGGAAATGCGAGATGCATATAATGAGGGTACAACTGTAATCATGAGTGACTTTAATCTACAGGTAGATTGGACAAACCAAACTAGCAATAAAACTGTGGAGGAGGATTTCCTAGAGTGTGTACGTGATGGTTTTTTTAGACCAATACGTTGAGGAACCAACTAGAGAGCAGGCTATCCTAGACTGGGTATTGTGCAATGAGAAAGGATTAATTAACAATCTTGTTGTGCGGGGTCCTTTGGAGAAGAGCGGCCAACAAATGATAGAATTGTTCATTAAGATGGAGTGTGAAGAAGTTGAATCTGAAACTAGGGTCCTGAATCTAAATAAAGGGAACTACGAGGGTATGAGGTGCAAGTTGGCAATGATGAATTGGGGAACCTGGGCAGGGTTGACGGTAGATAGGCAATGGCTAATATTTAAGGAACGTATGCATGAATTACAACAGTGATTCATTCCTGTCTAGTGCAAAAATACAACAGAGAAGGTGGCTCAGAGAGAGCGCGAGCACGCAGAGGTGCACCTCCGATCGGGGGCACACTGCCATTTTACGTGGGCGGGCCAATTAAGGCCTGCCCAGCATGATGTCTGCACGGAAGCACTATGTGCTCCCTGTGCAGGCAGAGGGGGGAAATCCCTAAACCCAAGAGTGCGCTCTTTCGCACACAAAAGAGCACACTCATCTCCCTAAGGCAAAGTGCTGCCTCAGGGAGATCAGCTCTACTGTAAAAAAAAATATATATTAAAAATAGAAAAAGAAAATTCCCTAACATGTCCCCTCATGTGACACTGTCACATGAGTTGGGACATGTCCATAACATTTTTAAAAAAAAAACTTCAATTAAATTTTTAAAAACCTACATGAAACCTCATCCCGCCAGTGGATGAGGTTTCATGCTTTTCCTAATGCCCGCCAGCTCTCCTGGTCTGCCCACCAACCTTAAGGTTGGACGGGCAGCTCCATTAATTACTTAAATGACTCTGTCAATGGCCTCAATTGGCCACTGACAGGTCGGCAGGCGTGCAGCTGATTTTGCTGAGCCCCCACCCACCTGAAAATTTAAATGTGGCGCAGTGACGTCGGGAGTTCCACCCGACGTCACCGACTGTCATTTTACGCGTCGGCGAGCGCGCCCCGCCCCCCGCTCACTGACGGGATAATTCTGGCCAATGGGTTCAAACGCTGAAAAATCCCAGGGTCTGATAATCTACATCCCAGAGTACTAAAGGAGGTGGCACTGGAAATATTGGATGCATTGGTGGTCATCTTCCAAAATTCCATAGACTTTGGAGCAGTTCCTGCAGATTGGAAGGTGGCAAATGTAACCCCACTATTTAAAAAAGGGAGAGAAAAAAAGAGAATTACAGACCAGTTAGCCTAACGTCAGTGGTGGGGAAAATGCTAGGGTCTATTATAAAAGACGTGGTAACAGAACACTTGGAAAGCATTAATGGGATTACACAAAGTCAGCATGGGTTTATGAAAGGGAAATCATGCTTAAATAATTTTACTGGAGTTTTTTGAGGATGTAATTAGTAGAATAGATAAGGGAGAACCAGTGAGTGTGGTGTATTTGGATTTCAAGAAAGCTTTTGATAAGGTCCCACAAAAGAGGCAAGTCGGCAAAATTAAAGCACATGGGATCGGGGATAATATATTGGCATGGAGTGAGAATTGGTTGACAGACTGGGAACAGAGTGTGGGAATAAATGGGTCTTTTTCTATATGGCAGGCGGTGACGAGTGGTGTACTGCAGGGATCAATGCTTGGGCCCCAGCTATTCATGATATATATATAAAAAAAACTTACATGAGAACAAGGAAACCAAATGCAATATTTCCAAGTTTGCTGATGACACAAAACTGGGCAGGGTTGAGAGTTGTGAGGAACATGCAAGGAGGCTTCAGGGCGATTTAGACAAGTTGTGTGTGTGGGCCAACACGTGGCAGATGTAGTATAACGTAGATAAATGTGAAGTTATACGCTTCAGTGTGAAAAACAAAGGCAGCGTATTATTTAAATGGTGATATATTGGGGAATGTGGATGTACAAAGGGATCTGGGTGTCCTTCTACACCAGGCAATGAACGTGAACAGGCAGGTGCAGCAAGCAATTAGGAAGGCAAACGGTATGTTGGCCTTCATTGCAAGAGGATTTGAGTTCAGAAGTAGGGGTGTCTTCCTACAGTTATACAAGGCCTTGGTGAGACCACACCTCACCACACCTGGAGTATTGCGTGCAGTTTTGTTCTCCCTACCTAAGAAACGATAGACTTGCCATAGAGGGAGTGCAGCAAAGGTTCACTAGGCTGATACCAGGGATGACAAGACTGTTGTATGAGGAAGATTAGTTTGACTAAGCCTGTATTCACTAGAGTTTAGAAGAATGAGAGGGGATCTGATTGAAATATTTAAAATTTTAACAGGGCTAGACAGACTAGATGCAGGGAGGATGTTTCCCCTGGTTGGGGAGTCTAGAACCAGGGGCCACAGTCTCAGGATACAGGGCAGGCCATTTAGGGCTGAGATGAGGAAAAATGTCTTCACTCAGAGGGTGGTCAACCTGTGGAATTCTCTACCACAGAAGGCTGTGGAGGTCGGATCACTGAGAATATCCACAAAATAAAGTGATAACTTTTTGGATATTGGGGGCATCAAGAGAGAAAGCAGGAATATGGCATTGAGATAGTATCAGCCATGATCATATTGAATGGCGGAGCAGGCTCAAAGAGCTGAATGGCCTACTCCTAGTTTTTATGTTGACAGTATTGATGTTCAGTGCTTTGCTTCTTGTGATACACGTAAGCAATTTCAAAATTTTAAATCTAGGCCCTTGCTCCTTGACACTTAATCAATTTAATCAATCCTTGTCCATTCCATAGATCCTGCTGGGTAGTGCTGGGGGGCGGTGGGGGTGGAGGGAGAGGGGGAAAACTGTGAAATGAACAAGATGAGGAGGGTGGGACTGGTGAGTCAGGGAGAGAGGGCGAATGAGGGCCATGAAGTTTGGGCTTGGACAAGGAGATTGGAGTAGGGGTGGTGAAGAGAGGGGGAGTCTAGAAAATGGCGGAGGCCTGGGATGCAGTAGTTCCAGCAGACTGGAAACAGTGTCAAGAGACAGACAGCTGGTAAAGGGGTGAATGAAACCTGGGATCTTTCTTGTAAGTAAATAGTGATTGATTGCTCTCACTGGTGGGTGCAGGGGATAGAGGCTGAAGATTCTCACTCAAGGAACAAATGGGGGAAAAAAAGAGGATAGATTTAAACTGAAGGCTATCAGACAATTGTAAATTGCACCACAAGTAGCTATTGAGGCAGGAACGTGAACATTTAAAAGAGAACAGGGTAAGTATTCAAACAAAAATATAAAATAAGCTGATAGGAATGGGCTTACTGGGGAGAATATCAGCACCAGATATGGTCTAGAAATGTTGGTGCTAAGTTTGGAAAAAGGCCAACTATTCTTGTACAATAATAAAAACAGAAAATTATGAAAATATTCAGGTCAGGCAGCATCCGTGGAGAGAAAAACAGTGTTAACGTTGCATCATGTGACCTGCTGACCATTTCCAGCATTTTATTTCAGATTTTCAGCATCTGCAGTTTTTTGTTTTTGGACCTGTTATATAACCACACTACTGCATGAAATGACTGGATGTGGCAGTTCCCAAAGGGAGGAAATTCACACAACCATTCAGATCAGGAAGAGGGTGAGAGAAAAGCCCAGAACGATAAATCTGAAGGTGAAGATTGATACCCGAGCGCAGAGTAACATCACCCCGTTCAGACTATACCAGAAGATCTTTCCTGAAAATTTGGTAGAAAACGGTTATCCAAAGAAAGGCATTCTGAAACCGAGCAATGTCATGCTAACAGCATACGGGGAAACTCGACAGCTTGGAACAATCCAAATCAGGGGGGCACACAAAGGGAAAGATGGTAACTGTATGTTCTACGTCACTGAAACAGATGGTCCAGCTATCTGAGGTTGAGCAGTTATGAAGAACTGCAGATTATCTCCTTAAACCACGAGTTGAAGAGACTACACACATTGAAAAGTAGTCTCCAATTAGATGCAAAGAAGATCTGCTGCAAATGTACCCAGAGTGTTTCCAAGAGATGGTTGAATGCTTTGAAGGTTTTGAGTATCGCATCACTATTGGCTTAGCGATGAAACCAGTGATTCATCCCCACCTAAAGTACAAATAGAACTAAAATGAAAGCTTGAAAGAGAGCTCCAAGAGATGAAAGAAAATAAATTGGTTGCCAGAGTCATTGAGCCTACAGACTGGCTAAATTCCATTGTGGTGAGAGAGAAACCAAATGGACAACTAAGAATCTGCCTGTATCCCAAAGATCTTAATTAAGCCATAAAGAGGGATCACTACCCCATTCCAACACTAGAAAAGGTCGCATAAGCACTGACATGGGCAAAACGGGGAGAATGGGGTTGAGAAACTAATCAGCCATGATTGAATGGCGGAGCAGACTCGATGGGCCAATTGGCCTAATTTCTGCTCCTGTCTTATGGTAAAAGTTTTCAGCAAGCACAATGTCAGAAATTGCTACTGGAATGTGAAACTAGAGGCAGAACATTCGCTGTTGACAACATTCAACACACCTTTTGAACGGTACAAATTCCTGCATCTACCCAAAGAAGCCAGGATGTGCTCCAGCAGAAAGACGACCAGACTTACAGGGGATGTAAAGGAGCAGTCGGCATTACAGATAATATCCAGATATATGGCATAGACGAGAAAGATCATGACTAACATCTACTGAAGCCATGGAGAGAACCAGGAAAGCTGGGATCAAGTTAAACGCAGGCAAATGCATTGTGAAAGAGACAAAAGGCCAATTCTTTGGAATGGTGTACACACCTGCTGGAAGCAAGCCGAGCCCTGAAAGAATCATTGCTATTTCTGGGATGGAAGCCCCAAGAGATGACAGAGTTGAGAAGTTTCCTTGGCTTGATCCAATACATGAGCTCCTTTATACCGCATATGTCAGAACACACAGCAAACCTGCAGCAACTGATGAAAGAACATGTAAAGTACAAGTAGTCAGAGTTACACGACAAAAAGAAACCTGTCATTCTGCAAGTAGATGCTTCTACAAAAGGACTGGGAGCAGCCCTGGTACAAGAAGCAAAGCCAATATTATTCACACCAAAAGCTCTAACCTCAGCTGAGACCAGAAATGCCAACATAGAAAGAGAGCTTTTGGCAGTCGTGTATGGATGTGAGAAGTTCCACACATATCTCTATGGGGGAAAGTTCATAGTGGTGAGTGATCATCATCCACTGGAGCAGATCTACAAGAATCATCTGTGTAAAGCACCAGCAAGACTACAAAGGTTACCCTGAAATAAAAGCCAGGAGGAGAAATTATACTGGCAGATACCCTATCGCGTTTGTCACCACAGGAGAAACATGAGATAGAAAATCTAGGTATAAAGATTCATCACATAGTGAATGTAACACCACCAAAACTGAGGCAAATTAGAGGTGAGACCAGCAAAGATGAGTTACAGATGTACTTTCAGTAAGGATCAAGGATGGCCGGATAAGATACAGCAAACACAGCCAGCAATATGGAGGTATTGATCTATCAGAGATGACATCGAACTGGAAGATAGTGTACAGATAGCCAGATCCAGAATAATCATACCCAAAACAATGCAAGAAGAACTTCTCTAGAAGATACATGAAGGCCACATGGGAATGAAGAAGTGTAAGCTTAGAGCCAAATCAGCTGTGCAATGGATAGACATATACAAAGACATAAAAATATGGTGTCTACATGCATTTTACATTCATTTTGAGGGAGAAATGAGTGCATCCTAGACTAGTATTTTAAACTTAAATAAGGGTAGTTTTGAAGGCATGAAAGCAAAGTAAACTGGCAAATGAGGTTAAGGGATATGTCAATAGGAGTTCAGTGGCAGACATTTGAAGGGATATTTCAGAATACACAGAATATATACATTCCAATGAGAAAGAAAAATCCCAAGGGGAGGGCCCACCATTCATGCTTAACTAAAAAGTTAAAGACAGTATCAAACTTAATGAAAAGGCATATAATTACCCAAAGATGGGCGGCAGGTCAGAAGATTGGAAAGAATATAAAGAACAGCAAAGCATGACAAAAAGATTAATAAGGAGGAAAAATTCGTTTGAGAGAAAGCTAGCTGGTAACAAAGATAGTAAGACTTTCTATAGATATTTAAATAAGAAAAGAGTTAAAGTGAGCGTTGGTCCTATAGAAAGTGTGACTCGGGAATTGACAATGGAAAGTAGGAAGCTGGCAGATGAATTGAACACGTATTTTGCTTCAGTCTTCACTATAGAGGACACAAGTAATATCCCAGAAATAGCTGTAAATCAGGAAAAGGAAGGGAGGGAGGAACTCGGGGAAAATTACAATCACCAGGGAAGTGGTATTGAGCAAATTGTTGGGGCTGCGGGCTGACAAATCTCCAGGTCCAGATGGACTTCACCCTAAGGTCTTGAAAGAAGTGGCTTGTGAGATTGTTGATGCACTAGTTTTAATTTTCCAGAATTCCCTAGATTCAGGGAAGGTTCCATTAGATTGGAAAATAGCAAATATAACTCCTTTATTTAAAAAGGGAGGCAGACTGAAAGCAGGGAACTACAGGCTGGTTAGCCTAATATCTGTCATAGGGAAAATGTTAGAAGCTATTATTAAAGTTGTTATAGCAGGGCACATAAAAAAATCAAGGCAATCAGGAGAGTCAACATGACTTTGTAAAGGGAAATCATGTTTAACCAATTTATTGCAGTTCTTTGAAGGAGTCACATGTGCTGTGGATTAAGGATGTACTGGATGTACTGTACTTAGATTTCTAGAAGGCATTTGATAAAGTGCCACATCAAAGGTTATTGCAGAAAATAAAAGCTCATGGTGTAGGGGTTAACAAATTGGCATGGATACAAGATTGGTTAGCTAACAGGAAGCAGAGTGTTGGTATAAATGGGTCTTTTTCTGGTTGGCAGGATGTGACAAGTGGTGTGCCACAGTGCTGGGGCCTCAACTTTTTACAATATATATAAATGACTTGGATGAAGGGACCGAAAGAATGGTTGCTAAATTTGCTGACGACACAAAGATAGGTAGGAAATTAAATTGTGAAGGGAACATAAGGAAGCTACAAAGTGACATAGGTTAAGTGAGTGGCAAAGATCTGGCAAATGGAGAATAATGTGGGTAAATGTGGAATTATTCATTTTGTCAGGAAGAATAAACAAAGCTTATTATCTAAATGGTGACAGCTTGAGGAGCTCTGAGATTTAGAGGGATCTGGGTGTCCTGGTGCATGAATCACAAAAGGTTAGTATGCGGGTACAGCAGGTAATTAGGAAAGCTAATAGAATGTTATCATTTACTGTGAGGGGAATTGATGACAAAAGTTGGGAGGTTATGCTTCAGTTGTACAGGGCATTGGTGAGACAACATCTGCAGTACTGTGTACAGTACTGGTCTCCTTATTTAAAGAAAGACTTGGCTGCATTAGAAGCCGTTCAGGGAAGGCATACAAGACTAATACAGGAATGGGCAGGTTGTCTTATGAGGAAAGGCTGGAATTTAGAAGAGCAAGAAGAGGCAACATAATTGAAACCTTTAAGATTCTGAAGGGTCTTGACAGGGTGGATATAATACACAGGGCCCTGTACTTTGCAGACAGAAAGAACATGAACATACATTGAGCCTGTTTCAGCTCAGCAAAATAAGTGACAGCCATTCGCTGGTTCATTCTCCAGGGAAATGTCTTGACCAGAGTCAAACGATGCTTGGCAGTTAACTGCCAATCACCATCAACTGGTGCATTCTCCATGGCAATGCCTCTACCACAAGCATCCACTTGCCAACCAATCAGCACTCTCTTCCATACAGCATATATTGTTGTTTCCTCTGACATTGGCAGTTTTTTGCGAATTGTTCTGATGAATGCAAGATGAAAAGCTTCAACAAAAAACGCAGTAGTAGCAAAGGGACACTGACAGAGATTGGCAACATTGTAAAAGTTAACAATCTTGAATAATAGATCAAAAGTGAGGAAGAACCTTTTCTTGTCACTCACATTGTAGATTTAATACCTGAAGCATAGAATTTCTACCTGTCACACTGCTGTAGTCAAAAAGGTACATACTGCAATGCTAGAAATTTTATTTCTGTTACACTATTCCAAATGCACTCAGTTAATGCTGTGCTAATATAATGCTAAAGTTGAGTTCAAGGATATATTTGTAATGGTTATATTGAGATTTGCACAAGTCAAAGTCATGAAAAACAGTACTTAATGAGATTACAAAGTATGCCTAGCTGTTAAGGAGTTAAATAGTATTTCAACAGCCTGCGGTTTACTCGTCACACAACTGTCTTTTCATTTGACTCAGCTTATGGGAAATGACCCTTTGAGCTGGCATCACACGTAAAGCCCCAAACAAGCATCCAAATCCTACTTATAGTTTCCTACAAAAACCAAAAATGCGTTTACAGGACTAAATTAATATCATTTTCTCAGTGGAATTATCAAATAGTTTAATTTCAACAGTCAAATTGTTTATGCACAATGATGCTTTGTTCTCCTGCCACTTTTTTCCCTATTACACAGGTGACAGTTATAGCTGCTGATGTACTGTTGCATGTTCAGCAGGTACCGCATCCAAGTGGACGTTAATCATGTGAGAGCTTGGACAGTTAATGTGGACTATTCAACTGCAGCAGGCCAATTTTGACCTTGGGTTTTCTGTTCCCTAGTCCGAGACACAAGTCCAACTATGGTACCCCGCTGTCATCCCAGCTAGAAGCAGCTAACTCAGCAGGCCGCAATTCAAACTCGGGCATTCTCAGTTGCATGGCTCAGTTACATGTTTTTCTCACCAGAATGAGTTGATGAATTAATAATGAAAGAGCAGTTTTACGTTTCAACATCTTTTTCTAATCCTAGCTGCTTTTCTTCATGTCCAAGCTCTCTCTCTTTTCACAGACAATCTTCCTGCAAATCCAACATCCCATTTATTTCTCAATTCATCTTTACCACAGCATGAAACCTGTCTCTTTCACAGGTCTCTCTATCCATAATGTGGTACTCTTTTCCTCAACAGCTCCATGACAACCAAAGGGTCTATTTCTTCTCACTTGTTCTCCACATTCTAGATATCTTCTCTCCAAACACTGATTTCACATTAAATGAAGCAAAAAAAAATCTGGGGGACACTTATGGTGCATTGTCTTTGAGAATGTGCTATTTTTCATATGCCATATAACATGCAATATATTACACACAATTTTTAAATTAAATGTGTTTTACCAGAATAGCAGAGGAAATGAATTTAATAAAGTTGGGCATGAAATTGGAGAATGTAGAAACTTATGAAAAAAAGGCAAGATTTATAAATTAAATATTTTCACCAGAAATTGGTGAAAATGAATGAGAGGTAGAAAAGGCAGAAATTATAAAATGATACAACATGGTGGAAGCCATGTGGCCCAACATGCCTGTGCCAGCTCTTTAGTAGTTATCCAATTAGTCCCACGCCTTTGCCCTTTCTTTTTAGCCCCAGAAATGTTAAGGTCAAGTACTTAGCCAATTTCCTTTGAAGGTTACGACTGAATTTGCTTGCAGCACCCATTTCAAAGAATGCATTCATAATCACATCAGCTCATTGTGTAAACTTCTTTTCCTTCGTGTCGCCTCTGGTTCTTTTGCCGATAATCTCCTTTCTCTGGTCACTGACCTATATGGCACTGGAAAAAGCTTCTCCTGATAGGGAGGTGATGACGTAGTGGTATTGTTACTGGACTAGAATCCAGAGACCCAGGCTCTGGGAACATGGGTTCAAATCCCGCCACAGCAGATGTTGGTATTTGAATTCAATAAAAATCTGGAATTAAAAGTAGAACGATGACCACTAAACCATTGCCGATTGTTGTAAAAACGCATTGGTTCACGAATTTTGTCCTTACCTGGTCTATGTGACTCCAGACCACAGCAATGTGGTTCACTCTCAAATGCCCTCTGAAATGGCCTAGCAAGCCACTCAATTGTATCAAACTGCTACAAAGTCACAAAAAAGGACTGAAACTGGATGGACCACCAGCATCGACCTAGGCACCAGAAATGACAATGGCAATCTCAGCCCTGTCAACCCTGCAAACCCTTACTAACATCTGGGGGCTAGTGCCAAAATTGGGAGAACTGTCTCACAGACCAGTCAAGCAACCACCTGACATAGTCATCCTCACGGAATCATATCTTACAGATAATGTCCCAGGCACCGCCATCACCAGCAGAGGTGGCGACACAGTGGTATGCAGTCTGGAGGGAGTTTCCCTGGGAGTCCTCAACATTGACTCCAGAGCCCATGACGTCTCATGGCATCAGGCAAAACATAGGCAAGGAAACCACCTGCTGATTACCACATACCGCCCTCCCTCAGCTGATGACTCCTACATGTTGAACACCACTTGGAGGTAGCACTGAGGCTGGCAAGGGCGCACAATGTCCATCACCAAGAGTGGCTCGGTAGCACCACTACTGACCAAGCCTGAAATGTCATAGCTGCTAGTCTGGGTCTGCGGTAGGTGGTGGGGGAACCAACAAGAGGGAAAAACATACTTGACCTCATTCTCACTAACCTGCCTGGCGCAGATGCATCTGTCCATGACAGTATCGGTAGGAATGACCACCGCACAGTTGTTCTGGAGGTGAAGTCCCACCTTCACATTGAGAATACCCTCCATTGTGTTGTGTGGCACTACCACCATGCTAAATGGGACAGATTTTGAACAGATCTAGCAACTCAAGACTGGGCATGCATAAGGCGCTGTGAGCAACACCAGCAGCAGAATTGTACTCGAACACAATCTGTAACCTCTTGGCCTGGCATATCCCCCACTCTACCATTATCATCAAGCCAGGGAATCAACCCTGGTTCAATGAAGATTGCAGGAGGGCATGCCAGGAGCAGCATCAGGCATACCTAAAAATGAGGTGTCAACCTGGTGAAGCTATAACACAGGACTACTTGCGTGCCAAACAGCATAAGCAACAAATGATAGACAGAGCTAAGTGATCCCACAACCAACGGGTCAGATCTAAGCTCTGCAGTCCTGCCACATCCAGTCATGAATGGTGGTCAATAATTTAACAATTCACTGGAGGAGGCGGCTCCACAAATATCCACATCCTCAATGATGGAGGAGCCCAGCACATCAGTACATCTAGCATTTGCTACAATCTTCAGTCAGAAGTGACGAGTAGATGATCCATCTCAGCCTCCTCCAGAGGTCCCCAGCATCACAGATGCCAGTGTTCAGCCAATTTGATTCACTCCACGTGATATCAAGAAACGGCTGGTGTCACTGGATACTGCAAAGGCTATGGGCCCTGGCAATATTCCAGCAATAGTACTAAAGACATGTGCTCAAAAATTTGCCACGCCCCTAGCCAAGCAGTTCCAGTACAGCTACAACATTGGCATCTACCTGCAAAATTGTGGAAAATTGCCCAGTATGTCCTGTACACAAAAAGCAGGACAAATCCAACCAACCCAATCACCACCCCATCAGCCTACTCTCGATCACCAGTAAAGTAATATAAGGAGTCATCAACAGCACTATCAAGAGGCACTTGCTTAGCATAACCTGCTCAGTGACACCCAGTTTGGGTTCCGCCAGGGCCACTCAGCTCCTGACTCAATTATAGCCTTGGTTCAAACATGGACAAAAGAGCTGAACTCCCAAGGTGAGAGTGACTGCCCTTGACATCAAGGCAGCATTTGATCGATTGTGGCATTAAGGTGCCCTGGCAAAACTGAAGTCAATGGGAATCAGGGGGAAACTTTCCACTGATTGGAGTCATACCTAACACAAAGGAAGATGGTTGCGGTTATTGGAGGTCAGTCATCTCAGCTCTAGGACATCACTGCAGGAGTTCCTCAGGGTAGTGTCCTAGGCCCAACCATCCTCAGCTGCTTCATCAATGACCTTCCTTCCATCATAAGGTCAGAAGTGGGGATGTTTGCTGATGATTGCACAGTATTCAGCACCATTCACAACTCCTCAGATACTGAAGCAGACCATGTACAAATGCAGCAAGACCTAGACAATATCCAGGCTTGGGCTGACAAGTGGCAAGTAACATTCGCGCCACACAAGGGCCGAGCAATGATCATCTCCAACAAGAGAGAATCCAACCCTCACCCCTTGATGTTCAATGGTATTACCATCACTGAATCCCCCATTATTAACATCCTGGGGGTTACCATTGACCAGAAACTGAACTGGGATAGTCATATAAATATTGTGGTTACAAGAGCAGGTCAGAGGCTAGGAATCGTGCAACGAGTAACTCACCTCCTGACTCCCCAAAGCCTATCCACCACCTACAAGGCACAGGTCAGGAGTGTGATGGAATACTCTCCACTTGCCACTCTCCACAGCTCCCACAACACTTAAGAAACTTGACACTGTCCAGGACAAAGCAGCCCACTTGATTGGCACCACATCCACAAACATTTACTCCCGCCACCACCGATGCACAGTAGCAGCAGTGTGTACCATCTACAACTTGCACTGCAGGAATTCACCAAGGATCCTTCAACAGCACCTTCCAAACCCAGGACCACTACCATCTAGAAGGACAAGGGCAGCAGACAGATGGGAGCACCACCACCTGGAAATTCCCCTCCAAGTCACTCACCATTCTGACTTGGAAATATCCCTTTCTGCACTGTCGGTTGGTCAAAATCCTGGAACTCCCTTCCTAACAGTACTGTGGGTGTACCTACACCACATGGACTGCAATGGTTCAATAAGGCAGCTCACCACCACCTGCTCAAGGGCAACAAGGGATGGGCAATAAATGCTGGCTCAGCCAGCGAAGCCCACATCACATGAACAAATAAAAATTAATTGGATGAAGCAAAGAGATGGGATTAATGAACTAAAATATTATCAAAGAATCAGTAAAGCAAAGCAATTAAAATGGAGAATGGAATTTGGCGATCAATAATTTAATTAAAGCAGGTTTCAGAAATTAAAAGTGAGCCGGCAGAGAATGGATTGAACCTTAATTAGTAAATAAATTAAATACATGGAAATGAAGCAGGGAAAACAGCCTCAAAGAAAACTGGGATTATGAGAAATAAATTAAATAAAGCAAGAAACAAAGTACAGATGGAGGTCCAAGAAATGAATTATATAAAGATGCAGTTATGAATTTAAGAAGTGGGGTTAGCAACTGTGAACAGCATTAGAACCAGGGAGAATACATTAAATAGGCCACTGGGTTTTCATTGATAAATTCATAAAATATAAATGCATGTCCAGAAACTGAAATAAGAAAAATATTCAGGATTTATGAATTTAAACAGGCTGAAAAATGAACAACAAAAATTGCAGTAAACCACTTGAATAAGTTGGCAATAATACAAAGGAATTGTGGCATGGAAGGGTGAAGGAGTGGGTTGCGGTGGGGAAGCGCATTTGGAGGGTTGATACATGTCAAGAGACCCAAGGGCTATTAAATTGCCAAGGGAGGGAAGGCAAGCAGATAGCAGTATACAATATAAATGGTTACCTCTCCTCTCGGACTGCCTCTCTCCCTTTGAAAATCACCAACAGCAGCCTCCTCCCCCCAAAATAAACCACACACAGCCAATGTGATCATACAACTTATCAGCCTATCACCAGTTTCCTTTTCCTCTCCGATGTCCCTCCTAAATCCCCCCTTTCCCCCAATTCCACATTTGATTCTCTCCAATCAGGTTTTTTCCTCTACCACAGCACCGACATGGCCTAAACCAGTCACAAACTACATCCTGTGTGACTGTGGTGTGTTATCTTTCTTTCATCTACTCGGCCTCTCTGCAGTCTTCAACTCAGCTGACCACACCATCCTCCTCTAATCCCTTTCCTCCACCTGCCCAGCACAGTGGGACTTCACTCGCTTGATTCCACTCTAATCTATCCAATCATAGCCAGAGAATTAGCCGCAATAGATTCTCTTCCTGTACTCAAGTCTCCAAAAAAGCCCAAATAGGATACCTGGGAAATTCTGCATGCTGTCAGATAGATACTAGTATTATCCATTCCACTTCTGGCTGAAGATGGTTGCACACACATCGTCTTTTGCCTTCACATGTTGGGCAATCATAGAAGATAGGAATGGGGATTATCGAACATTCTCCTCCTGTTAGTTGTTTAATTGTTGACCAACATTTGACTGGATTTGGTTGATCCTTTGATTGTATAATTACATAGCTGCCTATAGCATTCTGCTTTCATTGTTCAGCAGGCACGTAAACCTCCGATGTACCATCAGCAGGTTAGTATCTCATTTTCAGGTATACGTGAAGCTGCTCCTAGCATGCCATTCTACACTCTTCGATGAACTAGGATTGCTCATTTGGTTTGATGGTAGTGGACGAGTGAGGGATATGTCAGGATATGAGGTTATTAATTGCAGTGATATACATTCCAAAAGCACTACATAGTTGCCCCGTTTTGAGTTACTCTGTCTGTTCTTGATCTATCCCACTTTTCAGTGGTACTGCCACACAACATGATGCAAAAATGGGAGTCAGTCCTCACAATGATTGTGCTGTGGTCACTCCCATCAATACGGCCATGGATAGATGTATGAGCGACAGTTGATTGGTAGGGAGGACAATAAAATTTGACACTTATACAGCACCTTCAACACAATAAAAGGGGTCAAATATTCACGGAATTACAGCACTGTAGACTATTCGGCCTGTCGAATCTGTACCTGCTCTCCGAATGAGCAATTGACCTGGTGACACTGTCCTGCCTTCCCCCGTAACCCTGTGCATTCCTCCTTTTCAGGAAACAGTCTCATTCCCTTTTGAGTGCTTCAATTGAACCTGCCTCCGCGCAAGGTCAGACAGTGCATTCAAGACCTCAACCACTCGCCGCGTGAAAAAGTTTTTCCTCATGTCACTTTTGCTTCTTTTGCCAATTGCTTTCAATCTGTGCCCTCTTGTTATCAATCCTTTCATGAGTGGGAACAGGTTCTCCCAATCTACTCTATCCTGGCCCCTCATGATTTTGAATGCCTCTATCAAATCTCCTCTCAACCTTTTTTCCAAGGAAACAGTAGCACCTTCTCCAATCTATCTTCAGAACGGAAGTTCCTCATCGCTGGAGCCATTAACATGAATCTTTTCTGCGCTCTCTCCAATGCCTTCAAGTGTGGGGCCCAGAACTGAATGCAATGTACCAGCTCGGGCCAAACTATTCAGCATAACCTCCTTGCTCTTGTACTCTGTGCCCTTATTAATAAAGCCTAGGATACTCTACGTTTCATAAACCATGTTCTCAGCTTGTCCTGCCACCTTCACCGGCTTATATACATATACACCCAGGTCCCTCTGCTTCTGTAACCCCTTTAGAGTTGTACCCTTTATTTTATATTGTCTATTCATACTCTTCCTAGAAAAATGAATCACTTCATATTTCTCCGCGTTGTAATTTATTTGCCACTTGTCCGCCTATTCCACTAATTTGACTGTGTCCTTATGAAGCTCTACACTATCACCGTCATGGTTCACAATGCTTCTGAATTTTGTTTCATCTGCAAATTTTGAAATCATGCCCTGTACACCAAGGCCTGGGTGATTAATATATATCAGGAAGAGCAAGGATCTCTATAATGACCCCTGGGGAACTCCACTATAAACCTTCCTCCAGCCTAAAAACCATCCATTAACCACTACTCTCCATTTCCTATCACTCAGCTAATTTTGCATCCATGTTGTTACTGCCCCTTTTATTCTTATGAGCAAAACTTTGTTCACAAGTCTGTTTTGCGCCTTTTGGAAGCGCATGCACACCACATCAACAGCATTATCCTCATCAATCCTCTGTTATCTTTTCAAAAAACTCCAGCAAGTTAATTAAACACAATTTTCCCTCAACAAATCTGTGCTGGCTTTTCTTAATTAACCTGCATTTGTCCAAGTGACTATTAATTTTGTCCCAAATTATTGTTTCCACAAGTTTTCCTACCACCCAAGTTAAACTGACTGGCCTGTAGTTTATGGGCTTATCTTTACACCCTTTTTTGAACAAGGGTGTAACATTTGCAATTCTCCTGCCCTCTTGCACCTTCTCGGAGTCTAAGGAAGACTGAAAAATTATGGCCAGCGTCTCTGCAATTTCCACTCACTTCCCTCAATATCCTTGAATGTAACTCATCCAGTCCTGGTGTCTTATCAGCTAAGTACAGATGGCCTATCTAATACTTCGAAACAAAAACAAAAATACCTGGAAAAACTCAGCAGGTCTGGCAGCATCTGTGGAGAGGAGCACAGTTAACGTTTCGAGTCCGTATGACTCTTCAACAGTACTGTTCTGTTGAAGAGTCATACGGACTCGAAACATTAACTGTGCTCCTCTCCACAGATGCTGCCAGACCTGCTGAGTTTTTCCAGGTATTTTTGTTTTTGTTTTGGATTTCCAGCATCTGCAGTTTTTTGCTTTTATCTAATACTTCGTCCTTGTCAATTTTAAAACCTAGTGTATCAATTATCTCCTCTATCACCGTGGCCTGGGTAGCATCTTCTTCCTTGGACAGATGCAAAGTATTAATTTCATACCTCAGCTCTGCCCTCTGTCTCAATGTGTAAATCCTCTTTTTGATCCCCAATTGGTCCTACTCCTACTTTCACAACCTTTTTACTATTTATATACTGACAGAAGATTTTGGGATTCCCTTTTATGTTAGCTGCCTGTCCCTTTTCACATTCCCTCTTTGCTTCTCTTATTTGCTTTTTCACTTCCCCTCTGAACCTTCTATATTCTGCCTGCTCTCCATTGTATTATCTACCTGACTTCCTCATCATCACATCTTTCCTTCATCTTATTCTCTATCTCTTCTGTCATTCAGGGAGCTCTGACTTTGTTTGTCTTGCATTTCCCCTTTGAGGGAATGTACCTTGACTGTGCCCGAGCTCTCTTTTTTTGAAGGTAGCCCATTGTTCAACTACTGTTTTTCCTGCCAACCTTTGATTCCAATTTATTTGGCCCAGATCCATTCTTACCCCACTGAAGTTGGCTTGCCCCAGTTAATTATTTTTACTCTGGATTGTTCTTTATCCTTTTCCATAGCCAATGATATAATGATCACTGTCCCCTACTGAAACATAATCCACTTGCCCACCTCATTCCCAAGAACCAGGTCTAGCAGTGCCTCCCCTCTCATTGGACTAGAAACATAACAGTAGAAAATTTTGAACATACTCTAGGAACTCTTGCCCCTCTCTGCCCTTTACAGTACTATTATCCCAGTCTATATTCAGATAACTAAAGTCGCCCATTACAACTACTCTATAGTTCTTGCACCTCTCTAATTTCCTTGCAAATTTGTTCCTCTATACGTTTCCCACTAGTTGGTGGCCTATAGGCGACACTGGACCACGTAATTGCACCTTTTTTGTTCCTTAGCTCTAGCCAAATAGATTGTCTCCTTGGCCTCTCTGAGATATGCTTTCTCTCTAGCACTCCAATGCCCTCCTTAATCAATACCACCATTCCTCCCCCTTTTCTTCCTTTTCTATCTTTCCTGAACACCATGTATCCAGGAATACTTAACACTTAGTCCTGCTCTTCTTTGAGTCAGGTCTGTGTTATAGCCACAATATCATATTTCCACATGGAAATCTAATCCAATCTTATTAACCACACTCCATGCATTCACGTACATGCATGAACCCCTATTTAAACTTTATTACTTTCAGTTACTTTGATCCCACCCATTAATTTACTATTTCTTACTCTAGTGCTATCTATCGCCCCCAATATTTTGTGCATCTTGGTCTTCCTCTCTGATATTTCCTCCTGGTTCCCACACCACTGCCAAATTAGTTTAAACCCTACGTGAAGACAGTATAATAATTTGCATAATATTTTTTCTGGTTATTATAAAGTAGGTTTATGGGTGAAAGTACTGGTGGTTCTGTCTGTGTGAATTAATTACATTTGGAGTCAGGTAGACTGCAAGTTGGGAATCAAAAGAAGCTAGGTGTAGAAATGTGCTTGAAATGCTAATGAGTAAACATGGGTGCTGGCTTAGCATGTAAGGTATGAAGGGAATTTGCATTATTTTTAAATAAATGAAGGGATTGTTGAATTTCAAATGGATGTTGGTCGGTTTACAACCAGCAGATAAGCAAGGCTAAGGAGTTGTTTACTTTTCCCAAAGGTTACTGACAATATTGGCAACATGAAAGGTTTTATATTATGAGAAAGATACAGTTTCAAAGACATATGGAACTATATAACTTATATATTAAAGAGAGGGAAATATATATAAGAGAGAATGAAAGGCAATGGGAGAAGAGGGTCAGGTAGAATCTAATAGGAGTGTGTGAAACAGCCTTCAAGAAGCCTCCAGCCAATTGTCCATAAGCCTGCTATGTAAAGTAACTGAAGTTGGGGAAAAGCCAATTCGAATTCCACTGTCAAGTGGGTACTGTGTTAACTTGCTGGTTTCATTTTAAATCTAAAATCTATTTTGGACTGTTGCCTTAAAGGGAGTGTGTAACTGGGCATCAGGTCAATTAGGAATTTTAAGATTTGTTATAATAGTAAGCAACTGTAGTCTCATGTATGTGCTTGAAATCTTTAATTTTGTTAATAAATATTTTATTTTAATCTTTAAAAAATCTCTAAAGGTCTTAGTGGACTCATTACTTCTGAATTCAGTGCACACATCTTTTCATAATAAATACGAATTGCAAAACTGTTGTGGATAGCACGACCAAGTTTCCCTCGTGGATTTGGTCTGCCTGGCATACATCATCTGCCACATTATAACATTCTTCCCAATAGCACTAGCAAGGACCTATTTAGGTTTAACTCATCCAGCCAGGACAGGCCTCATCTCCCTCAGAGCCGGTCCCAATGCCCCAGGAATCCAAAGCCATCCCCCCTGCCCCATCTTTCCAGCCATGCATTCATCTGCTATATCCCCCTATCTTTATACTCACTTGCACATGGTACTGGGAGTAATCCAGGGATTACTATTTTTGGAGGTCCTGCTTGCTAATTTCCTACCTAGCTTCCTAAATTCTGACTGCAGGACCACATCCCTCTTTCTGTCTATATTGTTTATAACAATGTGTACCATGATTGCTGCTTCCCCTTCCCCCTCTCAGGGTGCTCTGAAGTGTTTAGTGACATTTTTGATCCTCACACCAGGGAGGCAACACATCATTCTGCATTCACATCTGCGGTCATAGAAACACTATCTATTTCTCTAACTATGAAATCACATCACTATTGTTCTTCCAGTCTTACTTGTACCCCGCTGTACAGCTGTGCTACTTGTGGTGCAATGGACTTGGCTCTGGGTGCACACCCCAGATGAACAATCATGCTCATCCGTATTCAAAACTGAATACTGGTTGGAAAGTGGGGTGCACAAAGGGGACTCCTGCACTGCCTGCCTATTTCTATTCAACTGCATGGTGATCACGCATTCCCCTCTCTCCCTGCATACTCCTAAGCTGCGGGGGAACCACATCTATAAACATGCTATCCATGGAGCTCTCAACCTCACAGATGCACTGCAGTGACACCAACTGCTGCTCAAGTTCTGAAATCCAGAGCTCAAGCTGCTACAATTCATAACACTTTCCTGCACAAATGGTTATCCAAGACACAGGACGCATCCTAGAGTTCCCACATAGCACAGGATTTGTACTCGGTTGGAGTAGTCCTCTATTCCTCTATCTGTTAGCTGTTAATCTTGCTACTGCTAATAAAGCTTACTACTGCTAATAAACCTTTACCAATGAACCTTATTAATACTGATAAGCGCAAATGCTTAATACACCTTACTAGTTGTAATAATAAACCTTACTTTTTAGAACTCAACAGTTTATTCCCTAGTTTAGATAAAATAGGAAATACTCACCAGCCAATCACTTACTGCTTCCCTGCAATATCATAGCTTGATTTTTCTTTCCTAACATATGCTTTGAACCCACAGGCTGGCTCCTGGTGCCGTTCTTATATACCCTGCTCTGCTCTCTGTTTCCCACCACTCATAAGTGTTGTCTTGCTCTCTCCGTGCTGTTATAAGCCTCTGTGAGTGCCCTGTTCTCACTGTTTCCCGTCTCAGACTGTTGCCAGGGAGAGGGATGGAGTTGGTAGCTATAGAATGGAGTTTGAAGTGGGGGGAAAAACAATGGGAGGAATTTTCCATGCCCACCGGCGTCGGGCGTAATCGGTGGCGTAAGCGGACACTATGGCGTAATCGGTTTTACGATGACAGGAAACCAGCGCACAATTGTTCCTTAGCCCGCCAATGGCGGGCCGCATTTCCCGGCATTGGGAACCCCATTGTAATACATCAGCATATCATTATCAGGCCAGCCCACTGGAATCGTCCCACGTCGGCTGGATCATCCGTTCACGTCGGTGGGAAAAAACGCCAATGTGTATCACAACAGCACAAAAAAGACATGCATTTATTGGCCTGTGTTTTGAGGGGAACTCGGAGGCGAGTACAGAGTAACGTTGTGCAGTGCTCGCCAGGATTGCCTGTTGGACTTCAAGCTTCAGGGACTTGGGGGTCAGGGTTAGGGGCAGCCATGCAGTTGAGGCAACTTGTTGGTTGGGGGAGGCGGGGGGGGGAGCCACGGGGTGGCAAGGGTAGCCCTGCCATTGGAGGTGACTAATGGGAGGGTGCAAGGGCAGCCTGCTTTTGAGGCAACTTGTCGACTTTGCTGGTGGTTGGAGGAGGGCTGCCCTGCCGTTCAATAAAGTAAACAAGCATTCAGGGTGGGCGAGGGAAGTGGCCATGCATTAGAGAAACCTGTATCCTCTGCAACTGAGACAGTTCAGGCACAGCCACATTGATATGATTGGAGTCGAGCTTCTAGCTTATCAGCCCATGCAAGCAATGCAGAGGCATCAAAGTGCCACCAAGAGCTCCAAAGCGTTTCACCCCACTCCCATAAGACCATCATAGGAGCAGAAATTAGGCCAATCGGCCCATCGAGTCTGCTCCGCCATTCAATCATGGCTGATAAGTTTCTCAACTCCATTCTCCCGCCTTCTCCACGTAACCCTTTGATCCCCTTACCAATCAAGAACCTATCTATCTCCGTCTTAAATACACTCAATGACCTGGCCTCCACAGCCTTCTGTGGCAATGAATTCCATAGATTCATCACTCTCTGGCTAAAGAAGTTTCTCCTCATCTCTGTTCTAAAAGGTCTTCCCTTTACTCTGAGGCTGTGCCCTCGGGTCTTAGTCTCTCCTACTAATGGAAACGTCTTCCCCATGTCCACTCTATCCAGGCCTTACAGTATTCTGTAAGTTTCAATCAGATCCCGCCTCATCCCTCTAAACTCCATCGAGTATAGACCCAGAGTCCTCAAATGTTCCTCATATGTTAAGCCTTTCATTCCTGGGATCATTCTCGTGAACCTCCTCTGGACCCTCTCCAGGGCCAGCACATCCTTCCTGAGATTGCTCACAATATTCTAAATGTGGTCTGACCAGAGCCTTATAAAACCTCAGCAGCACATCCCTGCTTTTATATTCTAGTTCTCTCGAACTAAATGCCAATATTGCATTTGCCTTCCTAACTACCAACTTAACCTGCAAGTTAACCTTAAGAGAATCCTGGACTAGGACTCCCAAGTCCCTTTGCACTCCAGATTTCTGAATTCTCTCCCCATTTAGAAAATAGTCTATGCCTCTATTCTTCCTACCAAAGTGCATGACCTCACACTTCCCCACGTCGTATTCCATCTGCCACTTCTTTGCCCATTCTCCTAACCTGTCCAAATCCTTCTGCACCCTCCCCGCCTCCTCAATACTACCTGTCCCTCCACCTATCTTTGTATCATTTTCAAACTTAGCCAGGATGCCCTCAGTTCCTTCATCTAGATCATTTAAGTATAAAGTGAAAAGTTGTGGTCCCAACACTGACCCCTGCGGAACTCCACTAATCACCGGCCACCATCTTGAGAAGGACCCCCTTATCCCCAACTCTCTGCCTCCTGCCAGGCAGCCAATCTTCTATCCATGCTAATACCTTGCCTCTAACACCATGGGCTCTTATCTTACTGAGCAGCCTCCTGTGCGGCACCTTGTCAAAGGCCTTCTGGAAGTCCGAGTAGATAACATCCATTGGCTCTCCTTTGTCTAATCTACTTGTTACCTCCTCAAAGAATTCTAACAGATTTGTCAGGCATGATCTCCCCTTGATGAAACCATGTTGATTTTGCCCGATTTTACCATGCACTTCCAAGTATTCTGAAATCTCATCCTTAATAATGGACTCTAAAATCTTACCAACGACCGAGGTCAGGCTAATCGGCCTGTAATTTCCCATCTTTTGCCTCACTCCCTTCTTAAACAGGGGGGTTACATTAGCGATTTTCCAGTCCTCTGGGACCCTCCCTGACTCCAGTGATTCCTGAAAGATCACCACTAACGCCTCCACTATCTCTTCAGCTATCTCCTTCAGAACTCTGGGGTGTAATCCATCTGGTCCAGGTGATTTATCCACCTTCAGACCTTTCAGTTTTCCTAGCACCTTCTCCTTGATAATGGCCACCATACTCACCTCTGCCCCCTGACTCTCTTGAACTTTGGGGATGTTACTCGTGTCTTCCACCGTGAAGACTGACGCAATGTACCTATTCAGTTCCTCCGCCATTTCTTTGTTCCCCACTACTACTTCCCCAGCGTCATTTTCCAGCGGCCCAATGTCCACTTTTGCCTCTCTCTCACCCTTTATATATCTAAAAAAAACTCTTGCAATCTTTATTTTTTATTACTGGCTAGTTTACCCTCATATTTAATCTTCTCCCTCCTTATTTCTTTTTTAGTTGTCCTCTGTTGGTCTTTGTAGGCTTCCCAATCCCCTGGTTTCCCACTGCTCTTCGCCGCATTGTATGCTTTCTATTTAGCTTTTATGCTGTCCCTGACTTCCCTTGTCAGCCATGGTTGCCTCGTCCTCTCTTTAGTATGCTTCTTCTTCCTAGGGATGAATTTTTGCTGTGTCTCCCAAATTACTCCCAGAAACTCCTGCCATTGCTGTTCCACTGTCTTTCCTGCTAGGCTCATCTCCCAGTCAATTCTGGCCAGCTCCTCCCTCATGCCTCTGTAGTTGCCCTTATTCAACTATAATACCGTTACATCTGATTCCAGCTTTTTCCTCTCAAATTGCAGGGTAAATTCCATCATATTATGGTCACTTCCTCCTAAGGGTTCCTTCACCTTAAGCTCCCTTATCAAATCTGCCTCATTACACATCACTAAATCTAGAATTGCCTGTTCCCTAATGGGCTCCACCACAAGCTGCTCCAAAAAGCCATCTCGTAGACATTCCACAAATTCCTTTTCTTGGGATCCACTACCAACCTGATTTTCCCAGTCTACCTGCATATTGAAATCCCCCATGATCACTGTAACCTTGCCTTTCTTACACACCTTTTCTATCTCCTGATGTATCTTGTGCCCCACATCCTGACTACTGTTCGGAGGCCTGTACATAACGCCCATTATGGTTTTTTCACCTTTGCAGTTCCTCAACTCTACCCACATAGATTCTACATCATCTGACCCTACGTCATTTCTTGCTATCGATTTAATTTCATTTCTTACGAACAAAGCAACCCCACCCCCTCTGCCAACCTGCCTATCTTTTCGATAGGACGTATATCCTTGGATATTTAGCTCCCAGTCCTGATCCCCTTGCAGCCATGTCTCCGTAATGCCCACCACATCATACCTGCCAATTTCAATCTGCGCCTCAAGCTCATTTACCTTATTTCGTATACTGCATGCATTCAGATACAACACCTTCAGTCCTGTATTTCCCATCCCCTTTCTCATTGTCATCCCCTTATCTGATGTGCTTGAAGTTAGATTCCTAGCCCTTTCCAAACACTCTGTCCTATTTTGTGTTCTGGAGACGTTAATAGCTTCTCTTGGGCTCTCCTTTCTTTTCAGTTTTTTCATAATTTTCCATGAAGTTGAATCCACCCCGCCCACACGCTAACCTGCTGCTTTGTTTCCCATTAGTCATGCGCAGACTGAAAACTCATGAGCATTTTGGTGGACTGCAGAACAGCTGAACGACTGCACACGTTGTACAATCTCCTCACTAAAGATGGCCATGGGGCAGACACTGCTGGAGGTGCTCACAGCCCCTAGCAATATCAGCATCCCGGTTTGGACCAGGTTCCCCCATGGCTCAAGCTAACAGGGCAACCATGCAGCGCACTAATCTCTGGCCATCCAAGTGGTGGCCAGCACTCTCCAGGAAATGTTAAGGGCCTTAACACTTAACCTAGACAGGTTCTTAATACACCCATGCTAACCACGTGCCTCTCTCTCTTTCATCCTGCAGGAGTACAAATCAGGATCATGGAGCCTGGTAAACTAGATGTATGCCTAATGGCCTACAGAGCACAAAGACAACAGAGGGGAGAATGACTGAGGCTAATGGCTGCACAGAGGCAGGATTGGAAACGGCAGAAGGGGTGGCTGGGGTTCCTGCACACGCTGCCAAGGAGCCACAGTGAGTTGTCACAGGCTGGCGCCTAGCGACACCTGGGGTCTATAGACGCGGCCTTTCTTTCCTGCAGATGACCGAGAACCAGTGTCACCAAAGACTGTGCATGTCATGGGAACTGGTCGGTCACATCTGCCAGCTACTGCAGGATTTGGCACTACAGGGACATGGAGGGCATCCATTGTCAGTGGCCGTGAAAGTGATCGCAGCTCTCAATTTCTATGTCAGTGGCTCCTTTCAGAGCTCCACAGATGACCTCTGTGGGATATCACAAGCCTCCATCAAAAAATGCATCTGAGGTCACGGGTGCCATCATTGCAACGGCACATAACTTTGTGCATTTCACCCGGGACCAGGACAGCCAGGATGCAAGAGCAATTGGATTCGCCCAGATCTCAGGTTTCCCACAGGTTCAGTGTGCGATCAACTGCACTAATTTGGCACTCAGATCTCCCTCGCAACACACGGTGAACGACATCAACCACAAGGGGTTTCATTCATTGAATGTGCAGTTGGTGTGCAACCATCAGAAACGCATCCTGCAGATGTGTGCACAGTTTCCAGGGAACATGCACAACTCCTACATCCTCAGTCGGTCACAGATCCTTGAAGTCTTGCAGGATCCACAGAAGCTGCAGGGATGGCTCATCGGAGACAAGGGCTACCCGCAGATGCCGTGGCTGATGACACCCATATGGCAGCCTCAGACTGCAGCACAGCGATGGTATGATAAGGCTCATACTGCAGCTCACAGCTTCGTGAAGCAAACCATTGGAATGCTGAAGGTGAGGTTCCGAAGCCTGAACCAGTCTGGTGGAGCCCTGAAATACAGTCCGCAGAGGGTGTCATGCATCGTCGTTGTCTGCTACGCCCATTGCAACTTGGCACTCCAACAGGGAGACAAGCTGGCTGAGGAGGAGATGGAGGAGCTACACGTTTCCTCCGAAGAGGACAATGCCAACAGGGTGAGATGATCCTTGGAGGTGACGATGACGGGGATGAGGTCCTCGCACTGCCTAGACGAGGGAGGCGCACTCGTGAGGCCCTCAAAGCCGCTAGATTTGTGGTGGTTGACGACGACATACAGTGAGGACACTCCATATCTCTTCAGGGAGCCTCTGAGAAGGTCTGACTCCTGTCTGGCCGAGGGCTGGTCTCGTCCCCTCTATGATCAGGGTCATATCATAGAGACGCAGCCATGAAACTTTAGAAGCATCTGATCCTTTGTCCACCTTCAGCACCTGAGCCCTTCAGGAGCACAGCATCAGTGGTCACAGATGCTGAAGAGATGTGGGTTGGCCCCTCCTTAAAGGTGCTGAGAGCACACAGTGGGAATGACAGAACTCTGTGGTGCCTGCCCACAACATTCTGACAGCAATGACAAGCACCGCCGAGGGGCAGGCATCAGTAATGGTTCCAGGGAGTGTGAGGACGGACCATAAGTTTGGTCTGAAGGCTGAACAGAGCACAGGGAAGAGGCCCTGGACTGAGATACCTGCCTTTATCTTGTGCAGAAAGGTTTCATATCTGAGTGACAAGAACACTGCATATCAGAACAAGGAGCCATAGGCAGGAAGACATTCTTGGGAGTTTATTGACAATAGTGAACAGTATGTGCATGTGATTAACACTCATACCCAGGCTGTGCAACTAATTCTACTTAACTTTCCAAACCCTTCCGCTACATCTTGGTGCTCCCCGGACATCCACAGCGAAGGTGGAGGCAGCCTGCTGACAATGACGCTGTCTGTGATGGCTCTGGTGGGTGTCCTCTGGAGGGCCGAGACTTGGAGGGCTCCAGATTGCTTTCGGGGCCCTGTGGAACAGCAGTGACAAGCTCCTCAGCCTGTGGAGCTGCAGCTACTGAAGTCACAGGGAGACGGGAACCGGATGGGACGGACACTCTCGGATTCACCCAGTTGGATGGGCCCGGATTGTGTACCTGCTGATCCCTCCTCTCTCTGGGTGCCCGAGCGCCCCAGGCTGACTCCTTAAGGAGCAGGGATAGCTGGAGTGAGATCGAGCTGCCCGGCACCCCTCTTGAGTACACAATGTTGGAGGCCAAATATAGCATCAGCGATGGAGTTGAGCCCGTGCAACAGTGGAGGAGGGAAGTCCTGGACCAAGGTCTCCATGCCAGCCGCCATCCTACCACAGTTGACCTTGGTGCATTGGCATGCTGGCGCTATCACCTCAGAGTGAAGGTGGACAGACTTCTCCAGCGTGTCTTGCAATCTGAGGAGTGCAGTGGACATCCCTTCCTGATGTTTCCAAGCCTGCCTTTGCAGCTCCAGCAACTGTGACATGACCAAGTCCAGAGGCTCACCATTTGACTTGGACTCAGCAAAGGTCTGGCCTCCAGTAGTCCTCCTTGTGCCAGAAGCCTGGGAAGTCCCTGCCTCTACCTGCTGTGGATCGGACTGTGCAATGTGTTATGAAATAGCTCCTTAAATGTCTACCACCACCACCACATCTCTGCTGACCTACCCTTAACTAATTTTCCAGTTCACTTTAGCCACCTCTGTCTTCATACCCTTGTAAATTGTCTTTATTTAAGTTTAAAGCACTAGTATTAGACCTACTCTTCTTGCTCTTGAACTGAATATGAAATTTAATCTTATCTGATCACTGCTACCAAGAGGTAACTTTACTCTCTGAGGTCATTAATTAATCCTGTCTCATTGCACATTACCAGGTCCAGAACAGCCTGCTCTCTGGTTCACTCTAGAACATGCTGCTACAAGAAACTATCTTGGAAACACACTGAACTCATCTTCCAAGCTACCTTTGCCAATCTGATTTTTCCAACTTATACGCAGACTAAAATCACCCATGATTCCATGATTGTTGCTGTGCATGTCTTACAAGCCCCCATTATTTCTTCCTGTATACCATGTCCTACAGTGTAGTTACTGTTGGGGGCCTATGAACTATTCCACAAGTGATTCTTACCTTTGCTACTTCTCATCTCCGCCCAAACAAATTCTACATCTTGATCTTTAGTACTAAAGTCATCTCTCACTATTGTGCTAATGTCATGCTTAATTAACAGAGCTACCCCACCATCTTTTCCTAGCTTCCTGTATTTTCAAAATGTCAAATATCCTTGAATAGTCACGTCCCAGCCTTGGTCACTTTACGTCCGTGTCTTAATGGTTATCAGGTCATAGATATTTATTTCTAATTGTGTTATTAATTCATCCATTTTATTATGAATGCTATGCACATTCACGTACAGAGCCTTTAGTTCTGTCTTTTTACTATTTTTGCAAAATCTGGCCTTATCTTCTGGTGCACTTTTAAATTTGTAGATTCTGTCCATTACTGCCACTCTCTGATTATCATTATTCTTATTGATACCTTGTTCTCTTGCCATGTCTTTTCCTTTCAATTTACCACATTTACCCTCACATGATCCCTTGCCCCCACTATTTAGTTTAAAGCCCTCTCTGCTGCCCTGGTTATACAACTCGCCAGAACAGCATGGTTCAGGTGAAGACTGTCCCAAAGATAGAGCTTCCGCTTTCCCCAGTACTGGTATCAGTGTCTTATGAATTGAAACCCGTTTCTCCCACACTAATCTTTGAGCCATGCATTAAATTGCCTAATTTTATTTACCCTATGCCAATTTGCTCATGGCTCAAGGAATAATCCAGAGATTATTACTGATCCAGATATAAAAGCAGGACCTTTGGGGTTCTGATTTTTAATTTAGCCCCTAGCTGCTCATACTCCCTAACTCCACACTCCCTAGCATCATGATGTGGAGTAAAACACATGGCTTATGTAAAAAAATTGTTGGAAGTTATCCAACAAAAAGTTAATTATTTCCATACAATGTACCTGAAGGAGCATCACCAAGTTTTTATATATATATATATATATACGCCTTACTGAAGCATGTTTAAAAAAATGGAAAAATAAAAACCAAGAAAAGCTCTATGACAACCAGGGTATTCTGCAGACATTGACGCAGGCTTCACTTTCTAGTTGGCTTTAAGTTTTATATATTCACATTGTATACGAATGATTTGTAATGATCACAACTAATAACCATCCCTGAAAAATATCAGTTGTAACAAGTACATTTTTTTCTCTTTCATTATATCAATTTATCATCGAGTAAATTCACTGATCCTATTCTGCCAGCAGGGAGCTAAGTTCAGACAGTATAGGCTGGGGAATCAGTATGGCAGTGCTAGTTCTGTAGTTACTCCTTGCATACTTTCAATTGGTCCAGTTCAAATGTTTAATAGTTATTCATGTGTTTAAACTATAGCAAAAACATTACATATTAATATAGAAATTCTACAATAAAATGCAAATCAACTGAAATATTTCTATTCAAAATGTTTTAATTCTTTCATTGAGTGATTGTTGCTACTGCAGCTTACTGCCAGCTTCTGTAGATTCAGCATTGAAGTGGTCACATGCATTGTACACCTTCATTCACTATTTGTTCAGCCCATTAGAGAAATATTAACAACTGATTATTTGCAAAATGTACAACTTAAATGAAAGGCAGTTCACAAGCTTAGGACTGGATGTTTGGTGGATCTTCCGCCATCTGTCCAATGTCTCCACAGTGCAGTCATTAACTTTGCACTGATATGCCTTCTGAAGAAATTGAAAAACAAAAGGCATAATATTTTAATATGAAACAGTTTGCTCTTAAATTGAAGTGGACAAAACTCAATGCTCTCTTCCTAACAACCGCCATAAGAATGTATACAAGAGTCATCTCACTCTAGAGAAAAAACATTCTAACTTTCCTAGGATGCTTCTGTTTCAAATTGATTACACAGGGAAATGTATCATAAATGCTGAAACATTTTCTTAGGTTATTAACATAATCACACATAAACTCTAAGAGCAACCCTGAAAACAATTACTAAACATCTGAATATCTAAAACAAGAGGCGTGTTATTAAAAAGTGGCAGATAATCAGATGTGATTTTATATGCATTATCTACTGGCAAAATATTATTGTTCCACGGGGATCGAGCAGTCCACAATCTATATGACAAATGTGTACTTTCACTGTCATGACAGATAGGCCAAGTCAATATGCAAATACTTGTTGCTGACATCATCAGTAATAGAAAATCAAAACAAAATTGTTGAAAATTACGATAGAGTAAGAGTGAGGGGGATTTTCCCCTCCCTCATCGGTACCCCACTCCCAATAAATCTACAATACTTTAGCAGTTTTATATTCAAAAATAATGTATCAGTGTTTCTTTTCTTGAAATCATACTGTTCTGAACATTAGCCTTGACCACATAATCATAATAATAAGGTAAAGGCTCATGTCACCTTTCAATTAAACACTATTAAACACATACCCTGTTCAAATCCCAGTCTAAGGGCATACAATAAGAAACAGGGAAACATGGCAAAAATATCTGAGTGTTTTACCTGCAGAGAATTGTTATTAATACTGTATTCCTCATATCTACTCAACAAGACCAAAACAGAAATCTTATGAAAGCGGAATATTGTTCAAGAAGAATGAGGGATGATCTTATTGAAACATAAGATCCCGAGGGGACTTGACAGAGTGGATGCTGAGAGGCTATTTCCCCTTATGAGTGAGACTAGAAATAGGAGTCACAGTTTAAAAAAAAGGGCTCTTCCATTTAAGATGGAAACGAGGAGTAATTTGTTCTCTCAGAGGGTCGCAGATCTGTGGAACTCTCTTCCCCAGAGAGCAGTAGACGCTCTCATTGAATATTTTTAAAGGTAGAGGTAGAGAGAGTCTTGACTAACAAGGAAATCAAGGATATAGGGGGTGCCATTGAGGCCACAATCAGATCAGCCATGATGATTTTATTGAATGGCAAAGCAGGCTCAAGGGGCTGAATGACCTACTCTTACTCCTAATTCATAGGTTCATATGTTTCCCCATTCCTCTCCAAAGTCCTTAAATGTGCTGGGACCACCCAACTCCATGCTTATCTCCAGATCTCCTTGTTTGAATCCCTCTAATCAGTTTTCTGCCCAGTCACAGTACCAAAATGGTTCATATCAAAATCACAAATATAATCTTTGTGTCTATGACAAAGATAAATTATCTCTCCTTGTCCTTCTTCACCTGTCTGCAGCCTCTCCATTGTCGCCCAACTGGATGGGACTAGATTCATCTGGTTCCATTCTTATCTATCCAGTCATAGTTATATAATTACCACTATTGCTTTGCTTCCCATTCCTGCTGGTGTCCCCTGGTGTCTCCCAAGGATCTATCCTTGCCCCCCTCCTAATTCCCACCTACATGCGGTCCCTCTGTGACATCATCCATATACACTGTCAAATTCCACATGTAGCTGACAATACTCAGTTCCATCACACAACCACTCCTCCAGCTCTAAGGTTTCAGATTGCATGCTTGACATCCAGTACTGAATGAGAAGAAATTTCCTCCAATCAAATATCAGGAAGACTGAAACCATTGTTCTTAGGCCCCCGCCACAAACTCTGTTCCCAAGCCGCCGACTCCACCCTTCTCTGGCAGCTGTCTGAGATTAATTAAATCAGACTGTGGTGTCATATTTGACCGAGATGAGCTCCCAAACACATGCCCACACCATCACGATGATCGCTCATTTCCATCACCACACACTGGCCCTGCCATAGCTCATCCTTTGTTTTCTCTAGAATTGACTATTCCACTGCACTTCTGGCTAGCCTCCCACCTCAACTTCCATAAACCTGAAGCTATCCATAGCTCTGCTACCTATGTTCTAATTCGCAAGTCCCGTTCACATATCACTTGTGTGCCCACTGATCTGCAGTAGCTTCCAGCTAAGCAATGCCTTGGTTTTAAAATTATCATTCTTATTTTCGCATACCTCCTGGGCCCCACTTTTACCTATCTCCAGAATTTCCTGCAACCCTAAAATTCTGAGAGATATCTGCTCTTCTTCAACTCTGGCCTCTTCACTTCACCATCAGCTATTAAGACCATAAAGCTCTGGGATTCCCTTCCTAAACCACTCTGCCTCTCTTTCCTCTTTTTAAGATGATGCTCCTTAAAACCTATTTCTTTGACCAAGCCTTTGGTTATCTAGCCTAATATATTTTTATGTAACCTGATGTCAAATTTTGTTTTATAATGCTGTCGTGAAGCGCTTTTGGGACCTTCTGCTACATTAAAGGTGTTTTATAAATACATGTTATTGCTGTACAATGAAATGAGAACAAACTTTAACTTTTTTAAGCTGCTTTGAATTTATTCATGCTGTGGCGACAGTCCTTTATTCACATACACTTCTGAACCATTGCTCCAAGATGTCACTATTGCAATTAAGAAAGTTACTGCAATAACAGATGGTGTGTGCTTTCAATTCCCATGCATAGTACAACAGTTGTTGAGAACCAACAATTAAATTAGCTTAATCACTTGAAGCCAGTCTAAGTCATTCTTCCGTTGCAAGTTACTACTTATAATTAATGAATATCATTTGTGGTTCAATTTATTAACTGTCTAACACATCAAACATTTAGCAACATTCATTCTTACAGCAATTCTGTAGAGAAGTCTTGTCCCACAGGCACACAAAGCTGCAACACGAGGAACCGTTGGATAAGGCCAACTAAGATAGAAGAGATAATACAAAAATTACTTACTTTTACCCTGCACAATAGTTGACAAAATACAATTATTCAGAGACAACGACCATGAAATCTCCTGGACCATCATAAAAACCCACCCGGTTCACTGATGTCTTTTCATGAATGGGAATCTGTCTGCTATCCAGTCTGGCCGAGATATGACCACTCCTAGGCTCTTTGGTTGACTCTTAACACCCTTTGAAATGGCTGGACAAGCTATTCAATTGTAATAAAACAACCATTAGTTAGGTCAACTAGGAATGTGTGGCCTTTGTCGGCATTACTCATGTCCAGAAAAGAAAAGAAAAACACATACTTTCAACAACAACAGCTTTGATTTATATAGCACCTTTAATATAATTAAATGTCCTAAGGAGCTTCACACAAGCATTATAAGACAAAATATGACCCAGAGCTACATATGGAGATATTAGGTTAAGTGACGAAAAGCTTGGTCAAAGGTAGATTTTAAGAAGTCTCTTAAAGGAGACAAAAGCGAGGTTGAGAGACGGAGAGGTGTAGGTGGGAAATTTCAGAGTGTGGTGCTTAGGCAACTGAAGACACGGCCGTTGATCGTGGAGCAATGATTAGGAATGCACAAGAGGCCAGAATTAGAGGAGTCCAGATATCGTGGAGGGTTGTGGAGTTGGAGGAGATTACAGAGACAGGAAGGGGAAAAGACATGGAGGGATTTGAAAAGGATAAGAATTTTTAAATCAAGCTGTTGCTTGACCAGGAACCAATGAAGGCCAGTGAGCACAGGGATGATAGAAAAATGGGACATGCTATGAGCTAAGACACAGGCAGAGTTTTGGATGACCTCAAGCTTATGTAGAATGAGGGAGATCAGCCAAGAATGCATTGGAATAGTCGAGTCTAAGATTACGAAGGCATGGATCAGGGTTTCAGCAGCAGGTGAGCTAAGACAGGGGCAAAAGTTGAGCAGTGTTATGGAGGTGGAAAAGACCACCTTAGAAACAGCATGAATGAGGTTGGAAGCACATCTCAGGATCAAATATGACACCAAGATTGCAAACAGGCTGGCTTAATCTCAGACTGCTGCCAGGGGAGAGGAATGGAATTGGTAGTTAGGAAATGGAATTTGGAGTAGGGACAGAAAATATGAGCTTCAGCCTTTCCAATGTTTAACTGGAGTAAATTTCTGCTCATCCAGAAATAAATGTCAGATGAGCTGTCTGATAATTTAGCAACAGTGGAGGAATTTAGAGAGGTGGTCGTGAGATAGAGCTGGGGCATCAGCCTACATGTGAAAGCTAACACTGTATCTTTGGATGATATCACTGAGGGGCAGCATGTAGATGAGAAATGGGAGGGGGCCAAGGACTAATCCTTGGGGGACACCAAAGGTAATGGTCTAGAAGTAAGAAGAGAAGCCATTGTGATTCTCTGGCTCCAATTAGACAAGTAAGATAGGTGGGCTTCTCTACAGGTATGTATGCCAAGAAAAGACAGCTCCATTACACAAAAGCCATTTTTTTCACCCACTGGAGCCTCACTCTTACTTGCACGTCCATTGTTTGTCAAGGAGCTTGATTTACAATCATCCATACTTCAAGGGGCAGTAGGTAATGCAAGTTATTTGGAATTGTCAGTGAATGTCCTTTTTTGTCCAAAGCAAATGTGGAAGAACAGTTTACTTATGCAAATACGAATCGCCTCAGCACTGAACTTTGCACCATTATACGTGCTTCTGAGTGGGGTAAAGTGACACCTTTTAATTTATTATTTCAACAGACATTAGATGTTTCGACTCAGCGAAACGGGGAGAAGCAAGCCTGTTGGAAGCTGTGAATAACTTTGGACTGGTTCCTGTAAAGACTAAAGTGGAGTGTGTGTGTATAATGTCTAAATAGAGCGAGGGGTTTTCAGTCATGTTAGAAAGTTAAAGGGGGATATATTTTCCATAGTTTAGTATATCAATTGCCTACTCAGTATTGTTTAGTTGATGTTGCTTTTAGTGTGCTTGTTACAATAAAAGTCTTAAAATATGAAATCTTGTCATTCAACCAACCCTTTGAGTCAGTCGCTAGAAATTCAAATCTCTTCTTAAAAGTTATTTGTCTCTACGGGGATTATAACAACTGGTAACTTTTAAGACTGGATTTTCTGTGGAAACTAAATTCTATTATGATAGGGCAGGATTTCCAGCCCACATTATGATCAACGACCACATCATCATTTCTAGAATTAGCATGACTTACATAATTGTGGCACAGTTCAGGCAGGCAGTTCATTTCTTTTGGCTGAAAATAGCATGCTGTTGTTAGATATAAAGGCTACAACTCTTAACTTGGTTCTGGCTGCACAAAAACACTTTATTCATCTAAAACATTAAACACAACTGAGCAATGCACAGAATACACTCCTATTGCACCCAATAAGAAGCCTTCTTTGAAACTGATAAAGGGATTATCCCAAGGAAAGCCACATCATATAAGGTGACCAAGGTGATAATTAAGGCCCAGTCTCCAGATGGTTGTATTCTAGAGGTACCCCAAAAGATGCGCTGACATACCCCTCAGAAGTCCCAACACAAGAACTCTGTGGGAACTGCCCAGGAAGTTTCACAAGGGTAATTCCCCTCTGAGTTAGAGTCGGAAACTTGAGGGTTCTGACTCACTTATCAATAACAGAATAGTTACCTAGAAAATGTTAGACAGGAAAAAAAAACATATTTAACTCCTGGGTAATGATACAACTGACCACCCACACCCCCACCCCCAAACCCTGCAACTCCCCTGACACCCACGACCCTCCTATCTTTCCCCAACCCTTCAACTCTGCCCCTGACCCTCGACTCCCTCCCCCTTCCCCGATCTTAACTAGCTACCCTATCACCCTACTACTCTAATCAGCTAGCACGCTATTCACCCTAGCTCCCCACCCACCCAATGCCCTGCCAACTATCACCTTACCCAGTTGGCATCCTAACCCCACTGCTACCCTACCCATCTATCACTCTGCCATCCTACTGCCCTACCCAGCCTGTCATCTACTACCCTACCCATTTATCTCACTCCCACTCATTCACTAACATAGTGAAAAGCTATTTAAATGTCCGAAAGCTCTTCATAGTATTAGCGAATAAAGGTTTACCAAAATATGGCAGCTATTGCTATAGAAAGGGGCCTGGCATGGCTTTCATCCTGCCTTATGAGGAAGGGCTCCCAGGACAAGTATGCTCCACATTGCTGAAGGGGCCCGGCTCAGAAGTCAGGGCAAGAAATGTGAAGCTCAGCGCTGTGTAAAAAAATTAGGAGTGGAGTGGCAATCCAACAGTGATTGCCACTCCTCAGATGATTCAGCCCTTACAATTCTACCATTTAATATATTGCTACTCTGTACTGAAAAATACTTACTGATATTAACCAGTCTGTAAAGACAAGAGGGAACAGCCATACTATTTCAAGATGCACTGTACTGCCACTTGCAATGACAAGCTATTACATTTTCCAATAGAATATGTGTGGATAATGCATCTCCTCAGGTGAACTCACACAATTCAACTTGAGAAGCAAACTGAACTCAAGGTGAGGACATTTTTGTCAAAACATAGCTGGATAATGTCTATTTTTTGCATTACCTTTACCCAGTCTATCTACAGTCATTATAAAATATTTATACGCAGGAACTTTCCTTTTTTGATGGACAAAAGTTCTGCCCTTGTCATAGTTGTGATAAAATGCATATTTCCTATGCCCCCGTGAGCTGTGTAAGCTAGCTGTCTGTGGAGATTGTAACAGATGTTCCAACGCTTGTTACATTTATTCCTGCCTGTAAAAAGGGCAGGACTTCTTAGAATGTTGTGATAGGTCACCAGATCAGTTCAAGGGTCAGTAAACAGCAGTCCTGAGGCAGTCAGTTTTAATCAGAAATCAAGTGTCCCTGGCAGAACTCCCTGTCCCCTCTCCCTTTGGGACAAGTCCCAAAAAGAGTCCTAAGTAGGGGACAGAGACAGGGGATAGAAACAGGTCCCAGTTAAGGAAGAGAGATGCAAAGAAACAGGCTCCAAACAGAACAAGGGCTAGGGGTAGCAGACTTTAAGTAAAGAGGGCTCAGGAGAAGCGCTGGCAATCGAAGAGGGCTCGGGAGAAGCCCTGAAGGTCCAAGTAGGTTGCCAAAGGTAGGTGACTCCATGCTGTGGGACATGGGGACAAAGGTACCCCTTTGAAGCAGCAGTGCTCTCCTCAGCATGGCTGAAGAGCTGAAGTTTTACTCGAGAGTTGACGACTGAGTGCAAACTTGGGAATCCAAGAAAATGGAATCTCAGGAGACGAGATTGAAACCTGCAAGCTGGGTCGCCGTTGACGCCGACCTAGTTGGGGTGACTTTTGGAGGGAATTCCACGGCAAGATCGTTGAAGGTAAAGACTGGGATATCTCATGAGCGAGTCAGAGGTCAGTGAGATTGTTTGACTCAGTGTTACTGACGTTTGGAAGGGTTGTTGAGAAATCTGTGGATTCTGTCCAGGTCGCATCTGTCATTTATTGTGCATTATAGTGTGTTTGACCACAGTTTGCCTGTTAACTCACATGTACCTCACACTAACCCTGAATTCTAGAGCATAAGATAGATATTATAAATTGTTCTATCTTTCTGACCTTGTTTAGTAAAGTTTATTTTTGTTTGCTCAAAACCCATGGAATCGTGTGGCTTTATACACTGGGCAAATGTCTTGAATCTCAACCTTTGTCTACTTAAAAAACATTATCGGTCCTGAACCGGACCTGACCAACAATTTGGGTTTTGGCTGAGGATCGTAACATAGTGATGAAAAATTTAGATTTAAAAACCTCAAAGCTTGCTATCAGAAAAAAACAACGGTTTTTGAAGTTTGGAAAAGGGAAAGAGCATATTGCAAGCAAGGATTGGGCAATTTGTTTTAATTTCAACACAGTGAAGCAGGGAGGATTAGCGTATGGAGAAAGCACTTTTGGAGACCAGAAGGAACAAACCAGAAAATTTTGAATATGCACTAACAAAATACTAGCCATGGTAGTGTCAGTAAGATAAAGTGTGCCGACAAATACTGTGGCGGGGAATGAAAGGTTGGCAATGAGAAGTTAGAGAGGGATAAGAACATAAGAAATAGGAGTAGGCCATTCGGCCCCTCAAACATGCCCCACCATTCAATAAGATCATGGCTGATCTGCTCCAGGCCTCAACTCCTCTTTCGTGCCAGCTCCTCAAAGCCCTCAACTCCCTGATATTTCAAAAATCTATCTACCTCCTCTTTAAATACATTCAGTAATCTAGCCTCCGCAACTCTCTGGGGTAGAGAATTCCAGACATTCACTACCCTCAGAGAAGAAATTCCTTCGCATCTCGGTTTTAAATGAGTGTTCCCTTATTCTGTAACTATTTCCCCTAGTTTGAGATTCCCCCACTAGTGGAAACATCTTCTCAACATCTACCCTGTCAAGCCCCCTCAGAATCTTGTACGTTTCAATAAGATCACCCCTCATTCTTCTAAACTCTAATGCATAAAGGCCTAACCTGTTTAGCCATTCTTGATAAGTCAACGCCTTCATCCCAGGAATCAGCCTAGTGAATCTCTTTTGAACTGCCTCCAATGCCAGTGTATCCTTTCTTATATACGGGAACCAAAACTGTACACAGTACTCCAGGTGCGGCCTGGAGTATACAATTGTAACAAGACTTCCCTATTTTTAAACTCCAACCCCCTAGCAATACAGGCCAAAATTTTATTTACATCCTTAATTACTTGCTGCATCTGCATGTTAACTTTTTGTGTTTCATGCACAAGAACACCCAGATCCCTCTGAGCTGCACTTTTTTGGAGTCTCTCTCCATTTAAATAATTGTCTACCTTTTGATTCTTCCTACCAAAGTGCATGACCTCATACTTTCCTACATTAAACTCCATCTGCCAAGTTTTTGCCCACTCACTCAACCTATCTATATCCCCCGGCAGATTCCTTGTGTTCCTTATTCCTTCCTAATCACAACATGCCCTCCCACTTATTTTGGTTTCATCAGCAAATCTGGATACATTACACTTTGCCCTCTTCTCCAAGTCATTAATATAAATAGTAAATAATTGAGGCCCTAGGACTGATCTTTGTGCCACTCCACTAGTTATGTCTTTCCAACCTGAATAAGATCCATTAATCCAGACTCTCTGCCTTCTGTATGTTAGCCAATCCCCAATCCATGCTAATACATTACCCCCAATACCGTGAGCTCATATCTTGTGCAATAACCCTTTATGTGGCACCTTATCAAATGCCTTCTGGAAATCCAAATGCATTACCTCTACCGGTTCCCTTTATCAACTCTGCTTGTTATATCCGCAGAGAACTCTAGCAAATTTCTCAAACATGATTTACCTTTTACAAAACCATGTTGACTCTATTTGATTGCGTTAAGTTTTTCTAAATGTCCTGTTATTTCTTCCTTAATCGTGGACTTGAGCATTTTCCAATGACAGATGTTAGGCTGACTGGCCTATCGTTTCCTGCTTTTTATCTCCCTGCCTTCTTGAACAGGGGCATCACAATAGTGGTTTTCCAATCTGCTGGGACCCTCCCAGAATCCAGTGAGGCACCAGAACCTCATTTTCAACATTCCGATGGTTTGTTTCACCAAAGTGCAATTTGCAGCATGACCCTTGTTGTACCTTCTCTCTGCTGCACTCTGAGGCCGCTGCACGGATGTCATCAGTCACGTCCTCTGTGGGTAGCCCTTGTTCCTGAGGAGCCAACCCTGCAGCTTCTGTGGACCCTGGACGATGTCAGGGATTTGAGACCTACTGAGAATGTAGGAGTCATGGACACTCCCTGGGAACTGTGCCCAGACCTGTAAAATGCGTTTGTGGTGGCTGCACACCAGCTGAACATTAAGCCAGTGGAAGCCCTTGCGATTGACGAAGTTGACTGCACGTTGCCACGGAGATCTGAGCCCCACATGAGCATACATGATGGCAACCTGCACCTGGAGGTAACTTGAGATCTGGGCAAATACCAGCGGTCTTGCTTCCTGGCTTTCCTGATCCCGGGCAAAATGCACAAAGTTATGTGCTTTCACGAATATAGCATCCATGACCTCCTGGATGCATTTGTGTATGCTGGCTTGCGATATCCCACAGAGGTCACCCGTGGAACCCTGAAAAGAGCCACTGGCACAGAAATTGAGCGCTGTGGCCATTTTCCTAGCAACTGGCAGTGGATGCCCTCCATGTCCCTGTGGCACCCTGTATACAAAAAGCAGGACAAATCCAACCAGGCCAATTACCGCCCCATCAGTCTACTCTCGATCATCAGTAAAGTAGTGGAAAGGGTCATCAACAGTACTATCAAGCGACACTTGCTTAGCAATAACCTGCTCACTGACTCTCAGTTTGGGTTCCGCCAGGGCCACTCAGCTCCTGACCTCATTACAGCCTTGGTTCAAACATGGACAAAAGAGCTGAACTCCCAAGGTGAGGTGAGAGTAACTGCCCTTGACATCAAGGCAGCATATGACAGTATGTGGCATCAAGGAGCTCCAGCAAAACTGGAGTCAATGGGAATCAGGGAGAAAACTCTCCGCTGGTTGGAGTCATACCTAGCACAAAGGAAGATGGTTGTGATTGTTGGAGGTCAGTCATCTCAGCTCCAGGACATCCCTGCAGGAGTTCCTCAGGGTAGTGTCACCGGCCCAACCATCTTCAGCTGCTTCATCAATGACCTTCCTTCCATCATAAGGTCAGAAATGGGGATTTTCACTGATGATTGCACAATGTTCAGCACCATACTGAAGCAGTCCATGTACAAATGCAGCAAGACCTGGACAATATCCAGGCTTGGGCTGACAAGTGGCAAATAATATTTGCAAATGTCGGCAATGGCCATCAACTAACAACATAGAATCCAATCATTGCCCCTTGATGTTCAGTTGCATTACCATCACTGAATCCCCTACTATCAACATTCTGGGGGTTACCATTGACTAGAAACTGAACAGGACTAGCCATATAAACAATGCTGCTGCAAGAGCAGGTCAGAGGCTAGGAATCGTACAACGAGTAACTCACCTCCTGACTCCCCAAAGTCTGTCCTACAAGGCACAAGTCAGGAGTGTGGTGGAATATTCCCCACTTGCCTGGATGAGTGCAGCTCCCACAACACTCAAAAAGCATGCCATCATCCAGGACAAAGCAGCCCGCTTAATTGGCATCACATCCACAAACATTCACTCCCTCCACCACCGACACACAGTAGGAGCAGTGTGTACCATCTACAAGATGCACTGCAGGAATTGACCAAGGCTCCTTCAGCAGCACCTTCCAAACCCATGACCACTAGGGCAAGGGCAGCAGACAGATGGGGACACCACCACCTGCAAGTTCCCCTCCAAGTCACTCACCATCCTGATTGGAAATATAATGCCGTTCCTTCACTGTCACTTGGTCAAAATCCTGGAACTCCCTTCCTAACAGCACTGTGGGTGAGCCTACACCACATGGACTGCAGCAGTTCAAGGAGGCAGCTCACCACCACCTTCTCAAGGACAACTAGGGTTGGGCAATAAATGCTGGCCCAGCCAGCCAAGTCCATATCCCATGAATGAATTTTTTTTAAATTGCAAGATTATCAAAAAAGAATTTGCAAGGTCATTATCAAAAACAAGAATCTACATAATAAAGTATTTTGCAAGCTTTTTCAAATAAACAGAATCAAACTTGAGGTTTTTTTTTAAACTTCCGCTATAAATCCATCACACTGAATAATAATATTCAAGTTAGTCCAAGCATGTAACAGAATGAAAGTTATAACCACTAAACATTTCTTTTAATTCTTTAATGGGATGTAAGCATTGCTCGCAATGCCACCATTTCATCCCAAATTGCGCTTGAGAAAATGACAGTGAGCCACCTACTTGAACTGGTGGAGCCCATATGTCTTACTTCATTTGCAGTGACATGGAAAGTTAGTTAACTTGATCTGGAAAGTAAACATCTTAATACAAACTGAATTTGAAAAATTTGGTTTCACACAGCAGATGTTGAGCTGCCCATTTGCATTTAAAATTTGTACACAAGGCTAATTTAACTGCAATCCCCTCAAAATATATACACGTTATCATCACACATCTATTTGAAGCTGTGTGTTACTGCAGACTCTCTCAGGTGTCGAGGTGCATGCAACAGTAAAGTAAGAAGTTAAAAAGTTACGTGTGCATTGAAACTCTTTCGAGTTACCAACAGTCACAGATTGCAACTCTTTTCGAGTACAATCACAGTTCTTGGTTTCCGGGAGTGGGACATGAACCCACAACCCTCTGATTCAAAGGCGAGGGTGCTATGAACTGAGCCACAGCGCACTGAAGTTACACAAGTGGCAAGTTAATTTACTCATTATCTGACAAATCACTGAGAACCCTGTGATATCCTCATGAAGGTGTTTTTAAATCTACAGTTGTATTAAGGTGTGGAAGGAAAAACATTTCCACACAAACTCAATTTACTCCAGGACAAATATTATAGAAATCACAAATACTCATATATATTCAGCTTTAAAAAAATCAAATGTAAATATTATCCCTGTTTAGAAAACATGTTTTGGTGTTATTGGATTTAAAATACAGGAATTAAACCCCATTTAGCAAAACCAGTCAGTATTCCAATCTATTTAGCAGCCAGATTAAGACTGAACCAAAAATACATTGTGTACTTAAAATCTCCTACAGCGCTACAATTTTTGAAAGTGACAAGACTTGGATCATTGCTTTCTCATCATTTTCCTTAATGAGAAAACAATTATTTTATAAATGTTAACGGAGGGTTTACCAATGAGAATACTGGCACAATGCTCTGCAGATTTTATCCAACTTGCACAAAGTCTCAAGTGCACAAAATATTTCAAGTATAACATTATGTGAACACCATAAGCAAATTTCTTATTTCAGATTTATTGGACTTTTAAGCTGATTTTTCTATTGCTTGCACTGTAAAGGAACAAATTATATCTATAGAGACCTGAATAACTTGAAATATACAACGGTAGCCTGAATACCCAAAGTGTAAACCAGATTTTAAATATCATTACTAATGATCAGAATTAATTTAGTAACATAAGGACATAAATATGGATTAGGCCATTCAGCCCCTCCAGCCTGTTCCACCATTCAATATCATGGCCAATATGATTTTGTTTTAAATCCACTTTCCTGCTTGTCCCCATAGCCCTCGACTTCCTTGCCGATCAAAAATCTGTCTAAATAAGCCTTGAATATATCCAATGACCCTGCCTCTACTACTCACTGGGGAAAAGAATTCCAAACACTCATGACCCTCAAAGAAATTTCTCCTTTACTCTGTTTTAAATGGGAGACCCCTTCTGATCAAACTGTGCCCTTTAGTTCTAGATTCCCCCATGAGGGGCAACACCCTCTCAGCATCTACCCTGTCAAGCTCCCTCAGAATATTATATATTTCAACAAAATTATCTTCCATTCTTCTAAACTCCAATGAGTATAGGCTAAACTGCTATTTCCCATAACTTGGGATTTATTTTCACATGTTGCTGCAAGTCACAAGAAAAGTCACACTGTAATTAATTGGCATATTTGAAACACCATTCCTAACCAAGTCATGAAGCTATTAATGTGTATAATATTTTGGAAAATACTCTTCTTTTAAAATAGAGGTTTAGACTGCGGGTATGTCTTAATTGGATTAAAGCCAGCTAGTCTGGGTGCTTTGATGGGTACTAGTTTTGATATGGAAGAGAGATGGCATGCATTTGCAATTTTTGAAAAGAGCATTCAAGAAGTGGGGTGAAAACTTGACACCTTTCTAGCAGCTACCAAGCAATATGTTTATATTACTAATAACATTTGGTACAATGAATGGGGTTTCATTGTTAAAAGGTAACAATTTTGTTTGGTTATGTCTATGGGTTGCTGTTGCATTAATGGAGATTAGTTTGGGAGTTTGTTAAAAGTTATGATATTAGTAATTTGTAGCCATGTGTATATATATTTTAACCAGTATAAATTGATAAAATGTTTAAATTAGTTTAATGTAAAACCTCAAGAACTGATGGTTTGATTCCTGAAACATCACCTCAAACATAACATTAAAATTATGGGTTATGACAGTTGTTTAAAGTTTAAAGTTTCCCTCTGAGATTTTTAAATAACTCCATTTTACCAACTGCATCAGTCATAACAACCAGGATTTTATACATCACTAAAGCCATTTCTTTTTTCAGACAAATGGACAATGCCAAGTAATTACACAAAATCTTTTCCTCCTTTTCAGGAAAATACATTAAGACTGGGTTAAAATGCCACTATTTTTCCATGGTTGAGGAGGACAAAGGGGATGCAGAGACTCAGAAATTTCAATTTTTCTCCTGCCTCATTTTCCCCTATTCCTCACACACTTTCCAAAGCGATATCAGACAAGGAAGACAAAAACTTTGCTTCATTTCAGCAGATATAGCTACCTAAAGAACCTACACATTTTCGCCTTATTCTTCAACATTCTGCAGATTTGCAGTTTGAATGGGGGTGATCATGGTAAGTTAGAATTAAAGAAAAAAGCTTTATAATTAAAATTTAAGATTGTATATCTTTTATTATTTGTTCATTTTCACAGCCATTGCACATTCCTGAATATTTCAGCAAGCAGCCCCCTGACATCACACAGCCAACATAACCAAAGTTCACCAAGCAAATTACAGCAGCCATTTGTGAAGTAGAAAACTAGTCTTTAGCTATTCAATTCAGACAAAATGAATGAACACTACATATTAATGCAGCTGACAAATTGAGTGAAGACTCAGAGTTTGGTGAGAGGGGAGTTTTAAGTGTTAATTTTCTTAAATTTTGCTCTTAAAATCTAATCTAGCCTGTAATTAGCAGTAACTGGAAAATACTGTGTAAGCAGGCTAAGCTCTTTCTTTCTTACAGGTTAGACAGGGTAAACTCACTCTCAGCTATACAAGCTGAGTTGTTAATTAGATAACTGGTTGAATCTGGTTCCTGTAGCCCCACTTCAGGGGCAGTGGGGGGTGGGGGGAAGAGAACAGGTGTCATTGTTTGTTCCCTCTTTCTCACCCCATAGAAATTGGGTCTTGATTTACAACAGGCAAAGGAGCTAGCTGTTTGGTGAGTATCTGGTAAGTGGATAAGCTCTATTCTATCCCTAAGGTTTAAACTTGTGCACAATTTGGTGGTAAAGTTAATCAAATATATAAGAAAATAACATTAAATAATGATTAATACAATTAAGTAATTACTTAAAACACATTAAGGATGGCAGGACAAGGTCGCAACACGTGGGAGCTCCTGGCTAACAATGTGATCCAGGGCAAACACATCTGCAGAAAGCGTTTGTGGCTTGAGGGACTTTGGCTCAGGGTCATTGAGCTGGAGGCTGAGCTGCAGAGTCTGTGACACATCAGGGAGGGGGAAAGTTACCTGGATGCTTTATACTAGGAGGCAGTCACACGACTTAGGATAGGATCTTTTGATTTGGTACAGTGGCCAGGGACAGGAGGGTGCAACTGCGAGTGAGGCAGGGAAGGGGACCCAGAGGGCAGGAGTGAAGGAGTGTGAGCCTCTGAAATTGCCCAACAGGTCTGAGATTCTCTCAGCTTGTTTGGATGAGAGTGGGGGCTGCAAATAGACCATGGCACGTGGTGCGAGGCCATCCAAGTAGGGGGGAGCAAAAAGGAATTAGTGGTAGTAGGAGGACAGTATAGTAAGGGGGATGACACTGTTCTTTGTAGCAAAGAGTGAGTCCAGACGGTTGTGTTGCCTGTCCCGTGCCAGGATTCGGGACATCTGCTCAGGGCTGGAGAAGAACTGGCAGTGGGAGGGGGAGGATTCAGTGGTTGCGGTCCATGTAGGTACCACTGACATAGGCAGGATGAGTAAGGATGCTCTGCATAGTATGACGAGCCAGGCACCAAATTAAGCAAGACCTCAAAAGTAATAATTTCTGGATTATTATTTGAGCCACGTGCAAATTGGCATAGGGAAAATAAGGTTAGATTAATGAATGCGTGGCTCAAAGACTGGTGTGGGAGAAGTGGGTTCCGGTTTGTGGGGCACCAGTACAGGGGAAAGTGGGATCTGCATCGCTGGGACAATCTACACCTGAACAGTGCTGGGGCTGGTGTCCTCGCGAGCTGCCTAGCTAGGGAAGAAGAGAGGGTTTTTAACTGAATAGTGGGGGCAAGGGACCAAATTTGGGAAGATGTGGTAAGCCAAAGAGTAGGGACACAGCAAGAGAGGCAAGTATTAATATGGGAAATGATAAACAGGCTGTGACAGGAAGGGACAGAGAGTATAGTTCTAAGAGTAAACCAGCAGATAAGGCTAGACCCTACAAAAATAATAAGAGGACACAACTAAGGGCTCTGTATCTTAACGCACGTAGCATTCAAAACAAAACAGATGAACTGATAGCACAAATAGAAATAAATAAGAGCGATCTGTTAGCCAGTACAGAGACATGGCTACAGGATGACATAGATTAGGACCTGAATATTGAACAGTACGGCACATTTAGGAAGGACAGGAAGTTAGGAAAAGTTGGAGGGGTGGCTTTGTTAATTTTTTTTTATTCTTTCATGGGGTGCGGGTGTCACTGGCTAGGCCAACATTTATTGCCCATCCCTAATTGCTCTTGTTCAGAGGGCAAGGCTGTTGATAAGGTCCCGCATGGGAGACTGATAACGAAGGTAAGAGCCCATGGGATCCAAGTCAATTTGGCAAATTGGATCCAGAATTGGCTGAGTGGCAGGAAGCAGAGGATGATGGTCGAGGGGTGTTTTTGTGGCTGGATGCCTGTGTCCAGTGGGGTTCCACAGGGATTGGTGTTGGGTCCCTTGCTGTTTGTGGTATATATAAATGGTTCAGACTTGAATGTAGGAGGGTTGAACAGTAAGTTCGCGGATTACATGAAAATTGGTGGGGTGGTAAATAGTGAGGAGGATAGCCTTAGGTTACAGGAAGATATAAACAGGTTGGTCAGATGGGCTGATCAGTGTCAAATGGAATTTAATCTGGATAAGTATGAGATGATGCACTTGGGCAGGACAAACAAGGCATGGGAATACACAATGAATGTAGGACCCTGGGAAGTACCGAGGCTCAGAGGGACCTTGGTGTGCGTGTTCACCGGTCTCTTAAGGTGGCGGGATAGGTAGATAAGGTGGTTAAGAAGGCATATGGGATACTTGACTTTATTAGCCGAGGCATAGAATATAAGAGCAGGGAGGTTATGCTGGAACTGTATAAAACACTGGTTAGGCCACAGCTAGAGTATTGCGTGCAGTTCTGGAATCTGCATTATAGGAAGGATGTGATTACACTAGGGAGAGTGCAGAGGAAATTTACCAGGATGTTGCCTGGGCTGGAGAGTTTTAGTTATGAGGAGAGATTGGATAGACTCGGGTTATTTTCCCTGGAGCAGAGATTGAGGGGGGATATGATTAAAGTGTATAAAATTATGAGGGGCATAGATAGGGTAGAGAGGAAGGAACTTTTCTTCTTGGTGGAGGGATCAATAACCAGGGGGCATAGATTTAAGGTAAGGGGGCAAGAGGTTTAGAGGGGATGTGAGGAAGAATGTGGATGTGGGGAATCTGGAACTCACTGCCTGAAAGGGTGGTAGAGGCAGAAACCCTCATAACATTTAAGTATTTGGATGTGCACTTGCAATGCCATGGCAGACAAGACTATGGGCCTAGTGCTTGAAAATGGGATTTGAATAGTTAGATATTTGTTTGACCGGCGCAGACTCAATGGGCCGAAGGGCCTTTTTCTGTGCTGTAAACCTCTATGACTATGACCCTATGGCATTTAAGAGTCAACCACATTGCTGTGGCTCTAAAGTGATAGTCACATATAGGCTAGATTTATAGACAGCAGATTTCCTTCCCTAAAGGGATTTTTACAACAATCAACAATGGTTTTATGGTTCCAGATTTTTATTGGATTCAAATTTCACCATCTGTCTTGATGGAATTTGAACACAGGTCGCTGGAGCATTACACTAGGTCTTTGGATTACTAGTCCAGTGACAATACCACTATGCCACCACCTCCCCATGATGGTATTAGCACAGTAAAGAGGGATGACCTAGGTTCAGGAAACCAGGACGTAGAAATGGTTTGGGCTGAGATGAGGAATGATAAAAGCAAGAAGTGACTTGTGGGAGTGGTATACAGGCACCCTAATTATAACTACACAGTAGGACAGTGTATAAAAGAAGAGATAACGGGAGCTTGCCAGAAAGGTATAGCAATAATCATGGGGGATTATAATGGACTGGAAAAATCAGATGGGCAAAGGTAGCGTAGATCAGGAGTTCATAGAATGTTTTCCGGATAGTTTCTTAGAACAGCACGTTCTGGAGCCAACCAGAGAGCAGGCTATACTAGACCTGATATTGAGCAATGAGATAGGATTAATTGGTAACCTCCTACTAATAGCACCCCTAGGTAGCAGTGATCATAATATGATTGAATTTTGCATTCATTTTGAAGGAGAAATGAGTGCATTCAAGACTAAATTTTAAACTTAAATAAGGGCAATTATGAAGACATGAAAGCAGTGTGAACTGGCAAATGTGGTTAAGGGATAGGTCAGTCGAAGTTCAGTGGCAGGTAGTTAAAGGGATATTTCAGAATACTCAGAATATATATATTCCAATGAGAAAAAAAATTCCAAGGTTAGAGCCCTCCATCCATTAACTAAAAAAGTTAAAGGCAGTATCAAACAAAAAAAAAGCATATAATTACGCAGACAGGTGGCAGGTTAGAAGATTGAAAAGGATGTAAAGAACAGCAAAGATTAATAAGGGGGGGAAAATTACAGTATGAGAGAAAGCTAACTAATAATATAATGATGGATAGTTGGAGTTTCTTTGGAAATAAAAAGATAAGAAAATAATTAACAAATTGAGCATTTGTCCTATAGAGTGCACGTCTGGGGAATTGATAATGGAAAAGTAGGGAGATGGCGAACAAATTAATCAGGTATTTTGCTTCGGTCTTCACGATAGAGGACACAAGTAACATCCTGGAAATAGCTGAAAAACAAGAAACAAGAAATGGAAGGGAGGGAGGAATTCTGGAAAATCACAAGCGAAGTGAGCAAATTGCTGGGGCTGCAGGCTGACAAATCCCAAGGTCCGTATGGACTTCACCCTAAGGTCATGAAAGAAGTGGCTCGTGAGATAGTTGATGCACTGGTTTTAATTTTCCAAAATTCCATAGATTCTGGGAAGGATCCATTAGATTGGAAAATAGTAAATATAACTCATTTATTCAAAAAGGGAGGGAGACAGAAAGCAGGAAACTATAGGCCAGTTAGCCTAACATCAGTCACAGGGAAGATGTTAGAAGCTATTATTAAAGTTGTTATAGCAGGGCACTTAGAAAAATTCAAGACAATCAGGTAGAGTCAACATGGTCTTGTAAAAGGGAAATCATGTTTAACCAATTTATTGGAGTTCTTTGAAGGAGTCACATGTGTTGTTTAAAGGGGAACCACCGGATGTACTGTACTTAGGATTTCCAGAAGGCATCGGATAAGGTGCTGCATGAAAAGGTTTCTGCAGGAAATAAAAGTTCATGATGTTGGGGGTAACATATCGACATGGATCGGCTAGCTAACAGGAAGCAGGAAGTTGGCATAAATGGGTCTTTTTCTGGTTGGCAGGGTGTGACGAATGGTTTGCCACAGGAATCAGTGCTGGGGCCTCAAAGTTTTACAATTTATATAAATACTTGGATGAAGGAACAGAAGGAATGGTTGCTACATTTGCTGATGACACAAAGATAGGAGAGAAAGTAAATTTTGAAGAGGACGTAAGGAGGCTACAAAGTGACATAGGTAAGTTAAGTGAGTGGGCAAAGATCTGGCAAATGGAGTATAATGTGGGAAAATGTGAAATTGTTCATTTTGGCAGGAAGAATAAAAAAGCTTATTATCTAAATGGTGAGAGATTGCTATGAATCAGGTGAGAAACTTAGGAGCAGCAGCACAGGACAGAGGAGGAGGCAAATGGTTCTTAATGGATACTTTGAGCCTGTCTTCACAAAAGAGGGGGACAATGTAGACGTTAGAGCTAAGAAGTGTGAAATATTGGATTGTATAAGCAGAGTGAGGTGGGAAATATCAAGGGGCTTAGCATCTTTGAAAATGGATAAATTGCTAGGTCTGGATGAAATGTACCCAATGACAGTGAGGGGGAAGCAAGGAAGGAACTAGCAGAGACTCTGACCATCATTTTCCAAATGCCTCTGTCTGCAGGCCTGCTGTACCATTGTTCAAAAATAGAGGAAGGGATAGACCAAATAATTGCAGGTCAGTCAACCTAACTTTGGTGGGGGGACAAATTATTTGAAAAAATTCTGAGGGACGGTGTTAATCATTTTAGAAAGGCAGAGATTAATCAATAACAGTCAGCATGGATTTGTGAAGGGAAGGTCATCTGTGACTAACTTCATTGCATTTTTGAGGGGCTAACAAGGAGGGCGGATGAGGGCAGCATGGTCCCACACTGAGCATACTTCTCTTATCACTGACCATTACATTATGCTCTTTCTGACATCATGAAAGTAAAAACTACCAGTAAATGCAAATAAGTCGTATAACTTCACTCATCAAATAATGCATACAAAATGAAATTAAATACTTTTAAGCGTTCCTTTAAATGCTGGTCTTCAATGTGCCATTATCTTTCCTAATGCTCCTATGAGGCGCTCCCCCCATTCAGTATAGGACATCAAAGGCTGCTATTCTTTAATTGACGAGACAACAGCCAATTTTCAAGAAAGACCTTGAGTAGCTATGGATCTACTAGGCCTGGTTTCAGACTGCAGTATCTCAGCCTTTGCTGCAGCAGTCTAGCCTGGTTGGCTGAGAGGCAGCAGCAAGTGTCCTGGCAGAATGGCAGGCGTGGGAACAGGATATGGATACACTGCCAATCTCCAAAGATAGCGACTCAGCAACTCTAGTGAACTGCTGGAAAACTAAGAACGAATTACTAAGACACCATGGAAGCCCTGTTGAGCAACTGTATCCAGATCCACTATGGCAGTAATCTGAGTTTACAATGCAGTTGTCTGAGATGCCAATTAAGCATTCAGGCATTTGGTGGAAGCTGTTTGTCTGCAATGGAAGTTGTGACATCAGGCATTGCAACACGGTGGGGCACACTGGTGTGTTCATGGAGGAGATCACTCGCTCCAAGTTTGAAAAGATTGATTCCAACCTTTGCACAAAGCCCTGTGCCAAGCTGAAGTTGGACTCCTCCAGGCTCCTTTGCAGCCTGGGACATCAAAGTCCTCATCCGATTCCTCTGCAGAACTAGTGCGCAACCTCATCCTCGGGAAAGCTGGCTGTACTACTTTCCCCAGCCGCACCCCCACCTTGGCTCATCTGTACTTGTGCCCAGTGTCTCACAACACACAGATCTCACCTCTATCCTATGTGCTGTGTCAGTATCTGAGTTGGTGGCTGCTTAGTGCAGCATCGCATGATGGTATTGCTTCACTGTCTGCTTCCTCTTCTGACTAGGATGATTCTAGTTCTTGGGTATTTGATATGAAAAGGGACAAGGGCTGAGTTGTAACGAGGGGAGAGAAGAAGGTAAGCACATGCATACACCATCTGCAGCTTGTGAGTTAGAGGAGATTGAGGGATGAAGGAGATCTGGGAACAGAAGTATTGGGAATGCAGAAACCCTCAATATCATTTTTTTCCCAGCACCACCGGTATAGCCATGGCCTCTGATGTCGCTTTCTATAATGGTCAGTCTCCTCCATGGGGATTAAAAAGTGCATCTATTCTTCTCCAGTTTTTTGTTAGATGCCAAATTCTCCTACAAAAAAAAGATGGAATTGAATCAGCGAGGGCTGTTCAATGATTGGCTGATTATGGCTTTCATGGTTGCATTACTACTGCATCTATGAGCTGAGAGTTTCAGGTGTGAGGTTTGCAATTATGCTTAGTGTGTATGAGTGAGGTCAGCCATATGAATTGAAGGTTAAGTACTGATTGATAGGTATTGTTGGTAGATGGGTCATGTAGTGCCGTGAATTGAACAGTGGTTGGGTCAGTGTACAGCTGGTAGGATATGCCATCTGAAGATTGAACTCATTCACCTTAACAACTTGTGTCAAATCACTGAATTTCTTCCTGCACCACATCCATGTTGTTGGGAGTTATACTCCAGGCATTAACCCCTAGTGTTACTTTTTCCCCATTGTCCTCTGAGCACATATCTGGAAGGCCTGCTGCTCCCTGCTATAGATACAAGATGTCTCTCCTTATCTCCAGATCTTGCACAAGGCCTCGTGTCTATTATCAGAAAACCTTAATGCATGTTCTCGCACATGTTCAGCAATTTTTCAATATAGTTCAGCACAGATGCAATTTACAAAAGTCTTCCACCACTTCTTACAACTATAAAGCATCTTATATTTAACAGAAGCAGACTACCTTTAAGTAACATGAGCTACCCACAATATTGGGTCCGCTACTGATGCATACTACTGATGACTAAGATGGGTAGCACTGGCTGCATGCAGCAGTCATGTAAAACAGTAGGCAGCGCAAATTAAATTTGCACAGGTTAATCACATACTGTGATTTCCACACCTGTTTTTGGGGTTATCAAATTTAACACCCCACTTCAAGTCTCCTATGATCTGAAACTATTTTTTTAAGGATGCATTTCTTACATACAGGTAGAGTGTTATGTTTTAATATTGGTACGGCCGACAACTTTTTAAAGACTAATCAATACTCAGAGGCGTGGAGGTGATAGAACATTACAGCTCTCGTTTATTCTACTGTAGTAACAGAACTATCAAGACAACATGGATTCTGCCATCCCATTGTGTCTAATGCAGGTGAAGGTGAGACAACTTCAACTTAAGCTGAGCTAGACTGAGGTGGTGAGATTGGAGTCGGCATTCCTTGAATTGGAGATGGCTCGTCCATAAGAGGTGCATCCTTGGATGGTGCTTGAATTGGCAAAAGTTGGCCAACATGTCTCTGCCAGGTGAGATCATTCGCAGATGGACTATGTATGAAACAGGTGCAATCACAGTAGCGGGATCCCATTTAACTCCGGTAGCGTAACTACGAGCTGGGACTTCTTGTGCAGAACAGAAAATTCTTGGCTTTGACATTTGTGCTCTTCTCTCCACTTGGTCGCGCTGTTGATCTTGCAGAACTTGTCATGTTTTTGTTAGTCTTAGCAGTTCAAAGCGAGTGCGCAATTGCTGTCCCATTAGTAGAAATGCTGGCGATGCTTTAGTCGTAGCATGTGGTGTGTTTCAGTATGTCAATAGAAATGTGCCCAGACACTTTTGAATGAAGGAATGTCCTCATGTCTAACCAAAAGCGTGTTTCATGGTTTGAATAAATCTCTCAGCTAATCCATTGGTGGATGGATGATATGGTGCTGAGGTGACGTGACGAATTCCATTACTTCTCAAAAGATTCTCAAACTCCCGCGAGACAAAGTGAGGTCCATTGTCAGTCACAAGTTGTTCTGGTAAACTGTAACGACTGATCATTTCTCTTAGTCTTTGAATTGTGCTCTCAGCTGTAGTAGAGGACATGACTAAAACTTCTGGCCATTTGGAATGAGCATCCACAGCCATCATGGACATTGTTCCTTCAAATGGTCCAGTGAAATCAACGTGGATGCACTGCCAAGGGTTTTCCAGCCAATCCCATGGATGGAGGAGCGCCAATTCAGGCATGTTTCTCACACTCTGACATTTGCTCTGACATGAAGGACAAGATCTTGCCTTGGCTTCACTGTCATGCTCCAGGCCAGGCAACCAAAAAGTAGCTTCTTGCAATCTCTTTCATGCGAACTAATCCACAGTGTCAAAAATGCAGTTGGTCTAACACTGGTTTCCTCAAAGTTGGTGGAATAATAACTTACATGCCCCAAAGCAAACATCCTGAAGTGACTGATAATTCCATCCTCCTTGGAAAGGTAAGGATAAAGTTCAGGCGAGACTCTGAAGTTCAGGGAAGTGTTGCCATGCATCACAAGGTCCATGACTTTGGGCAATGTTGGGTCCACTCGAGTGGCCTTCGTGATTTGGACTGAAGTGATGGGTGTGTTCTCAATGTGTACAAAGTTGAAAACGTCTTTCTGAGCAGTGTCCACATGGCTGACTGATAGTGGCAGCCTCGAAAGCTCATCCGCATTGCCATGCAAGGTTTTTGACATTTTCTGACATTTGATTTCATGTGTGACCATTCAACATCAATGCCCAACGCTGCATTCTGCTTGCAGCTAAAGAGATGCCTGTGTGCGGACCGAATATTGAGGTAGTGGTCATTGATCAGTCAGCAGCGTGAGTTTCCAACCAAACAGGTACTGGTGAAATTTCTGGATTCCGAAAATGATTCCCAGTGCTATTTGAGCTTATTGGCTCTCTGCTTTGCTTTTTTAAAAAAAATTAATTCACGGGATGTGGGCTTTGCTGGCCGGGTCAGCATTTATTTCCCATCATTAGTTGCCTTTGAGAAGGTGGTGGTGAGCTGCCTTCTTGAATCACTGCAGTCCTTGTGGTGTAGGTACACCCACAGTGCTGTTAGGAAGGGATTTCCAGGATTTTGACCAAGCAACAGTGAAGGAACGGCGATATATTTCCAAGTTAGGATGGTGAGTGACTTAGAGGGGAACTTCCAAATAGTGGTATTCCCATATATCTGCTGCCCTTTCCATCTAGATGGTAGTGGTCGTGGGATTGGAAGGCGCTGTCTAAGGAGCCCTGGTGAATACCTGCAGTGCATCTTGTAGATGGTACACACTGCTGCTACTGTGCATTGGTGGTGGAGGGAGCGAATGCTTGTGGATGTGGTGCCAGTCAAGCGGGCTGTTTCGTAAGGGCAGTCCCACTCACTTCACTTCAAGTTCAACTCTCTTGTCCATGTTTGGACCGAGGCCATAATGAGGTCAGGAGCTGACTGGTCCAGGCGGAACCCAAACTGAGCATCAGTGAGCAGGTTATTGCTGAGTAAATGCCACTTGATAGCACTGCTCATGACACTTTTTCTCCTTTGCTGATGATCAAGAGTAGACTGATGGGAAGGTAACTGGCCAAGTTGGATTTGTCCTGCTTTTTATGTACAGCACATACCTGGGCAATTTTCCACATTGCTGGGTAGATGCCAGCGTTGTAGCTGTACTGGAACAGCTTGGCTAGTGGCATGGCTTGTTCTGGAGCACAAGTCTTCAGTACTATAGCTGGAATGTTGTTAGGGCTCATAGCCTTAGTAGTATCCAGTGCCTTCAGCCGTTTCTTGATACGACGTCGACCAAGCCTAATTGGCTGAAGACTGGCATCTGTGATGCTGCGGACTCGGAGGCTGCCAAGATGGATCCTCCGCTCAACACTTCTGGCTGAAGATGGCTGCAAATGCTTCAGCTGTGTCTTCTGCACTGGTGTGCTGGGCTCCCAATCACTGAGGATGGGGATATTTGTTGAGCCTCCTCCTCCAGTTAGTTGTTTAATTGTCCACCAGCATTTACAACTGGATGTGGCAGGACTGCAGAGCTTAGATCAATTCTTTATTTTTAGTTATTCAGTCACTTATTTATTTTTAAATATGGTGAAATGAGAATTTCATGAGAATTTGTTCACCTGTTTATTGTTAAAAACAAATCAGTTTCAACAAACTGACGGCAATTCATCGGGCTGTTTTTGTTACACTTCCAAGTATTGGCCTTGGATGAAACCTACTTCAGATATGTGCCCGGTTTATACACTTATCCAGTCCACCTAGATTCCAACTTATAACATAAATATGAGGTTTTGGAATGACATTTAATGAGGATTTTGAGCTGCCTTGAACAAAACTCAACAGCATATTTGCAAGGTATTCCTGGCTAGCTGAGCAGCCACATTGAAGACCTGCAAACTGCCTCGTTCAGTAGTTGCTAGAATTGATCTAGTAAATCTGATATATTTGGATCCATGCCTACAAAATGTCCTGCAGCTTCCTAGATTTGTGGTTTTAGGTAGTAAGTTATTCTGGTCGCATGTATAAAATAGACTTGACATTACACCATGAACTCACAAAGAGGTCCACATAATAAATGTGAATCATGGCAGCCCTTCTGACCCTGCAATCTATTCAGCTTTGCTGACACTATTGAGGTGTCTTCATTCAATTGGTATGCTTGTCAGACAGCAATATAGGGACAAAATGAACAAAGTATCGTAGAGATGAGATATGCATTAATTTGTAGGCATATAAATAGTAAAAGGTTGTTAGGTGGAAGAGCAGGGCCAATTAGGGACCAAAAAGGGGATTTCCACAAGGGGGCAGGGGGCATGCCTGAGGTATTAAATGAATTCTTTGTATCTGTCTTTACCAAGGAAGATGCTGCTGCCCAGTTCATGGTGAAAGGGGACATTTGAAGAGTTTAAAATTGATAAGGAAGTGTTTTAGATTGGCTGTCTGTACTTCAAGCTGAGAAAAGCGCCAGGACCGGATGAGATGCATCCAAGGGTACCGAGGGAAGTGAGAGTGGAAATTGCAGAGGCACTGGCCATAATTTTTCAATCTTCCTTAGATTCAGAGGTGGTGCCAGAGGATTGGAGAATTGAAAATGTTACAGCCTGGTTCAAAAAAAGTGAAGTTAAGCCCAGCAACAAGGCCAGTCAGTTTAACCTCGGTGGTGGGGAAGCTTTTAGAAATGATAATTTGGGACAAAATTGATAGTCACTTGGGCAAATGCAGCGTTTGATAAAGTGCCGTACAACTTGTGAGCAAAGTTAGAGCTCATGGAATAAAAGGGACAGTAGCAACATGGATGTGAAATTGGCTGAGTGACAGGAAATTGGCTGAGTGAGAGGAAACAAAGAATAGCAGTGAACGGTTATCTTTCAGACAAGGAGGAAGGTTTATGGAGGAGTTCCCCAGGGATCGGAGTTAGAAGCCTTGCTTTTCCTGATATACATTAATGACCCAGGCCATGGTATACAAGACACAATTACAAAAGTTGCTGATGATACAAAACTTGGAAGTATTGTGAACCATGAGGAGAATAGTGTAGAACTTCAAAAGGAAATAAAGAAGTTGGTGGAATGGGCGGATAAGTGGCACATGAAATTTAATGCCGAGAAGTGTGAAGTGATTCATTTTGGATTTGTTTCTCAGTCAGTCAGTGTAACAGTGACAGCACTCCATGAATCTTCGATCCAATACTGAAATGGAAAGAAGCATTTCTGAAATTAGAAGGAAGCAAAACAGCACCTTCACACTGAAATGAAAATCTACTCAACTGTAACATTTCAGCTCTCAACATGCTGAGAGAATTACCACAAGTCATGCAAAAAAAAGTATGACTTTTAAATGATTTTTATGAAGTAATATTTGGAAAATATGAATCTAGATGACAACACTCAGGTTTGGGCTGATAGATGGCGAGTAACATTCATACCACACAAGTGCCGGGCAATGGCCATCTCCAACAGGACAGAATCTATCCATCTCGCCTTGACATTCAATAGTATTACCATCACTGAATCCCCCACTATTAACATCCTGGGGTTACCACTGACCAGAAACAGAACTGTAACAGTCATATAAATACTGTGGCTACAATAGCAGGTCAGAGGCTGGGAATTCTGTGGTGAGCAACTCACCTCCTGACGCCCCAAAATCTGACAACCATCTATAAGGTTCAAGTCAGCAAGTCACTTGCCTGGATAAGTGCAGCTCCATCAACACTCAAGAACCGCAACACCATCCAGGACAAAGCAACCCACTTGATTGGGATCCCAACCACCAACTCCAACATCTGCTCCCTCCAACACTGACGCAGCAGCTTTGGGTGGGATTTTCTGCACACGCCCGCCGCCGGGATCGTCCGGTCCCACCACAAATCAATGGACTTCTAACTGGGGCACCGCCTCGCCCGTGGCAGGTCCTGTCCTCGACGGGGCTGGAAAATCCCAGCCAGTGTACCATCTACAAGATGCACTGCAGCAATTCACCCTCTTAGACTGCCCCTCAGGGTTGAGAATGACTTGCTTCCACACTAAAAATGAGTTCTCAGATGACTGAAGAGTCCAATTCGCGACCTGCAGTCTCTGTCACAGGTGGGGCAGATGATGGGAGAGCGAACAGGTGGATGGGGTACCTGGGTTGCCACATGCTCCTTTCGCTGTCGACACTTGGTTCCAGCTAGCCTTTGGCGATACAACTCAGTGTTCAGCTCCTTCCCGGATGCAATTCACCAAAGCTCCTTTGGCAGCACCTTCCAAACCCGCCACCTCTGTCATCTAGAAGGACAAAGGCAGCAGATGCATGGGAACACCACCACCCGTCAGTTCCCCTTCAATCTACACACTATTCTAACTTGGAACTATATTGCCATTCATTCACTGTCGTTGGGTCAAAATCCTGGAACTGCCTCCCAAACAGTACTGTGAGTGTACCTACACCACATGGACTGCAGCGGTTCAAGGAGGCTGCTCACCACCACCTTCTCAAGGGCAATTAGGGATAGACAATAAAAATGCTGGCCTAGTCAGCGACACCCACGTCCCATGAAAGAATTTATTAAAAGTCCCCACGCAAAGATTGCACGAGAATTACCCGGGAGGTTCAAACTTCCGATGGGCAACTTACCCTACACTGATTTAAACCAGAGACTTCGGATGGTTCCAACTATCTTACCAGAATCGGTACCCAGGAAACGTTAAAATAATTAAAACCACTTATAACTCCTGGGCTACTGGTGAACTGACCACCATCCCCCCAGCCACCCCGACTATCCCCTCCATTCCCTGACCACCTCCTCCCCCACCCCGGGTACCGTCCCTACACCACAAATAGCCTCCTGACCATCCTCCCTCAGCCCTGACTAGCCCCTCAACCCCACCAACTAGCCCCCACACCCACGGCTACCAACCCCCCCAACACTACCCTTGCAATCTCCCCTCCACCTGCCTGACTACCCCCCAAACCTGAACTGGCCACCCGACACCGCCCCCCCAACTGCCCGACTCACCCTACCCCAACTGGCCACCTGACCACCGCCCAGACACCCACCCCTCACCACTCATTTACCCAACTACCTTCTCCCTGGCTAATGCTGTTAAAAGGGGGCGTGGCTTCACTCCCCCATTGCTGCTGCCCTGCGCTAAAGGCCTTGGGGACACACTGCATTGCACTTATCTCACCCGGCTCGAGTCAGATGGTCAGGCGAGGGAAGTGCAGCTCCTGACTGAGGTAGGTAAAAAGGAGCGGAGTGGCAATCCAATTGCGACTGCCACTCCTTGGAAATTCTGGTCCGTAGTTTCCAAGCTATTAGAGTTACTTATCCCCATATCAGTATATGAATCAGTAAGGGGCACACGAGGACACAGGCGGCTAAAGACAGAGTCAACGTTTCAAGTCCATAAGGCTCTTCTTCAGAGCTCTGAAGAGTCATACAGACTCGAAACGATAACACTGTCTTTCTCTCCACAGATGCTGTTAGACCTGCTGAGTTTTTCCCAGCATTTTTTGTTTTTGTTTCAGATTTCCAGCATCCGCAGTATTTTGATTTTATCCGAGATGGAGACTGAGTGAGCAGCGAATTAGGTTCACGTGGAAATTCAGTGCATGGCGGACAAGAGGTGTGGTATACATAGGAATTATTCAAAGTTAATTGAGTAATTATATTATGTTAACTAAATAAACAAACAATGGCAGGACAGGTGTTATGTTGCAGCTGTGGGATGCGGATGCTTTTCGACACCAAGGCGATCAAGGAGAAACACATCTGCAGAAAGCGTAAGCAGCTAGAGGAATTCTGGATCAGGATTATTGATCTGGAAGCCAAACTGCAGACATTGTGCAACATAAGGGAGGGGGAGAAATACATGGACAATTTTTCCAGAAGACAGTCACACCTCTTAGAAAAAGGTTGTTTGTTTTGGTCAGCAGTGAGGGACAGGAAGATGTGAATATGAGAGTGAGGCAGGTAATGGAACCACAGAGACAGTAGTGGAGAGCCTCAGACTTTACAATTGTCAAACAGATTTGAGGTGCTTACAACCTGTTGTGGGTGAAAGCAAAGTCTGCAAGGTGGATGAGCTGGCTGGCCATGACACCATGGTACAGAAAGCCGTTCAAGCAGAGGAAGCAAACAGGAATATAGTGGTAGTAGGGGATAGAATAGTGAGGGGGATTGACACTGTTCCCGACAAAGAGCGAGAGTCCAGAAGGCTGTGTTGCCTGCCCAGTGCCATGGTTTTGGACATCTACTCAGAGCTGGAGAGTAACTTGCAGTGGGAGGGAGAGGATCGTGGTCCAAGTAGGTGCCAATGACATATACAGGACAAGGAAGTGGGTTCTGCATAGTCAGTATGAGAATCTAGGTACCAAATTAAGAAGCAAAACCTCAAAGGTAATAATCTCTGGATTATTACCTGAGCCACTTGCAAAATGGCATTGGGCAAATAAGATTAGAGAGATGAATGTGTAGTTCAAAGGCTGGTGTGGGAGAAGTGGATTCCGGATTGTGGGGCACTGGCACCAATACTGGGGAAAAGTGGGCGGTGTATTGTTGGGACGGTCTATGCCTGAACGGTGCTCTTGTGAATTGTATAACTAGAGAAGTAGAGAGGGCTTTAAATAAAACAAGGGGAGTGAGGGATCAAGCTTGGGTAGATGTGGCAAATCAAGGGGCAGATTCAAGGCAGGAGACCATAATAGTAATAAGGGAAATGAGGGTCACTGAATAGCAAGTTTTATCTCTGTCCCTTCCTAAGAACACACCAATAGTCAAGACTAGATATTACAAAGATAACAAAAAGACAAAACTTAAAGCTCTGTATCTGAATGTGCGTAGCATTCATAACAAAGTAAATGAATTGATAGTGCACACTGAAGTAAATAAACATGACCTGATAGCCATTGTGGGAACACAGCTGCAGGATGACAAGGGTTGGGTCCTGAATATTAAGGGGTATATGACATTCAAGAAAAATAGGAAGCAAGGTAAAGGTGGAGGGGTAGCACTGTTGATCAATGATGGCATTGATGCAATAGTTAGCAATGACCTTCATTCAGGAGATCCGGATGTAGAATCAGTTTCGGTGGAGATGAGGAATAGTAGGGGAAAGAAGTCACTAGTGGGAGTGGTCTACAGACCCCTTAACAGTAACCACAATTTAGGACAAAATATACAAGAAATAATATTGGGCGCTTGTGATCAAGGGATGACATTAATCATGGGTGATTTAATCTACATAAAAACTGGAAAATTCAGATTGGCAGTAGTCGCCTGGATGAGGAGTTCATAGAATGCTTTCGAGATAATTTCTTAGAGCGGGATGTTCTGATTGACAAGAGAGTCACGGGTTACGGGAGATAGGCAAGAAAGTGGAGTTAAGGCCACACCAGGTCAGCCATGATCTTATTGACTAGTGGAGCAGGCTCAGGGGGCCAAATGGCCTACTTCCGTTCCTATTTCGTATGTTCATATGTTCGTACATATAATCATTTCACTGGTGAATGAAGATAAACAAAAATCATTGCCAATTTCCTTTCTAGAAATAATTACAATCCCATCAGGTTAAAGAAATGGGTCAAGATTTTCCTAAGCCTTGGCGGATGGCCTTTGAGGTGGGGTGGAGAGTGCAAAATTATGTACTACGGCATCGGAACAGATTCATCCTGCCAGGTTCATATTTTACTGGGGTAGATGGCAAATCACTTGGTAACAGCAATTAAAGCGGCAATTGAATAGTATTTTCGGGTCTTATCCAATTTTCCAGAAAGTGCACAGAAGCCATGTCATCGCCACATGGCCGTTCGGAAGCTTTCTGTACACAAATTTGCTACCCCATTTCCTGCATTACAATGTTTACACTTCAAAAGTATTTCATTGGCTGTAAAGCTCTTTGGGAGGTCCTGTAGTCATGAAGAGTGCTAACTAAATGCAAGTCTTTTTTAATTGCAATCATGCTGGTAAATAACAATATTCGAACAGTAAATGGCAGATACTTGTAATACTGTCCCTGAAATGTAAGAACTCAGACCTCATGAAATATATAATATAAACAAGAATGTGAAAAAGACAGATTATTCACATTTCCATCTAGCCTGTGTACGTACAGGTCACAGTGTTGGAGGAGTACAAAATCCAAAATGAACAAAATAGCTGGCACGCTTCATCTGTTATAAGCAGCACCTTTGCAATTGACTTGGTGTAAATGGCAAATGGTTAGCTCCCTTTGTCCGATATACACAGCGGCCAGCATAAGTGGTAGGAGATTGCATTCATCAAATGTGGGACGAATAATAAAAAGTTAAAATCAGATCTGTTTGTTTGCTTGTCAAGAGAATACTGTAATCACATGAAGCAGCATCTTTGCACACCCAATATGTATTTGTTGCTACCTTTCCTCCCACTTTTAAAATTACGACTCCTCATTGGTATTTATCTCTTCCTAGCAAAGATAACTACAGAACATGATTCCTGTCATTGTAGGACACTTAAAATTTAACTTATGAATAGAAATTTAAAAGGACATGATTCAAGCTATTTTGTAGCATTGTTCAGAGACAGAACTTTACCTTGTACAAACTGTAGTGTAATGCAATTTTACACACCAAGGAGCATCTAGAAGTGCAAACTAAAACAAATATATTTTCAATCAGGCATTTGTTGCGGCACCATCCAGTGGCAACAATGAAGTGCTACAATTTCAAGTGAAATATATCAGTAAATCAAGCACGGAGGACGACTGCGTGGCTCAGTGGATTAAAACGCCACCTTCTGAAATTTGCAACCTCCCTTCAAAGATGTCTAAATTACGAGGCTGAAACCAAGAAGGTTGCCCTTGCCACATCCCATGAATGAATTAAAAAACCTCCATTTGATGGTGTGAAGAGTCAAACATGAATTGACCTTTTGCAGACTTGACTGAAGCCCTCTAAGCAACCATTCGGGGCATGAAACCGCCCATAATTTAGTATAAATAGGTTAAAATAGTTTACTTAAAAGATTCTAAAAGATAGCAGTAATGAGAAATATAAAAGTTACACCACTGGTGCAGAAGAGTGCTCCTCTGACAATGCAAGAACATTACATATAAGAGAATTTTACTTGTAGGGTGGAATTTTCTATTCTGGAGACTAAGTGCAGTGGCCAGGAAAATCAGCATAATTCCCACTGGGCGGTGGGGCGGATTTTCGTGCCAGATTGTCCACTTTTCAGCTCATTAATTATGTATCAATGAAGCTCTAATCTCTTGGCAAGGCAGGCAGTGATTCGTCCACCCCGTGGGTTGAAAGTCCTGGCGCCATATTTAAACGGCACCTGCACACACATTCACTCACTGCATGTCAAGTGTTGTGGTGAACAGACAAATATGGCACCTTAGAGAAGCAAACCCTCTGCACAATGGTTCAGCAAGGGGTCCCTGGAGATTCTCTTCCAAGCCACCCAGGAAAGGTGGGAGGTCCTCTTTCTGAGAGATGGGAGGAGCAGGTCCATCTGACCATACCAGCCTGAGATGTCGCCAACGAGGTCAGTGCCCATGGTATTCAAAAAACTTACCACCCTGCAGTGCAGGAAGCGAACAAATGATCTGACGGGCTACTGAACCTTCTCTTAACTCTAAACTCACTCCCATAAGGGCATCAGGCAGCCTAAGGGTTATAGTCCACAGAGATGTCACACACTACCAGATGGGGCATCAGCACTGAATGTCTGCCAGCCACTTTACGATCCTGCACAAACTGCGATTTAATCCCTTATTGGGGAGGGCTCGGCACACAGCGGGCAAGCATGCTTCTGAACTGCTCTTTCATCCATAGTGCTCAGAGTCAATCCATCTGTCTTTATTCAGGACAAGCTCGCCCATAAATGGCAGGAGAGAGCAAAGACCAGAGTGGGTACCCCAGAGCTGAGGATACTCTCCTCCCGTGAGGAGCAGGCTGCTGAGCTGGCTGGCGAGGACAGAGCGATCATTCCTGCATGGTAGACGAGATCAGACTTCCCCCAACAAGCCTGTGCAGCTCCATGTGATATACATTGGCCACATGTGGACAATGACGATGACCTATAATTTAGGGCCTTGCCTAGTCTATCACTAATCATCTCTTCTCCCTATTCCAGCTATCATCAAGAAAAGGCAGAGAAAGAGCTCCAGCAAGCACCTCCGATGAGGATGCTGAGGAACCATCGATGAAGACCAGTCACTGCGTTCACCTGCACCCTCCACCACCACAGATACACGCATCTTGGTGGGTCCTAGTTCTATAGTAGGCTTGGTTTTGCAATCTGGTGATCACCTCATGGGCATGTGTCCAGAGCTGGCAGGGGCAGTGACGGCCAAGGTCTATGACACTCGGAGGGCTGCTGGAGATCAGACCAAGTCCAATGACAAACCTCTGCAATTAGCTCTGAGAAATGTTGGAGATGCAGAGACAGGCAGGGTTGTCAGAGACTGTCACCAGACTGGAACGAAGGATTGAGGAGTCCAGCCACATGATGGCATGGCTCCAGCATGCGAGTGCATCAGTGCCTCCATGAGAAGGGTGACAGCTGCCTTGGAGACCTAGGTCCAGCAGAATGCACAGTTATTGCTAAATCTGCGCTCGGACCTGCACTCCATCGTTCTAGCCATGGTGGTGGGGTTCCAGCAGTGGCTAGGTAAGAGGGGGACAGGACGCCTCAACCTCCCTCCAGGTGCCCCTTCTCTTCTAGGAGTCAGGTGGGGGGCCTCGGGCACCCAAAGGGAGGAGGAGCACCAGCCTGACACTCCTGGAATATTCACCCAGGACACTCCAAGAGTGTCCTGCTACTCCAAATCCCCTCTGTCTGTGACCCCATGAATTGCAGGAGGACAGGCCGAGGAGGGTACACCTACCTGACAAGAGGAGACCCTTGGCAGGCTGGGGTCCTGTAGGCCTTGGGCCTCCAGAGGACATCCAAAATCATCTCACACAACAGGGTATAGTAGTCAGCAGGCTGCCTCCACCTCTGCTGCTGCTGTTGGGGCTGCACCTAGACGTAGCAGTAGAGTTAGGAAAATTAAGCAGCTTTGAATGCACAATGTGGCACAGATGTTCATTCACTGTCTATAATCTGCATTACTGTGAATAGATTTCAAATTTATGCCTCTCCAAGTCTCAGGTATTGAATGGCTAATCAATGTGATGTGAGGTCCCGCATTCATTCAAGGGTACCAAATGACCCACCTAGCCCCAATTATCTCTCAGCTCAGCCCTCAGTTCTATTAGGTCTCACTCAATCTCATCACAGTGAATCACCTTGAGTTCCACATCAATGACATGAACAAAGGCACTTCCTACTTGAAAATGATGGCTAGACAATAGACATGGCTTGCATCTGAGGCACACATCACGTGACCTCACGAGAATTTTTCATCAAGGTTAGTGTTTATTCTGATACTGCCACAGTGAAGTCTGTAGTTAGTGATTTATTATTTATCCCGACCAACATTGGGGTCTTTTCAACCAAGTGCACTTTGCACTGAGGGGTTTTGGCAAAAGTATTATTCATCATTGAGCACCATAGCCTTTCATGCCTCCCTGCAGTGTGACTTCATCTCTGCTTTAAGGCTGAAGCTATTCCTTTATTAGTTCCCATTCTCTCCATATGTGATGCTGAACGATGGAAGTTTGTTCCACTCGCTGACATTTGAAACGTCTGCTAGACGGGAAGGAGTGTGTGGTGTCAGAGGTATGTGTTCATCCTGATGAAGCCATCTACTTACTTGTGAGAATGTTACTTTGCTCCTGAACGGCTACCTAACGTTGCTTCACAGAATCTCTCTGTGAAGTCACAGAATGCCAATCGATATGGAATTCATTGCATGACTGTGCACTCAGTGACTTTGGGTTCATAGGAAGGATTAGCCTTTGAGACATGGATAATGTCGAAGCCTGTAATTGTATGAAAGTGATGCTCCGTCACACCTCCTGAGTGTTCATCAATATCTCTGAAGGGAATAAGTTATCATTGGCTGCTGTGTCAAAACTGACTGGGCCACGTCTTTCCCAGATGCGAAGACAATGCAAGACATAAACTTGGCAGGCTTCTGACGAATGCAGAGTAATGAATGTTTGTGAATAACCACTCAATGGTCCTGCAGAACCACTCTGCAAGGACAAAGCTAAACGTAGCTTTCCATCGATGCTGCCGTATGACAGATCACTACATCCTGATGTCTGATGGCATCTTGGGGCTCAGTATCAAGGTGTGGCTTCTGCATTAATCATGCACGAGAGCTGGCGTTTGTAGAGATGGTGCTGTGTGGGTGTAGATGAGATGGTCTTGAAATGTTCAAGTGCTAACCATTAGCATATATTTTTCCTCTTAGAGCCACATTGCTAGTCTGCTATCACACTGACATAATTGGATCTGTGTGTGGAATAGCATGTCAACCAATTGAAGAATGCCATGACCACTGATTTGTTGGCACCATGGGTGAAAGGGCTGCACTATGTGTAGTTGCTTAAGGATATGCATGGTGGATGCTTACCCTATTACACAATGGCCACATGGTTGCTAGGCTACTGCATCTCCCAAGGATGACCCCATTTTTAGGGGTGGTGACTTATGCTTCCTCCATGATCGCTAAGATTGGTGACCTTTCATGATTCGTTGAAGATGACAATGAAGGTGTAGCTGTCTCCCCAGTATCCAAGCATGAAGAGAACTACACTCATAACAACCTGTCTTCGCCTTATCCCTCCTGGAATCTTGTAGCTATGAGTTGTCATGGGCACGTTTTCTGCACCGTGTCCACGCAATGGCATCCTAACGTGACTCATCTGATTCCTTGCCCTCTTCAGATTTAACCCGTTCAACATCTTTCTCATTCGAGGAGACATGTAGCTACTCCATGTCTCCCTGTAGCAAAAATCCCTCTTTTGCAGCGCTAGGTTGTGCAGGGCATAGCAAACAACAATGATGCGGGACACACTCTGTGGTGAGTATTGGAGAGCTCTTCCTGATTGGTCCTCCTCCAGAGGTCCCCAGCATCACAGACGCCAGTCTTCAGCCAATTCGATTCACTCCACGTGATGTCAAGAAATGGCTGATGGCACTGGATACTGCAAAGGCCATGGGCCACGACAATATTCCGACCATAATACTAAAGAGTTGGGCTCCAGAACTTTCCACATCCCTAGACAAGCTGTTCCAGTACAGCTACAACATCTACCCAGCAATGTGGAAAATTGTCCAGGTACGTCCTGTAAACAAAAAAGCACGACAAATCCAACCACCAATTATCGCACCATCAGTCTACTCTCCATCATCAAAGTAATGGAAGGGATCATCAGCAGTGTGGCAAATATGAGCTACCATATCCCTAGACAAGCGAAGGCATATGCTGCACTGTCCTTCGCTCATCTTCACGTACGTGCTGCATCTTCTGCAGGCCTTTAGTCACGCCAAACATCTTTATGAATTTGGTACCTCCCCATCAGCATCTGGTCTCCCTGGGGTCCTGCTGGCTCTTGTTCCTCAGAGTGACGGTCTTCCCTGTGCCAATCAACGACAGGCCCTTTTCCTCATTCTCATCCAAGCGATCAAGAAGGCAGTGTTGCCTGCAGCCTGCATTCTCCACTCCTTGTTTCTGTGAACGGTACAATTGGGCAATCAATGTTAGTTCCTGTTGACTTATCTTCCTCCACATACAAGGCAGCTATGCATTCTCCAGCCCTTGACTTTCCTTTAGGCTGCTCATCGCGTATCAAGGCCACCCCTTGCAGGATGATATCATGTTGGAGGACAACAAGGGGCTGATCTTTCTCCTCAGATACGATAGCGCATTCACAATGTGGGTGCTCATTAAGGTCAGAAGACCCAAATTCTCAGAGCTAGCCTGCATGGTGTTGGTTGTCCTCACCTGGCCTTTACAACAACTATGGGTACACAGTTACCCAGTCCTTTCACTTATGTCCTTACTGCAAGCATGGTGCCTTGAATGCCATGACCAATGCACTGGGAACATGGAGGCTTCTAGAGCTCATGCTACCTCTGCGCAGATGTGGCCATTGATTCTTGGAGCATGCAGCCACTCCGACTTGTCTCTGTAAGGATCAGGTGCCAATTAAGACCATATGCACCTCCATTTAACGGACGGTCGCCTGAATGCACACCATTAGAAAAAGAGTCAAGTTCCTTCATTGTGCATGAGACCCTCGAGTCCAGCACTCAGCTGAGCCATGCTCTCAATGGTTTGAGTAAGTCAGTTATAGGGTGCCCCTTCAATTGGCTAAGATTTGCTGTGCTGAACTCCTCCCACACACCAAGACCCCTCACTGACCAACTTTTTTCTAGCTTGTTTTTCAAAATTGCATCATTCTTAGCTGAATGCAAAAATGGCGCTGTTGACATTTGTGAGACCAGCATCCAATTTTCCCCTATCACCCACCAAGTTCCTCCCATCCTCCTCCATACTCACCGCCTCCTAATTACCATTCCTCCTGTCATCATTCAGCCTCCCTGTTACCCTTGACCCCCTCATTGTTCATGTTGATATTCCTGTCCTCCCCGCAAACCCTTTGACATTGATGTCCCCATGCCCATTGTCAACTTGAATCATCCCCTTCTTGAAACCACATGTGCCCTTCCATGAGACCATTCAATATCACCACCTTCCCCCCCACCGACCACCACCACCCATGACTTTTCACGGACCGACTTACAGGGTGCAGATGCCTCGCCTGACCTCAGCAGGTCAGACAGCATCATGGAGAGAACAGACATATTAACATGCCTGATGTGTATCGTACATCAAAAGAATTAAATAAAAATTCTAGCATTTTAAAATTCGTGATATTACTGGATGCCCTCTGCATCACAGTACCATGCCTCTAACCCTCAGGACCAAACCCCTTGGGTGACTAACCATGCCCTGCACAACATGCTGTGCATGACTGTCACTGCCCAGAGAGGCCTTCCCCCGTCCAAGACCAGGAACCAGAACATGCGTGTCAATTCAATTCACTCCATGTGATATCAAGAAACGGCTCAAGGCACTGGATAGTGCAAAGACTAGGAGTCTTGGCAATATTCCAGAAATAGTACTGAAGATTTGTGCTCCAGACCTTGCTGCAACCTTAGCCAAGCTGTTCCAGTACAGCTACAACACCTGCATCTACTCAGCTATGTGGAAAATTGCCCAGGTATGTCCTGTACACAAAAAGGACAAATCCAACCTGGCCAATTACCACCCCATCAGTCTATTCTCCATCATCAGTAAAGTAATGGAAAGGGTCATCACCAGTGCTATCAAATGGCACTTGCTTAGCAATAATCTGCTCACTGATGCCCAGTTTGGGTACCGCCAGGGCCACTCAACTTCTGACTTCATTACAGCCTTGGTTCAAACGTGGACAAAAGAGCTGAACTCCCGAGGTGAGGTGAGAGTGACTGCCCTTGACGTCAAGGCTACATTTGACCGAGTGTGACTTCAAGGAGCCCGAGCAAAACTGAGGTCAATGGGAATCAGTGGGAAAACTGGTTGGAGTCCTACCTAGCATAAAGGAAGATGGTTGTGGTTGTTGGAGGTCAGTCATCTCAGTTCCAGGACAACATTGCAGGAGTTCCTCAGGGTAGTGTCTTAGGCCCAACCATCTTCAGCTGCTTCATCAGTGACCTTCCTTCCATTAGAAGGTCAGAAGTGGGATGTTCGCTGATGATAGCACAATGTGCAGCACCATTCGCGACTCCTCAGATACTGAAGTAGTCCACGGACAAATGCAGCAAGACCTGAACAATATCCAGGATTGGGCGGACAAGTGGCAAGTAATATCTGCATCACACAAGTACCAGAATGACCATCTCCAACAAGAGAGAATCTAACCATTGCCCCCTTAACATTCAAAGTCATTACCATCGCTGAATCCCCACTATCAACATCCTGGGAGTTACCACTGACCAGAAACAGAACTGGATGAGCCATATAAATACTGTGGCTGCAAGACCAGGTCAGAGGCTAGGAATCCTGCGGTGAGCAACTCACCTCCCAACTCCCCAAAGTCTGACTACAATCTACAAGGCAGAGTCAGGAGTGATGGAATTCTCTCCCCTTGCCTGGATGAGTACAGCTCCAACAACACTCAAGAAGCTCGACACCATTCAGGACAAAGCAGCCCGCTCGATTGACACTTCCACAAACATTCACTCCCTCCATCACTAACGCACAGCAGCAACAGTGTGTACCATCTACAAGATGCACTGCAGGAATTCACCAAGGCTCCTTAGATAGCACCTTCCAAACCCACGACCACCACCATCTAGAAGGACAAGGACAGCAGATAGATGGGAACACCATCACCTGAAAGTTCCCCTCCAAGTCACTCACCATCCTGACTTGGAAATATATCGCTGTTCCTTCACTGTTGCTGGGTCAAAATCCGGGAACTCCATCCCTAACAGCACTGTGGGTGTGCCTACATCACATGGACTGCAGCGGTTCAAGAAGGCAGCTCACCATCTCCTTCAAGGGCAACTAGGGATGGGCAATAAATACTGGCACAGCCAGCAAAGCCCACATTCCATGAATGAATAAAAAAAATGCAAAGACCTCTAACATGGCCCGCACATCTGCAGGACAGTCTGTTCAATGTGCCCCCAACAGCGTGGCCTCAGCCCCAGGACAGTCTGATTCCTTGGATAGTCTTATAACTCTTGTCTGAGGACAGTCTTTCACTACTCCGCTCTGTTCCACAACTCCCCACCTAGTCCTGCCTCTATCTTCCCACTTCTCCTCCACCATTCCTGCCTCCGTCTTCCCCCTCCAGCTGGTATTGTCTCCCATGTCCAGCCTTGGCAGAGCAACGATTTTAAAAGGTAAGTGAAAGCAGCGCCTACGTACCTCGAAGTCATTGATGAAGTGAAGCTCGCCAAGTGCACACCACTTATATACAGTCAGGAAACAGACCATTCTAATTATCTGCTGGCAGGGCACTTAATTTGGAGGAGGAATGTAATTCCAGCAAGTTGACCTTTTAGTAAGCATTCATGAGATGCAAATGAATGCAAATGTGGTTCCTGAGATAGATCAGCGTGAAGCTCAACCCATTAAACGCTTTTAACCCACCAAAGTTGAGAACAAAATTCCAAACTAATTTCCCGCTGGTGGGAAACAGGCTTTTTTTTTATCATCCCAAATTTAGTGCCCCTGCCCATCATGATTCTCATCGTAACCTCTCAGATCTAAAGCTGTTGGATGTGTACATTACATAAATGCATTCTATTCCCAGAATTGATATCTCTTCAGCAGCTCAAAAATTCCCTCAAAATTACAAAATTTAAAGAAAAAACTTAAAACCATAATAAAATTTGTTTTAACTTGGCTTTCACAGTGCATCCTTGGAATGCATTGAAACTTTTTTTTTCACTTCCAGTGCACAATCAAACCAAAGAAAGAGGGCTTCCAGTAACATCACAAATTTTAAAATGCTACAAATTTTATTTTATTTTTCTCATGAAATATCCACATCAGAAATGTTAATGTGTCTATTTTCTCCATGATGCTGTCTGACCTGCTGAGTGTTTCAAGCATTTTCTGATTTTGTTTTTGCCACCAACCTCAGTACAATATGAATGGAGGGCAAAACTGATCACATCACACGTTCATACTATCCTAATTAAGGATCTTACTGGTCTTTAGTCTTAGCAAGCAAGGCAGGGGAAAAAAAGATCAAATCAACGATTAGCCTCTCTCTACTTTGTTGCTGCAAAAGGACAGTGGTTTCTGAAAGAAAACATTAAAGATGCATTGCATGACAAAACAAAGTACTTTTGTCTGATGCATTGTGTTAGTGGCTTGTATGTTGCTGATCATGGAACACGATTAAAATTCAGGTTAATTAAAAATAGCATAGGATTCTTGTACACACGAGAGTCAGAAACATATAAATCTAAATTATATTGCTTGCTTGGTTCATTATATTCAGAATGATGTTACTAACAAGCAGTAATTTAATTGTTCCAGCTGCAATCAATTTCTCCCAACTAGAAGACAAAGCCATTCAATTCAAATGAAAACATATTTTAAGGTGTATGCATGGCAATTCAATATGGTTCAAGGGATACATTTTTAAAACAGATTTCTTTTGTTCTGTCATATCTCCGTGCAACTTTGATTTCCAACAAATCAGCAGACACTGAAGCCAGAATCATATATAATCAATTGAGAACTGTTAAGGTTCAGTTTTATATCAAATGGTAGTGCTCGAGAAATTTTCCCATGATGCAGTTAAAAGTTGTAAAATAAAATGCTCAAAATTATTTTGCATTAAAATGATTGAACAAATTTTTACATTGTAAAGAAAAAATAGTTTCAGCATTCGGTATTTGAAGATTAGCTTCCTTTTATCTTTCAACCCAATGTTTTATTGGAAGAAGCATACATCTTCAGATGCTCTACAACACAAGGAGGACATATTAGGAAGAGAGCTTGCGCAAAAAACTATATTGTCGTTCCTTCACTGTCACTGGGTCAAAATCCTGGAACTCCCTTCCTGACAGCACTGTGGGTGTACCTACACCACATGGGCTGCAGAGATTCAAGAAGGCAGCTCACCTTCTCAAGGGCAACTAGGGATGGGCAATAAATGCTGGCCCAGCCAGCAAAGCCCACATCCCATGATTGAATTTAAAACAAGAAACAGGTTTTAAATAAGATCTTAAAGGACAAGAGAGGTGGCAAGGCAGTGAGTTTCAGAGGGAGAATTTTAGAGTTTAAGGCCTAGATGGCTGAAGCTTTGATTGCCATTCATGGCGCTAAGAATATAAGAAATAGGAGCAGGAGTAGGCCATTTGGCCCCTCAAGCCTGCCTCGCCATTCAATAAGGTCATGGCTGATCTACCTCAGGCCTCAACTCCTCTTTCGTGCCAGCTCCTCATAGCCCTCAACTCCCAGATATTTCAAAAATCTATCGACCTCCTCTTTAAATACTTTCAGTGATCTAGCCTCCACAACTCTGGGGTAAAGAATTCCAAACATTCACTACCCTCTGAGAGAAGACATTCCTTCGCATCTCAGTTTTAAATAAGTGTCCCCTTATTCTGTAACTATGTCCCCTAGTTCGAGATTCCCCCACTAGTGGAAACATCTTCTCAACACTACCCTGTTGAGCCCCCTCAGAATCTTGTCATTTTCAATAAGATCGCCCCTCATTCTTCTAAACTCTAATGAATAAAGGCTGGAGGAAGACAGAAGATTGGAGGATGGTACAGAAATAAGGAAAGATAAGCACTAAATGGATTTGAAGGATAAGAACTTTGAAATGGGTGCTTGGGATCTGGAGCCATTTTAGACTAGGAAGCATAGGTGATGGGTGATCAGGGCTTGGTGTAATATAGAATATAATCAGAGTTTTGGATGAGGTCAACTTTAATAGATGTGGAGAATGAGAAGCCAGCCGGAAAAGCATTGCAATGATCGAGTATGGAGCTGGCAAAAGCATGGCTAAGTCTTCATCAACATATGGGTTGAGGCAGCAGGAGAAACATACAATCTAGACTTTCTTTACGAATGTAGAAAGATCAGCTTGTTGTCACTTTGGACACCGAGGCTTTGAACAGTTTGGTTTACCCTTAGGTAGTAGCCTTGAATGTGGAATTTCCCTTAGTGGAATTCTGGCAGCTCTCCGGCAAAAATGCACTGGCCTGTTACCTGGTAGCCCTGGCATGAGGGCAATCCATTTTGACTGTGGTAGAGTGGCAGTTGGCTTTGGGTTATCCCTGGACATCATGGTCAGGGTGGAGGGCATGCCATAGTCAAGGTTAAGCGAGTGAACACCATGGAGGCTGGGTTGGTTTGTGCTTGGTGGGGGGGTAAATACAGTGGCAGCACTTTGCTCCTGCCTTGGCTGAATGTCTTACCTTGGATGGGAGCACTGAAAGCAGCACAAATGGCTAGGTGGACCTGCAGTTACCAAGGCAGGTGGTGGGCACCAGGCAAGTTCAGGCTTGTTCTGGTGCTTGAGAAGGAAATGCTTGTGTTGAACTACAAAGCACTTTAATTAATGAAAAGCTGGGGCTAGAGGCCCGACTTCACACGAGAACACTCCAGGTCGACGGCGTCAAGAACCTGCGGACGTTATCCTTCATTTTATAACACCCATCCTCCAAAGCCCATCTCTGCAGAGAGACTATCTGTTCATCTGTGACTGAGCTGCCCTGCCATGTCTTAACTCTACTTCCCTTATGTTAACTGTATTCTACTTTGGATTATTTATATTACTTTATATATCGGCCCTAAATTTCCCTTATTCCTGGCGCTTCTCAGTTTAACTAGTACGCATTTGCACCTCGAAAGCAGGAGAAATTCTTTAGGAAGAGATAGATAGTTATACTAAACAAAAACAAAAATACCTGGAAAAACTTAGCAGGTCTGACAGCATCTGCGGAGAGGAATACAGTTAAGGACAAAGAGGTGTTGAAGGTGGTGATATTATCTAAGGAATGTGATAATAGGTGACATTAAGGGTAGAAAGCAGGACGAGCAAGGTACAGATAGCCCTAGTGGGGGTGGGGTGGGGGGAAGGGATCAAAATAGGCTAAAAGGTAGAGATAAAACAATGGATGGAAATACACTTAAAAATAATGGAAGTAGGTGGGAAAAGAAAAATCTATATAAATTATTGGAAAAATGGGGGATCAGAAAGGGGGTGGGGATGGAGGAGAGAGTTCATGATCTAAGATTGTTGAACTCAATATTCAGTCCGGAAGGCTGTAAAGTGCCTAGTCGAAAGATGAGGTGCTGTTCCTCCAGTTTGCGTTGAGCTTCACTGGAACAATGCAGCAGGCCAAGGACGGACATGTGGGCATGAGAGCAGGGTGGAGTGTTGAAATGGCAAGCGACGGAGGTCTGGGTCATGCTTGCGGACAGACCGAAGGTGTTCCACAAAGCGATCATCCAGCCTGTGTTTGGTCTCTCCAACGTAGAGGAAACCGCATTGGGAGCAGCGAATGCAGTAGACTAAATTGAGGGAAGCGCAAGTGAATGCTGCTTCACTTGAAAGGAGTGTTTGGGCCCTTGGACGGTGAGGAGAGGGGAAGTAAAGGGGCAGGTGTTGCACCTTCTGCGGTTGCATGGGAAGGTGCTGTGGGAGGGGTTGAGGTGTAGGGGGTGATGGAGGAGTGGACCAGGGTGTCTCAGAGGGAACGATCCCTGCGGAATGCCGCCGGGGGGGTGAAGGGAAGATGTGTTTGATGGTGTCATCATGCTGGAGTTGGCGGAAATGGCGGAGGATGCTCCTTTGAATGCGACGACTGGTGGGGTGATGAGGGGACAAGGGGAACCTATCATGGTTCTGGGAGGGAGAGGAAGGTGTGAGGGCAGATGCGCGGGAGATGGGTCGGACACGGTTGAGGGCCCTGTCAACCACCGTGGGTGGAAAACTTCGGTTAAGGAAGAAGGAAGACATGTCAGAGGAACTGTTTTTGAAAGTGGCATCATCAGAACAGATGCGACGGAGGCGAAGGAACTGAGAGAATGGGATGGAGTCCTTACAGGAAGCGGGGTGTGAGGAGCTGTAGTCAAGGTAGCTGTGGGAGTCGGTAGGCTTGTAATGGAGATTGGTGGACAGTCTATCACCAGAAATTGAGACAGAGAGGTCAAGGAAGCGAAGGGAAGTGTCAGAGATGGACCATGTGAAAATGATGGAGGGGTGGAAATTGGAAGCAAAATTAATTAATTTTTCCAGGTCCAGACGAGAGCATGAAGCAGCACCGAAGCAATCATCGATGTACCGGAGAAAGAGCTGTGGGAGGGGGCCGGAGTAGGACTGGAACAAGGAATGTTCCACATACCCCATAAAGAGACAGGCATAACTAGGACCCATGCGGGTACCCATAGCCACACCTTTTATTTGGAGGAAGTGAGAGGAGTTAAAGGAGAAATTGTTCAGTGTGAGAACAAGTTCAGCCCGACGGAGGAGAGTAGTGGTGGATGGGGATTGTTCGGGCCTCTGTTCAAGGAAGAAGCGGAGAGCCATCAGACCATCCCGGTGGGGGATGGAGGTGTAGAGGGATTGGACGTCCATGGTGAAGAGGCGGCAATTGGGCCAGGAAACTGGAAATTGTTGATATGATGTAGGATGTCAGAGGAATCACGGATGTAGGTGGGAAGGGACTGGACAAGGGGAGAGAGAATAGAGTCAAGATAGCAAGAAATGCGTTCCGTGGGGCAGGAACAGGCTGACACGATCGGTCTGCCGGGACAGTCCTGTTTGTGGATTTTGGGTAGGAGGTAGAAGCGGGCCATCCGAGGTTGGGAGACTATGAGGTTGGAAGCTGTGGAAGGAAGATCTCCAGAGGAGATGAGGTTAGTAACAGTCCTGGAAACAATGGCTTGATGTTCAGTGGTGGGGTCATGGTCCAGGGGGAGGTAGGAGGAAGTGTCTGCGAGTTGATGCTCAGCCTCTGCGCGGTAGAGGTCAGTGCGCCAGACAACAACAGCACCACCCTTGTCAGCAGGTTTGATGACAATGTCAGGGTTGGACCTGAGAGAATGGAGTGCAGCAAGTTCAGAGAGAGACAGGTTAGAGTGGGAGAGAGGAGCAGAGAAATTGAGACGACTGATGTCAGGCCGACAGTTCTCAATGAAAAGATCAAGAGAAGGTAAGAATCCAGAGGGAGGGGACCAGGTAGAGGGAGAATATTGGTAAGATTACCACCTTCAACACTTCTTTGTCCTTTTGTCTATGACATCTTTTGGCTATCTCCACCTATCACTGGCCCTCTATCCAGCTCTACTTGTCCCACCCCCCTCCTTATATTTCACCTCTTTTCTATTTTTCCTTACCTCTATTGAAGAGTCATACGGACTCGAAACGTTAACTGTGTTCCTCTCCACAGATGCTGTCAGACCTGCTGAGCTTTTCCAGGTATTTTTGTTTTTGTTTTGGATTCCAGCATCTGCAGTTTTTTGCTTTTATTTTAGATAGTTATACTTCCTGATTACAATTGTGAGGTAACCAGTACTTGCAACATGTTAGAAAAAGTTTTGTTTTAAAATAAGTTAATCATTCTGAGTTTTTGAAAGAAGCCTGGTCAGAGTCTCTTTTCTTCTGGGTAGTAGAGGTATTGGTACACAATTGGCCATTTCAGAGAGAAAATTAAACATTTAAATTAATGGTACAGCCTACGGAGTAGTGGGGCTTGATAATTTGCACATTCCTCCCATCCCAGTTGTAACAATGAGTGAATACTGGTTTCCCCAAAAGCATTATTAAAATACTCTTCACATGCAACACTTTCACATTATGAGCATGATTAATAATTGATTTGAAAAGGTGTCCTTCAGTCAAAAAATGTTGACAACGACTGGCTCATTCTGATACAATTATGCTCAGCAACTTGTGCAACAATAATTATCTGTAAAGTTAATTAATAAAAATCTGTGTATTGCTAACAGCACAAGTGATATCAGATCAGTGCACAAACATCCTACTATTGAGGAAAATGATCATTTCCGCTGGCTAAATGATCTTAATTCTCCTAAAGCCACAACCTCTGCCTCTTATTCTATCATATTTAACTATTTGAACCCAAGCTCTTTTCTTTTGGATTCTCTTTTACTTCCAAATCATTTACTTTGGTACTCAATTCTTTTTCTTCATTATTCTCTGGCTCTAACAATTCACACCTTGGTTTCTTCTTGATTGCCATTTGTATAGATCATCTGAAAAACAGGGGGACATAAAAACTGTACACAAACAAACCAGCCAGTCCTAACCCACACCATGGGCAGAATCTTGTGCTGCTCTCGGGAGTTTGAAGCAAGGCAGGTGAGGGAACTTAATTTTACAGGAGACCAAAAATCAGCTTCCTAATGGTGGGAGCAGAGGAGCATAAAAACAGCATGAGGAACTGCGAGAGTTCGAGAGAAGAGGTGACTGAGGAAGTTCAGTGAGGAGAGAGGAGGTGCTCCTTTCCTTTTCTACCTTTCTTCAGAAAGAAGCAGCAGCCTTGCTAAGTAGGACCTGCTGAGTAAATGAGAAAAGTGCAACATTTTTAAACAAGTAGCTATACATGGGTTTATACTTTGGAGGATGGGCGGTATAAAATAAAGGATAAATTCCGCAGGTTCTTGACGCTGTCGACCTGGAGTTCTCTGGTGTGAAGCCGGGCCTCTAGTCCTGGTGGATGCCTGGAAGTTTCCACCACTTGTCTCGGCTTTGGAGCTGCAAATGTAGACTAGTTAAACTGAGAAGCGCCAGGAATAAGGGAAATTTAGGGCCGATATATAAAGTAATATAAATAATCCAAAGTAGAATACAGTTAATGTAAGGGAAATAGAGTTAAGACATGGCAGGGCAGCTCAGTCAAGTGAAATGCTTGTCCTGTAATATGTGCGATGTCATGGATGCTATCAGTGTCCTGGATGACCAAACGTGCAGGAAGTGCTTCCAGCTGCAGAAATGTGAGTTCCGAGTTTCAGAGTTCGAGCGGCGGCTGGAGTCACTGTGATGCATCTACGAGGCTGAGAGCTACGTGGATAGCACATTCAGAGAGGTGGTCATACTGCAGCTTAAGGGTCTGAAGACATAGGGGGAATGGGTGACCGCCAGCCAGCGCAAGAGAAGCAGGCAGGTAGTGGGATCCTGCTCACAAATCGGTTTTCCATTTTGGAAGCTGCTGAGGGCATTGGTTTTTCAGAGGCGTGCAGTCAGAGCCAAGTTTGTGGAATCACGAGTGACTCAGCTGTACAGTTATTTCTGTGGCCGTAGACGTGACTCCAGGATGGTATGTTGCCTCCCTGGTGCCAGGGTCAAGGATGTCACAGAGTGGCTGCAGGACATTGTTCTGGGGCGGGGGGTGATCAGCCAGAGGTCGTGGTCCACATTGGTACCAATGACTTAGATAGGGCGGGGGATGTGATCCTGCAACCAGAATTTAGGGGGCTAGGTAGAAAATTAGCAAGCAGGACCTCAAACATAGTAATCTCCGGATTACTCCCAGTGCCACATGCCAGTGAGTACAGAAATAAGAGGAGAAGGCATATGAATACGTAGCTGGAAAGATGGTGCAGGAGGGAGGCCTTCAGATTCCTGAGACACTGGGGCTGGCTCTCGGGGAGATGGCACCTGTACGAGCCAGACGGGTTGCACCTGTACAGAGCTGGGGCCTAGTTCCTTGCAGGCATTTTGCTAGTGCTGTTGGGAGGGCTTTAAACTAACTCAGCAGGGGTGTGGGACTGAGAAAATATTAGTCAGGAATGCCAGGGTGGACAAAATACTGGGAGGGACAGATAGCACTAGTATAGAGAATAGTAAGTTAATAGATGAAGTCAAGGTGAGGGAGAAAATAACAAAATTTAAATCAGGGTTACTATGCATGTGTGTGAATGCATAGAGTGTAGCAAATAAGATTGGGGAGTTACAAGGTGCAGACTGCTATGTGGAAATATGATGTTGTGGCAATAACAGAGACCTGGCTCAAGGAAGAGTAGAACCAAGTGTTAAACATTATCAGGCTCAAGGTGTTCAGAGATAGGAAAGGAAGGAAAGGAGGAGGGGTGGCCATATTGGTTAAGGAGAGCATTGCAGTGCTGAAGAAAGAGGATGTCTCAAGAGGGTTCAAGGACAGAATCAATTTGGCGAGAGCTAAGGAACAGAAAGGGTGCAATTATATTGCTCGGTGTAGTCTACAGACTGCCAACTAGTGAGCAGGACATAGAAGAACAAATCTGCAGGGAAATTGCAGAAAGATGCAAACATTAGAAAGTAGTTATAATGGGGGACTTTAATTACCCGAATGTAGACAGGGACAGTGATAGCAAAATGGGCAGAGAGGGGCAAAAGTTCCCAGTGTTCAGGAGAATTTTCTACAGCAGTCTATGTCCAATCCAACAAGAAAATACATTGTTGCTCCTAGTTCTTGGAAATGAGGTGGGCCAAGTAAACCAAGTGCCAGTGGAGGAACATTTAGGAGACAATGATCATTGTATTGTACGTTTTAGGATGATTAAAAAAGGACAACAGGTGATCCAGAGTAAGAATAATTAACTGGACAAGAGCCGACTTCAATGGGGCAAGAACAGAGCTGGGCCAGATAGACTGGAACTAAAGATTGGTGGGAGAAACTGTAGCTGAACACTGGGCTACCTTCAAAAAAGAATTGGTTTGCGCACAATGTATATTCCATCAAAGTGGAAAGGTAGGGAAAACAAATCCCTGGATGAAAAAGGAGATAGAAATTAAGATAAAGAAGAAAAAGTACACTTATGACAGGTGTCAGGTAGAAAGTACAATTGAGAACCAAGAGGAAGGTTCAGAGGGGAGGTGAAAAAGCATATTAGAGAAGTGAAGAGAGATTATGAGAAAAGACTGGCAGCCAACATAAAGGGGAATCCCAAAGTCTTCTATAGGCATATAAATAGTAAAAGGGTAGTAAGAGGAGGAATAGGGCCAATTAGGGACCTAAAAGGGAATTTATACATGGGCAAAAGGGCCATGGCTGAGGTATTAAATTAATACTTTGCATCCATCTTTATCAAGGAGGTAGATGCTACCCAGGCCATGGTGACAGACAAGGAAATTCTGTCTCTAGAGAGGTTCAAAATTGATAAGGAGGAAGTGTTGAATAGACTGTCAATACTGACAAGGCACCGAGACAGAGTGAGATGCATCCAACGATATTGAAGGAAGAGAGAGTAGAGCTTGCAAGGGTACTGGCCATAATTTTTCAGTCTTCCCTAGACTCAAGCGAGGTGCCAGAGGACTGCAGAATTGCAAACATTACGCCCTTGTTCAGAAAAGGTTCTAAGGATAAGCCCAGCAATTACAGACCAGTCAGTTTAACTTCAGTGGTGGGCAAGATTCTTGAACCAATTATTCTGGGTAGAATTAGCAGTCACATGGAAAAATAACAGAAAAGGTCAATGAGAATAATGCTGTTGATATGGTGTACATGGACTTTTAAAAGGCATTTGATATAGGGCCACACAACAGATTTGTAAGAAAAATTATTGCTCATGAAATAAAAGGGACAGTAGCAACTTGGATACAAAATTGGCTGAAAAATAGGAAACAGAGAGTAATGATCAATGGACATTTTTCAGGCTGGAGGAAGGTTTGTAGTGGAGTTCCCCAGGGGTCAGTATTAGGATCCTTGTTTTTCCTGTTATATATTAATGATCTAGATCTTGGTGTGCAGGGGACAATTTCAAAGTTTGCAGATGATACAAAGCTTGGGAGTGTTGTAAACTGCGAGGACGACAGTGTAGAACTTCAAAAGGACATAGACAAGTTGATGGAGTTGGCAGATATGTGGCAGATGAAGTGCAATGCTGAGAAGTGTGAGGTGATGCAGTTTGGTACAGACATGGACAGACAATGTAAAATAAGGGGTGAAATTTTGAAGGGGTTGCAGGAGCAGAAAGACCTAGGTGTATATGTGCACAGATCATTGAAGGTGGCAGGACAAGTGAAAAGAGCAGTTAATAAAGCATATAATATCCTGGGCTTTATTAATTGGGGCACAGAGTACAAGAGCAAGGAGGCCATCCTGAATTTATACGAGACACTTGTTAGACCTCAGCTGGAGTATTGTGTAGTCCTGGGTGCCACACTATAGCAAGGATGCGAATAGCGTGCAGAAGAGGTTTACAAGAATGGTTCCAGGGATGAGAAACTTCAGCTATGAGGACAGATTGCAGAGGTTCACACAATGGGCCGAATGGCCTCCTTCTACACTGTAACAATTCTGTGATTCTGAGTTGGCTCCTTGGTGACAGGGGATACCCACAGAAGTAAAAAGTGCTGGAAAAACTCAGCATATCCAGCAGCATCTGTGGAGACAAAAACAGAATTAATATTTTGAGCCCAATATGACTCTTCTTTGGAACTGAAGAGAGGTAGAAAATCCATGATATCTTCACAAGACCTGGCCAATGACACCAGTACAGAACCCACAAAATGCAGCAGGCTAGATATACAATGCTTCCTATTCCTAGGGACAATAAGGACAACTACTAAAGATGAGGTCCCACTGCTTGGACCGCTCAGGCAAAGTGCTGCAGTACTTGCCAGAAAGTGTCCCCAGGGTTATTGTGGTCTGTTGCACCCTGCACAACCTCGCTCAGTAAAAGGGTTAGGAATTTGAAGAGGGAGGGGGTGGAGGAGCCAGATGTCTCCTCTGATGAGGAGGAATGGGAAGACAATACTGCTCATGAGGGAATGGATGGTGAGGAGGCAGCGTAAGATGCCAAGACAACAGAGTGACGCGGCAGACAGCCCATGACACCCTTCTCACCACTAGATTCCAGACCAAGTTAGGCACTGCAACATCTCATTAAAAGCAAAATACTGTGGATGCTGGAAATCTGAAACAAAAACAGAAAATGCTGGAAAAATTCAGCAGGTCTAACAGTATCTGTGGAGAGAAAAAAAAGTTAACTTTGAGTCCTTATGGTTCTGAAGAAGAGTCATAAGGATTCAAAAAGTTAACTCTGTTTTTCTCTCTACAGATGCTGTTAGACCTGCTGAGTTTTTCTAGCATTTTCTGTTTTTATTACTGCAACATCTCTACACCACTATAGGTTATCAATCCCTGGTGACTGGGTGTCAGGGGTTCCCTCGTGGTCCGAACATCTTTGTTTCATTGCATTGTACTTTTGTTTTGATGGCTGCATTAACGTTGACATTTTCACCTTAACACTGCTGGTACTGTGATCCTGTGTATTTGCCAATCTGAAATAAAACACATCCTGCTGGCACTAGAAGAGCTGCTAAGACAAAATCATGGCATCAGTGCCAGCAGGACCGATGCGCTACCTGTATAACACTGCATATTCCCGCCACTTCCGACACCTGGAAGAAAAACTGCTGCAGGCCCTTGGCACAAGCAAGCATGCTATATTGGAAGCTACGTAAACTTGTAAAGTTGGCAGGGAGCCACACATAACACAGGGGTAGGGAACCTATGGTCCATGGGCTGGATCCAGCCCGTTGCTCAATTTCATCTGGCTTGAAAGATTTCTAAAAATTAAAATTGTCTCAGATGTTTTATGTAGTCTGAATGCAATACTAGATCTTTCTATTGTCTCAATGACTTAGGTTTTTTTGTTGTCTCAGGTGCTATTTTTAGTGAGATCTGGACAAACTCATCATGGCAGCTCGTTTGTCTCTAACTGACTGCAATGGTGTGTGAAAACAATTAAGTCCCAAGATAAACTTTAGGACAATATTAGACTTTTGGGTTGGGAAACTTGCCATCTAGTTCAAACAAAAGAATGACACTAGGAATGCTGAGAAACATTATCTTTGACTATGGTTGCTGTTCTGTGGGAAGAGCTCAAACCAGCAGATTACAGGTTGACAATGCAGCTTCATGTACTAAAGCCCCATCCACATTGTTGATTTGTGTGTGTGTGTGTGGGGCCCGCAACTGATTTTGGCTGTGTGAGAATGGCCTGTGATAAGAAAAAGATTCCTCACCCCTGCGCTAATGAGGGGCAATGCCTTACAAAGAACTCTGTCATGCAGGCACCAGTAAGACATGCACAGCCAGGGGGATAAATACTGGGCCCTGGTGCTTCTCCTCTTTCCAGGCCCCTTATTCCCCACTCTCAACCCCAACTTAACCCTCCTCCTCAATTATACATGATATTTTCTCCCCTTTCAAGATTCACCAATTAATGCACCAATCACAGAAAGGTACTCGTAAAATGATAATGCCTATTGTTGGCGCCTGGTTACAAATATAATCTTATATGCAGCATAGATCATTAATTTTTTTTAATTCCTTTTTGGGGTGTAGGCATTGCTGACAAGGCCAGCATTTACTGCCCATCCCTAATTGCCCTTGAACTGAGTGGCTTGCCACACCATTTCAGAGTTAACTCCATTGCTGTGGGTCAAGTAAGGATCGCAGATTTCCTTACCCAAAGGACATTAGTGATCCAGATGGTTCTTTACAACAATGAACAATAGTTTCGTGATCACCATTACTGAGACTAGCTTTTCAACTGCAGATTATTAATTGAATTTAAATTCCACTAGCTGCCGTAGTGGGATTTGAACCCATGCCCCCAGATTATTAGCCCGGACCTCTGGATTACTAGCCCAGTGACATTGCCATTAAACCCCTGTCTCCCCATAATATTAAGAGCAGCAATGGTATAATGCAGTGTTAGTTTGTGCATGCCCTATAGGTGATCCCACCACAACTATTAAATCAAAGTACAAATTTCACTTCAGCATCATGCAATATTATTAATTTGACAGGAAAATATCCCATTAGTTATTTGTAATGCTGCAGACAATAACACTGATTTCAGTGACTGCCTCAGTCTTCATTAACATATTCTGCACATTGCACCACAAACACAGTGACAGTAAATTCATATTTGGAAGAAAGATTCAATACTTGTAACCCAGATAAACTGTACAAGGTCTTTTCCATTCTGTAGAAGAATTAGAATACTATCTCCTAGGTACAAATATTATTCAATTTAATTATTTCATAGAAGAGGTGTAATTGGATTCTATTTTATCAGTAGCCTCCGAGGATAGAAAGATCAAAAGACTCCTGAGCAACAAAGTGGAATGATCGAACAACATAGGTCTTCACTGTCAGTGAGAAGCGTTGGAGACCTTAGGTGTGTCTGACAACTTTTAAGAGGCCAGAGGGCAAATACTGAAATTTTCACAATTTATCCATGTTTTTTCTGTCTGCTGATTGATGCTTCTCGCCACAATACATTTTCAATATCTATTATGTAACACAATGCAACACAATTTTATCACTATTTCATTTTTCAAAAAAATCCATGAAGCGCCAAAATAGAGTGGGATAATAGGTAAGCACAGGGTGTCCTCACTTAAAGTGGTGGTTGTGCTCCTGAAAATCAACACTAAGTGAAATCCCTTTAGGTAAAGCATGGTTTCCCATAGGAATCAATGTTAAAGACGGAGTTAGATTCCTGAGGACAATTTTTATCTGGAAAAATCGATGTAAACATTGAAACACTACTATACATGTTCAGCACTGTGCATTCCTAGCTGAAATAACTTCAAAGTAAAATAAATTACAAACATATCAGAAATACTGTATAAGTTTAAACAGAGGTGCTGTACAGTACAGAGCAGTACCCTGTACAACAAAGAATTCTTTCAAAAAACAAGTCCACTGAATTCCTCAACCAGTACAGGGCAAAGTAAAAATTAAATTTACTTTACGACAGGAGGGTAACTGAAAACGCAGCAAAAAAAACAACCAATGTTCCTCGAATGCACAATAGGGATAAAATGGCGCCAACACAATGACAAGCCAGACTTTACTCTCAGAGTCACCATGTTGGGGCGGTGTGGATGGCGCGATGCTATCTTCACACTGCTCGCATCCCACTTCAAATGCAACACAGACATTAAAACAAGCCCTTTAAAACAATACCGCTTTAAAAGGGGTCACTTAAAATGGGAACTCCCTATAGACTAAAGGACAAGATTGAAGTCAATAGAAAAGACTCTTGTGAATCAGGTTCAGGCCAAAACAGTTTACTGATTCACTATGAGACCATTACGCACTCCTGTCCTAGCAATTTCACCCCACAAAGCCTGCTCACAGTAAACTCTCATTAGCAACAAAATAAACAGAATCCCAGCCATGATTCTGCCCTCTATTCGCCCATAATTATGGATGACAAAGGCCATCCAGCCCAGCTCTTCTCATCCATCCAGAATGACATATGTATTCGGCCCCTCGAGCTTGCTTCACCATTTGGTAACATTTCCTACATTATACTAGTGACTACTACTCAAAAGTTTTTCATTGACTGCAATGTGATTTGAGACATCATGAAAGGTGCTGTATAAACATAGACTTTGTCTTTCTTTCATTATGCCTGCATGCAATAGGCAAAGTGACTGTAGCAATGGTTAAATCGGAGGTCCAATGTTGATTCTCTAAGGATAATTAATCACAGAGCAACCAACTGGGTGTTAGGAAATTGGCTACAATGAAATCACTACATTTACAAAACAATTCAACTTTGTAGCTAATACAACCTTACCATTCTAATTTCTCTGGTGGCAACCCACAATATACCATAAGTGGCATCTGCCCCTTTTATGCTGATGACACTATCCCCAGGATTTGTTAATCAGACATTGACAAACAGTTCAGGAAAAAATGTAGATTGATCTGAAATTTTTCAGAGAAGAATGATACATGATTCAAAAATTTAGTGCGACCTTAACTCAAGAATCGGATATTTCCCCTTTCCCCAGAAGTTGTCATACAAATTGTGTTGTACACTGAATTTACAGCCTAAAATGGAAAAATGTAATTAATAAGAAACTCCAACGGCAAAAACAGAATGTGACAGCAATATCCTGAGAGAAATCATTTTTAGCAGCACTTAAGTCATAGAATTGGGTTTCTATAAAGGCCCTTTCTGGTAAAAGCCGTTCATGCTGTTTCTCTGGGATTTCAATGGATATATTGGCAAAGTTAGATTGGATGATCAGGAATCTTTCCCCCAGAGAAATCAGTCCCACAGGGTGATGACCTTCTGCTAGATTTTAAACAGGATGATTAAGGGTGGGGTAAACCTAGGATGGAGTAGAGACTTGTAGAACAATTTATTAAGTAATATCTTACTGGCAAATAGGGATTTAATTCCCAGACTTTGCAAGAGTAATTAAGTGGGTGATAGTGAGTAAATAACCCTGTTTTGCATCACTCCTGTGGTTTTTAGTTTCTTATATTTATTTTGATTAGGCCCAAGATTCTCAAGCCTCCAGTACATCACACAACATATCAGAATGGAGATAAAAGCAAAATACTGCGGATGCTGGAAATCTGAAACAAAAACAAAAATAGCTAGAAAAGCTCAGCAGGTCTGACAGCATCTGCGGAGAAGAACACAGTTAACATTCTGGTGAAGAGTCATCCGGACTCGAAACGTTAACTGTGTTCCTCTCCGCAGATGCTGTCAGACCTGTCAGAGTTTTTCCAGCTATTTTTGTTTTTATATCAGAATTGAGTCCACTTCAGAGCATAATGAAGATTTAGACTGCTATTTATATGCTGATTTAAATTCAAACGAATTTTGAGAAGTGTACAGTATTTAACTTTGTAGTACTAAACCTTAAAAGTGACACCTCCACCCACGACACCCACCCCTCCATGCTACACATACCACCCCCCAACCTCCCCCCAAACCTCCAATCCCCAAGTGCCCCAACCTCCCCCACCCAAAACTCCCACACCTCCCCCGCCCGCCACAGCATCCAATTGGCACTAGAATAATTAAAGATTTCCATTTTTCAACCAAGAACAAACTCAGTTGCTGCACTGCTGCTGGTGATCTTCAGGCAGCTTCATGGTTTTCTGGCAAGCTTTCAAAAAAAGAAAAAAATCGGCCAAAAAAATTTGTTTTTAAAGCCAGCCTTTCAGTTCTGAAGCTCATCTGAATGACAACAAGAGCTCAGTTTAAAACACCTAGCCCGGAGCCCCCCCTAGCTCCGAGGCCCTGGTTTTTGGCATCGTTTGCACCCTGTCTCCCAGGCCCTGAAGACATGCAATGACTCGGCCGCAGATGCTGCTCAGACAGCAGCCTCAGAGGAACGATAATCAGATGAACTATGGCTGCTAGCTTGCCAGGTGCATTCCAAGACCTCGGCTTTACAAATGTTGCCCACGGTTTAATCCTACACGGGTTAGGATACTTAGATGCCATTACTGATGATGTGACACAATAAATGGTACATCCGAGGCCCACATCATCCAAGACTGATCAGGAACAAAGTGCAATGCCCTTCAATGCAAACGACCATTGCAGCAGCTAGCAACATCATGAAAATACGACGTACATGAATAAAGTGAAATTAAACATATATTTACATGTGACTAGACACCTGCACCATATATTTGTGCAATTAAAATTTATTAATCTTTCTTTACTATTACTAGGTGCAGCCTTATATCTACAGCTGATATATAGAGGCAGCCTGCTGACTGCTATGACCTGTTGCCTGAGATGACCTTGGCAGCCATCCTCTGTGGTCCAAGGCCGAGAGCACTCCAGCCTGCTGAGGGTCTCCTGCGCCGGTGCAGCCCCGCCCCCCCAGCCTGACATGCTAGGGACGATGGGCTCACTGGCAGAGGGGAGGCGAAGGAACATGGCACCATCGGAGTGAGCTGAGATGAAGCCCCCGGGGTGTCTTGCTGGCGCTCCTTCTCCCGGACTCCTTGAGAAGGGGCACCTGGAGGGAGGTCGAGGTGCCTCGTCCTCTTCTCGCCTAGCCACTGCTGCACTGCACCCACTGCATGTTCTCTGGACCTGGCTCTCCAAGGCAGTAGCCACCTTTCCCATGGAGGCAGCCAAGCACTTGCATGACAGAGCCACAACAGCACTAGGAATTTGGACAGACTCCTCCACCTTTCGCTCAGGTCTGCGCATGGCCTCTGGCATCTCTGCCAGATATTCCCCTGCCTGTCTGCATCTCCAACAGGTCTCTAAAAGCTGAATTCAAAGACTCGTCATCTGCATGGGGCCCAGCATGGGCCTAATCTCCAGCAATCCTGAGTGTCGGAGACCTCAGCTGTCATTTCCTGTGTCAGCTGCAGGCACCTATCTGTGATGTGTTCACCACATTGTGACCTCAAGCCTAATCTAGAACATATACCCATCAGGGTGATTGTCTCTTTGCCATTGGAGGGTGCAGGGAAATACAGAAACACTGATTCCTCCGAGGGTTCTGAGTCATCATCCTCAGAGGTGGTGTTCAAGTGCAAGGTGGAGGTGAAGCTGAGGGAAGGCTGCCTCCTCTTACATTTTGCTGCGAGGACCTGCAATGAAGAACAAGAAGAATTAGCTGACGGTTACGCACAGTCCCTTTTCTGAAAAATGTTTCAGACCTTACTCGTGTACGTCCATTTGTCAACACCAGACTGGAGGCATCCTCACTGGATTGCTGAGAAACTCCACTCTCTCCATCTGCCCAGGCTCGGTACCAGTCCTCCCCAGCAAGTTTCACAGCCTCCTCCTCAAAGGGGATGAGGATTTCTACGTGCAGAACACCTCAACCTGACTTTGAGCACTCCCACCTATTATGAGCGGTTTTCTCCTGCAGACAGGCAGACTGATAAAGTGTCATCCCAATGAATGCATAACCACTTTGTGAGCATGCATGCCTATAACAGCTCCGGAGCCCTCCATACTAAGTGTTTGATAGCCACACTGTCCTGCAATTGGTACAATATTCACAGCATAAAGTGGCTCCCACACATTCAGTCCATGTGTTGAGAACTGCAACCCAAACTCCTGGTGGACATCCCTCTGAACTCGCATATTCACACTGTTTGATGCCTTTGAGCTCAGCTTTGCAGTGACTGCACAGTACCACTTACCTTTGCAGAGCACAGATTGTTCAATTTCTTTTGGCACTGGACTCAGGATCCACTGTCGCTAACTTGGGCTGCCCCCTCCATCCAGGCCACCGTGTTCAGACGGAAGGGTCTCCTGCTGCCATCCCACCTTTCCCAGATGGCGTGGAGGAGAACCTGCAGCAAGGCGTTGCTGAACCATTGGGCCACTTATTGTCTGCTCTGAGACATGATGGTAACAGCAGTTAGTTTTCCAATAGGGGTGAATGATCAAAGGATTCCAACAGCAGTTGTAGTGTCAAAGCCTCCAGTCACAATCATATCAATGCTGCTAACTTGCAGGGAATGAATGCCCATCCTTTAAATATGGTGCGTGAACCTTCGACTCTGAGGTAACAGCAGGGGCACCAACTTCCTGCCTACCACGTGATTTGCTGCACTCCTTGACCATGCATAGCTGATTAGCTGCCTGCCATGTAGTCACATGTGGCCAGCCATCCCGCTCAAGTGGAAGTGTCACTCAATTCCTATCTCGCTGCCGATAGGCTTGTCACTACAGGAAGATGCCAACCCATATGATCATCCAGACAATACCTCACATTTACATCTGCTCGTCCTAGTGCAGCTACTTTCCTGTCAAATAATCACAACTTGAAAACCCAACTATCATCAGAAAACATCAAGTTCCTGTAGAACTGTTGATTGTTTCAAAGACCAGCTTCAAGTGTGTGTGTTCATATCCAAACCTATCTAGCAATAAAAATGCCAGTGAAAATTAATTCCATTGTCTAAACACTAATGTTCGCCCAAGCATGCACTAGATGCTGTTTTACTTCGAGTCTGGAGATAATAATGAGAAAATATTTTTCAAGTAACAAAATAGAAAAGTTTTGTTTATGAATTTATTTAATGTGCCTACTGTAGTTAATGCAATAAAATACCACAAATAAAAATTCAAGTTAACCAATGTTAAAAACGGAGTGCCTTCCTGATTTTTGCCGAAATTTTCATTGCCAAAGTCTGATGCAAAACATTGCACAATACACAAACAATCTCCCTCCATCTAGTAAAAATAAACTTCACAGTATAGAAAGATTATACCAAAATTTATCATATTTCCATCATACTTATTCTCAGGTCTAATGCATTTTGCGTCATATAAGACCAAAACTTAGGGACTGTTGCTTATCTACAACAAAACAGGATACAAAGAAAGTTCTACTTTGCATGTTTAAACCTACGGCTATATTTTGATAACCAAGGAATTGATGGCCATGCCTTCAGCTGCCTAGGCTCCAAGCTCTTGGAGGCTGTCCCAATACTTCTCTGTCTCTCTAGCTCATGTTTTTCTTTTAAGACACTTAAAATCTCTCTCTTTGGCCAAGCTTTTGGTCATTTGACCTAATATCTCCTCATGTGGCTCAGTCTCAAACTTTGTCTTATGGTGTGATGTTTCATTACGTTAAAAAGTGTTATGCAAGTTGTTGCTGAATATTTGCAAGTTATAGTTCAACATTCCATTCTCATCCAATCTCAAATATTCCAATAATGTGGTGAAATAAATCATATTTGGACATCTTCACAGGCTCAATTCCAACGGCAATTTTTTTATTGAAGTGTAATGAAATTCAAAACCTGATTATTTATACTGTCTTTTTCCTAGAATGAGGTTATTCGAACAGTTAATTGTGACCTCTTTAAAACACTTTTAATTTCAGAATGAAATAATTGACTCATTTCTTATAAATGCAACATTTGCTCTATTTAAGTAAGGATTATTGGTTTACACATTGTGGTTTTACCTCTGGGGCCCAGGTTCAAGCTGATCGGGTGAAAATCTCAGACTTCACAGGGATAGTCTGAGATGCCTTGTCCATTCTCTCAGATCTTGTTCTGATCTCGTTGAGGTCAAGGACCATCTGCACTCTCTCCGTTTGATATGAGTGACCTTCTCCTGGGTAGTTGTTGATCTTTGTCTTGCTTGTCTCCTTGTCTCCATCCAGATCTGAATAGTAAGCCCAAGTTTCTATTGGCTTCCTTTCCAAGGATATCATGGCGCTTCAGATTCTCCTTATATTTTCCTGGTCCGTCTCAATCCTATAAGATCTTGGTTGGGGAGCTCCCTCCATTATTATGCCTTCTTTTGTTGGTCTCGTATCCATACTCTCTCCCCAGGCTGTAGCAGTTTAAGTCGCGTGCTCTGTGCCTGAAGTTGAAGTTACGAGCCTGTTTGTGTCTTTCTTGCTCCTCGCGTCTTTTAACTCTCTCATGATCATGAGGTAATATTAGGTGGCAGTTTCTGTTGCAGAGCTGGGAGTTGCATTTAGTTGTTTTCCCATTAACAACTCTAATGGAGAGAGCCTGTTTTGTAGCAGAGAGTTTCTGTAACTAAGAAGAGCTAAGTTAATGTCTTCCATTCTTTTTCAACAATTCTTTGATTATTCAAACTCCCCTTTCAGCTTCTCCATTTGCCTGAGGATATCTAGGTGAGCTAGTAACATCCATATTCCTTCACAAAGTTGTGGAATAATTCATTAGCAAACTGCTGATCATTGTCTGACACTACAATGTCCAGAATGCCAGGCATCGGAGATTCTCTTCAGTGACTGAAAGACAGCCCCCGTCGTGATGCTGTGCAATCTGTTCGCTTCAATCCATCTTGAGAAGCGATCACTGACAATGATAAATACTTTGCCTTTAAACAAATCCATTCCCAGGCGCTCCCGTCGCCTCAAATGGAAAGGTGGAGGGTGCCAGTGGTTATTCGCTGCACATTTAAGGCAATTTGATATTAGTTCTTCTCTAGAACTAATGCCTGGCCACCAGACTGACTGTTGGGCTCTAGCTCAACAGTCTGCTATCCCCAAGTGACCCTGATGAATTTTTTGGAGAATCTCAAGTTGAAGTGTTTTAGAGATGACTAGTCTGTCGTTAAAAACTAAGAAATCATCAATGGTTGAGAAACTTATCAGCTTTGATTGAATGGTGGAGCAGACTCGATGGGCCAAATGGCCTAATTTCTGCTCCTATATCTTATGGTCTTATGATCATAAGATTCATTCTCTGTTTGAAGTACTAGCGTAGTAGTCGGTTATGAGTATAATCTGGCCATCCTTTCTGGCAGTATTCTAATATTTAGATACATTCGTCATCCTGTTGTGCTTTTTAATCTCCTATAATCTCTTTTCAGTAGTTGGCAAGTGTTTGGTTATGAGTGAAATATGTACTTCCACCTCAAATGAAATTCAAATCTTTAATTTTGGTTCCTTGGACTGGTATTCCTGATAGACAACTGCAGATGCACTGGTACTTCCTTTGAATGTACTGTCACTGAATCATATCTCATCAGTCTTAGCCTGAAAAATCGAATCTTTGCAATCTCCTTTAGGTTAAGGGGGACCAAATGCTCATGGCTGGTGTCAATTTGAAGCCGCAACCCCATCACGTAATGAGAAATTCTCATACGTTCATGTTATTGCAAATGCTTCTTTCTCATTTGTTGCATTCTTTTTCCCTGTGTCTGAGAATGATCTTCAGGCATCATAACCAGGTCTTCTTTCACCATCTTATTGAACTCAAAATAAAACTATACCCAGACCTATAGATGATGCATCTGCTGCTATGGTCAGCAATTCTAGATCATAGTGCACTAGAATTTCAGGTGAAATTAGAAAATTTTTGATCCTTTCAAAAGTATTTTGCTGTTCCATATTCCAACATCACTGTTGACCTTGTCTCAACGGCGATCTCAAAAGCTCATTGGTTTCTGACAAATTTGGTAGGAACTCACCTATTTGGTTAACCATCCTTCCCAAGGAGTCTTTGCAGCTCTGTAAGGTTCTTGGGTTATGGGAACTAATTACCTTAGTTTTCTATGGGCCGGCTGTTACTCCTGAAGTTTGCACAGTACCCTAAAAATTTAATCACTGGTTTTGCAAATTCACATTTCGCGTTCACTGTCAAACCTGCTTCTTGTAGAACTTTGAAGACCACTGTCACTCCACGGTCAGGTTCTTCCCTCAAAGCATGTATGAATATGTCATCCATATGGCGTATTACTCCTTTCATACCTTTTAGGGTCTGAGAACCGTTCCCTAGAACACCTCTGGTGCAGAAACAATTCTTAAATGGTAGACTATTGAAGCAATAAGGATCAAATTGGGTTATAAAAGTGGTCAGCAGTCTGGATTCTTTGTCCAGGGGCAACTGCCAAAAGCCGCTGTTTGCATCTAATTTTTGAAACTTTCTTTTATTCATTTACGGGCTGTGGGCGTCGCTGGCTAGGCCAACATTTATTGCCCATCCCCAATTGCCCTTGAGACGGTGGTGGTGAGCTGCTTTCTTGAACCGCTGCAGTCCATGTGGCATAGGAACGTGCACAGTGCTGTTAGGGAGGGGGTTCCAGGGCTTTGACCCAGCGACAGTGAAGGAACAGTGATATATTTCTAAGTCAGGATGGTGAGTGGCTTGGAGGGGAACTTCCATGTGGTGGTGTTCCCATGTGTTGTTGGAGCTGCACTCATCCAGGTAAGTGGAGAGTATTCCATCACACTCCTGACTTGTGTCTTGTAGACAGTGGACAAGCTTTGGGGAGTCAGGAGGTGAGTTACCCACCACAGGGTTCCTACCCTCTGATCTGCTCTATCCACAGTATTTATATGGCTAGTCCAGTTCAGTTTCTGGTCAATGGTAATGCCCAGGATGTTGATAGTGGGGGATTCTGTGATGGTAATGCCATTGATTGTCAAGGGGCAATGGTCAGATTCTCTTGCTGGGGATAGTCATTGTCTGGCAATTGTGTGGCACAAATGTTACTTGCCACTTGTTAGCCCGAGCTTGGACACTGTCTAGGTCTGTGCATTTGGCCACGGACTGCTTCAGTATCTGAGGAGTTGTGAATGAAGCTGAACATTGTGCAATCACCACTTTAAGTGAAACGTGGTTTCCCATAGGAATCAATGTTAAAGCCAGAGTTAGGTTCCAGAGGGCACTTTTTGCCCGCAAAATCAATGTAAAAATAGAAACACTGTACCCTACACGTGCAGTACTGTGTATTCCGAGCTGAAATAACTTGCAAAATAAAAGTAATCACTGAATATAACAGAAATACTGTATAAATTTATACACAGGTACTGTACAGCACAGGGAAGTACCCCTGTGCAGCAAAAGCAGAAGTTCCATTGCTGTTCCTCTGGTACGCACAGTACTCCACAATGCAATGAAGAATTCTTTCAAAAAGAAAAAAAAGTCCACAGAGTTCCTGAACTAGTACAGGGTACAGTAAAAGAATAGTTTCAAAATTAAGTTTAATTTAGTACAGCAGAGTACCTGAAAATGCAGCAAAAAAATGTTCTTATTATGTACAGTAAGGACAAAATGGTGACAACACAATCACAAGCCAGAATCTACTCAATCACTGGGCCTGGCCTGGATGCGGTGGCATCATCACATCAGGGATGCGGTGGCATCATCATATCAGGGATGCGGTGGCATCATCACAATGCTCTCCCGTTAATATAGGGAACACTGCACTTTAAATGGAACCCAGACACAAAAAATAAAGCACTTTAAAAATAAACCACTTTAAAAGGGTATCCTTTACGTAGACATTCAATTTCCAGAATTAATCCAAAGTGATTCTTAGTTCCCAAGGGTTTATTCTTGTTCTTTTCTCAGCCTGGCAACTCGTAACTTGCAATCTTGGAACTGTCTTTCTGAGCGAGGTTCTCTTTTCCCAGAGACACTCTCACTAGCCAAGTTAGACATCTCTTCCAGCATTGTTTAACTCCCTACAAATATATTCGGTTTCTAGCTGCTCCTTCTCTCTTTTATTCATTCATGGGATGTAGGTGTTGATAGCTAGGCCAGCATTTATTGCCCTTGTTCAGAGGGCATTTTAAGAGTCAATCACATTGCTGGAGGTCTGGAGTCACATGTAGGCCAGACCGGGTAAGAACGGTAGATTTCCTTCCCTAAAGGACATTAGTGAATCAGGTGGGTTTTTACCAATGGTTTCATGATCAGACTTCACACTTTTAATTCCAGATTTTTATTGAATTCAAATTTCACCATCTGCCCTGGTGCAATTCGAACCCGGGTACCCAGAGCATTACCCTAGGTCTCTGGAAATACCAGTCCAGCAACAATACCACTATGCCACCGCCTCCCCTCCTGGATCCAGGCACACTGAACATACTGATATTCAGTGATATTTTGGGAAAACTTGTAACTTGATTTTTACACTGGCTTCCTCTGCATACTTCCCCATGGCAACGTGCTTCGCATGAGCCTTGTACCTAGGCAGAAATGCTAATTAGCTATCCTTGAGGCCCCAACTCTCATCTTGGAACTAAATGGCCAATTTAAAGCACAACTGTTTCAACCCAACATTCTCAACACTTTTCTAGGGCTCTGGAGACAATCTCCACTGTTAACACAGGCTATTGCCATCATCTCTAACAATCAAACCATCCAGACTGTCAGGCAGATTTCGGGACAGGTCACATGACTCCCTCCATTTGACCTTTCTGCTAGGTACGACTTCAACCAGCAGAGAATTTTCCACCTGATTCCCACTGACTCCAGTTTTGATAGGGTTCCTTGATGCCACACTCGATCAAATGCTGCCTTGATGTCAAGGGCAGTCACTCTCACCTCAGTCATCTTTCTCTTCCTTAAAAGCAGGATAATAGCTCTCCTTTGCTGCTTTAAGAGCCTTGTTGAGATTATGTTTCGATAAAAAATTCTGATATTCTTTTTAAATTAGCTCTCGTAGTTTTTTTTACATTCACTATTACTCGTCCTCCCATTCAGGATGAGCTTTGTCCAATTCCTTCCAAGCAAGAGCCACAGCTTCATTTTGGAGTTTTACTTTATTCTTCAAAACTTTAAAGTGGCCCCGTAATTGCACTGCGTCAGCATTAGCTACAAATCCTTTTTGCTTCAAAGCACTGACTCTCTTTTTGGTTGTCCATTAGCCTGGAATTTTGCTGCCGTATTCCATTTTGACACCTATGGTTTAGAATCTGCAGGCAAGTTCAATTGAAACAGACCAAATTCATTTGCAGCTGCTGTTAACCCTTTATTGCCAGTCTGAGGTCTCAAGGGTTCTTTATTCTCAGAAGTCTGAGCTACTGATTTTTTGGACACATCTTAAGTCGAAGTAGCACTTTCTACAGCAGGATCACAAATAGTCTCAGATTTCAATGGACTTGCCTACCATCCCCAAAAGATTGCAACACTCTTATCTTCCATGAGGTCATTTCCTGGTAGGAAATCAACACTATCTATTAGATACCACTCCAACGATAACAGACCCATTGACTAAAGCAGAGTTTAAATTAACTCTATACAATGGAACAGGTAAACAATTTTCATCAGTGCCCTGTATCAAGACATATTTAGCAAATTCTCTGGAGAAATTCATATCTTCTGCTGACATCAAACTTTGAGCCGACCCTGTATCTCAAAAGGGTAATAATTTTTATGGTTCCTTTAACAGACAAAACTTGAGTTACTTCATCTTCAAATATATAACTCCCATAATCTTTTATGCTCCAATTTATACCCACTGTAAATTTATTAGATGGTATTGGTTTATCAGAAGCTTCATTCACTGGCACAATACTTTCTAGAGAAACATTAGACACGTCCACAAAAACTACTGGCTTAGACTTCAATCTCCAGCAGTCAGCTTTCACATGTTCTGTTTTATGACAATAAAAACCATGTTGCCTTCCTTGATTTTTTTTTTTATCTCCCACACACACTCACCTCTCTGTGAAACATCGGTCTTTTCATTTCTGCTATTCCCATCATTGTAATTAGTGTTCTGTTGACGATCAACTCATTTATCTTTACAGTTTCTGTGTGGGTTTGAAAACAATGGTTTTCTGGCAGCCACATGTTTGTGCAATAGCTCGTAACTGTCAGCTAAAACTGCAACACCCTCATTTTGGAAACTTTACAGTCTTTTAGGTAGGACATGATTCCTAAAGGAGTACTGCTTTATAAATTCTTCCAGTAACATCTCTAAGGTTTCCAAAATCTCGCTCCAACTTCATCACCCTATATCATTGATCAAATATCACTTCTTTTCCTCTAGCAAATTCCACAAAAGTCCAATTCTGTCTTGTCCTCAGATTTCTAAAATTTGCCTGTAAACTTCTGGGATTAATTCACACTTGAGACTGCTATGCTTAATGTGTATATCAGAATCTGTGGACTGTTAATCTGAAAGAGTCAAATAAAGCTCCAATGCTTTTCCAACCAAAACACTTTGCCAGAGGATTGTCCAAATTTCTCATGTCCAGACTAGCTGCTCAGCAATTTTCTCGAACAATACAAAATAAAGCTGAACTCTTTCCTCACTGAATTTAGGCGCTAAGCAAATATCCCTTGCCAAATCAAAACCAGGACTTAAACTTGACCCCTGATCAAATCTGCTACCCCCTCTCCCAGTTCACACAATCAAAGCCTTTCTCTGTGGAATTCAAATTTCCTAGCTTCTCTTGATCTTTGAAATTTGTCTCTTTCTTTTTCTTCCCTTTGGAATTCTAATTCAAGTTCTTGCATTTCTCTTTCTCTCTTTTGAATTCAGGTTTTTGTTTTTCGCCATCTCTTTCCAATTCGAGTTGCTTCATTTGTAACTGAACCCTAGCCAACCCAATCTGCATTGTATCTGGGTTAGTCCTTTCTTCCTCAATGTTCAAATGTTGAGCCAATACCTCAACTATTTCTGCTTTTGTAGCGCCTACATTCAACTATTTCCAATTATTTCCAACTTTTCTGCTATCACCTTCAAATTAACCTTTGTTAACTGTTGCAAGACTGTAAAAGACAAACCCTTTCTTTTGAGGAAAGCTTCAGTAATAGACATGGCCATTTTTAAACTTCTCAATGAATACAACAAAAGTCACTGTGAAATCTTGTTCGTTCAAACTCTGGCCAAAGGCAGTGCCTCATCTCAGCCTGCAGATCTTAAATCTAGCAAGGAACTCCCAATTGCTACGGCCCCTTATAGAGAAGGATAACTTTTACAAAGAAATTCAAACTTCCAGTTAACAGTTGAAAGAATGACACGTCAAGGTTTCATGTTTTAAAATGCTAACTTTAACAAAGGACTAAAAACATGGAATGAAACACTCTTTGCAGGCAACTTATACTTCAAACCAGAGAGCAGAATACCCCCCTCCTTAACCCAACCAAAAAAATAAATACCCTTCACAGTATGCTTTACACTGTCCTTTATGCAGACATTCAATTTTCTCAGAATTGATCCTAAGCAGTTCTTGGCTCCTGAGAGTTTATTCCTGTTCTTTTCTGAACATGATAACTTGAAACCTTGGAACTGTCTTTCACAGTTAGGTTGCCTTTTCCTAGAGACTCTCACTTTAGCCCAAGCTAGGTAGCCCCTCCAGCCTCATTTTAACTCCCCATGAATTTGATCTTTTCCACCCAAGCACAAGCTCCGACCTGCATTCCTGCACTGCAAACCATAGGAACTTTTCAGTTTCTAATTGCTTCCTCGCTCCCAGGTCCAGACAGCCTAAGAACGCTGTCTGTGATATTCAAGGAAAGCCTGTAATACATTCCTCTGCATTCTTCCCCATAGTAACGTGACTCACATAGGCCTTGTATCTAGGTAGGAATGCTAATTAGTTGTCCTTTCATCTTGGAACTAAATGGGCAGTTTAAAGCACAACAGTTTTCAACCTGACATTCTCAACACTTCTCTGAAACTTGAGACTCTCAGTCTCCAATGTTAATACACAAGCTACTGCCATCATTTCCAAGCATAAATTCTTTGCACCTTCTTCCCAGTAAAAGAACCTAAGCCTTCCTTTGATCTCTATCAATCAACCACTCAGGCTTAATGTCAGGCACACTTCAGAACAGATCACACGACCCCCTTCTTTTTACCTTTAAATTTAAAGGCAGTGCCAAAGCATAATTTTATAATTGTAACATGTGGAGTGAATTGAATTAGCTGAAATACAGCTGTTGTGAAGATGGGGACCTCAGGAGGAGGCCAAGATGGGTCATCCACTTGGCTCTTCTGGTTGAAAGTATTTGCAAATGCTTTAACCTCATCTTTTGCACTTACCTGTTAGGCTCTGCCATTATTGGCGGTTGGGGTGTTCATGGAGCTCCCTTCGTTTGTTAGTTTAATAATTCACTACCATTCATAATTAGATGTGGCAGGACTGAAGGGCTTTGATGAAATTCATTAGTTGTGCAATTGCTCAGCTCTTGTCTACAAGCTTGTTGCTTCTGCTCTTTAGCATGCGTGTAATCCTCTTGCAGCTTCATCTGGTTGGCACCTCCTTTTTTAGGTATCCCTCGGGCTGCACCTGGCATTTTCTTCTACACTCCTCATTGAATTAGGGTTGGTTCCCTAACTTGATGGTAATGGTAGAATTAGGGATTGTTATGACCGATGCAGTTGGTAAAGTGGAGTTATTTTTAAAATCCCAGAGGGAAGCCTTAAACAACTGTCATAACCAATAATTTTAAGTGTTATGTTTGAGATGCGACTCTAAACTCAGGAATCAGACCACTAGTTCAAGGTTTTACATTATACTAAGTGAAACATTTTATTAACTTACACAGGTTAAAATATATACACATGGCTATAAATTACTATCATAACTTGTAACAAATTCCCAAACTAATCTCCATTAAGGCAACAGCAACCCATAGACTTAACCAAACATCAGGCGAAGCATTTTCACCTTACGAATTCAAAATGAGGTTCTCATCACTGTGGAGCCAGTTGGAGGCTTGCAGCTCCCTTTTGATCTTACATTGCCTCTGCCTGCACACCCGAAAACTACTGAAGTTATACCTACCACCACTGATGGCCTCACCAATCTCTTTAAGCTTTAAATTTCAACAATGAAACCCCATTCATTATACCAATTTTATTAGTAATATAAACATATTGCTTGATTGCTGTTAGAAAGGTGTCAATTTACACCCCAATTCCTGAATGTTCTTTTCAAAAAATGCCAATGCACGCTATCTCTCTTACATATCAAAACTAGTACACATCAAAGCACCCAGACTGGCTTTAATCCAATTAAGACCAGCCCACAGACAAACCTCTACTTTAAAAGAAAAATATTTTCCAAAATATTATATACATGAATAGCTTCATGACACCATGAAGTTACAGGTTGTGGCAGAATCCATTTCTGCTGCTAAGGGCACAGCTCCAAACACAACATCCACATGCAGTTCTGTTGAAGGGTCATGAGGACTCGAAACGTCAACTTTATTCTTCTCCGCCGATGCCGCCAGACCTGCTGAGTTTTTCCAGGTAATTCTGTTTTTGATCCATGTGCAGTTGCTAGATCTATTCTAAATCTATCCCATTTAGAGCACTGTGGCGCTGCCACAAAACATGGAGAATAATCTCAAAGTGAGAATGAAACTTCATCTCCACAAGGACTGTGTGGTGGTTACTCCACCAATACTGCCATGGATAGATGCATCTTGACAGGTAGGTCAGTGAGGATATGATCAGGTAAGTTTTTCCATCATGTACACTCTCTTACCAACTGCCACAAACCCAGTCAGGCTATATTCTTCAGGAGTTGCCCATTTCAGTAAGTAATGGTGCTACCGAGCCATTCTTCATAATGGACATTGATATCTCCCACCAAGAGTACATTCTTGTCACCCTTACTGTCTCTTTCAAGTGATGTTCAACATGGAGGACTACTAATTCATCAGCTGAGCGCAGTAGGTGGTAGTCAGCAAGAGGTTTCCTTGCCCCATTAGACATCATGGGTCTGCTGTCAATGTTGAGGGATTCCAGGGTCACTCCCTCCCAACAATATAACACTGTGTCCACAACTTTGGTGGGTCTGTCCCACAGTGGGGCAGGGTATTCCCAACAACGGTAATGGAAAAGTCTGGGATGCTGTCTGAAAGGTATGATTTTGCATGTATGACTATTTCAGGCCGTTGCTAGTAGTCTGTCGGACAGCGCTCCCAATTTTAGCAAGGTGGGCTTTACTGGGTCAATGAGTTTGGTGTGCTTTTGTCATGTCCGGTGCCTTGGTCAATGCCGGTTTTATTTTTATGAAACTTTTTTGTAGTGGTTTGATACGACCAAATGGCCTGCTAGGCCATTTCAGATGGCAATTAAGAATCAATCACACTTGCAACAGGTCTGGAGTCAAATATCAGCAGATCAGATAAAAACAGGCTTCTTTCCCTCAAGGACATCTGTGAGCCAGATAGGTTTTTACAACAGTTTGGTAGTTTCATGGTCAGCGTTACTAATAATAGATTTTTTATTTCAGATTTATTATTATTCATATTTAATTAACTCAATTTAACTCCCCGGTTGCTGTGATAAAATTTGAATTCGGTCTCCAGGTCATTAGTCCAGGCCTCTGGATTACCAGTCCAATATCATCGCTACATTATCCATGCGCATGTTCTAAATAGAATCATTGAAATTCAAAAAAGGCACAAAAATTAGGCAACATATGGAGTTTTACCAAAACTAGAACTAAGGAAAATGCCCTACCCTCTTGAATGTTGTCAGCCTTGCAGCTGTGTTTGTGTCAACTGCTTGTGCAGCCTGTAATTTTGAGAAGAACGGCTAGAAAATAAAATATACATTTATTTTGTGATGTAATTCGCCTTTTTTTATGGAAAGATATTATATGTAGAACGATGTGTATATTGTAAACTAGTCAAACGCACAAGACAATATATGGCAAGCTTAAATGAAAGTGTAAATCTTGTTCAATACCGACCCTTTATCACATCATCCAAAATCACTCCGGTTTAAGTTTAAAATTCTTCAGATATTAAAGCAGCACTGGGGATACCCAATTACAAACATTTACTACTAGCTACTGAGCAAGACACCAACGTGAAAATTCACATCTGGTATAAGTTAAAAATAATAGTGCACATTCCAATTCTTAATTAAACATAGTTTCTGTATTCTTGTTCATTCAATATCAGAAAAGTTTGCACACTTCTTAAAAACTTAAGTGACAGTTCAACACCACTGCCTGTATAAAAACATGTTAGTTGTTCTATTTAAACACCATGCTATTGAATTCATAATTAATACTTATTCCAAAGTATATGTTATTGTAAGTAGAAGTGATAATCTTACAAATATTGCTGGAGGATTGGCAGACAGCTAATGTGATCTCTTAATACTGGAAGGGAGATAGGAGTGCAGTTTTGGTCTCCTTATTTAAGGGAGGATGTAAATGCATTGGAGGTGGTTCAGAGGAGGTTTATCAGATTAATACCTGGAATGACCAGTTTGTCTGATCAGGAAAGGTTGGACAGACTCAGCTCGTTTCTGCTGGAGTTTAGGATAGACTTGATTGAAGTATAAAAGATCCTGAACAGTCTTGACAAGGTGGGCAAGGAAAGGATGTTTCGTCTTGTGGATGAGTCCAGAACTAGGGGGCACGGTTTTAAAAATTAGGGGTTGCCCTTATAAGACAGGGACGAGGAGAATTTCTTTCTCGGACAGTGTTGTGCGACTTTGGAACTCTGCCTCAGAAGGCGGTGGAGGTAGATAGATTCTTGCTAGGCAAGGGAATCAAAGGTTAGCGGGTAGATGCTAATGTTGAATTTGAAACATAAACAGGTCAGCCATGATCTTAAACAACAACAGAAAATGCTGGAAAAACTCAGCAGGCTAGCAGCATCTTTGGAGAGAGAAAGAGTTAACATTTCAAGTCAGTATGACCCTTCTTTAGATCTGAAGCTAAGTGAAAATGTGATGAAATTTGTACAGTTTAAGGGGGGTGAGGCAGGTGGAGTCGGATAGAAGGTCAGTGATAGGTGGGGACAAAGGAGGGACTGACAAAGATGTCGTGAACTAAAGGACAGAGGGGGTGTTAATGGTAGTGGTGAGGGCTAAAAAAGGTGCTGATAGTGGCATAAAAGTAAGAAAGCAGAATGTGATAATAGCAGAACAAGGGTAGCATTGGGTGAAAGAACAACATGGAACAAGTAACAGGTGACCCTGTAGGGGAAGGTGGTGGGGGGAAATAAAGGATAGAAAATGGGATAGAAGAGGGATAAAAAGGAAATAAAACCTCGGATAAATGAATAAAAATAAAAATAAGTGGATGAAAAGTAAAAATGAATGTAGGAAAAAGGGGATTAAAAAGGGGGTGAGGATGGAGGAGAGAGGTCATGGTTAATTTTTATTTTTCATCCACTTATTTTTATTCATCTGTGGTTTTATCCCCTTTATCCCCTTCTATCCCATTTTCTATCCTTTTTTTCTCCCCACCACCGTCCCCTCCCCCACCCCTTCCCCTACAGCGCCATCTGTTACTTGTTTCATTTTGTTCTTTCACACAATGCTACCTTTGTTCTGCCATTATCACATTCTGCTTTCTTACCTTTATGCCATTGTCAGCACCTTTTTTAGGCCTTGCCACTTGCATTAACACTCCCTTTGTCCTTTAGTTCATGACATCTTTGTCAATCCCTCCTTTGTCCCCCTTCTATCCAGTGCCACCTGCCCCACCCCACTTAAACAGTATAAATTTCATCATATTTCCACCTCTCTTCAGCTCTGAAGAAGGGTCATACTGACTCGAAACGTTAACTCCGTTTCTCTCGCCACAGATGCTGCTAGGCCTGCTGAGCTTTTCCAGCATTTTCTGTTTTTGTTTTTTAGATTTCCAGCATCTGCAGTATTTTGCTTTCATCAGCCATGATCTTATTGAATGGCGGAACAGGCTTGAGGGGCCGATTGGCCTACATCTGCTCCTATTTCATATGTTCATAATATATCCAAGGAACTGTAGACCAACTGGCATAATGCCGGTGGAAAGTTAATGGCATCCTTAATAATGTAATAAAGAAGATCTAGAAACTGAAATTATATTAAAGATCAGTCAGCAGAGATTCCAAAAAGGAAGGTCATGCTTGACCAACCCGATTGAATTTCTTGAAGCAGCAGTTATTGATAGGGGTAATGCGGTAGACACAATACACTTGGATTTCCAAAAGCCTTTGATAAGGTCAGCCTAAGGTCAGAACATGAGAAGTCAAGGGACACATAGCAGAATGGAGCACGAGCTAGTTACAAAGCAAAAAACAGAAAAGGGGTTAAAAGTAGTTACTCAAATGGAAGGAAATGTTGTCCCACAAGGATCAGTGTTGAAACCATTGTTGCTCACCATTTTACATAAAACTCAAACTGGAATTAAAATTTCAGAACTTATGAATGACACCAAGTTAGTGGTTGTAGTTAATACAGAGGAGGACAATGACAAATTAAAAATTGGCAGAACGGACATGTAATAGGCAGATTAACTTCAAAATAGATAAGTGCGACCTAGGTCATTTTAGCAGGAAGAATAAGGAGGTCACCTAATTCTTGGAAAGTAAGTGCCCAAATGGGATAGAGTAAAAGAGAAATAGGTGTCACAGATATACAGTTCATTAAAAGTCTATAAGATCACTGATGGTACACATTTCTTTAATTAAAGTCAATATGGTCTTCAGTTAAACGCATGAGGTATTTCTATTAATTACTGCCAGCTGTTCTTTTCTAATTGACTATCAGAAAGCACTGCATCTAGCTACCAAGAATAAGCAAAGCTCGCTGGGCTGAGGAGATTAAATATGAATCTCAAACCAGCACAAGTACAGATTCAATATTTCCAATTATTCCGAAATCTGATCACAGCTGTTTCAACGTGTGGAGCTCCTTAGCAACTCACCACACTTTTTCATGGGAAACCCAAAAACCAAAGATTTGTCTTGGGGTTTGCTCTCATGTAACCTCAAGCAGCTGACTCAGAGCTTCATTAGTATAATTCCTGGCCGACGAGGTCAAGGTGACTAGTTAAAAAAAGTGACATTTCATTCTGGGAAAATGATGTAGACAAATAAAAATGTGAAATTAATAATTTATTACCCTATATAAAATATAGATGGTGCATCTTCTTATTAAAATGTATCTCTACAAGCAGCATGTTCCTGTATAGACATGTAAATGCTTATAAAATTTTTTGCATTTACATAATAAATGCTCATGGTTCTCCTTCGCTAACAAGTCATGTCAAGTCATTCGCTAATGTCCTTTAGGGAAGGAAATCTGTTGTCCTTACCTGGGCTGGCCTACATGTAACTCCAGACCCAAAGCAATCTGGTTGACTCTTAAATGCCCTCTGAAATGGCCGAGCAAACCACTCAGCTGTATCAAACCGCTACAAAGTCACAAAAAGGAACAAAACCGGATGGACCACCTGTTATCGACTTAGGCACCGGAAGTGACAACAGCAATCTCAGCCCTGTCGACCCTGCAAAGTCCTCCTTACTAACGTGTAGGGGCTAGTGCCAAAATTGGGAGAACTGTCTCACAGACTAGTCAAGCAACAGCCTGACATAGTTATCCTCATGGAATCATATCTTACAGATAACATCCCAGACACCACCATCACCATCCCTGGTTTTGCCCTGTCCCACCGGTAGTCAGACTCAGCAGAGGGGGCAGCACAGTGGTATACAGTTGGGAGTGAGTTGCTCTGGGAATCCTCAACATCGACTCCGTACCCCATGAAGTCTGATGGCATCAGGTCAAACATGGGCAAGGAAACCTCCTGATTACCAAGTACCACTCTCCCTCAGCTGATGAATCAGTGCTCCTCCATGTTGAACACCACCTGGAGGAAACACTGAGGGTGGCAAGGGTGCAGAATGTACTCTGGTTGGGGGACTTCAATGCCCATTACCAAGAGTGGCTTGGTAGCACCACTACTGACAGAGCTGGCCGAGTCCTAAAGGACATAGCTGCTAGACTGGACCTGCGGCAGGTGGTGAGGGAACCAAGAGAGAAAAACATACTTGACCTCATCCTCACCAACCTCCCTGCCGCAGGTGCATCTGTAGGAGTGACCACTGCACCGTTGTTGTGGAGACAAAGTCGCGCTTTCACATTGAAGATACCCTCCATCGTGTTGTGTTGAACTACCACCGTGCTAAATGGGAGAGATTTTGAACAGATCTAGCAACTCAAGACTGGGCATCCATGAGACACTGCAGGCCAGCAACAGCAGCACAACTGTACTCGAACACATTCTGTAACTTCACAGCTCAGCATATCCCACACTCCACCGTTACCATAAAGCCAGGGGATCAACCCTGGTTCAATGAAGAGTGTAGAAGGGCATGCCAGGGGCAGCACCAGGCATACTAAAAACGAAGTGTCAACCTGGTGAAACTATAACATAGGACTACTTGCGAAACAGCATAAGCGATCCCACAATCAACAGATCAGATCTAAGCTTTGCAGTCCTGCCACATTCAGTCGTGAATGGCGGTGGACAATTAAACAACTCACTAGAGGAGGCGGCTCCACAAATATCCCCATCCTCAATGATGTGGGAGCCCAGCACATCAGTGCAAAAGATAAGGCTGAAGCATTTGCAACAATCTTCAGCCAGGAGTGCCAAGTGGATGATTCATCTCAGCCTCCTCCGGAGGTTCCCAGTATCACTCAGCCACTTCAATTCACTCCAAGTGATATCAAGAAACAGCTGAAGGCACTGGATACTGCAAAGGCTACAGACACTGACAATATTCCAGCAATAGTACTGAATAGTACTTGTGCTCCAGAACTTGCTGCGTCCCTAGCCAAGCTGTTCCAGTACAGCTACAACACTGGCATCTACCCAGTTGTGTGGAAAATTGCCCAGGTATGTCCTGTACACAAAAAGCAGGACAAATCCAACCTGGCCAATTACCGCCTCATCAGTCTACTCTCGATCATCAATAAAGTAATGGAAGGGGTCATCAACAATGCTATCAAGCAGCACTTGCTTAGCAATAACCTGTTCACTGGCGCCCAGTTTGGGTTACACCAGGGCCACTCCTGACCTCATTACAGCCTTGGTTTAAACAAGGACAAAAGAGCTGAACTCCCGAGGTGAGGTGTGAGTGACTGACCTTAACATCAAGGCCACATTTGACCGAGTATGGCATCAAGGAGCCCTAATCAGGGGGCATATTCTCCACTAGTTGGAGTCATACCTAGCACAGGTGGTTGTGGTTGTTGGAGATCAGTCATCTCAGCTCCAGGACATCACTACAGGAGTTCCTCAGGGTAGTGTCTTAGGCCCAACCATCTTCAGCTGCTTCATATCATCATCATAAGGTCAGAAGTGGGGATGTTCACTGATGATTGCACGATGTTCAGCACCATTCGCGACTCCTCAGATGCTGAAGCAGTCCATGTCCAAATGTAGCAAGACCTGGACAAGATCCAGGTTTAGGCTGACAAGTGACAAGTAACATTCACACCACACAAGTGTCAGACAATGACCATCACCAACAAGAGAGAAACCAACCATCGCCCCTTGATGTTCAATGGCATTACCATCACTGAATCCCCCACTATCAACATCCTGGAGGTTACCATTGACCAGAAACTGAATTGGACTGGCCATATAAATACTGTGGCTACACGAGCAGGTCAGAGACTAGGAATAGTGTGACAAGTAACACACCTCCTGACTCCCCAAAGCATGCCCACCATCTACAAGGCACAAGTCAGGAGTGTGATGGAACACCCCCCACTTGCCTGGATGAGTGCAGCTCCCACAACACTCAAGAAGCTTGATGCCATCCAGGACAAAGCAGTCCGATTGATTGGCACCACATCCACAAACATTCAATCCCTCCACCACTAACGCACAGTAGCAGCAGTGTGTTCCATCTACAAGATGAACTGTAGGAACTCACCAAGGCTCCTTCAACAACACCTTCCAAACCCATGGCCACTACTATCTAGAAGGGCAGCAGGTAGATGGGAACACCTGGAAGCTCCCCTCCAAGTCACTCACCATCCTGACTTGGAAATATACTGCCGTTCCTTCCCTGGCGCTGAGTCAAAATCCTGAAACTCCCTTCCTAACAGCACTGTGGGTGTATCTACACCACATGTACTGCAGCTCATCACCACCTTCTCAAGGGCAACTCATGATGGGCAATAAATGCTGGCTCAGCAAGCAACCCCCACATCCTATGAATGATTAAAGAAAAAAAGCCCTTTGGTCTTTATTAACAAGCCTCTCCCTCATAGCCAACATGACGCACTTCAGATAACTTCTCTTCTCTTGAACAGAAAGTAAAGTAGTTTGCATGTATCATACACCATAACAAATGGTCAAGGATAACGCACTGGAGTCTATGGCTTTGCACATTAGTTCCAAGCTTGTAACTTGTTTGCTATTCTATATACATCGTGTTCAAGCAATAACAAACAGATCGCTTTAAACAAGCTGCTCCATTACTTACGTGTCTGTTTGCTGTCCTTAGGCAATTGCATCTTGTTTCTTTGACTGCTACCTTCCAGTATATAAACGTAGCTCTTCACTTCTTTATCGAAAACCTGAAACAATAAATGGCACTTGAGATGCAAACAAAGTAACATTAAAGCATGTTCATTGAACTTCTACTAAAACACATTTCTGGAACAGAACAGGATAAAACAAAGCCAAGTTAATAGATTAGCAAAAGCCATGCTCAATACGCTGCTGCCATCTGAAAAAACCTATAACACGATAAACACAATTATCTTAAAGTTCTCAAAAACATATGGCCTATACAGGAAAATGGGTTCTAGCTGTCCTCAAGCCCCAAACTAAAAAAGACTATTCCACTTGTTAAGTTTTCTCCAACACAACTTCTGTGAAATATCAACGGCCAAATGAAGGGATGGAAAAGGGGTTAAATCTACAGTTCAAAAGTCTTGCAATGCTCATTAGCCTGTCATCCACTATTATGTAAATCATCAATTATGCTCCAACATCAGTATAGACCTGTTCCCACAAAGAAAAAGGACGGTACTGCCAAATCTAAAGCCTCCTGGTAGTCCAGAAGCATACCGGGTAAGATAAAGCAGAAAAAGAAAGCTTATAACCGTCACAAAAAACTTAATACTGTGGAAAGCCTTAGGGAGTATAGAAAGTACAGGAGTGAAATTCTAAAGAAAACTAGGAAAGCAAAGAGAAGGTATGAAAAAATATTGGCAGGTAAAATCAAGGAAAACCCAAAGATGTTTTAGCAGTACATTAAGAGCAAGAGGATAACTAAGGAAAAGGTAGGGCCTATCAGAGGTGTACAAGGTAATTAATGTGTGGATGCAGATGATGTGGGCAGGGTTCTTAATGAGTACTTTGTCTGTCTTCACAAAGGAGGGGGATGATTCAAACATTCTAGTTTAAGAGGGGGACTGTGAAGTATTACATACACTAAGAATAATGAAAGAGGAAGTGCTGGAGGGACTGTCATCCTTGAAGGTGGATGAATCACCAGGGCTGGACGGATTGTATCCCAGGCAGTTAAAGGAAGCCAGGGAGAAAATAGCAGATCACAGAATCACAGAAGAGGCCCTTCAGCCCATCGAGTCTTCACCAACACTGCAGATGCTGAGGATCATTTTCCAATCCTGACTAGATACAGGCGAGGTACCAGAGGATTGGAGAACTGCGAACATTGTGCCATTATTTAAAAAGGATGCAAGGGGTAGGTCAAATAATTACAGGCCAGTTAGTCTGACTTCGGTGGTTGGCAAATTATTAGAATCAATTCTGAGAGTCAGGATAAACTGTCACTTAAAAAGGAATGGATTAATCAGGGATAGTCAGCATGGCTTTTTTTTTTAAAAAAAAGCGGAAGGTTGCATCTAACTTAATCAATATTTTGAGGAAGTAACAAGGAGGATTGAGTGGATGTTGTCTACATGGATTTTAATAAGGCATTTGACAAGGTCCCACATGGCAGACTGGTCAGAAAAGTGAGATCCCATGGGATACAGGGGAACATGGCGAGTTGGATCAGTTTTGAGAATGGAAAGCGGTTTCCAGTACCATTCCACAGGGCTCAGGTGTTGGGTCCCTTGCTGTTTGTTGTATATATTAATGATTTGGACTTAAATGTGGGAGACGTGATTGGGAAATTTGCAGATGGCACAAAACTTGGCCGTGCGGTTGATTGTGAAGAGGATAGCTGTTGACTCCAGAATGTTTAATAGGCGGCTATCCATTTACTGAATCAGGCAGAAGACATTGTGAATCACAACTGTTTTATTGTTAAACTACAGTTCAGTACAAACACTAGTTTCCAATCTTTCCTTCTGGGTCAGGAGGCTCTAGATTTCCCTGTCCAGAAGCAAAAAAATCCTCTACTAGGGAAAATCCCAGCTCTTAAGCACAGGCTTCAATGATCATCACCTGCTCTCAATTCACTCTGAAGCTTGTCCTGGTTTACTCTTAAAGGGGCCTGCATTTCTAACATTGCCAGATTCCCTTTCTTTTATGAAAAAAATTATATTTAGACAAAGGTACATAGACATAAATATTGGAAAAAACAATTAGATTCCCCATTGTTATATAGCAAGGCATCCTTCTTGTAGAACTTTCAACAATTTTTCTGTAGAGGGCATTTCTCTGAGTGAAACGATGCGATAGCTGATGACTAGTGTCTACCCATCTTAGCTCAGAGATTTCTTTCATCTCCAGCATCTGCTTTAAACTGGTTATGTTTATCCTAAGCCTTCATTCATTTACACTTTTTAGCAGAATGCACATTATGCCACAAAGATCGGTTATCTATGTAACATTCTATTGGTATTGTTCTTTCAGTTTCTTTTTATATAGCATTTCCTTCAAGATTTTGGACAGATCGAGAGCAAGAGTTTCAGTGGCTAGTGTGCTCTTCATGACTCTTATTTTCTTCGCCTCCCATGGCAAAGGGCAGCTTTTCCCATTCTCTCCCATGAGGGATCGCGAATCCGCCTGCACTAGGAAATCTATCCCCAAGGTTTGTATGCAAGGCATCACTATAAATGATTAATTTCATGTTATTGGGGTCACCCAAAGCTGGCAACTTCAGCATACACTTCTCTACTTTTTGATTTTTTTACCAGTTTTATTCGCTCTCAAGATGTCTTCCACCTTCAGATTTTTCATGACAAAACTAAGTTCCAGCACATGAAAACTTGCATCTGGTCTTGGCCGTATGCTTAACCAATTGAGCTGTCCAACGAGAGTCCTCAGCTGTTCCATCTCATCCTTGGTAATAGCCGCACCTTTCTGTCTAGGCCTGGTGCAGTTAATTATGACATTGTCCAAATAAGACTGTTATGACCACAGGCAGTGTTAATTGTTGCGCAAACCAAATCCCAGAGGGAAACTTGGTTTATGGGCCATACCCTTTTTTTGTATTCTGAAAATGAGAAACTGACGTACCAATCTCAGCAGTAAGAGGTCCAGTAACATTTTTGGGTTTTTAAAAATTAAAAGTAAAAGTTTTATTTACAAGAATAAAAGAAACTTAAGCACACAAAATTACAGTTACACAATTAAAGTTAGTTTTACAAAACATTTCCCAAAAAGACACTCTACTTGGTCAGACCCACAAGTAAACACTTCCAGGCAACCCTCCCTTCTAGATGTTAACTATAAAGGAAATCCAGCAATATTACACAAGGAACACTGCTGTAGCTTCAATAAAGGCATACCACATGACCTCTAACCTCATCCACTCTGCAGTGGAATCAGCTTCAGAATAAAACTGCTTGTCGCAACCCAAGGCTTTTCTGGCTTGATTGGATGATTGATTCAAACTGTGCCTCCTCTTAGCCCAGAGCTAATAGCTCCCAGCTCAGCTCCAGCTATTGCCACCCTAAGCTCTCCATATTAACTCTAAAATACCCTTTTCCCCCTTTCATCTCTGGTTCCATTGTTCTCTCACCTCTTTGCTACTCAAATCCTTTCAAATACAAAATCTTTTATGTCTCTAATTTGTCTTTGCTTCCCGGTCAAAAAAATATAATATCCTCACTGCTATTTACCTATGGAACTCCTGCAGGATGCAAACATGTTTCTTGGCACTTCTGGCTGGCCTTTCACATTCAAACAAATTCTCAACTTATCTAAAAATGCAAATGTTGATCTAACCTATTTACTTGTACCTCAAATTTAATACCTCTATCCTTTTCGTGTTTCAAGACCCCCCAGATAAGCTGATATCTATCAATCTCGGCCCGGCTTCATTAACACACATGCACACCTTTCTTTACAGAATAACACAAAATTCCCCCAATTTTTAAAAAAAGTCCATTCTTACATCTCCCTCCTTAGCAAAAAAACGAACCATCATCATTCCAGAAAAATGGTTTCATTTTTCAACCATTTCTTCCTTATTACATTTAACTATACAAACAAAACTATTACATTATAGTGTACATGCATTAACCATGAAAATATATACACAAGTCTTTTGTAAAAATAGAGTTCATTCCAATCCATTCTCCAATTGCCAATACCCAAGTTCTTTTGAATTTTAAACTCTTGACAATGCATCAGCAAGCAAATTTTCTCATCCAGCCATACGTATAATTTGTAAGCTGAACAGTTGCAATAATAAACTCCACTAAAACAGTCTTGCATTTCTGTTCCAAAACTTTTCCAAAAATTTCAAAGGATTACAGTCAGTATGTATAACTGTCTCTGAAGAATTGTTTGCAACATACACTTCAAAATGCTGTAAAGCTAACACCAAACTTAAAGTCTCTTTCTCTATAGCTGAATATTTCTTCTGGTGTACATTCAACTTCCGTGAGAAATTATCCTACCGACTTCTCAATTAGTAGTTGTCCATCTTGTAGCAATATGACACCAACACTGACATCACTGGCATCAACAGCCAACTTAAACTGCTTTGTATAATCAAGTGCTATAGAACGGGTGTAGTTGTTAGTACAGCTTTCAAGCTGTCAAATGCATTCTGACACTCCTGTGTCCACTGGAGTTTTTTTGTTTTCCTTTTAAACAATCCAGTCAGCAGAGCAACGACACTGCTGAATTCTGGCACGAATTCCCGATAAAATCCACTCATGCCTAGAAATCTCAAAACTTCCTCTTTCGCTGCCGGCACTGGAAATTCCACAATTACTTTCACATCTTGTGCGGCCAACTGACCATGCCCAACGGCACGGCCTAAATATGTATTTTGCGCTTTCACAAATTCACTTTTAGCTAAATTCACAACAAAATTGGCTTCCTGTAGTTAAATCAGTTCCTTTAAACGTTGTAAATGTTCCTCCCACATTTGACCTATTAAGTCATCAATATAAACAGCACAATTGCTCAGTCCCTCAGGCACTGTGTTTGTTAGTCTCTGAAATGTTGCTGGTGCATTTTCCATACGAAAGGGAATTACTTTGCATTGATATAAACTATCCAGCATCACAAAAGCTTATATCTCTTTTGCTCTTTCCAACAAGGGTACTTGCCAATATCCTCGTAGCAAGTCAATTTTTATGATAAATGTTAACTGTCCCACTCTCTCGATACAATTCTCCAATCATGGAATAGGATATCTCCTTTTGTTACTGCATTCACTTTTCAGTAATCAATACATAATCTTTGGTGATCCATCCGGTTTTGGCACCATTACAATGGGTGAACTCCAATTACTGTGACTGGGCTCTATGATGTCTTTTTGAAGCATACATTAAATTTCTTTTCTCAAAAGCTAATTTTACTGGATTTAATCCATATGGGTGTTGCCTTATTGACTCTGAATTCCCCACATAAACACCATGTATATCTAAATCAGTTTTCCCCATTTATTTCCACAAATTGCTGCGTGTGACTGCAATAGTTCTTTTAAATCACTCTGATGCTTTTCTGGTAGGTAATCCAATATTACATCTAGATTCTTAAGCACTTTCTCATTGCCTAATTTAGTCAGAGGAAGATGAAATTCAGAATCCTTACTTTCTACCCCCATTTCCTTACTTACAACTACCAGTACCACCACCTGTTTATTCTCACTGTCAAAGTATTTTTGAGCATATTTAGACAGCACACTCACTGACTCCTTCTTCTATCTGGGGTATTTACTACATAGTTTACCTCACTCAGCCTCTTTTCGATCTGTTAAGGTCCCCCAAACCTTGCCTTCAACAGTTCGCCTGACACTGAACAGTACCAGCACCTTTTCCCCAGCCACAAAACTACGAGCCTTTGCCCTTTTGCCTTCATCACTTGTTGAGATATCTTTAAATGTTTTCTAGCTAGTTCACACATCTTACTTAATCTTTCTCTGAATTTCATCACATAATCACTCCCTGAATTTCATCACATAATCCAGGAGAGTCGTTTCAGAACTTTGACTCACTAATTTCTCCTTAATCAGTTTGAGTGGTTCTCTTACTTCATGACCATAAATTAATTCGAAAGGACTGAACCTTGACGACTCATCAGGGACACCCCTAATAGCAAACAAGAAGAATGGAATCCCTTGATCCCAATCATGTGGATAGTCTTGACTATATGCTCTAATCATAGTCTTTAAAGTCAGGCGCCACCTTTCTCAGGCACCTTGTGATTCACGGTGATAGGCTGACAACCTAAATTGCTTTATTTCTAGGCTGTTCATTACTTCTTTAAACAGCTGTGACATGAAATTCAATCCCTGATCCGACTATTTATTTTGGTTAACTCCTCTACAATCACCTTTGCTATAATTTTCCTTAAAGGCACTGCTTCTGGAAATCTTGTGGACACATCCATGATTGTCAGTAAGTACGGATTTCCACTTTCAGTCTTAGGGAGGGGGCCAACGCAATCAATCAGGACCCTGTTAAAAGGTTCCTCGAATGCTGAAATTAGAATTAAAGGTGCAGGCTTACTCACTGCCTGAGGTTTTCCTACCACCTGACATGTGCGGCATGTCTGACAGATTTTGACTCCATCTTCATTCAGTACAGGCCAATAGAAATGTTTTTGTACCTTAGCTTAAGTTGTCCTAATTCCCAAATGTCAAGCCATTGGAATTTCATGAGCCACACTCAAAATTTCATTTTGGTACCCAGATGGTATCACTACTTGTTACCCACTTTTCATCTACCAAAATATGAGGTGGTCTCCATTTCCTCATTAACACCTTGTTCTTAATGTAATAACACTCTGGAATGTATTCTGTTTCTGTTTCAGAATAAGCTGTCTGACATAACTGCTTCAAATCTGAATCCTTCTGCTCTAATTCCACTAACTTCACTGAACTACACACCTCAAACTCATCCTCTTGAATATTCTCCAAGTAATTTTTTCAAAGATTGATCCAACTGAATTTCAGCATCCTCCCAGTCTTTTAGATTCTTCCACTTCCTGTTTAAACTTATGCGTTTGTGACCTCGTCACCACACAATCTGGAAACAATCCAGGATGCTCTTTCTGTAAAACCTCTTAATTGTGTCTCAACATGCTGCTCTGGTACAGTAGGCACCCTCAATACCTGTGATCCAACTGTATCATTCTCTAGAATGAACTGAACCTCTGCAACGGGCAATCTTTGTACTACCCCAACAATCGCCTCTCCTATCTTCAAATCACTAAATTTACCTTACACAGTGAAATATGTTTGACTTCGCCATGGGTTCCCTTAATTTATATTTTGTCCTGCAATAACCCTTCTGGACAACAGATAGTATTATCCCATAACATTAAGGACTGGCTAGCACCAGTAACCCTTAAAATTTTGACATCCTTTCCTGCTCTTCCCTGTACACGTGGATACACTCTTCCTTCGCATATAAAATCTGTGAACATCTCTGCAACCTGCCCTTCAGAACTTCCCTGGGTAAGCTGTGAACACATTCCCACCTCTCTAGCTACCACTGATTCTTCCTGATCCACCTGTACATAAATCACTGGTTTATCTTACCTCTAGATCTCAGAGCCCACAGTCCTATTTCCGAGCTTTTCTGAGTTCCAATTACCACAATTGGTTTCTGTTTAACCTCCAACAACTTGATCTCGTGTGTCCAGCTTTGTCACAATGATAACATATCAGTCTCCTTCCTTCAACTCTACTTTCCACCTTTAATAGACTGGTGCCCTTTAGCTTGATCCTTATTACTAGCATCTTTACCATCACTAGGTTTTCTAAATCTCCAACCTCCCTCCTGATTTCCATCTGACCCTTTTCCTACACTCAACTTTTGTGGGAAATATCATACACATTGGCTAAAACTGCAGCTCCCCAGATCTTTATGCTTTGTCTATCATCTAAATATGTCTTGATGTTTACTGGAATGTTATTTCTAAATCCTTCCATAATCATAACCTCTCTTACATTTTCAAAAGTCTCATCTAATTTTGGTGCCCTGACCATTGATCCCAGATAATTTCTTTTACTCTTGCAAACTCTACATAATTCTGATTATGTCTTTTTCTAAGAGTTCGAAACTTCAACTGATAAGCTTCAGGGACAAGCTCATAAGTATTTAATATTGCCTTCTTTACTAGCTCAATCTGCAGACTGTTCCTCGATAAGCTTGCATACACACTCATTGCTGTACCTGAAAAAACACTAACATGATAGTCCAAGCAGCTCTTGGCCAATTAAATTTCATAGCTATCTTTTCAAATGAGGCTAAATATCTTTCAACTCTATCCTCTGTAAATTTAGGCACGAACCGAAGATTTTTAGTTAAATTAAATTCCTCAAAGGAATCAAAGTCACCATCTGAATCACTCTCTCTTTTCTTCCTTCATTCTAAGTTTCACTTTAGACAATTCATACTGTTTATCTCTGAAGTTCTCCATCTCTTTCCCTCTCTCTTTGCTCAATTGTTAACTTCTCTCTCTGAATTTCAAGTCTTCGCATTTCTATCTCTCGTAATGTTTTCTTTTCCTGCTCCTTTTTTTCCCATTGAAGGTTTTTTGTTTCTATTTCTTTTCATCTGTCTTTTTCCTTCTCTTTCTAACTCGAGGTTTTTCATTTCTCTTCCTTCCAATTCAAGCTTTTGCCTTTCTCTATCTCTATCCATATCAAGCTGCTTCAACTGCAACTGAAATCTTACTACCTCCAGCTGTGACACACTAGTTTCAGGCATCCATTCCTCCAACTTGAAAAGCTGGGGAAGTACTTAAAATATACCAGCCTTACGAAATTCCACTTTCATTTCTACCTGCACTTGATTTGCTAATTGTCTCAACTGAGTTTTAGTCAGAGATTTCAAATACTCAGTTACAATTTCCACTCCCAGAAAAGTCGTAGCAATTGCCAAAGCCATTTTGCAGTCTAACTAAACCCCTTCCAAGTTCAGCGTTCTTCTCATACTCGCATCCCTTGGATTGACGAACTCCAACCCAATCAGAGAATTTTTAAAATCCCGCAAAGAGCCCCCATATTTGTTATGACCACAGCCAGTGTTACTTGCTGTGGAAACCAAATCCCAGAGGGAAACTTGGCTTACGAGCCATACCTTTTTATATTCTCAAAATGAAAAGACAATGACCAAGATCTTCCATGCCCGCTGGCGTCAGGCATATTCAGTGGCACGAGCGGACAATATGGCGCGATTGGTTTTGCGACAGCACAAAACCAATTTGCAATTGTCCGCTCAGTCCGATGGCGGGCCACATTCTCCGGACATTGGGAGCCTTATTGTAATACATCAGCATATCATTAGTAAGCCTGCTCGCCGGAATCATTGACTCATGCTGGATCGTCCACCCACATCAGTAGGAAAGCACGCCTGCGTAGAACACATCTTGACAACTGTGACATGCAGAAGTCAGTGCTTAGCCGCCAGGGCTTTGCTCACATCATGGACATCCGATGAGCAGAAGATGCTGGAGCCCAACACCGATCCATCTGGTAAAAAACAAATCTGGTTCACTAATGTCCTTTAGGGAGGAAATCTGTCGTCCTTACCTGGTCTGGCCTACACGTAACTCGAGACCCATAGCAATGTGGTTGACTCTTACATGCCCTCTGTAATGAAGCCACTCAGTTGTAACCGCGACAAAGTCACAAAAGAGGACTGCAACTGGATGGACCACCTGGCATCGACCTAGGCACCAGAAACGACAATGGCAATCTCAGCCCTGTTGACCATACAACATCCTCCTTACTAACATCTGGGGGCTAGTGCCAAAACTGGGAGAGCTGTCTCACAGACTAGTCAAGCAACAGCCTGACATAGCCATCCTTACGGAATCATACCTTACAGATAATGTCCCAGACACCACCATCACCATCCCTGGATATATCCTGTCCCACCAGCAGGATGGGCCCAGCAGAGATGGCGGCACAGTGGTATACAGTTGGGAGGGAGTTGCCCTGGGAGTCCTCAACATCGACTCCGGATCCCATGAAGTCTCATGGCAAAAGGTCAAACATGGGCAAGGGAACCTTCTGCTGATTACCATGTGCTGCCAAGAGTGGCTCGGTAGCACCACTATTGACTGAGCCCTAAATGACTTAGCTACTAGACTGGATCTGCAGGTGGTGGTGAGGGAGCCAACAAGGAAAAACATACCTGATCTCATCCTCACCAACCTGCCTGCCACAGATGCATCTGTCCATGGCAGTATCAGTAGGAGTGACCACTGCACATTGTGGAGACGAAGTCCCGCCTTCACATTGAGGATACCCTCTATCGCATTGTGTGGCTCTACCACGGTGCTAAATGGGATAGATTTTGAACAGATCTAGCAACTGAAGACTGGGCACCCATGAGGCGCAGTGGGCCATCAGCAGCAGAACTGTACTCGAACACAATCTGTAACCTCCCAACCTGGCATATCCCCCACTCTGCCATTACCATCAAGCCATGGGATCAACCCTGGTTCAATGAAGAGTGCAGGAGGGCATGCCAGGAGCAGCACCAGGCACAACTTAAAATGAGGTGTCAACCTGGTGAAGCCATAAAGCAGGACTTCTTGTGTTCCAAGCAGCAAATGATATACAGGGCTAAGCGACCCCACAACTAACGGATCAGATCTAAACTCTGCAGTGCTGCCACATTCAGTCATGAATGATGGTGGACAATTAAACAACTCACTGGAGGAGGAGGCTCCACAAATATCCCCATCCTCAATGATGGAGGAGCCAGTACATCAGTGCGAAAGATAAGGCTGAAGCATTTGCTACAATCTTAAGCCAGAAGTGCAAAATGGATGATCCATCTCGGCCTCCTCCGGAGGTCCCCAACATCATAGATGCCAGTCTTCAGCCAATTCAATTCATTCCACATGACATCAAGAAACAGCTGAAGACACTGGATAGTGCAAAGGTTATGGGCCCTGGCAATATTCCAGCAATAGTACTAATGACTTGTGCTCCAGAACTTGCGGTGCCCCTAGCCAAGCTGTTCCAGTACAGCTACAACATTGGCATCTACCTGGCTATGTATAAAATTGCACAGGTATGTCCTGTACACAAAAAGTATGACAAATCCAACCCGGCCAATTACCGCCCCTTCATTCATTCATTCATTCTCTCAATCATCAGGAAAGTAATGGAAGGGGTTATAAACAATGCTATCAAGCGGCACTTGCTCAGCAATAATCTGCTCGCTGACGTTTAGTTTGGGTTACGTCAGGGCCACACAGCTCCTGACCTCATTACAGCTTTGGTTCAAACATGGACAAAAGATCTGAACTCCAGAGATGAGGTGAGAGTGACTGACCTTGACATCAAGGCTGCATTTGACAGTGTGTGGCATCAAGGAGCCCTAGCAAAACTGGAGTCAATGGGAATCAGGGGGAAACTCTCCACTGGTTGGAGTCATACCTAACACAAAGGAAGATGGTTGTGGTTTTTGGAGGTCAGGCATCTCAGCTCCAGGGCATCAATGCAGGAGTTTCCCAGGGTAGTGTCCTCAGATGTTTCATCAATGACATTCCTTCCATTATAAGGTCAGAAGTGGGGATGTTCACTGATAATTGCACAATGTTCAGCACCGTTCGCGACTCCTCAGATACTGAAGCAGTCCATGTCCAAATGCAGCAAGACCTGGGCAATATCCAGGCATAGGCTGGCAAGTGGCAAGTAACATTCGCACCACACAAGTGTCAGGCAATGGCCATCTCCAACAAGAGAGAATACAACCATCGCTCCTTGATGTTCAATGGCATTACCATCACTGAATCCCCCACTATCAACATCCTGGGGGGTTACCAATGGCCAGAAACTGAACTGGGCTCGCCATATAAATACTGTGACCAACAGAGCAGGTCAGAGGCTAGGAATCGTGCGATGAGTAACCCACCTCCTGACTCCACAAAGCCTGTCCACCTTTACAAGGCATAAGTCAGGAGTGTGAATGAATACTCCCCACTTGCCTGGATGAGTGCAGCTCCCACAACACTCAAGAAACTCGACACCAGGACAAAGCAACCTGCTTGATTGGCATCACATCCACAAACATTCACTCTCTCCACCACTAACACACAGTAGCAGCAGTGTGTACCATCTACAAGATGCACTGCAGGAATTCACCAAGGCTCCTTCCAAACCCATGGCCACTACTATCTAGAAGGGCAAGGGCAGCAGATAGATGGGAACACCATCACCTGGAAGTTCCCCTCCAAGTCACTCGCTATCCTGACTTGGAAATATATCACCGTTCCTTCATTGTCACTGGGTCAAAATCCTGGAACTCCCTTCCTAACAGCACTCTGGGTGTACTTACCCCACATGGACTGCAGTGGTTCAAGAAGGCAGCTTACCACCACCATCTCTAGGGCAAATAGGGATGGGCAATAAATGCTGGCCCAGCCAGCGAAGTCCACATCGCCTGAATGAATAAAGAAAAAAAAATCAGCACATTGGAGGAATGCCCATGGCATGCTAGGTGGATTGCCATGGACATGACTCTACCACGATGCAGCGCACGGAAGTTGGATAGTCACCATTGATGCTCAAAACAGGTGATGGTCGAGGGGGTGGGAGGGGTAGATGTAAGGGAAGGGCGGCAGGAGAGGCCAGGGCAGCGGGAGAGGAGGAAGGGTTCTGGGGGAGGTGAGAGAGGGGGGTCGGTGGCATGAGAAGTTCTGGGAGGGTTGGGGGAGGTTCTGTGGGGGCTGAGTTGCAGCTGAACATATATGGGAGGGGTCAGGTAAGTCCATGTCTGCCTCCTGGGGATCGAACTGAGGGTAGTTGTGGTGTGGAGCATGGGTGAGAATGACTGAGGGCAGAGTGAGGCAGTAGGGTGGGAGGGTGAGCATTAGAAGGGACAGTGAGGGTAGTTGGTGGGAACCCGGAGGCAGACACGGACCCTGGGGAAGGGAAGGGGGTAGTCAGGGAGATGAATGTAGATGGCAATGGGATTTTCGGGAAGAACGGGAACGTGCACGTTCAGCTGCACATCCCTGAAGGATAAGGGTTGTGGCTGGTAGGTAGCTGAGGGGAGGTGGAAAGTGGTCCCAGGGGAATCAGAACTGGGTGTCTGCGAGACGGTAAAATGGAAAGTGAACCAAGAGTCGTGGCAGGCAAGAACATGTGCTGCATGGGAATGTGATCAGTGGGTGGGCAGAAATGCAGGTCAGCTCAGATGGACAACTGAAAGTGAACGCCAGCAGTGAGCATTCAAAGCACTCAGGCCATTGAGATGACTGTGTAACGTGAAGGATCCACATGCGTGGGAGAGTGCTTGCACGAGGCTCCGAAAGGCCCTGCCACACACACACTTTTCCCTCCAGAATCAGTCGTGGGCCAGCTGCTCCTTTTGCAGCGACGGGTCTTCCGGGCTGCTTATTCCCACCTCTTCACTGGAGGAGAAGTCCTTTTTGCTGCAGATGGCGACATGGATGGAGCTGAGGGACTGGCTGGTTAAGGGTGTTGGTCCTTTGTCAGAGCTCCCTGTGAGCCAAAGTAGAGATAAGTAGTGCGTGGCAGCACAATCAAAAGTAGGAGAGGGACCACTCACAGTTGCTTTGAAGGCGAGATGTTGTGGTGCAGGATCCTCAGGTGGGTGTTCACCGTCGACCTCATTGTTGCTGCAGGCAGGGTCTGCAGCCTCACCAGTCAGCACAATGGCACGCACCTCAACGTGGGCCACTCCACCCCCAGTCTGGGACCTCTCCCTGCTGTGAGCAGGCTTCTCCTGCATGAAAACAGATGGAACGAATGTGAGCAAGAAGCATGGCACTGCAAGAAATGTTTGTGCGGTGAGAAGCGCCATGGACAGGAATGAGGATGTGAGCTCAAGAGGATATGAGCCTGTTGGAGATGTGAGGATGTGTGCAGGTGTTAGTGGTGTTGTCCTTTGATGTGTGAGATCCCTGTGGATGTATGATGGGTTCGAGAGTGTGCGAGTTGAGTGTGATGAGAAGAGTGAGTAACTCAGGCAGAATGGATGAGACCACTCATCCTGTAGTGGCACTGGGTGGCTGTCCTCTTTGGTAGGGCATTAGCGCTGACCACCACTGCTATGGTCTCCCAAACCTGGTTGGTAACGCCGCTGCCCATCCTGCAGCCAGAGTGGGGATAGAGGATATCGTGGCGGGCCCCTATATCATCCAAAAGCATCCCAGAGACACATCACTAAAGCTGGGTCTGCAGTTTTCTTGCTTTTCGTGGACATCTTCCCTGCAGTAGTTGTGGCATGGGAGCATGGAGATGAGTGAGCGTGGCTGGACTTTCATTATGGCACAAAAACAAAAAGTACTGGAAAAACTCAGCAGGTCTGACAACATTTGTGGAGAGAAAGGCAGAGTTAACGTTTCGAGTCCGTATGACTCTTCTTCAGAGTCTTCATTGAATATGGCACCCGGCGTGCTGAAGCAGCAAGGTGAGGGAAAGTGGGCAAATGAGAGCCTGCCCACTATCGAAACAGCATGTTTCCTGGGAGCACAAAAATAATGTGACGAGACTGGGATGATACGGTATGAAAACCAACCATTGCAGCCGGCGAGTAAAACGTCGTTTTAACTGCCCGCTACCATGCTTAGTACAAATCTGGGACAATTCCGCCCAACGTACCAATCTCAGCAATAAAGAAATCTAGTAACACTTTTGGCATTTTAAAAATTAAAAGTAGAAGTTTTATTAACAAGAATAAAAGAAAGCTTAAGCACACAAGATTACAGTTACACAATTAAGGTTAGTCTTACAAAACAGTCCCCAAAAAGACACTCTACTTGGTCGCACCCAAAAGTAAACACCTTCAGGCAACACTACCTTAGAGTTAACTATAAAAAATATCCAGTAATATTACATAAGGCAAATTGCTGTAGCTTTAATAAAGGCATACCACATGACCTCTACCCTCATCCACTCCACAATGGCAACAACTTTAGAATAAAGCTGTCTGTTGCACACGAAATAGGAGCAGAAGTAGACTATTCGGCTCGTCAAGCTTGCTCCACCATTCAATAAGATTATGGTTGACCTGTTGGCATTACTAATTCCACATTCCCATCTACCCACAATAACCTTTGATTACCTTGCCTAACAAGAATCTATATACCTCCATTTTAAAGATATTCAATGACCCACCTCCACTACCTTCTGAGGTAGAGTGTTCCAAAGTTGCACAACCCTCAGAAAAAATTTCTCCTCATCTCTGTCCTAAAAGGGCAACACCAAATTTTAAAACAGTGCCCCCTAGTTCTGGATTCACCCACAAGAGGAAACATCATTTCCGCGTCCACCTTGTCAAGGCCATTCAGGATCTTATATACTTCAATTAAGTAATGGAAACAAGCCCAGTCTGTCTAACCATTCCTCGTAAGACAACCTGTTCATTCCAGGTATTAATCTCGTAAACATCCTCTGAAGCGCCTCTAATGCATTAAAGAGGCCAAAACTGCGCACACTATTTGAGATGTGGTTTCACCAACACCCTGTATAACTAAAGCATAACATCCTTACTTTTATGTTGAATTCCTCTCATAATAAAGGGAAGCATCCATTAGCCTTCTTGATTACATGCTGTACTTGCACACTAACTTGTGACTCACGTACGAGAACATCCAGATCCCTCTGCACCTCGGAATTCTGCAGTCATTCTCCATTTAAGTGATACTCTTTTTTATTCTTCCTGCCAAAATGAACTACTTCACATTTTCTGACATTATAATCCATCTGCCACATTTATGGCCACTCACTCAACTTATCTATGTCCGTCTGCAAATTCCTTATGTCCTCTTCACAACATACTTCCCTATCTTTGTGTCACCTGCAAATTTAGCTACTATGCTTTTGCTATCCTCATCTAAATCATTAATATAAATTGTAAAAGTTGAGGTCCCAGCACAGACTCCTGCAGGGCTCTGCCAATGAGAAAATTACCCATTTATGCATACTCTGTTTTCTCCCAGCCAGCCAATCTTCTATCCATGCTAATATGTTACCTCCTACACCATGAGCTTTTATTTTCTGCAATAACCTTTGGTGTAGCACCTTATCAAATGCCTTCTGGAAATCCAAGTACAGTACATCTACAGGCTCCCTTTTATCCACGGCGCAAGTTACTCCTTCAAAAAACTCCAATAAATTGCTTAAACATTATTTCCCTTTCACAAAACTATGCTGACTCTTCCTAATTACCTTGTGTTTTTCTGAATGCCCAGCTATAACCTCCTTAATGATCAATTCTAGCACCTTCCCCACGATAGATGTCAAGCTAACTGGCCTAAAATTTAAGTGGCTGGCGAGAACACTGATCCCTGCACGGTTCAGGTGTCGGCCATCTCAAGGGTACAGCTCCCACTTAGATGCTAGTGTCCAATGAACCGGAACCCACTTCTCCCACACCAGTCTTTGAGCCACGCATTCAACTCTCTCATCTTAATTGCCCTATGCCAATTTGCATATGGCTCAGGTAAGAATCCAGAGATTACCACCTTTGAGGTTCTGCTTCTTAGTTGTTTGATGCCCAGCTCCTCATACTGTAGAACCTATTTCCTTGTTCTACCTATGTAGTTGGTAGCCACATTGATCACAACAACTGGATCCTCCCCCTCCACTCCAAGTTTCTCTCTAGCCCTGAGCAGATGTCCCAAACCCTGGCACCAGGCAGGCAACACAGCTGTCTGGACTCTCACTCTTTGCTGCAGAGAATAGTGTCAATCTCCCTCACCATACAGGCCTTGACTACCACTACATTTCTATTTGCTCCCCACAATTGAACGGCTTCCTGTACCATGGTGCCACTGTCAGCCTGCTCATCCACCTTGCAGGCCTTGCTTTCATCCACATAAGTTTTGAGTGCCTCAAACCTGTTTGACAATTGCAAAGTCTGAGGCTCCTCCACTCCTATCTGCTCAGCCCCTTTACCTGCCTCAGTCATGGTCACATCCTCATGTCCCTCACTGCTGACCAAAACAAATTACCCTTTTCTAAGAGGTGTGACTGTCTTCTGGAAAAATTGTCCAGGTATTTCTCCCCCTCCCTTACGTTGCACAATGTCTGCAGTTCGGCTTCCAGATCAATAATCCTAATCCAGAATTCCTCTAACTGTTTACACTTCCCACAGGTGTTCTCGTCCTGGATTGCCTTGGCGAACAAGAGCTCCCACATTCCACAGCTGCAACATAACACCTGTTCTGCCATTGTTGTGTCTGTTATTTAGTTACTTTAATTAATTTAGAATAATTTCTATATACGCTGCAATTTACTGTGCCCACTAATTGCTGGTACCACCCACAAATAAAACTAAAGGTTATATGATTCTTAATTGCACTGGTTGTGTGTTTATGGTATTTGTTTTAATTATTTTAGTTAACACTTAATTTAACTATTGTATTTTATATTTATTTTATTTTAGCTTTAGTTCTTTCTCTTTATAGATCTACCTTAGCTCTTGTGTTCCAAGCTGGCGATTAACACAGTCCCTTACATCATGCACTTACAGGCCAATCAACTTACTAGTTTCCTGTGATGTCACAGTTGGATTTATTTATTTTTAAACTCAAGTTTCTTCAGCAGCTGAAATGGCGCTCTTGACTGCCTTTGTTCAGCTCCCAGGTAGGAAAGCAGCCCAAGGCTTTTCTGGCTTGACTGGATGGTTGATTCAAACTGCACCTCCTCCCAGCCCAGAGCTAATAGCTCACAGCTCAGCTCCAACTATCTTCATCCTAAGCTCTCCACAGTAACTCTAAAATACCTTTTTTCCCCCATTCACCTCTGGTTCCATTGTTCTGACACTCCTTTGCAACTCAAATATTTCCAAATATAAAATATTTTATGTCTCTACTTTGTCTTTGCTTTGGATCAGTAAAATATAATATCCCCACTACCATGGAATACCTGCAAGATGCAAACATGGTTCTTTGCACCTCCAACTCCCCTTTGATATTCAAACAAACTCTCAACTTATCTAAAAATGCAATGTTAGATCTAAGCTATTTACTTGTACCTCAAACTTAACATCTCTATCGTTTTCATGTTTCAAACCCCCAGACAACCTGGCTCCTATCAATCTCTGCCCAGTTTAATTAAATCACACTCACACAGAAACCCAGCCTACTTAACAGAATTACACATTATTCCTTAAAAGTATTTAAAAATTTGCATCCATCCTCACACTATTGATGTAAAATTACATCTAACTCACACTGCTTAATCTCCAAATCTGCATATTTGAAAGCCCCAGAAGGCCAATTTTAAATTCCTTCCTAATTTGATTAATAACCTTTCTTCAAAGTCCTTAGTGCAACCGCCCCCCCCCCCCCATAATAAATCATCCACATGCATCATAAAGATGCCCAAAAACTTTTCATCATAGTGCCAATAAATAGAACATGGCTGGGTCTGCCTTCAGTTGTGAACACCCTAACTTTAGCAGAACTGCCCTTACCAATAAACAACACACCCCACCCGAGAAGCGTCATTTAACCCAAAAACACATAAAATTCAATTTCCAGAGCTTCCCCTCTATTCCTGGTGCTTCCTTCTGAGGTTGTAAGAATAACTCCCTCGGAGCAGGTTACCCTGAAGGGGAGCTGCTATGATATCAATGGAGTTATATTTCCAAGAATAAGTTGTTAAAAAGGCTAATAAGATATTCAAAATCACTTTTCCAGCCATGGGAAGTCTACTCTGATCTTTCCATCCCCCAAAAATTCCTCACCTCTGGCTACCAACCTAGCCTTGGCCTTGTATGTCCCATCTGGTAGGACCTTTTCTGTACAGATCCATCTGTGGGACAGAACCACAGATTGACCTCTACCATCAACGCCTGAATATACCCAGAATTCTTTCCAGCTTTGTAATTCTCTTAGTTTATCTCTTTTATCACCCTGTCTTCTAATATATTAGCTAAAAAAAACCTTTCGATCACGGGGACTTATACTTCTGTCCTTTGTCCAAGAAGGTTCTCCATTACCCATGCTACACGGTCACCTTGTTAGGCTGCGGCCTCTTTTCTCTTGTTGCGATCTCTCTGGACCACTTCTATCAGAATGTCTACTAGAGATCCTTTCTACTGTACTTGATCTTTTCCTACTCCTAAACCTATCTCCCGAATCAGTACTCAAACTTGTGCTACATTTTCTTACTCTCCACTCTTGTACTCCCTGCTGCCAACCCATGGCCCCCACCTCATCCTGACATTTAACCAATTTTTATATTTTCCCATAGCCATCACTGTTCATCCCACTACCGTGGCTTCCCTCCAGTTGTCTGATCCTTCTGGCTGACACACCACCCAGGAACCTACTTTAGGCAACCGATCCCTGCATGAGGTTACTTTTTCATGTTCATGATCAGTATGCGCATCGGTATATATTTCTTGAGCTCTCAAATCCTGCCCCTCTGGCCCCAAATTGTAGTACTCGCAGGTATGCGAAGTACAAGGTGCCTCATTATCATCACTTTCTCCTGTATTCTCAGAGTTTGAAAATTCATAACTCATCCCAATTACTCATGCAGAATGTGATTTTATTGTCCAATTCCCATGCTGTATTATTAGAGTTTTCCCTTCACCTCCAATAATTTTTCCCGGACTTCTCCATCCGTGTCCTAACTCTTACAATAAACCAGGTCACCAGAACAGAAATTTCCCCCTGACGGTCTTATATGATGTCTTATTGCTCTCCTAATTTTTTTCTGATGCTTCAGCTTTGAGAAAACACTTTCCTACCGGCATGTAGCGCATTTAAGTGGGTGGAGAAAGTAGAGCTAATAGTCATTCCCTCTAAGTGCTGAAGGATCGTCATGTAGTATTTAAGGCAATTTTGGTTTCCGGCCGTATACTAATTGGCATGGGCTATACCCCCCCATCAATCATCATTTTTGCATGCTTTGCCCATGCCAGTGCCATTTTTAACTTGCAATTTGGCTGATCTGCCAGTATTTTGTATAACATTTAATCAATGATGGCATGGTTTCTTTTGCACAAGCCGCGGCTGAACAGACTTGCTGCAGCAGTGTGCATTATTATAATATTTAAGTTCTCATGTCCCTAAACTTGTCGTTTGCAACTTCACCTCCATTATCTGTTCAGAATTTTGTTGGTGACCCAAGGCTTATGCCAAGCCACTTTTCCATGACTTTGTCCACGATTGTCCATCTGTCCTTGTGGTTTATTGCCGTAGATATGCTGAAACTGGTTGCCATATCTACAAAATGTAACAAATATTCCAATCCTTGTCCCATGCTTTCAGGTCCATGGCTACCACTTTGTTAAATTCCCGGACTAATGGGACACTTACAGCCGGGCGTGGGGTGCTCCGATATTTAATACATACATCACATTGAAACGTGATCTGTTCTACAAGGGATTCATATTCTTTATCCACAACTCCGGCATCCTTTAGCAGTAGCTTTAACTTTTGTGATGAAGGATGGGCAAATTGTTTTATGAAATTTCCAGATAATTCTCTACTTGTTGGCCAGACTCTTATCTCCAGAGGTCAACAGTACTTCTTGAACTTCTTGATGGGAAACTCCTAGTTTCCTCAATGGGATATAATAATGTCCGAAAAGTTCACCGCTTTACCAAGGACAAATGCTTTGTCACTCTCCATGTCCAACCGCACCTTTGCTTTGTTCATCGAAGACTTACTTAGCAATAACGGTACGTCACTCTGAACCACATCAGTGCCAATGAAATGACGCATTCCTGCAATTTCGCATGGGAAGACCACTTTCTTTAAAGACATTAATGTATTATCATCCACGAATCAAAAGCAGGTAGGGTTTTCATATTCCTTGACTGTATTTTTATCTGCTTTATCAAGGGTTTCCAAATAACAGTTTAGCCAATCGACCCCACACACTGTTGAGGTACAACCACTATATAGTACAGCACAATTGAATGAATCATCAGTCAAGATACTCATGGGCTGATTTAAGTCTTCGGTCACTAATATATTTTCTTGCCGTTCATCTTTACCATATTCATCATCGGAACCGTCTGTTTCATGAGTTCTACAAATACTTGATTCCTGATTTTTGGACAATTTCTTACAAAGTGATATTCAGTGTTACACCGGAAACACCTATTAATTATTCCCGTCTTTCTGGGATTCATTCGCTGTCGGCTATTACCCCAATCTTGTGTTTTGTCTTGATTCATAAATCTATTAAAGTATGACCAACCTCAGAACATCTTCCAGCAATAACTTATTTGTACAAATGCCTGCAACTAGGCCTGCGATTTTGAGTCAGTAATCACGGAGTCCTCCATTCTCTGTACCACTGCAGAATTTCCAACATCTCTCGTGAAGGTAACTGGAAACAATTGTTTCCCCAAAATTTAGTCATTTGTTCAAAAAGAGAGCCATCACCACGAAATTGAACACCTGTCAAAACCAAAAGCCAATCCATGTGTGAGATTTGTGTAAAATCTAATAATTTGAACACAAGTACAGACTCCGGAATTTCTAGATCGAATTTCTTTGGCCTTTTATATAACCTCTCAAAATCCATGACATTCTTCTATGGACTGATTCTTAAATTTATCAAATATCGACAATGCCTCATAGGCTTCCAATAAGTCATGTTTTTGTAAATTCTGTCCATAAATTTTCATAGACACAGCAATCCTTCTTCAGTATCTAAGTCAGTTACATTCAGTTCCAAAAATACTTTGGGCGGAATTTTCCGAGCCCGCTGGCAGCAGGTGTGAAAGGTGGCATGCACGGAAAATATATCGGGACCCATTCCACGATGGCGTGAAGGCAGGTCGCCATCTTCCGCTCAGCCCGCCAACAGCAGGCCGCGTTTCCCGCCATCGGTCAGCAGGGAGCTAATTGTAATACGTTAGCATTAAAAGGCCATCCGACCAAACACTTGGAACCATGCCGTATCGTCCGTCCACGTTAGTGGGAAAGCACGCCGACGTGTTTCACAATGGCACGCAGGCGATGTGCACTTGGCGGCCTTCACTTTGAAGGAACTGAGGTGAATGAGCAGCAGCGTTCTTCACAGCTCGCCCATTGTTTACAGGCCTCAGGGGCACCAAGGGACGCGGGGGAAACTGATGCCTTGCCCTGCAGGCAACTGCTGAGGGGCGGGGCTGTCCGGGGACAAGTGCTGGCTAGCCTTGGAGGTGACTGCTGCGGGGTGGGGGGGGGGGGGGGGGGTGTCAAGTGCTGCCCTGGCACTGCATCCCACGCACAGGAACTAAGCAACTAAGAAAGATCAGGCACAGTCACAGTGCTACAATGAGGGTCAGGCTCCTAGCCTGCCCGCTCATGCGAGCAACATGGAGGCATCAAAGGGCCACCAAGCGCTCCATACCTTAACCCACCCCCACCCCTCTGCGGCTCCTTTCAGGGCCCCACAGATGATCTCTGTGGGATTTCACAATCTGCCACCCACAATTGCATCCATGAGGTCACAGATGCCATCTTCTCCATGGCGCACAACTTGTGCATTTTGACCAGGGCCGGGACAGCCAGGATACAGGGGCCATTGAATTCGCCCTGATCTCGGGATTCCCACAGATGCAGGGTGTGATTGATTGCACCCACGTGGCCCTTGGGTCTCCAACGCTACACTCAGTGGACTTCATCAATCACAAGGGCTTCCACTCACTGAACGTGCAGCTGGCATGCAATCACCAGAAATGCATCCTGCAGGTAAGCGCACGGTTTCCAGGGAGTGTGCACGATGCCTACATCCTGAGTCTTGTCTTCTCACCTTGGCACTGTGCTGGACCACATGATCCACCCTGACCAGTCCTGCACCGTCCCGGGCCATACCATTTTTAATAATATCCATCTGGTCCAGAACATTAGCCATTTTTCCCTGAGGACTGGTCTGTCGGGCACCTTCCTGTCTCTTGACCAGGAGAAGGCATTCGACAGGGTGGATCACGAATATTTATTCGTGACTGTGCGAGCATTCAGGTTCGGGACGCATTTCGTCACCCGGATCCAACTTCTGTACGCTGCCGCAGAGTGTCTAGTTAAGGTTAACGGGTCCCTGATGGCACCCCTTCGCTTTGGGAGAGGGGTGCGTCAGGGCTGCCCCATCTGGTCAGTTGTATTCTATCTGCGCGGAGCCTTTCCTGCGTCTCTTGTGGAGGAGGTTGTCGGGATTGGTTCTGCACGGACCGTGCATCAGGATGGTCCCTTCGGCTTACGCTGATGGTGTGCTCATGTTCACCGACCCAGCTGATCTGTGGAGGATGCGCGAGTGCCAGGAGGTCTACTCTGCCACGTCCTCTGCCAGGGTCAACTGGGGCAAATGTTCTGGACTCCTGGTCGGTCAGTGGCAGATGGATCCCCTACCCAAGGAGCTCAGGCCTTTCATCTGGAGCAGAACCAGTCTCCTCTACCTGGGGGTCCACCTCTGCCCTGCTAAGGAATCCTGGCTGGCAAACTGGCAGGAGCTGGAGACATAGAAACATAGAAACTAGGAGGAGTAGGCCATTCAGCCCTTCGAGCCTGCTCTGCCATTCATTATAATCATGGCTGATCATCCAACTCAATAGCCTGCTCCCACTTTCTCCCCATACTCTTGGATCCCTTTCATCCCAAGAGCTATATCTAACTCCGTCTTGAAAACATGCAATGTTTTGGTCTCAATTACTTTGTGGTAACGAATTCCACAGACTCACCACTCTCAGTAAAGAAATTTCTCATCTCAGTCCTAAATGGTCTACCCCATATCCTCAGACTGTTACCCCTGGTTCTGGACTCCCCCACCATCGGGAACATCCTTCCTGCATCTACCCTGTCTAGTCTTATTAGAATTTGATCGGTTTCTATGAGATCCCCCCTCATTCTTCTGAACTCCAGCGAATATAATCCTAACCAACTCAATCTCTCCTCATATGTCAGTCCCGTCATCCCAGGAATCAGTCGGGTAAACCTTCGCTGCACTCCCTCTATAGCAAGTACATCCTTCCTCAGATAAGGAGACCAAAACTGCACACAATATTCCAGGTGTGGTCTCACCAAGGCCCTATACAATTGCAGCAAGACATCCATCCCTGTTCCTGTACTCGAATCCTCTGGCTATGAAAGCTAACATACCATTTACATTCTTTACCACCTGCTGCACCTGCATGCTTACCTTCAGCGACTGATGTACAAGGACACCCAGGTCTCATTGCACATTCCCCTCTCTCAATTTATAGCCAGATAATAATCTGCCTTCCTGTTTTTGCTACCAAAATGGATAACCTCACATTTATCCACATTAAACTGCATCTGCCATGCATTTGCCCACTCACTCAGCTTGTCCAAATCACACTGAAGCATCTCTGCATCCTCCTCACAGCTCACCCTCCCACCCAGCTTTGTGTCATCTGCAAATTTGGAGATATTACATTTAATTCCCTCATCTAAATCATTAATCTATATTGTGAATAACTGGGGTCCCAGCATCGATCCCTGCAGTACCCCACTAGTCATTGCCTGCCATTTGGAAAAAGACCCGTTTATGCCTACTCTGTTTCCTGTCTGCCTATCAGTTTTCTATCCATCTCAATACACTACCCCCAAGCCCATGCGCTTTAATTTTACACGCCAATCTCTTATGTGGGACTTTGTGGAAAGCCTTCTGAAAGTCCAAATAAACCACATCCACTGGCTCCCTCATCAACTCTACGAGTTACATCCTCGAAAAATTCCAGTAGATTTGTCAAGCATGATTTCCCTTTCATAAATCCATGCTGACCCTGTCCGATTCTGCCACTATTTTCCACGTGCTCAGCTATTAAATCTTTTATAATGGACTCTAAAATTTTCCCCACTACCGACGTCAGGCTGACTGGTCTATAATTCCCTGTTTTCTCTCTGCCTCCCATTTTAAATAGTGGGGTTACATTAGCTACCCTCCATTTTGTAGGAACTGTTCCAGAGTCTATAGAATCTCGGAAGATAACCACCAATGCAACCACTATTTCTGGGGCCACTTCCTTAATTACTCTGGGATGCAGATTATCAGGCCCCGCGGATTTATCAGCCTTCAATCCCGTCAATTTCCCAACACCATTTCCCTACTAATACTGATTTCTTTCAGTTCCTCCCTCTCACTAAACCCTGTGTTCCCCAACATTTCTGGTATGTTATTTGTGTCCTCCTTTGTGAAGGCAGAACCAAAGTATGTATTTAGTTGGTCAGTCATTTCTTCATTCCCCATTATAAATTCCCCAGTTTCTGACTATAAGGGACCTACATTTGTCTTCGCCAATCTTTTTCTCTTCACATACCTAAGTCACCACTCGCCTGCGGTGCTGGACAGGACTGCTCAGAGTACGGTCTTACCGGGGTCAAGTTCTGGTCATAAACCAGCTGATTGCCGCATGTTGTGGTACTGGCTGGTCACTTTGACCCCTCCCCCCGATCTTGCCACAAAAATCCAGAGAATGCTCGTCAACTTCTTCTAGGACAAAAGGCTGCACTGGGTCGCTGCTGAGGTCCTGAGTCTCCCGCTTAGGGTGGGCGGTCAGGCGCTGATGCGCCTACGCACCCAGGTGGCGACTTTCCACCTTCAGGCCCTGTAGCGATACCTTTAGGTTGAGCCCCCTCCCGAGATAGTGTGCCCTAGCGATGCATTTCTTCCACCAGGTGCATGGCCTGAATTGTGATGTGCAGTTCCTGTTTATATACCTTAGGGGCCTTCGTGGCTCCTTGCAGGCGTTGCCCATCTTTTACCAGGACCTGATCAAAGTCTGGAACATGGTCGCCTCATGACGCAGCTCTCTGCTGTCCGGAATAGCAGCTATCAGGAGACAGCCGCTGCTCAGGAATCCACCCCTCTGTCCTTTTCAGTGGCTGGCAGAAAGGAGGGCTGTGGCTGCCGGGGTGACCAGGATTGGGGACGTGCTGGGTGGTGGAGAAGTGGGCTGGATGCTTCCACAGGAGTTGGCACATTGCACATCTGTGGACATCCGGCTCGTGGCCAATAGCAATCAAGACCTTAGGACGGTCGTGCTCGGCCCTGACATCATACTGAGCCTCGAGGTGGCACAGGTGCGCGGTGGTCTTCCATCTGAGCGTACCCGTTTGGACGGAATTCCACATTGGCCCCAAGCCCCGAACCCTCCCTCCGGAGCCGGTGGCCCGCAACCTGAGTCACTTTGTGGAAACACCTTCCACGTCCTTTAGCGCAGCGCGGAGGGGTTTCCGGTATGGGCTGCTGCTTCACGCCCTTCACTTCCTTGCCCTCGCCATTGGGGAGCCCTCTACAGAGGTATCCTCCTGCTTTCCATCAGGGACCTGGGGTGGGGGCTGTTGCATGTAGCAGTCCCATATAACCGCAGGATGTGTCGGTTTCATGGACTCCCAAGATACCTGCATCTTTTGCGGCCTTGTGAAGTCCGTGGACCACGTATATATAGGGTGTTGTAGGCTGCACTCCCTTTTCAGTTATTTAAAAACCCTTTTATTGATGTTTTGCTTGCACTTCAGTCCCATGCTCCTGATCTATGGACACCCAGTGTTGGGGGGGGAGGAGGACCTCTTCGTGAACCTGCTCCTGGGCCTGGCCAAGTTAGCCATTAACAAGTCCAGGCAGCGGGCAATCGAGGGGGTGGTCCAACCCGACTGTCTGCCCCTCTTTTGCAGCTGGGTGTCCCTGGAGAGGCAGGCGGTGTCTGCTGGCACTGTCGAGGCCTTCCATGCTCGGTGGGCACCACGGGGACTGGGGTGTTTTATTGACCCCTTTAATCACATTTTAGTTTAATGTTTGTAAGTTTCCTTTAAATTGTGTCTTTGGTTTTGCAGTCTCCCTAATTTAGGGACTGCGTTTATTTTGTCCCTCATTTTGTTAATTTACTTTAATTGGTTGACTCCCAAAAGAGTTAAAAGAGTTAATTCTCCTTAACTTTCCTAACCCTGCCGCTAGTGTCTTGGTGCTCCCCAGACATCCACAGCCGAGGTGGAGGCAGCCTGCTAACTGTGACTTTGGTGAGCGTCCTCTGGAGGGCTGAGACTTGGAGGGCCCTGGCCTGCTTTCGGCAGTGGCACCCTCCTTGGCCTGAGAAGCTGGATCTGCGGAGGTCACAAGAGGGGAGTCAGATGGGCCGGTCACTCCCAGAGTCACCTGGGTGAATGGCCCCGTAGCGTGCACCTGCTTATCCTCCTCCCTATGGGTGCCCGAGGGCCCCTGGCTGACTCCGTTAGCGTAAGGGGTAGCTGGAGTGAGATCGAGCTGCCCAGCACCCCTCTCTCGTACATGCTGTTGGAGGCCAAAGATGGTATCAGCCATGGAGTTAAGCCCGCGCAACAGTGCAGAAGTGACATCCTGGACCAAGGTCTCCATGGCAGCCACCATCCTGCCAGCATTGACCTCGGTGCTTTGCAATGCCAGCACTATCACCTCAGCCTGACCTCGACCATGACTTCCATCGAGCCTTGTAATCTGAGGAGTGCAGCAGGCACCCCTTCCTGTTGTTCCTTAGCTTGGCTTTGCAGCTCTAGCAGCTGTGACATGACCAAGTCCAGAGGCTCATCATCTGACTCAGACTTCGCAACGTTCTGGCCTCTAGCAGTCCTCAGAGTGCCAAGGGACCTGGGAAGTCCCTGCCTCCGCCTGCTATGGATCAGAAAGTGCGGTGTGCTCACCAGATTGCGATCCCGATGCTCCTCTGAAGTTAGGGCCCACCAAGTTGTGTGTCTCTGCGTTGGAGGAGAATGTGTGTGAGCTCTGTCGGGACTTCAGGGAGGGTGCCTTCAGATTCCTCTTCAGAGGTATTTTCAGAGCTTGCTTGGAGGCTCTGGGTCATGGACTCTGTCGGCTGCTTCCCAGATGTGCCTTCAAAAGCAAGGGGAGATAATTAGTGCATGGCAGTGGCCTGTGAAAGAGGACACATTATTCACCGCATGGTTGTTTGATAGATGTTGCACTACTGGGTCCTCACTTGGTTGGGCAGCGCCGACCTCACTATCAGCACAACACCGGTCCTGGTCATCGCCGGCCAGCTGGATGGCTGTATTTTTGAATTCTGTCAAAACTTTGAATTCCAGCATCCTTCCACCTGTCTGCGACCTTTCACCCCTGTTGTGAGCCAGTTTGTCCTGCATGGAGAGATGGGGAGAGCGTATCAGGACACCTGCCGGGCCAGATGATAAGAATGCCTGGCCTGTGTGGGTAGTGAGTGCTCCCATGGACAGGATGAGGACAATGACGGCATGTGTGAAAGAGTGACCCCTGTACTAGCAGTAAGTGAGGGCCCTATGGATGTGTGATGGGTTTGAGAGAGAGAGTTAGGAGTGACAAAAAGAGTGACTTGCCCTGGCGGAACGGAGGTCATCATTCATCCTTTTGCGGCACTGGGTGGCTGTCCTCCTCTGCAGGGCTTTCACGTTGACCACAACTGCCACCGCCTCCCAAGCCAGGTTGGTGATATTGCTACCCATCCTGCAGCCAGAGCGGGGGTAAAGAACATCCCAGCAGGTCTCCACGGCATCCAGCAGTTGGCTCGAGGGACCCGTCGTTGAAGCGGGGCGCCACAGTCTTTTTGCCCTTGTTGGCCATGTCTCCCAGGCAGCGGTGATGAGTTGGTGGCGACGAGCGTTTTGCTGACAGCTGCCTTTAAAAGATGGCAGCCAGCATGATGCAACAGCGGGGTGATGGTGAGCAGGCGAATGAGAGCCCACCCACCATGGAAACAGCGTGTTTCACGGGACTGAATAAATAATGAGGCAGGCTCAGGAAAATACGGCATGAAAACCCACCATTTTCATCGGTGGGTAGGACTCCATTTTACCTGCTTACTACTGCACTTAGTGCAATTCTGGGCAAATTCGGCCCTTCATTTCTAATCTTACTTCCTCCTGGTAAAGACAAGGCCAAAGTCATACCTTGCTGCCTCTTGGCTAGAGAAGTGACTCAAGTCCATGCCTCCACCTCATTCTTCCATTGCTCATATGGTTCCAGTTCCGAAAAGACTGCTGAGTAATCAGTTTGTGATCCTGCAGAGTGACTCAGCCATTTCACCTTAAAGCCACTGGGAGCTTTGTTTTTGTCAGAAACAGGGATTGCTTTTTGTCTTCTTTATCTTCCCACTTGAAGAGATCAAAGTCAATCCTCTACTACCATGTTTAATAGGTGGCTTTCCAAACCAGGCAGCAGAAGATAATGAGAGTCACAACTGTTTTATTGTTAAACTATATTTCAGTACAAATACCAGTTTCCACTCTTCCCTTCTGGATCCTTTCCCCTGTCCAGAAACAAAAAACCCCATACTGAGCTAAAACCCAGCTCTTAAGTACAGGCTTCAATGAGCATCACCTGCTCTCAATTAACTCTGAAGCTTGCCCTGGTTTACTCTTAAAGGGACCTGCATTTCTAACAGTGTCACAGAACATCAAAGGTTTGGTTGAGTGGGCAGAAAAGTGGCAATGGGATTCAATCCAGAGAAGTGTGAGTTAATGCATTTGGGGAAAGCAAAGATAGGGAATACACAATAATCAAGAGTATATTGAGAGAGGTAGAGGAAGTGAGACACCTTGTATGTCCACAGGTCCCTGAAGGTGGCAAGACAGGTGGGTAAGGTACTAAAGAAAGCATAGGAATGCTTTCCTTTATTGGGTGAGGTATAGAATACAAAAGCAGGGATGTAATGCTGGAACTATATAAAACGCTGGTTAGGCCACAGCTGGAGTTTTGTGCAAGGTTCCAGTCGCCACATTGCAGGTAGGACATAATCACTCTGGAGAGAGTAGAGGAGGTTTACAAGAATGTTGCCAACGTTTGAAAAGTGCAGCTATGAGGAAAGATTGGATAGGCTAGGTTTGGTTTCCTTAGAACAGAGGAGGCTAAGAGGTGATTTAATTGAGGTGTACGAGATTATGAGGGCCCTATATAGAGTAGGCAGAAAAGGCCCTGTTTCCCCTAGCAGAGAGGTCAATTGCCAGGGGTAACAGATTTAAGTTGATTGGTAGAAGGATTAGAGGGAACAGGGGGGAAAACTTCTTCACCCAGAGAATGGTGAGTGTCTGGGATTCGCTGCCTGATTTGGTGGTGGAGGCAGAAACCCTCAACTCATTTGCAAGGTACCTGGATCTGCACCTGAAATGCTGTAGCCCGCCAAAGCTATGGACCAGGTGGGATTAGAATGGGCAACTAGTTTTTTTATTTTTCAGCTAGCATAGACATGGGTTGAATGGCCTCTTTCTATGCCCTAAGCAATACTTATAACCATAGGTAGTATTTTTAATATTTCGAAGACAACTGTTGTACTGTAACTCCACAAGGTTCATAGCACTTCTGATTCCATCAAAACAAACCTTGTAGAAACAGCACCAAAAATCATTAGCATATATTTAAAAATTGTGTGCCCAGCACATCCTGTTTCTTCAAGTATTCTAAAGGCATCACCTCCTTAGAATTAATAATTGACAATGGCTGAAATGAAGACTTATTTATTGAATCATGAAACAAATGTCTGCTTAACTAGATGTGAATAAATCAAAAGTTGCCTGATTTAGTCAGTAAGTAACAATGAGGAAGGAATAAGCAACATGATAGCAAGCAATCAAATCACTCATACTTTTTGTTCACTACCAATCTTAAACTGGCAATGACCAGAAAGTGACTAATCGAATCATTCCAACTATATCCGAAAGTAAATGGTAACTTTCTCCAGATGAAAATTTAGTGATTAAAAATGACATTTATAACAAAGTCTTCAAAGAAATTAACAGTCCTGAATGAAATGCTTCTTACTTATAAATTGCTTTGTACAGCATTGTAAATCCACACTTTCAGGTACCTCAGCTAATCACCTGGGAACAAGCCTGATGACTGAAAATAGATCAGGAACAGTTCAGGCTAAACTCCTAATTCTCCTAAACTCACCTCCTTTTCAATTTACCAGGCCCCCATCCTCAAGACAGCCAGACCTGAATCCTTGCAGAATGCTGCCAGATCCTGGGACCTCACACCCACAACTGAGACTCCAGAACCTCCTTGCAGTGCCCTCAAACCCTGCTGACTGCACCTACTACTCCCATGCTTTGAGGCTCCATGCCTTCCCCAGCACATCTAGATTCCATTTCCTCATTTCCTTAGTACTACCACATGCTGGGACACCAAAAGAACAGTGACAGACAGCAATAACTCTTCCTAGTACCCTCAGACTTTCAGACACCATCCCCGTTTTCCACGTTGACAACATATCTATTGAATGCCCCCCTGCAAGACTTCGACATCTCGCCTCAGTTCTGTCAGGCCACAGTGTTCTAGACCTCAGGACTGTTGCACTTCCTCCACACCCCTCTCCAATGCCAGTTCTGTCACCTTTTAGACCTTTGATGCATAAACTCCCCAACCCAAGGCTTCCAACCCAACAATTACGCCAAACCAAACCCTGGGAGCCTCCCCTATTTTACATCTATTGCTGCTAAATATCAAACACATATCATCTACCTGTACCATACTCCAAAATCATTCAATGCTACCAAAGCCCAATGCCCACATAACTTCTACAGAACCCCCAGAACCAGCCTACCTCCCTATTCATGTTAAGCTTCATGTACTTAGCTCCAGTCTACATGTTGCCCATCATCTTTCTGTCTATTCTGGGCTTTATAAAGCAACAAGTTAAAATGAAAATATTTAAATTAAGGAACATATAAAAATCAATGCAACTTTACAGATTTTGACACAAAGAATTGGACAGAGTTGAGTAACATGATCCCCAAAACATCAGTAAAAATCCTAGATTGCAAGGTAATGAAAGTATCATTTCATTAATCATATAAATAAGTGGCACTGAAACACTGGGTTTCTGCCACGTAATGCACAAATTATAGGATTTGTGTATTGCTGGAAAAAAAGGGCCACACTGTCAAAGGTTTTCATCTTGTACTCATCAGGACAGATGCAAGAATGCTAAATTTCAAAAAGCAACAACAATTTATACTGCATGTGAAAAGGGATGCTGATTGGTTGGCAAGTCTGCTCCGATTGGTCGAGTCATTGCCACGGTGAATGCACCAGGGAGCTAATGTCCCCAATGCTTCTGTTTGTTCAACAAGAGGGTGCAATGTCTGATTATATATAGTTTCTAGCAAACTTGAGTGAGCAACATTGCGAGCACGGCCGATAATCTTAAATTCGTCGTTAGTGTGTAATTCTTAGCACAATCAAATTGTTCAGCAAATGCTGCCCAATCGCAGAATCACATCCAACGTTACACATTATGTTCTGAGTTTTGCAAGCATGGGTTGGTTGAGTATGGTCCATCTAAAGAGTACATCTTTAGATGTTCTGCCCACCACACAAATGAGCAATGTGGTATATGAATTTCAGTGCCAGTGCGATGCCAGGTACATAGGCCGTAATCCCAATAACTGGCAGACTGTGTCAAACAGCATGTCCCTTTGGCTGTTCACAATAATCAGAGTACTGACCGTACTTAGCTTGTCTCTTTTTTTCAGCATACTCAAGTTCTGTACTATCAAGTGACTATTATTATTGAATTGTGCAATCTGTGAGCAATGCCACAGTCATCTGCTAGTATCTTTAAAAAGCTTAACCGGCACTGTTCATCTTATCTTGAGCCTGTCACTTTTCTATGTGCACATTTTGAATCACACTTGCATAGAATTGGTTATAATTCTGAAACAATATTACATTTATGTAGCACAAGCAATCTAGAAAGCATACAAAGAAACAGCATTTGAATGGAATGGAGAATTCAGAACAGATCAAAATTAGACTACAAAATCCATTGCAGTGATTATCCAAAGCATGCAAGGCATATGTAGACTAGATTATCCATAGTCAATGGCAGATAATCCAACCTATAAGGCTATGGTTGCCAAAACCAATTTGAGACTGGTATAAGTTTTCCTTTGGTTCAGTTATCAGTTTAGCACTGGACTTCTGCAATGTCCTGCAGGTTTCTCAGGCCTGCCTGGAACTTTGAACAGCTGATTAGCAAGCTGCTTTCTGTCTTCTTTCATTTAGGCAAATTAATTTAGTATATTGATTTAGTTTCCAACTGTAACTAAGCAAAAATCCTGTTCAGCACTAAACTGGCAACATAAGTAGTGTCATTTGGCTTGGAGAGAAAGTTGGAAACTAAGTGAAAGGAACTAAATAAGAGAGGACAAAAGGCGTGGCAAACCAGCTGATTAATCACCATTTTAAAGTGCCCAGTATAACACATGGGAATCGGCCATAAGTACTAGAAGTTGTCTCGAAAGAAAGTCACGCAAAAAACGAATGCACCAACCCCCAAAAATGACACAATGCACAGTTTGTTACTTTTTCCCCAATTTTATTTTTCAAGGAGAGTAAGATTGATTTACCTAATTCAAAACAATTTACAATAGTCTCCGAAATAAACAGCTTCACGATTGGTTCTTGGTTTATCTAGTGTTTCTCAGTTTGCCTTCGAAAAGTTTGGAAAGCCACACGTGAAAGACAATTTCCAGCTCAGGTCACAAGGAGGTACTGTGTTACACCCTTGAGTTATACTATCACATAATTGGGTATAATAGGTATATCCCTAAAATTAACAATGTTAAGTCACTTGAGTGACCAGTACATTGCAATTGATACAATCCCCAAGGCAGAACTTAAACTTGTAACAATTTGCTTCTCACAGCTTTTGAATTCTATACCCTTTGAAATAAGTTGTTTGCATTTTTAACTGGATTGCTAATCTGTAATGCCACTTTTAATAATTTTGTTCACCTGTATTCCGAGATCCCTTTGTTCTTCTATCCCATTCAGTTTATGTTCTAAGGATATATGATGTTTCTATTTCTCCTACCAAATTCTATGTTAAAGTTATTTTGCCACTTAAGCCCAGTCTACAAATTTCCTTAGGCTTTCTTTGTTTTATACTGCATTCTTTCTTTGTATTTGCTAAACCTCCCAGTTTGGTTATTTGCAAATTTTGATGAGTTATCTATTCCTAAATCTAAATTATTAATGCAAATTATGAATAAAAGTGGTCCTAGCGCTTACTTGTGGAATACCACTTTCTATCTTCTTCAAATCTGAATAGCTACCCTTCATCCCCCACTTACTATATTTTCAGCCACTTTATGATCTAGTCAGTTGTTTATCTACTGACTCCACTTGCCCTAATCTTTGTCATGAATGTAGTAGCTTATTTGAGGTCTTTTGAAAATCCAAGTATATGGGATCTACTATATTACCATTGTCTATTCTTTCAGTTACCTCAAAGAATTTGATCAGGTTAGTGAATCATGGCAGCCTTTCAGAATCTGTGCTGACTTCTTTAAAATTATATCTCATGTCTCTAGATACTCTTCCATCACTTCTTTGAGTATAGATTCCAGTATCATTCTCACCACTGACTTTAATCTGACCGGTCTATAATTCCTAGGTTTTATTCCATCTTCCTTTTTGTATCTAGTAATGACGTTAGCTCTCCACCAGTCTTCTGACACTTCCCCAGTCTTCTATGAAACTCTTACATATCTTTACTAGTCTTCCTGAGAGTGCATAGGTGCATACCATGTGCACCTGGAAATTGAATCTCTTTTAGTTTTGCTAGTTAATTATTTCCTCCCTTTCTATCCCACTGTATTAATATCTTTTCCAGTTTCCCCTCTAGTGAAGTGTCTATCCCATTACCATGTTTATAAAGACTGAGGTGAAGTCATTATTCAAAGCTTCTGGCATTTTGTGGCCACTGCTCATCAGTTTATCCTACTCAACTTTTAGCAGTCCTGACCATACTTTCATTCTACTTATGTTATTTATGTGTATAGAATACTTTGTTTCTTTTTATATTCCTTGAGAATTTGATTTTGTAATTAAAGACTTTTCTGTCTCTGATCTTCAAGATTTTCTCCCAGTTTACCTTCTTTAGTTCCATCCTCATTTCCTCAAATTGCATTTATCCCCCATTCTCTTTCCTTCATCTTTGTACTGCTTATGTCATGCTCAATCCAAATCTTGAATTTTACTATGTTGTGATCACTACTACTAAGATGCTGTCCTATTTTTACTTCAATCTGTTCCGGTTCATTGCCCATTACCAGAGCTAGTGATTCTTTTCTTGGTGAACAACATACATTGTGAATGAGAAAAGAGTTCAATGTTAACACGTAAACAGTGAACCAAAACCCTGCCTAACCTCCCAGGTAAACAAAAAGGATCCATGGCACTATTTTAAGAATAGGGGAGTTTTCCCTAGTGTCCTGGCCAACATTTTCTCTCAACCAGCACATAAAATAGATAATCTCGTCATTTATTTCATTGTTTGTGGGTACTTGCTGAGCGCAAAATGACTGCCACATTTCTGTTATTATGACAATGGCTGAACTTCAAAAAGTGCTTCATCAGCTGTAAAGTGGGTGTTTCGTATGAAAGACACTATATGAATTGAAATCTGTCACACAATAGTCCATCACGCAATTAATTAAAACAGCTATGCACATTCTGTTGGTTTGATGAGGTCTGCCACACTAGCTGACAAGCAAAGAACTGGTAGGCTTCCCCATGATAGGAAATTAATACAGGAGAGCCAAGCCTGACTTGGTAAAGACATAAATAGTGGAGTGCCACAAGGGTCAGTCCTTGGGCCTCAATTGTTTACTATCTATGTTAATTACTTGGAGGAGGGGGCAGACTGTAATGTATCCAAATTTGCTGCCGATATAAAACTAGGTGGGAGGGCATGTTGTGATGAGGACATAAGGAATCTGCAAGGGGATATAGATAGGTTGAGTGAGTGGGAAAAAACTTGGCAGATGGAGTTTAATGTAAAAAAAGTGTGAGGTCATGCACTTTGGTAGGAAGAATCAAAAGACAGTTATTTAAACGGAGAGAGACTCCAAAAAAGTGCAGCACAGAGGGATCTGGGTGTTCTTCTGCATGAAACACAAAAAGTTAGCATGCAGGTGCAGCAAGCAATTAAGGTGGCAAATGGAATTTTGGCCTGCATTGCTAGGGGGTTGGAGATTAAAAATAGGGGAGTCTTGTTACAACTGTACAGGGTGTTGGTGAGGCCGCGCCTGGAGTACTGTGTACAGTTTTGGTCCCCATATTTAAGAAAGGATATACTGGCATTGGGGGCAGCTTAAATGAGATTCACTAGGCTGATTCCTGGGATGAAGGGATTGACTTATCAAGAACGGATAAACAGGTTAGGCTTTTATCATTAGAGTTTAGAAGAATGAGGGGTGATCTTATTGAAACGTACAAGATTCTGAGGGGGATTGACAGGGTAGATGTTGAGATGATGTTTCCACTAGTGGCGGAATCTCAAACTAGGGGACATGGTTACAGAATAAGGGGACACTCATTTAAAACGGAGATGTAAAGGAATTTCTTCTCTCAGAGGGTAGTGAATGTCTGGAATTCTCTACCCCAGAGAGTTGTGGAGGCTAGATCACTGGAAGTATTTAAAGAGGAGGTATATTTTTGAAATATCGGGGAGTTGAGGGCTATGAAGTGCTGGCACGAAAGAGGAGTTGAGGCCTGGGCAGATCAGTCATGATCTTATTGTATGGCAGGGCAGGCTTGAGGGACCGATTGGCCTACTTTGCTCCTATTTCTTACGTTCTCATGTTCTGACATGATTATCAGGTGGAATTAACAGCCTAAATTCACTCATGTCACTCACTGCGAGCAGAAGAGTCAGGGAGGGAGGCATGCTAGAGGCAGGAAGCGGCAAGTAGGAGGTAAGCTAAAAGCGTTTTCAAGTCATCAAGCAAGTTCACAGAATCGTTAAAGTGCAGCAGGAGGCCATTTATCAAGAGTTACTACGAAGATTTTTGGGCCGGATAATACCATTGATCTAGTCATTCTGCTGCAGCTGGTTTCATAGAATTATTAAAGGAAGGTGGATCCCAAAAACATTTGATGCATTAAAAACACACGGACATTTTCTAGGGAGTTTGTGAAAAGTTTTGGATTCCTAGCCCAGATCCCCAAATAATAATGCAAAGGTTCTTGAGGTTACCTCATGGATCATTTGAAACCGTGCATACTTCCAGTTACTACCACTCCCCAATTCTCTTTTACATACATTGAGAGAGATGGTTTACTTTGTTGAACCAGTTTAATACTTCACAATTTCCTGCATTAAACTCCATCTGCCAAGTTTTTTTCCCACTCACTCAACCTATCTATATCCCCTTGCAGATTCTTTATGTCCTCACCACAACATGCCCTCCCACCTATTTTTGTATCGTCAGCAAATTTGGATACATTAAAGTCTGTCCCCTCCTCCAAGTAATTAACATAGATAGTAAATAATTGAGGCCTGAGGACTGATCCTTGTGATAGATTTTTAATCTACTAAAACTGTAGGTGAAATAAATGCTGCAATTTCCCAAGAACTACCTCAACAGTCACTCTTGCTTCTTGGATTTCATTCTCTCCTTACCACAACACTCTTCTTCTGTTCCCAGAAGTAGTTTCTGCTTCATTCTTCATTTAATTTACAGGGGCACTGAATCTCTCTGACCTTCACTCTCCAAGAGCCAACCTCTCTTTAAATTCACAAAGATACTTTACCTCTGCCTGACTATGTTTGATGTGAAGAAAATTTTGAGCTTTACATAAAACTGCCATGAATAATGAGGAATAAATAAATCACTCAATAAGCTGAAAAGATAAAAGTTGCCTCATGTATGGTAATGTTTATGGTACTAACTTAAAACCTAGAGGTGAAGAGTTCAAACGCCACCATGGTAAATTTAAGTTGAATCCAGTAAATCAGGTAATTTAGTGGACGAGCATGCTACCATATCAATGGCTGGGGATGGTATTCTTTCTTCATCTGCCATTCCTATGGTAACTTCTCAAAAATATATTTATTATATATAGGTTGTTTTGTTTCTACTGGTGGCGCAGTAATTTGACAAGGAAGTATTCAATGAACGGCATAACACTAGGGAGTTCTGAGGAACAATGGGACCTTGGCATGTGTGTCCATAGATCTCTGAACACGGAGGGGCATGTTAGTGGGGTGGTGAAAAAGGGATATGGGATACTTGCCTTTATCAATCGAGGCATAGATTACAAAAGTAGGGAGGTCATGTTGGAGTTGTATAGAACCTTGGTGAGGCCACAGCTGGAATACTGTGTGCAGTTCTGGTCGCCACATTATAGGAAGGATGTGATTGCACTGGAGGGGGTGCAGAGATTCACCAGGACGTTGCCTGGGATGAAACATTTAAGTTAAGAAGAGAGGTTGGACAGACTTGGGTTGTTTTCGTTGGAGCAAAGACTGAGGGTTGACCTGATCGAGGTGTACAAGATTATGAGGGACATGGACAGGGTGGATAGGGAGCAGCTGTTCCCATTAGTCCATTAGTTGAAGGGTCAGTCACAAGGGGGCATAGGTTGAAGGTGAGGGCCAGGAGGTTGGCGGGGGGGGGGGGGGGTTGTAATGTGAGGGAAAACATTTTTTACCCAGAGGGTGGTGACGGTCTGGAATGCACTGCCTGGGAGGATGGTGGGGGCAGGTTGCCTCACATCCTGTAAAAAAAGCACCTGGATGAGCACTTGGCATGTCATAATATTCAAGGCTATGGGCCAAGTGCTGGTAAATGGGATTAGGTAGGTAGGTCAGATGTTTCTCACGTGTCAGTGCAGACTTGATGGGCCAAAGGGCCTCTTCTGCATTGTGATTCTGTGACACATATCCACATATTACCTTGATATTGGTGCACATAAAATTAATTCCACACGTGGATGGCAAAAATTAGAGAGAACATTGAGTCATCCGAAAGAAAGGTTTGAAGTTGCATGCAAATGCCTATGTTACGATCTCCATGGAGACTGATAATTTTTAAAAGGATATTCAAACTTCCAGTGACTGACAAACAATCACCCATCAAGATTTTACTGTAATGCACAAACTAAAAGCAACATTAATTAAACACTATTTCAATAGGCAACTTATACTCTGAACTATGGAACAATCTGATAAAACGCTCACTCCCATTAGTAAATAATGGCAATGTGCCCTACTGCCCTCCATCAGACAAAATGCTGTATACAACTAGAATTGTACATACAAATAAGTTTACATTTTGCTCATTTGCTCTGTTCTGCTGTAAGCAAAGTAGTACCATTGGTAGGAGGTTTGTATATAATTAATCTGACTTTTCATATAAATCTATGCATTAAAATCATTTAGACAACACATCAGGGATTATTACACTTGCAAAAACATATTTTGTTCATATGATTTATTTTGATACATGCTATTCTTTAAGATCAGCATATTTCAATGATTTTTCTGTTTGTCTCACTCTTCATCATTATAAAATATCATTCTGAACATGGCCTTCATATTGACAAAGAAGAGCATACTTATATAAAATGCTGCACCAATTTTCAAAGTTTACCAAGTATTTAATGGTAGGAAGCCACTGAAACAATTGAGTACACAAAGTTCCAAGTTAACGGGAAACATGGTCACACACACACGCACACAAGTTGTTTTCACTGTGATTACTGCAAGAGTCTGACAAGATTAAGTTTCTTGTCAAGTTCAATGAAATGTTTAGATGTTACTGCAATGTTGACAATGTAAGAATCATGAGCTGAGTGTTTTCAGATGCAGAAATCCCAGCATCCAGAGCCTTGAAAAGTATTTACAGGCAGATGACAAAGTTTCTCAGTACTGGGTTGTTTTGCCCATTAATGATAGGCGAATCAAAATTGTTAACCGAGTTTAAATAAAATCCAAGCTCCATTGAGGCAGACACGTTTCATTCTGATTCATATACTTAATATATTAAAACTGTAGAGAAGGCAAATACTAAAACACTTCAACCAGATCCATTTACAGTACTCCATGGAAATGTGATGAAAAAACAACTTCTAACAACCTTAAGAAATGAGAACAGAGTAGTAAGGATTCAGGACATTAGTAAACACAGATTTTAAACTAATAATGATAGGGTTACAAACAAATGTCACATCCATTTATATATGTAAAGACAGGGTGATGAAACAATTTATTTGCAAGATTTCAGTTTCCATGTATTGAGATAAACTTTATGCAGCTGATTTATTCATTTTAGAAAATTAACTCATGCAAACAATCTTAGGTAAATCATAGAAAGCTATGCAATCAGTACAGTTAATCAGAATCAGAAGTTAACCAAAGTAAGATAAGGTTGATGATGACCTGAAGAATCAAAGCACCAATCCCATGCAGATTGAAGATGAGATTAAACAGGTTAATTATTTCACAAATATGAAGTATTCACAATGGCTGGATTCTAAGACTATTCAAGTTCCTTATCTCAGATTCAGTTTGGGTCTGGATAATTCCCAAAATAATAGCAATAAAAGTGATAAAATTCGTTATTTTGCACATTGTGGAGAATCTTTTTAAATATATTCAGAAAGAATGGGCTCTCAGATCAGAATTGGACAAGTGCAAACTACATGCCTGGACGCATATACATGGTAAATAGGTAAGGGGCATCAAAAGAAAAATGAGTACAGGAACAGTGAAAGATAATGAAACTTATGACAGAACAGGTTAGAAAGGGATAATTAGGGAAGTTACAATATGGTACATATATTTTGAGGACTGTCACATGTGCCCACTTTCCAGTCCAGGTCACTGCTCTAACAAAATCTTTAACTATATATGCATTCTGGTTGGTCATCCATAGTAGCTTTTGGGAATCCATGAGTCTTCATTCCCATTCTCTTTCTCACATATGGCTGCTAATAGTCTTGGTCTCTGTACTTGTGGCTCAACAAGTCATTTTATCAGCTTAAGTATTGGTGATCAATGCTTTTGGAAATAGCTTGGTGTTGTCATTTTGTCTTCAAGTCAAGGTGGACTTCATCAGAAATGTCAAGGACTGCAAAATAAACTAAATGGTACAGTTTAAATGGGGTACAGGAACAGAGGGACCTTGGGGTTCACATGCCTAAATCTTTGAAGGTGGCAGGTTAAGTTGATAAAGCTATTAAAAATATATAGTGATATAGAGTTCAAAAGCAAAGGAAATTGCACTGAACTTTTACAAATGACTGTTTAGGCCTCAGGTCTGTTACAGTGTCCAATTCTGGGTATTTTAGAATGGATGCCAAGGCATTGGAGGGGAGAGAGAGATTTACTGGAATGTTACCAGGAACAGGGGACTTCAATTATGTGGAGAGGCTAGAGAACCTGCGATTGTTCTTGCAAGAGAAAGTGAAGGGAAGATTTGATGGAGGTGTTCAAAATTAATCAAAATTTTCATTGGAGTAACTAAGCAGAAAGAGTTCCAACTGGTGGGTGGGCCAGTACCCAGGTAACAGAGATTTAAAAATAATTGGAATCAGGAGGGAGCCAAGGGAAAACTATTTTATGAGCAAGATGTTATGATCTGGAATGCACTGCAAGAAATAGTGATGCAAGCAGATTTAATAGTAACTTTCAGAAGGGAATTTGATATATATTTCACTAAGAAAAAATTGCAGTGCTATGGGGAATGAGCAAGCAGGTAGGATGAATTGGACAGTTCCTACAGAGTCAATACGTGCACAGTGCTATATGATTTGCTGTGTCAGACATGGATCTATTTCTAGCCCTCTCACCTCTGAATCAGAAGGTTGTGGATTCAAGTTCCACTCCAGGGCTTGAGCATAAAAATTAAGGCTGACATTTCAGTTCAGTACTGAGCATTTGCTGTACTGTTGTCTTTCAGATGAGACATTAAAACGAGGTCCCATCTACCTTCTCAAGTGGATGTACAAGATACCAAGGCACTATTTCAAAAAAGAGCTGGAGATCCCCAGTGTCCTAGCCAATGTTTATCCTTCAATTAACAGTGCAAAAAACAGAGTACCTGGTCATTATCACACTGCTGTTTGTGGGAGCATGTGTGCAAATTGGCTGCCGTGTTTCCTATATAACAAGAGTGACTACACTTCAAAAGTACTTCATTGGCAATTTGGGACGTCCTGTGGTCATGTAAGGCACTATATAATAGTGCAAGTCTTTTTTTTAATTCCTGATCAGCCAAACTCTACCAATCTACCCAAATCAACCAAAGATCTTCGGCTTGATATGTTAACTTTGCTTTTCACACAAATGCTGCTGTCCTGCTCAATAATTCCAGTATTTTCCTTTTTTTATTTCAGAGTTCCAGCATCTGTAGCATTTTGCTTTTGTTTTCTATATTTTGGTGTGCTTTTCCTGTCCAAAATTGTTTCTACCCCTTCTTCAACCAGTCTTTAAATGGGAATCAAAGATTGCATCGAGCTGCCACAGTATCATTTCTCACATTACAAGGTTTGCAAGACTTTCGTAAATTTGAAAAGCATTAGGGTGGTAAAGCAAATAAATGCAAGACCCACATATATAGTAAATAAATAGTTCTTATGTTTTTCGATAGTCGTTTCATCTTTCCTTTACATCAAAAACAATCAATTCCACCTACACCTACAACTAGTTAACTTACTTTTTGGACTGCAGGACTGCCGTAAAGCTTCCATTTTGCAACTGGGTCTTTACCTTGTGAGCTGAAGATTTCTACAAATGGTCCTCCCTTTAAAAAAAAGTTGTATGTTTGTTTTCCACTTTGACAAAGCAAGCACTAAATTAAAACAGTCGTAAACAAACACGAGATTACAGAAGTGAAGGAAATTGACAACATAGTTGGAGACTGCACCTGAAAACATTCAACGCCATAAAGGGTGAGAAAAGTTATATTCCACAAATATAAAGCATTGCATTATACAAAATATAAAAGGTCAAAATTGGTTAGCTCTGAAAGACGTTAGCATTGCCTATAATATACCATAATATGTACTGCGATTGAAACTTTGACCATGATTAAAGTACGTTACTTATTCCCTTTCAACATGCGAACATTACCTGATACTCGTTCTTGAACATACTGCAAGATGGTTACAAAGATGTGTAACAGTTTAATAAAGGAGGTGTACAGAAACTATCTGTTTACACCGGTCGACAACCGCTGGCTCACAAGACTGGGCTAAACCTGCCTCCGGCCGAGAAACAACTCGCAGCTTCAGCCACCATTTTGCACCTGCTGCCCATTCGTCCAATCAGAGCGCGGAATCCCACCGAGCGCGAGGAGGGCACGTGCTGAACCTCCCGCGTTGTCATGGTGACACGGACGCTGCAGAGAGACCGTTTGTCGTCTATGCGCATGCGCCCAATTCTTGAAGCCAAAAGGAGCTTCTGTTGCATCTCTGCCCTTGGTCTATGTTGACGGTTGAGCTGCGGAAGCCAGCATTTTTTAATTATTATTTTAAAACGCCATTTTAACGCCAATCAATGTTAGCTTAGCTCACTTGGTCGCACTCTGGCCTATGAGTCAAAACGTTGTGCCTTCAAGTTCCACTCCAGGATTTCACAGCAGGTCATCAAGACTGAGCCTTCAGTGCAACACTGAATTAACAGAGGTGCAATCTTTCAAATGGGACATCAGGTTGAGACGCTGTCTGCCTGTTCAGGTCGACGTAGAAGATCCCAGAGCTAGAACCAGTGGAGATCCAAAGAGACTTAGGGGTCCAGGTACACAGTTTATTAAAATGTCACGAACAGGTACAGAAAATGATCTAAAAGGCTAATGGAATACTAGCATTTACATCCAAAGGATTAGGATACAAGGGGGGTAGAATTCATGCTTCAGCTATACAAAGCCAAGATCAGACATGGAGGTACAGTGAGCAGTTCCAAGCACCACACCTTTGGAAGGATATATTTATTATCATTGATATATTTCAAGAGGACATAGACTAGGTGGTGGAATAGGCAGGTACGTGAAATTCAACATAAAGTGTGAAGTGGTACATTTTGTTAGGAAGGAGGAGGGGAGGCCATGTAAAATAAATGACACAATTCTGAAGGGGTGCAGGAACTGAGAGAGGGGTGTGGGAGTATGTATGCACAAATCGTTGAAGAGGAGTTCAAGAAAGTGTTAGAAAAGGCAAATTGATCCTCTATTTGTAAGTAGAGGCATAGAGTCCAAAAGCAAGGAAGTTGTGATGAACCATTATGATACTCTGGTTCAGCCTCAACTGCAGTATTGTGTCCAATTCTGGGCACAGTACTTTAGGAAGGATGCAAAGGCATTAGAGAGAGTGCAGACAATATTTACTAAAGTGATTCCCCAGGGATGCAGAACGTCAGCTATATGGATAGATTGGAGAAGTGGGGTTTTTCTCCTCAGAAAAAAAGAGAAAATTGATAGGAAATTTGATACAAGTGTTTAAAATCATGAGGTGTCTAGACAGTGTATATAGAGAGGAAATGTTCCTAGTGGCAGAATGGTTGAGAACCAGAGAACACCGATTTAAGGTGAATGACAAAATAATGACTGGCGACATGAGGAAAAACATTCATTCATGGGATATGAGCATCACTGACAAGGCCAGTATTTATTGCACTTGAGAAGTTGATGGTGAGCCGCCTTCTTAAACAGCTGCAGTCCATGTAGTGTAGGTACACTCAGTGCTGTTCGGGCGGATTTTCCAGGATTTTGACCCAGTGGCAATGGAGGAAGGGGCCATATAGTTACAATGCTGAGTGACTTTGAAAGGAACTTGCAGGTGATGATGTTGGTTAAGATGTAGAATTCACTACCCGTGAGGGTGGTGGCGGCAGATACAATTGGGGCTTTCAAAAGAGAATTCGATAAGCACCTGAAGAGAAAAAAAACTGCTGGGCTACAGGGAAAAGGTCACGCAGTGTGATTAGCTGATTTGTTCTTCCAGAGAGCCAGCACACACACAATGGGCCAAAAGGCCTCCTTTACGTGCTGTAACCATTCTATGATTCTGAACTGGCCTTGGAGAGAGTGCAGCATAAAATGATAATGAAAGCAAAAAACTGCAGATGCTGGAGATCTGAAATAAAAACAAAAAGTGTTGGAAAAATCAGGTCTGGCAGCATCTGTAGAGAGAGAAACAGAGCTAATGTTTCGAGTTCAATATGATTCTTCTTTGGAACTGAAGTGAGGTAGGAGAGGTATTGGGTTTTATGCTGTTCGAAAAGGGGGGGTGGGGGTGTCAGGTGAAACAATAGTCAGGAATGGGTTAAAGGGTGGGGGAGATTAAATACCAAAGATGTCATGGGAATGTAATTCAAAGGGAATGGCAATGGTTGTAGTAAAGAAACAAAGCATAGGTTAAGAGTAGGTATTAATAATAAAATAAAGGTCAGCTCAGTCTGAAAGCAAAAACAAGATACAAACTGGCACTTGGCAAAAAAAATTCAAAATAGAGGACAGAGTTCATGGCCTGAATTTGTTGAACTCAATGTTGAGTCCAGAAAGGGCATAAAGTGTCTAATGAGAAGATAATGTACTGCTCCTCCAGTTTGCATTGCGTTTCACTGGAACATTGTAGCAGGCCGAAGACAGAAATGTGAGCATGAGAGCAAGATTGCAATATAGAGGGTGCTATTCCCTTTGATTAAATGCTTGTTGAATGCAAAGGCAATACTTTGAGGAAGTACATAAAGCTGAGCCTCCTATGATGAGCATTTGAGCTTTTACCAACCTTCTGCTGCCACCTCGCCTCTACCTTGCCATCCCTAACAGGTTCTCTTGTCCACATGACTGCAATTTGCAGCATTTCCTCTTCATATGCACTTAGAGTTTTTAGTGCTGCTGCTGCTCCTCCCCAGTTCCATTTCTTTGAAGCTGGTTGTAAACTATCTTTTCCTTTGTAGAGAGAGAAGCATGTCATGGGCACATGAGTGGAATAAACAATTCCCCCATAAAGGGTTCATGCTTTCTATGATGACGAGATTTAGAGATGCATTGGTCCTTTAGATCACGTCCATTTGTAGCCTCTTTGCATCCTACACACAGTTTACTTTCCCACCTAACTTTGCATCATCAGCAATCTTGGATACATTATCCTTAATCCCCTAATCTAAGTCATTGACATAGTCATTGTAAATAGCTGAGGCCCAAGCACTGACTTTTGCAGTAACCCAGAAGTTTTAGCTGCTGACCTGAAAATGAACAATTTACTTCTACTGTTTTCTCTTTGTTAACTAATCCTCAATCCGTGCAGATACATTACCCTCAATCCCATATGCCTTAATTTTGTGTAATAAACTCTTGTGTGGCATCTTGTCAAATATATTTTGAAAATCCAGATATACAACACCCATTAGTTCCCTCTTTAAATACCGTCAGTTACAACCTCAAAGATTCTTCACAGATTTGTCAAATACAATTTCCCTTTCAGAAATCTATGTTGGCTCTGCCTAATCATATTATGATTTTAAGTGCCTTGTTATCATGGTCCTAATAACAGATTCTAACATATTTCCTACCACTGGTATCAGGTTAACTGGCCTGTAATTCTGTTTCCTCATGCCCTCCTTTTTTGAATAGCACGATTGTATTTACTACCTTCCAATCAAGGGACAATTCTAGAATCTAGGGGCAGGATTTTACATCCCGCGGCGGGCTTGTGCCCGACCTGACATAAAATAGTGCGTGATGTCGGGCAAGCATCCCGACGTCATTGCGTACTCGTGTGATATTTCGGTCAGCGGGCATGCGCAATAGTTGGCAGCACACCCACCAACAATTAAGAGGCCTATTAAAGCCCTTAATCAATTAATTTAAACATATTTTTCACTGCCCATCCAACCCTGTGGCTGGGCGAATCGGCCAGATGGGCTTTTGATTTTCTAGCGGGATGAGGTTTCCACAATTAAATAAAAATAAATATAAATTTTTGGGCATAATTTTAATTCTGTTCATGTAGTTGTGAGTGAGTCCCATGTCGGGACAATTTTTTCAGATTTTAAAAATATGTACTTTTGATTTTAAAATTGTTCAGCTCCGTGAGGCAGCTCCCTGCCTTCAGGGAGCTTTCAATGCACACTCCTCCCGCACATGTGCAGACTTTTGCACTCGCACTCCTCCCACCCCGGCAGCGCTGAGCTTCTCAGCGTGCGTTTCACGTTGGCTGGCCGTTAATTGGCCAGCGTGAAATCGCAGTCAAGGGCCAGTCATGGGCGGCGGACTGTTTCCCGCCCAAAAATCTTGCCCTAGGGAATTCTGGAAGATCAATACCAATGCATCCACTACATCTTTTGAAACCTGAGGAGGCAAGTCATCAGGTCCAGGGGATTTACCTTTTTTTTTGTCCAATTCATTTCTCCAGTACTACTTATTTATTAATACTAACGTTTTAAAGTTCTTCATTCTCACTAGAGCTTGGTTCCCTACTATTCCTGGAACGTTTTTAACATGAAGTCAGAAAAGAAAAGAAAGACTTGCATTTACATAGCCCTTTCAAATGTCCCCAAAACACTTTACACCCAGTGAAGTACCTTTGAATTGCAGTCTCTATTGTAGGAAATATGGCAGCCAATTTGCACAAGACAAACTCCCACAAGTAGCAATGTGATAATGACCAGATAATCGGTTTTTATGATGTTAATTAAGGGATAAATATTGGCCAGGTCCCCGGGGATATTTCCCTTGCACTTATTCAAAATAGTAATGCGCTGTAGTATCAAGTCCCACTGCTCCCCGAGCCGAGACAAATATGAGAAGTTTAATCAGACCATCAAATTTCCCCAATTCTACCTAAATGTTTAAATTTAGGTTCAAAGAATACAAGTACCAGGTTTGTAAACTTAACAAGTAAATGACTGTTTATTAAAAAATTGACTATAACCAGTGGCAAAAGAAAGAAATATGAACTGCTAATTTTTAACTCTATAACTTAAACTCTACCCCTTCTAAAACCCCTTTACACAAACACACACGAATTTTAAGGGTGAGAGAAAACAGTTCAATAGCACCAACCCAGAGTTCAGGATTAGATGGGTTGATTTTGATTGCTTTCTTCCAAATTCCTTGCAGGTTATGATGACTGGCACTTGCAGTCTGTGGTTCTGTGGTTGAAACTTGCTTTTAATGTCTCTACTGGTGAATTTCCCCCTTTTCTTCTTGACAGGGGTTTCTCAAAGAAAGCAGAATACAACAGTGAGAGGAATAGCCGGCTATCTACTTTAGCAAGATTACTGGAGTCTTACAAAATACAGGAGAGAGGGGGGTTTCAGATCTTTCCTCATTTTAAGCTAGGAACTGAGCTACTGCACTATCCTCACAATGAATGCCAGTGGATTATGGTCAGTGTAGATTAGCGTTTCTTTGTTATCATGCTATTTTTGTGTCCTTTATCACTGTTCCTTTGATCTTCTTTGCTCCTACTTCAATCCCTTTCCTTGCTTTTTGATTTTGCTCTCTTTTTCTTGACCTTTACTCTTGCCCTGTTCCGCGTCATTACTACTGGACTTAACCCATTTTTCTTTGCGTTTTTGTTCCCTGCCTCAGCTTCTGGAGTTCGCATGTGGGAGTGTGTTTTTCCCTTTCTTTACTTTTTCTTTTGCCCTATCTTTACTTCTAGATTTGACCCTTTTCCCCTCTATCTTTGTATTTACTCTGTTTTCTATCTCGGTTTCTAGATTTTCATTTGGCCCTTTTTTCTCACACTCTGCTTTTACTTCATTCTCGACTTTTAGATTTTGATTTGGCCCATTTTGCCCTCTCTTTGCTTTTACTCTGTTTACGATCTCTACTTCTGAATTTCACCTCTTTACCGTTACTCTGCTCTGGATCGCGTATGCTGGATTTTGACTTGACTTGTTTCTCCAACTCTTTTCCATTAGTCTGCTCTCGTGCTACTTTACCTGCTCCTGTTTTCATTTTGAGTAATGGCCCTACACAATCTACTAATACCCGACTAAATGGTTCTTCAAAAACTGGTATGGGTATTAAAAGGTGTTGATTTGATTACATGTTGAGGTTTACCTACCAACTAGCATGTATGACATATTCTACAAAATTGCACTACATCTTTATGAATTCTTGGCCAGATGAAGTGCCTGTTTATCAATAGTTGGGTTTTCGTATTCCTACATGTCCTGCCATGGGAATCTCGTGTGCTACCCACAATACCTCCTTATGATATTTGGGTGGTACCACTATCCGATGAACAACCATCTATTCCTTATCCGCAGGTCTGAGGGTGAGGGTGTCTCCACTTCCTCATCAGAACTCAGTTTTTAAAGGTAATAGCACTCCAGAACTCCTTCAGCCTCAACTTCAGTGTGAGCTGACTGTGCTAACTTGTTTAACTCTGGATATGCCCTGAGCTCAATTAAGGAAGACATGCCAAACATTCCTTTTGAATTATCCTCATCCTTAAATAAAGTTTCAGCTACTCCAACAGCTGTTTGTGGTATTACTTTGACCTCTGGTGATGGAGTTTGTTTAGCCATTGCTCTGGTCACCACACATGATAGAAAAATACCAGGAACTTGTTCTTGTAACTGCTCTGTCTCTTTAGCCTCTTTCGGACTTCCTGTGATTCACTATCACTCCTTCCAAATCATTCCCCAGGAGTAGATCCACTCCATCCATGGGTAATTTCTTAACCACTTCTACAACCACCGATCCAGACAACAAATCACAGTCTATTTGCACTTTGTACAATGGAACCGGAATATACTCTCCACTTATCCTATTTACCAATACTTTAGCTTCCATTGAACTCTCTGGAGGGAAAAACTAGGTCCTTCTCCAGCAAAAGAGTTTGAGTAGCTCCTGTAACCTTGAATATAGTTATGGGTTTAGCTGCATCATTTGATGAAAAAGGGGTTATCTTCCCTTTAGACAAAAACCCTTTATAACTCATCTACCTAATCCACTTCGCAGCAGTGTTTACCTCCAGACCCTTATTTGTAATTAAAGCTACAGTTTGGTCCATGGCATTTTCTTCGAGTTCCCTTTTCGGACTCACTCTTACGAACTACAATAAGTCCCATTGGCTTCCCCCACAACGTCTAGCATTCTGAACGAATGTGTCCCACTTTATTACAGTGGTAGCACTTCGGCTTTCGAGTTTCACCTTCACCCTCAGTACCTTCCTTCCTGATGTGGGGAGGAGATCACAAAGTATTCCCAGCTATCCATTCTTTACCCTAGCTACTCACCTTCCTTTCACTCTCCCACTTTCTATCCTTTTCAAATTTATGGATGTATTGGAAAAAAGGTTTGGTTTTATGGATCAGCTGAATCGCCAGCCATTATTGCTGCCTGTCTGGCAGTTGCAACCCTTTGGTCTTCTACATGGATTCTTATTACAGAAGATTGGGAGTTTTTAAATTCTAAGAGAATGGTCTCTCTGAGAACATCACAGGTAGTTTCAACTCCTAATGCTCGTATCCACCTGTTAAAACTTTGTTTAAGCCTTTCAAATTCAATGTAAGTTTGTCCAGGCTGTTTACTTAAATTTCAAAACTTTTGTCTGTATCCTTCAGGGACCAACTCATATGCACTCAAAATGGCCTTTTTTACTACATCATAATCCCTAGAAACCTCCTCTGACAGTGAAGCATAAATTTCCTGAGCTCTACCTGTCAATTTGCTCTGCATGGGCAATGTCCAGTTTCCTTTGACCAATTCATCTGTTTAGCTGTCTTCTCAAATGAAATAAAGAATGGTTCAACATCTCTTCAAATCTTGGAAGAGCTTGTGCAAATTTAAACATCTCCCCACTGGATTCTGATCTGGACACAAGTCCTGCCTCACCTCCTGATGTCTCTTTAACTGCCAGCGTTCTAAGTTGGAATCCTGTGTCTGTCTCTTTCTCCCCTTCCTCCTTTTCTAATCTCGCCATTTCTAACTCCCTTTGAAATGCTTTCTTTCCTTTTCTGCTGCCTCTAACTCAAGTTTTTTTTTCCATTTCATTTGCTTGTTCCAGCTGTAGGAAGAGCCAGCTAACTATGGCAGGATCACTGGAGTCTTACAAAACACAGGAGTGTTTTCGGGTCTTTCCTCGTTTCAGGCTACGAGCTGATCTACTGCACTATCCTCACACAGAAACTGGCCACTTGATCAGGAGCCAATCAAAATGCCGTCATCACCAGGCGGTTTCCTCTTAAACCAGATCTTCTTTCCAGCACCATTATGTCCAACCTGGCACACACTGTTCCAGGATAGCAACATTGTAGATTTTCTTCTTCCTACTCCATTGAACATCTCTTTTAAACTGCAGCCATGGTAATTTTTAAAGCCATAGTCCAATCTTAAAGCCATAGTCCAAGAAAAATAAAAGTATGTTCTTTACAATAGTACCATGGGATCTTTTACATCCACCTGAGACGGCAGACAAGGCCTTGGTTTAACATTTCATCTGAAAGACAACACCTCTGACAATGCAATACTCTCTCAGTACTCCCTAGCGTGTTTCCTTCTTGCTACAAGATACAAAATACAGATACAAAAACAAAATATATTTAACATCCCTGGCATTTTCTTATTCCCCATTGTAAGTTCTCCTCTGACTCTTAAGGATCCAGGTTTACATTCACGAATATTTTCCTTTTTATATAACAATTAGAAGCGTTTATAATCTGTTTTTATTTATCTTTGGTAGTTTATTTTCATATTCTCTTTTTCTTAAAATCAATTTTTGGTCATCATTTGCTGAATTCTAAAAGCCACCCAATCCTAAGGCTTATTACTCTGGCAACGCTATAAACCTCTTTCTTTATCACTAACTTTAACCTCTGCTGTGAGCCACAATTGGGCACTTTTCCCATGGGGTTTTCATTCCTGAAGGGAGTGTATATTTGTTGCAAATTATGAATTAAATTATTTAAATTTTTTTCCCCCCATTACCTGTATCATGGGCAGAATTTTTAGCTTGGTGGGCGGGCCCATGCCCGACCCGCTCGAGCATTAAATAAAGCGCAATGACGTTGGCCGAGTGTTCCAATGTCAACACACATTCTTGCGATATTTTGCTAGATGGGCATGCGATGGATACAGATGCGTGGCCGCCATTAATTAAGTGGCCAGTTAAGTCCCTTGAGACACCAAGTGTCTCCGACTTTACGTAGCCCATGCCATTTTCAGGTCATCGCATGGACAAAACAGGCAGGTGGGCAGGCCACAGTTTGCAAAACCTCATCCACAGATGGGATAAGAGGGGTCAGTGGCCTTGTCAAAGCAATGAGAGGGGAGTTTAGGATATCATTTGCTGCTGGTTGCTTCTCTGAACGGGTCAGCTTCATTTCGCTTCAGAGCTGCATTCAGATACTTGAGGCTTCAGTTCAGGACTCAATTGTTGTTTTCCAGGCCCCCGGAGGATTCACACGGCATGGGGTCTTCCAGGTATCAGACAACCTTCCCTTACCCTGGTAATGGAGATTGTGGCCTCTGCTGGAGGCACTTCCTCTGAGGGATGAAGAGAGCGCCAGAAGGGGGAGGAGGACAGGTGTCCCTATTCAGCTTCCAGGGGAGTGACCTGTGGGAGGAGGGGCACAGGCACAAGGGGCGCAGGGCCAACAGGAAGTCCAAGGCGGAAGGGGCCTCAGAAGACGCCAATATCCTGCTACCATAGTTTACAGACGGCAATGCAGCTACCTCAATATATGCCTGGAGGTGCAATGCTGACAGAGGCATGTCTCTCGCAGGAGACAGAGTCCTCCATCTGTCAGAGGATTGGCCCTGAGATCAGCTTCAACTGTGTGGGTGAACACCCCATTCCAGTGGCGCTGAAGGTCAAGGTGGCTCTCAACTTCTATGCCTCCAGCTCTTTCCAGGGGTCAGTGGAAGAATCTTTGGGGAGTGTCCCAATCAGCTGTCCATAGTTGCGTCAAATCGGTGACAGACGCTTTGTTCAGGCATGCATTGACTTTCATTCATTACCATACAGAGGAGGCCAGCCAGTCAGAGCGAGCCAGAGGCATCGCAGTGATTGCTGGGTTCCCCTGCGTCCAGGGTGCAATCAACTGTACACATGCGGCCATCAAGGCACCAGCGGGTGAGCCGGAAGCCTTAGTCAACGGGAAGGGATTCCACTTCATGAACGTGCAGATAGTATGTGATCACAAGATGCAGGTTCTGCAAGTGTGCGTAAGGTACACTGGCAGCTCCCATGATGCTTACATCCTCAGGGACTCCCAGGTGCCGAGGCTCTTCAGTTCTCCAGCCCGAGTGCTTGGATGGCTGCTGGGTGACAAGGGCATCCCCTCAAAAGGTGGCTCATGATGCCTCTACGCCACCCAAGAACAGAGGCCGAGCAGCGGTACAACAGGAGCCATGCCTCCACAAGGGCAGCGGTAGAGAGAACCATCGGTCTTCTCAAGATGTGCTTCCGATGCCTGGACCACTTAGCAGGCGTACTCCAATACCCCACAGATTATGTGTTACTGATAGTGGTCCACAATCTGGCACTGGCAAGTGGGGACGCAGTGGAGGAAGATGATCTTGATGCAGCTGCACAGGCCACAGATGATGATGAGTCCAGTAGTGAGTCCAAGGACGAGCACAGTGAGGAGAACGCCAAGGGCATAGACACAGATCTGGGTAACCTACACGGAGTCAAGGACACCTGGGACACTTTTATCCTACGCTGCTTCAGCTAGCCGACCAAATAAGAACCACTACCACATGCCAGGGCTACAGGCTCCATACTCGATCCCTGACTGGACCAGTTCCTTGGTCAATAACATAAATTATATGCCTTTGCAATAAAATTTCAGGAGACACACATCTATCATAACATCATGGCTTACCCTGCACTTACAGAACGTATGAAGCATACAGAGGCCAGTTGCACAAAATAACATATCATTTACTTGTGAATGTTAAAAGTCACAGAAAGTAACATAAACCAGTGTTTTCCACCACACCATTAAAAAATAAAAAATGGGGGAGCCAAATATCACCCATGATAAGCCCTTGCTGTGCTTAAGGTGCTTTAAGTTTTCACTTGCTGGTGCTACGTCTAGGTGCTCCCCCCTGCTGGCACCAGCATTGGAAACAGTGTGCTCACTCTGGTGTCTTGTTGGCCTTGATGACCTTGGCGGGCGTTCTCTGACCTGTGGGGCCTGTGCTGGCCCTGCCTGGGAGGGAGTGGCCAGTGCCATGGCTGGCATCTCCAGTTGCTGCAGTCTCATCAGATGCTATGGTCACTGGCAAAGGGGCGGAGGTGCTGCTGCCATCTTCCAGACCACTCTGAGAGGAGCCCACAGAGACGACAGGCAGCTCATGCGCCAACGTTAGGTCGCTTTGGACCTCCCTGATGGACGGGCACCTAGCTGGGACACTGCATGCCAATCCATCTCCCACACTGACACTGACCAGCTGAAGTCATTGCTGGTGCGAGGGCTTGCAGGTCCGAGCACATCCCCTGGAACCCCTGATTGAGTCCCTGGAGGAGCCTCTCCATGAGAATCACCACTCTCGCCATGGAGGAGGCATTGCACTCGGCCATGAGGGTCAATGCAGCGTTTATGCTTCGCATGGACTCCTCCTCAATGGGCACTATGGCACACATTCCCTCCTGTATCCCCGCCAGATCCACCCGTACATCTGCTGGACATCCAGCATCTGCTGCCTCAGGGACGACTCCAGAGGCCCATCATCTACCATCGACTGTGCATGGTCTGGTCCCCAGCAGTCCTCCAACTGCTGATGCCCTGGGCACTCTGTCCCAGCCTGCACCAAGCAAATGTGAAGTGCCCTCACCAATGTGCACCGATAGGCTACTTGGCGATGTTATGCCCACCGAGGTGCTGGTTCCTGCTTGACAGAGGGTGTGACGCAGGTGCATGCTGATCGTCAGGGGTGGGCCTTCAGGCTCCTCATAATTAACAGTTGGTGAGCCTAAAAGGGAGAAAGGGGACATGTCATTAGTTTACGTAATGAAACTATCACTGTGTATGCCTGGCACCCTAGTGAGACAGAGATTTGCATCATGGTGCCCTCATCTTTTGATTATCAATGGGGATTCCAGGTTCCAGACTCACATCAAAATAGAGACTACACTGGAATGGTAGCAATAACCGACAGTGCACCTCAGTGCACTGCACTCTTACCTTCCTCTGGCATCCCAACCTCACCGTGGCCGCTTGACCGAGGTGCATGGTCCCTCTCCAGCTCCAGGGCCTCCAGCTTGTATCATGAGAAGATGAGGAGGTGTGAGGGTCTCCTGCCAGTCCACGACCTCTCAGCATTGTTATGGGGTGTTTTCTCCTGAAAGGGCAGAAGAGCATTGATTAGTCCACTCTCTACCTGCAGCGCCATTGCAGTCTGGCCAATCCCATCTGAGGATCACCTCACAAGGCTTAGCCAATTCGTACCCTGGAGCCGCAAGACACTCAGTACAAGCAGCCAGGCTCACCCCATTGGCCAGCTCCTGCCTCATTGACATTTGGCACTCATGCTCTAACACCTGAGGTCCACAGGGGGGTGGGCAGCTCTTAAATGTTCTGCAAAGTGACCCATGCCAACATGGTACTCACCCTTCCCGATCGCAGCAGATTAGTGAAGCACTTCCAGCATTGGACCCAAGTGCTCCTCACTACGTCGTGGCTGCTGACCCTGTACCAGGCCTTTTTGGTGAGGTGGGGGGGCCTCCCCCCGTTCTAGGGGATAAAGGTTTCCCTCTTCGCTGCCACCTCCTCCAGGAGGGCTTCGAGGCACTCATCTGAAAAGCGCAGGGCTGACTATCCTGCCGGCCTGCCATGTCCAAACGCTATGGTCTCCATTGACAACACTTCCGCGTCCTTTGGTGGCAGCATTCCAGGGGCTGCTGAGGCCACATTTGAATCGGCCGCCAAGTTGCCATTGGTCCCGGCGGACATCATGCCCCCGCCAGCCCATTCATGCACATTCCAGTCTGCGTATCACACATGGCGGGCCTTAATTGGTCCGCCCGCGTAAAATCGCCGAGCGCTGCCGATCGCGGGTGGCGGTCGGATTCCCGACCGCTCCTGCCGATCCCAAATGCCAAGGGTAAAATTCTGCCCCATATCTTTTAATGTAGGTCCCAATGTACCTCAAGAAATTCATTCCCATACCTACTTAGTTTGCTTTGTTCAGGTTTAAAACCCCAGGGTGGAATCTTCTGCTCCCACCAGCTGGAGGAAATCATGGAGGGTGTGGCACTTAAATTTTTACCTCCCGCCAAATTGTTTCCCAATGGCAGGATAAACAGTTGGAATTTCATGCTTCCGACTTTCAAGGGTGGGTTAAAGGTGTGTCGAGACCCCATTTGCATGCATTAACATCTCATACAAGCTCATTAAAAGGCCAAATCGTTGGAACTAAGTTCCCCTTCAAATTAAATTCCCTGCCAGCGAGAATTTAGAATGATCAGTTTTATGACTGTAAATAAATGGCATGCACCTGGCGAGCTTCACCTCATCCAACTTTGAGGCCAGTAGATTTTACTTTTGCCTTCTTGGGGACCTCACATAACTTCACTCATATTGAGTGCTGGTAGCAAAAGCTACACCAAGGCTGCACATGAGAGGCAGGCTAAGTGGGGAAGGTCGGGGGGTGGAGGGGGGAGTGACTGTCCGGGGAAGGGGGAAAAGAGTGTCTGGAGAATTCGGGGAAGAGTGTCCAGGGAAGGGCAGGGGACAATGTCCGGGAAGGTGGGGGTGGGGGGGGCGCGGGGTGGGAAAAAAAAGAAGTGTCTTAGAGAGTGGTGTCAGTGGTGTCGATGGTGGGGTCCTGCATGGTGATAGGAAAGAACAGTCAAAATGAGAGGGAGGAGTGGGATGCAATAGGGAGGCAGATCCAGGGTGAGAGTCTGGTAAGTGAAGGTCTCATGTGGGGGTCATGGAGGGGGAGAAGACAGGTGGCTCAGATAACAGAAGGGGACAGGGTCAGGGTGGGCATGGGGATGGTAACAGGTGTTGGTTCTGAGGGGAGGGAAGGCATATAGAGGTGAATTGTAATAGAGTCCAGGTAACAGTGGGAGATTTAAGGGCGACAGAGTGGAGAGGAATGGTGATATTGGGTGGGTCGAGGGTGATGGCAGGAAGTTGGTGAGTGACAGGAGGAGGTTAGAAGGTGGAGGAGCAAGTTTGAAAAGTGATGTGCACCATTTTTCCAAACTGACCTTGACCACGCAGTTAGTCAATCAGTGAGATCCCCCAAAGTGGGAGGAGGGTCTTTAAGTGGGTGGAGTTCAAAGTCAGAAGAAGTAGCCAACTAAAAGGGACACCTGAATATCAATTATGCTCAGTTGTCTTCTCCACTCTATGGTAAAGCACATACGGCAGCAGGTTTGTTCCCAACTCATGGGACTCATAACGTCGAGATCCTAACAAGGTGTGGAGCTGCCATTCATTCTGTATGATTGCCGTCTGCCGCAGTCAGAGGCAGGGATGAAAGGAGTGAAGGAGGTGCATGCCTCCAAGGGGCACAGATAGTGGACGGCAGCCAACTTGTGACTCCAAACCTCCATCCTCCCAGGTGAATGGTCTTGGCTGACAAGTGCTCATCTGGTTAGTCTTTCTATGCTGCCAAGTCAATGGTCTCTTATAGAATCTCTAGGGTAGTGGGAGGCAAGTGGAATAATTTCAGAAGGAGGCTTCTTGCACATGGCTCTCATCACCCTGGTTAAAGAGCATTGTTTTCTTGCGTAGTCATGTACAAACAGGAGAAACACCCATCTCTGGACCTCCAGGATGTCCTTCTGCTAGAAGAGCTGGGGGTGGGGGTACCATGTCTAGAAAGAGCCCAGGCAAAGGGCTTAGCACTGCCCTGCTTGCTTTGAGATAGAGGGGAAACTGTAAAGGACATGCTCACTAAATTTATCACTTCAATTCGTTTAGAGATCCGCTGAGGCATTGATAATGAAGGCTGCAGGCAACCTTACCTTGGTAATGGCCCTCATCCAGATGAGAAGGGCCTATCGCAGGTTGGCACAGGGCCAGGAGGAGCAAGGTTCTGAGCAGCAAGACGCAGCGGGACTTCAAGAAGGTCAAGATGCTGGCGAACAGGGTCCACTGCAATGCTGAACATTGGCCCAAACATGGATGTATCACAGATGGTGTTCTTATCTAGAAATGAGCAAAAGGCAATGCCAGAGGCGTCTTCAGATGTCCCAAGATGTGGTTGCTCACATCTGCCAACTTCTCCAATGCAATCTGCAGCCACAAGGACTCTAGAGGAGTAATGCAGAGCTCCTGGCCTGCAATGAGTGAATGGCTGTCTAGGTGCCATTTAATTATGGCTCCAGGACCTTTGACCCCATGAGGTAACGGCATGGCGGGAAACTTCCTGCCTGCCCCAGATGAGATTTGCGGTGCTTCTCGCAGATGCATAATTAATGAGCTGAACAGTGGAAATCGCACGTGTGCAGCCATCCTGCCACCTAGCAGGAACTGGACTTTCCCACCTGCCACTGGACTGAGATTCCAGAATGGAAGATTCCACTCTAGTTTATAAATTGCTCTCAAACTCTATATAAAATTCTACCCTATTATAATCATCCTTCCCCAGAGGCTCCTTTACTCCTAGGTTATTAATTAACCGTTTCTCATTGCATGATTATAGATCTAAAATAGCCCATTCTCTGTGTCATTGTTCAACATACTGACCTAGGGACATCCTGTAGCCTGCCATGTTAGACTTACAATTACATGTTTAGGTTTTAATTTTTTTTGCCCACCAAGTTTCTGGAAGTCAGAGTTGATAATCACACAGCAAGATCAATGGGGCATCTGGGACGTCAGTGAACAACAGGACCATTCCATGTGCTTAAAGAATTGCCAAATAAACAACAGAAAGACTGAGATGGGGGTTGAACTAGAGTAAGTGAATTCAGTATCAAATCAGGCACAGAAAGAGAAATAAAGAGAGGAAAAGCACATTTAGATTAAGAGGAGATAAAAAAGAGACAGAGAAGGGGAAAGCAAAAATGTTTCACTTTAAAATTTGGCATTTTTAAAATCGTTAAAAAAATTAACTGGAAGGAATGACACCCCGCACATAAATGTTTACTTTCTGGGAAGTGAGGTTGATTGGCAGCCATCAACAATTATCATGTCAAAAATCAGCCAAGCTTTGCTATGGATGGATGGGATGGAAGTTGAGATTGAGGACGCCTTGTGTCTCTGGCATTCACCATTTGGTCTGGGGGTAGTAAATGAAAGTGAGAGCACGTACAAAGTGTAACTGGCGAGGTAAGTGAAAGCAGAACAAGGAGAAGATGAATATAAGGATCAAATGGGTAGTGATAGGAGTAAAGGAGTGATAGGAAAGGAAATGGATCGTGAAAAGGTAGGTCATTAAAATCAGGAATGCAGTATGGTGCTCATTTACTACTGCTCTCATGACAGTCACAAAATGACTCAAATTTTTAAGTTGAGTACTGATGCAGTCAGTTCATGCAGCCGGCAATTTAATTTTATGGAAACATGACCAGTTCCTGAAATGCTTAAATGTAACTACTATTGCTGTGGGCCCAAAGTTCTGCAGCCAACAGGCTAGACCCAGCTATATCAGTTACAAGCTGAAACATTAGCCTGAATTTTGCGCTTGTCAGGTGCGCATGATTGGCAGGCCCAGAAGTGGCCTCGATTTCCACTTCCAGCTGTGATCGGACCCCGAATGCAATTTCATGCTGGCTGGCCAATAAAGGGCCGGCCAGCGTGAAATGCGCCCGGACATTGGCAATGCACTAGTAGCAGGGGTGGGAGTGTGGCGGGCACCTGGTCCAATGGTGACCCAGCAGGGCATTTAGAAACAGCAGAGGCAGCTCCCTGAAGGCTGCCAGGAGTTTAAGGAAGTTGCCTTGGAGACTTGAAATTTGCAGGAGTTATGGCCTCAGCACCTGCTGGGCACTCGAGGGAGGGCAATGCCAGTAGGCACTTGGCACCCCCGAGTTCTCAAACAAATGCCTGCATATTCTAGTGGAGGCAGCAAATGCCGGACAGGACATTCTGATGCCTTGGGATGGCAGGAGGCAGCCACCATACCAGACAAAGCCCTGGTCAGAAGTGGCAGCCCAGGCCGGTGTGCACGATGTAATGTGTCACTCCTGGATCCAGTGCCGGAAATGGTTTAATGATCTGCACTTGGCAAGGGTGAGTACCAATTTGGCATGGCACTGTGTAGCAATGTCATGAAGGATGGCCATCCTTTGATTCTTACACTTCTTAGCACTGCAGAGTGACAAAAGGCACATACACATGTGCTGGCCAAGGCTGGGAGATGCGGCCACTAGTCTTGGGGGCATAGAAGGGTAGGATGTGCCAATTTGACAGGCTCCTCAACCAGGTCCTCCAGGGTTGGCGGGGGAGTGAGGTGGGTATGGTGTTGAAGGTAGAGGGTGGACTAATGAGTGCAATTTGTTCCGAACAGGAGAAGAGAAGCTCTAATGCTGTGGAGCGCAGGTGAATGGGTGGTGGAGTGGCCAACCTGCTCATACTGACCAAATTTGAGATGGATGCCCTCGAGCTAGAGTGCCAATGAGGAGCAAGGTCCTCAGGTCAGAGAGGCAGGGGTTTCGAATGAAGGTAAGAGTCCAGTGGGTATATGTGAGACTGGGGGAGAGTGTAAACGATGTAGGGTCGTCTCATCTCAAATGGAGGACTTCTAAGCGTGATCTAGCAATCACGATGTCACCATGATGCAGTTGTCCATAGTCTCACCCGCCTAGTATGCACATTGTTAGTATTATCAATTATCACATAGTCATTGTCCTCCTCCCTCAGACAAGCTATCCTCCAGAGGCTGTCGGGACCCTGAGGACCCTCCCTTGATACCTGAGGAGGAGCTGCAGACAGATCCACCAGTGTCACACCCTCTCTCCCTACCAGGCATCAGCGCAGACACAAGCACATCAGTGGGCATTAGTTTGTCGGCTCAGATGGTAGCGCAATGTGGGGAGGGCATGGCACACTTGCATGAGGAACTGGAGAGGTAGAGAGTGCCCACGGCGCCAGCTGTCAGAGGACTGCTGGAGACCAGGACGATGCTGGGTCCGAGGCAAATAATGAGCCTCTGGAGTTGTTCATCAGGCAGATAGATGTCCAGCAGAATGCACAGGAGGCTCTGACAAAGATCTGCGTGCCATGGTCTCTTTCATGGAGGGGGCCATGAGGAGCCTGAGCACTGCGTTGACCCTGTTTCGTTCGGCGGGCACGCGCTGGACTCAGTTGCGCACCCGATAACTGATATAGGCCTATTAAGGCCATTAACCAATTAATTAGTGTCATTGTTTACGCTGCCCGTCCAACCTTCAGGATGGACGGGCAGGTGAAAAGGCCAAGCGGAGTGGCCTTGACGTTTTTTTATGAAACCTCATCCACGAGCGGGATGACTTTTCCTAAAGCTATTATGAATCAAATAAAAAAGTTCTGAAATATAAAAACATGTCCCATTTCATGTGACAGTCACATGAGCGGACATCTTTAATTTTTGTTTCCATTTATTTATTTATTTCAATAGCACTTCAATCTTCCAGGCAGCTCCTTGCCTCAGGGAGATTGAAGCGTATGTGCGCGAAAGAGCGCTGGCCCCGACTCTCCCTCCTCCCCCCATCTGTACAGGTAGTACTGAGCGATTCCGCTCGCGTCTTAAGCTGGGCATGCCTTAATTGGTCCGCCAATGTAAAATGCGGCGCAGAGCCAATTGTGGGTGGCGGTTGGATCTGCAACTGCCCCTGCCGAGCCCACCACCCCCCCCAACTGAAAAATTCAGGCCCGTGTATCTAGAGAGGCAGAACATCCTGTGGCACCGGACCTCAGACATTGAGGCAGCAGGATAGTGGAGTCTTTTGCGGTGCCTTCAGTCTTGTTCTCCCTGTTGGCCCTGCATCCCCTTTGCCTGCGCCTCTTCTCCCAGAAGTCTCTCCCTGAGATGCTGCCTGCGGACACCTTGCCTCCTCTCCCTTCAGAGGAGGTCCCACCAGCGGAGTAAACATTCCCCATGTGCTGAAATACAGATGTCAGTGTCTTGTGCACTGAAATGTGCGCTCAGCAGAAATCCTCTAAGAAAGTTGACAAAACAAAAGAGTCCTTAAAACAAAGCTAACAAAATAAATACTGCAGCAGAAATCCACAGGAAAAGTTATGAAATCTCAGCATTAAAGCAGCAGCAAACTCTCACCTGAACTCCTAAAAATTCTCACAGCCAATGTCCCCATCCCCTTTTATCCCACCCTTGGATGAGAAATGAGAAAAAACAGATTGACCACCTCAACAAAAACAGAATTACCTGGAAAAACTCAGCAGGTCTGGCAGCATCGGTGGAGAAGAAAAGAGTGGACGTTTCGAGTCCCCACGACCCTTCAACAGAACTGAGTATAGTTAGGAGAAGGGTGAAATATAAGCTGGTTTAAGGTGGGCGGGGGGAGAAAGAAGTTGAGGGTGGGGGTGGTTGTAGGGACAAGCAAGCAGTGATAGGAGCAGATAATCAAAAGATGTCACAGACAAAAGGATCAAAGAGGTGTTGAAGGTGGTGATATTATCTAAGAAAATGTGCTAATTAAGAATGGATGGCAGGACACTCAAGGTACAGCTCTAGTGGGAGTGGGGTGGAAAGGCTGACAAGGTATTAGTTGTAGATTTTAAAATAATGGAAATAGGTGGGAAAAGAAAAATCTATATAAATTATTGAAAAAAACAAAAGGCAGGGGGAAGAAACGGGGTGGGGATGGGGGGAGGGAGTTTAAGATTTAAAGTTGTTGAATTCAATATTCAGCCCGGAAGGCTGTAAAGTGCCTAGTCGGAAGATGAGGTGCTGTTCCTCCAGTTTGCGTTGTGCTTCACTGGAACAATGCAGCAAGCCAAGGACAGACATGTGGGCAAGAGAGCAGGGTGGAGTGTTAAAATGGCAAGCGACAGGGAGGTTTGGGTCTTTCTTGCGGACAGACCGCAGGTGTTCTGCAAAGCGGTCGCCCAGTTTGCGTTTGGTCTCTCCAATGTAGAGGAGACCGCATTGGGAGCAACGAATGCAGTAGACTAAGTTAGGGGAAATGCAAGTGAAATGCTGCTTCACTTGAAAGGAGTGTTTGGGCCCTTGGACGGTGAGGAGAGAGGAAGTGAAGGGGCGGGTGTTGCATCTTCTGCGTGGGCATGGGGAGGTGCCATAGGTGGGGGTTGAGGAGTAGGGGGTGATGGAGGAGTGGACCAGGGTGTCCCGGAGGGAACGATCCCTACGGAATGCCGCCAGGGGGGTTGAAAGGAAGATGTGTTTGGTGGTGGCATCATGCTGGAGTTGGCGGAAATGGCGGAGGATGATCCTTTGAATGCGGAGGCTGGTGGGGTGATAAGTGAGGACAAGGGGGACCCTATCATGTTTCTGGGAGGGAGGAGAAGGCGTGAGGGCGGATGCGCGGGAGATGGGCCGGACACGGTTGAGGGCCCTGTCAACGACCGTGGGTGGAAAACCTCGGTTAAGGAAGAAGGAGAACATGTCAGAGGAACTGTTTTTGAAGGTAGCATCATCAGAACAGATGCGACGGAGGCGAAGGAACTGAGAGAATGGGATGGAGTCCTTACAGGAAGCGGGGTGTGAGGAGCTGTAGTCGAGGTAGCTGTGGGAGTCGATAGGCTTGTAATGGATATTGGTGGACAGTCTATCATCAGAAATTGAGACAGAGAGGTCAAGGAAGGGAAGGAAGTGTCAGTGATGGACCATGTGAAAATGATGGAGGGGTGGAGATTGGAAGCAAAATTAATAAATTTTTCCAGGTCCTGACGAGAGCATGAAGCAGCACCGAAGTAATCATCGATGTACCGGAGAAAGAGTTGTGGGAGGGGGCCGGAATAGAACTGGAACAAGGAAAGTTCCACATACCCCATAAAGAGACAGGCATAGCTGGGGCCCATGCGGGTACCCATAGCCACACCTTTTATTTGGAGGAAGTGAGAGGAGTTAAAGGAGAAATTGTTGAGCGTGAGAACAAGTTCAGCCCGACGGAGGAGAGTAGTGGTGGGTGGGGATTGTTCGGGCCTCTGTTCAAGGAAGAAGCTAAGGGCCCTCAGACCATCCTGGTGGGGGATGGAGGTGTAGAGGGATTGGACGTCCATGGTGAAGAGGAAGCGGTTGGGGCCAGGGAACTGGAAATTGTTGATGTGATGTAAGGTGTCAGAGGAATCACGGATGTAGGTGGGAAGGGACTGGACAAGGGGAGAGAGAAGGGAGTCAAGATAACGAGAAATGAGTTCCGTGGAGCAGGAACAGGCTGACACGATCGGTCTGCCGGGACAGTTCTGTTTGTGGATTTTGGGTAGGAGGTAGAAGCGGGCCGTCCGAGGTTGGGCGACTATCAGGTTGGAAGCTGTGGGAGGAAGATCTCCAAAGGAGATGAGGTCAGTGACAGCCCTGGAAACAATGGCTTGATGTTCAGTGGTGGGGTCATGGTCCAGGGAGAGGTAGGAAGAAGTGTCTGCGAGTTGACGCTCAGCCTCTGCGAGGTAGAGGTCAGTGCACCAGACAACAACAGCACCACCCTTGTCAGCGGGTTTGATGACAATGTTGGGGTTGGACCTGAGAGAACGGAGTGCACTAAGTTCAGAGAGAGACAGATTAGAATGGGTGAGAAGAGCAGAGAAATTGAGACGGCTAATGTCACGCCGACAGTTCTCAATGAAAAGATCAAGAGAAGGTAAGAATCCAGAGGGAGGGGTCCAGGTGGAGGGAGAATATTGGAGGTGGGTAAAAGGATCCGTTGAACGGGGAGAGGACTCCTGCCCAAAGAAGTGAGCACGGAGATGAAGACGGCGGAAGAAGAGTTCAGCAACGTGCCGAGCCCGAAATTCATTGAGATGAGGGCGTAAGGGTATGAAACTAAGTCCTTTGCTGAGTACTGAACGTTCAGCATCGGAGAGGGGAAGGTCAGGGGGTATAGTGAATATGCGGCTGGGGCTGGGATTGGAAGATGGGGTGGGGACGGAGGGACAAGCAGGGGTGGAGGGTCCCAGATGGGTGTTGGTGTCGATGAGTTGTTGGAGCTTGCGTTCCTTAGCACTTGAGAGAAAGAGAAAAAGTTTCTTGTTGAGGCGTTGGATGAGGCGAAGAATAAAATGAAACTGGGGGCACGCGCAGCTTTGAAAAAGGGTGCTGCGGTGCTGCTGGAGGGAGAGGTCGAGTGTGTTCATATGGCGGCGCATGGCACTGAGTGTGGATCTCAGAATGCAACAGGAAGAGCAGTCCGAGAAACGTTTCATGTCCCAGAGATACCTGTAATCCTGGGTGGGTTCGAAACAAGAGGGATTGAATTTCAGTCGAAACCCACGTTGGGTGAGTCGGAGACGGAGACAGTCACTGAGAAAGGAAATATGGCTGTGAAAGCGGGTTTTAGCAAACACCTTGTCAAACACCAGGAGAGAAATGGAAAGCAATGAAGGTGAACAAGGCAGAAGAGACAGGCGGAATTCCTGTCGGAGAACAGAGCAATACTTCTTCAAGGAAGGCATTTCTTGAAGAGAAGTGGCAGTCAATTAAACACAGAGATAAAAACAAAAAACTACTGCGGATGCTAGAAATCCAAAACAAAAACAGAATTACCTGGAAAAACTCAGCAGGTCTGGCAGCATCGGTGGAGAAGAAAAGAGTCGACGTTTCAAGTCCTCACGACCCTTCAACAGAACTGAGTATAGTTAGGAGAGGGGTGAAATATAAGCTGGTTTAAGGTGGGCGGGGGGAGAAAGAAGTTGAGGGTGGGGGTGGTTGTAGGGACAAGCAAGCAGTGATAGGAGCAGATAATCAAAAGATGTCACAGACAAAAGGATCAAAGAGGTGTTGAAGGTGGTGATATTATCTAAGAAAATGTGCTAATTAAGAATGGATGGCAGGACACTCAAGGTACAGCTCTAGTGGGAGTGGGGTGGAAAGGCTGACAAGGTATTAGTTGTAGATTTTAAAATAATGGAAATAGGTGGGAAAAGAAAAATCTATATAAATTATTGAAAAAAACAAAAGGCAGGGGGAAGAAACGGGGTGGGGATGGGGGGAGAGAGTTTAAGATTTAAAGTTGTTGAATTCAATATTCAGCCCGGAAGGCTGTAAAGTGCCTAGTCGGAAGATGAGGTGCTGTTCCTCCAGTTTGCGTTGTGCTTCACTGGAACAATGCAGCAAGCCAAGGACAGACATGTGGGCAAGAGAGCAGGGTGGAGTGTTAAAATGGCAAGCGACAGGGAGGTTTGGGTCTTTCTCGCGGACAGACCGCAGGTGTTCTGCAAAGCGGTCGCCCAGTTTGCGTTTGGTCTCTCCAATGTAGAGGAGACCGCATCGGGAGCAACGAATGCAGTAGACTATGTTAGGGGAAATGCAAGTGAAATGGCAAGCGACAGGGAGGTTTGGGTCTTTCTTGTGGACAGACCGCAGGTGTTCTGCAAAGCGGACCACCTGCCTGTGTGACGAGCACTAAATCGCACAAGCAACATAAATTCGGATCAATTGGGTTGTTAGTGGGTTTAATTGCCAGCGGGTGTGCTTCTGACTCCTGCGCGTGCCAACGCAACATCATCCACAGTATTTTACTTTTATTTCTGGGAGATTTGGACCTTTAAAAAGAGTTAAAAGCTGAACATTTATCCAGTCTCAAATTAGCAGCCTCTTTTCAAGGTTCCAGGGTGCCCACCTGAAACAGGCATTGTGCTCCTTCAGTATGCCATATAGGGTTTTATCTGTTTTCGGATACCACTCCCAGATTTGGCATAAACTGGAACAGAGTTTGCTCAACTTTACTGGGCCTACTATCCCATTCTTCTTCTCCTCCAGGTAGCATTCTCTATTATTTGAGGGTCACTGAACCATGGCTTATATCATGATTTTACTATGGGGCAGGGTGTGGAGGCAACTAGTCCCGAAGTCTATCTCAGCCAGAACGAGGATCAAACCCTGTGCTGTTGGCTGAACCACATGCGAGCTAACCGAACCACCACCCCCCATCATCCCAACACCCCCCCGCCACTCCATATTCCCATCCAGGTATTGTAAAGATAAACTTAAATTTGTGGAGCCAGGAGAAGCAGGAATGCTTCTCCTGCCTCCTAACATCTGCCAGCTGAACCTGCCCTCAATTATCATCTTGCCCCCTACCCTAGTTCACCCAAGCCCTGTCCCAAGACCTGCTTGCAGGCTGGCTTTAGTTGGAAATGGATGATTTTCTTGAGACAAAAAGGCATCCTGTGCAGCTCACTGAGATTATGCAGATATCATCCAAGACCAATCTGCAGTGAGCCTCGGGTTGGCAATTTCAGGCATATTTTGCAAACGCGATGCCTACTTTGTACTGGCTTCCAATGCTAAACAAACTTCTCAGCTAATATGCCGTTTTTTTTATTTTCCTCAGGCATTCAGGTGATTTCATCTTTTCCACATGTTTCATGTAGGATTCTGTTTCATTGTATTGGCTGTAATTTGCCAAGTTAGGATGGGGTTTCTTTGCTCCTGTGTCTGTTCGTGAAAATTCTTCATTGTGAAATTGCCTTTTCTAAAGTGCTCTGAATCACTGCTGGAGTCTGACATTGTTTGTGTCGTATGTTCAGGATCCGCAGTAAATTCCATCCATCTACTGCTCCACATGCATCATTTCATTCATCATACACTGATTATTGAGGCATTAACTTGCTTATGGAACTGACAGACATACACATTCATTGAACTGGGTAATAAAATGTGAAGCATCCACCATGGAACCACATTGAGCTGATATTCAAATGTGCATCATTTACACAAACATTGGGAAACAGCAATCTACCTCAGAGAATCATGGTTATTTTCAATAGAGAAAGTCAAACTGGCAATACACAATGTACAGCACTTTGTAATTTTGCAAGAGCAATCCTCATTGCATAATTTCTTACCTTGGAGATCTGCCTTATTTTTAATTTATTTGATTGTTTTCTATCTTCCTGGGAAGATGTGAAAATTGGCTGATAGAAGTTTTCATGCTTGCTGTACCTCATGTCCACCCCTGCATAAACCCCCCGCCACCCCCAACGGGGGTGGGGGGGGATTCTACCCATAGTTTTTGCAGCAGGATCAGTCTTTGACTGTCGTTTCTTTCAAAAATTAACTGAGCAGCATTACATTCAAGCTTTGTACCATAGCTGAGAAGCAGCAAATTCTCAATTATTGGGGTTTAAAAACAATCAAGATGAGACCTCAGATGTGGATGCCCTACGTGGGAAGTCAGCTCTCTGTAGCTGAAGTTAACAGGTCACCCTGTGACAGGTATATTAATAAACAGCAGCAGGCACTTCATTCTAATTAGCAGCAATCAAAAATCATTTAAACAGTGTTGTCATTTGTTAGCTAGAAAGGTCAATGAGGATGCTGATGGGGCATGATAGAGCTGGCAGTTTAAGAAATTGTTACTTACACTTAATGAATACATTTCACGCACTGTGTACTGTAAGGATGCCTACTGAAATTACATTGTGTCAGCAAAGAACAGTAGATTTCAATTGAATTTGAACCTTTTAATACAATTCACCATTTGGTTCCTGCATTCCTCCACAATACACATCCCATTACAATAAACCTCATTTGTATTAAATTCTACACAGCTATTCGCTGGCAACACATTTTTTGCCGACCTTGAATAGGATCATTTCCTACCGAAATAGTTACTAAATTTTCATGTTTTATGGAAACCCATTTTCTTTCATTAACCTACGACAATGTGCCCAAAATAAACAGCCTTTTCATATCTTTTGTACTTACTCTTTACAATCCTATTGTTAGGAACTGTTAGTATTTAAAGAAGAAATTTAAACACCCAGCAATTAACCGACAGAACCAAGCCACAAGATTTCACATTTGTTAACAAAAACAAACTTTATATTTACAATAAAGAGAAATTAAACAAAACAAGCACCACTAACATAAAACTATTGCTTATAAAGACTTACGCTATAAGATTAGTTCTACTTTTTACTACCCCCCCCACCCTACCCCCCAAGAATTCCTTCATCTTACGAAACCTTGCAGGTTCATTTACTTTTCCTGGGACCAACCCAAAAGGTATATCACAGCTCTCTGAAATTCACTCAAATTTCTTTTCAGTGTGTCAGCTATTCTTCAAGATACAAAATTTCCTAGGGGTCTTTACATTAGCTTGTGGCCAAGTGACTCTCCAATTTCTTTACTGACCTCAGAACTCTGGGTGGATTCCACAGCTCAAGTACAGCCCCACTGACCCTCTCCCCCACCCTGCCTGCCACCACACCCGTGATTCCTGCAGTGACTTAAAACATCAAAAAACACCATTAGTTTCCAATTGCTTACAGCTATGGCTCAAACTGCAATCAAGCGGATTCCAGAACTCCAACTGCAACAAGATTGACTGCCTTTCACTGAGAGGAAATTTTGAATGTGATTATTTCTGGGTTTAATACACAAGCTTTCACTGAGTTATCAGTAATTGGGAAATTAAAAAATGTGGCAGGGACCGATGAAATTATTTAGTTTCCCAAGGTACCAAAGAGTAGATAATATTTTAAGTATATGACATCATTTAACTAATATAATTCAAACCACAAGTCTTCAACTTCACATAAGGTGGATGAATATGAAGACTGCATTCTAGGAGAGGAAGAAGATGGTGCAATATGATTCTGACTTACCCTGTTACTATTACCTGGAAATAGATTGTTGATAAGATCCTGAAATATTGGCTTTAAACATAGAGTGGAGTCAGGGCTTAAAGTCCTTCACATTGTACCAATTTAACAACATTAAAGAAAAATAATTAAGATATCGGAGTTGGTTTCCGCACATTCCACATTCAGTGCTGTACACGGCCTTAATGCGCACTCTGTCCACTTATTTTGTCATTTTCCTTCAGTTAACTAGCCCTTATCTGTAATAGGTGGAGCACAAATTTAAAAAAGGTGTGTAACATGCAACAGCTAGGAGAACAACATTCAAGATAATTAAGTTGTTACAAAATATTGAAGACTTGTTCAAAAAAAAGAAATAAACTGATGTAGTTTGATGGAGCTGACTTTTACCAGTAAAAACTCCATTATTACAGAAATCATCATATAAGAGATTATTTCTGGCTTTTATGCAGGCAGTATTTCCCACTGCTACCAAATTGATGAGATTTCTATACACAGATGATTGCTGGCTATGACCAGCAGCATTACAATTAGTTATTTTGTCATCTGATACTGGCCAATTGGTGTGCTAAATATTGAGAAGTAAGGAGGGAACTAGGATAATCCATATTATCATGATGCAGTAGTGGATAGACCAAGAGTAGAAGTCGTAGTGTTCTGCCAATGGGCAGTCCTCTGCTCATTTCACCACATCTCAGTCTTGCACTTTCCTCTTCAGTTGCTCATAGGAACCACCCATTTTCAATTTCAAGTTGTCTAACATATCATTCTCTTTTCCCTTTTGGTATACATCCCTCTAATCCTCCTTCAATCATCTCCTTCAGGAAGTTCTCATGTCTTAGAACATAGCCACCCAATGTTTTGTCTTTTCTTGGTGACATTCACGAACAATCTTTCCTCCTCCATCACCCTGAGAACTTCTTCATTGTTCTTCTGTTCTCTCCAACTGATCCACTCCATCCTTCGAGAGCCACATTTTACAACTTTCTAATCTTTGGATTTCCGTTTTTTTGAAGGTCCACATTTCAACCCCATAGACGTTCCAAGACACAGTCTTGATAATTCTTTTCTTAGGATCTCTACTTGATCGTAAGCTGAGCAATTAGTTTTGTTTGGGGAATGCATTCTTTGCCAGTGCTATTCTAGCTGTGATTTACTTTTCACAGTAACCATCTGCTGACAGAGCAGCAGCATAAAAAAGGCAGAAACTTAAAAAAGGTTAAATTTGTAAGCACAGCATCTACTCCACATCACAACTATGCATCTTAGAACAGTGACGTTTCCAGTGAGTAAACTCTGACGCCTGTTAAAATTTTAATTACACATCTTGTCAGAAATCATACTGGAAAAGTTTATAATGCAGACATCCAATTTTGACAAATGTGAGTTAGGAAGAGACATTGGGCTGAATTTTAGGAGTCAAAGTGAGTGGGTTGTGGTCAACAGATGTTAAAATTGAACACTAACTTCAATCTATTTAATGGAGGCAGAACAAGGAGAAGGCAACCAACCTATTTCCAGGAGGTGGGTTGGAAATTTAAATATTTTAATGGGGCTACTGGCCCTTGATTTAACTAGTTCTGTAGATTTCACAGTTGGCAATTGTGTTTCCAAGGCCTCAGGATACCTGACAGCTAATAGGAGGCAAGGACAGTTTTGATGAGAAGTGCCTTTACTGCAGTATTTGTGGATCAGGAAGAGCAGTTAAAAGTCCATAGCATGTGGGGAAATTCAGAATTCCAGGTTTCTCATCCAAAACTATGTCACGTCCACCTCACCCAACCCTCACTCTATCCCCTCTGCCTCCCCACCCCCCACTAGCCCCACACCCCCAGCCCACCATGTTAATATCCAGGCTATTGGAACTAAGGGCAGTATTTTCCCTTCATCGGGTGGACGGGCCCAGGAGCAGCCACGAAATGGACCGTCGCCTGCGATTTCACGCTGGCTGGCCAATTAACGGCCAGCCAGCATGAAACATGTGCTGAGAACCTCAGCACTGCCAGGGTGAGGGCAGAAGGAGCGCAAGCTCTCAAGTCTGCACATGCACCGGGAAGTGCCTCAGGGAGTGGAAAAATTTTACAATGAAAAATAAATATTTTAAAAGTAAGGGAAACATGTCCTCTGACTTAGTCACATGAACAGGGACATATTAAAAATGTTGTTTAAAATTTTTTTAAAAATTACTGTTGGAAACCTCGTCCCACCCGTGGATGAGGTTTCCTAAAAAATGCAAAGGCCACCTGGCTTATTTGCCCGCCCGATGTAAGGTTGGACGGGCAGCAAAAAATACAAATCAATTGCTGTTTAATGGCCTTAATAGGTATCTTGATTGTCGGTGGGCGTGCTGCCGACTCTCGTGTGTGCCCACTGACCGAAATATCGTGCAAGTGTGCGATGACATTGCAACACTCACCTGACATCATCACGCACTATTTTACTCCTGTTCCGATTGGGTGGTGCCTGCCCATGGGATGCAAAATTCTGCCCTAACTTTCAAGAGTTTGACAACATCAGTAATGCAAGCTCCTAGTACCTTGCTGGACAAGATGAAGTTTTGTTAAGCCACTATGACTGAGCGTATGAGTTAATGCGAAGCGACTGTCGTATTGTTTTGAAAAAAGGTTTCTCATTTACCTGAATGTTATATCTTTTCATTCTTTCAACAAAAATTACATTTGCAACATGATACAGAAAGAACTTGGACTCCTACATATAACGTTCTGCATTGCTGAATAGTTGCATTGAGTCCAAAAATGTACTGTGTCAGACTTCTGGCATAAGACCAATCCCTAGTAGTTACTTGCGTAGGTGAACTGCAGAGGAACAAAAAGCACAGCTGCAGCCCGAATTTTTACTTTCACTTTCCAAAATAATCTCCTGCCTTTTATTTTGTCAGTAATTGTTCATCCACTGGAAAGGGAGGTAAGAGCACAGAGCTCAGAAAAAGCAAGTCCTGGAACAATGAGTGAGCTGAGGAGCGCCTATACAGACCAGATATTGCAGAGCAGCCTACCTTGCTGAGAGTCAGAGCGGAGCAGAGCAGACCTGCAGGAAACGGTCGGGAACTGAGGGGCGTGCTGTTTCGCTATTTCAGCTGCTGTAAGGCAGCAGTCCAGCAAAAAGAGAATAAAGCAACTGTGACATCACAGGAAGCTACTAAGTTGATTGTCCCTTAGACTGAGCACATACTGGCCAGTGTGTGAGAAATCAGCTTAGGACAGGCGAGTTCAGGTAGATCTCTAAATAAAAACTAAAGCTTTAAAATAATAAATCAAAATTTGAAAGCTTTAAAATTAAAATAAAACAACAAAGATAAAAAAGCAATAAAATAAAGTAATTTAAACATACATCTAAAACACATACCTTGTAGTTAAGAAGCAAATAATGTTTAGTTCTCAGTGGTACTAGCATTCAATAAACACAGTAAATTGTAGCATCCATAGAAAGAAAGTAATTAAAGTAAATTAACTAAATAACATAAATCAGAATGGCAGGACAGGTGTTATGTTGCAGCTGTGGGATGTGGGAGCTTTTGGATGCCAAGGCGATCCATGACAAACACGTCTGCAGGAAGTGTAGGCAGCTTGAGGAATTCCAGATCAGGATTATTGATCTGCAAGCCAAAATGCAGACACTGCGCAACATAAAGGAGGGGGAAAAATGCCTGGATACTTTGTTCCAGAAGACAGTCACACCTCTTAGAAGAGAGAGTCATTATTTTGGTCAGCAGTGAGGGACAAGAGGATATGACTGTCAGTGAAACAGATAATGGGACCAAGCAGACAGCAGTGGAGGAGCCTCAGACTTTGCAATTGTCAAACAGGTTTGAGGTGCTCACAACCTGTATGGATGGAATTGAAGTTTGCAAGGTGGATGAACTGGCTGGCCATGGACTGTGGTACAGGAAGCCATTCAAGCAGGGGGAGCAAAAAGAAATGTAGTGGTACTAGGGGATAGTATACTGAGTGGGATTGACACTATTCTCTGCAGCAAAGAGAGAGAGTCCATACAGCTATGTTGCCTGCCCGGTGCCAGGGCTTGGGTCATCTGCTCAGTGCTAGAGAGGAACACAGTGGGAGGGAAAGGATCCAGTTGTCGTGGTCCATGTAGGTACCAATGACATAGGTAGAACTAAGAAAGAGGTTCTTCAAAGTCAGCATGAGGAGGTAGGTACCAAATTAAGAAGCAGAATCTCAAAGGTAATAATCTCTGGATTAATACTTGAGCCATGTGCAAATTGGCATAAAGCAAATAAGACTAGAGAGACAAATGCGGGGCTCAAAGACAGGTGTGGGAGAAGTGGGTTCTGGTTTGTGGGGTACTGGCATCAGTACTGGGAAAAGTGGGGGCTGTACAGTTTGGACGGTTTACACCTGAACAATGCTGGAACGAGTATCCTTGCAAATCGCATATCTAGGGAAGTGGAGAGGGCTTTAAACTAAACAAGAGGAGTGAGGGATCAAGCTTGGTTAGAGGGAGCAATTCAACGTTTGGAGTCAAGACAGGAGAGCAAATAGCAATGAGAAATGAGGGTCAGAGAATGGCAGGAAGGGACAGAGAGAAAAAAACCTGATGATACATCAACAGTCAAGACTAGATGTTACAAAGATAACAAAAAGACAAAACTGAAGGCTCTCTATCTGAATGCACGTAAAATTACTAACAAAGTAAATGAATTGATGGCCCACATTGAAGTAAATAAATGTGATCTGATAGCAATTATGGAGACATGGCTGTAGGACAACAAAGATTGGGTCCTTAATATTGAGGGGTACATGACATTCAAGAAGAATAGGAAGCTAGGTAAAGGTGGAGGGGTAGCACTGTTAATCAAATAGGGCATTGGTGCAATAGTTAGAGATGACCTTAGTTCAGGTATCAGGATGTAGAATCAGTTTGGGTGGAGATGAGGAATAGTCGGGGAAAAAAGTCATTAGTGGGAGTGGTCCACAGGCCCCCTAACAGTAGGCAGTGTAGGACAAAGTATTCAAGAGAAAATATTGTCTGCTTGTGATAAAGGGATGGCAATCGTCATGGGTGATTTTAATCTGCACATAGGCCAGAATTTTGCTCAGCAGGTGGGCACACACCCAACCCACTCAAGTGTGAAATAACATGCGTTGACATCGGCCAAGCGTGCCAATGTCAACCCGCATTCTCTCGATATTTAATTTGGCAGGCTGGTGTCGTGAGGGAGATGGAGGCGCGCCCAGCATTAATTAAGAGGCCAGTTAAGGCCCTTGACACACCACTGTCTCCGAATTTACGTAGCCATGCAATTTTTCGGAAACCGCACGGGCAGGTCACAATTTGTAAAAGCTCATCCATGGGTGGGATAACAAGGGTCAGCAGCATTGTCGATGGGAGTAGTGAGGAGTTTTGGAGATCCTATGCTGCTGGTTGCTTATGTTAACTGGGCAGCTTCGTCTTGCTTCAGAGCTGCATTCTCATCATTTCAGGACTCATTGTTGTCTTCTAGGCCCCCAGAGGATCCGACTGTGTAGGCCCTGCCAGGGTATAAGGCAGCCTTCCATATCCTTGTAATGGGGATTGTGGTCTCTGCTGGAGGCACCTCCTCTGAGGAACAGAAGGGAGAGGAGGCCAGTATCCCAATGCAGCTTCCAGCAGAGGGACCTGTGGGAGGAGAGGTGCAGACACAAGGGGGGCAGGGCCAGCTGGCAGTCCAAGGCGGAAGGAGCCACAAAAGACGGTACTATCCCGCTGCCAGGGTTTACAGGCGGCAGTGCAGCTACCTCAAGAGGTCCGGGCTGCAATGCTGAAGGGTGCTCCACCTCTCAAGGCGGGTAGCGACCTCCATTTGTCAGGCCTGAGATCAGCTGTGTGTGGGTGGACACCCCATGGTACTGGCTCTGAAGGTCACAGTGGCCCTCAACTTCTATGCCTCCAGATCTTTCCAGGGTTCAGTGGGGGATCTATGTGGACTCTCCCAATCAGCTGTCTACAGTTGCGTCAAACTGGTGACAGAAAATCGGTTCAGGCATGCATTGGACTTTCATTCATTTCTGCATGGACGAGGCCAGCCAGGCTGAGCGAGCCAGAGGCTTTGCAGTGATTGCTGGCTTCCCCCACATCCTAGGTGCAATCGACTGCACACGTGGCCATCAAGGCACCAATGGGAGAGCTGGGTGCCTTCGTCAACAGGAAGGGATTCCACTCCATTAATGTGCAGATAGTGCGTGGTCACCAGATGCAGATTCAGCAAGCCTGTGCAAGGTACCCTGGCAACTCCCATGACACTTACATCCCGAGCCTCTTCAGTCCTCCAGCCCAACTGGATGGATGGCTACTGGGTGACAAGGGCTATCCCCTGAAAAGGCGGCTCATGAGAACAGAGGCCGAGCAGCGGTACAACAGGAGCCATGCCTCCACAAGGGTGATGATAGACAGTACCATTAGTCTCCTGAAGATGGTGCTTCCGGTGCCTGGACCGTTCAGGGGACGCACTGCAGTACCCCCCCAGATTGTGTTACTGATAGTGCTTACATGCTACGCACTGCACAATCTGGCACTGGCAAGGGGGCGGTGGTGGTGGGGGGGGGAACCCAGTGGAGGAAGAGCATGTTGACACACCTGTACAGGCAACAGATGAGTCCAGTATTGAGTCAGAGAATGTGAACAGTGAAGAGAATGCTGAGAGCATGGATGCTGACCTGGGTAACCTCCAGGGAGGCAGGGACACCCAGGATGCTTTGATCCTATGGTCCTTTAGCTAGCCTACCAAATAGGAACCACTACATGCCAGGGCTGCAGGCTCCATATTCAATCCCAGAGAGGACCATTTCCTTGGCCACCAACATATACTGTGCAATAAAGTTTCAGGTGACACATCCATCATTATATAATGGCCTACCCTGCACCTACAGAACAAATGAAGCATAGAGGCCAATAGCACAAAATAAAATTTCATTTAATTTTTCATGTGACACATTGCTGAACTAAACAGTAACTGGTGTTGTTTATCACACCAGGAAAAGAGTTAGAGCAAAATGGGGGAACAAAATATCACCCGTGATAAGCCCATTTTGTGCTTAAGGTGCTTTACATTTATGTCTTTGGGTACTACGTCTAGGTGCTCCCCCCTTGCTGGCACCAGCATTGGAGACAGCCTGCTCTCTCTGCTGAGTTGTTGGCCTTGATGACCTTGGTGGGCATCCTCTGGCCCATGGAGCCTGTGATGGCCCTGCCTGGGAGGGAGTGGCCAGTGCCATGGCTGGTGTCTCCCCAGTCATCACAGCCTCATCAGGTGCCATGGTCACTGGCAAAGGGGTGGAGGAGCTGCTGCCGGCATCCGGGGTGCCCTGAAAGGAGCCCGCAGAGATGACAGCCAATGTGAGATCGCTTTGGACCTCCCTGCTCACCATTGATAGTCGGGCACCTAGCTGGGATACTGGGTGCCCAATCCCTCTACCATACCGACAGTGACCAGCTGAGGTCATTGCCAGTGTGTGGGCTTGCAGATCCAAGTGCATCCCCAGATACCATCCTTGGAGGAGCCTCCCCATGAGAGTCACCACTCTCTCCATGGAGGCATTGCACTAGGTCATGAGGGTCAACACAGTGGCCATGCTCCATATGGACTCCTCCTGCACACCCTGTTGCACTTCCAACGTCTGCTGCCTAATGGACGACTCCAGAGGCCCATCATCGGATATCATCTGAGCACTGTCCTGGTCTCCAGCAGTCCTCCAACTGCTGGCGCCCTGGGCACTCTCTGCCTCAAACGAGTGTGAAGTGCCCTCACCAATGTATACCGAGATACTAGACAGCGATCTTATGCCCACCGAGGTGCTACTATCTGCGCTGGTGCCTGCTTGACAGAGCGGGTGCAGGTGTGCAGTGAGCATGGTGGTCCTCCGGGGTCAGGGGTGACCCTTCTGGGTCATCATTGCGAATGCCTGCTGGTGAACCTAAAAAAGGGAGAAGAAGGACATGTCAGTAGTTTAAGTCATGACTGTCACTGTGCATGCCAGGCACCCTGGTGAGGCCACAGAGACCTGCATTGTGTTGCCCTCATCTTTCGATTATCAATGGGGACGAGGTTTGAGGCTCACATCAACATAGAGACTACACTAGAACAGTTGCAATATATGACATTCTCACCTCTGTGCACTACACTCTTCCCTTCATCGAACACCTCAACCTCAACGCAGCCAGTTGATCAAGGTGCATGCCACCTCTCGAGCTCCAGGGCCTCCTGCTCATAGTGGGTGAGGATGAGGTGGTGTGGGGGTCCCCCGCCAGTCTGCGACCTCTCAATATTTTTATGGGATGTCTTCTTCTGAAAGGAGAGAGGAGTATTGATTAGTCCACTCTGGACCTGCAGTACAGAGTGGACATTGAAGCCTGGCCAACCCCACCTGAGGACCACCTCGCAGGGCACATCTAATTCATGGCCCTCAAGCCGCATGGCACTGAGTCCAAGCAGCCAGGGCTCACCCCCTTGGCCAACTCCAGTGCCATTGACAGTTGCCACTCACACTAACACCCGAGGTTCACGGGTGGATGGCCAGCTCTTAACTGCTCTCCACACTGACCCATGCCAACACGATATTCACCCTTCCTGAGCGCAGATGATCATTGAAGCACTTCCGGCACTGCACCATGTGTGCATCACCACGTCGGGGCTGCCCACCCTCCTCCCACCTCCTCCCAGGCCTTCTTAGTGAGGTGTGGTGGCCTTCTCCTCCCATCTCTGGGAAAAGGGTGTCCCTTCTGGCAGCCACCTCCTCCAGGAGGGCTGTGAGGCACTCTGAGAAATGCAGGGCTGACTGCCCCAGTGACCTGCCCTCCCGTCTGCCGTGTCCAACCTAACTGGAATCCATTGAGAGTACAGGAGACATCCTTCCATGGCAGACTTCCAGCGACTGCCTGGGCTGCTTTTGAATCAGCTGCCAGGTCACCGTTGGACGTGGCGGACATCATCTGCCCATCCCTTCTCAGAGCTTCCCCAGCCACTTTTCACACTGGGCGGGCCTTAATTGGCTCACCAGCATTAAATCGCAGTCTGTTCCGAATCATGGGCAGTGGTCAGCTTCCTGACTGCCCCTGCCCCATCCCCACTGAGCCTGCCCACCAGTGGCAAAATTCTGCCCATAAACTGGAAAAATCAGATTGGCAGTGGTTGCTTGGATGAAGAGTTCTTAGAATACTTTCAAGATAGTTTCTTAGAGCAGCATGTCCTGGAACAAACCAGAGAGCAGGTTATTTTAGACAAGGTATTGTGTAATGTGACAGGATTAATTAATTACCTCAGAGTAGAGGCACCCCTAGGTAGCAGCGACCGTAATGATTGAATTTTACATCCAGTTTGAAAGGGAGAAGAGTGAGTCTAAGACTAGTATCTTAAACATAAGTAAGAGCAACTATGTGGAAGATGAAAGCTGAGCATAGCTGAAGTGAACTGGGAAACTAGGCTAGAAGATAGATCAATAGAGGAGCAGTGGCATACATTTAAGGGGATATTTCAGAGTATTCAGTATAAGTACATTCCTGCTACAAAGAAAAGTTCTAAGAGGAAGACTTACCAACCGTGGTCAACTAAAGAATTTAAAGAAAGCATAAAACTTAAGGAAAAAAGCATACAACTCCAAAAGATGAGTGGCAGGACAGATGATTGGACAGAATATAAAGAATGGCTAAAAGATTATTCAGGAGAAAGAAATTAGAATATATGAGAGGAAGCTAGCTAGAAATGTAAAAGCAGATAGCAAGAGTTTCTACAGGTACTTATAAAGGAAAAGAGTAAGTAAAGTGAGTGTTGGTCCTGTAGAGAGTGACAGTGGAGTGTTAATAGTAGATAATATGGAAATGGCGGAAGAAATGAACAAATATTTTGCTTCTGTGTTCACTATAGAGGATACAAAAAACATTCCAGTAATAGCTGCAAATCAGGAGGCGAACGGGAGAGAGGAACTTGGTGAAATTGAAATCACTAGGGAAATGGTACTGAGCAGATTGATGGAGCTGCGGGCTGGCAAGTCTCCAGGTCCTGATGGACTACATCCTTGGGGCTTAAAAGAGGTGGCTAATTAGGTAGTCGATGCACTGGTATTGATTTTCCAAAATTTGCTAGATTCTGGAAATGTTCCATCAGATTGGAAAGCAGCAAATATAACTCCTCTATGCAAGAAGAGAGGGAGGCAGAACACAGGAAAGTATAGGCCAGTTAGCTTGATGTCTGTTGTGGGGAAGTTATTAGAATCGATCATTATGGAGGTTATAGCTGGGCACTCAGAAGAGCTCAAGGCAATTGTGAAGAGTCAGCATGGGTTTGTGAAAGGAAAATCATGTTCAACCAATTTATTGGAGTTTTTTGAAGGAGTAACATGCACAGTAGATAACGGGGAGCCTGTAGACGTACTGTACTTGGATTTCCAGAAGGCATTTGATAAGGTGCCACATCAAAGATTATTATGGAAAATAAAAGTGCATGGTGTAGGGGGTAACATATTAGCATGGAAAGATTGGCTGGCTGGCAGAAAGCAGAGTATGCATAAATGGGGCTTTTTCTGATTGGCAGGTTGTGACAAGTGGAGTGCCACAGGGATCTGTACTGGCGTCTCCATTGTTTTTACAATTTGCACCAATGACTTAGATGAGGGGATGAAGAAGTAGTAACTAAATTTTCAGATGACACAAAGATAGGTAGGAGAGTATGTTGTGAAGAGGACACGAGGAGGTTGCAGATGGATATAGATAGGTTGAGTGAGTGGGCAAACATCTGGCAAATGGAGTTTAATGTGGGAAAATGTGAAGTTGTTCACTTTGGCAGGAAGAACAAAAAAAGCAGAGTATTACTTAAATGGAGGACGGCTGAATAATTCTGAGGTGCAAAGGATCTAGCTGTTCTTGTACATGAGTCACAAAAAGTTAGTATGCAGGTATAGTAAGTAATTAAGGCGCTAATGGAATGCTATCCTTTATTACGAGAGGAATTGAAGGTAAAAGGAAGGATGTTATGCTTCATAGAGGGCATTGGTGAGACCACACTTCAAATACTGTGCAGTTTTGGTCTCCTTATTTAAGGAAGGATGTAAATGCATTGGAGGCGGTTCAAAGGAGATTTACTAGATTGATACCTGGAATGAGTGGGTTGTCTTATAAGGAAAGGTTGGACAGACTGGCACCTATCATTGGCCCTCTATCCAGCTCTACCTGTCCCACCCCCCACCCCCTTAAACCAGCTTCACCTCTTTTCTATTTTTACTTAGCTCTGTTGAAGAGTCATACGGACTCGAAACGTTAACTGTGCTCCTCTCCGCAGATGCTGCCAGACCTGCTGAGTTTTTCCAGGTATTTTTATTTTTGTTTTGGATTTCCAGCATCCGCAGTTTTTTGCTTTTATTTTGGCTTATTTCCACTGGAGTTTAGAAGAGTGAGGGATGATTTGATTGAAGTATACAAGATCCTGAATAGCCTTGACAAGGTAGACATTAAAAGTTGTGAGTGAGGAGTCCAGAACTAGAGGCCAATGTTTTAAAATTAGGGGTCACCCTTTTAGGACAGATGAGGAGAAATTTTCTTCTGAGGGTTGTCAGACTTTGGAACTCTCTGCCTCAGAAGGTGGTGGAGACAGGGTCATTGGATATTTTTAAGACAGAGGTAGATAGATTTGTGTTAGGCAAGGGAATCAAAGGTTATTGGGGTTAGATAGGAATGTGGAAATCAACACACAAGATCAGCCATGATCTTATTAAATGGCGGAGCAGGCTCGAGGGGCCAAATGGTTTGCTCCTGTTCCTATTTCTTATGTTATGTTCTTATGAGTGGTCAGTCTTGATATAACAACAAAAACAGCTTGCAATTAGTTTCTTTAAAGTAATAAAGCAACTCAAGATGCAATAATATATTTATATATAGCTAACTTCATTCACATGAGTGCTCAGTTAACTAGAGAATCCAAGATAGATGCCAACAAGTTTTTAATTTCTTTGAGTGATTTGATGGTGTGCATTCTGTTATTGGATGCTGTTGTTGACTGCTCATCTCTGATGTGTAATTTATTGAATTTCGTGATCAGTAGTTTTCATCCCTGCTTGTTAGGTGCTCACCTTAGAAGTTGAAAACTATTTTTTCAAAACTAATTAAATCTCCTATCGCAAATTTTAATCAGTTCATCTTCAGCCTTTTAGAGAATTTATTTTGCACTCCAAACTGTCACCTAAAGGTAACATATGCAAAGACAAACAAGTTAATCCGACAACCAGAGTGAACTACTAAATATGCATGGTTAGATTTTGCTTTCTATGGTGCCTGAAGAGAGTGTCACAGTCAGTCGTGGCTTACATTCGATAAATCTATGCTTTTTGCTATAAAAGCTAAGAATGGTCCCAATAAACTCATTTGGTATTAATACAATTAGTCACATTAATGGCTGTATATTGTGATATGGCACAGCCGATGGTAAATACTGAGTTATTCATATCCCAGAGGGAAACCTGAGACAACTGCCACAACTACTTTTTTTGCAATTTGTATGTTTCAAGATGTGGGCTTTGAATTCAGTCATAAGACCATCAAGCCTTATAGGTTTTTACAAAACTAGATTAAACATTTATTAATAAGAGAAATTATTTTAAGCACATACATATGTCTATAAATTACTGTTATAATAACTTCTAAATCCCCTAATGAATCTGACTCCCAGTTACATCTCCATTAAGGCAACAGAATCTTTACAGTATAGGAGGCCATTCTACCCATTGTGTCTGCACCGGCTCTGAGCATTTTAACTTAGTGCCAATCTCCTCCTTTTCCCCCGTAACCCTGCATTTTATTTCTATTTAGATAATCATCCTATGCCCTCTTGAATGCCTCGTGAACCTGCCTCCACCACACTTCCAGGAAGTGCATTCCAAATCTACTCAGTGCATGAAAGTTCTCTCATCTTGCATTTGCTTCTTTTGCAAAACACTTTAAAACTGTGCCCTCTGGTTCTTGATCCATTTACGAGCAGGAACAGTTTCTCCCTATCTACTCTGTTCAGGCCCCTCATTATTCTGGAAACTTCTATCAAGTCTCCTCTCAGCCTTCTCCTCTCCAATGAAAACAGTCCCAACTTCTCCAATCTTTCCTCATAACTGAGGTGTCTCATCCCTGGAACCATTCCTCTTCTGTACTATCTCCAATGTGTTCACATCTTTCCTATAGTGTGGCTCCCAGAACTGTACACAATACTCCATCTGAGGTGTAAGCAGTGTCTTATATAAGTTCATTATAACCTCCCTGCTCTTGTACTCTATGCCCCTATTAATGGAGCCTAGAATACCAAATGCTTTCGAAACAGCTCTCTCTACCTGTCCTGCCACCTTTAATGACTTATGTAAGACACAGATTTTATAAGACCCAGGCAAAGAAACATGATACCCTGAACAGTCCAATTCAAAGTGAGTTTTCTTTAACTTCAGTTCTTTGTAGACAGCAGCTTAAGGCTTAGATTCTGAAGGCATTTCACACTTGTTAGATCTTAAAATGCCTTCTTTCACACACATCCTTCTCCCCTTTATAGTGTTTCACTATGTCTTTGGACTTTACCTCCCTGATCATAATAAAATTTATCATAGTACTAGTTTTACCAGTAATCTTTGGGAAAAACAAACACTTTTGGAACTTCACCTGGCTAGGTGACACATTTCACCCCTCCTTTGAAAACAATCTAGTCTGGTTTATTTAAAAATGCAAATGTCTTTTTACACTTTACATTCTAAACTTCCCCAATGTTTATCTACTTAACATTTCAAATCTAGCTTAACTTTTATTACATCAAAGCCACCAGACCAGCTGCCTTTAATACAATTAAGTCTCACCAACACAGATACCATTATTTTACAATAAATTCCAATAGCATTATTATAACTTCCTGACAATTGTTGCCAAGCATTTATTAAAGGGTATCATTAAACATTTTATTAAATTCCCTAAGTATAAAATATTAGTATTAGAAAACTAACAAATCTCATATCACAATATATTTTTAAAAATCAGCTTTGCCACCTCCCTGCTAATCATAATAGTATTAATTCTATTTCCACAATGCACAATGGCAAACTTACCTGATAAAAAGGTTTTTTCTACAGTTAGCCTATTCTGCTCAAAATATTTTGTAGCACATGTTCTATAATCATCAAGACGTATATTTAAATCTAAGATCTTGCTTTGACTGCAATGTAACCAGCAGTTATATTCTCCATATAATGATGCAACATATTGCAAAGTATCTTTAACATAAGGCAATTAAAGTTTCGTTATCACAGTGGTTTCAGTCTTTGCATAGTGGGATTTAGCCACATTTCCTCGCAATTTTATCATGCAAAAAATAAATGAGACATGATCTTAGAAATTTAGTTGGCCACATGGAGCTCAGGCTGCTGTTAACATTCATTGGTATTCACATGGCACACAACAATGATTTGGATTTTATGCTTGCATATTGTTTCAGCTTCAGGGTTACTCAATTAATTCCTGTAAGTCAACTTCATGTTCCTTTTACCTGCTTAATATTTAAGTAAGCAACAGCATGAACTAGGGATCAAATAGACAACGGTTGCCATTGTAATCCAGATTAAACCAAGGTTTGGGCAGTATTTAACACAGTCAAATGAATAATATTCAGAACAATGGCCAGAATTTTAAGTCTCATGGGCGGATGTGAAACAGCACAAGTGACATCGGGCGAGCATCCCGATGTCATCCGCACACGGGCAGTCTTCAGGTTGGCAGACACGCAAGGGTGTCGGAGCCGCACCTGCCAACAATTAAAGGGCCACTTAAAGCCATTAATGCCGATTTTACATTGCCGTCCCATTTCAGTGATGCATCCCTGGGGCTTTATGGACATCATTGGAGTCCGCCGTGATGTCCTCTACCCCTGCTCTGGCTGCAGGAGGCCCAGTGTCACTACTTTGGCTTGGGAGACGGTGGCAGTGGTGGTTAGTGCCAACGCTGCACAGAAGTAGTTCCCCATCCAATGCAGAAAGAGGATGAACAACCTCATCCGTGTCACCAGGATAAGGCAGCCATCTCATCACTCTAAGCTCTCACAGTCACAAGCCCATCACACATTCACTGGTCTCTCACTGACTGCCAGCTCAAGGGGCATCACCATTCATTCTCTCACACATACCCTCACATCTCCATCCGGCCTCATCTCCTCTGGAGACTGCTCCCTCAGCCCTCACTCTCTTGAAACCACTTTCATGATCAATGTGTGTCCCCACACACCTCCTGGGATTGTCCCCACACACCCCCTAGGATAGCCCCCAACCCCAGTGATGCCCTAGTCCTGCAGCCTCTTCCCTTGCCTGAAGCCACTTCTCCCCCTTCCCCATAGCCCATCATTAGTAGAGACCAGCCCGTGACCGCCCTCCCTAAAAGTGATGTGGTGCTGATGATCACGAATGCTGCCCGAGGCAAGGTAGGCAAACAAGCCTCAAAGTCTCGAGTGAAGTGCACCTCATCAGGTGCACATTGTTTATGTTCAGTTCTGAAACACGTCAGCATGCAATAACACCGACATGCCCAGATAATCCAGCGTGGGGGGATGATTCCGGCAAGCAGGGCTTATAATGACATGCAGATGTATTAAAATGAAGTTCCCAATGTGCGGCGGTGGGAAACATGGCCCGCCATTGACCCATAAAACTCCGAGTAAACAAACAGGCTCCTCAAACCATCTATATAATGTCAGGAAGATATAATAATTTTCATAATGTTATTTGGAATTTGTGCGAGAGTGTGAGAGTGCACTGGTCTGGAGGCTTTGATGTAAGAAGAGAAGTTTGGTTTGAAATACCAAATAGGTAAACATGGGTGCAGCTTTAGAATATGAGGTGTAAAGGAAGCATTTGCATTTTTAAATAAACCAGACTAGCTTGAATTCAAAAGGAGGGATGAAATAATTCACCTAGCCAGGAGAAGTTAAGAAACAGTGGACAGGATTTTTACCTCATTGAGCGGACACAAAGCTGACCACCGCCCGCAATTGGGCCCCGACCGCGATTTCATGCTGGCTGGCCAATTAATGGACAGCCAGCGTGAATCACGCGCTGCAATGCTGAGCACTGCCAGGGTGGTAGTGGGAGGAGGATGAGCACAGAAGTTTTCGCATGCATGTGGGTGTGTGCACTGAAAGCTCCCTGAAGGCAGAGTTGCCTCAGGGGGCTGAAGAATTTTAAAAACCTAAATAAAGAATTTAAAAATGTTAAAAACATGTCCCCTCATGACTGTCAGATGAGCAGTGACATGTTATAAATGAGATTTAAAACATTTTTAATTTATTTTTAATTCCTGTTGGAAACCTCATCCTGCCCGTGAATGATGTTTCATAAAAAATCCAAGGCCGTCTAGCCGATTTGCCTGCCCGCCAATCATAAGGTTCAACGGGCAACAAAAAATTGCAATTAATTATTATTTTAATGGCCTTAATAGGCCTGTTAATTGTTGGGGCACTCTGCTGATTCCCACGTGTGCGACCGCCAATCAAAATATTGCGTACTATTTTTCTCCCATTGGGTCAGAGGCACGCCCACCCGACAAGAGAAAAATTCTGCCCAGTGTGTTTATTCTTCCCAAAGATTACTGATAAAATTGGTACTATGATAGATTTTTATTATTATAGTTGTAAAGCCCAAAGACAGTGAAACAATGGGAATTTGCATTCAAACTGAGGGAGATGAGGTTGTGTGTAGGAAAGAAGGCATACTAAGATCTAACCAGTGTGAAAAGCCTCCAGCCTCAGTCTCAAGTTGCTGTCCCCACAAACTGAAGTTAGGAAAACTCACTTTGAATTCGACTGTTCAGAGTATCGTGTTATTTTGCTATGGGCAATCTATGGGCAGAATTTTCCACTCATCGGGTGGGCGCGCGCCTGACCCATATGAGCGTAAAGTAAGGTGTGATATTTTCGGTCAGTGGGCGCAAGCGGGAGTCGGAGCCGCGCTCACCATTAAGAGGCCAGTTAAGGCCCTTGACAACCCATTTGATGGCGATTTAACATTTGCCCATGTGAATGAAAAATCGCATGGGCAAACAGGTGGCAGGCAGCCCACAATTTGCAAAACCTCATCAATGAGCGGGATAAAAAAGGGTCAGCAGCATTGCCAGTTTGAATAGTGAGGTGTTTGAGATAGTTTGCTGCTGGTTGCTTATTGGTACTTGGCAGCTTAACCTCTGATTGGGGCATCATTCTTAGCATTTCCATGCACCATTTCATTGGTGTCTCCAAGACCCCCTGAGGATTTGGACTGTGTGGACCCTTCCAGGTATCAGACAGCCTTCCCTTATCCTGGTAATGGGGATTGTGGTTTCTGCTGGAGGCACCTCCTCTGAGGAAGAGGGGCAGAAGGGAGAGGAGGCCATGTATCCCAATGCAGCTTACAGTGGGGGGACCTTTGGGAGGAGAGGTGCAGGCACAAGGGGCACAGGGCCAGCAGGAAGTCCAAGGCGAAAAAGACCGCAGAAGAAACCACTATCCTGCTGCCTGGGTTTACAGGCAGCGATGCAGCTACCTCAATATGTCCGACATGCAATGCCGAAGGTGGCTCCGTCTCTCCAGGGAGACAATGATCTCCATTTGTCAGATGATCAGGCCTGAGATCAGCTCTGACTGTGTGGGTGGACACCCCATGCCAGTGGCTCTGAAGTTCAGTGGCACTCAACTTTGAGGCCTCTGTCTCATTCTAAGGTTCAGTGGGGGATCTGTGTGGACTCTCCCAATCAGCTGTCTACAGTTGTGTCAAGCTGGTGACAGAAGCTCTGTTCAGGCAGGTATTGACTTTTCATTTCAGTATGGACAATGCCAGCCAGGCTGAGCGAGCCAGAGTTTTTGCAGCGATTGCTGGGTTCCCCTGTGTCCAGGGTACCATCGACTGCATACGTGGCTATCAGGGTGCCAGCGGGTGCCTTCATTAACAGGAAGGGATTCCACTGCATGAATGTGCAGATAGTGTGTGTGACCACAGGATGCAGATTCTGCAAGTCTGCGCAAGGTACCCTGGCAGCTCCTATGATGTGTACATCCTGAGACACTTCCAGGTGCCGAGGCACTTCCATGCTCCAGCCCAAATGGATGGATAGATGGCTGCTGGGTGACAAGGGCTATCCCTTGAAAAGGTAGGTCATGATGCCTCTCTGCTACCCAAGAACAGAGGCAGAGCAGCAGTACAAGAGGGGCCATGCCTCCACATGGGCAGTGGAAGAGAGAACCAGAGGTCTTCAAGGTGTGCTTCTGATGCCTGGACCTTTCAGGGAGGCACACTGCAATGCCCGCCAGAGCAGGTGTCACTGATCATGGTTGCATGTCGCACTCCCCACAATCTGGCACTGTTAAAGGGGGGGGAGGGGACCCACTGGAGGAAGAGGATCTTGATGCAGCTCCACAGGCCACAGGTGATGAATCCAGTAGAGAGTCAGAAGAGGAGCATGGTGAAGGAGAATGCTGAGGGTGTGGAGGCAGACCTTGGAAACCTCCAGGGAGGCAGAGACACCTTGATCCAAGAGCTCCCACAACTAGGCTTCCAAATAAGAGCTACCACCTCATGCCAGGGATGCCTCCATTTGGATCACAAAATAACCCTTTCCTTTGCCCCCAAGATACACTCAGTGCCTGTGCAATAAATTTTCAAGCCACCCATGTCCAGCATTACATACTGGCCTGCCCTGCACCTACAAAACAAATGAAGCATATTCGGGCCAATAACACAAAAACAAATGTAATTTAATATGTTAGAACACAGATTATCGAACAGAACAATATCACGTGTTGATGGTCACACCATTAGAAAATAAAATAAAATGGGAGAACAAAAGATCACCCGTGACCAGTCCCTCTTGTGCTTAAGGTGCTTTAAATTTACATTTACGGGTGCCACGTCTAGGTGCTCCCCCGTCACAGGCACTGCATTGGAGACAGCCTGCTGACTCTGCTGTCTTGTTGGCTTTGATGACCTTGGTGATCGTTCTCTGGCAAGTGAAAACTGTGGTGACCCCACCTGGGAGGGAGCGGCCAGTGCCACAGCTGGCATCTCTGCAGTTGCTGCAGCCTCAACAGATGCTAGGGTCACTGGCAGAGGGGCGGAGGAGCGGTTACGGGATGTCTTCTCCTGAAAGGACAGAGGAGCATTGATTAGCCCACTCTCTACCTGCAGCGCCATTGTAGCCTGGCCAACACCACCTGAGGATTACCAATTAGGGCACATCCAGGTCATGGCCCTCGAGGCAGAAGGCACCCAGTCAAAGCAGCCAGGGCTCACACCCTTGGTCACCTCTAGGGTCATTGACAGTTGGCATTCAGACTCTAACACCCCTAAGTTCCACGGGGGATGGTCAGCCCAAAAGAATTCAAACACACTGACCCATGCCAACACAGTACTCACCCTTCCTGAGCGCAGCAGGTCATTGAAGCGCTTCCAGCACTGCACCCGGGTGCGCCAAACCACATAGTGGCTGCTTTCCTGGGCTGCCACATGCCCCCATGCCCTCTGAGGTGCAGTGGCCACCTCCTCCCATCTCTGGGGATCCCTTCTGGCAGCTACCACCTTCAGGAGGGCGGCAAGGCACTCAGTCAGAAAAACAGGGCACCGAGTGTCCGGTTCACTTCACTGCTCCCCTGGTGTCTACATCTTCGTTTATAGCTGTGTCATTGCAGCAACCCCGATGTGGACAGCCTCTTTGGGGCTGCCTGTGCAGTTTTTGAATCAGCTGCTGGGTCACCATTAGACCTGGTGGCCAATAGGCCCCTGGCTTCTCGGATGTTCTGCAGTCAATGTACACTCTGGGCGGGCTAGATTGGCCCACTAGGGTGAAATTTCGGTTGCAGCCCGATTGTGGGTGGCAGTTGGCTCCCCGACCACTCTCATTCACCCCCACCGAGCCTGCTCGACAAGGGCAAAATTCTGGCCTATGTTTTACTGTTGCCTTAAGAAAGGTATAACTGGGAGTTAGATTAATTAGGGGAGCTAGAAGATAGTAGTAATGTGTAGACCTATGTACTATTATTTTATTAATAAATGTTTTATTTAGTTTTGTAAAATCTCTCTAAGATTTGATGGACTTATTAATACTGAATTCAAGGCTTGCATTTCAAAATAAATATACAAACAGCAATACAGTTGTGGCAATTATTACATGTTTCCCATTGGGATTTGAGCAGCTCAGCATTTACCATCTGCTGTGCCGTAACAAAATTGGGAGCTCTTTGCAGGATATATTTGAAATTCCTTGATTGGTTTGGAGTTGGTGAATCTTAAGTTTAAGAGTATGACCAGCACTTTGAATTCAGGAGTTGGTGTGAGCTATTTTTAGAGTGGTGAGACTGCAAAAATGGCTTTATCCATTGCTAAAACTTTTTTGTAAGTAGAAGATACAACTCTGGTTCGGTTACAAAAAGTATTTAAGGGTAAGCTAACAGAGGAGTTGATGGATAAGTTGCTGTTGAGGTTACTTGTAGGGGCAAAGAAAGCAGAAATGGTTGAAGTGATAGCACAGCATTTGGAGTTGGAAGGGATACCTGACACTAGTGAGTCATAGCTGGAGGTAGTGAGACTTCAGTTAGAAAAGAAGTGGCTTGAATTTGATCAAGCAAAAGAAAAGAAAACTTGAATTGGAGGCAGACAAAAAGGAAAAAGAATTGGAATTTTTAAAAAAAACTGGAACTAGAGGCAGAAAAAAGGGAAAAAAGAACGATTATTTAATAAAGAAATGGAAATACAAAAACTTGATCTCCAGAGGGAAAATTTAGCAATGTAAGAGAGACTGAAGGAAAGGGACAGACAGTACCATCTTAAAAAGCTAGATTTTAAAAAGGAGACATCAGATGCGGAGGAAAGTTCTGATGATGAGAAAACATTTAACCAAAGATCGAGTGGGGAGATGTTTAAAATTTGTACAAGCTCATCCAAAGTTTGAGGAAAGGGATATAGAAGCATTCTTTATTTTAAGAGAGCTATACAGATGAAATGGCCAGAGGAAAACTGGACATTTTTGTTACAATCCAGGTTGATGGGTACAGCACATGAGGTTTATGTTTCACTGTCAGAAGAAATGTTGGTGAACTATGATGTGGTTAAGAAAAAGGCTATTTTGAGCACATACAAGTTGGTTCCTGAGGTGTACAGGCAGAAATTTAGGAATGAGAAAAATAGCCTGGGCAAACTTATACTGAGTTTGAGAGAAAACAAAATTTTGACTGGTGGATACGAGCATTAAAAATAGAGATGACACATGCAGCTCTAAGAGAAGTAATTATTTTGGAAGAATTTAAAGACTCAATTCCTTCTGTAGTGAGAACTCATGTGGAGGAACAGAGGGTTCAAAAGGTAAGATAAGCAGAGATAGGTGATGATTATGAGTTAGTTCATAGAGCTAAACTTTTTTTCAATCACCCTTTTAAGTCAGAGAAGGGTAGAAAGTGGGAAGGTGAAAGGAAGGTGGGTAGTCAGGGAAGAGGAGTAGGCGGAAATTCACAGGAAGTTTTTTTTCCAGAATATAAAGGAAGGTCCTGAGGGTAGAGGTGATATTCAAAAATAGAAGTGTTTTCATTGTACTAATGTTGGAAATTGTCCGGAGAAATCTGTTGGGATTATTGGGATACAGAAAAGTACTGTGGGTTCTGAGGTTCAAGCACAGGAAAAAACAATGGTTTGTGCACAGGTAAAACAGGAAAATCAGTGATAGGTAAAAGAGTAGAATGCGTTCACAAGTTACCCAGGAGAATTCTAAGAAGCAGGTTGCAGAAATGTTTACTTTTTGTGTGAAAGGAAGGTCCTTCCACGTGTCCTGGGTGGAGAAGGGAAAGATATTTAACATTTTAAAGAGACACAGGGCCTAGTCAATCCTTAATCCCTAATCTGTTGTTCTTGTTACTCACAATAAGAGGTTGTGGTGGAAGAATTAATCCAGGCTGGTCTTTTGGTTAAAACTGGTTTATTTTCAAGACTAGTAGCTCCCATACAGTGTTCCAGCAATAGCTTTTTATTCTATTTAGATGGGATAATTAATGCTCATCACCTGTTTAACTAGCAATTGGTTTTAACAAGGTGATTGGCATATTAACAGTTCAGGAGGGGAATTGCAGGAACAGGTGATGTTCATGCTAAACCTATTCCATTGTGGAGGGTAAATTTAAAGAGCACATTAAAACATAAGAAATAGGAGCAGGAGTAGGCCATTCGGCCCCTCAAACCTGCCCTGCCATTCAAAAAGATCATGACTGATCTGCCCCAGGCCTCAACCCCTCTTTCGTGCTAACGCTTCATAGCCCTCAATTCCCCGATATTTCAAAAATCTATCTACCTCCTCTTTAAATACTTTCAGTGATTTAGCCTCCACAGCTCTCGAATTCTAGAGAATTCCAGACATTCACTACCCTCTGAGAGAAGAAATTCCTTCACATCTCAGTTTTAAATGACTGTCCCCTTATTCTGTAACTATGTCCCCTAGTTTTAGATTCCCCCACTAGTGGAAACATCTTCTCAACATCTACCCTGTCAAGCCCCCTCAGAATCTTGTACATTTCAATAAGATCACCCCTCATTCTTCTAAACTCTAATGAATAAAGGCCTAACCTGTTTAGCCGTTCTCGATAAGTCAACCCCTCCATCCCAGGAATCAGCCTAGTGAATCTCTTTTGAACTGCCTCCAATGCCAGTATACCCTTTCTTAAATATGGGGACCAAAACTGTACACAGTACTTCAAATACAGCCTCACCAACACCCTGTACAGTTGTAACAAGACTTCCCTACTTTTAAACTCCAACCCCCCAGCATTACAGGCCAAAATTCAGTTTGCCTACTTAATTACTTGCTGCATCTGCATGCTAACTTTTTTTATGTTTCATGCACAAGAACATGCAGATCTCTCTGTGCTGCACTTGTTTGGAGGCTCTCTCTCCATTTAAATAACAGTCTGCCTTTTAATTCTTCCTACCAAAGTGCATGACCTCACACTTTCCTACATCAAACTCCATCCATCAGGATTCCACCCAGTCACTCTATCTATCTATATCCCCCTCCTCCAAGTCATTAATATAGATAGTAAATAATTGAGGCCCAGGACTGATTCTTGTGGCATTCCACTAGTTACGTCTTTCCAGCCTGAAAAAGACCCATTAATCCCGACTCTGCCCTCTGTGTGTTAACCAATCCTCAATCCATGCTAATACATTACCCCCAATATTGTGAGCTCCTATCCTGTGCAATAACCTTTTATGTGGCACCTTACCAAATGCCTTCTGCAAACCCAACTACGCTATATCTACTGGTTCCCCTTTATCAACTCTGCTTATCCTCAAAGAACTCTAGCAAATTTGTCATACATGATTTCCCTTTCACAGAACCATGTTGACTCTGTTTGATTGTGTTAAGCTTTACTAAGTGTCCTGCTATTTCTTCCTTAATAATGGACTCTAGCATTTTCCCAACGACAGATGTTAGGCTGACTGGCCTATAGCTTCCTGCTTTTTGTCTCCCTCCCTTCTTGAACAGGGCCATGACATTAGCGGATTTCCAATCTGCTGGGACCCTCCCGGAATCCAGTGAGCTCTGGAATATTTCAACCAATGCCTCCACTATCTCTGCAGCCACTTCCTTTAAAACCCTTGGATGCAGACCATCAGGTCCTGGTGACTTGTCTGCCTTTAGTCCCATTAGTTTGTCAAATACTTTGTCCCTCCTGGTACAAGAGACTGTTACAAGATCTTTCCTCCCATTAGCGACTGATGCAAAATATTGATTTAAATTATCTGCCATTTCCCTATTCCCCGTTATCAGTTCTCCAGTCACATCCTCCAAGGGTCCCACGCTCACTTTAGCTACTCTCTTTCTTTTTATATACCCGTAGAAGCTCTTGCTGTTTGTTTTTATATTTCTTGCCAATGTATGTTCATAATCAATTTTATCCCTCTTTATTAGCTTTTTAGTCATCCACTGCTAGTTCCTAAAAAATTCCCAATCATCTGGCCTACCACTAGATTTTGCCGCTTTGTATTTCTTAGTTTTTGATCGGATACTCTCCTTGACCACCTTTGTTAACCTGGGTGCTTCATCCTTCTCATCGAGTCCTTCTTTTTGACTGGGATAAATTTTTGCTGAGGGTTATGAAATCTCTGCTTAAATGTCGGCCACTGCTCATCCACTGACCTTCCCCTTAATCTACTTTCCCAGCCCACTTTAGACAACTCTTTCTTCATACCTCTGTAATTGCCCTTATTTAAGTTGAGGACACTGGTTTGAGACCCAAGTTGCTCACCCTCAAACTGAATTTGAAATTCTACCATGTTGTGATCACTACCCCCTAGGGGATCCTTAACTATGATATCTCTTATTAATCCTACCTCATTACACATTACTAGATCTAAAATAGCCTTTTCCCAGGTAGGTTCTGCAACATATTGCTCTAAGAAACAATCCCTGATGCATTCAACAAATTTGTCTTCCATGTTACCCCTGCCAATCTGATTTGTCCAGTTAATATGCAGATTAAAATCACCCATGACAATTTTAGCGCCCTTCTTACACGTCTCCATTATTTCCCAATTTATATTTTGTCCTACAGTGAGGCAACTCTTCGGAGGCCTATAGATGACTCCCACCCTTGACTTCTTCTCCTTGCTATTCCTTAATTCCACCCCAACTGATTCCACATCATGATCTATTGCACCTATATCACTACTCACCATCACATTATACCTTCCTTTATTAACAAAGCTACTCCAACTCCTTTTCCTTTTTGCCTATTTTCCAGAACATCAATTATCCTTGAATATTGAGGCCCCAGTCTTGGTCACCATACAACCATGTCTCTGTAATAACTATCAAGTCATATTCATTTATTTCTATTAGTGCCGTCAACTCATCTATCTTGTTACAAATGCTGCATGCATTCAGATAAAGAGCCTCGAGCTTTGACTTTTTACCAAATCCCTTTGGGATTTGAGCAGCTCGACATTTACCACCTGCTGTGCCATAAAAATAAACAAAGTCAAGCATTTGTAACACAATCCAGGCAGTTGGATTGCGATCAAGAGCCCATAAAACTCTTTGAGTAAACAAACAGTCATCAGAACTGCAATCTCAACAGATGTCTAGACTGAATACATAAAAGCAATGGAAAAAGATTAAAATTTACACATTGTTATCATACTATGCTACCCTTTCAATAGTGTGAAATGTACTCTACCTTTTTATCTGCTAGTTGAACATTTTAACTCATCTGAAGACTTTTCACATTTACCATGTTGATCTTTTATTTGACTGCTTGCCAGTTGGCAGAAGTAGCCAACTGGCAAAATAATTGCTTAACGGTTGTTAAATCTTCCAATCACAGCACTGTCATAACTCACCCGAATGAACACATATACAAATCATTCATTTAATGATGAGCTGTAAAAGAGGCAAAACCATTTTACTCACTTTTTAAACACTTCCTGTCTCCAGTCTATGCTTCATGCTGCCGTTTAACTGGAGTAAAACACAATAGCTGCTAATGTTCGGTTGCCTCCGTGAAAATTAAAAATAACTTACCTGGGGCTGGATCTGAATGATCCCAAAATGCACTCAGTTGTATCCTTCATAGTAGAGGGCAAGTTCCAGGGCCCATTCCTTCCTGCGCCCTTATTAGAATTTCTTCAGGTGAAAAAGGAGGTGGGAATTCCAGCCAGCCACCCAGCTTGGCATTCATTTTTTTTCCCTATCGCACCTCAGGGTCATGAAAATCTGACCCTTAGTGTCAACTGTGTTACAATTGTGAGGATTATCAGATTATTATTCGGAATCGTATCCTTGAATTTCGGGTAAATGAAGAAGATTATGTGACTTGTTCAGAAGTCTGTCCGATTGTAAGCCTGCGTGGTTTGATTGTTAAAGATCAAAGGAAGGCTTGGAATATTTTACTAAGAAGTAGATGCAAAGTATTAACGCTTGGAGACAAGGGCAGAAGTCTTTGGGTTTGCAATGACTAGACTCTGAGAGCGGAATCATCCGTGCCCGTTGGCGTCAGGCGTGTTTGGTTGCGTGAGTGAACAATATGCCCAGAAGGCCAAAAATTGGTTTCACGATGTCATGAAACCAGTTTGTGATTGTCTGCTCAGCCCATCGATGGTAGGTCGCGTATCCCGCCATCAGATGTCAAGAACCCCATACATCAGCATATCATTATGAGACCATTGGACTTATCCCACCGACCCTGGCCTGGTGGATTCTCCATCCACTAATCATGCCGATGTATTTCGCGACAGCATATAAAAGGCGTGCACATGGCAGGCTGTACTTTGAGGGGAACTCAGAGGTGAGTGCACACTAAGGTTGTGGAGTGCTTGTGAGGGATGTCTGCTGGACTTCAAGGTTGAAGCATGTTGGTGGGTGGCAAAGGCTGCCCTGCGGTTGAGGCAAATTTGGGGGGGTGGTAACAAAGGCTGCCCTGCAGTTGAGGTGACTTTGGTGGGGAGGCAAAGGCTGCCCTGTGGTTGAAGGCAGCACACAAGCACATGCGGGGTGGAGGCGTGGGTGAGGGAAGTATCCACGTATTACAGACACCTTGTATAAAGTGACCATTCCTTTGCAGCTGAGACAATTCAGCCACATTGATATGATTGGAGTCGGGACTCTGGCTTCCCTGCCCACTCAAGCAATGCAGAGGCATCAAAGTGCCACCAAGTGCTCCAGAGCTTTTCACCCCTCGGGCACAGACTGCAAACTAATGAGTGTTTTAGTGGACTGCAGAACAGTTGGACGACTGGGCACATTGTACAATCTACTTGCTAAAGCTGGCCATGGAGCAGTCACTGGTGGAGGCACTCACAGCCCCTTGTAATGTCCTCATCTCAGTTTGGACCAGTGTCCCCCATGGTTCAAGCTAAAAGTGTAGCTTTGCAGCATGGGTTAGGAGAATGCCTGCGCTTGAGCTGAGAGCACAGCATGTAGTCCAATGGGCAAAGCTGCCACCAATCGGTCAGATGGATTGGGGTGGAGAAAGGTGGGGTTTCAGGCAGCCATGCAGTGCTCTAAACTCTGGCCATTCAAGTGGTGGCCAGCACCCTCCGAGATGTGATAAGCGGCCTTCAGACTTAACCAAGAGAGGTTCTTAGCACACTCACATGTGTCTTGCTTTCATCCTGCAGGAACAGTACCTCAGGATCATGGAGCCTGGTGAACTAACTGTATGCCTCATGGCATAAAGAGAGCAAAGACGACGGAGAAGAGAATGACTGAGGCACCTGGCTGCGCAGGTGGAGAAGCAGCACCCTCTGGAAGAAGGGCGGCTGGGGCTCCTGCACATGCCGCGGAAGAGCCACAGCAAGCCATTGCTGGGCCGCGCCTAGCTAGACCCAGGGTCTATAGACGCCACCTTTCATTCCTGCAGATGACTGACAACCAGTATCGCCAAAGACTGCGCATGTCTAGGGAACTGGTTGGCCACATCTGCCAGCTACTGTAGGATTTGGCGCCACATGGACATGGAGGACATCCACTGCAAGTGGCCGTGAAAGTAACAGCGGTGCTCAATTTCTACGCCAGTGGCTCCTTTCAGGGCTCCGCAGTTGACCTCTTGGGATATCACAAATGTCCATCCACAAATGCATCCATGAGGTCATGGATGCCATCTTCACGAGGGCACACAACTTTGTGCATTTCGCCCGGGACCAGGAGAGCCAGGATGCAAGAACAATTGGATTTGCCCAAATCTCGGGTTTTCCACTGGTGCAGGGTGCCATTGACGGCACTTACATGGCGTTCATATCTCCATTGCAACACGCAGTCAACTATGTCAATCACAAGAGAATTCAATTCACTAAATGTGCAACTGGTGTGCAACGACCACAAACGCATCCTGCCAGTCTGTGCATGGTTTCCTGGGAATGTCCACAACTCCTAACTTCTCAATTGGTCACAGATTCCTGATGTCTTCCAGGGTCCACAGAGGCTGCAAGGATGGCTCCTCAGGGACAAGGGCTACCCACAGAGGACGTGGCTGATGTCACCTGTGTGGCAGCCTCAGACTGCAGCAAAGCAAAGGTATAATGAGGCTCATGGTGCAACTCGCAACTTGGTGGAACAAACCACTGGGATGCTGAAACTGAGGTTCCGGTGCCTGGACTGGTCTGGTGGAGCCCTGCAATATAGTCCACAGAGGGTGTCATACATCGTCGTCGCCTGTTCTGCCCTTTACAACCTGGCACTGCAACGGGGAAAGGAGCTGGCTGAGGAGGAGATGCAGTAGCTGGAGGTCTCTGATGAGGAGGACGTCAACGGTGATGAGGGTGAGGAGGTCCTTGAAGGCAAAGATTATAGCGATGAGGTCCTCGCACTGGCCAGATGAGGCAAGCACGCTCAGGAGGCCCTTATAGCTGCTAGATTTGTGGATGATGATGATGACATGAAGTGAGGAGACACCATAAGATCCTTACATTGCATCAATGAATGTTTGACTATAGTCTGACTTTTAGTAACTCACATACCCTCTGTGATAAAGCTCCTGTCATGGAGATGCAGTGGAGGCCCTAATGGTTGATCAGTTGCAGGAGGACGATGACGACATGCATTGAGGACACTCCATAGATCTTCACATAGACATTGAGAATGTCTGACTCCTGTCTAGCCAAGGGCAGCTCGCTTGCACTCTGTGATTAGGGTCATATCATAGCGGCACAGCCATGAAACTTTAAAAGCATCTGATCCTTTGTCCGCCTTCAGTACCGCACCCCTTCAAGAGCACAGCATCACTAGTCACAGATGCTGAAGAGATGGGGGCCAGCCCCACCTTAAAGGTGCTGAGAGCACACAGAGAGAATGATGGAACTCTGTGATGCCTGTCCACAACATTCGGCCAGCAATGACAGGCACCATCGAGGTGCAGGCATCAGTCATGTGACCAGGGAGTATGAGGTCGGACCATCACTTTGGTCTGAAGGCTGCACAAAGCACGGGGAAGAGGTCCTGGACTGAGACACCTGCCTTTATCTTGTGCAGAAAGGTTTCATATCTGAGTGACACAAACAATGCTCATCAGAACAAGGAGCCATAGGTAGTGAGACATTTTGGGAGTTTATTTACAATAGTGAACATTATGTACAAGTGATTAACACCCGTGCTCCAGCTGTGCAAATACATCTTTTTAATCTTTCTAACCCTGCCGCTACGCCTTGGTGCTCCCGGGACATATACAGCAGAGGTGGGGGCAGCCTGCTGACTGCTATGCCCTGTCTGTGATTACCTTTATGGGTGTCCTCTAGAGGGCCGAGACCTGGAGGGCTTTAACCTGCTTTCGGGCACCTGCTGTGTGGCAGTGACACCTTCCTTAAGCTGTGGAGCTGGAGATGCTGGGGTCATGGGAAGAGGGGATTCAGACAGGCTGGACACTCCCGGAGTCACCTGGTTGGATGGCACCAGGGGTGGGGGATGGAGGAAGGGGTGCACCTGCTGATCCTACTCCTTATGGATGCCCAAGGGCCCCTGGCTGACTCCTTGAGGAGAAGGAGTAGCTGGAGTGAGATCAAACTGCCCGGCACCTCTCTCATGCACACACTGTTGGAGGCCAACTGTAGCGGTTCCCTTTTTCCTTCAGATTCCCTCCCCACACTCAAGTTGGTGACACCAGATTCACAAGTGTATGGCTTGAACAAAATGACCAGCGAGACAAGTTTCTTCTGGTAATTCACAATTGCTTTATCAAATCACCCACAACTCCACAGTACAAAACCCAAAATGAGAAACAACCCGCCCCCAGTACCTGACATGAAGTCACCAAGACTCGGGCTTGCCCTTACAAAAATGATAACGCCACACAAAGTCCCCACAACTCAGTTTAAACTTACAAAAATATAGGCAAAACACCATGTCTTGTCCTGAAACCTTAAGAAAAAACCCTCAGACCAATATCACCAAGATATGGCTGAAACAAGTTACAAGGTACCGGCAAAAAAACCCACCAAGTTTTCGCCCCAAACCTTCACAAAACCCTCAGACTAATATCACTACAATTTGGCTGAAACTTACTATCCCCAACTTGGCTGGTCTGTCCAGTGTAGAATGCAGGCCTGAGTCAAGGTGAACCTCCTTCCAACTGCAGCCCAGATACTCAGACCTGCTCTTCTTTTATAATGATTTAACTCAGACATGTCAAAACATATTGCCTGTTGTTCCAAAGTCCAATTAATTGATTCCACACAAAGTCTAGACAAATGTCATCAGCTCCTGCTGGTTAAAACAATACGGGGTTTTCCATGGAAGATATATCTAGACAAATATTATCAGTTCTCACTGTATGAATAATTCTCCTGCTGTTTGAAGTGGCACAGTAACAGCACATTAACAGCACTTTGCTCCAAATTTAATCAGAGTTTGAATGACCCTATTCCAGTACTATTGTCTGTAGTGCAGACCTTAGTTGCATAATTTCTTGAGTGTATTGTATTGTTGATATGTCCATTGTGCCATTGTATTGGGTAATCAGATTTCTTGATTACATTTGTTGATGGCAGGTAATGACATTTCCCTGGTACCATTGTTCCCTGACAGCAGTATGCCAATGTGCAAACCCTTTTGATGAGTCACTTTTTTTACTAAATGTTCGAATTAACCCCTTGCCACCCAGCTCTGTACTGCTGACTGCAGCTTATCTTTTTGTAATTACAGTTCCAATCATGAGGTCAACACATGTCCGTGGGTTCAAAATTAAGTTCCATAAGTTTCCCAGTTGGAGGGGATTCTGATCCTACACCAACTATGGCATCAGCGATGGAGCTCAGCCCGTGCAGCAGTGCAGGAGTGATGTCCTGGACCAAGTTCTCCACGGCAGCCGCCATCCTAGCAGTATTGACTTCAGTGCATTGGCTTGAGAGCACTATCACCTCAGCCTGAAGACAGATGGACTCCTCCATCGTGCCTTGCAATCTGAGGACTGCAGTGGGCATCCGGAAAGTGCAAGAGGAGGACCCTGAGATAGGCAGTCAGCAGTACCTAGAGGGAAGTGTGAGAGGAGGACCCTGGGACAGGCAGTCAGCAGCATCAAGAGGAGAGTGTGACAGGAGAACCTGTGTGAGCCGAAGTGTAACATCAAAGAAATACAAGTAGGTGATTGGTGGGTATTTCTTCCGTTTCTCTTTTGATTGGATAAGTGGTTTAAATCGGGAGATGTTATTACAACTGAAGAATACAGTTAAGAAATTCACTTTTAATTTATTTAACATCCAAATTAATGAATTAAATAGAATAGTGATGGCTGGGCAGGCAATATGTAGTATGTGGGAGCTGATGGGCACCAGTGTGATTTACGGAGACCACATCTGCAGCAAGTGTTGGCTGATCGAGTAACTTTGGCTCAGAGTTGATGAGCTGCAGTCGGAGCTGCGGACACTGTGGCACATCAGGGAGGGGAAGAGTTACCTGAACACTGTATTTCGGGAGACAGTCACACACCTTGGGTTATTTACATCACATTTGGACTGTTGTGAGGGACAGGAGGGTATGACTGCAAGTGAGACAGGTATGGGGATCCAAAATTTAGCTTTGGAGGAGCCTCAGCCAGTGCCCTTGTCCGATAGGTACGAGGTTCTTGCTCCTGGTGTGGACGAGGACATAGACTGCAGGGAGAATGAGCGAACTGACCACATCACGTGGTACAGAGCGCCATTCAACTTGGGGGGAGAAAAGAGAAATGTAGTAGTTATAGGGGATAGCATAGTTAGGGGAATAGATACTATTCTCTGTGGTAAAGACAGAGAGTCCCTAAGGCTGTGTTACCTACCTGGTGCCAAGGTTGACATCTCCTTTTGTCCTTTTGTCTATGACATCTTTGGCAATCTCTTCTTTGCCTCCACCTACTACTGGCGCTCTATCCAGCTCTACCTGTCCCACCCCCCTCAAACAGCTTTTATTTCACCTCATTTCTATTTTTATTTAGTTCTGATGACGACTCATACGGACTTGAAACGTTAACTGTATTCCTTTCCGCAGATGCTGTGAGACCTGCTGAGTTTTTCCAGCTATTTTTGTTTTTGTTAAGGACATCTCTTCTGGGCTAGAGAGGAACTTGGAGTGGGAGGGGAAGGAACCAGTTGTCATGGTCCACATAGGCACCAACGACATGTTATGTTTGAGATGCGACTCTAAATTCAGGAATCAGACCACCAGTTCTCAAGGTTTTACATTAAACTGAAGGAAACATTTTATTAATTTACACAGGTTAGAATAGATATACACATGGGTACAAATTACTACTATCATAACTTTTATCAAATTCCCAAACTAATCTCCATTAAGACAACAACAACCCATAGGCCAAAATTTTCTGTTTGGCGAGCAGATGGAGCAGGACCGGGCACGGGCAGGCGCGGACCCGATCGGCACCCATGATCAGGGCTGCGCCGACATTTTGCGCGGTCGGGCTAATTAAGGCTCGCCCAGTGCTTTTCCGACTCCCGTGGATAGCGGGAGTGTGCGGGCGATGGCGGGCGTGCACAGAACACCGGATCCAATGGCAACCGACAGTCTGTTTAAAAGAAGGCCTGGCAGCCTCCTGTAGACTGGTCACAATGGCCACCTCGAGATCCAACTGCAGGGGGTCTGCTGAGCAGGGCAGTCTGGAGGGAACGGCAGAGGAGCAGGGCAGGCTGCAGGGTCTGCCACAGGAGCAGGGCAGGCTGCAGGGTCTGCCACAGGAGCAGGGCAGGCCGCAGGGTAGGCCAGCGGGGGGGCCAAAGTGCCCCTTGCTTTCCTGATGATTGCCTTCCTGCCCTCCTCAAGGAGGTGGCAGCACAGTGGGAGATGTTCGTCCCCCAGGATGGGAGGAGGAGGGCCCCCCCACATGACCAAACGTGCATGGGAGGAGGTGGCGGAGGTGGTGAGCTCCCGCGACGTGGTGGGGCGCACCTGGATCCAGTGCCGTAAGCGCTTCAATGATTTGTTGCGCTCTGGAAGGGTGAGTACCATGTTGGCATTGGGCATTTAACCCAGCAGGTAGCCTTAGCCTTTGAGGCCCCCCCCACAACCCCAAGTCTTACTGTCGTGACTGCATTGAATCATGTTGGCTATTTCTTGTATGCTGGGTGGGCAAACAGATAGTGCCCATGCTTACATCAGCCTGAGTGGTTCATAAGAAGATGAGTTCTCCCCCACACCATGTGTTGCTCTTAGTCACACATGAGTAATCTGGGGGCAACCTGCAGGAGATGCAGCTAGGCGCATACTCAGAACTCCAACACATGTCCTATTCGTGGTGATGAGATTGTGGAAGGGGACCCTCAAGGTCTCGTGGCCAAGAGCCATCTGCTGCCCTCGACACTGCACGTAGTTGTGCCTCCTTGCTATGGGAGCTAAGGCCGTGTGTTTCCTAAAGTGATGGACACAGAATGTGTCCAAGGTGGCCGTTGGGGGGGGGGCGGGGTTGGAAGCAGGCATGCTATCTTTGTGTGACTGATCAGCAGTAGCGTGGAGATGACGCACTGGAGGCCTGATATGGGCCACTGTGGTTGGGGTGCAGCATGCGTGTGCAGAGTCCATGTGCGATTAGCTGCAATGAATGATCTTCCCTGTTTTTCAGGAGAAAAGTGCTCACAATGCATGTGAGTGTTTGCGGACTGGAGGCGGCCAGGCGCATCTGATGATTTAAGCCGCTTTGAGCAGGAATCCCTGGAGCTTGAAAGGCGCCATACACCCAGGTCCATTGGTGTCAGTGAGGCTGGGGTGGAACAGCCAGGTATTTGAGGTCAACAGTGACATCCACTCTATCTTCCCACCATCCATAGCACTGATGATTGTTTGAATCGTTATTGTTGCAACATTGCTCATTCACAGACTGATAGAGTCAGAGGTGTGGGTCATAGACAAAGGTCCCTCGGCCCTTCGAAGATGCGTGTTTCAAGCACCTTCCAACGTGTTCTTATCCCATTTCCGACCACTATCCCCATGACCTTGTATGCCATGGCATCGCAACTGCACACCCAAATAGTTATTACATGTTAGGAGGGTTTCTACGTCTACCACCCTTTCAGGCAGTGCGTCCCACATTAGTGTGTGCAAAAGTTGCTCATCACCTCACCTGTCAGCTTCATGCCCCTTACCTTAAATCAATGCCACCAGGGTACTCATCCCTCCGCCAAGGGGAAAAGTTCCTTTCTGTTGACCCTATCTATGCCCCTCATTATGTTACAAAGTTCAATAATGTCACCCCTCAATCTCCTCTGCTCCAGGGGAAATATCCCCAGTCTATGCTATGTCTCCTCATAACTCAAACTCTCCAACCCAGCATGCATCCTGGTCAACGACCTCTGCACTCTCTCCACTCCAATCACATTCCTCCCATGAAACGCATATCACAACTGCACGCAGAACTATAGCTGTGGCCTAGGCAGCGTTTTCTGCACTTGCAACATGACCTCCCTGTTCATATATTCTATTCCTTGGCTAATAAAGGCAAGTATGGCACTTACCTTCTTAAAAGCCTTATGTACCTGTCCCACTACCTTAATGGGCCTGTCGACTTGCCCAGCAAGGTTCCTCTGATCATCCTTACTTTCCATGGTCCTACCATTCGTCATGTATTCCTGTACCTTGTTTCTCTTGCCCAAGTGCATCACCTCAGACTTATCCACATAACATTCCATTTGGCATTCCTTAGGCCATCTGACCAGCCTGTCTGTATCTGCCTGTAATGTTAGGGTCTCCTCCTGACTATTTCCCACGCCACCAATATTCATCTCCATAGGTTCTGGAAGGTTGAGCGTATAATGAGCCAGGGGGAAAGGGATGAAGTGTGTCACTGTGTGCACACTAACTGATCCACTGTCCTTGTTGTTAATTTCAACATCATCAGAGCCTGTCCGCCAGGAGCAATTGTGGATGCCCCCTCTCACACCTGAGGGCCCTCAGCCATTACCTGCGTCACACCATTTCTGCGAGGCAGGCACAGCACAGATGCTAGCACATCGGTGGGCATTGCAACATCGGCTAGTGTCCCAGGGCACAGTGGAGAGGGCACTTCACAATTGCTGGAGGAGCTGGCAGAGACAGAATGTGCCGATGGTGCCAGCAGTTGGAGGACTGCAGGGGACCAGGCATATGCTCAGTCGGGGCAATATGATGTGGCTCTGGAGTCGTCCACAACACAGCAGCTGCAGGAAATGCGGCCGGGTGTGCGGGAGCATCTGGGAGTGTTGTATGAGACTATGCTTCGCTTGGTGTCTGTGGTGGAGGAGTCCACGCGAAGCATCAGTGATGCAATGAGCCTGATGGCAGAGCGTCATGCTTCCTCCATGGAGAAAGTGGCGACTTTCGTGGAGAGGGGCTTCCAGGAGAACAAGCAGCTTCTCTTGGGGTTATGCTCGGACCTGCAAGTCCCCACAGCGCCAGTGGCCACAGCTGGTCAGTGCCAATGTGGGAGATTGTGTGGGCTTCAAGCTTCCCAGCTCATTGCCCATCCATCGACGGTGAGCAGGAAGGTTTGGGGCGACCTCACTTTGGTGGAGCAGCTGCCTGTCGTATCTGCGGGCTCCTCTCACGGCGCTCCGGATGAGGGCACCAGCTGCTCCGCCCCTCTCCCAGTAACCGCTTTATCGGGTAAGGCTGCGACAACTGGGGAGAAGCCAGCTGTGGAATTGGCAGATCCCTCCCAGGCAGGCCCAGCACAGGCTCCATGGGCCAGAGGACGACTGCCAAGGTCATCAAGGCCAACAGGACAGCAGAGTCAGCAGGCTTTCTCAGATGGCACTCTGAGCGATGGGGTGGCACCAAGACGTAGCACCCGTAAACAAAAGCATAAGGCACCTTAGGCATGCCAAGGGTTTCTCACTGGTGCTTTTGTGTTGGCCTGAGATTAGGTACTTATAATTTTTTCTACTTGATTAACGTTTTGTTTTGGACTTGTGAGAACTTCTGATGGTTAAAATAAAAACCAGGTGTTACCATGGCTGAGGGTGGGTCCTTTGTTCTGCATTTGTATATTTTACATACATGTCATGAGTGTTTGAGTGAATATTGAGGTTTATGTACAAAGTCCTTAGTTGCAGCTGATGAAGTGGCAGATGTAGCACTTAAGTGCTGACTATGGATGCACCAGGCAAGGCTGGTCCTCCTGATCCACTTGTGTGCAGCTAGCTGAAGGTTCTTTGGATTAAAGTGTCCCGGGTGTCCCGGTCTCCTTGGTGTAGTCCCAGGTCAGTGTTTAGCCCCTCATCATTCACCTGTGCTTCCTCAACCTCAGAATCAGTACTCATCGTGTGCAGCCACATCCACTGCGTCAATGACTTCATCGTTCACTGTGTCCCCCCTTTCCAGCACAAGATTGTGGAGAGCGCAGCATGCAACCACTATCACCAAGACAGTATCTGGGGGATACTGGAGTGTGCCTCCTGAGCGGTTCAGGCATCGGAAGCGCATCTTGAGAAGACCGATGGCTCTCTCCACTATAGCCGTTGTGGAGCCGTGGCTCCTATTGTAGCGCTGCTCAGCTTCTGTCCTTGGATGGCGGAGAGGCGTCATGATCCACCTTCGCAGGGGACAGCCCTTGTCACCCAGGAGCCATCCATCAAGAGATTTGTAGACTTTTAGAATCAGCATCCTGTGATCACACACTGTCTGCACGTTCATGGAGTGGAAGCCCTTCCTGTTAACGAAGGCACCGGGCTCACCTGCTGGCGCCTTGATGGCCACATGTGTACAGTCTATTGCACCCTGGATGTGGGGGAAGCCAGCAATGGTGGCGAAGCCTCTGGCTCGCTGTATCTGGTTTGCCTGGTCCCAGCGGAAGTGGATGAAAGTCAATGCATGCCTGAACAGAGCGTCTGTGACCTGCTTGACACAAATGTGCACAGCTGATTGGGAGACACCGCAAAGATCACCCATCGAGCCCTGGAAGGAGCCAGAGGCATAGAGGTTGAGGGCAGCTGTGAGCTTCAGAGCCGCTGGCATGGGGTGTCTGCCCACACAGTTAGGAGAGATCTCAGGGCCAATCATCTGACAGATGTAGTTGACTGTCTTCCTTGACAGTCGGACCCTCCTTCGGCACTGCACCTCAGTCATACTAAGGTAGCTGCTTTGCCGCCTGTATACCCTGGCAGCAGGATTGTGGCGTCTTCTGCGGCCCCTTCCACCTTGGACTACCCCTTGGCTTTGCACCCCTTGTGCTTGCGCCTGTACTCCCAAAGGTGGCTTCCCTGGAGGCTGATTGTCCACTCCTGGCCTCCTCCTTATTCTCTCCCTCCCTTCCTCCTCAGAGGAGCTGCCTCCAGTGGACATGTCAGAACCCATACCCAGGCTAAAGGGAGGCCTCCGGAAAGCTGCAGGCCCGATAAAGATTACTGACTGCAGACTGCTGACCTGAAGGTTCAACGTACACAGAAAGCTGCTGGAATTCGTCCTGAACTACTACAGATCACACAGGCAAGTTTAAAAAACTTTCTGCAATAAATACTCACAGAGCAGATTGACAACCCCACTGAGCCCTCTTATCCTGCCCGTGCATGAGTTTTATTAAAAAGTCTCTTACCTGCCTGCCCATTGCGCCTTGCGCTAACCTGAAGATCGCTTGGGCGCCTGAAAATCAGCATCAATTGCCGATTTAAGGGCCTTAACTAGCCCATTAATTAATGGCGGGCGTGTGTCAAACTTCATCGTGCGCCCGCCCAGCGAAATATTGCGATGGCGCGCGGTGACGTCGGAATGCTCGCCTGACGTTACCGTGCGTCATTTTACGCACTGACGTGCGGGGCCTGCCCCCTGCACGTCAAGCAGAAAATTCTGCCCAAAGACTTAACCAAACACCAGGCAAAGCTTTTTCACCTTATGAATTCAAAATGAGGTTCTTGTCACTTTGATTCCTGTGGAGCCAGTTGGAGGCTTGCAGCTGCCTTTTGATCTCAAATTGCCTCTGCCCTGCACATCCGAAAACTACTGAAGTTACAATCAGCCCCATTGAATATTAATTCTCAGTGTATCAACAACCTCTGAACTAAACCTCTCTAACAATAAAACCCCTTTCATAGTACCAACTTTATTAGTAATATAAACATATTGCTTGGCAGCTGCTAGAAAGACATCAGTTTTCACGCCACTTCTTGAATGCTATGTTCAGAAAATGCAAATGCACACGACCTCGCTTACATATCAAAGCTGGTACACATCAAAGTACCCAGACTAGCTGACTTTAATCCAATTAAGACACACCAGCAGACTAAACCTTTATTTTAAAAGAAATATATTTTCCAAAATATCATATACATTAATAGCTTCATGACAGCATGAAACACAAAAAGTAAGTATGCAGCTGCAGCAAGTAATTAAGGTGGCAAATGGAATTTTGGCCTGTATTGCTAGAGGGTTGGAATTTAAAAATAGGGAAGTCTTGTTACAACTGTACAGGGTGTTGGTGAAGCCGCACCTGGAGTACTGTGTACAGTTTAGGTTCCTGTATTTAACAAAGAATATACTGGCATTGGAGGCAGTTCAAAAGAGATTCACTAGGCTGATTCCTGGGATGAAGGGGTTGACTTATCAAGAATGGCTAAACAGGTTAGGCCTTTATGCATTAGAGTTTAGAAGATTGAGGAGTGATCTTATTGAAACGTACAAGATTCTGAGGGGGCTTGACAGGGTAGATGTTGAGAAGATGTTTCCACTAGTGGGGGAATCTAAAACTAGGGGACATAGTTACAGAATAAGGGGACACTCATTTAAAACTGAGATGTGAAGGAATTTCTTCTCTCAGAATGTCTGGAATTCTCTACCCCAAAGAGCTGTGGAGGCTAAATCACTGAAAGTATTTAAAGAGGAGGTAGATAGATTTTTGAAATATTGGGGAGTTGAGGGCTAAGAGGAGCTGGCACGAAAGAGGAGTTGAGGCCTGAGGTAGATCAGCTATGATCTTATTCAATTGTGCGGCAGGCTTGAGGGGCCGAATGGCCTACTCCTGCTCCTATTTCTTATGTTCTTATCCCTTCCTGATATTCCTAAACTTGCCTTTGCAGTTCCAGCAACTGTGACATGACCGAGTCCAGAGGCTCATCATCTGACTTGGTCTCAGCAAATTTCTGGCCTCCAGCTGTCCTCTGAGTGCTGGACACCTGGGAAGACCCTGCCACCACCTCCTGTGGATCAGGAAGTGTGATTGTGATCCAGATTGTGATCCCGAGGCTACTCTAAAGGTAGGTCCCACTGAGGTGTGTGTCTCTGTGCTGGTGGAGGGTGTGGGTGAGCGCTGCGACGGGACTTTAAGGAGGGTGCCTTCAGATTCCTCTTCAGAAGTTTCTGCTGGGCTTGATTGGAAGCCCTGGGTCGTGGACTCCATTGGCCATTTGTCAAATATGCCTGCGAGAGCAAGGAGAGATAATTAGTGCATGGCAGTAGCCTGTGAAGCAGGACAAATGTAGGTCCCTTACAGTCTGAAACAGGAGAGTTTATAATAGAGAACAAGGATATGGCAGAGCAATTAAACAACTACTTTAGTTCTGTCTTCATGAAGGAAGACACAAATAACTTCCCAGAAATACTAAGGAACCAAAGGTCTAGTGAAAAGGAGGAATTGAAGGAAATTAGTATCACTAAAAAAACAGTGCTGGAGAAATTAATTGGACTGAAAGCTAATAAATCCCCAAGGGTCTGATAATCTACATCCCAGGCTACTAAAGGAGGTGGCTGTGGAAATAGTGGATGTGTTGGTTGTCACTTTCCAAAATTCTGTAGATTCTGGAACAGTCCCGGCAGGTTTGAGGGTGGCAAATGTAACCCCACTATTTAAAAAATGAGGTAGAGAAAAAACGGGGAATTACAAACCAGTTAGCCTAACATCAGTGGTAGGGAAAATGCTAGAGTCTATGATAAAAGATGTGATAACAGGACACTTAGAAAATATCAACGGGATTAGACAAAGTCAACATGGATTTATGAACGGGAAATCATATTTGACAAATCTACTGGAGTTTTTGAGGACGTAACTAGCAGAATAGATAAGGGAGAACCAGTGGATGTGGTGTATTTGGATTTTCAGAAAGCTTTTGATAAAGTCCCACAAAAGAAGTTACTGTGCAAAACTAAAGCACATGGGATTGGGGATAATATATTGGCATGGACTGAGAATTGGTTAACAAACAGGAGAGTAGGAATAAATGGGTCTTTTTTCAGAATGGCAGGCGGTGACTAGTGAGGTACCACAGGGATCAGTGCTTGGGCCCCAGCTATTCACAATACGTATCAATGATTTGGATGAGGGAATCAAATGTAATATTTCCAAGTTTGTTCACGACACTAAACTAGGTGAGAATGTGAGTGTGAGGAGGATGTTAAGAGGCTTCAAGGCAATTTAGACAAGTTGAGTGAGTGGCCAAATACATGGCAAATGCAGTAAAACGTGGATAAGTGTGAAGTTGTCCACTTTGATAGGAAAAACAGAATTGCAGAGTATTATTTAAATGGTGATAGATTGGGAAATGCTGATATACAAAAGGACCTGGATGTCCTTATACACTAATCACTGAAAGCAAGCATGCAGGTGCAACAAGCAGTTAATAAGGCAAAATTGAGAGAGGACTTGAGTGCAGGAGCAAGGATGCCTTACTACAGCTGTACAGGGCCTTGGTGAGACCGCACCTGGAATATTGTGTGCAGTTTTGGTCTCCTTACCTAAGAAAGGTTATTCTTGTCATAGAGGGAGTGCAGCACAGGTTCACCAGACTGATTCCTGGGATGGCAGATTGTCGTATGAGGAGAAATTGCGCTGACTAGACCTATATTCACTGGAGATTAGAAGAATGAGAGGGGATCTCATTGAAACATAAAAAATTTTGACAGGGCCGGACAGACTGGATGCAGGGATGATATTTCCTTTGGCTGGGGGTGTCTAGAACAAGGGGTCACAATCTCAGGATACAGGGTAGGTCATTTAGGACTGAGATGAGGAGAAACTTCTTCACTCAGAAGATGGTGAACCTGTGGAATTCTCTATTACAGAGGGCTGTGGAGGCCAAGTCACTGAATATATTTAAGAAGGAAATATATATATATTTCTATACTCTAAATACATCAAGGAGTATGTGGAGAGAGCAGAATTATGCCGTTGAGATAGAGGATTGGACATGATCATATTGAATGGCGGAGCAGGCTCAAAGGACCAAATTACCTACTCTTGCTTCTATTTTTCTATGTTTCTATCACTCACAGCATGGTTGTCTGATGGATGTTGCACTGCTAGATCCTCACTTGGTAGAGAACCGCCAACCTCACTGTCAGCATAGGAACAGTTCAGATCCTCAACTTACCCTGGCGGAACGGAAGAGATCATTCACCCTCTTGCGGCACTGTGTGGCTGTCCTTTTTTGCAGGGTGTTGGCACTGACCACCAGTGCCACCACCTCCAAAGGTTGCTGCCCATCCTGCGGTCAGAGCGGGGGCAGAGGACATCACGGCAAGCCTCCAGTGCATCCAAAAGGCGCTCGGGGGACGCATCATTAAACCTGGGGGCTGCAGTCTTTTTTCCTTTGAGGGCCATGTCTTCTTTGCAGCAGTTGTGGGCTGGAAGCACTGAGAGGTGTGCGTGCGGCTAGATTTTAAATATGGCACCCAGCATGATGAAGTGGCCAGGTGATGGTGTGGTGGGCGAGTAAGACAGCGCCCGCCTTGGAAACGGCGTGTTTCCCGGGAATGCATAATTAATGGAGCGGGTTTGGGATGATACAGTGTGCAAAGCTGCCATTGTGGCCAGTGGGCAAATGTCATTTTATCCGCCCGCTACCGCACTTAGTGCAAATCTGAGATAATTCCGCCCTCAGTCTCCCAAAGTCCCAGAAAGGTGTTGAAGATATCAGATTGTAAACAGTTATGCTGTACACTGTCTATTTACAACTAAGGTGAAAAGTAATTGGGATCAAGGATAGCTAATTAGCATTTCTACTTAGATATGTGGTTAATGCTTTTCATATTGTCATGAGGAAGAGTGTAGACAAAGCCATTTTTTGAAATCAGGTTACAGGCTTCCCTTCAAATGAACATCACAAACAGCAGGTTCTGTGTATCAGCAGAGAGAAAAGATTGCTTGACCTTGCAAGCTATCATAGCTGGGTGCTGGCAGGATACGGTCCCTGGTCAAAGAGACACATCCTGTAATCTTCTACAGGCTCCAGGAGATTTGTTCTAGCATGGCCAGGAGGAAGAAGAATCATTGAAATAGGATTTACCGCTGGTAGTGGAGTTAAGAAATTCTCCAAAAACTGAGGAAAGTGCCTGTAGGTCGTCACTTGAAGTTACTACTTGGCAAAGCGGGGATACAGGAACCTGTTGGAAGCTGGGAGCAACTGTGGACTGCTTGCTCGAAGCACTATAATTATGTGCAGAGTGCAATGTGTGATAGGTATAAAAGGGGAAAGTTCTTCTCTATAGTTTAAAATATAAGTTGCCTGCAAAAAGAAAATAGTGGCTAGTCAATAGCACTTTTGGTTATTTGTTACAGTATATGTTTTAAAATGTGAAATCTTGCTGTGTCATTCTCTCAGCTAGTAACTGGAAGTTCGAATCACTTTTTAAAAGTTATCGGTGTCTACAGAGATCATAACAACTGATCCTTGAAAAATGACTGGTTGCTTGTATGGCTACAGTGTAAAATCTGGCACACCGTAAAACAAGATCACACATTCGATTCTGAGACCTATATCCACCAGTGAGGTTTTTTACTGACAGTGGAGTCTTATAATATTTCTTCTTTGCATGAAAAGATTCCTGACCTTCCTGGTATAAACTTCTGGTGTGCTTTAGGTAACTTCTCAGGTTAGTATAATTAGTCTTTCCCACAAGCATAATCTCAGCCCTTACAAACAAAAGAAGACATATGACAGACTATTGAAGGGGAGGTCGTTCAATAATGAGATTTCTCTATTCTATGAATCGAATATGTTAATTCTTGCACTTGCCCTTATATGCCCATATTCAACCTTACAAAAGGTGCACTGATTAACATTTAATGGAACAAGGCCAGATATAAATCATTATCTATTTTATAATCACAAAGTAAATGTACAGAGCAATGCTGTTAGGGCACAGCTGATGGTAAATGCCGAGCTGCCCAATCCCAGTAGGATCCCTATAATATTCTTATAGATTCTAAAATCTATAGAATTCCAGTAATTTTTACCACACAGTGCCTTTTTTCTTGGGATGTCCTCTGAGGCTGACAGCAACTGGTTCTCCAGGTCTGGCCTGTTCACACTGTCTTCTTGGAGTTCTTACCAGATATCCTGCTGTCTTCTGAGAGATCTAAACAGCTACCCCCCGCATAGGTTTCTGTATTTCCTTAAATGCGTTCCTTCCCTTCGATCTCTCTATTGTCTCCAACAGTCTCTTCAGAAATGCTTTCTTCCCAGAATTGATTAAACTCAATTCTTTACCCTAGCTCTTAAGCTGTAAAAAAATAAACTTACCCTCTCTTTCTCTTACTTACTTACACCTTTTACAACCTGCATATATCCCCCTTTGAACTAAAACAACTCAATTCAAAATTACTCCTGCTATTGCTTTATGTAAAATTCTGATTGAAGTTCCCCTTGGTTCATTAACGTATCAAACCCACTTCTTATTGTTGGTTTTAAACTCTTGCAGTCACTCTGTCTCTTACTCCAATTACCATACTTGCAGCCCCAAACAGACTGTCTCCCAATACATAAGAAATTTGACAGTGATACTACCAAAAGCAAAATATCACAATTTCTTGTTTTATTGACAATACTTCTAGCAAATCACACCTTAGCACAGTTCCTTTTTGTAAATAATGAAAAAATACATCATGTAATGGGCCAAGAAACATTATTTACTTTTTCTCTTAAACTTGACCAGTTATCTGAGCCTTGGTCTGCTTCCTTCTTAAGGGAGAATTGCCAATTCCCTGCCTCACTTGTTAGAATTGGTTGCAATTCACCTTGAATGTGCATCAGCCTTGTTTTATTCACTGTGTCAACAAAAATTGGGGGCCATAATCTCTATTCCCTACTCTGTTCAGCCAGCTACTGCTGCCCCAGGTGGATGTCTAACCAGATAACTTTCTGTTGTATATGCATGACTGTGCTTCTTTACAACATTGCTGGAAGTGCCTGAAATGAGATAATGAGACCTTAATGTCCCAGATCATTAAGATCTTTGGTAGTATCACAGTTACAATGATTGGTTTGCCTGGTTTGACTAGATAACTCTGATGTGCCTCCTGCTATATCTGCAAGCTGCATTTTAACCCTCTGTGAACTCACTTTGCATTAAAAACAGCACTTTAAGATAAATCATAGATTAAATCTTCCAAGGTAATATGGTCAAAAATCCTGATATCCATGACTGCCATTTTGTGTTTTTATGATTAAGCTTAAAGGCTACGGACTCTTGGTTACCAATTCATCATTCAGCAGGAATAATCTCACTCTTTATCTTCTCCAGGTGTAAAGGAGATTTATCAGAATGGTTCCGGGGAAGAGATAATTTAGCTACAAGGTTAGGTTGGAGAGGATAGGGTTGCTGTCCCTGGACCAAAGAAGGTTGAGAGGAGATCTGATAGAGGTGTACAAGATTATGACAGGTTTAGATAAGATAGACAAAGAAAATTTGTTCCCGTTAGCTGATAATACAAGGATTAGGGCATACAGATTTAAAGTTTTGGGCAAAAGATATAGGACTGAGTTTTATGCTGATCGGGCGGGCGCGTGCCCAACCCGATCGGGCGTGAAATCACACGAGATGACATCAGGCAAGTGTCCCTACATCATCCCATGCTTGCCTGATATTTCAGTTGGCGGGTGCGTGCAACAGTCGGAAGTGTACCCGCAGACAATTAACAGGGTAATTAAGCCCATTAATGATGCAATTGTCTGTTATTTTTTGTCGTACATCCAACCTTATGCCAGGCGGCCTTTACATTTTTCATGAAACCTCATCCAAGGGCGGGATGAGGTTTCTGCTATGAAATAAAATAAAAATAAAAATCTGTGGGCAGCATTTTTATCATTTATATTTTCAGGTGCCTGATTGTGATGCTCGGACTTTTTTTTTCTGCTGTTTGAAACTTTATTGGAACATTTTCAGGTCTGCAGCTCCCTGAGGCAGCTCTCAGGGAGCTTTCTCTCAGCGCTTGCCTGTGCCCACATTGACATCATCGCCCACCCTCTTCCCGCCCCCACCCTCTTCCCGCCCCCACCCCAGCAGTGCTGAGCTTTTCAGTGTGCACTTCACGCTGGCTGGTGGTTATTTGGCCAACCAGCATGAAATCGTGGTTGGCAGTCCATTTCCTGGCCGAACTCGGGTCTGCTGATCGCGTCCGCCCGCTGAGCTTCATGCCATGAGGTTTGGTGGGGGGTGGGATTTAAGAAAGAACTTTTTAATACCGCAATGGTAATGACCTCAAATTTGCGGACTATGAGAGTAGTAGAAAAGGAGATGATCAATGATTTCAAAAAGATGTTGGCGAGGCACTTGAGGAAAATAAACTTGCTGGGCTACAAGATTGGAGAGGGGATGAGCCTGACTGGATTTTTCTACAGAGAGTCATGGGCTCAGTGGGCCATATGACCTTCTGTTCCATAATGACTCTATGGCCTGGATTTTACAGCCCCCCCAGGGAGTGGTTGGCAGGCAGGGAGAGCCATAAAATTGGGCACCACTCCCAAGTTTACCTCTTGTGGGGTAGGTGTCGGGAGGTCTGCCTGCCCCGTGGGCCAAAAGCCCTTGAATAGCCAATTAATGATCACTTAAGGACCTCAGTTGCTGGGATTTTACCATGTCAGCAGCACAGCAGGTTTCACTGAGCGGGCTGATAGCCAGTCAAGAAGGGAGAATGTGCATCCTTTAAGGCCCCCTTAAGCTACTGGAGGCCTTCCCACCCCTGCATTTCCCCTCCCCATTACGCTGTCTACTGTGCCCCCTCCACCGCCACCGTTCTATCTGCAAGTTGCATTTTAACCCTCTATGAACTCACTTTACATTAAAAACATTGCGAGATAAATCATAGATTAAATCTTCCAAGGTAATATGGTCAAAAAAACCTAGGGGTGGGCCCAGGTGCTGCCAGCATGGCCCCGGCAAGACCCTGGAAGTCCAGGCTCTATTGCTGAATGCCTTCTTCAGGACTGGCTGCAGTCCCAGCTGTGGCCATCTCTCCTGCTGGTGTTGCTGGCACCACAGAGTCACCAGCCATTTGTTGCTAGCCGGCAACTCTCGGAGGCAGAATTCATCCACAGTTGGGGTTAGAAGGCCCGCCTCAGCCAATTAACTGTTTAATGGCTGCAGGACGAAGCAGCCAAGTGAGGGTTGGCTTGCCTTAGACTTACACATTACGGGGCAGGGACCCCGATACCTCTCCCACACCCCATGTAAAATCCAGTCCTATGGCTCTATGACACTTCCAAAACTTTGAACACTTCAATTGGACACCACTAAACTTTTTGGGCTCCAGGGAAGGCATTTTTAAAAAAATAACAGATCAGGCAGCATCTGTAGAGAGGAAAACAAAGTTAACATTTCAAATGAATAACCTTTCTTCGGAACTGGAAAATATTACAGATGTTACAGGTTTTAAGCAAGTACAGAGGCAGGGAAAGAGAAAAAAGGGGGAACAAACAAAAGTGATGTCTACATGGAAGCCATGAGTGATTAAATGGCACATAGGGATAGTAGCAGGCAAGTAAAGAAACATATTTGTCTGGAGGAGTTGTAAAGGACAATAAAAGAATTATTGCACCTGCTGTCTGAAAAAATTGGAGCAGTGATCTGAAATTGTTGAACTTGAAGTTTGTGAAATACCTAACCAAATGATGAGATGCTGTTCCTCAAGCTTTCACTGAGTTTCATTGGAACAGTGTACGAAATCGAGGACAGAGAGGTCAGAATGGAATGGAAAATTAAAATGACAGACGATTGGATGCTCAGGGTCATGTTTGCGAATTGGACAGGGGTATTCAGCAAAATGAACATCCAATCTGCATTTGATTTGCCCAGTGTAGAGGAAACACCATAGTGAGCAATGAATATAGTATACTAAATTGAAAAGAATCTAAGTAAATTGCTGTTTCAGCTGGAAGAAGTGTTTGGGGTTCTGGATCATGGAAAGAGAGGAGGTGGAAGGCAGGTATTGCACCTCCTGCATTTGCACAGACAGGTGCAGTGGGAAGGGGAGTGGGTGTTGGTGGTGATGGAAGAGTGATCTTAGGGTGTCACCGAGTAAATGGTCCCTTCAGAATGCTGAAAGGGGAGGAGAGGGGAAGATGCATTTGATAGTGGCATTGTTGGTTGAAATGGCAGAGAATGGCTCATTAAATGTGGAGGCTGGTGGGGTGAAAGGTTAGGACAAGGGATTCCCTATTATGGTTATGGGAGGGACATCTAGGGGTGATAGCAGTATTGGAGGAAATGGGATAGACACAGTGGAGGACCCCGCCAACCATATGAAAAGAAAGAAAGATATATCAGAAGCACTAGTGTAGAAGGTGGCATCATTGAACAGATGCAACAGAGACGAAGAAACTGGAAGAATGGAATGGAGTCTTCACAGGAAGCGAGTTGGGAGAAAGAGTAATCAATGTAACTGTGGGACTTATAGTAGACATTGATTGATAGCCTAGCCCCAGAAATAAGAATATAAGAACACTTTAGAGTAGGACTGGAACAAAGAATGCTCCACTTATGAATTTGCCAGCCCTCCCCGCGGCAGGTTCTCCTGTGGTGGGGCCGCAAGCCATTGAAATCGCCATTCAGATCGGTAGGACCGGAAGATCCCACTGGTGTGAGGGGCTGGAAAATTCCAACCATGGCATCTAATTTTTTAGGAACTAATTGCTCTCATTGCTGATGCTATCCTAATACAGTAAATTCATACTGTACCTTACCCATGGCTCCTAAATCCATTTTGCATTGGGCACAAATTGTATTCCATTTCAACCAGTTCTTATCACAAATTTATTTAATACAGGTTGAAATTATGACAAAGTAAGAGAACTTCTATTAATCCTGAGAACATACACAGGTTGTCCCAACATGCTTTGAAACCAAGGGATTACTTCTGAAGTGCAGTCACTGTTATGCAGGCAAATATCAAAATGCCAAAAGCCTAATGGGCCTAAATAAAATCGTTAACAATCAATACTAACATTGAAATAAATGTTGGCCATAACAGATTAATGCATGTTTGAAACAATTTAAAATGACATTTAGTATAAACACTGAAACTTAAATGTTTTGTGCTGATTTCATATGTTGTAAAATTAAAAAGCTTCTAGTGAAAAAAAAAGTACCTGGATGAGCACTTGGCACGTCACAACATTCAAGGCTATGGGCCAAGTGCTAGTAAATGGGATTAGGTAGGTAGGTCAGGTGTTTCTCACGTGTCGGTGCAGACTCGATGGGCCGAATGGCCTCTTCTGCACTGTGATTCTGTGATTGCTCAAGGGCCTTTATATTGCTTGGACTTATTTGGATTAATAAGTCTTGTGTATCAGTAATAAAATAATAGGACCTCTGCCAAGATTTACCATTTTCAAACAGTTTGACTGGAACATGATGTTTCAGTTAATTTTAATTTATCGCAACTCCCCTTTTCTCTTCCATTTCCTATTTCAATGGTGTTTTCAACTGTTAATTCTTGGTGCAAATGAAAGCATATATAACTCCTGGTTCTAGGTTAGTATGCCTGCATCAAATAACTCTTACTTGAATAAGAGTAAAATACAGTAAAATACATTAAGTATTTAAGGAATATTGGATAGTACAAGTATTTACTTATTTTTATATTCATGTATTCAGGTTTGTTTTATATTGCATGGCCATATACCTCTTCAAATTACTCTATTAAAGATTGCTGCCCAATGTGGGGTTTTTTTGCTCTGACCCATCACTCATTGATCTAGATTTGATTTATTTTTCTTACTGTACACAGCAACAAACCTTTTGATTTTAATTGAATTGATTTCCATGCCTTTCACAGTTATCACTCCAAAATTTGATTAATATCATTTTGAATTGAAAATCCCTTACCGACTGCGACACTGGTATTGATAAACTGTTGTTTTACGATGGAGCATTTTAATCTTAATTCATGAATCACTTAAAAACATAAGAAATAGGAGCAGGAGTAGGCCATTCGGCCCCTCAAGCCTGCCCCGCCATTCAATAAGATCATGGCTGATCTGCCCCATCTGCAATCCAGTGAGCCTAATTTTCCTGCTCTATGGTACTCCCTATTGTAATTGTTCTGAAATGTATGATTCTAAATGCTTTTCTGTGAGATTTAAAATGGATTAGGTGGAACATAGGTTAAATGTAAGAGATTTAGGACAAGGCGCAGGAGAATCATTTTTTGTACAAAAAAGTTGTGAGGCTGGAATGCACAAACAAATTTTGTGACAATCTTAAAGTATATTAAGGACAAAAGGGGAGATAAGGAATAGAGTGGGTGCATGGGATTAGGCCTCCTGCCCAAATGAAGCATAGAATCACAAATCATAGAATGATACAGCACAAAAGAGGGCCATTCGACCCATCATGCCTGCGGTGGTTCTTTGGTAGAGAAATGCAATTAATTCTACTGCGCTGCTCTTTTCCCAGAGCCCTGTATTTTTTTTTTCACCTCAGATATTTAGCCAATTCTCTTTTGGATGTTACTATTGAATCTGGCTTCAGGCAGTGCATTCCAGATAATGACAACTCGCTGTGTAAAAAATATTTCCTCGTGTCACCTCTGGTTCTTTAGACAGTAATCTTAAATCTGTATCCTCTAATTCTTTAGCCAACTTGCCACTGGAAACAATTCCTCCTTATTCTTCCACCAAAACCGCTAATGCCTCTACGAAATCTCCCCTTAACTCTCCTCGCTCAAAGGAAACAACCCCAACTTCTCCTGTCTCTCCACGTAACTGAACACCCTCATCCTTGGTACCGTTCTAGTAAATTTCTTCTGCCCCTTCTCCAAGGCCTTGACACCTTTCCCAAAGTGTATGCCCAGAATTACTCCAGCTGAGATCTGAGCATTGTTTTATAAATGCTTGGCATAACTCAATTGCACTATTAATAAAACCAAGGATACTAATTGATTTTTTCTGAACAGCCTTTTCAAATTGTCCTGCACTTTTAAAGATTTATGTACATACATCTCCAGATCTCTCCATTACTACACCCCTTTTAAAATTGTACCATTTGGGCCAGAATTTTACACTCCCTCACCAGCGGGGTTTTAGGTGGGCGGGGAGCATGAAATTGAAGGGACAGGATTCCCGCCGGTTCCCACCCGCCCTGACCACACAGCGATTTTACACTGGAGCAAACAAGGCCTCAGAGAGGAGGCCCGCCTTTGTCCCAATTGAGGCCCTTAAGTGGCCAATGATTGGCCACTTAAGGGCCGTTTCCCGCCCAGCCTCAATTTTTAGGCTGGCAGGAGGATTGAACTTCTGTGGGGAAACCCAAAAAAAAGAACAGAGTTACATCTTGGACAAGAAGTGGGAAGTTGGGGAGGGGGGCACCTCCATCAGAAACCCCCTTCTGAAGTCAGAAGCCGTACCCCTTAAGGTCTGGTGGCCTCCAGACCTCCCTCGAGACCCCAATCATCCCCTTTGCACCCCTCCCCCCTTCCCTACCCTCCCCGCCCTGGAAGCCCTTGAACTTACCTGGGCCTCTGGTACCCAGACTTAGGCTCTGATGGCCTCCTGCATTTCTTCTTCTGTCCACTGGAGCCCTGTCACTGCAGGCACTAGAGAGCTGCTGGCCAATCAGATTGGCTGCAGCTCTCTAAGGTGGGACTTCCTCCTGAGTGAGGGGCGAAGTCCCGCCTGCAGCCAATTCATCTGAGAATCCAATGGCTGCAGAGCACTCGGATTCTTCAGCAAAAATGACACATATCTGCAGAACCTCCTCAATTCTGCTTAAGATGGTCTGGATGACATAGCTCCATCAATGTTATCTTCGAGTAACATAAACAGCTGCAGGAACTACATCTTTGCTTATTCTCAGCTTCTGGATCTAGCCTCTGTCTTCTTCAGCTTTCCTGTACTGCACCATTGGACTCATCAGTATGCTTGCACATGAGCAGGGGAGAGACCTCATCCTGAGTGAGACACAGCCAGAGTGAGATAAAAGCAAAATACTGCGGATGCTGGAAATCTGAAACAAAAACAAAAATAGCTGGGAAAACTCAGCAGGTCTGCTAGCCTCTACGGAGAGGAAGACAGTTAACGTTTCGAGTCCAAATGACTCTTCATCAGAACTGAAGAAAAATAGAAATGAGGTGAAATATAAACTGTTTGAGGGGGGCAGGACAGGTAGAGCTGGAAAGTGATAGGTGGAGGAAAAGAAGAGATTGCCAAAGGTGTCAAGGAGAAAAGGACAAAGGGATGTTGACGGTGGTGATATTAGCTAAAGGATGTGCTAATGGTGACATTAAGGGTAGAAAGCAGGACGAGCAAGTGACAGATGGCCCTAGTTGGGTGGGGTAGGGGGAAGGGATCAAATTAGGCTAAAAGGTGAAGATAAAACAATGGATGGAAATAAATTTAAAAATAATAATAGAAATAGGTGGGACAGCCAGAGTGAGTTTGGGTATTGGCAATTTGGTGCACAATGGGAATTGAACTGGTAAGTCTTTCTCTTTAATTTCTCTTTAATTTTTGTATGCACAGTGGGAATTTGGTGCAGAGGGGGAGAGGTGCTCTTTGCATTTTTTCTTTGCTATCCAACTTCTTAAATTTTCAGAGAGTGGTCTTGCCCTGCTGCAGCAGTAGAGGCTACAAGGGAGAGAAATGACTCGTAAGTAGTGGGTAAGGTCAGGTAAGTATTTACTACTTTTATCGCTTATAGTTTAAGGTCTTTTTGTGGTTTATAGTTTGTATATTCTGTGGTAACGAGGATCAGGAAAGAAAGGCCCTCAAGTAATTGATTTAAAAGGTTTAATTTAAAGGGATAAGTCATGGCAGGAGAGCTCAAAGCTGTGGTGTGCTCCTTGTGCTCCATGTGGGAAGCCGGGAACATTTCCAGTGCCCGGGACCAGCATGTGTACAGGAAGTGTGTCCAGCTGCAGCTCCTGGAAGCTCGGGTTTCAGAGCTGGAACGGTGGGTGGGGTCACTGTGGAGCATCATGGATAGCAGGTTTAGAGAGGTGGTCACACCGCAGCCGAAGGGACTTGAGGAAGGAAGGGAATGGGTGACCACCAGGCAGTCCAAGAGAAACAGGCAGGTAATTCAGGAGTCCCCTGGGGTCCTGCTCACAAATTGGTATTCCATTTTGGAGGCTGATGAGGGCGCTGGTTCCTCCAGGGAGTGCAGACAGAGCCAAGCTTCTGGCACCACAAGCAGCCTGTCTGTACAGGAGGGGAGGAAGAGAGGAAGAGCAATAGTAATAGGAGATTCTATAGTCAGGGGAACAGATAGGTGCTACTGTAGCAATCAACGTAACTCCAGGATGGTAAATTGCCTCCCTGGTGGCAGCCTCCGGGATGTAATTGAACGGCTTCAGGGCATCCTGAAGGGGGAGGGTGATAAGGCAGAGGTGATGGTACATGTTGGCACCAATGACAAAGGTAGAAAGAGGGATGAGGTCTTGCATCAAGAATTCAGGGAGTTAGGCAGTAGACTGGAAAGCAGGACCTCTTGGGTTGTAATCTCTGGATTACTCCCAGTGCCACGTGCTAGCGAGCACAGAAATAGGAGGATAGCGCAGATGAATACGTGGCTTAAGAGTTGGTGCAGGAGGGAGGGTTTTAGATTCCTGGATCACTGGGACTGTTTCTGGGGAAGGTGGGACCTGTACAAGCGGGATGGTCTACATCTGAACCAGAGTGGGACTAACATCCTTGCGGGCAGGTTGGCTAGTGCTGTTGGGAGGAGTTTAAACTAATTTGGCAGGAGGAGGGGACACAGAATGCTGGCAGAATAAGGACACATCATAATACAGTAAAACAATCAAGTCAGAGTGAGTACAGCTGCATTAGTTTTCAAGGGAGTCATTAGGCACATGCAGTTCAGTGTCTTCCACTCTGACAGAGACATTGGGCATGTCTGTCCTTGGCTGAGCAACTGAAACAGGAACCACTAGCTCAGCAATGGTTACAGGTAGAACATCATTTTGTTGGGTACCTCCCTTTTCTAAAAAGATCCACATGCTTACGGGTGTTCTGGCCCTCCACTTGTACGTGATACGACAATGGTCTGGTCACAGCAGTTAATCTACCGGGTAACCGCTTCAGTCCTCCACTGAATTCCCTTATACATACTGCTTCTCCAACAGTAAATTGTCGCTTATGACTATACAAATCATGAGTCACTTTTTGGTTCCCTTGACTTTTCTCTACCTTCCCCTCCAAATTGGGAAGTATCAGGCTTAGTTTTGTTTGAAGACAGTGGCTCATCAGTAATTCTGCATCCTCTTTCTACGCGCCTTCTTCTTTCTACCACAGGATTTAATCTCGGCCTTCTTTTTGGCTTCACTGTTGGCCAGACTTCTCACAGGTGCAATCTCAACTTGTCTTAGTTCAGTAGCTGAGCTACCCATGATTTCATTATCTACTTGCATCTTGGAAAGCTCTATGACTTATGCTTTCAAAACCTCTTTAGCTTCATTTAGCTGATTCTTCAGCTCTTCTGTCTCCTTCTTGTATCTGTTGGCTTCCTCCTGGAACCTTGAACATTGCAGCATCTTCTCTGCCAACTGTTTCTTCAGTTTGTTCAGAGTGATGTTAAATTCTTGCTGTTTCTCTTCGTAATTTTCCAGAGGTACAAACTTTGACCAGAGGGATCCGTGTAGTGAGTGAAGGTCTTTCAGCAGGTTTTCCTTTCCCTTGCAAAGCTCTCTTGCTTCATCTTGAATTCTGTAATTCAGCAGAGTCTCATTGGGTTTCTTATGCTGTTCTTCCATGTCGTTGTTTAAGACAGTCTTCATTTCTTCAGGTTGCTGAATGCTTACACACTCCTTTTTCATCCTGTTGCAGTCCTTGGACTAGTATTCCAGAGACCCAGGGCAATGGTCTGGAGACCTGGGTTCAAATAAACATGGCAGATGATGCAATTTGAATCAATTAAAATCTGGAATTAAAAGTCTGATGATGATCATGAAACCATTGCCGATTGTCATAAAAACCCATCTGCTTCACTAATGTCCTTTAGGGAAGGAAATCTGCCATCCTTACCTGGTCTGGTCTCATGTGACTCCAGACCCACAGCAATGTGGCTGACTCTTAAATGCCCTCTGAACAAGAGCAATTAGGGATGGGCAGTAAATGCTGGTCTAGCCAGCGACATCCATATCCCATAAATGAATAAAAATAATAATTAAAAAGAAAGGAAGATAAATTCATCCGCAATGCCAGTTTGGCAGAATTAATCCCTTTGAACCAGCCACAGCCTACTGGTCTCAACATGTAGAACGTCTTGCGTCCTTCCTTCAAGCCATCAAAATCATGGCAGAGGCAAAGAGAGCGATTCTCCTGAGATTTTGTGGGAGCAAGACCTACAGTTTAATTCAAAGCTTGATGGCTCCTAGTGTCCCAGATTCGAAGACTTTCAGTGAATTAGTGGATCTCATTGAGGGACATTTCCAACCCAAACCCTCAGTCACAATGCAGAGGTTCAGATTCAATTTTCAATTCATGGAATAGAGCCCTGGGAGAGACCATTGCTACCTACATGGCGAAATTAAAACAACTAACAGAATATTGTGATTTCGGTGGAACCCTGAATGACATGCTCAGAGATTGTTTGGTATGTGGCATGCAGGAGGATGCCATTCAACGAAGATTTCTGGCTGTAGTGAATCTTGATTTTAAGAAAGCATTAGAAATAGTGCTTATGACACTACAACTAAAGAAGAACTCTCCCCTAGAGGTTCCCCGCACTGATAACTCATTGGTTTACATAGATCATGTGATCCTACAACACAGGATTATTCTTAAAGCTACAGTCCTATGTTTATCAAAACTATAATTACTACACCATCACAATTTCTCTGCAAATTTTCTCCTCTACTTATTTTCCACCATTATGTGAACAATAGTGCAGACAGTTGGATCAAATAAATCTGTTTTGCATTTCAATTTCTACGTGTGTAATTCTATTTGGGGTGGGTGGGTGAGGTCTTGTGGTGCTGTGGGTACCATCGCTGCCTCTGAGCAGAGGTCCTGGGCTCAATTCCCACTTCAGGACTTGACGGCCAAGGAAGGCATGTTCATAACACAGCTAAACAGGTTGAGTATCATCCTGTAAATCCTTCCATACACCAATAGCAGGGAGTAAGAGTGGGAAAAATTCTTGATCAGCCATGTGATAAAAAGAAAATTGAAGCCTCCAATATCACTATTCATAGCTCCAGACTACGACATACATGTAAAAGTGCATGTTGCCACAGCAACTCAGACTCCTTGGAGGGGCGGTTGGCTCAGTTAACTGTGGATCAGTTTGATGCCAACAGCATGGGGTTCAATTCCCATTCCGGTTGGCGTAGATTTGGGACCTGCTTCCTTGCCCTACCTCTGGTGGAGGTTGTGCCACTGTGGGTTGGACATGTCTTCGGACAGAGAACTGAAGAAGCAGAAGTAGTAATTCTATGGCACTCCTCAGCTAGGAAGGAAAACAATTAACCAACTAGTCTCCTAACCATAAATAAAAACAGAAAGCGCTGGAAAAGCTCAGCAGTTATGGCAGCATCTGTGGAGAGAAAAACAGAGTTAACATTTCGAGTTCAATATGAGTCTTCTTCAGAACTGATGAACTCGGGAATTTCGGAACTTGCCTAACCATATCACTTATGTTGAAAAGTAGATGAGTGTGGGCATTAGGTTAGAACAGGATTGACTTTCAGTTGTAATATCCTTCCCAATGGAATAGTCTTCCTGCACTCACAGTCTAGACTACCATTTGAAGGTAATGCAGAGATAGCGTTGCCCAGGCAATAATACCCAAACAAAAGTTGGTACCTACAGGTCGATTTCCTTAAGCATCTCATCATGTATAACATTTTCATATGTTTTCTAATGACAAGGATCTGTAACATTGGTGTACATACATTCCTACAGAACCTTAAGGGTGAATATTTTGTGGAAAGGAAAGGGAAAGGGGAAAAAGGAAGAAAGGAAGGAAATAGAATAAATAGAGAAATAAGAAATTACACTTGTATGGCTCCTTTCATTACCTCAGGATGTCCCAAATTGCTTTATAGCCAATGGAGTGCTCAGCAAGCTCCCATTAATAAAATAATGACAAGATAATTGGTTGAGAGATAAATATTACCCAGGACACCAGGAAAACCTCCCTGCTCTTCTTCAGGTTCTACGATGGAATCTTTTATGTTCACCTGAGAGGAAGACGGGGTTAATATCTCTTCCAAAATACAGCATATCCGATGGCACTGAAATGTTAATCTGGATTACTTCTCAGGTCTCTGAAGTGCCACTTGAACTGAAGTGGGTATGCTATACCGCTGAGCTAAGGCTGACACTTATGACAAAGCTAGCAGCAAAAGCAACTAATCCATGGAGCCCAATGAACCAAAATCAAACTAAAACTGCAAAGTAAAAAACAAGGCACACAACAGTTTAACAATGGCATACTTGTAAGGAATCTGTTGAACAACCTTGGGTGCAGGATCCCTGCTGTGCCCATTTAAAATGAGTAAGTCACACTTTTAGATGGAATCTTTTAACAATTGGGACACTTGATGAGGAAACCTATTTGATGAAATATTCAATGTAAACAAAGCTTGTGCATGCCATTACTTTGGCTTGATTCTTGCTCCCAAAATAATGACAAGATAATTGGTTGAGAGATAAATATTACCCAGGACACCAGGAAAACCTCCCTGTTCTTCTTCAGGTTCTACGATGGAATCTTTTATGTTCACCTGAGAGGAAGACGGGGTTAATATCTCTTCCAAAATACAGCATATCCGATGGCACTGAAATGTTAATCTGGATTACTTCTCAGGTCTCTGAAGTGCCACTTGAACTGAAGTGGGTATGCTATACCGCTGAGCTAAGGCTGACACTTATGACAAAGCTAGCAGCAAAAGCAACTAATCCATGGAGCCCAATGAACCAAAATCAAACTAAAACTGCAAAGTAAAAAACAAGGCACACAACAGTTTAACAATGGCATACTTGTAAGGAATCTGTTGAACAACCTTGGGTGCAGGATCCCTGCTGTGCCCATTTAAAATGAGTAAGTCACACTTTTAGATGGAATCTTTTAACAATTGGGACACTTGATGAGGAAACCTATTTGATGAAATATTCAATGTAAACAAAGCTTGTGCATGCCATTACTTTGGCTTGATTCTTGCTCCCAATATGGACAGTTGGGAAATTAGACCCATTAAAAATTGGTGTGGGTGGAGAGAAGCCCAATTTCCTAACTGACACCTACTGCTAGTGTGATTCTCTGTTGCATGTAGAGCCTCAGGAAGTGAAAGCATAAAAATGAACCTAGTTATTTTCAGAACAAAAACAACACTGATATCAGAAGGCTTTTCAATTGGAAGAGGCGTTAAAGTCAAGCCCGAATCTGGCCTCAGCCATTGTTGATACATGCATTTCAAACAGAGGCCACTGGGTAGTGATCACAAGCTGATTTTCCTCTCTCTACCCATGGTGCTGAGTTCAATTATAGCATTCCAGTTGTTGGTCCAGTTAGGATCAGCTAACTCAACATAGATCAATCTCAGACTTTCCTGATCTAATGGTTCAGCTATTTATATTCAAACTTGCTGCTTTCATTAAACATTCAGAGCTGGAAGCTGATAGGGAATGACATTTGTAACTTGAAAAACAACCTACACTTAAACATAGGAGCCTGTACCTTACACTCCAGGCTAAATGTTCAGTCTACTGCAGAATACACAATATATTTTTCAACCGAAAAGATGACATTTGAAGCATTCAAACACTCTTTGGCACAATTGATACAAAACTAAATTTCAAAGGTAGTAGGAATGTGTAAAGCAGACATTTTTCCAGTGCCAGATTTTCATTTTTAACACGTCACAGGCAGAACCCTGTGTTACTGTCAGAAAGTTAGATTTCTAAATTTGAATGTGAGCTCCAGGAGAAAAGAAATCAGAAATCTTAGCAGCAATTGTCTTGAATCAGACTCAAACAGAGTGCAATGAACTTCAAAATGTAAATTATAGATACATAAGAGGTTTTCCTGGCTATGTGCCTTTGAAAGAAAGTTTGTTTCACTTTGGTAAATTACCTAGGAGAAAAATGACAAGAGCAATCTTATTCCTTTGCAGCTGGCCGATCAGCTGTGCCTTCTCATCAGGACGCACACTGTGTCTGCCTCCCAGATCGACAGCTAGGACAAGTTAAAAGAAAACACACACACACAAAATACCTGCACATAGAATAGAACTTATCTTTCCTCTGCCTTTAATCTTACACAGTTCTGCACAGAAATAATTGCAAGGTGACCATTTCCAAATCAGCACCTATTATGCCACTCTACCACGTGGTATCAGCTTTTTTTCAGCTAGCTGTAGACTGAAAACTCGCAATTTGATTGAGACCAGATTGCTTAGAAGAAAATCAAAGAGCTGAAAGTGCAAAATGTGACAGGAGGAAAAAAATAATGGATGACCGTTGTACCTAAATGCTAAAGTTTAATTGCAGAAGAGAATAACAGTCAGATTCCTCCAACAGGAAAGATTAATCTGCCACTGTTAATGTAAGCTCAATATATTTCCTATTGCTGTCTATATTTTTAATATATTTCCTATTCCCATTTCTGTACTATCAAATGACTATTTATATTTCCTGTTTTAACATGGCTGGCTATTTCTTCTTTAAGGAGGCTAACATTTAATATTTCAACTTTTCCCTACTGCGCAATGCTAACCTACATGATGCATTGAGGATTTATCCTAAATTCATCTGGACAAATTAATATGATTAAATATTTCAACGTTTCCAATAGCTGTACAATATAATCAAAGTTTAATTGCCTTACAACTCAATCCTTTTAGCACACAGGCTGACCTGCTTTTCATTACCAACTTTGGAGGAAGTGTTATACAAATTAAATAAGATTACTTATTAAGGTACAAAAGCATATTCATGGTCACCATAGCAGGTCATGTGACTTCCTAGATACGAGAAAACACATAACACTCGAGAAAACACATAACTACGCCTGTTTTAGAAGGTTCTGTTGTGCTCTGCAAGACTTAAGTGCAATGAATCAAGTCAAATGCAGCAACATATTCATCTATTAGCAGGTAACCTTACAATTACATGTCATTGCACAAATGACTTATCTATCTGATGTAGTTGGAGAGAGCTGGACTTCTTAAATAAGATTTGAGAGTGACTTGGAAATTGCTTTTGTATTTATCCATTAATCTGTAGCTGTTTCCTGTCAATAAAACTGTACCAGGATGGCTTTTAAATCTTTCCTTTCCCCTTAACCCCTGAGTTTCCAAACATTTGGGGCATTTAGAAAAGCTATTATTTTATCTTTAAGCTACTTTTATACTCTTCACAAATACCACCAGTTTGTGAAGCACAGGTCTCACTTGGTTAGGTAAAACTCAAAGGCAGAACCGCTGATGTCTCAGAAGACCATGATGGATAATAAGGAAATGGCAGACTTGTGAAATGTATATTTGGTATCTGTTTTCAAAGTGGAAGGACAACATGCCAGCAGTTCCAAGAAACCTAAAGATAAGTTAACAGGAGAAACTTAGGGCTGAATTTTTTGCCTGTCAGGCGGGCGGGCCCGACCCAATCTCTGGCGGGCGGGGAGCTGATCCCCACCGGAGAAGCGGGCCCCACCGCCATTTTAAGTCGGGAAGCGCTATGCGCTTCCTGTGCAGGTGGGGGGACGATTCCCCAAATGTGAGAGTGCGCTCTTTTGCGCATGCGCATGAAAGAGCGCACATCTCCCTGAGGCTAAGTGCTGCCTCAGGGAGATCGCTGAAAGTTATACAAACTCAAAAAATAGAAAAATAAAAAAATCATTAACCTGTCCCCCTCATGTGACAAAGTCACACGAGATGGGACATGTTAATAAATTTCACAAAAGCTTTAATAAACTTTTTTAAAACCTACATGAAACCTCATCCCGCTGGTGGATGAGGTTTCATGTTTTTCCAGAAGCCCGCTGAGGCTCCTGGCCTTTAATAGTTTTAATTATCCTGTCAATGGCCTCAATTGGCCATTGACAGGTTGGCGGGCAGACAGCTGATCGCACTGTGCCCCGCCTTCCTGAAGATTTAAATGGGGCAGGATGATGTCATCCCGCGTCATTTTCGCGCAGGCAAGCGGGCCCCTGCTCACTGATGGAAAAATTCAGCCTTTAGTGTATTAATATGTTTTTTTCAAAAATGTTAATAGAGAAAATAATGGGACTTAAGATAGACTTACCTCTAGGGTCTGATCATTTCCATCCCAGAATATTAAAAGGTGAAAAAATTGTAAATGCCTTAGTCATCATTTCTCAAAGCTCTCTAGATTCAGTAATTGTAATTCTGAATTGTAAAATTGTAAGTATCACTTGGTATTTTAAGAAGGGAAGGAGGGAGTAACTATGGCTTGAATTTGACCGAGCAGGCAGACAAACCAACATCATGTGGAAATGCAGATCGGTAGCATGCACAGGCAGGCAGCAGGATCTCCTACAAGATTTTACCAGCAAGAGCCAATTAAGGGCCAGCAGGTGGGGGAGCTGGCCATTTAAAGGTAGTGGGCCGGCCATAGTGTTGGCAGCTCAGACAGAGGTTGCTCCCATCTTCACTATGCAGGATGTAAAAAGCATTCCAGTAATAGCTATAAATCAGGAGGTGGAGGGGAGAGAGGAGCTTGGTGAAATTACAATCACTCGGGAAGCAGTACTGAGCAAACTGATGGAACTGTAGGGTTGACAAGTCTCTGGGTCCAGATGGTCTTCATCCTAGGGTCTTAAAAGAGGTGGTTAATGAGGTAGTAGATGCATTGGTGTTAATATTCCAAAATTCCCTAGATTCTGGAAAGGTTCCATCAGACTGGAAAGTAGCAAATGTAACCCCTCTATTCAAGAAGGCAGGGAGGCAGAAAACAAGAAACTATAGGCCAGTTAGCTTGACGTCTGTCATGGGGAAGGTGTTAGAATTGATCATTAAGGAAGTTATAGCTGGGCACTTGGAAAAACACAAGGCAATTGGGAAGAGTCAGCATGATTTTGTGTAAGGAAAATCATGTTTAACCAATTTATTAGAGTTCTTTGAAAGATTAACATGCGCTGTATATAAAGGAGAGCCTGTAGGCGTAGGGCAGAATCATCCCAGATTTGCGGTACAGGGAAAAGAACATTTTACTCAGCGGCCGCAATGGCGGCTTTTCACGCCATATCATCCCAATCCTGCCTCATTAAACACGTATTCTTGAAAAACACACCACTCCGCTGGTGGACAGCCTCCAATTTGCCCGCCACACCATCACCTCGCTGCTTCCTCACGTCGAGTGCCCTATTTAAAGTGCAGCCGCATGCATACCTCTCAGTACTTCCAGCCCAGGACTGCCACACAGAAGACATGGCCCCAAAAGACTGCACACCCCCGATTTAGTGACGCATCCCTGGGATGCCTTCTGGACACGGCTGGAGCCTGCCACAATGTCCTGTACCCATTCTCTGGCCACAGGAGGGCCATCAGTGTCACCACGCCGGCTTGGAAGGCAGTGGCAGTGGCGGTCAGTGCCAACACAGTACAGAAAAGGTTCGCCATCCAGTGCAAAAAGAGTATGATTGATCTCATTCATGCCACCAGGGTAAAGCAACCATATCGTCACTCTAAACTCACACACTCACAAGCCCATCACACATTCACTGGCATCTCACTCACTGCCAGCTCAAGGGACATCACCACTCACTCTCTCACACACACCATCACATCTCCATCTGGCCTCATCTCCTATGGAGACTGCCTCCTCACTCTCACCCTCAGTTCACCCCCCCAGGAGGCAGTCATTGACTCCACAGACCCCTCCCTTGCACATTCACCTGGACATCTCCCACTCCTTACTCCCTCCTCCACCCTTACTCCCTCCCCCTGGACACCTTCCTCTTCCCCACCAGACACCTTCCTCCTTCCGAACTCCCTCCTCTCCCAGGACACCTCCCAACCTACTCCCCTCCGAACTCCTTCCTCCCTTCCCCCCCCACCCCGGACCCCTTCTCCCCTCCGAACTCCCTTTTACCCGTGGGCACCTTCCCCCCTCCGAACTCAGGGTTCGATAGCTGTAGGGCTCCACCATCTTCTTCTCCTTGGACGTCCACGATTTGAGCAAGGCCCAAACGGTAAGTCCCAACTTCTACACATCACACTTGTCCAATTATGTTCTGGGCTGACTTGCTTTCCGGCTGGTAAATGGTAATGGTAAATCGAGCATGGGAGAGTGATTCCAGTCGAGCCTTACTTTTCATCCCATTACTCAGATGCAAATCGGGTTCACACCGGTCTCCAGTGGGATTCACGTTTTGCCAGACGCCATTGGATGATCCTGCTGTGCTTTCATGCCAGTGTGAAACCGATTTCTGCCCCTCCTGCCAAACTGTCCCCCCTCCCGCCCGCCATGACGCACACTGCCAACAGAACCGGACAATTCTGTCTGCAGTCTTTGTAGTCATTGGTGCTCAGACAGGTGAAGCTGAGCCTCAGACAGCACATCCTTTGAGCTGGCAAGCGCCTTAAGAGACAAAGGGGCTGCCCTCTAGTCCCCATACACCATCTTTGTCCTCATCCAGTGGCTTCTTTAACCCTTGGAACTCCCCTAGCTGCTGTACAAGCACTCCATGTGGATGAATCTCCATCTCTGCGCCACTCTCCTACTCACTGGAGGAGTTAATGTCTGAAAACATGAATTCTTCAGTGTATTGAGCCTCTCAAGAATCTTGTCCTGTTTCCAGTGACTGCTGTAGGCATAGGGGACATCTTTCCACTAGCAGCACTTCACTTTCGTCCCACCCTCTGCTGTGCCTCCAATTTTGTTGGCATCACTTCTTGAAGACACAGTCTGCAGTTTTACAGGATGGTTGCTAGTTCCCTCCACATCTCAGCTGTCACTGAGATCTTGCTTTGTTTGAGTAGGCAAAATTCTGAGGACAGAATTCTGTCACAGCCATGACAACGGGCTGCGAGGTGGGTGGGGTGGCAAAAATGCCAGTGAATAGCATCGAGATGGAAGCCTGACGTATTTACACTGCTACAAAATATTCCCAGAAGTGGTGGACTGATGGGTGGAGGCCACATTTTAAGGCAGCAGGCAGGCAACTGAGAATGTTAAACTGCCAATTAATGGCAATTTTATAAGGTCTTCACAATTCTATGAGAGGCGCAGAAGAACAACGGAGTTTCAGAACCTTGCTATCTACATAAATTGAAATTGTCACTTGCACATCATAGCAGCTTCACTGTTGATCATGGCACCACAGGGATGTCTGCTGCATGTTATTCAATACGTAGTACAGGAGTCAACTCTGACTGAACAGTGTCCTCCACAGAGAGACTTCCATGCACATGGCAGCTAATGCTGCTGCCTGGTGCTATGAAGATGTACTTTCTTTGAAGAAAAAGATACAACTTATAATGCCTTTTTTTCAGGCTGGATTTTGAATAATTTGTAATCCCATTAAGACAATGGAAAGACTGCCAGCCAGCCAAATATGCAGCTTGAATTCCGCTCCCAAATGTGATGAAAAGGAACAGACTCTCAACCCTCCCTGACCACCTCAGCCACCACCCCCCAAAATGGGATGCACGAAAGACCCCATCTCCTGTTGACTTTGACATCATTACTCTTCAAAGGTTTCTGAAATGAGACAACAAAAAAATGTAATTACCTATTCTGCAACACAATGACTACAGCAACATTGGACAGAATTTTTCTCTCGTCGGGCAAGGGCATGCCTGACCCGAACAAGAGAAAAATAGTGTGTGATTATTTCAGGTGATATTTCACTTGGCGGGTGTGCACGACTGACGGCAGCATGCCAGCCGACAATTAAGGAGCCTATTAAAGCCCTTAATCAATTAATTAAATCTGATTTTTTTTGCTGCCCACCCGACGAGGTAAAAATCCTGCCCATGGTTTTAAATTCCTCTGGAATATACAGCCAGCAAGGCTTTTTAAGAACTGTTTTTAACCAAGTCAGAGATTGGAAGGATAAACTTAAAGGCTGCAAGAACCAAGTCTCTCTCTCCCTCTCTTGGACGTATTGAGCATGGATACTGCAAGGTAACCATCCTGAGAAGAGGAATCTACTGCAAACCAAGATCATTTGAGGTTAAAATGTAGAAATCTGCTCCATACAGCCACACCCAGGAAGACAACTGAACAAAATGGACATAGTGTGGAGTCACCACATCGATTACAGCCAAAGGACAGTTAACCGTTTATTCCTCTGTTTATTTTCTTCACAAACTGTAAAATATCTTTAACTCTACCCCTTTATTCTACCACCTGTACTAATGTGTTTGGGGGGCCCAGGAAATGTACATGTGTATGAATAGTGGTCACAATTTACCTAGATTTTTTTAATTCGGGAAGTAGCTTTAATAAATTTATCTTATTCTTTGATTTAAACTCAGCAAACCTGTCTAATTAATTCTTTACAATTTGAAAGTGTACATTGTGGGACTCCCGCAGTATTTCCAAAGCACATCCTGGATAAATTCATAACAAAGCCCAGTTACAGCCAGACCTAGAATGATAAGTTAGGGGAGTCAATTTTTACCCCTCCTCACATGGTCACAACACTGGACATTGCCGCTGACTGGGCGGGCAACCCCATTTTCCAATTTCATATTCATTTTTAGTCATGTTTAGGACTGTGAGCTTAATGGTATGCACCGCAATCAGCTTGCCAGACTGCATCAGGTTATTTATTCTCCTCCTGCACCGCAGTCATGTAAGTGAGACCAGCTCACGCTGTACACCTCCTCCAGCATGCCCTTTTTGTCTGTTGAGTCGGCCTCCTCTTCCCATCCTGAGGGAAAAAGTCTTCCCTCTGTGCCCTTGCTGCCTGGAGGAGCACCTCCCAACTAACCAGTTGTTAGGTCTTCCTCCGGTACTTTTTGCCTTCCAATTGTTTGCTGGCTGCCTTTTAAATATGGCGCCTGCTTGACATGACTCAGTACTTCCTCCCACGCACGCTGCCTAACTGGCCAGCTTCCATGTCTGCCGGCCGTTAATTGGACAGCCCTGACAATATTGCTGTTTCACTTGAAAGCCACTTGCTTTAAATCCCGATGTCTGTACTTCATTGTTGCCAGTGTAAAAGAAGCTTTATCTTAGGCTTTGTCTCCGTAACCTGATTAAAGGCCTCTTTCAAACCTCATTCCCTTATATCCCCATATCCATAACTCAGCTGATGAGCAACTTTTTCAGACTTTTTCCCATTGGTTGGGTTTATTTCTCGTACACTTCACCATTGGTTTCCATTTTTACTTTCCAGTGTTGCATTTTCTATATTCTCTACATTTCCAGTGTCACCAGGCTGTTAAAGCATCATTCCTTCAATATGAAAATCAGCTTAAACATAGTGAACATTTAACATTTATGGACCAATAGAAATGATTATGACTGACATCTGCTTCTCAATGCTGAGTAAAAGCAAAAATGTTGCAGTGCAAAATAAAAACAAAATAAACCGTAAATGCTGGAAATCCTGTAAGTGTGTCCCTGATCTCTGCGTGGCTCACCACTTTAACTTCACCCTCCAATTCCCACTCTCTTTTGTTGCCTTTGGTCTCTGACACCTTTCCAAACAAGCTCAACATAAGCTTCACAAAGAGTTTTGCTTCTTTCCCTGAGGCTACTGCAGCCTACTCGTCTGAATACTGACTTCAGTAATTTCAAAGCATGACTTTCGCCTTCATTTAGTTTGTAGCAGTGGATAAAATTTGGGCCTGTTGGTGTCCATGATTTTGGCCTTTTTTTTTATATCAAGGACTGGCAAATATCCAAAGTGTTTGCAATATACTGCAAGATTTTTTTTCACTTTGTTGCCTTATTTTTAGCCTGTCACAGATCTTTTCACCGTTTTGACTATTTGCCTGTCCTTCTGTCCTTTTAAAGGCTTTTCATTGCCTCATCAATTTATTTAAATTCATTTATGGGATGTAGATGTCGCTGGCTAGCATTTATTGCCCATCCCTAATTGCCCTTGAGAAGGTGGTGGTGGTGAGTTGCCTTCTTGACCACTGCAGTCCATGTGGTATACGTACACCCACAGTGCTGTTAGTTGGGGGGGGCGGGGGGATGGGAGTTCCAGGATTTTGACCCAGTGACAATGAAGGAATGGTGATACATTTCCAAGTCAGGATGGTGAGTGGTTTGGAGGGGAACTTCCAGGTGGTGGTGTTCCCAACTGTCTGCTGCCCTTGTTGTTCTAGATGGTAGTGGTCATGTGTTTGGAAGGTGGTCTAAGGAGCCTTGGTGAGATCCTGCAGGGTATCATCTAGATAGGACACACTGTTGCCACTGTGCATCGGTGGTGGAGGGAGTGAATGTTTGTGGATGTGGTGCCAATCAAATGGACTGTTTTGTCCTGGACAGTGTCAAGCTTCTTGAGTGTTTCAGGAGCTGCACTCATCCAGGCAAGTGGAGAATATTCCATCACATTCCTGACTTGTGCCTTGTAGATGGTGGACAGGCTTTGGAGAGTCAGGAGGTGAGCTACTCGCCACAGGATTCCAAGCCTCTGACCTGCTCTTGTAGTCAAGGGGCGATGGTTAGATTCTCTCTTGTTGGAGATGGTCATTGCCTGGCACTTGTGTGGCATGAATGATACTTGCCATTTGCCAGCCCATTGGATATTGTACAGGTCTTGCTGCATTTGGACATGTACTGCTTCAGCATGTGAGGAGTTGCGAATGGTGCTGAACATTGTGCAATCATCAGCAAAGATCCTCACTTCTGACCTTATGATAGAAGGATGATCATTGATGAAGCAGCTGGAGATGGTTGGGCCTAGGACACTAACCTGAAGAATTCCTGCGGTGATGTCCTGGAACTGAGATGATTGACCTTTGTGGTAGGTATGACTCCAGCCAGCGGAGAGCTTTCCCCCTGATTCCCATTGACTCCAGTTTTGCTAAGCAAGGCCAGGATTTGTTGCCCATCCCTTATTGTGCTTGAGAAGGTGGTGGTAAGCTGTCTTCTTGTGTCGCTTCAGTCTATGTGGTGTAGGTACAACCACAGTGCTGTTAGCAAAGGAGTTCCAGGATTTTGACCCAGCAACAGTGAAGGATCGTTAACATAGTTCAAAGTCAGGGTGGTGTATGGCTTGGAAGTGGTAGTGCTCCCATGCATCTGCTGCCCTTGATCTCAGAGGTTATAGATTTGGAAGGTGCTTTCAAAGGAAATTTGGCACATGCTGCAGTGCATCTTTTATATGGTACGCAGTGCCGCCACTGTGCATTGGTGATGGAGGGAGTGAATGTTGAAGATGGTGAATGGGGTGTCAATCAAGCAGGCAAATGGAGAGAATTCCATCACATTCCTGACTTGTTCCTTGTGGGTGGTGGACAGGCTTTGGGGAGACAAAGAGGTGAGTCACTTACTGCAGAATTCCCAAGGTCTAACCTGCTCTTGTAGCCACAATAGCTGCTACAGTTTAGTTTCAGGTCAATGGTGATCCCCAGGATGTTGATGGTGGGGAATTTAGCGATGCAAGAACTTTGTTGGGATTTTCACATCATGACATCAATTCCTGAAAAAAAATCTATTCAAGTTCAAATGCAGAAGGCTAAATCCAAGAGCCACTTATTAACATCTGGTAATAACCACTTTATAATGTAACACTTCAAAAATGCAATTATCCTTGAGCATCAAGTACAATGGATCATAATTTTAGTTTATCCTGACATAATGATCATTTTAAGTTTTCACAGGATTAAAACCCATCAAAGCTGGTATAAAAAGCAGAATAGCCCTTTTAGCTTTATTTACAATATGGCAGATTGAAAATGTTCATGGACACATTGTTGTGTGACCTGAACTACCCCAGCTGATTGAATGGTGATGGGAGTGAGGAAATAAAAAGAAAACCTAGTTAAACCTTTGTTGAGGAACACTGCATTCAATATCTTGAAACTGGATTTAGTAAACTAAACAATATTGCTTTCCTAACTGTAAGGATTATGACAGCTTTCAAAAATTCTGCTTTCCTGGTTCACATTCAGCTACTCTATCAATATCATAATCAATAACTTTGCCTTCTTAGCTATTGTATTTTGCAATTTTACAGCAATTAAATCTTACATTTGTTTCTGCCTGAATGTTACAAATGGTCCGAGGGAAAGTATCTTACCAAAATGCTGCAAGGTTATGTCAAGCTGTTCATTGAAGTTGGGGAAACGCATTTGTTTTAATGATGCTTAAACAGAAAGTGAACAAAATATTCAACTAATTTTGATTGCATTTTTACATTAAGAAAATTAGTTGAAGCCATGTGGCTACATTTATTCAAGCAGCTGCTAAATATTTCTGGAGAGTGTCATTTGATGTCAAATCAAATGCTACTTCTTTCAGCTTGTAAATAAATCTGTTTAAAAGCCAGCACAAGACTCAGCTTAGTAATATTCAGCAACATCAATAAACCAAAACTCTGCAGTTATCTGTGGAGACCAGAAGTTCTTCAGGATAGCAAAATTTGATTCATCAGCAAGCTTTAACTTTAGCCAGGCATTGCTCTGGTCAGCTTGGAATGAAAGATTTTCACAGCTCAGATCAGTGATAGAACTTCATTAAGGGGATGATGCTGTTTACATTCTTTCATGCTTTGGGCCAAGAGGCAGATGACATTTATAAAGCTTTATAAATAGTTGAGATAGAAGGTAAGAAATTAAATATTAAAAATTTTTCAAATCTATGATGACAATTTTGCTTCAAAAGGCAATTTAATTTATGAAAGGACACTCCTCCAATAGTGGAATCAGAGAATGGAAAAACCTTTGGAATCATTCGTCTAAAGTCTCCATGAAGGGCACTACTCAGCATTTGACACACAGAAAAATGAGCATATTCAGGGTAGAATTATGATTGGCATTACTGACAAGACCTGCCACAAATGCTGCAAATGAAATCAGAGCTGACACAGCAATCCAAATAGCACATCATTCAGAGCAGATAAAATACCAGGTAAAGGGTCAAAAGTCAAAAAGGACCAAGAGAAACGCAGTCCAGGCGTAGGGAAGCAGAGAATGAAATAACCCACAGAAGAAGCGAGTGCTACCAAACTATGAAGTACTAATCTTGTACACAATATAATCATAGACAGAGTCAGGAAGCATGTGTACTCCAAAATGCAGGAAGTGTAAAACCCAAGACCATTTTGAAATGACATATCTGCAAATGATAAATTACCTGATTGTTGTTCTTTTTAGGTCAATTATTGTACTAACGAACAACATAGAAAAATCATTGCGAGTTTAAATTTCAAGATTGACAACAATACAGATATTACCGTTATGTCACAGTATACAGACCATCGTGTTTCCTTTTAAGACCTTTTTAACAAGGGTCATAATCACAAACTATGGGCGGAATTTTCCCAGCCTGCCCGTGACGGGTTTCGTGGTGGTCAGGAGCGGAGAATCCAGCGGCAAGCAAAAAGTCAGAAATCGCCAGTGTAAAAACAGCTTGCAATTCTCCTGATGGTGGGTCGGTTATCCTGCCGACTAGTGGTATGAACACAATTTGCATTCATTAACATGTCATGAATGTTTTTTAAACTGCTGATCCCTGGAATCTTGTCAGGTCTTCTAATCTTGCATCACCAGCGGGAAATTACGTTAGCCTCAAATCTGTTTAAAATGGAGCGGCACGCACAAGTCGGACCTCAGTTTGCTGGTAACTTCGAGGTGAGTGGAGCATATGTAGCCTGCCTGCCATAGTGCTGTGCTGATCTTGTTGCGATGAATGCCACACTGCTGGGGCCGTAGGGTTGGTCTGCTCCTGCACTTTACCTACATTGTCCCGAAGAACACCGCTGTGCTGGGGTACTCATGCAGGCCTCTACTTCCTGAAACACTTCAACCAGAGTGGGCTGTGAGGTGAGGGTGGGGTTGATGAACACGAGGGGGCCAGCAGGAAGGGAGGCTGTGGAGTGGCAGTCAGGGAGAAGGGTGAACATGAGGGGGGAAATGGGGAGGGAAAGCTGTGGATTGGCAGTCAGGGGGAAGGGCGAACATGAGGGGGGGCCTTTCTGGGGATTGCCTTCTAACCTCTTGTTGCCACAGGAGTGAACAGGAGTCTGCTTAGAAAGGAGGAAAACCTCATTGCGCCGAAAGCCACTGAAAGCCAATGGCCTCCCAATAAAGGTTTAAACACATCTCCCTGACATCACATAAGGGTGCGGAGACTAATTCAACTGAGGTTGACATTACAGGAATGTGAATTTCTCAGTGGGACACTATCACTGAGTGGGAAAAAGGCTAAATTTCGAAATAAGAGGATTCCAAAGTACAAAATCACAACGCCTTCAGTTGCCAAGAACATTCACATAACCATCAAATGTATTCACAAAAATACACTTTCTTTATATGTATAGCACACCCGTAACCCAAAAGTGACATCAATTTTTCTTCCTAACTCTACCGCTATGTTTAGGTGCAGCCCCGACATCTGCAGCAGAGGTGGAGGCAGCCTGATGACTATCCTGATGTCTGTGATGACCTTGGCGGACATCTTCTGGTGGCCCGAGACCTGGAGGGCCCCTACCTGATAAGGGTCACCTGCTCAGGGGCAGAGGCGCCCTTGTCGGCTGAGAAGCTGGAGTGGATAGGGGTCACAGGCAGAGGGGGCTGTGAGCGGCTGCACATCCTTGTAATGTCCTGAGCGGAGGTCCCCGGGCTATCTGGCTGATGCTCATCCGCCCTGTGGGTGCCCGAGAGCCCCACCCTGGCTCCTGCAGGAGATGGTGCGCCTGGAGGGAGGTCAAGGTGCATTGTCTCCATGTTGCTTACATCTTGGTGGTGTCCACCAGGGTGTGTGGCCATGGAGCACAGGGCCAAGCGCAAATCCGGCAAAACCTGCTGGACCAAGGTATCCATGGTGGTTGCCAGCCTTCCCATGGTGACCTCGAGGTGCTTGCATGTCAGAGCCACGACATCAGACAGAATATGGACGGACTCCACCATCGTACGCTCTAGACTGTCGAAACTCTGCCTGATGTTCTGCTGCTGCCTGTTGTTGCACCTCCAGCATTGAGTTGGCGGCCTCTTCCAGAGGCTCATCATCTGACTTGGACTGAGCGGGTAGCTGGTCTCCAACAGCCCTCCAAGTGCTGGAAACCTGGGCTATCCCTGCTGTGGGGACGTGTCAGAGAGGTGTAGCCCAGAAAGTGAGCTTGAGCCCAATCTACATCTGTGCCCCGCCGACGTGTGTGTCTCTGAGCTGGTGGAGGGTGCGTGTGAGCGCCGTGACGGTTCTTCCTGAGCTTCCTCTTCGGATGTAGTCTGGGGGCTCGCACTGGTGCTGGACTGGCTTGGGGGCCTCGATCTGCTGAAAATAGAAAATAGAGTTTCAGTTAATGAACATGAGCTAGATAAGACTACATGTGACTCAATGTGATTATCAGGATTTGATGAAGTGATGGAGCTGTAAGAACATAAGAAATAGGAACAGGGATAGACCATTCAGCCCCTTGAGCCTGCTCTGCCATTCAGTAAGATTATGGCTGATCCTCTTAAGTTTCAATTTCCACATTGCCATCTACCCCCGATAACCTTTGATTCCCTTGCCTAACAAGAATCTATCTACTTCTGCCTTAAAAATATTCAATGACCCCACTTCCACCACCTTCTGAGGCAGAGAGTTCCAAAGTCAAATAACTGAAACTGAGAGGAAAAATTTCTCCTCATCTCTGTCCTAAAAGGGCGACTCCTAATTTTAAAACAGTGCCCCCTAGTTCTGGACTCACCCACAAGAGGAAACATCCTTTCAACGTACACCTTGTCAAGGCCATTCAGGATCTTGTATACTTCAACCAAATCGCCCTTCACTCTTCTAAATTCCAGTGGAAACAAGCCCAGTCTGTCCACCCTTTCCTCATAAGCCAACCCACTAATTCCAGATATCAACCTAGTAAACCTCCTTTGAACCGCCTCCAATGCATTTGCATCCTTCCTTAAATAAGGACACCAAAGCTGCACATAGTATTCGAGGTACAGTCTCACCAATGCCCTGTATAACTGAAGCATAATATCCTTACACTTATGTTCAATCCCTCTCGTAATAAAGAATAGCATTCCATTAGCCTTCTTAATTACTTGCTGTACCAGCACACTAACTTTTTGTGACTCACGTACTAGAACACCTAGATCCCTCTGCGCCTCAGAATTATGCAGCTGTTCTCCATTTAAGTAATACTCTGCTTTTTTGTTCTTCCTGCCAAAGTGAACAACTTCACATTTTCTCACATTAAACTCCACTTGCCAGATCTTTGCCCACTCACTCAACCTATCTATATCGATCTACAACCTCCTCATGTCTTCTTCAGAACACACTTCCCTACCAATCTTTGTGTCATCTGCAAATTTAGCCCATGTCTTCACTCCCCTCATCTAAGTCATTGATGTAAATCATTAAAAGTTGAGGCCCCAGCACAGACCCCTGTGGCGCTCGACTAGTCACATCCTTCCAATCCAAAAATGACCCATTTACGCATACTCTCTGCTTTCTGCCAGCCAGCCAATCTTCTATCCACGCGAATATGTTATCCCCTACACCATGCACTTTTATTTTCTGTAATAACCTTTGATGTGGCACCTTATCAAATGTCTTCTGGAAATCCAGGTACAGTACGCTTACATGCTCCCCTTTATCCACTGCACATGTTACTCCTTCAAAAAACTCCAATAAATTGGTTAAACATGATTTTCCTTTCACAAAACCATGCTGACTCTTTCCGATTGCCTTGAGCTCTTCTAAGTGCCCAGCTATAACCCCCTTAATGATCAATTCTAACAATGTCCCCACAGCAGATGTCAAGCCAACTGGGCTATAGTTTCCTGTTTTCTGCCTCCCTCCCTTCTTGAGTAGAGGGATTATATTTGCTACTTTCCAGTTTGATGGAACCTTTCTGGAATCGAACAAATTTTAGAAAATTAACACTAGTGCATCAATGACCTCATTACCTCCCTCGTTTAAGACCCTAGGATGTAGTCTATTGGGACCCGAAGGCTTGCCAGTCCGCGGCTCCATCAACTTGCTCAGTACCGTTTCCCTAGTGATTTCAATTTCACCAAGTTCCTCTCTCCCTTTCACCTCCTGATTTGCAGCTATTACTTGAAAGTTTTTTGTATCCTCTATAGTGAACACAGAAGCAAAACATTTGTTTATTTCTTCCACCATTTACTTACTATCTACTATTAACTCCCCAGTGTCACTCTCGAGAGGACCAACACTCACTTTACTTACTCTTTTCCTTTTAAAGTACCTGTAGAAACTTTTGCTATTCATTTTACATTTTGAGCCAGCTTTCTCTCATACTCTAATTTCTTTCTCCTGATTAACCTTTTCATCATTCCCTGCTGTTCTTTCCATTCTGTCCAATCATCTGTCCTGCTACTCACCATTGCTCAGTTGTAAACTTTTTCCTTAAGTTTGATGCTTTCCTTAACTTCTTTAGTTAACCACAAATGGTGGGTCCTTCCTTAAAATTTCTCTTTATAATAGGAATGTACTTACTCTGAATACTCCGAAATATCACCTTAAATGTTTGCCATTGCTTCTCTATTGATCTATCCTCTAGCCTAGCTTCCCAGTTCACTTCAGCTAGCTCAGTTTTCATCCCCACATAGTTGCCCTTATTTAAATTTAAGATACTAGTCTGAGACCCACTCTTCTTCCTTTTAAACTGGATGTAAAGTTCAATCATATTGTGGTAGCTACTACTCTGAGGTCATTAATTAACCCTGTCACATTACACAATACCAAGTTTAATATAACCTGCTCTCTGGTTGGTTCCAGAACATGCTGCTAAAAGAAACTATCTCGAAAGCATTCGAAGAACTCCTCATCCAGGCTACTACTGCCAATCTGCTTTTTCCAGCTTATGTGGAGATTAAAATCACCCATGATTATTGCCATCCCTTTATCACAAGCACACAATATTTTCCCTTGAATACTTTGTCCTACACTGTGTCCCCTACTATTCCTCATCTCCACCCAAACCGATTCTACATCCTGATCTCCTGAACCAAGGTCTTCTCTAACTATTGCACCAATGTTCTCTTTGATTAACAGTGCTACCTCTCCACCTAGCTTCCTATTCTTCTTGAATGCCATGCAGCCCTCAATATTAAGGACCCAATCTTTGTCATCCTGCAGCCATGTCTCCGTAATTAACTATCAGATCATATTTATTTACTTCAATGTGGGTCATCAATTCATTTACTTTGTTATGAATACTATGCGTATTCAGATAGAGAGCCTTCAGTTTTGTCTTTTTGTTACCTTTGTAACATCTGGTCTTGACTGCTGATGCATTTTTAGGTTTTTTCTCTCTGTCCCTTCCTGCCATTCTCTTACCCTCATTTCTCATATTACTATTTTGCTCTCCTGTCTTGACTCAACACCTTGAATGACTACCTCTACCCAAGCTTGATCCCTTACCCCTCTTGTTTAGTTTAAAGCCCTCTCTACTTCCCTAGTTATGCAATTTGCGAGGACACTCATCCCAGCACGGTTCAGGTATAAACCTCCCCAACAGTATAGCCCCCACTTTCCCAGTACTGTTGCTTATGCCCCACAAACCAGAGCCCACTTCTCCTACACCAGTCTTTGAGCCACGCATTCATCTCTCTAATCTTATTTGCCCTGTGCCAATTTGTACCTTTGAGTTCTGCTTCTTAATTTGGTACCTAGCTCCTCATGCTGATTTTGCAGAACCTCTTTCCTAGTTCTACCTATTTTTTGGTACCTAAATGGACCATGACAACTGGAGCCTCCCCCTTCCACTGCAAGTTCCTCTCTAGCCCTGAGCAGATGTCCTGAACCCTGGCACCAGGCAGGCAACATAGCCATTTGGACTCTCGTTCTTTGCTGCAGAGAATAGTGTCAATCTCCCTCACTATCCTATCCCCTACTACCACTACATTCCTTTTTCCTCCCCCGGCTTGAACGGCTTCCTGTACCACAGTGGCATGGCCAGCCAGCTCATCCACCTTGCAGACCCTGCATTCATCCACACACTTTTTGAGCACCTCAAACCTGTTTGACAAATGCAAAGTCGGAGGCTCCTCCACTAATGCCTGCTCTGTCCCATTACCTGCCTCACTGACCATCACATCCTCCTGTCCCTCACTGCTGACCAAAACAGATGACCCTCTTCTAAGAGGTGTGACTGACTTCTGGAACAAAATATCCAGGTATTTCTTCCCCTCCCTAATGTTGCACAGTGTCTGCATTTAAGCTTCCATATCAATAATCCTGATCCGGAATTCCTCAAGCTGCTTACGCTTCCTGCAGATGTGTTTGTCATGGATCGCCTTGGCATTCAAAAGTTCCCACATCCCACAGCTGCAACATAACACCTGTCCCTCCATTCTAACTTATGTTATTTAGTTAATTTACTTTACTTACTTTCTTCCTATATATGCTACAAAAATTACTGCTGTTTGTTGAATGCTGGTACCACTAATAATGAAAGTTTATAGGCTTCTTAACTACAAAGGTAAGTGTTTTAGATGTTTGTTTAAATTACTTTATTTTTATTGCTTTTTTATCTTTTTTGTTTTATTTTAATTTTAAAGTTTTCAAATTTTGGTTTGTTATTTTAAAGTTTTAGCTCTTTTTATTTATAGATCTACCTGAACTCGCCTGTCCTAAGCTGGTTTCTCACACACTGTCCCTTGGACTGAGCACTTACCGGCCAATCAACTTAATAGCTTCCTGTGACATCATAGTTGCTTCTTTTCCCCTTTTTCCTGACTGCAGTCTCACAGCAGCTCAAACAGCAAAACATTGCGCTCTTTAGGGACTAACTCCCGCAGGTCCACTCCGCTCCCACTCCCTGCAAGGTAGGCCACTACCTGCAATCCCCGGTTTGTATTTATAGACGCCCCTCAGCTCCCAATTGTCTCCCGCAGGTCTGCTCTGCTCAGACTCCCAGCAAGGTAGGCCACTTTGCACTCTCTGGTCTTTATTTATAGGCGCTCTTCAGCTCCTGACTGTCTCCTGCAGGTCCACTCCTCAGCTCCACTCCAGCTCCCAGCAAGGTCGGCCACTCTGCAATCCCTGGTCTGTATTTATAAGAGCTCCTCAGCTCCTGACTGTCTCCTGCGGGTCCGCTCCTCAGCTCCGCTCCCACTCCTAGCTGTGATCCGTAATGGGTTGCTGGGAGAGGCTGATCTCCCCTTCCCCACAGGGATGATCCCGTGTTCCCCAGCCAGCTCAGCTGCAGCCTCCTCAAACTCAGTGAGGGCAATGATGTCAGCCATCCCTCCACCGTTCTGCAATCTCTCGTGCCTGTTGTGCACCACCTTGGCCTGTTTGAAGAAGAAAGGCATGTGATGAGAAATGATGGAGCAGAGGTTGGGTGAGATGCATGTCCCTTGCGTGTGCTCAGCCCTCCCCAGAAGGGCCAGAGGACGGAGTGTGAGAAACATGATAGATGGGATAGTGGTGATGTGAAAGCCTCGGTGAGAGAATGTGTTGATATGTGTCCCCCACTAATAGCTGTGTGAGATCCCTGAAGAGAGTAGCCATTTGAGTGAATGATGCCTTGGTGAGAGTTTGATTTTGGAGGGAGTTGAAGGATGAGACTTACCCTGGCGGAGCGGCTGAGATCCTCTTCCTGCACTGGATGGCATTCCAGGCACGGTTGCCAGCCATGCTGTCCTGCTTCCTGCAGCCAAGCCTGGGATAGAGCACTTGCCTGTGTGCCTGCACCCCTCTGATCAAGGCCCAGAGGACTTGGTGGGTGAAGTGGGCTGCTGCCTTCTTCTTGAGGCTCTCAGCCTTCTTCTTCTGGCTGCAAGACCTCTCTGATGGGCTGGAAAGAGTGAGATTAGGTGTTGGACAGGCCTGTAAATATGGCACCTGGACCTTTGAACCCTCCAGTTGACGGCGGGTAGACGAATCAACTCCCAGCCCTCCAGGCAATTCGAACTGATATGTGCCTTTGCATTATTAATGACCCTCCAAACACGAAATCACACACGAGTTCCCGCTATTCTAGCCACCGGGGTGAGTGCTGCTGAAATTGCCCGCCACCGCACTTAGTCTCATTAGTGGAAAATTCTGCCCTATGTCTTGCTTGAGAGTACTCAACAAATATTTCTTTGGTGACATTGGGCAGATGAAATTTGAGTCTCCAATGACTGTGCTCAGGGCAGTGCTATGACCTATAGCTTGAATACAATCTACATCATTACATTCTCATGCTCTCTAAAGTGGAAGAGGAAATAAAAATGAAGCAAGCTGACATCACTAAGTAAGGTACCGAACCTATGGGATGATGCACTCCAATGTTAATGGTTAATGGAAAAATATGTTCCAAGGGAAATCTGATAAACCAATGGGGCTCCATATACAAACTGGATGTAAACACATTTAGCGCTTTTCATGTCAAGCTATACTTACCCATGTTGCAGTTGCCAACATTTACCTTTATGCTTTATCCTGGTGAAACCTCAGGAGTGAATGAGTAATTTCTCAAGATTGTGACCCTCAACTAAAAGTGTCCCTGTAATCGTCCAAATAACCTTTTGCACCTACAAAATACACACAACAAACTAAAACAAAATACTGCAGATGACGGAGAGCTGAAATAAAAAACAGAAAATGTTGGAAACACTCATCAGGTCAGGCACCATTATTGGAGAGAAAAATAGATTTCATGTTTCAGGCCAATGAACTGTTATTAGAACCAGAAGATGTTAGAGATGAACAGCTTTTAATCAAGAACAGTGCCAGGAAAAATCAGCTGGAAGAGAACAGATTAAGCTGGCAGGAATGCTTAAAAAGTATACGATAACGTAACGTAATTGATTCTGAGACTTGGGTCCTGAATCTTAATAAAGGAAACTACGATGGTATGAGGCGCGAGTTGGCTATGATGGATTGGGAAACGTTACTTAAAGGGATGACGGTGGATAGGCAATGGCAAACATTCAAAGAGCGCATGGGTGAACTGCAACAATTGTCTATTCCTGTCTGGCGCAAAAGTAAAACAGGAAAGGTGGCCAAATCATGGCTTACAAGGGAAATTACAGATAGTATTAGATTCAAGGAAGAGGCATACAAATTGGCCAGAAAAAACAGCAGACCTGAGGATTGGGAGCAGTTTAGAATTCAGCAAAGGAGGACCAAGGGATCGATTAAGAAGGGGAAAATAGAGTATGAGAGTAAGCTTGCAGGGAACATAAAAACTGACTGGAAAAGTTTCTATAGGTATGTGAAGAGAAAAAGATTGGTGAAGACAAATGTAGGTCCCTTACAGTCAGAAACATGGGAATTTATAATGGGGAACAAAGAAATGGCTGACCAACTAAATACATACTTTGGTTCTGTCTTCACAAAGGTGGACACAAATAACATACCAGAAATTTTGGGGAACACAGGGTTTAGTGAGAGGGAGGAACTGAAAGAAATCAGTATTAGTAGGGAAATAGTGTTGGGGAAATTGATGGGATTGAAGGCCAATAAATCCCCAAGGCCTGATAATCTACATCCCAGAGTACTTAAGGAAGTGGCCCTAGAAATAGTGGATGCATTGGTGGTCATCTTCCGAGATTCTATAGACTCTACAACAGTTCCTACAGATTGGAGGGTAGCTAATGTAACCCCATTATTTAAAAAGAGAGATAGAGAGAAAACAGGGAATTATATACCAGTCAGCCTGACGTCGGTAGTGGGGAAAATTTTAGAGTCCATTATAAAAGATTTAATTGCTGAGCACGTGGAAAACAGTGGCAGAATCAGACAGAGTCAGCATGGATTTATGAAAGGGAAATCATGCTTGACAAATCTACTGAAATTTTTCGAGGATGTAACTAGTAGAGTTGATGAGGGGGAGCCAGTGGATGTGGTTTATTTGGACTTTCAGAAGGCTTTCAACAAAGTCCCACATAAGAGATTGGCGTGTAAAATTAAAGCGCATGGGATTGGAGGTAGTTAAGATGGATAGAAAACTGGTTGGCAGACAGGAAACAAAGAGTAGGAATAAACGGGTCTTTTTCTGAATGGCAGGCAGTGACTAGTGGGGTACCGCAGGGATCGGTGCTGGGACCCCAGTTTTTCACAATATATATTAATGATTTAGATAAGGGAATTAAATGTAATATCTCCAAATTTGCAGATGACACAAAGCTGGGTGGGAGGGTGAGCTGTGAGGAGGATGCAGAGATGCTTCAGTGTGATTTGGACAAGCTGAGTGAGTGGGCAAATGCATGGCACATGCAGTATAATGTGGATAAATGTGAGGTTATCCATTTTGGTCGCAAAAACAGGAAGGCAGATTATTATCTGAATGGCTATAAATTGAGAGAGGGGAATGTGTAACGAGACCTGGGTGTCATTGTATACCAGTCGCTGAAGGTAAACATGCAGGTGCAGCAGGCGGTAAAGAACGCAAATGGTATGTTGGCCTTCATAGCCAGAGGATTCGAGTACAGGAACAGGGATGTCTTGCTGCAATTGTACAGGGCCTTGGTGAGACCACGCCTGGAACACTGTGTGCAGTTTTGGTCTCCTTATCTAAGGAACGATGTACTTGCTATAGAGGGAGTGCAGCGAAGGTTTACCTGACTGATTCCTGGGATGGCGGGACTGACATATGAGGAGAGATTGAATCGATTAGGATTATGTTTGCTGGAGTTCAGAAGAATGAGGGGGGAATCTCATAGAAACCTATCAAATTCTAACAGGACTTGACAGGGTAGATGCAAGAAGGATGTTCCCGATGGTGGGGGAGTCCAGAACCAGGGGTCACAGTCTGAGGATATGGGGTAGACCATTTAGGACTGAGATGAGGAGAAATTTCTTCACCCAGAGAGTGGTCAGCCTGTGGAATTCGTTGCCACAGAAAGTAGTTGAGACCAAAACATTGTATGCTTTCAAGAAGGAGTTAGATATAGCTCTTGGGGCGAAAGGGATCAAAGGGTATGGGGAGAAAGCAGGAGCAGGCTATTGATTGGGATGATCAGCCATGATCAAAGTGAATGGCAGAGCAGGCTCGAAGGGCCGAATGGCCTACTCCTGCTCCTAGTTTCTAGTTTCTGTAAAAATATTATGGCTCAAGTCTTAGCTCCTGGCTAGCTTTTGGAGTATCACTTTTGGTTTCAGTTTAAAGCTCACCCACAGCTGCAAGAAACAGTCTTTGAACTTCCAGTCTGATTTGTCCTGGTTTTTGATGTTGGTATTGTTGTTGTTATTCCTCTTCCTCCAAGTGTTTGTACTTCTAGCCAGAATAATGAAGCAAAAATGGCATCCATGACAAGCTGGAAATGCTTAGTCAATTTGACAAAGGCAAAGAAATCAAAACGAAGCAATCTCCAAAATCTGAAATGCCTTGGCAATTCACTACTCACAAAAGCACACAAATCCTAATAATCTAAATGCCTGCAAGTGAGTACCCCTCTAAATAGTTCTTCCAGTCCTGTCAGCCAATTTCTGGGGCCTGCAAGGTTTGAATGAGTAAATTGGCTGCTGGATGAACTCCCATGCCAACTAATTTAAATAGCATTTAGGTACCAATGTCATTATGGATTCCTGATTTGAATATCAGGCACCTGACTATTTCAGGTGGATGAGCTTCTGACCATAGTTATTCATAATGTTAAAATCACAATCTGGGTGTTCCTGGTGTGAACTGGGTAATAAATCTATTTCTGCAATGTAGCTACTCAGCTAACCCATTCCCATAAGATGGCTGTGTTAAAATCAAGATCTAAGCCATTTATTAACATTTACTTTCACTTGGAATTGAAGCAAATCACAGAATAAAATCAATAATTTTGAAGTTTTAAATAAATTCATAATCAATTTCATGCAACTTCAATTGTGACAATGGCACGATGAACAGGAGGATTGCAGAAATTAGGTTAAGTCTGATAACTAATCACCAAGATAGGAATTTATTCTGCAGTTTTCCAATTGATGAATTCCTATGCCTAATTGGACTACTTTGGAAGGTGCTGAAAATCCATTTGCACATGGAGAAGTGGTACCAGGACAAAACTGTGAATACACAAATAAACCTTCCCATTTACTAGGGGATGGTATGGCCTGAAAGAGGAGATCTAATTACAATGGGGGGCATTGCATACTATGCTTTATAGAATTAGAATCCTGCCTAAATGGAAAGTGTCAGGAAGAATTGATGTGCAGAGCTTAAAAAACAATGGCTTCTGTTTTCCAAAATTATTTACAACATTTTGGTGGTAGTGATCATAATTCAGTTGGATTTGGCATAATTATGGAAAAAGACAAAGGTAGACCAGGAATAAAATTCTCAACTGGGGAAAGGCTAATTTTACTAAGCTGAGATGTAATTTAGCAAAAGTTCTGGAAATAGCTGCTTTAAAGTAAATCAGTGTTAGAACCAGTGTTAGTGGGGACTATTCAAAGAAGAGATAGAGAGGGTTCAGAACAAATGTTTCCGCAAAGAAAAGGGGCTAGATTTTATGGTCTCCCACTGGGTGTGTTTTCGGCAGAGCACTACGTAAAATATGATGGGTGCCCAGCTCACCACCTTCCCACCCACCCTTGAGCTGTCCCCCATAAAATGGTAGGTGGTGGGCACCGAAAATAGCAGCCCACCCGCCATATTTTTAAAAATTATTAAAGATCAATTGAACTTGTTAACAAGCCAATTGACCAGGTTATCACACTGCCCATGCCATAATGCAGTATTCATGGGCAGGCAGGTGGGAGTGGGCAGGCTGTTTTTTGAGACCAAGTTGAACAAAGACAGGAAGGAGGGGGGCACATCATTTGGGGGGTGCCCGATGCACATTGTGCACTCCCCTCATAGATGTCAACCACCTTTGTTATTCACTGCCTGTCCTTGAAAACCCAGACACAACCAACCTCTGTCCCATTCCGGGCTCTTGAATCACTCCCTGCCCTAATAGCCCAGGACATCCTTTCTCCAGCAGCCAACCCTCTTATTCATGCTCTTCCTTGCAGTCCCGGCAGCACCCTCTGCTGACCTCTGGCACTGCTGGGACTGCTAGAACTGCCAGCCAATCAGACTGGCTGGCAGCCTCGAGGTTAGGACTTCCTCCCACTGAAGGGCAGAAGTCTTACTTTCACCTGCTTAAGCCCACTGGCAGTGCGTTATGGCTGCAGAGTGGGCTTGTTTTATGTGGGTCGGCTGCCAGCTAACATTTCCTCTGTTGGGGAGAGCAATTTGCAACTGCGCCCCAGAAAATCCAGCCCAGGGTTGGACTCCCAAACCTAGAGCCCCTGGGTGTCAAGGAGCCCACAGGGTAGGGTAAGGCAAAAAAGGCAAGCTTATGTTAGGTATCAAGAGCTCAATACTGCAGAAAGTCTCAAAGGATATATAAAGTGTAGGGATGAAATTAAAAAGGAAATTAAAAAAGCAACAAGAGGGCACAAAAAATATTGGCAGGTAAAATCAAGTGAAACCAAAGATGTTTCCTAAAGACATAAAGAGCAAGAGGTTAATTAAGGAACGAATTGGATCAATTGCTTGCACATGAGCAGAGGAGAGAGCTCATCCTGAGTGAGACACAGCTAGAGTGAGTGTGGGTATTGGCAATTTGGTGCACAGTGGGAATTTGGTGCAGAGGGGAAGAAGTGCTCTTTGCATTTTTTCTTTGCTATCCAACTTCTTAATCTTCAGAGAGTAGTCTTGCCCTGCTGCAGCAGTAGAAGCTACAAGGGAGAGGAATGACTGGTGAATAGTGGGTAAGGTCGGGTGAGTATTTACTACTTTTATCGCTTATCTTTTCTTTGTGGTTTATAGTTTGTATATTCTGTAGTGACGAGGATCAGGAAAGAAGGGCCCTAGAGTAACTGATTTAAAATGTTTAATTTAAAGGGATAAGTCATGGCAGGAGAGCTCAAAGCCGTGGTGTGCTCCTCGTGCTCCATGTGGGAAGCCAGGAACATTTCCAGTGCCCAGGACGAGCATGTGTGCAGGAAGTGTGTCCAGCTGCAGCTCCTGGAAGCACAGGTTTCAGAGCTGGAACTGCGGCTGGGGACACTGTGGAGCATCCGCTAGTCTGACAGCATCGTGGATAGCAAATTTAGAGAGGTGGTCACACCACAGCTGAAGGGACTTCAGGAAGGAAGGGAATGGGTGACCACCAGGCAGTCCAAGAGAAACAGGCAGGTAGTTCAGGAGTCCCCTGGGGTCCCACTTGCAAATCGGTATTCCATTTTGGAGGCTGATGAGGGTGCTAGTTCCTCCAGGGAGTGCAGACAGAGCCAAGCTTCTGGCACCACAAGCAGCCTGTCTGTACAGGAGGGGAGGAAGAGAGGAAGAACAATAGTAATAGGGGATTCTATAGCCAGGGGAACAGATAGGTGCTACTGTGGCCGCCAAAGTGACTCCAGGATGGTGTGTTGCCTCCCTGGTGCCAGGGTCTGGGATGTCATTGAACGGCTGCAGGGCATCCTGAAGGGGGAGGGTGATAAGGCAGAGGTCATGGTACATGTTGGTACCAATGACATAGGTAAAAGAGGGATGAGGTCTTGCATCAAGAATTCAGGGAGTTAGGCAATAGACTAAGAAGCAGGACCTCTTGGGTTGTAATCTCTGGATTACTCCCAGTGCCATGTGCTAGCGAGCACAGAAATAGGAGAATAGTGCAGATGAATACGTGGCTTAAGAATTGGTGCAGGAGAGAGGGTTTTAGATTCCTGGATCACTGGGCCCGTTTCTGGGGAAGGTAGGACCTGTACAAGTGGGACGGTCTACATCTGAACCAGAGCAGGGCTAACACCCTTGCAGGCAGGTTTGCTAGTGCTGTTGGGAGGAGTTTAAACTAATTCAGCAGGAGGAAGGGATACAGAATGTTAGCAGAATAGGGACACATCATAATACAGTAAAACAATCAAGTCAGAGGGAGTACAGCTGCATTAATTTTCAAGGGAGTAAGGCAAGGCTGGATGGCCTCTACTTTAATGCCAGGAATATTACTGGTAAAAACAGATGAGTTGAGGGTGAGGATTGAGACGTGGAATTGTGATATAGTAGCCATCACAGAGATGTGGTTGAGGGAGCAGCAGGATCGGCAGCTCAACATTCCGGGATATAGAATCTTAAGGCAAGACAGGGGAGGGGGTAAAAGAGGAGGAGGCATTGCATTATTAGTTAAGGAGTCAGTTACTGCACTAAGGAGAGATGATATCTTGGAAGGGGCATCGAATGAAGCTTAGTGAGTACAGCTGAGGAATAAAAAAGGGGCAGTTACATTGTTAGGTGTTTATTATAGACCCCCAGATAGTCAGCGGGAAATTGAGGAGCAAATACGTGCACAATTTGTGGAGGTGTGTAAAAACAATAACAATAGGGTAATTATATCAGGTAATTTCAACCTTCCCAACATTAATTGGGATAGACATAATGTTAAGGGCTTGGATGGAGTGGATTTCTTGAAATGCGTACAGGAGAACTTTTTGGGTCAATATGTAGAGGGTCCAACAAGGGACGGCGCAGTGCTGGGCCTAATTCTGGGGAATGAAGCCAGACAGGTGGCTGAGGTGGTGGTGGGGGAGCATTTTAGTGATAGCGACCACAACATGGTACAATTTAAGCTTGTTATGGACAAAGAAGTAGACAAGTTGCAAAAAAATGTTTTGGATTGGGGGAGAGCGGATTTTATTAAAATAAGGCAGGATCTGGCCAAGGTAGACTGGGAACAGCTACTTGTGGGGAAATCTATAGAAGAGCAGTGGGGGGCATTCAAAAAGGAAGTGGGGAGGGTACAGGCTCAACGTGTTCCCTCTAGGGTGATAGGAAGGAGTAACAAGCCCAGAGAACCATGGGTGACCAGAGATATTCAGGATACGATGAGAAGGAAAAGAGAGGCTTTTAGCAGGTACAAGGGGAGCAAATCAGCGGAGGTTAGATAGACTTGGGTTGTTTTCATTGGAGCAGAGAAGACTGAGGGGCGATCTGATCGAGGTGTACAAGATTATGAGGGGCATGGACAGGGTGGGTAGGAAGCAGCTGTTCCCCTTAGTTGAAGGGTCAGTCATGAGGGGACACAAGTTCAAGGTGAGGGGCAGGGGATTTAGGGGGGGATGTGAGGAAAAACTTTTTTACCCAGAGGGTAGTGACGGTCTGGAATGCGCTGCCTGAGAGGATGGTGGAGGCGGGTTGCCTCACATCCTTTAAAAAGTACCTGGATGAGCACTTGGCACGTCATAACATTCAAGGCTATGGGCCAAGTGCTGGTAAATGGGATTAGGTAGGTAGATCAGGTGTTTCTCACATGTCGGTGCAGACTCGATGGAGCAAAGAACCTCGTCTGCACTGTGATTCTGTGAATTAACAACCAAAATGACAACCTGTCTGCAGAGGTGGAAGGCCATGAGCATGGTTCTTAATGAATACTTTGTATCTGTCTTCACAAAAGAGGAGGACAATACACACATCGTAGTTAAGGAGGAGGTGTGTGAAATATTGGATGGTATGAACATTATGAGAGAACAAATATTAGGGCTTTAGCCTCTTTGAAAGTAGATAACTTCGCAGGCCTGGATGAAATGTATCCCAAACTGTTAAAAGAAGCAAGGGAAGAAATAATGGAGGTTTTGACCTTTCTGGCTACAGATGTGTTGTTGGAGGATGGGAAGACTGCTAATATGGTACTGTTGTTTAAGAAAAGAGACCAAGTAATTACAGGCCAGTAAGCCTATCCTCGGGGTGGGCAAACTATTGGAAAAAATTCTGAGGGATAATATTAATTATAATTTAGAAAGGCATGGATTAATCAAGGACAGTGAGCATGGATTTGTTAAGGGAAAGATGTATTTGGCTAAATTGAATATTTTTGGGAGGTAATAAGGGAGGTAGATGAGGGTAGCAGGTTTGACATAGTGTACATGGATTTAGCAGGGCTTTTGACAAGGTTCCTTATGGCAAACTGATCAGAAAAGTAAAACCCATGGATATCTAAGGGAAAGTGGCAAATTAATTCACTTGCGGATGATACAAAATTGGCCATGTAAGGATAGTAAGGAAGAAACAAAAACAGAATTACCTGGAAAAACTCAGCAGGTCTGGCAGCATCGGTGGAGAAGAAATCAGTTGACATTTCGAGTCCTCACGACCCTTCGGCAGAACTGAAGTATAGTTAGGAGAGAGGTGAAATATAAGCTGGTCTAAGGTGGGGGGCGGGGGGAGAGAGAAGGTTCAGTTCTCTTCAGTTCTGCCGAAGGGTCGTGAGGACTCGAAACGTCAACTGATTTCTTCTCCACCGATGCTGCCAGACCTGCTGAGTTTTTCCAGGTAATTCTGTTTTTGTTTTGGATTTCCAGCATCCGCAGTAGCTTTTAGCTTTTTGTTTTTATCTCTAGTAAGGAAGAAAGTTGTAGAAAGATAACAATGGACTATTCGGGTGGGCAGAAAAGTGGCAAATGGAATCCAATCTGGAGAAGTGTAGGGTAATGCTTTTGGGGAAGGCAAATAAGGCAAGGGGAATGCACAATATGGTAATTGAGCAATGTAAAAAGATAGAGGGACATTGAAGTACATGTCCAAAGATCCATGAAGGTAGAAGGATGAGTTAGATAAGGTGGTTGAGAAGTCATACAGGATACTTTCCTTTATTAGCCATTGTATAGATATAGGAGCAGTGAGGTCATGCAAGAAATGAACAAAACAACAGTTAGGCAACAACTAGAGTGCTAAGTACAGTTTTGGTCACTATATTACAGGAAGAATATGATCACACTAGAGTGGGTAGAGAGGCAATTTACTTGGATATTGCCAAGGCTGGAACAGAGGTGGCTGTCTGGAGAGTTAATTGAGGTGTGTAAAATTATGAGCGGCCTGGATAGACCTATTTTCCTGAGGAGCAGTGTCAATATCTGAGAGCCTAGATTTAAAGTGACTGGCAGCAAAATTAGAGGGGAGTTGAGAATGTTTTTCACCAAGAGGGGGTCTGGAAATCAGAGCCTTAAAGGGCTGTAGAGACAAAAAACCTTCATCGCATTTACAAAGTGCTTGGATATGCACTTGAAGTGACATAGCCTGCAAGAGCTGGATTGTAGGATTATGCTGGATAACTCTTCTTTGGCTGGTGCAGAGACGATGGGCAGAATAGCGTCTTTCTACACCATAAACTTCTATGATTCAATATAATCAAACGCAGAGTGGCACTTATTTCGTTCCATTTTCATTATTTGTAGTTTCAATAGTGTACATTCACCAAGTTAAACAATTTTTCTGCAATTTTTCAACGTAACATATAATATAATCCAACATAAATAATGCAAAAACAAAACTCTTTAAATGTGAGAAGAGTACACAATAATTTAAGATACCTTTAACTGGATTCCACATTGTAACAACCTAATATATCTTGTGACTTGATTGGATTGTGGCAAGAACAGGATTAACATGGAATAATTATTGTATCACAATTAAACCACTTAATTAAAAACAATTAGAGGCAAATACCTTTGATAACCTCTTTTGCATTGATTTATTAACTAATGTAGCAGCAATTATAATTGTGTTCATCATTGTTATTTTTACACCATTAGTAAGTTAGAAATATTTCTGACTGAGCAAGCTTTCAATAAGAAACTAGAACTGAATTTTGTCAAAGGTCAAACAATTAAAAAGAATATATGATAAATGAAGCATAAACGTTTAAGAAAATACTGGCACCACGTAATCATTACTGTATAATGAGTAAATCATCGCAATACCACATGCTGAGGAGCACTACAAGCTCCAGTTTATTTTCCTTAATGTTCTCTATACCAAATGGTTGAGGTCAATTGTGATAGAACCATAGAATCATAGAAAAGTTACGGTGCAAAAAGAGGCCATTCAGCCCATCGTGTCTGCATCGGCCAAAAAGAGAAAAAATAAACTAGCCTCTCATTTTAATCCCACTTTCCAGCACTTGGTCCGTAGCTTTTCAGATCATAGCCCTTCAGATGTAGATCCAGGTACCTTTTAAATGAGTTGAGCATTTCAGCCTCAACCACCAACTTAGGCAGTGAATTCCAGACACCTACCACTCTCTGGGTCAAAAAGTTTTTCCTCATGTCCCCTCTAATCCTTCTACCTATCACCTTAAATCTATGCCCCTTGGTAATTGACCCGTCAGCTAGGGGAAACAAATCTTTCCTGTCTACCCTATCTAGGCCCCTCATAATTTTGTACACCTCAATTAGGTAACCCCTTAGCTTCCTCTGTTCTAAGGAAAACAACCCTAGCCTATCCAATTTCTCCTCATAGCTGCAATTTTCAAGCCCTGACAACATTCTGTCACAAACTATCCCATTCTTCTAATATCCTGAGGGGAAGCTCTGTGTTAATACTCCCTAATCTTCATAGTTAATTTACCAAATTCCACAAAATTCATGCAAACCTGCATTGCCACTATTCTTCCTTGTTCTCCAGAGCAATTATATCCTTCTTGTAATGTGTTCCAGAATGGTACACAAAATTCCAGCTGTGGCCTAACCAGTGTTTTATACAGTTTCATCATTGCACCCCTGCTTTTGTATTCAATACCTCACCCAATAAAGTAAAGCATTCTATATGCTTTCTTGACCACCTGTCCTGCCAACTTCAAGGACCTGTGGACATGCACTCCAACCTCTCTCACTTCTTCAACCCCTCTCAATAACTTCCCATTTATTGAGTATTCCCTTGGCCTTGCTTGCCCTCCCCAAATGCAGAACCTCACACTTTTCTGGATTGAATTCCACTTGCCACTTCTCTGTCCATTCAACCAAACTATTGATATAATTCTGGAGTCGACAGCTATCCTCTTCACTATCAACTACGCAGTCAATTTTTGTGTCACCTGCAAGTTTCCCAATCAGGCCTCCCACATTTAAGTCTAAATCATTAATATGTACAACAAACAGCAAGGACCCCAACACTGAGCCCTGTGGAACACCACTGGAAACCGTTTTCCATTCGCAAAAACATCCATTGACCATTACCCTTTGTTTCCTGTCATTGAGCCAATTTTGGATCCAACTCACCACCTTCCGCTGTATCCTATGGGATCTCACTTTCCTGACCAGTCTGCTATGTGAGACTTTGTCAAATGCCTTACTGGAATCCATGCAGACAACATCCACTGCACTACCCTCATCAATCCTCCTTGTTACTTCCTCAAAAAATTCTATTAAGTCAGTAAGACCTGATCCTCGCCTAACAAAACCATGCTGACTATCCGTGATCAATCTGTGTCTTTCTGAGTGACAGTTTATCCTGTCTCTCAGAATTGTTTCCAAACATTTGGGCAGTCATGCCTGCACCTTCCACACAGGGTGTACAATTTATTCAGTCACAAACCATATCCCATTCTTCTAATATCCTGAGGAGAAGCTCCGTGTTAATACTCCCTAATCTTCAAAGTTAATTAACCAAATTCCACAAAATTCATGCAAACCTGCATTGCCACTATTCTTCCTTGTTCGCAGCCTCAATTGATGATATCCAACGTTAGCAACACATGAATCATTTGCTTGGGGTACTTGTAACCAACTGGATGGCATGTAAAAGGGGTGATTGATCAGATCCTGCCAATTTCCAGGGAGGGTTAGGTTATATTTACTCCATATATCTATCCCAATAATGTCTAATTCTATTCCTAGCCAGATATTTATTCAACTCTTTTCTGAAGGAGTTAATTATCACAGTGTTCATTATTGTAGCTATGAACCTGTTCCTCATATTCATTACTCTGTGTGAAAGAAAAATAATCTGATTTGAACTCTTAATTAAAACTGCTTCACTTTAAATCTGCATCCTCTGGTCAGTGCCCACAGTCCAAGTCAAGAAGTTTGCTTCTATCTCTATCTCAGCATTGCAAGATGACATTTCCCCAGGGAAACATGTTCAACTCCGCAAACCTGTTCTTGTAAAGTCCTGAGTCCGAGAATTGATGGCTTTCCATGGACACTCTCCAGCAAATCATCTCATTTTGCAAATAAGGTGCTGGAGAATCAAATTAAAATCAGATTAGCTCTGTTGGTAACAACTTAACAAAAAATAAAATAAAAACAGTACCTCCTTGTTTCAATATTCCTTACATTTAACTGCACTGGACCATTTCCACCATTCATCAAACCATCTGCTAACTTTTTTTTATTAATTCGTGGGATGTGGGCTTCGTTGGCTGAGCCAGAATTTATTGCCCATCCCTAGTTGCCCTTGAGAAGGTGGTGGTGAGCTGCCTTCTTGAGCTGTTGCAGTCCATGTGGTATAGGTATACCCACAACGCTGTTAGGAAGGAAGATCCAAGATTTTGACCCAGCGGCAGTGAAAGAATGGCGATATATTTCCAAGTCAGGATGGTGAGTGACTTGGAGGGGAACTTCCAGATGGTGGTGTTCCCATCCAGCTGCTGCCCTTGTCCTTTTATATGGTAGTGGTCGTGGGTTTGGAAAGTGCTCTAAGGAGCCTTGGTGAATTCCTGCAGTGCATCTTCTAGATGGTACACGCTGCTACTACAGTGCGTCGGTGGTGGAGGGAGTGAATGTTTATGGATGTGGTGCCAATCAAGTGGGCTGCTTCATCTTGGATGGTGTCAAGCTTCTTGAGTGTTGTGGGAGCTGCACTCATCCAGGCAAGTGGGGAGTATTCCATCACACTCTTGACTTATGCCTTGCAGATGGTGGACAGGCTTTGGGGAGTCTGAAGGTGAGTTACTCGTCAAAGGGTTCCTAGCCTCTGACCTGCTCTTGTAACCACAGATTTGGATCTCTTTGAGTGCTGTTTATGAGCCTATTATTTGTTCCCTGGACAAATAACAACATTATAATCATTAGCTTCCATTAGCTTTTAAATTAGTAGAAATACTCTTCTAAAAATGTTGATAAATTACAACAACAGTGGGATGCAGGAGCAGAGGGGCCTGGGGTATATGTGAATGAATTGTTGAAAGTGGCAGAGCTGGTTGAGAAAGTAGTTAATAAGGTATACAGAATCCTGGACTTTATAAATAAAGGTATAGAGTACAAAAATAAGAAGGTTATGGTGAACCTTTATAAAACACTGGTTCAGCCTCAACTGGGGTATTGTGTCCAATTCTGTGCACCACGCTTTCAGACCCAGAAGGAAAAAAAACAGTTCGGACCAGTACTCTTATTTCCCAGTTTTTACTGGTGTTCCCTTTTAAAGTATACAAGACCAGTTCAGACAGTATTCTTATTTCCCAGTTTTTACTGTTTTTTTGTTCTGAGGAAGGATGTGGAGGTTCAAGATTTACAATATTGGTTCTAGGAATGAGGGGCTTCAGATACGAGAATAGATTGGAGAAGCTGGGGCTGTTCTTATCGAAGAAAAGGTTGAGAGGAGATTTGATAAAGCTCAGTGTTCAAAAATCATGACAAGTGTGGACAAAGTAGAAAGGGCGACACTGTTCCCATTGGTGCAAAGGTCAAGAACCAGATTACACTGGTTTAAGGTGAATAGCAAATGAACTAAAGGTGACTTTAAGAAAAACTCTACACAGCAAGTGATTAGGATCTGGAATGTACTGCCTGAGAGTGTGGTGGAGATAGAATCAATTGCAGCCTTCAGAAAGATTTTGGATAATTATCTGAAGAGAAAAAATTTGCAGGGCTACAGGAAAAAGTTGGAGGAGTGGAGTTAGGTGAGTTGCCCGTGCAGAAAGCTGGAATGGACACGAGAGGCTAAAGGGCCTCTTTCTATGTTGTAACCATTCTATGGTTCTATGAAAGCTGCTGCAACACTCTGCTAATCATTTCCATTTCCCCCCTAGAATAGTGATTTTTTTTTACATGAATTATCATTTCCAGTTTCTGAAACAGTTATCAATCCTGCTAGATATTTCCTTTTCATAAATTCCAGGAGTATTAGCCATCTTTAAAAATCTCACACTTCCAACATTCAAATTTTAAATTACATTAACAGGGATGCATATCAATTTGACGATCTGTCCCAGTCAATTTCAGCCACTGATTGGACATGTAAAACGTAAGACTTCTTTATCCTTATGTTTAATGAAATGATATATTATATTTGAAAGTGTTTCAGGTCAGTCTGTGTTATCTATTTTGTGATCTCTGGTTAGCTGGATGTGTATAGTTGAGGACATCATTCTGGCATTTTTAACAGGAGAAATGATTTGATGTCTCCTGTTCTAACAGCTTTAACCTCTCATAGCAGGAATGCACAGATCTCTCACAGCATCCAGCATCAAGAATAACAACTGAAGGGAACAAGCGCAGCAGAGAACATAGGACTAAGAATGAGAGGTTTCTTTCATCTTTTTTTACCTCATCAACCCAACTGTACATGGACCAAGATTTTCCGTTTGGCTGGGGGGGGGAGCGGGAGCGGGCCCGATCGCCGCTCGCCATCAGGTCCGCTCGATTTTACGCAGGCGGGCCAATTAAGGCCCGCCCAGCGTATTTGCCAACTCCCGTGGATAGCGGGAGTGTGCAGGCGGCGGCAGGCATGCATAGGCCGCTGGGTCCAATGTCGACCCGGCAGTCTGTTTAAAAGAAGGCCTGGCAGCCTCCTATAGGCTGCTCACAATGGCCAGTTCCAGGCCGCACCAGAGGAGTTCGGGTGTGCAGGCCAGTCTGGAGGGAAGGCCAGAGGAGCAGGCCAGGCTGCAGCCAGCAGGGGGGCCAAAGCGCCCCTCATTTTTCTGATGAAGGCCTTGCTGCCCTCCTCGAGGAGGTGGCAGCACGGCGGGAGGTGTTGGTCCCCCAGGATGGGAGGAGGAGGCCCCCCCATATGACCAAACGTGCCTGGGAGGAGGTAGCGGAGGTGGTGAGCTCCCGCGACGTGGTTCGGCGCACCTGGATCCAGTGTCACAAGCGCTTCAACGATTTGTTGCGCTCTGGCAGGGTGAGTGCCATCTTGGCTTGGGCATTTAACCCAGCAGGTAGCCTTACCCTCTGAGGCCCCATCCCCCACCTCCCCCCCACCCCCGCCCCCAAGTCTTACTATCGTGACTGCATTGAATCATTTAGGGCATTTTGCCTTTGCTGGGTGGCCAAGCAGATAGTGCCCATGCTGAGGTCAGCCTGAGTGGGTCATGAGGAGATGAGCTCTCCCCTGCACCATGTGTTGTCCTTAGCCGCACATGACTAGTTTGGGGGCAACCTGGAGGAGCTGCAGTTAGGCGCATACTCAGAACTCCAGGACATGTCCTATTCAGGGTGATGAGATGGTGGAAGGGGAGCCTCAAGGTGTCATGGCAAAGAACCATCTGCTGCCCTCTACGCTGCACGTGCTTGTGCCTCCTTGCTGTGGGAGGAAATACCGCGTGGTTCCTAATGTGGTGTACGTATCATGTTGGGGGGGTGGGGAACAGGCCTAGCATCTTGGTCTGAGTGATCAGCAGCAGTAGGGAGGAGAGGCACTGGAGGCCTGAAATACCCCACTCTGGTTGGGGTATGGCGTGCGCGAGCAGAGTCCATGTGCAATTTTCCCTAATGAATGGTCTCCCCTCTTTCTCAAGAGAAGAATGCTCATAATGCATCCGAGCACGCGGGGACTGGAGGCGGCCAGGCACAGCATTCCATATTAAGCCGTTTCAAGCAGGAAGCCCTTGAGTTGGAGAGGCACCATGCACCCAGGTGTCGGTGAGGCTGGGGTGGCACGGCCAGGTATTTAAGGCCAACAGTGAGGTCCCCATTGTCCTCCCAACAGCCATAGCACTGAAGATTGTTAAATTAGTTATTGTTGCAATATTGCTGGGCCATTGGTTCTGAAAGGCTGAGTGCATAATGAGCCAGGGGGACAGGCATGAAGTTTGTCAGAGTGTGCATGCTAACTGATCCACTCTTCTTGTTCTTCCTTTCATCATCATCAGGGCAGGGCCGGGAGGAGGAGCAGCAGATGCCCCCTCTCTCACCTGCGGGCCCTGAAGTCTCACCAGCATCATACCATTTCTGCGAGGCAGGCACCAGTGCTGATACTAGCACCTCGGTGGGAATTCGAACATTGGCTAGTGTCCTGGGGCACAGTAGTGAGGGCACTTCACAGTCGCTGGAGGAGCTGGCAGAGACAGAGGGTGCTCATGGCACCAGCTGTTGGAGGACTGCAGGGGACCAGGCACATGCTCAGTCGGTGCCTGATGATGTGCCTCTGGAGTCGTCCGCGACACAGCAGGAGCAGGAATTGCGGCCGGGTGTGCGGGTGCATTTGGGTGAGATACATGAGGTTATGCTTGCCTTGGTCTCCGTGGTGGAGGATGCTATGCAGACAAACGTCAAAGCAATGAGGCCACATATCCGAGCACCATGTCGGATACAGTTCACTGTCTCCCTTGACAGTCGGAGCCTCTTTCAGCACTGCACCTCAGACATATTGAGTTAACTGCTTCGACGCTGTATACCCTGGCAGCAGTATAGTGGCGTCTTCTGCAGCTTCTTCCACCTTGGGCTATCTTTTGGTCCTGCGCCCCTTGTGCCTGCACCTGTACTCCCAAAGGTGGCTCCCTGGAGGCTGAATGTGCACTCCTGGCCTCCTTCTCCTTCTAGTCCTCCCTTTCTCCTCAGAGGAGCTGCCTCCAGGCTAAGGGAAGGCTTCCTGAAAGCTACAGGCCCACAAAAGATTCCTCACTGCAGAGTGCTGATCTGAAGGTTAAGAGTCCAGTAAAAGCTGTTGGGATGTATTCTGAAGTACTGCAGATCACACAGGCAAATTTAAAAAACTTTCTCCAATAAATACTTCACAGACCAGATTCACGACCCCACTGAGCCCTCTTATCCCACCCGTGGATGAGGTTAATAGAAATGTCTCCTACCAGCCTGCCTGTTGCGCTCGTGTGCCGACCCAAAGATCGCACGGGCGTCGAAAAACCAGCGTCAGGTGAAGACTAAAGGGCCTTAAGTGGCCCATTAATTAATGGCGGGCACGCGTCGAACGTCATCGTGCGCCCACCCAGTGAACTATTGCGATGGTGCGCAGTGACATCGGGACACTCGCCCGATGTCACCACGTGTCATCTTACACGCAGACGTGTGGGGCCTGCCCCCCTGCACATCAAATGAAAAATTCTGCCCATGTAGTTAGTGCTGTACACAATAAATATCCTTCATTAAATCAGAGGTGGAAACCACGCTGTGAATCGCATGTTGATGGTTTACATGATTTTTGATGGTATTGTGAAGCCCCCAGGCTTTAAAAGGCACAGCTCTAATAACGCTATCAGAAAATGTTGGAAACACTTAGTAAACCAGGAACGTCACCTGCAGAGAGAAGTGACAAATCAACATTTCAGATGTTACCCTTCATCAGCCTCTGATGAAGGACAGTGCCTTGTCGTTTCTCTCCACAAGTGTAGTATCTTGCCCGCTGAGTGATTCCAGCATCGTCTGTTTTATTTCTTATTCCTGCATCAGTCATGTTTTGATTTTTGTCCAAATATCTTCCTTCGAGCAGCTAACAATGAATATTTCATCCAGCAAGTTTAAACTTTGTACACTGTAAGTTCAATGGGAGGTTAGTCGAAATCATTTGAAGCTGCCAGTTAAAGAAGTGGAAATGAACCACTCGACCCTTGAAAGTAGACGTAGCCTACAGCAATGTTGCAATAAAGGCCAGGAAATAATGACTACGGAACAGAAATGATACTGAATACATTTCATAGAGACAGGACTCCTTGTCTTAGTGGAGCAATACATCAACTGAAAGGTACATTTTTAGAAATATAACTGTTGAAAGATTCAGGTAATTGGAGTTTTTAAAAAAAAAATCAAGATGATTTTAAAGAAATTTGAATGCAGAGAAAGGCATTAAACACTTAAAATAGATGGTTTAAAAAGCTACATAATACAAAAAACAGATTAACAGAGAAATGCAGCTACAAACCTTTTCCCGCTCAAACCAAAAAAGATGTCCTCTGGGTGAGGAATCATTATGTGGCCTGAGTGCTCTGATCTTGGAACAAATACATATTGCTTCAGTGAATGTACACTGCAAAGAAAATTGTAGCAATTGTTCAAAGCAGTGCAATGTTTTTTTTTATAGAAGAATATGATAACGTATAGGAAATTTTTGTGACAATTTGGCCTGGATTTCACCGAGTCAGGTTGACTCAGGAGCCCTTTAAAAATGGTGGGCGAGTCCCGATTCCAGGATTCCCAACTCCATTCCTGGGTTGTTCAATTTTCAGGAATGCCTTTAAAATGTGTGGGCTGGTTCCTGTCAGAAGCCCACATCCAACAGTCCCAACCTGTCCAGCTCCATTGCGGAGATAGGCATGTCCTACTCCTCTATAATTTTCATGGAGTTGAGTCAGGTTTTTAAAGAGTCATGGTTCACAGCCCCTCAGAAGAGTCGTGAACACTTGTATGCATGAGGGGACCTTTTAAAAGGTAAGTTCAAAAGATCCTCCTCATGCGCCCTATGCCAAGCTCTGCCCCTCTACCCACTACCCAAGGCCCGTCATGCCCCTATACTAAGTTATGGCACTCCCATTCCCATTAACTCACTGTCCACTTTCTAGAAGCAATGAACACTATGGTGTATTTGGGATGTGTATAAAAAAGCTTTGAAAAAAAGGTAATTCATTGATAACTTTCTCCTTTGAAAAATAAGTCTGAATTACAAGCTAATAAAAGTGTCAATCATCCAGGCCCTTTGAAGTCTCAAAAACCACAAAACCTTGAAACTACTTAACATGTGTAAACAAACATTGTGAAATTGACCAGAGAGATCAGGGAGCATGAGCTTCCTCTGGAAGCAGGTATTCTAACAGCTGTCTGGGCTCTCAGCTATGTATGCTTGGCTGAGAGCCCAGACAGCTATTAGAATACTAGAACAGCTGGAGGGAATAGTGCTTTCTTGCTCACACTTTAGTAGTAATAATATAAAATATACCTTTAAAATCTCCTCAAAGCCTTTCCTGAGCTGGTGGAAATAATCCCAATGTCAGTAAATAAAAATAAAAGAAAACCGTCACACTGAACCCTCTGAATACAATAATAAAAGACCAAATATATTTCTTGAAACAATTTTGTGTACTCAGTTTACTGTGAAAGATATAGATTTTTAAAGCTGCACATCAGCCATAATTTTAACAGATTGACTTAGATATAAACTGCATTCTGGAAATGTGCACCTCAAATAGTATGCTTAAATTTTAATATAGCATGGCATGTCAGGAAATAGAATTTGAACTCAATAAAGGACAGAGTATAACTTGGTTGTGTGGTTATGACTTTGAAAAAGAAGCTACTGAGGAGGACATCGAAACAACTAAGATTCTTTCCCAGAACTACCTATGTCCATTAAAATGTTGGCACGAATCATTTTTGTCAGTTTACAAATGGTAAGAATTGAGCCATGTGCTGCCATTTAGTTGATTTTTAAAAATTCATTCACAGGATGTGGGCATCGCTGGCTAGGCCAAAATTTATTGTCCATCTCTAACTGCCCTTGGTGGTGAGCCGCTATCTTGAACTGCTATGGTCCATGTGGTATAGATATGCACACAGTGCTAATAGGCATACAGTTCCAGGATTTTGACTCAGTGACAGTGAAGGAACGGCAATATATTTCCAAGTCAGGATGGTATTTGGCTCGGAGGGGAACTTGCAGGTGGTGGTGACCCCATGCATCTGCTGACCTTGTTACGGGTTTGGAAGGCGCTGTTGAAGGAGCCTTGGTGAGTTGCTGCAATGCATCCTGAAGATGGTACACACTGCTGCCAGTGTGCATCCATGGCGGAACGAATTAATGTTGAAGGCAGTGGTTGGGGTGCCATTCAAGCAGGCCACTTTGTTCCGGATGGTGTCGAGCTTCTTTAGTGTTGTTGCAGCCACACTCATCCAATCAGGTGAAGAGTATTCCATCACACTCCTGACATGTGCCCTGTAGATGGTGGACAGGCTTTGGAGGGTAAGGAGGTGAGTTACACACCGCAGAATTCCCAGTCTCCAATCTCTGACCTGGTCTTGCGGTCATAATATTTATATGGTTGTTCCAGTTCAGTTTCTGGGCAATGTTAACCCCAGGCTGTTCATAGTAGGGTATTCAGCGATGGGAATGCCATTGAATGTCAAGGGCAGATGGTTGGATCACTGTTGTTGGAGATGATCATTGCCTGGCACTTGTGTGGCATGAATGTTACTTGCCACTTATCAGCCCAAGCCTGAATGTTGTCCAGATCTTGCTGCATATGGATACAGATTGCTTCAGTATCTGAGGAGTCGTGAATGGTGCCGAACATTGTGCAATCATCAGCAAACATCCCCACTTCTGACCTTATAATGGAAGGAAGGTCATTGGTGAAGCAGCTGAAGATGGTTGGGCCAAGGACACGACCCTGAGGAACTCCTGCAGTGATGTCCTGGGACAACAAACACAACCATCTTCTTTTGTGCTAGGTAGAGAGTTTTCCCCATGATTCCCATTGACTTCAATTTTGCCATAGCTCCTCGATGCCATACTCGGTCATATATTGCCTTGATGTCAAGGGCAGTCAACCTCACCTCACCTATAGAGTTCAGCTCTTTTGTCCATGTTTGGACCAAGGTTGTAATGCGGACAGGAGCTGAGTGGTCCTGGTAGAACCGAAACTGAGCATCAGTGAACAGGTTATTGCTAAACAAGTGCAGCTTGATGGCACTGTCGACGCCCCTTCCATCACTTTGCTGATGATCAAGAGTAGACTGATGGTGCAATAATAGGCCCGGTTAGGTTTGTCCAACCTGGGCAATTTTCCACATTGCTGTATAGATGCCAGTGCTGTAGCCATACTTGAACAGCTTGGCTAAGGGTGTGGCTAGTCCTGGAGCACAAGTCTTCAGTACTATTGCAGGAATATAGTCACGGCCTTGCAGTATCCAGTACCTTCAGCCATTTCTTGACATCACGTGGAGTGAATTGAATTGACTGAAGACTGGAATTTGTGTTGCTGGGCACCTCAGGAGGAAGCCAAGATGTATCATCCACTCGGCACTCTGGCTGAAGATGGTTACAAATGCTTCAGCCTTGTTTTTTGCACTGATATTCTGGGCTACCCCATCATTGAGGATGGGGATATTTGTGCCACCTCCTACTCCTCTAATTGTCCACCATTATTCACGACTGTACATGGCAGGACTGCAGAGTATAGATCTGATCCGTTAGTTGTGGGATCACTTAGTTCTGTTTATCACGTGCTGCTTCCACTGTTTGGCGTTCAAGTCATCCTGTATTGTAGCTTCACCAGCTTGACGCCTCACTTTTAAGTATGCCTGGTGTTGCACCTGGCATGCCCTCTTGCACTTTTCATTGAGCCAGGGTTCAATCTCGGCTTGATGGTAATGGTAGAGTGAGGGATGTGCCAGACCTTGGGGTTACTGATTGTGGTTGAATACAATTCTGCCACTGCTGGTGGCCCACAGCACTTTATAGATGCCCAGTTTGAGTTGTTAGATCTGTTCAAAACCTATCTCATTTAGTGTGATGGTACATGCCTGACAACATGATGGAGGTATTTCTCAATGTGAAGACAGAACATTGTCTCCACAAGGGCTGTGCAGTGGTCACTTCAACCAATACTGTCATGATGCATCTGTGACAGGTAGATTGGTGAGGATGAGGTCAAGTAGGTTTTTCCCACTTGTTGGATCCCTCACCACCTGCCACAGGACCAGTCTAACAGCTATGTCCTTTAGGACTCAGTCAGCTTGGTCAGTAATGGTGCTACCAACCCACTCTTGGGATGTTAGACATTGAAGTCTCCCACCCAGAGTACATTTTGTGCCCTTGCCACTCTCACTGCTTCTTCCAAATGGCGTTCAGCCTATCACCAAGAAAAAGAAAATAAAGCTCAGGACCAATACAGGAATTTTAGTAGGATGCTTTCATGGTCTGTAATTTAAGCGGTTATAACCATCTTGCCAGTACCATTTACTTACCTTGTCTTGCTGGAGAAGGGAACAGCTGCTTCATCAAAATCTAACAACCAAACATACGCCTAAAGGGATAAACAGAAGCACATCTGCCACAGGGAGAGGGGAGGCAGACCATATAATAAGTAAATTCCACTTGCTCTTATATTCCAGTCCTCTGTAAACTTAGAGATTGAATCTGCCCATGTGAAACTTTAGCAACATGTTCAACCCTGACTTGAGCTTCAAATCACATTCTGCTCATAACCAAAGGCATGCAGTTACTTTCCTTATACCCACCACCAGCTTTATCCACAGTTGCACATCTCCTAGGTTTGATTATTGCATCGTTGGCTTCCTATTCCCCACCCCAATATGTAAAACCCAACCATTATATTTTACACTCCACCACACTACACTCAGCCGTCACCCACTTCTTCACTAAACTGAATTAACTTCCTGTCACCCCAGTACACAAAATTTAAAAGCTTCATATTTAAATTCTGCTTGGTTTCACCTTACCCTATTGCTGCAACCTCCGCCATCACTACACCTTCCCATTTTCGTTCCACTCCTGCTTTCTGAGTAACACATCATCCTTCTTTCAAACTGTTGGCAACAAAGTCTTCAGGTGCTCGACCCCATTTTCTAGAACGCATTCTTTAACCCCTCCACTTTTCCACTTCTCTCTGTATCTTTTTGATCAAGCTTTCAATCCTAACTTCAGCACCAGCGTTCAGTGTGCACATCTTTTAAGCGTTCCCCCTTTAAATCATGTTAAATTTCATTTTACAATAGAGGTACTTTATAAATGCATATTGTTGTGATGGGCACTCAGGATCATGACTGCCATGAGTTCTGGCGATCTTCCATTCTGAGTTGTCATCTTACATTACACACTGGGTTACTCATGGAGGAAGGGGAGAATTCTTATTTGCAGCACTGTCATAAGCTTGTGCTTTTTGAAATCAGTTTTCTGATTTTGCAACAGCTAGTTCACAGAAGTAATGGGTGAGATCCTCTCCTCCCGCCTGTGGAGGGAATTGTGGCAGGTGAGGGTGAGAGATATGGTGTTGTGATGTGGCAGATGATGTGTGCCAGGTGGATCAAATCCACGAGGGAAACTTGATTGCGCATTTACAACTGTTTTTCAATTGGTATTTTATTTCAAGATGCATGCCTTGAATTCAGAAGTAATAAGGCTACCGCAACTTCAGAAATTTTTAGAAAACTAAATTAAACATTTATTAACAAAATAACAGATTTCAAACACATACATAAGTCTACAAATAACTATTATAATAACTCCTAAAACCCCTAATTAATCTGACTCCTAGTTACACCTCCATTAAGGCAACAGTAAAAAACAAATAGGTTTAAACAGACCCAGGCAAAGCAACATAATACCCTGGATAGGAGAATTCAAAGTGAGTTTTCTCAGCTTCAGTTCCTGTGGACAGCAATTTGATGTACAGAGGCTGGAGGCTTTTCATGGTTGACTTTTTGGATCTGAGAATGCCTTCTCCCCTTACACATAGCCTCATCTCCTTTATACATGTTTGTCCCTTTTTAATGCAAATTCCCTCGTTCCGATGTGTCTTTGCAACTTTAGTTTTCTCATAATATAAATCTTTCATAGTACTAAATTTATCAGTAACCTCTGGGAAAAATAAACACACTGTTTGGCTTACCTTCTTCTGGCTAGGTATAACATCTTACCATCTCCTTGAAATTCAAACTAACCTAATTTATCTAAAAATGCAAATATTCCTTGCACCTCACGTTCTAAAACTTCAGCCATGTTTATGTATTTGGCATTTCAAACCTAGCTCCTTGTTGATAACTGAAGGCTTCCAGGCCAGCTGTCTCCAATTCAATTAAATCCCACATACACACGCATGCATACAGAGAAACTAATCCAAACCCCACTATTAACTCACTTTTACAATAAATAACTATAATATTATGAAAATTATTATATTTTCATGGCACACCCCCCCTTACGGGAAAATGAACCATCATAATTTAAAGAGACAGCTTCATTTTCTTAACCCATCTTACATTACCTCCTATACTTATCTATATATTCACACTATTACATTACCAGATGCATGCATTAAAAGAACAATATATATACAAAGATAAAAGCAAAAAACTTCGGATGCTGGGAATCCAAAACAAAAAGAAAAATACCTGGTAAAACTCAGCAGGTCTGACAGCATCTGCGGAGAGGAACACAGTTAACGTTTCGAGTCCGAATGACCCTTCAACAGAACTAAGTAAAAATAGAAAAGAGGTCAAATATAAGCTGGTTTAAAGGGGGTGGGACAGGTAGAGCTGGATAGAGGGCCAGTGATAGGTGGAGATAGCCAAAAGATGTTATAGACAAAACGACAAAGAGGTGTTGAAGGTGGTGATATTATCTAAGGAATGTGATAATAGGTGACATTAAGGGTAGAAAGCAGGACGAGCAAGGTACAGATAGCCCTAGTGGGGGTGGGGTGGGGGGAAGGGATCAAAGTAGGCTAAAAGGTAGAGATAAAACAATGGATGGAAATACATTTTAAAAATAATGGAAAAAGGTGGGAAAAGAAAAATCTATATAAATTATTGGAAAAAAGGGGGATCGGAAAGCGGGTGGGGATGGAGGACAGAGTTCATGATCTAAAATTGTAGAACTCAATATTAAGTCCGGAAGGCTGTAAAGTGCCTATTTGGAAGATGAGGTGCTGTTCCTCCAGTTTGCGTTGAGCTTCACTGGAACAATGCAGCAGGCCAAGGACGGACATGTGGGCATGAGAACAGGGTGGAGTGTTGAAATGGCAAGCGATAGGGAGGTCTGGGTCATGCTTGTGGATAGACCGAAGGTGTTCCACAAAGCGGTCACCCAGTCTGCGTTTGGTCTCTCCAATGTAGAGGAAACCGCATTGGGAGCAGCGAATGCAGTAGACTAAATTGAAGGAAGTGCAAGTGAAATGCTGCTTCACTTGAAAGGAGTGTTTGGGCCCTTGGACGGTGAGGAGAGGGGAAGTAAAGGGGCAGGTGTTGCACCTTCTGCGATTGCATGGGAAGGTACCGTGGGAGGGAGTTGAGGTGTAGGGAGTGATGGAGGAGTGGACCAGGGTGTCCCGGAGGGAACGGTCCCTGCGGAATGCTGCCGAGGGGGTGAAGGGAAGATGTGTTTGGTGGTGGCATCATGCTGCAGTTGGTGGAAATGGCGGAGAATGATCCTTTGAATGCAGAGGCTGGTGGGTTGATAAGGGAGGACAAGAGGGACCCTATCATGGTTCTGGGAGGGAGAGGAAGGTATGAGGGCGGATGCGCGGGAGATGGGCCGGACACGGTTGAGGGACCTGTCAACCACCGTGGGTGGAAAACCTCGCTTAAGGAAGAAGGAGGAGATGTTAGAGGAACTGTTTTTGAAAGTGGCATCATCAGAACAGATGTGACGGAGGCGAAGGAACTGAGAGAATGGGATGGAGTCCTTACAGGAAGCGGGGTGTGAGGAGCTGTAGTCGAGGTAGCTGTGGGAGTCGGTAGGCTTGTAATGAATATTGGTGGACAGTCTATCATCAGAAATTGAGACAGAGAGGTCAAGGAAGAGAAGGGAAGTGACAGAGATGGACCATGTGAAAATGATGGAGGGGTGGAAATTGGAAGCAAAATTAATTAATTTTTCCAGGTCCAGACGAGAGCATGAAGCAGCACCGAAGCAATCATCGATGTACTGGAGAAAGAGTTGTGGGAGGAATGTTCCACATACCCCATAAAGAGACAGGCATAACTAGGACCCATGCGGGTACGCATAGCCACACCTTTTATTTGGAGGAAGTGAGAGGAGTTTAAGGAGAAATTGTTCAGTGAGAGAACAAGTTCAGCCAGACGGAGGAGAGTAGTGGTGGATGGGGATTGTTCGGGCCTCTGTTCGAGGAAGAAGCAGAGAGCCATCAGACCATCCTGGTGGGGGATGGAGGTGTAGCGGGATTGGACATCCATGGTGAAGAGGAAGCGGTTGGGGCCAGGGAACTGAAAATTGTTGATATGATGTAGGATGTCAGAGGAATCACGGATGTAGGTGGGAAGGGACTGGACAAGGGGAGAGAGAATGGAGTCAAGATAGCAAGAAATGAGTTCCGTGGGGCAGGAATAGGCTGACATGATCGGTCTGCCAGGACAGTCCTGTTTGTGGATTTTGGGTAGGAGGTAGAAGCGGGCCGTCCGAGGTTGGGAGACTATGAGGTTGGAAGCTGTGGATGGAAGATCTCCAGAGGAGATGAGGTCAGTAACAGTCCTGGAAACAATGGCTTGATGTTCAGTGGTGGGGTCATGGTCCAGGGGGAGGTAGGAGGAAGTGTCTGCGAGTTGACGCTCAGCCTCTGCGAGGTAGAGGTCAGTGCGCCAGACAACAACAGCACCACCCTTGTCAGCGGGTTTGATGACAACGTCAGGGTTGCACCTGAGAGAACGGAGTGCAGCAAGTTCAGAGAGAGACAGGTTAGAGAGGGTGAGAGGAGCAGAGAAATTGAGACGACAGATGTCAGGCCGATGGTTCTCAATGAATATATATATATATATATATCTCGAAATTTGTCCAGAAACTTTAAAGGACTGTGGTATGTATGAACAATTGTTTCTGACAAATTGTTTGCAATGTAAATCTCAAAATGCTGCAATGCTAACAGCAGACCCAGAGTCTTCTTTTCAATCGTCGAATATCTCCTCTGTTGTACGTTCAACTTCCGTGAAAAATACCCTATCGGTTTCTCAATTCCAGTTTCATCTTGCAACATTATGGCCCCAATGCCTATATCACTTGTGTCTATGGCCAATTTAAATTTCTTGCCATAATTGGGCACTGCCAAAACTGGTCTCGTAGTTAATACAGGTTTCAAACTGCCAAATGCCTTCCGACACTCCTGTGTCCATTGAAACTTTGTGTTTTTTTTAATAGTTCAGTCAATGGAGCAACCACACTGCTAAAATTTGGTACAAGTTTCCAGTAAAACCCACTCATGCCCATAAATCTCAAAACTTCTTGTTTTGTTGTAAGCACAGGGAAATCCACACTAGCCTTGACTTTCACATCTCTTGCAGCCACCTTACCATGTCCAATGGTATGGCCTAGATATGTAACTTGCGCTTTTGCAAATTCACTTTTAGTCAAGTTCATCACCAAATTAGTTCCTTATAATCGACAAAACAATTCTTCCAGATGTTAGAAACGCTCCTCCCATGTCTGACTGAAAACTATCAAGTCATCAATATAAACAGCACAATTGCTCAGACCTGCAATTACTTTGTTTGTCAGTCTTTGAAGTGTTGCAGGTGCATTTTTCATACCAAATGGCATGACTTTAAACTGATATAGCCCATTTAGCATCACAAAAGTTGATATCTCCTTTGCTCTCTCTGATAAGGGTACTTGCCAATACCCTCTCAGCAAGTCAATCTTTGTGATAAATTTTGATTGTCCCACTTTCTCAATGCAATCTTCCAACCGTCATATAAGATATGAATCTACTTTTGTCATTGCATTCACCTTTTGATAGTCCACACAAAGTCTTTGTGTTCCATCTGGTTTCACTACCAGCACAATAGGCAAACTCTAGTTACTGCAACTAGACTCAATTATGGCATTTTGAAGTATGAATTCAATTTCTTACTTTACTTGTGATAACTTTGCCGGATTTAATCTATAAGGATGTTGCCTTGTTGAAGATGAAACTTCAACACACACATCATGTATAGCTAAATTTGTCCTCCCCAGCTTATTCCCGCAAAAAGCTTTGTGTAACTGCAATAGCTTCTCCAAATCACTTTGACACTTTGCCTGGAAGGCAACTCAATATTAACATTTAAATTTTCAAGTACACCCTCATTATCCAATTTGATTAGAGGAAACTCACTTTCAGAAACCTTCATTTCTACCTCTTTGTCCTTATCTACCACCACTAATACCTCCTTTTGGTCATCTTCCCTGTCAACATACTTTTTAAGCATATTTACATGGCACACCCTCTGCTTCTTTGTTCTATCTGGAGTATTTATTAAATAATTTACTTCACTCAGTTTCTTTTCAATCCTGTAAGGCCCCCTAAACCTTGCCTTTAATGAGTCACCCAGTACTGGTAACAGAACTAGCACTTTCTCCACAGCAACAAAACTACGAGCTGTAGCTTTCCTGTCTGCCTTCACTTTCATCACATGCTATGATACCTTTAAATATTCCCTAGCTAACTCGCATGCTTCGTCCAATCTTTCTCTGAAGTTTGATACATAATCCAGGAGAGTAGTTTCCAAATTTTGACCCACCAATTTCTCATGAATCAATTTCAGTGGTCCCCTTACTTCATGACCATAGACTAATTCGAAAGGACTAAATCCAGTCAATGCATTAGGAGCATCCTTAATAGCAAATAACAAGAATGGAATTCCCCTATCCCAATCCTTTGGTCGGTCCTGACTATATGTGTTCATCATAGTTTTTAAAGTTTGATGCCATCTTTCCAAAGACCCTTGTGACTCAGGATGATAAGCTGTTGATTTAAACTGTTTTATCCCCAAACTGTTCATTACTTCTTTAAACAGCTGTGACATGAACCCTGATCTGATTGTATTTCTTTCGGTAAACAGTGCCTTGTTAAAAAGTTTAGTCAACTCTTCCACAATTCTCTCTGTTGTAATATTTCTCAAAGGTATCACTTCAGGAAACCAATGCATCCATTATTGTCAGTAAATACCGATTTCCACTTTTAGTCTTAGGGAGGGGCCCTACACGATCAATCATGACCCTAGCAAAAGGTTTTTCAAATGCTGGAATTGGAATTAAAGGTGCCAGCTTAATCACTGCTTGTGGTTTCCCTATCAATAATGTGTGACATGTTGTACAAAATTTCACTACACCTCTAAGCAATCCAAGCCGAAAAATGTTTTTGTATTTTCACCTGTGTCTTTCTAATTCCTAAATGCCCCCCATTGGAATTTTATGAGTTATTCTCAGGATCTCATTTCCATATTCAAATTGTATAACAATCTGATGCACTTCCCTCCAGTTTTCATCTGCTGAAACATGATAAGGCTGCCACTTTCTCATTAAACATTACCATTAAGGTAATAACATTCAGGAATACATTCTGCTTCTGTTTCCAAATAAGTTGTCTAATATAACTGTCTTATTTGCGTATCCTTTTTCTGTAACTCTACCAACTGCCTTGAGCTATATACCACAGCTGTATTATCTTCCATCCTTTCTTTCTGAACAATCTTATCAATAACAGTGTCAGCTAATTGGACTTCCACACCTTCTCCATGCCTTTTAATTTGTGAGCCTGTAATCTTGTTATTACAAAATCTGGAAACAATCCAGAATACTCTTTCTGCAACACTTCTGTTGAAAGCACCTCTACACACTGCTCAACCACCATAAGAATCACCCACATCTCCGATTCAGCTATATCATTACCTAAAATAAATTGAACCCCTGCAATAGGCAATTTTTCCACTACTCCAACAATCACCTCATCTGTTTTCCACTTACTCTTCAAATTTACCTTCCACAATGGAATAGGTTTAGCATCTCCATGAATCCCACTTATTATCACTTGTTCCTGCAGTACTCCCTCTGAAAAACAAATATCACTATCCCACAACATTAAGGATTGACTAGCCCCTGTGTCTCTTAAAATTTTAATATCTTTACCTACTCCACCTTGCACACATGGAAAGACTTCCCCTTCACATACAACATTTTTCAACATTTCTGTAACCTGCTCCTCAGAACTCCGTTGGGTAAATTGTGAACACATTCCTACTTCTTTACCTATCATTGATTCTTCCTGTTTTACCTGTACACAACCCACTGTTTTTCCTGTGCCTTAACCTCAGAATCCACAGTACTTTTACTTCCAGAACTCTTCTGCATCCCAATCATCCCAACAGATTTTCCCTGGAATTCCCAACACACTAACTTCTTGTGACCAACTTTATTACAATGAAAATACCTCAATTTTCGAGTGTCACTTCTACCCTTAGCAGTCACATCTGTTTTGCAATTTGTATTTTATTTCAAGATGCATGCCTTGAATTCAGAAGTATTAGGGCTACCACAACTTGAGATTTTTTAGAAAACTAAATTAAACATTTATTAACAAAAAAAAAGATTTCAAGCACATACATAACTTTAGTTGTCTCACAATATAAATCTTTCATAGTACTAATTTTAGAAAAATAAACACACTGTTTGGCTTAGCTTCTTCTCACTAGGTGTAATATCTAACCATCTCCTTGAAATTCAAACTAACCTAATTTATCTAAAAACACAAATGTGCCTTGCACCTCACATTCTAAAACTTCAGCCATGTTTATGTATTTAGCATTTCAAACCTAGTTTCTTGTTGATAACTCAAAGCCTCCAGATAACTCAACTGTCTCCAATTCAATTAAATCCACACACACAAACACGCACACACATATACACACAGAGAAACTAATCCAAACCCCACTATTAACCCACTTTTACAATCGATCACAAAAATATTATGGAAATCATTATATTTTCATGATAATGGCAACAGTCAAAAAGTTTGTTTCCTGGCATCGGGAAATGAGGTCGGAATCTTGTTCTGCTGACTTTCATGGCAGGTTAATGATGGATCGACTTTCCCACTGGTGTACATCAGGAATCCCTTTTGCAACTCAGGAATGCTCATTAAAACCCCAGTAGACCGGAATCTTGTTCCCCCGTTAGATTTTCTGCCCTGCTAGTGGGAATTTGTCCTGTTTCACAACTCAACATAAATGGCATGCATCTGGCAGTTGCATAATTAATCAAGTGAACAGCGCAGATTTGGCATGCTCAGCCACCTCGCTCTCCAACGGGAGTCACTCCAACTTCCCACTCCCGCCACCGGACTTAGCCCCGGAGTGGAAAGTGCTGGCCATCGTCCCTCATGGTGATTTTCCATTCAAATTTTACAGTCAGCAGGATCAGGAGTAATGCTTTACTTTAGATAGGAAGAGTGGCTTTAATTTAGTCAAGTCTTACCTTTTAATATTATGTGGTTACATAACTATGGAAATAAATGCCGCATTTGCAGATTTATGCCACTACAATGGATTTGTTATATTAAAATTGCCTAACCTGTCACTGCACATGGAATCAATTCTGTCATTGTATTAGAGAATTATTTACACAGGTTTGACTTTATATCAAGTATTTTTCCTGTTGAATTCATTCACTGCCGCCCAATGAATGAGACGATTCTTCAGAATTGTGCCATCATTGTGGGCTCGATCCCTGCATAACTCTAAGAAGCGTATCCTCTCTCCTGAGCTAATTTTCCCTGTTCAGCCCACCATTGTTAATTGAACAAAATCAACATATCAGTATAAAATCAGATCCCAAAAGCAATAATTAAGTGAAGCTTTTATTTTATAAAGAATATTAAAAACAGATGAATGAGTCAGCCAATCCATAGTTCCATATTAGGTTTGCTAAAGTAAAACTTGACATACAGGCCTGTAACTTCCGAGCTCACCAGCGTCGGATTTGGGGAGTACCCTAAAGATGTGCTGGGGAATCTCTCTGGGAATTTCCCAGGTAAGGGTTTGCATGGCATTTGCCCAAAAGTGCACATTTCCTGTGGACAATTGTGCTGGGGACCCTCCAAAAATGCGGTTTAAATCACAAACTTCAGATGATTCCGCTGGGGTTATACCAATAGTTACTCAGAAAAAATTAGAAGAATTAAAACCTCTTCTACCCTCTGAGTAACTATTGTAAAGACCCAGACTGACCCCATGGGACTCCTCCATAGCCCTGCAACCCCCTGTCCACACAGGACTCTCCACACCCCCCAAACTCTGACACCCCCACCCCTCACCCCCCGACCTCTGACACCCCCCATCCTGACCTCCGACACCCCCAACCCCTGAGCTGTGGCACCTCCATCCCCCAATCTCTGACATCTCCGAACCCCCCCAACCTCCAACACAACCCACCCCTAACACCCTCCACCTCCCTCCGACCCCCAGCCCCTCCAACCCCCGACCTCCGACCCTCAAATCCGACCCCCCGACCTCTGTCCCTCTACCCTCCGACACCCCCCACACCCCCCGACCTCTGACAACCCTACCAGCCCAACCTCTGACGCCCCACCCCCTGACACCCCCAGTCCCCCGACGCTCCCCACCCGCCCCTGATAACCCTCATCCACCACTAACATCCAACAGCCCCCATCCCTCAACCTCCAATCCCCCCACACCCCTCCAACCACCTCGCTCCCCACCCCCTCTCTGACCCCCAGCGCTCCTCCGACCCCCACTCCCTCCAATATTCCGACCTCCGACACCACCCCCCCACCCCCCCGAGCTCCAACCATGGCCCTTTAGACTCACCTGCTTTACGGCAGCAAGTGCTGTAAAAAAGGGGGCATGGCCTCCTTGAATCCACTGAACCTACACTTCACTGCGGCCTGCGAAGAGTCGTTCGATGCAGGCCCCAAGCAGCACCGGTGAACGGAAGTGGCAACATAATTTTCAAGACCAGGTAAGTAGGTATTTATTTGTTCTGATTCCTGCTGGCCAGCATTTTCTGACAGTAGTCGGAGGTTACAGCCCAATCTCTCAGTTTGTGATTGATTCTTAAATAAAATTTTCACAGGACAGAACCTAAAGATTTGCTATCAACGTATCTGAAATGTTTAACCTTAGCTTCTTCTTTATAATAGCAATATGGCTGATGATGCACTTTTCAACAACACTCATTACTGGAAACAAACACAAATTCAAGCACGGAACAAAAAAGTTTGACTATCCTGAGAGTTTACTGACAAGCATGAATGGTTTGATAACTGACATTCAAATAATCTTGAGAAATATCAATTTCCATTTGGTGTTTTAATGCACTATTTTCTGTATATAAGTATATACTTTTGTAAGTTACATTTCCTTGAAGGTGCACTGCTGCACATCAGTCAGAGGAGAACTGATGATACAATAGTCAGTTTGTTTATATCAGATTCCATTTCTGTCTCTTTATTTTTTAATCGATGGTTTGAGATTAGAAATATCACTTCTCTGAATACATACAACGAAGGATTCAAGCAGTGACCAGGCAGTTGCACTATATGTTCGCCTTCAAAATCATGGTTTTCTCTTTCTACAACTCTCCAGCACTTGTTGTCACAAACATTTTGAAGATTTCATGGTATTACCTCTGAGACCAGAAACTACCCCAAAATCAATCATGAAAACAGAAAATGCTGGAAATACCAATGAAGTTTTCTACATCATCCATGCTTTGTCAAATTATATTATTCACATCTATTATATGACATTGCATCATTTTCTTCAAGTAAATGACCAAAGCAAAAGCTTTAATTCAGCATTTAACTGGATTTACAACATGATCATTGGATGTGCTGACGTAACAAACAAGCAAAGCTGTTACCTCTTTCTAAGTGCGTGCCTTGTTGGAATCATTGAAAACCTGCCTTACTTTTTTGTATTGCTGATTATTTACGACACTCATTTTCTGTTACATTTCATCAATGAAAATACAGTTCTATAGTTAAAAAAAAATCGGGTCAAGCTTCTTCTTTATCAGTTTTACTCATACGTGGCTGAGCTGCAAGTTGTATCTTGAGAAAGTTCAAACAACTGTGGTAACTTGTCATTATATTTTTGATTTCTTCTGAAAGATGTAGGGCGGAATTTTCTGAGCCCGCTGTTGGCGGGCGTGATAGGTGGCGTGCATGGAAAATATGGCGGGGCCCGCTTCATGACATCATGAAGGCAGGTTGCGATCTTCCACTCAGCCCTGTTTCCCGCCATTGGTTGGTGGGGGGCTAATTCTAATACATTAGCATATAATTAAAAGGCCATCCGCCAGGCTCTTGGAATCCCGCCGTATCATCCGTCCACATCGGTGGGAAAGCATGCCGACGTGTTTCACAACAGCACGCAGGCGATATGCACTTGGCGGCCTTCACTTTAGGGGAACTGAGGTGAGTGAGCAGCAGCGTTCTCCACAGCTCGCCTGTTGTTTACAGGCTTCAGGGGTACCGACGTTGGGGGCAACTGATGCCTGGCCCCGGAGGGTGTCTGGGGGCAAGTGCTGACCAGCCTCGGTGGTGACTGCTGAGGGCAGGGAGGGGGGTAAAGTGCTGCACTGGTGCTGCATCTCACGCACAGGCAATCGAGGTGAGGGTAGGGTAAGCGAAGGAATTGGCCACGCATTAAGAATACCTGTATAAACTGACCAGGCCTCAGTAACTCAGACAGTTCAGACACAGCCACAGTGATATGATTGAGGTCAGGCTCCTAGCCTGTCCGTCCATACAAGCAATGCATGGGGCACCAAAGGGCTACAAAGCGCACCATACCTTCCCCTCCCACCCTTCCAGCACAGACTTCAAGTCCACCACCACTTTATTGGACGGCGGTGCAGTTGGACTGCACACGTTGTACAATCTCTTCGCCAACACTGGCCATGTAGCAGTCACTGCTGGAGGTGCTCACAGCCCCTTGCAATCTCAGCATCCTGGTTTGGACCAGTGTCCCCCATGTCACAGGTTGACAGGGCAGCCATGCAGCGCACTCATCTCCGGCCATCCAAGCGGCGACCAGCACTCTGGGAAGCATTAAGGGGCAGTCACATAGGGCCAGGAAAGGTGCTAAGTAAAGCCATGATAACCACATCTCTCTCCCTTTCATGCTGCAAGAGGACCACATCAGAATCATGGATCCTGGTGACCTGGCTTTATGCCTGATGGCCTACAGAGACCATAGAAGACAGAGGAGAGAGCAACTGATGCACCTGGCCATGCAAAGGCAGGAGCAGCAACTTCATGAAGAAGGGGCAGCAGGGGCTACTGCACACGCTGCCCAGGAGCGACAGCGAGCCGTGGCTGGTCGGTACCTAGCGACACCCAGGGTCTATAGACACCGTCCGCCATTCCTGTATGTGACCGAAAACCAGTGTTGCTGATGACTGCGCATGGCTAGGGATCTGGTGGCTCACATCTGCCATTTACTGCAGGACTTGGCGCCAAGGGGACATGGAGGGCATCCACTGCCAGTAGCAGTGAAAGTGACCGTGGCGCTCAATTTCTATGCCAGTGGCTCTTTTCACGGCTCCATAGGTGACCTCTGTGGGATTTCACAATCCACCACCCACAAATGCATCCATGAGGTCACGGATGCCATCTTCTCCATGGCACACAACTTTGTGCATTTCGTCCAGGACCGGGACAGCCAGGACGCAAGGGCCATTGGATTCACCCTGATCTCAGGACTCCCACAGGTGCAGGGTGCAATTGACTGTACTCATGTGGCACTCAGGTCTCCATCGCTACACTCAGTGGATTTCATGAACCGCAAGGGCTTCCACTCACTGAGCGTACAGCTGGTATGCGACCACTAGAAACGCATCCTGCAGATGTGTGCACGGTTTCCAGGGAGTGTGCACGATGCCTATATCCTGAGTCGCTCGCAGATCCCCGCAGTCTTCCAGGGTCCACAGAGGCTGCAAGGTTGGCTCCTTGGGGACAAGGTTGACCTGCAGAGGCCCATGGCTGATGACACCCGTGCAGCAGTCTCAGATTGCAGCACAGTGACGCTATTATGAGGCTCATGCAGCAGCTCACAACTTGGTGAAGCAGGCTATTGGGATGCCTGGACCGGTCTGGTGGAGCATTTCTATCATCTGCCCTTGCATGTGTCTCACTATCTCCATCTGTCTTCATGCAGGACAAGCTGGCTCACAATAAGCAGGAGCGGTCCCAGACTGAGGGTGGAATTCCCAAGATCAAGGTTCTTGCGGACTTCGAGAACAGAGCAATGGAGCTGGCTGGAGAAGCTGCAGACCGTGCCTGTGCTGACGGTGAAGTTGGCGGCGCACACCCAAGTGAGGATCCTGCACTGCAACATCCATCAGACACATACTGTGAGTGATTTCTCCTGCTTCAGAGTCACATCCCATGCATTAATTGTCTCTCCTTTCTTTTGTAGGCACTTCTGGGAAGCTGCCAAGGGCATTCACAAGCTAAGCCCTCAACTCCAGCCCCGACGACACCTCGGATGAGAAACCTGAGGACAGCACCCTTTAAGACCTGTCACAGCGCTCATCCACATTATGCACCAGTGCAGAGACACACCCCTCATTGGTACCTAGTTCTAGTATAGCCTCATGGTCACAAGCTGCTGAACACAGTGTACCATCTGGTCCACAGCAGACGGAGGCAGGGACAGCAGAGGTCACCAGCACTTGGAGGATTGCTGGAGGCTATGACTCTGTTGAGTCCCATTCTGATGACAAGCCTCCGGACTAGGTCCTAAATTAGTTGCTGGAGTTGCAAAGACAAGTACAAAAACATCCGGAAGGGACGTCAGCTGCACTCCTCAGATTGCAACAATGGAGAAATACATCCGCTTTCAATTTGAGGTGATGGCGCCAGCATGCCAATGCACCAAGGTCCACATTGGCAAGATGGCAGCCGTCATGGAGATCTTGGTCCAGGACATTAATCCTGCACCATTGCAGGAGCAGCACTCCATCCCTGTAGCCACTGGTGGCATCCATCAGTGTCAAAGCAAGAGGGCTGTGGGTCACCTTGGTCTTGCCCCAGCTGCCCCTTCTCCTCAAGGAATCAGCCAGGGGCCTTCGGCCACCAATAGGGAGGAGGGCCAGCAGCTCTACGCCCCGGGGCCATCCACCCAGGTGACTCCAGGAGTGTCCAGCCAATCCAAATCCCCTCTTCCTGTGATCCAATCTGCTCCAGCTTCACAGGCCGAGGAGAGTGCACCTGCCCTACAGCAGGACATCCAAAGCAGCCCGGGGCCCTCCGAGTCTCGGCCCCCCAGAGGACGCCCGCCAAGGTTATTACAGACAGAGTGCAGCAGTCAGCAGGTTGTCTCCACCTCCGCTGTACATGTCAGGAGGGCACCAAGATATGGCGGCAGGGTAAGGAAAGTGAAAAAGATAGAGTTGCACAACATTGGCACAGGTGTTAACCACGTGTAGAGAATGTTCACAAATGTAAATAAATTCGCAATCATTTCATATCTCCTCTTGTCTATGTCTCCTTCTTATGATGAGCTATGTACAATCGTGTGTGATACCTTGGTTCTTGCACAAACTTATGGCAATTGTCTCTACCCTGGGCCTCTCTTCTGTGCAGTGTGCTGCCATCTCACTGCAGTGAGTGATCCGCTTCAACATAATTCTCCATATCAGTAATGCCTGCACCTTCATGTTAAGTGCTTGTGGAACGACCCTCGTTCCCATGCATTGTAGGGTCCTGTCATGTGTATTCTTAGCTTTGTACGATTGAGGCAGAGGTGTGCCCCTATTTCATCTGCATTTTTGAAAGGTGAAGGTGTGGTATGTAAGGAGAGATGTGCTCACGCATGAAGAAGGCTCATGTACCGTCCAACTCCAACTGCCCCCTGTCTCTCGGCAGGGTTTTGATGATATGAGCCTATAATCAGAGCTTATCAGCATTGCCCTCAGCCTAACAGGTTTCCAATGTTCCCAGTGTCAATCTGCTGAGCTCAACAAAAAGTGACAGCACCTTGCCAGCTCAAGGTGATGAAGCAATGGCACATTTGTGTGCAGGTGCTGAGGTGCCCAACCTTAAGCGTCTCTCAACCTGTAGTTGTGACTATTGCGTGGAGAAGGATCCTGTCACAAAGCTGGTAGACAGCATCGTGCGTCCCATTGCCTTGACACTCTAGTTACAAATGGTGATTTCCAGAGGCCAAACCAGCCTTTAAGTATGCTCTGGAATTGCACTTCATTGCTTCAGACAATATGGAGAGGTGCAATGGGATAGGAGCGAGTATGTGATGAAGCAGAAAATGCTCCTCATTAACAATGATGTGTGCCCTTGAGAGCTTCATGTTGCCTGATCATCTTGAACTTCACAAGGTCCAGGGCTGGCCATGAGGGCACACTGGTTGTGTGTAAGAGGAGGCATCTCAATATTAAGGGTTAAATTCTCTCTAAAGTCTAATCTTTCTTTAATTTAGCAATTAACTAAAAGTTGCTGTTAGGGTTGGAAGGTGAGTTTTAGGCTTATACAGGCTCTCCTTGCAACTGTAATTAATTAATTAGATAACTGGCTTAATCAGATTTTCAGAGGCTAGGTTCAGAGAGTATAAAAGTAGGCTTGATTTTGTCTGCACTGGAGTACTCTATTTGGCTGCAGTACAGAGCTTCAGTTGGAGATTGGTGACTGAGGGAGTTTAAGGGTTAAATTAAGAGTTAAATTCTATCTAATGTCTAGTCTTTCTTTAATTTAGCAATTAACTAAAAATTGCTGTTAGGGTTGGAAGAAGGTGACTTTTAAACTGGAAAGGAGAAGCCAGCGAGAGTGGTACAAAACGGCGCAAAAAAAAGAGGCCGAGACCGGAGAGGACAGGTGTACCTTCCGGACCTTCAGGCGCTGGAGTTTGAAGTGACATCACGATTCAAAAAATGATGCCACGCAGGGGAGGCAGCTGATTGGTAAGTAGGGTCAGGTGAGTACTTCTACTTCTACTTTTTCTACTAATTAAACTGCTGCAGTTCATTAGCTTAAACAAAATAAGGTGAGGACTTTGGGCTGTAGTGGGAGTGTTTGGAGTGGAATAAGGCACCTAGTGTAGTTAGTATTCTTTCAAGGGAGTAACTAACGAGCTTAATCTGAAGGGAATTCATGGCAGCAGAGCTCACACCCATGATATGCTCCTCCTGCAGTATGTGGGAAGTCATGGACATTTCCAGTGTCCCTGGTGACCATGTGTGCAGGAAGTGTGTTCAGCTGCAGCTACTGGCTAACCGCATTTTGGAGCTGGAGCTGTGGGTGGATTCACTGTGGAGCATCCACGATGCTGAGATTGTTGTGGACAGCACATTCAGTGAGGCGGTCACACCGCAGGTAAAGACTGAACAGGCAGAAAGGGAATGGGTGACCACCAGGCAGATTCGAGGAAGGCAGGTAGTGCAGGAATCCCCTGTGACCATCCCCCTCTCTAACAGCTATACCGTTTAGAATACTGTTGGGGGAGATAACTTCTCAGGGGAAAGCAGCAGGAGCCAAGTCCATGGCACCACGGGTGGCTCTGCTGCACAAGACGGGAGGAAGAGTAGCAGGGCTATAGTGATAGGGGATTCACTAGTAAGGGGAACTGACAGGCATTTCTGCAGCTGCAAAAGAGACTCCAGGATGGTATATTGCCTCCCTGGTGGCTAGGTCAAGGATGTCTGGGAGAGGTTGCAGGGCATTCTGAAGGGGGAGGGCGAACAGCCAGTGGTCATGGTACATATTGGTACCAACGACATAGGTAAAAAAAAGGGACGAGGTCCTACAAGCTGAATGTAGGGAGTTAGGACGCAGATTAAAAAGTAGGACCACAAAGGTAGTAATCTCAGGATTACTACCAGTGCCACGTGCTAGCGACAGTAGAAATAACAGGATATATCAGATGCATACGTGGCTGAAGAAATGGTGTAGAGGGGAGGGATTCAGATTCCTGGGACATTGGGACCGATTCTGGGGAAGGTGGGACCAGTACAAACAGTACGGGTTGCATCTGGGCAGGACTGGGACCAATGTCCTCAGGGTGGAGTGGGGAGGGGGGCATTTTTTGCTAGTACCGTCGGGGAGGGTTTAAACTAGAATGACAGAGGGATGGGAACCTGAGCAGGGAGACAGAGGAGGGGGAAACAAGGATGGAAACGAAAGACAGAAAAGTAAGAAGCAAAAGTAGAAGGCAGGAAAAATAAGGGCGATAAACAAATGGGGTCATAGTGCAAAATAAAGCTAAGATGACTAACAAGGTTAAAAAGACAAGTCTAAAGGCATTGTATCTTAATGCATGGAGCATTCGCAATAAGGTAGGTGAATTAACAGCGTAAATAGTTATAGACGATTATGATATAGTTGCAATTACGGAGACATGGCTGCAGGGTGACTAAGAATGGGAACTGAACATCCAGGGGTATTCAATATTTAAGAAGGACAGACAAATAGGGAAAGGAGGTGGGGTAGCACTGTTAGTAAAGCAGGAAATCAATGCAATAGTGAGGAAGGAAATTAGCTCAGAAAATCATGATATGGAATCTGTTTGGGTGGAGATAAGAAACACATAGGAGCAGAAAACATTGGTGGGAGTTGTCTATAGGCCCCCAAACAGTAACAGAGATGTAAGGGAAGGCATTAAACAGGAAAATAGAGACGCATGCAATGAGGGTACAACTGTAATCATGGGTGACTTTAATCTGCATATAGATTGGGCAAACCAAACTAGCAAAAGTACTGTGGAGGAGGATTTCTTGGAGTGTGTATGTGATGGTTTTTTAGACCAATACATTGAGGAACCAACTAGAGAGCAGGTTATCCTAGACTGGGTATTGTGCAAGGAGAAAGGATTAATTAACAATCTTGTTGTGCGAGGTCCCTTGGGGAAGAGCGACCATAAAATGATAGAATTGCTCATTAAGATGGAGAGTGAAGAAGCTGAATCCAAAACTAGGGTCCTAAATCTAAATAAAGGGAACTATGAGGGTATGATGCGCGAGTTGGCAATGATGGATCGGGGAACCTTACTAAAAGGGTTGACGGTAGAGAGGCAATGGCTAATATTTAAGGAATGTATGCATGAATTACAACAATTATTCATTCCCGTCTGGCACAAAAATAAAATAGGAAAGGTGACTCAACCATAGATTACAAAAGAAATTAGGGATAGTATTAGATCCAAAGATGAGACATATAAAATTCCCAGAAAAAGCAGCAAGCCTGAGAATTGGGAGCAGTTTAGAATTCAGCAAAAGTGGACAAAAAGATTGATCAAGAAGGAGAAAATGGGGTATGAGAGTACACGTGCAGGGGACATAAAAACTGACTAAAATGCTTCTAGAAATATGTGAAGAGAAAAAGATTAGCAAAGACAAATGTAGGTCCCTTACAGTCAGAAATGGGGGAAATTATATAGGGTGGAAGAAATGGTGGAATAATTGAACACATATTTTGGTTCTGTCTTCACAAAAGAGGACACAAATAATTTCCCAGAAATGTTAAGGAACCAAGGGTCTAGTGAGAGAGAGGAATTGAATAAAATCAGCATTAGTAAAAAAATGGTGCGAAAGAAATTAATGGGGTTAAAGGCTAAAAAATCCCTAGGCTTTGATAATCTACATCCCAGAGTACTAAAGGAAGTGGCCCTGGAAATATTGGATGCATTGGTGGTCATCTTCCAAAATTCTATAGAGTCTGGAGCAGTTCCTACTGTTTGGGGAGTGACAAATGTAACCCCACTATTTAAAAAAGGAGGAAGAGAAGAAACAGGATTACAGGCCAGTTAACCTAACATCAGTAGTGGGGAAAATGCTAGAGTCTATTATAAAAGACGTGGTAACAGAACGCTTGGAAAGCATTAACAGGATTAAACAAAGTCAGCATGGGTTTATGAAGGGGAAATCATGCTTAACTAATCTCCTGGAGTTTTTTTAAGGATGTAACTAGTAGAATAGATAAGGGAGAACCAGTGGATGTGGTGTATTTGGATTTCAAGAAGGCTTTTGATAAGGTCCCACATAAGAGGCTAGAAGGCAAAATTAAAGCACATGGGATCGGGCGTAATGTACTGGCATGGATTAAGAATTGGTTGACAGACCGGAAACAGAGAGTGGGAATAAATGAGTCTTTTTCCGGATGGCAGACAGTGACTAGTTGGGTACCACAGGGATCAGTGCTTGGGCCCCAGCTATTCACGATAAATATAAATGACCTGGATGAGGAAACCAAATGCAATATTTCCAAGTTTGCTGATGACACAAAACTGAATGGGGTTGTGAGTTGTGAGGAGGATGCAAGGAGGCTTCAGGGTGATTTAGACAAGTTGTGTACATGGGCAAACACAAGGCAGATGCAGTATAAAATGGATAAATGTGAAGTTATACGCTTTGGTGTGAAAAACAGGAAGGCAGAGTATTATTTAAATGATGACCTATTGGGAAATGTGGATGTACAAAGGGATCTGGGTGTCCTTGTACACCAGTCAATGAAAGTAAATAGGAAGGTGCAGCAAGTAATTAGGAAGGCAAATGGTATGTTGGCCTTCATTGCAAGAGGATTTGAGTTCGGAAGTAGGGGTGTCTTATTACAGTTATACAAGGCCTTGGTGAGACTACACCTGGAGTATTGTGTGCAGTTTTGGTCTCCCTACCTATAAAAGGATAAACCTCCCAAAGAGGGAGTGCAACGAAGGTTCACTAGGCTGATACCAGGGATAGCAGAACTGTCGTATGAGAAGAGATTGGTTTGACTGGGCCTGTATTCACTAGAGTTTAGAAGAATGAGAGGGGATCTGATTGAAACGTATAAAATTCTAACCGGGCTAGACAGACCAGATGCAGGGAGGCTGTTTCCCCTGGTTGGGGAGTCTAGAACCAGGGATCACGGTCTCAGGATATGGGGCAGGCCATTTAGGACTGAGATGAGGAAAAATGTCTTCATTCAGAGGGTGGTCAACCTGTGGAATTCTCTACCACAGAAGGCTGTGGAGGCCAGGTCACTGAGTATATTCAAGAAAGAAATTGATAATTTTTTGGATATTAGGGGCATCAAGGGGTATGGAGAGAAAGCAGGAATATGGCGTTGAGATAGAGGATCAGCCATGATCATATTGAATGGCGGAGCACGCTCGAAGAGCCAAATGGCCTACTCCTGCCCCTAGTTTCTATGTTTCTAATATCAGGCAGCCAAGTGTCTGACCTTGTCATGCTCAGGTGCTCTACCTCCATTTTAGGGTTAGGAGAAATGCACCTAAGTTTAACTGCCCAATGTCAATGTCATTTCGGGCAGTGTACCACAGCTGACTGAGTCATCTCTAAGTGCAGTCACAGCAGCGGTATTTCATCGGCTGCCTTGTCCCGAATGTTATGTTCCTGTTTCACCATCAATTTAACACTTTGTGTGTAGCTGCATTGGTTCCGATGGATTTCTTTCAGGAGCTTTGCCAGATTGAAGGCATGTAGGCACTAGCCCACTGAGGATCGTGCAAGTGCCCCCGCGTCTTGGAGGGTGCTGTTGCAACTGGGATGCTGGACGAACGTGTGAAGAGGCAGCACTTTCTTATGTCAGGATGCCCCCCTCCAGGTAGCACCTCATCTCAGCACAGACACATGCCCCCAAGGCTTGCTCATCCTTCCAAGCATCAGTGCAATGTGAGCATGGTGTGCATCAATGCAGTTATCTGCAAGTTCATGGGTGGAATTAGAGGAGTAGCTATGCTGATAGTCATGCAGGCCCATAATGGAGGAGAGTTGTCCAGGAGGATCCTCAATGAATCTCGTCGTCCTTCTCCTGGAAACTGCAGGTATTGAGGGGCTCACAAGCATGCCTGCCTCGTCTGGCTCATGCAGTGGCCTCTTTGCCTGCATCCTCAACTTCCAAGACCTCATCACCATCATCCCCTTTGAAGTCCTCCTCATCAGAGGAGACGTACAGCTCCTCCATCTCATTATTTGCCAAGTCCTCCCCACTTCGCAGTGCCAAGTTGTGTCACGCGCAGCAAGCCACAATGATGCATGAGATCCTCCGGGGGGGTGTACTGGAGTGCTCCACCAGATCTGTCCAGGCATCGGAATCGCATTTTCAGGATCCCTATGGTGTGTTCCACCAATGTCCAGGTTGTGACATGAGCCTCGTTGTACCTTCTCTCAGTCGGAGTCTGAGGCCACCACAAGGGTGTCATTAGCCAACTGGCAACGTATTCTCTCCAAGACCCGTGGCATCAAATCATGCAGAATTTGGCAAATGTGAGTCACCTGATCCCTTGACATGCGAAGGCGTCTGTGACACTGGTTGTCACTCATCTGCAGATAACACATATGACATCTATACACCCTGGGTGTAGCGGGGCACCTACAAATGATGGCTGTCTGAAGATCTTCCTCTCCGTCCAGCAGGAGGACCTGCTCCCCCTTGGACTTAAGGTTTCTGCTCCTCCTTTGGCAAGCCTGCCGACTCCGTCACATTCTTTTCATTCTTCACTCCTGCCTATAAACAATAAATACAGACAATGATAACACCAGGCTCCATTTTCCTGATGGTCTTTTCGCTACTATCAGTTAGAAACATGCAAGAGTCAGCATTTGTTTCCAAAGGTCCAATTTCTGTCAAGGAATCGCCTGTGATTGTGAGCTTAAGATCTTTTTACGCATGCTGGAGAGTACTGGCCCCTAAGATGATGCCCAGTGCGGGATGCGCATTAAAGTTCACCACAAACCACCACCCCGCCACCAGCCGACATAACTGACTGCCGACAACTTCGGCTATGTGACTGGATGTTCTTCTTTCAGCCCAGGTGCTGGGATCATCATCACATGCACTCCAAGACTGTGCTGTTTGGACTAAACATGAGGGTTAATGTTTGGTGAGTACATGAGGTTAATTTAGGGGTTCCAGGTGCTTCTTAACTGTGAGTGGTGAATGGCCACATTTCCAAAGGGGTCCTCAACCTTGTCCAGTTGCCCAATAGATCTGCAGTTCCATAATACTCTGGTGAATTTGAAGGCTACAAATGAGGGGTTAAAATTAAGTGAACCATCATTGCCACTTTGAGGGATCAGTGTTACTTGAATGGGCCTTATTGCTCCACTTTCCTGACTCCTTGTATATCAATTGAACAGCTGCTAACCTGTCTCAGCTGTGCCTCTGTCCTCATTTTGGAACTATCATTTCAGCTGGGTGGCTCTTTAGTGCCCCCTCCGCGCCCCCCCCACCCCCAGCCACCCCAGTCATGTGTCTCAGTACAACCTTCCGCACTCTTTTCCCCAGTGAAGCCCCTGCCCTGCAGCCCCTTCCCTTCCCTCAGTCCTGTCTGGCCCCTTCCCCAATGAAGCCATTTCCCTGCAGCACAGTAAAGCCACCCACACCTTAACCCTGGTATGGTAGCTGTAGAGACTTGCCTGTGAGACCTCCCTGAAACCGATGTGGTGCAGCCTGCAAATCCTGGTGCTGTCCTCCGCAAGCGCTGCATGAACTAACCTAAGAGTCTCAAGCAAAGTGCAGGTTGCCAGCTGCATGTTGTTTAAATCCATTGTGAAGGACATAGTTCTAATTGCACGCCAGTGTGAGCTCTTAATCTTAAAGTGTGGAGGGATGATTCTGGTGACGAGGCATCATAATGAGATGCTGATTTATGCTAATGACATTCGCGGCGCTTGGCGGCGGGAAACGCGTTGACAGCTAAGTGCACAATTGCTTCTTTGTTTTACATCATTGTAAAACCAGTTTTGGGCCTTCTCATGGTGCTTGCCATGACACCCGTTGTGATCGGGAGCAGAAACTCCCGGCCATACCATTCATAAGTTACATTCATTTGGGGTTCAAAGTGTGCCTTCAAGGCTTTCAAAATTTCTGCAGTCTGTTTTTTCTGTTCCTTGGATAGATTTAGGGTGGAATACAACTTATAGAAGTCTCTCCCCAGCAGTGTTAAAAGTGTTGCTGCTCATATTAGCTCCAGCTTGTTAATTAAATTTGTTGCAATCTCATAGTTTTGCCAATGCAAGTGGAAAATTTACCGGTTCAGCTGCATATCTCCTTTCATTTCGACAGGAGCTAGGAGTGGAAAATTTACAGTAACTTTTGTCTCACACAGTATTTTACTTGCAGCCTTCAGCTTTTGTTAGCTTTTCCTTGTCTGTGTTTTTTTTTCAGCAGCTTTTAGCAAGTTGGAACATTTCAGTGTTCCTCTTTTAGTAACTGTGGCTTCTCTTCCAGCTTTTCAAAACTCAATCTCAGCTCCACTTCTGACACCATGTTACGAGCTCAAAGACTTTCTAGTGTAGTGTCTCTGTTGAAATGAATGTATCATGGCTGTCCAGAGATATTTCCTCATGGTAAAGGTCACATGACTATGGCAAGCCAGGTAGAATACTTAGGCTGTAATTTACCGGCCCCATTGGCATTGGGCATCATGACGGGTGAGGGGGGGACAATATAACAAGAAGGCCAAAAATCAGTTTCACACTGCCATGAAACGAGTTTGCGGTCATATGCTCCAACCATCAATGATGGGCCGCATTTCCCACCACAGCATGTCGGGAACCTAATTTCAATACTTTAGCATTTCATTGTAAGCTCTGCTCGCCAGAATCATCCCCATACGCTGGATCATCCAGGTACGCGCTGACGTCTTTCACAACTGTCCATAAATGGCATGCACCTAGCGAGCTGCACTTCACGGTCATCAGCGCCAGGCTTCGGAGGCAGCACCACATCACTTTTGGGGGGGCTCATGGGCAGGTCTCTACCTACCAGGCCAGCCATAAGGTGGGGGTGGCTTTTCAATGGCTGCAGGGCTAGGGCTTACTTGGGGAAGGGGGAGAAGTGGCCTCAGGCAAGGGAAGAGGGTGCATGGCAAGGGCTGTACTGGGGAAAGGGGGTATCCCAGGGTGTGTGTGTAGGCACATGTTGACCTGTGCAAGTGGCCTCAAGATGGTGAGGCTGAGGAAGGAGTCTCCAGAGGAGATGAGGCCAGATGGAGATGTGTGGGTGTGTGTGTGTGAGGGAGTGAGTGATGATATCCCTTGGGCTGACAGTGAGTGAGATGCCAGTGAATGTGTGATGGCCTTGTGAGTGTGTGAGTTTAGAGTGAAAAGAATGTTGCCTTACCCTGGCGGCACAGACGAGATCAATCATCTGTTTTCCGCACCGGATGGCTGACCTCTTGTGAACAGTAATGGCACTGACCACCTCTGCCACCACCTCCCGAGCCGGAGTGGTGACACTGATGGGCCTCATGCAGCCAGACCAGGAGTGGAGGACATTGTAGCGGACATCCGCGGTGCCCAGGAAGCGTCCCAGTGATGTGTCACTGAATTGGGGGGCTGCACTCTTCTTCGCTTTTGGGGCTATGGCTTCACCGAAGGAGTCCTGGGCTGCAAGCATTGAGAAGTGTGTGCACAGCTGCAGTTTAAATGTGGCACCCTGTGTGAGGAAGCAGCAAGGTAACGGCACGGCGGGAAAATAGGAGATCGCCTGCGAGTGAGACAACGTGTTTCCTGTGGCTGCATAATTAATGAGGCAGGAATGGGACAGTATGGCGTGAAATCCTGTCATTATGGCTGGCAGGTAACATGACTTTTTTACCCCCCCCCCCCACCGCTACCACACTTTGTGCAAATCTGGGATGATTCCGCCCTTAGTAATGATTGCATTTCAAAACCCAAACAAGCTGGAAGTTCAACAAGTGGAAGCCTTTTCTGTTGATGAAGTTGCAGGGCTGTCCAGCAGGAGCCTTCAAGGCATCATGAGTACAATCAATGGCTTCCTACATCCTGGGGAAACCTGCAATCACTCCAAACCCTCTGGCTCTATCCAGTTGACCCTGTTTGTCCAGTGTGAAGGAGATGTAATTCCCTTCGAAACATATTGGAGACCTGGACCAGTGGTGTGCAGCAGGCTGTGTTATGCCACTGAGGTCTCCACATGCTGCCTGAAGGAGCCTGTCGTGAAGAAGTTGAGTGTGAAAGTGACCTTCAGAGCTACAGGGATCGGGTGCGCCCCAACGCAGTTGGAGATCTCCCCTGCGAGCATGTCACATAGTGATGTGACTGTGGCTCTTGATAGCTTGAGCCTTCTCTTGCACTGAGTCTCTGACATCTACAGATAGCTCAGTCTCTGCCTATATATTTGAGGGGCTGCATAAGTCCTTCTACATCTCTGCTGAGCATATATGATGCCTTCATTACCCTTTGGGTCTGGTGTAGCTCTGGTCCCACCATGTACCACCAGTGCATCCTGGACCTCCCATTCAGCCCTTCTTCCTCTCACTCTCCACCTCCTTTTCCTCCTCTTCTCCTCACTGAAGTGAGGGTGTAGTAATTCTGAACTGAAAACACTGTTAAAAATCCAGTTACACCTCATTCAACAAGGTGTAACCTTTTCAAGGATTTTTGCAGCGAGTGCAACAGTGGGAGTTCTCATCAGTTCAATGATTTCTAATTGATTGCAGTCTGTGGGAGCCTCAATGGTGCACTTTCTGGAGAAACGTAGAACCACTGACAGCAGTTTAACAGTTGTAATGTTTCACCATCATTACCACTGTAAAAGCCAGGCCACTGGTTCTATAATCAATTTCTTCTTATCTGATTTTTAAGTGGAAAGACTCCATAAAACCAATTCCTGCTTCCAGGTCTACACTTCAGAACTTCTGTCTGTGATCAAGAGACATAAATGATCTATTAATAAGCATACTGGTCCATTGAAAGCCAGCATACAGCACAATATATCTTTCAAGGGGGCACTCAGGAGACTCCCCGTTTTCTCTTATGGCCAGTCTACCCCTGCGTGTAAATAATGTAAATTAAACAAAAAAAAATTGTGACAAAAGTTATATACTGCAGATGCTGGAAATCTGAAACAAAAACAAAAAATGCTGGAAAAACTCAGCAGGTCTGACAGCATCTGTGGACATCTCTCCACAGATGCTGTCAGACCTGCTGAGTTTTTCCAGAATTTTCTTCTTTTTTTTGAAAAAAAAAGTTGTGCCTTCCAGAAGAATCGATAAAAGAAGTGATCTTCGTTCATGGGCACCAGTGGCGCACATTTTATTGAATTATCCTATTCAATGCATTTGACAAAGCGAGTCATTTGTTGACTGTGAATTACCTGTCATTCAATTTCTGAGTGAAACTGCTTTTGTTCATCATTTATGGTGAATCATAAACACATTCTTTATTCTCTCATTTATAATTTTGCTACAGATAAGGAAAAACAAAATTTTTATCCCACAATGTTGTGAATTATATCCTTGCACTACAACGTAAACAACATTCAAAAATATACTTGAGGTGCCTCAACCTATAGGACCAAGGAACAGAGCTGAAAGGTGGGATTAGGCTGGCTAGGTCTTTCTCGGCTAGTATGGACACGATGGGCCAAATGACCTCCTTTTGTTCTGTAAATCTTTCTCTGTTTCTAAAAATAATGAAATCACTGCCCTTCCCTCTTACCCAGCTGAGAAAAAAATAGAATTATTTTAATTTAAACTCAAAACACGTGTTATGAACATAATGGGTGAGAACTTGCCTCTTGTAGGACCTTGCACCGACCTCTGTGTCCCCTTTGCCACCAGCTGCATCCTGTACGACATACATAGTGCTCTGTTCAGTGTTCTTGCATGCATCGGAAGGCTGCAAACGGCCAGTATCCTGATGCCACAGAGCCCAACCAGCTGATATGAAGTCAGCATTCCTAATTTGGAGAATGAAAGTACAGTCAGAATCTTCATTGTTCACTCTGCAAACAGCAACTATGAAGCTGCAAGATAGGCCCTTTACTAGAGTTATTTAAAAGGACAGGTACACAACTTGCAGGTAAGGTGCTTTTTCTTTTGGAACTGTTTCTAATGCAATGTTGTGTAGAAGCACTCTGGAGTGTTCTTGGAGGTATTTTGGTGAGTTCTTGCATTTGCCTGGATTTGAAGCATGACTGGGAGATGGAGCAGATGCTGTGGAGAGGGGCAATGTTGTGCCATGCCCTCTCAGAACTTGCAACTGAACTCCTCCATGCTCCTTGTGACAGGAGGCTGTCTGGCAGGCCAGCCAATGCACCATGTAGCAATATTTTTGTGCAGCTTCCCTTTAAGGCATACAGCCTACCACTAAGGAGAGCATGCTGGCTGTGGAAAATGATTGGTAAACAATGCAAGTGGAAATTGCCTGCTGTTGGCAATCTGCATGGGCGCAGGCAGGTTGTGCCCAAAAACCAGGACAACCCAATTTTGAGCCCATTACTTCAAAGAAATCTTGCAATATCAATTTTATTTCAAGTAGTAGCACTGTTGATAACTCATTTGCCCATTCATTACTTACTTGTGGAAATAAATATGAGATCAGCTCACTGAAGTATCTCCGGGAGATGAATTCCTTTATTTTTAAAAATTCATTCACAAGATGTGGGCTTCGCTGGCTGGGCCAGCATTTATTGTCCAACCCTAGTTGCCTTTGAGAAGGTGGTGATGAGCTGCCTTCTTGAACCGCTGCAGTCCATGTGGTGTAGGTACACCCACAGTGCTGTTAGGGAGTTCCAGGATTTCGACCCAGCCACAGTGAAGGACCGGCAATATATTTCCAAATCAGGATGGTGAGTGACTTGGAGGGGGACTTCCAGGTGGTGGTGTTCCCATTTATCTGCTGCCCTTGTCCTTCAAGGTGGTAGTGGTCGTGGGTTTGGAAGGTGCTGTCAAAGGAGCCTTGGTGAATCCCTGCAGTGCATCTTGTAGATGATACACGCTGCCAATCAAACAGACTGCATTGTCCTGAACAGTGTCCAGCTTCTTCAGTGTTGTAGGAGCTGCACTCACCAGGCAAGTGGGGAGTATTCCATCACATTCCTGACTTGTGCCTTGTAGATGGTGGACAGGCTTTGGGGAGTCAGGAGGTGAGTTACTTAGCGCAGGATTCCTAGCCTCTTACCTGCTCTTGTAGCCACAGTATTTATATGGCTAGTCCAATTCAGTTTCTGGTCAATGGTAACCCCCCAGCATGTTGATAGTGGGGGATTCCATGATAGTAATGCCATTGAACATCAGGGGTCAATGGTTGGATTCTCTCTTGTTGGAGATGGTCATTGCCTGACACTTGTGTGGGGCGAATGTTACTTCCCACATGTCAGCCCAAGCCTAGATATTGTCCAGGTTTTGCTGCATTTGGACATGGACTGCTTCAGTATCTGAAGAGTCGCGATTGGTGCTGAACATTGTGCAATCATCAGCGAACATCCCCACTTCGGACCTGATGATGGAAAGAAGGTCATTGATGAAGCAGCTGAAGATGGTTGGGGTGAGGACACTACCCTGAGGAACTCCTGCAGTGATGTCCTGGAGCTGAGATGACTGACCTCCAACAACCACAACCATCTTCCTTTGTGCTAAGTATAACTCCAACCAGTGGAGAGTTTTCCCCCTGATTCCCATTGACTCCAGTTTTTCCAGGGCTCCTTAATGCCACACTCGGTCAAATACTGCCTTGATGTCAAGGGCAGTCACTCTCACCTCACCTCGGGAGTTCAGCTCTTTTGTCCATGTTTGAACCAAGGCTGTAATGAGGTCAGGAGCTGAGTGGCCCTGGAGGAACCCAAACTGGGCATCAGTGAGCAGGTTATTGCTAAGCAAGTGCCGCTTGATAGCACTGTTGATGACCCCTTCTATTACTTTACTGATGATGGAGAGTAGACTGATAGGGTGGTAATTGGCCGGGTTGGATTTGTCCTGCTTTTTGTGTACAGGACATATCTGGGCAATTTCCCACATAGCCAGGTAAATGCCAGTGTTGTAGCTGTACTGGAACAGCTTGGCTAGGGGCACCGCAAGTTCTGGAGCACAAGTCGTCAGTACTATTGCTGGAATATTGTCAGGGCCCATAGTCTTTGCAGTATCCAGTGCCTTCAGCCATTTCTTGATATCACATGGAGTAAATCGAATTGGCTGAAGACTGGCATTTGTGATGCTGGGGATCTGCGGAGGAGGCCGAGATGGATCATCCACTCAGCACTTCTGGCTGAAGATTGTTGCGAATGCTTCAGCCATATCTTTTGCACTGCTGTGCTGGGCTCCTCCATCACTGAGGATGGGGATATTTGTGCAGCCTCCTCCTCCAGTGCGTTGTTAAATTGTCCACCACCATTCATGACTGGATGTGGCAGGGCTGCACAGCTTAGATCTGATCCACTGGTTGTGGGATCCCTTAGCTATGTCTATCACTTGCTGCTTATGCTGTTTGGCACACAAGTAGTCCTGTTTTGTAGCTTCACCAGATTGACACCTCATTTTTAGGTATGCCTGGTGCTGCTGCTGGCATGCCCTCCTGCACTCTTCATTGAGCCAAGGTTAATCTTTTGGTTTGATTGTAATGGTAGAGTGGGGGATATGCCAGAGCATGAGATTACAGGTTGTGTTCGAGTACAATTCTGCTGCTACTGATGGCCCACATCGCCTCATGGATGCCCAGTCTTGAGTTGCTAGTTCGAAATCTATCCCATTTGGCAAGGTGTGTTATGCAGAACATGATGGAAGGTATCCTCAATGTGAAGGTGGGACTTCGTCTCCACAATGAGTGGTGGTCACTCCTACCGATACTGTCATGGCCAGATGCATGGGTGTAAGACAGGCAGGTTGGAGAGGATGAGGTCAAATATGTTTTTCCCTCTTATTGGTTCCCTCACCACCTGCCGCAGACCCTGTCTAGCAGCTATGTAATTTAGGACTTGGCCAGCTCGGTCAGTAGTGGTGCTACCAAGCCATTCTTGGTGAGGGACGTTGAAGTCCCCCACCCAGAGTACATTTTGCACCCTTGCCACCCTCAGTGCTTCCTCCAAGTGATGTTCAATATGGAGTAGTACTGATTCATCAGCTGAAGGAGGGTGGTACGTGGTAATCAGCAGGTGGTTTCCTTGCTCATGTTTGGTCTGATACCATGAGACTTCATGGCGTCCAGAGTCGATGTTGCGGACTCCCAGGGCAACTCCCTCCCAACTGTATACCACTGTGCTGCCACCTCTGTTGGAGTCTGTCCTGCCGGTGGGATGGTGATGGTGGAGTCTGGGACATTATCTGTCAGGTTGGATTCTGACAGCTCTCCCAATTTTGGCACTAGCCCCCAGATATCAGTAAGGAGGACTTTCCAGGGTCAACAGGGCTGCGATTGCCGTTGTTGTTTCCGGTGCCTAGGTTGATACCGGATGGTCCATCTGGTTTCATTCCTTTTTTCTGTCTTTGTAGAGGTTTGTTACAACTGAGTGGCTTGCCATTTAAGTCAATGTCAACTACAGTGCTGTGGGTCTGGAGTCACATGTAGGCCAAAGGGATGACAGATTTCCTTCCATAAAGGGAATTCGTGAACGAGATGGGTTTTTACAACAATCAACAATGGTTTCATGGTCATCATTAGACTTAATTTAAAAATCTAGATTTTTAAAAAATTGAATTCAAATTCCACCATCTGCCGTGGCAGGAGCATTACCCTGGGTCTCTGGATTATTAGTCCAGCGACAATACCTCTACGCCATCGCCTCCCCTTTCCTCAAAATCTGAGGAAGTCTATTGTCGTTCATTCTCCTCCTTTCTTGTTCTTTGGTAGGGACTGTATTAAAACAAAAGGTCAATTTTGTGAAGCAGTCACATGTTCCAAAAGACAACAGGATATTGCATTACGAGGTTTCAGCACAGGCTTTTCCATTTCATTCCTCTTTGTTTCTAAGTCATTGGCACAACATCCTTCCCAGGAGTGCAAGGCTTTTTCTGATGTTGATAGCATCAAGTGGTACAATATTAATCCTGTTACACTAATTTTCTGTAACTGGCTCACACCGCTATCTATGTAAGTCAGCCCCAAGGGTCACTGGATGTTGAATAGGATTGTAGCAGGAACAAATGAGGTCATCTCTAAGTGATGATTTTGCACTGTGCTTTTTCTTCCCCTGTTGGTTGCAGTAGAATTGCAGACATCAACCAAACTCTGCACAGATTCAATACCCATTTGTTAAAGGGATGATTTTCTTTGCTTAATGGCAGGAAAAAGCTATAAATATTTCATGCCACATTAAATATTGAAGAGAATCATTTATAAAATATTTTTCAGATTAATTGCCATGATCTGATGAACAATTTATTTTTGTTCTATTCAAGATCCAGGGTTATGTGCGAAGCACAAGTGAACATAGTTGTCAATGCCGGTGCTGTGGCCGTTTGCATAACCTGGCCACTCTGCAGCCAATCCATTACATGGATTTAACTCCAGCACTATACTGGTCTTACGATACAATAATATCATTAAAGAGGGATGAATGTTACAGGATAAGTCTGTTCTCTTCAAATGATGGAGATCTCAACTAGTCAGAAGTAATCAAAATCATATGCAAGGATCCGAAGCGATGCTGAAGTCTCATCAAGAAGGCGAGTGATTGATAATAATAGCTTAGAACAGCTAAAGCTGTTGCCTACAGTGACACTGTGATGCGACATGACAGCCAGTGTCATGAAACTGTCAATAGTTCTAATTTTGAAGTGTTAAATAGCAGCCTCAAATAACAGCTGATATTTGAAGATTGTATAATTTAAGTTCCTAGACAGAAGGCTAGTTTACAATCAGGATTTATAAACATATAGAAAACGCCGTGGAAACATTGCTTTTCCATGTACTAATTTTATCATGAATCTGTGGCTGCAATTATATCAAAGGGGATAATTTTTGGCTGTGCTTTTGGGCACTAAAGATTCTCCAAGGGGGCCAGACAAACTTTGAGCTGAAACACTGATTAAGCCTGTTTAGTGCATACGCTATCTTGGTAAAGGAGTTGAAACCAGTGCTAGGAATGGCCATCCAGACACACCTTAAAGAGCCAATTGTCAGTTAAAATGCCTGCCGATGCTCATTAAAGAAGTTGCATGGCTTTTATGCAGCATGAGACGCTTCAGCTAATGTCTTCTCCTAATGATGACTTGGCTGATTGGAGTTAACACAGTATAGATATTGATTTCAGGCATTACTTGAAGGGACTTGCCTTTTCATATTCATTGCTGTTGGAGTTGTGAAAAACGCCTCTGAAACTATCAGGGGATTTTTTGGAACACCTTGACAAGGCTTTACAAACACCCAGGCACCATTTATTCCAGAAATTCTCCAAAAACTTCACCTTAAATGAGTAAGGATGAGAAATTGGACTCAGATATAACATTTTTGGTGATGCAAGTGTCACTGGGGATCCAAAATGGTGTCCACAGCATTATGATCTCAGTTGAGACTAGTAACCTTTTTTTAAAGAAAATATCCAAAATCCCAGTTATTTACTGAAAGAATGAAGCCACAAGATTCCACAGTTAAAAGCGAAAGAATTTTTACCATTCAAGAGTCAAACAAAACAAGCACTAAGTACCATCTTAGTTAACCATCTATATTCTTAAAACCCAGAATCAAAATAAATTAAACATGAATTAACAGGCATTTGTGGTTGAGAAGGCAGCTTACCACCACCTTCTCAAGGGCAATTAGGGATGGGCAATAAATGCTGGCCCAGCCTGCGAAGCCCAAAACCCATGAATGAATTTTTTAAAAGTCCTGATTTATAGAGATTGCTGGTAGGTGAGTGTAGATGTGATGATTTGAGGAGTGGCTGACGCTGGTGGTGCAGTTTGTATGGTATTTGAAGATGCATTCACTGACGTTGACACTCATGTGAGGTCACTGAACTTCTTGTAATGCTGCACCTGGTCCTTGGAGCTTGACACCTGGCATTGACCTCCATGGCTATCGGTTCCAACTGCCTTTTTGCCATGTTTCTGGAGGGCCTTCTGAGATACGGAACCTCTCTCCTTTTTTCCACCTCCTCCACAAAAACCTGGGTGCCTGCAGCCTCCCATGTTCAGCCACTATTCTGTCTTTTCCAAGTCAGATTCAGTTCCAGCAGGACTTTAAGGGGTTCAGGTTAGTTTTAAGTAGTGTGAACAATTATCGATGTTGGGCCCCCTCCTGCTGCATGCAGCCAATCAACAATGCATTTAGCGCTGGTCACATACAGAAACCATGTAAATGATTATGCAGTATGCTGTGAATATCTGATTCCATAACTTGTGTGCCTTAAAGGTATAATTTTTTGTTTTAGGAATGTAATTTTTAGGTTAGGGATTAAAGTGTTAAACATCTGAATGAGAAACTCAAAGAAGTCTGAAGTAAGTGCAATTCAAACAGACCTGGGGTAACTATAGTTTAAAGGGTAATCTATGTTTATTTAATGAGGTCAGAATAAGAAGGGAGAAAGCTTAAACAAAGGATGACCCGTCTTTGCAATTTTGGTAGGGACAGCAAGCCTATAGTTATTTCAGAAGGGGATTAAATTATTTGTTTAGTTCCCGGATCAATAAAGCTAGAAGCATCTTTATAAATAAGGGGATTTCTATTTGGAACATTCCAAGTATGTTACGTTGCCAGGTAGATAGTCTGTGGGGGTTAGGGAAGTTCCTTTGTTTAATTTATCTGTGTGTGTTTTTTGCTCATAGAAACAGGCAGAGGCAGTTGCAGCCTTGGGTCTTGTGTAGTTCGCAGCTCACTGACTCTCAGAGTTGAAGGAGCAAAAGAGATAAATGTTAGCCAGACCTGCACCTTAAGCAGAGAAAATACTAACTTTATCATTCACCATGCACAATATGGGTGGGAGCTCGTGCTCAGTTTGGAGACATTGTTTGTGAAGGTAAAAGAGGCGGGAGAATTTTCTAGCTCGGAGCTAGAGGATGAAATCTACAGTAATCCTCATAGTGAAAACAAACAGTTAACTTGAAAAAGGCAAGGGGAGAGAAAGTCTGCCAAGAATTGTTAAGCATCTGTGAACCAGGAGAATAGAGCAGTTGAAAACAAGGGGTGTTTCTAATTTTCTGTTTAAATCATTGCACAGAAACTACAAATGAAGCTCAGGCTCAAGCTGAAAAGTCCCAGACTTTACAAGGCAGCTGTGGAAAAGTTTGAAGTTACTCCCAAGAAAGGATGTCGGAAGTGCACCCAACAACAATAAAGGAACAATTAGGCAAATTAAAAAAGCAATTCACAGTGATTTTATGTGGCCCGTGCAATTTCACATGACATATTACACACTCGGTGCATGGGCCATTTGGCTAGGCAGCTTTCACATTTTTCATAAAACCTCGATCTAGGGCAGAATAAAATATAAACAGGATCTTGGCAAGGTGAGTAGGTATGAGTTTTGCTGCGAGTTGGTTTACAGACAGTTACTGGCATTTTTTCTGCGTTCTGGAGAAACCTTTGATTTCTCAGCATTTGCAGAGGCTTTCTGCCAAGAGGCCCCTTCAGTGTACTATGCTGTGCAATCATCTTTAAGAAAATGGGGATTGTCTACTCTGCTGGAGGGACCTCCTCAGTAAAGGAGGAGAGGGCCAGAAGGGAGAGGAAGCCAGGTGCCCACAGGCAGTGTCACAGAGTGGAAAGAGAGGCACAGCCAATAGAGGTGCCGGGTCAGCAGGAAGTGCAAGGAAGAGGGGTTTGTAGAAGACACCATTATCCAGCAGGCAGTTTACAGGCAGCACTCTTGCTACCTGGACATGTCTGAGGTCCAGTGCTGAAGGAGGCTCTGACTCTCCAGGGACACTGTGACCTCCAAATGCGAGATGATTGCCAACTTCAAACTGTGTAGGCGGCTCTTAAGGTTACAATGGCCCTGAATTTTTTTGCCTCAGTTTCTTTCCAGGGGTCAATGGGGGATCTATGTGGTGTCTCCCAATCTCCCACACCTGCGTTAAGCTTGTCACTGATACTCTGTTCAGACGTGTCAGTAACTTCACTCGCTTCAGGACCGACAAAGCCAGCCAAGCTGAGCGAGCCAGAGGCTTTGCTGCAATTGCTGAGTTTCCCCACATTCAGGGAGCCATAAATTGCATGCATGTGGCCATAAAGGCGCCAGCAAGTGAGCCGGGTGCCTTCATCACTAAAAAGGGGTTCCACTCCCTGAATGCTTGTTTGTGACAAGACTCAGATATTGCAGGTATGCGCCAGGAATCCTGGAAGTTATCATGATGCCTACATCCTCTGTCAATCCCAGGTGCCAAGGCTCTTTGTTGCTTCAGCTCGCTTGAATGGTTGGCCCCTAGGGGACAAAGGCTATCCCCTGAAAAGATGGCTCATGCTGCCACTCAGACACCCAAGGACAGAAGCAGAGAAGAGCTATAATAGAAGTCATGCCTCCACAAGGGCTGGAATTGAGAGGACCTTTGGACTACTCAAGATGAGATTCCACTGCCTAGACCAATCAGGGGGAGCACTTCAATATCCTCCAGAGCACAGTTCACTTCTTGTCGTTGTCTGCTGTACACTGCACAGTCTGGCTCTGTCAAGGGCAGACCCATTGGAGGATGAAGACAGTGATGCTGCTCCATAGGCGGCAGAGGACAACTCAAGTGCTGGGTCTGAGGAAGAGGCGGAGGAGCTCCAGGGTGAGGAGGTTCATGCCGAAGTAAGGAACCTTATAGGAGGCAGGGAGACCAGGGAGGCCTTGATTCACCATACTTTCAGTTAGACATCCAAGGCATGGCTTGAAAGTGAGGGCAAGGGTGACACCACCTTACTGAACGTTCCTGATGAGACCATCCTGTGACCCTTAAGTCGAATTACGACCTCTGAAATAAAGGTTTCAGCCCTTCCCCTGTGTTACACACAACTCCTAGGTGCTCACCTCTGAAAAACATGAAGCACATTCAGGCCATTACACATAATGAGATATTTATATGCTGGTCTCTAAAATATAAATTAAACAGAACACACATCTCAATAAAAGTTACATTACCCTCTTGTGCTCAAAGTAACTTGAAATTCCGTTTGCGAGTACTGCGTCTTAGTGTGCCCCACCCCCCACCCCCCACTCCCCTTCGCTGGCAGCAGCATTGGAGACAGCCTGCTGACTCTGATGTGCTGTCAGCCTTGATGACCATGGTGGCTGTCCTCTGGTGGAGCCTATGCAGGCACTCTCCGGGTGGGAGCGTCCAGCGCCATGGCTGGGCACTCCTCAGTCATTGCATTCTTATCAGATGCAGCGGTCACAGGCAGAGGGGCAGAGGAGCTGCTGTCATCAGCCAGAGCGCCCTGAGAAGTGCCTGCAGATGCAAACTGCAGCTCGTCCACCAGTGTGAGGTTGGTTTGAACCTCCCTGTTCACCATGGATGGACAGGCACCTAGTAGAGTTACTACGTGCCTCATCCATCTCTCACACTGGCATTGACCTGCTGAGGTCACTGCCAGTGTGTGGGCTTGCAGGTCCAAGCACAACCCCAGAAACCCCTGACTTTTGAAAATGGATGAGTAACGGGGACTCTTGATTTGAACATTTCATTCGAAATGCCACTCCATGAGTCATCACTTTCTATGGCGGGGGCTGTGCATTTGGACTTGCGGGACAACAAAGTGCTCATGCTCCTCATGGACTCCTCCAAGACAATGACCATGGCATGCAGACCCTCAGGGATCTTTGTCAGATCTTCCCATGCATCCTACTGGGCATCCAACATCTCTCGCCTGATGGACAACTCCAGAGGCTCATCATAGGCCTCAGACTCAGCATGTTCCTGGTCTCCAGCAATCCTGCGACTGCTGGTGCCCTGTGGACACTCTGCCTCCACCAGCTCTTCATGTGAGTGTGATGTGCCCTCACCACTGTGCACTTCCATGACGTGCCTGTGTCTGCACTGATGCTTGGTATGGGGAGAGGATGTGACGCGGGTGCATCTGTCCACTGCTTCTCCTTGGGGGCTAAGGGAGGGTCCTCGGGGTCTGCGGTGCATCATGAGGATGGCGCATCTGGAAGGAAGAGAAAACGTCAGTTGCAAACATCATTACAAAGTCACTGTGCATGCACTACTGTTGCTTGTCACAATGGACGACTGGCTCAATGAAGCATTGTGAATGGATGAATGGTTTGAACATCTCATCTGGAATGCCACTACCCTACATCTCTTATACACTCCCCTAGTATCTTCCCTGTCCACTGGAATCTTACCTTCCTCGAAGACACCTGCCTCTCCATGACCTGTGGACCATGCTCCACGATTGAATGCCAAATCAAGGGCTTCCACCTCAAACTTAAAAGGATCAGGAGGTTGGGAACCCCACCATCCATTCATGCGAACTCCTGTGCATTATGGCTTCTCTTCTCCCATATGGACAAAAGTGCTTTCATTAGTCACTCTACTTGCCACACCAGACGAGCCTTGTTACCCCTTCACCCCGCAGGAGACCCAGATGGAGGTGCCCATTAGATTTGCACAACTCACCCTTGCACACATCCAAGCCAAGCAGGCACATTTCCCAGCCTTTGAAGGCACAGAGACATGTGACACTCTGCATCTCACATCTGTGAATGCCAGAAGTCCGGCCACTCTCAGGCATATAGACACATTTCCATGCCAACTCCATGCTTACCCTTGCAGAACGCAAAAGGTCATTGAACCTTTTTACGGCACTGGATCCAAGTGCAGTGCACAACATCATGGGCAGCCACCTCCTTCCATGTCTTCTTTGTTTGATGAGGTGGCCTCCTCTTATCATCCCGCAGGATTATTATCTCCTGCCGGGCACTCGCTGCCTCCAGTAGAGCATGCAGGCAATCGTCTGAGAGGCGGGGAGCAGAGTGCCCACTGGCGTTGCCCCCCATCTGGCGTGGGCTCCAGGCTCTGAGGCTACAGATATGAAACTTGTTACTCCTTCCAGGCAATGTCAGACAGCTCCCTGAGGCTCCTAAACATCTCTTAGCTGCCTTCAGGGAGCGACCTGTGCACTTTAAAAACCACCACCCCACCCCGGAATCGCTTCGGACCCGGCACCTGCCACCTGCTCCCGTCCCCGCTGAGCCAGTGTCATTGCGCGTTTCACACTAGCCAGCGTTAATTTGCCAGCCAGCATGAAATCAGGGTTGGCATCTGATTGCGGGCAGCAGTGGATCTTGCACCCATTTCCAGCCCTGTCGATTGCACATGCACACCGAGGGTAAAATTCGGACCCAGGGTTGTGGAACCCACTATCCAGAAGGCTATACTGGATTGTGGCAATTGCATGCCAAATAATTTCTGCTATTGCACTATTTTCATCTAATGATATTTCTTTTCGACTGTACATATGGAGTTTTTTTTCCCATTAACTGCTTTTGAGAGATGAGATTTCCTATCACAATTCATGACATTATTTCAGTGCTGCCTAATGCAATGGTTTCCACTACTGAGTGCAGGAATTGAAATGTCTAACATCCAGTAATGATATCAATGTAATGGAGAATCAGAGTGATCGACAGCCACAAACAATTGCAATGCATAAATGAACCACAACTTAATTCACTTCAGCAAGAATTCTATTTTAATGTATCAAAAACAGTAAAGTTTATCACCAGGATTCTTTTGCAATTAGCCCTAATCGAAAATGTACTTTAGAAAATGACATTTTAATATCAATGTTGTATGAGATAGTACAATTTTAACTCTTTTACTTAAATTAGGAATAAAATATTTCCTCAATTGTTGTTCCACACTGAGATGTCTGTACAGAGTATGTAAAATACACTTATAATTCCATTAAGTTCACTGCATTTGCATGGCTGCCATGAATCATAAAGTATGTCTTGCAGAAACCTCTTTTCAGAAAAACTAGGACTTCATTTTGGAAAAAAATATAGCCTGTTAAAGTTACCCCAAGGCAAAACACATACTTGTATTTGCTTCTTGTAAATTCCAAGTCTTCAAATGAATCATGTAGCATTTTATAGGCAAGTCATTTCTTCATTACCCATCATGTTATAGTACATGCTTCAGTAACTGATACAAGTCGTTTCATTAAAGGATTCACATTTACCTTTGTCCATGTTAGGACGGAAATTTAAATGACAATTATCTGGACAATAATGTGGTCAATTTCCCAATTATTTCCATAACTTTGAGTGGTGAGCCATGCTCTTTTTTATCACAAATGTGCTTACTACATATTATACTTATGCTGTATGAAAAATTTTGATTTGCAAGATTACAGCTAATGATATTATTAATGTAATAGCAAATGAAGATATTTGAAAATAGCATTGCATGTGAACGTCCAGGAACCTCAGTGCACTGCTCTCGGATAGTGTTCAGATTTTGCTTGGCTCCATCAAACAATTCCAGAGCATTAGCATCTTCTTTGTGTCACATTACAATGCAATTATTGCAAGTCACCTTAGCCTTTTTGGGCTCTTTTCAATAGTCCCAAGCTGATGCCATATTGGTAGCAGTGATGTTTTTACTGGGTATAAGTAAGACTTACCACATTATAATATTTGAGCAGCAGTTTACAACATATACTTGAGAATTATATTACCCTGGTGTTCTTTTGGTAGAAACTGTGATTTCCATGGACCTTCTGTAGTTTGTCCTCGTTCACCCTCCAGGTACTCACTGTTGAATCTTCAACACTCAAGTTATATCAGTAAACAGGGACTAGCAGCAGAATTTGTCTAATCACATTTTCTTCCATAGTCCCCCTCCCCTCAACCTACCCAATCTTATTGGGTGATACATATATGATCAGGCATAGACTGTGCTTGGGCCCCTCTTATCTCTGTCTTCAGTCTCATCACAAGCTTCTATTTTCTCCAGGTCAATGGCCCATCCTGCAAACTTTGAAACATATGGCCTTACTGATTGCAATTATGTCACAAAACATTTTCCCCTTGAATAACTTAATTAGAGAAACAAACATAACTGTGGCATATCAAAGCTAAGAAATTAAATGTAGTCCACCAAGGCACAATATTCTAAACTAATTAAACAGGTTGTTAATTGTCAAAGGAATAAACAGAATACTCAACAGTCTGGATAAGCCTATTATTAATCGTAGCAGTTTAAGGTGAATGCACTGTCTCAGGCATTCCTGCCATTTTTAATTCTTTTGGGTCAGTTTCTGTAAAACTACCTTCTAAAACCATATTTCCTTACACGCTACATGAAAATTTATGTACTGCACTTTTTGCATTGATTCAAATTCATTTCGAATTCTAACATTTTTATTTATCCCTGGGATATGGGTTATCAAGGTCAGTATTCATTGCCCATTTCTTGTTGCCCTAGACAAGGTAGTAATTGGCCATCTTCCTGAATCACTGCAATCTGTGTGGTGAAAGTACTCCCACAGTACTATTAGGTAGAGAGTACCAGGATTTTGACCCAGTGACATTGAAAGAACAGCAATAAATGTCCATGTCAGGATGATGTGTGACTTAAAGGGGAATTTACTGGTGATGGTGCTCTCATGTGGTAGCTGCCCTTGACCTTCTTGGTGGTAGAGGTCATGGGTTTGAGAGGTGCAGTCAGTTGTCTTGATAAGTTTCTCCAGTGCACCTACAACAGATTAAGTCACCCAAAATTTCTTTGATTTAATAGTATTAGCTGGAGGCAACCTGCAGAAGGTAATCCTAAACTGTTTCCTGTACACTGTTGAAACAAAAGTTATTAATGTTTAAACTGTACAGATTTTACATATGCAGGTTTATCACTGTGGTAAAAATGTTTGGTGGGTTTTCAACCCAAAACTTTCTAGTATGAGAAAGTTGTTGGAGATGGTCATTGCCTGGCACTTGTGTGTCATGAATATTACTTGCTTCTTATCAGCCCAAGCCTGAATGTTGTCCAGATCTTGCTGCAATGGACACGGACTGCATCAGTATCTGAAGAGCCGAGAATGGTACTGAACATTGAGCAATCATCAACTTGTATCAATCTTCAACTACTTTGCAATCTCCCTCATGTCCCCAGCCATCTAACGAGTTCCACCTTCTGTTTTTATGGCAGCCACCACCCCACCCCCACCACTGGGGCAGAATTTTGCCCTCGTCGGGCAGGCACGGTGGACATGCCCGGGAGTGGCCGCAAAAGCATGCGCTGTCCGCGATCGGGACCGGATCGTGATTTCACGCTGGTGGGCCAATTAAGGCCCATCTAGCGTGAAACGCGGCACCGCACTGGCCAGGAAGGGCCAAGCAGGAGCAGGGGCTTGTTAGCCGCCAGTCCAATGACAACCCGGCGGCCGGTATAAAGAAGGCCCAGGCAGCTTCACAAAGGCTGCCATGGAAGGGCCTCTGGGTGCCTGTGAGACGGTCGATGCAGTCGCATGCGTCAGCAAACGCTAGGACGGAGGGCAGGTCGGGTGGGCACTCTGCCCCCCCAGTTTTCCGATGAGTGTTCCACCATCTTCCTGGAGAAGGTGGCTGCCAGGAAGGAGACCCTTGTCCCTAGAGATGGGAGGAGGAGGCTACCGCACCTCACCAAGAGGGCATGGGAGGAGGTGGCAGTGCTGGTCAGCAGCCGTGACATGGTGCGGCACTCCAGAAGCACTTCTATGACCTGCTGCGCCCAAGAAGGGTGAGTACAATGTTGGCATGGGTCAGTGTGCGTAAGTGTAAAGGTGTGGCCGTCCCACCGTGGACCTCAGGGGTGTCTGAGTGCCAACTGGCAATCAAGCTGCAGCTGGCCAAGGGGGTGAGCCCTGGCTGCTTGGACTGAGTGCTTTGCGGCTCAAGGGCCATGACTCGGATGTGCCCTGTGAGGTGTTCCTCAGCTGGGGTTGGCCAGGCTGCAATGGCGCTGTAGGTAGAGACTGGACTAATCAATGTTCCTCTCTCCTTTCAGGAGAAGACAAGCCATAACCAGGCCAAGAGGGCAGGAAAAGACGGAAGGCCTCCCAATCTGCTGCTGCTCACCCAGATTTTTAACAAGATGCCCTGGATCTTGAGAGCCAGCATGGTCTCCATGCAACCGGGCGTGGAGAGGCAGGGGTGCCAGATGAAGGTAAGAGCGCAGTGCACAGAGGTGAGACTTTTGGATTGTGCAACCATTCTAGTGCAGTCTGCCCCCGGGGCAGAATTTTATGCCTCGCGGGCAGGTGCGCGCCTCACTCGATCGGGTGTAAAATAGCACAAGAAGCCATCAGGCGAGCATCCCAACGTCATTCCGCATGCGCGTAATCTTCAGGTCGGCAGGGGCATGCAAGTGTAGGAGCCGTGCCCGCCATCAGTTAAAAGGCCATTAAAAACCCAATTGATCACAATTTTACGTTGCCCATTTGATTTTGTGGTCATTGCATGGGCAAAATGGGCAGGTGGGCAGCCCACATTTTACAAAACCTCATACAAGGTGGGATAAAAAGGGCCAGCAGCATTGTCAGTGTGACTAGTGAGGAGTTTAGGAGATAGTTTGCTGTTGGTTGCTTATTTGAACTTGACAGTTTCATCTCAGTTCTGAGCTTCGTTCTTAGCATTTCTAGACTTCATTTCAGGACTCATTGGTGTCTCAAAGGCCCTCAGAGGATTTTGTCCGTGTGCACCCTTCCGGGTGTCAGACGGCCTACTGTAAGCCTAGTAATGGGGATTGTGCTGTCTGCTGGAGGCAACTCCTCTGAGGAGAAAGAGAGAGGAGCAGAAGTGAGAGGAGACCAGGTGTCCCAATGCAGCTTCCAGGGGAGTGACCTGTGGGAAGAGAGGCGCAGGCAAAAGGGGCACAGGGCCAGCAGGAAGTCCAAGGCTGAAGGGTTTACAGACAACGATACAGCTACCTCAATATATCTGAGGTGCAATGCCGAAGGAGGATCTGCCTCTCCAGGGAGACTGTGACCCCTATTTGTCAAACGATTGAGCCTGGGATCACCTCCAACTGTGTGCAAACTCCATGACAGTGGTTCTGAAGGTTGCAGTGGCTCTCAACTTCTATGCCTCCGGCTCTTTCCAGGGGACAGTGGGGGATCTTTCTGTCCAGCTGGTAACAGAAGCTCTGTTCAGGCGGGTAATGGCATTTATTCATTTCCATATGGATGAAGCCAGCCAGGCTGAGCAAGCCAGAGGGTTTTCAGTGATTGCTGGGTTCCCCTGCGTCCAGGGTGCAATAGACTGCACACACGTGGCCATCAAGGCGCCAGCAGGTGAGCCCGGTGCCTTCGTCAACAGGAAGGGCTTCCACTCCATGAACGTGCAGATAGTGTGTGACCACAGGATGCAGATTCTACAAGTCTGTGCAAGGTACCTGAGATACTCCCAGGTGCCAAAGCTATTCAGTGCTCCAGCCCAACTGGATGGATGGCTGCTGGGTGACAAGGGCTATCCGCTGAAGAGGTGGCTCATGACGCCTCCCCACCACCCGAGAACAGAGGCAGAGCAGCGTTATAATAGGAGTCATGCCTCCAAAAGGGGCGGTGATAGAGAGGACCATAGGTCTTCTGAAGATGCGCTTCCGATGCCTGGACAGTTCAGGGTGAGCACTACAATAACCCACAGAGTGGGTGTCACTGATATTGGTTGCATGCTGCGCTCTCCACAATCTGATACTGGCAAGGGGGGACCCACTGGAAGGAATGGATCTTGTCGCAGCTCCACAGTCCACAGAGGATGAATCTAGTAATGAGTCAGAAGAGGAGCATGGAGAGGAGAACGCTGAGGGCATGAGGTAGACCTATGTATCCTTCAGGGAGGCAGGGACACCAGGGATGCCTTGATCCAATGCTCCTTCAGCTAGGCTGCCAAAGAGCTGCTTCCACCTCATGCCAGGGCTACCGCCTCCATCCCGGATGTCTGAAATGACCCTTTCATTTGAACCCAAAGTCCACTCAGTGCCTGTGCAATAAAGTTGAAAGCAACTCACATCCAGCATTACATACTGGCGCACCCTGCACCAAAATAAAGGTGAAACATACTCAGGCCATTACGACAAAAACAAAATTTATGTAATTTTCACAATCAAAACAAGTTAACATAACCTTCTCTGGTGTTCATTTCCAAACCAGTAAACATAAACAAAACATTACAGAACAGAAGATCACCTGTGATCAGTCCCTCTTGTGCTCATGGTGCCTTAAACTTACGTTTGAGTGCAGCATCTTGGTGGCAACCACCCCACCCCCAACCCCCCCAGCCCTCTCTGGCAGCGGCATTGGAGGGGTCTTGTTGCCTTGATGACCTTGGCGGTTGTCCTCTGACCAGTGGAGCCTGTACTGACCCTACCTGGGAGGGAGCTGCCAGTGCCATGGCTTGGATCTCCCCAGTCATCGCAGCCTCATCAGGTGCCATGGTCACTGGCAGAGGTTTGGAGGAGTTGCTGCCATTATCCAGAGTGCCCTGAGAGGAGCCCGCAGAGATGACAAGCAGCTCATGCGCCAATGTGAGGTCGCTCTGGACCTCCCTGCTCGCCATTGATGGCACCTAGCTAGAATACTGGGTGACTCATTCATCTCCCACACTGGCACTGACCATCTGAGGTCATTGCCTGTGTGAGGGCTTGTAGGTCCGAGTGCAACCCCGGGAACCCTGATTCTGTCACTGGAGGTGCCTCTCCATGAGAGTCGCCACTCTCACAATGGAGGAGGCAATGTGCTCGGCCATGAGGGTCAACGCAGTGTTCATGCTCCGCATGGACTCCTGCACAACAAAGGCCATGGAATGCATACCCTCATGGATCTCCACCAGATTCTCCCACACATCCCGCTGGACATCCAGCATCTCCTGCCTAATGGACAACTCCAGAGGCTCATCATCTGCCTTTGTCTCAGCATCGTCCTGATCTCCAGCAATCCTCCAACTGCTGGCGGCCTGGGCATTCTCTGCCCCTGCCTGCTCCTCAAGCGAGTGTGAAGTGGCCTCACTGCTGTGCTCTGACATTCTAACTGAGGATCTAATGCCCACTGAGGTATTGGTATCTATGGTGGTGCCTGGTTCAGAGAGTGGGTGTGATGCAGGTGCAGCTGAAGCCCGGCGGTCCTTTGGCATCAGGGGTGGGTCTTCAGGCTCCTGCAATCGAGTGCCTGCTGGTGAATCTAAGGGAGAACAACAACATTTCATTAGTTTAAGTCATCACACTGTCACTGTGCATGCCAGGCACTCTGGTGAGACAATGGAGATCTGCATCATGGTGTCATCATCTTTCAATGATTAATGGGGAATCCAGTTTTGAGGCTCCTATCAATGAAGAGACTACACAAGAATGTTTGCACCATCCAAAACTCTCATCTCTATGTACTCTACTCTTACCTTCGTTTGGCACCCCACCTCTCCACAACCGGCTGACCAAGGTACATGGTGCCTCTCTAGCTCCAAGGCGTTCTACTCATACCTTGCCAGGGTTAGGAGGTTTGGGGGACTTCCGCTTGTCCATGACTTCTCAACGTTTTTATGGGTCGTATTCTTCTGAAAGAACACAGGAGTATTGATTAGTCCGCTCACTACCTGCAGCGCCATTGCAGCCTGGCCAATCCCACCTGAGGAACACCTTGCAGGGCACAACCAAGCCGTGGCCCTCAAACCACAAGGCACTCAGTCCAAGCAGCCAGGGCTCACCCCGCTTGGCCAGCTCCAGCGTCATTGACAGTTGGCACTCAGACTCTAACACCCCTGAGCTCCGCGGGGAGACTGCCAGCCCATAACACTTCACCACGCTGACCCATGCCAACACGGTACTCACTCTTTGCGAGTGCAGCAGGTTGTTGAACCTTTTGTAGCACTTCACCCATGTGCGCCACACAACCTCATGGCTGCTGACCTCAGCTGCCACCTCCTCCCACGTTCTTACTGTCAGGTGTGGTGGCCTCCTCTTTCCATCTCTAGAAACGAGGGTGTACCTCGCAGTAGCCACTTCCTCCAATAACACCACGAGGCACTCGTCCGAAGACTGGGGAGGCCGAGTGCCCACCCAACCTGCCCTCCCGCCTGGCATCTCCAGCCACAGTTGAGGCCATAGTTTCAGTCTCCAGCACGCAGAAGATATGTTCTTCCCTGGCAGGTTTCAAGGAGCTGCCTGTGCTATTTTTAAACGGCCTGCCGAGTTGCCATTGGACCCGGCACCCGACAGGCCCCCACTTGGCCCTTCCCGACCATCGGGAAGACGTCTTTCACGCTGGGCAGGTCTTAATTGGCAAGCCAGTGTGAAATCACAGTTATGGACTGATCACTGGCAGGGACCTGTTTCCCGACTGGTCCCGGGCCCACCGATTGCGTGTGTCCGCCAAGGGTAAAATTGAGACCCTGAACACTCAGCTACCTTTCTTTGGTCTAATAATCACTGACCTCATAAACAGCTTCTCTGTTCAAACACCATTCAACTTTCCTTCAAAAAGATCATCACCTTCTTTAAAAGAAAAGCAAATATTGATTTATTTGTTCTTTCTAACTACCATGCCTTTTTTAACCTCCTTTACTTCTCCAAGATCCTTAAATGTGTTGGTGCCTCTTCCAAAATTCCCTTTTTGGATGTCTTCAGTTTGCTCTGTTCAAGATCACCATTGTCAGAGACATGAATCATAGGCTCTATGACTGCAACGTTAGTCCTTTATTCCTTCCTGTTCTTGACCAGTCTGTAATTTTCAAATGATTGCTCACTTGGTGTCATTCATTGTTTTCCCTCTGTGGTGGAGGGTGCAGGTCATCAACTCCTAGGGTGGAATTTTCCGTGGCATCTGGAATCATGGCAGGCATGAGCAGACAATATGGCAGGAAACCAGTTTGCAATTGTCCGCTCTGTCTGTCAATGGCGGGCTGCATTTCCCATTGCTGCACATTGGGAACGTTAGTTCAATACATCTGCATATCATTATAAGCCCTGCTCACCGGAATCATCCCCCCCCAACGCTGGATCGTCCAGGCACCATGCCGACGTGTTTCACAACAGCATTTATAAAGTGTGCACCTGGCGAGCTGCACTTTGAGGGGAACTTAGAGGTGAGTGCTCACTAACGTTACGTAGTGCTCACGGGGATCGCCTGTTGGACTTCAAGGCTGAGACGCAGCGCATTCAGGCGAGAGCACAGGCAAGTTGCTTTCTCCTGGCTGACTGACAGTGTGGTGTCAGGGCGAGTTGGGGCGTGCAAGGGCTGCACTGCAGTTCAGACGAGGTGCAGGGGCAAGGGCTGTACTGCGGTTCAGATGAGGTGGGGGGGCAAGGGCTGCACTGCGGTTGAGGCGTGTTGGGGGGGCAAGGGCTGCACTGCGGTTGGGGTAAATTGTGGGGGCTAAGTGCTGCACTATAGTTGGGGTGAGTTGGGGGGTGCAAGGCAGCCCATTCTTATGGTAGTGGTCAAACACCTGCGACAGGGGACATGGGGGAGGGAAGCGGCCACACATTAGTGAAACCTTGTTTAAAGTGACCATTCCTCTGCAGCTGAGACAGTTCAGGCACAGCCACATTGACTGACATGCTTGGAGTTGAGCCTCTAGCTTATCTGCTTACTCAAGCAGTGCAGAGGCATGGAAGCGCCACCAAGTACTCCAGAGCTTTTCACCCCTTGGGCACAGACCGCAAACCAATGAACATTTAAGTGAACTGCAGAACAATTAGATGACTGGGCAAGTTGTACACTCTTCTTGCTAAAGCTGGCCATGGAGCAGTCACTGGTGGAGGCGCTCACGGCCCACTAGCAATGTCATCATTCAGGTTTGGACCAACCTTCCCCATGGTTCAAGCTAATAACGCAGACTTGCAGTGTGGGTTAGGAGAATGCCTGCACCTGAGCTGAGAGCACAGCATGCAGTCCAATGGGCGAAGCTGCCGCCAATCTGTCAGGTGGAGTGGGATGGAGGTGGGTGGGGTTTTGGGCAGCCATGCAGCGCACTAGACTCTGGCCATCCAAGTGGTGATTAGCACTCTCCGACATGCGCTAAGGGGCCTTCAGACTTAACCAAGAGAGATTCTTAGTACACCCATGCTAACCCATGCATCTCTTTCTTTCATCCTGCAAGAGGACTACATTAGGAACATGGAGCCTGGTGACCTTCCTATACGCCTCATGGCTTACAGGAAGCAGAGATGAAGGAGAAGAGAGTGACAGAGGCATCTGACTGGAGGAGCCTCAGCCAATGCCCTTGTCCAATAGGTAAGAGGTTCTTGCTCCCGATGTGGACAAGGGCACAGACTGCAGGGAGGATGAGCGAACTGACCACTGTACTGTGGTACAGAGCACCATTCAAGTGGGGGGAGAAAAGAGAAATGTAGTAGTAATAGGGGATAGCATAGTAGGGGAATAGATACTGTTCTCCGCAGCAAAGACAGAGAGTCCCGAAGGTTGTGTTGCCTACCTGGTACCAAGGTTAAGGACATCTCTTCTGGGTTGGAGAGGAACTTGGAGTGGGAGGGGAAGGGTCCAGTTGCCGTGGTCCATGTAGATACCAACGACATAGGTAGGGCTAGGAAAGAGGTTCTGCTGAGGGACTACGAGCAACTTGGGGCTAAATTAAAAAACAGAACCACAAAGGTAATAATCTCCGGATTACTACCTGAGCCACATGCAAATTGATGTAGGGTAAATAAGATTAGAGAGGTAAATGCATGGCTCAAAGATTGGTGTGGGAGAAATGGGTTCTGATTCATGGGACACTGGCACCAGTACTGGGGAAGGAGAGAGCTGTTCCATTGGGACGGGCTTCATTTGAACCATGCTGGGACCAGTGTCCTGGCGAATCAAATAACTAGGGTTGGAGATAGGGCTTTAAACTAATTAGTGGGGGGGAAGAGTTCAATTGAAGGGAAGTTTAGAAAATAAAAATTAATCGAGAGAGCAGAGGTACAGGGTGGTGAAGTGGCGAACGATAATCAAAGTGTGACAGTAAGGGGCATAAAACATAAGCAGAAAAGTGCAGCAGAAATTAGAACCAGAATGAGTAATGATGGTAAAAAGTCAAAGCTTAAGACTCTTTATCAGAATGCACGCAGCATTTGTAACAAGATAGATGAGTCGACAGCGCAAATAGAAATAAATGAAAATGACTTGATAGCTATTACAGAGACATGGTTGCAGGGTGACTAAGACTGGGAACTCAATATTCAAGGGTATTTGATGTTCCGGAAAAATAAGCCAAAGGAAAAGGAGGTGGGGTAGCATTGTTAATAAAATAAGGTATCAGTGCGGTGGTGAGTAGTGATATTGGTGCAATAGATCGTGATGTGGAATCAGTTTGGGTGGAAACAGGGAATAGCAAGGGGAGGAACTCACGAGTGGGGGTCGTCTATAGGCCCCTGAAGAGTTGCCTCACTATAGGACAAAGTATAAATTGGGAAATAATGGAGGCATGTAAGTAGGGTACTACAATTGTTATGGGTGATTTTAATCTGCATATTAACTGGACAAATCAGATTGGCAGGGGGTAACATGGAAGACAAATTTGTAGAGTGCATCAGGGATTGTTTCTTAGAGCAATACATTGCAGAACCTACCCGAGAACAGGCTTTTTTAGATCTAGTAATGTGTAATGAGGTAGGATTAATAGGATCGTAGTTAAGGATCCGCTAGGGGGTAGCGATCACAACATGGTAGAATTGCTAATTCAGTTTGAGGGCGAGCAACTTGGATCTCAAACCAGTGTCCTCAACTTAAATAAGGGCAATTACAAAAGTATGAAGAAAGAGTTGTCTAAGGTGGGCTGGCAAAATAGACTAAGGGGAAGGTCAGTGGATGAGCAGTGGCAGACAGTTAAGCAGATATTTCATAATGCTCAGCAAAAATTTATCCTGGTCAAAAAGAAGGACTCGATGAGAAGGATAAACCGCCCATGATTAAGAAAGGCGGTCAAGGAGAGTATCCAATCAAAAACTAAGGCATACAAAGCGGCGAAAACTAGTGTTACGCCAGAGGATTGGGAATTTTTTAGGAACCAGCAGCAGATGATGAAAAAGCTAATAAAGAAAGAGGGAGAAAATTTATTATGAAAGTAAATTGGCAAGAAATATAAAAACAAACAGTAAGAGCTTCTAAGGGTATATAAAAAGAGTAGCTAAAGTCAGCGTGGGACCCTTGGAGTATGCAACTGGAGAATTGATAATAGGGAACAGGGAAATGGCAGATAATTTAAATCAATATTTTGCATCAGTCTTCACAGTGGAAGACACTGTAAACATCCCAAAGATAACAGATAAGCAAGGAGCTAATGAGAGGAAAGATCTTGTAACAGTCTCTATCATGAGGGACAAAATATTTGAGAAACTAATGGGACTAAAGGCAGACAAGTCGCCAAGGCTTGATGGCCTGCATCCAAGTGTTTTAAAGGAAGTGGCTGCAGAGATAATGGAGGCATTGGTCGAAATATTCCAGAACTCACTGGATTCCAGGAGGGTCCCAGCGGATTGGAAAACCACCAATGTGACGCCCCTGTTCAAGAAGGGAGGGAGACAAAAAGCCGGAAACTATAGGCCAGTCAGTCTAACATCTGTCATTGCGAAAATGCTAGAGACCATTATTAAGGAAGAAACAGCAGGACATTTAGCAAAGCTTATTGCAATCAAACAGAGCCAACATGGTTTTGTGAAAGGGAAATCACGTTTGACAAATTGCTATTGTTCTATGAGGATATAACAAGCAGAGTTGATAAAGGGGAACCAGTAGATGTAGTGCATTTGAATTTCCAGAAGGCATTCGGTAAGGTGCCACATAAAAGGTTATTGCACAAGATAAGAGTTCACGTATTTGGGGTAATGTATTAGCATGGATTGAGGATTGGTTAACACGCAGAAGACAGAGTCGGGATTAATGGGTCTTTTTCAGTTTGGGAAGACGTTCCTAGTGGAGTGCCACAAGGATCAGTCCTAGGGCCTCGATTATTTACTTTCTATGTTAATGACTTGGAGGAGGGGGCAGAGTGTAATGTATCCAAATTTGCTGATGATACAAAAATAAGTGGGAGGCCATGTTGTGATGAGGACATAGGGAATCTGCAGGGGGATATAGACAGATTGAACGGGCCAGACACTCCCAGAGTCACCTTGGTGGATGGCCCCGGGTATGCACCTGATGACTGTCCTCCCCTATGGGTGTCCAAGGGCCCCAGGCTGACTTCTTGAGGAGAAGGGGAATCTGCAGAGGTCGAGCTGCCCTGCATCCCTCTCACGTTGACACTGTTGGAGGCCAACCATGGTGTCAGCGATGGAGTTAAGCCCGCACGGCAGTGCAGGACCAACATCCTGGATCATGGTCCCCATGGCAGCCACCGTCCTGCCAGTGTTGACCTCGGTGCATTGTCATGCTGGCGCTATCACCTCAGACTGAAGGCGGATGGACTCCTCCATCATTCCTTGTAATCTAAGGAGTGCAGTGGACATCCCTTCCTGATGTTCCCAAGATTGCCTTTGCAGCTCCAGCAACTGAGGTATGACCGAGTCCAGAGGCTCGTCATGAGACTCGGACTCAGCAGATTTCTGGCCTCCAGCAGTCCTCTGAGTGCTGGAAACCTGGGAAGTCCCTGTCGCTTCCTGCTCTGAATCAGACAGTGCGATGAGCTCACCAAATTGTGACCCCAAGGCAACTTTAAAGCTAGGTCCCACCGAGGTGTGTGTCTCTGCACTGGTGGAAGGTTTGGGTGAGCGCTGTGACAGATCTTCAATGAGGGTTTCAGCAGATTCCTCTTCTGAGGTGTCTTCGGGATTTGATTGGAGGTCCTGGGTCATGGACCCCCCTCAGCTGTTTCCCAGACGTGCCTGCAAAACCAAGGAGAGATAATGAGTGCATAGCAGTGGCCTGTGAAACAGGACACATCACTCACTACATGGCTGTCTGATGGATGTTGCACTGCTGGATCCTCACTTGGTTGAGCACCACCGGCCTCACCATCAGCACAGGAGTGGTCCAGACTTCGCCGGCCAGCTGGATGACTTGATTTCAGGCATTCCTCTACCAGTCTACGACCTTACCCTTTTGTTATGTGCCAGCTTGTCCTGCATGAATACAGATGGGGAGAGTGTAAGCAGGATGCCTGCCAGACCAGATGATAAGTAAGCTTGACATGTGTGGGTGGTGAGCAGTCCCATGGACGGGGTGAGGACAATGAAGGTGTGTGTGAGAGTGAATGGTGATGTCCCTTGAACTGGCAGTGAGTGAGATCCCTGTTGATGTGTGATGGGTTTGTGAGCATGTGAGTTGAGAGTGATGAGAAAAGTGACTGGCAGAACAGAGGAGATCATTCATCCTCTTTCTGCACTGGGTGGCTGTCCTCTTTCACGGGGCGTTAGGACTGACGACCGCTGCCACGGCCTCCCATGCAGTATTGGTGACTTTGCTTGCTTGCTTTCGACCAGAGAGGGATAGGGGACATCGCGGCAGGCCTCCACTACATCCAGTAGGCACTCGACGGAGGCTTCGCCAAATCTGGGGGCAGCGTGTTTCCTCCCTTTGGCAGCCATCAGTTTTCAGCTGCTTCCTATCCATTGAAGGGTGCTAGCTCTTTGCAGGGTCAGCCTTCAAATATGCCGCCTGGGTTACTGAAGGCCTGATGTGACAGTGGGGCGGGCGAATGAGCGGCCGCTCCACCAGTGCCCCTGCATGTTTACTGGGAATGCAAGATTAATGAGGCAGGATTGGGATGATACAGCGTGAAAAAACGCCATTGCGGCCAGTGGGTAAAACAGCCTTTTTCCCGCCCACTGCCGCACTTAATGCAAATCTGAGACGATTCCGCCCTTAGTTTCATTTCTACTTATCCCAAAGAAATCAGCATATTTCCACCAATGGTATTTCCTCTTGCTGCCACATTGTCACTTCCACGGTAGCTCAAGGTTCAATTCTTAGCTTCCTTCTCTTCCCCATTTAAATTATTTCCCTTATCCACAGTATCCACATGTACATGATCAGCCTCCATCTGTGTGCAGATGACATCCTGCTCTCACTCACATCCTTGATTCCATGACCAGGTTTGTGCTTACCGAGTGCTAATCAAATATTAAGTCCAGAACACCCTCCAGTTGAGCAATGGAAAAACTCAAGTCATCTGGTTGCTTACTGAGGTCAACCCCAGGTAGCGTACAAGTCCATTGTTCTGTTTGATCCTGAGCTAAGCTTCAAATCCCTTATCCGAATCATCATTAAGACCACATATGTTCACAGCCCATCTCCACCCTTACCACCACTAAAACCTTCATGTATACTTTTGTTACCTTAAGAGCTACTTTTTCAATGTGCTCCTTAACAGCAACCCAAACTGCACCTTAAATAAATTCCAATTTGTTGAAAACTCTGTTGCCTTTCTGCTGTCCTGCAGGAAGGCTTTCTAGCCCAACATCCTTGTTCTTATCAATCTCCCCTGGATTCCTATTATTCTGTGTACCAAATTTGAAATCTTTGTCCTTATTTAGAATTCTATCCACATGATTGCTTCATTCAACCACTGTAACCTCCATTGCTCTTGGTAGCACCCACAGTGGAATGACTTTCAGCCATCCTTGTACTACCCTCTGGAACTCCCTCTCTAACCTTCTTTGCCTTGCTATTTTCCTCCTTTTTAAAAGTCACCTCAAAACCAAATTTTCAACTGTGCTTTCAGTCAGCTTCTGTACTTCTACTACCGTGCGGTTTACTTCCCTTCTGTCAAGCTTCTTAGAGCAATTTATTTAGTTGAAGCATCTACACAAATGCGTGGAGTTGCTTTTGTTGTTATTTTATTCAGTTGCAAACATACCCAATAAACTCAAATTAAATGTATTACTATACTCGATCATTTGAAATTTTGTAGCACCAATGTAGAAAATGTAAGTTTGCAATCTTTACTTTTACTGCTCTGGTAAAAGCATGCTTCCAAATTAATTATCCCCTTATTTATTCTCTGTTGTTTAGAAAGATAATTCTCAAATGAGATGCAATTGTGATGTTTTCTCATCAGAATGTTAACTAAATAAATACATTGCAAGCTGGTAGTTCACTTGCAATATATCAGCTGCCAAGAGAGAGTAACAGAATGTTTCTAATTTACTCCAGGAGCATCTCAGGCACAGTTAATGCATTGGCTAATGTTATTACTAAGGATCCACTCAAGATAACAGTGACATTATAAAATTCTAGTGGGTGTTTGCTGGAGATATTATTGAATATGCATTTTGATTAATAGCTAGTAAAAAATGTATTTTCCATACTTTGCGTTATTTTATGTGCACTATGCTTCACAAAACAAATTAGTGCAAAGATTCCTGAATTTTTCATTACGCCTGAGGTTTGAAGACTCAAAACAATCATACAACCTATTTCTGAAATTATCCAAAAATACATTGCTATTCAAATAAATGAAGCAAAATATAATTAAACTATGTTGATGGGCTTCTGAAAATCATTTGTCAAAATGTTATAAAAATGAATTGCTGGAAATTGCAATGCAAGATAGAAAGTCAACAGATGTTCCTGTAATTAGAACAAAGCATTGTTAGAGGCAAAACAATTGCTGCAAAGAAATGATTACCACAAATTTGTAACAGAAGCAACATTAGCTCCTGAAGAAAAATGACAAAAATATAGTCTATTATCTGTCTATTGCATAATGTTGTTAACCTATAACGCCAATGATGCTCCCTTGGTGTCCCAGTTAGTGGAGAATAAATTCCATGGCCATGAGTTTAGTCATTGGCAGGTTGCAAGTTTGCCCATGTATCACAATGATTACTACAGTACTGATCATAAATACTAGTTGGGGAAAGGTAAAATACTATGCTCACTTATTAAACTGTAAAAGGAGGAAAATATAAGCTTTACTGAGTGACAAAACCACACTGAAAGGAAGAAATTTGAGCAATAAAGAATAACAAATCACGGCTACAGCCTAAATCATGCACATTTAAGCTCCACTTGACATTCATCATTTCCTGGGACTTTACCATTTGCAAGACAGTCAATGGCCTTGTTGAGCTCTACTATGGTGGGCTCGCTGTCCAGCTCCTCCATGACAGGAAAATCTGGAATGGCACTGAGAGCTTCTTCAGGGACATTGCATAGAGTTCGAGATAGTGCTCCACCCACAGTATCACAGTATCTTTACAGTGCAGGAGGCCATTTGGCACATCGAGTCTGCACTGGCTCTCTGAAAGAGCAGTCTACCTACTCCCACTTCCCTGCTTTATCCCCATAACCTTGAACATTCTTTTCAGATCGCAATCTATTTCGCTTTTAAATACCACGATTGATCCTGTTTCGACCACCCTTTCAAAAAGTTTGTTCCAGACTCCAACCGGCCTCTGGGTGAAAAAAATTATCCTCATGTCTTTACTCCTTTTGCTAATTATTTTTAACCTGTGCCCTCTAGTTCTTGATGTTCTCTTGAGTGGGAACAGTTTCTCACTATTTACCCTGTCCATACCCCTCAGGATCTTGAATACCTCTATCAAGTCTCCTCTCAGCCTTGATTTCTCCAAGGAAAACAGTCCCAACCTTTCCAATCTATCCTCATAGCTACAGTTCTTTATCCCTGGAATCATTCTTGTGGATCTCCTCTGTACTCTCTCCAAAGCCTACACATCCTTCCGCAAGTATGAAATGGATGCAGTACTCCAGATGAGGCCCAACTAGTGTCTATACAAGTACAACATGAGCTCCTCACTCTTGTACTCAATGCCCTTATTAATAAAGTCTAAGATAGCATATGCTTTATTAACTGCTCTCTCAACATGCCCTACCATATTCAATGACCCATGTACGTATACACCAACCTCCCTCTATTCTTTCACCTCCTTTAGAGGCTCTCCCTTTATTTTATACTGTCTCAGTATATTTTTCCTGCCAAAATGAATCACCTCACATTTCTCTGCATTGAACTTCATCTGCCACCTTTCCATTTGCTTGCTAGGTTCAATGATGATCACCACTGTCTTTGACTTCAAGGAGGTTGATTTGGTTGCCGCTGAGACTGTTGCTTTCTTGATTCCTTCACACATCCCTCCAGCATCCCCAGAATCAACAGCAGATTGTATGCTGTTGCAGAGTTTCAGACAGTACTGATTGGTGCAGTGCCGAGCATTCTGCTGAGACTTAATTCTGGCAGCTCTGGCAGCATCTAGGTTTTGTTTGCTGGGGACTTGCTTGTAGTTCATGAGGGCTATCCTCTTGGTTGCAGTAACTGGCTCCATTTTATTCTAATAAGCCTCAAATCAATCACCATTTCTCTGATCTCTTCTTCCCATATGCAGTAAGTTATAGATGGTGTCATGCAGATGATTCCACTATGACACCGCACTCTGGCCTTGGGTGTTGCTATCAAAAGGAGGCTGATCGAGAATGTTGAGGAACTCCAGGATCCTTTCTGGATCAGTGGTATGGCAAGTGTCGGTCAGAGGACGACTTTTCTTCTTGGATTGTTATAGTTTCCTTGGCTGAAACCTGACCTTGCTACATACCAGGGAGTGGTCAGTGTCACAGTCAGAACTGTGATAGCTACAGGTGATGAGGACACTGTGAGTTCTTTGTTGATCACAGCTGTCTCGCATGTGTCATCAACCTACATATGGTCATTGGTAAGGCCCAGTCTCATGGTCCCTACATTCCAGCTTGTGATGTGAAAGACTGCTGTCCTCTTAGTTGCTTTGGTCTTGACTGGTGCTTAGATTAGCAACGCACCTGTCGAGAGATGACTCTCTAAGCTCCAAGCACCCATTGAAACAAGAGGCCGTGGCAGGACAGCACCTAGCTGACTTGGGGCTGCTCAGATTGAGACAGGCAGTAGCCATCCAATGACACGCGATGATCTCGCCTACCATCATAAGTAACTCCAGCACTCGTGCTCGACACTAATCGAGTGAGAGTATATAACCGCTAACTGTTTCTTCTTGGTGTTGTGCCAATGTAAACAATGAAACTGGAGTACCCTCTGCAGGGCACAGGCCTGGGCAAATAATACGGAGACCCTGAGCTGCCCAAGAATCATGGCCTCCCTCTTGGTATTGCTAGTATTGTCCAAAGTATGAAATAAGTAATGTTTGGTACCTGCTCTGCTGAAGTTGTGGGAAAGCTGCCTGATAGATGACAAATTACTGCCCATGGAGCTCCACTCCAGATTTTCTGTCAGGGTTTACTCCCTTAGCTTTCTTCTCTCCTGAGACAGCCACAAGGCAGTGGGGCCACTTAGCTGGGGGTCTGGTTACACGGGCACCAGGGCAAAACCACACAGCTGGGGGGAGTGGGGGAGAGGCCATGTGCCATGCATTTAGGGCCAATCCTCCTCCAGAAACCCCTCTTGTTTACTTTGGGTCCATGAGGTACCCAGTTTATGTTTGTCGCCACTACATAGGGCTTGCTGATGAAAAAGCTATATAATGGCAGGAGAGGCTTACGCAATCTCTTTTCACAATAATTATACTGCTAGCCAGCGGTGTCTCCAGTTGATGCGATACGTGAAGTGGGTTAGTGTGGTGGGCGGTGCGTAGTGGTCAGTCTCTTGCTTTCATGTAGCATTTACTACTGGAGATAGTTAATAGGACAACCCAGATCTTTCTATTATTTACTTATTGAAGGAAAAATGATAATTTAAGGAATGGGAAGCTGTGAGAAAAAAGGATAAAATCCTGGAAGAATTAGTGCATAGGTTAAACATTTCATAAAAGTATTAAAACTAAAAATAAGTTTCCAAAAGTCTCCAAAGTCTTTATTTTCCTGTGCATTTTGGAGCAGTTAGGTTTTTGGAAAAACAATATAGGACCCAATTTTAACTCTAAGTGAATGGATTTTGAGTTAAAATCTCAATAAATTGAGATTATTCAATATGAATTACAAAAGAATGACACAGCTGACACAGAAATAGTGGAATCCCTTATCAACAGGAAGCAGAGAAACAGTTGACAAATTTTAGAATCCATAACTTGCCATGCGAAGGAAATCTCAACAATAAGCATAACAGTGATCAGGTGAGGCATTTGAAAGTTTGAAATGAGACAGAGCTTCTCATTTTCATAATATTGAAAAAGTTTTCATAATTTACTTCTGCGACAAAAAAAAGCACCAAGGAAAAATTTGCAAGATGCATGGCTAGACTCAATGCATACATTCCATATACCCGGTGGAATAGCAAATTACATTTAAAATTCATGCCTAATATTCTTGATATGCACACAAAGCACATCCTCAATAAGATAGCAAACATTTAAACAGGAAACAAGAAATGCTGGAAAAACTCAGCAGGTCTGGCAGCATCAGTGGAGAGAGAGGCAGGGTTAACGTTTCGAGTCTGTATGACTGGACGGACTCGAAACATTAACCCTGTTTCTCTCTCCACAGATGCTGCTAGACCTGCTGAGTTTTTCCATCATTTTCTGCTTTTATTTCAGATTTTCAGCATCTGCAGTATTTTGCTTTGGTCTAAACATGAAAATTGTCCTTCATGGAGCAAATTGCACCAATCACATCCGAATGCTTTATATCTCATTACGTTGTTGAGTTAGTAAAACAAAATCCACCTCAGGTTTTTATTTATCTCCTCTGTGATTATAAGATACAATTTCATGATTATATTCTCTTCATTCAACATGATCTTTGAAATTGCTAAAATTATTAATCCGGGTCCTGAAGCTGAGTTGGCAAGGTGATCTTTTACCTAGAAGTAATTGCAACAGGACAGCACTTTCCAGATAATGGATTTGTGGCATTAAATAAATTCAGATGCTCTATTGTGCTCCAAAAAGATAAGGGGAAGGAAGCTCATAACCCAAGATCAATCTTAACTTTGCTCAACATTGGAGTATAATTAATCTTTAGGAGATAAGTAAAGCCTATGTTTCACAATGGCCAGGTATTTCACAGCTGCTGATCCAGGCGTGAAAGAAAATGAGACTAAACTAATTATTCAATACAGTTTATATTGCCAAAAGAATACGACTCTTTATGTTTTAAAGTCCATGGAAATAAAGAAAAGTAATCAGCCACGAGTCAAATCAAGATTGTATCAGAAATCAAATTGGAATTTCAACTGATTCTACATAACTGGAAAGAAAATTTCTGAATCCAACCTTCCTACAGCTTCATCAGATATACCCCAGTCTATTCCTTTGTAGGTCTTTTACAAGCTCTCTTGAGCCTTAGGCAATAGATCTCTCTCTCTGAGACTCAAGTAATAAAAGCAAACTCTCCAAGAGAAATCCTGAGTCTGAAGTTTTCCAAGACTTGAGTTTAAAGTCGCATGCCCCCAGTCAGAGTTTAATACTCCAGCTGTGTTACAGTCAGATAGTTGAAGTACCAAACCTTGCTTAGTCACTTTATGGACTGTGATTCAAAATTTTAGACTTCATACTGTAAATACATATTAACTTTCATATTCATGAATTTTGTTGATCAGTTTTTAAAATGTGAAAAATATTGCTGTGTAGCAATTATAATGAGGTATAACTGCATAAAATATTACCACACTACATTAAATTTAACAACATCACTGTTGCACAGTGCCTGCAAATATATATGACAGACACATTTGTCTGATTTATGGATCTGCTGCAGAAGCACCATAAACACATCAGAATGCACAAGTTTTTATTTATGAATTTCTGTCCAAAATACAGACGCTGCAGTTGGTATAGTTAATTATTCTAGCAGACCTTTGATGGGTCATAACTCTCAGGATTGTTACACTTAATGTTAAAAATTCACCTCTTTTTTCTGTTCTGCATCGCTTCATGCCAAAGAAAAAGATTCTTTTTAAATTCTGGCAGTAACAATTTTAAGATATGTAAGAAATGATTGCATTGGTTTGAAAATGTACAACAGGATTACGTTTTTTTTCATCCTATACATTAAGTTGAATGAATTGTGTGATGGTATCACTAGCACATTTTCCCTCCCATATACTTGATTTTCCATGTATGCGCATTCCATATCAATGCCCAGATTAATAATTTTGTCATAACTTCTTGTGCCATAAAAGTCATGGTTTAAATGAATCAGTGGGGCATGGCTTGTTGCATCAGTTGCATTCATTTTCCAGGCTAGTGCCGCTTTGAAAATAACATTCAGATAAGCTGAGAACATATTTTGTACCATTAAAACATAACACTGGGTATGTGATGCGACTCGTGGTGCATCAGAGATACAAGGAATTTAATGCTGGTGATGGTGAGCTCGCCCACTGACTGAAGAGCCAGTGGCAACCCCGCCATGGCCATTTTGCACCCCTCCATCCTGATTTGGTGCCAATTATCTGTTAAAGGCAGGCACCTCGACGTCTTCAGGGTGTATACTCCGCCTCTGAGAACTGCTGGCCAATCGGAAGAGGGTGGGGGGTAGGAAATAGAGTTGGGAAGGCAATGGAGTCTCCACCCTGCACACTCCCGCCTGATTATACGGGTGCCCCCCCCCCCCCCCCCCCACTCCCCAACACCCCCACATTCCCCTACCCCTGGCCTCTGAGGTAGAATTAAATTCTGTCCAAAGCATTATAATGTGTGCCCACTATGATGGTGCCTTTGACCAAGCATCTGCTTTCCCTGTCCAGTCAGAGCATTGTCAAATTGTAACAAGACAAGCTCACCACAAGATTGGCCCAGACTTTTGTGACAAGTATGGAAACGCTATCCTTTTGGGAGGATTAGCATTCTGTGTTACAGTATGGAGTTATGTTGCGACGCAAACTGGGCTCACTATTGGCAAGATCACCCCTCGAAATTGGAGGGAAGACTAAAGGAATGGATCAAGTGTTTGCAAGAAATTGAGTACAGATGAACTGGATTGCAAATTTGCTTCTGTGTACATGGCTTCTGACTTATATTTTAGTCTTTAACCAAAATCCAAAATTACAACAATGCTGAATCAAATATAGCTACTGAATGATTACCTCTGTATATTAGGTCTCTTAAAAAATCAATAAATTATAGAAACTTTAAAAAGTATCAAGAATAGCTGTCTTCGTGCTTCTAGGAAGTAGAACATGGCCAGGACCCCAAAGAAAAGCATTTGGTATCTACCTATTGTATAATAAACAGTACTTTCTATCTTAAGAAATGACTGATGATTTTTTTTCATAAGCATCTTGTCCATTCCCATTATTTGGAGCTTGTAATGATCCATAACTCTACAGATGTATACACACGCCCCTTAGCCCAGTGGTGGTACAAAAAGTCCTGAAGGAGCACTGCATTGCAAGAGGTACCATCTTTGGGATGAGGGTTAACCTGGGACTCTGTCCTCGGGTGAATGTGAAAGATTCCATGGCACCAGCTGAAAAAGAGGCAGAGTTTGCTCATTCCCTCAACCAACATACCCATTACAGACTATCTTCCTGTTATTTCACTGTTCTTTGTGGGGCCTTGATGTACACAAATTGGCTGCTGCATTTTTCTACATTACAACAGTCACTATACTTTAAAAGTACTTCATTATCTGTGAAGTGCTTTGGAACACCTTGAAGTGGTAAATGGTTGCAGAAATGTAAGTGTTTTCTTTCTTACCTCACACTTAATTGGTTGATAAGCCTGTCAATTAAAGTCCTTGGACAAATGAAATCTTTGAATATATAAAACACTGAGTAAGACAAACACATGCTCAATTGCAGGCAGCCATTATTGAACTAACTTTAATTACACCTCCCCAACAGAGAGGGCAGTATAACAAAATGCTCAGACCTTGCAATATTCTACACTTGAACCAATGAAACATTTGAAAACGAGAATGGTAACAATAATATAGCCACAAAATTATTATATTACATAGAATTGTACAGCACTTACAGCACTGAAACAGGCCATTTGGCCCAACTGGTCTGTGTTGATGTTTATACTCCTCTATTTCTCTAGATCCTTTTTCCCTCATGGGTGGGTCAAGCCAACTCCTTAAATGCAGCAATATTATCTGCATTGCTGACTCCATGTGGCAGTGGATTCCATATTCTTACCACCACTATTTCATATTTATGCCCCCTTGATCTGGACTCACACACATGGAAACAGCTTCTCCACATCCGTTCAGTCGAACCCTTGACAAAAGGCCCAACTACTGCTTCTGCTTTCTTTTTCACTTTGGTAACTGAAAAGAGATGCTGAACTTTTAACACTTATATTTTAGTCTTTAACCAATATCCAAAACTACAACAATGCTGAATCAAATATAGCTACTGAATAAAGGACATGCCTTTCCACTATATTTGAATGTATTAAAATTGTCTCCTAACATGGCATATACTGCTTTTTCGCCACAATGCAAACAGGATGCAGCTAGTGTTGATTTGTAGTAAGTTTACACAGGTGCCCTGTAAGGCAAAAAAAACAATCCCACCATTGTTATTCATCAACAAGTAAGTACAGAAAGTAAAGCATTGCTCAGAGCTCACAGCTCCCAATGTTGTAATGGTGTCAGGTCCCAATAAAAATCGTAATTCTTTTTTCATAGTCTCTGAAGCAAGATTTTATAAACTGCACTTTAGGGGTTCAGTCAGCCTCCAACAATCAGAAGCAAAAATCTAACAACTACACAATGTATTAATGTTACAATAAATGAAACCACTCTTGTTGCAATAAGGTATAGAACATGCCAGCCTTTGAACAGCTTATTGGTTCCTGAACGCACTGGATTATACAGTGTGAGAACACAACAGCAGCTTGCATTTATATAGCACCATTAACAGAGTAAAAAAAACCAAGGTGCTGCTTTAAGGGAGGTGATGGTGTAGTGGTATTGTCACTGGACTGGTGATCTAGAGACCCAGGGTAATGCTCTGGGGACCCAGGTTCAAATCCCACCACAGCAGATGGTGGAAATTAAATTGAAATTGAATTGAAGGAAATCTGTCATCCTAAATTGGTCTAGCCTACATGTGACTCCAGACTCACAGCAATGTGGTCGATTCTTACCGTTACAAAGACACAAAAAAAAGGAATGAGACTAGATGGACCACCCGGCATTGACCTAGGCACCAAAAATAACAATCTCAGTCGACCCTACACAGTCCACCTTACTAATGGGCGGTGGCGGGGCTAGTGCTAAAATTGGGAGAGCTGTCTCACAGATGAGTCAAGCAACAGCCTGATAAAGTCATCCTCATGAAATCATATGTTATGGATAAAGTCCCAGACATCACCATCCCGCTAGCAGGAGAGACCCAGCAGAGATGGTGGCACAGTGGTATACAGTCAGGAGGGGGTTGCCCTGGGAGTCCTCAACATTGACTCCAGACCGCATTAAGTCTCATGACCTCTTGCTGATTACCATGTACTGCACTCCCTCAGCTCCTCCATGTTGAACACCACTTGGAGGAAGCACTAAGGGTGGCAAGGGTGCAGAATGTTCTCTGGGTGGGGGACTTCAATGTCTGTGGCAGGTGGTGAGGGAACCAACAAGATGGAAAAACATATTTGACCTCATCCTTGCCTGCCTGCCTTACAACCATGCATCTGTCCATGACAGTATCGGTAGGAGTGACCACCACACAGTCATTGTGGAGATGAAGTCCTGCCTTCACGTTGAGGATACCTTCCATCGTGTTCTGCGTAACACACTGTGCTAAATGGGATAGATTTCAAACTAGCAACTCAAGACTGGGCATCCACGAGGTACTGTGGGCCATCAGCAGCAGCAGAATTGTACTTGAACACAATCTGTGACCTCATGGTCTGGCATATCCCCCACTCTACCATTACAATCAAACCAAAAGATCGACCCTGGTTCAATGAAGAGTTCAGGAGGGAATGCCAGGAGCAGCCCCAGGCATACCTAAAAATGAGGTGTCAACCTGGTGAAGCTATAACACAGGACTAATTGCGTGCCAAGCAACAAGTGATAGACAGAGCTAAGCAATCCCACAACCAGCAGATCAGATCTAAGCTCTGCAGTCCTGCCACATCCAGTCATGAATGGTGGTGAACAATTAAACAACTCACTGGAGAAGGAGGCTCCACAAATATCCCCATCCTCAATTATGGAGGAGCCCAGCACATCAGTGCAAAAGATACGACTGAAGAATTTGCTACAATCTTCAGCTAGAAGTGCCGAGTGGATGATCTATCTCAGCCTCCTCTGGAGTTCCCCAGCATCGCAGATGCATGTCCTGAGCCAATTTGATTCACTCCACGTGATATCAAGAAACTGCTGAAGGCACTGGATACTCCAAAGGCTATGGGCCCTGAGATTATTCCGGCAAGTCTTCAGACCTAAATTCGGCAATAGTACTGAAGACTTGAGATTATTCCGGCAATAGTACTGAAGTTGCTCCAGCACAGCTACAACACTAGAATTTACGTAGCTATGTGGAAAATTGCCCAGGTATGTCCTGTACACAAAAAGCAGGACAAATCCAACCCGGCCAATTACCGCCCCATCAGTCTACATTTGACCAACAATGGCATTAAGGAGCCCTAGCAAAACTGGAGTCAATGGGAATCAGGGGAAAACTCTCCGTTGGTTGGTGTCATACCTAGCACAAAGGAAGATGGATGTAGTTGTTGGAGGTCAGTCATTTCAGCTCCAGGGCATCACTGCAGGAGTTCCTCAGGGCAGTGTCCTCGGCCCAACCATCTTCAGCTGCTTCATCAATGATCCTCCTTCCATCATAAGGTCAGAAGTGGGGATGTTCGCTGATGATTGCACAATGTTCAGCACCAATCGCGACTCCTCAGATACTGAAGCAGTCCATGTCCAAATGCAGCAAGACCTGGACAATACCAAGGTTTGGGCTGACAAGTGGCAAGTAACATTCACACCACACAAGTGTCACGCAATGACCATCTCCAACAAGAGAGAATCCAACGATCACCCTTTGATGTTCAAAGGCATTACCATCACTGAATCCCCAACTATCAACATCCTGGGGGTTACTATTGACCAGAAACTGAACTGAACTACCCATAAAAATACTATGGCTACAAGAGCAGGTCAGAGGCTGGGAATCCTGTGACGAACAACCTACCTCCTGACTCCCCAAAGCCTGTCCACCATCTACAAGGCATAAGTCAGGAGTGTGATGGAATACTCCCCACTTGCCTGGATGAGTGCAGCTCCCACAACACTGAAGAAGTTTGACACCATCCATGAGAAAGCAGCCCGCTTGATTGGCACCCCATCCACAAACATTCACTCCCTCCACCACCAATGCACAGTAGCAGCCAAGGCTCCTTCGACAGCATCTTCTAAACTCATGACCACTACCATCTAGAAGGACAAGGACAGCAGATAGATGGGAACACCACCACCTGGAAGTTCCCCTCCAAGTCACTCACCGTCCTAACTTGGAAATATATCGCCTTCCTTCACTGTCACTGGGTCAAATCCTGGAACTCCCTTTCTAACAGCACTGTGGGTGTAACTACGCCACATGGACTGCAGCAGTTCAAGAAGGCAGCTCACCACCACCTTCTCAAGGGTAACTAGGGGTGAGCAATAAATGCTGGCCCAGCCAGCAAAGTCCACATCCCATGAATGAATTGGAGAAAAATCTTTTATTCCGCAGATGAGTTTACAATCTTGGAGCTGTCGGGTGTAGAACAACTGCAGGTTGAAGAATGAAGAGACCTGGAAGAGATTTGGAGAAGTGTTTGTGAGGCTGTCTTCAGCTGCATTCAAGCACAGAGGTAACATTTTTTAAGGGAAACTTTGAGCCATTTAGTGACATCATTTTGCATCGGGCAATAGAACCAGAATCTTATTGGTCCGGATCCACCAGTGTCTGGATCATCAGAGACCAGATGTATGACTGAATATGTGCATCGGGACTCCACAGAAGTCCTGCTGTGCTGATCTCCTTGGAAATTACCTGGTTAGTTTTAACTTCCGATAGGCAATTCCCCTGCTCCCTGGGTCCCTCTGTAAATCAGCGTTGGAGACTTTGGACAGTTCTGTGGTACTTACCTGTATAGTTCCCAGGAAATGTTAAACCAGATTAAAATCTAAACTAACTTCTGGTTAACTATGGAAATGACCCCCTAATCACCCACACTGATCTCCCAACTACCTCCCAAACCGACCTGACTAGCCCCTGACCTGACTACCCCACCTGACCCAACAACTCTCCCCAATTCACTTACCTACTCACCACCTGCAACCATATCCATTCACCCACCCACCCATTCACTGACATTCACATTGCACCTTTAAACTTACCATATGGAAGCTAGAGCCATAAAAAGGGGACAATCCTGTCTTCCCCTGACTCTCCTGCGACCCAATGGTGTTCTCCAAGGGATGCTGCGCTCCGTATTTCTGGTAAAGCTGGGCTCCGAAGATCCATAAAGAAACGTGTAGCAGTGCTGAGGCATGGAAAAGTTTAAGCAGAGCAACAATCTGATGATGATTGCTGCTCCAGGCTACTGGCTAATAAAGGATTTTAAAGACAATCAAGTTTACCTATTAATAATAAGGATTTTTAAATTATCATTTTAGACATGCCATTAAGTTTAATTTTTGCCAAGAAGTTTTGTGATGTTGTTGCACACAAGGGCTGGATCTTATGTAGCCTGTCACGGCGGGAACTATGGTGGCTGGGCTCACTTAATTGTGGGAGAGGCCCTGTGTCAGTCTTCCAGCAGTGGGGAAACCTCCCCTAGTTATGTCGGAAGATGGAACGGACTGACCTGAGGATCTTAGCCACCGACAGCGTGATATCAATTCAGCTCATTGATGACCATTATCCCTGAGCCCACTGCAATTTAGTGATGGCTCAGGGGTAATGGGTATGTCTGAGGCCACATGGCTCTCCCGATCACTTGGAAGGCCACCCAGCAAGATCTGTCACAAGAAGTCTGATTTCTTTTGGAGGGCTGTCAAAAGGGATTAATTTTGATCCAATTGAAATGGCAAGTGTTGGAAATGCTCAGCATGTCTGGTGGAATCTGTGCATCAGAATTAGTGCAGATCGTGGAACTGAAGTATTGACTCTGTTTCTCTCCCCACAGATGCTACCTGGCCTGCTCAGTATTTCCAGCATTTTCTGTTTATATTTCAGATTTCCAGCATTTTCTGTTTATATTTCAGATTTCCAGCATTTTCTGTTTATATTTCAGATTTCCAACATCTGCAGTACTTTGCTCTCCATTTATATGCTCCATAATGGGCATTTGTAAGTGTGGTTAGTTTCAATTTAAAGTGAGAAAGTATTTATCACTCAATACAAAATGTAGTTTTTCCGTTAACAAAGCTCACTTGTGTGGATAGATACAGCACATTATTGCAGGTGAATTGTTTGGTGCTAATTTACCAAAAGGTTTTCCCATTTTTAAACTTGGAAGTGAAACCAGAAGTCATGCACCAATGGTATATGTCACTGTTAGTTCAAGATATCCTCATTTGTACATTGGATTGTTGTTGTGGTGCTTGAGGTACAAGTCTTTTGGATATTGTTGTCTGGATATTGCATAGGGCCATGTTCAAAGGAGTGGAACTGGTTGCATAATATGAATGACCGAGTTGTGTGCAATTGTCTGATTTAAAGTGTATCATACTGAAACCTGAGCTTTTGATGGCCTTTATAAATAGAGGCAGAAAGTACAAAAGGCAAGAAGTTTTGCTTAACCCATATACAACAGTTCAACTATGACTATGGTTCCCAATTCTGGGCAACCAAAGGATATGAGGGGAAGGGTTAAGGGGCGGTGAGGGATGGGGTAAGGGGCCTAGAAACAGGAGAAGCACCAGGACTCTTGATTTCTCTCCCTGGCCCTACTGTGAACCCCCAACCGATGACAACCATCCTGCATTCACACACCTATGGCCAAAGGTCCCTCGGTGAACCTGGCCTCAAGCAGGCGCGGTGCCGCCTGCAGCCACATCTCCCGCTGGCGACATTAGGAATTGCTGGGCTCTGATGGGCCAGCAGCTCTTGGTGGGTGAGACTTCCTACACCGGGGATCTCAACAGTCAGGGAAGACCCAAAAGCGACCAATTAAGTGCCTGAAGGGCACTTGATTCGGTCAGATCTCCCCCACAGAACTGACAGGGGTTCTCCGATTGGTGGGCGAGATCTCAATCCTTCAGACAAACTCCTGGCCAAGACATCTAAATATTGAACCTTCCTAAACAAATCGCTCTCCTAGTCTATCCAAATCCCTAACGAAAGTCCAAAATGAATATAATGGACTTGATTTTGCAGTCAGCGGAAAAGCAACAGCACCTGCTAATAATGTCAAAGAAAACTGCCCACAAAGGCCTAACAATCTCTGTGCTTTGGATTTCCTCTTTCCCGACAGCAGTTTAACTTTGGTGCCAAGTCTAGGAGATCTGTCCACGTTCAGCAGCAATGTTGTCAGCAAGCAGGGGAAGCTGCCAATCACACTGAAGTATTTTCATAGACAGCAGCCAGAAAGTTAAAAAATATGAGCCTATTGAATGACTGAACAGGCTGTAGGGACTGTGTGGACTACACATGCTCCTATTTCTTCTTTTTTTATGTTGATGATGATGGGTTCCCCTTTCACTTCGATGGATGAGCGTTCAGCAAGGAGACTAGTTGTTCATCTTCTAGGTTGGTGTTGGCTCACATGTGATGTCAAACCAAATCTTGATTTGTAGATCCGAGTGTAAATATTTCATATGAAATCACTGTTGGAAGGGTGGGTGAAAGTGTTGGCTTTGCAATATGCTCCCTTATTCTGAAGGGACCTGGCTCAGTTCTCCTTAAATGTTGAGACTGCCTGATGGCAGAGACTTCTCTATTTCAATATGTACAGGGTTGTTTTATCTCATGTAGTGCGGTCCAACTGAGATTGGCTTTCAGGGTGTCTTTGTATCTAAGTTTGGGACTTTGGATGTCTTTGTATCTAAGTTTGATATGGGTTCCCATGCTCAGCTGGCTGTAGAATGCTGCTTTTGGTGTATGAGAAACCTCAATGTGAACCACATGGCAGACCCAGCGAAGCAGAGCTCTGGTGAGTATGCTCTCGGTGCCAGGTATGCAGCCCCTGGCAAGAACTTCAGTGTTAGGGATTTTGTCTTGCAACTTGATGTTGCAGATAAATCTTACTCAGCGAATGAACCTAGTTAATTTATGAGTTGCCAGTATGTTGTCCATGCCTCACAGCCACAGAGAAGTGATGTGAGATCCACTGCCTGGTAGATGTGGCCTTTGTTTTGAGACAAACTCCATGCTTTCTTCAAAGCCTATGGGCGGCATGCTGAATGCTGAGCTTGCTTTTGAAGATGATGGGCAATTTCATCATCAAACATAGTTTTGAAGAGGATATTCCCAAGACAGCCGAGCTCCTGAACTGAGCTGAAGGGTGTATTGTTGATTGTGATTATGGGGTCTTGGGCTTTGTTGCCAGGCTCAGGTTGGTGCAAGATCTCTGTCCTTTTCAGTTTTATTGTAAGCGGTCAGCAAGCAGCTGGATGTCCTTTGGAGTGTGTGCTATAAGAGCACAGTTATCGGTAAAGCAGAGCTCACTTATTAGCTGTTCTATGATTTTTGTGCGAGCCTCGAACCTTGGCAGATTGTAGAGATTGCTGTTTGTCCTGAACTGAACAGAGGTTGAGATATTTGAGTGCATACAAAGGCATGGCCGAAATGTAGATGGCAAACAGAACAGGAACCATTATGCAGCCTTGCTTGGTGCCATTGATGACTGGAAAGGCATCTGATAAGGCACCATTTTACATCACATTGGCCATCCTATTGTCATGAAATGAACGGATGGCCCTGATCATCATTTCAGGGCAGCCATATTTGTATAGCACCTTCCACAGGCCCTCAATGTTTACTGTGTTGAAGGCCTTGGTCAGGTCAATGAACAATACCTAGAGGTCCTTATTTTGTTTGTTGGACTTGAATTTGACATACCACAAAGATCATGTTGGCCTTTCCTCGTCCAGCATGAGAGCCACAGTACAATTCAGGGTACTCCAAGTCTGTATGATGAGTGACAATCATATCAAGAATAACCCTTGCAAAAATTGTTGCTGCTGTGGAGAGAAGTGAAATGCCATGATTATCATCATAGATGGACATGCTTCCTTTCCATTTGCACAGGTGAGTTAAGTAAACATCATTGCAATCTGGGCACAACGCCCTGGCTCCAGATTAAGCAGAAGAAGCTAATGAGCTTCCTAGCCATGTGAACTTCTCTGTACTTGAATATTTCAGGTGGAATCCCATTGGCTCCCAGAGACATATCCACAGAAAGTTGTATTGTAGCTTTGGTGATTTCGGCTTAAGATGAATCAAGGGCAAGCTCATCCAGAACGCAATGCTGTTGAGGAGATTCAGTGGCGTCATTACACATTGTGGCTGCTTGGTTCAGGAGAATATTGAAGTGCTCTGCCCAATGAAAGAAAACCTCATGCCTGTGCGTTAGGAACTGATTGCTGTCTGCTCAGAGGACAGGTGTCGTACCATTAGTTTTGGGGCCAAAGACAGATCGGAGACATTCATAGAGGACCTTCAGGTTGTGCTATCAGCAGCTTCCTGAAGTTCTGCAGCCTTGTTCTCCCACCATCCGTTTTGCATCTCTCTTAGTTTGGCCTGCAGCTTGTATTTTGCCTGATGGTATCAGGCTTTTCTTGCCGGTGATTTCACATTGTGTGCAACATCTTGTAGCTTGGCTGTTTTTAACAACCAATCTTGGTGCCTCCATTTGGCAAATCTAAGGACTTCAGCTGTCGTGCTACGAGTGACATCTCTTAATTTCTTCCAAGGATCTTCAATGTCTATGTTATCTACTGGGATACCATTAAGCTCTACAGCTAATTTTGGTCCAGTTTCTGTATCCTGGTGAAATATTTTTGAGTGGTTATATCAAACTTCCTTTGTAGTTTGACTCAGTGTTGTAGAGGTTTAGGTGTTACCTTCAAGGACACAATGCCCCTGACAAGCTGATGGTCTGACCAGCATTCAGCGCCTCTAAGGCAGCGGGTAGAGTCCATGTCTTTGCAGTCCCTCAGTCATACAATAATGTAGTCCAATGTGTGCCAAAGTCTAGATCTGGGGTTCTTATATTATGATCATCTTTAACATGACGCTTATGTTAATAGCTTATATTTTCAGCAGATGGTTCTACTTTTTAAATTTAATTTAAAATACTTCCCCTGTGCTGTAACTTCCATTGAGTGATGCTTAAGGTCCTGCCTACCGACTCTCGACAGTTTTATACACAAGATTTAGTGTTTGTGTAAGGCAATATCTATCATTGTAACCATCTTTAAATGGAACCTTCAACATCTTAAGCTTCTTCTTGGTAACAGTTGTCCTGACTGTTTATTCAATTGGATAGATCCATTTATCCAACAAAGGGCTGTAAATGACTTGTGTTCTGAGCCAATACAGGGTTACCTTCAATACTGCACAACCATGATATTCATCACAGAATGCTCAGTGGACTATGTCTGGAAGGTGATCCTGTGCACAGTCAAAAATTGAGTAATTATTAGGCACACACTTGGTGCAAACATCAGTTAGAAAGTTCATAAATCCCCTTCTATTACTTTTATCAATGGAAGCAATTTATTTTCTACAATGGAATTCACATTTGAAATAATTGGAAGTGAGCAGTTACAAATTTAATTTCCGTATTGCTGAAAAAAGAGACATGTCTAAGCTTTTTGCCTTGCACTCATCAGGACACTTCGCAAAAAAACCAATATAAGGGGAAGACAACAATTTATACAGGGTGTAAAGGGAGTGCTGATTGGTTGACAAGTGGACTCTGATTGGCAAAGGCATTGCCATGGAGAATGCACTATTGATGTTAAACTGACAGTTAACTGTCATGCATTGTTTGAAATTTAAACCAAGCAGCTTGACCCCTAGGTCACGGCACTGCCCTGAGGGATGAGTCAGAGAATGGCTGTCAATTATGTTGCTTAGTTGAAACAGGCACAACATGTTCCTTCTGTCTGAAAAGAACAGGGCCCTGTGTATTAATATATGTAGCTTCCAGTACACGCAAATGCGTCACATTGCGAGCCCGAATGACAATCTTAAATTGGTTGTCAGCGTAATTCTAGCACATTGAGGATTATTTAGCAAACGTTGTCCAATCACGGAATCACATCTAATGTTGGACACTGTGTTTTGAGTTTTGCAAGCATGGGCTGGTTGGGTGTGGTCTGTACCTTTACTAAAACAAGAACCACCATTGCTTAGTTCCTCACTCAAGTATCAAACCATAGCACTAAAGCAAAATACTGTGGATGCTGCAATCTGAAGTAAAAACAGAAAATGATAGAAATGCTCAGCAGGTTTGACAGCATTTGTGGAGAGAGGATGGGAGTCAACATTTCAGGTCGATGATCTTTGATCAGAACTGAAAAAGGTAGAGATGTCACAGGTTTTAAGTACAGAGGCAGGGAAAGGGGACGAGAACAAAAGGGAAGGGTTGTGATCAGGTGGAAGGCAGAAGAGATTAAATGACAAAAGGGATGATGGTGCAAGTGTTATGATTCCAGCTGAGATTCCTCAACTATACCTTTACAGAAATATACAGTTTTGTAAGGAAAACACAAGCTGCAAAAGCTATCTGATACTCTGATGTTCATAGTAAGTACAGTATATGTAAATGAATTGGCAACCTGTGGTCAGACACACCACATTCTGAAACCAAGTGACAGATGCCACCCCGGACAGATGCTATGGATCTCTCCTCAACTACCCCCAAATACTTGTTACAACGTGAGCCAATCAGTCTCAGTGAACTCCATCTTTCAACGAGGGTTTTCAATCTCCACTTTCCAAGAACTCGCTTTGGAATCTTGTCCCAAACCAACACTTACTCTCAGACACCTTCCGAAAGGGTCACCTCCAGGGTTTCGAACTCTCCTTACAATGTTCCTCTTCCCTGGGTCAACACATGCATTCAAGCTGTCTTCCATGCACTCTTTCTCACCGACTCAGCCATCAACAGTATCACTGCTTCACATGCCCATAGCAAAGAGTTACAGACCTTCAGTTGTCTGCTTGGACCTTCTGGCCTCTTGCAATCTGTTCTCGCTTTAAATCTGCTTTCTGCAGCTTTTGTCTCTTTAAATCTGAAGCTTGGAGCTATTTCCTTTGCCTCTCACTCTTAACTTCACTTAACAGGGCCTTTTCCAGGTTCCTGTCCTGTCTTTGACTAGAAGGTCTGCTTGGGACTTTATTTTGTTCCACTCTCTTGGGTTTTGGGGTATTTTCTTTAGCTTAGGACTGGCTATCTGTCCTCTTTCCTCCAGTCTCTCCTGGCAGCTGTCTACAAAACCAATTGAACTCAAACAGCTTTCAAATCAAACTGCTGTTTCTAGTTTCTTCTGTGTGCCTGTGGGAAGGACCTGCCTCTCTGGAATCCTGGTGCTAGGCAACAACCCAGTTTCTCTACTCTTGTTTGTTTAATTTAGCTGCAACAGTTGTAAAACTCTCATTAGAAATGCAGATACCTTTTAAAGTGAAACTAAAGCTCAATTTGACCTTTTCTTAACACGCAGATACAGAAATAAAAATCAAACTTAAAGCTAAAACTCATTCCTAACACCTAAAAATACAAATATAACTTACTTAAATTATCTCTATTTCCTAATGCCAGGCAAAAGGGGATGGTCCAAGCTTCAGATTTAAAGAGACAAAAGCTGCAGAAAGCAGATTTAAAGCGAGAACAGCTTGCAAGAGGCCAGAAGATCCAAACAGACAACTGAAGGTCTGTAACTCTTTGCTATGGGCATGTGAAGCAGTGATACTGTTGACGACTGAGTCGGTGAGAAAGAGTGCGAGGATTAAATTCTTTAATTTGTTAAAAAATTAGAGGAACTGTGAATGGGAAAAAAAAAACAGGAGCATAACCAATGGTTGCCTTCCAATAAATAAAATGAGGGCAGAAGTAATGATCTGAAATTGTTGAACTCAAGGTTGAGTCTGGAAGCACAGTGCCTATTTCCAAGATGCACCTCACTGTCACTCCCAAGGGGCTCAGTCTCAGCACCTCTCATCTGCGGAACACAGAAAACTGCTCTCAATGATAGACTGCAGATCATCAATAGAAAAACAGAAAATGTTGGAATTACTCAACAAGTCATGCAACATTTATGGTGAATCTGTGCTGTGTGCAGATCATTCGTACCCTGCAAGATGATGCCACACAGTCTGGAGGCAGTCTCCTCCACACTCAGCCATGGTTCTTTCTTAATTTTAGGCAATTTATCCAATACACTATAAAACTCTTTGTGTGATGCCAATGATATTTTTGGCCCTGCTGGGGCCCTGAATTCCTCAACTATGTCCTCCTCAACATATCTCAGAGGTGGGGTCACCATCCAGCAGCTCCTCCCTGGGCTGTCCCTGCCATCAATATATACTACTGTTACTTATTTTCAGTGTATCTCCAAATGCAGACCCTACTGTCTGGCTGTCCAACCTACATGGAGAGCCAGCATTTAAGGTGGTACCAGGGAAGGATTGAGAGCTGAATGATACATTCCCAAGAGGGTGTTCCCCTTGCAGTGGTTCTAGCAGAGGAAGAATTTGCTTCAGGGAAGGGCCTAGATGAAAGAGAAAAATGTCAAATGTTACAATGGCTGTTGGAGGCAGGATATTTCCAAATAGAAGTAAAGCCTGCTGCACCTTTGCTGAGGGGAATGAAGGGTTACGAGTAATACTCAGACACTGCTCACATGATCTAACAATCTAAACTGCCCTGATGATCACAGCATCCAGGTCACTGACATGCATGACTTACTGTTCTCTCTGGTTTAATGCAATGATGTTGTTTTCCTCCCCTGGTCCTATTCCTCTCCTTCATGTTGTGTGCTGTGATGTTCTGCAGGCAGAGAAGGTGCAAGTCAGTATCTATTGAAAGGTCAGTGGAACTGTGTGGGATTTGTGCATATACTGGATGGGTTAACAGGTCAGGAAGAAGCAAGATGGAATGAAGATGTGGAGGTGATGAACGTAAAGGACTTCTGATCTCCCTCTCTCTCTCTCTCTCTCTCACTGCCAGTACTGCTTGTTCCCAGACCAGCAAATTAAAGTTGCATAAAAATACTGTAACTGCAAACAGGAATGCAACCTTGCTTTAAAAGGTGTATCCTCATTTTAAATACTGTTAGAACCAGAAGAGACACAAGGGTCTGGCAGGCTACCCAATCTTAACCTAGATAGGGAGGGAAGCACACTGTGCATTTTTAAGTGACACCCAGAATTAAAATCACCCTAGCCTCCCATTGGCAAGTTTAATGTTCACCCCATTGGCTGGTTGTACCACCAACCTCAACCACCCACACTTGCAGCATTGAAGAGTTACAACTTGTAGAGTTAAAATTGGGACTTGTGTACAGCATTAATTGGAATAATTTAAATTGACAAGCTTACAGAGCATTTTAAGAATGATAACTATCTAATGCATAAAACATAGCAGCTCTTTTTCTAGCAAACGCTCTAATTTCATCATTATATTAGTTTAGCGATCCTTGTCTGCAGGTCTGAGTGTTAGCAAGGGCAACGCCTATCAAACTAGCTGGGAAGAATGATGCTCTTGACACTTATGCGCCCCATGACAGAAAAAGACAGGCTTCATCAACTGTAGTTCACATCATTGAAAAGCTGTGATAATTTAATTTGTTCTAACAAAATATCCCATTCTTAGCTTTAAGAAGGCTCTCCTTTTCCCAACCTTTACATCATTATCATATTTCCACTCAGCACAGTACCCACTTTATGTCAAATAATGATTTTTAATCCACCAGCTGGAAACCTTAATTGAACTTATAAAAACAGACTTTTTTAAAAAAAAACAGAGAATAAAGTCACCTGAGATTACAGCCAATGATGGCTACCTAAATTTGCATTGCTATACATTCAAATTAATTGGAGTGGAGACAGTCTGTCTGCAAAATCCAGACTATGAATTCAGAGGCCAGAAATATCCTCCCGTCGGGGGCATTGTGCGGGGGTGGGCACAAACCTGATCAGCGCCCCCGATCAGGTCCGTGCCACCATTTTATGTTAGCGGGCCAATTAAGGCCCACCCATCATGCCGCTCGCCTGGAAGTGCTGTGTGCTCCCCATGCGGGCGGGGGGCGATTCCCTGAGTGGTTCCCATGCATGCAAAAGAGCACAGAGATCTCCCCGAGGCACGGAGGTGCCTCAGCGAGATTTGTTTCAGTGTTAAACTTTTAAATGAAGGATTTTTAAACTTTTGAAACATGCCCCCTCATGTGACAGTGTCACATGAGCTGGGACATGTTCATGAAATTTTGGAAAACGTTTTACTGATTTTTTAAACACTTCATGAAGCTTCAACCCACCCTTGGATGAGGTTCCATGAAATATGCAAAGGCCGCCTGGGCTCTTCACCTGCCCGCCTACGTTAAGGTTGGACGGAAAGCTCGTTTAATTGTTTTTAATTAGTTTTTAACAGGCCTTAATAGGCCTTTGACAGCTTTGTGGATGCGCAGCTGAGTCGGCTGCGCACCCGCCGAACTGACAAATTAAATGACGCGCGGTGACGTCGGGACGCACGCCCAACGTCACCGCGCATCATTTTACACGTCGGTGAGCGGGCCCTGCCCCCCGCTCGCCAACGGGAAAATGCTGTCCAGGGAGTGTGAAGGCCACCCTGTCTTATAGGCTGGGATTTTCCGGCCCCGTCGCGGGCAGGACCTGCCACGGGCGAGGCGGTGCCCCAGCCAGATGTCCATTGACTTGGGGCCGGACCGGAAGATCCCGGCGGTGGGCAGGTGTGGGAAATCCTGCCCATTGACAAGGCATTAAGCCAATCAACTGAGGTAGGAAAATAGGAGCAGGAGTAGGTCATTCAGCCCCTTGAGCCTGCTCCACCATTCAACTAGATTGTGGCTAATCGTCTACCCCCATGCCATTTTCCCACGCTATCCCCATATCCACTCATGTCATTAGTATCTAGAAATCTATTGATCGCTATCCTGAACATACTCAATGATTGAGCTTCCACAGAACTCTGGAGTAGGGAATTCCAAAGATTCACCACCCTCTAAGTGAAGAAGTTTCTCCTCATCTTAGTCTTACATAGTTTGCACATTATTCTTTTTGTTAATTCATTCACGGGATGTGGGTTTCGCTGACCAGGCCAGCATTGCCCTTGAGATTGTGGTGGTGAGCTCCCTTCTTGAACCGCTGCCGTCCATGTGGTGTAGATACACCCACAGTGCTGTTAGAAAAGGAGTTCCAGGATTTTGAGCCAGCGACAGTGAAGCAATGACGATGTATTTCCAAGTCAGGCTGGTGAGTAGCTTGGAGGGGAACTTTCAGGTGGTGGTGTTCCCATTTTCTGCTGCCCTTGTCCTTCTAGGTAGCAGTGGTCATGGGTTTGGAAGGTGCTGCCGAAGGAGCCTTGGCGAATTCCTGCAGTGCATCTTGTAGGTGGCACACACTGCTGCGACTGTGCATTGGTGGTGGAGGGAGTGAATATTTGTGGATATGGTGCCAATCAAGTGGGCTGCTTTTTCCTGGATGATGTCAAGGTTCTTGAGTGTTGTGGGAGCTGCACTCATCCAGGCAAGTGGGGAGTATTCCATCACACTCCTGACTTGTGCCTTGTAGATGGTGGACAGGCTTTGGGGAGCCAGGAGGTGAGTTACTCATCAGTCTATTCCTAGCCTCTGACCTGCTCTTGTAGCCACAGTATTTACATAGCTAGTCCAGTTCAGTTTCTGGTCAATGGTAACATCATGATGTTGATAGTGGGGGATTCAGTGATGGTAATGCAATTGAACATCAAGGGGCGATGGTTGGATTCTCTCTTGGTGGAGATGGTCATTGCCTGACACTTGTGTGGCGCGAATGTTACTTGCCACTTGTCATCCCAAGTCTGGATATTGTCCAGGTCTTGCTGCATTTGCACATGGACTGCTTCAGTATCTGAGGAATGGCGAATGGTGCTGAACATTGTGCAATCATCAGCGAACATCTCCACTTCTGACCTTATGATGGAAAGAAGGTAATAGATGAAGCAGCTGAAGATCGTTGGGCCTAGGCGACTACCTTGAGGAACACCTGCAGTGATGTCCTGGAGCTGAGATGACTGACCTCCAACAACAACCATCTTCCTTTGTGCTAGGTATGACTCCAACCGGCGGAGAATTTTCCCCCGACTCCCATTGACTCCAGTTTTGCTAGGGCTCCTTGGTGCCACACTCGGTCAAATGCGGCCTTGATGTCAAGGACAGCCAGTCTCACCTCACCTCAGGAGTTCAGCTCTTTTGTTCATGTTTGAACGAAGACTGTAATGAGGCCAGGGGCTCAGTGACCCTGGCGGAACCCAAACTGGGAATCAGTGAGACTGTGTCCCCTGTTTCTAGACCCCCCCAGCCATGGGAAACATCCTTTTTGTATCTACTCTGTATAGCCCCTCAAGAATTTTGTAAGTTTCAATGATATCACCTCTCATTCTTCTAAATTCTAGAGTATACAGGCCCAATCTCCTCAATCTCTCCTTATAGGACAGTTCCACCATCCCAAGAATTAGTCTGGTGAACCCCTGCTGCACTCCCTGCTCAGCTAGTATATCCTTTCTTAGATAAGGGGACCAAGACTGTACACAATACTCCAGGTGTGGTCTAACCAAAGTTCTATACTATTGAAGCAAAAATACATATGGAGCAAGATTGGAGGCAACATAATTGCTAATCATAAAGTACTGGAAAAACTCAGCAGGTCTGGCAGCATTTGTAGAGAGAGAAACATAGGCCTAAATCTTAAGCTCAACAAGCAGGGGCGGGGCCCGCTCGTCGAGGTGTAAAATAACGCATGGTGATGTTGGCCTGCTGAACTATCAAAGGCCTATTAAGGCCATTCAAATATCAATTAAACTAATAAACTGAGCTGCTGTCCATCCTTAAGGTTGGCAGGCAGGTGAAGAGCCCAGGCGGCCTTCGAATTTTTCATGTAACCTCATCCACGGGCGGCATGAGGTTTCATGAAGGTTTCATTAATTCAATAAATTTTTTCATTAATGTTCATTGACATGTCCCAGCTCATGCGACACTGTCACATGAGGGGACACGTCTTAAAATGTTTTCCTTTCTTTATTAAAATTTTGGGAACTTAAACTAATCTCCCTGAGGCAGCTCCATGCCTCAGGGAGGCCCTGACTCAGGGAACCATCCCCGCCTCCCCCGCCCGCACAGGGAGCGCTCTGCGCTTCCGGGCGCATGTCATGCTGGGCGGGTCTTAATTGGCCCGCCCACATAAAATGGCGGTGCGGACTCGATTGAGGGCGCCGATCGGGTCTGTGCCCGCCCCTGTCTGCCCCCGCACAACCCCCTGTTGGGAGTAAAATTCTCCCCATAGTTAACATTTGCATTCAATATGTGTCTTCTTCAGAACCGAAGAGAGGTAGAAAGCTTTTATGCTGTTGAAAAAGTGGGCAAGGTCAGGTGGTATAAAAGGAAAGGTCAGGAATGGGTTCGAGGATGGAGGAGATTAAATACCAAAGATGACATGGAACAAAAGGCAAAGGGTATGGTAATGGTAGTAGTAAAGAAACAAAGCATTGGTGTAGTGTAGGTGTTAATAGCAGAATAAAAGTCAACTCTACCTGAAAGCAAAAACAAGGGCCAGGATTTTACTGTCTCCCACCTGCGAGTTTTTAGGTGGGCAGGGGAGCATGAAATTGAAGGGACAAGATTCCCTCCAGGTTTCCGCTCACCCTGACCACACAGCGATTTTACACTGGGGTGAGTGGGGGGGAGGACTCCAACTCAACACCTGCCCCTGCCCTTGCCCCAGTTGAGGCCCTTAAGTGGCCAATTATTGGTCACTTAAGGGCTGTTTTCCACCCAGCCTCAATTTTTAGCTAGGCGGGATGATTGAAGTTGTATCAGGGAAGGACAAACATCAACAGAGTTACATCTCGGGTGGGAAATGGGGGGCCAGCTCCATCAGAAGCCCCCTTCTGAAATCGGGCGCCCGCCCTCCCTTAAGGCCCAGTGGACTCCGCACCTCCCTCCCTATGCACCAGAAAGTAGGAGTCATGCTTGTGGACTGAGCAAAGATGTTCCACAAGGCAGTCACCCAGTCTGTGTTTCGTCTCCCCAGTTGTAGAAGCTGTGAGCAGCTGTAGACTAAATTGAAAGAAGTACAAGTAAATTGCTGCTTCACCTGGAAGGACTGTTTGGGGCCTTGGACAGTGAGAAGAGAAGAGGTAAAGGGGCAGATGTTACACCTCCTGTGATTGTATGGGAAGGTGCCACGGGTAGGGGATGAGGTGCTTGGGCTGACAGAGAAGTGCAGCAATGTATTTCGAAGGAAACAGTACCTTCAGAATGCTGACAGAGGAGGGGAGAGGAAAGTGTGTTTGGCGGTGGCATCACACTGGAGGTGGTGGAAATGGTGGAGGATGATCCTTTGAATACAGAGGCTGATAGGGTGGAAAATTAGGGCAAGGGTTACCCGATTGTAGTTCAAGGAGGGAAGAGAAGGAGTGAGGGCAGAAGTGTGAGAAATGGGTCGGACACGGTTGAGGGCCCTGTCAACCAGAATGGGGTGGAATCCCCGGTTAATTTTGTTTTCCCTCAAGTGCCAGCTTGTATCTTGTTTTCGTGTTCTCACTTTTAGATAGAGCTGACCTTTATTCTGCTATTAACACCTACTCTGGACCAATGCTTTGTACCTTTACTATTACCATTACCACTTTCTTTGCCTTTTGTTCCATGACATCTTTGATATTTAATCTCCTCCATCCTCTAACCTATCCCTGATTTTCCCTTATGTTCCATCTGACCCTCCCCACTTTTTGGATAAAACCCATCACGTTTCTACCTCTCTTCAGTTCCGTAGAACAGTCACATTGGACTTGAAACGTTAACTCTGTTTCTCTCTTCATTGCTGCTGCAAGGCCAACTGAATTTTTCCAGCACTTTGTTTTTATTTTAGATTTCCAGCACCTCAGTATGTTGCTTTTATTAAGACTAATCACTTAGATAATGGGACCCTGGCTAAGATAGCTTTCCAGACATGAGCTTAATAAGTTACCCTTGGAATACATGGACAATGACCTTATTTGGGGTCCTCCAGGCAGCTGGAGAAGGAAGGTCAAATGACAAGCCAACCCTTTGTATGTTTTAAGCACGTTTTCTCAGCAGAACTGAGGACAAGGAGCTTAGAGAGAAGACCCAAGTGGAGCCCCCTCTGCCTCCCTGTCACTCCAACCTACCTGGCATGCTTCGAACCCTGCTTGAAAATTGTAACAATCCAGGAACACTCCTGCTGCAAACAGATACTTCTTAAAAGAAATTCGGCCCAGCACTATCATCTCCAGAAAAACAACCAAATCAGCCGGCTACACCTTTAAATTGGAAGCGTCAGGACCACCGAAGGAAAGTCTGAAGCCAATTGTGTCACCAAATTACAGACTGTATATTCCTCGTTATGGGCTCTAACTTAATCTCTTTCTTTGTTAAACTCAAGAAAGCCTGTCCAATTGATTATTTTATGATCACAGTGCGTAAACAGTTAAGTACTTACTGAATTGGTATGTATATCCTCTTCAAACAAATAAACCTGTTGTGGTTAAATGAGGAGAGGGCGAAGAAGGGAGCCATTTGACCCCTCCTCACCTGGTCGTAACGCCACCTTTATCTTTTCATGGCTGATACTCTTGAATCAATAAGAACCAAATTCACAGCAGTTTTATATAATCAACTCTATGGGAGCTGGACTGAAACTGCCAGAAATAATCCTATAAAGTGAAGAACTTCATTATCCTCATTGCATTGGTGCAATTTGAGCTCAGGGCCTTGAGGTGAAAAGATGGTATAGCAGTATTCTGATACATTTTCTAGGACCCCCATGGCAAGAGTTTATTAAGCTTCGAGATATTGCACAAATTTTCAAGCTTTAAGTCTATTAATGAATGAAACAGAAGCAACTATCACTTTGTATTTGAAGCTATTGATTTCCTCAAGTAAAAGACTGAGTTACAAAGCAAAAGTAATGATTGAGTGATTCTGCCTATAGCAGACATCTGCAGAAAAAATAATGTCGCTTTTAAGACCATAAGACCATAAGACTTAGGAGCAGAAATTAGGCCATTCGGCCCATCGAATCTGCTCCGCCATTCAATCATGGCTGATAAGTTTTTCAACCCCATTCTCCTGCCTTCTCCCCGTAACCTTTGATCCCCTTACCAATCAAGAACCTATCTATCTCGGTCTTAAATACACTCAATGACCTGGCCTCCACTGCCTTCTGTGGCAATGAATTCCATAGATTCACCACTCTCTGGCTAAAGAAGTTTCTCCTCATCTCTGTCCTAAAAGGTCTTCCCTTTACTCTGAGGCTGTGCCCTCTGGTCCTAGTCTCTCCTACTAATGGAAACATCTTCCCCACATCCACTCTATCCAGGCCTTTCAGTATTCTGTAAGTTTCAATCAGATCCCCCCTCATCCTTCTAAACTCCATCGAGTACAGACCCAGAGTCCTCAAACGTTCCTGATATGTTAAGCCTTTCATTCCTGGGATCGTTCTCATGAACCTCCTCTGGACCCTCTCCAGGGCCAGCACATCCTTCCTGAGATACGGGGCCCAAAATTGCTCACAATATTCTAAATGTGGTCTGACCAGAGCCTTATAAAGCCTCAGCAGCACATCCCTGCTTTCATATTCTAGTCCTCTCGAAATAAATGCCAACATTGCATTTGCCTTCCTAACTACCAACTCAACCAGCAAGTTAACCTTAAGAGAATCCTGGACTAGGACTCCCAAGTCCCTTTGCACTCCAGATTTCTGAATTCTCTCTCCATTTAGAAAATAGTCTATGCCTCTATTCTTCCTACCAAAGTGCATGACCTCACACTTCCCCACGTTGTATTCCATCTGCCACTTCTTTGCCCATTCTCCTAACCTGTCCAAATCCTTCTGCAGCCTCCCCACCTCCTCAATACCACCTGACCCTCCACCTATCTTTGTATCATATGCAAACTTAGCCAGGATGCCCTCAGTTCCTTCATCTAGATCATTAATGTATAAAGTGAAAAGTTGTGGTCCCAACACTGACCCCTGCGGAACTCCACTAGTCACTGGCCGCCATCCTGAGAAGGACCCCCTTATCCCCACTCTCTGCCTCCTGCCAGACAGCCAATCTTCTATCCATGCTAGTACCTTGCCTCTAACACCATGGGCTCTTATATAGAAGAGGTCAAAAACATCACCATTACTACAATAAAAATAATAGTATCAAAAATATCCCTATGTAATTTGGAATGGTAACATGGGGCAGGATTGTCCTATGTGTAAAATGACACACGGTGATGTCGGGCGGAACTCCCGGCATTACTGCGTCCCATTTAAATTTTCATGTAGGTGGAGGCGCAACAAAATCAGCTGTGCGCCCGCCGACCTGTCAATGGCCAATTGAGAACATTGACAGAGTAATTAAACTAATTAATGGACCTGCCCGTCCAGCCTTAAGGGTTGGCGGGCAAGCCAGGAGCCCAGCTGGGAATTAGAAAAAGCATGAAACCTCATCCACGGGCGGGATGAGGTTTCTTGTAGGTTTTAAAAAATTTAATTAAAGTTTTTAAAAAAGTTATGGACATGTCCCAACTCATTTGACAGTGTCACAGGAGGGGACATGTCAGGGAATGTTTTTTTTTTTATTTTTAATATTTTTTACTGTAGAGATGATCTCCCTGAGGCAGCACTTAGTCTCGGGGAGATGAGTGCACTTTTTCGTGCACATGTGCAAAAGAGCGCACTCGCAGGTTTAGGGATTCCCCCCCGCCTGCAAAAGGGGCACACAGCACTTCCATGCGGACGTCACGCTGGGTGGGCCTTAATTGGCCCGCCCACATAAAAGGGCGCTGCGCCCCCGATTAGGGACGCCGATCGGAGATGCGCCTGTGCGTGCCTGCACTTCAACTTTGCCGCCGATGGGGGGAAGATCCTGCCCATAGTGATTATGATACTGAACTAGTAATCCAGGTGCCTGGACTAATGATTGGGAAACATGATTTCAAATCCCATCAGGGCAGTTGCGGAACTTGTGATTGGTTATTTAATTAAATGTGAATTATAAAAACTAGTATCAGTAATGGAGACCATGAAACTACTGGATTGTTATAAGAACTGACCTAGTTCACCAATATCCTTTAGGGAAGGAAATTTACTGTTCTTACCTGGTCTGGCCTATATGTGACTCCAGACCCACAGCTTGATGACATTGATCTTTATTAATTGTTCCAAATAACATAGCATTTCCAATGGGAGAAGACCTTCATTCCATCTAGCCCATCCACCCTCAGCTGTCTCTCTAATGAAGGCCTTCTCCCATCGGAAATCCTACTATGTTATTTGCAACAATTAATAAAGATCAATATCATCAGAATTCTGGTGTACACGTTTCATACTTTCCACAATATTTATCATAACAACAAGATCTTGTGTTCACAATAAAGTCCACATAAATTCTTGAAATATGACCAAATCTTAATTCATGTTTAATTTTATCTGTAAGGCTATAATTAATAGTCAGATTTGACCTTGCTTGAATACAGTGTTCCCCAGTGACAGAAAGAAATAGAATGAAAAATCTGTTGACTTTGTGTGTGTTCTGGAATAAATTGTTTAATGATCATTCCATAACAGCCAATAATTCAAAGCTCACTTGGGGTACCTTCTCTCTCAACAGCTCGAATATATTTAGTTATTTATAGTCTGCGACAAATGTAACATGGATGTCAAAACTGTAAACTAATTAGTAGGTAATGACCCCTGTTTAAATAATCCACTCACACAGTACTGTTGTTTGGAGTCGAATCTGTCGAATTCTCCTATTCCCTAGAACAAAATGTGAAAAATAACTTTATTCACCTTTCACTAAACAATATCGTATGCAATGGATAACAAACATCCAATGCAAGATTCAGGTTTGAAAAAACTCAGTGGAATTGCAGTAAATAATTCACAATACCAGTGGTTTCCCTATACAAAGCAGCCCCAATGGCCTTCTTGGACCCTTTTAATAGATATGTCACCAGCCTTCTAATTTAAAATACAATGCCACAGAGCCTTTTAAATTAGAACCAAATCATCTTCAAGGGTTCAGATATCTTGTAGATTGTCTAAACCTTGTGAGTGCATGCACAAGTCACCAACCCATTTCCTTGGCCTATTTACCATACATTGATTTCAGCATAAGGCATTCCCAGAGTTCAAAGCCACCTTATGGACTACAAGAATCAATACACTACCAAATAGGCCGCTGTAAGAGGATATGCACTTACAGTTTCACAACTGTTCTCCTAAAGAAAACTTCTTTTAAAAATTTGTGTAATAGAATATAATAGTACTATAGATTCCCTCCTGGTTCCATGTCTCAAGATTCGGATTTATTATGGCAATGAGAAACGAGAGTTGACCCAGCTAGTTCCGACTTCCAACAGAACAAGGCAAATGAAAAATAAAAGTTATTGGTCCAGATTTTGTGCTCAGCTGCAATGGAATGGAACTCGCCAATCATCTTGAGAAAATCTGCCCGCAAAGCTTTAGGGGAGTCTAGAGTACGGACTTCCACTTTGCTGACATCAGTTTGAATTCAGCACCTTTAACAGGCCTGTGAACTGGGCAGGCACATGGGGAAACTGATCAACCAATCAGTTTGAAGAATTCTCATGGATGGCAAAATAAGAAGTTAAAAGCAGGAAATATAAATTGCATTTAAATCATTGCACAGAAAGTATACACATGGGATTAATGGAAGAACTTTAAAAGCAAAAAAGAAACTTCAGATAAATACTTTTTGTATTTAAAACATATGCGAAATTCCTTTTTTTTTTCTATGAAGGTATGAGACTCCACACTTTTAAAATTAATTTTTCAGGGCTGGAGGGATTGTTCAACAGTGATTTTGAGTTAGCATGCTGTGAAAAACCCAGTTATTACTGATTGAACAAGGCTTAAGATTTTTATCAGTCTTTGCAGTGAGGATGATAGGTAAATAGTTTAAATTCATGACAAATCAATGATTCTGTGTCGATTCATTGGCAAAGACTGCAACAGATGATCCTGTGGAGAAGAAGCTTTTCACTGACATGTGCAGGTGCTAGAAGTTGCAATCAGTTTTACCCAGTAATAACAGTGACACTGACAACCTCGCCATTATTACTACTGCAAATTCTGGGCCAATGTACCAGAGCTGCAGTTGGAATGCCCGAGAAAGAGAAACTCAAATGCTGGATTAGATGCTAAACTTTTTAGAGCAAGCAAGAGAACACAACCAGATGCTGTCTCCTCACTCTCCAGTTTTGAAATGTGATTAACATATGAGCAGTTTTAACTGTATTTACTGCACAGAACTAGAACTCTTGTGTATTGAATCTTCTTAACAACATATCAGAATCAAAAAAATAACTGTCTTGAATGTACTTATTCTCACAAGTGTTCAGCAAATCCAAGTACTATATCAAGTACTGGGTTGGCTAAGAGCAGAGGATAGATGTATCAGGTGTTTCTCATCAGGTTTTGAATTAGTTTTACAGGAATAACCCGAAAACTAATCGTATAGTCTACTATTGTGGTGTCTTTCAGAGTCCTGGGCTGGACTTTCAAAGGAAGGGACTGAATTTTACGCCTTGTGGGCGGGCACGTGCCCGACCCATTTGGGCGTAAAATAGCGCGAGATAACGTCGGGCAAGTGTCCCGATGTCATTCCGCACTCACGCGATCTTTGAGCTGGCGGGCACTTGCAAAGGTCGGAAGTGTCCCTGCCGACAATTCAGAGGGTAATTAAGCCCATTAACAGCGCAATTGACTGTGATTTTTCATTGCCCGTCCAACCTTATGGCTGGCGGATGGGCGAATCAGCCAGACGGCCTTTGCATTTTTCATCAAACCTCACCCATGGGCGGGATGAGATTTCTGTGATGAAATAAACTATAAATACTTTTCTGCGGACAGCATTTCCATTCGCTAAATTTTCAGGTGATTGATTATGATGCATGGATACTTTTTCTCAGCTTTTGAAACCTTTATTTTTGCTAGTTCAGGTCTTCAGCTTCCTGAGGCAACTCTCTGCCTTTCGGGATCTTTCAGTCAGTGCTGGCCAGCGCCCGCATTGACGTCATTGGCTGTCCTCTTCCCGCCCCGGCAGTGCTGAGCTTTTCAGCGGGTGTTTCATGCGGGCTGATTGTTAATTGGCCAGCCAGCATGAAATCGCGGTCGGGGGCCGATCACGGTTGACAGTCTGTTTATCGGCCGATCCCGGGCTCGCCGATCGCACCCGCCTGCCAAGCTGACAATTCAGGCCCACGTTCCCAGAGGTCTTCTTGGGAACTCAGCGCTTCCGGGACAGTTTTGAATTTTCAAAGGATTGCCTGGATTGGAATTAGCAGGAAACACGGTTGCCGCCAATTAACAGCCCCTTAAGGTCATTAGGAACTCGCTAAAGGGCCTGTCCATTCAGGATTGGAATTTTAAAATATTTTTATGGCAAGTCTGAATAATCTTGCACACATTTGTGCGTGTTTGTGCACAGCTGTCCGATTCGCTGTGGGGCCCTGGTACATAGCTTTGTATTTGTTTTTAAATTTAGTTTGTGTCCAAGCGGTGCTGGCATGAGCACTGCTCGTACCCTTCTTGCACATGGCCACTTTCCACTGTGCTCCAGCTTCAGGAGCTGCCTGCTCTAGTTGGCAAGTTAGCGGCAGCCCCTGCCATGGCTGCTGCCTGCCTTTGCTGCTGGCCCTTTAGCTGAGCACCAAACTTGCCACCTAGCCAATTAGGCCATTTGCATTTGAAACTAGCATTAGACAGTGATGCAGCTCGTGAGCGGGGTCGGAACCCAGAATTCATCCAGCTGTCGGACCTGACCCTGTATTGAAAATCTGGGCCCTATGGCACGAGGAGAATCCACAACGTTACATACATATGCAAGAACAAAACCTGTGGATGCCGGAAACCTGAATTAAAAACAGAAAATGCTGGAAAGACTTAGCTTGTCTGGCAGCATCTGTGGGGAGAGGAACAGAGACCATGTTTCAGGTCTGTGACCCTTCATTAACTTGAAATGTTAATTGTTTCTCTGTCCATAGATACAACCAGACCTACTAAGTATTTCCAGCATTTGCTGATAATACATGTATGAATTTGAAGAAAGCACTTTATGATTAAAACAGCCAATCCAATAGATCGATTGGCTGATTCAGTTAAAACCCCCAAAAAAGCGAACAATTGAAATCTCATTCTGTGTCATTGAGAGGGCATTCCTCCCTGGTTTTTGAAGGCACCATTATCAGTGAAACAAATGGCATGCCTGGAGCATGGCATAGAACATCCAGCTTCAAATGTTAGCAAACAGATAATGGAAGTGACTTTGGATTAGACCTTCAGGTGTATTCAGTTTATTGGCTGCTAACAATGTTCTGGGAATTGACATAACACTGGTACAAACAGTATATGTTTTCCAGCAATTACTCAAAATGCTACACCAATACATGCCACTGCATTCATTGTATTTCGAGGAACCATGTGCAGGGAGGCTATGGAATTGAAATAATATAATCTATAAATAATCAAAATTAATCTCTAAAACATTTTATTTTAATTATCCCTTGGATAAAACGGATACACATGCAATGATGATATGGTGATGAATATCTATTTAACAAGACTTACATGCTTAAGCCAACATTCTTAATTTTACCTGCAGACAGCAGGCTGCAACAATGATACAAAACACTATAGGGATCATTTGAGCCCTGTCTGTCAGTAGAAACTGAATGGACAGATAGTTAAAAATGGTCCAGGCAACTCACCCATTAACGCCCTACTCTCCTCCTGCAGGCTTTTACTTTAACTTGCTCTTCTGAACAGGCAAGTAGGTCACCAAGGCGGGTGTGGTCCTTTGTGGAATTAACCCAACTGCTATTTTAGACACGGCTTTCCTGCCAAGTCAAACAGGTGTATGAGAAGCCGGTGCCAGAAAAGGACCAAATAGGCCAGTCTTCTAACCTTTTTAACTTTACTTTTCTCCTCCTGCCCAACAAGGAAGGTTTAAGCCCATCCTGCCCCAGGCTCCTCACCCCATCTTCCCACAAGTGCAAGACCCTCTGAAGCTCCCTTCTGGCAACTTACCTGAATGGTCTCTAGCTACGGCATCCTGCCACCTGTCTTTGTGCTCTCGCTTGCCAGTCAGCTAACCAGGTCCCAATGGCTTTATGGTGGTAAACAGACTGGGCCATCCAGATAAGGCCTTGTCATCAAAATAGCCCAGGCTTCGCACAGCCGAGGCCTGGACAGTTTGCCATCAGCTGATCAATTCCAGTCGCGCTAAAAGTGGGGCTATATATATCCTGCTGTCTATATATTTAGAATTATGGTGAAGCTCTCCATCTATTTGATTACTACTCACTATACAGACTGGTATTCTACACTATTGAGATTGACCAGAATTTCCTGCAGCATATTTTGATCTTTGTCTCTACACTGAAAGCTATTGGTCTATATCCCCTTCTGTTTTTTTCTTTAAAATAATACTAAGGTGTTGTTTGACCAGATGAGGAGCGGGTCAGATGTCTTCCCTCATTTCTCTCTCCTTGTTTGACCGCAACTGGTTATTTTGTTTGAAAAGGATATGCTTGCCAATTCAATAAGTACTTAATTGTTTATGTGATGTGATCATAAAAAAACTAATAGGAGAGGTTTTCTTAACAAAGAATTTACAAGTATTAACAGCAATCTAAGTAAAATAATAAAACACACACACACATATACGGGGCAGCATTTTACATCCCGTGGGCGGGCACGCGCCCGACCCAATTGGGAGTAAAACAGTGAACGATGATGTCAGGCGAGTGTCCTAACGTCATCGCGCACTCGCGTGATGCTTCACTCGGTGGGCGTGTGCAAGTGCCAGTGTGAAGCCTGCCATTAATTAAAATGGCCACTTAAGGCCCTTAAGAGTCCAATTGATATGATTTTTCCATGCCCGTGCGATTTCCAGCTCGTCGCACGGCAAAACGGGCGGCAACCAGCCAACATTTTCACAAACCTCATCCAAGGGCGGGATAAAAAGGGTCATAGCTTTGCCGGTGTGAGTAGTGAGGAGTTTTGAAGATAGTTTACTGCTGGTTGCTTATTGGTACTTGGTTGCTTCATCTCTGCTCGGGGCTTCATTCTTAGCAATTCCAGGCTTCATTTCAGGGCTCATTGCTGTCTGCAAGGCCCTCGGAGGATTCAGGCCATGTGGACCCTTCCAGATATCAGACATCTTCCCTTACCCTGGTAATGGAGATTGTGGTCTCTGCTGGAGGCACCTCCTCTGAGGAGGAAGAGAGGGACAGAAGGGAGAGGAGGCCACGTGTCTCTGTGCAGCTTCCAGGGGAGGGACCTATGGGAGGAGAAGTGTAAGCACAGGGGGTGCAGGACCAGCAGATAGTCCAAGGCAGAAGAGGCAACAGAAGATGCCACTATCCTGCTGCCAGGGTTTACAGGCAGCGATGCAGCTACCTCAATATGTCCGAGGTGCAATGCCGAAGGAGTCTCCTCCTCTCAAGGATGAGCGTGACCTTCATTTGCCAGATGATTGGGCCTGAGATCAGATCTGACTGTGTGGGTGGACACCCCATGCAGTGGCTCTCAACTTCTATGCCTCCAGCTTTTTCCAGGGCTCAGCCGGAGATCTGTGTGGAGTGTTACAATCAGCTGTCCACAGTTGTGTCAAGTGGGTGTCAGAAGCTCTGTTCAGCCAGGTACTGACCTTTATTCTTTACTGTACAGATGAGGCCAGCCAGGCTGAGCGAGCCAGAGGCTTTGCAGTGATTGCTGGGTTCCCCTGCGTCCAGGGTGCCATCGACTGCACACATGTGGCCATCAAGGCACCAGCGGGTCAGCCGGGTGCCTTTGTCAACAGGAAGGGTTTGCACTCCATGAACGTGCAGATAGTGTGTGACCACAGGATGCTGATTCTACAAGTCTATGCAAGGTACCCAGGCAGCTCCCATGGTGCTTACATCCTCAGACACTCCCAGGTGCCGGGGCTCTTCAGTTCTCCAGCCCAACTGATGGCTGCTGGGTGACAAGGGCTATCTGCTGAAGAGGTGGCTCATGATGCCTCTCCACCACCCAAGAACAGAGGCAGAGCAGTGTTATAATAGGAGTCATGCCTCCACAAGAGCGATGATAGAGAGGACCATAGGTCTTCTGAAGATGCGCTTCCGATGCCTGGGCCATTGAGGGATGCACTACAATACACCCCAGAGCAGGTCTCACTGATCATGTTTGCATGCTGCACTCTTCACAATCTGGCACTCGCAAGGGGGGACCCACTGGAGGAAGAGGATCTTGACACAGCTGCACAAGCCACAGATGATGAGTCCAGTACTGAGTCAGAAGAGGAGCACGGTGAGGAGAATGCTGAGGGAGTGGAGGCAGACCTTGGAAACATCCAGGGAGACAGGGACACCAGGGACACCTTGATCAAATGCTCCTTCAGCTACCCTTCCAAAGATCAGCTTCAACTGCATGCCAGGGCTGCTGCCTCCATTCCAGATGTCTGAAAGGACCCTTTCATTTGAACACAAAGAACACTCTATGCCTGTGCAATAAAGTTCAGAACCACTTACGGCTGGCATTACACACTGCCATACCCTGCACCAATAAAATAAAAAGGTGAAGCATACTCAGGCCATGACGACAAAAGCGAAATTTATCTCCTTTTGACAATTCCAACTATTTACATAAACTCTTGTGCTCATGGTGTCTTTAACTTAAACTACATCTAGGTGCTCCCCTATTGCTTGCACTGGCATTGGAGACAGGCTGCTGACTCTGCTGTCTTGTTGGCCTTGATGACCTTGGCAGTCGTCCTCTCACCAGTGGAGCCTGTGCTGGCCCCGCCTGGGAGGGAGCGGCCAGTTCCACGGCTGGCATCTCCCCAGTCACTGCAACTACATCAGATGCCACAGCCACTGGCAGAGGGGCGGAGGAGCTGCTGCCATTGTCCAGAGCGCCCTGAGAGGAGCCCGCAGAGACGACAGGTGCTTGTGCGCCAACGTGAGACTGCTCTGGACCTCCCTGCTCACCACTGATGGGCAGGCATCTAGCCGGGTGCTTCAGCCATCTCCCACACTGACACTGACCAGCTGAGGTCACTGCCTGTGTGAGGGCTTGCATATCCGGGCGCAACCTCAGGAACCCCTGATTCTGTCCTTGGAGCTGCCTCTCCATGAGAGGCACCACTCTCTCAATGCAGGAGGCAGTGCGTTTGGCCATGAGAGTCAACGCAGTGCTCACACTCTGCATGGACTCCTCTACAACAGAGACCATGGCACGCAAACCCTCATGGATCTCCGCTAGATGCTCCCGAACATCTTGCTGGACATCCAGCATCTGCTGCCTGATGGATGACTCCAGAGGCTCACCATCAGCCTTTGTCTGAGCATCGTCCTGGTCCCCAACAGTCCTCCGACTGTCGGCGCACTGGGCACTCTCTACCTCCGCCTGCACCTCAAGTGACTGTGAAGTGCCCTCACCAATGTGCACCGAGATACTAGCCACCACTCTAATGCCTACCGAGGTGCTGGTATCTGCGCTGGTGCCTGCTTCAGAGAGCGGGTGTGATGCGGGCGAAAATGATGCCCAGTGGACCCCTGGAGTCAGGGGTGGCCTTCGGGATCCAGAGAGTGAGTGCCTGCTGGCGAACGTAAAAAGGAGAAGAAGGACACATCATTAATTAAAGTCATCACACTGTCATTGTGCATGCCAGGCATCCTGGTGAGACAATGGAGATCTGCATCACGGTGCCATCATCTTCCAATGATCAATGGGGACTCCGGATTCGAGGCTCACATCAGTAAAGAGAATGGTTGCACAGGCCGAAAATCTCATCTCTATGCATTGCGCTCTTACCTTCATCTGGCAACCCTGCTTCTCCGCGCCCAGTTGCATGTGGGGCGTGCTGGCTCTCGAGCTCCAGGGCATCTTGCTCATATCTCAAGAGAATTAGGAGGCTAGTGGGGCCTCCGCCGGTCCGCAATCTTTGTATTTTGTTGTGGACCGTATTCTCCTGAAAGGACAGAGGAGCATTGATTAGTCCACTCTGTACCTGCAGCGCCATTGCAGCCTGGCCAACCCCGCCTGAGGAGCACCTGGTAGGACACTTCCAAATTGTGGCCTTCAAGCTGCAAGGCACTCAGACCAAGCAGCCAGGGCTCACCCTTTTGGCCAGCTCGGGCGTGATTGACAGTTGGCACTCAGAATCTAGCACCCCTGAGGTCCATGGGGGGATGGCCACACCTTAACACATCTGCACACTGACCCACGCCAACGTAGTATTCACCCTTCCTGAGCGTAGCAGGTCACTGAAGTGCTTCCGTCACTGCACCCATGTGCACAGCACCAAATCATGGCTGCTCACCATTACTGCCACCTCCTCCCATGCCCTCTTGGTGAGGTGCAGTGGCCTCCACCTCCCCATCCCTGGGGACAAGGGTGTCCCTCCTGGCTGCCACCTCCTCCAGGAAGATAGCAAAGCACATCAGAAAACCGGGGTGCCGAGTGCCCACCCAAACTGCCCTCCTGCCTGCTGTGTCCAGCCACACTCGGGTCCAAAGCAAAGGTTCAGGGAACGTCCTCTATGCCAGCCATCCAGGGGCTGCCTGGGCTGTTTTTCAACTGGCGGTTGGATTGGCATCGGGCCTGGCAGCCAACAGGCCCCCACCCCCGCTCGGCCCTTCCCAGCGAGTGTGGAGCTGCTTTTCACGCTGGGCAGGCCTCAATTGGCCCGCCCAGCGTGAAATCGCTGTCGGAGCCCAATTGCGGGCGGCAGTCCGTTTTGCGGCCGTTCCCAGGCCCACCCAACAAGTGGAAAATCCTGCCCAGATAGTTTACAGAGTGGAGACGGATAGGTTGGCCTAATGAGAGTTTGTGAAAAGTAAAAAGAAATATAGGGCAGGATTTTCCCCTGGTTGGGCGGGCGTGGCAGGCGGGCCTGGGAATGGCACTGAGACTGACTGCCACCTGCGATCAGGCTCCGACCACGATTTCACCTCAGACCTGCCAGTGTGGGGGGGCAGGGGGAGCGCTGAGTGTGCACATGCTGGGGGGGGCAGGGGGAGCGCTGAGTGTGCACATGCTGGGGGGGGGGGGACAGGGAGAGCGCTGAGTGTGCAGATGCGCAGGGCAGTGCGCTCTGAAAGCTCCCTGAAGGCACAGAGCTGACTCAGGGAGCTGAAGAATTTTAAATACAAAAATAAACTTCTTACAAATGATATAAACATGTCCCCACATGTGACTCAGTCACATGAGGAGGGGGATGTAAAAAAGGTTGTTAAAAAATTTTTATTGGTTTTTTAGTAACCGTTGGAAACCTCATCCCGCCCATGGATGAGGTTTCGTGAAAAATGCAAAGGCCGCCTGGCCTATTCACCCACCATCCAACTGAATGGTTGAGCAGGCAGTGAAAAATGCAAATTATTTAATTGCTTAAGGGCCTTGATAGTCCTCCTAATTGTTAGCGGGCGCACTGCCGCCTCTCGCACATGCCCGCCGACTGAAAGATCGCGAGAGTGCGCGGTGATGTTGAGCCGCTCAGCTGACGTCATCACACACTATTTGACTCTTGTTCGGGTCGGGCGCGTGCCTGCCTACAGGATGTAGTTTGTAGTTTGGTTACTCGGCTGGCTTCAGACTTTCCTTTAGTGACCCTGATGCTTCTGATTTAAAGGTGTAGCCAGCTAATTTGGTTGTTCTTCTGGTAACAGTAGTGCTAGGCTGAATTTCTTTTAAGAAGTCTCTGCTTGCAGCAGCGGCGTCCCTGAATGGTTACAGTCAGCAAACTGGGCTCAAAGCTTGCCTGATGGGTTGGAGAGACAGAGAGAGAGAGAAAGGAGGGATCCTACTTGAGTCTTTTCTCTCAGCTACTTGTCCGCAATTGTACTGAGAAAACATGTGCTTAAAACATACAACGGTTTGGCTTGTCATGTGATCTTCCCCAACTGCTGGGGGAATCTAAATAAGGTTACTGTTTGTGTATTTCAATGGTACTTGATTAGTTCATGTCTGGAAATCTATCTTAGTTAGAGTCTCATTGTCCAAGTGATTAGTCTTAATAGTTTGTCTCCAACAGTTGAATATCTCAGGTGAGTGCCTTAATGCCTCTTCAATGGGACAAGAAATGTGGGTCCTTCACATAGGAGTTCATTGTCTTTGTTGGGTTTTGCATGCTTGCTAATTCCTTCCCAATGGATTAGGATATGGAATGTTGGACAATGCAAAAGAACATAGACAAGTTGGTGGAATGGGGGGACAGATGAAGCTCAATTTGGGGAAATGTGAAGTAACTTATTTTGGCAAGGAGAACATGGAGAGACAATATAAAATAAAGGGTACAACTCAAAATGGGATGCAGTAGTAGAGGGACCTGGATGTATATGTGCATAAGTCACTGAAGGTGGCAGGATAGGTTGAGGGAGTGGTTAATAAAGCAGACAGTATCCTAGGCATTGGAGAGAGTGCAGGAAAGATTCACGAGAATGGTTCCAGGGATGGGGAACTTCAGTAATGAAGATAGACTGGAGAAGTTGGGACTGTTTTCCTTGCAGAAGAGAAAGTTGAGAGGAGATTTGATAAAGGTATTCAAAATCATGAGGGGTCTGGACAGAGTAGATAGGGAGAAACTGTTCCTACTCATGAAAGGATCGCAAACGAGAAGGCACAGATTTAATGTAATTGGCAAAAAAAGCAAAAGCGACATGAGGAAAACTTATTTACGCAGCGAGTGGTTAAGGTCTGGCATGCACTCCCCAAGAGCGTGGTGGAGGCAGATTCAATCGAGGCATTCAAAAGGGATATAGACTGTTATCTGAAAAGGGAGAATGCATCGGGTCACTGGGAGAGTGTGGGGGAAAGTCACTGGGCTAATTGCTCATTTGGAGAGCTGGTGCAGAAACGACAGGCCACACCCTCCTGCACTGTAACAATTCTGTGATTCTGTGGGTTGCAACTTTGGCTGTAACCTCAAGTCACCTTTAAGCTGTGCTTTAAAAAGTCTGTCTTTTAAATTCAATTCAGGCTTCTGGCCGGTGGATTAAAAATCATTATTTGACATAAGCACATCTTCATGACAGGTGCCATAACAATTGGTGGAGCTGAAAACAACTGTAATGAAGGCACAAAAATTTATTTTGTCCTTTATCTTGAAACTTGAAGAGTTCTTTCTGGGGTAACAATAGTTTACCTGTGTTCCACCAACACTAGGTCAAAATGTGATGCATCTCCATTTCAGCCTAGAAGGATCAGAGTTCTGAGCAATGACATTGATTGGTACAGAGTTCCATAAAAGAAAGTGGCAGGTAAAGCCTCACCAAGGTATTCTGTGAACACAGAGTGCTGCACTAGCTTAAAGGAGATGAGAATTGATCAAAAGAAAGCCATGCTGTGGATCAGCAGGCAACAAATGTAGAATCTACAGCTACAATGACATAACATTTCAGACAATGTTAGGGTAAAAAAGCCCAGGGCAAAATTTTAAGCTGAGCAGGCGTGCGCCCAACCAGCTTGAGTGCGAAATGACGCGCGTTGCCGTCGTCCAAGCGTGCCAATGTTAATGCACAGTCGCGCGACAGTTCGGTCGGCAGGCGCGCGCCAGAGTTGGCAGCACGCCCGCCCACAATTAAAAAGGCCTGTTAAGGCCTTTATACAATCAACTAACTTCAATTTTTCGCTGCCTGTCCAACCTTACGGCTGGCGGGCAGGCGAAAAGGCCAAGCGGCCTTTGCATTTTTTGCATGAGCAGGATGAGGTTTCCAAAAGCAAATAAAAATAAAATAAAAGTTTTAAAATTAAATTAATAACATGTCCATGCTCATGTGACAGAGTCACATGAGGGGACATGTTTCATTACATTTTTATTTTCTTTATTTTTTTTAAATAGCTACTGATCTCAGGGGGATTATGAAGTGTGCACTCACACGCACGTGCGAAGGTTTCGCTCACCCGGCTCACGCTTCTCCCACCTCGCCCGCACAGGCAGCACTCAGCGCTGCTGCTTGTGTTTCACGCTGGAGGCCCGCCAGTGTGAAATCGCCTTCCAGCCCCGATTACGGGCGGCTTCCTGACCACCCCCGCTCGCCCCCGCCCATCCGCCACCGAGCCCGACCAACACGGGTGAAATTCTGCTGAAAGATGATATCCATAAGCTCCAACCAAATTTCTGGACAACAACTCAGGATTGCTTCAATTATCACTGAAAATAGATGCCCCCTAGACCTGTAAGGCAGGCAGAGATGAAAATGGTGTGAGACTGAATTACATCAACTGACTGCTATGTATGAGGCTCCTGCTTATTTCTGATGGAAACTCTGGCTGCTAGGATACAAATCAACCTGAAAAGTGGGGCAAAAGCTCAACAGTGACAAGTTGGTGCAACGATTTGATTTTGGCTCTGCTTACTTGTAAACACAGATAGTAGCAACCTGATGTCACTGTGGTTTGACTCCCAGCGGCAAGTAAGGGGGAAAGAAACATTACAATAATATCCTTGCAAGAAATTGTCACATATATTTATATAATTTTATGCAACATCTACTGAGAGAAGAAGTGACATGATAAAGTGTGACAGTCACCAGCAATTGAGAACAGCAACTGCAGAAACAATTTGTACTTACACACAACACCCCTGAGTTTCCTCAGCTCCCAGCTCATTCCCAGACATTGGGACAATGAAAAGGGTGAGAAATTTATCGAGACCTAGAACCACTGGTCTCCATCCTGAGGAGAACTGAATGGGATGTTCCATCTGTTCCATACATGTTCTGGCATTCTGAAATAATATGGCCAGCAGAATAATGTTACCGATTGGATTTCTCCTTGATTGCTTCTTCTGTGCACCCAATGATTTAGATACTTGAAATTTACTGGCAGCAAAACCAGCGAAGGAAAGCAAGTGGGATCCACGTTGGTGTTCAGGCTTCACGGGAGACTCGAGGCAGCAGAAGTGAAACCAGCTTTTTTGAAAAGGGGCTGATTTCTAACTTTTTTAAAAAACTCTCCAGCTGGTAGTGCTGGCTACTGCTCACAGCACAACATCTTGCACATCCCTCAGCCTATCTTCAGGGCATGGAAGATGCATCTGTTCAGCACTGCACGGCCCCTTCCTAAGATGTTTACTTTTAGTGACTCTTCCACGACCTTGAAAAGTCCACCAGGATTGCAAGTCATCAGCAGATTGCAGTTCTCAACCTGACAGATTTGCAGATTCTCAGTCAAGATTATTGTAACGAAAAAAACTGAGGTTTGTGGCAGAACTTAAAAGGGCATTGGTTTCCCAATATTTAGACAGCAAGAGAGCAGTTAGCAAAAACCCTGAACTGCAGCTAATCCTCATCCTTCCCATCCTAAATCCCCTCTTTCCAGGATTTGCAGTTTCCTCCTCATGCTGGTTTCGGACAAAAATATTAGGAAGTCACCTTCTTGTGTGCTCTTAATGATTTTTCTGTTTTGTCCTACAAACTGATGGCTGTAATTGTTTTGATGGCATGCAGTAATATCCAAATGCCAGTAAACAGCCCCTATGGGTATTATCACAAGTATGTGATATGTTAGGTGCTATAATTACTTCTGTATGAATGCACACAGGAATGTAAGTGAAGGAAATCTCTCAGGGAATGGTAATGCTAAGTGCACCCTGTACAAAATGAGCATTCAGAGATGACATTCAACATTATTGAAAATAGGGCAAGGAGGAGGTAATTGTCACTGCTATACGTGCTCAGTGGATTTAAATAATTGAATACAAGTGTGTTATCTTACTTTGGTTGACCTTCCAACATTGCCTCTAGTTACACAATACTTTGGTGATTGTATTCATGCCATCTCCTTCAGCATTCTCATCAGAAGAGGGTTCTCCTCTTCTAACAAGCTTTTTCTGTCATTATTTCCAATGGCTTGTTCTGAAAAGTGAGAAGTCCTCTACAGTGCATAACCCTTTCCAAAACAAGAATGCTGCTCTTTTTTATTGATAGCAAGCATTTCACAGCAGCATTTGATTTTCTACCCTGCAATGGGCAAGCTCCCAAATAAATGCATTGTTCACTGTTGGCGCTCACCTCCCTTGTAATGTTGTACTCATATTAACTTCCAGCTGGGCTTATGGAAAATCTAGGATGCAGAACAAAATTAATCTTAGACTTTACTTGCAATATTTAAACAAATGGAAGTTTAGAAACAATTTATATGTGAAAAGCATATTTGCTTCATAGGCCAGAATTTTACCTTCGGCACGCCTGACACGCCTGAATGTAATATGATGCGTAATGACGTCAGGCGTGCGTCCCGATATCATCGGGCACTCACGCAATATTTTGGTCAGTGGGCGCGCGCCGGAGTTGGCTGCGTGCCCACCGATAATTGAAAGGCCTATTAAGACCATTAACAAGGTAATTAACTTGAAATTTACGCTGCCTGTCCAACCTTACGGCTGGCGGGCAGGCGAAAAGGCCAAGTGGCTTTTACATCTTTTAGGAAACCTCATCCACGAGCGGGATGAGGTTTCCTAACGCTAATACACGTTAAATAAAAACCTTATTTTGAAATTAAAAACATGTCCCATCTCATGTGACACAGTTACATGAGGGGACATGTTTTACTAAATTTTTATTGTCTTTATTAGTTCTTTTAAAAAGCGCTTCAATCTTCCTGAAGTGGCTCCATGCTCAGGGAGATTGAAGCGCTCTTTCGCGTGCATGCGTGAACTGCGCACCAGGCCCCCTCTCCCCCCCACCACAGGCAGCGCTCAGCACTGCTGCTCGTGATCCACGCAGGGTGGGCCTTAATTGGCCAGCCTGCGTGAAATCGTGGAGCGGAGCTGACTGTGAGTGGCGGCCAGTTTCCCGACTGCCCCTGCCCACTCCCGCCGAGCCCGCCCAAAGAAGGGAAAACTCTGGCCATAATGTTGTGATAAACATGTCATCAGATCGAGAAGAAAGTTGTTCAATCGATTATCAATGTCTTCACAATCATGACATATACATTGCTATTCTTTGCATGGTGCTAAAAAAATACCTCAATGCTTTTGTAACATAAAAGTTGGAATCAGATTTTGTGCTTACTTCCAGATAACGTGACAAGGTTCTACAATTGAGTTAAAAGACAATTATACTCGTGCTGGATACCAATCTTTTATGTCTTTACATTTTTAATGTATGAGGAGAGACAATACAATAAATGGTGCAAATTTTAAAAGGGGTACAAAAAGCCAGGGGCCTGGGGGTGGTTGTGCACAAGCCTTTGAAGGTGGCAGGACTGGTTAATAAGGCAGATAATAAAGTATATGGGAATGTTGGCTTTATAAATAGAGGCATTGAGTACTAAAACAAGGAAGTAATGCTAAAGGTATACAAACACTCGCTCAGCCCAACTGGAGCATTATGTCCAATTCAGGGCAGCACACTACAGGAAGGACGTGAAGGCTTTAAAAGGGTACAGAAGAGATTTACCAAAATATTTCCCGGAATGAGGGATTGCACTAACATAGATAACCTTGAGAAACTGGAGAAGCTCTACTTAGAGTAGGGATGGCTAGGAAGATGTTTAAGGTCACAAAGGACTTAGGTAGAGTAAATAAAAAGAAAGTGTTTCCAAGTCGATAAGCAGAGAGCACAGATTTAATGTGATTGACAAAGGAACCAGAGAGGACATGAAGAAAAGCTTTATAATGCAACACATGGTTAGGATTTGGAATGCACTTTCATAGGGTGACGGATACAGGTTCAACACTAGCCCTCAAAAGAGAATTGGATAAATACTTGAAGGAGATAAAATTGCAGGGATATTAGGAAACAATGGGGGAATGAGACTAATTGGATTGCTTTTCAAAAGTTCCAGTGCAGACTCGATGGACTGAATGGCCTCCTTCCATGCTGTGCTATTCTATGATTCTACAGGTGCTGTTCAGTACTGAATAGATTCTAATTTCTCTTGACCACCTATTCAATACTTATTGAATGCATTTCCCCAAATAACGTACAAATGAAACATGGATTTTAACTTCCAGTGGGATCCAGCAGGACAGTTGGTTCCCTGCCCACCTATGACCAACTTTAATGGCTAGGCATCATTTAAATCCAGTCTCCTCACCCATTCCAGGCAATTCGAGATGGGAAGTGGTACAAAATCACACAGAACAGAGGCCACCTTCGACAACAAGTTGGTGGCAGGATGAGCTGTCGGAGTATCTTGCAGAGGTCTTGTGATCAGGAAAAGAGGGAGGGGAGACCAAAGCTTGTTTTTGTTGGGCCCCGAGGAACAGCCCTTCTTTGCCTTCTAGTTCCACGAGGACAGTAAAAGATTTCACCTGTTTGGGTTTTTGCTTATCTAATCTTTTTCCCCGCTCTCTTCCGCTGGCCAGCTTCCACTCAGGCTGTCCAGTTAAAATTGCAGTGATGTCTTCGGGGCCAGCTATATAGAAAAATAAAGGTCTCACTGGCTTGGACACGTAATTCTGTCTCTTGCTCAGTTGAGAAGGAGTTATTTGCTATTGGTCAGCTCATGGCAGTTCCAAAGCAGACAAATACTGCAGGTGACAAACTGCGAACTTGCCCAAATTTACAATGGGTAGGTAGGAGTTAAATTGCTTCGCTAATTTTTATTTTAATGCATAAATAAATAAAACTGCATGTGCAGATCAATAGCCTCAATATTTTGAATAATAAGTACTTCACATTCAAAACCAACACAGAAACAACTGGCTGCTATTTGAATTTAGAAAATGTAAGAACAGCATTTCTAATTTTTGACCCCAATAATGTGAAATAAATTAGCAAACACTGCAACCTTTTTAAAGGTCCATTCACTTCTGAGACTGATAGCCTACTTAGCAATTCATAAGTCACATCATGCTGATATACAATCAATCAGCCTGATGGAAGGTGCGACTTCTCAGGCAATTCCAAAGCAGTTTTAAAACCACTGACCTTGCAGATTTTGTTTCACATTTTCTTTTATAGCTAATGAAGTCCAGTGAAGTACAACCACCTGGGAGGCATAGGCAAGAGCTATAATAAGTTTATCAAAAAGGTTTGAAAAGTTAACAGAATCAGGAGAGCATGTAATTTTGTGCTGATCATTCTTCTGAATTGGTCTTAATTGAAACTCAGTAACCCATTGACGAGACAGTCATTTGAAGTAAAGATATCAACTATTCTCAATTTAAGACCCTGATGCAGTGGAACATACCCTTAAATTCAATAATATGGCTTAAAATACACTTGGAGTAAGGAATATGTAGGCACTATAGGTCATTCTCATTCTCATGATGGCTCTGATATAATTATATGATCAGTAAAATTTAATATAAAATGCCAGTATTTAATTTCCTTCCTTTAAATGGTTAATGTGAAGTTTAATGCAGAGAATATTATTGCCTACACCACAAAGCACACTTTTAAAAAAATGCACCTGATTTCATTGCACATGAGCTGCACACTTAAGGGGGATCAAGCAGGTTGTTACTATGCTAATGGCATCAACAATATAAGCATTCCTCTGTTAGATTTGATATCCACAAGAGGGATTTTGCAATAAAATTCTCCTCATAATTTTAGTACAGAATATCATTTGACTGGAAGTGCTTTTTAAAGATTATTTCAGTTCTTGCAGCAATACCAAGTGCTTACATTATTCCTTGTAATTGTTTTGTATGTGGCATGACAGTTAAAACTAATACACCAGATAACTAGGGGACTTCTAGGTCTCAGTAGAGATTAAAACTGCCTGCGAAGGTTTAGTAGCCATTACTTGCAGTCAGAAACACCAGTCAATTTAATGTACAGACACACTACCCTTGCTCCACAGGTTACTTTTGTAGCAAAAGCTGTATTAGAAAACCTGAAAATCATTAAAAACAAACAGGAAAGAAAATGATCCTGTCTACCCAATTTTCTTGGTCAATACACTAATGGCATTCTCAGAAGTACATATAAAATAATGCTGTCACATAGTAAAAAAAGATTTAGGGCTTGGTAGTCATTAGAAACTGTATAACCTGTCTTGAAAGACAATGCAAGAATTGGAAAGTTAAAATGAACATCCACTATCCCTACCAGAAATTGTGACATCATTTGTGTTCAACAGCATTCATTTACACTTATTTGACATCAATTGCACTCAAAAGCAATCCTTTTGCTGTCACTTGATATTATTTGCACTCAAAAGTAAACATTTAACTATCCAAAATTCAGTGGTGAGTGGAGAGGCCTTGAGACTTGGTGGGGTGGCGGGTCGGGGGATGTTGATTGGTGGGGTGGCTGAGGCACAAGACTTAGGGAGGGGGGCCCTAGATGGGTGGGGTGGGGGGGGGAGGCGGGTGGGGGACAGGGGAGATGGTTTGGGCCCCAGATTGGGGGGGTTGAGGAGTGGCGGTGGTGGAGGCCCAAGACTGGGGGGGAGGAGAGAGTTGTCAGTGGTGGTGGGGGTTGGGGGGTGGATGCTTGGGAAGGGAACCACCAGGGAATGCTGAAAGTGAGGTGCGGGGGGTCAAGGGAGGCACCAGCAATGCTGTGACTCATGCCAATCGTCCCACATGTTTTCTTCCCAGGATGGCAATTAATGAATTAATAAATTGAATTAATAACTGATGGGGATCTGGTGGTGCTCTCAAGCATGTATAGCAGAAAGATTGCTTGGACTAAACATAAAAACATAATAAATTCAGATATTATTTTGTAATTAATTTCCTCGTGTTTTTGAATGCAGGTTGGTGAACACGCTTGATGCCTCCCAGTGCTGACAGCATGAAAAACTCATTCTAAATGAGAACATTTGATGTCAAATGATCATTGATTGTTTTTGAGCATATTGAGCATATTTAAATGCGAAAATGATGTCAAAATTTTCTGGTAGGGATATTATGAATATAATACACCTGAAGAGCTATTGTGAAAATTATGTGATTATCCAGCATCGACTAGTTTTCTCCCTTTACTGTGTTGGGCATCCGGGAATTCTCAAATTGCAGCTACTCTTGTATCGGTGCATGATTACTCCTATGTTCATAATATTTCCATGCCGCAATATGAATTCTGTTATTCACAGCGATCAGCACAAACAATGAGTTTACAGTCAGACAGTGTCTTGGGTTCAAAATGATCAGAACTTATGATTTATGCAAAAAAGTATCACTTGTTGTGCAGAAAGAAGATATTGGCTTTTGTTTGAAAAGTACCAATTTTCTCTTCCTTTGCATTTATTGCATGCATGGAAGAGCTTCAGGTCAGGGTGTAATGTGAATCAGAGGGAAAGCTGACCTTCCTTGACATGACCATGCTGATGCATCTACATCCGTACTATTGGGTCACTTGCCTGCTATAACAGCCTATTATTTCTGTTTCTCATTCTGTCAATCCCTGTTGCCTTTCGGAACTAATTCATCACTTTATGCCAGTTTCACATTATTGACTCTTATCTGTCCAGGGATGAATTTGAATTCTATCCCACAGGAAAAAATAATTTCTTATGTGACTGAGCTACCACACAAGATAAAAATTAAATTCAAATTAATTCCGGAAATGTAATCCAATAAATGGTTGTGCAGATAAATTGTGTTCTAACTCTGGACTGAATACTAACTGGTGATGATATTAAATGGTGTAGGTTATAGATTGTAGGTCTTAGTCACCATTCTAAGTTTGTATTGAACTCTGTCTAACTGTTGAGCATTACACAGCTTAAATTATGAGTTTGTAAAGTAACTAACAATTTTTAGATAGTTTCTATAATCAATATCAGAAAATGATGCTGTGTACACAATAGAGTTAAACAGCAGATGGTAATAAGAGTGGAAAAGTCTCCAATTGGAAGAGTTCTAAGCCGGAATCTTATGGAGGTGTCAGCCACTGGCTGGAGATCCAGCGAGAGCCTGCGTTTCCTCTTTCCAGGAAGGTCTGCCACATCATGTACCATTCAGGCGCTTGACAGGCCAGAGGTCAGCCTTTCCCTGGAATCAAAGACCCTGGGGACGGAAGTCCTGCCCACACAGAGCTGCCGGCTAATCAGAGGCCAGCAGCTCTATTGAATGGCAGCGCCACCAGGAAGGCAGTGGCTGCTGCTGGTATGACACTCACCCGAGGCATGGGATCATTGTTGGATCCAAGACCACAGATCTGTGATGGCAGGGCAGAGGCTCCCAGGCAGGAAAGCGAGGTCAGCAGTAAGGACGGGGCGTGGCTGTGGCCGTGGTCGTCAGCAGGCTCCCCCCAACCTTTCCCAATGCCAGGTCCCTACATCAGACACTGAGTGCCTTTGAACAAGGAACCTCTCCACCAACCCCCATCCAGAGCTCGCAAGCAACTTATCATGGTTTGCTTATCATGCTCTCCATGTGGTGAGCCCCTTGCCCACTGCTATGTTAATACAAGCATGGCATGAGGCCCTTAAGTGGGAATTAATTGGCCACTTAAGGGCCTCAATTGGTAATGGGGTGGGTAGGCCATCCATGGGCCTTCCTGCCATGGACTTAACCGGGATAGAGATGGGAAGGTGACAGGGCCCTAACCCCACTCTTTCGCCTGATTAAGTGCCCCCTGCCACCAAACCCGCTATGGGGGAGTGAGTAACTGCAACTGTATGTTTTAAATTTAAGTTCAGACACTTGGCATTTAAACAATTAATAGAACTACAAAGAACATATTGAGAGCTCCAAAGAAGTTTCATGTTAACTGTGTTTGAAGGCACAGTTTCAATTTAAAGCTTTTTGACTGTTCAACTAAAGTGCCAAATTAAAGCCCCAAAAAACTATTTGCTTTCAAAGTGTATTTTTTCATGTGGTTGTCCAATGCAGTGCTGTACTTTAGTGTTTACCTTAAAGTTGCCTTAGTGAAATTACACTGGAGTTCTTTTGTAATCCAGGTAAATAAAAATAGAGTTAACTAAACTACTGCACATAAATATGTTTTTGACATATAATTAAAATGTGCATTTTATTATCTGAAATTATAACAAAAATATCTGTAGAAACAATTAAATCATGAAAGCATCCAAAATCAGCAAGAAAATGAATGCAGACACTCTCAATTTTTAAGTGATGGCGTGATGCACAAATATTTCTCAGCACTTCTAGATTCTCCAATCTCTTGTACTTTACTGGGCTCAATTGTGACGAGTAGAATTTGCCTCAGTGAAAAAATCATCTGGGATTCTTTGCTTCTAATCATATCCAACTAACCCTGCTAGAAATGCACATTTAGAGCCATCAGACAAAGAGAGGATTTGGCCGCACTGCAGCAAATGTGGTTGAATAGAGTTCCAAAACCAGTGGTTTCAGCAAGGAACTCAGTTGGTACAGTTAGGAGAGGGCAGATCTCGGTGGGGGGGAGGAACGGCGGGTGTGGGGGGTGGTGGTTGGGCAACACAAGACTTGAATTTTGAGAGGTCGGGATTCCTGGCTCCTCAAAGATCACTTTTACATTCAAAACTTACCTGTTTTTGAATGGCATGCCACTCCACTTCGGGTGCCACTAGGTGGAGTGCGAATCCATTGGCACTGAAAATTGCAAATGGAGTCCTACAACTGGAATAGGATCCGATTTGCACAGGTAATGAGGCTCCTGCCTGTTTGAGGATGAAAGCACCAGCTGTCTATTTCAAGCTCCGCAATCATGTCAGATAGGTCTCAGATGTCCAAGAGAGGCATTTTTTTCCAACTTTCAACTGCGACAACACAGATAATTATCCGGGATAACAGGTCAAACAGTTTGTTGAAAAATTGCTCGCTGGACTAGGAAAAACCCTGCAAATAAATAGACTACGGTCCCAGAAATCCACCATTCCCCCAAACATCTAATTGTGAAGGTACCAAGGGTGATTGTCTATTATCCATGGAGAAGCATCACAGACAATTAATACCTTCAAGGGAGGAGAAGGCGATTGCAAGAAAAGGCTAAAAATTAACAGAAAATACAAGTTTAAAAAAGTTTTCTAAAATAGGCCCACCTTTCTTGGAACACTAGCAGATCTGCTTATGGTGCAAGATTGAATGACATGCCATTTTATGAAGATAGTATTGTTTAGGATGTATTATTCGGGTGTTATAGTATGGGCAGTTCCTGACTTTTGCTTTTAAATATAGGAAGAGAAGCTTTTAAAGTCGTAAGTTAGGGCAGAATCACCCGTGCCCGCTGGTGTCAGGCCTGTTCAGTGGCATCAGTGGACAATATGGCGAGAAGGCCGAAAATTGGTTTCACGACATCGTGAAACCAGTTTGTGATCGTCCGCTCCGCCCATCGATGGCGGGCCGCGTTTCCTGCCATTGGACATCGGGAACCTCATTGTAATACATCTGCATATCATTATGAGCCCAGCCCACCGGAATGGTCCCCCACCCCATAGAGATCGTCCACCCAAGTCAGCGTGATTGCACGCCGATGTGTTTCACAACAGCATATAAAAGGCGTGTACTTAGCCAGCTGCACTTTGAGTGGAACTCGGAAGCGAGTACACAGTAACGTTGAGGAGCGTTCGCCCGGGTCGCCTGTTGGACTTCAAAGTTGAGGGGCGGGGTGGGGCGGGGTGGGTGGGGGGTAGGGCAAGGCAAGGCAAGGGATGCCCTGAGATTGGTGCAAGGGCTGCCCTGCAGTTGAGGAGCGTTGGAGTAGGGCAAGGGATGCCCTGCAGTTGAGGAGCATTGGAGTAGGGCAAGGGATGCCCTGTAGTTGAGGTACGTTGCTGGTGAGGGCAAGGGCTGCCCTGAGGTTGAGGCGCATTGGGGTGGGGGCAAGGGCTACTCTTCGGTTGAGGTGCGCTGGGGGAGGGTGGTGAGGGCATGTCCACACACACTGCCGAAGAGCCACAGCGAGCTGTTGCTGGTCAGCGCCTAGCTAGACCCAGGGTCTGTAGACGCCGTCTTTCATTCCTGCAGATGACCGAGAACCAGTGTAAGTGAAGACTGCACATGTCTAGGGAACTGGTTGGTCACATCTGCCACTTACTGCAGGAGTTGGTGCCACGGGGACATGGAGGGCACCCACTGCCAGTGGCAATGAAAATGACCGCAATTGGATTTGCCCAGATTTCGGGTTTGCCACAGGTGCAGGTTGCGATTGACTGCACTCACATGGTGCTCAGATATCCATCGCAACACACAGTCAACTACATTAACCGCAAGGGATTTCATTCGCTGAATGTGCACCTGGTGTGTGACCACCACAAACGCATCCTGCAGGTCTGCGCACGGTTTCCAAGGAGTGTCCACAACTTCTACATTCTCAGTTGGTCACAGATCCCTGATGTCTTCCAGGTTCACAGAAGCTGCAGGGTTAGCTCCTTGGGGACAAGGGTTACCCACAGAGGACGTGGCTGATGACACCTGTGCGGTGGTCTTAGACTGCAGCAGAACAGGTGGAGCAAACCATCGGGATGCTGAAAATGAGGTTCCGGTGCCTGGACTGGTCTGGTGGAGCCCTGGAATATGGTCCATAGAGTGTGTGTCAGGTATCATTGTCGTCTGCTGCACCCTTTACAACCTGGTGCTGCAACGGGGAGAGGAGTTGACTGAAGAGAAGATGCAGGAACTGGAGGTCTCCTCTGATGAGGAGGATGCTGACAATGATGAGGGTGAGGAGGTTCTCAAAGATGACGATGACGGCAATGAGGCCCTCGCACTGACCAAATGAGGCAGGCGTGCTCGGGAGGCCCTCATAACTGCTAGATTTGTGGGGGATGATGACGACATGCATTCTCAAGGCAACTAGGGATGGGCAATAAATGCTGGCCTAGCCAGCGAAGCCCATATCCTGTGAATGAATATAAAGAAGGAGAGCTGCCCCACGCCCCTCTCGCATACATACTGTTGGAGGCCAACTATGACATCAGCAATGGAGTGGGGGCCATGCAGCAGTGCAGGAGCGATGTCCTGGACCAAGATCCCCATGGCTGGCCACCATCCTACCAGTATTAACATCGGTGTGTTGGCAAGCCGGCGCTATCACCTCAGCCTGAAGGCAGATGGACTCCTCCATCATGCCTTGCAATCTAAGATTGCAGCGGACATCCCTTCCTGATGTTCCCAAGCTTGCCTTTGCAGCTCCAGCAACTGAGACATGACTGAGTCCAGAGGCTCATCATCTGACTTGGACTCAGCAAATTCCTGGTCTCCAACAGTCCTCCGAGTGCGGGACACCTGGGAAGTCCCTGCCTGAACCTGCTGCAGATCAGACAGTGTGATGTGCTCACCAGATTGTGATCCCGAGGTCACTGTAAAGCTAGGTCCCACTGAGGTGTGTGTCTCTGCACTGGTGAAGGGTGTGGGTGAGCGCTGTGACGGGACATCAGGGAGGGTGCCTCCATATTCCTCTTCAGAAGTTTCTTTGGGGCTTGACTGGAGACCCTGGGCCGTGGACTCCATCGGCTGTTCCCCAGATGTGCCTGCGGAAGCAAGGGGAAATAATTAGTGCATGGCAATGGCCTGTGTAACGGGACACATCACTCAAAGCACGGTTGTCTGATGGATGCTGGATCCTCACTTGGTAGAACAGCGTCGATCTCAGCGTCAGCACAGCAATGGTCCAGATCATCCCCAGCCAGCTGGATGGCTCAGTTTTCAAAGTCCATGAGGACCTTGATTTCAGGCATTCCTCCATCGACCTGTGACCTCTCCCTCTTGTTGTGTGCCAGCTTGTCTTGCATGAATAGAGATGGAGAGAGTGTAAGTAGGATGTCTGCCAGGCCAGATGGTAAGTATGCCTGGCATGTGCTGAGTGGTCCCATGGATAGGATCAGAACAATGACGGTGTGTGTGAGAGAGTGAATGGTGATGTCCCTTGAGCCAGTAGTGAGTGAGGGCCCTGTGGATGTGTGATGGGTTTGTGAGTGTGCGAGTTGAGAGTGATGAGACGAGTGACTCACCCTGGCAGAACAAAGAAGATCATTCATCCTCTTGTGGCACTGGGTGGCTGTCCTCTTTTGAAGGGCGTTGGGTGCTGACCACTGTTGCCACTGCCTCCCAAGCCAGATTATTGAGGTTGCTGCCCATCCTGCGGCTTGAGTGGGGGTAGAGGACATCATGGCGGGACTCCACTGCGTCCAAAAGGCGCTCGGGGGATGGGTTATTGAACCTGGGGGCTGCAGTCTTTTTGCCTTTCAGGGCCATGCCTTTGCAGCAGTCGTGGGTTGGAAGCACTGAGACTTTAACTATAGCGCCTGGCACGATGAAGCAGCGAGGCGATGGCATGGCGGGCGAATGAGAGTCCGCCTGCCATGGAAACAGCGTATTTCCTGGGAATGCATAATTCATGCGGCAGGTTTGGGACGATACAGCGTGAAAAGCCGCCATTGTGGCCGGCAAGTAAAACGTCATTTTACCCACCTGCCAACGCACTTAGTGCAAATCTACGATGATTCTTCCTTTAAAGTTTGATTAAAACAGCTGAAAATAGGTTTAACCCCCCCGCCAAAAATAAGCATTTTAATCAGCATCAATCCATCACCTCTTGAGTAACCCGATTTTAAGTCACTGAAAGTTACTTTAAAAATAATTAAAACTCTTCTCCAGATACATTGTGGTACATTAATCAGTTTCTTAGTAAATTGAAAAAAAAAATCACATTTAAAAGCTTTTAAAATGTACCTTTTAGTTACCTTGCATCCAAAAGAACAGGTTAACTTTAAGAATCCTTGAAAGCCTGTGAACTTGTGCAACTGTGATTAATTCCCACCCTCGGATGTAGCCAATTTTGTGGATACAACCTTCTTCCAGCGCAATGTTTTTATAACTAGTACTGAAGATTGTAGAAACTTGAGTTGCACTCAATGTAAATTGAGCTTAAAATTCTGCAATCTTTTGTGCCAGTTACATTGATTTTGGCTGAATTGTGCTGAAAAAAACACAGCACAATCAAGCAGGAACCCCTGGCCAGTGTGAGCGACCTAGTGCATAAGGCCACAAGGTGTAATTTCTGTGCTTCCCTGTGCCAAGTTTGGATGAACTGGTCTTGGACAGCTCCTCAGGTCAATTAGAGGTCAAACTCATGTACCTTTATATTTAAACAAAAAGTTACTCCTTTTGATAAGCTATTGTTCCACAACAAAACTGGTACACTCACAATTAAGTGAAGGAAATAGAAGCTTAGGACAGAGTAGTTGCATGCAAACAGATTGATTGTTTCCGCTCAAAGAAGGCCTGAAATTGAAATTATTAAAAGTAGAACGGCTCCTCGGTTTCAGGCATTTTTCAAGTGCCTAATTAGTAGATCAAAAGTTCTGGTACCAGGGTAATTGTGTACTTCAATTTTCGTTGTTTTTCTTGGGGAATTTTGTTGATTCGCAGCCAAATGTCTATTTTCAGCACAGCATAGCGGCAAGGTGTTATATCATACATGGAAGCCATAATTAACACCACCCACTAATCACTGATAAGGACAAAGCTGTACTACCTAATACCCACTCTAAGTAGGCAGGGGCATGTCATTGTGTGGCCTGCTCGGTGAAGAATAATGTGAGAGATTGGGAGAAGAGTAAAAAGTTCAAGGGCAGAATTTGACAGCCCCTCCCACCGGTGGGGTCTTCTGGCCCCGCTGAAGTTAATGGAGTTTTGAATGGCTCGCCGCATTTTCTAGCCCTGCCCCTGCCACGACAGGGTGGTAAAATTTTGCCTTAGGTGTATTATTGTAAGACAATTATTCACAACTATTGTGCAACAATAGAGTTTATTTTCAATACTATTAGGTAAGATGATTTTATTTTCAGTGCACAATTCTAGTAGTTCATGGATAGCCGGGATGTTCTGTTTCCATTTGCGGCAGGCGTCATAGTGGGCAGGAGCGGAAAATATCGGAAGATCGCAAAAATTGGTTTCACGTCGTTAAAAAACCAGTTTGCGTTCGTCCGCTTCACCCGTCAATGGTTGGCCATGATTCCCGCTACTGCACACCGGGAACCTAATATCAATACACTAGAATCTCATTATAAGCCCTGCTCGCCGAAATCATCCCCACAGGCTGGATCATGAGCTTACCACGCCGACGTGTTTCACAACGTGACAGAAGCAACATGCACCTGGCGGGCTGCACTTTGCACAGGACATCGAGGTTCGTTTGCCTACCTTGCTTCAGGCAACACTCGCAGTCATCAGCAGCAGGCTTCATAGGCAGAACCACATCGCTCTTAGGGGGACTCACAGGCAGGTCTCTATCTACAGACCAGCGGTAAGGCAGGGATGACTTTTCAGCAGCTGCAGTGCTAGGGGTTGCTTGGTGAAGGGGGTATGTATGGGACCACATGTTGATCTGTGCAAGTGGCCTCAAGATGGTGAGGGCTGAGGAGGCTCCAGAGTAGATGAGGCCAAACGGAGATGTGAGGGTGTGTGTGAGAGAGTGAATGGTGATGCCTTTTGAGCTGGCAGTGAGTGAGATGCCAGTGAATGTGTGATAGCCTTGTGAGTTTTTTTAATTCATTCACAGGATGTGGGCGTCGCTGGTTCAGCCAGCATTTATTGCCCATCCCTAATTGTCCTTGAGACAGTGGTGGTGCGCTGCCTTCTTGAACCGCTGCAGTACATGTGGTATAGGTACACCCAGAGTGCTCTCAGGAAGGGAGTTCCAGGATTTTGACCCAGCGACAGTGAAGGAACAGTGATACATTTCCAAGTCAGGATGATGAGTGGAACTTGCAGATGGTGGTGTTCCCAAGTGTCTGCTACTCTTGTTCTTCCAGATGGTAGTGGCCGTCGCTTTGGAAGGTGCTGTCTAGGGAGGTTTGGTGATTTCTTGCAGTGCATCTTGTAGATGGTACACACTCCTGCTACTGTGTGTCGGTGGTGGAGGGAGTGAATGTTTGTAAATGGGGTGCCAATCAAGCGGACTGCTTTTTCCTGGACGGTATAAAGCTTCTTGAGTGTTGTTGGAGCTGCACACATCCAGGCAAGTGGAGAGTATTCTGTCACATTCCTAACTTGTGCCTTGTAAATGGTGGACAGGCTTTGGCGAGTCAGGAGGTGAGTTACTTGTTGCATGATTCCTAGCCCCTGACCTGCTCTTGTAGCCACAGTATTTATAGGGCTAGTCCAGTTCAGTTTCTGGTCAATGGTAAATCCAGGATGTTGATACTGAGGGATTCAGTGATGGTAATGATATTGAATGTCAAGGGGCAATGGTTAGATTCTCTCTTGTTGGAGATGGTCATTGCCTGGCACTTGTGTGGAATGAATGTTACTTGCCACTTATCAACCCAAGCCTGAATGTTGTCCAGGTCTTGCTGCATTTGGACATGGACTGCTTCAGTATCTGAGGAGTCACGAATGATGCTGAATATTGTGCAATCATCAGCGAACATCCCCACTGCTGACCTAATGAAGGAAGGAAGGTCATTGATGAAGCAGCTGAAGATGGTTGGGCCTAGGCCACTACACTGAGGGAACCCCTGCAGGGATGTCCTGGAGCTGAGCTGACTGACCTCCAACAACCACAACCATCTTCCTTTGTGTTAGGTACGACTCCAACCAGTGGAGAGCTTTGTCCTCGATTCCTATTGACTCCAGTTTTGTGAGGGCTGCTTGATGCCACACTCGGTCAAATGTTGCCTTGATGACCAGGGCAGTCACTCTCACCGCACCTCTGGAGTTCAGCTCTTTTGTTCATGTTTGAACCAAGACTGTAATGAGGTCAAGAGCTGAATGGCCCTGGTGGAACCTAAACTGAGCACCAGTGAGCAGGCTATTGCTAAGCAAGTGCTGACTGATAGCACTGTTGATGACTCTTTACACCACTTTACTGAGTGTGAGTTTAGAGTGATGAGATGGTTGCCTTACACATCTCGGCATGGATGAGATCATTCATCCTCTTTCTGCATTGGATGGCCAACCTCTTCTGTTCAGCATTGGCACTGACCACCACTGCCACCGCTTCCCTAGCCAGAGTGATGAGATTTCTGGACCTCCTGCGGCCAGAAGGAGGGTAGAGGACTTCACAGCAGGCCTCCAAAAGGCCTTCCAGGGATGGGTCACTGAACTCTTCCTGGCTTTGGGGGCCATGTCTTCACTGGAGCAGTCCTGGGCTGCAAGTATTGAGAACTGTGTGCGCAGGTGTAGTTTAGATATGGCACCCAGAGTGAGGAAATAGTGAAGCAACAGTGTGGTGGGTTATTCAGGGCCACCCACCAGCGATACAGCATGCATAATTAATGAGGCGGGAAGTGGACAATATGGCACAAAAACACACCCTTGCGGCTGTTTGGAAAAATGTCTTTTTTCATGCCTGCCACCACACTTAGTGCAATTTAGGGAAAATTCTGGCCCAAATAGGTTAGAGGTCTAATCTTTCTGGCAAATACAATTAACTCAGATAATCTCAGTCTCAGGATATAATTTCTGTAGTGCAATATCCTCCAGTTAAGCAATTTGGCAAACTTGTTTAAAGCAACTATAAGCTGAAATAGTTTCTGTCAATAAAATCTGACAAATCTATTATTTAATCATTTGTTCATGTGCGTTGTCTTCAAGTGTCATTAATCTTTGTACATTGATACTTTCTTCACAGCAATGGCATGGCAAATCGATATTTACTGCCAATCTTCTTGTCAAGCCTATTATTATATCCTGAGCCTTATTGAACATTTGTTGGCTTTGTAAATGCTGCCAATTATATTCAAATGACTTCCTGAGAAGAGTGTCTGAGGAATTAACTGACACAAGGTGAAAAGATGTCAGTTCAGGAGCAATGTGTTTCCATATTGAGCAACCCTTGCTGGGAATGCATCTGTGCAGCTACTAGTTCAGGACAGGATTGGCCTGGCACTGATGTTTTCTGTAGTAGTATAGCCTACTTACACTCACCGTCTGGCTCTACACATGAAGAATAGATACTTGAATACATTACTAAAATACTTTGGAATTTTGCCATTGGAAACTGGATTAAAATATTCCAAGGTGATTACACTTGAAAGATATATTTGATCTACTGCTTATAGGCTTTAGCTAAATTTTAATCAAAAGATATTATGTGGACCAGTAACTTTAGAGTCTGGCTTTATTTTTACATGTACAGTGTTCCACTGAGTAACTTAGCCAGACAGGTTCAATCTCTGATCTGTACTAAGTTGTTCACCTGGGATACCAATAATTTTACTCATTGGTATCCCTGGAAGTTGGAGGGAGGAAAAAACTGACCCTAGCTTCCCATGCCTTCTTGTCATTCAGTGATCCATGTGTGGACATCGAGTGAACAGAAAATCAGGTTATTATCACATACATAACAGTCTCTTGGGTAAGGTACCTGAGGCTGCCTGGCACCCAATAAACCGCAGATTAAATTAATTGACCTCACAACCCCAGTGGGGAGTTGCATTCTCAGGGAGAATGGGTTGGAGGCCAGGCGAAAACTCCATAGCTCCAATTTTCTAACCTACACTGCCTTTGATCATTTCTCCCACTAGGGATGCATGATTGGTGAACGTGCTTTCATGTCCCAGTTAAGAGTCAGCATCTTCTGGAGGGGAAGAGAGGGGAGAACATTATTTTATAATCTTTAAGAAAATCACTTTATATTGGCTGTAAATTCCTTGCATGGAACTTCTCCCAACCAAGATTTAGATCACTTTCTTGGGCAAGTGCTTAAATCTCAAGAAAACATAATGATAAATTACTCCCGATTTAGATTAGTTGTCTCAGACGCCACAAGACAGACTCGACACTTGGCTTTCCGCTAAATGTCTGGCTGCTTCTAATGGGTACCATAAGTTGTTTCTCAGAAGTTTTCTTTCCCTGCATTCTCTCTGTATCTCTTTACCTCAATTAGGCATGAGATTCAGTTATGAACACAAACTGTAGATAGTTTTTTCTATTCATTTATGGTATGTGGGCGTCACTGGCTGGGCCAGCATCTATTGCCCATCCCAATAGTGTTGACTTCTCACATATGCTCATCGCTCTGCAACTGTTCTACTCTCTACATGATGCAGGAGAGAACTAAAATTTCTGGGGTTCCTTTTGACTACCGCATTCCACCTCACCCTGTCTGGACTTGGCTAAACAGCTCTACTGGCTATAGGATAGAATTTTCCCCCCCGTTAGAGGGGGTTGTGCGGGGGGCGGGCACGGACCCAATCAGCGCCCCCGATCAGGTCTGCGCCACCATTTTACGCGGGAGGGCCAATTAAGGCCCGCCCAGCGTGATGCACACCCGGAAGCGCTGTGCGCTCCCTGTGTGGGTGTGGAGGGGTTCCCTGAGTCGTGAGTGTGCATGCGCGCGAAAGAGTGCAGAAATCTCCCTGAGTCACAGAGCTGCCGCAGGGAGATTAGTTTCACTTATGAAACATTGATTAAAGGTGAACAAAAATTTTAAGGACACGTCTCGTCATGTGAAACTGTCGCATGCGCTGGAACATGTCCATTCAATTAATTAAAAACTTTTAAAACACTTTAAAAACATTCATGAAACCTCATCCCACCCATGGATGAGGTTCCATGAAAAATGCAAAGGCCGCCTGGGCTCTTCGCCTGCCCGCCAACCTTAAGGTTGGACGGACAGCTCAGTTTATTAGTTTAATTGGTATTTAAATGGCCTTAATAGGCCTTTGACAGTTCTGCGGGCGCACAGCCAACTCGGCTGCACGCCCAAAAAACTGAAAATCTAAATGACGCACAGTGACATCGAGATGCACGTCCAACGTCACCACGCGTCATTTTACGCCTCGGTGAGCGGCCCCACCCCCGCTCGCCGAGCCGAAGATTCTGCCCATAATGTCCCCCAGCCATCACCCTATATTAATTTGGCTATAAACTGCTAGTGCCACCTGATGCACACAGACTGCAACAATCTGATTCCAAATGCCACTTCACCTGATATATTTGAATTCAAAGTACAGACTTAAGTTTAAATTAACAGTAATTATACCTGATAATTGCAAAATACATTTACAGCTAAACACTATTTCCACTTATAAATGAGCCTCTCAGCTTGGCAGCAGTTGGATCTAGATGATCAAAGTCACGCACTAAACAAATGTCCCAGGAAGGATTAAGCATTGACTTTCCACTATGAATCTTTCTGCTTCTAATGGGAATTTGCATTGTATTTTGTGCATTTGTTATCTTTCCTTCCTCTGCAGTCTCTCGCTCTCTCTGTCTAATTAGCATGGGAATCAGTTGAGTGAAGCCAAAAACATCTTTTATTCACGGTCAAAGTGACTTAATTAAATCTACTACATTATACTCAGTGAATATTAGACTATTAGGAAGTATGTTCTCAGCAGCCCAAAAGTTACAGATATGAAGTGATCTCCTTTACAGCTCAGTCAATGTCTCCTGCATGTTTAGAGGTAGAAAATACAATGTTCTAAACTATGTAAGCACAAATTATAATACCTTTCAGACAGGCCCAATCTTGCAAGCATTACCTACAATTTTGGAGTAATGATGTTCCATTAGGCTGAAGGGTGACTTTTCAAAGTGAAAACCTAAAGCTGAAGAAACAACGTAAAATTTCAAATGTCGCTTCATATGTCAGATGTGCATTCAGGTGGAGTCACAATTAACAGAAAAAGAACAAAATTGTAAAGAGCTTGAAATAAAAGTTTCCATTAGATACTACATTTGAAGAGGCAGCCAATTTTGGGACAGGTGGAACAAGCTGTGCTGTAAAACTGTTAAAGCCCTAGATGTTAGCATTTAATACGTATTTGCTCTATAATTTTTAAAATACTGCAATTATGGTGTTGATTTTAACACACTTACCAGGAATGGTGCAGGTGGGAAGTTAAGATGTGGTGGGAAAATGCACCATATCACGGTAAGCCCACTCTACACCCCAGCCAAGTAGAGCCCCATTTTATAGCCAGGCATCATGGTGACCCACATCATGTCATTAGTGCTAACCACGAAAGTCACTCGATCCGCTGCCAATACCAGGAACTACATCATAGTCAGAGTCATCTAAGAAGTAAAGGTAGGTAATTATCTTTTCTAAGGATTCCATGTGAACCAGAAGCAGCAGGAAGTCTCCCCTGGGCTCCATATGGATTCCTTGGGGCTCCTCCTTGGGGTTCTTCTTTCAAGTATCAGCACACCCAGGGAACCTTAATCCAGCACCAACATCATGATGGGAACCATTGTCTATGATACCCCATCGCAATGGCTTCTTGCATCTTCTGGCCCTGATTTCATTACTGCACGTAACTGATTTACATCGGTTTTATGCTGAAACGTTGCAACATGTCAATTTCTTTGATCATTTGCACTGCTTCTGAGATACATTCACTGAAACCCACTTCTCATTTGCATACCCCTGCCCTAATACAAAAGACCAACTCACACATTTCCTGAATTTATGGCAGTAATGCATTTTTGTAGAGTTAGGCCCAAAATGTAAGGAACAGCAGGATCCAGGTCACTTGGGGCAGAAATTTGCATTGAGCGGACGGGCATGTGCCCGACCCACTCAAAGGTAAAATGGCGCACGATGACATCAGGCGAGCATCCCGACGTCATCGCGCACTTGTGCAATATTTCAGTCAGCGGGCGGGCATGGGAGTCAGCAGCGTACCTGCCAACAGTTAACTATGAAGCTCATTAAAGTCACAATTGAATGAAATTTTTTGCTGCCTGCCTAACCTCACGGTGGGCGGGCAGGCGAAAAGGCCTAGCGCCACGAGCGGGATGTGGTTTCCAACTGCAATTAAAGATTAAATAAAATGTTTGAATTTTATTCATAACATGTCCCTGCTCATGTGACAGAATCTCATGAGGGGACATGTTTTTAACAGTGGTAAATTTTTATTTTTGTGTTTTTAAATCTTCAGCTCCCTGAGGCAGCTTTGTGCTTCAAGGGGCTCTTATTGCGCGCACTCGTGTGCATGCGCAAAGTTCTGCGTTTGCCCTCCTCCCGTCCCCACCCCGGCAGCGCCGACTGCTGCACCGTGCGTTTCAAGCCACTAATTGGCCAGTGTGAAATCGCGGCCGGCACCCGATTGCGGGCGATGGTCGGCTTCGTGACCGCTCCCTGGCCCACCCACCTGACAAGGTAAAAATCCAGGCCCTGCTGTCGGTGTAACTGAGCTGTTCTGCCTCAGGAACAAAGGGACTGCTGGACACGAAACTACCCTTTTGTAGTAATTGAAGTTATTGCCTCTCCTTGCTTAGAACTGGTAGAAGTAGTATGTTTGGATTTCCAGAAGGCATTCGATAAGGTGCCACATAAAAGGCTATTTAGGTTATCTCAAGATAAGAGCTCATGATATTGGGAGTAATGTACTAGCATGGATTGAGGACTGGTTAACACACAGAAGACAGAGAGACGGATTAATGGGTCTTTTTCAGGTTGGAAGGACGTAACTAGTGGAGTGGCACAAGGATCAGCCCTAGGACCTCAATGATTTACTATCTATAGTAATGACTTGCAGGAGGGGGCAGAGTGTAATGTTTCCAAATTTTCTGATGATACAAAAATAGGTGGGAGGATATGTTGTGATGAGGACATAAGGAATCTACAAGGGGATATAAATAGGTTGAGTGAGTGGGCAAAAACTTGGCAGATGGAGTTTAATGGAGGGAAGTGTGAGGTCATGCACTTTGGTAGGAAGAATCAAAAGACAGACTATTATTTAAATGGAGAGAGCCTCCAAAAAAGTGCAGCACAGAGGGATCTGGTTGTTCTTGTGCATGAAACACAAAAAGTTAGCATGCAGGTGCAGCAAGTAATTAAGGTGGCAAATGGAATTTTGGCCTGCATTGCTAGGGGGTTGGAGTTTAAAAATAGGGAAGTCTTGTTACAACTGTACAGGATATTGGCAGTGCTGCACCTGGAGTACTATGTATGATTTTGGTCCCTGTATTTAAGAAAGGATATACTGGCATTGGAGGCAGTTCAAAAGAGATTTACTAGGCTGATTCCTGGGATGAAGGGGTTGACTTATCAAGAACAACTAAACAGGTTAGGCCTTTACTGATTAGAATTTAGAAGAATAAGGGGTGATCTTATTGAAACGTACAAGATTCTGAGGGGGCTTGACACGGTAGATGTTGAGAAGATGTTTCCACCAGTGGGGGAATCTCAAACTAGGGGACATAGTTACAAAATAAGGGGAACTCATTTAAAACTGAGATGTGAAGGGATATCTTCTCTCAGAGGGTAGTGAATGCCTAGAATTCTCTGCCCCAGAGAGTTGTGGAGGCTAGATCACTGAAAGTGTTTAAAGAGGAGGTAGATAGATCTTTGAAATATCGAGGAATTGAGGGCTATCAGGAGCTGGCTTGAAAGAGGAGTTGAGGCCTAGAGCAGATCAAGCCATGATCTTATTGAATGGTGAGGCAGGCTTGAGGGGCCGGATGGCTGACTCCTGTTCCTATTTCTTATATTCTTATGTTCCTGCTGTCTATCAGGGTCACATGATGTCCTTGGAGGTTCTGAGCAATCAGCCCTGCATGCAGGTAATCTGGTGGGCGGGGCCTCCTGACGAGAGTCCTGATTGAGCATGTAGCATCTAAAAAGCTCTCTGTAACAAAGTTTATCTGTTTTCTTGTTTAAACCTGATCGGTCCATCAAGTCATTGCATTTGGCGACAAGAGTAAAATAGCCTCCAAAGCATTTACACCCTTCCTTAAATAAGGAGACCAAAACTGCACACAGTATTCGAGGTGCGGACTCACCAATGCCCTGTATAACTAAAGCATAGCATCCTTACTTTTATGTTCAATCCCTATCATAATAAAGAATAGCATTCCATTAGCCTTCTTAATTACTTGCTGTACCTGCATACAAACTCTTTGTGACTCATGTACTAGAACATCTAGATCCCTTTGTATCTCAGAATTATGTAGCCATTCTCTATTTAAGTAATACTCTGCTTTTTTGTTCTTCCTGCCAAAGTGAACAATTTCACATTTTTCCGCATTAAACTCCATTTGCCCGATCTTTGCCCACTCATTCAACCCATCTATATTCATCTGCAACCTCCTCATGTCCTCTTCACAACATATTTTCCTACCTATCTTTGTGTCATCTGAAAACTTAGCTACAATGTCTTCACTCCCCTCATCTAAGTAATTGATGTAAATCATAAAAAGTTGAGGCCCCAGTACAGACCCCAGTGGGACTCCACTCGTCACATCCTGCAGTCAGAAAAAGACCCATTTATGCATACTCTCTGCTTTCTGCCAGCCAGCCAATCTTCTATCCAATCTTCTATCCCGACCAACATTTCCCAACCAGGCTACGGCCTTCTATGGGCTTCTTGTTTTGTAATAATTTGGTAATCCAAATACAATCATGTCTATTGCTGCTTGCAGACTTAATTGTGCAACAGTTCTTCAGGGGATTTGGGAAAGCGAGCTGAGTTGCAGTAAGAATGTGTGGGGCTGGCAGTCTGAAGCATTCTGTACAATTTAATTAAATGGAATTTTCTGTGAATACTAAATATATTTCCATTCACATAATTTATATGTGGAATTGAATTTTTGACAATGCTTTCTAAAACATTTCATGATCAAGATGGGGGGATAAGCAGAAGCTAGATAAGCATACATGGGAGAAGAGACTATAAGGTTATACTGATAGACTTAGATGAGGAAGAATGGGAGGAGGCATGAGCGGAGCATAAACACTGGCATGGATTAGTTGGGCCAGCTTTATTCTGTGCTCTATGTAATTCTATGTAACAGTTAACTTTCATTCATTTGAAGGTTCCCATTTTGTCAATATTTTGATAACATAATTTAAGTAAATTAAATAGATCTCCTGAGGTTGCAGTGCCACTTAAAAGGCAAATTAATATTACATCTTCTCATATTCTGAACTTCAATGCCTTGTACCAAATCATTGAAAATGCATATGTTGATTCCGCAGGGGAATGGTCTCTATGTAAAAATATAAAAGATTAATAATAAGGTTTTATGAGTAAATTCAAGCATAAACGCAAGTGTTATATCCTAATAATCATGGCTCATTTGCTACCCTGACACTCATTGGCTTCTGCTTCCTCAATAATTCAACTTTAAATTCTCATTCTCATATTGAAATCCCTTCATGGCCTCATCCCTTTCTATCTCTGTAACCTCCTCCAGCCCTACAACACTCCTGGCCCCAAACTCTTGGTTCCTCTTACTTCTCATTCCACCTCCTTTAAACCCACTTTTTCGACTGAGTTTTTGGCCAGCTCTCCCAATATTCCTGCTTAACTTTGGGAATATAAAAAAAATGTAACACAAGATAATTCTGTGTGGGACAAAGGATCTTTTACAATTAAAGGGTTGGTTCCCATCAGTGGCCAGAGCGAGGAATGTTACTTTCATCTTGCACTGTCTTGTGCCATCATTTAAAGCTAGAGTAAAAGTAGTTACCACAAATAGAGCTAGAACAGATCGAATTACTATCTGGATTGTCACCAGGTGCTTTTATAGCCAAGTAAACTAAAAGGTTTCCCAGCTAACAAACAGCTCTGGCTTTATTCAAGCAATTAAAAATTTGCTCATTATACATCAATTATACATATTACAACACTGGCATTTACCTGACAATGTGGAATATTGCCCAGCTATGTCCTGTCCACAAAAAGCATCACAAATCCAATCTGGCCAATTACCGCTTCATCAGTCTACTCTCAATCGTCAGCAAAGTAATGTAAGATGTCATTGACAGAACGATCAAGTGGCACTCACTCAGCAATAGCCCTGTTCACCAATATTCAGTTTGGTTTTTGCCAGGGCCACTCAGCTCATCACCTCATTGCAGCCTTGGTCCAAACATGGACATAAGGGCTGAATGCCACAGATAAGGTGAGAGTAATTGCCCTTGACATCAAGGCAGCATTTGACCAAGAGTGGCATCAAGGAGCTCTAGCAAAATTGAAGTCAATGCGAATCAAAGGGGAAATCCTCCACTGGTTGGAGTCATACCTCGCACAAAGGAAGATGGCTATGGATGTTGGAGACCATGTATCTGAGCCCTAGGACATTGCTGCAGGAGCTCCTCAGTGTAGTGTCCTCAGAACAACCATCTTCAGTTGTTTCACCAATGGTCTTCCCTCCATCATAAGGTCAGAAGTGGGGGTGTTTGCTAATGATTACACAATGTTCAGCACCATTCACAACTCATTACTGAAGCAGTCCATGTCCATGCGCAGTAAGACCTGGACAACAGCCAGGCTTGGGCTGATGAATGTCAAGTACCATTCTTGCCACAGAAGTGCCAGACAATGACCATCTCCAACAAAAAAGCATCTAACCATTGCTCCTTGACATTCAACAACATTAGTGTCAGAAAGATATTGGAATTTATTGTGAAATAGTGGTATCTGTGTCTAAATGTGTCTGTGTGCATGTGTGACACTTAATTGGATTAAAGGCAGCTGGTCTAAAGGCTTTGATGAATTAGAATATGAGCTAGGTTTGAAATGTTAAGTAGGTAAACATGGAGGAAGTTTAGAATGCATCTTGTTGGAGATGGCCATTGCCTGACACTTGTGTGGCGCAAATGTTACTTGCCACATGTCAGTCCAAGCCTGGATATTGTCCAGGTCTTTCTGCATTTGGGCATGGACTGCTGCAGCATTTGAGGAGTCGTGAAAGGTGCTGAACATTGTGCAATCATCAACGAACATCCCCACTTCTGACCTTATGATGGAAGGAAGGTCATTGATGAAGCACCTGAAGATGGCTGGGCCTAGGACAAATGCTCGGGAAAGTTCAGTTGATGAAAAAAATCTTTAACCTAAAAACCAGTGGGGAGATATTTAAATTTGTACAAGCTGTTCCAAAGTTTGAGGAAAGAAATGTGGAACCATTCTTTAGTTCATTTGAGAAAACAGCTAAATAAATGAGATGGCCACATGAAAACTGGAAATGGTTGTTACAATCCAGCTCGGTGGGAAGAGCACATGAGGTTTATGCTTCACTGTCAGAACAAATGATGGTGAACTATGATCTGATAAAAGGGCTATTTTGAGTGCATGAATTGGTTCCTGAGACATACAGGAAGAAATTTAGGAATATGAAAAAACAGCCTGGGCAAATTTATATTGATAAAAGCAAAATACCGCGGATGCTGTAAATCTGAAACAAAAACAGAAAATGCTGGAAAAACTCAGCAGGCCTAGCAGCATCTGTGGAGAGAGAAACAGAGTTAACATTTTGAGTCCGTATGACCCTTCTTCAGAGCTGAAGGGAAGTGGAAATGTGATGAAATTTATACTGTTAAGGGGGGTGGGGCAGGCGGAGCTGGATAGAAGGCCAGTGATAGGTCGGGACAAAGGAGGGATTGACAAAGATGTCATGAACTAAAGGACAGAGGGAGTGTTAATGGTAGTGGTTAGTGCTAAAAAAAAGGTGCTTATAGTGGCATAAAGGTAAGAAAGCAGAATGTGATAATAGCAGAACAAGGGCAGCATTGTGTGAAAGAACAACATGGAACAAGTAACAGATGGCCCTGTAGGGATGGGGTGGGGGGATGGTGTGGTGGTGGGAAAAAATGGATAGAAAATGGGATAGAAGGTGGATAAAAAGGGGATAAAACCACAGACAAATGAATAAAAATAAAAATAAGTGGATAAAAAATAAAAATGAATGTTGAAAAAGGGGGATTAAAAAAGGGGTTGGGGATGGAGGAGAGAGTTCGTGGTTTGAAGTTGTTGACCTCAATGTTAAGTCCAGAAGGCTGTAAAGTGTCTAATCGGAAGATGAGGTGCTGTTCCTCCAGTTTGCGTTGGGCTCTATTGGAACATTGCAGCAGGCCAAGGACAGATACGTGGGCATGAGAGCAGGATGGTGTGTTAAAATGGCAAGCGACCAGAAGGTCTGGGTCCTGCTTGCGAACAGACCAACAGACCAGAGGTATTCCACAAAGCAGTCACCCAGTTTGTGTTTGGTCTCCCTGATGTAGAGGAGACCGCATTGGGAACAGCGGATGCAGTAGACCAAATTAAAGGAGGTGCAAGTGAAGCGCTGCTTCACCTGAAAGGAATGTTTGGGCCCATGGATGGTGAGGAGGGAGGAGGTAAAGGGGCAATATAAACTTATATTGAGTTTGAAAGAGTAAAACAAAGTAATTTTGACTGGTGAATACGGACATTAAAGATAGAAATGAATTATGCAGCTCTTAGAGGTAATTCATTTGTAAGGATTTACAGATTCAATTCCTTCGAGAACTCATGTGGAGGAACAGAGGGTTCAAACAGTAAGACAAGCAGCAGAGATAGCTGATTATTATGAGTTAGTTTATAGATCTAAACCTTTTTTCCATCACCTTTTTAAATCAGAAAAGGATAGAAAGTGGGAAAGTGAAAGGTGGGTAGACAGGGAAGAGAAGTAGTAGCTGGAAATTCCCAGAAAGTACTTTCTCACAATAAAAAGGAAGGTGCTAAGGGTAGAAGTGACATTCAAAAATTGAGGTGTTTTCATTGTAATAATGTTGGACATACGAAATCTGCGTGCTGGAAATGGCAGGGAAAATCTGCTGGAATTATAGGGGTGCAGAAAAGTACTGGAAGTAAAAGTGAAGTGGGTTCTGAGGCTTAGGCACAGGAAAAATCAGTGGTTTCTGTACTGGTGAAAAAGGGAGAATCAGTGATAGGTAAAGGAGTGGGAATGTGTTCACAATTTACCCAGGAGAATTTGGAGGGGCAGGTTGCAGAAATGTTTAAAGATTTTGTGTGTGAAGGGAAAATCTTTTCGTGTGTACAGGGTGAAGTAGAGAAAGGTGTTAAAATTTTAAGAGACACAGGGGCTAGTCAATCCTTAATGTTGTGGGATAGTGACATTTGTTGTTCAGAAGGAATATTGCAGAAACAGGTGATAATAAATGAGGTTCATGGAGATGCTAAACCTATTCCATTGTGGAAGGTAAATTTAAAGAGTAAATGGAAAACAGGTGAGGTGATTGTTGTAGTAGTGGAAAAATTGCCCATTGAAGGGGTTCAATTTATTCTGAGTAATGATATAGCTGGGTCACAGGTGTGGCTGATGCCTATGACAGTTGAGCAGCCTGTAGAAATTTTTTCAACAAAAGTGTTGCAGAGAGAGCATCCTGGATTGTTTCCAGATTATGTGATAATAAGATCATAGGTTCATTGGTTAAACCAAGAAGAACAGGAAGTTCAGAGGCAGGGAGAAGGTGTGGAAATCCAATTAGCTGACACTGTGTCTGATAAAGTTCTTCAGGAAGAAAGACTGGAAGACAATTCAGCTGAAGTATTTAACTCAAGGAGGTTAGCGGAGTTACAGAAAAAGGATTTGCAAATAAAACATTTATATCAGACAGCTTGCTCAGAAACAGAGGCAAAATGTATTCCAGAATGTTATTACCTTAAGGGTAATGTTTTAATGAGAAAATGGAGGCCTTATCATTCTTCAGCAAATGAAAGCTGGAGGGAGGTGCATCAGATTGTAATACCATTTGGATATAGAAATGAGATTCTGAGGATAGCTCATAAAATTCCAATGGGGGTCATTTAGGAATTAAAAAGACACAGGCGAAGATACAAAGACATTCTTTTTAGCTTGGATTGCATAGGGATGTAGTCAAATTCTTTAGACCACGTTACACATGGCAGGTGATAGGGAAACCACAAGCAGTAATTAAGCCGGCACCTTTAATTCCAATTCCAGCATTTGAAGAACCTTTCACTAGGGCCATGACTGATTGTGTAGGAACCCACCCTAAGACTAAAAGTGGAAATCAGTACTTACTGACAATAATTGGTGCATCCACCAGGTCTCCTGAAACAATACCTTTGAGAAATATCACTACAAAGAAAATTGTGGAACAGTTAACTAATTTTCGTTTTGCAAGATATGGTTTACCTAAAGCAATACAATCAGATCAGGGTTCAAATTTCATGTCACCACTGTTTAAGGAAGAAATGAATAGTTTGGGAATAAAACAGTTGAAGTCAACAGCTTATCATCCCGAGTCACAAGGGACTTTGGAAAGATGACATCAAACTCTAAGGGCAGAATTTTTCGCAGGGTGGGTGGGTGCATGCCCAGCCCACTTGAGCGTGAAGTAACGTACGTTGACGTCAGCCAAGCGTCCCGAGGTCAACGTGCACTCTCGTGATATTTTGGTCGCCGGGCATGCTCAGGAGATGGAGGCATGCCCGTCATTAATTAAGGGGACAGTTAAAGCCCTTGACACACCAATTGTTGGCGAGTTTTTGTAGCCTGTGCGATTTCTCAGCTGTTGCATGGGCAAAACAGGCAGGCCACAATTTGCAAAACCTCATCCATGGATGGGATAAGGAGGGTCAGCATTATTGTCAATGTGAGTAATGAGGAGTTTTGGAGATCGTGTGCTGCTGGTTGCTTATTTGAGCTGGACAGCTTCATCTCCCTTCAGAGCTTCATTCTGAGCATTTCTAGGCTTCATTTCAGGACTCATTGGTGTCTTCCAGGCCCCCGGAGGATTCAGACTGTGTGGACCCTTCCAGGTATCAGACAGCCTTCCATTACCCTGGTAATGGGAATTGTGGTCTCTGCTGGAGGCACCTCCTTTGAGGAGGAACAGAGGGGCAGAAGGGAGAGGAGGCCAGGTTTCCCAATGCAGATTCCAGGGGAGTGACCTGTGGGAACAGAGGCGCAGGCACAAGGGGTGCAGGGCCAGCAGGATGTCCAAGGTGGAAGGGGCCGCAGAAGATGACACTCTCCTGCTGCCAAGGTTTACAGGCAGTGATGCAGCTACCTCAATTTGTCCGAGGAGCAATGCCGAAGGAGGCTCCGCCTCTCCAGGGGGACTGTTAATTCCATTTGTCAGAGGATCGGGCCTGAGATCAGCTCCGACTGTGTGGGTGGACACCCCATGCCAGTGGCTTTGAAGGTCACAGTGGCCCTCAACTTCTAAGCCTCCGGCTCTTTCCAGGGCTCAGTGGGGGATCTGTGTGGAATCTCCCAATCAGCTGTCCACAGTTGTGTCAAACTGGTGACAGAAACTCTGCATTGACATTTATTCATTTCCGCACAGACGAGGCCAGCCAGTCCGAGCAAGCCAGAGGCTTTGCATCGATTTCTGGGTTCCCCTGCATCCAGGGTGCCATCGACTGCACACATGTGGCCATGAAGGCACCAGCGGGTGAGGCCGGTGCCTTCGTCAACAGGAAGGGCTTCCACTCCATGAACATGCAGATAGTGTGTGATCACAAGATGCAGATTCTGCAAGTCTGTGCACGGTACCCAGGCAGCTTCCATGACACTTACATCCTGAGACACTCCAGGTGCTGAGGCTCTTCAGTGCTCCAGCCCGACTGGATGGATGGCTGCAGGGTGACAATGGCTATCCCCTGAAAAGGTGGCTCATGACGCACCTCCGCCACCCAAGAACAGAGGCCAAGCAGCGGAACAACAGGGGCCATATCTCCACAAGTTCAGTGGTAGAGAGGACCTTTGGTCTTCTCAAGATGTGCTTCCAATGCCTGGACCGTTCAGGGGGTGCACTGCAATACCCCCCAGAGCAGATGTCACTGATAGTAGTTGCTTGCTGTGCTGTCCACAATCTGGCACTGGCAAGGGGGGACCCAATAGAGGAAGAGGGTGTTGATGCAGCTCCACAGGCAACAGGTGGTGAGTCCAGTAGTGAGTTCGAGGATGACAATGGTGAGGAGAATGCTGAGGGCATGGAGGCAGATGTGGGTGACCTTGAGGAAGGCAGGGACACCCAGGACACATTGATCCAACACTCCTTCAGCTAGGCTACCAAATAATAACCACCACCACATACCAGGGCTACAGCCTCCACACTCGATCCCAGAGAGGAACATTTCATTGGCCACCAACATACACTCTGTGCCTGTGCAATAAACTTTCAAGAGACACACATCCATCATTACATAATGGCCCACCCTGCACCTAAAGAATTAATGAAGCATACTCAGGCCAATAGCACAAAATCAAATCTCATTTAATGTTACTCGTGACAGATTGCCAAACTAAACATTAACCGGTGTTGTTTGTCACACCATTAAGAAAATCAAAGCAAAACTGGGGAACAAAATATCACCCGTGACAAGCCCATCTTGTGCATAAGGTGCTTTACATTTACATTTGCGGGTGCTACGTCTAGGTGCTACCCCCTTGCTGGCACCAGCACTGGAGACAGCGTGTTGACTCTGCTGTCTTGTTGGCCTTGATGACCTTGGTAGTCATCCTCTGGCCAGTGGAGCCTGTGCTGGCCCCACCTGGGTCAGACCAGCCAGTGCCATGGCTGGCATCTCCCCAGTCGCTGCAGCCTCATCAGATGCGATGGTCACTGGCAGAGGGGTGGAGGAGCTGCTGCCGTCATCCGGAGCTCCCTGAGAGGAGCCCACAGAGATGACAGGCAGTTTCTGTGCCAACGTGAGGTCACTCTGGACCTCTTTGCTCACCATTGATGGATGCTGGGTGCCCCATCCATCTCACACATGGACACTGACCAGCTGAGGTCATTGCCTGTGTGTGGGCTTGCAGGTCTGAGTGCATCCCCAGGGACCACCGATTCTGTCCCTGGAAGAGCCTCTCCATGAGAGTCGCCACTCACTCCATGTATGAGTCATTGTGCTCGGCCATGAGGGTCAACACAGTGGTCATGGTCCGCAGGGACTCCTCTAAAACAGAGACCATGGCACGCATACCCTCATGGATTTCCGCCAGATCCTCCCTCAGACCCCGCTGGACATCCAGCATCTGCTGGCTGATGTACGACTCTAGAGGCCCATCAACATCCTTCAACTGAGCATCGTCCCGGTCCCCAGCAATCCTCTGACTGCCAGCGCCCTGGGCACTCTCTGCCTCCATCTGCACCTCGAGCGAGTGTGAAGTGCCCTCACCAATGTGCACCAAGATACTAGGCGGTGACCTAATGCCCACCGAGATGCTGGTATCTGCACTGGTGTCTGCTTGACAGAGCGGGTGTGACGGAGGTGCATGGGGAGCATAATGGTCCTCAGTATGAATACCTGCTGGTGAACCCAAAAGGGAGACGAAGAACATGTCATTAGTTTAAGTCATCACACTGTCACTGTGCATGCCAGGCACCCTGGTGAGACAACGGAGATCTGCTTCATGGTGCCCTCATCTTTCAATTATCAATGGTGACTCCAGGTTTGAGGCTCACATCAATGAAGAGACTACACTAGAATGGTTGCACAATGGTTGCACAAGCTGAAATTCTCACCTCTGTGCACTGCACTCTTATCTTCGCCTGACACCCCAACATCACCATAGCCGCTTGACCGAGGCCCATGCCACCTCTTGCGCTGCCAGGCCTCCTCGCGGGTGAGGATGAGGAGGTATGGTGGTCCCCTGCCATACCTCTCAATACTGTTATTGGATGTCTTCTCCTGAAAGGATAGAGGAGCATTGATTAGTCCACTCTCTACCTGCAGCACCACAGCAGCCTGTCCAACCCCACCTGAGGAATACCTCGCATGCCACATCTGATTTGTGGCCTTCGACCCGCAAGGCACTCAATCCAAGCTGCCAGGGCTCACCCCCTTGGCCAACTCTGGCATCATTGGCAGGTGCCACTCAGCCTGTAATACCCCTGAGATCCACGGGGGGATGGCCAGCCCTTAACTGTTTTCCACACTGACCCATGCCAACACAGTACTCACCCTTCCTGGTCGCAGCGGATCATTGAAGCGCTTCGGGCACTGCACCCATGTATGCCTCACCACGTCGTGGCTGCTCACCCAGGATGCCATCTCCTCCCATGCCTTCTTGGTGAGGTGTGGTGGCCTCCTCCTCCTGTCTTTGGGGACAAGGGTGTCCTTTCTGGCAGCCACCTCCTCCAGGAGGGTCACCAGGCACTCGTCAGAGAAACGCGGGGCCGACTGCCCCACCGACCTCACCACACACATGGATTCTCCTTCCTGGGTCGCAGCCATTTGGCTGTTGCAACTCCGACACAGGCAGCCTCCCTGGGGCTGCTTGCGCCATTTTTGAATCGGCCGCCGGGTCACTATTGCACCCGATGGACATCAGGCACCCTCCCACACTCACCTCTTCTTGGAGGTCCCCCAGCTGCCTTTCACACTGGGTGAGCCTTAACTGGCCGGCCAGCATGATATCACCTTCCGGCCCCGTTCGCGGGCGGCAGTCGGCTTCCCAACCACCCCCGCCCGCCTCCACTGAGCCCACCCGACAAGGGCAAAATTCTTCCCTAAAAACTATGTTGAGAGTGTATAGTCAGGATTATCCACAGGATTGGGATGGGGAATTCCATTCTTATCGTTTGCTAAAAGGGACGCTCCTAACGCACCGGCTGGTTTTAGTCCTTTTGAACTAGTCTATGGCCATGAGGTAAGGGAACCACTGAAATTGATTCATGAGAAATTGGTGGGTCAAAATTCAGAAATTACTCTCCTGGATTATGTATTAAACTTCAGAGAGAGATTGGACAGAGCGTGTGAGTTAGCTGGGGAAAATTTAAAGATATCACAGCAAGTGATGAAAATAAGACAGGAAAGCTACATCTCAGTTTTGTTTCTGGGGCGAAAGTATTAGTTCTGTTACCAGTATGGGGTAACTCATTAAAGTCAAAGTTTAATGGGTCTTACAGGATTGAAAAGAAGCTGAGTGAGGTGAATTATTTAATAATTACTCCAGATAGAAGAAGGAAGCAGAGGGTGAAGTGAGAGATCTTGGCGTACAAGTACACAGGTCCCTGAAGGCAGCAGTTCAAGTAGACAAGGTTGTAAAGAAGGCATATGGAATGCTCTCCTTCATTGGCAGAGGTATAGAATATAAAAGTAAGGATCATAATGTTGGAATTGTATAAAACACTGGTGAGGCCACAACTGGAGTATTGTGTGCAGTTCTGGTCACCACATTACAGGAAGGACGTAATAGCTCTGGAGAGAGTGCAGAGGAGGTTTACAAGTATGTTGCCAGGGTTCGAAAAGTGTAGCCAAGAGGAGAGATTGGATAGGTTGGGGTTATTTTCCTTAGAACAAAGAAGGCTGAGAGGTGACTTGATTGAGGCGTACAAAATTATGAGGGGAATAGATAGAGTGAACAGGATAAAATTGTTTCCCTTGATGGAGAATTCTAGAACCAGGGGACATAGATTCAAGATAAGTGGCAGACCGTGTAGGGGGGACATGAGGAAGAACTTTTTTACACAGAGGGTAGTGGGTGTCTGGAAGTCGCTGCCCAAGTTGGTGGTAAAGGCAGAAACTTTAAACTCTTTTAAAAAGTAATTGTATCTGCACCTAAAGTGCTGTAAGCTGCAGGGCTATGGACCAGGTGCAGGAAGGTGGGATTAGAAAGGGCACCTGGGTGACCTCGGGCTGGCATGGACAAGGTGGGCTGATTGGCCTCCTTCTGTGCTGTAACTTTTCTATGGCTCTATGGTTCTTATGGTGTGTCATGCAAATATGCTTAAAAAGTACTTTGACAGGGAAGAGGACCAAAAGGAGGTGTTAGTGATGGTAGATAATGAGAAAGAAGTAGGAATGCAGGATTCTGAAATTGATTTTCCTCTAATCAAACTGGATAATGTGGGGGTGCTTGAAATTTTAAATGTAATATTGAGTTACCTTCCAGACAATTGTCAAAATGATTTGGTCACACAAAGATATTTCTGGAAATAAGCTGGGAAGGATGAATTTAGCTATACAAGATGTGTCTGTAGATGTTTCACCTTCACTAAGGCAACATCCTTATAGATTAAATCCGGCAAAGTTATCACAAGTAAAGAAAGCAATCAAATTCATGCTTCTAGTCTAGCTGTAGTAACTGGAGTTCACCTATTGTGCTGGCACCGAAGCCAGATGTAACACAAAGACTGTGTGTAGACTATCGAAAGGTGAATGCGATGACAAAAGCGGATTCACATCCTATACCACAGTTGGAGGGTTGTATTGAGAAAGTGGGACAATCAAAATTTATCATAAAGACTGACTTGCTAAAAGGATATTGGCAAGTACCATTATTGGAGAGAGCAAAGGAAATATCACTTCTGTGACACCAGATGGACGATATCAGTTTAAGGTCATGTCGTTTGGTATGAAAAATGTACCTGCAACATTTCGAAGACTGACAAACAAAGTAATTGCAGGTCTGAGCAATTGTGCTGTTTATGTTGATGACCTGATAGTTTTCAGTCAGACGTGGGAGGAGCATTTACAACATCTGGAAGAATTATTAACTTGATTACCAGAAGATTATTTGGTGGTGAACTCGACTAAAAGTGAATTTGCAAAAGTGGAAGTTACATATCTATGCCATTCCATTGGACATGGTAAGGTGGCTCCGAGAGATGTGAAAGTCAAGGCTATTGTGGATTTCCCCATGCCTACAACAAAACGAGGAGTTTTGAGATATCTGGGCATGAGTGGGTTTTATCGGAAAATTGTACCAAATTTCAGCAGTTAATTGCTCCACTGACTGAACTATTAAAAAAGAACAAGATGTTTCAATGGACACAGGAGTGTCAGAAGGCAGTGACAGTTTGAAAACTATATTAACTATGACACCAGTTTTGGCAGTCCCCAATTATGCCAAGCAGTTTAAGTTGGCTGTTGATGTAAGTGATATAGGCACTGGGGCCACACTGTTACAGGAAGGTGACACTGGAATTGAAAAGCCGATAAGGTATTTTTCATGGAAGTTGAATGTACAACAGAGTAGATATTGAATGATCGAAAAGGAGACTTTGGGTTTGGTGTTAGCATTGCAGCATTTTGAGATTTAGGTTGCAAACAATTCATCAGAAACAACTGTTTATATAGACCACAATCCTTTAAAACTTCTGGACAAACTTCAAGATAAAAGTGCAAGGCTATTCAGATGGAGCTTATTCCTGCAACCATTTAATCTACAGATTATACATGTGGCAAGATGAGAAAATCTGATTGCAGATGCATTGTCAAGAGTTGAAGCTCAAAGGGAAAATTGGACATTTAAAAACTGGAAGCTGAAATGATTTCTGTTGCTACGAAGGATTTGTATATATATTGTAGTGTTAACGCATGCATCTGGTAATGTAATAGTGTAAGTATATAGATAAGTATAGGAGATAGTATAAGATCGGTTAGTAAAAATGAAGCCGTCATTTTAAATTATGACTGTTCATTTTTCAATAAGGAGGAGGATGTCAGGAAGATATAATAATGTTATTGGAATTTATACTTAAATTGTGGTATCTGTGTCTGTATGTGTGTGTGTGTGTATGTGTGTGTGACTTAATTGGATTAAAGGCAGCTGGTCTGAAGGTTAAATGCGTCGCCTAGCCAGGTGAAGTTCAGAAACAGTGTGTTTATTATTCCCAAAGATTACTGGGATTTGAACAACTCACCATTTATCATTGGCTGTGCCATAACAATTACTATTGTTGAATCCCCACCATCAACATCCTGAAGATTACCATGGGCAGAATCTTCGGTTCAGCGACTGAGGGCAGGGCCCGCTCACTGAGGCGTAAAATGACGTGCGGTGACGTCGGGCGTGCATCCCGATGTCATGTGTGTCTTTCAGATTTTCAGTTCGGCAGGCGCGCACCTGAGTTGGTTGCGCACCCGCCGAACTGTCAAAGGCCTATTAAGGCCAGTTAATTATCAATTAAATCAATAAACTGAGCTGCCTGTCCAACCTTAAGGTTGGCGGGCAGGGGAAGAGCCCAGGTGGCCTTCGCATTTTTCATGGAACCTCATCTATGGGCGGGTTGAGGTTTCATGAAGGTTTTTAAAGATTTGAAAAATTTTTAAATAAAATTTCTAGACATGTCCCAGCTCATGTGACAGTTTCACATGAGAGGATATGTCCTAAAAAATTTTTTTTCCTTTACTAAAATCTTTTAAACTTAAACTAATCTCCCTGGGGCAGCTCTGTGCCTCTGGGAGATTTCTGCACTCTTTTGCGCACATGCGCGAAAGATCGCAGGCCCCGACTCAGGTAAACCCCTCACCACCACCACCCCACTCCCCCACCCCCCACCCCCGCCTCACAGGTAGCGCTCAGTGCTTCCGGGCGCGCGTCATGCTTGGTGAGTCTTAATTGGCCCGCCCATGTAAAATGGCGGCACCCAGCCGACCACGAGCGGAAATCGGCTGCCCGCACGCCCGCACCCGCTCCTGCGCAACCACCCCCGACGGGGAGAAAATTCTCCCCCATTGCCCAGAAACTTAACTGGACCAATCATATAAATACTGAGGCAACGAAAGCAGGTCAAAGATATTTGTGTGGCAAGTAACTCACCTCTTGACTCCCAAAACTTGACCACTATCTAGAAGGCACAAGTCTGGATGATGCAGCTCCAACAACACTCAATACGTTCAAGACCATTCGTGACAAAGTAGCCCGCTTGATCAGCACACCTCCAGCATCTTAAACATTCGTTCCCTCCAGCAGTGGCGCAAGTGGCAGCAGTATGTTTCATCTACAAGATGCACTGCAGCAACTCTCTAAGCCTCCTTTAACAGCGCTTTCCAAACATGTAACCTCTAGTACCTAGAAGGGCACGGGCAGCAGACGTATGGGAACACCAACACCTGCAAGTTCACCTCCAAGCCACACTACCAACCTGACTTAGAATTATATAAGCATTTCTTCACTGCTGCAGGGTCAAAATCCTGGAACTCACTCTCTAACAACACTGTGTGCATACCTACACTGGATAGACTGGAATAGTTCAAGATGGTAGCTCATCACCACCTGCTCAAGACAATTATGATGACTAACAAGTGCTGGCCTTGCCAATGATTTTCACTAATGAATAAAAAAACATATTTATGTGTGCTTTTCTATGGTGTTATCACCAAATAAGGGAATCTTTACTGGGATATGTACCTCTACATTTTTTTAGTTACTAGTTGCAATGGGGGTCAAAGGCGAATCAAAAGTATAAAAGGTGCTGCTATTGACAAAAAAATAATAATAAAAGAACATGGATAAAGATCCTTTAAAGAGAGAGAAACATTTTGGAGAAATTTAAAAATCCACCTGCCAGAAATAGGGAAATCCACATCACTTGCATGTAAGATCTATATTTCCTTGAAACAGAAGCAAAGTTAGCATTGCTAAGAAAGAACGGGCATTGGAAGAAGACCAAACTCAAGCTGTTATGCTTGAGGGGGGCCCAAGGTTTCGAGAGGGAAATGAGTTGACAAACCCCACATAAGTTTAGTTTGTCTAACATCTGGAAATCTTTACTAAAGCTGCAAGCTGATCAAAAATACACTGATCTGAACAAAATTGAATATACCACCACAATCTGTGAAATGGCACATACTTCAGGCATTGTCAGGCCTCTCCAGAAACCAGAACTTACCTTAAATGATGCCAGTGACTTGTCCAATGTAATTTTTGTCTTGGGTTCCTCTGTAGCATTGATGATATTATTGACATCCCCTGGAAAATGGCACCATCCTGCCCCTTGCCCCTGCTGTTGAGTCAGAACCAGGATACTTGACTAGCAGCAATATGTTGTGCTGGTTGTAAAGTATTGCATTGGAAGCCGGCCTCACCCACAAAACTGGTCAGGTCTCCTGATTGAATTAATCACCATGGCAAGTTCCCGCTCATTGCTCCCATTTGCAGCTCTTTGAGGAGACTCTCAAAATTGAGCCTTTTTTATTAGGTGCAAGCAGGGTAACCATTTGTATTTTAAGGGACTGTCCCCAGTTTGACTGTGTGCCCTATGTCCCTTAAGAGACGCTTTGTCCTGTATTTCTAGGACAGCCTGTGGGAGACAGAGACTGGGAGTCTCTGTTGAATGATCTGAACGGGACCTCAAGTTGTGAGTTGGTCAGCAGAGAAATGTTAATGTTGTGACTCCATAAGTTCTAAGATTCGGTTGATTTAATCCCTGCCCCCCAACCCATCCCCCTACTGCACCCCCCTCATGCCCACCAACACTGAACCCACGCCTCCCCACTCTTATGGTCAGCAGCAACACCCCTTCCAGTCAAAATTTATTTTATTTCATTAGAGTTGGTTACTCTGGGGGCAAGGCCACTGATAGGCATCTTTTTAAATGCTTTCAATAATATAAAATATTTAGTTCACTAAGAAACTGACTGGTCTCCGGTGAAACTATTAAGCTTTTCTGCGTACTATTTAAAACCATTTTCAGTTATTTAAAATCAGGTCACTCACAGGTACTCATTAAAAATGCTTATTGTTTTGTAATCAACCCATTTTTAGCTGTAAAGCAGTTCTGTGCAAGGAAGTAAAAACAGAAAGAGCTGGAAAAACTCAGCAGGTCTGGCAGTATCTGAGGAGAGAGAAACAGTTAACGTTTTGAGTCTGTATGACTCTCCTTCAGCTCTGAAGAAACATTAACTCTGATTCTCTCTCCACAGATGCTGCCCGACCTGCTGAGCTTTTCTAGCATTTTCTGTTTGTATTTCAGATTTCCAGCATCCGCAGTATTTTTCTTTTATATCCGTAGAGGGAAGGTTTAATATATCACAGAATATTTTTGTAATTCAAGGGGAAAAAACTATTATTGTCTAAACTGCTGCCTACATACTCAAATATATTTTATACTCTAAATTGTATTGGTTCATCGAAGATTTTATGGACAGGATATTGTAGAGGCGACAGGGGTCTTGGCCGCCAGCCTTGCATTGTCCATTTTCGGGAAGGACTGCCACATTTGTGCCACCCAACCAGCCTGTTCCATCTACAAGATGCACTGCAACAACTGTCCAAACTTCCTTTGACAGCACCTTCCAAACCCGTGGGCCATCCCTGGGATCAAGAACCGGGGGCAGAAGTCCTGCCCGCTGAGAACTGCCGGCTAATCAGAGGCCAGCAACTCTTCTGGACTCAGCAGCTCCACTGGGGAGGTGGTGGCTGCTGCTGGTACTATACTCACCCGAGGCCCTGGATAGAGGAGGGGGACCCAGGCATGGGTGAGTGACGGCAGGAGGGGGGTTGCGGGGTTAGGGCCATGAGGCAGAGGGTGAAAGGGGGGTCGGCAGCAAGGGTAGGGGCTGGCTCTCAGCGCGTCTGGAGTACTGTGTACAGTTTTGGTCTCCTAACTTAAGGAAGTGTATAATTGCATTGGAAACAATTCATAGAAGGTTCACTCAGCTGATTCCTGGGATAAAGGGATGTCTTATGAGGAACAGTTTAACAGGTTAGGCCTATACTCACTGGAGTTTAGAAGAATGAGAGGTGATCTTATTGAAACATCTAAGATTCAGCAGGAAATTGACAAGGTGGATGCTGGGACGATGTTTCTCCATGTGGGAGGAGACTAGAACTAGGAACAAAATTTAAAAATAAGCAGTCTCCTATTTAAAATGGAGATTAGGAGGATTTTTTTCTCTCCGAGGGTCTTAAACTCTTGAATTCTCTTCCCCAAAGAGCAGTGGAGGCTGAATCATTGAATATATTTAAGGTTGAGTTAGACAGGTTTTTGATTGACATCGGTGTCAGTGGTTATGGGGGGGGCAAGCAGGAAAGTGGAGTTAAGGCCACAATCAGATCAGTCAAGATCTTATTGAATGGCAGAGTGGGCTCAAGGGGTCGAATGGCCTACTCCTGCTCCTATTTCTTATATTCTTATGTTTTATGTCTTGATGTCAAGGGCAATCACTCTTGCCTCACCTTGGGAATTAAGCTCTTTTGTCCATGTTTGGTTTAAGGCTGTAATGAGATTTGTGTTTACATTTAGGATACAAAAATCCACGTAGATGCAATCAATACTCACTCTACTTTGTGGAATCCAGTGCTTCTGAAAAAAACAATGCCCTCTCACTCTTCTGTCTAGGACCTCTGTTGAAATGTATAAATTGAGCCGCCCTGGCAGAGAAGGCATTGGTGGTATGCCTCATACAGGAATGTACAGCAAATTAGTTGACCTGGCAAAAGATCTCTCTGGCTCCTTGGAGTGGGCCTGTAGTGTAGGATTCAAAGCTGTGCCACAGTCAGACCTGTCTGTCCCATTTGCAAATCTGCCTGCAGCATTGAACAGAGTTCTTCCAGGCTTCAGAGCCGAAACACAGACTTCTTAGAGACAGCTCATGAGAAAGATCCTGAAAAGTTCACCTGGGTTGATACATCCTGCTGGATGCGCAGGTAAGAGGTTCATTCTGAAAAAGAAAAGATCGAGTGGAACTTGGCGAACAGGCAGTTGCACCTTCTGGGATCGGAATAAACAAGTAAGATTGGCAAGAGAGAGGTCAGAGGTTGACTCAGAGAACACTGGCCTAATCTGGCTCTCTTTCGGTGCTACCTGATTAACTTGGTAACCTTTTGGTAGGCTTCCTTTCCCTCCCACATGATACCAATTGGGAAGTCCACTTTAAAACTATCAGATACTTCCTCCCCAATTTTCCTTCAGCATTAGCCCCTCTGCAGGTAATGGACAAGGTAGGTGTAATGGTCTTGAAGATACCTGCAGGCAATCCTAAAAACTTGATTAGCTTCAGCAATTTTCCTTTAGACAATTACCCTTCAACCAGCTGTTTCCAGCAACAGTGCCGGCTGTGGGTTAACTTACATTTAGAATGTACGACAGACAAAATCCTTTTGTCCTGATTCTGTGATTTACACATACCTGCCACTTAGAGACAGGGGGCAGAATATTTTGCCTGTCGGGCGGGTGGGCCCGACCCAATCTCTGGCAGGCGGGGAGACGATCCCCGCCAGAGAAGTGGGCCCCGCCACCATTTTACGTGGGCAGGCCAATTAAGTCCCGCCCAGGGTGATGTCTGGCGGGAAGCGCTATGCGCTTCCTGTGCAGGCGGGGGGATTCCCCAAAAGCGAGAGTGCGCTCTTTTGCGCATGCGCACAGAAGAGCGCACATCTCCCTGAGGCTAAGTTCTGCCTCAGGGAGATCACTGACAGTTTTAAAAAGATTAAAAATTCCCTAACATGTCCCCCTCACGAAACAATGTCACATAAGATGGGACATGTTCATAAATTACAGTAAAACTTTATTAAACTTTTTAAAACCCTACATGAAACCTCATCCCGCCAGTGGATGAGGTTTCATGTTTTTTCTATTTGCCGCCGGGGCTCCTGGCCTGCCCACCAACCTTAAGGTTGGACGGGCAGGTCCTTTAATTGTTTAAATGATCCTGTCAATGGCCTCAATTGGCCATTGACAGGTCGGCGGGCGCACAGCTGATTTTGCCTTCCTGAAAATTTAAATGGTGCGGGATGACGTCAGGGGTTCCGCCCCCTGCTCACTGACGGCAAAATTCTGCCCAGGGTGTTTCTTTAACCCATCCTGAAACCTGCCAGAATGTGTGATAACGCTCGGTGGACCTAAATCCTGCCCCAAAACAAGCACAAATGCCCACCTCAATCCTTTCACAATCCAGGTATTTAGACGTTTTTAAAACCCATTCCTCCATCTCTTTCTGGCATCTTCTAGATTTACTTTCTTTTATTGCCTTCAGATTCCCTTTAATGCTCAGGTTATTATTGCCTCTAAGCTCTCTTCACTCCAATATTAAACCTTCATTCAAGGCATGGAATAGAATCTTTTCTTCCATTGGGTTTTATAAAATTTATATTATGTATAAACTAGAGATTATTTAAATAAATAAAAATTTCCAAGTACTGTAATAAGGTATGAGTGACAGGTGTTCAGTAGCCAAATGTCCAAGTACAGTGTAACCTTTTGGAGAGGAACATTCACAGAATGGCAAATAGTTTTTCTGCCTTGCTGCAGCTGTGCACAGTACAATCACTGAAATGAAGCAATAATATACAGGCTGTAATTTTTAGGTTATCCTTGCAGCCTATTCCATAAAACTAAGTACCCCATTAGTCCAGTGCAATGACCTTAATCTTGAATCTAATATACCAATGGAATAAATTGCCTTTTCACACATATTAACTCCTGTCTCCAAATGTTCATTGGTCTATCATCGAACAGACAAAACAAACAAAACTGTTCACACATTAAACAGCTTTGAGTGTTTGGTAATTTGTACAGCAATATATATTACTAGGAAGGCATTTATCATTGAATTCAATTATACCAAAATGGATCCCTACCAAAAGTCTTTTCATTCAGTTCAAATTTCTGATTTCTTAATTGGAAAGAATGAAGATATTCAGAGCACTAATGTACGGCATCACTGACTGGTGGGACCTCAGTTTTCTCCCTAATCCCCCATATCACTGATGTCCTGATATCAGCTATGCTGTTGCAGCAAGGTGCTGGGTAGAAGCCAAACCTATTCTCATAAGAAAGGAAGGAAAATTGGCAGGATGCCACAACCCACAGCAGCTGTGCCGCTGGAAGAGACTTAGGAACCGGTCGCCCACCCATCTTTTTGGCTGCAGTTGGTGTATGGTCCAGGGAGGATGAGAAAAAAGAAAATATATTCATGAATAAATGCAAATTTAGGCAATTTGAATTTGGATACAGATACTAGGCTCAGCCCCAGCTGGCAGGGCTTTTTTACTAAGAACTCAATAGAATTATTGGATTTAGAGATTGCTGGCAGTAACTCCTATTTTTTGGAAACCCCAGAATATTCTCTATCTGTAAGTATTATAAAATCATAGAATCTTACAGCACTGGAGAAGGCTCATTGTGCCTGTGCTGTCTCTTTGAAAAAGCTATCTAATTAGTCCCAGCCCTTGCCCTTTTCTCATAGCCCTACAAATTTGTCTTCTTCGAGCATATAGCAAATTTCTTTTTGAGTGTTATTACTGAATGTGCTTCCTTTACCCTTTCAGGCAATGCATTCCAGATATTAACAACACATTGCCAAAAAAAATATTTCCCTTACCTCCCCCACCCACCTCAGTTCCATGGTTTTTTAATAATTTCTCTTAGATCTGTATCCTTTGCTAACCAATACTCCTGCCAGTGGTAACATTTTCTCCCTATTTGCCCTTTCCAAAACCTTCATAATTTTGAACACCTCCATTAAATGGCCTCTTAAGCTTCTCTCCTCTAAGAAGAACATTCACAGCTTCTCGAGTCTCTCCACATAACTTAAATTGTCAACCTCAGTATAATTCAAGTAAATCTCTTCTTCAAAATCTTGACAGACTTCCTAAAGTTACATACAATTTTATTTATTCAGTGCAATTGAACCAGAAGCCTTCATTTTAAGTCCTTGCATCAAACAAGAATGGGGTGAGTGCAGATTAAAGTTGAGATAATGGCCTTAGGCCTCAACATATGCAAATATCAGCGTCCTATACACAACTCAGATATTGAGTTATGGTGAGTGCCAGAACTGCCAGTGAAACGGCGGCAAGCAGGGGCCTAGACAAAGGAGGCCCAGAAAAGCTACTGAAATTATTTTTTGTTGGTCTCTTTGTGGTAGGGCAGCAGGAGCACTCCATCAAGACCAGGAAACATTAGGCCTCAACTGCCCCAGGCTTCCCCCACTCTAACACCCTAACTCTAATCACCAATGGACCCCGACTATCTGTCACCACTTATCTTCTGCTTGGGATAGCTCCAAGTCTCTGGAAGTGGCCTCAAGCTGCCTGAAATCCCACTGGCCATCTTGTGATTCCTATCAAGTTCAGGCAGCAGACTCTTGGCCAATATTTACTTTACAGCAACATGGAGAGCTGGGTACTTAAGCATTGACATAGTCTTCGACGTCCCACCAAAGCTTCTTCCACACATCACCACCATTCATTTACTGTTGCCAAGCCAGTTTTCAATTCAGCGGTACTACATGCCACAAATTACATGACTCTCATTCACCTTTAAAAGCCTCAAATGCAGAACTTCATGAAACATCTTTTGAGAATCCAAGTAATTTGTGTGAGAGCGATGAACTACCTCATGATGTATATGACAGTGTTCGTCCTCACGTTATGTCCGCATATGTATGGGCCCCCAAGACATACAAAAGTGATGTCCCTCCACGACCCATCTTATCTATGACCGGTTCTGCACAACATGAATTGGACAAATGGTTGGGCGAATTGTTACAATTGTTACAACCAGTTTTGACCAAGTTTTCACTAACACGGTGAAGGACTCCTACACATTTGCGAGGCCATACAGGACCTGCACATCAATAGCAACGCTGTGCCCATGTGCTCATTTAACATTGATAACCTGTTCACCAATGTTCCACTTAAGGAAACCATAGATATTTGCACTGCAGCACTATATCATGGCGATTTAGACCTGGCACCATTGTGTGAATCAGTATTAATTGAACTTATGAACTCAGCGACTCGCGCAGTTGAGTTCAGTTTTAATGACAACATGTATGCCCAAATAAATGGTGTTGCCATGGGATTGCCCCTAAGGCCCAGCTCTCGCAAACACCTTTTTTGGATTCTATGAGAAATGTGTCTTCAATGGAATGACACCTAACCTCCAACCCCTCGCATATTTCTGATATGTCGATTATATGCTTGCTATATTTAAATCGCAGCTGCATGTAACAATTTCCTTGCATGTCTTAATGGGTTCCATCCTGTGCTCAAATTCACCTTGACGTACTAGTTGAGAAACCTGGCAGGGAATTCTCTACCACAGTCTACCTTCATTGGTCAATATACACGTTGGGGTTCTTACAGTTTCACACGCTATATGATTGGTCTTATCGGCAACCTTGTAAATAGGGCCCAAGCCATTTGCTCACTATGCAAGCTTGATACCGAAATAGGGCACATCAAAGGCATCGTACAGGATAATGGCTAGCCCGATCAGATCATTTTGCGCTGCATATCGCACAAACTCATAAACGGGCCTAAGGCCGTCACTTTCGGCTCCGAAAGGTGCCCAGTCTACCTCAGATTACCCTGGAACTGCAAAGTATCTCAAAAACTTGAGCAATAGGTGAAGCTAGCTGTTTCACGCTGCTACTGTGTAGTAGCAACACGAGTGGTATTCACCACTAACAGGATGCTGCCGTCAATCCAAAAAGACGTTCTGTCTATCTCACAAATGAGTAATGTGGTAAAAGAATTTCAGTGCCAGTGTGATGCTAGGTATGTAAGTTATATGTCGCAAAGACTGGTGTATCAAACATTATGTCGCAGCGGGCAAGGCACAGACCATGTCCGACCAGCTTGTGCTTGCAAAACTCAAAACACAATGTCCAACATTAGGTGGGATTCTGCAATTGAACAACATTTGCTAAATAATCCTCAATGTGCTAAGGATTACGCTGACAACCAATTTAAGATTGTCAGTCGGGCTCACAAGGTGGCACATTTGTGTGTACTAGAAGCTGCGTATATTAATACACCGGGCCCTGTTCTTTGCAGGCAGAAAGAATATGTGTAAACGTTGTGCCTGTTTCAGCTAAACAAAATAAGTGACAGCCATTCACTAACTCATTCCTCAGGGCAGATTACTCAGAATTCCATCAGAATTTGGGGTTAGACAAACTGAGGTAGATCGCAATTGTGAGATAATGGAAAAGGAGTGATAGTGAATCAGAAGCCCGCATTACATCTCTCCCAATTTTTATTTCCACTGGCTTTAATTGGCTGCATTTCCTGGGTCCATCCCTCCTTTTTTCTCTCAATACCGGATAACATTCACAACACTTCAGATACAGCACCTGTAGTTATGGAACGTTTAAAAATTATTAACCAGAAATCCACCCTTCCTGTTATTCCTTTTTTAATTCAGCATATACCCCTGTATTTTCCTTAGATTCCTCAGAACTTGAAAGTTTTTACTTTTTACTGCCAAGCTTTTATATAGAGTTTAAGACAATAGTATCCCTTTTGCCCTTTTCGAGCTGGAGAATTAAGAATGCGGACAAAATATCAACAAATTTTAATTATTACTAGCCCTGAAGTTAAAAGCATGATTTTAAATCAACATTTTGTTTCTATTAATCCATTTCCTTCAAGGAAGTTCACTACTATTGGTCAAATATGAAGCCTAGTACTAAGCATAATAGATTGATCGGACAGCTTGGCAATGCCAGTGATTCTAGGTGAGTGGCAATTTGAATCATAAGGCAAAGGGACCTCAATTAGGCTTTCTTTAGTTGCACTGGAAATCTTTATAAACTTGGCCCAGTCTAAGATATTTTAAAATTCCAAGACTACTTGTCTTTTTAAAGTAAGAGGGTGCTATCGGGTTCAAGAACAAAAATATCTTTCTGTATATAAATATAGCAGTTTTGTTCATCCTCCTTTATAAGGAGGTATCCATAACTTTCCTGGGTCTTCTCATTTGCATATCCATTCGTGCTTGAATTGATGTAAACCTGATGCAAAACAGATGTAAACAGCTGAACTACTAGGGGACTGAAATATCTTTTAAAAATACAGTTCAGCTTATGGTCTTTAGCAGCAGACTGAAGAAAAGAGGCTAGATCCGGAAGGTGAGAAGCAGACAAAACTGGAACAACGTTTGACTCCTTTACTTTACCCTCTAATGACATCACTGCATATCTTATGTTACGATTCTGGTTAGAGACCAGTAACTTTTTTTAAAGAAAAAGAAGGAATCCGAAATACCAGTTATTTACTGAAAGAATGAAACCTACAAGATTCCATGGTTTAAAAAAGAAATTTTATTATTTAAGAGTCAAACAAAGCAAACACTAAATAATGTCTTAAGTACCCTCCTATACTCTAAAACCCAGAATCAACATAAGTTAAACATGAATTAACAGGCAAATTGTGGTCAATTATAAACAATAAACTACGCAATAAATGACAAACACAACTCAGATCTTACGAATTGGCTCGGCAGTCAACTCAGCATATATATGTAATCAAATTCAGTCACAAAGTCCTTCAAAACATCACTCTTCCCTACAAAGAATTTCAGCCCTTCTTCTAGGATTTAGCCTGATCCCCAGCCAATAGCAGTGCACAACTAACCTGAGTTCCATGAGTATGGTCTTCACCAAAATGGCGCACGTCGCAGAACCCCCTGAACTTGGTCTAGATGGTGTAGATCCATCAATGTTACCTTCAAGTAACAGAAACAGCTGTAGTGACTGTGTATTTGCTTATTCTCAGCTTCTGGATCTAGTATCTCTTCTTCAGCCTGCCTGTCCTGTACCAGTGGGCTCATCATCTACCACTGAGCTCTGGATGACTCTGTCTCCCTTTATATAGTTTGAACCAGAAGTTTTGGTTTCCAATCTTAGTTTCAATCTTAGTTTCCTTAGCAACTTAGAGGGTCAGTTTCCTTTCTCAGTTTCCCTTTTTCGTTTCTGTTTTCAATTAGGGTCTGTCTCAAAAAATACAAGCTATGCCCATCGATTCCATTGCATTTATCAATATATTTATTTACTTGGACAGGATTATGAATATACACACAAGCATCGTCTGTGCGACAATCCAGAAAAGAAAAAATGCATAACATCACTCATTTGGGCCTTCAAACCCCGCTGAAGGATATTGAAAAGAGGACAGACCCCTGGGTGTAGGCACAAACAGAATGGTTATTTATATGAACTAAAGTAAGCAAATGCCATAAGAAGGCAGGCATGAGGGAATGTTCAAGGAGAATTATTTCATGATCATATGCAATATGGCATGGTTTGATTCACAAATTTGGTTTGGAATTTTTATTTTGTGTTGGTTATTAATTTTGCATTGTCAGCAAATGAATTCTGCAATGGCCAGTAACAGAGGGCAGCTAAGTTGTGGGAATGTTGGTGATTGGGAAATTGGAGTTGTGTTTACTGGAGTCTCAGTCAGGAGAGTTGCTCCTGTACAGCTTGGCCAGAAAGGAGCATCTAGATCAGTTCCCACCTTTTCCTTCACCTAATCCTGCTCCTCTTCAGCTGGTTGCTATATATCTTGGCAATGTCATGTACTATAATGATATAAAGGCACCAATCACTCATAAGAGATTGGGTAAACACATTGTAGGTTCATTTATTGAGACTAGGCACATGGGAACATTTATACAAAGGTAGAAAGCTTGAACTGTGCTGTGTTCTGCTCACAGGCAAAAATGAAACTAAAACTGGATCACATGACACACTTCCCTTCCAGTGATGGCATGCTGTTATCCCTTAAAAGCACATTACAGCAGGCAAGGACTGTGCCCTCATGAAGGCAAGGTTGTGCAGGATGCAACAGACCATCACAAATCTTGACATCCACTCTGACAAGTACACCAGAGAAACTCAGACAATGGAAGTGTTGTTTCAGCATATCAATGATCTGTGGTAATACATGTCTTGTGGCAGCATGGATTCCATTGTAATATGCCTTTAAGGGATAGCAGCATGCCATCATGAGAAGGGAAGTGCGTTACGTGATCCAGTTTTAATTTCACATTTGCCCGTGAGCAGTACGCATGATGTCTTCAAGTTTTCTACCTTTGTATAAATGTTCCCATGTGCCTAGTCTCAGTTAATGAACCAACAATGTGTTTACCCCAATCCCTTATGAGTGATTTGCTGCCTTTGTACCATTACAAAACATGACATTTCCAAGAGTTATAAAGCAACCAGCTGAGGAGCAACAGGAGGAGCAGGATTAGGTAATGGAAAAGGTAGCAGGTGATCTAGACACTCCTTTCTGGCCTGGCTGTACATGAACAACTCATCTGACTGAGATTGCAGTAAACTCAACTCCAATGCAATGTTACCACGTGTGTGTGGGTTGCATACTGACATCATGAGTCATGTCATCAGTGGATAACTCTTGTTGCCCAATAGCTACCCTTTGGTTTGTTGCAGTGATTCAAATGCAGCTCATACAGCAGATTGCCACAGAATGTAGGCCTTGTGACTGCTGCCAGGATACCTGCCATTGACCTTCAAGATACACTAAGGACACCAGCTAGACATTGAGGGAGTGAAATCCAAATTATCGCAATAGTACACGTTCTGGAATACTACAAGTCAGTCAACAGCTACAGGAAGAGGAGGCAACATTTTTTCATAAGGGATTTGGGTATCTGATCCTTTGTTCCCCACAGGGGTATCGGATGATATGTTTGATCATTTTAAGTTGGGGTATCATGCTTTCCTCACCATTTGGGTGAGGGCTGGGGTACCTTTAATATATAGTTTGATCCTTGGGATGTGGACAAGGCTGGCACTGTTGGCTGGCAGAATTCACAACAAAACAATTTGCTACACAACTGTGAGCTACAAAGCCCTCTAGTGAGAACATTGAAACTAAAGTGCCATCCTTTGTCCCATTAAAGCTATTAGAAGAGCTTGTTGACATTTAATCAGACAGATTCCTCAGAACCAAGTTCAGTACAATGCTGCTGGAGACATTTTAGTGTGAATGCTCCGATGAATACTGCACTGCTTTTTCTACAGCACTGAAAGTGTTGGTCACATTTTGTACAATATACTTATGCAGAATGAGATTTTCAGCAATTACACCAACGAAAATAAAGTACTGATTCAGGACAAACATTGAATATGACATGACTATGACAATGACTACAAAATGTGATTGTTTCAATCTTTTAAATTCCTTTCTGTTGAAGTGCATAGCAGTGATTTTTATTTTGTTTTATTCCTTCTTCTGAGATAGTGAACACTGGTAAGGCAGTATAAATTACTCATTCCTAGTTATTCTAAGGGCATTCTGAATCAACCATATTATGTAGAACTTGAATCACTTATGGGCCACACCAGGCAGTGGTAGTGGGTTCCATGCCCTACATTAGTGAATTAATTGGAATTTTTATGACAACTAGGTCCAAAAACTACCAGATTTATTAACTTCAATTTCACAATTTTTCAGATTGGTTTTGAACATACGACTGCTGGACTGCTCTTTCATACCATACATATTAATCGGATGACAGGTTAATCTTAATCAGTTGTTCGTAATGTACAAGACAGGAAATGCCTTTCAAAATGCTGTGGTAACGTGCTATAGTGGAAGGATCAAATTTCAATTTTCAATTCATATTCAGTAACATATTTTGGAAATGCTTTCCATTTCGCGGTCATTTTATTTTGGTTAATGCACGTAAATCTCATTATGCAAGGAGCACTGTAGGGTGTGGAATAGAACTTTTAAACACGATCAGAGATACATATGAGAAATTAGTGCTCGAACAAAATCTTAATTGGGCTCCCCCTATGGTTTGGTTAATAATTGTACTGTTTTTTCCAGAAGTAAATTAGACAGAACAAGAATTCATAGGGCAGAATCATCCTAAATTTGCACTAAGTGTGGTAGCGGGTGGGAAAAAGGACGTCTTACCATAGTGGCGGGTTTTCACACCGTATCGTCCCAATCCCACCTCATTAATCATGCAATCCCAGGAAACACGCCGTTTTGTTGATGGGCAGCCTCCGATTCGCCCACCATGCTGTCACTTCACCGTTTCCAACACTGGCTGCCATATTTAAAGTGCAGCCATGTGCGCACTTCTCAGTGCTCCCAGCCCAGGGCTGCTGCACAGAAGACATGGCCCCGAAAGGCAAGAAGACTGCAGCCCCCCAATTCAGTGATGCATCCCTGGGACGCCTTCTGGACACCGTTGGAGCACACCACCATGTCCTCTATCCTCACTTTGGCCACAGGAGGCCCATCCCTGTCACCACTCCGACTTGGGAAGCGGTAGCAGACGTGGTCAGTGCCAACGCTCCATGGAAGAGGTTCACCAGCTAGTGCTGAAAGAGCGTGAATGATCTCATCCATGCCACCAGGGTAAAGCAACCATCCCTTCACTCTAAATTCACAAACTCACAAACCCATCTCACTTGCTGCCAGTTCAAGGGATATCACCACTCGCTCTTTCACACATATCCTCACATCCCCAACTGGCCTCATCTCCTCTGGAGACTGCCTCCTCAGCCTTCACCCTCTTGAGGCCACTTGCACAGGTCAACATGTGTCCCCACCCACACCCTGGGATATTCCCCTTCCCCAGCAGTGCCTTACTACTGCAGTGCCTTTCCTTGCCTGAGGCCACTTCTCCCCCTTCCCCAAGCAAGCCATAGCCCTGCAGCCATTGAAAAGCCTCCCCCGCCTTACGGCTGGTCTCATAAGTGGAGATCTGCATGTGAGCCCCCCTAAAAATGATGTGGTGCTGTCTGCGAAGCCTGGCGTTGATGACAGTGAGTGATGCCCAAAGCAAGGTAGGCAAACAAACCTCAAAGTCCCGAGTGAAGTGCAGCTCGCCAGGTGCATGTCGCTTATGTACAGTTGTGAAACACGTCGGCATGATTCCCAGGTGATCCAACGTAGAGGGATGATTCTGATGAGCAGGCCTTATGTGCAGATGTATTAAAATGAGGTTCGTGACATCCAGCAGTGGGAAAGGCAGCCTGCTATTGACAGGCAGAGCGGATGATTACAAACTGGTTTCATGACATTGTGAAACTGATTTTTGACCTTCCCGCTATATTGTTCGCTCACGCCCACCATATTGTCCACTCACGCCCGCCATGATGCCCACGCCAACAGTCACGGAAAATTTTGCCCATAGGTTTTCTCTCTGGTCTGTGCTGAGGTAGCTAATTTCAACTTGGATATTTGTACAGTTAAAGATGAAACTGGCATTGGCAAGTATGGCCTGGGCAGGAGGTGATAACAAGTCAGTCATGGTTGTCATTCTTAAATACTATAGAATGAATCTGGATGGAAAGTGTATGGCTGAGGGTGACATTAGGCTCAGCTGAGGTACCCATCAAGGAACAACTGCCTGCTGACATTCACTGTCCAGGCTTGTAATTGAAGAGTGCTAACTTAAGTGAGATACTGGATTGTGGCCAGTAATGAGACTTTTTCCTAACATGTGGAAAGGAGAAAATGAAACTCTGCTCTGGAGTGCATTGTTTAGGTGTGGAATAATTTTCATGATTCTGTTTGTCTCATAACATAAAAATAAATAATCCACAGCTTAATCAAATGTGACAATTATTAGTGCAAGATAATATAGCTTCATTTCTCCTCCATTGGCTGATCATATCTGCCCATTGGGTAAACATGATATCCAGTAGGTGTCTGACAGTCTTTCCTCAGTGTTTTGCCGGTCAATATCATATCTAAATTGACTGTAGCTTTACTTGACGGGTTCTATTCGACTTAGTAAGGTGCACAGACTAGATTTGAATTTGAAGTAAGGCTTCTTAACATGTCAGCTACTACTGTGGAAACAAAGCATGCAGAATGTGAGTCTCCACCAGGAATTAATACCCACTGGCCAAGCAATCATATCGCAGGTTTCTAATAACCCATGTTCTCATTTAAGGAGCTGACCCTTGACTCTCATGCATATTTGAGATGTCAGCTTAAGGGTTCAACAATTTAGACTTTCCAGGCTCTATATACTTTCATTGCTAAATCAACACAAGTAGATTTTCTCCTGAATATTACAAACTGCTACTGCATTTTTAAAAAATCTCTTGCTTCATTTTAAAAAAATATTTTCTAGTCTGTTAAACGAAGCATTTGGAAAAAAAATATTGTAATCTTCATCAAATGAAGTAATTAAAGAGAAAAATGAACAAATGGTAAACTGGAAATCCCCACAGAGGCTGATAAGTCAGTGCATGAGGATGCAACACTGCCTACTAATGTGTTGTCATGGTGACAAGAGAATCAATATCATTCAGCTGGTCAGATATTTGACAGTAATTTTTGCTAGGTCATGGGATCCAGGAGCTGCAGCAAAATTTATCCTAGAACAAAAGAATTTTCAAATCTTCTTACACACTGTTTGTTACGTTTAGCTAATTGTAGAGACTGCGCATGCAAACTCATTTATTTTCCACCAGATTTACTTTAAGAAACCATGAAATTTTTTTAAAAAACGCCTCTTATTCTCAACATTTCATTCAGCACACAAACTCATACCAAGAACATTGTATTCGTCTTCATTTAATGAAACAAAAATTGATCACAGTCCAGAAAAAAGAGACCAGATCATGAAAATTACTTCCTTTGAACCCACCCCTCCTCAAAATAAACAGCTCAGGATAGAATACAAATAATCAAAATAGAGATTTTTGAGTGTTTGAGGAACTGCAGTCATCTGTAGCTGAGAAACTATTTTCTAATCTGCAATATGCTGACCATGACAAATGCATTCTGAATGTTCAAAAAGAAAATTGTTTTCATAATTATGCAGTCAAAATTCTAATTTGTTCTGAGAATGCAGCCAAAAAATGTAACATACATCAATCATAAATAAATAAACCCAGATTTGAAACACTAACAGTGACTGGGATATGGTGAGTAAAAGATCAGTGAAAATTGTTATTAAATATATGCAGAGGTAGCAGGGCAGTACAGCGGGTTCATGTGCCAATGTGCTGTGTCTGAGTGGAAGCTCATATCAAGGTTTGACCCACTGTTGTTCCTGGCCAGCGTTGAGTGATAAAGGAGAGGCACTAAACTGAAATCAAAGTCAGTAAAAAGGGCGTAGTGGGCACAGACTGGGAGCAAAGGGAATAGAGGGAGGAAAATGATAGGGAGAAGAAATAAAGGAGAATATATTTATTTTTAATTTGTATAAAACTGGGCACAACATCCTAAATTAATTATTAGATTACAAATATTTAGCTCACATACCTTGAATAAAAAGGAAGTTCACTATGGGTAGAGTTTCTATTACAGCTATATAACAAAATGATGTTCTAGAGATGTAATGAAAAAGGTGCCACTTATATAGAAATATGAAACTAGTCTAACATTTTGCTGTTGAAGCTGCAGTTAATGTTATTAGCAACAGCTTTTGGGATGGGATGTTTCTTCAAGGTTTCATCTCTAAATGAATCAGCTTCTCTTTGAGAGCATCAACTTCAAGCTGCTCAAAACCTCATAGATGAGATACAATTTCCCTTTTATCCACATGACAGTAAATTCCTTTGTCCTTTATGGTGATTAAATTGATAAAGGGGCTTGGGAGAGGGCAGCTAGAAATTGTATGGACCTGGTTTGCTGTCAGCTATTGTGCATCACTGTAAAACGTTTTGTTGGAATGTATTTTTAAAAAATTGGTAGCAGTTTGAAATATTGCAGTTTTAACTACTGTAATAAATCTGTCTGTCTTCATGGATGCCACAATGAGCATTGTTAACGGGCTACCACATGACAGGGATGTCATAATGATATGAACGCTCTGCAGCTGACATAGTTTCCATTGATCTCAACCAAAAAATGTCTGGCAAAATGTTGTTTTTGTTACTATTGGGAGCCAAAGGCATGGTTCCAGAATATATTGGGTTTGTTCATCACTGGCCACTGCCAGCTTATTGGCATCCCATTCGAAAGGTTTCTTATATGGTATGAAAGGCATCTGTAGGTTTGAAGAACTATTATCCATAATACAAACTATACAACAAAGTGTTTCACCTGAAAATGGTTAAGAAGTGATTCCATGGACTCAGATGAAGGATTATGAGCTGTGGGCTATACAGATGCATTGATGTCAGTACAATGGGAATGGAATTGCTTGCTTGCTTGCTGTAGAACTTGTTGACAGCGTCATTCACTATTTGAAAATTGTATGCTTAAACATTCCTCTGACAGCACTTTAATGAGAAAATAGGGGACATGGCTTCCCTCATAAAGTGGCAGAATATTTTGAACACAAAGTTGTTCTGATTTATGAAAGCCAGGCACCTGCACTATATATTTGCTTACTAACATAAACAGAAAGGAACACAGTTATTAAAGTGGCTAAAATCACTTGGTAAGACAGTGTCCGACATTGATAGATGAGAATTCCCTGCTCCTCTTTACCAAAGCTGCTGACTGGCTACATTCATAATTTATGAGGTCTTGGGCAGAAAAGAATGCCAAAGGTTTCCGAATATTTTAAGACATTCTTTTAGATGTCACACCGGGTACCGTGTGCTGTTAAGCAATGAGCTGGAGACTATATGCACTCCAGTGAGACAAGGAATTAACAGCAACAATATTTAAGGAGACTGCAATCCATCTGAAATCAATTAAAATTTTCTGCCAAAACAGCAGAAGGTATGTTAGGACATCCCATTAAAATGAAGCATTGCCTAATGAGACTTCCATTCCTGCCATGGAAGAATGCAGCACTACTTTTAGTTCCGGGGCACATTGGATGCTAAATCTCCAGCACACCAATGAAATTTAGTGGTGATCAAAACCTCGGGTGGACCTGTAGGTGGGAGGGCAGTTCAAAGGACTACACACTTTCAAGTTAAGCACATTAAGCCTTTTGTCTCTTCTTGTTTCCAGCTGGCAATTACATTTTCATGTGGTTTAGAACCATGTGCAATTATTCATTTATTTTTCTCTTTGCACCCTTTAATAACATCAGAAGGTTCCTGCTCAGCCTTGAGTTAAAATTCCAGTCAGGTGCCAATGACATCATCAGGACCCTGCATGCCTATATAAAGAAGGACCCCGCCAGCATTGGCCATCCTTGTTGCATGCTCAGGAGAGCAGGTTTTTATTCTGGAGAGAGAGTTAGAAAGGCCAGCATTTATTGCCCTCATGAATGTGATGGTAGACTGTCTTTTTGAACCTCTGTAATCCATATACTGTAGGTGCTCTGACAGTGCTGTTTGGTAGGGAGTTCCAGAATTATAACCAAGTGACAATGAAGCAACAGCAATATATGTCCAAATCAGGGTTGTGTAGCTTAGCGGGGAACTTGTAGCTGATGGTGCTCCTTTTTCCTTGCTGCCCTAGTTTTTCTAGGTCATAGAGGTTAAAGGTTTGGGAAGTGCTGCCAAGGATGAGCTAATGAGTTGCTACAGTGTCTCCTAAAGGTAATATATACTGGAGCCATGTTGAGCTGGTGGCAGAGGGAATGGATTCTTAAGATGGTGGATGTGTTGCTAATCAAGCAGTTCTCGTGAATGGCGTCAAGCTTCTTGAATGTTGTTGTAGCCACACCTAACCAGACTAGTGATGAGTATTCCATCAAACTACTGAATTGTGTCTTCCAGATAGTGAAGAGTCTTTGGGGAATCATGCGATAAGCCACCCACCACAGAATACCTATGCACTAATCTGCTTTCGTAGCCATGGCATTTATGTGGCAGCTCCAGTTGACACAAAAACAAAAAATATTGAAAAAACTCAGCAGGTCTGACAGCATCTGTGGAGAGAAAGACAGAGTTCACGTTTCGAGTCCATATGACTTCTTCAGCTCTGAAGAAGAGTCAAACGGAGGCGAAACGTTAACTCTGTCTCTCTCTCCACAGATGCTGTCAGACCTACTGAGTTTTTCCAGCATTTTCCGATTTGTTTCAGATTTTCAGCATCCGCAGTATTTTGCTTTTAGCTCCAGTTGACATTCTGGTTTATTTGGTGGGCGTCAGGGTGTTGATGTTGAGGAATTCAGTGATGCTAATGCCATTGAATGTCAGTGGGAGGTGGTTAGATTCTCTCTTTTTGGAGGTGGTTATGGACTGGCACTTGTGTGGCACAAATGTTACTTTCCGCTTGTCATTCCAAGCCTGGACGTTCTCCAGGTTTTGCTGTATGTGCGCATGCATCATTAACTGAGGAATTGCAAATGGAACTAAGCATTTTACAATGTTCCTACATATTCTTATTTATCCATTCTTGGGATTTGGGTAACGGTGGTAAGGCCAGCATGTATTGCCCATTCCAAATTGCCCTCCAGAATGATGAGCCGTATTCTTGAGTACAACTCAGTGGTTTGTTAGATCATTTCAGAGGACAGTTAGAAGTTGACCACTTTGCTGTGTTTCTGGAGTCACATATAGGCCAGACTGGGAATGAGTAACACTCAAGAAGCTCAACATCATCCAGGGCGAAGCAACCCGCTTAATCAGTACCCCATCAATCACCTTAAATGTTCATTCCCTCCACCACTTGATGCAGTGTGCACCATCATATGATGCACTGCAGACACTCGCCAATCTGCTCTCGACAGCACCTTCCAAACCTGTGACCTCTGCCACCTAGAAAAAACATGGGCAGCAAGTGTACAGGAACACCACCACCTGCAAATTCCACCCCCCACCACCCCCGGGGTTATAATCCCGAAAGGCCCTCCCTAACAGCACACAGGCTGCAGTGGTTCAGGAAGGCAGCTCACCTCCTCACAGGCAGTTAGGAAAGTTAGGAATGGACAATAAGTGATGGCCTTGCCAGTGACGCCCACATCCTAAGAACAAATGAGAAAAAATGCAAGCCAGATGAAAAATAATCACAATGATTGTTACTAGCCTGAAATTTTACAAAGTCCTTCCTGAAACACCTTTTCTCATTTCCTCTGCACTCTTAGCCCATAATTCCAGAGCATGAAGGTGGTCAGCGATCTGCTAACTGGCTTTAAGGAGCATACTCTTCTGCCCCAAAGATGACAACATTCCTTTGCTGCCTCTTCTCTGAGTGAATTTGCAAAGAAATACCTGAAGAGGTCTATCTATTTCCTCTTCCTGCGATATTTAAAGGACCTGCAAATGGTTTTTCAGCAAATCTTTGTAATCCTGTAAAATGAAGACGGTGCTTTTAAATTGTGCCATCAGAATTGCTGCAGTGTCAGGTATCCCAGCTTGACATCAGCTTCCTCCATCCAATCTAGACAAAGAGCAGGCCTCAGAATTCACTCAAAGTGATGTACTGAAAACTGTGCTGAGACCAGAAAATTGACCTTTGATCTTCACAACTCTTTCTGTTGTATACATGAGTAAATCTAACCTGAGCAGCTTGATACCCTGTAAGGTTACTGAGCTGCCCAGATGTTTTCCCATTTGGTATCCTTATTTTTCAATCTTACACTTGCACAAAGTCAGAAAGGTTTCCTAATTCTTACATATTTTACACTGATTGTTACTGTATTAAGTCACAACCCTTATCACATGAATATGTTTTAAAGAGTTAGGATTTACAAAAACTGACCAAGTTCCTGAATTGTGTTCGCCAGTTGGCAGGATTTTTTCCCAAGTTATAAAGATAATTTCTCCTTTATTTCCTGCAGTTGACCAAACCTGAAATGATGATGTCAGAAACAAAAACAGCCAATGATCCAAAACGCTTTGGGTAGAATTTTTCACTGAGCGGCCGCGCGCGTGTGCCCAACCCGCTCAAGCGTAAAATAGCACGTGATGGCGTCGGGCGAGCATCCCAGCGTCATCGCGCACTCACGCGATATTTCAGTAGGCGGGCACACACTAAACTCGGAAGTGCACCTGCTGACAATTAAGAGGGCAAATAAGCCCATTAACGGCGCAATTAACAGAGATTTTTCACTGCCCGTCCAATGTTACGCTGGGCAGGCAGCCGAATCAGCCAGGTGGCCTTTGCATTTTTCAGGGAACCTCATCCACAGGCAGGATGAGGTTTCCGTGATAAATTAAAACGAAAATAAACCTCTGTGCACAGCATTTTCAGATGACTGATTATGAAGCTTGGACACTTTTTCATGTTTCTGGTGACCTTTATTTTAGGCTCTTCAGGTCTTCAGCTCCCTGAGGCAGCTCTCTGCCTTCAGTGGGCTTCCTGTGAGCGCTCGCCAGTGCCCACGTTGACATCAGCGCCGGCCTTTGTCCTGCCCCCACCCCGGCAGCGCTGAGCCTTTCAGCGCGCGCTTTACACTGGCTAGCCGTTAATTGGCAAGCCAGCGTGAATTCGCAGTCGGGGGATGATCGCAGTCAGCGGTCCGTTCCCCGGCCAATCCTGGACCCACTGATCGACCTCGCCCACCGACCTCAAAATTCTGCTCTTTGGCACTGACAGGAAAAGCTCAGTCCCTAAAAGCTTTCACATTGATCCTAAAATGGCTGAATCAAGTTTGTTATTTTTAGAACATGTAGTTGTCTGAATACTTTCAAAAGATTGATTTTTGGAGGAATCATTTATATGGCAGATTAATTAGATTTGACTTTGTAAAAAAATCTGCCTTTGATAGACCTATCTGGAGGTGTAAAGCAACCCTTAGTCTTTTATCACTATGGGCAATTTTTAATCAAATACAATACATGGAAAATTACCCAAAGATTTTTCAACCCTGTGGGTGATCATTCTACCCTGAGGCAGTACACAAAAAACCTGCCAATAAAAACATCAAAACAACATAATAAAACGTCCCAAGGCATTTTACAGGAGTGTTGTTAAGCACAAATTTGGTACCAAACTATATTAGGAGGTATTAGGGCAGATGACAAAAAGCTTGATCTAAGATGTAGGTTTTAAAGAGCATCTTAAAGGCGGAAAGAGATGTTAAGAGATGGAGAGGTTTAAGGAGGGAATTCCAAAGCTTAAGGCCTTGGCAGCTGAAGGTACTAGCACCAACTGTGGAGCAATTAAAATCAGTGATGCTCAAGAAGCCTGGGCTAGAAGAGTGCAGTTAACTCAGCAGGATATGGGGCTGGAGGAGATATAGAGTTTGGGAGGGGCTAGGCCATGGGGAGATTTAAAAACAAGGAAAAAAATTTTAAAATTGACGCACTGCTTAACCGGGAAGCCAATAAGTCAGCGAGCACAGGAGAGTTGAGTGAACGGAACTTGGTGCAAATTAGGGCACAGGCAGCAGGTTTATTAGATTACCCCAAGTGGAGGGCAGAATGTGAGAGGCCAGGCAGGAGTGTGTTCAAGTCAAATCTAGATCTAACAAAGGCATGGATGAGGGTTTCAGCAGCAGATGACCTGAGATGGGCAGAGTCGGTCGATGTTGCAGAGGTTTTTTTTTTATTCATTCACAGGATGTGGGCTTCACTGGCTGGGCCAGCATTTATTGCCCTTGTTCAGGGGACATTTAAGAGTCAACCACATTGCTGTGGGTCTGGAGTCAAATGTAGGCCAGACCAGGTAAGGACGGCAGATTTCCTTCCCTAAAGGACTTAGTGAACCAGATGGGAAATAGGTTGAAGTAGGCAGACTTAATGACGGCCTATGTGGTCAGATGCTCATCTCAGGGTCAAATATAACATCAAGGTTACAAACAGTCTTGTTCAAACTTGGACAGGTTGCTGAGGAGAGGGATGGAATCAATGGCGCTGGAACAGAGTTTGTGGCGGGGACCAAAGAAATGGGTGTCAGTCTTCCCAATATTTAATTGAAGGAAATTTCTGCTCCTCCAGTGCTGGATGTCAGACAAGGAGGGTGGGGGGGGTGGTGGGGTGGGGGGGTGGTGGGGGGAAGAAATCTTGTGCCCTCCTCCATGGCAAGTTTGGTATCAATGGGTATTTACTCAGGTGGGAGAGTGGAGGGTAGGGACCCTGCTCCCTAGCTGCCACCCAACCCACTGTGTCCATTGCAGAAAGGCCTGTGGACAGCCTTCCCACCCAGCCTCCATTTGAGGCCCTTAAGTGGGAAATTAATGCCCACTTGGAAGTTAATGCCCACTTAAGGGTCTTATCCTGCTGATGCTGGTATGAACCCAACAGCAGCTAGGGGGAGCTTGCCAAGCAGGGAGCACAACACACAAACCCTGGCATGTTTGCTTGCAGGAGGTGTGCCCTGTTTCTCAGACGGTGGGTCTCTCATTCAAAGGTATTCAGTGTCCAACATTAGGAAGGGGGAGCCACCCTCTGACTTTGTTGCTGACCCCCCTCAGCTCTTACCCCATCATCCCCACCCCATTAACCCCCTCTCCTGCTATCAGTCATCTATAACCTGGCATCCAGCCACAATCCCAGACCTTGGGTGGGTATCATACTGGCCAGCCAGAAAATCGGATAGCGACTTTCGGGTCAGGCATATGTGCAGTTCAATGCAAAAACCAGGAAGTGGCTGTCTGATTTGCACTGCTCCTTCGAATGCTTCACTACACTGGCACCTCGTCAAAAAGATAAAGCATTAAAATACATAAATGTGTGAAATTGCTATACTAACCCATTAAACGCACTGAAAATGGTAGGACTGGTAGAATCTAATGAATGTGAATTTTTAGCAGCATGATAAGTTTTAATTATGGTCAAAACAACCTCTCTGGCTCCGAAAATGTAATTTTACAAGTGTGGAATTTCAATCCTTCAGAAATTAATTATTGTTGGAGAGACAAAAATAATTGATTTTTCTTTGTTTACTTTTTCTTTCTCTCTTCCCTCTTTCCCCGGCCCTACTTTTCTGACCCTTACTTTATCTTTTTTGTTTATTCATGGAATGTGAGCATCACTGGCAAAGTCAGCATTTATTGCCCATTCCAAATTGCCCCTAAGAGGATGGTGGTGAGCCGCCTTCTTAGGGAGGGAGTTCCAAGATTTTGACCCAACAACAGTGAAGGACCAGTGATATGGGGCCAAATCTTCTAATCTCTGAATCGTCGGAGGCTGGATATACCACTGAGATACACTTTGGGACCATGTAGAAGTCCTGATGCATGGACTTACATATGAGATACCCAGGAAGTTTCAACTTCCAATGGGCAGTTCCCCTGCTCCCCGGGACACTCCGCAAAAGTCTCCAACCCTGAGTTAGAGTTGGAGACTTTTGACAGTTCCATGGTACTTACCTGAATAAGTACCCAGAAAATGATTAAAACCTAATTTAACAATAATTACAAAACCGATTCCCCAGTCACCAGCCTTGCCCATCCCCCCCAGACTACTCCCTGATCTGACCTGACTAACTGCCTACCCACTTACCCACCTCAACCACCTAACCACCTTACCCGCTTATCATCTACCCACCCTACCCCTTAGCCATCTCGCCCACCCCTCCTCCTCCACTTATCACCCTACCCCATTTACCCACCTCACCCACTTAACCACCTACCCAACTCAGCCCCTACCCACTTACCCACCTCACCTACCTACCCACCTACCCCCTTACCCACCTCACCCACCCAACCCCTCTCCCACATCCTCCTACCCCACTTTCTCACATTCCCACCTCACCCACTTAACCCCCTACCCACCTCATCCCCTACCAACTTACCCACTCTATCAACCTCACCCACTTAGCCACCTCACCCATTTACTTTCCTCATTCATACACCCATTCATCCATTCACCCATTCTCAAACTTTTTTTTTATTCATTCAAGGGATGTGGGCTTCGCTGGCTGGGCCAGCATTTATTGCCTATCCCTAATTGCTGGGCAGAAGGTGGTGGTAAGCTGCCTTCTTGAACCACTGCAGTCGATGTGGTGTAGGTACACCCACAGTGCTGTTAGGAAGGGAGTTCCAGGATTTTGACTCAGTGACAGTGAAAGTGTGTAGCTTGAAAAGGAACTTCCAGGTAGTGGTGCTCCTATGTATCTGCTGCCCTTGTCTTTCTAGATGGTAGTGGTCGTGGGTTTGGAAGGTGCTGTCTAAGGGACATTGAAACAGAACATTTAAACTTACCATTTGACAGCTAGTCCCGTAAAAAGGGGACGTGTCTCCTGTGCTGATTCTCTTTGCATGTCTCTTTGCGGAGTCCTGCACTGAGCAGCTTCTTCTAGCTGCTGCATCAGGGGTCGGACCCTTTTAAACATAACCAGGTAAGTGCATAATTTTCTGACTGATCAGTGTCAGACACAGCGGTTCCTATGCTGATCAGAAAATTTGGTCCAAATTACGATGGTGTGTGACTTGGAGGGAAAATTGCAGGTGGTGGTGTTCCCATGCATCTGTTGCCCTTGTCCTTCTAGGTGGTAGAAGTCGCAGGTTTGGAAGGTGCTGTCTAAGGAGCCTTGGTGAGTTGCTGCAGTGCATCTTTTAGATGGTACACACTGCTGCCACTGTGCGACATTGGTGGAGGGAGTAAATGCTTATAGTGGTGGATTGGGTGCTGATCAAGTGGGTTGCTTTGTCCTGAATGATGTTGAACCTCTTGAATGGTGTTGGAGCTACACTCATCCATGCATGTGGAGATTATTCCATCACACCCCTGACATTCCTTGTAGATGGTGAACAAACTTTGGGGAGTGAGGAGGTGAGTTACTAAGTTCTCTCCTTTATGCAGCAGCACACCGCAAACTGTTGCCACCAGCAACTTGGAAGGAGCAAGGTGCATAGAGGTTCAAAATCACAGCCACCTTAACAGCCGCTGGCAATGTGATCCTTGCTTTGCAATGGTGGCAGATTTCAATGGGGATGTATTTTTGCAAAGCACAGATATCTCAAACATTGGTTGTGGCTAAAGTTCAGGGAGGACAATTGTTCCTCAAATGCCCTTTGTGGATATGGCCTCCTGCTACAAGTCCTTTGGACCTTCCTCTTCCTCTATCTTCTAGCAGCTTGTCCAACTCTGCGTGGCCTCTCTTCATTCTCCCAGTCATGCATAACATCAGGAGGAAGGTTTACCATTTCACCTGTGTCCAGCAGCAACTTCTGTGTTTGCAGAGGTTTAACTCAGCAAAAAGAATTACTTCTGTACCTGCCATGCCACTCTGTATCCTCATGAAACTTCTGCCGACTATAGAAAGCGCCCAAATCTCTTAGAATTGCAGCAACGCCTTAAAGAAATATACTGGCAATTTACTTGTATGAGCGTAAGAGAGGGCACAGGCAGTAGTGAGGAGTTCCAAAATGACAGCAGTGGCAACAAATCAGCATTGCATGATCTGACTACTCTGCAGGCATTTTGTGCATGCACTAACCCGTTTACAAGTATGTCTTCCAGTGTATTTCCCATCAGAAGTGAATGCATGGGCTGCAGATGGCATTCCGGGTGCATAAGGGGCCTTGCAGTGCCTAACAAATGGGTGCTACCAAGTACAGTTTTGCCCTCTGCTGTCTTAGTGAGGATACTTCAATCTGGTTGAAGAGACTCGCTGTTATTTGCCCTGGGCACTCATGCCACATATTCCCTGTAGAGGGCACTGCGATGAAAAGAATCTCTTAGAAATCATCAGTTGCTGTTCAAAAGCCCGTGATAAATCTGTGGGGAGGTGTCAGCTGTGGCTCAGTTCATAGCACCCTCGCCTTTGAATCAGAGGGTTGTGGGTTCATGTCCCACTCCCGGAAACCAAGAACTGTGATTGTACTCGAAAAGAGTTGCAATCTGTGACTGTTGATAACTCGAAAGAGTATAAATCTGTGGGCAGCTGTGAGTGCAGTGAACAGCAAGTCCCATTCCTTCACCACTGACTACAAAATCCAGACCATAGTATATCTGTAAGTAATGGATTTTCAGAAGCTTGGTATCACTGCTTAGCACCTGTAAATTAATACTTGAACGTACTTCTTACCACCAATACAATGATACCAACTTCTTACTTTGAAAACAAAATCATGTTTTGAAGGAGCACGGATATTGACTTCAGTGAAGTTTAGATAGAAATAGCTAACTTCCAGCCGCAAGGCAAATACACTGGATAAATGTACACACTATAACCAGACAGACACACACACACGTCTGTATAAAATGACCATAATGGGAGAACAAACAACAGCTGAAGTAGTTTGGTGGTTGAGCAACTTCAGCTGATTAATTTCATAGGATTGCAGCCTTAAAACATATTTAGTAGCTGCATCAAATGTCTGCTCACAGATGTCCCTCCAAGCTAAGGAGAGTCTCTATGAGAAAGCATGGAGGGCATGGCCAAGGAATATGAAATAATCACAGATGCAAATAATAAGACAGTGATGCATCTCTTTTGTCTTGTTTGATTTCAGGGATGAATAGAGAAGGAGGTAGGGTTGGGGAATGGAAGGGGGATGTGGGTGGTGAGTGATACAAGGAAGTGATCAGAGATGCCCTTATCTGTAATGTTCTACATATTCAATACTAAATTGCTCTAATTGAGATATATAAAAAAGACACAGAAGCTTTGGAGAGGTGCAAAACATTTACAAAGATGATGCCAAAAGTGTGAGTTTATATCTAACAAAAAAGAATGAACTTGCTGGGTCTCATTTCTCTTGTAAATAAAAGACTGAGACTGGCCTAATAGAGGTCTTTAAAATTTTGAAGGGATTTGATTGAGTAGACTTATGGGGAAGAGCAAAATTACAGAGATAAGACTGTTAGAAGATGGTCACCAAGAAATCAAATAGGGAATTCAGAAGAAACTTCTTTACCCAGGAAGTGATGAGAATGTGGAAGTCACTACTACAGGAAATAGCCGAGGCAAATAATACAGATGCATTTACTGGGAGGTTAGACAAGCATATAAGGGAGTATGGTAATAGAAGGTTATGCTGGTAGAGTTAGATGAGGAAGGATGGGACAAGGCTCGATTGGAGCATAATCACTCCTATGGACTGGTTGGCCTGTTTCTGTGCTGCGTATTCTGCATAGTCTATGTGATTCTATGATTGGACCTCTGTCGAGGGTACAAGAAAGTTGTTTAGTGCATCACCACATTTATAAGATGAACAAGTGCTCAGACCTGGTCCCAGTACATATCCAAACTGAGATCACCAGTGACTAAACAGATAGAACATCTTTCAACAAGCCACACTTCTATAGGCTTTTAATTTATTCTTTCATGGGACATGGGCAGCCTGGGCAAGGCCAATATTTGTTGCCCATCCCTAATTACCCTTGAAAATGAGTGGCTTGCAAGGCCATTTCAGATGGCAGTTCAGAGTCAACTACTGCTGTGGATCTGGAGCTACATGTAGGCCAGGCCAGGTAGGAATGCGGATTTCCTTCCCTAAAGGACAATTGTGTTTTTATGACAATTGATGGTAGTTTCATGTTCAGCATTATTGAGACTAGCTTTCAATTCTAGATTTTTTATTAAATGAATTTAAATTCCACCAACTACCGTGGTGGGATTTGAACCCATGTCCTCAGAGCATTAGCCTGGGCCTTTGAATTTCTAGTCCAGTTCAAATTCAACTCCAACTAGTTTGTATGTATTCAGAGAAGATTTTGTATAGTTCAATGAAGCATCACTTGGCCCACTTCTAAGTGATATCTTGAACAACACTTCTGTTCATCCTGTGCTATGTAATTTGTTTATAGTGAAATGCACAACCCAAAATATGTAGCATCAGGATGTGACAAAAGGAAGAATAATGTGCCAATCAAGCATTCGAAATCTGTTCAGAGCTAAAAAAAAACTTAACAAGAAAGAAATTTCCTCTGAGAACTGTGAACATAAATGCTACCTGCTTATGACGAGTCCATTGAGTTTTGATCGTGATTGCAGTGGACAAGTTAAATCCTCCAACTTTAACAAAGACATGTGATAATTTGCTTCCCTACCTTAGATGACTCAAAGAACAAAGAACAAAGAAAAGTACAGCACAGGAACAGGCCCTTCGGCCCTCCAAGCCTGCGCCGATCATATTGCCCGTCAACTAAAACATTTTGCACTTCCGGGGTCTGTATCCCTCTATTCCCATCCTATTCATATATTTGTCAAGCTGCCTCTTAAACACCACTATCATACCTGCTTCCACCACCTCCTCTGGCAGCGAATTCCAGACACTCACTACTCTCTGCGTAAAAAATTTGCCCCGCACATCTCCTCTATAGTTTTCTCCTCTCACCTTAAATCTATGTCCCCTAGTAATTGACTCTTCCACCCTGGGAAAAAGCTTCTGACTATCTACTCTGTCCATGCCACTCATAATTTTGTAAACTTCTATCAAGTAGTCCCTCAATCTCCGTCGCTCTAGTGAGAACAATCCGAGTTTCTCCAACCTCTCCTCATAGCTAATAACCTCCAGACCAGGCAGCATCCTGGTAAACCTCCTCTGCACCCTCTCCAACACCTCCATATCCTTCTGGTAATGTGACGACCAGAATTGCACGCAATATTCCAAGTGTGGCCTAACCAAAGTTCTATACAGCTGCAGCATGACTTCCCAGCTTTTATACTCAATACCCCTGCCAATGAAGGCAAGCATGCCATATGCCTTCCTGACTACCTTATCCACCTGCCTTGCCACTTTCAGTGACCTGTGGACCTGTACACCCAGATCCCTCTGCCCGTCAATGCACTTGAGGGTTCTGCCATTTACTGTATAATTCCTGCCTGTATTAGACCTTCCAAAATGCATTACCTTGCATTTGTCCGGATTAAACTCCATCTGCCATTTCTCCGCCCAAGTCTCCAACCGATTTATATCCCATTGTATCCTTTGACAATCCTCTTCACTATCTGCAACTCCTCCAATCTTAGTGTTGTCTGCAAACTTACTAATTAGCCCAGTTACATTTTCCTCCAAATCATTTATGTATACTACAAACAGCAAAGGTCCCAGCACCGATCCTTGCAGAACTCCACTAGTCACAGCTCTCCATTCAGAAAAGCACCCTTCCACTGCTACCCTCTGTCTTCTATGACCAAGCCAATTCTGTATCCATCCTGCCAGCTCACCTCTGATCCCGTGCGACTTTACCTTCTGTACCAGTCTGCCATGAGGGACCTTATCAAAGGCCTTACTGAAATCATGTATATAACATCCACTGCCCTTCCATCGTCGATCATCTTTGTCACTTCCTCGAAAAACTCGATCAAGTTAGTGAGACACGACCTCCCCTTCACAAAACCATGTTGCCTCTCACTAATACGCCCATTTGCTTCCAAATGGTAGTAAATCCTGTCACGAAGAATCTTCTCCAATAATTTCCCTACCACTGACGTAAGGCTCACCGGCCTGTAATTTCTTGGATTATCCCTGCTACCCTTCTTAAACAATGGGACAACATTGGCCATTCTCCAGTCCTCTGGAACCTCACCCGTAGCCAGAGGATACAAAGATTTCTGTCAAGGCCCCAGCAATTTCCTCCCTTGCCTCCCTCAGTACTCTGGGGTAGGTCCCATCTGGCCCTGGGGACTTATCCACCTTAATATTCTTCAAGACGCCTAACACCTCCTCTTTTTTGATCTCAACATGATCCAGGCTATCTACACACTCTTCCCCAGACAAATCGACCGCTAAGTCCTTCTCTTTGGTGAATACTGATGAGAAGTATTCATTTAGTATCTCTCCCATTTCTTCTGGCTCCACACACAGATTCCTGCCTCTGTCCCTGAGTGGGCCTACCCTTTCCCTGGCTACCTTCTTGCTTTTTACATATGTATAAAAGGCCTTGGGATTTTCCTTAATCCTGGTTGCCAGTGACTTTTCATGACCCCTTTTAGCCCTCCTGACTCCTTGCTTAAGTTTCTTCCAACTTTATATTCTCCACGGGCTTCATCTGTTCCCAGCCTTCTAGCCCTTACGAATGCTTCCCTTTTTTTTTGACTAATCTCACAATATCCTTCATTATCCAATGTTCCTGAAACTTGCCATGCTTATCCTTCATCCTAGCAGGAACATAACTCATGTTAAGGCACAGTTACCCAGGTACCAGTAACCCTCTAGTAGCTTATCCAAGCTATTTTTCTTCATGTGCGATTCGAGCCAGCAAGGGTCAGCAAACAAGGCAACAATGGTGGACATTACAAATACTCCATATCTTCACTTAAGGTCCACGTGTACATTCCCATGTAAATTGTACATTGAGAATCAAGTATCAACCTTTTTTGTAGTATATGTATACACCGTATACACCGAGAATCAAGTATCAACCTTTTTTGTAGTATATGTATACACCGAAGTTATTTGTAGTGGGAAACAGTTTCAATAGGAAGAAGATTGTTTACATTTTCGGTACACAGCAGTGGGTTATTATAAAGCTGTGGGAATTTAGTTGATCCATCATACTTCTAGCCATTATTCTGGAGGTACAGGACAATATGTAACTTTGGCTCTGGGAGAATATTCATTGCAGCATGTATTTTAATAGTGCTGCATTGGCATCCTCACATCAAGCTAAGAGTGAAATAATTTGCATTCTGCTGGGTAGATGTCAGAGTAGCTGGTGAATGCTGTAGTTGAACATTTTCAACAAAAGCCAGCAAAGGCTTTTAATTTGAAACCACAGGAATAGTACACCTGCACCTCTGAGCTCCACATCCAGGTAAGTACGTTTTAAAAAAAATGTACAACATGAAGAGTAAAAGAAGATAGAGAAAATTGCAAAAAGAGAGGAGTTGAAGAGAAAGAGAGCCGAATCGGGGAGGCAGAACAAAACAGCAATACAATGTCAACAGAGACTGATAAAAGAATGAGCACAGTCTCTGACTTACCATGTGTAACACCACAGGCAACTGTCTTGTATTATATAAAGTTCACTTAACAAGCTGTGCACTATCAAAGTTCAGAGTCACCACACAAAAAAATGAACGTGAAAAAAGCAAGTGAGCACTGCTAAATGCACATGATACCATGACCAAGGAAATCTGTGGAAATTTCTGAGAGCCAAACATCATTCGTTTCCAACATTCACAGACAGGAGAATGAAAAACTACATTTGGGTAAGTGATTTACATGTTTTTATCGTTTTACATTCCTTGTATTTTTCATTTTTTTGAGAAAGTCCTATTTTCCCAGTGGAACATTTGCACTGCATGCTGATTATTGTACCAGGGAGTACAAGAACTTATATAACTTAAATTTAAATAATGCCTTTAACATAGTAAATTGTCGCAAAGCGCCTTGCAGGGGCATTATAAAACAGAAGTATTTTGTTTTGGTTTTGCCTCCGCCGCTCCTCATGTTCCAGACTGCAATATCAGCCAGCCTCGTTGTAAGATGCAAGAAAGCCAGGCGACACACTTCCTTATCGGATATCACAGATATTGGCATTGCAGGTTTTCTTGCAGTTTCTTCAGGAAAGAAAATTCAACTTCTTTAACCCTCAAGTTGTCTATTGTGCTTTTACGTATGATCTTTGTGGCTGTACTCGGCTGTGTCTGTGCTTTTTCGGCAGATTGTTAAACTTGATGTTTGAAAATGTAACCTGTTAGGAAATTCCAATATTTACAAACAAAGATGCTCACCATCTGTGAAGGTGGCTGGCAAACATTACGGTGACATCATTCCTCATGTATACAGAATAATGATATGGGGAGTCACACTGAGCTGTACTCACACAAGTGTCAGGTGTCCCAGTCTCCTAGTTTCTGAGCTTTCCTTTCACTTGCACAGCTTTTTAAAACGTGACATTTTTCAAGATTCAATAAGACGAAAGGATTGCGGCTGTTAATAAATAACAGGAAGAAAAGCAGTAAACTATTTGGCATCTGTGGTAAAGTGAGGTACCCTGTCCCTTTAAGAGAATGCAAGTGTACTGATCATGGATCATGTGACAGCACTGACGAATCACTGTACAGTGCGGGCAACTGGGAACTGTAAGTCTAGTTCTGGAGGTTTCTGAGTGAGCACGTATGATCTGGTGCTCTGCCCTATGTCTCAATAAACCATCACTGTTTATTCTTACATCAGTCTCTCCCTGATATTGATTGCAAGCAGCAATTGATAAGAACATAGGAAGGCGTGTAGTTAGAATTCGGTTGGCCAACGAGCTCATTTACTCAAGACATAAAATTTCCTGATGTTATTAAATAGATAGTCTGTCAGTGAGGTAATGCTGCAATAACTTCAAAATGTCCAACACAGAAAGAAAAACTTCAGGAATTGAGGCTTCATGAGTCCTATTCATGTCACTGAAGAAAACCTCTTGGCTTTTTAAACACATTGCACGTATTTCAGCGAACAACGGGCACTGAATATGCCGTAGGAAGAAGGTACCAATAAAAAGGTCCTGCACCGAAACTTTTCTTTCAAATCACCTACCATGGTTCAGGGTTACTGCTTCATGTTTACAACTTCTGTACCAGAAGCATTCGACCAACAAGTTCATCAATTATCTCTCAGTTGCCTTTAACATAAAATGGATCTGAAAAATATTCAGCAATATGGAAGAGGAAAGTAAGGGATCTGTGAGAGTGAAGAACCAGAGTAAACTAATTCAGAATGCACATGCACATGATATCAGTAAACCACAAGAATGAACCTGAATTATAGCAACTAAGCAATCTTCCTCAGTGGCATCTCTAAACCTATTTTTTGCAGCATTTTACATTTAGTACTTTGTTCCTTTTGTAGGAGATCTTTGTGAACACAGTATACCCTTAAGTGCACAATAATATCCACAAAAAGAGTATCAGTGCCTACTAACATCCATGAAAGGGTGCTAATGAGTTTTACAGAGTGGTTTCTGAGGATTACATGCTTTGCGAAAAGTGCCTACTCACAGTCATGGCTACTGGTAAACGATGTGTTGCATTTTACTCTGCTAACACCCCCCTGTTCCCCTTCTCTGTCTTGAAAATAGAAACTCATTTTAGAAGATATGATTGATCGTCTAAACGGTAAAAGAAAACTCATTATTTTGCCAAATACGAGACAGCTCTGTGTGACATATGATTTATCTGATGCTGTTCTAGATGACCTACATAACTCATTGTTGCAGCAGTGATGACAATAATTTAATGTCATCATAAAGAGTAATGTAACCATCTACTGTGGTGATATAAATCAGAATTCACTCAGGGCCTTTTAGTATTCTCTATTTCTACATCTCCGATGGACTTTTGTAAATAAATAGCCACTTGGGCTATACTGTACAGTCATGGGACACTGCCAAGTTGCAAAATCACCAGCAGGTGGGGCATTTTCCCATCAGTGAATGTTCTTTATCCTTAGGAGTAGCATTATCATCAAGAATATAAAATTGTACTAAATATCAAAAGGAAAATAGTGTGCATGCTGGAAATCTGAAATAAACGCAGAAAATGATGGAAAGGCTTAGCAGGTCAGGCAGTATCGGTAGGTAGAGAAACAGAGAGCTCTGTTGAAAGGTTAGCAAGCTAAAATGTTATGTTTTTTTCTCGACAGATGTTGCCTGGACTGCTTAGTACTTCCAGCATTTTCTGTTCTGATTTCACTAAATAATATAGCACAAAGCAAATAAAAAGACATTAGGCCCGTCTTTTATAACAACACAACCTGCCATCCCATTCCTCTCCACTTCCCTTCCAGCAAACTTCATCACTATCCTTGATTCAAAATTGCTGCAATATATATGACCTTATTTGTTCATGTTCTGTGTCCAGAGGGGTGAAGGGTTTAATAATCCAGAATCCTGTGACAGATCTCCCATCACTAGATATCTGGGATCAAAGACAAACTGAGGAACTGGAAGCCATGTCAAAGATAATGGGGATCTCACAATCCCTATAGTCTTCACAGCCATTTTCCTAAAGAATTAGAAGCACAGTAAGTAACTAGAAAACAACACAATGTATACCAGGAAGAGTATGGTTCAGTGAACACAGTTATTAGGTTAGTCTGTTGACAAATATTTTTTCCTTTGCAAAACAAGCACTTATGACATAGAGTCAAAGAGAAACTGGTTTTATGGATGAATGGCTGAAATCAGAAATAATTAGCCTATAAGTCAGACATATGTCCGTTGTTTCACCTCTCTCCTGAGCTCTTTGACCAATCCTACACTGTTACACAAATTAGAATAGGCAGCCGAGGTTTGCAACCATTCTAAATAACATTGCAGTGGCTTTTATTAATAAGTTCCTTAAGCAGCAAATACTGTAGCTTGTCTAGATCCATATGCTAATTTGCAGCTTTAAAATTGCACAGAATATGGAAACCAATAACAAGCACGGTATTAAGAAATTGAAATCCTTTGGAGCTCAAAATAAATGCAGTACCAAAGGCACAAGCCTATCTGCAATGTACAGTAGCCTTCTGTAAGTGGGCAATATTGCACTTGTTACGTATGTTAGTGGAGAGAAAGATAGGGATGGAATTTCATCTGGTGAGGACTTTGAATGTCCAGCAGGTGGAATGCATCTCCTCCCAAGTTACCTGACAGTCCCGGCGAGAGGTCCAGCCCATCCCGCTGATGTGCTGTGGGTGGAAAGCAAAACCAGGCCTCTGAGCCAGAAAGATAAACTGGGGAGGGACGCCTGGAGTGGGAGTGGCTGTGGCCTACACTGAAGCCCATAAAAGCACTCCTGCTCCTCTCGGTCCCAAAAAACACAGTACAACTGACTTGCAAGGCTTCTCACAATTGGACCACCATCAGAAACTGCATGGAAGGCGTATGCTGCACACACTGCCCAATACTTCTAAAATGGCAAACAGGGTCCTATGTAAATCACAGGAGCCCAATTTTGGCCCAGCCAGGTGCTCTGGTCGCAATAATCTCTGGAGTCAATGTTCCCCCTGAGCTGGGTGAGGGCATTGCCTTGCAGCATTCTGCAATGCACCATGCAGTGCAATAAACAGGCTGTGCACAACAACAAAAAATTAAAGGGAGCAATCCCAGGGCTATATTCTGGCAGCCAGGTCACTGGTGAAAACTGGTCACGAGGTCATTCCCCATTGTTTTAGATTGCTCCTGCCCCATTTCCACGAGGAGTGTGACCTCAAACCTCTCCATTTGTCTCTGCCTACTTATTTGTTCTTAGAAAATTGAATAGAAAGCAAACAAATGCTTTTTATTGAAATAGTGAAACATGCATTACTGCATTGGTACAAGTCACATTTTAACATTACTTCTCGTCAGACAAGGGTATGTGCTGGTATGGAGGGGGCATGGGCATGAAGGGGGTATGAGGATGCATGGGGAGGGTGGGGACATGAGGCGACATGGAGAGGGCATGAGTTGGCATGTGGAGTGGGTGAGGGGTGAGGAGGTGTGAGGAGTGAAGGCTGGAGGGCCTAACAGCTTTCAAAACAACAGGGATACTGTCCCAGAAAACTGAGGTAACCAGTCCACCTTGGCATTCACCCACCTTGGTCATCTCTGATCTACTTCCGGAGTCAATGGGCCGGACTTGATAACGCCCCCACCGCCCTGGAGTGAAATATGCATGCGACAGGGCCCTTTTTATCAAGGCCGGTCTGCCGAACCAGGAAATTTCCCGACTTGTGCTATCCAACTTGGTAGCGAAAATCCTGCCCTAAGCCAGAGTAAGAGCAGCATGAAGCTAACAAGGAGAGAAAAAGCTGATATTGTTCCATTAAAAAGTACATGAGATAAAATCTTACAGCACAGAAAGAGGCCATTTGGCCCATCATGTCTATGCCAGCTCTTTGAAAAGTTGTCCAGTTCAGTCCCACACATAGGTTTATCCCCATAACCCTGAAAATTAATCATCTTCAAGTCCATGTCCAGTTGCCTTTTGAAAGTTCCCACTTCCACCAGTCTTTCAGGTGGTGCATTCCAGGTCTTAACAACTCTCTGCGTGAAGCAATTTCTCCTCATTTCCACTCTAGCTCTGATGCCAATCATTTAAATCTGTCGCCTCTGGATTTTGACCCACTTATCAGAGGAAACAGGTTCTCCCATTCTGCTCTATCGAATCTGTCATAATTTTCAATAGCTCTATTAGGTCTCCCCTTAACTTTCTCTGCACCAAGAACAGTCCCAGATTCTGAGCTCTTTCTCCATCCTTGGATTTGTGAATAGAGACGTGGGGCTGAAGGTTAACATTCCAACCTACTTGCAGTGTGGGAAGACCAATAGTGCAATGGAAAACTCGAAGTTTCAGCTGTATGCTTATCAGTGGCACGGTATTTGCAGCTGACTTCTAGTTTCCCAATCAATTTCAGCGGCTGGCTGTGATGATGACCTGCTCTGGTTTGTTTCAGCTCCACTGCTTAAAGGGACCCTGCGGGGGACAGAATGGAAGCATTGTGGAGCTGTGTTTATCCCCTCTGTTTTGTGGGGTGGCCGAGTTGAGGGCAAGGCTGCTGTAGCTGCTGCCGGTGCTTTTCCTGGTGCTGCTCTTCCTGTTCCTCATCAAAGATCCAAGGAAGGGCTGCATAAGGGACTCCCATGCTGCTGTGAAAGCTGACAGCAGGGAAATGTAGATCAAAGGCAAGAAATGGTAGCAGAAATGGCCTCCAAATTATTGGAAATCACCTCCAAAATTAGTAAAAACACACTCTCAGAACATGTCACGTGAGCAAAAGCCTTTCATTTAAGGCAAGGAAGAAGTCACCTGACCTCACTATTCACTGGCTCTCTGCCTGTCAATTGCACAGCCCCACCAATTCCCACTATCTCTCGCGTTTTTCAACCTGGTGAATTCCAGGAAGCTGGGGAAACCCATGTGCTCAGAGTTAAAGATAGAATCCAGCGTTAAAGCTGCAGTTAATGAGCATTTTACATGTAAACGTTAGCCCGTCTTGACCTAAGGGAGTTTCCCACACATGCTTGAGTTAAATGCAGAACCTGCCGACTTCCCGAAACATCAACAGTTCCTGGTTCTAATTGCCCCTGCACAGAATTACACTTGCCCTGGCAGGTTAAAATTCAGCCCGTAGAGTGAAAAGGTAAGGAAGTAATGGTCAGGCCTCAAACATAGCATGTCCTATTCTGGACACAAACACATTTGGAAGAATGCCTTGAGGAGAGTGTAAAAGGTAATTTACCAGATGATATTGTGAATGAGGGATTTCAGTTTTGTGAGGAGACTAGAGAAGCCGGGGTGGCTCCCCTTAGAGCAGGGGACGGTAGCAGGAGATTTAATAGATACCTTAAAATTATGAAGGGACTTGATAGAGCAAATAAGGAGGAATTATTTCCATTGAAGATTTGTCAGTTGTGAAATAATTGGCAAAAAAAGCCGAGGAGAGGTGAGGGCAATTTTTGCAGATGTTAAGAATGAGACCCTACTTACATATTCTCACCGAGATTATTAAAATTGAGCCTATTTCTTAAAAATACTTTACCAATTGAAATCTTGCCTTGATTTTGGATTTTGTTCATTTTCACCCACATGTATCTCACCCAACATAATATTCAAATCTAGACAGTTGCAGCTGCTCAGATGTTTACCATTAAGAAATAATCTTACGCACAAAGTATGGTTTCATATCATTTGAAACTTGCATCATGCAAATTTAAAGGGGCTTTAAATGCTGAACTTGGGTTTGTATGTCATAAATTCATGCAACTGAATGCATTTCAAGTGAAAGAAACTTTTTTCAAAAAGGTGGCATCTGTGAAATATTTTTCAACCTAATTTTAATTGTTTTTGTCTTTAGCTTCATTCATGACTATTCCAGACAGGAATTGTGCATCGAAAGGCGAGTATTGTTGAAGTAGTGGTTGGAGTTAATTACATTTTGATTAAAGTTAATTAAACTAGGCTCAGTGCTTGGGGCACTTGGAAGGTGGGACTCATGCACATTACATATAAAATTCATAGAAACTGACTGATGTGATTCCTGCACAAATTAAATCTCCTGTTTATTTCCCTGCTTTTCTTTACATTTCATCTTTCCTTAGCTCAACCCCCTCCATGTGAAAAGGCATCAGGAAATGAGGCACAATGCCTGATATCTTTCAATGGAGACATCACTCATCTTTTTAGCCCTCATGGTCTTAGTGTCATCAGCTGGGTGTCAGGGAATTTTAGTTATGTCAAAGAGAAAGGTCCTTGATACTCTAATTCTTAGCTCACAACATACTGTCACCTAACATAGATTGTTACAAGGGGGTTCCATCAGAAGTCCTGATTAAAAAATGTAATCAGAGGGACAATGCATGCACTCATATGGGAAAAACTAATCTCCATTCCATTCACATTCTATTTACCTCATGTTCTGCCCCCATAACGGAAAAGGTTGTGAATAGCCACTGACTTAGAACTGCATCTGAAAGGAGGGTCAGCCTGAATGCTACACTCGCACTGTGCTTCCAAGATCTGACAGGGAGTATTCAATCTGTAATAATGTTGACAGTTAACCCTGCATCAGGACTACAAGGAATGGTCACAGGTGTCACTGTCTGTCCAAATACTTCCTTAATCTGCCCTTAGCTTCCATAGCTGAACATAAGGGATCTTCAGACAAGGAAACAGCTCCTCTTGGTTAGCAGGATCTTGTTTCCCACTGGGACAGGTGCTACACAGAGAAAACTCAGTCTCCAGGGGGACCAACCAAGTTGCTGACTGCTCAATCTTGTCTCAACAAGGGAGCATCTCAAAAAGGTAGAAGAGTAGGTTGAGCAAATAATTTAGCTGGCGCAATACGTGTGGGCACAATGTTAAGAAGTAGTTGTAAGTTAGGATGAGTGGATTGGTACCTTTGGATGGTGATTTGCAAGGTAAACATGGATTGATCATATGGAAATCTCCATTCATTTCTTTGTATGTGTGTACATTTTGAGGGTTAGACCATTGTAGTAGAAATGTAGATGAGTGTACCTTTTCAGACTTGGGAAGGAAACAGACAGGGGCCATCGACAGTAAGGAACTTTGAAGGGGTCTGGAGAAGACCAGTATGGTGACTTCATTTGTTATGTTGAATTTTATTTATTGTGGAAATGGAGGTAATCCTCCCCCAATATCCTTCCCTCTCTATCAAGCCCCTCACCTCTACCTCAGCTTCCAGAAGCATAAGCCTTTCCTTGTACATTCATCTCAGGGAGCCAATTAGCATGAGCTTGTATCAGTAAGTGAAAATGGAGCATTAGTGACCTAGACAGGAACCTGTTGGGCAGCTTACAGCTGGGTTCAGCTGCAGAACTCTGGCCAAAGCTCATAGGGGCTTCCTTTGGAAGAGGCGTGCTATCTGGGCAACAATATTATACACAGTTTCTGGACAGCATGCAAAGCACTGGCAAAGGTCTGATTTCCACTCAGGAGAAGTCCACCAGCTGTATTTGGTAAATGTGACCGTTTATCTGAGCTGCAGTCCAATAGAGGCATGGCAACTCCAGGGTTATCTGCAGCTCAGAACCGAGAAGCAAAGCTCGTTCATTAAGCTGGGACAGTTACTCATGATTATTTTCATGTTGCTCCTCATGGGTTTGAGTTCCATACTGCAAGAATATTTCTTCTCTGGCTCTAACAGGCTAGAGGATATAGCCACTACGTACGACTTCCCTGCCTCATTGTTGCCCAGAGGTGCAGTCCTCATGCCGATCGCCGGACAGGCTGAGGAGTATCCAATTGTAAAGACATGACTAGATTAGGTATGAATGAGGCCACTGACTCAAAGTGAAACCTCCAATCACTCTGCTCAAATGACTATAATGTGTCAGAAATTGAAGAATACCACTCACCGAAGCTTTGGATATCGTGCAAGCTGTTGTAGGGTCATTGTGTGATCGAGCACAAGCAGGCAGTGGGCCACAGCAATCCTAAGAGGCCACAATTATGTCACAACACACAGTTTGCTCACTTACTGTTGCACTGTGGGGAGCACTGAGAAAGAATACTAAACTAGGCCACAAAGCACACAAATCATAGATTGTAACAAAGAAGAACCAGCAGGGTAAAGATATTCTTGCAGTACTCACTTTTAGGAAATTAAATTTGCCTGCAATCTATTCCTACTGCGTTTCAAATCGATGGTGGGGTAATGTAGCCTGAGATTTTCACAGATGAAAGGAATGAGATCTATGATAATTGAATTAGTGCAGATACTTAGGTCAAGGAAGGTATATTTGGAGCGCTATGGTGAATGTCTCAACTATCAGTGCTTCCAGCTGCCAGCAAAGGAATTTCCGCAGGAGCCTCTTTCAGGCTTCTCATCTTGAACTTCCTCAGCTCTGGGCTATGAGTGGAGTCCTGTCCTATTTCCTCAGTACCTCTTTGGATGCCAAAGCTGTCCAATACAGAGCACAAAGCAACAATCTTAGAAGTTTAGTAGGGTTGTATTGTAAAGTTCATCCAGATTTTCCCAAACATCTAAAGCGTTACCTCTTCTGTGTTTATATATGATCCTTATGGCTGCACAGGTATGACCATGTATGCGTTTTTTGGTTGTTTTTGGTGGATTCAGCCATGCCATGAACAAAGTCATGAGCAAAGTGTAGTAACTGAGAGAAAGCCCTCCAGCTGTCTATGAGGGGGTCACGTGATATTTTGGGGGGGGCTCCGAACAGTGAGCCATAAGCGTGGGAAATCTGGGGGGTTGGGGCTTCCTGACAAGAGTCCTGATTGAGCGTATGGCACCTGAAAAGCTCTCCGTAGTAAAGTTAAGCTCTTTCTTGTTGAATCCTGTCCATTCCATCGAGTCATTACATTTGGCAATGAGGGTAAAATAGCTCTGAATCTGCACCTCATCCTGTTATCATGAACACATTGAATCTTAAGAAAAAAAAGAAAAGACTACTCACCAGTCATGTCACTCTTCAGCAGAATCAATTCTTATGATGCAGCTATGGAAGACTGAAGCCAGCCTGGAGAGCGCCTTGGGTTTCAATTCGTAGCAAATGAGATTACCGTGGAGGAAAAGCAGAAGGCCATCCTTCTGAGTGTATGTGGCGTAAAACATACAACATAATTCGCATGACGGCCCCGAGCGTGCCTGGTTCTAAGGCCAGCATCTTCCGGTTGGCGAACAGGGGTGGGGCCCGCTCGCCGATGCGTAAAATGACGCAGGGTGACGTCGGTCGTGTGTGCCAACGTCACTCCGTGTCATTTAGATTGTCAGTTCGGCGGGCGCACATCTGAGTCGGATGCATGCCCACCAACCTGTCAATGGCCTATTTAGGCCATTCAAAAAACAATTAAGCTCATTAGTGGACCTGCCCATCCAACCTTAAAGTTGGCGGGCAGGTCGGGAGCACTGGAGGCCACCTGAAAAAGCGTGAAACCTCATCCACGGGCGGGATGAGGTTTCATTGCTGAATCAAAAAATTAACAGACACTTTTAATTAACGTTACGTCCATGTCCCAACTCATGTGACATGAGTTTGCATGCGCGAAGGAGCACACTTCCGATTTTAGGAATCCCCACCCGCCCGCACAGGGAGCGCATAGCGCTTCCCTGCAGACGTCATGCTGGGCGGGCCTTAATTGGTCCGCCCACTAAAAATGTGGGCGCGCCCCCAATTGGGGGAGCCGATCAGAGAGTCCTCCACTTATGCTCGCCCCCGCACTTCCCCCCCAATGGGGGGAGAATTTTGCCTCAAGTCTTATAATGAATTATTGGACCTCTGAAAATGCAGTCCCAGCCGAAGCCATCCGTAATAATGCAGCGTTTTAAATTTAATTCTAGAGTTAGAGCACCGGGACAATCCATCGCAATCTATGTAGCGAATCTGAAGCAGCTGACAGAACACTGTGACTTCGGGGACACATTAAATGATTTGCTGCGGGACCGATTCGTTTGTGAAGTTCAGGACGACGCCATTCAGCGATGTTTACTCACAGAGGTCGTCATCGACTTTAAGCACGTCCTAGATATCTCCCTCACCATGGAAAGCGCTGCAAGAGATTTGCAGGCTTTGCAACACATACAACATGGCGCCATTCTTCATTTGGGATGGGTACCTACCGCTGAGTGTGGTGCAAAAACCAGACCCACAGTATCAAAGCGAGAGGCAATGTCCACTGTTAGAAACATGAAAAGGCCGAGTAGAAACACTTCAGCAGCAACTCCAAGGTCTAATTGTTATGGATGTGCTGGTGACCATGGAGCGGACACCTGCTGATTCAAGGAGCTAAAATGCTGTTACTGCCATAAGAAAGGTCACATAGTAAGGCAATGCAGGGCAAAGTCAAAGCAGCCCATAAAGCAGCAAACCAACATGACTGAACTAGAAAATACAGCAGAACCTGAAGCTGCTGACACTGACATTTATTCCGCGTATGACATAACTGCAGTAAAAACCAAACCTATCACTGTGACAATCCAAGTTAATGAGAAGCCACTAATAATGGAGGTGGATACAAGTGCCTCGACTACAGTGGTGGGAGAGCACACTTTCAAATATCTAAAATGAAGGTACCCAGCCACTGAATCTGGAGCGGACAACCACTAAATTGAAGACATACACTTGAGAATCTATACAGGTGAAGGGCATCACCACAGTACCAGCGTCTTATAGGCAACAGACAACCCAGCTTCCAGTGATAATAGTGACGGAAGAAGCACCTAGTCTTCTGAGCCGAGACTAGCTATAGAAAATCAAACTTGACTGGTCTGAAATATTTCACATGAAAACAGAGGAGTTCCTGAACTGCTAAGGAAATATGACAGTGTATTTCGGGATGAATTAAGGAAGTTAAAAGGTTTGCAAGCAAAAATATATGTGGATCCTCAGACGACACAATGTTTCTTTAAGGCCAGACCTGCGCCTTATGCATTGAAGGAGAAGGTGGATGCAGAACTGTGCCGGTCAGAAAAGCTGGGCATCATCCAACCTGGGATGGGGCCCATAGTTCCAGTGGTTAAGCCTGACCAAACTATACGCATTTGTGGGGGCTATAAATTGATTGTAAATAAGGCAACAAAACTTGACAAGTACCCCATTCCAACTTATATGCAAAGCTGGCTGGAGGCAAGTCCTATACAAAATTGGATATGAGCCACACCTACCAACAATTAGAAGTGGATTGTACATCGAGAGAACACGTGATTATTAACACACACAAGGGTCTTTATCAGTACCCTCGCCTATCCTTTGGAGTCTTATCTGCATGCGCTATCTTCCAGAGAACAATGGAGAGTCTTTTGCAAGACTTCCCCGAGTGGTAGTATACCTAGATGTTGTTCTGATCACAGGGTCAACTGAGACCAAACACTTGGCCAACCTGGAGGAGGTGCTAAGAAGGTTCATGGAAGCCAGTGTACGGTTAAAGAAGAAAAAATGCACATTTCAAGTGCCAGAAGTTACTTATCTGGGTCACAGAACAGACGCCATGGGTTTGCATCTGGTAAAAGAGAAAGGTTGGGCAATCAAAGATGCACCCTCACCATCCAATCTGACTGAACTAAAGCCCTTCCGGGGTATGATCAACCTTTATATCCGCTTCTTATCTAACTTATCAACTGTGTTGGCACCATTACAGTTGTTGTTAAAAAGGAATCACCGATGGTCGTGAAATTCCCAACAGGAAGAATCCTTCATGAAAGTGAAGAAATTGTTGCATTTGTCGTGTTTATTGGTACACTACAACCCATCAAAAGAATTGGTATTAAAATGTGATGCCTTTCCTTATGGGGCCGTTATCACATAGAATGGAAAATGGATCAGAAAGGCCCATAGGCTATATCTTGAGAACCCTCTGCTCAGCCAGGAACGGTTATTCCCAGCTAGAAAAGGAAGGCTTATTGGTGGTATTCGGGGTGAAAAGTTTCCACCAGAATCTGCATGGACGATATTTCACCATTGTGTCAGACCATAAACCATTAATGGGTTTATTCAGAGAGGATAAAGCCATTCCCCCAATAGCATCAGCAAGAATACATTGTTGGGCTCTGGCATTATCTGCATGCGAGTATAATTTTATGTGCCGCCCTGGCTTACACATTACAAATGCGGGTGCACTCAGTCATCTCCTGTTACCAGACAGCATTGTACATGCTCCTGTTCCACAAGAAGTTGTGCTATTACTGAATTTTTTGGATTCTTCACTCACGTGTGTGAAGCAAATTAGAAATTGGATGAACAGAGATCCAATATTGTCGAAAGTGAGAGATTTTGTTTTGCAAGGATGGTCAAATTCGTCTGTAACTGAAAATTTGAGACCATTCCATGCCTGAAACACAGAGTTAAGCTGTCAAAGTGGAATTTCGTTGTGCGGAACAAGAATTGGCGTCCCATCACAAGGTAGAGAACCGCACTTGACAGAGCTTCACAGCGCGCATCCAGGCATATCAAAGAAGAAAATGTTTGCGCGAAGTTATGTTTGGTGGCTGGGCAGTGACAGTGACATTGAAGGCATGGTCAAGCACTGTCTCCACTGTCAGCAACAATAGAAGTTGCCTGTTTCAGCTTCCCTGCATCTGTGGGAGGGGCCTGGTCGACCCTGGGTTAGACTACATATCAATTACGTAGGACCATTCTTAGGTACCATGTTTTTGTTGATTGTAGATGCACATTCAAAATGGATGGATGTAAATGAAGCCAAATTGCCAACATCGAGTGCAACTATTGAGAAGCTGCATCATTGTTTTAGCATTCATAGTCTACCTAAAATTGTCATTTCTGATAATGGTACTGCCTTTACCAGAACAGAGTTTCAGAAATTCATGGATCTGAATGGAATCCACCATATAAAGACAGTCCCTTCACATCCCTCATTGAACGGTTTAGTCAAGAGAGCTATACAAACTTTCAAGTCTGGTATGAAAAGGTTATCAGAAGTTACTCTAGGATCTCGACTTTCCCACTTTCTTCTCAGTTATCATACACCACATTCGACTATGGGTTCAACGCCATCTGAATTATTGATGAAACATCACCTATGTACAGGGGTTAAGCCTGGTGTTTCAAAATTTAGAGGGGAAGGTAGAGCGGAATCAGGGTAATCAAAAATTGAACCATGATATACAAAGCAAAGCTCGCACATTCCATGTGGGTGACAGAGTATTCATGCAAAATTTTGGAAGTGGACCTTGTTGGGTTCCTGAACCATTGTCTCAGAGACTGGTCCCTTATCTTTTGAAGTACAAGTGGAAGATAGAACCATCCATAAGCACGTAGACCATAGTTGTGCTAGAGAGACATTCTAACAACCAACTATTCCACCTGTGATTAACATCAAACCATCAATTCCTGAGGTGACTGATTGGCCTAGAATAGACATGCCTGATGTCTCTGTAGAGTTGCCAAATTCTGAACTGTCACTTTCTAATGATGTGTCTCATGCTGCAGTTTCAGATCCTGCTGATCCTGTTGAGGAACCTCAAGTGGTAGAGCTACGCCGCTCTAGCCATATAAGGAGAGCAGCTCAAAGACTTGATCTTTAATCACCTGAAGTTGTATATATGTATATGATGTTGGATTTGAAATGTTACTCTGTAAATAGAAATTGTAAAAAGCTAGAGGGGAATGAAATGTAGTAACTGAGGGTATAATCCCTCCTGTTGTCTACCAGGGGTCACGTGATGTTCTGGGAGGCTCCGACCAATGAGCTCTAAGTGCAGGCAATCCAGGGGGTGGAGCTTCTTGATGAGAGTCCTGATTGAGCATGTAGCGCCTGAAAAGCTTTCTGTGATAAAGTTTAGTTGTTTCTTGTTGAAACTTGTCCTCTCCGTCAAGTCATTACACAAAGACACAACTTAGAATTCCTTTTCTGTGGCATGAATAATTCCTGCAATATGGATTAAAATGGGCTTTCATTTACATGACCCTATTTTGATTGTAACAGACAATCTGCATGTGGATGACATTAAACTTTTGCAGGAATTTTTTGTAGGACTTTAGGAAATGCTGGTCCGGCAAACAAAAGAAGTATCCTCTCATTCTGCTGCTTGTTGTCCAGGGAGAAAGTGCAGAACTTGGTTACTGTGGTTGGTCACCTGTTTGATGTGTCAATGAACTGCAGGTTGGCTTATGTTGCTAATGCCCCTGTGGTACCATGTAATGAGTCAGAGGCATAGAGGTTTAAGGCTATAGTGATCCTGACAGCTTTAGTGTTATCTTTGTGATGTAGATTGGCTGGAGATCAGTTTCCAGGAAACACCTGTCCAGTGAAATGCTGCCTACGAAGACAGCTTTCTTGAAACATGTCAATTTTAGTGTCCCTTTGTCTGTTGCTACAGGCCCTTAATGATGGGTGCAGACAGTTCATTGCAGGTGTAACCTCACTGGCTGATATTCCTTTTTTCTCTCTCTCCTTCTGCCTCCAAATCACACAAAAATAATGGGATTTCCATAATTGTAAAATATAACTGCAAAGACTAAAAATATTTCAGATAAATCTCTTAATCCAAACATTCAAAGATAACCTCGCAAAAAAAAGCAGAAATAGCCCAGACTATAAGTAGACACTTTATTTTCAGTTTCAGAAAACTGCAATTGAAAATTACTGGTCTCTCTTTAAACGTTGACTTCATCCAAAGCTAACTTAATACTGTTAAGACTGATACACAGCATCTGCCCAGTGAGAATAATGAAAAACAGTGCGGATGCTGATCACATATCATTATACTTTATTTAATAGTGGAATAACAAGCATGCCTGTTTTCAGTGAGGACTTCTTGATCAGCCATCTCACACGGTCCTCTCTGGAGGTGTACAGTAGGGGCAGAATTTTCCCGTTGGCGTGCAGGGATGGGACCCGCACACCGACGCGTCAAATGACGCATGGTGACGTCGGACGAGCGTCCCGATGTCACCGTGCGCCATCACGATATTTCATTGGGCAGGTGCGCGATGATCTCCGATGTGCGCCCGCCATTAATTAACCACTTAAGTCCCTTGAGGCGCAAATCAATGGCAATTTTTCGGCGCCTCTGCATTCTTCAGGTTGGTGCTCGGGCGCAATGGGCAGGCGGGTAGGACACATTTGCATAAACCTCATCCACGGGCGTGATAAGAGGGCTCAGTGCCGTCGCGAGTGTGCTCTGTCAAATATTAATTTTTTTAAGTTACTGATACTTGCCTGTGTGATCTGCAATACTTCAAGACGCATACCAGCTGCGTGGACTGGACTCAACCTTCAGGTCAGCACTTTGCAGTGAGGAATCTTTTTTGGAGCTTGCAAGTTTCAGGAAGCCTCCCCTTAGCCTGGGAATGGGAACTGAACTCTCCACTGGAGGTACCTCCTCTGAGGAGGAAGGGAGGGCTAGAAGGGAGAGGAGGCCAGGAATGTACATTCAGCCTCCAGGGGAGCCACCTTTGGGAGGAGAGGCGCAGGCACAAGGGATGCAGGGCCAAGAGATAGACCAAGGCGGAAGGGGCCGCAGAAGACACCACTATCCCGCAGCCAGGGTTTACAGGCAGCGAAGCAGCTACCTCAATATGACTGAGGTGCAGTGCTGAAGGAGGCTCCGTCTCTCAAGGGAGACAGTCAACTATATCTGTTAGATGATCGGGCCTGAGATCTGCCCTAACTGTGTGGGCGGACACCCCATGCCAGTGGCTCTAAAGGTCACAGCTGCCCTCAACTTCTATGCCTCTGGCTCCTTCCAGGGCTCGGTGGGTGATCTTTCTGGTGTCTCCCAATCAGCTGTCCACACTTGTGTCAAGCAGGTTACAGACGCTCTGTTCAGGCGTGCATTGACCTTCATCCACTTCCATTGGGACCAGGCCAGCCAGACACAGCGAGCCAGAGGCTTCGCGGCCATTGCTGGCTTCCCCCGCGTCCAGAGTGCAATAGACTGTACACATGTGGCCATCAAGGTGCCAGCAGGTGAGCCCGGTGCCTTCGTCAACAGGAAGGTCTTCCACTCCATGAACGTGCAGATAGTGTGTGATCACAGGATGCAGATTCTACAAGTCTGTGCAAGGTACCCAGGCAGCTTACATGACGCCTCCATCCTCAGACAATCCCAGGTCCCGGGGCTCTTCAGTGCTTCAGCCCGGCTGGATGGATGTCTGCTGGGTGACAAGGGCTATCCCCTCAGGTGATGGCTCATGACGCCTCTCTGCCATCCAAAAACAGAAGCTGAGCAGTGGTACAATAGGAGCCACACCTCCACAAGGGCTGTGATGGAGAGAGCCAACAGTCTTCTGAAAATGTGCTTCCGATGCCTGGACCGCTGAGGGGGCGCACTCCAGTGCCTACCAGGTCGTGTGTTGCTGATAGTGGTTGCATGCTGCACTCTCCACAATCTTGTGCTGGAAAGGGGGGATGCTGTGGACGATGAAGATGTAGACACAGTGGCTGCGGCTACACACGATGAGTCCAAGGATGAGCACACACAGGGAAATGCTGAGGGGGTTGACGCTGACCCGGGCATACTCCAGGGAGGCAGGGAAACCCGGGAGGCTTTAATCCAATGAACCTTCAGCTAGCCCACCACATATGGACCTCCAGGACAAGCCTGGGCTGCAGGCTCCATACTCGACACCGAAGTGCCAAATCTGCCTGGATAGGAACATTAATGAAGTGCCTTGTTAATAAAGCTGGATGTCCCACAAAACACTCATTACATTATTGGAAACCATTCACCTGCAGAAGAAAAGAGGCACCCTCATCCATGGTGACATGTCTGAATTTAATATTACAACCAAGGGAACTTAAGAAAGCAAAATGAAAAAGGTGTTAAAAATCACACTAACTCAAAGACCTCATCTTGGGCCAACACAAAAGCACCAGTGATAAACCCGTGGTGTGCCTAAGGTACCTTATGTTTACGTTTTCGGGTGCTACGTCTTGGTGCTGCCCCCTTGCTGGGAATGACATCTGAGCCAGCCTGCTGACTCTGCTGTCCTATTGGCCTCGATGACCTTGGTGGTCGTCCTCTGGCCCGTGGAGCCTGTGCTGGCCCCGCCTGGGAGGGGGCTGCCAGTTCCGCAGTTGGCATCTCCCCAGTCGTTACAGCCTCACCGGATGCAACGGTCGCTGGCAGAGGGGCGGAGGAGCTGCTGCCCTCATCCGGAGTGCCCTGAGGAGCCCGCAGAGACAACTGGCAGCTGCTGCGCCGACGTGAGGTCGCTTCGGACCTCCCTGCTCACCGTGGATGGATGGGCACCAAGCTGGGAAACTTGGTGCCCAGACCATCTCCCACACTGGCACTGACCAGCTGAGATCAATGCCGATGTGAGGGCTTGCTGGTCCGAGCGCATCCCCAGGAAGCCCTGATGGGTCTCCTGGAGGAGCCACTCCACGAAAGTTGCCACTCTCTCCATGGAGTACACATGGTGCTTGGCCATGAGGCCCATTGCATCGGCAATTGTCCATGTAGACTCCTCCACCACGGACACCAAGCCAAGCTTAGCCTCATGTATCTCCCCCAAATGCTGCCGCACACCTGGCCGCATTTCCTGTGTTTGCTGCGTCGCGGACGACTCCAGAGGCACATCATCAGCCACTGACTGAGCATGTGCCTGGTCCCCTGCAGTCCTCCAACTGCTGGCGCCATGGGTACTCTCTGTCTCTGCCAGCTCCTCCAGCGACTGTGAAGTGTCCTCACCGCTGTGCCCTGGGACACTAGCCAATGATCTAATTCCCACCGAGGTGCTAGTATCTGCGCTGGTGCCTGACTGGCAGAGATGGTGCGACGTTGGTGAGTCTGTGACTTCAGGGCTTTCAGGTGTAAGAGGGGACCCCTGCTGCTCCTCCTCCCGGCCCTGCTCCGCTGATGCTGAAAGGAAGAACAAGGACATTGGATCAGTTAACGTGGAGACAATGTCAATGTGCATCCCTGTCCCCCAGATCATTATGCGCTCATCCTTCCATAAGCAATGGTCAAGCCAGGTTGCAAACTTCAATCACTGAACATTCAGCACTGCCATGGCTGTTGGGAGAACAATGGTGACCTCACTACTGGGCAAACATACCTGCCCGTGGCACCCCAGCCTCACCGACACCGGTGGACCTGGGCGCATGGCGCCTCTCCAAATCTAGGGCCTCCTGCTCAAAGCGGCCGAGAATCGCCAACTGTGTCAGCTGCCAGTCCTCACCCGCTCGGTGGCATTATGTGCATTCTTCTCCTGAAAAGGAGAGAAGAGCAGTGATTTGTGCAACTTGTACCTGGACTCTCTTCGCGCACGGCCCACCCCAACCAGAGTGGGACATTGCAGGGCTCCAGTGCCTCCTCACCCCGCTGCTGCCGAACACTCACACAAAAATGCTAGGCCTGTCCCCCCCACCAACCCTCTACCCCCTTGGCCAAATGCTGCTGACATCACATTAGACACCACATGGTCTAACCTTCTATACCAAGGAGGCGCAAGCAGGTGGAGTGCAGAGGACAGCAGATCAATCGATGCCATGTCACCTTGAAGCTCCCCTCCACGCGTGTCAGCACCCTGACTTTGACATGTCCTGGAGTTATAGCACTGCGCCTAGGTGCAGCCCCTCCAGGTTACCCCCAAAACAGTAATGTGGGTCTCAGTGTACCACATGCTGCAGGGGCAGAACCCATCTCTTCACCACCCTCTCAGGGTGACATCGGCATGGGCAATATCTGCTGGCCCACCCAGCGAAGGACACATGCCGTCAATGATTCAATGCTGTCACTACGCTCAGACTGGGTGGGGGTGGGCTGGTGGTTGGGGGGGGGGGGGGAGGTTAGGGGGAAAGCCTACCTGCTGTGACCAATGCCAACATTGTCCTCACCCTTCCTGAGTGCAACAGGTCGTTGAAGCACTTGCGACACTGGATCCAGGTGCACCGCACCACATTGTGAGAGCTCACGATGTCCGCCACCTCCTCCCAGGCACATTTGGTTATGTAGGGGTGGGGGAGGGGGGCCTTCGCCTCCCGTCCTGGGGTACCAGGACCTCCCGCCGTGCTGCCACCTCCTCAATGAGAGCAGCAAGGCAATCATCAGAAAAACACGGGGCACTGTGCCCCCCCTACCCTCCTGCCTGGCCTGCTCAGCAGCAGCGCTCTGGGGAGCCCTTCCACTGGCCATGATTCACAACCTTTGAAAGGCTGCAGCTACTTATTAAAACAGGCCGTCGGGTCACCATTGGACCCGGTGGTCATTGCAATCCCGCCGCCGGCCTCCCACTCCCACTGACCTCGGGAGCTGCAATTCACACTGGGCGGGCCTTAATTGACCAGCCCGCGTAAAATGGCGGTGCGGACCCGATCATGGGTGGCGATAGCGTCCGCGCCCGCCCACGCCCACTCCCGTACCGCCCGCCAGAAAATTCTGTCCCAGGTGTCAGATATCAGGAGCCTGAATTTTCCTCAAAATTTCCTAGCCTCTGACTGCCCATCCCATATTGCCACAAGTGGTGATAATGGTCAGAAAGAACTGACTCAGTTCAGCCTTCTCTCTACTCATTGCTTCAGTGTTGTGATTGGACATCTCTCATTTGAAAGTTCATTAAGGATCTGGGGATGCAGGTAGATAGCTCCTTGAAATTAACAGTCAGAGGGCGATAGCAAGAAAGAAGGCAAAAAAGACTTTGGGGTTTGCAGGCAGGTAAAAATAACGTAATACCAAGGAGTAACAGAGCGAACTTAAATGCTGTTGCCTGTTGGTTATTGTACGACAGTATGGGCATTCTACGTAAGAACATAAGAAAACATAAAAAATAAGAGCAGGAGTAGTCCATACAGCCCCCTGAGCCTGTTCTGTTGTTCAATAAGAATATGGCTGATACTCTACCTCAAGACCAGTTTCCTGCCCTATTACAACTGAGCATTCACAGCCCTCTGGGGAGAATTCCAATGATTCAGAACTCTCTAAGTGAAAAGATTTCTCCTCATTTTAGTCCAAAATGGCCATCCCCTTGTCCTGATCTGCCCACTAGCCAGGGGAAACAGCATCCAACTCGTCAAACTGTAATGAATTATACGTGTTTCAATGAGATCACCTCTATTCTTCTAAATTTCAAAGAACATAGGCTCATTTTACAAAGTTTCTCCATGTAGGACAACACTAATACCTGAGGAATCAATCTAGTGAACCTTCCTTTTACCCTCACTCAGGCAAGTGTATCCTTCCTTAGGTAAGGAAACCAAAACTGTACACACTCAGGTGTGGTCTCAACAAAGGCCTATGCAATTGCAACCAAACTTCCTTACTTTGATAGTCAAACTCTTTTGCAGTGAATGAAGATTAAGATATCATTTGCTTTCCTAATTGTTTGCTGAACCTGGGTATTAACATTCCGTGATTTGTTTGCAAGGACACCCAAGTCCCTCAGTATACTAACATTTACCAGTCTTAAAAGAAATCTTTGTACCAAAGTAGGTACTTTCTAGCTTTGGAGAAATGCAGACACCAGGGGCAGAATTTTTAGGTCGGCGTGCGGGCGTGATCAACGGGTCTAGGATCAGCCGTGGAACGGACCACTGACCACCATCAGCCCCTGACTGACCAATTAATGGCCAGCCAGTGTGACGTGTGTGCTGAAATGATCAGCACTGCCGGGGTGGGGGCGGAGGGAGGGTGGGCCTGGGCAAACACTAAATGAAAGCTCCCTGAAGGTAGAGAGCTGCCTCAGGGAGCTGAAGATTTTAAAGCCAATAAATAAAGTTTGTAAAATAAGGAAAAAAATGTCCAAGCATCACAATCAATCATCTGAACATATCCGTGATAAAAACGCTGTCCATAGATTTTTAAAAATTTAATAACGGAAACCTCGTCCCGCCTTTGGATGAAGTTTCAAGAAAAATGCAAAGTCTGCCTGGCTGATTCACCTGTCTGCCAATCGTAAGGTTGGATGGACTATGAAAATTTGAGACAACTACAACTTTAATTACCTTAATAGGTCTCCTAATTGTCGGCAGCCGTGCTTCTGACTTCCGCGCGCGCCAAACATCTTATATGTTTCAATCAAGTTGCCTCTTACTCTTCTAAACTCCAGCAGATACAAGCCTATCCTGTCCAACCTTTCCTCATAAGACAAGCCGCCCATTCCAGGTATTAATCTGGTAAACCTCCTCTGAACTGCTTCCAACACATTTACATCCTTCCTTAAATAAGGCTGCCAATACTGTACACGGTACTCCAGGTGGGGTCTCACTAGTGATCTGTATAACTTGAAGCATAACCTCCCCACCTTCCTATTCAATTCCCCTCGTAATAAATGATAACATTCTATTAGCTTTCCTAATTACTTGCTGTATCTGCATGCTAGCCTTTTGCGAATCATAACCTAAGACACACAGATCCCTCTGCTTCTCAGAGCTCTGCAATCTCTCACCATTTAGATAATATGCTACTCTCTTATTCTTCCTGTCAAAAAGGACAATTTCACATTTTCCCACATTATACTCCATTTGCCAGATCTTTGCCCACTCACTTAACCTATCTATATCTTCCTATAGCCTCCTTTTGTCCTCTTCACAACTTATCTATCTATCACTACCTATCTTTGTGTCATCAGCAAATTCGGCAACCATCCCTTCCATCCCTTCATCCAAGTCATTTATATAAATTGCAAATAGTTGAGGTCCCAGCACTGATCCCTGTGGCACACTGCTCGGTACATTTTGCCAACCTGAAAAATACCTATTTATGCCTACTCTCTGCTTCCTGTTAGCCAGCCAATCTTCTATCTATGCCAATATGTTACCCCCATACCATGAACTTTCATTTTACCCAATAACCCTGATGTGACACTTTATCAAATGCCTTCTGGAAATCTAAGTACAGTACATCCACCTTTATCCACAGCACATGTTACTTCCTCAAAGAACTCCAATAAGTTGGTTAAACATGATTTCCCTTTCACAAAACCATGTTGACTCTGCCTGATTATCTTGAATTTATCCAAGTGCCTGCTGTAACTTCTTTAATAATAGCTCCTAACATTTTCCCTATGACAGATGTTAAGCTGACTGGCCTGTAGTTTCTCACTTTCTGTCTCCCTCTATTTTTGAGTAATGGAGTTACATTTGCTATCTTCCAATCCAATGGGACCTTCCCTGAATCTAGGGAGCTTTGAAAAATTAAAATCAATGCATCAACTATCTCACTAGCCACTACTTTCAAGACCCTAGGATGAAGTCCATCAAGTCCCGGGCACTTGTCAATCCGCAGCTCCAACAATTTATTCAGTACCTCTTCTCTGGTGATTGTAATTTTCCTGAGTTCCTCCCTCCCATTTCCTGATTTATAGCTGCATCTGGGATGTTACTTGCATCCTCTGTAGTGAAAACGGATGGAAAATACCTGTTCAAATCATTTGCTATCTTCTTGTTTTCCATTATCAATTCTCCAGACTCACTTTTTAGAGAGCTAGTTTGTTAACTCGTTTCTTTTCAGATTATTTATAGAAACTCTTACTATCTGTTTTTATATTTCTGGCTAGCTTTCTCTCGTACTCTAATTTTTCCCTCTTTATTTCTTATCCGTTGCTATTCCTTATATTCTGTCCAATCTTCTGACCTTCCACCTGTCTTTGCACAATTATATGCTTTTTCCCTAAGTTTGAAACTATCTTTAACCTTTCTAGTTAAGCACGGATGGTGTGTCTGTCCCTTGGACTTATTCGTACTTGTTGGAATGTATCCATTCTGTGTATTCTGAAATAGCCCCTTAAATGTTTGCACTGCATCACTATTGACCTATCCCTTGACCTAATTTGCCAATTAACTGGTCATTGGAAATAATGTGACCATTAAGCTTTTAGGATTATTGCAAACACTAATTGTTCTTCAGGGAACAAACTTACTGGGCAGAACTTTACGGCCCCGTTTTGGCGGGGATGGGGCTGTAAAATGCGGTGGGCCATTATAAATCCCACTGACGACAGCGGGAACATAAAATCCCACTGTCGTAAAATTCTGCCCACTGTCTTTACTTGGTCTGACCTATATGTGACTCCAGTCCCACAATAGTGCAGTTCACTCTCAACTGCCCTCTGAAGTGGCCTAACAAGTCATTCAGTTGTATCACACACATTCGCATAACAGCTAAGAGTGAGTAATCAATTCCGGCCTTTCCAGTGATGCCCATATCCTGAGAATGAGTTAAAAAAACATCCTCACTTGTAGTTAAGAGCAGGATCACATTCTCCTCAGACAGCAGTTTATGATCCTGCATAGGAGAAAGTTGTCCATCTTCAGTCAAAAGCAGCATTCAAAAGGATTCTACAATGCTTCCTGAGATGATGAGAAACTTTTTGAATGTTGGTTTTAAAAGCTTATTTTGAAGCACATTGTTAAACCTTTGCAGTTGCAAAAGACGATTTTTTCAACTATGCAGTTAATTTGAAAACAGAATGGAAACATGAAAAATTTGTTTGTGAATTAATAATGAATGCAGCTTACCATCATAACCTAACATTTGAAACAGATACAATTACTGCACATTGAGAGAATTCATGTGGTTGCATAATGATGGAGAATGTAGGATCTGATTGACTCTGTGAGAAGAAGGGTCTCAGTAAATTTCTTACAAATATATGTAGCTCCAGCCAGAAGGCTGACAACACATTTATCGCACTATCTGGAAAATGTTAAAATTTGAATTAAAATTTGAATTGAATTGAGAAGCATTCTAAATAAAAGGTATTCGTTGCAGAAATATAATATTCCATAATAAACCAATTGCTATTCTAGCATGTGAATGATTTCTATAACTTGATTTTCAGCTGCTTCTCAGACTGCTTTTTGGCTACAATGCTATTTGACCTCCACACTATCCATCTCATTTTACAGAAAGGCTTTTCCTACATGCAGAATGGTGCACTGTATGAAATGCAGCTATTAACTGAGGTTTAAATCCTCATGTCCCTATACCCAGGAAATGAAATGATGATCACTTTAAGTTACTGATGAGGATTCACCTTCGATGAAATTACCTTGGCTGAGCTCAATCTTTGTTGTTGGTACAAATCCATAAAAACTATCCTGAAAATTTATAAATTGTTAAGACCACAAGACATAGGAGCAGAAGAAGGCTATTTGGCCCATCAAGTCTGCTCTGCCACTGAATGAGATCATGGCCGACCTGGTAATCCTCAACTCCACTTTCCTGCCTTTTCCCCATAACCCTTGATTCCCTTACTGATTAAAAATCTGTCTATCTCAGCCTTCAATATACTGAACAACCCAGCCTCTACAGCTCTCTGCGGTAAAGAATTCCACAGATTCACTACCCTCTGAGAGAAGAAACTCCTTCTCATCTCTGTCTTAAGCAGGCAACCCCTTACTCTGAGATTATGCCCTCTGGTCCAAGGCTCTCCCACAAGGGGAAACAACCTCTTAGCATCCACCCTGTCAAGCCCCCTAAGAATCTTATATGTTTCAATAAGGTTGCCTCTCATTATCCTAAACTCCAATGAGTGCAGGCCCAACCTACTCAACCTCTCCTCATAACAAAATTCCTCCATACCTGGGATCAACCTAGTGAACCTTCTCTGGACTGTCTCCATAGCCAGCATATCTTTCCTAAGATAAGGGGGCCAAAACTGTTCACAGTGTTCTAGGTGTGGTCTAACTAGTGCCTTGTATAGTTTTAGCAAGACTTCCCCATTTTTATATTCCATTCCCTTTGAAATAAAGGCCAACATTCCATTTACCTTCCCTATTACCTGCTGAACTTGTATGTTAGCTTTTTGGGATTCATGCACGAGGACGCCCAAATCCCTCTGTGCTGCAGCTTTCTGCAATCTTTCTCCATTTAAATAATATTCAGCTCTTCTATTCTTCCTGCCAAAATACATGGCCTCACATTTTCCCACATAATATTCCATCTGCCAAGTCTTTGCCCATTCACTTAACCTGTCTATATCCCTCTGTAGATTATTTGTGTCATCCTCACCACTTGCCTTCTCACCTATTATTGTGTCATCCGCAAACTTGGTGATAGTACATTCACTTTCCTCATCTAAGTCATTAATATATATTGTAAATAATTGTGGCCCCAGCACTGATCCCTGTGGCACTCCATTAATTACAGTTTGTCATCCTGAAAATGCCTCCCTTATCCCAACTCTCTGGGCAGAATTTTGCCCTTGATGGGTGGGCGGGCCCGACCGACTTGGCGGCAGGTGGGCAGCCAATCGCCGCCACCAAAATGGGCCCTGCCGCCATTTTAAGTGGGCGGGCCAATTAAGGCCTGCCTAGCGGGCCGCCCAACTTCACGCGCTATGCGCTTCCTGTGCGGACGGGGGTGGGGGGGGGATTCCCCAACTGCCAGAGTGCGCTCTTTTGCGCATGCGCACGAAAGAGTGCACATCTCCCTGAGGCAAAGTGCTTCCTCAGGGAGATCCCTGAAAGGCAGTGAAACAGTAAAAATCGAAAAATAAAAAAATCATTAACATGTGCCCCTCATGTGAAAACGTCACACGAGATGGGACGTGTTAATGAAATACACAAAAACTTTATTACAATTTTTAAATTCCGATATCAAACCTCATCCCGCCACTGGATGATGTTTGTAAAAAAAATCACTTACCCGCCTGCCCATTGGGCCCATGCACCGAGCCGAAGTTTGCACGGACCCCTCAAAATCCTGGTCGATTGGTCACTTAATGGCCTTAACAAGGCCTTTAATTAATGGCAGGCACTCATCGCGCTGCATAGCGCACCCGCCGACCAAAACATCGCGATGCCGCGCGCTGACGTCGGGACACTCGCGTGACGTCAGCACACGACATTTTAAGCGCTGATGTGCGGACTCCGCCACCCGCACGTCAGCCAGAAGATTCAGCCCTCTGTCTCCTATTAGTTAGCCAATCCTCTATCAATGCTAATATACTACCCCTAACACCATGGGTTCTTAATTTATTAAGTATTATGTGTGGTACCTTTTCGAACACCTTTTAGGAATCCAAATATATTACATCTACTTGTTCCCCTTTATCTATCCTGCGTGTTACCTCCTCAAAGAATTCTAATAAATTTGTCAGGCACGATTTCCCTTCAGGAAGCCATGCTGACTCTGTTGATTATATTATGCTTTTCTAAATGCTCCGCTATTATATCCTCTAACATATTCCCAGTTATGGTGTTAAGCTAACTGGCCTATAGTTACCTGTTTTTTGTCTCCTTCGCTTTTTGAATAAGGGTGTTACATTGGCAGTTTTCCAATCTTCTGGGAGTTTTCCAGAATCTAAGGATTCTTGGAAGATTACCACCAGTGCACTCACTATCTCTGTAGCTACTTCCTTTAATACCCTAGGACACAACCCTTCAGGTCCAGGAGACTTATCAGCCTTTAACCTCATTAGTTTCCCTAGTACTTTTTCTCTAGTGCTAGTTATTATATTTATTTCCTCCACCCCTTTTGCCCCTTGATTAGTTAGTATTTTTGGAATGCTATTAGTGTCTTCTACCGTGGAGGCTGATGCAAAGTTTTTATTCAACTCCTCTGCCAATTCTTGGTTCCCCATTATTATTTCCCCAGCCTCATTCTCTAAGAGGCCTATTGCTCACTTTGGCTTCTCTCTTCCTTTTTATATATTTAAAGAAGCTCTTACTGTCTTTCTTTAAATATATAAAAAGGAAGAGAGAAGCCAAAGTGAGCATAGGCCCCTTGGAGAATGAGGCTGGAGAAATAATAATGAGGAACCAAGAAATGGCAGAGGAGTTGAATAAAAACTTTGCATCAGCCTTCAAGGTAGAAGGCACTAATAGCATTCCAAAAATACTAACTAATCAAGGGGCAAAAGTGGTGGAGGAAATAAATACAATAACTATCACTAGAGAAAAAGTACTAGGGAAACTAATGAGGCTAAAGGCTGATAAGTCCCCTGGACCTGAAGGGGTGTGTCCTAGGATATTGAAGGAAGTAGCTACACAAATAGTGGATGCACTGGTAGTAATCTTCCAAGAATCCTTAGATTCTGGAAAACCCCCAGAAGATCGGAAAGCTTCCAATTCAAGATAATTCCTTGCTATCATTCTTATTCCATCTCGTACTAACAAAGCTACCTCACCACCCTTCCTTCCTGCCTGTCCTTTCAAAAAGTCACATATCCCTGAATATTTAGTTCCCAGCTTTGATCTCCTAGTAACCACATCTCCATACTGGCTATAAGGTCATACCCATTAACCTCTATTTGTGCTGTTAATTCATTTATTTTGTTCTGAATATTATGTGCATTTAAGTAAAGAGCTATTGATTTTGCCTTTTTATCATTTTTTCCCCCTTTTAGCTAACTTATTCTGGAATACCTTAAATTGCTTTGATTAAAATATTCAATTGAACAGCTTCTATTTTTGTTCTGGTCATTTGATTGGATAGTTTAGATTTTAAAATCCAATCAGTTCCCAAACTTTTTACAAACCTAGTGCTAGGTTAAATTGCTCCCTATATGGTATAATGATTTACAAGCTTGTTATTATGGTGCAGCAGTGGGTTCTACTCCATCACCAGAGTAACTTGACTGATGCTGAACATCATGTAAGGACAACAAATCATTGCAAATGATTCATAGGATTACATAAAATACACAGCACAGAATTAGGCCATTTAGCCCAACTGGTCAACATCAATGTTTCTACTCCACACAATCCTCCTCACACTTTAATTACGTCTTTTTGCCCTACCCCAGTTTCCCTCTGTTTCCTTCTACCTCATGTATGCATCAAGCCTCCCCTTAAATGTATCAATGTCATCTGCTTCAACCAGTCCATCATCCGATTTTTCAGGTCGGCAGGCGGGCGTGATCGGCAGGCCCGGGATCGGCCAGGGAACGGGCCGTCCTCTGTGGCCTGTGGAGCTGTGCCAAGATCCTCTTCCTTCAGTGGGTCCCCCCTTGCCAGTGCCAGATTGTGGAGAGTGCAGCATGCAACCAATATCAGTGACACCCGCTCTGTGGGAGTATTGTAGTTCATCCCCCGAACAGTCCAGGCATCAGAAGCACATCTTCAGAAGAGCTATGGTCCTCTCTATCACCGCCCTTGTGAAAGCATGACTCCTATTATAACACTGCTCTGCCTCTGTTCTTGGGTGGCGGAGAGGCATCATGAGCCACCTTTTCATCGGATAGCCCTTGTCACCCAGCAGCCATCCATCCAGTCGAGCTGGAGCGCTGAAGAGCCTCGGCACCTGGGAGTGTCTGAGGATGTAAGCGTCATGGGAGCTGCCAGGGTACCTTGCACAGACTTACAGAATATGCATCCTGTGGTCACACACTATCTGCACGTTCAGGGAGCAGAAGACCTTCCTGTTGACAAAGGCACCCAGCTGACCCGTTGGCACCTTGATGGCCAAATGTGTGCAGTCAATTGTGCCCTGTATGTGGGGGAAGCCAGCAATCACAGCAAACCCTCTGGCTTGCTCAGCCTGGCTGGCCTTGTCCATACAGAAATGAATAAATGTAATTACCCGCCTGAATAGAGCTTCTGTCACCAGCTTGTCGCAACTGTGGACAGCTGATTGGGACACTCCACAAAGATTCCCCCACTGACCCCTGGAAAGAGCTGGAGACCTTGAAGTTGAGGGCCACTGTGACGTTCAGAGCCACTGGCATGGGGTATCCACCCACACAGTCAGAGGTGATCTCAGGCCAAATCATCTGACAACTGGAGGTCACAGTTCTCTCTGGAGAGGCGGAGTCTCCTTCAGCATTGCATCTTGGACATATTGAGGTAGCCGCATCGCCGCCTATAAGCCCTGGCAGCAGGATAGGAGCATTTTCTGCGGCCCCTTCCACCTTGGACTATCTGCTGGCCTTGCACCTCTTGTGCCTGCGCCTCTTCTCCCACAGGTTCCTGCCCTGGAAGCTACATCCGGACACCTGACCTCCTCTCCATTCTGCCCCTCTCTTCCTCTGAGGAGTTACCTCCAATGGAGACCACAATCCCCTTTACCAGGGTTACAGAGGCGGTCTGATACCTGGAAGGGTCCACAAGGTCTGAATCCTCCGGGGACCTTGGAGACACCAATGAGTGAACTGAAGCCTGGAAATGCTAACAAAGTAGCCCCGAACAGAGATGAAGCTGCCAGGTACCAATAAAAACCTGCAGCAAACTATCTCCAAAACTCCTCATTACTCACATTGGCAATGCTGCTGACCTTTTTTATCCTGCCCTTGGGTGTGGTTTTGCAAAATGTCGGCTGCCCGCCTGTCCATTTTGCCCATGCGACGAGCGCAAAATCGCACCGAACGAAATGTTGCGTGAGACGCTCACTCGACCTCATCTCGCACCATTTCACATCCAATCGGGTCGGGCGCGCACCCGTCCAATCAACATTAAATTCTGCCCCATGTCTCAGCAAGTTCCACATTCTGAACAAACTCTGTGGAAAGAAATTTGGTTTTTTTTCTTCATTTGATCTGTTAACATCTGCCTTATATTTATGCCCTCTCATTCTGGACTCATGCACAAACAAAAACAATTTCCCAACATCTCACCTGTCATTGCCACTTCATAATTTTATAACAAGCTGAAAAAGACAACTTGAAATGCTGTCAGAGACCCATAACGTTAAATTAAGGGAGACAAAAAGTGCTGCAGGTGGGAGCAGGAAGTTGCAAACAGACATAGGGTGGAATCATCCCAGATTTGCACTCAGTGGGTAGTGGGCAGGAAAAGGATGCTTTACCCGCTGGCTGCAATGGCAGCTATTCACACCATATCATCCCAGTTTCACCTCATTAATCATGCATTCCCAGGAAACATGCTGTTTTGATGGCGGGCGGGCTCCGATTCACCCACCACACCATCATCTTGCTGCTCCATCACGCTAGGTGCCACATTTAAAGTGCAGCCGCGCGCACATCTCAGTGATTCCAGCCCAGACTGCTGCAAAGAATACACGTCCCTCGAGCGCCTCTTGGGCGCCATGGAGGCCCGCCATTATGTTCTCTACCCCTGCTCTGGCCACAGGAGGGGCGCAGCATTACCACTCCAGCTTGGTAGCCAATGGCAGTGGTGATCAGTACCAATGCTGCGCAGACAATGTTGGCCATCCAATGCAGATAGAGGATGAATGATTTCACCCATGCCACCAGGGTAAGGCAACCATCTCATCATTCTAAACTCACACACTCGAGCCCATCACACATTCACTGGCATCTCACTCACTGCCAGCTGAAGAGACATCTCCACTCACTCTCTCACACACACCCTCACATCTCCATCTGGCTTGATCTCCTCTGGCGACTGCCTCCTCAGCCCTCACCATCTTGAGGCCACTTGCACAGATCACCTTGTTCCCCACACACACCCGGGGATACACACTTCCCCAGCACAGTCCTCGCCCTGCAGCCTCTTCCCTTCCCTGAAGCCACTTCTCCCCCTTCCCCAAGCAAAACCCAGCCCTGCAGCCGTTGAAAAGCCACCTCAGTCTTATGGCTGGTCTGGTAGGTAGAGACTGGTCCCAGAGCCCCCCCTAAAAGTGATGTGGTGCTGCCTGCGAAGCCTGGCACTGATGACTACAAGTGCTGCCCGAGCTAGGTAGGCAAACAAACCTCAAAGTCCCGAGCAAAGTGCAGCTTGCCAGGTGCACATCGCTTATGTACAGTTGCGAATCACGCCAACGTGCTCAGGTGATCCAGTGTGGGGGGGATGATTCCAGTGAGCTGGGCTTATAATGATATGCAGATGCATTACAATGAGGTTCCAACATCCAACAGCAGAAAACGCAGCCCACCATTCACTGGTAGACTGGAAGATTACAAACTGGTTCCACGACATCATGAAACCGATTTTTGGCCTTCTTGCCATATTGTCCACTCACGCCACCAAACACCCCCGAAGCCAGTGGGCACGGAAAATTCCACCCATAGTCAGAGTAAGCAAGTGGGCATAACCATGGCAGATGGAGTTTAAAAACATTGAGGAAAAACATGAGATCCCAAGAAAGAAAAATCGGTGTGAGAAACAAGGAGCAGAGATTTGGGAATTCAAGCACTTCAATCACTGGAAGGCAGATACAAAAAACAAACGAGAAGGCTGATGGAATGTTGGCCTTTATCCCGGCAGGGTTGGGTCACAATGGGGAGGAAGTTATGCTTCACTTGTGTAGAACCTACGTCAGATCCTATATGGAGAACTGCATTCAATTTTGGACATTGCACCTCAGGAAGGAGATGTTAGCCTTGGAGGAGTGGTGGTTTGGGGCAGCAGCTGTGCAGTGCAGATTGACCATAATAATAAAGTTGCACAAATGGTTTGTATTCCCTTGAGTGGAGAAGATTGATGGGTGACCTGATAAAGATGCTTAATATGTTAAAAAGACACAATAGGATGGGTACAAATAAACTATTTCCTCTCGTGGTGGAATCGAGACATATTTTAAAATTTGAGATAGGCCATTTCACAGGGAAATCAGAAGGCAATCTTTGTGCTCAGAGAATAGTAGAAATCTGAAATGCTTTTCAGCAAAAGGCTGTGGGTTTTGGGAAAATTGTAGCTTTTCAAAGCTGAAATTGATAGACATGTGTTAGATGAGTGTACCAAGGGATGTGGAGTTAAGATAGGTAAATGGAGCTGATATCAGCCATGATCTAATTGAAATAATGGAGCAGGCTCAAGGAGTTGAATGGTCTATTCCTGCTCCTATGCTCATGATCAGTGCTTTAATGAAAGCACATCTGCGCATAGGTGCAGATCACTTGGGATCATAATGCTCAGTGCAACCTAACTGTAAGGGACAGATTTAATGGACCAGCCAGCCTTTTCCGTGCTGTTATTGTTGCATGTTCGTACGATAACTGGTACAAATATAAATGAAGTCCCATTTTCTTGGAGTTAATCCTACTTGAGTAACAACTGATATTTCTATTCCTAGGCCTGAATTTTTCAGGTGGTGGGCGGGCTCAGCAGGAGCGGGCGGGGGCGGTCGTGGAGCCGATCGCCGCCCATGATCGACTCCGCACTGCCATTTTACGCGGGCTGGCTAATTAAGGCCCACCCAGCGTAAGCCGTGAGCCGTAGCACTCAGCGCTACCTATGCGGGCGGAGGGAGGGAAGAGAGTCGGGGCCAGCACTCTTTTGCACATGAGCGTGAAAGAGCGCTTCAATCTCCCTGAGGCATGGAGCTGCCTCAGGGAGATTGAATGGGTATTGTAATTAATGAATAAATGGTTTAAAAATTTATTTAAACATGTCCCATCTCATGTGACTGCATCAGATGAGATGGGACATGTTTTATATGTAGGAACATTTTTTATTTAATTAATAAAAGCTTTAGGAAACCTCATTCCGCTCATGGATGAGGTTTCCTAAAAAACGCGAAGGCCACTTGGCCTTTTCGCCTGCCGCCAACCTTAAGGTTGGACGGGCAGCGTTAACAATTACCTTAAGCACTTCCTTAATGGCCTTAATAGGCTGTTTACATATCAGCGGGCACGCAGCCAACTCCGGCGTGCACCCGTCGAACGAAACATCGCAAGACAGCGCGATGACGTCAGGGCACATGCCCGGCGTCACCAAGCATCATTTTACACGTCGGTGTGTCAGGTCCGCCCCCACACACTGACTGAAAAATCCTGCCCCTAATGTATTACATTTTTGAGTTATTTATTTCAGATGAGGATATTAGAGAGGTTCAGTTTTAAGATATTGCAGCAAAACAATTTTACACCTGCAAGCAGTTGTATATCCTTTTCTAATTAGACATACATAACATTAATCAAATTAGGCAAATTTTCATTTCAGCCTGATCAAAGAATGTAATTATATTGCAAATAGGTTCAATTCATGAAGTCTGAGTGTGTATGAATAACATGGCATCTTTATCATGCATCAGTGAAATATTAATGCTTGAGTTTAATGAGTGATTTGAAATTTAAATTTAATGAGTTTGAATTTCCACGGGGGTTCTCCCAAAGATCCAATTGTAATTCTGACAGTCGAGCCCTAGAAACCCTAAAGAGACCATTTGTGTAGATTTTCCACCCTAAAATACAAAGACAATGGGAAGTGCCCCTTGAGAAATTCAACCCTATAGGATATATTTATATATTTTTTTATATATTTGAAGTGAACAGGAAATCATTGCCTTTGAGAGGTCAGTCTGGTAAAAGAGCAGGCACACTGGAGTGTTGAGTTTCTGCCAAAGATAAACCCTCGTAAGACTGCAGCTGTGAATTTCAATTTATTCCAAATTTACAGCTGTTCTGAATCACAATGCTCTTTCCTATCATCTTGACTACCTCTGCCATTATAGTAATGCAGCATTTAGTTGGTATCACTGAATCTAAAAGGAAGCTGTCCATGTGTGGAAAACTGAATGACAATGGGATTAGGTTAGAATGGGATCACTGTTACCAATAGCAACAACTGTGTTGTTTTGGTAATGTCAGGCAGTAATACTTAGCAAATTTAAAATTCCCAATGACCAGTCCCCATTAATTGCCATGGGGAGTAAAATGTTCACCTTCACACCAAATTAAAAATGCGCATGGAGCTTGGGGTAACACATCCGACTGGAATCAGCACCTTTCTTTGTGCTCTGTACTATAGATCCACGCATAGTTATAGTTCAGTGATCCAATACATAACAGAGAAAGGGACAAGAAAAGGCCCATCAATCCTCTCCTTCTGTATACTATGTGTATTCCATTTTATCATGATCTGTGCCGAACAGATTTCATGTCCTGAGGGGATGCTTTGCAAAGCTCAACCTTGTTCCCAATAGGTAAATTGAACATATCTCCACGTAATCAATCTAACCTCTTATATATCCATATTATCGTTAGCACATCCACATCTCAGGACCAGCTCAGGCACTATTATGTTCTACATAACATTTGCTTTGCTCTGTTCAAATGCTCCTTATATCCCTCAGTTTAGTGACTAACCAGATATTTTGCCCAGCTCTTTTTTTTATAGTTTTTAATTGACACAATTGCATCAGCTGAGAGTCCATTCCCCTGCACATCCAGATGATATGTCACTTTCAGGTTGGCAAACTGTTACTGGTGGACTGCCACAGGGATCAGTGCTGGGGCCTCAACTATTTATGAAGAGATCAACTGTATTGCAGCTAAATTAGCTGACAATATGAAGATAGATAGGAAAGCAAGTTGTGAGGAGGATACAAAGAGTCTACAAAGAGATATAGATAAGTTGAGATTGGGTAGAGTTTAATGTGGGAAAATGTGAGGCTGTCCACTTTGGCAGGAAGAATAGAAAAGCAGAATATTATTTAAATGGAGATAGACTACATAATGCTGCATTACAGAGGAATGTGGGTGTCCTTGTATATGAATCACAAAATATCAGAATGCAGGTACAGCAAGTAATTAAGAAGGTAAATGGAATGTTGGCTTTTATTGCAAAGGGAAAGGGATATGAAAGTAGGGAAGTTTTGCTACAACTCTACAGGGAATTGGTGAGTCCAAACCTAGAGTACTGCATGCAGTTTGTCACCCTACTTAAGGAGGGACATACTTACACTGGAGGGAATTCAGAGAAGGTTCACTAGGTTGATTCCTGGGATGAAAGGATTGTCCTATGAGGAAAAGCTGAGCAGATTGGTCCTATACTCATTGGAGTCCAGTAGAATGAGGGGTGAACTTATTGAAACATATAAGATTTTGAAAGGACTTGACAGATGCTGAGAGGATGTTTCCTCTCATAGGGGAAGGTAGAACTAAGGGGCACAGTTTCAAAATAAGGGTCTCCCATTTAATATGGAGATGAGGAGGATTTTTTTCTCTTAGAGGGTTGTTAGTGTTTGGAATTCTTTTCCCCAATGAGCAGTGCAGGCTGAGTCATTGAAAATATTCATAGCTGAGTTAGACATATTTTTGATTGACAAGGAAGTTAAAGGTTATGGAGCGGGTGGGGGGTGGGGGCAAGCAGTTAAGTGGTGTTAAGGCCAAATCAGATCAGCCATGATCTTTTTGACTGGCGGTGCAGGTTTGAAGGGCCATATAACCTACTCCCACTCCTATTTATTATGTTCTTATGGCAGAAGTAGTAATTCCACTATCTGAGTTGCTGACTTTTGACAGGTTTAAGGCCTAGATGTACTGTTGAAGGATGATGATCTATACCACACTCAAGGCAGGGCATTGGTCACCCAGTATCATGCCATGAAAGGAATTGTTAAATTTTGTATTTTAAAAACTGAAGTGTAAACCAAACCAAATTACATTGAAAGTGAAGCATATTGGAATCTATATTAGGTAATCAATGTTCTGTAAAATAGACCACTTGTGATGTCGGGCGGGCATACCCATCTGCTTTGTTCATTAGTTATGTCGTCTGCCATTGCTCAATTTATTTTGGAGTAACCATCAGTCTTCATTGAGTATTTACTATCATATTCAGTTCAGATCAGCATCATACAAATTGAATCTGATTGGTAGTGTATTTGTGTTTGAGCACTACAACATTCTACTAAGTGTGTGCTATTACTCCGATTTACTGAACTAGACAGACTTACAGACCAGTCCCCAAGGAATGGACACACAGATTTGTAATATTCAATGGCAATCTTTATGCAGTTATTGTAGACAAGCTATGGCAGTTCAGTATTGTCATATTTTACAGAGGAATATCACTGAATACAGTTGGCAAACAACTGTTCTATTTCAAGTCCTGGAATTTTACTCTGTTGAAACATATCATTCCACAATCAAATTAATGGAGAAATACAACTACCCTTCTAAAGAAGATTCATTTCTGACAAGGGTTGCTAAATCCTATTCTGACTAAACCAGAATGGTCACCTAGATACGATCAGGAGCATTAGACAAAACAAGTATAAGGTAAACTTTTGTGTAAATCCAACAAACCAGACAGTGTTCAGTATGTGACCTGATGATGAGATCTGATGAAAGGTCGCAATCTGAAATGTTAACTCTGTTCCTCTCTCCACAGATGCTGCCAGGCCTGCTGAGAAAGTGCAATACTTTCTGATTTTATTTCAGATTTCCAGCAGTATCTTGTTTTTCTATTAGTGTTCAGTATGAACATTTTTGAGGACAAAATCAAGGCAAGTTCTCAGTTCTTAGAAGAAAGATCAACAATAATTGGAAATGTGGATGAAAATAGACCATTATTCAGGAGGGGAGTCAAAACAAACCCTAGAACCTGATCTTTTCATTGCACGTTACGTATTTGCACTACTTTCCCCTTCCCATTTTGTTCACACATCCATTCTGATAAAGCAGACTATCCTGTGTCAAATTAACAATGAGTTTTTCCAATAGGCTTTTGGACATTCACTTAAAAAAAGCTGCACATTAAATTCAATTCCAACACAATCTCAGATTGTTGGTGGGTTTCAGAGTAGTCATCACATTGTAAATTGATTTTTCCCTGTCGTTTTATACAGCTAGAAATCTTTTGATTATTTTTTAAACGCTAGTCGATCCTTGAAATTGTCCAGCACTAAAACACCTACTAAAATACTAGCAATTTCTTAGGCTTTAATTCCAAAATTAATATGAATGCTTAATATATTGCAAAAATTAGGGACTCCTTTGAAAACTACCTGGTCCCAAACAATGTTCCAGTGCATTATGGATAGGTATTTCAGTCATACAGTATTTATGACACCAATTGATATTCAAATGTACCAACATACCACTATAGAACTGTTTTCATATTTTAAAATTCCTCTGAAGCTGGACCATATTAATATCTATGTGGACATATTTTATAACAAAAGCATATCAATGGCAAAATCCACAGTTGGGTAATCTCTGCTACTAACAATGGTGACACAAAGGGTGAAAAGCATAATCGGACTTCAAAACAATTTTTAGTGAACAACACAAAGCGAAGTTTAGAGGCACTGAGCAAGTATGTGAATTGGAACTGCCCTGGTTACACTACGATGTAGTCTGGTCAAAATCATCAATAGGAATGACAGAAGGTTGCTGCGTTTTGACTGGAGGTTGTTCTTCTTTTCCTTCCCCAATCATCAGCAGAGCAGAAAAAGGCAACTTAGAGGCCCAGAAGTTAAATAAATACTGTTTACAATTGAGAATGATCTACTACCACCTTGATAGTGCTGTCTGATGCACAAACCTTGACATTCTTTGTCAATTGCAATTTCTCCACAGTGGAGTCCCAGTACTGCTGGAGGATGGACATGGACATGCTGTTGAAGTATGGAATTTTAACACCATAATTTAGCCTTTTTTCTTGCAGTGGGGCAGCAGGGGTATTGACTCAATGCTGCTCACTGAGGGGGGCTGCTAAAGAATAGTCTTTGTGCACCCGTTATAAAGGCCTCCCAAGTCAGGAATAATGTAAGACAGACACATGTTAAAGCTTATTCCATTGTCGTAACCTTGACATCAGCTTGAGAAAGGACAACTCTACAACATCAATGTGATATTTCTATAACCCACATAGGCCCCTTTTGTAGCCTAAGAAAGGTTGTCAATTTGTGCCAAGTTATGGCTAATTTTGAGCTATGAACTCGTGGCCACCTGGGTTGAAACTACCAACATTTTAATTAGTACCTTTACAGCCATCAGAAGAAGACAACTTCTATCCCATTGTTCTGGATTGGGTTTAAATCCATGTTCCAGAAGTGAATGATAGTGCACTGATTCACTACAAAGCTGACTTCCATTCCCGCCCCCCCTGTCCCTGTCTCCAGTGCAATTTGCAGCACTAACATGATCTAGCAGCTACCGCAGTAATACAATTCACTCACAGGTAATTGTGGCTCAGTTCTAGGAAAATTGTTCTACATGGCTTTCTAAGCACAATGATCAATTCCCTGAACCGAGCCACCTTTGTTCCTTGGGAAGAAATACAACAATGTAGCCACGATACAGTATTTCAAGCAAGGTCATTTTGAGACACATATATTGAATATTGTCTGTTCTATAGAAATTGGATTAGCAGGAATACTCCTTCCAGAATTTGGTAATGAATAAAAAGCAGAGTTCCCACAATGTTCATATTCATTTGCTGGTTTTTCTTTTCAGTTGCTAGTTGCAGGACACTAAAAGGATTCATTCAATTGCACATTAAAAGCCAGGGACATAATTAACCCTTTACAAAGGAAGCTTTATGATTAGATTTGTGAAAATAACGATTCCCTTCTTTTGCTTTTCTTGTTTGTAAGTAATAAATTAAATTTGTTTGCAGGCATGGTATTTAATTTCTAAACAAAATGGACGTGAAACATTCAAATTTAATAATGCTAGGAGAAGGAACACAAATGTGTTGCGGACTCAAATAGATGCATCATAGATTGTAATTAGCCTCTGTTTGCAGAATTCTTTCCAATTTGTTGAAACGAACATTGCTGCTAATTTTACTTTCATGGAGATTTTGTGGAACCTTGTTTTCACCTGCAGAAAATAAAATTCAGAAATGAATCATTAAAACCTTTGGGAACAAAAGCCATTGTGACCATTTTCACATATTGTACATTTTTGGGAGAGACTGCAACTGCTGAAGAGTGCATTGATAAATGGGCAAGAAAATTTACAACATAATGCCTTTCAGACAACAAATTCTTAGCTAGATCACAGGGTCGAGAGACCCAAGAAGAAAGGGAGAGAAATAGGGAAATAGTTGATGTCATGGTATAAGAAATAGGATAGCCCCAGAAAACAGGCACAGCAATCGCCATGCTAGATTAACCCACACCCATTGATTGCAATGCAGGCAGCATGGCAACATGGGCCCTGGGTCTTGCCAGCGTTGACCATGCTTTTCATGGCTGGACTTATTAGTAGGGGAGCCAATATTGTGAGTGGCTACTGCCAATTAAAGTTAGCTTGCACCTTGTGGCTAGAGCAGGAACTGGAAATTGTGGCTGAAGAGAAACTAACCTGGGAAAGAATGAAGAATGGCACAGCAGGGGAGAGAGGGGGTTCCAAGGTTTTCAGATGCTGCATTAGAGATCTCGTTGGAGGAGGTGGAAAGGAAAAGAGATGTCCAATATCTGTAGGGGCATCAGGGGGTGGAAATGAAAGCTCTCTGGACACGCTCAGAAGGCAGTGGAGATCAATGCCAACAGTTAAACCTTGACCATTTCAATGCAATGTCACAAAAAGTTCTATGACATCACAAAAGTGGTCAAGATTAGTGAATGCATCTTTATAAAATGGCTACAGAACAGGAGGCCATTCGACCTGTCATGTTCATGCTGGTTCTCTGCAAGAGCAACTCTACCAGGCCCACTGCTCCGCCTTTTCCCCATTGTCCTCATACTTTTTCTATTCCGATAATACAAACATACATACATATAAACATATGAATTAGGAGAAGGAGTAGGCCACTCGGTCCCTCGAGCCTGCTCCACCATTCAATAAAATCATGGCTGATCTAATTTTAAACCTCAACTCCACATTTCCTGCATATCCATGATAACCTTTCACCCCCTTTGCTTATCAAGAATCCATCTACCTCTGTCTTAAAGATATTCAAAGACTCTACCTCAACCACCTTTTGAGGAAGAGAATCCCAAAATGTCACAACCTTCTGAGAGAAAATTTTTTTATTCATCTCTGTCTTAAATGGACGACCGCATTTTTTAAGCAGTGACCCCTAATTCTAGGTTCTCCCACAAGAGGAAACATCCTTTCCACATTCACCCTGTCAAGTCCCATCAGGATCTTATATGTTTCAATCAAGTCGGCTCTTACTCTTCTAAGCTTCAGCAGATCCAGTCCTAGCCTGTTCAGCCTTTCCTCATAAGATAACCCGCTCATTCCAGGTATTAGTCTAGTAAATCTTCTGTGAACTGCTTCCAATGCATTTACATCTTTCCTTAAATAAGCAGATCAATACTGTACACAGTAGTCTCACCAATATCCTGTATAACTGAAGTATAACCTCCCTGCTCTTGTATTCAATTCCCCTCACAATAAACAATAACATTCTATTAGCTTTGCTAATTACTTGCTGCACCTGCACACCAAACTTTTGCGATTCATGCACTAGGACACCCAGATCCCCCTGCATCTCAGAGCTCTGCAATCTCTTATCATTTAGATAATATGCTTCTTCTTTATTCATCCTGCCAAAACCTCACATTTTCCCACATTTTCCCAGATCTTTGCCCACTAACCTAACCTACCTATATCCTTTTGTAGCTTTCTTACGTCCTATTCACAACTTACTTCCCTAACTACCTTTGTGTCATCAGCAAATTGTGTAACCATACCATTGGTCCCTTCATCCAAATCATTTATATAAATTATAAAGAGTTGAGGCCTCAGCGCTAATCCCTGTGGCACGCCAGTCATCACATCCTGCCTATCAGAAAATTCCTCATTTATGCCTACACTCTGTCTCCTGTTAGCTAGCCAATCTTCTATCCATGCCAATATGTTACCCCCTACACCATGAGCTTTTATATTCTGCAATAACTTTTGATGTGGCACCTTATCAAATGCCTTCTGAAAATCTAAGTACAGCACATCCACCAGTTCCCCTTTATCCACAGCACATGTTACTCCTTCAAAAAACTTCAGTAGATAGGTTAAACATGATTTCCCTCTCACAAAACCATGTTGACTCAGGCTGATTACATTGGATTTATCTAAGTGCCCTGCTATAACGTCGTAAATAATAGCTTCTAGCATTTTTCATTGTTCAACATTATTCAATTCCCTTTTAAAAGCCACAATTGAATCTTCCTTCACCACACTTTTAGGCAGTGCATTCCAGGTCATAACCATTTCCCGTGTAAAACTTTTTTTCTCATGTTGCCATTGGTTCTTTTATCTTAAATCAGTGTCCTCTGGTTCGTGGATCTTCCACCAGTGAACACAGTATCTCCCTCTCTACTGCATCCAGACTCCTCATGATTTTGAACACCTCTATTAAATCTCCTCTTAACCTATTCTTCTCCAACATCAGCAACTCCAGGTTCTCCAATCTGTCCACATGATTGAAACCCCTCATCCCTGGAACCATTCTCATAAATCTTTTCTGCACCCTCTCTAAAGCTTCATTTCATTTGGAAAGTGCGAAGCTGAGAATTGGACACAAACCTCCAGTTGAGGCTGAACCAGCGGTTTATAAAGGTTCACCATAACTTCTCTGCTTTTGTACTCTATGGCCCAGATTTTCACTACTGTGGCCGGTACACAGAGTCGGGAAAATTCTTGGCTCAGCGCACTGTCCAGATTTTCATTCCTGGGAGTGATGGGGGGTGTGTGCATGCTGGAGCCGGGCCCACCACTCCCCAGAAACAGTTCAGAGGTAGTCACAGGGGCTGCCAAGTGCCGAGGCTAGCTGTTTAAAAGATCCGCCTTGGTGCTTTGGGACATAATCCCAGTTATAGTATATGAAGTTCAGCCTCTAGCCGTCTCTGCCCCCCACCCACTCCCAATGCTCCATCCATGCCAACCTATGCCCCTTTACCCACCCGCCATATCCCCATATAGCCCTATGCCAACTTGGTATCAAATCATGCCAATCCACGACCCTCCATCCATCACCCTATGCTCTCCATGTCAACTCACCCAGTATCCACCATGGGCAGACCTCAGGAGCCATGCTGAGATACAATAAAATGAAGTTCTAAGCATACATTACAGAGCTCACGATATAAAAAAACACTCTCGTTGACAAAAGCCCATTCAATACAGCTATACCCATTCAAAGACTTAATCACATTTTTTTTTCATTTATTCATTCACGAGATGTGGGCCAGCATTTATTATCTATTCTTAATTGCCCTTGTGATGGTGGTGGTCAACCACCTTTTTGAACCACTGCAGGCCATGTGGTGTACATATGCCCACAGTGCTGTTAGGAAGGGAGTTCCAGGATTTTGACACAGCGCCAGTGAAGAAATGGTGATATATTTTCAAGTCAGGGTGGTGTGTGGCTTGGAGGGGAATTTGCAGGTAGCGGTGTTCCCATGCATCTGCTGTCCTTGCCCTGCTAGGTGTTAGAGGTTGAAGTGGGAACCAGGGGGCTTATACTAGTTGGGTTAATATTAAAATGCTTTATTATTCTTAAAATAATTGCTGTAGTTATGAAGGCTTCTTACATAGGCATGATGGGATACATGTCCAAAGTGACTATGGGTACACTGGCTTAGTCGCTAGCAATTACTGCCTTAAAAGCCTGTATAAACACAGTATTCATTGTTATACAGTAGAAGGAGATAAGGGGAAACTGAAGGTCATTCCCATGGCTGAGGGTTGAGATAATGGGAATATCTACTGATGAAATAGTATGGTTAGTTAGGAAATTAATGAGAAACATTGTAATGAAAAGTAGGAAAATAAGGACAATAAATATATGCTGCAAACCTTGTAGCTTTGAGAGCGGTTCCTTGGGCTGGCTGAGGCTCTCTCTCTCTCCCTCGCAAGTGCTTGAAACGAATCTTTGCTTGCTTGAATTTCACAGACTCGAGAGTTGTTACTTTTACCACAACAAGGGTGTGGGTTTGGAAGGTACTGTTGAAGGAGCCTTGGTGAGTTGCTGCAGTACATCTTGTATATAATACACACTGCTGTCGCTATGCATCAGTGGCAGAACAAATGAACGTTTAAGCTGGTGGATCGGGTGCCAATCAAATGGGCTGGTTTACCCTGGATGGTATTGATCTTCTTGAGTGTTGTCAGAGTTGCACTCATCCTGGCAAGCGTAGAGTATTCAATCACATTCCTGATTTGTGCCTTGTAGATGGTGGACAGGCTTTGGGGAGTCAGGAGATGAGTAATGCACTGCAGAATTCCCAGCCCCTGGCCTGCTCTTGTAGCCACAGTATTTATATGGCTGGTCCAGTTCCGTTTCTGATCAATGGTAACCCCCAGGATGTTGATAGTAGGGGATTCACCGATGGTAATGCCATTGAATGTCAAGGGGAGTTGGTTGGATTCTCTCTTATTGGAGATTGTCATTGGCTGGCACTTGTGTGGCATGGAAGTTACTTGCCACTTATCAGCCCAAGCCTGAATATTGTCAAGGTTTTGCTGCAAATGGATACCAACTACTTCAGTATCTGAGGAGTCGCGAATGCTGCTGAGCAGCGCGCAATCAACAGCATACATCACCACTTCTGACCTTATGATGGAAGGTATGTCATTGATGATGCAACGGAAGATGGTTGGGCCTAGGACACCACCCTGAGGAACTCCTGCAGCAATGTCCCAGGATTGAGATGATTGACCTTCAACAATCACTACCATCTTCCTTTGTGCTAGGTATGAACCCAACCAGTGGAGAGATTTTCCCCTGATTCCCACTGACTTCAGTTTTGCTAGGGCTCCTTGATGCCACACTCAGTCAAATGCTGCCATGATGTCGAAGGCAGTCACTCTTATCTCATCTTTTGAGTTCAGGCCTTTTCTCCATGTTTGGATGAAGACTGTAATGAGGTCAGGAGCTGAGAGGCCCAGGCAGAACCCAAACTGAGTGTCAGTGAGAAGGCTCCTGCTGAGTAATTGCCACTTGATATCACTGTTGACGATGCCTTCCATCATATTCTTGATGACTGAGAGTAGACTGGTGGGGTGGTAATTGGCCGGGTTGGTTTCATCCTGCTTTTTGTGCACAGGACATACCCGGGCAATTTTCCACCTTGCCAAGTAGATGCCAGTGTTGTAGCTTTACTGGAACAGCTTGGCTAGGGGCATAGCTAGTTCTAGAGCACAAGTCTTCAGTACTATTAGTAGAATGTTGTCAGGGCCCATAGCCTTTTCATATCCAGTGCCTTCAGCCGTTTCTTGATATCACGTGGAGTGAATCGAATTGGCTGAAGATTGGCATCTATGATGCTGTGGACCTCAGGAGGAGGCTAAGATGGATCATCTCACTACAGCAACTGGTTAATTCAATGAATAAATCTGGAATATAACGCTAGTCTGAGTAACACTGACCATGAAACTATCATCAATTGCTGTAAAAACCTAGTTGGTTCACTAATGTCCTTTTGGAAAAAGAAATCTGCCATCCCTACCTGATCTGACCTACATGTGACCCAAGACCCACAGCAGTGTGGTTGACTCTTCATTGCCCTCTGAAATGGCCTAGCAAACCACTCAGTCAAGGGCAATTAGGGAAAGGCCACAAATGCGGGCCAGTGACGCCCATATCCATGATAAAAAAATCCACCCAGCACTTATGGTTGAAGATGGTTGCAAATGCTTCAGCTGCCGGAAATTTTCAGCCCCGCCATGGCGGGACCCACTGCGGGGGATGCATCAGCCCAGCCAAAAGCCCATTGGCTTTCGATGAGACCAGATAATCCCAGCGACGGGTGGGACCAGAAAATCCTGCCCAGACTTGTTTTTCATATTGATGTGTTGGGCTCCCCCATCATTGAGGATTGGGATATTTGTGGAGCCTCCTCCTCCACAAATTGTCCACCACCATTCATGACTGGATGTGGCAAGACTGCAGAGCTTAGATTTGATCCATTGGTTGTGGGATTGCATGGTTCTGTCTACCATATGCTGCTTCCACTTCTTCTGCTGATTGCCATGCAATTAGTCCTGTGTTGTAGCTTCAGCAGGTTAACACCTCATATTTAGGTATGCTTAGTGCTGCAATTGACATGCCTTCCTGCACTATTTGGTTGATACCTTGGCTTGATGGTAATGGTGGAGCGGGAATTTTGCTCGGCCATGATGTTACAGATTGTGGTTAAATACAATTCTGTTGTTGTTCATTGCCCATAGCGCCTCATGGATGCCCAGTTTTGAGTTGAAGAACTGTTTGAAATCTATCTCATTTAGCTCAGTGGCAAAAGCAAACATTTGTATTCATAGCCCCACATCAAAAGCAGCTGGTTCCATAATAACCTCTTGGAGCTGTCAATCAAACTGTGAACTTACAGGCCCCCCACTGTGACAATAGTCGGTTGTGGTAACAGCCAAGCAAGTAATAACAATCCAATAATGATACCTCTTAGGCTATGTCAACAAACAGCTATTCGAATTGCAAGCATCGATTTTTTTCAACCCAGAGACACAGCAAGTTCTTTTTTGTTCAAAATTTAAAGAGCTTGGGATTTCAATAACCTGACAGCTTGACAGTTCCACAAACCATATCCACTTTTTACACACATTCATGTCTACTCTTAAAAATTGCAAGTCACATGCTGAGGGGAAAAATAAGGTAAGTTTAATTCAACACTGAGTTTAAAGGGCCCTGCTGGGTTCAAAAGTCCCCCATGTGTGAATCACACCCCATCCTCCTTCAAGTGCTCTCCCTCCCTCTGACGAAAATAGGATCTTTCGGAAATGGGGGCAGGTCACCCAGACCCAGGACCCCGGCATCATTTTTGGATAAGACATGGAGCCTCCGCAACTCTTTGAAAATCCAGACCAGTGCCTGTTTATAAAGGTCAGGGTCCCATATGCCTTATTAATGGCTTTCTCAACCTGTCTTGCCACCCTCAATAATTTGTGCACATATACCCCCAACACATGTTCCTGCAACTTCTTTAGAATTGTATCCTTTTTTTTCTTAAAAACAAAAAACTACGGCGGATGCTGGAAATCCAAAACAAAACAAAAACAGAATTACCTGGAGAAACTCAGCAGGTCTGGAATCAAAAGACATAACAAAATCCTGGACTGCTTGCAGCAGTTTATCGCCAAATACGGCTGGACATCTCACCTAGAACCGAGGATCTTCGGAAAGGACGGAGAAGTAGCGGTGGTGGATGTGACAGTACGTTTCGAAGATAATAACAAATCGTTGGAGAAAGCTTGGGCTGAAAAAGAGCACAAATACCAACATCTTGAGGAGGAGATACTGGAACTGACAGGCGGCAAGTCAGTAAAATACTTCGGATTCGTCATGGGTGCGAGAGGGAAGTGGTTCGACAAGAATAACAGCCTCATGCGATTCCTGAAGATCGACAAATACAAATCCTTCGCCCAGCTTACTTGGAGACTGACGATCTCCCTGACATTGGAACTTTTACAAATCTTTGGAGACCAGTAGTCAGAGAATCGTTTCAAAGAGACCACCTGAAGAGATGTCACAAGACCCAAGATGAAGGACGGAGAGGCTCTACGAGATGGGTATTGTATATCTCCAGGGTGGGAAGTCTAACGCCTGATCCCCGGTGGGCAGGTAAGGTGGATAATTTGTACATAAGAGTTAAATGAACTTGTATAGTCTGGCATAACGGTGGTGGTTTTTACCTTGTTTAATTGTTTGGGAAGTGGTTACACTGTGTTAATTATAATTATGTTAACTATTGCGGCTTTTTCCTGGGTTAATGTAAAAAATTTAATTAATAAATGTAACACACAATCAGATGATGTGATTCAGGGTAGGTCTTCGGACCACTAACCATGTGATCAGCTACCTAGTTTCATCAGTACCTAAGTGACGAACTTCCACTCTTACTCAAATTTTTGTTTCCTACTGAAAATCAAGATCGTCCCAGAGCTCCACTTCCACCTGATTCACTGCCCTTGGTTGCGGTTTCCTCACTGCCCTTGGATGTGGTTTCCTGGAGTTAAGACACAACGTGGACGACCAGCTTATATTTCGCCCCTCTCCTAACTTTACTCAGTTCTGTTGAAGGGTCATGAGGACTCGAAACGTCAACTCTTTTCTTCTCCGCCGATGCTGCCAGACCTGCTGAGTTTTTCCAGGTAATTCTGTTTTTGTTTTGTTTTCCTTTTTTTTCTTACTGCCTTTCCTCATTCTTCCTACCAAAATATATCGCTTCACTCTTTTGTGCATTAAATTTCATCCATGTGTCCATTTATTCCACCAGCTTGTCAATGTCCTTTTAAAGTCTATCATTATCCTTCTCATAGTTCACAACACTTCCAACTTTTGTGTTATCTGCAAATTTTGAAATTGTGCCCTGCACACCCAGTCAAGGCCATTAATATACATCAAGAAAAGCAATGGTTCTAATACAAACCTCTCCAGCCATGCGAAACTCCACTAAATAACTTCCTTCAATCCGAAAAACAACCATTCACCACTGGTATAAAAGCAAACTTCTGCAGATGCTGGAAATCTGAAACAAAAACAGAAAATGCTGGAAAAACTCAGCAGGTCTAACAGCATCTGTGGAGAGAAAAAAAAACAGAGTTAACGTTTCGAGTCCTTATGACTCTTCTTCAGAGCTGAAGAGAAGTAAAAATGTAATGAAATTTATACCGGTTAAGGGGGGTGGGGCAGTTGAAGCTGGATAGAAGGCCAGTGATAGGTGGAGGCAAAGGAGAGATTGCCAGAGATGCCATGGACTAAAGGACAAAGAGGTGTTAATGATAGTGATACTAGCTAAAGGAGGTGCTGATGGTGACATTAAGATCAGAAAGCAGAATGTGATAATGGCAGGACAAGGATAAGCACTCTGGAAAGAACAACATGAACAAATGATAGATGGTCCTTATGGGGGTGGAGTGGGGGAGGGGGCGGTGATGGGAAAAAAGATTGAAAATAGGATAAAAGGTGGGGATAAAACAATGAATAAAAATGAAAATAAATAAAAATAAATGGATAAAAAATAAAAATTAAAAAATGAAAAAATAAAAATTAAGAAATGAGAATGAATATTGAAAAAAGGGGATAAGAAGGTGGTGAGGATGGAAGAAAGAATTCATGATCTGAAGTTGTTGAACTCAATGTTAAGTCCAGAAGGCTGTAAAGTGCCTAATCAGAAGATGAGGTGCTGTTCCTCCAGTTTGTGTTGGGCTTCACTGGAACATTGCAGCAGGCTAAGGACAGATATGTAGACATGAGAGCAGGATGGGGTGTTGAAATGGCAAGCGACAGGAAGGTCTGGGTCATGCTTGCAGACAGACCAAAGGCGTTCCGCAAAGCGGTTACCCAGTCTGCATTTGATCTCTCCAATGTAGAGGAGACTGCATTGGGAGCAGCGAGTGCAGTAGATTAAATTGAGGGACGTGCAAGTGAAGCACTGCTTCACCTGAAAGGAGTGTTTAGGCCCTAGGACAGTGAGGAGGGAGGAGGCAAAGGGACAGGTGTTGCACCTTCTGCGATTGCAAGGGAAGGTGCCATTCATCACTACTTGCTGTTTTCTGTTACTCAGCCAACTTCATATCCATGCTGCCACTGTCCCTTTTATTCCGTGTCTTTTAACTTTGCTGACAACTCTCTGATGACAGTCCATGCACACCATGGTTTAGATGTATGATTCTTGCTTTGCATTCAAGTGCTTGAGGCTTCAAATCCCAGACAGAGTTCTTCCTTTTGTGTCCCTTGATTTTTTAATTAGTTTATTTGATTTTGACTTGAAAGAGTTACACTTTCTTCAAAAAAGGGCAGCCTTTTAATTTGTCCCTTGATTTTTAAAATTAATTTATTTGGTTTTGACTCAAAAGAGTTACACCACATCACTCACATTACCCTCATTAACCCTTTCTATTATTTCAACAAAAAACACACAAGTGGGTTAAACATGATTTACCATGAATAAATCTGTGCTGGTTTTCTCTAGTGTTACAGACAGGGTAGAGAGGCAAACTGAAGTCCTTTATATTTCTCATCGTCTGTCCATAAACAGAGTTATTTAATTTTTGAAATAGGCTGTGGCCTGTTTTCCAGACCCTTTGGAAGTCAATTTTAAAGTCACTTGCATCAAACTTTCTTGAGGGTAAAATGAGAAGTATCATTTAGTCATACATTCAAACCCATTCAGTCATACATTCAAACATACATTGCAACTACATACGCAGACACAAGCACACATGGGGATACGAAAGAAAATAGCTTTACAATTAGGAATAACTTAAAACCAAAAAGAAGAAAGATATGTATATTAATATTAATTCACATGTATGTCAGAGTCCAGTGAGGGTTCATTCACGTAGGAGTTAAAATTAAGGTGGGTTCAGCTAGCTAAAGGCAGGAGTTGCCAAATTCCTTCAAAGTTGGTGATGACACAGCAAGATGACGTTGGTATACAGAGAGTTGGTCCGCTCTCCAGGCGAGGCAGGAATTTTCCAGCAAGCCAGGTCTTGAGGAGGATTTGACTTGAGGAAGGCTTTGTTGTCAGCCTGGAGTCTGGCATTGGTGTTGATAGGCTGGATGTTTAACAGTAGACTGACCCTGTGAGTCCAGAAATATAACATTAAAACTTTCCAAAAGCCAAAGGAGCTTAGGTCATGTGCTGTTGCCCATTGATGAGTCAGTTTCAGGTTAACAATTAGTTTCTATGCCTCTGGTCAAAACCCAATGTTCACCTTAGGAGACAGATAGTGGTTATTGGCTCCTCCGCAGGTATAATGAGTTTTGATGCCTCACTGTGGAGACAGGCTATTTGCTGCTCCCCTGTTTCATTGATTGTAATGGATCCACAAGGACCAGGGTTGAGCTTTGTTCTGTAATTACTGTTGGACGTTTTCAGAACTGTAGCCAACTTGCAAATCATGTGACCTGTAGCAGCCATTTTTTGTCCCAGCAAAGTCCATTTTTAAATTAGCAGAAAGTAAGGTTTGATTTAAACAGTTTATGATCTCTTTCATGTCTTATGGACATGACACTTAGTTAATCCACATTTGTCTAAGTGACTGTTAGTTTTTTCCCAGTTTATTGGTTCTAAAATTTTCTCCCATGACCGAGGTTAAACTGTAGTTCTTGGGCTTATTCTTACATCTTTTTATGAACAAGGATGTAAGATTTGCAATTCACCAGTACTCTAGCCTCATCCCTGTGTGTAAGGAAGAGTGGAAGATTATGGCCAATGCCTCCACAATTTCCACTCTCACTTCACTCAGTATCCTCAGATGCATCTGATCTGATCTTGATGATCTTTCAACTTTAAGGACTGCCAGCCTTTCTAACACTGTCCCCACCCCCGTCCACCCCTTTATCCAATGTTAGCCCATTCAGTGTCCCAATGCCTTCTCTTTCACTTTGGCTTTGGTAGCAACTTCTTCCTTGGTGAGGACAGAAGCAAAATGCTCATTTAGTGCCTTAGACTTAGACAACTAGACTTGCTGCCTTCATGATTGAATCCCCTAATTGGCCCCACATGTCCTTTAGCTACATATATGCCTCTAGAAGAATTTTAGATCCCCACTGATGTTAACCACCAGTCTCTTCTCATATTCTCTCTTTGTTTCTCTTATTTATTTTTCACTTCCCCTCCAAACTTTCTCTATTCAGTTGTGTTCTCACTTGTATTATCAACCTGACATCTGTCAGATGCACCATACCAAATGCCATATCCTACTAACTGCCACGGTAATCTCAGACACTGTTTAAATCACCACATCCCCATCACTCGCCTAACTTCCCTATCAATTAGGCTCATACCTCACATTCATAACTTCAACTCACCCTCACACACTTAGCACTATTGCAAGCCTCACATCCACATTTCACAGACAACACAAACTTTCAGTTGTTCAACTATGACAACCACATTAGCCAAACAGATTGCACAACATTCACTGCCCCACTTCCCTCTCTCTTGCAGGACAAGGCGGCACATAACTGGAGGCAATAGGAGCTAACTAGATACAGGTGGGTGCACATTTATGTCGTATCTGTAGAGTAAAATGTTAACATCAGAACACCTGAAATTGATGAAACTGCTGATGTAACTGTGATGCAATGTCACATAATTAAATAACTGAGATCTGGTGGGAAGCAGGAGTACAACCTTGTGTAGAGTACTGAGATGTACATTGATCTGTAAATAAACAAGAATGTATTTTATGAGTAACAGTCTATGGTAGCAGTAGGACAACAGGAAAACCCTAAGGAAACCCCATCTAGACCCCGATTGCAAGATGAAACATGGTGTGAGCAGACAGAGAGTAAAGACCCAAAAAAACTCCAGCAGAAGACTGCAGACCTAACAGACATACAGATCCTTTGTAAAAAGGATATGAAGAAGAAAGATTACAGACTCACCTGAGAACTGAGCATTGTGAGTGTAGCAGATGCAAGCGGACACACAGACCTGGAGTCCAAACCGCAGTGAGTACAGATAACAACCTACAAGCCAAACTATTGAAGCAGCAAAAGATCTAGAGCTTAGGACAAGCATGGAGTCTACACTGCCACTTCCAGAAACTTTCTGCAGTGCTGAAGGCTCACAACAGGTTCAATACTGGAACAATTGGAGGAAGAAATTCTCCAGATACAGGACAGCTTCAGGTTTGTATAAAAAGGAACAAAAGGATCAAGTCTGTACCTATGTAGTCGGGGCTATTGCACACAATATCATAGTAGGACAGGGAGTTGATTAGGCTTCAAGTTCATACGATAAAGTCCTCCAGGCATTCAGTTCATGCTTCAGTGTTCGAAAAAAATTAGTCATCAAACGAGCAAAATTTACTAAGAGGAAACAAAAACTGGATGAAATGCATGGATTCATTGATAAATGACCTGTACAGACTAGCAGAAAATTGCAACTACAGGATCCTCAGTGATGAATTAATATGCGATACATGAGTAGTTGGGGTCTTAGATGAAACTTTCTCCAATCTCTTGCAAATGAGGGAAGATATAAGTCTCACAAAGGCAGTACAGATAGCATGACAGACCAAGTTTCGGAAGCAAAACAGAGCGGGTTGTTTGTAGGGAAAATGATGTCCCTTGGAAAAGAATGAGTGAAGCCATTCAGTATGTTGGATGGAAAAGGGAAAGCACATTGAAGCAAAAGCCCATGAAATCAGGGAACAGCATGACAAATGCCATCTTGAAATGCTAACAAAACAGAAAATAATTATTGGACCATTAAATTAGAAGTTGATGGTCACCCCCAACGAATTCAAACTAGATAATGGCACAGGTATTTCAGTATTATCTGATAAAGTAAAGTGGCTTACAGCCATCCTCCATTCAATTGCAAGGTCCAGGAGGGACTACACTGAAAGTAATAGGCCAATGCTTGGTGAGATTAAGAGATTTTCAAGCTTAGGGAGGATGAAAACAGAATTTCATGCAACACTAACGGCAGCTGCTAAGCCTATATGCCTCTTCACAGTGAGGGAGGTCCCTTCACCACTCTTGGACAAAGTCAAGAGTGAGACTGAATACAAGTTAGAACAAGGGGTCATCTCTCCAGTAACCATACTGACAAAGCAGTGCTCTGGAATGATCACAGTACCAAAGCCTAATGATTCAATTAGAATTGACGTGGAATTGACTCAATTAAACAAACCAGTAAAGTGTGAGATCCACCTAATGGGATCTTTGAATGAAAGTCTCGCCAAATTAGCAAAAAGCACCCTCTTCACAAATGAGATTCAAACAGAGCCTTTTGGAAGTTGCCTCTGGACAAAGAATTCATATTGTTAACTACTTTTATCAGCCCATTTGGTCTCAGACCCTGAAAGGCATGGAAGGAGTAATATACGATATGGACAACATTCTCATACACCAGACTTGTCCAACACATGGCCCCCAAAGCCATTCTTTGTGGCCTCCAGAGCCACTGTTCAAAATGCTGGTCAGAGAGGTAAGTGTAGTTGAAGATTCTGCAAGAGGCTGCTCTTCAAATCATAGGCCATTACTCTCCCATGTGAGCCTGTCAACAGCTAATGTAGGAGAGAAAGAGGCTGTGATTGGAGGAGCAGCGAATGCCAATGGCGGTGAGCATGCTGGGGAAAAACAAAGGCTGCCGTGGGGGTTGGTGGGGAAGGAGAGGCTGCCGGGACCAATGGGGAAGCAGAGAGAGTGGCTGCTGGGGCCACAGGGGAAAGAGAGGTTGCCGGAGCCATGGGGGAATGGGAGGCTGCAGGGCCATGGGGGAAGGACAGAAAGAGTCTGCCAGGGCCATGAGAGAAGGAGAGGATGTGGGGGCCACTGGGGAAGGAGAGATCTTTGGGGGCCACAGGGGAAGGAGAGATCTTTGGGGGCCACAGGGGAAGGAGGGAGAGAGGCTGCACGGGCCATGGGGGAGGGAGAGGCTGAGGGGGCCTGGCGCTAAAACACTGATTACAAGGTCTGGCGGAGACACGCTGCAGAGCCCAGGGTTGGGAGTGGTGGAAAAGGCTGGCTGGTGTGAGAGAGAGAGAGAGAGAAAGAGAAAGTGTGTGAGAGAGCGAGTGTGAGTGTGTGAGAAAGAAAATGAGTGTGAGAGAGAGAGTGAGTGTGTGAGAGAGAGGGAGCGAGTGTGTGTGAGAGAGAGTGTGTGTGTAAGTGTGTGTCTGCCCTACTCCCAGTTTCAGGATTCTCACTCGCCCTCATCCCCACACACCAACAGATAGTTATACCCATTCACACAGTGGGTGAGGGTGAATGAGTGAGCACCCTAGGACCTGGAGTGAGCCAGACACACACTCTGACCCTCTAAAACTCTAATAGTCACCTTTATTGATTACTTTTCTTAAAATTATCAATTTATTGCTTTGACATTGCTTTATTTTTGCTCAGCAAGTTGTTTCTTTTCTTCATACTCAACTTTTTTTTGAAATTCATGTATCTTTCCAAAATTTCCTTATCGTTCCCTTGAGTGAGAAAAAAATGGAAATGTGCCCCCCGCCCCATGCAAAAAGGTTGGACAAGCCTGTCATACATGGTTCATCAAGGGAAGAATACGATCATTGTGTAAGAACAGTCCTCAAAGTCCTACTAGAAGCAGGTCTGATGTTGAACAACAAATGTGAACTTGTAAATGGCTATGATAAAATTCTTAGTGCAAACTTCAGGAATTACTGCTGACCTGCAAAAATCAAGGTGATAAGAGAGTTCCCACAGCCTAGACCTTCACAGAATTACAAAGATTCCTTGGGTGAGTCAACCAAGTAGGCAAGTTCCTACCAAACTTGGCAGAAATCAACAAGCCATTATGATAGCTGTTGAGACGAGGTCAACAGTGATGCTGGAGCATGAACCAGCAGAATGCTTTTGGCAAGATCAAAAATCTCCTAATTTCATCAGAAATTCTAGTGGACTACGATCCAGAAATACCAACAATTGTAGCAGCGGATGTATTACCTACAGGCTTGGGCGCAATGCTGTTTCAAGTTCAAAAAGATGGACAATGGAGACCAGTTTATTGTGCCTCAAGATCTCTCATGGACACAGAGGAGAGGTATGCAACCATTGAGTCAGAAGCGTTAGCAGCCACATGGGTCTGTGAGATGTTCTCTGATTATGTCATGGGATTAAGGGTTAAAATTGAAACCGACCACATGCTTTTGGTTACTCTTCTTAACTAAAGCAAATTGCAAAAATGCCATCTAGAATTCAGCATTTTAAACTGAGATGCATGAGATACAATTCAGCTACTGAGTACATTCAAGAGAAGCACCTGATGACAGCAGATGCACTATCAAGAATACCAGTGAAAGGAGTCAAGCAGTAAGATTTAAATTTAATTGAGGAAATGGAAGCATATACTTTACTCATTACTATACACTTTCTAGCCACAGAAAAGAGATTACAAGAGATTAAAAAAGCACAACCACAGGATGATGAATGCATCCAAATAATAGAGTATTGACAGAATAGATGGCCGGATAATACTCCTAACAAACTAGTACCTTGCCAATACTTCGAACAGAGAAAACATTACACAATCATTGATGGTTTCTTTGTTTTTAACAGCGGACTAGTCATCCCTAAAACACTTCGACTTGACATTCTCCAAAAATTGCATTAAGGTCATTTGGGAATAACAAAATGTAGAGCAAGAGTCTAGCAGTCAGTCAGGTGGCCAGGCATCAGTAAGTCCATTGAGGAATTGATCATGAATTGCTTTATGTGTGCAGTGAATAGCCAACAGCCGAGCGAACCACTGGCACCCTCCACTTTTCCTTCGAGGTCATGACAGCGCCTGGGAATGGATTTATTTGAGTTCAAAGGCAAAGTTTTCATCATCATCATTGAGTCATTCTCCAGGTTTCTGAAGTGAGTAAACTGCACAGCATCATGGCAGAGATAGTCATTATGCCACTAAGAAAAATATTCACAACACAAGGCATCCCAGATGTTGTGGTGTCAAACAACAGTCCTCATTTAACTAACGAACTGTTCCATAACTTTGCGCAGGAATATGGTTTCATGTATGTGACTAGTTTGCCTAGATATCCTCAGTTGAACAGAGAAGCAGAAAAATAAGTTCAAGCAATCAAGGAGCTGATAAAAAAGAACCAAGATATTAACTAAGCCCTTCTTAGCTACGGAACCTCACCACTAAAAAATGGGTTCTCACTATCAGAATATTGATGGGAAGATGGCTGCAAACACAGCATAGTGCTTTACAATAAACACAACCTACTATTGCATCAGATGATCATGAAAGAGTTAGGAAGCATGAGGAGCAACAAACAGATAGTCACGAGGCTTGAAAGTGCTACAGCCTGGGAAGAGAATGTGGATATGAGAACAGAAAGAAATCATTGTATTAGAAGGAGGTCTAAACATAGATCTTATATAATTGTGACGGGCCAGGGAAATGTCAGAAGAAACCAAACAGCCTTAATATCATTGGGAAGAAAACAAATGGAACCTTGGACGTACTGTTTAGATCTGGATGGAGACAAGGAACCAGCAACAAAAAACTCTACAACCATGCAAGTGGAAGACATTCCTATCGAACAACGAGAGAGTGCAGTTTGTCCTCAACCTTGAAATGAAATCAGGACCATATCAGGGAGATTGGTCAAGGCACCTCAAAGACGAACCCTGTGAAGGCTGAGACTTGGAGGAAATGTAGGAGTATGTATATAGTTGTGATATAGACTTAGAAGTGCAACAAGCACTGGCAGCTAGCCTTAAATAAAAGAGAGGTCTGAGGCACAAGGACCGATTTTGGGTGAACTTCTGGTCTCCTAGTTTAGGTGCACAGTGGAAGTGTGCAATCAGTTATGGACCCACAACAGTCCATAACAAATGTTTACCCCAATGTTCTTTGCTTAAATTGGTGTGAAAATTGAGCCAATACTATATGCTTTAGGGTGGGATAAAAACAGCTTTACTATCTCTACTTCTGTCTCCCTGTTTCTTCCTCTTCAGTTGTTTATTCTCCATTACTGTTAGCCTCATCTTTCTTCACAGTTACTCAACTATACAATATTGAACTGCTGCTACATCCTTGGCACAGTTCCCCGTTCCTGTCACGATGAAGCACACTGACATATTCAAATTCATTGACAATCTACACCAATTCCTCTGCTGCATGACACCAATTCTTGACACCCGACTCAATCCCAGATATTTCTTTTTCATTCATACCATTCAGTGAAGGGAACTTGCCACCAAAGGATGTGAACAAAATCACAGCTCTTGTAAAGAACGTATTTTTAAATTTTTCTTTGATTATGGCTTTAAAATTGGACTGTGGCTTTAAAAAACTACCAGGGCTGCAGTTGGAAGACATGTTTGCTGGAATAGGATGAGGAATAACTAGAATGTTGCTATCCTGGAACATAGAGTGCCATAAGGGAACAGGCTAGTGCCGGAAAGGAGTTCTGGACTAGGGGGAACTACCTAATGACACCATTTTAATTGGCTCCTGACCAGGTAACCAGGGTTTTGTGTGGTAACAGTGCAGGCAGAACAGCTCCTAGCCTACAAAGAGGGAAGACACAAAAACCTCTCTCTCCTTTGTTTGTAAGATTCCAGCAATTCTGCCATAATAGCTAGCTGGCTATCCCTCATATTTCTGTAACCTGCTTTCTCTGGAAACCCCTGTCAAGAGGAAAAGGGGAAAAGTCATCAGTAGAGACATTGAAAAGCAAGTTTTTCAACCAGCGAACCACAGACTGAAAGTGCACGGAAGACTACCTGATATCATCAACAACAAATTGCAAGGAATTTGGAAGACATCAAGCAAAATCAACCCATCTAATCCTGTACTCCAGATTGGTACTATTGAACCTTTTTATCTCACCCTTAAAATCCATGTTTTGTGTGTTTTATGTATGTGTGTGTGTGTGTTTGTGCGTAGGGGTTTAAAAAGGGGTAGAGTTTAAGTTATTGAGTTAGAAGTTAGCAGTTCATATTTCTTTCTTTTGACACTAGTTAAAGACAGTTTGTTTCATAAACAGTTATTTACTTGTTAAGTTTACAAACCTGGTACCCGTATTCTGTTAACCTAAATTAAACAGTTAGGTAGAGTTGGGGCAATTTGGTGGCCTGATCAAACTTTTCACATTTGTTGTGGCTCGGGGAACACAGGGGCTTGATATTACAGCACAACATCCCCATGAGTCGTGACACACTACACTGGTGATAAATAGACTCAGGTGATTTCCAATAACACAATATATTTGGCAAACTGGGCACAGATTATACTTCTTCTAGAATGGTATTTGACCTCTCACCTTAGCCACCAGAATAATTATAATGGTTTTAACCTTTAAAAATATTTACATATGCCATGCAGTTAAATTACATTTTGATTTACTCAAGGTTGTGAGCACAGTAACTGTGCAAACTAGTCATGCGAGAGAACATTCCCAGAGAAATTGTAGACCACTATTGCCTCAGTACAAATTTATATTCAGAAATTAACTAATATTGACTCTGTGTAGTCCATAATAATTGCTGCTCTCAGCTCCAGCAGTAACTGTAACATGGAACCCAGCTGAAAATGTAATGACTTCTTCACTGAAGGTGACTAATTAAGCAGAGCTTCAATTATTCTCAGATTGTTATGTGGAAACATTTTCACAGTTAGGAAGAAACCCCAACTGGGTAGTAGTTAGCCAAGTGGAGATAACACATAGAAAAGTTTATCAGGGCAAAACTACACTTCAAGGGAAATTTAGCAGCAAAAAGCACTCCATTACTATAAATAAGATGATTTGCAAAGCTGAAGAGTAATTGACTTGGGTTATATTTTAGTGCTTTGAATTGAATCATTTTGACCAAACATAATAAATAGCGGCTGATTGCAAAATATTTTTTAAAAATTCACTTTCCACTAATAGGATATTTTGTAATTTTTCAGTGCCAATAATCTGTAGAGGAGACAATTGTCCTGACACTTAAACCCTTCTTCACCATAACACTGTAATAGTGCCATTGCAGGAAGATTTAAAACACAGCATAATTCCACATTATAGCTTGATCAAATTTTCCTTCAATAAATGTTATACAAGGCTGACAATATTTAACCTGTTGATGCATTACCTCCCAGCTGAGCACATAAGAGAGAAATAAGAAACAAAATTCTATCAGTTTTCTATCTGAATGAAAATCAGTTTTTTTCTTATAACCCAATCTCCTGGAAAATAATTTGATTGTGTGTCAGCTAGTTTTATTGCATTGATTCCTAAGGGAAGTGAATAGAATTTCAACGTCATTTACAGGTATTTTCCTTCTGCCAGTACTTTAATGCACTTTCATATGATTGGCCTCAAACATTGTAAATCACAGGGCACAAAAACACATTGAAGCTGAAGGCTGCCTATCTGTCATCTTTAATACAACCACACGGGATCACTCAGTCACACAAACCTTTTGGTATATGCTCATTGTCCTTTTTCATTTTAGCAAGGGTCTCCTGAAGCCCTCCTGAACAACAATGATCTATTACTCTCTGAGGCAAAAACCCAAAAATAATAAGAGCTTCCTGAACCTTCGCTCCAAAAACAGAAGCCAAGAACAAAGTGAGCGCCCGCATGAAAGAGAAAAAAAAAATCACACTAATCCTAATTCCACAGGGTAACAATGCTCAATTCTGCCTAAATTCTTATTGCTCCCTACCCAATTGTTACAGAAATTGTTTAATGCTTTTAGTAGGATTCGATCTGTTCTGGTGCAAAAAAAAATTTCTTTGCTTCATAAAGCATAGGTGAGAGATAAAGGTTACAGGATGATGCTTAGTTGTGCCATGTTTCTGTGTCAGGAGATAATGACTTGTAATCAGTCAACTGCTTGATATCCAAAAGGTTTTATCTTTCAGAAATATGCAAAAATATTCATTCCGTAGCTTTAATGTTCTTTTTTAAACTTCCTGAACATCTAATAACAACTGACTAGAAATCAGAAAGGCATGTTTTAAACATGAGGTTTCTGTCCTTAAGGCTCGCTTTGGCCATCTCCCACTGCCTTACTTCTTCATTGAGCCAGGAAGGAGGAGTGAACTACAGGCTCAGCAGCAACTTAGTGAAGGTTTCTTTTTTTCACTTATTCAAGAGATGTGGGCCAGCATTTATTGCCCATCCCTAATTGCCCTTGAGCAGGTGGTGGTGAGCTGCCTTCCTCAACTGCTGCAGTCTCTGTGGTGTAGATACATCAATAGTGCAGTTAGGGAGGGAGTTCCAGGATTTTTACCCAGCGACAGTGAAGGAATGGCAATTTATTTCCAAGTCAAGATGGTGAGTGGCTTGGAGGGGAACTTCCGGGTGGTGGTGTTCCCATGCATCTACTGTCCTTGTCCTTCTAGATGGTAGCGGTTATGGGTTTGGAAGGCGCTGTCTAAGGAGGTTTGGTGAGTTCCTGCAGTGCATCTTGTAGATGGTACATACCGCTACAACTGTGCACCAGTGGCGGAGGGAGTGATTGTTTGTGGATAGGGTGCCATTCAACCAGGCTGCATTGTCCTGGATGATGTCAAGTTTCTTGCTGTTGGAGCTGCACTCATCCGAGCAAGTGGAGAGTATTCCATCACAGTCCTGACTTGTGCCTTGTAGATGGTGGACAGGTTTTGGGTAGTCAAGGGGTGAGTTACTCACCACAGAATTCCTAACCTCTCACCCGCTCTCGTAGCCACAGTATTTATATGATTAGTCCAGCTCCATTTCTGGTCAATGGTAACCCCCAGGATGTTGATAGTGGGGGATTCAGAGATGGTAATGCTATTGAGTGTCATGGGGCGATGGTTAGATTCTCTCTTGGTGGAGATGGTCATTGTCTGGCACTTGTGTGGCACGAAAGCTACTTGTCACTTGTCAGCCCAAGCCTGGATATTGTCTTTCTGCATTTGGACATGGACTGCTTCAGTATCTGAGGTGTCGTGAATGGTGCTGAACATAGTGCAATTATCAGCAAACTTCCTCACTTCTAAAGTTAAGATGAAAAGAGGGTCGTTGATGAAGCAGCTGAAGATGGTTGGACCTAGGACACTACCCTGGGGAACTCCTGCAGTCTAGATAAAAGCAAAAAACTGCGGATGCTGGAAATCCAAAACAAAAACAAAAATACCTGGAAAAACTCAGCAGGTCTGGCAGTGTCTGCGGAGAGGAGCACAGTTAACGTTTCGAGTCCGAATGACCCTTCAACAGAACTAAGTAAAAATAGAAGAGAGGTGAAATATAAGCTGGTTATAAACTGGTTATAAACCAGCTAATATTTCACCTCTCTTCTATTTTTACTTAGTTCTGTTGAAGGGTCATTCGGACTCGAAACGTTAACTGTGCTCCTCTCCGCAGTTGCTGCCAGACCTGCTGAGTTTTTTCAGGTATTTTTGTTTTTGTCCTGCAGTCTAGTCCTGGAACTGGTCACCTGACAGCAAACCAGGCTTTTGTTAATCAGTTTATTTCTCCACCCAAGACAGAGGGCTTGCTGCTGTTGACATATGTCCTCCCTGTGACCCATTGAAGATTGGTAAACCTGTTCGAATTCTGATGACAAGGACATTCTTGATCACAAAAAACAGTGCATGACCCCGATACAGAGCCAGAGTTCAATTTTTTAACCGTTTAATTGTGGCTGCTTTTCAACATTGTTATAAACTGTCCTCTAAAATACATGAAATAGTTTTATTTAAGCATAAAGCTAGTATCTACATTTCACATGTGACAATTTGTGGTGCTATTACTACTGAGAAAAGTTTATAATTGGCTATCTATTTGATAATCTCCTGAGATAATCTCCTGAGATACCGAGTGGGGATATCAGGATCCTCCCGCTATAGAACTGAAGAAGTTAGATCCTTACCAAGAAGTGCCAATAAGTTTTGTTCATGTCTAGTTATGCAGAGCGTTTTCCATTCTTAATCAGTGCTTACTGAGGATAATAAATTGAAATGCAGTGCCAGTCTTAAACTGAACAATTTAATGTCAGAGTATATTTTAATAATTCATGCCAATTACCAGGAAATGAAATACTTTTAAAGAAGAGGGGAAGTTAATATTTGTAAGAGCTCAAAAAAGCTTGTTCATTATTAATTAATATCTAATTTGGATTGTCATAGGTTGACTTTGCCTTTAAGTGGGAAGAAAAGTACTTCTGATTCAAAGTATTCCCCATTGTCTATGAAAAAGCTTATAACATTCTAAAAGTCCCACCAGAGGCCTACTATTTCAAGTTCTGATTCTCTCTCTACTTAGGTCATCAATTGGAGTTCAAAGGTTTTGGATATTAAAGACTCTGGCACACAGCCTCTACATAGCTAGGCACTGGGAACCATTTTTTTTTAATGAGCAATGCAATGCCATACTGCTGGGATTAACATATAACATGCGAATATGATGCTGTCCAAAACAAAGTCTCCACAAAACATGTATGGTTACAACAAAGTGGGAGTCATATCCAACCATCTTTAACTGTGTAGCATATCTCTCTAAACAATTATAAACTGCAATTATTTTTTCCAATATACAAATCCTAATGATCTGATTATCCCTTTGAATACTCAATGGATTTGTATTTGGAATAATACAACATTGATGTCTCCTCTAGCAGTTCAAATCCTATAACATTGCCATATCCATAGACTAAGGCCTCCCAAAGTGGGCAAGTTGGTCAGTCTCAATGGAACTCTGAGTGAGGAGGGGCTCAAGTGCATTTTTTGACATGGTAATCATCAGGAGTACTACCAGCAAAGATTGACACACACTTCAGGAATTTTTCCCTACTGGAAGGATAACATGGCACACTAAATTGACCCCTGAATTAGAGGGTTGCCCCACAAGGAGAAATTGAGTAACGGGACGATACCCTCTCGAGTTGAGAAGAAAGAGAGGTGATCTCGTTATAACATATCAGGTTCTGAGGCAGCTTGACAAGGAAGATATTGAGAGGTTCTTTCCCCTGACTGGAGAATCTAAAGCTAGGAGACCTAATATCAGGATAAGGGACGGCCATTTTGAACTGAGTGAGGAGAGATTCGTTCACTCAAAGGATTGTGAATCTTAGGAATTCTCTATCACAGAGCCTGGTGGGTGTTCAGTTGCTGAGCAACTTCAAGGCTGAGAATGATTGATTTTTGGACTCTAAATTAATCATGTGATATGGGAATTGGGCGAGAAAGTGGAGCTGAAGTCTAGGATCAACCATGATCTTGGGCGGAACAGCAGGGGAGGGAGTGTATGCCCTACACCTGTTCCTATTTCATACGTTCTTATGTTAAGCGATTGCATTAATCCGAATTGTAGTATTTCACCATCCGTCATCCAGGTTTTGATGAAAGGTCGCCAGCCTGAAACATTGGGCAGGATTTTTGTTTTCCAGGTCATGATCCCTCTGTCAGGATGAAATGCAGGTCGGAACTGTAGAAATGTCAGCAGCAGGACCCAGAGGGTGATTTTGAGGGAGCCGCCCAATTAACTGGTCTCCCCCAGGAATCCAGTCCAGTTAAGGATGGCAGGTGAGCTCCTAGGAGGTTGGCCAGCTGTCATAGAGCTGGAGCCCACTGTCTGAGGCAAGCACTGCAAAAGTATGTAGGGAGGCATAAAAGGGGTAAATAAGAGGACCAAAAGGGTTAGGGCATCAGACATGAAGGGGGAAAGCCTGCACAGTAACGGGCACTGCCACAGTTCTGGCTGATCTTTGGAGTGGCACCTTCCACATTGAATGGACCCCCAACTCCAATATCTACCCGGCCTGCCACTAGGAGGCCACCACTGTTTCAGAATGGCCTCCTGATGCTGCTGTAATCTCATAGCTTTCTTTAATTTGCAATTTATGAATGGTCTTCTCTCTCTCAAACTTTTCCCAGAGCAGTGTATCTATTTTGTAATATTAACGCTAAATATGTCTTCTGTTATAATTTAATCATAATATACTTAACCAAGTCAAATGTACACAGAACGAGTCAGTTGATCTTATTTAAGCTCATCTAAATCACACAACAGTACAGTGCGACCTAATGGGTAATCCTTGGTCTCTGATCCACTACTACTAATACCCCAATCACATTAGAGGTGAAATTTAGTTCGAAACTTAGCAATCACAATTTACACATACCTGATTCAAGTCATATCGATCTGAATGAGCCTTGTTCAGATTTTGGATGAAGAGATTTTTTTGTACCAAACTACCAGAGTTAATTGCCAAATTTAGCTTTTGCATTTTCAACTAGAACACCTGCACCAGACATGTCTGAATATACATGGGTATTGTTAAAAAGGAATGAAACAATTGTCCTCCCATCAAGGAGGAGTCAAATATAGATAGCTGATCCATAAATCTGCATTGATTTGAGACAGTATCTCTGCCTTTGTTACACTGCAGTTGGCTTTGGTTTCAGAATGAAATCTCTCTGAGAGGCTACACTGAATATGGATTGTCCCTGCTTGTACTGCCTGCACATAGTAGGTGGTCCATAATGGCCAATATTGTTGTGCCCACACATTGTGATTCGAAAATTGATTATCTTTATTTTCCATAATATCTGCAGAATAGATATCTACAAGGAGAGGTACAAAAATACTATAGAGCGTGATACCAATTAGCAATATTTACCAGGACAAAGCTCAGCATTCCAAGCAGGGTCTCACAATATTGCAGTAGAGTGGTAGCTTGGATTGTCTGCTCAGGCGCTGAAATCAGGGGCTGGGTTTTATGGCCCCCCAGCTGTGCATGTTTTTGGTGGGGGGCATGTAAAATACGAGGAGGGGAAAGCCTACTGTCTTCCCGCAAACGTCGGACCCATTCCCCATAATATGGTGGGTGGGCAGGTACCGAAATCAGCAGCCTAACCGCCATTTTAAAAAAATAATTAATGGAAATTGAGCTTGCCACCAAGCCAACTGACCTGAATTTCACTCTGCCATGCCATAAAACAGCTGGTATGAGCAGGCGGGCAGGAGTGGGGAGCCCGCTTTTGAAAAACATTTTTGGAAAGGCCGGAAGGAAGGGGGACACAGCATTCGGGGCTGCTCCCCAAGATGTTGCCCTGTTTTGTTACTCCTCGTGTGAGCTCCAAAACCCACCCCCTCCCATCCCCTCGTACCCACTCACTCATCCCCCCCCCACCCCCCTCCCCAACCTCTCCCTAAGTTGCCTGGTCCCTCCCTGCCCTAAAACCTGGCTCCGGGATTCATTGAAGTTCTTTGTGAGACTGCTTGCAGTCCCAGCATCGCCCACTACTCACTCAGATCTGGCACTGCTGGGGACTGCTCGAGCTGCCAGCCAATCAGAATGGTCAGCAGCTCTCAAGGGTGGGACTTGCTCCTACTGGGGGTACAGAAGTCCCACTCTCAGCCTGCTAAGACTGCCGGTGGCACATTATCACTGCAGGGCAGGCGTTTTTTAGTTCCCTTGGCTGCCAGCCAACTTTTGCAACAGGGTTGGGGGGGTGGGGGTGGGTGCCGTGGAAGGGCAAACGATATTCCCCTCATTAAAATTCACCCCCAAGTTTTAGCATACAAGCTTTTGGCTTAGAGGTAAGAATGTCAGTAGCTAAATTAAGAAAGCACATCATTTGTTGGATCACGCTCCAACTTATCCACTGGTGAACTAATAGCATTCCTCCTAATTACTCTGTGCTCTCAGAAACAGCAACCCTGAGCTGACTGTCCTCCTTACAATTCCCAGTTATTATAACTACTAATGTTATGAGCCTAATGAGAGATAAATAACTTTTAAAAAGATATTTGAATTTCCTGTGACTGACTGAAAGGATCACATGGCAAGATTACAAACATTAAGCCTTTTACTATAATAGACAACATAACAACAGCGACTAGACACTGTTAGTCATGAGTAGTTGTGAATGGTGGAGGAGGAGGCTCCACAAATATCCCCATCCTCAATGATGGGGGAGCCCAGCACATCGGTGCAAAAGGCAAGGCTGGAGCATTTGCAACCATGTTCAGCCACAAGTGCTGGGTAGATGATCCATTTTGCCCTTTTCCTGACACAGATGCCAGTCTTCAGCCAATTTAATTCACTCCATGTGATACTAAGAAACAGCTGAAGGCACTGGATACTGCAAAGGCTATGGGCCCTGACAACATTCCAGCAATAGTACTGAAGACTTGTGCTCCAGAATTAGCCACGCCCCCAGCCAGGCTTCCTCCAGTACAGCTACAACACTGGGATCTACCTGACAATGTGAAAAGCTGCCCAGGCATGTCCTGTACAGAAAAAGCAGGACAAATCCAACCCAGCCAACTACCGCCCCATCAGTCTACTCTCGATCATCAGGAAAGTGATGAAAGGTGTCACTGACAATGCAATCAAGCAACACTTACTCAGAAATAACCTGCTCACTGATGCTCAGTTTGGGTTCTGCTAGGGCCACTCAGCCCCCAAAGTTCATTATAGCCAGAGTCCAGGCATGGAAAAAAGAACTGAACTCCAGCCATGAGGTGAAAGTGACTGCCCTTGAAATCAAGGCAGCATTTGACTGAGTGTGGCATCAAGGAGCCCTAGCAAAACTGAAGTCAATGGGAATCGGGAAAACTCTCCACTGGTTGGAGTCATACTGAACACAAAGGAAGGTGGTTGTGGTTGTTGGAGGTCAACCATCTCAGTCCCAGGACATCACTGCAGGATTTCCTCAGTATAGTGTCCTTGGCCCAACCATCTTCACACTGCTTCTTCAATGATCTTCCCTCCATCATAAGGCCAGAAGGGGGGATGTTTGCTGATGATTGTACAATGTTCAGCACCATTCGCAACTCCTCAGATACTGAAGCAGTCCATGCCCATATGCAGCAAGACCTGGACAACATTCAGGCTTGGGTTGATAAGTGGCAAGTAACATTCGCGCCACACAAGTGCCGAGCAATGACCACCTCCGACATAAGAGAATCTAACTGTCACCCCTTGACATTAAATGGCATTACCATCTCTGAATCCCCCACCATTAACATCCTGGAAGTTACCATTGACCAGAAACTGAACTGGACTAGCCACATAAATATTGTGGCTACAAGAGCAGGTCAGAGGCTGGGAATTCTGTGGCGAGTAAGTCACCTTCTGACTTCCTAAAGCCTGTCCACCAGCTACAAGGCACAAGTCAGGAGTGTGATGGAATACTGTCCACTTGCCTGGATAGGTGAAGCTCAAACAACACTCAAGAAGCTCAACACCATCCAGGACAAAGCACCCCATACACCACCTTACACATTCACTCCCTCCAACACCGACGCACAGTGTCAGCAGTGTGTACCATCTACGAGATGCACTGCAGCGACTTGCCAAGGCTCCTTTAGCAGCACCTCCAAACTCATGACCTCTCCCAACTAGAAGGGCAAGGGCAGCAGACACATGGGGACATTAGCACCTGCAAGTTCCCCTCCAAGCCATTCACCATCCTGGCTTGGAACTATATTGCCATTCCTTCACTGTCACTGGGTGAAAATCCCGGAACCCCCTTCCTAACAGCATTGTGGGTGTATCTACACCACATGGACTGTAGTCGCTCATGGAGGTAGCTCACCACCAACTTTTCAAGGGCATTTAGGGATGGGCAATAAATGCTGGCCTAACATACATTCCATGAAAGAATACAAAAGAAACTATTTCAGTGTGCATCTTATACTTTGAACTGCAGAAAAGTTTCCCTGTTTAACTCTTAATTGGCCGAAAATCCTCCTCCTCAGTTGTATTTTACTCTGTTCCTGAAGTGGAAACTTCATTCTTCAGGAACCAGCCCAAAGCTATTCTTAGATCCCAAAGGCTTGATTCCTTTTTCCTTTTCCAGCCTGTTATGACGTGGCAAACAATATGCGCCAGGCAGACCAAATCCACAAGGGAAACTTGGTCATGCTATCACAATGGTTTTGCAATTTGTTTTTATTATGCGATGTGTGCACTGAATTCAGAAGTAATAAGACCACCGAGACCTTTAGAGATTTAAAAAAATTAAATTAAATTAAAATATTTATTAACAAAATAAAAAGAAGTCAAGCACATACACAAGACTACAATTACTACTATAATAACTCCTAAAATTCCTAATTAACCTGACTCCCAGTTACACTCCCTTTAAGGCAATGGTCCAAAAATAGATTTTAGATTTAAAACAAACACAGCAATACCCTGGACAGTGGAATTACAAATGGATTTTCTCCAGCTTCAGGTTCGTTGATAGAAGACTTAGCACAAATGCTGGAGGCTTCATTTAGGCTATTTCGCACACTCCTGTTAGACCTTACATGGCCTTCTGACACATAACCTTACATGTGTTTCTCTCTTCTTAACATGTAAATTCTATTGTTCCATATGTCTTTGAAACTGATCTTCCTCAATATAAAAACTTTCATGGTGCCAATATTGCCAGGAACCTTTGGGAAAAATAAACACATTATTTAGCCTTGCTTATCTGGCTAGTTGTAAACAGACTAAAATCCCTTTGAAATCCAAATACCCCTTCATTTATCTAAAAATGCAAATTCTCTTCACACCTTACATGCTAAGCCAGCATCCATGTTTACTCATTAGCATGTCAAGCACCTAGCTTCTTTTGATGATTTAAAGCTGCAGTCTGCTTGACTACAAAACATAATTATATCACTCATAAACCCAACTATACCATAAACCTACTTCATAAAAAACCAGAAAAATATTATGAAAAAGATGTTAGTTTCATGACAAGCTGCATAACTTCTGATCCTCGAACTGACATTCAGAGTGAGGGTTACTCTGGAGATTCCTGCCACTAGCCAAGCAAGATGAATCTTCAAGCCTTATTTAAAACCTCATGAACTTGGTGTCTTCAATCCGAGCATGAGCTCCCACCCATGTTCTGCATGGTGAACAACAGAGACGATTGCATCTATTTCTCTGCTCTCTGTCTCTCTCACATTTTTGCAGACTGACCCATGTGTGAGGTCCAAGGACATCATAAGAAAAACCCTGTAACCCAATTGTGTAATGGCTTGCTATGGACTCTTCCCCTCTCCAAGTGCATCTCCATGGCAAAGCGATTCACACGAGCCTTGTATCCAGGTAGAAATGCTAATTAGCTATCCATCAATCAGACCTCCAATTCAATTCTATCTTGAAATTAAATAGATAGTTTAAATTATAACCATTTATAAAACCTGATATTCTTAACACCACCCTGTAAGAGTTGAAGACTAACAGTCTATCCAGCATCCCCACAGCTACCCTGGCAATAACCAGGTATGAATATCTCGTAAGAGAAACTAGGCCGTCCTTTAGCCTTTAACAACCAAGCCAATCAAGCTTGTTTTCGGGCAGAATTCAGAACACAGGTCACATGACCCCTTATTTCTCCATTTTACCCTAAATTAAAGAGACAGTCTCAAAACATAACAATATTGCAAACTTCATATTTGAACACTTATAGAAATAAGACTTTTAGAATTACTTTGTATTGTTCTATGCTCAACTCATATTTCCCTTATTTGGAATACTGTTAGCAGTCACCAGGTGAAAGCTGCTGTGACACTTTAGGGTAATTCATTATACATAGATAAGAATACAATTTATCTTCGTACAGTTTATTATTTAACTTGCTATAAAATTAATACATAAACAGCATAATCAAAATTATGGCCTAACATTCAGTCAGATATTTGGCTCAGCCTCTGATTAATGTATGAATTTCAATTTTTAAAACCTATTGAAACGAATTCTGTCTCAAATTCACCAATCAGTAGGTCAAAAATGAATGAACGAGTGAAAGAAAAATCATAGAATTATACAGCACTGAAAGAGGCATTGTGCCTGTGTTGGCTCATTGAAAGAACTAACCAATTATAGTTAACTCCAGCTCTTTCCCCAGTCCTGCAAATTTCTCCTTTTCAATTCCCAATAACCAATTTCCTATAGAAAGTTACTATTAAATTTGCTTCCACCGCCCTTTCAGGTAGCCAATTCCACATGATAACAACTAGTTGTGTACAGAAATTTCCCCTCATCTCCCAACTGGTTCTTTTGCCAGATGTAAAATGATTTAAATGCAAGATCACTTCCTTAAAGCATTCCTGGTTTACATCTTAAATTTTATTTCAAAAACAAAAATCTTAAACTTAGACTGAACAAATGTTCTTGGGGGCAGATTTCAGCTTTGGTGTCATAAAAATAAAGTCAGATCCAAATAATTAGGTCAGCCTAGATCTCTTTATAGATCACTCAAGAAATGTGGGAAGAATGCTTCCATATGGCTGAACAATACATATACATTTCCATTTTTAGATCGGCAGAGTTTCAAATACCTTACTCCATTGCTAGCTATTTATTCTTGCAAATTCAGCGAGGTTTTTTTCAGTCACCTACCCTTTACTGTTGTGGTTACAGTTGAAGCAGCAGTCTTTTGTGTGACCAGCATCTGAAATGAGGTGTCAACATGGTGAAAGGACTACATGCATACTAAACAGTGGAAGTAGCATGCTATCGACAGAGCTAAGCGATCCCACAACTAAAGACCAGGACAAAACTCTGCACCCCTGCCACATCCAAATAATTAAACAACTAATGAGAGGAGGGAGCTCCAAGGGCTTCGTCATCCTCAATGATGGCAGAGTCCAACACCTTAGTGTAAAAGACAAGGCTGAGGTGTTTGTAACCATCTTCCACCAAAGATTGTCCAACTCAGCCTCCTCCTGAGGTCCCCAACATTACAGATACCAGCCTTCAGCCAATTCAAGTCACGCCACTTGATATTAAGAAAGAGCTGAGTGCACTGCATACAGCAAAGACTCTGGGCTCTGATAAAATCCTGGCTGTACTGCTGAAGACTTGTGCTCCAGAACCAGCCATGCCCCTAGCCAAGCTGTTCCAGTACAGCTACAACACTAGCATCTACCCGCCAATGTGGAAAACTGCCCAGGTATGTCCTGTTAAGAAACAGCAGGACAAATCAAAGCTGGCCAATTATTACCCATCAGTCTACTTTCAATCACCAAAGTGATGGGAGGTGTTGTCAACAGTTGCACTTACTCACCAATTCACTGATGCTTAGTTTGGGTTCAGCCTGGGCTACTCAGCTCCAGGCATCATTAAAGCCTCAGTCCAAACATTAGCAAAAGAGCTGAATTACACAGTTCAGGTGAGAGTTACTGTCCTTAACAGCAATGCCAAATTTAACAGAGTAGGGCATCAAGGAGCCCTACTAAAATTGAAATCAGTGGGAATCAGAGGAAATCTCTCCACTGGCTAAATTCATGCCTAGCACAAAGGAAGGTGGTTCCAGCTGTTGGAGGTCACCATCCTGGCTTGGAACTATATCACCGTTCCTTCACTATTACTGGATCAAAATCCTGGAACTCCCTCCCGAACAGCACTATGGATGTACCTACAACAGATGGATTGCTGTGGTTCAGAAGGTGGTTCACCACTACATTCGCAAGGGAAATTAGGGAGGGGCAACAAATGCTGGCCTTGATGGCGACACTCACATCCTATGAATTAACTAAAAAAATCTCTTCTTAGCGTGAGGTCATTGTTCCAAGTATTCCTCAGAGTGGTGTCCTAGGCCCAACCATCTTCAGCTGCTTCGCCTTCCTCATAAGGTCAGAATTAGGGATGTTCATTGATGATTGCACAACGTTTAGTTTCATTAGCAACTCCTCAGCTAATGAAACAGTCTATGCTGGTATACAGCAAGACCTGGACAACATTCAGACTTAGACTGATAAGTCGTAAATACCATTTGTGCCACACAAGTGTCAGGCATTGACTATTTCTAACAAAGGAGAATCTAACCACCTTCTTTCAATGGCATTACCATCGCTGAATCCCCCACCATCAACATCCTTGGTGTTAGGGAATAGAGATAGTTTAAGTAAGTTATATTGGTATTTGTGGTGTTAGGGATGAGTTTTATCTTTAATGTTTGCGTCTAATTTGTATTTTTGTATTTGTGTGTTAAGAAAAGGTCAAATTGGTTTTTAGTTTCATGTTAAAAGGTGCCTACATTTTTAGTGAGAGTTTTATGATTTTAGCAGCTAAGTTAAACAAACAGAGTTTGTTTGTTTAAACAGGAAACTGGGCTGTTCCCTAGCAACAGGGGTCCAGAGAGGCAGGTCCCTTTCACAGGCACACACAGAAAAAACTAGAAACAGCAGTTTGATTTGGAAGCTGTTTGAGTTCAGTTGGCTTTGAAGACAGCTGCCAGGTGAGGCTGGAGCAAAGGAGACAGAAAGCCAGTCCCAAGCTAAAGAAAAGATCCCAAAAATCCAGGGGAGTAGAACAGGAGAAAGTCCCAAGCAGACCTTTTCATCAAAGGGAAGGACAGGAACCTGGAAAAGGTCCTGTTAAGTGAAGTTAAGAATGAGGGGCTGAGAGAAAGGCTCCAAGCTTCAGATTTAAAGAGACAAAAGCTGCAGAAAGCAAATTTAAAGTGAGAACAACTTGCAAGAGGCAAGAAGGTTCAAAACGATGGCTGACGGTCTGCAACTCTTTGCTATGGGCATGTGAAACAGTGGTGTACTGTTGACAGCTGAACCTGTAAGAGAGAGTGCATAGAAGAAAGCTTGAATGCATATGGTGACCCAGGGGAGAGGAACATCAGAAGAAGAGGTCGAAACCCTGGAGCTGAACCCTTACGGAAGGCATCTGAGAGAAAGCGTCGATTAGGGAGAAGATTCCGAAGCGGGTTCTTGCAGAGTGGAGATTGGAAACCCTCGTGTGAAAGATGGAGCTCAGTGAGACCAATTGGCTCATGGTGTGACAAGCATCTGGGGGGAGCTGAGGAGAGATTCATAGCATCTGGTTGAGGTAGCATCTGTCAGTTGGTTTCAGAGTGTGGTGTGCATGACCACAGGTCACCATAGATTTACTGGACTGTATTTACTGTGAACATTAGAGTATAAGATAGCTTTGTAACTTGTGTTATCCTTACAAACCTGTATGGGCAGAATTTTCTGGCTGGTGGGGGGGGCGGAGCGGGAGTGGGCACGGGCAGGTACGGACTCGATCTCCACCCGCAATCGGGTCCGCACCACCATTTTACACGGGCGGGCTAATGAAGGCCCGCCCAGTGTGAATCGCGGCTCATGAGGACAGCGGGAGTGAGCGGGCTGCGGCAGGATTGCAATGACCGCCGGGTCCAATGGCGACGCAGCTTTTTTATTTAAAAGCTGCTGCAGCCTTTCAAAGGCTGCGAATCGTGGCCAGTGGAAGGGCTCCCCAGAGCGCTGCTGGTGAGCAGGCCAGGCAGGAGGGTAGGGCAGGGGGGCACTGTGCCCTTTGTTTCGCCGAGGATTGCCTTGCTGCTCTTCTTGAGGAGGTGGCAGCACGGCGGGAGGTTCTGGTACCCCAGGATGGGAGGAGGAGGCCCCCCCACATGACCCAACGTGCCTGGGAGGAGGTGGCGGAGGTGATGAGCTCCCACGACGTGGTGCGGTGCACCAGGATCCAGTGTCGCAAGCGCTTCAACGACCTGTTGTGCTCAGGAACGGTAAGTACCAATGTTGGCATTGGTTACTTAACCCAGCAGGTAGGCATTCCCCCCCTGGTGCCCACCCACCCCCCCAAAGTCTGAGTGTAGTGACAGCATTGAATCATTGACAGCATGTGTCCTTCGCTGAGTGGGCCAGCAGATATTGCCCATGCCGAGGTCACACTGAGAGGGTGGTGAAGAGATGGGTTCTGCCCCCGCTGCATGTGGTACACTGAGAGCCACATTACTGTTTTGGGGGCAACCTGGAGGGGCTGCACCTAGGCACAGTGCTGGAACTCCAGGGCATGTCAAAGTCAGGGTGATGACATGCTGGGAGGGGAGCTTCAAGGTGGCATGGCACCAATCAATCTGCTGTCCTCTGCGCTCCACATGCTTGCGCCTCCTTGGTATAGAAGGTTAGACCATGTGGTGCCTAGTGTGATGTAGGCAGCATTTTGCCAAGGGGGTGGTGAGATGGAGACATGCCTAGCATTGTTGTGTGAGCGTTTGACAGCAGCGGGGTGAGAAGACACTGGAGCCCTGCAATGTCCCACTCTGGTTGGGGTGGGCCATCTGCGAAGAGAGTCCAGGTACAAGTAGCACTAATCACTGCTCTTCTCTCCTTTTCAGGAGGAGAATGCACATAATGCCACCGAGCAGGTGAGGACTGGCAGCGGCCCGGCACAGTTGCTGATTCTCAGCCACTTCAAGCAGGAGATCCTAGATTTGGAGAGGTGCCATGTGCCCAGGTCCACCAGTGTCGGTGAGGCTGGAGTGCCATGGGCAGGTATGTTTGCCCAACAATGAGGTCACCATTGTTCTCCCAACAGCCATGGCAGTGCCGAATGTTCAGTGATTGAAGTTTGCAACAGGGCTTGACCATTGCTTATGGAAGGATGAGCACATGATGATCCGGGGGACAAGGATGTACATTGACATTGTCTCCACGTTAACTGATCCAATGTCCTTGTTCTTCCTTTCAGCATCAGCGGAGCAGGGCCGGGAGGAGGAGCAGCTGAGGCCCCCTCTCACACCTGAGGGCCCTGAAGTCTCACCAGCGTCACACCAGCACAGATACTAGCACCTCGGTGGGAATTAGAACATCGGCTAGTGTCCTGGGGCACAGCGGTGATAGCACTTCACAGCTGCTGGAGGAGCTGGCAGAGACAGAGAGTGCCCATGGCACTAGCAGTCAGAGGACTGCAGGGAACCAGGCACATGCTCAGTCGGTGCCTGATGATGTGCCTCTGGAGTTGTCCGTGACACAGCAAGTGCAGGAAATGCGGCCGGGTGTGCGGGAGCATCGGGGGAGATACATGAGGCTATGCTTGGCTTGGTGTCCATGGTGGAGGAGTCTACGCGGACAATCGCCCAAGCAATGAGCCTCATGTCTGAGCACCATGCGTCCTCCATGGAGATAGTGGTGACTCTCGTGGAGAGGCTCATTCAAGAGACCCATCAGGGCTTCCTGGGGATGCGCTCGGACTAGCAAGCCCTCACATCGGGACTGACCTCAGCTGGTCAGTGCCATTATGGTAGATGGTCTGGGCACCAAGTTTCGCAGCTCGGTGCCCATCCATCCACGGTGAACAGGGAGGTCTGAATCAACATCACGTTGGCGCAGCAGCCGCCAGTCGTCTCTGCAGGCTCCTGTCAGGGTGCTCCAGATGAGGACGGCAGCTCCTCTGACCCTCTGCCACTGACTGTTGCATCCGGTGAGGCTGTGATGTCTGGGGAGATGCCAGCTGTGGAACTGGCAGCTCCCTCCCAGGTGGGGCCAGCGCAGGCTCCACGGGCCAGAGGACGACTGCCAAGGTCATCGACGCCAACAGGACAGCACAGTGAGCAGGCTGTCTCAGATGCCAGTGCCAGTGAGGGGTCAGAACCAAGACGTCGCGCCTGAAAACGTAAACATAAGGCACCTTAGGAACGCCACAGGTTTATCACTGGTGCTTTTGTGTTGGCCCGCAATGAGGTCTTTATGAGTTGGTGTGATTTTTAACACCTTTTTCATTTTGTTTCATTAAGTTTCTCTGATTGCAATATTAAATTCAGACATGTCACCATGGCTGAGGGTGCCTCTTTTCTTCGGCAGGTGAATGGTTTCCAATAATGTAATGAGTGTTCTGAGGAACATTCAGCTTTATTAACAAGGACCTTAGTTAATGTTCCTAACCAGGCAGATTTTGCACTTAGGTCTCGAATATGGAGCCTACAGCCCAGGCTTGTCCTGGAGGTCCATCTGTGGTGCACTAGCTGAAGGTTCGTTGGATTAAAGTCTCCAGGGTTTCCCTGCCTCCCTGGAGTATGCCCAGGTCAGCATCTACCCCCTCAGCATTTCCCTGTGCGTACTCATCCTCGGACTCACTGCTGGACTCGTCGTGTGCAGCCGCAGCCAATGCGTCTACGTCTTCATCGTCCACAGCGTCACCTCTTTGCAGCACAAGATTTGGAGAGCGCAGCATGCAACCACTATCAGCGACACACGATCCGGGGGGTACTGAGCGGTCCAGGCATCGGAAGCGCATCTTGAGAAGACCAATGGCTCTCTCCACCACAGCCCTTGTGGAGGCGTGGCTCCTATTGTACCGATGCTGAGCTTCTGTTCTTGGATGGCAGAGAGGCTTCATGAGCCACCTTCTGATGGGTTAGCCCTTGTCACCCAGCAGCCATCCATCCAGCCGGACTGGAGCACTGAAGAGCCCTGGCACCTGGGAGTGCCTGAGGATGTAGGCGTTGTGGGAGCTGCCTGGGTACCTTGCACAAACTTGCAGAATCTGCATCCTGTGATCACACACTATCTGCACGTTCATGGAGTGGAAGCCCTTCCTGTTAACGAAGGCACCGGGCTCACCTGCTGGCGTCTTGATGGCCACATGTGTACAGTCTATTGTACCATGGACGCGGGGGAAGCCAGCAATGGCCGTGAAGCCTCTGGCTCACTGTGTCTGGCTGGCCTGGTCCCAACGGTAGTGGATGAAGGTCAATCCACGCCTGTACAGAGCATCTGTAACCTGCTTGACACAAGTGTGGACAGCTGATTGGGAGACACCACAAAGATCACCCACTGAGCCCTGGAAGGAGCCAGAGGCATAGAAGTTGAGAGCAGCTGTGAGCTTCAGAGCCGCTGGCATGGGGTGTCCACCTGTACAGTTTGTGGAGATCTCAGGTCCGATCATCTGACAGATATAGTTGACTGTCTCCCTTGAGAGATGGAGCCTCCTTCAGCACTGCACCTCAGACATATTGAGGCAGCTGCTTCACCACCTGTAAACCCTGGCAGCAGGATAGTGGAGTCTTCTGTGGCCCCTTCCGCCTTGGATTACCTCTTGGCCCTGCACACCTTGTGCCTGCGCCTGACCTCCCAAAGGTGGTTCCCCTAGAGGCTGCATGTGCACTCCTGGCCTCCTCCCCCTTCTAGCCCTCCCTTCCTCCTCAGAGGAGGTGCCTCCAATGGAGAGTTCAGTTCCCATTCCCAGGCTAAGGGAAGGCTTCCTGAAACCTGCAGGCCGATAAAAGATTCCTCACTGCAGAGTGCTGGCCTGAAGGTCGTGAGTCCAGACCAAGCAGCTGGTATGCGTTTTGAAGTATTACAGATCACACAGGCAAGTATCAGTAACTTTGAAACATCAATATCTGACAGAGCACACTCGTGACCCCATTCACCCCTCTTATCCCGCCCCTGGATGAGGTTTATACAAATATGTCCTACCCGCCTGCCCGTTGCGCCCGTGTGCCGACCCAAAAATTGCACAGGTGCCAAAAAGTCGCAGTCGATTGGTGCCTCAAATGGCCCATTAATTAATGACGGGCACACATCAGAGGTCATCGCGTGCCCGTCCAATGAAATATTGCGATGGCGCGCGATGACATAGGGACGCTCGCCCGACGTCACCGCGCATCATTTTACTCACATGAGTGCGGGGCCCACCCCCGCACGCCAAAGGAAAAATTCTGCCCTATATATCTGTGAAAGGTATAGTTGTGGGCGAAGGAGTACTGTAATAGTTCATCTTTTCTTGTTAAATAAATGTTTTATTCATTTGTTAAAAGTTCATTGGCTGACTCCGGTGGCTCTGTTCAGTTGCCACTCTCCACGTATCTAAACAAACAAATTAAAAGTTAACATCTCGCAAGCTGGGTTCCAATCAGGGATCAGGCTATGCCTGGGGTATCCTCAGCTGGGATCTTAACATTGCAATCACCATTGACAAAAAACTGAACTGGATCACCCATATAAAACTGTGGCCACAAAAACAGGTCAGAGGGGAGGCTGGGAATTCTGCGAAGAGTAACTCACCTCCTGACTCCCCAAAGCCTGTCTACCATCTGCAAGGCACAAATCAGCAGTGTGATGGGATATTCCCCACTTGCCTGGATGAGTGAAGCTCCAACAACACTGTTCATTTGTTTCATAACTTCACACAAACATTTTTCCTTTGGGGAAATACTGGAATGATAAGCAGACTGATTATCAATTTGTTTAAACTATGTCACGAACGCTTCTTCTGTGCCCAACAAGTCCTGGAGTGGACCTTGAGCCCAGAGTTCCCAGCTCAGAGACAGACCTGCTACCTACTGAGCCACAAGACTTCCTCCAACAACACTCATGAAGCTCAACATCATCCAGGACAAAGTGGCCAGTTTTACTGGCACCCTTTCCACCACCATAAGCCTTCACTTTCTCCACCAGCAGCATACCATGACAGCAGTGTGTACTATCTCAATAAAGGCCAAACACTGCAGACACTGGAAATCTGAAACAAAAACAAAAAATGCTGGAGAAACTCAGCAGATCTGACAGCATCTGTGGAGAGAAAGACAGAGTTAACGTTTCAAGTCCACATGACTCTTCTTCAGAGCCTATTTTTTATATTGATAAATTTTTCCAGGTCCAGACGACAGCATGAAGCAGCACCGAAACTGTCATCGATGTACCGAAAAAAGAGTTGTGGGAGGAGGCCTGAGTAGGACTGGAACAAGGAATGTTCCACATCCCCATAAAGAGACAGGCATAACTGGGGCCCATGCGGGTACCCATAGCCACACCTTTTATTTGGAGGAAGTGAGACAAGTTAAAGGAGAAATTGTTCAGTGTGAGAACAAGTTCAGCCAGACGGAGGAGAGTGGTGATAGATGGGGATTGTTCAGGCCTCTGTTCAAGGAAGGAGTGGAGAGCCCTCAGGCCATCCTGGTGGGGAATAGAGGTGTAGGGGGATTGGACGTCCATGGTGAAGAGGAGGCAGTTAGGGCCAGGGAACTGGAAATTGTTGATATGACTGAGGGCATCAGAGGAATCGCGGATGTAGGTGGGAAGAGAGTGGACAAGAGGAGAGAGAGCGGAGTCAAGATAGAAAGAAATAGGTTCCATGGGGCAGGAACAGGCTGACACAATCGGTCTGCCGGGACAGTCCTGTTTGTGGATTTTGGGGAGGAGGTAGAAGCAGGCTGTCTGAGGTTGGCAGACTATGAGGTTGGAAGCTGTGAAGAGAAGATCTCCAGAGGAGATGAGGTCAGTGACAGTCCTGGAAACAATAGCTTGATGTTCAGTGGTGGGGTCATGGTCCATGTGGAGTTAGTAGGAAGTGTCTGAGAGTTGGCGCTCAGCCTCTGCGAGGTAGAGGCCAGTACGCCAGGTAACAACAACACCACCCTTGTCGGCAGGTTTGATAACAAAGTCAGTGTTGGACCTGAGAGAACAGAGTGCAGCAAGTGCAGAAGGAGACAGGTTAGAGTGGGTGAGAGGAGCAGAGAAATTAAGTTGGCTGATGTCACGCTGACAGTTCTCAATGAAAAGATCAAGGGCAGGTAAGAGGCAAGAGGGAGGGGTCCAGGTGGAGGGACAATACTGGAGGCAGGTGAAAGGATCTGTTGAACAGGGGGAGGACTCCTGCCCAAAGAAGTGAGCACGGAGACAAAGGCGGCGGAAGAAGAGTTCAGCATTGTATCAAGCCCGAATTCATTGAGATGAGGGTGTAAGGGTATGAAACTGAGTCCTTTGTTGAGTACTGAACGTTCAGCATCAGAGAGGAAAAGGTCAGGGTGTATAGTGAATACACGGCAAGGGCTGGGATTGGAAGACAGGATGGGGTCAGAGGGATGGGAAGGGGTGCAGGGTCCTAGATGGGCGTTGCTATCAATGAGTTGTTGGAGCTTGCGTTCCTTAGCACCTGAAAGGAAGAGACAAAGTTTCTTGTTAAGGCGTCGGATGAGGCGAAGAATAAAATGAAACTGGGGGCAAGGACAGCTTTGAGATAGGGTGAAGCAGTGCTGCTGGAGGGAAAGATTGAGTGTGTTCATATGGCGGTGCATGGCGCTAAGTGTGGATCTCAGGATGCGGCGAGAACAGCAATCCAAGGAGCGTTGTGTATCACGGAGATACCTATAATCCTGGGTGAATTCGAAACATGAGGGATGGAACTTCAGTTGGCACCCACATGGGGTAAGTCAGAGACGGAGACAGTTACTGAGGAAGGAAACATGGTTGTGAAAGCGAGTTTTGGTAAACACCTTGTCAAACACCAGGAGAGAAATGGAAAGCAACGAAGGTGAACAGGGCAAAAGAGACAAACGGAAATCCTGTTGGAGAGAAGAGCAGTACTTCTTCAAGATAGGCATTCCTGAAAGAGAAGTGGCATTGAATGAAACACTAAGATAAAGGCAAAATACTGCGGACGCTGGAAATCTGAAACAAAAACAAAAAATGATGGAAAAATTCGGCAGGTCTGACAGCATCTGTGGAGAGAAAGACAGAGTTAACGTCTCGAGTCTGTATGACTCTTCTTCAGAGCCTCTGAAGAAGAGTCATATGGACTCAAAACGTTAACTCTGTCTTTCTCTCCACAGAGGCTGTCAGACCTGCTGAGCTTGTCCAGCATTTTTTGTTTTTGTTTTTGTTTGTGTGTACTATCTGGACCTATGAGAGTGGATGTGTAGAGTTTTTAATTTTCACGTATTTTTAAAAACTTACCTTTTCAATTGGTTTCCTGGAGCAGGAATCAGGTCTCAAGTATTGGCCACTGCTTTGGGAGGCTTGACCTAGAAGGACAAGCGCTTTGTTCCCCTCTAAGCCACATACCATCCTGACTTGGAACTATAATAGCATCCTTTCACTGTCACTGGGTCACATGTTGAAAATTCATAAAATGAATCCACAAAAGCCTAAATTTGATCAACTTATGCTGTGGTAACAAAATTTCTCATATGCAATAACTTCTCAGAGTTTCAACAGAATTCCTTAAGGACATTAGTATACATGATGGATAACAGAAAGGGCCAGCATGGGAAGAGTTAACCAGGGCTCCAGCAGAACTCCTGTGCCTGAATTGATTGATAAGGGTGTCAGCTAGTTTAACAGTGCAAGGCTTTGTTTTATAGAAGTGCAAACTCCAACTTTTATTTGTTAAACATGATAATGTAATCCTTAAACCAATTAAATTAACTAATCAGTGCCTAATTACTGGTTTGTAGTTGTGTGTGAGGAAATGGTTGGAACAGATGGTTTTGGAGTGAGCGAATGAATAAGGAAATGGAATCTATGGTTAGAAGGTGATAAGAATGTTAAGGTTGAATAAACAAGTAGGGTGTGTCTTTGCAATGAAATATTGCATCAGAGGATGGGATAAGCAGGCTTGGCAAGTGACAGCTTCCTAAGAATGAATAGTAAAGAGACTTGTGGTTAGAAGGCACACACATGCCTGAACAACAACTGAGCGCAAGAAGAATGTGCTTTGTGACTGAGTAACTGCTACATACTGATATAAAGAACAAGGACACCAGGGTGTTAATTCCGCAAAAGGGAGCCATTGCCTCAAACACTGTGGTTGACTCTTATCTGCCCTCTTGAAATGGCAAGCCGTCCAGTTGTATAGGGATCAGCAATAAATGTTGGCAGTCCCAGTGATACCCATATCCCAAAAATAAATTTTAAAAAGACAAACTCTCATGTCATAAAGCTTATGTAACACCTAGGAGACAAAATAAGTTGCTTTTAGAGCAAGAGTGATAGGACAAGGTATAAAAAGAGAGGCTCTGCACCTTGTATGGGACCAAAGGTGAATTTCAATCGATTAGCCGTGCCCCCAGGATAAAAGTAACTATAGTATCCTGCAAGTTAAAGTTACAACACTGCAGAATGTAATGTCCTCTTACTTATCAGCGGTTAATCCTGCATGCTTTGCTGGTATGTATGAAGTCAGGAATAACTGAAAATTAAATTATTTTTAAAAATATCCATTTATCTAGTCTGATTCGACAGCCCTGAACCCAAAATTATATTTAAAGCAATAGTGCATGATTATCTAACACACAGGGAAAAAAAAAACTAGTCACTATTTGGCACAACTTTGCAATCTTATTCAGGAAGTCTAAAAGGAAGGTTGCTGTAAAGAGATTAGAGATTTGCATTTTTATAGCAAATTAGATTTTCCAAAATTACAATTCAGGCACATATTGGGACAGAGTAACAGAAATTTTGTGCTTCCATGGCCATTGCGTAACGAGTCTGAAAGCACTCAATTTTAACACTGGATTTCCAAAATAGAAAGAGGTATTGCATTCAAGAATAGTGATATTCATCATCGAAGTGTGCAAATATTCACCAACATACTGACAATTTTAGAGGACAATATAATTTGTAGCTCTACACATTTCTCTAATTTTTCTTTGACTTATAAGACATTAAATAATGGAATGGTTATGATATTAGATTACAATCCAGAGGTCATGAGTTAACAGCTAGTTATAAATTCGATAAATCAGGGCAGGACTCCTGTTCCTATGTTCCTATGGAATGGAGGCAGGCAGGTGCATCACTTCACACCACCAGCCAGCTGGTTGCCATCACAGCTCTGACTGTCAGCGATTTTGCTTAGGAGGGTGGAAGACAGGGTTCGGCAGCCTGCCTGGTTCAATTTAAGAGCCAAATAAGATAGTTAACAAGCTTGTTGGAATTCCAGTTGGAATTGTTGTGGGGTGGTTCCACTCTTAATTCATTCCGCAATGGATCAGGAACAATCCAAGTGAAAGGAGGCGATAGTACAGTGGGGAGCCAGTCATAGCCATGTCATTCAATTACTTGAACCCATTAAAGGGTGCAGGGTTGAGGGGGCACTCAGCCATTGGCAGACAGGTGCCATCCATTGAGCAAAGTTAGTGGATCAAGTGGTCTGTGCACGTTTGGGTAATGGAAGGGGTCATGGCCCTCCAAGGATCACAAGGTCATCAAAGGGGGATGTCCACTAAGCATTGTGAGTGCAGCTGATCACAAGCAAGGCAACAGTTGGACATGGGATTAAGGTACTCGGAGATAGGGTTGAGTAGTGATGAGGTTAAACATCCTCAGGAGCAGAGGCAGAGCTCTAGGCTTGAGGGAAATGGAGAGGAACAAAGGGCAGGAAGGCAACAAAGGCCTTACCCTCAGCAGCAAGTTTACTGCTGAAGAAGAAGATACCTGGATATGTTAGAGAATCAGACCCATGGGAGACTGAGCCTATCTAAGCAGTTGGGATCTGAGATTTGCGTCCTCATTAGGAAGACTTCAGACCTCACAGTGCTGCTCGCCATGCCCAGCCAGTAGCTGTTAAAGTCACTGTGGCCTTGAGTTTCTTCATCTCTGACTCATTCCAAGGATCAGCAATGGACATTGGTGGCATCTCTCAAGCAGCAGCACAGCATTGCATACTCAGGTCACTGATACTCCTTTTGTGAAGATTGGGCAGTGCATCCAATTTCCGACAGATGGAGCCTCGCAGGCACGGAGGACATTGGAATTTGCCTCCATTCCTAGATTCCCCCAGGTGCAGGGCATCATTGATTGCAACCATGTGACCATCAAGGTACTCAGTGACTGGCCAGTAGGATTCATCAACAGGAATGGCTTCCATTACCATACCAGGGCTTCCTAAACCATTGGTTGTTACTGCCTTAGGGATTGCGAGATGAGAATTTTAGGTCCTGCATTCCAAGGCAGCAATGGCAACTGTTGAGTGGAGATTCTGGCGAACAGTCCTGGGATTGGTGCCAAGGCACTATTACATGCGTGCACATGATTCTTAACCCCTTCAATATGGTTGGAAAAAACCATCGGGCCCCTCTCAACAACTCTCCCCCTCCCCCACTAGCTCTCAGCCTGAGGTTGCACCAATTTTCAAGAATTAAAATGGGGTCACAATGGGAAAAAGTTTGGGAAGCACTGCCTAAACATTCCGCTGGGATATATCACAACAATAGCTTTACACATTTGTTGTTTGCCATCCTAGCACGTGCCACAACACTTTCATCCTCCAGCAGTCCAAAGTGCCACGTGTCATCGCTGAATCTTCATTAGATGGATTCTAGAGGACAAGGTTAACGCTTAAAGAGGTGGTTACACACCTCTTTATGTGGCCCCGAGATGAAGGCAGAGAGGCACAACAACCAAAGACATCTGCTCACAAGGACCACCATGAGGCAGGCCATAAAGCTTCTGATGTGAGGTTCAGGTACCTAGACCAGTTGGGTGGTGCTCTGCCTTATTCCTGCAAGGATCTCATGCATTGTGGTGGTCTACTATACTCTCTGTAACATGGCTCTCCAGAGAAATCTGGACCTTGAAGAGGGTGAAGCGCTAGATTGACCCAGTTCATCGGAGGAGAAGGGGAAGGAAGATCCAGAGCAGAACAGAACCCATGCTGAGCAAACAGGTGTCCAGGTCTGGTTCAGGAGTCTCAACTCTCATCAGGATGACATCAAGGCCAGGGCACATCTAACCCAGGCACGCTTCATCTTATCACTGCTCATCCAGCAGGATATTGATCTGCCTCTGAGAACACATCTATTAAAAGCACAGCCTTCAAAAGATCCACTCTTACTGCCAATGGACAATGCATATCTGTCCAGTGGTCTCAGGGACCCTGTTCAAAGACTATTACTTCCTTTCATCACTTCTTATTCTTTTCCAGCCTTGCCACTGAAGAATGGAAGCTCATATGTCTGGGAACATGGCTGAACATTTCCAATGTTACTCATAAATTACAATGTGCACATTTACAAGTTACATAAAGCCCTGTGATCCACTTAGTGCTCTGACCAACAGACTGGTCTTAACTGTCAGCCATCTCAACTCTGCAGTCCCCTTCTGGCCTTGGGTGTGGTGGAGGCAGTCTGTTCGTTTGTGTCTGCTTGTGGCTGGGATGCATGTGGTGGTCTGACTCTTTATGGGGGCACCTCCAGAGGCTGCTGCATGGCGTCAATACAAGGGTAGCCTCTGGCACGGGGACCTGCTGCAAAGATGGTCTCTCAGTCAGAGGGACGAAGGAGGCTGATGATGACGTTGGTTCTCCATGAAGGATGGTACCCTCATCCTCATTGGTGACTGTCTCAGCCCTTGGATGGTGCTCTTGGTCGCTGGAGGGGACCACCAGCTGGAGTGCAACTTGCATCTACTCCTTGCATCTTGGCACCATCTGCATCATTGACCAGTCAATGCTCCAGAGCATTGCATAGATACTGTGCATGTCAGTGCACTGTTTCTGCATTCACTCTGAGTGCTGCTGCATATAGTTCTACATGAAGCTGGCCATCCTCTCGATGAGGGAGCTCATGTGTTCCAAACCCTGAGCCATGGTGGTATACATGACCTGAACAAATTCCTCTATTCTCAGCCCATGGTCCTGCACTGCATCAGGGAACTCTGATATCAAAGCAGACCCACCTTGCCTGTGATTCCTGAGGCCCTACATCTCCGTCCAGCTGAGCATGGTAGTGTCACTCCTCCATTCTCGGAGGAGAGCTGTCCAAGGCTGCCTCTGCCTCCATCACCTCCTTCTGTTTACTATGAAGTACTCTTTACCCTTTCTAACCATGGGTGGGGAAACTGGATTGATCACCTGGCATCGGCCTAGGCACTGAAAACGACAGTAGCCATCCCAGCCCTGTAGACCCTGCAAAGTCATTGTTACTAACATCTGGGGGCATGTGCCAAAATTTGGAGAGCTGCCTCCCAGGCTAGTCAAGCAACAGCCTGACATTATCTTTAAGATATGATTTTGTGAGTATGACAATGTCCCAGACACCACCATCGCCATCCCTGGGTTTGACCTGTCCTACCAACAGGACAGACCCACCAGTGGTGGTGGCATAGTGACACACAGTCAGGAGGAAGTTGCCTTGGGAGTTCTCAACATCGACTTTGGACCCCATGAAGTCTCATGGGGCATCAGGTCAAACTTGGGCAAGGAAACCTCTTGCTGAATACCACCTACGTGCCCACCCCCCCACCCCTCCTCAGCTGATGAATCAGTACTTCTCCATGGTGAACACCACTTGGAGGGAGCACTAAGAATGGCTGGTGCACAGACTGTACTTCGGGTGGGGGACTTTAATGTCCATTACCAACAGCGGCTCGATAGCACCAGTACTAACGGAGCTGACTGAGTCTTAAAGGACATAGCTGCTAAACTGGGTCTGTAGCAGTTGGTGAGGGAACCAACAAGAGGGAAAAACATACTTGACCTCGTCCTTACCAATCTGCCAGTCGCAGATGCATCTGTCCATGGCAGTATTGGTAGGAGTAACCACCACACAATCCTTGTGATGACAAAGTCCCGTCTTCACATTGAGGATACCGCCATTATGTTGTTTGGCACTACCACCATGCTAAATGGGATAGATTTCAAACAGATCTAGGAACTCAAAAATGGGCAACCATGAGGCCATCAGCAGCAGCAGAATTATACTCAACCACAATCTGTAACCTCACGGCTCCACATATGCCCCATCTACCATTACCATCAAACTGGGGGATCAACCTTGGTTCAATGAAGAGTGCAGGGGGGCATGCCAGAAGCAGCACCAGGCATACCTAAAAATGAGGTGTCAACCTGGTGAAGTGACAGCACAGGACTACTTGCATACCGAACAGCGAAAGCAGCATGCGATAGACAGAGCTAAGTGACAACCAGACCCACAGTCAATGGATCAGATCTAAGCTCTGCTGAAATGTTGTGACGGCCCATAGCCTTTGCAGTATCCAGTGCCTTCATCCGCTGCTTGATATCACATGGCGTGAGTCGAATTGGCTGAAGTCTGGCATCTGTGATGCTGGGGACCCCTGGAGGAGGCCGAGATGGATCATCCACTCGGCACATCTGGCTGAAGATTGTTGCAAATCCAGCCCCATCTTTTGCACTGATGTGCTGGGCTCTTCCATCAGTGAGGATGCAGGTATTTGTGGAGCCTCCTCCTCCAGTTAGTTGTTTAATTGTCCACCACCATTCATAACTGGACATGGCAAGACGGCAGAGCTTAGATCTGATCCATTGACTGATTGACTGTGGGTCTGGTTGTCACTTAGCTCTGTCTATCGCATGCCGCTTTCGCTGTTCAGTATGCAAGTAGTCCTGTGCTGTCGCTTCACCAGATTGACACCTCATTTTTAGGTATGCCTGGTGTTGCTCCTGGCATGCCCCCTGCACTCTTCATTGAACCATGGTTGATTCCCCAGGTATGTCCTGTCCATAAAAAACAGGAAAAATCCAACCTAGCCAATTACCACACCATCAGTCTACTCTCGATCATCTGGAAATTGACGGAAGGTATCGTCAACAGTGCTATCAAGCAGCACTTACTCAGCACTTACCTGCTCACTGTTGCTCAGTTTGGGTTCTGCCAAGGCCACTCAGTTCCTGACCTCATTACAGCCTTAGTCCAAACCTAGACAAAAGAGCTGAACTCCAGAGGTGAGGTGAGAGTGACTGCCCTTAACAACAAGGTAGCATTTGACCAAATCTGGCATCAAGGAACCCTAGCAAAACTGGAATCAATGGGAAGCAGGGGAAAACTCTCCACTGGTTGGAGTCATACCTAGCACAAAGGAAGATAGTTATGGTTGTTGGAGATCAGTCATCTCAGCTCCAGGACTTCACTGCAGGAGTTCCTCAGGGTAGTGTCTTGGGCCAGCTGCTTCATCAATTACCTTTCCTCCATCATAAGGTCAGAAGTGGGGATGTTTGCTGATGATTGCACAATGTTCAGCACCATTCGTGACTCCTCAGATACTGAAGCAGTCCATGTCCAAATGCAGCAAGACCTGGACAATATCCAGGCTTGGGGCTGACAAGTGGCAAGTAACATTTGTGCCATGCAGGCACCAGACAATGACCATCTTCAACAAAAGAGAATCCAACCATCTCCCCTTGACTTTCAATGGCATTACCACTGCTGAATCCCTGGCTTGATAGAACCTAACTTTTTCTCTGAAACCGTGAAGGAAAGTTACTGAACAAATTTACAGGAATCAGGTGCTGAACTTCTAACACAAAAAGTAAAATATTCATTGAACAAGAAAAATACAAACACAAGAAGTTTCAAATATTCACTATTCCTTTACCCCAGCAATACCTCTACAGACACATGCAAATTCAGAAAGATTAAATAACTTACAACATCAATCTTATGCTATCATATTCAGGTTAAGTATGAGGTACATGTGAATTAACAGGCAAACTGCGGTCACACACACACCACAGTCCAAAGTAAATGACAAATGCGCCCAAAGCAGATTCCATGGATTTCTCAACAACCCACCCAGACATTTGTCACATTATGAGCCAACCAGTCTCACAGAAACTTTGTCTTTCTCACAAGGGTACCAATCTCCACATTTGAAGAACTTGCCTTGGAATTCTCTTCAAACATTGCTCCCACTTGGACGGCTTCAACAAGGATACACCTACAGGGTTTCAACCTCGCTTTCCGAGATTCCTTTCCCCTGGATGTCCGAATACACTCAAGCTTCACCTTCTAAGCACAATTTCAGATTTTCGGCTATGCCAAGCAGAACACTTCTGCTCCAAATATCCACAGTAAGGAGTCACCAGCCTTCGGCTGCCTCTTCAGATCTTCAGGGCTTCTTTCAAGCCCACTTTGCTTCAAGTCTGCTCCCCGCAGCTCTTTCTTTAACTTGGAGCCTCTTTCTCTGCCCCTGTCATTTATCTATCTATCTCTGATCCCTGTCTTTGTCCCTGTCTGGGACTTTCTTCTGGGACCTCTTTCTGCCCCACTCCCTGGTTTTAGGGCTTCTTCTTGGCCAGGATTTTACATTCATCAGGCGAGCACGTGCCCGGCCCAAACACACATGGAATTGCGCGAAATGACAACAGGCGGAAATGACGTTGAGTGTACATCTCAACGTCATCACACAGGCAAGTAACAATGAGGTCAGCGGGCAAGCGGGAGTCGGAGCTGCACCCACCAACAATTAAAGGGCCAATTGAGGCCATTAAAAACCCTGTTGTCCACGATTTTACATTGCCTGTGTGATTTCACACTCGTCGGATGAGTAAAATAGGCAGGCGGGTAGCCCATTTTTAATGAAGCCTCATCCAAGGGTGGGATGAAATGTCCAGGGTGAAATATAATGAAAAAGGATATCTGGGGATTGATGATTTTTGAGTTAATTGGGCAGCCAGCATGAAATTGTAATCAGGGCCAGTTGCGGGTGGAAGAGCATTTCGCGTCCGCTTCCCAGCCCACCAACTTGGCATGCGTGCCAAGCGTAAAATGCAGGCCTAAGATAAAAGCAAAATACAAGATGCTGGAAATCTGAAACAAAAACAGAAAATGCTGGAAAAACTCAGCAGATCTAGCAGCATCTGTGGAGAGAGTAACAGAGTTAACGTTTCGAGTCCTTCAGAGCTGAAGAAAGGTCATACAGACTCGAAATGTTAACTCTGTTTCTCTCTCCACAGATGCTGCTAGAACTGCTGAGTTTCTCTAGCATTTTCTGTGCTTGTTATGAAATTCAGGCCCTTGGTTTGGGGCCTTCTCCCTATCCCGCTCTGTGGGTCCTGCTCCCTGGGACACCTTCTCTGGAATGGCGCTCTGGTTCAGATCACCTGACCTGCATTTTCACACCGTTTTCTTCTATTCATTCCACACAGGCGCACAGGGCTTGTTCCCAGCCTAAGAACGTAAAAACCACTAACTGCGCATGTGTAGCCATTTCCCAGCAGATGCATGCGTGAAAGGCCTGAACTACACAAAAAAAAACAAAATGAGCAGGTGTGGCCATTTCCCAGCCGGTGCATGTGTAGCAGGTCCTAAGCTCTGACCTCCAACTGCCGATTTAAAAGTAAGGTAAGTATTCAAGTTTCATCACACCAGCCATATAAATACTGTGGTTACCAAGGGCAGGTCAGGGGTTGGGAATTCTGTAGAGAGTAAATCACCTCCTGACTCCCCAAAGCCTGTTCACCATCTACAAGCCACAAGTCAGGAGTGTGATGGGAAACTTTCCACTTACCTGGATGAGTGCATCTCCAACAACATTCAAGAAGCTTGACACCATCCAGGAAAAAGCAGCCTGCTTGATTGGCATCCTGTCCACCACCTTCAACATCCACTCACTCCACCACCAACGCAGTGGCAGCAGTGTGTACATCTACAACATGCACTTCAGCAACTCACCAACGCTCCTTTGACAGCACCTTCCAAACCCATGATCTCTACCATCTTGAATGGCAAGGGCAGCAGATACTTGGGAACACCACCACCTGCAAGTTCCCCACCAAATCACTCACCATCCTGACATGGAAATATATCGCCGTTCCTTCACTGTCACTGGGCCAAAGTCCTGGAACTCCCTCCCTAATAGCACTGTGGGTGTATGTACACCACATGGACTGCAGCGGTTCAAGAAGGCCGCTCACCACCACCTTCTCAAGGGTAATTAGGGATGGGCAATAAAAATTCCAGCCTAGCCAATGACACCCACATCCCATGGAAGAATGTTTTTTTAAATCTGCACTGTCGGAGTGTAGGCATGAATGATGTGATGGTGCTGGCTCTGCTGGTTCAGCGTTATCAGAGGCCCCAGTGATGCTGCTGCTACACTGTCATGCTCCCTCTCCACAAATGTGGGAGACACAAGAAAATCATGAGAACTTGTCTCTAACAGCTGATGCCTCTGCAGAGTTGAGGCTTCTCACTGCAGCTGAAGTTTTCACATGCACTCTATCCCTTTCATCTGCAAAATTAAACATCTTTTCATCCCCTCCTCCAGGTATTCCTATCTTTCCATTGCCCACTTCTTCATGCAGTGCCATTCTTACTATGTTCATTGCTGCCTACTCCATGGTTGTGAGGATATGAACAAGGGTACTCCTCCACCTGTGCACATCCTCTCCCTGGCATTGTGTGTCTTCTTCTTCTGCAAGGACAAAGGAGAGAGAGATAAGGCAATGCTGACCTCTCTCAGCAATTCCAGCAGCTCTTTTAATTGAGAAGCTGTGTGCATCAGTATTGCCAGCTCCTTCGTAACACTAAGAGTTTAAGCCTTGCTGATGGGTCAATAATTATCCTGGGCACACATCTCTCCTGTGTTCAGGAGCTCTGTGCACCCTTTGGTTGCTCAGTTGGTATGTCTGCTGGTATTTCAGACCTGGAAGCCTGTCATCTGGGTGTCACGTTACACTCACCTTGCCAGAGGGAAGAAGGTATAATGGTCCCCTAGAGATTGACAACAGTTAGAAAAAAATTCAAATTTCCAGTGTCTGACTAGAAGGATCACAAGACAAGGTTTCAGGTTTTAAGACTTTTAATGTAACAAGCAAACAAAAATCAACATTGACCAAATGCTAACTCAGTACACAATTATACTCTAAACTACAGAAAAGTTTCCCCATTGACCTTTTAAAATGACCAAAAATCCCCATCCATAGTTATACTTCACTCTGTCCCTTAAGTGGACACTCCATTCTCCAGGAACCAGTCCAAAGCTACACTCAGCTCTTGATGACTTGCTCCTTTTCTCATTTTCCATCCGGATAACTTTTAATCTCTGAACTGACTTTCATGATGAGGGTTACCCTGGAGATTCCTCCCTCTACCCAAAGCTAGGTGTATCTTCCAGCCCTGTTTAAATCCTCAAGAACTTGGTGTCTTCAATCTGAGCGCAAGTTCCCACCCATATTATGGAGACATGTACTGGCTCCCTCTACCTATCTGCTCTCTCTCTCAGACTGACCTGACCTGGCTGTGAGGGTGAGGGATACCTTAGGAAACCTGTTAGCTGATATTACAATGGCTTGCTATTGACTCTTCCCCTCTTAAAGCCCATCTGCATGGCAACATGAATCACATAGGTCTTGTATCCAGGTAGAAATGCTAATTAGCTATCCTTTAGATCCTAATTCCATTCTATCTTGAAATTGTTGACAGTTAGGGCATAACCGTTTGCAAAACCTGATATTCCTGATACTTTCCAGTGAGACTTGGAGACTAACAGTCTATCCACTGTGAGCACAGCTGCCCTGGTCACTGTTTACAGGTGTGAATATCTGGCACCTTCTTTCCAGTAGGAGAACCTGGGCCCCTCTTTAACCTTTAATGACCAAGCTATTCAAGCTTGTTGTCGGGCAAAATTCAGAACAGGTCACATGATGTCTGCATTCCCCCATTTTACCCTAAATTAAAGAGACAATCCCAAAACATAACAATCTTACAAACTTCACATTTATAAAAAATGTCATTAAACTTTTGTGACATTGCACTCAGGTCCTCCGGAAAATACTGTGGCCACAGACATATTCTGTCACCTCCAACTAGGCCTGCTTAGTTCCGGCCACCCTCCAAAAACAAGACCCTTTTCCTCTCACGAATAAACTCCAACATCAGCTCAAGAACTGCCCTGGGTGCCAGGTCTCTGTCTCTCCTCCTGCTGATTTCTACCTTCCACTGAAATGGAAGATAGCTGCCACCAGAATGGATGCCACCATGCCCTTAAATCAGGATCGCACTTTGAGTCCTGCATCTATCCTGCGCCCACCTCCACTAATTGGTCGTCTAACCAGCTCTCCAGCCAATTAGCTGACCACTAGGCAAAATTGGGGGTTGTGACTACTTCTCCCCTGGTGTGGGGTTGAAAACTGGAAATGGTTCCAACAACAAGTTCTCAAACCTAACCTGAAATTCTGCTCCTGGTAACTTCTGGACTGGCACTAAGGGAAAAAATACCCATGAAAGCATAAACATCTCATTCATTGAAGCCTTTCAGGAAATGTATCTGCCTGCTTTACCAGACTGGCCTACATGCAAGTCCAGTTCCAGAGAACATGTATCCTCTGAAATGACCACTCAATTTTGTAAACATTCACACAGAAGACACATCGCTTTCTCGGACCAACTAAGGATGGGTATTGTGGCCTGTCAAACTGTACACCTGTTGACAGTAATGTTCTTACATTGCATAATAGAAAACAAGTATATTTTGTTAGAGTAATGCCTGAGGCACTTAAAATTAACTATTGGATTTATATTATCTATTGTTTTTTCATTGTTAGGGAGATCCCTTTACTGCAATGTATATATACAGAACTGAGGAAGAAACTAAAGCTCATTGCAATGTTTCATTGTGGTCTTTAGTCCAAAATGCTTTTGCTACCTTTTCTTTTTAAACATTTACTCCCTCCACCAGCAGTGCACTATGGTTACATTGTGCACTAGCTACAAGATTCAATGCAGCAACTCACCAAGGCTACTTCAATATCACATTTCAAACCTGCGAACTCTGCCACTTCGAAGGACCACCACTGAACACCACCACTTAGAAGTTCCTCTCCAAGTCACAAAGCAGCATGACTTGGAAACATATTGCCATTCCTCCATCATCACTGGGTCAAAATCTTGGAACTCCAGACCTAACAGCACACTGGATGTACCTACACCATACAGACTGCAGGAGTTCAAGAAGATGGCTCACCACCACCTTCTCAATGGCAATTTGGGATGGACAATAAATGCTGGCCTTGTCAGCAACACTGACATCTCAGGAATGAATGAAAAATGTCTGAAACATGGATAGTCACGTAGAGACAACAAAGCAACTTATTTGGGAAATTCATTTGTGACTAACAGGCTACGAATGAGCACAAATGGCTCAAGACTGAACATTTAATAGCTAAACTGCAAGGTGACAGTTTCAATATTACATTACTGTGGAAGAATGTGTTATAAATTCTTTATTCAAGCTGAGCACAAAGTGAAAATTAATTACCCTTTAACCTAGAATTTGCTATACTTATATAAGCACAGTATGAACTTCCACTTTTGTAACTGGATCAAAATAATATGTTCAGATAATCAGGGTTTTCTTTTTGAATTTGCCCAAACAATATAGATTTAGTTCTTATACATTTTGAGGTTTCTTGTAGGTTAATGAGACCAGCCCAGATTACAGATGATAATTTGTCTTAAAATCCTCAAATTATTTTTCTCTTGAGGAAGCAAAGTGGTCTTTGTAATTATTTTCATTAAATGTAATTATGGATTGATTTGAAAAATTATATGTCAGAGTTGACCGACTTATATGAGATAATTACTGAAAGATTTTATTTCATATTAATCAGAACATCCAGGGCTTTTGTGCTTTTTTAAATTAAAAGATTAAACTGGAATTTGGCACAGTGTAAATTCTTCATAATTAAAATGCATACTGCATCGCTTCTTAAAACAGAACTGCTGACTGTAAGTGTAATAACAGCATAAACATTTGACAAGTGATATTCATAACTTGATGTATTGAACACAGTTTTGTACATTCCATTTAAATGTTTTAATGTACGTAATGAAGCTGTTGTCAAACTTTTGCTGCATATCAGTGCAATTTTGTGTGATGACCAGGATGTGTTTTTCTTTGATTAACATTGACTTGTGCTGAGATAGCTGAGTGGATACATTCTACAGGATATCCATAATTCAGACAATTATAAGAACATATATACTGCATCCTTGGATTCTTCCAACCTTTACACATGCAAAATGCACAAAAATAGTTCTGAATTTCTATGAGTTAAAGGTTAATGTTAAGAGCCTTGTGTCTGGCTGCAACAGAAAGGGAAGCATAAATGTGAACACGCCTGAAAAACATCTATAAACTGAGAAAGTAGAAATGGAACAAGCTTGTTAATGTAATAGTCCAACTCTGGTTTATGCCATTAGCCAATCTCAGCAGGGGCAGTGGTATGAACAGTGTTAGTGGCCTAGCCTGTCCTGAAGGTAAAAAGGCCAAGGTTTCTGCTCCCAATCATAGTCAAGTGATCCCTGATAGAAAGCAAACACTGACTGAGGACAATATCAGATCAGCAGTGAAACTTTTCTAGTTAAACAAACCAGCCAAAACTATTAAGAAACCACAGCTGTGGACCAACTATTTCCTGAATGGTGCTTCCTGCAAACAAAGCATCTCACCACAGAACAATCAGAATATCTACCCTTATGTCACAAATCTTCAGTAAAGGCAGAGCAAGGGGGAAAAAATTAGAAGTATAATTCACAGAATCACAGAATCACAGTGCAGAAGAGGCCCTTCGGCCCATCGAGTCTGCACCGACACGTGAGAAACGCCTGACCTACCTACCTAATCCCATTTACCAGCACTTGGCCCATAGCCTTGAATGTTATGACGTGCCAAGTGCTCATCCAGGTACTTTTTAAAGGATATGAGGCAACCCGCCTCCACCACCCTCCCACGCAGTGCATTCCAGACCATCACCACCCTCTGGGTAAAAAAGTTTTTCCTCACATCCCCCCTAAACCTCCTGCCCCTCACCTTGAACTTATGCCCCCTTGTGATTGACCCTTCAACTAGGGGGAACAACTGCTCCCTATCCACCCTGTTCATGCCCCTCATAATCTTGTACACCTCGATCAGGTCGCCCCTCAGTCTTCTCTGCTCCAACGAAAACAACACAAGTCTATCCAACCTCTCTTCATAACTTAAATGTTTCATCCCAGGCAACATCCTGGTGAATCTCCTCTGCACCCCCTCCAATGCAATCGCATCCTTCCTATATTGTGGCAACCAGAACTGCACACAGTACTCCAGCTGTGGCCTCACCAAGGTTCTATACAACTCCAACATGACCTCCTTACATTTGTAATCTATGCCTTGATTGATAAAGGCAAGTGTCCCATATCCCTTTTTCACCACCCCACTAACATGCCCCTCTGCCTTCAGAGATCTATGGACACACACGCCAAGGCCCCTTTGTTCCTCAGAACTTCATAGTGTCATGCCGTTCGTTGAATACTTCCTTGTCAAATTACTCCTTCAAAAGTGTATCACCTCACACTTCTCAGGGTTAAATTCCATCTGCCACTTATCTGCCCATTTGGCCATCCCGTTTATATCTTCCTGTAGCCCAAGACACTCAACCTCACTGTTAACCATCTGGCCAATCTTTGTGTCATCCGCAAACTTACTAATCCTATCCCCCACATAGTCATCTATGTCGTTTATATAAATGACAAATAATAGGGGACCCAGCACAGATCCCTGTGATACGCCACTGGACACTGGCTTCCAGTCACTAAAGCATCCTTCTGTCATCACCCTCTGTCTCTTACAACTAAGCCAATTTGAATCCACCATATCAAATTACCCTGTATGCCATGTGCATTTGCCTTCTTTATAAGTCTCCCATGTGGGACCTTGTCAAAGGCTTTGCTGAAATCCATATAAACTACATCAACTGCACTCCCTCACCTGGTCACCTCCTCAAAAAATTCAATCAAATTTGTTAGGCATGACCTCCCTCTGACAAAGCCATGCTGACTATCCCTGATCAAACCTTGCCTCTCCAAGTAGAGATAGTTAATTGGATGAAGAAAATAAATTACTTAAATTTGGTTAACTGGCACAAATAATAGAAATGTTGGGCTGTATTTAATGCAGGAAACATGCTGGCTGGGCCCACAATTATGGGAGGCCCCTGCGGCTGTCTCCCAATGGTGGCAAAACTTCCCTCAGCTATGTAGGAGGGTGGAAGGGGCTGCCATGGGATTCAATTAGGCTCATTAATATGCCAATTGACACCCATTATCGCTGAACCCACCGCAATTTAGTGGTGGCTCAGGGATTAAATGGGGGCTGCATGGCTTTCCCACACATTCGGAAGGCCACCCAACAAACACAGTCAGATTTGCCAGTGGCCTCCTCGGGGGATGTCACTTGTAGTCAGGCACTCTGTGCCTGATTGAGGGACCTGACATTGGGCAGGGGTTTGTCCGCTAACATCTCTGCCGTTCCCACAAACCCCACCCCACCCTCACTCACCTTTGGCCTGGGGTCCCACAATGATTCTGGAGCTCTGGTAGGTGCAGTGTCTCCAATATGTAGGCAGTTCTCACCGGACAGGACTTCCACTGCAAAGGGCCTCAATCGGCGGGAGTGTCCGACAGTGGTCACCTGAAAGGCACTTTATTCCATCAGGCCTCTCCCACAGAACTGACAGGGGCTTGCTAAGCAGTGTGCAAGGCCCCGGTGGCCTGACAAAATCCCAGCCATTTTCTCCATAACAACCAACTAAATAAGAAATAAAAACAAAGCTTCACAATACATTGCCTCAAGGATGTTAAGAGATTTTCTTTTTGTGAAGGTAAACACGTAAACATGTTTTTCCCAGCAGTAGACTGTTAAACTCCCATACTGTGAAGCAGAGTTTAAAACGTAGACTTGACTGCCATTCAAACTCCCTCCCCCTCTTTGCACAACTTTGACTTATTCTCATTTGGGCAATAGAAGAAATCAGCAGGGAGATCTTGTGAATCCTACAATTTGAGGCTGCTGTCAAATGATATAAATTGTATTGACAGAAGGTGCTGAGCAGTCAAGGACCAGATTCTCCAGTCCTCTCAGCTGACAGGTGCCACCATAGAGATGGGAATGGAAAAGAAATAGATATCAAAGCTTCAAGAAGAAAGGCTACACACTGATGCTGAAGTTTCCTGTGGAACATTTCTGATTGTCGGGCTTTAGATTGCAAACTGCAGAATAGACACACTGAAATAATACTTATGTCTACTAGAGTGGGGAGCAGACTCCTCACATATGTGTTGTTGTCTAGTTCAGTGACTCCAACCTGGTAATTCAAATCAGAGCAACACTGGAAAGATAAGAAGAAAAGGGTCATAAGAACACCGGGGACTGATACTGTGAAGAAATAATAACAGATAGCATGGTATAAAATGAACTACACAATCTCAGGGTGATTGCACACAACAGAGATTGGTGAGCTTTGTTTGTAAAAAAAAAACTGCTAGACATTGTTGTCTCCAGGATAAAATGTTATGACAGTTGATGTATTTATGAAAAGTATTGCTGTGACAGAGAGACCAAAGACTGGAGCAGGTTGAAGAGTTGTAAGTATTGATGTTACAGATCCAGAAATGAATTAGTATCCAACAAAAGCTGTTCCGGAGACATTTGTATCGGTTTAGATTTCAGAGAGCTCTATATCTCAACTTTGTGTAATCCTTTACTTCATAGAGCAGAGGAAATAAAAATAAATTGCCCTATGCTCATGCAAAAAGACATTACACAACACTCTCTCTATATAAATACAATTTGTGTACGATAACTAAATCCCTTACTCAAACATTGCTTTTCCCCAGTGCATCCACTTGCAGCACTGTAAAGCCGCAGATTTTCTGACAGATCCCAAACTATCCAAGCACTTAATGCTTTATCTTCCATCAGAGATCTTCAGCGACACTTTTGTCTTTTTAAAACCAATCCTCTCCTTCATGAGACAGTTGCCAACCATACATGTCTATGTACAGAAATAGATGACTTCAGATCAGGTCTCCATGGTAACTATAAAACAGGTACAAGGCTGAGAAAATGATGTATTTTTACAGCATTAACCATAGGTTGACAATTCCAATTCTCATAAACAAGTTACAAATTTTTCCATCACTGAACAACTGAATAAATTGTTAAAAATGTATCCCAAAAATCATTCACTGTGTTTTAATGTTTTCTTCTGGTGAGGACAAAGTATGAACCCCTGAATTCAATTTTTGCAAAATATCTTACTTTGATATGTGATCACTTGATTCTTGAATAGTCATATTAAAATGGAATTGCCTACTGTTGACAGATGGTTTGTCTCAAAATGTCCTCCTATTAGTTTCAATGTGTTGTTAAATTGGTATTTGGAAAATTCTAATGTTTTGATTTTGATCCCTGTTACGATCAGGTGAAGGAACGGTGCAAGGGTGCCCCCTTTTTGCCACCCCTCAGTTGATTGGAACAAGTTTTTGTGAAATTTATAAGGATGAATGTTCCAGCACAAGATATTGTTATGATCTCAGCTGATGTTATTACTGGACAAGCCCAATCCCAGGGTGGAACCTGGCTTGATAGGTCCTAACGTTTGTTTTCTGTTTCGAGACATGGAGGACAGCTACTGAATAGAGTCACAAGAGTCAACTGGTGAGCTTTTAACAAAAGAATAAAACATATATTAAACAAGAAAAGATGAACTATATTGCAATACTCCTTTACAGGTATATACAGATTCATAAGGGTAACACAAGTTACGAAAGCTTTCTTATACTCCAATGTTCACAGTAAGTACACACAGTCCATGTAAACCAATAGGTGACCTGTGGTCAGACACATCACACTCTGAAACCAAGTGACTGATGTCACCCCAAACAGATGCTATGGATCTCTTATCAAATCCCTCCCAGACGCTTGTCACACTGAGTCAACCGGTCTCACTGAACTCATCTTTCAAAAGAGGGTTTCCAATCTTCACTCTCGAAGAACCCGTTTTGGAATCTTCTTCCAAGCGACGCTTTCTCTCGAATGCCTTCCACAAGAGTCCACCTCCAGGGTTTCGAACTCTGCTTCCAATATACCTCTCCCCTGGATCACCATATGCTTTCAAATTTTCTTCCACACACTGTCTCTCAAATGCTCAGCCATGTCAAAAGAACACCACTGTTCCACATACCTATAGTAGGGAGTCACCAACCTTGACTGTCTCCTCGGATATTCTGGCTTCTTGCAAGCCTATTTTGCCATAAGTCTGTGTCCTGCAGTTTTCTTCTCCCTTTAAGCTTAGAGCCTTCCTCTGCTCCTCACTCTTAACTTCACTTAACAGGACCTTTTCCAGATTACTGTCCATCTTTTGACTAGAAGGTTTTCTTGGGACTTTCTTTTTTTCCTTTAGGACCTGCTCTCTGATTTCTGGGACCTTCTCCTGTTCTTATGGGAACTCTGCTCTCTGTGCAGTTCCCTCTGCTATGTCCAGCCCCGCCTGGCTTCTGGCTTCAACTGAGCTAAAAAACTGCAGTTCTGTTTTTCCCTGTCTCTGTGTGGGCCTCCTGTTGCTAGGCTACAGTACAGTTTCTACCTTGTGTTTGTTTTAACACCCCTTCAAGAGTCGCAAAACCTCATTAAAATGCAGGCATCTCCTGAAGCGAAACTAAAACTCAAGTTCCCCCTTTCTTAACACACCAATACAGAAATATAAATTAAACTTAAACTTAAACTTAAAGCTAAAACTCATTCCTAACACCCAGAAATACAAATTTAATTTACTTAAATTATCCCGTCCCTAACAGCGTGTACTTAACTGTTCATGTGCTGATTGCAAAGAACTCATACAATTTCTTGAGTTTAAACGAGTAAGGGGTTAGTTTTTAGTGTGTTAAAAACTCACCCAGGGAAAGATTTTTAAATATTAAAAAAGGTAAACACATATCTTGACTGTTGTAACACACACACGCACACACACAAATACAAGTTACGGAGTAAAGGAGGTTAACTTTTGGCCAAATTAAGATTTAACAAAAAAGGCAAAAATATAATGAGTTCACTGATTATAAGTCCTTGGCTGTTGTTCATGGCTGAGGCAGTTCTTAAAGTGGTAGTCCTTGTTTTTTCTTCCTGGAAATGCTGCTGTGTAATTTTAAGCTTTTTCTGGGATTTCTTTGTCTGCTGTCCACAGTCTGATATGTGCAAAACACAGGGCCCAGCTCAGTTGAAAGAGAAAGAGAGGCAAGCAGCCTTTTTGCTTCCTTCAGGTCTTCCTTCTCAAGGCTGTTCCAAAGCAAGCAGGGTTTTGTAATAAAATAAATTTCAAAAGGTGGATTCAATCACATGACCTCTCACTCTATGATAATTGGTAATTCCAAAACAGATTTTTTTTCACAGTATGTGGGCATCACTGACTAGGCCAGTATTTATTATCCATCCCTAATTGCTCTTGAGAAGGTGGTGGTGAGCCGCCTTCTTGAACCTCTGCAGTCCATGTGGTTTAAGTACACCCACAGTGCTGTTAGGAAGGGAGTTCCTGGATTTTAACTCAGTGACAGTGAAAGAACGGTGATATAGTTCCAAGTCAGGATGGTGTGCGGCTTGGAGGGGTTCTTGCAGGTGGTGGTGTTCCCATGCATCTGTTGCTCTTGTCCTTTAAGGTGGTAGAGGTCGTGGGTTTAGAAGGTGCTGTTGAAGGAGCATTGGGGAGTTGCTGCAGTGCATCTTGTTTGTGACACACAATGCTGCCACTGTGCATCGGAGCTGGAGGGACTAAATATTTAAGGTGGTAGATGAGGTGCCAATCAAGCAGACTGCTTTGTCCTGGATGGTGTCAAGCTTCTTGAGTGTTGTTGGAGCTGCACTCATCCAGACAAGCAGAAACCATTCCATCACACTCTTGATTTGTGCCATAGACCCCAGGATATTGACAGTGTGGGATTCAATGATGGTAATACCATTGAATGTCGAGGGGAGACGGTTATATTCTCTCTTATTGGAGATGGTCATTGTCTGGCACTGATGTGGCGTGAATGTTAGTTGCCACTTATCAGTCCAAGCCTGAATATTGTCCAGGTATTGCTGATTAAGGGCACAGACTGCTTCAGTATCTAAAAAGTCACAAAAGGTGCTGAACATTGTGCAATCATCGATGAACTTCGCCACTTGTGACCTTACGATGGAGGAAAGGTCATTGATGAAGCAGCCCAAGGTGATTGGGCCTTGACATGACCCTGAGGAACTCTCTGTCCTGGGACTGAGATGATTGACCACCAACAATCATAGCCATTTTCTTTTGTGCTAAGTATGACTCCAACCGGTGGAGAGTTTTCCCCCTGATTCCCATTGAATCCAATTTTGCTAGGGCTCCTAGATGCCACACTTGGTCAAATGCTGCCTTGATGTCAAGGGCAGTCACTCTCACCTCACCTCTTGAATTCAGCTTTTTTCTCCATGTCTGGACTCAAGCTGTAATGAGGTCAGGAGCTGAGTGGCCTTGGCAGAACCCAAACTGAGTATCAGTGAGCAGGTTGTTGTTGAGAAAGTGCTGCTTGATAACAGTGTTGACGACACCTTCCATCGCTTTACTGACAATCAAAAGTAGACTAATGGGGTAGTAATTGCCTGGGTTGGATTTGTCCTGTTTTTTGTGTACAGGACATGCCTGTGCAATTTTCCACATTGCTGAATAGGTGCCAGTGTTGTAGCTGTTCTGGAACAGCTTGGCTAGGGGCGTAGCTAACTCTTGAATCACAGGCCTACAATTATAGTTCTAGAATGTTGTCAGGTCTTTTAGCTGTTTCTTGATATCATGTGGAGTGAATTGATTTGGCTGAACACTGGCATCTGTGATGCTGAGGACCTCAGGAGGAGGCTGAGATGGGTCATCCACTTGCCACTTCTGGCTGAAGATGGTTTCAAATTCTTCAGTCTTGTTTTTTGCACTGAGGAGTTGGGCACCCCCTTCGTTGAAGGTGGGGATATTTATGGAGACTCCTCCTCCAGTTAGTTGTTTAATTATCCACCACCATTCATGACAGGATACGGCAAGACTGCAGGGTTTAGATCTGATCATTTGTGGGGGCGGGGGGGATTCACTTAGTTCCATCTGATTTTGCTGTTTGGCATGCAATACATAATGAGGCTTAGCTGACATCCCAGATATCCATTACTCTTGTTGAAACAGCTACATCCCAGGGAAAACATTGTTTGATTGACAGCTCTGGCTCTCTGATCTCTGCTGTCAATTGCACAATGTTTATTTACACAAGGTTAAGTGGTTTCAAGGTCTTGTGGTTTCCGTTATTGATACTTTAATGGGTCTGGATTATTAACACTTTTATTGGGCTCTAGTAAAAGGAGTCTTTTTAAACATAGTGGAAAGTAATGAATGAATGACTTTTAAAGCTTCTTTTTTACGCATCCTACTGTCACTGTAGGGTTCATTGGTTCTGTACAGTGAATAGTGGGTAAATGAGCATGTAAGTGACATAGTTTGGCATGAGGGCATGAGGGGCCATGGGGAGTAGGTGTATGGGCTTTACCTTGACATGGGAGTGTATAAAGATGGCCTTTTGAACTTACATTTTACATGAACTATGAATCTTTAAAAATCTGGCCCAGCTCCTTGAAAATTTCAGAAGAATATGACATTCCTATCTCCGGAATGGAGTCAGCCAGGTCAGGAGTGCCAGGTGTGGTATTTGGACATGAGCCAGCCTGCATGCTTTAAAGGCACTACCGAAAATCAGACAGTCCAGGAATGGGGTCGGAATCTCAGATTTGGGACCTGTCAACCATATTTAAAGTCATCCCAACTCAGTGAAAATCCAGGCCTTCATCTTTAATGACCAGGGTGTAAAGTGAAAAATGATCAGATTTTGATTCTATCATTGAAAATTATAGGGTGCTTTGATCAAGTAGATAGGGAGAAACTGTTTCCACTGGCAGAAAAGTTGATAACCAGATGACACAGTGAAGGTAATTGGGAAAAGAGCGCGAGGGGAAATGAGGAGAATTCTTTTTCATAGTAAGTTGCTATGATCTGGAATGCACTGCCTGAAAGGGCAGTGGAAGTAGATCCAATAGTAACTTTCAAAAGGGGATTAGATAAATACTTGAAAAGGAACAATTTGCAAGGTTATGGGAAAAAAGGAGTGGAGTGTGATTAAGTGTATAAAAGAACCAGTACATGCCTGATGGGCCCACTGGCTTCCTTTAGTGCTGCATGGTTTTGTGACTATGAAAGAAATGACAACTTGCTAAAAAAATTGACATGAACAGATTGCTACACGAGGCCCACACCAACATCATTCAGATTAATCACATGCAGTTTACCACTATCCATTCCATATCAATCTTTATATAATCTAATGAACCTCTGGAACAAATATGTTACTGTACTTATTATGATTACAGAGAATATGAGTATAATTAGACCGAGTGTCTAGTTTCTTCAAAAGTATTCTTTTCTTCTCTCTAATCAACATACACCAAAACATTTATAAATTTCCCTCTAAAAATAAGGGCTTTGTTGTTGGGAGAAGGAACTAAAATAGTAGAGGTTTATTTTAAAATAATTCTATTACTTGGTTACTTTATATTTATTTCACACATAGAAGATAAGATAGACTTTATTGGCTTTAAATAACACCAACACCACCTTGAACAGTCGTTAAACCAATGATTGGATATGTGAAATGTATTGCGTATGTAAGATTTAATGTTGATTATACCTAAACAGTCAGTTCACAAGGGAACCGAGATTATTATCTATTAGTTACCACCTTTCCCTGTTCCACTCCTGCTGTGGTTTTAGCTTCTATGAACTCAAGTTACTGGACAAACACAGTATTCACAATCAGTTCTGGCTAAACATAGCAGCTGGATTTCAAACTGTCTAATCACTTCATCAAAGGTACGAACATAACTAGCAATTTAATAGACTATAACAGAATCAGCTGTTAATTTAAAATTCAAACAGCTGTGTCTATGCCACATTAGGTGAAAATTAAAACATTCTGCATTGTGGTTCATTGATGAAATGGTTTGTTAGTTATATGTCAAACACAAGACAAATCACATATTCTTTTCATGTGTTACAGCCATCTTTTGTGCTGAACACTTAAGGGCTCATTGAAAGAAAGAGAAGGCTATAGAAAAAGTAAAGAACTTTTCCAGGGGAATTTTAAGTCTCCAAATCAGCAGGCAGGGAGTGGAGAGAGTCCATTTTATGCTTCATTTCCACAGATCTGCGACTTGGTGACGAATGAAGCTTTTGCTGATCTATGGTGGGACCCTCAATAATAAACACAAATTGGGATCCCATGACGTACTTGTTCAAGACTCTTATTAATATAAATAGTTTTAAAATCAGAACAGTTAGTATTATGGTAATGATAGGGATCTGGGAAAATTCCTGTCCACTTCACCTTTGAATTTTTCCTGCAGTAGTTCTCTTGTAAATCCATTGCTATAAGATCAAAGCATCATCAAAGCAGTATTGGGCCGAGTGTGGCAGCAAGAAGCCCTAGCCAAACTGAAGTCAATGGGGGTCAGGCAGAATTTCTACAGTAACTGGAGTCATACCTAGCACACAGGAAGATGAGATGAAACAAATTATCTCATCCTCAGTACATTGCTGCAAATCTGCCTCAGGGCAGCATCCGAGGTATAACTATCTTCAGCTGTTTCATCAACGACATTTTCCTCCATCATAGGGTAACAACTGGGAATGTTTGCTGATAATTAGACCGTGTTCTGTTTCATTTGCAAATCCTCAGATAATGAGGCAGTTCATGCCAATAGGCAGCAACTCAAGGACCACAACCAGGCATGGACTAACAAGTGGTAATTAACATCCATGCTACACAAGTGGCAGGCAGTGACAATCGCTAACAAGAGAGCATTATCACTTCCCCTTGATATTCAACAGTATTGCCGTCACTGAGTCCCCAACATCAGCATCTTGGGTACCATGTTAACCAGAAACTCAACTAGATTAGCCACATAAATGCCATGGCTACTAAAGCCCCTCAAAGCCTCTCTACCACCTTCAATGTGTGGTGGAGTACTCTCCACTTGTCAGGATGGGTGCAGCTATAACAAGTCTCAACACCATCTAAGTAATTTAGCAACTATTTGATTGTTAAGCCACCCGCCGGCTTAAACATCTACTCCCTCCACCATTGATGAATTGGTAGCAAGGTGTCCTATCCGCAGGATGCACAGCAGAAGTTACCTAGCCTTCTTCAGAAGTACCTTCCAAACTTGTAACTTTCACCACCTAAAAGTGTCGCACAGTAGCAGCAGTGTGTACTATCTACAAAATGCACTGCAACAACTCACCAAGGCTCCTTCGACAGCACCTTCCAAACCCCCAACTCCACCACCTAGAAGGACAAGGACAGCATGGGAACACCGCCACCTGCAAGTTCCCCTCCAAGTCACTCACCAGCCTGACTTGGAAATATCTCACCATTCCTTCACTGTCATTGGGTCACAATCCTGGAACTCTATACAGCACTGTGGGAGCACCTTTGCCATACAGACTGTAACAGTTAAAGATGACAGCAGCTCAGCATCATCTTCTCAGTAAATGCTGGATTTACTAGCAATGCACATATCCCAAATACGACTTCCAAAAACTCCACAAATAAACCACTCCTGCATACATAAGCCTGTCTTTTCTCTTTTTAGACAGTATGGTTATATATTTGGAACAATTTCTAATTGTGATAATTTTGCCTCCCAATTGGATTAAGTCCGTCAAACACATGAAATTTTAAATTTGTGACCATGGTGTATTGTCGTTTTGGCATACCTATTAAAGCAAGATAAGTGTTGGTTTTCTATATGTGGGCATATTTTTAGTAAAGTTGTAGCCTCATCTGTGGAATCAGCACTCACTTAAGGCATCTATCGAGAATCAATATAAATATAAATGGGCCTTTTGGCCTCATAATCATCAAATGTCTACAGAGGAGGTGACCAAGCAGTCCTCTGTCTGTTGTGCTGTTCCCCAATTAGCTGCTAGCAGTTTATTTCAGGACAAAATGTTTGAAAAATGCCTTTCCTTGTTGCTTGGCACTGCACTAAGGGAAAGTGAGCTGTTGAAATATTGATTCTTCACATAGAAATCAATGTAATAATCATTTTTGATTAAGTTCTCTCAAAACATCTTCTGATTGAATACTTTATGTGCAAAGTTCACATTTATTAATCCACATGCAAGTTCCCAATTCAAACTGGTCCTTTTAGAAAGGTAATGAGCAAAGATAAAAGGATTTTCCCACAGGAAATATGGATAATGGAAAGATGAATCAACCCATGCTGTGCCACCATAATTCCTAGGAGCTAATTGGGGAACAACACAACAGACAGAGGACTACTTGAGTACTTCCTTTGTAGAGCAGGAAAAAATGCAAGATACATGAAGAGAAACAATAATTTGGAATAGGAAAAATTACAGAACAACAAAGAATAAGAGAGGGGTATTCACCCTGTTATGTTGCATTGCACAAGAGTCATCCAAGATGTTGGTATCATGCCTAAATCCATCTCCACTGGAAATCAGAAATCTGTCCATTTCTTTATTGAATCCTTCAACCAAGTTCTAATTCATGACACCAGATGGCAGTCTATTCCATAAATTAACAGTTCTCAAGTGTAAAGTAATTCTCCTTAGTTCAAGGTAATACAGATAGAAAAAAATAGTAAACTAAAGCTAAATTTCAAAATGATTTACAAGCCCTGACAGAATTTTGTAGGTTTTACATGATGATTGTAAATTCTACAGAAACCTTTGGCAATTGTAATATTTAGTTGCAATACCCACAATTAGTATCACTTTTTATGCACATGCAATCAACAAGTTTGAGACTTTCGCCTGGGTTTTCACCACTGAGGCAGGTAGCTCGAGTTGGGGAATTTCTCAACTCAGCAGACCCGCTTCAATTAAAAGTGCCCCATTACACACAATTTTCACTCCGGGAGCAGATCAGAGTTGGCCACGGGGCTCGGCAAATGCTAAGTTGGGCTGGTTAGGAGCCCCACCTTCTAACCAGTGGCTTTAATCCAGTTGTTTTAAAAGCCTTTAGGCCTTCTCGCTCTCACCCCTCACGCCCTCTAACTTCCCACACACTCTGCATAAACCCCTCATGCACTCTCAATGCCGCCTCATAGCCCCATGTCCCTCCAAGCCACCTCATACCCACATGCCCCATCCATAATACCTCATACCTCCATTCCACCTCCATGCCAACTCATACCCCATGCCACCTGCATGCCACTTCATAACACCATGCCACACCCATAGCCATTCATCCTGCATCCACTATGGGCAGACCTCAGGAACCATGTGAAAGTTAAAAAAAAAGCTTCTAATAATCTAATAGAGCTCTCAAACTTACACACTTGATAGAGAAAAAACTCTCATTTATGAATCCATTCAAAGATTTTAAAACCCCTCAATTGGTGGTATTCAACCTGTTATTAAAAAAAAGGTTATATTCAGTAACCACATGAAAGGCAGCGAATCATTTAATAGCCTCTTAAAACTGTCTATCAAAATGCGAACTCATCTCAGCAGCGGGGATGGAGCTAAGTGGTTTTTGAGTTGTTGAAACTCAGCCGGGCATTCATAGTAGGATCAGCCATAATAACAGCTCTTGGGAAATGTCAACAAAGAAGTCTATTGAAACTGCAGGAGGAGATGATATTTTTTCTAAGCAAACCAGATGGCCTGTTAATTAAAGCAGCCCAGCAGCCAGTGTTCTTTTTCACTCTAACTGATAACTGCAGCCTTTTGATTTCATCTTTAAAGGGCTGGGAATTGAAGTAATTTTAGATCGTGACATTTAAACAGAGCTTACCCACCTTCTGCTCCATGAATTCATGACTCCTACACTGCAAGGTAAGACCCTTGGAACAGTAAAAAAGGGCTATGTTTGTACTCAGCACTAATTTCAAATAGCCCTGCTGAGTTTGTGCTTCCTGCTTGTGTGATTCATGCAGCACCCTCTCACCCATGCTGGAAAAAAAATGGGATCTGTAAGAAATGGGGGCGGGGCTTCCGCATCCGGGTCCTGCTCGTCATTTTTAAAAGGCACCAGAGTTAGCCCGATTGAGAAAATCTGACCTCTTGTTTATGATAATCCATTGTTGATACAGTACAGTTGAATATTTTTAGCAATTACATTTGTAAACTGATATATGAATCTTGAGTGTAGGAAAGATTGTCAGGCCCATATAGGCCAATCCTCTTTTTATAGATGAATGCCACATACAAACCTAGCCACCATATACCTCAAACTCTTTCCTTTTCCGAATGTCAATGATAAAAACATATCTAATAGCCGAAGATTTTCCTACTAGAGACTTTCAACCCCTCAGCCTCTTGTGTTTAATTCTTGTGTACATTTTTGTATTTAAAACACCAAGAGCAAACCTCTGTTCAATTCTTTGAAGGATTTCACCGCTCTACCATTCTTAAAAATCATTAATCAAGTTTAGATGCTCTGATTCTTATAGCTTTTTTTTATTGTAAAGGGAATTTGGGGACTAACATTCTGCTGGATTTCTGGATCACCTCACTGGTTCTTTGATCTCTTCAGATTGCATTTTGGCTTTTGACCTCGTACATTTTGCCTGTTCTGCTTTCTTTAACAGAGTTTTCATATTTTCAGGTCTCTGTAAAAGTTAATTCCCTGGATTACATAACTGTCGACCTTGTACAACAATCTTTATTGTATTGAACATATTCGAGGTAGGCACCTTTAATTTGCCACTCTACTTATTTTATAACTTGCTTCCCATTTTAACCCATCTCACTTATTTTGAAGACTCTGGGAAGAATTTAATCTGTGGCACGCCATTTCCAACAGCTGAACTGGAAGAGGCCACCACTTGCACATTCATATCGGGAGCTCACACCCACGCAATTCATGTGAAAATTTAAAGTGGCGGGCACATGAAACACATGCAATTATGTTGTGGAGTGGGTTTCCATTGGAGGACCTGCCATGGATCTGGGCAGGGGCCTTGAAAAGCTTAGGCAGCTGAAAGATGCACGTACGTATGAGTATATACAGGCTGTACATTCCAGAGAAACTTTATGAGTTCATGTCTGCTGCAGTTATTCTTCCAGAATAGCTAATTGCATTTTGATGTCTCATCTCAGAAACATTTGAAAAAGTCTCAGGATAATGTGAAACCAACAGGAGATGGGGTCATTCACACTCCCCAGTGGGTTGTGTGTCTGTTTATTTTCCATCCCACTTGGTGGAATGCAGCTATATGGCAGCATTCTGGGCAGTTTCCATTACCTTTAGAGAGATCCAGTGTTTTTTTATTTTAAACCCAGTCAGAAAAATAAAAATTAGAAATTGTATCTTTAAAAAAAAAACACATCCTTGTAACAGTATACATGGCACGCAAATGTATTATAAGTAGGAATTTATACCATAGGACGGGACGAAGACCGACCTGCCACTCCTATGTTGCCAACTTAATTTTTCAGTGTCAACCTGCTATCATAATTTCAACATTTCAGTTCCCCCATAATTAGTGCGCCATGTTTCCCACTCTCGGAGTCATCATTAAATTCAGCCCTCTGTGTCAAAAGTATTTCCATGATTCTTTTGCCCTCTTGTAGCTCTTATCTGAGTGTTTAATCTATTTAAATTTACCAAAGTGCTTGATACAGCATACACTTACAACAGGAAGTTACACTCATATAACTATCCATCTGGCGATAAAGATGAGCAGACAGACAGAATAATTAGAATCCAAACAGAGTGAAAAAGTCTCTCTTTTTTACGATTAGTAGTGAACAAATTTTTTTAAAAAGCATTTGATTTTCCCTACACAACACCCAAGGTAAATCTTCCCTATGGTCAGTATAGAGATGGGAAATATCCTGAAAAGCCTGTCTAGCAATGAACCCAAAGCTATGCACTTATTTCTTCCTGCTCCATATTGGTCTTGCACATTTATCACATTTTACATTTTTCATCCATTCAGCTGTTATGAAAGATTGAGATTAATTAAACAATAAACAGGTAAATAAAACCATATCAGTTTTTTCCAGCCCATCATTTCTGTTGTGTCCCATTGCTGGAGTAATTCGAAACAAATTCAAAGCAAATCTCAGCTTCCCAATTCTCTCCCCAAAGACCTGTTTCTTCACCTGCTTCCCCATAAAAGGTCCCATGATCTATGCCTCAGTCATTCCCATCCCTACATTATTCTGATGAAGCTATGCTGTATATGGATATGATTAAATGTTTGGATTTAATGTCTTCTCTATAATGGAACACACAAAGATTCACATAGCACTATAACTGTGACCTAACCACTGTTTTGTACAAATTCATCATTAATTGTATTCTATATTCCTACTAATAAAATAAAAATACTATTGGGTCTTATCGATGGCTTTATCCTCCTGCCTTTTGAATGACAGAATTACGTACTTAGTCTCTCTGTTTATCGGCACCTTTAGTGTCTTTCCATTAAGTGTTTACCCCCATTCCTTGTTTTCTCTTGCAAGATGTATTGCCTCACACTTATCCACAACTGGCACCCATTAACCCATTTCACTAACTTATCTCTGGCATTTTATAGTTCTCATCACTGTGTGCCACAGTGTGATCGGCAAATTTTGAGATTGTGTTCTTTTTTACCCAAGTCCATAACATCTATAAATACAGAGAACAAAAGTATTGATCTTTGGAATACATTGCTTCCAACACTTCTGCAATCCAAGCAATACTTAGCCAACTTCTGCTTTTTCTTGTTCCTGAATTAATTTTCTGCCTATGTTGCTATATTTCCTCATATGAATCACCTAAGTGTTCCTTACAAGTTTTTTTTGATAATAGAATGCCTTCTCAAAGTCCTTGTGCTCTACATCTATTGTATTCTTCTCATTTATCTGATTGGCCATTTCTTCAAAGAACTATTACATATGTTAAACGCAACTTAACCTCAGGGTGACCAACTCTGAGTGAAAAAAATAAGAGACACTTTGCCACTGGGGGTGCTGAATCACCCTGAGTCTGATAATGCCAGCTTAGAGGGCACCCTTCAGACACCAACTGGACAGCGCCGAGCCCAAACTACCAACCTGCCACAGCCAATGCATGCGTAGACACAAAGTCTGCAGAGACAGAAGAAATCCGGGACAAAGAGCACCCTAGGAAGGCCTGACCTGGGGCACTGGACAAAACTCTAAATTACGGCACAGTCCCAGAAAAATGGAGGAGGGGGTGATTGATGGTGTAGACTAGGTGATCCAGAATATTCGTTTAAAGAAATCAGGCCAATGAAACTGAAGATCGTTGATTTAAATTAAAGAAAAATTGAACTAAAACAAATCGTAAATATTTCTATAGGTAAAGGGGGATAAGCATTTGAGGAGCTTCAAATAGAATGCAACGTCAGGCAAGTTGATGGGTTGAATGACATTTTCTCAATTTTAACTTTTTCTCATATTCTTAGACAAGTGAACCCAGAAAAATGGACATCTCCAATATCCATATTTGGAGCTATTTAAAACATATAATTACTTATTAAAAACTATATTACACATTCTTCTGCTAAAGAGGAGTTCCAAGAGTTTTATTCTTTCCTTTTGATCTGTTGTCTATGCTCTTCATAGTCATCAACATACAACAAACTGCAGCTCAGCAATGCTGTGATTGAAATGTCTTTGATCCTCAAAGTGCATTCACAGCAACATTGTACGTTCTTATTAAAAGCTCAAAGTAAACAGTTTCACTTTATGAGTGCTAAATTGCAGCCTTGGCTATATTTTAAGAAAAAGAGCATCAGCAATGGTTTAAAGTTTGTGATTTCTAAAGTACTGCTGTGAAACCATTAATCCAGTTAGTTTTTCAGTTGCGATTGAAACCAATTTTAAGCATGAAATAAATTACCACGGAACAAAGAATACACAGAGAAACAATTTCATTTTCCCATAGCTGTCTGCATTTGAAATTTAGCCCAAATCAGCGAAACGCAACAACTGAACCATACTGATGTCAAGGAAGAATGGCTAAGATTCTGAGTTTGATAAGAGCATTATTCTCAATTTGTCAGACAAACAAAACTTCTGAAGTTTTGTCTCCATCTATTACACGTTATTATTATGTCAATTATTCATTTAATTTTAACCAATTCAGAAAAGCACAAGCAGCAAATAACAATTCAGAACCACTGTGAGGCTGGTTATTGTCAGGTTTTGTATACAACAGGGACAGTAGTCCAAATTTAGTAACAGTGTTATTCTAATTTATGCTGAAATTGTTCCCTTTACCAAGTGATTAAGTGAACCATTCAGTTCCTTATGTTAAGGATACCTTGTAATTCAAATTCAGTTACAATTAGCAGCTTTATTGAAATATTTGTATTTGATAATCAGTAAGAAAAACCAAGTTATATATAATTAATGTAATCATTAAAAAGTCATCATTTCTTTCTTACCATAAGATTATTGATGCCTGTTTAAAATCAATAACTGCTGTTACCATCTAATACATTGTTCAGCGCCAAATTACATTTTGCATTAGGATAAATTGCTCTTTCTGCAGTAATAGGAGCACATTCAGTGTTTATTCAATTTATAGTGCTCCAGGCAAAGATAGATTTGGTATTAAATTATACTGGAATCAATTAATAATAATCAATTAGAGATTTAGCTATGAGTTATCTGGTTGCTGGAACAGCTCATTGGTAGAGTTTATGTCAATTCCCACCACTGGTCAGCTCCAGTTGATATCACCATACAATTTGCTTCTTTGAAAAAATATTGAAAAGAATAATAAAGTTAAAGAAATTATTTATGCTTTTATGTTCAGTCTCCATAACAAGGGAAGTCCTAGCAATCAATAATTCTCATAAGGACATTTGATTCTCCTAATATTAAATTATTAGTAAGGGTTACTTACTATCTCTGTGGAAGCTTTTATTTGGCTTCACACTCTCTCAGCTGCTTGTAAAACAATCATTGTATCCAAAGTTCCTGTCTAGTTTGCCAGCCCTTTCTGGCTATTACTTTTGCTTCAATCCATTCATGAATTTCTTCCTTTTCCATCTGAATAAACATTGTCAAACTTAGGAAGGGAATGAGTAACTAGTAAGGCAGAAGCAACAGAACCACTATTGGTGCTGCTGAGGGATGGAGTATATACAGGAGTCTAAAGTCAGAGGATGAAGGGCCACAGAGGGGAGAAAGGTACAGAGGCAGGGACTGAAGACAGTTTTGGTAACATAATCAGTACTCCTATTGTCCACCCAGAAAGGTTTAAAGTTGGTAGCCAATGCTACACGATCGAGAATGGAGGGGGGTGGGGGGGTGCTGTGGTTTGTTCACATCTACTTATGATGAACTGGTTTCTCTAGCATCGCCTTTGTTGAATTTTGATCTCAGAGACAGAGTCTGGATGTCCAATGACTCTGAGTTTTGGGTGAGTCGACAAACAATAGAAGGTATGAATTCCACAGATGGTTTTCATCTTGGTATGCCCATTCAAGGGGAGTATCCCAGCCATGGTCAATCATTGATTCCTGTTTAACTGCTGTTACCATCTAATACATAGTTCAGTGGGGTGGGGGGGGGGGGGAATTCCCTGAGCTAATGAGGTGCCTCAGGGAGATCGGTTTGACATGTGTAAATTTAAATCAAGGGAAATAAAAACTTTTAAAACATGTCCCCTCATGTGACACTCACTGTCACATGAGCTGGGACATGTGAAAGAATTATTTTAAAAATTTTTATTGCCTTTTAAAACACTTCATGAAGCCTCATCTCGCCCGTGGATGAGGTTTCATGAAAAATGCAAAGGCTGCCTGGGCTCTTCGCCTGCCCGCCAACCGTAAGGTTGGACAGGCAGCTCAGCTAATTGAATGATTTACTATTTAAATGGCCTTAATAGGCCTTTGACAGTTCGGCGGGTGTGCAGCCGAATCAGCTCCGCACCCACTGAACTGAAAATCTAAATGACACGCGGTGACGGCGGGACGCCCGCCCAACGTCGCCGCGCATCATTTTATGTGTCGGTGAGCGGGCCCCACCCCGCCCGCTGACCGGAGAATTCTGCCCCATATATTCACACACAGGGCCCTGTACTTTACAAACAGAAAAAGCATGTCCACTCATTGTGCCTTTTTCAACTAAACAAAAGCGTGGGGGACAGCCATTCCCTGGCTCATTCCCCATGGGAAGGCCTTAACAAATCAGAGTCAACCTGCCTGGTATGAATTTAAACAAAAGCTTGGCAGTTAACTGTTCCCTGGTGCATTCTCCATGGCAAGGCCTCTACCAATCAGAGTCCACTTGCCAACCATTCAGAATCCTCTGTATAAATTGCTGTTCAATTTGGAATTTGAAATTGTTGTGAAACTGTCCTATTGAATACAAGACAAAAAGCTTCACCTGCATATCTCTTTTTTTTATACTCAAGTTTAAATTTATGCAATGGGAGCCCCTGCCTGTTCAGTCCTTCCTGATAGATGTAACCTCTCACTTATGATCCTGAACCAACCTCAGCAGCACCCATCCCTCTTACTGGGTTTACCAAGGATCCAGAGATGCCAGCCCTCTGACTAAGCCTGCAGCGTCGGTAGCATGCACGCTATCCCTAGTAGGACAGTGAATGTAAAGGCATCCAATTGGGAGGCCACCTCCTGGAAGATTATGCTGCCAATCCCACAGCCAGCAAGTGTGGGTTCTGGCAGCAATAAATATAAGGTGGTGACTAATAAATTAAATTGGAAATTCAGGAGAATCTTCTTTACCCAGAGAGTGATTAGAATGTGGATCTTGCTACCACGTGGAGTGGCTGAGATGAGCAGCATAAATACATTTAAGGGGAAACTAGATAAGCACATTAGGGATAAAGGAATGGATGGATATGGCAATAAGATGAAATGAAATAAATAGAATGAGCAGAGGATTGTGTGGAGTATGTTTCTATGCTGTATAATCGATGTAATGAGGTCGGGAATGATGGGTGAATGGGACTTGATGTGGGACAGAAGCAGTAAGCTGTATTGTGAATAAGTTGGAGTTGGGGGGCAAGGAATGGAAATAAATTGACAAATGTGGAGGGCTGTTGAATTGAGAGAGATAGGGGAATTTGGATGATAAGAAAGATGAAGAGCTGCTCAGAAGCTTCTTTATTGATAATCAAACAGAAAGGTTGCAAGAGATAATAACTTCAAGTTGGTGACCGCTCAAAAATGTGGAGAAGTTTGTATGAAAATTGAGATTGAGGACAGGACAGCAATGAAATCAGAATACAGGAGGGGGGAGGAGTTCAAGCATAATTGAAGTCACCATGGTTAAGGAATGGCTAGTGCAGAATCTTCCGGAGGAAAGGGAGTGAAATGCAGTGAAGATCTCATTGTGCTGCTTGAGAGGACTGTAAATGACAAAGAATTTGAATGAGTGATGGGAGGATACAGGACTGGTGCTGAAAGGAAGAGAATAGCTAAAAGAATAAGGAAAGCCTTTTGCTCGCAATATTATTTTGTAATGTGAATATCATCATAACACAGATGACCTCATGACATTGATAATCACCACTGTTCAGTTGGCCAATTTATTTTTAATCCTATATGGAGAGAAAGATGCCACCAATGTTCACTCTAAGCTATGCAGGTGCATGGCCGCGCAGCAACCCAGAACTACCATGCAGGGAGAGAAATGGCCACACTCAAAAGTAGTTCCTTTAAGATGTGCACATGTGCAGCTGCACAGCAACCTTATAGGGATCGCAGGGTGCAACAAATGGGTGGTGCACAACGAAGGGAAATTAGAGGGAGCATTGATCGCCAGTGGTCATTACTTGTAGCAGAGCTCCTCAAGATAGTGTGCTAGGCCTAATCATCTGCAGCTGCTTCATCAATGACTTTCAATGTAAGATCAGAAGCGAGGATGATCACTGATGATTGCACAGTGTTCAGTACAATTCACAACTCCTCAGATACTGAAGCAGCAAGGCCTGGACAATATTCAACTAGGGATTGGCAACAAATGCTGACCTTGCCAGCAACCCTCACATCCCATGAAAGAATAAAGAAAAAACTTAAAGAAGACTACAAGTAATGCATTTTATAACTGGTGTAAATAGTAAATAGATTAAACTCCTTCATGGTTGATCTTGGGTGATCAACAATTCTGCTGAAAATTGATTGAGTCTGGAGATGACAAAAAATTTAATTTAGGCAAATAAATTCGAATCAAAAACAGAATTACCTGGAAAAACTCAGCAGGTCTGGCAGCATCGGTGGAGAAGAAATCAGTTAACGTTTAGTTTCGTTTTAACGAAACGTTAACTGATTTCTTCTCCACCGATGCTGCCAGACCTGCTGAGTTTTTCCAGGTAATCTGTTTTTGTTTTGTATTTCCAGCATCCGCAGTAGCTTTTAGCTTTTTGTTTTTATAAATAAATTCGAATGATGTGTAACTGTTGGACATCATTGTCCTAAAATGTTGAACTGCTAGAACTGTTAGAGTTTCTAAAAGAGCTAAGACTGGCAGATGTAAATAACAAGTACCTTTTAAGTGAGAAGAAAGTATTTTCTTTATGTGACTATGAATCGATTAGCAACAGCTGCAAAACCTAATTCACCTTAATAAATCAATTTTGGATCTATTTGAAAAACCCTGAAATTGGATCACTTTATACCATCATTTTCAATGTGGTTGATTTTATTTATTCAGTAGTGGCCTATAAGCCAGAAAAATACAAGTGTTCTGGGAATATACAAATATACGAACATCTGAAATAGGAGCAGAAGTAGGCCATTTGGCCCCTCCAGCCTGCTCCACCATACATTAAGATCATGGCTGATCTGTTTGTGTTTCGAATTCCACATTCCCATCTACCTCCGGTAACCTTTGATTTCCTTGCCTAACAAGAATCGATCTACCTCCGCCTTAAAAATATTCCTCCACCGCCTTCTGAGGCAGAGTGTTCCAAGGTCGCACAACCCTCAGAGGGGAAAAAATTCTCCTCATCTCTGACCTAAAAGGGTGGCTCCTAATTTTAAAACAGTGCCTCCTAGCTCTGGACTTACACACACGAGGGAAGATCCTCTTCACATCCACCTTGTCAATATCGTTCAGGATCTTATATACTTCAATTAAGTAATCCCTCGCTCTTCTAAACTCCAGTGGAAACAAGCCCAGTCTGTCCAACCTTTCCTCATAAGACAACCTGCTCATTCCAGGTATCAATCTAGTAAATCACCTCTGAACCATCTCCAACGCATTCACATCCTTCCTGAAATAAGACCAAAGCTACACACAATATTCAAGATGTGGTCTCCCCAGTGCCCTGTATAACTGAAACATAACATCCTTACTTTTATGTTCAATTCCTCTCATAATAAAGGATAGCATTCTATTAGCCTTCTTAATTACTTGCTGTACCTGCATACTAACTTTTTGTGACTCATGCACAAGAACACCTAGATCTCTCCGCAGTTTGGAATTCTGCAGCCATTCTCCATTTAAGTAATACTCTGTTTTTTTATTCCTTCTGCCAAAGTGAACAACTTCACATTTTTCCACATTATACTCCCTCTGTCATATTTTTGCCCACTCACTTAATCTATCTATATCTGTCTGCAACCTCATGTCCTCTTCACAACATACTTTTCTGACTATCTTTGTGTCATCTGCAAATTTAGCTACCATGCCTTCACTCCTCTCATCAAAGTCATTGCTATAAATTGTAAAAACTTAAAGCCCCAGCACAGACCTCTGCAGGCCTCCACACGTCACATTCTGCCAATCAGAAAATGACCCATTTATGCATACTCTCTGTTTTCTGCCAGCCAATCAATCTTCTATCCATGCTAATACATTACCCCCTGCACCATGAGCTTTTACTTTCCGCAATAACCTTTGATGTGGCACCTTTTAAAATGCCATCTGGAAATCCAAGTACAGCACATCTACAGGTCTCCCTTTATCAACATTACTCCTTCAAAGAACTCCAATAAATTAATTCAACATGATTTCCCTTTCATAATACCATGCTGACTCTTCCTAATTACCTTGAGTTTTTCTAAGTGCCCAGCTATAGTCTCCTTAGTGATTGACTCTAACACCTTCCCCACAACAGACATCAAGCTAACTGACCTATAGTTTCCTGCCTCCCTCCCTTCTCGAATAGAAGGGTTATGTTTGCTACTTTCTAGTCTAATAGAACCTTTCTAGAATCTAGGGAATTTTGTAAAATTAACACCAATGCATCTACTACCTCATTAGCCACCCCTTTTAAGCCCCTAGGATGAAGTCCATCAGGACCCATAGGGCAGGATATTGAGTTTGGTGAACGGGCCCCGCCCCCCACTCGCTGACACGTAAAATGATGCGGGATGATGACGGGCGGAACTCCCAACGTCATCCCGTGTCATTTCAATCTTCAGGTCGGCGGGGGTGCAGCCGAATCAGCGGCCAATTGAGGCCCTTTAAAAACTAATTGAAGTACTTAAACGACCTGCCTGTCCAACCTTAAGGTTAGCGGGCAGGCCGGGAGCCCTGGCAGGCTTCAGAAAAATCACGAAACCTCATCCACGGGCGGGATGAGGTTTCATGTAGGTTATTAAATATTTAATAAAAGTTTAATTAAAAGTGATGGACATGTCCCAACTCATGTGACAGTGTCACATGAGGGGACATGTCAAGGAAATTTTATTTTTCTATATTTCACAGTTTTGAATTTGGCGCCGATCTCCCTGAGGCAGCACTTGGCCTCAGGAGAATGAGTGCGCTCTTTCACGCGCATGCGCAGCAGAGGAGCGCACTCTCAGCTTAGGGAATCCTCCCCCGCCTGCACAGGGAGTGCACAGCGCTTCCTGGCGGATGTCACGATGGGTGGGCCTTAATTGGCCTGCCGACGTAAAATGGCGGCACGCCCCCAATTGGGGGCGCCGATCGGAGGCACACCCACTCCTGAACTTTCCCCCTCAACGGGGGGGAAATTTTTCCCATAGACCTGTCAGCTCGCAGCTCCATCAGTTTGCTCAGTACCATTTCACTAGTGATTGTAATTTCACCAAGTTCCCCTCTCCCTTCTGCCTCCTGCTATTACTGGAATATTTTTTGTATCCCCTATAGTGAAGACAGAGGCCAAATATTTGTTCATTTCATCCACCATTTCCCTATTATCTACTATTACCTCCCCATTGTCACTTTCTGGAAGACCAGCACTCACTTAACTTACTCTTATCTGTTTTAAATACCTTTAGAAACTCTTGCTATCTGTTTTTACATTTCTAGCTAGCTTCCTCTCATTCCCTAATTTCTTTCTCCTGATCAACTTTTAATCATTCTCTGCCGTTCTTAATATTCTGACCAATCATTTGACCTGCCACTCGTTGGTGTATTCCTAGGTTTTATCTCTCTACCCCTACCTGCTATTCTATGACCCTCATTTCCCATATTACTATTATGATCTCCTGCCTTGAATCTACCCCTTGACTTGCACATCTACCCAGCTTGATCCATCACCCACCTTGTTTAGTTTAAAGCCCTCTCTAATTCCCTAGTTATGCAACTCACATGAACACTCATTCCAGCACGGTTCATGTGTAGACCGTCCAAACGGTACGGCCCCCACTTTCCCCAGTATTGGTCCCAGTGCCCCACTTCTCCCACATCAGTCTTTGAGCCATACATTCATCTCTCTAATCTTATTTGCCCTATGCCAATTTGCACATGGCTCAGGTAATAATCCAGAGATTATTACCTTTGAGGCTCTGTTTCTTAATTTGGTACCTAGCTTCTCATACTGACTATGCAGAACCTCCTTCCTTGTCCTGCCTATGTCATTGGTACCTACATGGACCATGATGACTGGATCCTTCCCCTCTCACTGCAAGTTGCTCTCCAGCCCTGAGCAGATGTCTCAAACCCTGGCACCAGGCAGGCAACACAGCCTTCTGACTCACTCTTTGCTGCAGAGAACAGTGTCAGTCTCCCTCACTATACTGTCTTCTACTACCATTATATTCCTGTTTGCTCTCCCCGCTTGAATGGCTTCCTGTACCACAGTGCCATGGCCAGCCAGCTCATCCATCTTGCAGACTTCACTTTCGTCCACATAGGTTGTGAGCACCTCAAACCTGTTTGACATTTGCAAAATCTGAGGCTCCTCCTCTACTGTCTGCTCGGTCCCTTTGCCTGCCTCACTGACAGTCTTATCCTCCTATCCCTCACTGCTGATCAAAACAAACGACACTATTCTAAGAAGCATGACAGCCTTCTGGAACAAAGCATCCAGGTATTTCTCCTCTTCCCTCATGTTGCACAGTGTCTGCAGTTCAGCTTCCAGATCAATAATCCTGATCCAAGATTCCTCTAACTGCTTACGCTTTCTGCAGAAGTGTTTGTCCTAGGTCACCTTGGCGTCTAAAAACTACCACCATTCCACAGCTGCAACATAACACTTGACCTGCCATTGTTACTTATGCTATTTAGTTAATTTAATTTAATTACTTAATTAAATTAGAGTAATTCCTATATACACCACACCTCTTTCCCCTGTGCACCAAATTCCCACATGAAGCTAATTTGCTACTCACTCAGTCTCCATCTCACAAAGAAACAGGTAGAGGCACCACTGAGATTCAAACTTCAGACCTCCTGCTTACTAGGCAGGGGCTTTAACCCAGTAAGCCACAGTGCAGAACTACATCAGCATTGTTCCAAATTTCCAGTATTTCAAACTTTCTCTTTTCATCATCTGTTATGTTTCACTGCCATTATGGCTAAGCGGTCACACTGAGGGCACGTACAGACATTTAGCATATTTCATAATGGTATCCAAAGTGATGATTAGGAGGAGCATGGCATGTTTTGTATTTTTAGCCACTAGCTCACAATTTATTTGCATGCTCACATGGGCATTGAACTTTTAAATATATGTATGTATCTGCATGTGCATGCATGCATATCTGTGCATTAGAAAGGGGGGGAGGGCGATCCTGATACCTGGGCATCCAGTGGGGAAGCATCTGAGCAGTCTAGTACGAGGGTGTGTATCCCCTTCCCTCTGATTCACATGGGTGAAAGGAAGGATGCATCTATATTTCTTGTCCATACAACCATGTTGATCATTCAGGTGGATTAAGGAAAGGTGTCATTGGGGTCTATGGCTATGGATGTTTTCTGGCTGACAATGCAAGATCTTTTATTTGGGATTAGAACTTTGCATTTCATTCAGTAAATATACACATGAAATATAAATTAAAATATACAATAATAATATATGCATAAAATAAGTATATAAATATATAAAAGTGTTTCCCAAAGGCTTCAGTGACAAGCTCTAAAAAATTTTAATTTATATTTATGTTCCTTTTCATTCACATCACACCTTTTAGGTCTCTCTTTCAGAAAATATATTTTGCTAATCATTTGGCTTTGTAATGCCTAGATTCATGCCCAGATTTTCTACATCTGAAGCACTGGCAATTTATTTCTTGTGTAAAGTAAAGTTTGGTATGTAGTCTGTGCTTCTCAAACCTCCAGAATTATTTTTTAAAGGAGCAGCCATTGATATATGAGGCCTGCTCTACTCATTCACGACAACAGCTTCCTTTTGAGCGGTCTGTCCCCTTGCCCATCACCACTCTGCTTCCCCACCCTTACCCACTTCTCTGATTCAACCGTGAATGTGAGTTCTTGGTGTTAACTATCTTGCTGTGCCTCATCCAACACTGATTATTAATGTGTCAATGTACATTGTCGATACAGAAGGCCATTCAACTGCAATAGCATCACGACCTTTCCATACCCATACACACAGATGCAAACAGTGAAACAGGGCCCCTGCACAGCAACCAGGAACAAAACACCGGCTGACATTTTCCCTCCCTAGCCCAGGGGGCGCTATGGACAATTATACAGGCACAGTATCTCAAATCAGGCTATCCGAAAAGCGGAGTTGTCTGAAAACCAGGCATTTTTATAAGTTGTCATGCATCAATTTTAATTGTTATTAAATGAGTAAAATAACTTACTTGGGCAATTTGAAAAGGTGTTGCATTGGCGCAGTGACATGCTGGACTAGTTGTCAGCTTCACGCGCTGCTCTTTGCCCACTCTCCGGATGCCCTGAGCGACCCTTGATGCCACCCGACCCACCTGATAGATTATGTTTCCCTACTTAGAGGAAGCTGCAGTTCTCTGGTAGCTTCACTAGCACGTCCATACTTTGAATCCAGCACAGCCTGTGAGTCCGCTCGCTTACCTTATTATTTTTTTTCAAATGTCATTTTTTTTCACTATTCTGTAATCTTTTTTCAAACTTAGAAATAAATGCATTTGTTTGATTTAATGTGCCTCCTATTAATTGAATTAAGGTTTCATTTTTTTTCTCTCTCTCCTCAGAAAACCGGCAAGATTCGAAATCCGGCATGGATTTGGTCCCAAGGTTGCCAGTTTTGAGACACTGTACCTGTAGTAGCCTTACCACTACCCTGAGTGTGATTAGTTAACTCAGAAAGGCCAAAAATTGATAGGGTATCAGTCTTCATGAAAACCTAGGCTTTTCAGTTTCCCTATAGAATGTCAGGAGGCCTTGAAAAGCATATTGAGAAAAAAAATCGACACAAAATATATATACAGGTATGTAAACATGATTCCACAGCAATGAAACTATTATATCTCATCAAAAAACAAAAACACCTTCTTCCGATGTGCTCAGAATTAATTAACAAAGAAATTGTGGCAAGAAAATAAAATGCTGATGCTATTTGAGTTGAATTAGATTCTCGAGGCACCAGCTTGTCTTTATTCCAGGAGTAGTCTTATAGTAATTTACTGGATTTATTGCCCTTTTGCAAAAACCTCTCAACTGCTGAACTCGTTTGTGCAGATACAATAATCCTAAACTGCTTTACTGTAACAATGGAATTGTGAATTAATAAAATATAAATGTTTTCATTTGCAACTATCAAGTTCATAACAATAATAAACCTATGGATTACTTCTTTAAAACAATGAAGGGCAGTATCTTCACAATCAGTGAGGTGAAATTGTTTTTGTTTAATGTTTGCATGGGTTTACAGCATAATCACTTCTAGAATTTTTACCAGGAATGAAACATTTGCTAATGAATGTGATACTGTTTACTTATGTACAAACACAAGATCATCAGATGCAGTGATTTGTGTTTTCATTGCAATTTCCAGCTGTTATTCAGTAGTAAATATTTGCCTAAGGGTTACATCAGTAACAGAAAGTATATGATTATCGTAAGCTGAAGTCACTGAGAAGCAAATTTATAAATTATAGTCCCCAAGACTGCAGGTAGCTTTGTTTTGCTGCACCCCTTGAGTGAATTGAATACAGCCTGCAAATCAGGCGGCAACTTCTGACCGCCACACACGCACAGTCAAACACAAAGTCAGGAGGTTAATGTTCAAATTGTTCCTCCCAAAAGCTTTGCTATACTGGTATGTCAGCAAGAGACGCAGCATTGAAATATACATGGAATATGTGAAGTTGCTGTACTAACCCACTAATTACTCACTAGTTATCCAATAAACTCCACAGAAAAAGTTAGAGCTTGTCCGTTCCAAAAGTGATTTTTTTTAACATAAGTGATTAGTCTTAATTAAAGCCAAACAACCTCTCTGGCACTGAAAATTAACTTTTATAAGTATGGAGTATCTTACTTCTGATTTTAATTATTGTTGGAGCCACTGGGCAGAATTTTCCTAGATTTGTACTAAGTGCAGTAGCGGGCGGATAAAACGACGTTTTACCCGCCGGCCGCAATGGCGGGTTTTCATACCATATTGTCCCAAACCTGTCTCATTATTTATGCAATCCCGGGAAACACGCCATTTCCATGGTGGGTGGGCTCTCATTCGCCTGCTGGTCATCACCCAGCTGCTGCATCATGCCGGGCGCCATATATAAAGTCCAGCTGCAAGCAGAGTGCTCATCGCTTCCAGCTCACCACTGCTGCACAGAAAACATGACCAGCATTGGAAAAAAGGCCACAGACCCCTGCTTCAATGACGGGTCCCTCGAGCAACTGCTGGATGCCGTGCAGGCCCATTGGGATGTCCTGTATCCCTGCTCTGGCCGCAGGATGGGTAGCAATGTGACCAATCCAGCTTAGGAGGTGGTGGCAGCGGTGGTCAGCACCAGCGCCCTTCAGAAGAGGACAGCCACTTAGTGCTGCAAGAGGGTGAATGATCTCCTCCGTTCTGCCAGGGTGAGTCACTCATCTCATCACTCTCAACTCACACTCACAAACCCATCACACACCCACAGGGCCCACACTCACTGACAGTTCAAGGGACATCACCATTCACTCTCTCACACACATCGTCATTGTCCTCTCCCTCCATGGGACCACGTACCACCCCCACAGACCAGGCATACTTGTCATCTGGCCTGGCAGGCATATTGCTTACTCTTTCTCCATCTCTCTCCATGCAGGATAAGCTGGCACACAACAAGAGATGGAGATTGCAGACCGGTGGTGGAATGCCCAAAATCAAGGTCCTCACGGGCTTTGAAAACAGAGCCACCAACTGGCCGGCCACAATCTGGACTGGTCCTGTGCTGATGGTGAGGTTGGTGCTGCTTTACCAAGTGAGGATCCAGCAGTGCAACATCCATCAGACAACTATGCCATGAGTGATGTTTCACAGGCCACTGCCGTGCACTAATTATCTCTCCTTGCTTTCACAGGCACATCTGCCAAACAGCTGACAGAGTCCATGACCCAAGGCCTCCAATCAAGCCCCGAAGAAACCTCTGGAGAGGAATCTCGAGGCACCCTCCCTGAAGTCCCATCACAGCGCTCACCCACATCCTCCACCAGCACAGAGACACACACCTCGGAGGGACCTAGCTTTAGAGTAGCCTCAGGATCACAATCTGGTGAGCACATTGCACTGTCTGATCCACAGCAGGCGGAGGCAGGGACTTCCCAGGTGTCCAGCACTCGAGGACTGCTAGAGGCCGGAACATTGCTGAGTCCGAGTCAAATGATGAGCCTCTGGACTCGGGCATGTCACAGTTGCTGGAGCTGCAAAGGCAAGCTCGGGAACATCAGGGAGGGATGTCCACTGCACTCCTCAGATTGCAACGCACGATGTAGGAGTCCGTCCGTCTTCAGGTTGAGGTGATAGCGTCAGCATGCCAATGCACCGAGGTCAACACTGGTAGGGGTGGTGGCCACCATGGAGACCTTGATCCAGGACTTCGCTCCCGCACTGCTGCGCGGGCTCAACTCCATCACTGATGCCACAGTTGGCCTCCAACAGTGTGTACACAAGAGAGGTGCCGGGAAGCTCGATCTCACTCCAGCTACCCCTGCTCCTCAAGGAGTCAGCCTGGGACCCCCAGGCACCCCTAGGGAGGAGGATCAGAAGGTTCACACTCCAGGCCCATCCATCCAGGTGATTCCGAGAATGTCCGGCCAATCTGACTCCCCTCTTCCTTTGACCTCAGCAGCTCCAGCTCCACAGGCTGAGGAGGGTGCCACTGCCACACAGCAGGACTCCGAAAGCAGGCTGGGGCCCTCCAAGTCTTGGCCCTCCAGAGGACAGTCGCCAAAGTCATCACAGATATGGCGTTGCAGTCAGTAGGCTGCCTCCACTTCTGCTGTGGATGTCCGGGGATCAACAAGATGTAGCGGCAAGGTTAGGAAATTTAAGGAGGATTAGTTGCACAGCCTGGGCATGGGTGTTAGTCACTTGTACATACTGTTCACCATCGTCAATGAATTCCCAAGAATGCCACCCACCCTATGGCTCCTTGTCCTGATGAGCAGTGTTCTTGTCACTCAGATGTGAAACCTTTCTGCACAAGATAAAGGCAGATGTCTCAGTCCAGGGCCTCTTCCCTGTGCTCTGTGCAGCCTTCACACCAAAGTGATAGTCTGGCCTCACACTCCCTGGAAACATTACTGATGCCTGCGCCTCAGCGGTGCTTGTCATTGCAGCCAGAATGTGGTGGGCAGGCCCACAGAGTTCTCTCATTCTCTCGATGTGCTTTCAGCACCTTTATGGAGGGGCTGTCCCCCATCTCTTCAGCATCTGTGACCACTAATGCTGTGCTCCCGCTCCTGAAGGGCTCAGGTGCTGAAGGTGGACAAAGCATCAGAACTTCTAAAGTTTCATGGCTATGTCTCTATGATGTGACCCTGATCATGGAGCACAAGCGAGTTGCTCTCAGCCAGAGAGGAGTCAGACATTCTCAGAGGCTATGTGAGGATCTATGGTGTCTCCTCACTGCTTATCGTCACCATCCTCCGCAAATCTAGCAGCTATGAGAGACTCCCGAGCACACCTGCCTCATCTGACCAGTGCGAGGGCCTCATCCCCATCATTGTCGTCTCCGAAGTCCTCCTCAGCCTCATCCCCATCGGCGTCCTCCTCATTGGAGGAGACATGCAGCTCCTTCATCTCTTCTTCAGCCAGCTCCTCTGCCCGTTGCAGCGCCAAGTTGTAAAGGGAGCAGCAGATGACGATGATGATGCATGACACCCTCTGTGGACTGTATTGAAGGACTCCGCCAGACCGGTCCAGACACCAGAACCTCATCTTCAGCATCCCAAAAGTCTGCTCCACCAAGTTGCAAGCTGCAGCATGAGCCTCATTATACCTTCACTCTGCTGCAGTCTGAGGCCACCGCATGGGTGTCATCAACCACGGCCTCTGCGCGTAGCTCTTGTCCTCGAGGAGCCATCTCTGCAGATTCTGTGGACCCTGGAAAACTCCAGGGATCTGTGAGCGACTGAGGATGTAGGCATCATACACACTCCCTGGAAACCATGCACACACCTGCAGGATGCGTTTCTGTTGGTCGCATACCAGCTGCACATTGAGTGAATGGAATCCCTTGCGGCTGATGTAGTCCACCATGTGTAGCGACGGAGATCTGAGCGCCACATGCGTGCAGTCGATCACACTCTGCACCTGTGGGAATCTGGAGATCCAGGAGAATCCAATGGCCCTTGCATCCTGGCTATCATGGTCCCAGATGAAATGCACAAAGCTGTGTGCCCTCGAGAAGATGGCATCCATGACCTCACGGATGCATTTGTGAGTGGCAGCTTGTGATATCCCACAGAGGTCACCTGTGGAGCCCTGAAAGGAGCCACTAGTGTAGAAATTGAGCACCGCGGTCACTTTCACAGCCACTGGCAGTGGATGCCCTTCATGTTCCCTTGGCGCCAAATCCTGCAGTAAGTGGCAGATGTGAGCAACCAGGCCCCTAGACATGTGCAGTTATCAGCGACACTGGTTCTCGGTCATCTGCAGGAATGACAGATGGCGTCTATAGACCCTGGGTGTCACTAGGCACTGACCAGCCACGGCTCACTGTCGCTCCTGGGCAGCGTGTGTGGGAGCCCCAGCAGCCCCTTCTTCCTGAAGTTGCCTTTGCGCGGCCAGGAGCCTCAGTCACTCTCTCGTCTGTTCTCTGTAAGCCATCAGGCATACAGCTAGGTCACCAGACTCCATGCTCCCAATGTGGTCCTCCTGCGGCATGAAAGAGGGAGAGACATGGTTAGCATGGGTGTACTTAGCACCTTTCCTGGCCCTGTGTGACCTCCCCTTAATGGCTTCCTGTAGAGCGCTGGCCACCCCTCGGATGGCCACAGATGAGTGCGCTGCATGGCTGAACTGTCAGCCTGTGACATGGGGGAGACAGCTCCTAACTGGGATGCTGAAAATGCAAGGGGCTTTGATCGTCTCCAGCAGTGACTGCTATATGGCCAGCATTGGCGAGGAGATTGTACAATGTGTGCAGTCCAATTGCTCCACAGTACAGTAAAGTGGTTGTGGACTCACAATCTGTGCTGAGGGTGGGGTATAAGGTCTGGAACACTTGGTGGCACTTTGGTGCATCTGCGTTGCTTGTGTGGGCAGGCAGTCTAGGAGCCTGACCCTAATCATATCACTGTGGCTGCGCCTAAACTATCTCAGTTGCAGAGCAATGGTCAGTTTAAACAGGTGTCCCTACTGCTTGGCCACTTCCCTCACCTGGCCCCCACCTCGATTTCTTGTTTGCGGGATCCAACGCCAGGGCAGCAGTTGCCCCCCGCACCCCCCCCCAACCCCAACCACCCTCTCAACAACAGTTGCCTCCAAGGCTGGGCAGCAGTTTCCCCCAGTCACCCGTCCCCCAACAACAGTCGCCTCTAAGGCTGGGCACAGTTCCCCCAGACAACTCCACCCCCCTCTGACAACAGTCACCTCTGTGGCAGGGCGGCACTTCACCCCAACCTCCCCGGCGCCGCTGAAGCCTGCAAAGCAACAGGCGACCCTGGCAAGCTCTGCAGAATGATGCTGTTCACTCACTTCCAGTTCCCCAGAGCGAAGGCCGCCAAGTGCACGTTGCCTGTGTGCTGTTGTGAAACACGTCGGTGTGCTTTCCCACCGAGATGGACGGACAATCCAGCGGGGGTCCAAGAGCCTGGCAGGATGGCCTTTTAATGAAATGCTGACGTATTAGAATGAGCTCCCTGATGACCATAGGTGGGAAACGCGGCCTGCCATTGGCAGGCTGAGCGGACGATCACTATCTGCCTTCCTGCCGTCGTGAAACAGATCGCACCATATTGTCCACGCACGCCACCTATCACGCCCGCTGTCAGCAGGCGCGGAAAATTCCACCCACTGAATTCAATATACTGACACTTCCTGGTTTAGACTCTGCACTATTCACTGATGATTTTTCAATCTGATTGGCTCACACAGGTTCCAAATGCCTGTAGAGGGCACTGTACTTTCTGGATGGTTCCCTGACAGAAGCGTAAGTGCAAAGATTCATAGAAAACCTATGGACAAATTCAAGCTTAACAAAAGGCTTGCATCGTTTTTCACCACACAGCAGAATCTGGCCCAATGTACAAATGCAAGTGACAGTGTCAGGTGGGTGGTATCATCTGGTCTTTGCACTATTATCTCACATGTTACTGATTACACTTATTTTACATCATGGAATGGCCTTTCAGCAGAGTTTATTTAACATTTATATCTAAAATTCTATAAAATAAAGCTGAATGAGTGCCCTAGACGGATATTCATGACAGGCAAAAGATTTCATTCTAGCTAGAAAAGCTTGGTTAGCAATGGCAACTAACAAGCATTGAGCTGACAATGCATTTCTTAATCCTGAATTGTATATATTTGAAATTTTGCTGTATACAAAATCACTGTATTTATCACAAAATTATAGACAGTAAATCTTCACTTACTTGAATTAATGCAGTTTCCGTCATGTTGTACAGTCATAGGACACCATTTAAGATAATCAATGGTGATGAGACCTTTTTGAAGTCATTTAGAACAAGCTGTTAATCATGTAAATTGGCAATAGAAGTTAACAACTGTAATTTGAACTGATATCAACTATGCAATACTTAAAGGGAGTTTCACAAATGCCATCTACATGGCAACAATTATGTAGGAGTACATCATATGTTGGATAATATGGCATAAAATTAAATGACAAGTTGAAAGAAAATCATAAGACCACATGAAATAGGAGCAGGAGTAGGCCATTTGGCCCATCGAGCCATTCAGTAAGACCACTTTCTGCCTGTTGTGAATACCTGAATAGAGGACCAGTCCCCGAAAACCCTTGACTCCTTTGTCAATCAAAAATCTATGAAAATATTAATTATCCAGCGGAGAACTGGATCACTTGATGATTGTGATCATGAAAATCGGATTATTACCACTGACTATGAGGAACAAAGGTGTTTTCCAAATTACCATGAAAACAGGATTCCCCATCATTAGCAAAGTTACGGATATTGTATACAGATGGTATGCAATACTCAGACTGAAATCCAGCGATAGGCAGTTTATAATACCCCCATATATTGAACCTACAGTCGAGATGCACTAGAAAATTTCCTTTTGACCCTGTTAGCATATTCCACTGTACAACCCAGCTGGTATTAATGTCATAAGAACTTCACAAGCACAATCATGCATCAAGTAATAATAGTAGTTTTGGTTCTCCCTGTCCAATTTGCTATTGTCACCTCCTTGAAGGGCAAGACCCATGTTACCACAAAGATTTGAATGGGTTTTTTCAGCATGTCAACCTCGCTTCAGGATTTTTCTACTTGGCATTTGATATATACACTGGTTCCAAGAGCTATTCAATTGTGACTTCTTTAATGCTTCAGGATATTTCAAACCCATCTAGTGCTTTGCTTTCAACCTTCTAGAAAAATGCAATATTTCTTTTTCTGACTCCATGGTTCACCCATTTAGCAATGTCCTTGTGTTCCCATTCTTCATCTGGCAGAAGTGTGGCTCCAAATATCTGAGAGATGGATCACAAGCATGTTTTTTTATATTGGTGAGCATTTACTGCTTAATGTTAATGTAAATATTCAATACATGATTCATACTGAAAGTGTTAGAGTTAGCATGTAAAAAATATTAGGTATCTTTGGATCATTGCTCATTTCAAAATACCCAGCACTGTCACATTTGACTCTGTTTTTGACGATTGCCATGCCCACAAAAAATGTCTAGAGAAATACACTATTAGTGTGGCATTTCCACCACAAAATATTCCATTCAACTAATGAGGAAACTGTGTTTTATTTACACTGTATAAATGTAGATAGAAACCGAGATGAAAAAGGAAAACATGGTCAATCGGAGGCATCTAAATGGTCCAATCTCAAAAGTGCCTTTTTTTCTAATTACAGAAACACAAAGCAAATCAGTGCCACTACATTAATCATTGAGACATGGCAGTCTTTCAAAGTCGCCAAGCACTGAGTCAAGTTGAAGAATGCCTTAATAAGAACGCACTTCTTAAAAGGAGTCGACCATGAAACTTTCTGAAGCAAGAAAAATAAAATAAAACAAGCTTAAAAAAGAAGATATTGCAAAAGCAAATCAGGTTCAATCACACTGAGTATGAAGAGAAAAAAAAACAGTCAGAGGGTGACAGAAAATCAGATCACACTGTAAACTACTACAAAATAAGATCCATGCATTATGAAGCAGCTTGGTTACTATGCCAGCAGGTTATATTTAATTCAAAAATGAAACTCAATATCTATGTGATGACAGGTATCTAAAATCCTGTTTTTAAAATAGGAATCAGGTAATGAAAAGCATGTTTAACTTATTCTTTCTTCAGTATACAGTTGTGCCTTCATGGTGCAAAGGCTGGGAATTATAGGATTTCAATCAAATTTTAAAATTCTAAATGGCTCCAGCAAACGATAAAATTAGCACATGATCTATTCTCATCTCAGGTCAATTGAATTGCGAACAAAAGCCATAGCTTAGTCAAAGCAAAGATGCTCAAGCACGTTAAAAATCCTGAGAAAGCAACAATTTGAGTTATACAGATTCCAAACAGCTCTAAGAAAAATACTACCACATCAGTAAGTAATAACTTGTTTTAAGTCCATGCCATTTTTTTTTCAAAATAAAGCTGATTCCTTGAAACAGGAACCGACTGTTAATATTGCTGCTGACATACAACTATGGAATGATAACCTTTTCCAATGCCTTTTAATTCAACTTGTTTTTTCTGGTGTAAAATCACATTCAAACAATCATATTGTGGGGAGAAATGAAATATTACGATGATTGTCACAGACAGACATTCTTTCCATTTCTACAGGTGGGTTATGTCAGTGTCCTTGTAATCTTGGGGCACAATGTCCTGATTTCAGATTAAGTAGAAGAGGCTAGTGAATTTCCCAATCATGTGAACTCCTCTGTACTTGAATACTTCAGGTGGAATGCCATCAGTTCCTGAAGACTTACCCATAGACAGTTGCTTTATGGCCTTGGTGATTTCAGCTTGAAATGGATCGAGGGTGAGCTCGTCCAGAACGCAACGCTGTTGAAGTGATTCAATGGTGTTATCGCACACTGTGGATTCTTGGTTCGGCAAATTGTTAAAGTGCTCTGCCCAACGAGAGAGAATCTTGTGCTTGTGCATTAGAAACTGATTGACGGGTGTCATACCATTAGTTTTGGGACCATAAACAGAACAGACACCTTCATGGAGAACCTTATCAACAGCTTCCTGAAGCTCCACAGCCTTGTTCTCCCACCATCAATTGGTTGGTGGAGAGTTGGGGGAAGGTTGGGGGGTTTGGTGGGGTCAGAGGGTTGCGGGGAAGGTTGGAGGGGGTTTGGGGGGATGTTGGTGGGGTTGGGGGGTAGGATTAGAGGAGCAGTTGGGAGGCAGGTTGGAGTGGGAATTGGGGGAGGTTAGAGGAGGGTGTTGAGGGGAAATTAGCAATGGATTTGAATTATTTTGTAAATCTAGTGATTTCTTTGTAGCCACTTTCCTAACTTCGGTTGATTGCTCTGTGATTAATTATCCTTAAAGAATCAGCATTGGGCTTCCAATTTCACCATTGCTACAGTCACTCTGCCTACTGCATGCAGATGGAATGAAAGAAAGACAAAACCTACATTTATACAGCACCTTTCACGATGTCTCAAATCGCGTTACAGCTAATTGAGGACTTTTGAGCTGTAGTCTCTGGTATAATGTAGGTAATGTTATCAAATGGTGGAGCAGACTCTAGGGGCCACATAGCCTACTCCTGCTCCTAATACGCACATTCGTATGTCATCTGGGATGAATGAGATGAGCTGGGCTAGATGACCTTTGTCATCTATAATTATCTGGCGAACAGAGGGTGGAATGATGGCTGGAGTTCTGTTTATTTCACTGCTGATGAAAGTTTACTGTGAGCTGGCTTTGTGGGTGATATTGCCAGGACAGGAGTGTGTAATGGGCTCATAGTAAATCAGAAACCTGTTTTACACTGCAAATGATTCTCAAGAGTCTTTTCCATTGACTTCAATCTTGTCCTTTTGTTTATTTACCTATTATCTCACTCTATCTTGGTGCTTTTATGAGTTTTTGGAGGTATTGAAATATTGTGATAAAGTTGTGTTGCATAGTCGATATTGAAAATATATTGTAGTGAGAAGCAGCAATCAGCAGAGTGTTCAGACTTGCTGATCAAGAAAACACAGATACAATTGTGAGCCATTCAGTCTCCGTCCTCTGGCCTCTTAAAACTTCTCTTGCACAGACACACCTGAGGGCCCAGAAACAGGAGAAGCACCGGGGCCCTTTATTTCTCTCCTTTGCCCTGCATAGGTCCATTCAACGAATTCACTTGTCATTCACCAAAGATCGAGTGTTCAGCTGCAAGAGGGGCCCAGCACTAATATTTAAAAGGCAATATATTTCCCAGTCAAAATGGTAAATGGCTTGGAGAGGAACTTCCATGTAGTGATGTTCCCATGTGTCTGCTGCCCTTGTCTTTCTAGATGGCAACATTTGTGGGTTTGGAAGGTGCTGTTTAAGGAGCCTTGGTGGGTTCCTGCAGTGCATCTTGTAGATGGGACACACTGCTGCTACTGTGTGTCGGTGATGGAGGGAGTGAATGTTTGTGGAAGGGAAGCCAATCAAGCGGGCAGCTTTGTCCTGCACGGTGTCAAGCTTCTTAAGTGCTGTTGGAGTTGCACTCATTTAGGCAAGTGGAGAACATTCCATTACACTCCTGGCTTGTGCCTTGTAGATGGTGCACAGGCTTTGGGGAGTCAGGGGGTGAGTTACTCACTACAGGATTCCTAGCCTCTGATCTGCTACTGTAGCCACTGTATTGATATGGCTAGTCCAGTTCAGTTTCCGCTCAATGGTAACGTCCAGGATACTGATAGTGGGGATTCAGCAATGGCATGCCATTGAATGTCAAGGGGCGATAGTTAGATTCTCTCTTGTTGGAAATGGTCATTGTCTGACACTTGTGTGGCACGAATGTTGCTTGCCACTTGTCAGCCCAAGCCTGGATATTGTCCAGGTCTTGCTACATTTGGACATGGACTGCTTCAGTATCTGAGCAGTCGTGAATGGTGCTGAACATTGTGCAATTATCAGTGAACATCCCACTCCTGTCCTCAAGGTGGCAGAGGCCACAGGTTTAGAAGGTGCTGTCAAAAGATCCTTGGTAAGTTGCCTCAGTGCAGCTTGTACATGGTACATACTGCTGCCACCATGTGTCGGTGACGGTGGGAGTGACTGTTTAAAGTGGTGGATGGGGTGCTGATCAAGTGGGCTGCTTTGTCCTGGATAGTGTTGAGCCTCTTAAGTGTTGATGAAGCTGCACTCATCCAGGCAAGTGGAGAGTGTTCCACCTAACAGAACAACTAGTCTGATTGTGAACCCTCCCAATGTAATGCCAATCCAACCATAAAAAGACACACTCATTATTATCAAATACTTTTGATATGCCAAGGGAAATATTCCAGCAAACTTGATGGTGGAAATGATTCTGTAAGCATTGGAAAGCCATTTTCTCCTGTCAAGTCTGATGCTTTTATGCTAAGAGCTCTAGTCTTTTGGTGTCTGGAGTTTATTCTTGTAATATCAAAGTATGTCACAGAAGAAGTTGTCTGCAGCATCTTCTGTGCATATCCAGTGAGCAGAGATGAGAACATCTGTCATTAGATGTGCTGGAAGCTGAAAAATTATGCATGTGTCAACTACTATTGAGGTCAATTGGCAAACTGAGGCTTTGAGGCTATTTAGTGTTTGCAGAAGTTACATTGACTTGACAGCAAAGCAACAAATGTAGGCACCAAGTAAGAACATGGCAGACAAGGGTATAACAAAAGGTCTCATATCTGCTCCTTTAAACTTGCACATTACAAACAAATCAACAGCCCATTTAAGAGAATAGCATGGTAACACTGAAAGAAAATGAAAGGGGTGCTACATGCTGAAGGTGATTGATGTAAATAAAACTAACTGTATAGTATTAGGGGTTAGTGTTGGAAAGATGTTATGGGTGGATCAGAAAATATGAAAACGAGTCTAGTCTAATTTCAGTTGTGTGTTGTGAACTGGTGAATTGTAAGAACTCAATAAAATCCAACATTTAGAAGTTTAAGCCAAGCCTTCCAGGCACTCAAATCTGTTGTCTATTTATAATTAGTTACATTGATCCAAATTTTGTGGTTGGAAGTTGTTTCATACAATTACTATTCCCCACAACCTTCTGTTCGCTTTTGAACTGGGGTGCACTGTGGCAATTTGAAACCCATTTTGGTGCATCAGCCTCTAAAAGGGATCTGGGACCTGTGGGAACATAGCAAGCATCTGTGGATCTGCTTAACCAATCAGATTGAAAAATAATTGATGAGCAGCACAGTGTCTAAACCAGGAAGTACAAGTTAAAATATTTAATTCAATGCTAAATCAGGTACAGAAAGTGAAATAAAATGATGGAATTAAGAGAGAGAAAGTTAAAAGAGAACAGAAAGAAAAAATAAAACAAAAGCTATGAGCAGAATGTTACTGGTGGTGGGGATTTCCATCCCGCCACCCCCTAGAGTTGGCAGGGAATGTATCCCCACTGATGCAGGAAGCCTTTAACCCTTCAAGGAAAGTTAATTGGCTAGAGATGAGATTTTTGACCCTCACTTGGGAGAAAGTCCCAACTCAGAGAGCTGTTGGTCAATCTGATTGGCCAGCAGCTCTATAGTCCCAGCAGTGCCACCAGGAATAGTGGCCACTCCTGGGACTAAAAGCAGTTCCCAGATTCCCAGTCCCGGAGCCAGGAAGGAAGTATTTCTGGGGGTATCACAGCGGGGATGGGAGCGCAGGTCCAGCAGGATGGGTGGGGAGAGGGGTGGGGAGAGGGGTGGGGGTCCTGATTATCCTGATGGTTAGATTCTCCAACATGAGAGAATCTAACCATTGCCCCTTGATGTTCAATGGCATTCCCATTACTGAATGCCCCACTATCAACATCCTGGGGGTTACCATTGACCAGAAACTGAACTGGACTAGTCATATAAATACTGTGGCTACATGAGCAGGTCAGAGGCTAGGAATCCTGTGACGGGTAACCCACCTCTTGACTCCCTAAAGTCTGTCCACCATCTACAAGGCATAAGTCAGGAGTGTGATGGAATACTCACCACTTGACTGGATGACTGCAGCTCCAACAACACTCATGAAGCTTGACACCATCCAGGACAAAGGAGCCTGCTTGATTGGCACCACAGCCACAAACATTCATTCTTTCCACCACCAACGCACAGTAGCAGCAGTGTGTACCATCTACAAGATGCACTGCAAGAATTCACCAAGGCTCCTTAGACAGCACCTTCCAAACCCACAATCACCATAATCTAGAAGGACAAGGGCAGCAGATTGATGGGAACACCACCACCTGGAAGTTCCCCTCCAAGTCACTCACCATCCTGACTTGGAAATATATCGCCATTCTTTCACTGTTGCTGGGTCAAAATCCTTGAACTCCCTAACACCACATGGACTGCAGCAGTTCAAGAGGACAGGTCACCACCATCTTCTCAAAGGCAACCAGGGATGGGCAATAAATCCCAGCCAGCGAAGCCCACATCCCATGAATGAATGAAAAAAAAAGGCCAGGCAGAGAGGGAGCACCTGGGAGGGACAAACCTGGGGAGGCTGCCCAATGTGGAAGAGGGGCTAGTGAGGGAGGTAACTCCCCTCCCCCACTTTCTGCCCAAGACTCAAGCAGGGTGATCTGCCGGGCTTCGCCACCGTAGTGTTGCCAACTGTGATTAAATGTATTCCTGGATGTTTGATCACATGACATGCTCCACATTCCAGCCATTTATCAGCCAACACATCCATCCTGTGCACACTGCCTTTCTGTGCCAACTGGAAAGCAAAAAGACCCATCACCCAATTGGATGATGCTTGAGTGTCAGCCAAACAGCCTTTTTTCCCCATTTTCAATATTTTTGGGCAGAATTTTGCCCTTGTCAGGTGGGTGCGATCAGGAAGCCAACCATCGCCTGCGATGGAGGCCGGACCGCGATTTCACACTGGTGGGCCAATTAAGGTCCGTCCAGTGTGAAATGCGAGCGTCAGCGCTCAGTGCTGCCTGTGTGGGTGGGGGAAGGAGGGCGAGTGGGCGAGAGCGAACTGCATGCATGCGCGCAAGGGAGCCCTTGAAAATCTCCCTGAGACACAAGAGCAGCCTCAGGGAGATGAAGAGTTGAAAAAAGAAATGAAGAAATTAAAAATGTTATAAAACATGTCCCTTCATGTGACTCTGTCACATGAGCAGGGACATGGTATTAATTAAGTTTTAAAATTTTTATTTTTATTTGCTTTAGGAAGCCTCATCCCACCTGTGGATGAGGTTTCCTAAAAAGTGCAAAGGCTGCTTGGCCTTTTCGCCTGCCCTCCAAGGTTGAATGGGCAGCGAAAAATTTATTTTAATTATCTTGTTAATGGCCTTAATAGGCCTTTTAATTGTTGGCGGGCACGCTGCCAACTCCAGCGACCGAAATATCGTGCGGCTGCACGTTGACATCGGGACACTCGCCCAACACCAACATGCGTCATTTTATGCATGAGCAGGTCAGGCGTGCGCCCGCTGAGATAAAGATTTTGCTCTTTATACCTGGTAAAGTGAAGTATTCAAAGAAAATGACAAAAAACACTAATTTTTTTAATGTCCCAATGATTTTTCTCCAGGGTTGCACACATGAGGCAGAATTTTCCGTGCCCACTGGCGTCAGGCCAGTGAGCAGACAACATGGTGAGAAGGCCAAAAATTGGTTTCACAATGTCCTGAAACCAGTTTATAATCGTCCGTTCTGCCCGTCAATGGTGGGCCACGATTTCTGCTGCCACACGTCGGAAACTTCATTGTAATACATCTGTATATCATTATAAGCCCAGCTCGCTGGAATCATCCCCCAATGCTGGATCATCCGAACACATCAGTGTGATTGCACGCCAATGTGTTTCACAACTGAACATAAGCAATGTGAGCTGCACTTCATTCGGGACTTTAAGGCTTGTTTACCTACCTTGCAGCACTCGTGATCATCAGCGCCAGGCTTCGCAGGCAGTACCACATCACTTTTAGGGTGGGGCTCACATGCAGGTCTCTACTTATGAGACTAGCCGTAAGGCAGGGGTGGATTTTCAACAGCTGCACAGTTATGGTTTGCTTGGGGAAGGGGGAAGGAGCGGTCTCAGGCAAAGGAAGAAGCTGCAGGGCTAGGGCATTACTGGGGAAGAGGGGGTGTCCCAGGGTCTGTGTGGGGGCACGTTGATCTGTGCAAGTGGCCTCAAGAGGGTGACAGCTGAGGATGTAGTCTCCAGGGGAGAGGAAGCCAGATGGAGATGTGTGTGAGAGAGTGATTGGCGATGTCCCTTGAGCTGGCAGTGAGTGAGATGAAATTGTGATGGGCTTGTGGGCATGAGAGTTTAGAGTGATGAGATGATTGCCTTACCCTGACAGCACAGGTGGGATCATTCGTCCTCTTTCTGCACTGGCTGGACGACCTCTTCTGTGCAGCCTTGGCACTGACCACCTCTGCCAAAACCTCCCAAGCCGGCATGATGACACTGATGGGCCTCCTACGGCCAGAGCAGGAGTAGAGGACATCGCGGCGGGCTTCAACGGTGTCCAAAAGGCATCCCAGGAATGCAACACTGATTCGGGGGGGCTGCAGTCTTCTTGCCTTTCAGGGCCATGTCTTCTGTGCAGCAGTCCTGGGCTGGAAGCACTAAGAGTTGTGCACACAGTTGCACTTTAAATATGGCATCCAGTGTGAGGAAGCGGCAAGGCGACGGTGTGTCGGGCGATTGAGAGCCCATCCGCCATCAAACCGGCATGTTTCCCGGGAATGCATGATTAATGAGGCAGGATTGGAATGATACAGCGTGAAAAGCTGCCATTGTGGCCAGCAGGTATAATGTCCTTTTTCCCACCCGCTACCGTACTTAATGCAAATCGGGGATGATTCCGCCCATGATCTTCAATTCTTGGAGACTCCAGACCAATCCCAGAGAGTTGACAAACCTATACCCCCATCCGTGACCTCCCTTCGCCAGCCTTAAAATTGAGACCAGGACAGGAAGCTGCACTTAACTGGCCATTCATTGACCCTCAATAGCGGCAAGGGCAGGAAGAAAGTCCACCCAGGGAATTTTACACTCCCCTCCCACCTCCTGCAAACCCACTGGCAGGGACTCTAAAATTCTGCCTTATATATTTTTATTTTTAAATCTGAAGAAATTAAAATCTGAAGAAATGAGACTCCATATTTGTTAGAAATTGTTTGGCTGTAATTAAAACTTATCGCGCACTCACACGATACTTCAGTCGCCAGGCACGCGCGAGAGTTGGCAGCACGCCCGCCGACAATTAAGAGGGTTATTAAGCCCATTAATCAATTACTTAAATTGGATTTCTCGCTGCTCGTCCAACCTTACGGACTGGCGGGCGGGCAAATAGGCCGGGCTTCCTTTGCGTTTTTTTGCAAAGCCTCATCCACGGGCGGGATGAGGTGTCCAACAATGACTGAAAAAACAATAAAAAATGTTTAAACTCATTTTTCACACGTCCCTGTTCATGTGACAGAGTCACACGTGGGGACACGTTTTCCTTATTTTTAAAATCTTTATTTTTCATTTTAAAAATCTTCGGCTCCCTGAGGCAGCTCTGTGCCTGCAGGGAGCTTTCACTGAGTGTACCCCGGTGCATGCACCCACTTCAGCGCTCGCCCTCCTCCTGCTCCCAGCCCGGCAGCGCTGAGGATCTCAGCGTGTGTTTCATAGTCGGGACCTGGTCACAGGCGGCGGACCGTTTCACGGCCACTCCTGGGCCACGCCCACCCGATGAGGGGAAAATCTCCCTCACTAATATCGCTGAGCACTGATAACCTCGCCGTTATTTTTACTGCAAAATCCTGGCCACCAGCTTGTCTTTTTACACCATCATACTTCTTTCGCCAGAAGACGGGAAAGGGGGAAGGGGGAAGGGTGGCGGGGATTGGAATGAAACAAAGTAACACATTTAGATCATAGCAACCATGGGCAGAATTTTACGTTCCCCCACTGGCAGATTTGTAGGCGGGAGTTGGCCGTAAAATTCTTCAAATGGCCTCCCCACTATGTTCTCGCCTACCCCAACCCCTCTGCAATTTTACAGTGAAATGGGTGAGACCTAGGCTGGAAGGTTAGCTCTCCTGCCCTTGCCCCAATTGAGGCTCTTAAGTGGTCAATTAATGACCACTTAAAGGCTGTTTCCTGCCCAGCCTCAATTTTCAGGCTGGTGGGAGGAGCTCAGGGGCAGGGGGGGAAGCCTAAATAATGACCCTGCTCAGGCCTCAGGCAGGAAGGAGTGGGACATCTCCATCGACAACCTCTTTTTAACATTGGGCACCCCCCACTCGACAAAAGGCCTGGTCACTGTGGGTGCTTCCTTCCCCCTTGGCCTCATCACCAATACCTCACTCTGCCCAGCTCCCCAGGCCTCAGATACACTCCACCATAACTTACCTTGTCCTGGACTCCTGAGACTTAAACTCTGGGGATTTCTTGCAGTTCCAGTCGTGTCTACTGCAGCTTCTGGCACTAGAGAGCTACCAGCCAATCAAATTGGTTGGTAGCTCTCTGAGGCGAGACTTTCTCCCAGGTGAGGGGCAGAAATCATTCCTCCAATCAATTAACACTGCTTGGAGCATTAAATGACTGTGGAGTAAACCGGCGATGTGTTCGTTCCCTACTCTTCGGATGGCAGGAAGGGAAAGTCCACCACCTGAAATAGCCTAGTCCATGTTTTCTGCTCAGTGTGACAAGGAATAACACTGTAGGGACACAAGGGTCCTGCAGAGAAAGATAACCTGTAAAATGAGAGCTGAGTCTATTGGATTCTGAGATATTTTGTTGAACCGTAGGCAATTTATATTCATGAAGCATTTCTTTTGTCAAGTGTTTTAATGACTAAAACATTTCATAATATGTAATTTATCTTTACTTCTTTCCTGTGCCTAGTGGCATATGACGCAGACAAAGCCTGTGCTTATGTCTGTTTCCACGGCTAGTTTGTTCTGGAACAAGTCATTAACCTGTCACCAAAGGCTATAGCTTGACGGGTTCCACTCCGCATCGAGCATGGCTGACCAGGAGAGTCTCCTGTTCTCACATAAGAACATAAGAAATAGGAACAGGAGTAGACCATTCAGCCCCTCAAGCCTGCTCCACCATTCAATAAGATCATGGCTGATCTTCTTGTGTGTCGATTTCCACATTCCCATCTACCCCTGATAACCTTTGATTCCCTTGCCTAACAAGAATCTATCTACCTCTGTCTTAAAAATATTCAATGACCCCACCTCCACTGCCTTCTGAGACAGAGAGTTCCAAAGTCGCACAACCCTCTGAAAGAAAAAAAATTCTCCGCATCTCTGTCCTAAAATAGCGACCCCTAATTTTAAAACAGTGCCCCTAGTTCTGAGACTCACCCACAAGAGGAAACATCGCTTCAATGCCCACCTTGTCAAGGCCGTTCAGAATCTTGTGTACTTTAATCAAATCACCCCTCACTTTTCTAAACTCCAGTGGAAACAAGCCCAGTCTGTCCAACCTTTCCTCATAAGACAATCAACTCATTCCAGGTATCAATCTAGTAAACTACCTCTGAATCTTCTCCAATGCATTTACATCCTTTCTTAAATAAGGAGACCAAAACTGCACACAGTATTCAAGATATGGTCTCACCAATGCCCTCTATAACTGAAGTATAACATCCTCACTTTTATGTTCAATCCCTCTCATGATAAAGAATAGCATTCCATTAGCCTTCTTAATTACTTGCTGTACCTGTATACTAACTTTTTGTGACTCATGTACTAGAACACCTAGATCCCCTTGCACCACAGAATTATGCAGCCGTTTTCCATTTAAGTAATACTCTGTTTTATTGTTCTTCCTGCAACTTTACATTTTCCTACATTAGACTCCATTTGTCAGATCTTTACCCACTCACTCAACCTATCTATATCCATCTGCAACCTCCTCTTGTCCTCTTCACAACATATTCTCCTACCTATCTTTGTGTCACCTGCAAATTTAGCTACCATGTCTAAGTCATTGATGCAAATCGTAAAAAGGCCTCAGTACAGGCCCCTGTGGGACTCCACTTGTCACATCCTGCCAATCCAAAAAAGACCCATTTATGTATACTCTCTCCTTTCTGGCAACCAGCCAATCTTCTATCCACGCTACTATATTACCCCCTACACCATGCACTTTTATTTTCCGTAATAACTTATGATGTAGCACCTTATCAAATGCCTTCTGAAATTCAAGTACAGTACATCTACAGGCTCCCCTTTATCCAAGGAACATGTTACTCCTTCAAAAAACTCCAATAAATTGGTTAAACATGATTTTCCTTTCACGGAACCAAGCTGACCCTTCCCGGTTACATTGAGCTCTTCTAAGCCTTAAGCTTGTCCTTAATGATCAATTCTAACACTTTCCCCACAACAGACGTCAAGTTAACTGGCCTATAGTTTCCTGTTTTCTGCCTCCCTCCCTTCTTGAATAGAGGGTTTATATTTGCTACTTTCCAGTCCGATGGAACCTTTCCAGAATCTAGCGAATTTTGGAAAATTAACACCAGTGCATCAACTACCTCATTAACCACCTCTTTTAAGACCCTAGGATGTAGTCCATTGGGACCTGGAGACTTGCCAGCCTGCAGCTCCATCAATTTGCTCAGTACCGTTTCCGTAGTGATTTCAATTTCACCAAGTTCCTCTCTCCCTTTCACCTCCAGATTTGCAGCTATTACTGGAATGTTTTTTGTATCCTCTGTAGTGAACACAGAAGCAAAATATTTGTTCATTTCTTCTGCCATTTCCTTATTACCTACTATTAACTCCCCACTGTCACTCTCTAGAGGACCAACACTCACTTTATTTACTCTTTTCCTTTTTAAGTACCTGTAGAAACTCTTGTTATCTGTTTTTACATTTCTAGCTAGCTTCATCTCATACTCTAATTTCTTTCTCCTAGTTAACCTTTTAGACATTTTCTGCTGTTCTTTATATTCTGACCAACCACCTGTCCTGCCACTCATCTTTGCGAATTTGCATGCTTTTTCCTAAAATTCGATGTTTTCCTTAACTTCTTTAGTTAACCATGGCTGGTGGGTCCTCCCCTTAGAATTTTTCTTTATAATAGGAATGTACTTATTCTGAATACTCTAAAGTATTCCCTTAAATGTCTGCCATTGCTTCTCTATTGATCTACCCTCTAGTCTAGTTTCCCAGTTCACTTCAGCTATCTCAGCTTTCATCCCTTATTTACGTTTAAGATTTAGACTCTTGTTTTAAGTCTTAGACCCACTCTTCTCCCTTTCAAACTGGATGTAAAATTCAATTATATTGTGGTTGCTGCTACCTAGGGGTGCCTTTACTCTGAGGTCATTAATTAATCCTATCACATTACACAATACCAAGTCTAATATAACCAGCTCTCTGGTTGGTTGCAGAACACGTTGCTCTAAGAAACTTTCTCAAAAGCATTCTAAGAACTCCTCATCCAGGCTATTACTGACAATCTGATTTTTCCAGTTTATGGGCAGAATTTCGCCATCGTCAGGCGGGCACGGCAGGCGTACCCGGGAGCAGCTGATAAAGCGACCGCCACCCACGATCGGGCCCCAACCGTGATTTCCCGCTGGTTGGCCAATTAACGGCCAGCCATCATTAAACATGCACTGCAACGCTCGGCGCTGCAGGGGTGGGGGCAGGAGGAGCATGAGCGCTGAAGTTCGCGCATGTATGCGCGCGGTGCGTGCAGTAAAAGCTCCCTGAGGCACAGAGCTGCCTCAGGGAGCTGAAGATTTTTATCAATAAAGATAAAGGGGAGAATTTTCCTCATGTCAGGCGGGCCAGTCGGGAGCAGACGCAGGCGGGCGTGGACCTGATCGCCGCCCGCGATCCGGCCCCCGCTGTTAGTTTACGAAGGCTGGCCAATAAAGGCCCGCCCAGCATAGTTCATGACTCCTGCGCATAGTGGAATGGGTGGGCGGTGGCAGGCACACTCAGACCACCAGGTGCAACGGCAACCTGATGCCCTTTATAAATGAAGGACTGGCAGTCTTGGAAAGGCTGCTCACAATGGCTAGGAGAAGGGCTCAGCAGAGGGACAATGTTGGTGACGCAAGTCTGGAGGTAGGCCATCGGGGCAGGCCAGGCTGGAGGGTAGGCCATCGGGGCAGGACAGGCCGGAGGGTAGGCCATCGGGGCAGGACAGGCCGGAGGGTAGGCCATCAGGGCAGGCCAGGCTGGAGGGTAGGCCATCGAGACAGGCCGGGCCGGAGGGTAGGCCATCGGCGCAGGCCGGGCCGGAGGGTAGGCCATCGGGCAGGCCAGGCCGGAGGTTAGGCCATCAGGCAGGCCAGGCCGGAGGGTAGGCCATCGGGCAGGCCAGGCCGGAGGGTAGGCCATCGGGGCAGGCCGGGCCGGAGGGTAGGCCAGCGGGGTAATGTGCCCCTCGTTTCTCCGACGAGTGCCTAGTTGCCCTCCTGGAGGAGGTGGAAGCGCAACGGGAGGTCCTTCTTCCGAGGGACAGGAGGCGGAGGCCTCCCCACCTGACAAAACGTGCATGGAGGGAGGTGGCCGAGTGTGTTAGCTCCCATGATGTGGTGCGGCGCACATGGGTCCAGTGCCGCAAAAGGTCAATGATCTCCAGTGCTCGGGAAGGGTGTGTACCATGTTGCCTCGACTCATTTAATGCAGCCGTCACCCTTTCCCCCAAACTCCACCTCCCCACACCCCACCCCCGCCAACTCTGAGTACAGTAATGTAATTGAATCCCTCACGGCATGTGTCCCTCGCTGGGTGTGCCAGCAGAGATTGCTCATGCCCAGTTCACCCTGAGAGAGTTGAGCTAGGATGTGTTCTGCATCCACAGCATGTGTGACACTAACACACAGAGTATAGAATGGGCTTGAAAGTCAAGGGTCTGCACCTAGGCAGAGTGCTGGAACTGCGAAGCATGATAAAGTCAGGGTGCTAACATGCTGGGAGGGGAGCTTCCAGTTGGCGGGGCACCAATCCATCTGCTGGTCTTTGCACTCCACGTGCTTGTGCCTCCTTGCTTAGCAAGGTTACACCTTGTGGTGCCACATGTGAAGGAGGCAACATTTGGGCAATGGCGGGGGGTCAGCCCTGGCTTGTTTGGGTGAGTGTGCGGCAGCTGCGGGGTGACAAAGAACTGGAGTCCTACACTGTCCCACTCTGGCTGGGTTGGCAGGGATGCGATGGGAATTCAGGTGCAGGCTGGACTAATCAATGCTCTTCTCTCCTTTTCAGGAAAAGACTGTGCACAATGCATTGGAACGAATGTGGACTGGCGGAGAGCAGGCCCAGTTGGCCACCCTAACGGCTTTCGAGCAGCAGGCCATGGATCTTGAGAGGCGCCATGCTCCTAGGTCCACCAGTGGCGGTGAGGTTGGGGTGCCACGGGGAGGTATGTTTGGCGAGCACTCAGGTCACCATATGTGTCACAGAAGCCATGGCACTGCTGAATGCTCAGTGATTGAAGTCAGCAACATGGGCTTACCATTGATTATGGAAGGATGAGTGCATAATGATCTGGGGGAATGGCATTCAAGTTGACATTGTCTGCACTGTAACTGATCAAATGTCCTTCTCCTTCCTTTCAGCATCACCAGAGCAGGGCCGGGAGGTGGAGACAGAGACACTTCTCACCCCTGAAGCCCCTGAGCAAATGCATACACCAGCGTCACACCATCTCTGCCAGGCAGGCACCAGAACAGATATTAGCACCTCGGTGGGAATTAGATCTTCAGCTAGTGCCCCAAGGCACAGCGGTGAGGGCACTTCACACTCGCTTGAGGTGCGGGCAGAGACAGAGAGTGCCCAGGGCGCCGGCAGTCGGGGGACTGCTGGGGATCAGGTACTTGCTCGGTCGATGGCTGATGATGTGCCTCTGGAGTCATCCGTGAGGCAGCGAACGCTGGATGTGCAGCAGGATATGCGGGACAATCTGGTGGAGATACATGAGGCTATGTGTGGCATGGTGCCCGTGCTGGAGGAGTCCACGTAGAGTATTACCGATGCAATGAGCCTCATGGCTGAGCACCATGCTTCCTCCATGGAGAGAGTGGCGAACCTCGTGGAGAGGCTCCTCCAGGAGAACAATCAGGGCCTCCTGGAGTTGCGCTCAGACCTGCAAGCCCTCACAGCGGCATTGACCTCAGATGGTCAGTGCCAGTGTGGGAGATGGTTTGGGCACCAAGCATCCCAGCTTGGTGCCCATCCATCTACAGTGAGCAGGGAGGTCCAAAGCGACCTCACGTTGGCGCAGCAGCTGCCTGTCTTCTGTGTGGGCTCCTCTCAGGGCACTCCGGATGAGGGCAGCAGCTCCTCTGCCCCTCTGCCAGTGACCGTGGCAACCAATGATTCTGTGGCAACTGCGGTAAAGCCAGTTGTGGAACTGGCTGCTCCATCCCAGGCAGGGCCATCAAATGCTCCGTGGGCCAGAGGACGGCCACCAAGCTCATCAAGTCCCACAGGACAGCAGAGTGAGCAGGCTGTCTCAGATGCCAGTGCCAGCGAGGGGGCAGCACCTAGATGTAGCACCCGTAAGCGTAAATTTAAGGCACCTTAGGCACACCACGGGTTTCTCACTGGTGCTTTTATGTTGGCCCGTAGTACTTTGATGAAGACTTGGTGTGATGTCCAACACCGTTTTTGTTTCGCTTTATGATGTTAATTTTGTTTACTTAACACATTTTGACATGTTGCCAAGCCTCAGGGTGATTCCTTACTTCTGCAGGTGCACAGGAAGCCATGATGTTATGAGTGAGTTGTTTGACATTGAGCTTTATTGACAAGGGCCTTAGTTAATGTTAGTATCCAGTCTCATTTAGCACTCAGGTATCCAGTATGGAGCCTGCAGGCCTGACGTGTGTTGAAGATCCATCTGTGGTGTGCTAGCTGAAGGTTCTTTGGATTAAAGCCTCCCGGGTGTCCCTGCCTCCCTGGAGTATGCCTAGGTCAGTGTCTAACCCCTCAACATTCTCCTGTGCGTGGTCATCCTCGGACTCACTGCTGGACTCATCATATACATCTGGAGCAACTGTGTCTACGTCTTCCTCGTCCACTGCATCCCCCCTTTCCAGCGCCAGATTGTGGAGAGTGCAGCATGCAACCACTATGAGCGACACACGATCTGGGGGGTATTAGAGTGCGGTCCTTGAGCGGTCCAGGCATCGGAAGCGCATAGTGAGAAGACCGATGGCTCTCTCCACCACAGCTCTTGTGGAGGCATGGCTCCTATTGTACCGCTGCTCAGACTCTGTTCTTGGATGGCAGAGAGGCATCATGAGCCACCTTCTGAGGGGATAGCCCTTGTTACCCAACAGCCATCCATCCAGCCAGGCTGGAGCACTGAAGAGTCTCGGCACCTGGGAGTGTCTGAGGATGTAGGCGTCGTGGGAGCTGCCTGGGTACCTTGCACAGACTTTTAGAATCTACATCCTGTGATCACACACTATCTGCACATTCAAGGCATGCAATCCCTTCCTGTTGACAAAGGCACCGGGCTCACCTGCTGGCACCTTGATGGCCACATGTGTGCAGTCTATAGCACCCTGGACGTGGGGGAAGCCAGCAATGGCTGCGAAGCCTCTGGCTCGTTCTGTCTGGCTGGCCTCATCCCATCGGTAGTGGACGAAAGTCAATGCACACCTGAATAGAGCGTCAGTCACTTGCTTGACATAAGTGTGGACAACTGACTGGGAGACTCCGCAGAGATCACCCACCGAGCCCTGGAAAGAGCTGGAGGCAAAGAAGTTGAGGGCAGCTCTGAGCTTTAGAGCCATTGGCATGGGGTGCCCACCCACACAGTTTGCAGAGATCTCAGGGCCTATCATCTGACAGGTGGAGCTGACTGTCACCCTTGAGAGACAAAGCCTCCTTCGGCACTGGACCTCCGACATATTGAGGTAGCTGCTTCACCACCTGTAAACCCTGGCCGCAGGATATTGGCGTCTTCTGCGGCCCCTTCCACCTTGGACTTCCTGTTGGGCCTGCACCCCTTGTGCCTGCACCTGTCCTCCCAAAGGTGGCTCCCCTGGAGGCTGAATGTGGACTTCTGGCCTCCTCCTCCTTCTGGCCCACCCTTCTTCCTCAGAGGAGGTGCCTCTAGTGGAGAGCACAACTCCCATTCCCAGGCTAAGGGAAGGCTTCCTGAAAGCCGCAGGCCCCAGAAATGATTTCTACTGTAGAGTCCTGACCAAGGCTTTTACTCCTCTCCTGGCAGCTGGTATTAATTTTGAAGTCTTCCTGCTCACTCAGGCAAGTATAAGTTACTTTCGCACTTAAATACTTCAAACACCACATTCGTGACCTCATTCACCCCTCTAATCCCGCCCGTGGATGAGGTTTATACAAATGTCTCCTACCCGCCTGCCAATTGCGCCCATGCGATGTCCTGAAGATCACACGAGCTGCGAAGAATCGAGATCAATTGCTGCTTCAAGGGCCTTGACTGGCCCATTAATTGATGAGGGGCACGCATCCGAACTTATAGCGTGCCCACCTTCCCAAATATCACGATGGCACGCGGTGACGTCGGGACACTCGCCTGACGTCACCGTGCGTTATTTTACGCGTGGGTGGGTGGGGGGCGGGGCCCACCCCCGCACGCCCACAGGAAAATTCTGGCCAGAGATATTTAAAGTAATGAAAACATGTCCCCTCATGTGACTCTGTCACATGAGGAGGGACATGTTAAATATAAGTGTAAAATGCTTATTTTTTAATCACTGGTCAAAACCTCATCCCGCCCATGGATGATGCAAAGGCTGCTTGGCCTTATTGCCTGCCTGCCAACCAAACGGTTGGACGGGCAGCAAAAAATTCCAAACAATTAGTTGATTAAGGGCCTTAATAGACTGCTTAATTGTTGGTGGGCACACTGCCAACTCCCGCACACGCCCGCTGACCGAAATATCGTGCAAGTGTGCAATGGTGTTGGGACACTTGTCTGACATCATCACACGTAATTTTACGCTTGAGCATGTTGGGTGCACGTCCACATGCTGAGCAAAAAATTCTGGCCTATGTGTAGATTAAAATCACCCATGATTATTACCGACCCTTTATCACAAGCGCACAATATTTTGTCTTGAATACTTTGTCCTACACTGTGGCTTCTGTTAGGGTGCCTGTAGACCACACCCGCTAATGTCTTTTTTACCCATACTATTCCTCATCTCCACCCAAACCGATTCTACATCCTGAACCAAGATCATCTCTAACTATTGTACCAATGCCCTCTTTGATTAACAGTGCTACCTCTCCTCCTTTACCTCGCTTCCTATTCTTTTTGAATGCCATGTACCCCTCAATATTAAGGATGACCCAAACTTTGTCATCCTGCAGCCACATCTCCATAGTTGCTATCAGATCATATTTATTTACTTCAATGTGGGTCATCAATTCATTTAATTTGTTATGAATACTATGCACATTCAGATAGAGAGCCTTCAGTTTTGTCTTTTAGTTACATCTAGTCTTGAGTGTTGATGTATTCTAAGGTGTTTTCTCTCTGTCCCTTCCTACCATTCTCTGACCCTCATTTCTCATATTACTCTTTTGCTCTCCTGTCTTGACTCTACACCTTGAATTGCTACCTCTACCCAAGCTTGATCTCTCACCCCTCTTGTTTAGTTTAAAGCCTTCTCTACTTCCCTAGTTTTGCGATTTGCGAGGACACTCGTCCCAGCACGGTTCAGGTATAAACCGTCCCAATGGTACAGCCTCCACTTTCCCTAGTACTGATGCCAGTGCCCCACAAACCAGAACCCATTTCCCCCACACCAGTCTGTGCCACACATTGGCAAATTGCCCTATGCCAATTTGCTCAGGGAATAATCACAAGATTATTACCTTTGAGGTTTTGCTTCTTAATTACTGCCTGCCATGGGCACATTGGAAGGATTTACCAATTGATAATCAACCTGTTCATCCATGTTATGAATGCGCCTTCCATAATCATCAAGTCCTGAAGTGGGACTCGGACCTGGAGCTTCTAGCTCAGAGGCATGGATGCTACCCACTGCACCACAAGACCTCCCCTTCACAATATACATGATCAATAAATTCATCCATTGTTGACCTGGTGCTACCATACAAGAGGAAATGAGTTCAGACAAGGTCTCTACACCATGTGAGTAACGTAATTAAGAAACTAGCAATCAAATATCACATAAATAACATGGCTTTATACTATCTGATTTAATCTACATTTTGGCTTTTGTTGTTCATTTTTCTTCTACAAATGTGTATGATTGAAAAACTTTAATCTGCACCCATATTGTGCCAATCAGCTGTACTTGGAAGTATATGAGGGGCAGCATGTATAAAGTGGGTGGTGCTTCATGCTGTATAAGCTGTAGAATGTCCGGTAAGGGAGTTAAGGTATTATATACTAAAACTAGGAAACATCTGTTTCCTTACTAACTCAAGTGCTGGATTTCCATTATGTGTATTGTAATAATTAACAGTATTTCATTGAGCTTGTCAAATCTGTTTATTACCACTGGTTAAAATAACTTTTTATCCAACAGTAAAGTGTTGATAACAGCTCAATACTAAAATAATTGCCTTTCTCACATACAATTTTCTATCCTCTCCTATTCGGTACATCCTTAGTAATGTGGGGGAAACTGCAGTTGGTCTCTCTATACTTAATATAAATAAAAATAAAAATATTCCATATTTAGCTTTTGATTTCAGTCTGTGGCTTTTATGTTTCTGTGAAATATAAGCCTTGCTTTTATAATTGTAGGTTTGAGGAAGCTCTTAGATTAAGTATATGCCAGTTTTGTGTTAAATAGGTAAGCCTCCTCCTGACTATTTCTATGGAATCTTTTTCATTTAACTGTATGACAAGTGAGGTGGTTTCTGTTTTACTGTATAATTTTGAAGTCCCTGCCATATCTTCCTCTTTAACTTAGAACCTAATTGTGATATGCCGATTGCACAAAAGGCGTCCAAGTTGCCTTATGGATGGCTTAATTGTGTGGAACTGAGATAACAAGACCAAGAAGCTCTTGCATTTGAGTTTCAAGTCTGGAGTGAGTGAACTTTGTTATGGACTCTCTGTGCAAGGTGGAGAAAAATCAATTTATCCCAATCCTTATCGTTATTCAGAGACATTGCTTGAAAATCAGCAGCATAGTTTTCTGTTGGCTCAATTGGTAAATTTTCTGTAATTCAGTCAAACAGACCAGGATGGGTTAAAGTTTGACCTCGATTTGAGTGAAATTAGCTGATCTTAGCTGAGGTAGTGGTATAGACACCACTGGGTTGGGGTGGAGTGTAAAATCAGCCAGAACTCTTCTAGTTCAAGCTGATTTTAAAAGATCATTTTAAATGATCTTTAATAGGCATGTATGAAGTTCACTTTAAATATAAAATTATCCTGGGCAGGTTCAGTGGATCATGCTTTAAGCTTTCAGTGTAAATAAATAGCAGACTTAGAAGTTAATAAAACTCAGCTTTGTCAGTTATTGTAGTGCCATGGCAATGGTACTGAACAAGCAATCCTAAGATTATGAATTCAAATCCCACCATGGCTATGAGATCAAATTCAATTAATCTGATGATACTCTCTATGTTGCCTAGCAGGCCATTGAATTGTAAATACAATCATTTCAGGGCAACTGGGATAGGCAATAAAAGTGGCCAGGCGATCCTCCTGAGGGCAAATGAAATAGAAATCATTACAATGTGTTCCCAGACAAAGTGGAGCCAGCATTACACCATTCACAACATTTCAAATATTTTATTGGCTGTAAAGCGCTTTGGGATGACCTGATGTTGTGAAAGGCACTACTGAAATGCAAGTTTTTTCCTTTATCTTTATTTATTTTTGCTGGCCATCACTGTTCGAAAACAGTATCAAACTGGTACTTAGAGTATAAGGGTTATGGTAAGTTTCAAATAAATCCTCTCCCACCACCAATTCTCAGATCACACACTTGTATAAAAATAAATATTAGCCCCTCCTTTCTTATCACAGCTAATCTTGCTCTCATACATCAGCTCCTCTGCTGCAACTTAGGCAGTCTAGAGCAGGGAAGGAAATGACCCTCAGAGTTCATATCACAAATGGGTTTACTTTTCATTTCATCTGCACTGTAAACATATTTTCAGTTGAAAGTTTATTTATAGAAATGCCTCATGGTTTTTTAGATCCCATAACTGAGGGGTATGATCTTGGATATTTCAGGTACTTACAAACAGTTAGTAATGGGATAGAATTCCCTTGACCTCATGCCCCTCCTGTTTCATGCTTTCCCATAGTTTCAGCACCGAGACCCAAAGCCAAAACAAACCTTCGGTCAGTAAGTGGAAGTCTAGTTCCTGTCACGCATGTTTGCACTCAAAGTTTGAAAGCGGTTAAAAAAAAACCAAAGCCTTTATAACAAATGCCTTCATATTTGAAAAATGAATCTTTCATGTAGTTGCAAAAAACGGAAACAAACAGGTTTTAAGCAAGCAGTATGACAAACAATAATCTCATTTTAAAGGGTCATGCCCATGATACTCTCATTACTATATCCCCAATTTATATTTTCACATGGAACTTACTGTCAAACCAGCAAGAAAGAGCTAACTTTTAATGAAATAGCTACAACAAAATACATGGCCTTTTTACTTCTTCAAATATCTGTATATAAAACGTCCAAATGCATATGTGGGGATGTAAATACATTTTGCACAGATTGCATGCAAGCATATATCAAATCTTTCTGTAACACTGAAGGAAAAAACAACCTGCATTCAAATAGCATAGCATCTTCCATATCCTCAAACTGCCCCAAAACACTTCACAGCCAATATAATACTTTTGAAATGTAGTTACTGTTGTGATGGACTCAATTGTGGCAACAATTTTTGCGCAGCAAGATCTCACACACAGCAATAAGATAGATGACCAGATAATCTATTGTACCAGTATTAGCCGAGAGAAAAGAGACATTAGGAAAACTCCCATCCTTTTCTTCCAATCATGCCAAATGGGTTCTTCTATGTTCGCTTAAGCAGGCAGGTGGAACCTTGGTTTAACATCTCATCTGAAGGACATACACCTCTGACACTACAGCATTCCCTCTGTACTGATGTCAAGTTTTACAGTGACAAGCTATTCTCCCTATGAAGGACGAAATGGCCATATGCATCTGACAGGTTACATTAGAATTAGTGGCCAGAATTTTATGGGCTCTTTTGGAACAGGAGGGGAGGCGGGGAGAGCACTGTAAAATCGGAATGGAAGATGTTGAACCGAAGTCTAATGTCTTCATATCATTTCCACATTTAATTGACTGCAGCCGACATGGAGGGAGGACTTCATATAACTACATGGCAGGAAGGTAATTAAATCAATTAACTGGCCAATTGAGAGCAATTTTATGAATTAAAAAAAATTTTTACTAATGGTGCATGTGAAGCACAGGGCTTCAGGGCCTTGTCCAGTAAAAGGAGGTGGCAAGCAAGGGGGTGTTTTGTTTTTATTCTTTCGTGGGATGTGGACATCATTGGCTAGGCCAGTATTTATTGCTGATCCCTAATTGCCCTTGAGAAGATGGTGGTGAGCCACCTTCTTCAACCACTACAGTCCATGAGGTGTAGGTACACCCACAGTGCTGTTAGGGAGGGAGTTCCAGGATTTTGACCCAGTGACAGTGAAGGAACTGTGATATATTTCCAAGTCAGGCGTGTGGCTTGGAGAAGAACTTGCAGGTGGTGGTGTTCCCATGCATCTGCTGCCCTTGTCCTTCTAGGTCGTAGAGTTCACAAGTTTAAAAGGTGCCCCTTGAGGGAGCCAGAGTATAACTGGAGTCCCAAAGACCAGCAAGAAATGGAAGGAGATGTCACACTAATACACTAGCCTTTTCTTTTGCATCACAACAAACACAAAGCCTCATAATTAGACATATCATTCACCAGTGAAACCCAAGTGCAGATAGGTGCACTTCTTAAATTTCTTACAGTGTTCCTATGTGGTTCTCCCCTTGTGCGTGCACCTGAGATGGAGGCAGGCTGCTGACCTTGCTGCTCAATGGTTTGAGATGGCCTTGGTAGTAGCCCTCTGGCTGCCTGAGGCCTGGAGGTCCCCGGAAAATTGAGGGATTCCTGCACATTTTCAGGACCCTCCCCTGTTATCGCGGCTACTTGAGGTACTGATATTACTGGCAGAGAGGACGAGGTGCTGCTGTCTTGCAGAGTGCCCTGAGAGAAGCCCCTTAAAGCAGAAATCAGCCACTCCTCCTCCCTCACAAGGCACACTTGTACCTCCCTGCTAACATGAGAAGTGCGAAGCCCTGGCAGAAACTGCAGGCGTCTTGTCCCCCTCTCACCTTGCCACTGCTGCATTGAGTTTATGGATAAGGCAGTCTGCGTACATCCACTGACTGGTCTGCTGGATCATGCTGTTCATGAAGATCACCAATCTCTTGATCGAGGAGGCTACAAGCGCATTTGCTAGAGACATGACAGCTCTCAAGGCCTGGATGGACTCCTCTATTGTCCGTGCTTGGGTGAACATAGCATATGGCAGCTCCACCAGGTGTTCCCTTACCTCATGCTGCAGCTGCAGCATTTGCTGTGCTTCTGTCAACTCCAGAGGTACATCATCAGCCTGGGGCCAGCATTGCCCTGGCCTCTTGCAGTCCTCTGTCTGTCAATAGCCTTGGCTTTCAAAGACTGCATCTTCTACTCAGGCGTGTCTGTGCTGTGCTCACCAGGTGTGTGCCTGAATCTACATGCAAACACATTGACTTGAGTATATCTGTGCTGGTGGAAGGTGCAGGGGTATGATGTGATGTTGCAACCTCTGAGGTGACCGGCTCACCTCTGGTCTCTATGACCTGTATGAGAAAGCAGATGGACTGAAGTCTCTCTGAGCTTTCCATTAAGTCACCCCAACTATCCCAAATGTGGAGCTCCATGTGTCCAGTGGTGGACAGGTGAGTACAGTGCCTTGTGTGGGTGTTGGACCCAGTGCCCTTTGGTTTGTTGGGGCTAAAGGATCCGGGTTGCACGCTTGATTCAGGGTGAGCGAGTTGGTACAGAGACAGAGACCAGCAGGTGATCATTGTTAGAATAAACACAGGTGTTTATTTACAAACTAAACTCAGCAGCTACACTTGTGTGCTCACAACTCAAAACTCTGTCTTCACTCTTCAGTGTCTAACTCATGGCTCTCTCACAGAGGTAGCCCGCACTACTCTGCTATTGGGCATTAAGATCATGTGATCTTACATTACAACACTTGACTTAAAGGAATATTACTTATCAGATTACTACACCCCTCCTCATTTACTGAAAAATACATTTTACAATTCTTTCAATATATCAAGTTATTTATACAGATCAACTATTTACAATGTCAGTCTCTCTGGGGGCTTTCCTTATGCGTGTAGAACATCTCAGCTCTACAGCTTCTAAAGTTTGGAACCTCCCTTTCTGGGCATCTGGTTCTTCAGTAGGTACCTGTAAATCTGTTTCTTCGACTCTTTCAGACACAATCAGCCCTTCAAACACATTTGTACTCGGTTGAGTTCTTTCAACAGGAGATGTCGATTCAGTCTCGAACACTTGTGGAATCATTTCAGGGTATTTGCTTTCCCCTCTTCTTATGTGGTCGACATGTCTCCTAATTACTCAATCTTTGATTTTCACGTGGTAGGAAAGAGGTCTGGTTACTGCACTTATCTCACTGAACAACCATGCTGGTCCTTCTCTAAACTTTTTCACAAATACTTTCTCTCCTACATTAAATGTCCTGTCCTGACTGTGACAATCGTGTCCTGACTTTGCTGCCTTCTTTCTACCTTCCCCCCCAAGTTTGGCATTATTAGGCTCAGTCTCGATCGGAAACAGCGCTTCATCAACAATTCTGCAGGTGTGACATCTGTTGTCGAATGAGGGGTGGTTCTATAATAGAAGAGAAATCATGCTAATTTAGTCGCTATCGAATCTCCAGACAATTTCTTCATACCAGATTTGAACATCTGAATCGCTCTCTCGGCAAGTCCATTCAAAGAAGGGTGGCATGGAGATGTTTTCACATGAATAATACTGGTGAGGCTTGGAAATCTGTTAAATTCAATACTTGTATTTCAGGTAGTCCACTTATTGTGAAACTTTGTCTTAGCTTGTCTATTGTCACTGAAGATGTGGGTGACCTCACTTCGTATATGTCCATCCATTTTGAATGAGTGCCTATGATAAATAGAAACATTATTCCCATAAAAGGTCCCACATAATCAATGTGTATTCGCACCCATGGCCTTTCTGGCCACTCCCATCAGTGTAACGGGGCCTCTTTAATGGCTTCCACTTTTTCTTCAACTGAATGCAGGCCCTGTGAATCTACCTCGTGACCTGGGTAAGTTACCTCTTTTGCCTGGAATGTGCACTTTTCCTTTTTCAATCTCACTTCCCACCTGTGAAAAACATTTCAGAACTTCTTCCAAGTTCATCAAATGTTCCTTTTAAGTGAGTCCAGTCATGAGAATGTCATCCAAATAAACTACAACATAGGGCAATCCCTGTAGTAAACTTTTCATGGTTCTTTGGAACGTGACTCAAGCAGAAGATACACCAAATGGTAAACGGGTGTATTAATACAATCCCTTATGTGTATTTATGGTGACAAATTTCCGGGATGCCTGCTCTAATTCCAATTATTGGTGGGTGTGACTCAAATCTAACCTCGTGTGAGTTTAACGTTTAAATCTTCAATTTTAGATATGGGACGTCTATCCAATTTTGCCACTTTATTGACTGTTAATTTATAGTCCCCATATGTTTGAATGCTTCAGTCAGGTTTCAGAGCAGGTACAATTGGAGCTGCCCACTCTGAAAATTGTCCTGGTTGTATCACTCCCAGCTTTTCTGAACTGTTCAGTTCAGCATCTACCTTACCCCGCATTGCATAAGGTACTGGTCTTGCCTTCATGAATCTTGGTATTGCCTCTGTATCTACGTGAATTTTTGCTTGTAAGTCCCTCAATTTATCCAAGTTCTTCCTTGAAAACTGAGGTATATTTTTGTAGTAGCTCTGAAAGTCCATTGATTCTCAGAAGATTTCCATCCATTCCAATTTAATTTCTTTCGGCCAGCTTCGTCCGAGGAGACGAGGTCCCTCACTTGTTACTGCCATCAAGGGTAAGCTCACTATTTGAGCTCCGTAGTATACTGTGACTTTACATACGCCCTTGACTTGTATGTCTTCTACCGTCTAAGTTCTTAATTTGTCATCAGTTTCTTCTAAATTCAGCTTATGTTTTCCATGATTCAGGTATTTAAAAGTATGCTCACTGATCACCGTAGTGGCTGCGCCAGTGTCCATCTCCATTCTTAGAGGCTTCTCATTCACTGTCATGGCTACATAGATAGGCTCTGTTCTTCCTACCTTTAAATTATATACCAAATAGATATCAGGATCTATTACTTCAGGCTTTTCAATTCTGTTTATCTCATTGGGTTTTTGGTTTTGTCTGCAAGTCTGCCTGATTCTATCTTTACAATGTCTCATGATGTGTGTATATATCAATGGCAGAAGAGACATTCGATCTTTTAAAATTGTGGTTCATTATAAAGTTGTCTGCTTCCACCTCTGTTTCTATTATGCCATGTTTTTGCTGCTGAGTTATCCCTTTTAAATTGTCTGCTAGCGGTGGCTGCATCTCACTTCTGAGTAAAACTTCTGAGGCAACAGCAGTAAATATAGGGCTGTCAGCTATTTCTATATAGTACCAGCAATGTCCGCTCTCTGTGGCCTCCAAAGTCTCAATGGACAGCCCCACTGTGGCTCCCTAATCCTAACTGGCCAGCCACTGGAAGATCGCGTGTAACTGGCTGCACCCTGCTTGAAGAGAAGCGATACCCATCGTGGTCCCAATATTGGTACCTGTGGCTTATTTGCAAAATTCAGCCCAGTCTTTGCTTGATCAGATATTGAACAAAATTAAGTTGCAAACATAACTTCAAAATATTTAATGACAAGAACACTCAGCATTCATTCAGAGAGCTTAGATCATTATCTGTAAGAGATTTCCGTCAAACACAATCATTGAATGAAACTTGAAATAGCAATTGGACAAGTTTGGGAATTGCTAGCTGGGGAAGTCATAAACATTGTTTTCAGAAGTGTTGGAAAGGGTACTGGTGTTTATAGTTTATGTAAACAGCAGAAAATATTCCAGGGGTATTTTAGATAATGGTGATGAAATAAAATATTCAAATTCACTGTTCTGTATCGGTCTTTAATGAATTTGTGTCAGGTTTAATCAGATCAAACCACAAAGAAGTTGCTAAACTCCAACTTGGCATGCAAAAAGTTTAGGCATCAAAGATTGGCTGCCTCATTGTGGAATTATTTACAAAGAGGCTCGAGTGTTATATTCTAAAAACATGTTGTACAGCTTGTTAGGAAATGTGCACTTATGGATTTCTTGTTTTTGTCATTCAAATCTTCTTATTTCAATTATCAATTTAATTGCTCAATTCAGCTTTATCGCTGAGACAGAAGAGATGGTCGTGTAATCAGCACTTCATATAAGGGGCAGCATTTAATGCCCTGCCCTATGGTGAGTTTGGCCCCCGACTGCGATTTCATGCTAGCGGCCAATTAATGGCCAGCCAGCGTGAAAGGCGCGCTGAAAAGCTCAAAGATGCCGGGGTGGGGACGGGAAGAGGGCGGGCGGTGACATCACCGCAAGCGTGGGTGAGCACTGTGAGAGAGCTCCCTGAGGACAGACAGCTGCCTCAGGAGCTGCAGACCAGAAAATGATTAAATAAAGTTTAAAAAGCTGCAAAAAAAATGTCCATGCATCACAATTAAGCCCCTGAAAATATACCTCATAAAATTGCTGTCCACAGATATTTATTTTTATTTTATTTCATAATGGAAATGTCATCCTGCCCTTGGATGAGGTTTGATGAAAAATGTAAAGGCCGCCTGGCCTTTAAGGTTGGATTGGCCACAAAAATTCAGGGACAATTGCGCCATTAATGGGCTTAATTGCCCTCTTAAATGTCGGCGGGCGCGCTTCCAACTTTTGTGCGTACCCGCCAAATGAAATCTCATGCGATGATGACGGGATGCTCGTCCAACGTCATCTCACACGATTTTACGCCCAATTGGTCAGGTGCACACCCGCCCACGTGACGTAAAATTCTGCCCCTTATTTTGAAACTGTACCTCTAGTTCTAGATTCCCCCAGAAGGGAAAACATCCTCTCAGCATCTATCCTTTCAAGCCCCTCAGAATCCTATATGTTTCAATAAGATTGCCTCATTCTTCTAAACCCTAATGAGTACAATGAGTGTAGGCCCAACTTACTCAACCTTTCCTCATATGACAACCTCTTCAACCCAGGAATCAACCTATAATGAATCTTATCTGAACTACTTCCAATGCAAGTGTACCTTTCCTTAAATAAGGGGACCAAAACTCTATGCAGTACTTTAGATGCGGTCTCACCAACATCCTGTACAGTTGTAGCAAGATTCGCATACTTTTATACTCTATCTCCCTTGCAACAAAGGCCGAGGTTCCATTTGCCTTCCTAATTACTTGCTGTACCTGCATGGTAACTTCTTATGATTCACATATGGGCAAATCCAGATCCCTCTGCACCTCAGTATTCTGCAGTCTTTCCTTTAAAAATGTTCTGCTTTTCTATTCTGCCCACCAAAGCAGACAGACTCACATTTGCCCATATTAAACTCCATCTGCCAAATTTTTGCCCACGCATTTAATCTATCTATACCTCTTTGCAGAATCTTTGTGTCATCCTCATAGCTTGCTTTCCTATACCTATCTTTGAATCATCAGCAATTTTGTACTCTTAGCACACTACGGGCAGGATTTTGAGTTCGGCATGCGGACGCAGTCAGTGAGCCCAGGAGCAGCCGGGAAACGGGCCTCCGCCCGAGATCGGCCCCTGACCGCAATTTCACGCTGGCTGACCAATTAACGGCCAGCCAATGTGAAAGGCGCGCTGAAATGCTCAGCGCTGCCAGGGTGGGTGGCAGGAAGAGAGCGACGCTGAAGTCAGCGCGGGCACGGGGGAGCGCTCACAGGAAGCTGAAGAATTCAAAAGCCATAAATAAAGATCTTCAAGTGCTGAAAAAATGTCCACGCATCAGGATCGGTCACCTGAACATATGGTTGATGTAAATTCTATCCAAACATTTTTATCTTTTCATTAAATTAATATCGGAAACCTCATCCCGCCTTGGATGAGGTTTCCTCAAAAAGGCAAAGGCCGCCTGGCCGTTTCGCCCACCAGCCAACCGTAACATTGGATGAAAAATTACCGGTGATTACTACGTTAATGGCCTTAGTAGGCCTCTTAATTGTTGGTGGGTGCACTACCGACTCTTGCACGTGCCTGCCGACCGAAATATTGCACAAGAGCGCGATGACGTTGGGACACTCACCCAACGTCATCACACGCTATTTCACACTCAAGTGAGTCGGGCGCACGCCTGCATGCCGAGCAAAACTTCTGCCCTATGTCTCTTTATCCAAGCCATTAACAAGTTGAGGCCTCAGCACTGATCCTAGTGACAATCCACTAGTTACAGTTTACCAACCTGAAAATGATCCATTTATCCCGATTCTCTGTTTTCTGTTAGTTAGACAATTCTCTATCCATGCTAATATATCACCCCCAACACCATGAGTTCTAACTTTGTGTCACAATCTTTGATGTGGCACCTTATTGAATGCCTTTTGGAAATCCAAAGATACTACGTCCACTGGTTCTCCGTTATCCACACTGTTCATTACATGCTCAAAGAATTCTAATAAATTTGTCAAACCTGATTTCTCTTTCATAAAACCATGTTGACTCCATTTGGCTGTATTGTGATTTTCTAAACATTCTGCTATTTCTTCCTTAATAATGGACTCCAGCATTTTCCCAATGACAAATGTTAGGCTAACTGGCCTATAGTTTCCTGCTTTCTATCTCCCTCCTTTCTTAAATAGGAGTGTTATATTTGAGGTTTCCCAATCTGCAGGGATCTGTCCAGAATCTAGGGATTCTGTTTTATATTCAGAGGGCTTAAATCTCATAATAAACCTGATACGTGTACAAGAAAGCCTTCAGTGATGATCTGAAATTTTGATAAATGTTACTGATTCCCTGCAATGATTTGTTGCTTTTGGAAGAGAGGAGAGCTGTACATGTGATCAAAGACAATATACAATTAGGTTGATTACTCAATTGAGAATACAACCTACAATGTTTATGCACTGAATTAATATTCTCCACTCAAAACAACTTTCTAATTTTGTTTATTTGATAAAATTTTGTCAGAGGGAACCAATATCAGTGTTTTCTTCTCCCCTCGATATCAATTGGAGTGTTTTTCCTTGCATGAAGATCAGCTTGTCCAGCCTAAAATGACAAATTTATTGTCCTCCCGTGTTCTCTTCCTGTAATGATGGGAACATGTGTAGGCATATCCTTTGTTGGTGCACTTGGTTTATTCCATATCTTTACATGTGTACATGTATGTGTACATTCTATATACTTCAACATATTCCACAATACTCTCAAAAAAGGTTTGCTTGTTACATTTGCCTCCAACGTTTACACAATGAATGCATCTTCCCATCATACTGAACGTGCTGTGTGGACAAGAACTGAAAGAATATTTCTATAAATCCAAATGATATAAAATTAGAAAAACAAAACAGTAAAATATCAATAAAGAAACAATCACAAGACTTCTAACCTAACTCTAACTGCCATCCATCCTCTGCAGTCTCACCTCACTGCACAGATGTACAGTATTCCAAATACTTGAGCAGGCATTTTCTCATAATAAGAAAGATTGGATTATTTGTATTCATCATGGTTTCACATTTTTCTCCTATTGGAAGCACCTGTACAGAAACAAACTGATCTGTAATAATTGGGTAACCTGTTAAGTACCACTAAATGGTAAATCTAATGAGCAATTTTATTTCCTGAGCATACTGCAAAAAAGCAGTTTTCAATTTCCCGATGGACTGAATTGTCCAAGTCCATCTGTTATGTGGTGCTCTTTCAATAGCAATCTTTAAAGAGACAGTAATAAAAAGCAAAATGTTGTGGATGCTGGAGATTAGGAATTCAAACAGAAAGTGCTTGAAAAACTCAGCAGGTCTGGCAGCATCTGTGGAGAGAGAAACAGAGTTAACGTTCTGAAGAAGAGCCCTATCGGACTCGAAACCTTAACTCTGTTTCTCTGTCCTCAGATGCTGCCAGACCTGCTGAGATTTTCCAGCACTTTCTGTTTTTATTTAAAGAGACAGTACTTATGTAGACCTGGCTATGCTCAATCATGGTACAACCATGATCAGAGGTTAATTGAGTGATATTGAGACCAAAAGAGCTCTGTTGACCAAGGTCAGGAAGAGACATTTGGAATTTCTTGGGTACATAATAAGAAATCATGATTTAGAAAGTCTGATGCTGATGAGAAAGACCAATTGTAAAAGGGATTGAGGTAGACAAAGAACAATCTTCCTAAAGAGCCTTGCAAACTGGATGAATGAAGGAAGATGATTCATGCCTCCAGAGCAAGATCATCATGGAGGCCCACGGTTGCCAACGCCCTCTTAGGGCATGGTACCTAAAGAGAGAGAGCGTTTTAGTATTGCAATAAATGTACAGCACATTCAGATCAATCCTCCTCTTGGGTGTCAGTAATTGTTTCCATGAGTCCCTGGCTGTGGCCTCTTGCTGCCAAATTCCCACTCCCGCTCACTGATTAGATAGTGGATTTGGCCAGGTTTCAGATGGGACACCAGGAGCTTTTATGTTAATAAAGCACTTTTGTTCAGATTGGCAGGACTTACATATGCCTGTACTCTCAGGGTGCACCACACACTTTGGGGCTCAGAGGCACTATTCCCACCTCCCCCCTTCAGAAATCAAGGCTTACGTCTACACAGTGTAGTTATCTTAAGCATTCAATTAATATTTAGCACTTACACATTCAAACATGACAGGACATTATTCTAAACTCAATATCACAAATGAAAAATTAGATAACTGACTACAGTGAGCAAGTTGGTAAAGGTGTCTGTGGGCCAGAAAAGATATGTGGGAAAATTAAAATGGAGTGCATCTGTGTATTTCAAAGCCATGAGGAAGAAAAGCTTGGGACCAAAATGTTCAACATTAAAACTACTACATTTACATAAGGGTCACTAACAGAAGCTCCTAAAATTTCAAATATGTTTCTACTTTAGCCAAACCCAGCTTTGTTTTGAAGTACTGTGAATGATATTTGTTCATAACTGTTTGCTGGGCTATCATCTTTCTTATGTGTCTATCTATATCTTCAGCACAATAGCCTTGCAAACGTTGACTTGGGTCATCAGAGGAAGTTCTATCTTGTGCAGGCTGGTTAGTTTAAGTTATCATCCTGCACCACCAGGAAATGCTTTTTACAACATGTGCAGCTGACCAAAATGAAACCATATGAAGATTGAGCACCAGATAGATGGGCCAAAATAGTTTTTTGTACTGTTTTATATTCTCACATTACAATGCTGCTCATATCATGTGATTGGGATCACCACAAGTCTCTTCTCAATGTTATCACACATAAGAAACCCATGAAATCTGCATATAGATATTTTGAATGTGACTTATATCATTTTACTCTGCATCCTTGAGGTATGTTTGAGATGCAAAAAAGCAACTGGCGCTAGTTTCATGTTTGTTTTGAGGGGGTGGAAAGGTGTTTCAACAGCTAAGCTTGGAACTTGATATGTATCTGAACTAATTGCATGCCTTTTGAGAAGCATTAACAATCTAGAAAAGCAGCAAATGCTCATGCTTTAAACCCACTGGAGGACCTGGGCACATCAGCCAGGCTGACATTTCAATGCAGAAATATAGGGGTGAATGTTAACCTGCAGGATCATGTGGGTTGGGATGCAAGTGAGGGTTTAAACCGCAAAAATGTAAGCATGTCAGGACGCCAGCTCCAACCTGCTGGTTTCTACATTTAATTTGAGCCTGTTAGGGTGTGTGCACCCAACCCCCTGCTGCGATTAAGAAAATATCCAAAGTGTAGTAAGTAAACACTCAGCAAAGTTCTATAAACAGCCCTTTTAGACTGTATGCCTGCAACCCCCTTGAGAGAGGTGGGTCACCCATTAACTGGTGCTAATTACTTAACTGAACCGATATTTCAATTAACTTTCAAATCTAATGGTGCACCCACGGATTTCCCGGGCTTCCTGTAAACTGCCAGTGAAAGCAAGATGATAACACGGGCAATTGAGGGGACTGAATTAAACGTGTGTAGCTATTGCAATAAATACTCAATACACACAGCTGCCTTATCTGCGTGTGGGAAAATGGCTGTTCATAGTACTTTGCTGAGTGTTTACTTACTGCGCGTTGGATGTTTTTTAAATCACAGCAGGATGGGTGGTGCTTTGGCTGCTTTAGATTGGGCCTTAGATGAGGACAGATGTCATTAGCAGCAGTCGCAGCCTGCTCTTGAGAGACCTGTAGCTACACAGCAGAAAGGGAAGCAGCACAGGGGGCAGCAGCAAACAGAGAGGGCAGCATCAGAGGGGTGCAGCTCACAGAGGCATCACCCATGACACTGGGTGCACAGGCAGAAATGTGTATCTTTGACATGTCAGAATACCAGTGTCTCAGGAGGCTCAGATTGTGATATCAAATGGTGACACATATCTGCAGCCACCAAGGAGACCTGGTCCCAGCTGGACCTGTTGGCCATGTTTTACTAGTTGTTACAAAGGCACTACTTCCTTTGACATTTTAGCCTCTGAAAATTACGAGGGCTGTGGCAGAGACATATCCAGGGTTTCCCAGTTGGCCACCCACAAATGCAAAAGACAGTATTTTTAATTCTTTCAGGGACTGTGGGCATCACTGGTAAGGCCAGCATTTGTTACCCATCCCTAATTGCCATTGAACTGAGCGGCTTGCTAGGCCACTTCAGAGTCAACCATGTTGCTGTGGACATATAGGCCAGACTGGGTAAGGATGGCAGATTTCCCTTCTTAAAGGACACTAATGAACCAGATGGGTTTTTACAACAATTGGTGATTGTCTTGCTGTTACTGAGACTAGCTTTATATTCTAGATTTTATTAACTGAATTCAAATTCCACCAGCTGCCCTGGAGGGATTTGAATCTATGTCCCCAGGGCATTATCCTGGGGAGCCTCTGATTTACTCGTTAGGTGATATTGCCACTATGCCACCATCTCCCGATGACTGGGGGACTGAGGGTTTGCTTGCAGAGTCAACAATTTTGCAAAATTCACCTGTCATGACACCAGTCAGAATGAACAAGCCCTTAGACTTACATTTGTGGCTGGCTTCCCACAGGTACAGAGCATCATGTGGGTACTCCTACATCAACCAGTGGTATTTGTCAACCGTATGGGCTTCAGCTCTAACACTCCATCAATGTGCAGCTGTTGTGAAACCACAAAAAGATACTCATGCATGTATGTCCAAGTTTCCCAGGCACTTGTGACAATCCAAGTTCTCTGCAATCTTCAGGTCTACAAGCAGACATAAGGGGTGAACGCTGGGAGACAAAGGATATCAATTTCTAACTTGATTGATGACACATCATAAACCTGATCAGTGAATCTTAATAGTATTGCTTTATAACCACCAGATGTGTCATTGAATAAGCCATTGATTGAAGGCTTCAGATACTGAGAGAGATCAGGATACACCCTTCAATATACACCAGCCAGGATCTCCAAAATGGTTGTGATGTGCTGTGCTCTGCACAACATTGCACAGCACCAAGATTTGGACCTGCAAGGGGAACAAGACAAAGCTCAAATTCTCTTTGGACAATTTCAAGGCTGAGTAGGAAAACAAGGAGGAAGATAATGGTTGAATGGCCTTCTCCTGTTCTATTACGATTCTATGATTCTATTCTATAGATGGAACAGCTACTCTTCTCACCTCTCCCCAAAGCCACTGGCACAAAGCAGCCTCATGAACAACCATCCACCCCTTGCCCATCTCCTCAATGGTCCTTGCCAATTCATATCTTCCCATTCATCATCAAACAAGTTAAATGGTGACTTGTCACCCAGCAACCAAGAAAAGACAATATGGGAAAGAGGTGCAAAAGAATATGAAGAATATTAAATTTATGTGCTTTAATTAAACATTAGAAACCTGGCACAATTACATCTGATAACACAACCATGTGCAAACCTTGTGCAATTACAAAGCCTTACTCTTCCTTTTCCTACAACTCCTATGTGGCGCAACTCCTGTGGCTTGAAGAGGTAGAGGCATGCCGCTCTGACTACTGAGATGTTCTTGGCTGACGACCTCTACATTTCAAACTTTCTGAGGGCCCTGCCAAAGACTGTTCCATCTGTCCAGGGGCAGACTTGGCTATTGGGAGATGAGAGAGAATGTTGAGCACTGACTGGAGGAATGCAAGGGGTTGGAAATAGAAGCATTTTTATGGACTCCCCACTTCTATATCTTTTTTTGCCAACAGTGCTCTCATGGTCCTGCCACATTTCAAAGATGGAGAGCAGTTCAATGTGACACTGTAAAGCCAAGACTAAAGTATCTGTCATCCTATTTAAGGTGGCAGTGTGTTATAATCCAGAATCTGCACAGCATTGTCAAGACATTCATGGACTTATTTGAGATGACCAATCTATCCATGCAAGAACACATTGGGCGAAATCATCCCAGATTTGCACAAAGTGCAGTAGTGGGTGGGAAAAACTACGTTTTACCCACCAGCCACAATGGCAACTTTTCACGCAGTGTCGTCCCAACCCACCGCATTAATTATGCATTCCCGGGATACTTAACGATTCAACGGCGGGCAGGCTCCAATTCACCTGCCATGCTGTCATCATGCCATATTTAAAGTACAGCCGTGCTCGCTGCTTCCAGCCCAGGACTGTAGCAAAAAAGATATGGCCCCGAGAGGCCTCCCTCGAGAGCCTTTTGGATGCAGTGGAGGCTGGCTGTGATGCCCTTTACCCCAGCTCCGGCCACAGGAGGGGCAGCAACATCACCACTCCGACTTGGCAGGCAATGACAGTGGAGATCAGTGCCAATGCTGCACAGAAGCGGTTGGCCATCCAATGCAGATAAAGGATGAATGATTTCATCCATGCAGCCAGGGTAAGGCAACCATCTCATTGCTCTAAACTCACACACTCAAGCCTATCACACATTCACTGGCATCTCACTCACTGCCAGCTCAAGGGACATCACCACTCACTCTCTCACACATACCGTCACATGTCCATCTGGCCTCATCTCCTCTGGAGACTGCCTCCTCAGCCCTCACCATCTTGAGGCCACTTGCACAGATCAATATGTGCCCCCACACACACCCTATGATACCCTCCTTCCCCATTACAGCACTCGTCCTGCAACCTCTTCCTTTCCCTGAGGCCGCTTCTACCCCTTCCCCAAGCAAGCCCTAGCCCTGCAGCTGTTGAAAAGCCACCCACATATGGCTGATCTGGTAGGTAGAGACCTGCCCGTGAGCCCCTCTAAAAGTGATGTGATGCTGTCTGTGAAGCATGGCGCTGATGACTGCGAGTGCCGCCCGAAACAAAGTCAGCAACCAAACCTTGAAGGCCTGAGTGAAGTGCAGCCCAAAATGTGCACGCCTTATATATGCTGTTGTGAAACATGTCGGCGTGTTTTCCCACCGATGTGGGTGAACAATCCAGCGGCGGGGGATGAGTCCGGCAGGCTGGCCTTATAATAATTTTCAGGTATATTACAATGAGGTTCCTGACGCCTGATGGCAGGAAATGCAGCCCGCCATTGAGTGGACGATCACAAACCGGTTTCACAATGTCATGAAACCGATTTTTGGCCTTCTCGCCATTTTGTCCATTCACCCCACCAAACATGCCCAACACCAGCAGGCATGGAAAATCCCAGCCATTAACTCATGCCGTGCAGCTACAATCTACTCATGCTTGAGGTAGATTCCTCCATTCTCTCTGTATTCATAGTCAGTGGGCTTGGAAGGCCTATAAGTATATTGTACATTCTCTGCTCCTGCTCAATGAATCTCCTTTTCAGAGATAGTCCCCATAGTACAACATGTGTCCAGCTGAGCAGAGTTTTCCCTTTGATGCAGACTCTCCACTGTTGACCCTACCACCACCATCTCTTCTTGTTTGTGAAGTGTGAGTCCCCAGGGAAAGTCTGCTTAACTAGTCACACTGAAGTGTGAGTATCTGAGCTTGTGCATGTATGCATGAGTCCTTTGATAGTGCACCCTCAGAAGTAATCAGCTCCTCTGAGGAATTGTTGCCCCAACCTCCACTGAGTTCTGTTGCATGCATGAAGGCACTGTCAGAGATACAAGATATCAAGATGTCAAGGTAAGAATCTCGCAACTTATCATTATAATGATGATCATATTTCACTGACTGTTGAAATCAAGTCAATATGACTGAGTTTGTTCTTTCATATGACATATGGGCCACTGATATCTGATCAGGAAGCTGGGGGGTCCCCTTTGTCCAATCTTCAATAATCAAGGTCACAAAAACTCCATTGATGTCCAGGACTGCTTCCTTTGAAGTCTGTGAAGGCCCACCTCTGGTTCTCTCCCTCGTGTTCTGTACTCACTTCTCCTGAAATGAGGGAAAGAACAAACTCATGAGTGACTATAATGTGTTCACCAGATATATGCACTGCATTTGGTGAGGGTGAGTGACGATGATGGAGATGCATGAAGTTGAATAAGGATGAGGGTGAGTGGCAGTGGTGGTGGATAGATGGGGAAGTGAGGAAGTGCACAGAAAGGGAATGAAGACAGCATATACAGTGTGAGGAACTATGCAGTGGAGTAAACTTGGCAAGGCCGAGTACAGGGGTGGTGATTTTCACAACAGGATGTAGGTGAACATGAAACTGTACTCACCTTTTCTGACCTAGTTAAATCAGTAAAGTACCTATGGCACTGAAACCATGAGCATGGCCCAATGCTCCCAGTGTTGACTGCCTGGGCCACCTCAAGCTATGCCTGCTTTGTGCCAGCAGCAGGTTTCTTCCTCCCATTACTGGTGAAGAGTATATCTCTCCAACTCCTCACCAGCCCCAACAGCACATCAAGTAAGACATCTTTGAAATATAACACAGCCTTTGGCTGTCTGGAATCCATTGTTGCACAGCATTGTCTTATGAACATATGAATTAGGAGCAGGAGTAGGCCACTTAGCCTCTCCAGCCTGCTCCGCCATTCAATAAGATCATGGTTGATCTGAATGTAAGTTCAACCCCACATTTCCGCCTAACCCCGACACCCTTTTATTAATCAAGAATCTATCTAGCTCTGCCTTAAAAATATTCAAAGACTCTGCTTCCACTGCCTTTTGAGGAAGAGAGTTCCAAAGACTCAGAACCCTCTGTGAGAAAAAAATTCTCCTCATCTCTGTCTTAAATGAGCAACCCCTTATTTTTAAACAGTGACCCCTAGTTCTAAATTCTTCCACAAGAGGAAACATCCTCTTCACATCCACCCTTTCAAGGCCCTCAGGATCTTAAAGGTTTCTGTTAAGTTGCCTCTTACTCTTCTAAATTCCAGTGGATACAAGCCTAACCTGTCCAGCCTTCCCTCATAAGAAAACCCCCCCATTCCTGATATTAGTCTAGTAAACCTTCTCTGAACTGCTTCTGACACTTACATCTTTCTTTAAATAAAGAGACCAATACTGTACACACTACTCCAGATGTGGTCTCGCCAATCCCCTGTACAACTGATTTCTAACTTGTCCAAATTCCAGATTGGACCTGGATTTGTATCATGCAGGTCCTTATTATGTCTGCTGTCGTGCATTGAACATCGAACCCAGAAACAAAGTGCTAAAGAGCTGAGTTAAAAAAGCAACCAACAAACACATTGTACTTTCTTCCAGAGTTCACACGCAATATCATACCCCCAATCACTCCCATCACATTTTTGAGTTAATACCGGGGCCACAGCTTTTCATATGGAATGTTAAACCAAAGCCCCATCTGCTTATTCAGATGGACAAAAAAGATACCAGTATGTCACTACTCAAAGATCAGCAATGGCATTCCTCTCATGTTCTGGCCAATATTAATTCTTCAAACAAAACCATCACAAACTGACAGGTCTCTTGCAATCTCTTTGGTGTTTCTGAGACTTTGTTGTTTGCAAATTGGCTAATATGTTTACCTACCAAAAGCAATCATTGGCTACAAAGTGCTTTGGGATAGCCTGAGGGTGTGAAAGTCACTTTTTAGATGCAAGTTCTTTTTCTCTTTAACTATGATTTCTAAATCTTCAATGACAAATCCCATGGAGATTCAACGTATAATTATAACATTATTATTCAAAATTGCAATGATTCAGATCTAGTAAATCCTTCGTGCTATACTGAATATGGGTGTTTCTTCAAGGCTGAGGCAAATTCAGTACAGAATGATTAATGTTTGGTGATCCATTGAGAGTATACATTTCATATCTCCAGTTCCTAATCATCAACAATTTCTAGTCCAAGGGATTAGATTTAGCAATAATCCAGAGTTTGCTTGTTCCGAAACTAAGGTTCTTAATAAGCAGCAGTACCTTCAATCCATCAAACTGTTACATTATAGATGTTACAATCATAAGGGCAATAAAATGTACTGATATGTATGAAACATATGTTGGAAATCTTGCATTAAATCTGTGAAAGTAAAGATACAGCAACAAGTATACATTTTTGAGTGATAAAGTCTGTCTAATTGTGAACCACTAAATGAAAAGCCTTAAATCAATCTGAACTTTTTCCATATTTGTGACTAATTCAAAAGCATCATAAGTATTAGAAATGATATCAAAGCTTTGTAAAGAAATTGTGAAACATGAACCTAAATCTAAGGGATTAGTTTAACAGTTAACAATATCAGTAATGCTTATGCTATGTGTACCCTCCTGAAAAATTTCACATAACTGCTAAGGGTCACACCATATATTTGCAAATACTATTCCATTGCATTTTTAAGCCTTTTTTATGGCCTAAGTCTGCAAAAGTTCAAGAGTTTTCTGTAAGGCCTGATGACTACAGTTATCCACAAAGCCAACAGAAGCACAATGGGAAGAAACATGTTACATGGAAGGTCACGTTTTCCTTGTCATTGCGTTGTTCTTTCATCTTATCGAAATAAGGGTGATAGATTTTCAGGTCCATCTTATCTGCAGTGCAACAAAGCCTGGGCTTCCATAGTGCACAATAGAACTAAAGGATTGAGTCCCACACAGTGTGTGAGCACAGAATACCAATTAAGCCTAACTCACAGCTGCACAAAAGCTGCATGACATTAACCATACAGGACATCAATATAGATGCCATTTTTATTAATTTATCAAGCCTGATTGAACAACTATCTTTGATAGATCAAAACAATATGCAACAGAGGCATTTAGTTCATAGACAAACATTGATTTGACTGAAAAATTGCTAATCTTGAAATTGTTCAACAATATACTTGACCGATTACTTTGGGCACTGTTGAAGAGGGAAAGGGAAGGACCAATAATGGAAACAGAGAGGGTTAGAATAACCCAATTTATCTGGAATAACAATAACAAAATCTAACATGGTAGTGGAGAGCGAGATGACAGTATCCAGGAATAGTATTATCGGAAAGACTGTTGGATGTGAATTATTCTGCCACATTAGACACTGCTCAGTGGGTAGTTTGTTCACACAAAAGATTACTGGCCTGGATTTTGTAGTAGCAATGATGGCAAAACTGTCAGTGCTCTCTGTCATTGCTCCTGAAACATTAACTCTGTTACTCTCTCCACAGATGCTGCCTGACCTGCTGTGTACTTTCAACATTTTCTCTTTTTATTTGGGAAAGGGAAGTCAGTGTTACAGAGATTGCTGGATCCTGTGGGCAGCTTTCTTCAAAGTCAGTGATGTGCGCCGTTGTCTTGCAAAATCTGGGCCACTGGCTTGCAAGCCAGATGACAATGCACCCTTAAAGGATCATGAAGTGTTCAAATCAACATTCACGTGACAGCAACACTATTGTCATTAAACTAAGACATGAGAATCATACTGGAAAAAAGGGAACAGCACAAAATTAGAAAGCAAAAAAAGCCTTTGATGGAGATTTAAGGGGGTTAGAGATCCTGCAAATGCAATTCGATGTAAGGTTTTCCTGACTGAAAAGTTGAATACTGACATATTTTATTTTTCTGATGTCACTGTAAATATTGAAAATTCTGTTACCAACTGAATTCGCCGTTAAATTATTTAAAAAAATAAATGGGTTCTTGCACTTCCTTTTATTTGAAATAAAAACTCTCAACTCCGCTCCTTTGATCTATCCATAGTGATTGGAGTGCAAATCCAGGATGTGTGATCTGCAGTCAGGTTTTAGAAAAGCGGATGCTGGCTGTGAGCATTGACATGCGGAAAACAGATACCATGAATGACTCACTGGATTGTGAACAGCATAAAAATAGAGAGCACAAGAGGGATAAAGAGGATAACAGTGATATGCACAGTGACAATGATCACACCAAATTACACTGAACAACATTCCATATGTCAGGAATTAAATAGATTTACTTTGTGATTTTTGCTGAAGTGTTGAATGCAGTGCAATTATTTTTATCTGTTCATGTAGGTCTGAGTGGATGCTTAATCAATGGGGGGAGCATTTCGCTATAGGAACTAGTTGGAAGAGGACCTTAGTTTTCCAGGTGTTTAATGAAAGGCCCATTTTCTCAAATGTTTTGGAGGAGTCAACAATGACCTCGACAATGAAGCTCAGTTTCTGAGCGAGCACACACACAAGCATCATCTGCATACGGAAGCTCACTGGCTCAGATTGGAATGGTTTCGGTTTTGGATTGAAGGTTGAACAGTTTCCCATCTGTTCTGTAGATTATCTCCATGCTATAGATAATTTTCTGAAGATGAGGTGCAGTATAGCAGCAATTAAATTCAGTGGTGAGATCCTGGAAAATGTGAACCTTTATCCGTACCTTGGCAACCTCCTCTCAACAAAGGCAGACATTGAAGGTAATTCATCATTGCCTTTGGCTGACTGAGGAAAAGAATATTTGAGGAACAGGATCTCAAATGCGAGACTAAGTCATGGGTACCGGGTAACAGTGATCCTCGTACTCTTATATGCTTCCAAGACTTGGACAATGTACAGCAGGCACTTCAAAGCACTGGAAAAATACCACCAGTGGTGCCTTTGCAAGATCCTCCAAATCCGATCGCAAGAAAGGCAGTCCACCAGCAGGGGCTTCTCACAAGCCAACTTGCCCAGTATTGAGGTGCTCATCACTCAAAACCAGCTCCACTGGATGGCACATGTCATTCGTATGCCTGACAACAGACTTCCAAAGCAACTGCTCTACTCAGAACTCAGTCACTGCAGGAGATTCACAGCGGGACAGAGGAAACTCTGGATGTCTAACTCTGGAAACTAAGGATGTCCTCAAAGCATCTCTGAAGAGGTCAAACATACCCTGACTCATGGGAGAGCCTGACTTGTGACTGACAAAAATGGAGAAGGGTCATTTGGGAAGGCACCAAACACATCGAGAGACTTTGTTGGGAACATGCAGAGGTGAAGCTGAGGCATCAGAAGCAGCACACAAACCTCCAAGCAACCTATCTACTGAACCCTTCAAGCACTGCCTGCCTGCCCCACATCCAGCAAAATCTGCAGTTCACACATTGGATTTATTAGTCAGAACCCATCAAACTGGAGTGGAAGCAAGTCATCCTCAATCCTGAGGGACTGCCTAAAAAGAGGAAATTGGATGGAGTCCAATGCTACTTGCCTTCTAAAGTATTCTACTGTCAATGTATGTAAAAAGATCAACAGAAATCATACTGCAGCTGTTATTGACTAGATGAATTTTAATGGAAACAATTGTTGAAAAATAAACAAACAAAACAGATCAATACAATTCTTTTTAAATGTTTTGAAAGTTTCAAAGTTCGCCATGAAAGTTGCACTATTTATCAAAGAGGACAGAATTTAAAGTGGAGGTAGTCAAGTTCACAAATGTTTTGTGTGATATTTTAGTATGTTCATGTCCAGGTACAATGTATGTGGTTGATAATTCAATCAGTTGACAGGATGTTTTCCTCCATTAGTTATTTTTAGCGAATAGGTAGCATTGAGAAGAAAATGCTCCCCAAATTATATTCATATTTCCTTTTTCACAATGATAGCAAAGGGTGGAAAATGTAGCCATTGTATTATCATCTCTTTCAGATGCTACAAATTTCTTATTATCATAATTGTAAAATATAAATCTAAGATCATTTGAAAATTGCTACACATGTATAGCATGCTTTAATAGCATCATGAACATTAACATAGGCTTTTCAATATTGAATGACAGTTTCCATTGAAGGAAAAGCTGGGTACTAATCAAAGCATTTAAATCAGGATTAGCAAAGAAATTAGGTTGGGTGCCTCTTACTACAACATGCGAGAGTCACATCTTAGTAGGGTACAATTACATTGCCAAAAGCTTACAAGAACTTCTGCTCTGAAGATATATTAGATATATCATTGGTTGATACCATAGAAATCTGGTCTCCTTAAAGCTTCAAGTATTGTTTGATCTGTTGTAGTTGTAATTTAACAGCTATTTCATTTCCATACACAATTCAGGAAAAAAGCATCCACTGGTCTGAACTTCTGAATTCTCCATATTCTTGAAGTTCCTTGGATTCTCAGCTGAAAATCATACAACATGTCAATAATATAGGCCCAAGGAGAAAGAGTATCACAACTAACCAAAACAATTATTTGTATCTGTTTGTGCAGGTATTAGTGGATGATGTCCAATCACTACTTGTCTTCTAAAATATTTTAAAACATTAAAATGTACTACGAGTTGACACATAAATTTAATAAATCTTTGAAGTCCATGCACGTAAAAAGATCAAAAGAAAACATACCGTTACTGACTAGATGAAGTACTTTCTGAGGTCAGCTGCTTCTGATGCCATCTCCTCCTCTGTCCTCCATTGGTGCGATTCTTCAGATGTCTCTTGGTCATGCTTCTGGAGCTTTATTGGTTCCATGTGTGGGATGGACGATAAATATATGAAAGGAAGAAGTTATATTAATCTCCATGCATATATACTCTTACTAAAGTGAAAGAAGTTAAATCAATGTAACATTTTCTAGACTGTGCCAATAATAGGAATTTTAAAAGTGAGTTGGAGAGAGGCACCTTACACAGTTTTGCTGGTTTGAGAGCCAGAAACAAGGCCCTTTGATTCTTTATTTGAACTTTGCTAAATCCTCATACATTTCTCAATTTACATACTCCCAGGCAGCTGAAATGTGCAAGGTGTGAAATTCATGTGGATTGACCTCATTAATATCAGTTTCCTAATCAGAGTACTTTAGATGCATTTACACTGGAAGTTATTTAATTTAGACCACATGAAATCAGCACTCATTTGCTGGGTCACTGCATTAGCACTGCTAAGTCTGGCTTTCTTATTACAGAAGCAGAATGATACACCTGCAGAAAATTGGGTTGGTGATGATACTGAGGGACTGAGACATGACAAGACAGTGCACAAATGCCAGTTCCAAGTGATCCAAACCAAACAAGTGCCAATGTTAAAACTGGCTTTTGCAAAAACTGAGAGCTTAGCTTCTGAGACTCCCATACTGCTAGTGAAGTGTAATCCAGTTCCACAAAACAACAATTTACATCTATATAGAGGTTCAACATCATCCAGGACAAGGCACCTCATCCACCACCTTCAACAGTAACTCCCTCTGATGCCAGTGCACAATGGAAGCAGTGTGTACCACCTACAAGGTCCACTGCAGCAACTCGTCAAGCCTCCGTTGACTGCACCTTCTAAACCCACAACCTCTATAACCTAGAAGGACAACGGCAGCAGACATATGGAAATACTGTATTGCAATCTGCAAGTTCCCCTCCAAGTCACACACCATTCTGACTTGGCAGTGCTTTGCCGTTACTTCACTGTTGCTGGATCAAAAATCTGGAACTCCCTTCCAAGTAGCACAGTAAATGTTCCTACATTAGATGAACTGCAGCGGTTCAAGAAAATGGCCCACCACCACCCTCTCAAGGGTAATCAGGGATGGGCAACAAATGTTGATTTTGCCAGCGGTGCTATTATCCCATGAAAAAATAAAAACACGTGAAAAGTCAGGTCAGAAAGCCAAGCATTAAATGCAAAAAGCTGAGCAGTAAATAGAGAAGATAAAGGCTGAACACAGTAAATGATTTTGAAGAGTTTAAAATACATGATTGTTCAAGATATAAAGCTTGATTTCTACACAGCATTGAGATATTCTCAAGACTGGGAAAATTTAACATATAATCTACATGATCATGTTGAAGTATTTGGTTAGGTTAAGAGCAGAAATTGGACTTTTGCTGTGATAGAATTCTGAGGTCTCTGGTCACATGAGATACATTACATAAGGTGATTCTGGTATAGCAGTGTGTTGCAATAGTGTTTCGTAAGCAAACAACTCTGGTGTCCTGCATTTTCAGGAAATTATTTTCCTCTGACCTGTCCACAGAACTTGGAGATTATTTTCTTGTATTTTGCACCAATGACAATAGAAAACATCAATTCCCATGTACTGTGGATGCAAAAACACAAAAAAGAATAAAGAAAAACGCCATTCATGCCGTTAAAACTATTCTTCGCAGGCTGTGCATGATCTTCCCTTTCATGAACTTTGTTTAAATCCCCTGAGGAAGGTGAGTAACTACAGTTGAAACTTCAAAGATGAAGGCTTGAGAAATTTCTCCTGAGCCCCTTGAAGCAAACTAGTAAAACACCAGAATATCAGTGTATCACCACAATACATTATGATATTCAACCCTGGTCTGCTTTACTGATGGTGTCTCCATGGTCCCTGCAGCAAAGGAATCATCATGTTCCAGAGATATGATCATCATTTTTGTTGACATTTATCCGTATCAAATTTAATCATGTTTTCAACCAGATAAATATCTAACTTGATATCTAGAGATCACAAGCCCATTACTCTTCATTATTAATAGCCCCATTACCTGTTTAGTTAATGTAACAGTATAAATCTGGTCATTTTTATCAGATATTAAGAATTGTCCTGTGTTAAAAAAAATCTTCATGGAGGAGATTTGGGGGAAGAAGCTATGTAATTAAATGTTATGTTTCAAAACAATTGATTTTGCACAGGTTAAAAAAAAATACAGGCTGAAGCCACTTAGCTGAAATGTCTATTTGTTAAGTAGCCAGGTACTGAAGATATGCATTTAAGCCAAGCCAGTTTGTGGGAAGCTTATGTCGACGATAAAATTATTCAATAAGGGTCAATGTCGTCATTCCAGGCTCACTAAAAATGAGCTCATATTCATATTAAGAAGCATAATAGATGCATTCTTTAAAACAGCAAGGTGGGATAAATAGTAAGATTCATTGATAAACCTACTAGTGAATTATTGAAAGGAAGGAAGTGAGAGGGGCAGCCCTCCAACTAGCTGGGATCATAGAGAAAAAAGGACAATGGACACATCAGCAGATGGTTAGTCAGCTAGAGCACTGAAAAGGCATATGTAATGAGGGCAAAACCTGCTACAGTAGAAATAGTAAACACATATTAATTATGTTTTTTAATCACGACAAGAGTTGTGTAGTTTGTTGAATTGAGGTGAGATTTGATTGCATCTATTAAAATTGTACATTCACTTGTGCAACTGAGGGTTTTATCCAGCTTTGGAAGAATGAAGGAAACGTACAGGGGCATACACAAAAGGTTCAATATCTAATTCAGACCAGACGGGGATCAGGCCATCATATAATTACATAGTGGTCAATATTGGACACTCCTCTACATAAGATGCTTAAACTGCTTATGAACGTGATCAGTGCAGTTGCTTCTGAGAGAATACATCAGGCATATCAAAATCATGTAAGAGGAACTTCTACATATATATTGTAGAAAAAAAATAGCCAGTCAGTGGTTGAATCACAGACAAGTACTGGATTCCTTCCCTAGTCTTACTTAGCTATATGTATACAAATATTGATTCTAAACTAATTCATTGATTCATTGTGTCATGCCCAGTGTAGGCATGTCCTATTCATAACTTTAAACATGGATTACATTCAATATGGAAACTGCTCTATCCCAAGAGCTTGGGAGAAACGGGTCAGTCTACACAGAACTCCAGCTGCAAGACATGAGCAGCAAGAAAAGGTAGTAGGCCCACACCTTTTAAAACCTGTAGAAGGCTACATCTTAAAGTCTCCCAGATGTTCCTTTTCAAAATCTATCAATACAGAAACTCGACCTCCAAGTAAGGAAACAAGTGACTCACTTTGTGACCTGATGAACAACCATCATCTCTTCAAAGGAATCCTGCAATAATCCTGATATAGCATCCAGCTATTTGAATCCATCAAAACTACCCCTTCATGAGTGAAAATGCCTTCTTCAACAGACTCACAACCCGCTTCTTCCTAAGGTAAGCCAATATATGATTTATGCACTGCTCCTTTGCTTGTAATTGCTAAAAGTGCACTATCTTATTGAACTGTATCTTCCTTGAGTGTGTGTGTCTGTGAGTGAGTGACATGATATCTAGACTTTGAGTGAATGTGTGAATAAATAATCCTCTTTATTTAAGCTCATGAAAGCTTGCTGCTTTGTATTTTAAAAAATGACCACACACTCAGGGATTGAGAAACATACGCACCTTTCTTTCCAAAACACAGTGATTACAGACAGTAAGGGAAAGAGTACAGGGTTTCAGTTCTCTCCTGTCTCTGTCCATAACAACTGATTATTTGGTATTCTATGTAAATCACAATATTATAAGACATGGGCTGTCATGTATGGTAATGATGGCTGAGAATTTATGTCATCTGGCATCATATACCAATTACTACTTATGAAATTCACAGAGAAATGAGTGAGGCATGCTCCCCATTATATTTATTGTATATCTGCATTGTTTTACAAAATCACAATCCTTTTATTAAATAATGTATTCAGATATCTTACTTCCAAAAGAAAACAGTGACTCTGAGGCTGTCTATTGCACTTTGATATAAACAACAGGTTGCTTAAAGATCATATGTTTTAGTTCCAAGAAACAGGAGACATGCAGATAAAAGTTTGGTGCACTCCAGTCAAAGCCGGGGCGTGTATGAATTTGTTAGCAGGCATGGTGTGAAATTGATACAAACATCAAACATAGTATTAAACTTATAATCAGAGCCACTTTTATAAATCATTCCTCTCAATCCTCTTCAGGATGTTACAACAAATGATCAAGTCATTGTTTATAGGTTAGTTCTTTCAGTAAGAACACATTTTCTAGAAATTGTGCAAATAAACAATTTCATTCTGATGCAGGGTTTCAAACATTTGGAGGCTGATTTCTATATGGGGCAGCATTGTGCCAACACTCTCCTGAAAACTGTTGTGCTGAATCTACTTAGATTTTGGGTTCAGCCTAAAGCAACTGAGAAGTAGACAGGTTCAGCACTGTACCTGACTATAATTCAGGGCATGCAGCAGCTTCAAGAGGAATTGCTGCTCGAGTGGCCAAATGATGAAACAAATGCGATTGCCAAAGATCAGCCATGTCAATCTGTAGTCATGGGAGCAGCAAAGTGCTCTGTTTTTTTTCAGATTAGGCTGTAGTAATTTAATTGGATCAAGTGCATTGGAGCAAGGAACTGCCATTTCCTCAAAATAGTCATCGAGTTACCAACGGAGTGGGTCAGCTTGTCTAGCAGAATTCAGTGGGACATGTCAATGCAAATAACTCTGTGCATGGCCTTGAGTGAAGAGTAGCATGCAGTTTAATGACCTCATCAGGCATGTCAAGGTGGAAGACCCCATCACAATCTCATTGTTCCCCCACCCACACAGACTCCAAGTAGTTGAACAGCTTCCCAGTAAACTTCATTTTATTAGATCAGGAGTGCGTAACAGGGGCTGCTTTTGGGTGACCAGGGAGTGGGCCATTATGTACCATGGTACACATTACAGCAGCTCCCTTTCTCACTAATTCCATCTTTTCTTAAGTGTTCAACTGCTGTTCCAGCTGATATATCTTTCTAGCTTCTGTACTTGCATGATGCAAAATCATGTTGCACAGGATAGGAACAGAAATTAATTATTTTGACGCCCACAAATTGATGGCCATGTGCAAATTGGGGGCGGGTGGGGAAGGCAGCTGAGGCTTCAGAAATTATTGTTTGGCTGCACCCCATTTTGGGTTTCTGCCTCAGTGGCAGCAGCCTGTAAGTAAATTCGGAGTAGAGAGAATGGGGATGAGTGTGGACCAGCAGCCTTTAAGTAAATCCCAGAGCGAGGATGAGTGTGGACCAGCAGCCTGTAAGTAAATCCCGTAGTGGGGAGAGTGGAGATGAGTGTGGACCAGCAGCCTGTAAGTAAATCCCGGAGTGGGGATGAGTGTGGACCAGCAGCCTGTAAGTAAATCCCGGAGTGGGGATGAGTGTGGACCAGCAGCCTGTAAGTAAATCCCGGAGTGGGGATGAGTGTGGACCAGCAGCCTGTAAGTAAATCCCGGAGTGGGGATGAGTGTGGACCAGCAACCTGTAAGTAAATCCCAGAGTGGGGAGAATGGGGATGAGTGCGGACTAGGAGCCTGTAAGTAAATCCCGGAGTGGGGATGAGTGTGGACCAGCAGCCTGTAAGTAAATCCCAGAGTGGGGAGAATGGGGATGAGTATGGACTAGGAGCCTGTAAGTAAATCCCGGAGTGGGGAGAGTGGAGATGTGTGTGGGCCAGCAGCCTGTAAGTAAATTCTGGGCAGGGGAGAATGGGAATGCAGCAGCCCACAGTAGTGATGCAGATCAGACATACTATACATCATGCTGGATTTTCTTTTCAATTAGCTTTAAAATTAGACAGGACGTATTGCAGGTCGGCAATCTGTTCCCACTAGTTTTCCACCAAACAGTGAAAGTCTAAATCTACTCCAACCAAACATATATTTGAACAAATCCAAAAGACGTTTCTATTTTACATTAATAGCTCAATTCCTCCCTTAGACATTTGGAACAACTGCACCAAGTAAAGCTGGGGTACAAATTATTTGATTTAATCTTGTCTTTCACCCCAATTGCACTGCAGTATAATTAAAGAAGCCCATTTCAAGCTAAATTTTACACAAGTATACTCAGTTCAGAGCTGGTCCCAAATCTTTCCTCCCCCTGCGAATCATTCTTACACCTGGAAGACTGGGAGATAGTGGCCCAGATCTTCCAGTCTCCGATTGTTGGAGAGTGGATGCACCTCAGAAGATGTGCTACGGGATCCTTCGGAAGTCCCAACGCACTGACTCTGTGGGAATTGCCTGGCAGATTTGAACTTCTGATGGGCAATTCCCTGCTCCCCGGGACTCTGAGTTAGAGTCAGAGACTTCAGACAGTTCCAGCTTACTTCGCTGGATAATTACCCAGGAAATATTAAACAGAAAAATCATAGTCTAACTCCTGGGTAACTATACAACTGACTGCCCCCAATCACTCATGCTGACCACCCCGACTCCCTCCTCGACACCCTAACTAACTACCCGAAACCCCGACTACCCATCCTGACCCTAAACTCCCACCAAACCCAGAATTACCTGGAAAAACTCAGCAGGTCCGGCAGGATCGGTGGAGAAGAAATCAGTTAACGTTTCGAGCCTTCACGGCCCTTCGGCAGAACTGAAGCATAGTTAGGAGAAAGGAGAAATATAAGCTGGTTTAAGGTGGGGGGGTTAACTGATTTTTTTAACGTTAACTGATTTCTTCTCCACCGATGCTGCCAGACCTGCTGAGTTTTTCCAGGTAATTCTGTTTTTGTTTTGGATTTCCAGCATCCGCAGTAGCTTTTAGTTTTTTGTTTTTATCCCACCAAACCCAACCTGACTAACTCCCCAGATCCTGAACTGATCTGACCGCTGCACCCAGCCAATGCCCGATTCACCCCAATACCACCACCTGATCACCTCCCTGACTACCCCCCCAACTCAACATGATTAGCCTCCAACTGACTATCCTCCTTGACCCTGCCCCCCCCGACTACCCTCCTGACATGACCCCACCACCCAACTCCGCCACCAACCTGACATGATTAGCCACTGCGCCAACCTGACTAGCTCCGAACCTGACAAGTCCCCCAACCAGATCTGACCTGACCACTCCTGCGACCAACCTACCCATTCACCCACCTGCCATCCAACCCGCTTCACACACCTGCCATTTCACTCCCTACCCAAGTGCCATCCTATTCAGCTACTACCCTACCCACCTGCCACGCTACCACCCTATTCAGCAACCACCCTACTCACCTGCCACCCTACCCACCTACCACCCTATCCACCTCACCCATCTGTCACCCTACCACCCTACCCACCTCACCCATCTGCCACCCTGTCACCCTACCCTCCTACCTACCTCCCACCTGCCAGCATACCACTCCACCCAGCTGTCACCCTGCCACCTCATCCACCTCCCACTCACCTCATCCATCCTACTGCCTTACCCACCCTACTCCCCGGCACACTTACCTTCTCTCCATAGTTTTTCAGAAAAAGCTTTGGATATTTAAACTTTACTTACAAGAAGACGGCAGCTAGTGCCGTAAAAAAGGGGTGCGGCTTATCTTCCCCCAACAATCCAGTGCTACGAAGAAGCAGCTCCATGTCAGGTATACACCGCATTTCTGGCAAAGCTAGGATCGGAGGTTCCAGCCAAAGATGCGGAGCTCTGGAGTGGCGCAGAAAAGTAGGAGAGAGTGGGAATCCGTCAGTGATTATATTTCCTCAGAAAATTTGGGCCAATGTCGTTGGTACCATTAAAGCTCCATTCCCTAGCTACCAGCTGCATCCCTCTCACTGGCAATTGCTTGAGGCTGAACCAGACTGTTTGCATCCTTGGTGTCATATTTGGTCATGAGTTGAGCTCCTGACAACATATCTGTGTCATCACAAGACCGCCTATTTCTTTGCACCCGATTCTGCCCCAGCCTCAGCTCACCTGGTGCTGAAACCCTCATCCTGCCTTTGTTACCTCGAGACTGGGCAATTTCAATGCACTCCTGACCCGTCTACCACATATCTTGTTGCCTGTGTCCATACGCAAACCAAGTCCCCGTCACTCCTGTGCTCGTTAATCTACACTGGCTTCTGGTCTAGCAGCACCTTGATTTCAAAATTCATCCTTGTTTTCAGGTCCAGCCCCACAACCCTCTGTGATATCTGCACGCATCTAATTCTAGCTTCTTGAGCAGCCCTGATTTTATTTGTTCCACTATTTGGTGGCCTTGCCTTCCGTTGCCTAGGCCCTAATTCGCTCCCTAATCTTCTTGGTCTCCTTACCTCTGTTTCTTACTTGTCATTGAGTTGCTACCCTATTCATTTTCATTCACTTAAGCTGAAACATTTAGGGCTCCTGAACCCTGCTGTAACGCTCAAATGTGGATCGTAAGCCTGCATTGTGTGGAAAACAGTCATTCAGTACGATTTTCCTTGGTGTGGTCAATTAATGGCTAGAGGGTGGCATGTGGGCATTCAAAGCTGGAGGACCAAGAAGAGGCCTTCCATCTTGAAAGCAGCAACCATGACAAATAAGTGAGGGAGACAACATTGCAAAATGGAGGCACCCTCTCTTCAGCTTTTTTCAAAAATGGTCTTTGAATCCAGGCTACAAATGGCGGGGATGGGGGTGTGGGGTGAGGGGAAAGCCTTTACTGGGCGTCAGCCAGCCTGAAGCATTGGCCCCCCTGGTCTGCCTCCAGGAAACCACCTCCAGGAAGCTAAACTGCTGCCTACCACTTCCAGGAGCATGGAGACCGATTTGGAAATCCCAGTTGGCTCCCTTCAATGGGCCTTAAGTAGCTGTTAATTAATTTAATTGGCTATCTGCTGCGTGCAGGCAGGTAGCTCTGCTGCCCCACCCCACCCCCCTCTCCCCACCTCCCCCCGCCATCAGCATAATAGCCCAAGGGTGGGATGGAGTTGGGGAACCAACATGCAGGCTGATGGTGTTATTTTTAGCTTCCCTTTGCTTCCATTCCAAGCCTCGGTGAGGACTCAAAATCCTGCCCCATAATTCTATGTCACCTATTAAGCAGAATATAACCTTATTAATTTATCATTTAGATCAGGGGTTCTCAGCCATTCTCAGGCCACCCTCCTGTGTAATAAAAATTCTACAGCCCACTCTAACACAAGACAAGTATTTTTTCAGTATAAAAATTAGTGACACAAGATATATGATTCTTGTTTTTCATATTTAATGTGACTAGAAGATTGATTGCTTAATTTCCAATACTGTACTAATGCTACAATGCTACATTGAGAGAGAAAAGTAGAGGTAGGAACGGAATAATGAACTTTTATTTCTTGCCAACAAAAGAATAAAGAAATCCCTCCTTAGTGTGCAGCATTGGACAGACTGGTGTTAGAGAATGAAGAGATGTTCCTTTTCACAGATACTCAGTTCGGTGGATTTCAATGCACTGCTGTTTAGAGCCTGATTAATGTAAGATAGCAACTCGGGAAACAATCATGAGGTAATGCACCCGTGTTAGGGCATTCAACATGTTTTTGGAGGAGTGCAGAGAATTCTACATTGCTTGTAATATTTAGAATTATATTTTTGAATGAGAAAAACTAGCTTTAATAAATACATAATCATTAAGTCTATTTATTACACAGATGAATTAAAATCAAACAACTGGAAATTAGGTGCAATTTTAATTTTTCTACTACCATCAAGATATAACAACACAAGATATGACCTGAACCAAGTCCTAGACCCCAGCATTACTGGCACCCACCAGAGTGAGTGGGTGTAAAGAGGAAGCTCTCCTTTGGTAACTCTAACATATTTCCTGGTAACTTATTATTCACTGGCTACTGTTCCTTACTGAATGAATCGAGAGAAATCCACAGTCTTTTTGATGCCGCTGGTGAAAATCTCAATGTTCACTCTGTTGGCCCATTCTTGGTGCATCTCTCTGACTGGAGCGTCTTGTCCCTTCCTTCTGAAGCACAATGATGTCCCCCAACCCAATCCCTGCCTGAAATCGCTGTATTGATTGGCATCGTATTGTCCTTTCAAAGCACTGAATAAACTGAGTTCACCCAGAAGTGCAAATTAGGCAAATATATTAGTCAGGAGGGTTGCAGATTGAGATCTCAAATAAAATGAGTTTCTATTGGTTAATTTTGAAATCTTCTTACAGATGCCTAGGAGGCCACAGGCCTAGTTGAGAACCCCAGATTTAGATATCATAACACTAGTTTCTCTTCTCCTTCTATAGGTGAACCATGTAAGCCCAAATGGGGCCAGTGGTTGAGGGATAGATTGCACCTCATGCACGATATATCCTGCAATCTAACCTTCAGATCAGAGGCTTAAAAATGCATCTCCAGGATATATTAATAATGGACTTCAGGGCACTGCAATGGATGAAACATACAACATGAGTGAGGAGAGGCAGGGGAGGAACAGGAAGCTGATGTACAGAAGAACGGCTCAACGACAGGGTCCTGGTTCTTAGGTGGAAGAAAGTAGACTTGCATTTATATAATGTTTTTCACAACTTCAGGAGACCCCAAAGCTTTTTACACCCAATTAAGTACTTTTGAAGTATAGTCACTGTTGTAATTTAGAAAATAGAGCTGCCAGTTCATTCACAGCAAGCTCTTACAAAGAGCAATATGATAATATGCAGATAATCTTTTATGGTGATGTTGATCGAGGAAAAAATATTGGTCAAGACTCCAGGGAGTACTCCTCTGCTCTTCTTCAAGATAGTGTCATGGGATCCTTTACATCCACCTGAGAGGGCAGATGGAGCTTCAGTTTAACATCTCATCTGAAAAACGGCACCTCTGACAGTGCAGCGCTCTCAGTACTCCAATGGAGTGTCAACTTTGATATTTGTAGGACTTGAACCTACAATTTTCTGACTCAGAGGTGAGACTGTACCAACTGAGCCATGGCTGACCTGGATAGCATAATTTGTGATCTGTTGTGGGGGAGTTCGCAACCCTCATGCTGAAGTAAGAAAGAGAAATCTACAGTCCACTGTGTAGCAAGTGACGAGCCCAGGACATTTACAGCGGAACCCCCTTGCTGAAGCCCCAAGGCTGGTTCCTCCACATCTCATGAATGCTCATACTGTTGACATTCACTATCACTTCCTACAAAATCATACTACAAATCCTCTTCACCCACAGAGCTCACTACAAAGCAAAACAAAGTCAGCTTAACGTTTTTTAAAAATGAAATAGCATCTGAAAATTACTGTCTGTCCCTTTAAATTTCTTTTTGCTGAAAGCTGCAGCTTAGCATCCTGGACATTCAATTAAAAAGAGTGAAATTATGAAGTGTATTTCTGGCCTAAAGGCTGTGAAATGTTATAGACATTTAAATGTTGTCACCACAACCACATTGTAATACGGTAATGAAGTCTGGCCTATTTCTGATGAGGCTTCTGACACCTGATGAAATGTGTTGCAGAAATCCTGGATGAGACATGAAATAGATGTAGATCTGATGGCTCAGAATTACATTCATTTTTCTACATTGTCTGTACACCTGTTTATGGGGCACAACATATATGAATGTCAGACCCATTATTGAACAGATAGGTTGCGATGTTGTAAAATATCATGGATAAAAACAAAATATGACACACAGCAAGCCTCAATCATGACACACAGCATGCCTCTTCTTTTTAAAGTGAATTTGATAAGTAACAGTGTATAGTACCAGAGGCTACAAATTCTCAGATATCACAACCCCGATATACAGGCAAGAGGGGATCTAGCTTGGGTTGGGGGGTGGGGTGTGTTGTAGAAAAAGTTTCCCTTAGACCCCACTGAACCCTGTGGGAAGACAGTGGCATAGTGGTAATTGTTGTGCATGGTAGCCGAGTTGTTGGGTTGATCAGCAGATACTTCTTGGGTGGAAACTTTAAGTTTATTTACCAGGTACTCAGCAGCAACTACATGTGTGCTTTCACCTCCAACTCTATCTCTACCCTATTGACTACTGAGGTAGCCTGCGCTACTCTCCTGTTGTTTACTAAAGATAATGTGATCTTCCTTAACAAGCATTATTCTTAAAGGTATATTACACACTAAATAAAACCATAATTAGTACAGTAATGTCATGGGATTAGTAATTCAGAGGCCCACCTTAATGCTCTGGGGACAGGGGTTCAAATCTCACCATAGCAGCTGGTGGGATTTAAATTCAATTAACAAATCTGGAATATAAAAGTAGTCTCAGAAATGGACACCATGACAACTATTGTTGATTGTTATAAAAACCCATCTGATCCTAAAAGGAAATCTGGCATCTTTACCTGGTCTGTCCTACGTGTGATTCCGGACCCACAGCAATGTGGTTGACTCTTAACAGCCCCCTGAAATGGCCTAGCAAGCCACTCAATTCAAGGGCAATGAGGGATGGGCAACAAATCCTGGCCTTGCCAGTGATGTTCACATCCCATGAAAGAATAAAGAAAAAAGGATTAATGCCAGAAATGATTACCATTTTTAGAACCTATTTCATGGTAACAGCCAGCCAGGCTGAGGGGCTGGCGGCTGGTGGACTAGTAGGCCTGCGGCATCAGGCCACAGTTGGCAGTATAGAGGAGGGAGGGAGAGATCAGGAACTACAGGGGAGTCTGGAGGAGACATTGCTGGGGAGGCCTGGAGAGTTTGGGAGAGGAGGGAAATCAATTGGGGTTGGGGGGAGTGGCTGATAAGTTGCTGTTGTCCTTGTAATCATTCAGACATCCTCTGGATATGCCTTTCCCTTCCCTAATTTCTCTCCTCTTTGCCTCCTTTTCTCTAACACCCTGATCATTTCTGTCATTTAACCATCTCCACCTAATCACTTCACAAATCACTCCTGTCCTTTTCTTGTTTATGTGTTCATTTATTTCTGCCCACGCCTTTTTCCTCTGGCTTCTTTCCTCCTGTAATACATTCCAGTTCTGACAAAGGATGAAGGGCCTAAAACATTAACCCTCAGTCTCCGCAAATGCTGCAGTGTTTCATATTGTTATTGAACAGCCATGCCAGTCAGTGTGTATCCTGTTCAGAATGAACTTTAAATATTAAAATTCTATATATGGTTAAACTGAGACTGTACAAATGTTACACAGCATTCACTCTGCCACTGTAGCCAACAGTCCTGACATTGGTAGTGTAATGGTAAAGTGAAACAAGGTGCTACCGCTGCCTCTAGACTGTACTCATTACCAAAGTGGCAGAGCTGGAGGCTGCTCCCCGATGGTCCTGTAAACTGAATCAGATTTGACATCAAAGCCTGAGGAGGCTGTGCTTTCTGGCAGCTGGCTTAGTATTAGCACAGGTCACTGAAGGGGGTTGTGTGCTCCTTGATCTATACAAACCTACCTGGGAAGCCACAGCAGCCAGATACACAGTTGCAAATCTTAATTTAAAATCAAGATGCTCATACCCAGCAGTTTTGACATTATTTCCGGCTGCTATGGAATTGGCTCACAAAGTTAACTGAATGATTTCTGCAGTAGAGACAGCCTGAAGCAGTAATGTGTTTATATTGCAGAACCACTTCCTAATGTAGTTCTGCAGCATAAACATAGCATTACTAACCACATATACTTCACATCCTGCTAGATTTCCCATATGCTCTATCATGAAGTAAAATCTGGCAGAATCGTTCATTTCAAATTTACAATCTGCCTTTGTTTATTCTTTTTGTTTTCACCTCTTGCTATTTTTGCTCAACACCATCAGCCCTTACAACACAATTGTTCAACAAAGAAACTCCTGTTCACATCATTCTTTATAAATGGCTCAATCCCCTGTGCAGTTGCTCACGGACTCTCTCATCCTGTAATTGTGCCTTCCACTCCAGCTCCCGCCTCGGTTTCTTTTTTCGCATGATTCTGTTGTACCTTCTCAGACTCCACTTTCTTCCTTTTTCAGTAAGTCTATCTTTTCTGTTTTCTCCTCTGTATGTCTCACACTCTATCTCACACAATTCTCTCCCCCCCCGCCAACCCCCTCTCTCTCTGCATGCCTTTCTAACTTTGTTACTTATTCTGCCCTTTTAGAGAGAATGAGAGAGAAACCCTCTGGCCTCTGAAATAATCTTGCTTCTTTAAAAGCAAAATACTGCAGGTACTGGAAATCTGAAATAAAAACAGAAAATGCTGGAAATACTCAAAGTCTGGCAGCATCTGTGGAGAGAGAATGAGTTAATATTTCAGGTCTGTGACCTTTAATCAGAACTGAGCAAAGTTAGAAATGTAATAGATTTCTTTGTTTCTTTATGTGTTCTATTACTACTCCCTTTCGTTTGTCATTTAATCTCTCCTGCCCTCCACCTTATCACAGACCTTCCCTTTTGTTCTTCTGCTCAACCTTCTCCCATTCACTTGCTCAAAATCTCAGTTCTGATGAAGGATCATAATCAGAAATGTTAACTCTGGGTGGTATTTTATGCCCTCCCCTGTAGCAAGTTTGGTGGTGGGGGCATTTAATTGAGTGGGCACCCTGCCACCTTCTCACCTCCACCCCAATTAGGTCCATGGCATGCAGGGCCGTGAACGGCCATCCTGCCCTTCCCCAATTGAGGCCTTTAAGTGGCCAATTAATACCCAGTTAAGGGCCTCATCTCGCCGCAACTGGTATTAACCCAGCGATGGGCAGGGGACTTGCCATGTGGAGAGCACGACAACCAAAACCTGGTGTGTTTGCTTGCAGGATCCCATGGAGGGTTACTTGTTCAAAGGCACTCAGTGCCTGATCGAGAGACCCAGCATTGGGAAGGGGGTCAGTGCTGAAAGCCACCCTGACACCCTCGCTGCTGAACCCCACATCCCACCATCGCTCAGCTGTGCCTGGATCCCTCCTCGATCCGAGTCCTCAGTTGGGTGCAGTACCGGCAGCAGCCACTGCCTCCCCGCTGGTATAGAAGAGCTGCCAACATCTAATCAGCTGGCAGCTCTCGGCAGGCAGGACTTCTGCCCCTGGGGTCCTTGATCCCGGGGGAAGACCTACAATTGGCCTGTCAAGTGCCTGAGTGGCACAAGATGCTGTGGGCCTCCTCGAAAAGAGGTGATGCAGTGGTCTCACCGGTTCTCTAACCAGTGGCCAAGACCCTTGTCACCTCCACAAGACTCTGGCCTTTCTTTCTCTACAGACCCTACCAGACCTGCTGAGTATTTCCAGCATTTTCTGTTTTTATATTAGTGTTGCTTCTTGTTAGATATGAAAAGACACCTCCTACTGTTTTTGTGTTATAAGCTTCTTTGAACTGATACAGTGTAGGAGGCATCAGGACTGAAGCCAAGAGTGGGATGTGGCACTGCCCTACTTCTGCTTTTAGTGATCAGCATGACCCAGAAATCTTCTTCCAACTACAGAACTGATCATCACTCCCACTATCACCTCAGGTAACATGCCTCAGGCCCCACCTAGGTGGTCTATAAGTTCGTTAAAAGTTTTGATGAGGAGAGTCAGCATCCATTCCAATTTCAACCTTCATCCTAACACCGCCTTCCCTGGATCATGCAAAACAAGCATGGAATATAAAAGCAGCTGTTGGCATCTTTCAAGCTGCAATGTACAAGGCACAGACAAACTGGCAAACAAGGCTGCTGTCAGAAAGGAGTGGAGGGAGGGGCGCTGTGCAGTTCAGAGCAGAAAGTGCTGGGTCTGGGTTTGCTCAGTCACTACTTATGGTAAGATGGAACGGAGGGGATGCCTTGAACCAGGGAAGTCAACAGAGGATTAGGAAGGGAATGCACAGAATGGCCTGGAGGCTTGGAGAACTCTGAGGAAGCCATTTTTAATGGTGATTTCAATATAGTGATACTTTCATTGAACAAAGTGAGAGACGTGACCCATCAGAGAGTGCCAAGCTCAGACCCTCTTACAGTGTATTGCTGGGCTGAGGCAAGCTGTGCTGAGCAGAAGTAAACTATTTTGCTTATGCAAGGAGCCAGAGGTCAGTCAAAAGACAAATATAGCCATATAGGATGACACAGGTTGATGTGGCTGAAGAGCTAAACACTTACTGTGGCCATAATGGCTGACGGGGAGGTGGGTGTGGAAGGGGCTGGCAATGAAATTAACAGTAGGCAATCTACTGATGAATTCTGGATGTAGAGAGGCCTCAGGAATATTTTAAAATCGGGGTTGTCCTACAACGCATACAGGTGTGATTAATACATGACAATATATGTCATTTGTAATACGTAATTATAACTCATCATCTCGCAGTGATGCCAGATCTACCAGAGCACCTGCCAGCAATCTGATCTGGGGCCAGGAGAGGCCTAGAAAATTAAGTAATTTAAAGAAATTGTTGTTTCCTTGTGTGCCAGGAGGAGCAAGAGTGGGGAGCTAGACAGTATCTGGTCAACCTCAACCCCTGCCCACACAACTCCCATCGCAAGTTTAAATCTGGGCTCATGTGTTTGTTTTAACCTGAGAGAAATTTTGATCTGCTCGGGTTTCTTGTACATCTGAATGGAAATGGTGCAGGCTAAATTAAACGGTTACAAGGTAGAAAAACACCAGAACCAGACTTCATTTATCCCCAGCTATGAAGGAAATGGCAGCGGTCTTAACTGCTGCTGGTTGAGAACAGGAGCAGTGCCGATGTTTGGAGAAAACCATGGCAGAATCGGACAGAGTCAGCATGGATTTATAAAAGGGAAATCATGCTTGACTAATCTACTGGAATTTTTCAAGAATGTAACTAGTAGAGTTGATGCGGGAGACCAGTGGATGTGGTTTATTTGGACTTTCAGAAGGCTTTTGACAAAGTCCCACATAAGAGATTGGCGTGTAAAATTAAAGCACATGGGATTGGGGGTAGTGTATTGAGATGGATAGAAAACTGGTTGGCAGGCAGGAAACAAAGAGTAGGAATAAACGGGTCTTTTTCCAAATGGCAGGCAGTGACTAGTGAGGTACCGCAGGGATCGGTGCTGGGACCCCAGTTATTCACAATATATATTAATGATTTAGATGAGGGAACTGAATGTAATGTCTCCAAATTTGCAGATGACACAAAGCTGGGTGGGAGGGTGAGCTGTGAGGAGGATGCAGAGATGCATCAGTGTGATTTGGACAAGCTGAGTGAGTGGGCAAATGCAGTATAATGTGGATAAATATGAGGTTATCCACTTTGGTAGCAAAAACAGGAAGGCATGGTTGTCTGATGGATGTTGCATTGATGGGCCCTCACTTGGTAGAGCACTGCCAACCTCACCATCAGCACAGGACCAGTCCAGAATCTCGATGGCCAGCTAGATGGCTTAGTTTTCAAAGTCCGTGAGGACCTTGATTTCGGGCATTCCGCCACCAGTTCTGCGACTTCTCCCTCTTGTTGTGTGCCAGTTTGTCCTGCATGAATAGAGATGGAAAAAGTGTAAGCAGGGTGCCTGCCAGGCCAGATGATAAATATGCCTGGCATGTGTGGGTGGTGAGTAGTCCCATGGACTGGATGAGAACAATGACAGTGAATGGGAGGGAGTGAGTGGTGATGTCCCTTGAACCGGCAGTGAGTGAGGGCCCTGCGGATGTGTGATGGGTTTGTGAGTGTGTGAGTTGAGAGTGATGAGAAGAGTGACTCACCCTGGCAGAACGGAGGAGATCATTCATCCTCTTGTGGCACTGGGTGGCTGTCCTCTTTTGAAGGGCGTTGGCGCTGACCACTGCTGCCACTGCCTCCCAAGCTGAGTTAGTGCTGTTGCTGCCCATACTGCGGCCACAGTGGAGGTAGAGGACATCCCAGTGGGCCTCCATGGCATCCAAAAGGTGCTCGAGGGATGTGTTTCTGAATCTGGGGGCTGCAGTCTTCTTCAGTTTCAGGGCCATGACTTCCATGCAGTAGTGGTGGTCTGGAAGCACTGAGATGTGTGCTTGCGGCTAGACATTAAATGTGGTGCCCGGCATGATGCAGTGGCGGGGTGATGGCAGACAGGTGAATGAGTGTGAATGGAAATGACGTCCTACCCGGGAGTGCATAAATAATGTGGTGGGTTTGGGTTGTGAAAATATCCTTTTACCTGCCCGTTACCGCACTTAGTGCAAATCTGGGACGATTCCACCCTATGTCATTTTGCCTCCATCTCTAGTGGGTCTGTCCCGATGGTGGACCAGGACACACCAAGGAATGGTGATGGAGGAATCTTGGACATTCAGTGTGAAGTGTGATTCAATGTGTATGACTATGTCAGGCTGTTGCTTAACTAGTCTGGGGACAGATTTTCCAATTTTGGCACAAGTCTCCAGATGTTCATGAGGAAGACTTTCTAGGATTGACTGAGCAGATAGTGCCTCTGTCATGTCCAGTGTCTAGGTAGATGCCTGGTGGTCCATCAGTTTTATTATTGTTTTTTGTAGTGGTTTGATATAACTGAGTCGCTTGCTAGGTAATTTCAAAGGGCAGCTAAAAATCAGCCACATTACTGTGCGTCTGGACTCAGACGTGGGCCAGCCTGGTTTTGAGGATAGATTTTCTTCCATAAAGGACAGTGAAAGATGAGTATTTATGACAATTTGGTAGTTTACTGATAACCATTACTGATACTAGCTTTTTAATTCAGATTTTATTAAAGTTAATTAACTGAATTTAAATTCCCCAGCTGCCATGGTGGGGTTTGAGCTCACATTCCTGGGTCAATAATCCAGGCCTCTGGATTATAAATCCAGGAACATAACCATTATGCTACCAGTCCCTCAAAAGAGTTAAATACAGAAGGAAGAAAACTGGTTCACAGACTTACAGATCACAATGCAGCCAGCAGTCACGACAGACAGGAAATTTTATTCTAAAAATGTAATTACGTCCCTTGTCATTTTACATCAAAATGGCAAAGCAATTCCCTCACAGTATTCTGCTATAAATTATATGATTCTGTTATTTTGTAATTACCTGTTTAGATTCCATTTATATTTGCATCACCAGTGCATATGTGACACAAAACTCAGATTTATATACCGACACATCACTGCACTTCAGCAATAACATCTTTAAACATTCCAACACACATTCAAGGAAAGATTTCCTCTGTGCACTGATTACTGTGGATTGAGCCTTGGCTCAGGGGTAGCACTCCTGTCTCTCACTCAGAAGGGTATGAGATTGAGCCCCACTCCAAATAATGCCGGGCTGTCAAGACACGAGCTCTAGTTTCTAAATGCTGGTTGACATCCAGTGGGGTACTGGCTTTGGATGTGAGTGGAGAGGCCTTGTCAATTATAGTCTCAGAAAGTAGGATACCAATGATCAGGGAGTGAATGGACTATCCCCACTTCCTTCATATCTGGCCAGTCCAGCCCTAGGTCAGGTTAACCACCTGACCAGTATGTAACAACCACAAGTAGAAAAAACATCTTTAGTTGATAGCATTATCAGCATCCTGGGTAGCTGCAAAATCTTATTCTGGAACACCACTTGGCTATCTTGTACTACAACCATCTACTGTCATTGCCCTCTGACAAGTCAGTAGCAATAGCACAAAATTATATCGTGCTTTAGAAGATATAACAGAGAACAAGCTATCTGCAGACCTCACACTGCTGCTAAGTGACTGCCCCTGTAAAATGTAATCATCCAAATATATTGTTTAAAATTCTATATGTGTTTTCCACGGCTATCTTTGTGATAGCTTGTGTTCAACTACACAATCTTACTTGCTCTCAGCTTTGGGGAACTGCCATTTCAGTCATGACCCACAGCTTCAGGCCACAGCCTCGATATAAAGCAGCAGTGATAGAAGAAATGATTCTGAATATTGTTGACAGGTGTCCACAGTTGCTGTGAAGAGTCTCTGACAGGTAGTGATAGCATGACCTATAAGCACTGCGGTCACTTATGCCACCAGTGCATAATCTGACAAAGGCAGACAGACCAAATCTCATTTGAACTTTTTACATGTCATTGAATCGAACTCTCAAACAATGGCCTGGAATTTTTAGTGAGTGTGAAGGAATGGTGTTTGCCATTCATAACGTTAACAGGTGCCCATGGGCTTTTCACTAACTTTTGGATGATAACTTTGGGGAAGCATCATCTGGTACGTGAGAGCCTAGGGCAAGCAGCAGCCTGACTCTTCACCCAATCAAATTGAAGAATCCTGACTGAGATACTCAGGGCAAGACTTTAACTCATTCACATACACAGAGTTAAAATCAGGCCCACTCAGAGCCCAAACCTGGAAGTAAAGCAAAATAAAGAGATGAAGAGAAATATTTATTAGGAGACAGAGAGATAAATGAGAGAAAGTTTTAAAATGTATATATTTTTAAATATCTCAAACAATAATTAAATACTGAATGAATGAGAATAATTTTCAGTGTCACTGGGGTTGTTCGGTAGTAATTAAGACTTAACATGCCATTAAAATATATTTACAATTGAATGTACCAGCCCTAACTTTTTCTGGTGTATTTAGTCAGTAATTAGTGGTAAGCACCCCAATTTCATGCCCTTGCATGGATCTTACTGCCAAGTCTATCAGCAAGTCGCTGTTACATCACAGGTTGTGGAGGAACAGGGCAAGCCGGACAGCAACTTCCAGATTTTCGCATTTAACTGTGCATGTGTGGACTCTGGAAGTTGCTATCTGAATTACTCCAGCATAATTGTGAGTGCTGTTAGCCTCATCCTTATTCTTAATTTAAAAAATCCAGGCCATTGTGATTACTGTGTATTGAACACTCGTAAACCCTGTAAGCCTAGAGGGAGTCTTTGCTTTCTGCAATATGAGTCTTCACGACTGTGAAATGATTAGAAAGGATCATTTATATTCAACATTTTTAAGTAAATGAATCATTTTATTCATATTGGCAAGAATGCTAATTCTTGAATATGGAATTCATTTTCCATTTTTAATGTGCTTTGGCAATATTGAGTATTCTTGGGTCAGTTAGCACATGACCAGATGTAAAACAAAGCTATTTGTCCCACCAATTTCCATTGAATCACTCTGTTGTTGCAAAAGAACACCCTCTTCTGCTTGGTGTAACATTCCCATTTTCTACACCAACCATTCTGTGACTTCTCTGAATGAAAGTATTAACATTGTGCCAATTTGAGCATTTCTGCATTATTCAACTGGGAATTAAGTGAGCTGAGATTGCACTCATTTCATGTTGGACCCTAACAACCAACATAGAAAGGAGACTTCATCTTTAAGTCAGTGCTGGATTAAAACATAGGTCTTGGACATGAAAGGGGAGTTTTCTAACCCACAGTTCCCACCCACTTCACTTTATCTACTTCAGGGTGTGGAATGGTGCAGAAACTGAATGTTACATAAAATATTTGAATAAAGAACAACACATTTTATACACAGCAATTCAGTATTTTTGTGCCACAAGTTTAAATTACCTGGCAATTTGAATTAAATAAGTGACACAATAAAGTGCTAAAAATGGAATTACTCCAGATAATTTTCATTAAGTAACTTTGGATTAAGAACAGACTGGTTATAACAAAATACATAAATTACAGAAGTACAACATACGCAACATCTCGTAATAATCACCCTCAGGCATAGCACACGTGTAGCAAACAGCAAAATCTGACACAATTCAAAAAAATTTAGAAAGAAATGGAGATTGAATGATGCACTATATTTATTGGCCTCTCACCTCAGGGATCTGGTTCAATGTAGTCCAGGCTGATGAAATGCAAGTTCCCAGTTGCCTTTTGGGACAATACCATGAGAATGAATTTGGGCAATTAATCCAGCTCAGAGCGGTGTAAGAATCCTAGGAAATCTCTACCCTGGGTTATCTTGCTAACCAGTGAAAATTAACTGAAATTCTATGACTGATTGTACACTTCTTTAACTTCATTGTTACACTAACTCCTATGCTGAACGATATTACTCCTGCTTATAATGCACCCTGGGCAAAAGCAACTGAGAGTTGACTTGAAGAGGAATTGTGGTTTGGGCCTTCATTGACCAAATGTTTTGACCCTGAAAGGTTTGAAAGGGACCAATTCGTAAAAAGCAAACTTTGGCAGAAATCAAGCAAGCTGTGAAAACAGGTGGCTGCTGTGTGAGAATGAAAAGAGAAACAACTTAGCAGAATCTCAGAGGTCCACACATAGGTAGAGCTGAGACAAAATAATTGGGTGCCAAGTTGTGGCCCTGTTTTAGAAGTCATAGATAGATAGAGTCATAGAGGTCTACAGCACAGAAAAAGGCCCTTCGGCTCATCGAGGCTGCGCTGGTCAAACAAGTACCTAACTATTCTAATCCCATTTTCCAGTACTAGGCCCATACATGGCACCACAAGGATAAAAACAAAGAACTGCGGATGCTGGAAATCCAAAACAAAAACAGAATTACATGGAAAAACTCAGCAGGTCTGGCAGCATCGGCAGAGAAGAACAAAGTTGACATTTCGAGTCCTCATGACCCTTCAACAGAACTAAGTAAAAATAGGAAAGGGGTGAAATATAAGCTAGTTTAAGGTGGGGGGGTGGGGGGGTGGGGGAAGATAAGTGGGGGGTGGTGGTTGTAGGGACAAGCAAGCAGTGATAGGAGCAGATAATCAAAAGATGTCACAGACAAAAGAACAAAGAGGTGTTGAAGGTGGTGATATTATCTAAAATAATGTGCTAATTAAGAATGGATGGCAGGACACGCAAGGTACAGCTCTAGTGGGGTTGGGGTGAAATAAGACTAAAAGGGCATAAAAGGTATAGATTTAAAAATAATGGAAATAGGTGGGAAAAGAAAAATCTATATAAATTACTGGAAAAAACAAAAGGGAGGGGGAAGAAACGGAAAGGGGGTGGGGATGGAGGAGGGAGTTCAAGATCTAAAGTTGTTGAACTCAATATTCAGTCCAGAAGGCTGTAAAGTGCCTAGTCGGAAGATGAGGTGCAGTTCCTCCAGTTTGCGTTGAGCTTCACTGGAACAATGCAGCAAGCCAAGGACAGACATGTGGGCAAGAGAGCAGGGTGGAGTGTTAAACTGGCAAGCGACAGGGAGGTCTGGGTCATTCTTGCGGACAGACCAACGGTGTTCTGCAAAGCGGTCGCCCAGTCTGCGTTTGGTCTCTCCAATGTAGAAGAGATTGCTTTGGGAGCAACAAATGCAGTAGACTCAGTTGGGGAAGATGCAAGTGAAATGCTGCTTCACTTGAAAGGAGTGTTTGGGCCCTTGGACGGTGAGGAGAGAGAAAGTGAAAGGGCAGGTGTTGCATATTTTGCGTATGCATGGGGAGGTGCCGTAGGTGGGGGTTGAGGAGTAGGGGGTGATGGAGGAGTGGACCAGGGTGTCACGGAGGGAACGATCCCTACGGAATGCCGTCAGGGGGGGTGAAGGGAAGATGTGTTTGGTGGTGGCATCATGCTGGAGTTGGCGGAAATGGCGGAGGATGATCCTTTGAATGCGGAGGCTGGTGGGGTGATAAGTGAGGACAAGGGGGACCCTATCATGTTTCTGGGAGGGAGGAGAAGGCGTGAGGGCGGATGCGCGGGAGATGGGCCGGACACGGTTGAGGGCCCTGTCAACTACCGTGTGTGGAAAACCTCGGTTAAGGAAGAAGGAGGACATGTCAGAGGAACTGTTTTTGAAGGTAGCATCATCAGAACAGATGCGACGGAGGCGAAGGAACTGAGAGAATGGGATGGAGTCATTACAGGAAGCGGGGTGTGAGGAGCTGTAGTCGAGGTAGCTGTGGGAGTCGGTAGGCTTGTAATGGATATTGGTGGACAGTCTATCAACAGAAATTGAGACAGAGAGGTCAAGGAAGGGAAGGGAAGTGTCAGAGATGGACCATGTGAAAATGATGGAGGGGTGGAGATTGGAAGCAAAATTAATAAATTTTTCCAGGTCCCAACGAGAGCATGAAGCAGCACCGAAGTAATCATCGATGTACCGGAGAAAGAGTTGTGGGAGGGGGCTGGAGTAGGACTGGAACAAGGAATGTTCCACATACCCCATAAAGAGACAGGCATAGCTGGGGCCCATGCGGGTACCCATAGCCACACCTTTTATTTGGAGGAAGTGAGAGGAGTTAAAGGAGAAATTGTTCAGTGTGAGAACAAGTTCAGCCAGACGGAGGAGAGTAGTGGTGGATGGGGATTGTTCGGGCCTCTGTTCGAGGAAGAAGCTAAGGGCCCTCAGACCATCCTGGTGGGGGATAGAGGTGTAGAGGGGTTGGACGTCCATGGTGAAGTGGAGGCGGTTGGGGCCAGGGAACTGGAAATTGTTGATGTGACGTAAGGTGTCAGAGGAATCACGGATGTAGGTGGGAAGGGACTGGACAAGGGGAGAGAGAAGGGAGTCAAGATAACGAGAAATGAGTTCCGTGGAGCAGGAACAGGCTGACACGATCGGTCTGCCGGGACAGTCCTGTTTGTGGATTTTGGGTAGGAGGTAGAAGCGGGCCGTCCGAGGTTGGGCGACTATCAGGTTGGAAGCCGTGGGAGGAAGATCTCCAGAGGAGATGAGGTCAGTGACAGTCCTGGAAACAATGGCTTGATGTTCAGTGGTGGGGTCATGGTCCAGGGAGAGGTAGGAGGAAGTGTCTGCGAGTTGACGCCACAAGCGCACATCCAAATACTTCTTAAATGTTATGAGGGTTTCTGCCTCTACCACCCTTTCGGGCAGTGAATTCCAGATTCCCACCACCCTCTGAGTGAAAAAATTCTTCCTCACATCCCCTCTAAACCTCCTGCCCCTTACCTTAAATCTATGCCCACTGGTTATTGATCCCTCCACCAAGAGGAAAAGTTCCTTCCTGTCTACCCTATCCATGCCCCTCATAATTTTATACACCTCAATCATGTCCCGCCTTAATCTCCTCTGCTCCAGGGAAAATAACCCCAGTCTATCCAATCTCTCCTCATAACTAAAACTCTCCAGCCCAGGCCACATCCTGGTAAATCTCCTCTGCACTCTCTCTAGTGCAATCACACCCTTCCTATAATGCGGATTCCAGAACTGCACACAATACTCTAGCTATACAGTTCCAGCATAACCTCCCTGCTCTTATTTTCTATGCCTCGGCTAATAAAGGCAAGTATCCCATATGCCGCCTTAACCACCTTATCTACCTGTCCCGCTACCTTAAGGGACCAGTGGACATGCACACCAAGGTCCCTCTGATCCTCGATACTTCCTAGGGTCCTACCATTCATCGTGTATTCCCGTGCCTTGTTTGTCCTGCCCAAGTGGATCACCTCACGCTTATCCGGATTAAATTCCATTTGCCACTGATCAGCCCATCTGACCAGCCCATCTATATCCTCCTGTAATCTAAGGCTATCCTCACTATTTCCCACCCTACCAATTTTTGTGTAATCCGCGAACTTGCTGATCAACCCTCCTACATTCAAGTCTAAATCGTTTATATATACCACAAACAGCAAGGGACCCCACACCAATCCCTGTGGAACCCCACTGGACACAGGTATCCAGCCACAAAAACACCCCTTGACTATCACCCTCTGCTTCCTGCCACTCAGCCAATTCTGGATCCAATTTGCCAAATTGCCTTGGATCCCATGGGCTCTTACCTTCATTATCAGTCTCCCATGCGGGATCTTATCAAAAGCCTTGCTGAAGTCCAAGTAGACTACATCACATGCATTGCCCTCATCTACACATCTGCTCACCTCTTCGAAAAATTCAATCAAATTGGTCAGACATGACCTCCCCTTAACAAAGCCATGCTGACTGTCCTTGATTAATCCCTGCCTCTCCAAGTGTAGATTAATTCTGTCCCTCAGAATTGCTTCCAATAGTTCCCCACCACTGAGGTTAGACTGGCTGGCCTTTACTTTGCTATATGGCCAGGCACCAGCATTGAAATGTTTACAAGTTGATAAGAGTCCGAGCGTGGGAAGCAAGAGATCTTAAGAGTTTGACCTGGCTTGGCCAGGCAAATGGGTAAATGACATCTTTTGTAGTTGGGCCGTTACAATAATAGTGAGGTAATGATTTGGTTTAATCTGTTTCCACATTCTTTCCTGTGTAAACAAAGTATAAGAAGCGATTCGCTGAGCACAGAGATGGTAGGGGTACTACATGTCACATTGACTGATGCAATGGTACCTAGGGCGCAACAAGGGTGTAAGATCAGGGTGTGGAGATCACTTCTACCCAGGGTGTAATGGTAATGCCGTTGCACTTTGATACTACTGCTGAGACATTAGCATGTGTCAAGCCTTTCTTACACTGAAAAAAATCTAACCACTGACACCAATAAGTGTATCACTTTAAATCATTTGGAACTTGGGAATAAGGGGCTAAATTGTTAATTTACTCTGATACCCCAATTCCAACAATGGGTATGGGCCTATAACACAGAACTGCCATCAGTTCAGGGTTAGTTGCCATGAAATTGGTACTGCCCCTCAGAAAGGCCAGAAGATGGTTGGTATAGGACATAGGAAAATATTACAATACCAGGTACAGTATGTGAGAATATTGATATGTTTTAACATTGCTTTGGCTGTTAATAGAGAAAAAAAACTATAACATGGGCTGGAATTTTGAGGTTGGTGGGCAGGCACAGTTGGCAGGACCGGGAGTGGCCGGGAAACGGCCCACCACCTGCGATTGCCCCCGACCGCGATTTCATGCTGGCAGGCCAATTAAGACCCGCCCAGCATGAATCACAGCTCTTCACTGATTGGTAAGGGCTGAGCGGGGGCAGGGGTCTGTCGGCTGACGGGTCCAATGGTGACCCCGGCGGCCGTTTTAGAAATGGCCCAGGCAGCCCCAGAAGGGCTGCCACGGAAGAACGTATCTTCTGCGTTGTCTTGATGGAGGCAAGTGCAGCTGGAGACGCCAGGCAGAAGGGCAGGTCAGGTGGGCACTCGGCCCCCCACTTTTCGGGTGGGTGCCTCGTGATCCTGCTGGAGGAGGTGGCTGCCAGGAGGGACACCCTTGTCCCCAGAGGCGGGAGGACGAAGCCACTGCACCTCACAAAGAGAGCATGGGAGGAGGTGGCAGAGCTGGTTAGCAGCCATAATGTGGCGCAGCACACATGGGTGCAGTGCTGGAAGTGGTTCAATGACCTGCTGCACTCAGGAAGGGTGAGTGTTGACATGGGTCAGTGTGCAGAAGTGTTAAGGTGTGGCCATCCCCCTATGGACCTCAGGGGTGCTAAAGTCTGAGTGCCAACTGTCAATGAACCGGAGGTGGCCAAGGGGATGAGCCCTGGCTGCTTGGACAGAGTGCCTTTTGCGGCTCGAGGGCCGTAGCTCGGATGTGCCCTCTGAGGTGTCCCTCAGCTGGGGTTGGCTGCAATGGCGCTGCAGGTAGAGAGTGGACTCGTCAATGCTCCTTTGTCCTTTCAGGGGAAGATGGGCCATAACCAATCAGAAAGACCATGTACAGGCAGAGGCCTGCCAACCTGCTGCTGCTCCACAGGTTTGAGCAGTACGCCCTTGATCTTGAGAGCTGGCATGCAACCGGGCATGAAGAGGCCTGCAGCTATTGAAAAGCCACCCACATATGGCTGATCTGGTAGGTAGAGACTTAACCATGAGCCACCCTAAAAGTGATGTGGTGCTGCCTGTGAAGCCTGGCACTGATGACTGCGAGTGCTGACCAAAGCAAGGTAGGCAAACAATACCCCCTTCATTCCTTGCCACCTGCCCTGCATAATGCAGCCCCACACACCCAACTTTCCCCCACTTCCTAGGCTCTCTGATCCCTCCCCATCCTAAAAGTCTGGGGCTTACCTGTCTTCAGTGGCCACCATTCTTCTTCCGAGGCCCTCCTGCAGTCCCAGCAGTGCCCACTATTGAGTTCTAGCATTGCTGGGACTACTGGAGCTGCTGGCAAATCAGATTGGCCAGCAGCTCTCAAGGGTGGGACTGCCTGTCCACTGAAGGGCGGAATTCCAACCTTGAGCTTGTTTAGCCCACGCCCAGCCTACTACAGAGGGGAGGATAGTCTGCCCTCCCACCCCTCCACCAATAAAATCCAGCCCCTGGTTACGGTGAACTTGGTTTGAGATCGCCATATATTCTCATAATGCTGGTTGTCAGTAGGGATGCTGTGTTTGGGTTGTGTCTTATACTGTGTTCTACAAGCAATAGGGTTACTTGGTGTTTCTGGTTGTGATATTGGTCTGATTTGGCATCTGTTTCGTTGCACTGTCATGCCATTTGGTGTTCATATTAGATATGATCTCAGCTCTGGACATACGCTGACAATTTCCATCGGATTTCACGTGCCATCAGTTGGGTGCAGTGCTCAAACATTTTGTTCATGTTTAGGTTGGATAATTCTTTGCCCACCTGCTGTTCGTGGGTATCTGTCTCATCTTCCCCCATTTTCAATTAAGGCATCTCGTACTCCTGGGAGTATCAATGAGTGATGACTGGGGAGGGCTGTTTGCACTTGTCTGCCAAATATTAATTCTACTGGTGTTCCACAGAAAGCTGAAGTTTGTAAGTTTGGCGGAGGTCGCTTAAAACTGTGACATAGCCAGATGAATCAAGGATGGTATGTTGGCTCTCTGGTGCCAGGGTCAAGGATAGCACTGAGCATTAAAGAGCACTCTGTGGTGAGAGGATGAACAGTCAGCAGTCCTGGCCCATATCAGTACCAACTACATAGGCAGAGTCTATGGAGCGAGGGAAGAAACTAGCAAGCTGGACCTCAAAGGTAGTAATCTCTGGATTACTCATGGTGCCACACTCTTCTGGCCTATCTGAGGGACCTTACCAATTTCATGCTCTCCAGAGACTCACCAAGTCGCCTTCAATGCCACCTCCAAAACCCATGACCTCTACCACCTAGAACAGTTTTGTCCAATAGGATTACGATGCTCACCAAATTTACAGAAATCAGGCCACATGATTTTAAAAATTGCAAAATCTTTTGAAAATAGCTTTGAGATTTTAAACTGTCAGCAATCAAGACAAAGCCATGAGGACAGCTCCAAAAGAGTTTGGCAACTCCACCGTTCCTTAAAGCAAGCCCACTGTGTGCACTTTCAACGGGCGGTCACAATCTGTTAACTGAAGGGTTCTGTTTCTGACAGTGTGCTTCAGTTCATTTCAAAAAAACAAATTTCTGCAAGAGAAACTGTCTCTATTTTATCAGAATTGACATACTCGGAGACTCAGAGAGGGAAAAGAACTGACAAATCTCTACATATTGACTTCTGCACTCTGATTCTTGCCTTGTTTATTCTCGGTGAAGTGCCATTTTTGAACACAGCATCTGGACATTGATGGACCTTCAAGGCTGAAGAAATTCAGATGTTGCTGCACCACACCAAGCTTGCCAAAATTGCACATTTCAACCTTCATTGGCAGCCATGCATCACTCTCCATTGCTTATGCACCTCAACTGTTTTGCTAAAAGTGCTAATTACCAGCTAAACAAAGCCAAGTTCTTCAGTTAGCATCCCCTGTGTCACTAGATTCCCCAAGAAAATTTCAAAAGCACTTGGACCATTGTTCTCCCGAAGGCTGGTCCTGTTTTCGCAGTGCCTTACAGAGCAGTCCTGTAGATCTAAATGTATTATCGCTTAGAGACACCCAGAGAAAACAGGAACAGAGAAGGTAGCAAGAGTTAGACTATTTTTCTCATTTCACTGAGCAACTGGCCCTTCTGCTTCCTGGCTGTTTGAAACTTGACAACTGAACAATATTCTGCTAAACACAGTTGTGACCGATATGTGACTCCTGTCTAATAGCAACATGGTTGATTCTTCCTTACTCAATTAGGGATAGATGACAAATAGCAGTCTAATGAGTGATACCCATTCTCATAACCGCCGCTGAAATTTTAATGCAGAGAAAGGTGAAATCCACACCACTGCAAATTGCTAGGTTGTTGTGGCAGCAGCGACTGCCATCACTTCACTGCTGATAGCAATATATGGCCTATGGCAATAGATTGTTAAATAATCTAGAGTTTCTTTGAACACTTTGGGGATTCAGGGCACTTTCAGCTTTTTCTGTCTTACTTCTCATCCTGTTTTTACTGACCCCTTGTACCTGCAACCCTTCTTCACTTCGAAAGGAACATAATTGGGTTGAAGACACAAAGTGATTCTGTGTTCTGATGCTCCCAGCAGAAGTGATGCTCACATCTTGGGAATTCACTGACAGCCCATGATTTTCTGTCCATTAATTTTAATGGATAAAAAAATCATAGCCTGTGACTGAAATTTCCAGAGATGCACTCCCCAAAAGCATGAGGTCACTGAATGACCCTTTCCATTTTAGCTTCTAACATAAATGTGCCTCTGTTTTTGACTGACAGGAACTAGTATTATAAGGATAATAGTTTCTGTGTCCACCATCCTTAATTACTGGCTAGGGGCAGAAAAGGCTAACTAATTACACATAGGTAACATTCAAATGGCAAGCACCATAATATGTGCTGCACTGTCCTTTTATTTTTTGACCAGCTACCTTATTTACTTGAAAAAAACTCATATTTGATCATGCAGTCATTAAAACTTTCATACTTTAGATATCTTCTGTGAACTGAACTATTTGTTCTTTCAGAGATGTGAATTGCCATATTTTATAACATCAACTTTGAAACTTCAGAGGTGAGCTTAAAATAGGCCTCCAACTAAAATTGTCACTGGGTGTCGATCAGCATATTTAAACACTACCCTGCTGACTTGGGGCTGGTATCCTGCTCGCCTGCTCAAAAGAGCAGGTTAACATGGGGACAAGGCAGGAAGAAAGCAAGATCAGATCGTTTTAACTACCCTGAAACCTAGTTTCCACCATGGGCCATGTGTAAATTCATTTCAAAATGAAGCAAAACTTTTGACAGGGTAGGTGAGTAGTATTTTGAATGGAATTACCTATTTCGATTGCTAAAATATTGTTATCAACAAAGCAGCCTTATATGAAAGTCTTTAGGCAAATTTAGAGCACATTTTCGCTATTTTAGATCAAGTCAGTTGTCCTCCAAATGATTGGAGCTTGTTATTCAGAATTATATATGTAACATCACAACGTAGTTTTAACCTTCAAAAATTGCTTGGAACAAAAACTGTGCCACAGTTGGTTATACTAAGGAGCAACTTCAGGTGGGATATCTTCTTTTTATTCTTTCATGGGATGTGGGTGTCGCTGGCAAAGTCAGCATTTGTTGCTCATCCCTAATTGCCCTTGAGCTGAATGGTTTGCTTGGCCATTTCAGAGGGCAGTTAAGGGTCAACCACATTGTGAGAGTCTGGAATCACATGTAGACCAGAGGTAAGGATGGCAGATTTCCTTCCCTAAAGGATGTTGGTGAATCAGGTGGGCTTTTATGACAATCAGTGATACTTTCATGGTCACTATTACTGAGGCTAACTTTCAATCCAGAATTATTAATTAAATTCAAATTTTAAAAAACCTGCTTTTCCTCACATCTCTATGGCTGCATCTTGGGATGTTTTTCTATGTTAAAAGGTGCTGTGTGAAAAATGCAAGTCATCATTTTATGACCTCAATGAACATAAATTAATTTTACTGGAATTTTCTCCTACAAGCCACATCATAAAGGTAGTGGCGCCAATTTTGATTTTTGGGTGACAAACCCGTGGAGAGTACCAGCCAGTGTCCCATGCCTGCGGTGGAGGGGCAGCCACAATTTTGAAGTCACGACTCCACTTACATAAAGCTGATGGGCTGCAGAGTGCCAAATGTGGAGTTGGACTGATTAAGGCTGGCCAAATTCGGGCTGCCTGGCCTCCCTAGCAGGAATGCAAAGAGAGGGGAGAAGGGAAGGTCGAAATTGTGGAGTGGGTGATCTGAAGCAGCAGAATTCCAATTTATTTTTAAATTTATTTTTGCCAGACCTCTTTGGCTTCATTGCCTGTGGAACCGAGCAGAGTCTGCATGATGCATGCTTCGACCAGGTTGAACCTAAACTGGCAATTGGCTTCCTCAGATCCTAATGTGCATACTCAAAGGTACTTTTCATCAGAAACAGGCAGGTGCTTTGGGTACTAGGGTATAAGCCCACTTCAAATTTTGCTGGAAGTATAATTGGGGTTAATGGGGCAGTTACACTACAAAACTCATTTTGATGCTGTTATTGTCCAGTGAACTGCAGGCAAAACAAACACAGCCTTCTGGGTCTGTGATTTCTTGCTAATGAACAAAGTGGAGTATACAAATCATTGAGATGCACTCTGCCTACTGAACATGCTGAGCTGTGTGAAGGTGCTGCATCAACTCAATCTGGTTAGAACTGGAAGAAAAGTGAGCTGAAGTGTGACTGTAAGATTTGCATCCAGCACAAATAGGAACTTGTACTTGTGTTCTCTCCACTGAGCACAGCTGTTAAACAAGTATATTCAATGTCCTCATGTCAGGATAGACCTCCTCTATATTGTAAGATATCAGAACACAAAATACCATTTTAATGATCCAGTAGGGAAGCTTAGGTACTGTGCATTTAACCTCCCTGTGCCAAACCTTTGGTATCAGCCAAGCCATATGTGGGGAGCTTCTGGGATTGTCTCCAGCACAAAGGTAGGGAGCATTATTACAAGTGTCACCCCAAACCACTCTTCAGCACTTGCAAGCTTATCCTCATAACAAACAGTACATTGTAGAAATCTTCACAGCAACATGCTGTGAAGGGAATCAGTGAAGCTGCCAGCACTTTCAATCTATAAAGAGTAACATCCTACCGGCAAAACCATAGATTATTCCACAGACCTGCCGCAGGATCATCTGCCCGTGTAATTGTCACGTTTATGGATTTTACTAGCCATTAATTTATTAAATCTGACATCCTCATACAAATCTTCCATTTTTTTATTTATCCTAACGTCCCACTTGATGCCACACTACAATTACAATATGATTGATCAAACACAGGCCACTATGCTTATAGATTTGTGCCAAATATGTAAATATTAGTCAATATTTATTAGTCAAGATTTATTTCACACATTGTGCTGATTATAAAAACAGATGCTTTGTTCTTCAATGAATGGTTATGAATACAACACCTCACTGGAAGTTGGATAACCAGGGGCGAAAGCAATGCCAGATTAATCACTGGCTAAATACTCTAATTGCTGCCATGCTCCAATTGTAAGCAGTTTGATTTTGAACAATCAAAGTTATCCTCAGGCTGCTTATAAATTTCAACCAGCAGAGAGCATTGACAATTATTTTGTTTATGTACCAGATTTCATGTGTCCATGTCGTATTGTGTTTTGTTTCTGCTGTTGATTCTGGCAGTACATTTTCTTTAACATTTATCAGCACAACATTTATATCTGTTTTAACAAGGGGCCGCTAAATATCTTTGTTATTCAGATGCTGATTGACTGACCATGCTTTCCCTGGTTTATTTATTTAAACTGTGGCTTTTCTTCATCTCAGCAGTCATGTCTGAAACGTTTTTATTGTTTGTGTCAACAGGGTGACAAAACAAAATGGTAACAAAAGCTCATGACGGGATTGGGTATTAAAATATTTTCCTGGGAGTATCTGGTCTGCAGATTGTCAACAGCAGCTATTAAAAGAACTGAGGACAAGAACTGGAGTGAAACATCGCTGCAAATAAGGAGGTGTCAATATGTCATAGATCTTTTAAGCTGTGAAATTTTAAATATTTCAGCTAAATATAACACAATGAACATTCTGCTGAAAATCCTTTATAATGCACACTGGCTGGAAGCTGTCAGTTCACTCAATCACAGGTGGACCTGTTTAGTTCATATACATCTCAATGAAATTCAAGAAATTAATGTTCATATAAATTTGTAGAATCTCAAATTTGCTGGATTCAGAGTTCAAATAAAAAAAAGCTGATGAGTAAATGGGGAGGCTGCCATCTTAGGACCACTAAAGTATCAGACACATTCTGTCATTAAATTACCAGATACCAATGTTGCTTGAATTGTCAGGGATTACATATATATTCCCCCATAGCACCAATGATCCTGCAGATGACTAGACTTCCTGGGAAATTGGGTGCATACCTATGAAGCCACAGCAAAACTGATAAATTACCTCTGACATTTCAGTAAAGCTAACATCATTTGCAGCAGTCTATCCCAGCTGCTGACACATGTGAAAAGGAGTATTTAGCCATCAATTCAGTAGACAGCTGATTTGCAGCCACAGTCAAGGAGTCTAGTTCTCTGTGCTGATGCATCTATGTGCTGTAGGCATTCTCCTTTGCAGAACTCTTAATGCATACAGTATTTTAAATATCAGTAAAATTATCCATCACTGCCACAGTCCTATAGAGTACATCATACCCGGCTCCAAGTATATCAGGCTAATTCTGATATAGTTTCCTCAAATGCACAGGGATATCACAGCAATTAAAACAGCATTTGTCCAGGAACCATGGACTGGTCAGAGAGGATAAGAACTTGAAATTCTTCACGCATACTGCTTTTGATCTCAGATCTGTTGTTATAGGAACCCATCTCAGAAAGAAGAAGGAAAAATAGAAGGTAGTTGCCTCCACAAGCCCTTATCAAACACTTGGTAGTTGTTAGTCATGGACCATCACTGATAGAGGACTTAGAGCGAATGATTCCCTGGCTGGGATAAGAGCCCGCTGGAGGTTGAATCTCGTGAGAAGGGTAGTAAGAAGAAACTAATCAAATAATAAGAAAACAACATGAAGAAAAATAATACTAAACATCCTGGAAACCACTTGAGTCCTTCTTAAAAATACAGACTGTGCGCTGGCAATGTCATCAGGCCATAACTGCTATTTTAACCAGTGGTGTGACTGGGGTAAACGACTACAATTTTCCTGCCAGGTGAAGAAAGTGGGAAGGAGAGTCAGGGTTGGAAGAGGCCCAGAGGTAGGTTTCCTTAAAGTTTTTTTTCCTATTTTCCTTGAGCGTCTCATAAGGAAAGTTTAGGTCTCCAATGTCCCACAGCTCTGTTTCCACTGATTTCAAGGCCCTCCAGGAACCTCACTCCACCAACATCCTGCCCAGCCCACTGGGTAGCTGCTGATTCCTGCCCATTTTAGGTGAACAACTGATCGCAGGCATGCAGATGGGCACCAGAAGTTAAAGTCACCTGAATCTCACATTATCATGGTTAAGATGTTTACAACTGCCTCGCCTAACCACCTGAAAATCAGGGATTCGAACATGAAGAAAAACAGATATAGTGGATAACCAGGTAGTTTAAAAGGTTAACTTAAGGTTTGGTTTTGCACAGTTAACACATACACATGCACAAATGGAAATTCTACCCGCCTTCAAAAGATACTGACATATTTCAATGGAAAGCGCAGAATGAGAATGAGCAGAATTAAACAATTTTTGGCGACTCACGTATCTACAATGGCCCAGTTCAAGTCACATGGAATTCTGATTTCTTAGTTTGTATACTAACATGGCATCACTCCTTACACACATTATCAAATAGGTCTCACAATGTTCAGCATTCCTGTGTGTAAAAATGTGTAATCTGCTGAGGGAAGAGGTTTAGCCAGAAATTTTCAAGTTAATGAATTGATAAGAGACCATTTATAAAGAGACAGTTGTCCAAGTTGTAAAAAGAAAGTTAGTTCATTATACACCAATTATAAAATATAGTCAACTTGTTATATGAGCTTCATAACCCATAAGCAGCTGGTCACTTAAATAGGTTTGAATATGAAAGCATTTACTACCGCCTGAATTTTGAGGTCATGGGGTGCGCGCGATTGGCAGGCCCAGCAGTGGCCCCGGAGCGGCCGGGAAACGGACCCCCGAGCAATCGGCCCCTGAACACGATTTCATGCTTGTTGGCCAATTAATGGTCAGCCAGCGTGAAACGCGCGCTGAAAAGCTCAGCACTGCCAGGGTTCGGGGGGAGGGTGGTGGGGGGGAGAGGGCAAGCGACGACGTCACCACAGGCACGGGTGAGCACTGCAAGAGGGTTCCCTGAAGGCAAACAGCTGCCTCAGGGAGCTGCAGACTTCCAAATGATAAAATAAAGATGTAAAAAGCTGCAAAAAAATGTCCATGCTTCTCAATCTAGCACCTGGAAGCATGCGTCATGAAAATGCTGTCCACAGATATTAATTTTTATTTTATTTCATAACGGAGATTCCATCCTGCCCTTGGATGAGGTTAGATGAAAAATGTAAAGGCCGCTTTGCCAATTCGCCCATCCACCAACCGTAAGGCTGGACGAGTCGCGAGATATCACAGGCAATTGCGTTGTTAATGGGCTTAATTGCCCGTTTAATTGTCGGCAGGCGTGCTTCCAACTTTTGCCGAGCAAAATATTGCACGAGTGCACGATGATGTCAGGACACTTGCCCGACATCACCTTGTGCGATTTTATGCCCAATCGGGTGGAGCGCGCGCTCACCTGAGGGACATAAAATTCTGCACTACATTTTTTCAAAAAGAAAGCAGCATAAAACAGTAAGCAGAGTTTTTTTCATGCAGTTTTAATCAGTCACTAAACTATAAAATCACATCATTCAATTCAGGGCTTTTTAATCCATTTTTAAAATATTGAGGTACACAAACTTTTATTTTTCTTCAATTATGTAAAGAAATTGAAGGTTTTTTTAGAAATACTTAATTCCCTTCTGTATCCATCTCAATTATATTTTTCACTCGATCTCTTCCACCACCTTATTTTCTATTCTTCTGAATTTCATTTCCCTGTTATATTTTGACTTTCTTTGTCCAGATTATTCATCGCTTCAACACTTTATTTTTCATCATCATGGTTTAATCTTCATTGATTTTTATGCTATTTCCTGTTTCTGTCTTCCTTTTGTCTTCTGTTTCAAATGGTGTTTTTATTAAGTAGCTGAGGCATTAGGTGAAAGGATGTTTGGATCAATTATTGCCAACGATGAGAAAACTGGGAGAGAGGCCAAAAGTGAGGAACAGAGAGACCTCTCTTACACAGTTAGCTTTCAAACTAAGTATATTGTTAATTTAATATTCCAGTCATTGAATCCACCAAAGGCACGTTGACTCACAGAGAAGGACAGCTTCCAAGCCAATATTTTAGACCCATGCTTAAAATAAGGAGCTTAAGTTCCAATAACGAACTAATGAAGATAGGAGTGAATGTTCTATTATGCACGCAATATAAAATACTCCATTGTTGTAACTGTACCTTTTAAAAGTGATGCAAAGTGCTTCCACAAACTAAATCCATCAGCTGCCACAAATACACAAGCCCTTCTCAGGACAGCATGTCAAAATGCTCAGTTATACATAAATGGACATTCCAGACCAAGCAGCCAATTTATATCTGACAAGCACATCACACTAATGACTCAAGTTAAAACTGACTGCTGAGAGAATCTGACCCACACAAGTCACAGACGTGACTTGAGTAACATCAATTGAAATGAAATCTCAAAAGGTATAGTGACAGTAATGTAGTCCATTTTGAGTAATCTAAAAAGGGCATCTTTAAATTTTTACCTCATTGTCCTTTAATTCCTTAACTTCTAACTCTTTGTAGTCATTGCACAGCACTTGACAGGGATTCTCTTTTTAATTAAATTTAAACTACCAAAAAGATTAATGAGAAATGGTAGGGTTTTGCAACATTCTAGTAAAATGTGCATTGCATTAATATTTTGACTAGGAAAACAGAGTGTAGATAATTTAGAGGGGAAGAGGTCCAAGGTCATGAATAAAACCTGGAGGGATATGGTTTATCATCATTTTTTTCTGAATTTTGTTAGAGATCATCACTTTTTTTCTGAAAAAGGCACTTACCTTAAGAAATGTCAAAAAGCTATCTCCTGTCTTACTCGGAAGCATTGTAATTGTAATTTTAACCCCACCCAGCCAGTGGAAACAGAAGATAATGGGAAGAGAATCCAAGGTCAGAAGAGGCCCAAATAGGTAAGTGTTCCTACTTTCCACGTGGGACCATGAGGAACAGAGGTGCTCCTCTACAAAATATAAGGAGTGTTTTCGGACCTCCAATGGCCCAGCCATTCCACCTCTCTTCTGGAAGATGTTCCAAAACCCTCTCCCCTGATTTACCTGAGGTCTGGCAACCCTCCCTTTAATTCTGGCCAGTGAGTTGCTGTGTAAAACTTACACTCCTGCCTGCCCACCTGCCAGCTGTCACTTCTCACAGGCTGACAGTTGACTGGGAGGCAAGTAGATGAGGCCCAGAAGTCAAAAATTGCCCATGTTTCATATTGCCGAGGTTGGGGAAGGGGGGAGGGGTGGGGTGGGGTGGGGTGGGATTTACCTTATCTGCTCAAAGTTAGAATCAGATCTTTAGTCTTCCAGTGGCTGGTCTTTCATCCCCTGAAAAGTTTTATATGTCTCAATGAATAATTTTTGTGGTGACATAACCACATCATTGATGATAATTTAACCAGAGAATTAAAATGACAGTGACTTTATTACCTTCACCTTGCACACCATTTTGCAAGAGGAGCCAGAATTAAGTTTTTAACAATGAAATTTCATCCAAACTACCAAGAACCAATAGGACTGATCTCTGGACCTACCTGTGCTGGATTTTACATTTTGATAAAACACTTAAATCATGAAGAATTACCTTTAAATCAAACTGGTTACGTTTGGTCAAATTTTCATGATGAAGCTCAGCCAAAGGGTATTTGAATATTTATATGAACACTGACACTGATAAATGCCACAAAGATACATTTTGGCTGATCACATCAAAGTAAATGCATAGTTGCTGCTATAAATATAACATCATGCCAAGTTTAATTAATAATCTTGCCCACGTAAGCAGTGTGAGTGAATCTAATGTATTGGTTTTATAGCACTGTTATGCTATCATTACACACCAGTGCATATCCACCATTAATCTAATGTTCCTTTCCTAATGTACTTCAGTGTTCCCACTTAATTCTTATAACTGATACTTAAAAAAGGTATTTAAATATTTGGGGATAAAATAGCACTTGTACAAATTTGAAATGTCTAGAATAAAAAGCCGCTTAACTAGATGAGACATGATAATTGGAGTGATAGGTCATTGCAACAAAACAATCGAAGGTATATAATGACTTTCCTTTTTGCAAATGTGACTTACTAAGAGAAGAGAAATGATAGATTATGGGAATTGAATATTTGTCGGCAATGCATCAAGCACTTTATGTTTAGGTATAAATTAATTTAGATTAAATATTTGGCATGATAGTATGGTCTCAACTTAATTTCTGAAGAACACTTTCTGATACATCAGTTTTGCATCTCCAAAATCTTTTCCTTGAGCATGATATATTAGCCTAAGAAAGACTACCAAAGGTAAGACTACTAGCATTGTTTACATAAAGCGTTTTCACTAGGCCTGGTATTGCTTCACTGAGCTTTCAGGCAAAGCACTTAGAAAATTAGTCAGTTCTTTCACATATTAACATGTATGCCCAAATATATGCAGAGCTAAATTTGGAGAGTTACTGAAACGTACAACTACTTTCAAACTTAAATCTGTAAAGTTGTGTCTGCAAGGCAAGCTTCCAACAGATTTTGGGTGCATGCTGTAAGTTAATTGACACGCATTGGAATGAGAGAAGGGCACTTGGCTGTCATTATCTGTGCTCTTCAAACTTCCAACATCTGTATACTATTATTCTACTTGCAGAAAATGTGGCACATCACAGGTGGAAGGAGAATCTCATACTTTCCAGCACCGAAGCAGATTTGAGAACACCTTCAAAATCCCAGATAAGAGGCCATAAGAAAATGGAGCGTGGAAGAGCTGGAGGCCTTCCTCAAGCTTCTATGTAGCACTATTCAACTCTTAATGTTTAGTTCCCTTCTCACTTGCTCCAATGGGCATACTCAAGATGTCACGCTCAGTTAGCATGTTGTAATATGAGCCCTGTTTGTAAACATGCCTTGAAGCCAACACTGATACTTGTTAGCTCTGTAATTATAACCCAAATGAGTGGTCTGTCAATATTGCCAGTGGTTTAGAAGAAGCAAGGACCTAAGGTCAATTACCCAAAGATTTGCAAGTACCAGTAAAACTACACAAAGGTGCTCCTATACAGTTAGAGTGTTAGTAACACTAATGAGTCACAGTGCACAGCTGAGAAGAACCAATTGGTGATTGCAGAGGAGGAACAGGAACCTGCTTCCTGAATGATCATACAGTTGCATCAATTCTTTCCATATCATTGGGCAGGTGCATTGTGCTGCAATTGCTATTCAGTGTGAAAGGAGATGAAAGTGTTGGCCATGCTGCTAAGTTCAGCAATCTATCTGATACTTTTTGTGGGTGACATATTGGCTAGTACTTCAGTTGATCACTAATCTAGCCAGAAAGGAAATGAAGACAGAAATGTTGAGGAAGGAGGTGACCTTTACCAGGTGGCCTGTGGCAGCTGGCACAGATCCATGTGTAGCTCCCTGCTGACACGAGTATGCAGAGCCAGTTCCCCTCAGTTATAGCCAAGTAGCTGTGCCTGAAATAGGTGGTGGTATGATGAGTGTGAGAGTTCTCTGGGTTTGGTGCCTGCTGATACCAGTAACATGCACTCCTTTATCTTATTCTAGATTAAACATGACATACCGCATTTGGGGCACTTTAAGGCCATCAGTATGTCCTTCCCTAAATGTCATGCAATTAATAATAAGCTTGTAATATTTGAACATTTGACTGAAATAAAATACCAATACGAAAGCACATATTTAATTTTAACTTGATGGTGACTGCCACAGGATGCTGTAGCTTATGTTTCAACTTCTCATCACTCCCTGGGTTTGCTTGAAAGTTCATATCATAAGAGCCCTTTTCATCACACATTTTGTCTTGTTCTTCCTGTTTTGTTGTTGTCCTATATGTGTTTCAATTTCAGTAGAGTCTCCAGTGAATTAGCAGTAAATAAATATTTGTCTATTTTAGGCTCCACATTAGCATTATCTACAGTTATGTCAGAAAAATTTAAGTTAAAAGCCGGAATATTTTTTTAAAAATGGATAAAAAGCCTCTGCCCCTTCAAAAGACCTATCATGTGTAGTTTCTTGTAAGTCCAAGGCAGATGGGTGAAAACAGCACCCGCCATGAGCTGTTTTGAGCACTGTACACACTTTAAATGTATTATTAAAGTTAAATGAAGCTCATGCCCATGTTGGCAACAACCAGGCCATCTGGATTTGTGCCCAATTTTTAAAATGTGCCACCAGCCATGCAAAATGGAAAATATACCTCATAAAGTGAAGGCTGATAATGCAAGTCATGGTTTTTGGAAAAAATATTCAAGTCAGTCTCATCTATGAAAGTTTCAAAGAAAAAGCATTCAGTGCAAATGTTTTTGTTAAATAGTATAATCTTAGAATCTATGGGACACAGAATGTATTCCATGTGAGATAATAAGCTGATCTAAATGCCATAGCAGAAACAAAGAAAAATACAAACCACTGTGATACCATTGAGCACTGGGTGGCAACCACGGCAACTCCAACTATCAGCTTTTTGTTTCCTCTCTTAGTATCTAAATAAACAAACCTGATTTCTATATTGACTGAACCCCCCCATCATAGTCAAGTGATAAAAGACACATAGGTGGATTTACAAAAGAAACAAAATATATCATTTATACTCACAACTAACAGCTGAATTTTGTTTTGTAGAATTACATAGAAATTACAACATGGAGACCTGCTATTTGACCCCATTACTATTAGCAGTGGTCCTAATCTCTTTTTCCATGCCCTTTCACACCCTGTTTCCACAACCAACTATCTAACCTATGCTTAAATGTCATCATGGTCTCTGCATCAAGCACTAACTCAAACACAACCTCATAACTCCTGGGTAAAATGCTTACGCCAGCCTTCTGTCTGAAACCTCTTACATTCAATCCGGTATATATCTCCTCTCACTCTAGACCACTCAATCATTTTGGACTGGATGTTACACTCACCCACCGACAGGTTTAAAGGCGGGAAGGTGGGAAAATCCAGCAGGCAGTCTGACAACCACTTACCCGCCTGTCACTGTCCCCACAGCAATTTTACCCACAGTGGAGGTGGTCACATAAGGGCTTTATCCCACAGCCACTTGGATTTAACCAGGGGTGGGAGAGGCCCATGCCAAGTGCCCAGCCTGGTTGGTTTTTCTGGAATGGCTGATGCCAGGCAGGGGAATGAATCCCTCCTGAACAAACCCCCTGGGCCCATTGAAGGGCCCCCTCCAAGTTGTTATCCTACCTCTCAGGTTCCCCTCACCCACTGGCTCTCAAACCCTAGCCAACCCTGTTGTGTTATGATGTGCATGCACATTTATGGAAGCCTATCTTAAATTACTGCCAATCATTACACACCTCAATGTATGTGATGTATTAGTCCCATGACTTGTAGGCAGTCTGCAAGAAGCAGTGATTCTGCAAGAAGCAGTGATCGAGGTCAGGCGTGTGTCTCACAGACTCCTTGTGAACTTTTTCTATATGTAGTCTTATGTTCAAATAAAGAACCCACATTTTTGTTTCATCAATACTTGTGTATGATAGATACGTTTACATCAAAAGGAAGAAGAACTTTATATGGTGACAGGGCGGCAGCACGGCTTTTGAACATTTGACTGAGCAATGTACAAGCCTCAACCCTCCATATGTAACAGAAGAGCTGGCGTGAAAGTGAAACAACTATCAAAATTCACCGGGCTGAATTTTGCGTTTGTCGGGCGGGCAGGCCTGACCGAATTGGCGGTGGGCGGGGAGCCGATCCCCGCCGCCGAAACGGGCCGTGCCGCCATTTTGCACGGGCGGGACAATTAAGGCTCACCCAGCGCATTTCAGACTCCCGTGTTCATCGGGAAAATTAAATCGGCAGTGGGCGTGTTCAGACAGCTGGTTCCAATGGGGAACCGGCAGTCTGTATAAAGAACGGCCAGGCAGCCTCCTTTAGGCTGTTGACCATGGCCAGCGACCGGGCACCACAAGAGGTGAGGGCAGAGGAGGAGGAGGGCAGGCTGCAGGTTAGGCCAGTGGGGGGGCCACCGTGCCCCTCAGTTCTCAGATGCCTGCCTTGCTGTCCTCCTGGAAGAGTGTCCAACCATCGGGAAGTCTTGTTTCCGGAGGATGGGAGGAGGAGGTTCCCCCCACGTGACCAGGCAGGCATGGCAGGAGGTGGTGGAGGCTGTTAGCTCTCAAGATGCTGTGCAGCGAACACAGTGCCGCAAGCACTTCAACGATTTGTTGCGCTCTGGAAGGGTGAGTACCATGTCAGCCTTGGACATTTTACCCAGCAGATAGCCTTAGCCTTTGAGGCCCCCCCACCCCCACCCCCACGTCTTAGTGTTGTTACTGCATTGGGCATTTGGCGCATGCTGGGTGGGCAGATAGTGACCATGCTTACATCAGCCTTAGTGGTTGAGGAGAAGATGGGCTCTCCCCGCAGCATATGTTGGTGTTTGTCGCATTTGAGTAGTCTGGGGGCAACCTGCAGGGGAGGCATCTAGACACATACTCAGAACTCCAACACATGTCTTATTGATGGTGATGAGATGGTGGAAGGGGAGCCTCAAGGTGTCGTGGCCAAGTGCCATCTGCTGGCCTTGGCGCCGCACCTAGTTGCGCCCCCTTGCCATGGGCGCTAAGACCCGTGTGTTATTCAAAGTGATGGATGCCAAATGTGTCCAATGTGGCCGTTGGGGGAGGGGGTTGGGAGCAGCCGTACTATCTTCTGGGGACTGATCATCAGTAGTGTGGACAGGAGCCGCTGGAGGCCTCAGATGGGCCGCTGTGGTTGGGGTGCGGTGTGCGTGTGTAGAGTACATGAGCAATCAGCCCTAATAAATGCTCCTCTCTGTTCTGCAGGCAAAAACTGAGAGCAATATCTGGGAGCATCAGCAGACTGGTGATGGGCACGCCGTGCTGCAGTACCTCACCACTTATGAGGAGCAGGCCATGGAGCTGGGGAGGAGGCAGGTGGCCAGGTCAGCAGGTGTTGGCGACGCTGGGGTGCAGTGGCCAGGTATTTGAGGGCCACAGTCCCATCCACTCTGTCTCCCCACCATCCAAAGCACTGATGGTTGCTGCAATTGTTAATGCAGCAACACTGCTCATTCACAGACTGATACAGTCAGACGTGTGGGTCATACACAAAGGTTCCTCGGCCCCTTGAGGATGCGCGTCTCTAGCACCTTCCAAAGTCGCCTTATCCCATTTGTGACCACTATCCCCATGGCCTAACATGCCATGGCATTGCTGCTGCGCATCCAAAGACTTATTGCGTCTTAGGAGGGTTTGTACCTCCACCACCCTTTCAGCCAGTGCGTCCCACATTACTCTGTCCACAATGTGCTCAGCAGCTCACCTGTCAACCTCATGGCACTCAACTTAAATAAATGCCACCATGTTAGTCATCCCTGTGCCAAGGGGAAATGCTGCCTTCTGTGCACCTGGTCTATGCCCCTCATAACGGTATGAAGGTCAGTAATGTGACCTGTCAATCTCCTGTACTGCACGGCAAACGTCACAAGTGTATGCAATGTTTCCTCATAACTCCAACTCTCCAGGCCAGTATGCATCCAGGTCAGGAACTTCGGCACTCTCCCCACTCCAATGCCATCCCTCCCATGAAGTGCAGGTCACAACTGAATGCAGAAGTGTAGCTGTGGCCTCGACAGCGTTTTCTGCACTTGCAACATGACCTCCCTTTTCCTACATTCTATTCCTCAGCTAATAAAGGCAAGTCTGGCTTCGACCTTGTCAAATGCCTTATGTTCCTGTTCTGCTACCTTAACAGGTCTGCCCAGCAAGGTCCCTGTAATCGTCCTTACTTTCCACGGTCCTACCATTTCTCCTGTATTCCCGTACTTTGTTTGTCTTGCCCAAGTGCTTAACCGCACACTTATCCACATAATATTCCATGTGGCATTCCTTAGGCCATCTGACCAGCCTGTCTGTATGCGCGTGTAATGTTTGGGCCTCTTCTTGACTATTTACCACCCCAGCAATGTTCGTCTCCTTAGGTTCTTGAAGGGTGAGCGACTTATGAGGCTGGGGGGAAAGGGATGAAAGGTGTTACTGACTGAACGCTAACTGATGCACTGTCCTTGTTGTTAATTTCACCACCGCATGGCCGCCACCAACAAGTCCAGAGCCCCCCCTCCACACCTGAGGGCCAACACTTGCAACTTGCATCACATCCTTTCAGCGAGCCAGGCACCAGCGCAGCGGCAAACACTTTGGTGGGGATTATGACGTCGGCTAATGTCCTGGGGCACAGTGGAGAGGGCACTTCACAATCGCTGGAGGGGATGGCACGGACAGAGAGTGCTGATGGCGCCAGCAGCCGGAGGACTGCAGGGGACCAGGCACATGCTGAGTCGGACAGAGATGATGTGCCTCTGGAGATGTCAGCCATGCAGCAGTTGCAGGACAAGCGGCAGGGTGCGCGGGAGCATCTGGCAGGGTTGCATGAGGGTGTGCTTCACTTGGTCTCTGTGGTGGAGGAATCCAGGCAGAGCGTCAGTGATGACATAAACCTCAGGACAGAGCTTCAGGCTTCCTCCATTGAGAGATTGGCGAGTCTCATGGAGAGGGTCTTCCAGCGAACTGAGAATCTTCTGATTGGGTTACACTCGGACCCGCAAGCCCTCACAGCGCTAATGGCCACAGGTGGTCATTGGCAATGTGGGAGATGTTCTGGGCACCAAGTGTCGCCGCTCGGTGCCCATCCATCTGCGGTGAGCAGGGAGGTCGAAAGGGACCTCACGTCGGTGCAGCAGCTGCCTGTCGTCACTGTGAGCTCCTCTCAGGGCGTACCGGTTGAAGGCAGCAGCTCCTCCGCCCCTCTGACAGTTACTGTTGCATCCGTTGAGGCTGCGACAACTGGGGAGGTGCCAGTTCTATAACTGGCCACTCCCTCCCAGGCGGGGCCAGCACAGGCTCCAAAGGCCAGAGGACATCCGCCAAGGTCATCGAGACCAACAGGACAGCAGAGTCAGCAGCCTGTCTCACAAGCCACTCCGAGTGATGGGGCGGCACCTAGACGTTGCACCCGCAAACGTAAGCATAAGGCACATTAGGCACTCTACGTTTTGTCACTGGTTTTGTGTTGGCCCTAGATTAGTGAATATATCATTATGTACGTCAGAGCAACGTTTGTGCTTTATTTTGGTGGGAATAAAGTCCACCTTTCTGACCATGGCTGAGGGTGTTTCCTTTGTGCTGCATTTGTATGTTTCACTGACATCTCATGAGTGTTTGAGTGGACATTGATGTTTCTGTACTAAGCCCTTAGTTGCAGCTGATGAGGTGGAAGATGTAGCACCTAAGTGCCACGTGTGGAAGCACCAGGCAATGCTGGTCCTGCTGATCCATGTGTGTGGAGCTAGCTGAAGGTTCGTTGGATTAAAGTGTCTCGGATGTCCCTGCCTCCTTGGTGTAGTAGTGGGTCGGCCCCTGATCATTGCCCTGTGCTTCCTCATCCTCTGAGCCACTGCTGGATTCATCATGTGCAGCCTCATCCACTACGTCAAGGTCTTCATCATCAACTGCGTCCCCCCTTTCCAGCGCAAGATTGTGCAGAGCGCAGCATGCTACCACTATCACAGAGATGCGATCTGGGGGGTACTGGAGTGCGCCCCATGAGCGGTGCAGGCAACGGAAGCTCATCTTGAGAAAACCGATGGCTCTCTCCACCACAGCCCTTGTGGTGCCGTGGCTCCTATTGTAGCGCTCCTCAGCTTCTGTTCTTGGATAGCGGAGAGGCGTCATGAGCCACCATCTGAGGGGATAGCCCTTATCACCCACCAGCCAACCATCCAGCCGAGCCGGAACACTGAAGAGCGCCGACACCTGAGAGTGTCTGAGGATGTAGGCATCATGGGAGCTGCCTGGGTACGTTGCACAAACTTGCAGAATCTGCATCCTGTGATCACACACTATCTGCACGTTCATGGAGTGGAAGCCCTTCCTGTTGACGAAGGCACCAGGCTCACCTGCTGCTGCCTTGATGGCCACATGTGTACAGTCTATTGCAACCTGGACATGGGGGAAGCCAGCAATGGCCGCGAAGCCTCTGGCTCTCTGTGTCTGACTTGCCTGGTCACAGCAGAAGTGGATGAAGGTCAATGCCTGTCTGAACAGAGCGTCTGTAACCTGCTTGACACAAGTGTGGACAGCTGATTGGGAGACACTGCAAAGATCACCCACCGAGCCCTGGAAGGAGCCACATGTAGAGAAGTGGAGGGCAACTGTGAGCTTCAGAGCCGCTGGCATGGGGTGTCCACACAGTTAGGGGAGATCTCAGGGCCAATCATCTGACAGATATAGTTGACTGTCCCCCTTGACAGTCGGAGCCTCCTTCGGCACTGCACCTCAGTCATATTGAGGTAGCTGCTTCACCGCCTGTATACCCTGGCAGCAAGATAGTGGCGTCTTCTGTGGCCCCTTGCACCTTGGACAACCTCTTGGACCTGCGCCCCTTGTGCCTGCGCCTGGCCTCCCAAAGGTGGCTCCCCTGGAGGCTGATTGTCCACTCCTGGCCCCCTCCTTATTCTATCCCTCCCTTCCTCCTCAGAGCAGCTGCCTCCAATGGAGATGTCAGAACCCATACCCAGGCTAAATGGAGGCCTCTGGAAAGCTGCAGGCCCGATAAAGATTACTGTCTGCAGAGTGCTGAGCTGAAGCATCAAAGTACAGAGAAAGCTATTGGAAATCGATCTGAACTGCTACCGATCACACAGGCAAGTTTAAAACACTTTCTGCATTAAATACTTCAGAAAAAACAGTTACAACCCCTCTGAGCCCACATATCCTGCCCGTGGATGAGGTTTGTTAAAAAATCAGTTACCTGCCTGCCTGTTGGGCCCGTGCGCTGAGGCGAAGATCACACGGGCTCCTCAAAATCGGCTTCGATTGCCGAGTTAAGGGCCTTAACAAGGCCTTTAATTAATGGCGGGTGTGCATCGTGCTTCATAGCGCGCCTACCCACCTAAATATCGCGATGACGCGCGCTGACGCCGGGACGCTCATGTGACGTCAGTGCGCAACATTTTAAGCGCGACATGCGGGCTCCGTCACCCGCACGTCAGCCATAAAATTCTGCCCACCGTGTGTAAGGATTCTGTAGCTTTGTAGGGATTCTACACAATGTGCCTCTGCTTTGGTAACCTTTGTTCCAGCAAGCAGGCATAGGATCCCAGTAAGATTGTTCAAATCTGAGAGAGCTTAATTAGTAAAAGTCTAATTGTTACAAAGTTTAAGCAGGAACTGAAATTAACAGCAGACTGCAGACTTGTCTCATTTTAAGCAGAACGAACAGAGAAGAGAGAATCTATTATTGCTGAAGCTAAATACTGCAAAAGAAAAAGGTCATCCATTAACAGATCCTTACAGCTAAAAGAAAATTATATAAGAATCCTTTTTCACTGTTTCACTTACCCTTTGAAGTAGGCAGCTCCATTTCACACCAAAATTACTGTTTTGTGGGCGGAGTTTAGAGTTAAACTGGGAAAAATCAGATGGCGCTCAACAGCGTTACTATTGTAGTCAAGCAGTTAAACTGGGAAATATCAGACGGAGCTCGACAGCATTACCATTGCAGTCAAGCAGTAAACCTGAGACTAGTTAAGGCAGTGGCCACTAAAGGTACTGCAACTCAGAGTTAAATTAACTCTAAAAGTGCTGGGGACAACTTAAATAACTGTCAGAAGCTCCGGAGAGTATTAAAAATCCTGCAAAAAGCTACAAGTTGACCACAAAATTTACAACACTCAATTGGAAGGCAACGGATCTGCTATCCGAATTTACTTTGTTCAGACAACATGTGAAGCTGTTTTTTTTGGGCCTCAGTATTTCTGAACTAGATAAACAAGCTATTAAAATTAAAATGGCTGTAGGCAATGAAGGCTTCCACAGACTGAAGACATCATGTCTGTCCTACGACCATCTGAAAATTCCAGATAAAATATGATCAACATTTGAAGCTCAATTACAAGTGAAGCTCAATTTCAGAATACACTGTCTGGAATTTGTGTCCCGAGGCAACAACCGACAGAGACCACTGACTAATTCATAAGTAGATGCAGAGACAAGAGGCATGATTGTGACTTCGCAGCAGCAGAGCCCAGCCAACAGAGCAACTGAGCTCATGGTAGCACTTACCCCAATGGAAGCTTTCCAAAAACCTTGGACCAATCCAAAGATAACACTTCAAAGGCACTACTTAAAAAAGCAGAAGCAAGTATGAAGCCATACTAATGGGTAGACAGCGTCTACAGGCTATACGTAGTTCATCCACCATTGGCCCGATAGCCAATACAAGCAAGCCTAGCGAGCAATGTTGGCAGTGTGGCATCATACACACGCCAAGAAGATGCCCAACTTTTAATGCTGTATGAAAGGTATGAGACACCAGAGGACATTGGAAGTGCCAGTGCAGAAAGCAAAGGCCAAAACAAGTGGTCACCTAACTCTGCAATGCAGATCATCAGCCAACAGGCTACACAACAGTTTCTGAACCAAATATGTAAACCCATTCCAAACATGCAAACTTCATTGCATTGCGGAACCAATGCAGAATTACTAATTGGCAAAGTAAATTACTCCACAGTCATCACTCATCAATACTCTCAGTAGTACACGATGCATTACTCGAAAAACAGGAGGAGGTAAAAGATGCCCGTGACTGGCATGCGGGTAACAAACTACCCAACCTGAACATTGGACAAAAAGTTTGAATACAACACCCAACTGATGGCACCTGGACTCCAGCAGAAATAGTCATCATATGCCCGGAACCAAGTATGAACATCAAATGGCAAGACAGTGCGATGAAGTAGATGTTAAATCAGAACAACATCAGAACCAGAAAGACTGAGCAGTCCTATTGTAACTAGAACAGGGTCTAAGACACAACACAAACAAAGCATCGCTAACCAGAATTCTGAAAATGTACAGCAGCCTCCAGCAAAGATCACCATAACTAAAGCTAATAGATAAGCAAATCACTAATACGTTTCAAAGACTTGTAAATTTATTGCGTCTGAATATACTTTAACACAGAGCAATGGTACTTTCCTTTGTTGTCACATAAATAGTTTGATTCTTTAAGGGTAAATCTTTATTTAGAAACAAAGAGACATGTTGTGATATGATGTGCATGCACCTTTAATCTGGGTGGCATTGCCAGTACTGGAAAGCTGTCAGCCTCTGATTGGCTGGCAGCTCTCTGAGGCCGGACTCCCTGTTCCTGATGTGGAGAGGTCTCACCTCAACTCAGCTGATTGCCAACTGGCTGTTTAACTAATACAGGGCAGCTTCCCAAGCTGGGTGCACTCTCCCCAAAACGTTAGCTGGGGGAGGTGGGGGAATGGTGCCCTGTGAAATCCTGCCTTTTGTTTCTATCTATCTGTCCAATACATTCATAATTTTAAACACCACTATCAAATCATCCCTCATTCTCACAGGTTGCAACAAAAACAGCCCCAATGTTTTAAGCTGTTTTCACATATTTGTATTTCCTCATACCAGGCAGCTGTGCAGTGTAAAAGAAACAGAAAATGCTGGAAATATTCAGCAGGTCAGGCAGCAGCTGTGGAGAAAGAAACAAGGTTACCATTTCAGGTCAATGACCTTTCATCAGAAGTGGGAAAAATTAGAGATGAAATAGGTTTTGAGCAAGGGGTGGGTTGAGACAAGGACTAAAGAAAGGCCTGTGATAGGGTGGAAAACAGGAGAGATTGAACGAGAGAAGAGTTAATTCTCCAGGGCCAAAGGGAACAGTGATAGGGCAGGACAAAAATACAAAGAAACAAAGGATGTGCCTAGAGCAGGCGCTGCTACTGCGTGAAAACAAAAGTAAGAGGAAAAACTGCAAAGAAAGGGAAATAAAATGGGGACAGATTTTATGCTCTGAAATTATTGAACTCAATATTGAGTCCAGAAGGCTATAAAATGCCTAATCGAAAGATAAGGTGTTGTTTCTCTTGTTTATATTGAGTTGGAACAGTTCAACCAAACATAGGGATGCCAGCTTGAGAGCAAGGCGGAGAATTGAAATGATAGGCCACCAGGAGCTTAGGCTTACGTTTGCGGACCGAACAGAGGTGTTCCGCAAAGCGTTCACCCAATCTGCATTTAGTATCCCCAATGTAGAGGTCGAATATCTGCGTTACTTCAGGCATGAATTGATTACAATCATCCTTTCTCAAGTAGAGGTTTAGTTAACGACATTAATAACTTATTTCAAGGCAAAGGTTTGCACATGTGTGCCTCAAGGGGTCCAAGAGAGGGCTGATTTTAACTTCCACCAGTAGCGGATAGGCTGCCTGTTAAATACTGGCCTTTTCCACTCCCAAAATTAAAATAAGCCTTTATTAACTCAAAAGCTGTAAAAAAGCAAGGGCTGGATAACCAACCCTCTGTCCAGCTCTAGAAAGGGTAACATAAAAGGCCATGAGAAAAAAATACTGTTATAAAACAGAAATATAAAACCAATATTAAAAATGAAAGAAGCATCAATGGAAGATGAATTAGACTGCCCAATGAGTGTGAGGTAGTTGGTTTTGATAGGAAGAATAAGGAGGTCACAGGTATGTGGGGTTGCAGATCCATAAATCACTAAAAATAGTGATGCAGGTTAATAAGGCAAACAAAGCACCAGGCTTCATTTCTGGAGGGATAGAACTGAAGAGAAGAAAGGTTATGCTAAACTTGATTAGAGCCTTGGTTAGATCACACTTGGGAGTACTGTGAACAGTTCTGGTCTCTGTATTATAAAAAATATATAGAGCTACTGGATAAAGTGTAAAAAAGATTCACTGTGATAATACCAGAACTGAGAAGTTATACCTATTAGTAAAGATTGATCAGGCTGTCGCTCCTTTCTCTTGAAAAGAAAAAAAAGACTGAGGGTCTTTAATAGAGGTCTTTAAGATTATGAAATGATTTGATAGGGTAGACATAGAGAAGATATTTCCACTTGCAGGTGAGACCAGAACTAGGGACCATAAAAATAAAATAGCCAATAATAAATTCAATAAAAAAATTCAAGAGCAACTTCTTTACCCAGAGTCATTGACTGAATTAGAGACTAATGCAAAGGTCCTCTTTCTGTCAATGACTCTTGATACTGCAGAGAGGAGACCATCAGCAAGATGGAACCTGGATTCATCGCTGCCTGCATAATCGCATACAGGCAGGAGAGAAGAAGGAGAAGATTGCGACGGAGGTGCCTGGACCACCAAAGGGAGTTGTAAAACCCTCAGCATCAAGAGCCAGCAGGGCCCAGTCCAGATGCAAAAGATTAGGCTCACAGAAACATCATGTGTGAGATGCTCGCAAGAACAAGGGTGTACAGGACTCGCATGTCCTAACTGCAGATGAGTGAGAACCAATGTAGCCGACGCCTCCAAATGTCCTGGGATCTGGTAACTCACATTTGCCACATTTTCCAGGAATTGGAGCCACAGGGACTGGGAGGGCATCCATTGCTGGTGGCTCTGAAAGTAACGGCTACTCTGAACTTCTGTCCCAATGGGACCCACCGGGGACCTCTACAGGACCTCTCAAGTGTCCACACACAAATGCATACACAAAATCACAGACATTCTTTTTGCCAAGGCCCACAATTACGTCAACTTCGAAAGGGATCATTCAAGCCAGGACGCCAGGAGCACCACGCTTTGCTGAGATTTCCAGATTCCCACAGGTGCAGGGTGCCATTGACTACACTCAGGTGGCTATAAAAGCTCCCTGGCAACAGGCACTCCAGTACATAAACCGGGAAGGCTTCCACTCGCTCAATGTACAGCTGGTCTGTGACCATAAGAAACTTATCATGCAGGTTTGCGACAGATACGCAGGAAGTGTCCAAGGCTCTTACATCTTGAGTAAATTGCAGATCCTGGACATCTTTGAGGGACCATACGCGATCCAGGGCTGGCTCCTCAGTGACAAGGGGAACCCGCAAAGGAAGTGGCTGATGATGACTGTGCAGCAGCCTCAGAATCCTGCAGAGAGAAGGTATAACCAGACTCATGCCGCTAGCCGAACATTGGTGGAGCACACCATAGGGATCTTAAAGATGCAATTCCGATGCCCAGACAGATCTGCTGGAGAACTCCATTACACTCCCCAGAGGCTCTCACGGACCATCATGGTTTGCTGCACACTGCACAACCTGGCGCTGCAAAGGAGGGAGGACTCACCGGATACCAACATGGAGGAGCTGCATGTCTCCTCCGATGAGGAGGACATCAAAGTGGGTGAGGGAGTTGAATTTGAGGAAGCCAAGGCTGTAGGGGAAGAGGCCATAGCACGGGCCAAAGGAGGCAGGCATGCGTGTGAGGCCCTCATTGCCACCAGATTCCATGAGGAAAATGATGAGTTGCAGTGAGTACCCTCTTGGACAAGTGCCCTCCATCATGGGCCAACATGAACACCAGCGTTGCTCTTCCTCTCATTTCAATCAAACACTTCAATATAAGTGTGAATGGTTACACATAAAGCTCACATTGCCCTGATCTTTTGAAGCCTCGGGCGCATGCTTCTTTGCTGAGATGAGGTGCTAACTGGAGGAGGGAGTCCCGGCATCAGATGTCAGAGGGTGCTGTGTCTTCAAGCGTATCTCCAGCATCCCAGTCACAGCGGCAGCCTACCAGAATCAGGAGCTGTTTCACTATCGTCAGTGGGCTTGTAACTATATGCCTTCAATCTGACAAATCTCCTCAAGGACATCTATCTCCAGCAAAGGGACAACGCATTCTGTGTAGCGTTGATGGTGAAACTGATAGTGACACTTGGGCCAAGGCAGCCAAGGGCATTCTGCAAGTGTGCATCTATTCTGAGATGACTCAATCCTTCTTCTCTATCACATTAACATCTGGCACTCTCAGTTAGGGATGCTGGCCTGCTTTTATCCTCAGCTTACTATGAAGTGGATGACAATGTTCAAACACTTGCGTGCCAGGCATTAAAATGCCTCTTCTTTAAGACACACATTGTGCCCTCGTGGCCTGCCCTGACCCTTGCAAACTCCAAAACTCCTTGACATCATGAAGCCATCAAGATCACGAGTCATTGGTAATAAAAAGTAAACTTCAGCTTCAGTACATCCTTGCTCCTGTCCCATTGCTCTCCTTAACACTGTCTAAAGCTACAATGTGCTCTTTCAGACCATGCTCAAAGGCTCTATTGACCACTAAATATCACCATTTGCAATTAACATTACATCTCCGAGAGTGTTTCGGTGATGGGACACACAGCGCTGCATCTCAACATTGTGATGAGAGCCTTATGGCCGCATACCAGGCAATTACAGGTTGAGAAATGCTCAAGGTTGTAGGTTCAAGCTCCAGGGCAATAATATGGCTGAGAGGAGCAGAGCTTCAGCGCCTTGATATGACAAGGTCCTCCCACTTATTGGTGAGCTTAGCAGATGTATACTTAGGAAGCTGGAAACGCAGTTGGCAGACAGCAGTGCACACAAGCTCTGAGAACCTCGCCGGAAGACAGAGAGCACATGGAGTTGTACAATATATGACTCTTCTCCGTGTGTTAATACATCTCTCCCTGTACACTACACCTTCAACTTTCAAAATGCAGAGGAGTAAGGAGAATACCTCTGCCTCAATCTTGCACAGCTAAGAATAAACATGACATGACCCTGCAAAGCATGTGGACGAGGTTCATTCCACAAGCACTCTCAACATTAAGGTAAAGGCATCACTGATGTCAAGATGATCTGGAAAATGGTCACACATTGTTGTGGTGTGGAAGCACACTATATAGACGAGAGGCCTATGATAGTGACATCTGCGTCAAGTGGCGGGAGGGACCATGGTATCACGCCTGATTGACAGAAACACAGCTCATCATAAAAAGGAGGCATTCACAAGAGGAGATGGGTGTAATTCTATTTACATTTGTGAACATTATATACATGTGAATATCTATGCCATCGTTGTGCTCTTAAATCTTTTTAACTTTCCTAAACCTACCGCTACATTTTGGTACTTCCCCGACATCCACAACAGAGGTGGAGGCAGCCTGTCTGTGATGACCTTGATGGGCGTCCTCTGGAGGGCCAACACCTGGAGGGCCCCGGCCTGCTGTGTATGTCCTGCTGTGGGGCAGGTGCACCCTCCTCGGCCTGTGGAGCTAGAGGTGATGGGGTCACAGGAAGAGGGGATTGGGATCGGCTGGACAGTCTCTGAGTTACCTGGGCGGATGGCCCAGGGGTGTCCAGCTGCTGGTCCTCCTCTATGGGTGCAAAAAGACCCCTGGCTAACTCCTTCAGAAGAAGAGGCAGCTGGAGTGAGATCTAGGTGCCCCGCCCCCTCTCGGCTTGCCAATGATGGATGCCACCAGTGGCTACAGTGATGGAGTGCTGCTCCTGCAACAGTGCAGGATCGATGTCCAAGGTCTCCATGGCGGCCGCCATCCTACCAGTGATGGCCTTCGCGCATTGGCATGCCGGTGCTATCACCTCAGACTGAACATGGTCAGACTCCTCCATCATCCGTTGCAGTCTGAGGAACGCAGGTGACATCCCTTCCTGATTGTCATTGCAGCTCCACCAACTCATTTAGGACCGAGTCCAGAGGCTCGTCATCTGATTCAGACTCAGCAGGATCCTGACCTCCAGCAGTCCTCCGAGTGTTGGTAACCTCAGATGTCCCTGTTATGGACCAGATTTTGTGCTGTCCTCACCAGATTGTGACCCCCAGGCTGCTCTAGAACTAGATCCCACCAAGGTGTGTCTCTTTGCGATGTTGGAGGATGTGTGTGAGCACTGTGATGGGTCTTCTATGGTGCTCTCCTCTGGTTCTTCATCTGAAGTGTCATCAGGGCTGGAGCTGAGGGCCTGGCTTGTGGATGCCCTTAGGTGCTTTCCAGGTGACTCTAAAATGGGGCAATGCACTCACAGTATGATTGTCTGAGGGATGTGCTGGTGCAGGATCCTCACTTGGATGTGCGTCATCCACTTCACCATCGGCGCAGGCAAGGTCCACATCATCTCCAGCCAGCTCAAAGGCTCGATTCTTGTAGGGAGTGAGGACCTTGATTTCGGCCAATACACCCCCTGTCTGAGACCTCTCCCTTCGATTGCATGTGAGCTTGTCCTGCATAAAGGCAGATGGAGATTGTGAGCAGGATGCATGCCAGAGCAGATGATAAGGATGCCTGACATGTGTGGGTGGTGAGTGCAGCCATGGACAGGATGAGGATGCAAACTGCAGAGGATATGAAGCCAGATGGAGATGTGAGGGTGTGTGTGAGAGAGTGAGTGGTGATGTCCCTTGAACTGGCAGCATGTGAAATGCCTGTGAACATGTGATGTGAGTTGAGAGTGAAGAGATGGTTGACTTAACCTGGTGGCACAAATGAAATTATTCATCCTCTTTCTGCACAGGATGGCTGACCTCTTTTATGCTGTATTGGCACTGATCACCTCTGCCACCACCTGCCAAGTCAGAGTGGTGAGGTTGGTGGACCTCCTCTGGCCATACTGGGGCAGACGACATCACGGCAGGCTTCAGCTGCATCCAGCAGGTGTTCCAGTGAGCCATCACTGAATTTCGGAGCAGTACGCTTCTTCCTTTTGGGAGCCATGTCTTCCGTGGAACAGTCCTGGGCTGCACACATTAAAAAAGCTGTGCATGGGTGCTGTTTAAATATGGTGCCCAGAGTGAGGCAGTGGTGAACTCACAGTGGGACAGGCGAATCAGAGGGCACCTGCCTGCAATCCAGCATCGTTTCCCGTGCATGCATAACTAATGCGACGGGAAGCGTACGATACGGCGTGAAAACCCGCCATTGTGGCCGATGGGTAGAATTCTGTTTTTCACGCCCGCTGCTGCACTTCTTGGCATTGAGAAGAAAACCCCACCGTAAGTCTTAACCTTTTAAATAAATTAATACCCTGGTTGAGTTAGCACAACAAATTTGTCTTAAACATTTAAGAGAAGCATGGCGGTAAAGTTGTATGGGATTCTATTAGACATAAATGGAGAAATTTCTACACGAGAAGGTGAATTGCTCTTCACTTTTGCAGATAACAAATTATTTATTTCTTGAGTCCTTGCTTTCTCAGGACTATGACAATAAGGGTTCAATACTTCTAGTCTTGTGCCAGTAGCAATTTTCATTGAAAATAGCCATAAATATTTTCCAAAATCCTGCAGGATTTACAAGGCACACTGCAAACACCACAAGTGTGTTTTATCGGATTTATAGAAAGCACACATGTGGGAATCCTGCTAATTCCATGCATGGGAAATGATGGGAAGCTGTTACAAGAGACAAGTAAATAACACATTTGCAGTTATAAATTTTTACTCTAATGTGTGACCTACAAGTGACAAAAAGACCTTTTACACTGATCATCTTCTAAGTCAGATTCCTGAAGCTTGACATCCATTTCCTCGCTCTGTTAAATCTGGTTTCTCTACTGGTGGCAGACCTCTAGAAACAGTCAAAAATAGGCTATAAAAGTCAATGGTGATAGAAACAATGCAGCCCAGTGTGAATTATTTTGTGTCATAACAGATATTTACCATTTTAAAGGAGTAGCACCACGATTATAATAAACTAATTATAAATTATTAAGCAGATTCAGGGAACAGTTTTATTTCTCTTTGTTATTCTGTTTACAACAAATCATCATAGCTTTTAATTACAAGCAACCATTTGGAGCTAATTTTCTAATCTATACTGTAGAATCTCCACTATGCATCTTGAACCCATAACAGTGGGCTATGTGAGATGAGTTGAAATGTGACTACGCCAGTGTTATGATAAGCCTATGATTTCTAAATGCCACAAGGGAAGACTATTAGACACAACACCAAGATCCCTTCCTGCTCTTCTTTAACCAGTAACACAAAATCTAAATTGTACAGCTAAAACCCCAGAACAGCAATACGGGATTTAACGTCTCATTCGAAGGATGACAGCTTCAATAGTGCAGCATTCCCTCAGTAATGCACTGTAGTCTCAGCCGAGTTTATGCGGTCAAGTCACGGAGGGAGAGCAATGCTAACTGAAGCAAGCTAAAACTGCTGTGCTGTGTACTCTAGTACAGAGGAATCATTCTTTCACCATCAGCAAACATTCCTTTTCACTCATGGTGTAGCAAATTTAAGATGACATAAAATAAGAAACATTCTGGAAAGGGAACATTTGCTAAGAAGAACAGTGATTATTTACCCTCATAAAATTGAACAAATGTTTACAAGTCAGATCTAAAAGAATATAAGATGTGACCTCTGCATGTCTGTAGCCAACATCTGCCATGACTGAAACCACAGCACTAAGTGCCAGTGAGGGTCAGTAGCTCAGCAGCTAAATTCAGACAGTTTGATTAGGTTGAGACTATGGCACAAATAAAATCAAATTTCTGTCAATTTTTAAAAAAAATAACAGGGTTGGATTTATGGTTTTCAGAAAGCAATTTGGAACTGAGATGGCTCTTTGTCTCCTATTTTTTCTGCACAAATGATGAGCTTCAGGTTTTGGATCTCCCTCTGAGTTTGATGGGGTTATGTCAATTTTCCCTGAACAAAGATGAATCCAAAACAAGGTGGAGTTGTTCATGCCAAGTTAACAGACACTCACTCAGTAATAACAAATCTAAATATTTTGGAGTTGCACAACATGTCGAAACCACAGAGTTTTACTGCACTGAGTCTTTTCATCCATTGTAAATGTGCTAGCTGTTTTCTAGAGTAATCCAAAACAATCCCACTGTGCTGCCGGCTCACTAAGGTTTCACATGTTCCTCTCCTCCAAAAGTTTATTGTTTTGCACCTTTTTGATACCATTTTGGATATGAGCCCTCATCAGAGCCCAGCATTTTCTAGCAATCACATTTATTTAATCTCATCATGTTCTGAGTTGCATTTTTCTGTAAATTGCTTGAGTCTCTCTTGATTTGGCATGAATGACTTATCAACATATTTTTCCTAATATTAGATGAGAAAAACTTGTAAAAAGACATAATTATTTCTTGGTTCCCAGAGTAAATCTCGAGTACCGGATGAAAAAACTGGCACCATCAAGGTTGTTTTTGACAACTTTAGGTGCTATGTTACCGGACGACTGATGGGGATTCTGGCGCTCACTTTATTTTCAGGTGGCATTACACCATCTAATTTAGATCCTGTTTGTTTCCTTTGATTCTGGTGTCATACACTTCTATTTATTTCATTAGGGTCTCAGAATCTATGGTTTGGGCAATGTGCTCGCTCTCCCTCCCCGGTTACATAAAAATCTGTAGTAATGGGTGGGTGTGAAAATAATATTCAAATATTTCAGCATGGGCGCAGACACTAAAATTAATAGAAAGGAAACAGAAGGATCTCTGCAAGAATTCACCAAGAATGACTACTGATGTTCTACCCTCAATAGATTAAAAACAGAATTCATTATGTCATCTCTGTCTGTCATTTGGTTTGACTAACCTCAGAAAGATAGGAATATTTCTCCAGTATAATACAATATGTATAAACATATATATTAATTAAATATTAGTCTGTTGTGAGTATAGCCTGGGATTAAAACTAGTGGCACATTACCAGTGAATGACCCAGAGAAATAAATGGAAGTGAGTGGCTTTGATTAATAGACCCGTATTGTATATTGACAGCAAATCATTCCTCACCTTTTTAATTTTTAATTGTATTAAATATTAAAACAAATTTCTGAAACCATTTAGTAAAGCACAAAAATATTTTATTTTTTCTGGTTTATGTTTATATTTAAACAGTTGAATCTTAACAAACATAAAAAAAGATTGCCAAGAAATTTTATACTGAGATCCAGAGTTCTATAAACTGGAAATAAAAATTGCCAATTTGCAAACCTTTGTACTGCAGTTGAGTCAATTATTTATTCAACAATTCAGTCTAAGCAAAAACAACACAGACACTTCACAGAAACAAATATTTCACATGGAATTGATTTGACTTCAAAATAGTGCTCCTGTCTCTCAAGTGAGACTCGGCAGTACATTTACCATATTTCATGTGCTGACTAAGGAAAGGGATGGTTAGTGAACATTTCCTGCTAGGATCATGATTTTATTGGGTGCAAATATGAAATAATTTGCTACTTTGGAATTCTCTGTTTGATTGTGCCTAAAATTGCTGATTTAAAGAAAAGGTTTCCTGTTATCCATGTGGGAGCACCACACTTTGGGCAGAGCTTTCCACATCAGTGGTGGTGTGAAATGGGCGGTTTTGGATTGGTCTCCCTGTTTCACAGCCGTCTGATTTTCCTTTTCATTACCTTGGTTAAAAGTTCTAACCTTTATGTCCGATGAATTATTTTTCAAAAGGAATTATCCAAAGGTTAGTTCGGCATCAAGAAACTGCATCATGTTGATGAAAGACACAGAATCTGAAAATAGAATCCAAAGCTGGCAACAGTCTTTGACAGCCTACATATGAATGACAGATGATACACAATGACTATGTTTAACAATTGCACTTGGGGAGAAAGGGGATGAACAGGGGCAGATCTAAAGGTCCTGAGGTCCTAATGCAACAAAACAGACGTAACAATCAACTAAAACAATCGAGAGACAAAAATCCATGCTTCAATATAATTATATCTTTATAGAACACTGCAATGGAACATCAGTACAGTTCTTTTAATTCCAAAAGGGATCATCAAGGTTACATGCAAATTTTTAAACATAGAAAAAGCTCAATAAAATCAACTAAGCTATTTCTTTTTTAAACAACAGATTCCAAAGCTCATATATTCACTTTTTCACTGTATTCCTAAATTCCTTCATAAACACATCTGATTCACCTTTGAATCCATTTGTAAAGCTTTCTGTGGGAATACATTCTGCAAGTCTTCTGTGTTAAAAAAAAAGTTCTATGTGACTTGAATTTATATGCCCAACTTGCTGGTCTTTCGCCTTCCTTCAATAAACTATCTGGAGCAGCTTCATCTATCGTCTTCATAATCTTCAAAAACATTCAATTAATTAACCCAAAGTCTCTTCTTTTTGAAAGAAAAGACACCCAGATCTGTCTTTATGTCTTAGATTAGATTCCAGATGCTTATATTAAATGTTGGTCATTCACAACTATACTCTCACAAGGTCAAAATTATCACTCCTATGATTTGTTTAATAGAATGAAACACAGGCCTGACATAATTGATTGGATTTTGTTTCAATAAACCATTGACAGTTATCACTGCTTAACACTTATTAACACTGCTCTCCTTCACAATGATGCTATTATCAGGAATCAAAGGAAATATGCCTGTGCTAGTGCTAGTATCATACACAACCAGCTGTATATGTTTAAAAGAATCAGTCACACCAGCAATTCCAACAACAAAAACAACAACTTATATTTATATAACACCTTTTACATCATGAAATATCCTAAGGCATTTCACAGGAGCATTATAAAACAAAGCATGACAGCAAGCCACTTAAGGAAATATTGGCCATGATTTTACGCAACATCCCCTGGGAGCGGACTGGGAGGCAGAAAGACATAAAATTGGGCAAGATGGCAGAAGGGGCTGTGGCCGTCGCCTTCTTGCTGTCACTGGGATTTTACAAGCAGTGGATGGACACGTTGCCATGTGGGGAGACTGCCCTGAAAAAGCTGGCAGCCTCCCTGCAGGCTCAGTGTGGAAGGGGGCCTCCTGATCGTGCACTCTGTTGCCCATGGGCAAGGGCTATAAGACCATCTCCTGCCCTCATGATCAACTACACATTCATCTAGTGGAGCCTGCCTTATTCACCCTGTGATCCCCAACTCCACTTATCTGCACAGTGGGCCTCCTCGATGGCTGCTGCTCTGGGGTCTGCTGCAGTACCAGCAGTGGCCACTGTTGCCAGTGGCCCTGCTGAGACTGAGGAGCAGCTGGTACTCCGAATGACTGGCAGCTTGTGGGAATGGTACATCCTCTCTTAGAGGGGTGGAAGTCTAATGAGTGTAAAATTCATTTGGGGAGAGGTGGAATTGCCCCTAATTTTCCGACTGGTTGACAGGGTCATCGCCACTCCCTAAAGTCCTGGCCTTTAGATCAGGTGGAGGTTGATGTAGAGAAGGAAGGTAGAGAAGCAGGGAAGTATGTGGGGCTATTCCATACGTTAGAGCTGAGACAACTAGGTAATTAGAATTGGGGCGATTCGCTCATGGGGTGTGGGTGTCACTTGCTGTTATTGACCTTGAGAACTAAGTGACTTACTAGGTGATTTAAGAGTCAACCACATTGCTGTGGATCTGCAGTCACATGTAGGCCAGACCAGGTAAGGATGGCAGATTTTCTTCCCTAAAGGACATTAGTGAACCAGATGGGTTTTTAAAACAATGGTTCCATGGTAACCATTAGACAATTCCAGATTTTTTTAAAATTCAAATTTCACCATCTGGCATGGTGGGTTTCAAACCCAGGTTCCCAGTCCTCTGGGTATCTGGAGTATTAGCCTAGTGACAATGTCACTACGCCACCACCTCCCCAGAGCACAGATATCTCAAAAAGCTATGGGGTTGGGGGAGATTACACAGATAGGAAGGGGCGAGGCCATGGAGGGATTGAAAACAAGGATGAGAATTTTAAAATCAAGGTGCTGCTTGACCGGGAGCCAATGAATGTCAGCAAGCACAGGGGTGATGAGGAATGGGACTTGCTACAAGCTAGGACATGGACAGCAGAGATTTGGATGAGCTTAAGTTTATGGAGAGTAGAATGTGGGAGGCCAGCGAGGACTATGTTGGAATTGTTGATTCTAGAGGTAACAAAGGCATGAATGAAGGTTTCAGTCGCAGATGAGCTGAGACAGCAAAGTCGAGTGATGTTACAGAGGTGCAAATAAGCAGTCTTAGTAATGGCATATGAGGTCAGAAGCTTATCTTGGGATCAAGTATAATACCAAGGTTGTGTTCAGACTGGCTTAATCTAAAACTGTTGCCAGGAGAGGGATGGAGTCAGTACCAATGGAATAGAGTTTGCAGCAGAGACTAAAAACAATGACTTCAGTCTTCCCAATAATTAATTGGAGGAAATTTTTGTTTTTCCAGTTCTGGATGTTGGATGAGCTGTCTGATAATTTAGCAACAGTGGAGGAGTCAAGAAAGGTGGTGGTGAGGTAGAGCTGGGTGTTGTCAGCATACATGTGACAACTAACGTTGTGCCTTCAGATGATGTCACCAAGGGGCAGCACGTAGATGAGAAGTAGGAGGGGGCTAAGGATTGATCCTTGGGGCACACCAGAGGTAACATACAGGACCAGGAAGAGAAGCCATTGCAAGTGATTCTCGGGCTTTGTTTAGCTAGATAAGAACGGAACCAGCTGTGAGCAGTCCCACCCAAATGGATGATAGTGGAGAGGCATTGGAGGAGGATGGTGTGGTCAACCATATCAAAGACTGCAGACAAGTTGAGAAGGACAAGGAGAGAAAGTTTACCCTTGTTACAATCACATAGGGTGTAATTTGGGACTTTGATAAAAGCTGTTTCAGTACTGAGACAAGGACAGATATGTCCTGTTTGATCTAATATGGTGACATCATTGGCCAAAGCCTCAGAGTGCAACAACCATTGAAACAGTCTAGTGACTGGTTTTCCTCAAAGTGATTGTTCAAAAAATATGACACCGGCAATGGGCAAAATGGTTTCCTTCAAATAAGAGAGTCTGGACAAGGCACCTTCTTTTATGAACAAGTGACTATAGTGCAAGTGTCTAATAGAGCTCAGCACAGCATCTGGGTATGCTTTATTGTCTACAAAACTATTGTAAATAGCGTGCCACATCATCAGTTGATTAATGTCCAACAGAAAATAATTTGAATAATTCAGAACCTAGACTAAGAAGAAACATGCTTATTAGTCAGTAACTAGAGAATGGAATAAATGCAGGTTAAACAAGGCATGACACTAAAATGGGTACTCTCTGCCTCTACAATATCTATGCGGAAATGATTATACATGAAGTGCAGAGAGATACCAACAATTGTTCCTAGGTCATCACAGGCTGATGAGCAACACTTGGTGAATATCATCTGATATCCTGATAATGCAGTAATGATACAATCAGCAGAAGTCTTAACACTAGATGGTACATTTGATAAGTGTTAAGAGCTTAGAACATGGGCTAAAAATCAATACCAAGAAAATTAAATAATGGCTGTCAGGAAACAAAACTGAAATAATGCTTCTCAGGAGATACAAGGCCAAGCACTAACCTAATAATTGATGGCACAATGAATGCATAGGTCAAGAAATTCACAAATCTTGATTGTGAAAATCAATCAAGATGGGAATTGCCATCAAGAGATCAAGAAATGAGCAGCAGCAGCAAAAACAAGTGTCTAACAAATTGCAAAACTGATTGGCCAACAACTTTGACAATGGTCGCGTGGAGGAAAAACTGCTGAGTCTAAGAGCTCAGAGGAAGAGCAGCAGACACTGCGGTCATAAAATTCAAGAATCACAAGAATAGCTATTGCATTAATTGCTAATGTAAATACTTGAGAATATAACTATTTCTTGATTTTTCCCTGTTTTTCAGGGCATGTATTTTGCTGAAAGAAAGAAGAGAGAAATATTTGTGCATGTCAAAACAGTGGTGCAAAATCTGTAAATTATTCAAGAAGTCCCGAGCATTTCCAATGCTGTTGATGGGAATGTTGAATGGAAGGGAATTAAGGGAAAAAAGACGTATACATTTTGGCAACACTGAGGAATTGTTCACTTAAAAAGGTTGGTCAGATTGCATGACTACGCTGGGTTCTGGGTGTGTTCGTCATTAATACAGCCAGCCTTCCGATCGAAAATAGCACTTAAAGTTCTCAAACCTTATCAATTTTAGCAACATTCGATTCATTGAAATTGATCAATAGCAGACTTCATCAAATCAAATTAGAGGTGCAAAATGATTTCTAATACTTCTAACTGTTCAACTGCAAAACATTTTGGTGGCCGTTTTCAAGTCTATACAGAATGAGAACACATAATAAATTGAAGAGCCAAGCAAAAATAGCACTGTATTTGAAAGAGAGTTGTAAAATACTGTGTGCATCAAATGGGGCTAAATCCTTTCTGCAAACATCTTTCCTGCTTTCACAATTGAACAAGTTCTTTATTTTTTGCAGACTGATGCGCTTCAAAGAAGCCAAAGAACCACAAGGTGCTGAACAATTTCAGTGGAGTAGAGAAGCTGCAAATCGTAGTGAAGAGGTCTCTGTACTCAATGATTGCCATGTACCAGACTTACGGTGAGTGTGACTAAATTGCCCTGCTTATAGTGCACACTTCTGTTATTGTGAATCTTTATAATTTTGTTGATTAGGAAATATTTAGTTAAGTCTTATTGGTAAACACTTTATAACTTTTCAGACTGTATTAAGATTTAATTTCAATATAAGTCAAAATAATTTAGCAACATCTAGAAGGACGCCTTTGAATATAATGCAAATGTTTTGGGCACCATGGTTCATTGCAGTGCTTCTCCCCTCCAGCTTTATGTTGCAGTAATATTAATGATATCAGGCATCCCTTCTGTTCCATTTTGAAATTTTCCTTAAATCATTTTAATTAGCTTTGAATCAATCCAACTGCAGCTGATCCCGGAGGCTGTGACTCCATTATCACCACACCTCCTCCCACCTACTATCTCCCTTTCTGCTTCTAAAGCTCCCGGGTAGTGTGCACTTGGAAACCTTGGAGAAACTGTCTATTCCACAGACACAGAATAATTTAATTGCCTCTGCTAATTGGCTTGTATCCTGACATATTGAGAAAATGGCCTATTTATTAGTTTACAACTTCTTTTGTAACTCAGATGCAAATGAAAGGTTTGTGTGACAACCTTTCCAAAACAGATTATTACAGACCACTTGATTTTTCCTGGGTTCTAATGAAGCTCTCCTAAGTTCTCACATTCAGTTGAAAATATCACCATGACCATCAGCTGTCATAACTCAAATATTTTTCTACAGATATACATAAATGATAAAGAAACATATGATCAATTGTGAACTTGCACAGTACATACTGGATACATCTCTAAAACAGCAGGAAGCACAAATACTATTTTAGATAGTTTAAGTAAAGCCATTATGGTTGGGATGCAGCAGCACAGGAACTCACATAAACTCAAATATTTAGTGGGGTTTTTTGTCTAAAAAACAGGTTCTGAAAAGCCTTTTTAAAAGAGGGAGGAATAATCGCTACCCATTTCAGACTGTCCTCCATGTGACCATTCTTCTCAGGGACGGTGTACAAAATGTCCCACAGAGCAGAACCAATGCACAGCAACTTAACAGTCATTTTAGAATTAAAACCTTCAATGTCGTTGCACCCAATGAATCTTACTTTTGTGCCTGAACATGCTAGTGAGGCACTTGGACACAAGATGAATTAAAATAGATAATTATTGGCATAGAATTGCAGCACATTGGAATGTCAAGCTGCTTCTGTATATAGTGTCACACTCCAGGACATTGCTCCAGATGAACACTGAATAGGAAAGCAATGTTTTCATAATGTTACAGCACATTAGCCTTTAAGTGCTTAATGGCACCTATTTTTCTATGCTACAATGAGGGGAAACACCACCATAGAATAATTTAATAATGCTCGGCTGCCAATGTTGAGCGTGGCTATTACCAAATAAAGGGATAAGAATCAATAAGAATCACAGATTGCTCAACCAACCTGCGCTCATACTGGCAGTAACCTCGCAGAATTACCCCATACATTTCCACTTTAAAATACATTTTTGTGTACTAAGCTCAAAACTTATTCTGCCCTCAGACAAAAATTGTGGCTCTCCATTAGCATGCAATTCTGGGGGATTAATGTATTGGTTTGTGCAGAAAGCTGGCTATCAAAGTATTGACCAGAGAGACTCTGAAGAATATGACAACAACAACTTGCATTGATGTACTACCTATAATGTTGGAAGGTGTTGACAGTTTGCTTCCCTGTCACCCAACATTTATTAACAATGGTATGTGAATAATGTCTAAGGTGGATATTGAAGTTGCTAGACAGCCAACAATTTTGTTTTTCTTTGAGAAGCTGATATATTTTATTAAAGTGATACGTTCTTGTCCACTCATGCCATGTGCAACACTTAAAATAGCAACTTGCAGATCCTGCCTTTTCCCTTCCTGGCAGTCATAGGGTGAATTGTACTATGGTATGGGTCTCTTTGTGTTAAAATAGTTGAATATATTTTACAGCTTCTTGGACACTAGAAAAATGCTTTATGAAACTTTCTGAAATGAACCTCCATAAATGAACATAAAAGCACAAAAAGCCTATTTTTTCTCAGCTGGGTGTCTAATACACTAAGAAATCCATCACCAGGCAAGAATCTCCAAACCAAACTGTTGAGAGTTCATGGTGGATCTTCCGTTTGCTTGATACTAATTTGCACTTTTACCTACAAAATGTACAGGATGGCAAAAGCAAAGATTTAGACAACTCCCAAGTCTTTATAGGGATATTGCTGAGTTTACCCATTGAAAACCACCTCATTTGCCACCACAGAGCACTGGAACAGATGGGATTTCCAAGCCTCAGTCATGGGACCTTGGTGTCAACTCAACCACCAAGAAGAAGTTCGGATTGCTTTCCTGTTCTATTTTGTTTCGTTATTTTAAACCACAGAGTACACAGATATAATTTGTAACATGATCAGGTCTTTAATGAGCTCATGTTACACAAACCAACAGTCAAATCATATTACATGATTCCATTGCAAACATATGATAATTTACTTTGAGCTCACAATTTACTATAAGAACTCGGGTATATCACTTCACAATTCAGCATGACCACACATATTAGGCGTTTCAATTTAAGTAGTGGTTTCCAGGAACTGATTTACTACTTAAATGGGGCATTCCTGTACAGTGGTTTACTCAAAATGTTTGATTTCCACATTCCATGCACACTACCACTAAATCACAATACAACGAAAGACACAAAGTGCAGGCCATCAAGTACACAAGGAGCCAAGTAAATATACGTATTTCCTCTCAGTCTCTCTCAAAGATTCTGTTACCAGTGTAATATGATCCACATGCTCTTCAATCACTCTATTTACTAAAAACAGCGACCAGAATAACATTCCCAGACCCTCAGAACATGGATGAGTGACCTTCAAACATTACTTCAGCTCCTCAATCTTGTCTTAGGCCTGCTTCCCAAAGTATCTCTGAAAACTATTTTAACTCATTGTATGCTGATCCCACAAACAGCCCAAGATATTGAGACACTGTACACGGGTAGCATGAACCCACATTCCCACACGCTGCTTGGGGATGGGGAAGCTTAGATCCCCTTTGAAGGACAGTCATAAGATCATCATCAGTCGATCAACAAAGGCAGATTTGAACATTTCTCAGGCAAACAGTAGCTACAAACAACTGCTCCTGAGCAGCATACCTTACTAAAAAATGAAAAGGTCTGTGAAGGTATTACCAATGTCTTCTTAGCCACAGCATGGGCACACAGTTTATCACATTGACTGGTTGCTCCACCAGCTGGAGTTACAGAGCTTCCACAGCATCTTCCCTCTCTACAATTTACTCAAGGCAGGCACCAAAGTCTGGTTACACGAGCAGAATGTTTCTTAGCCAGACTCCAAGTAACATCTTCCAAATAGCTCTAGCTGTCATCATAAACATTATAGCTTTATCAGGTACGATAGTCATAATTTGATGGAGGGATCAATGCAGAACATCTTGTAATGTAACAGTCACTGTTATATTTTAAATTTCCAAATTAAATGCACATATCGGGTTTACTGATTTATGACCCAGGTCTGGGTCCAGGTCTACGCTCTAGGTCCTTATGTGTGAAGCACTGGCAAAGAGAAAAATCCACTCCAAGGTCCCAGTTCTCATTCCCTCCAACCATTTCCCCACTTGCCACATTCAGAATCAAACTAAATATTTATCTTTGATTATGACTGTTTCTCTAATGTGATAGGGTGATTCATACTGAATATTTGTGAAAAATAAAAGGTGAATTTGTAATGATTGAGAAATTATACATTAATATACGTGTAGAGTATTTGCTTCCTGTGGAGAGAAGCTCTTTTATTCATATTCATCTTTCTCCCTGAAGCAATTTCCTTGATTGTAATATTGAAGCGCAAATACCTTTTAGAAGTTACTTTCCCCTCACCCTTCAGAAATTAAGGAAATGGTGGCACTTAATGGAGGGCCAGAGATGCTTTCTACAAAGCAGTCCAGCATGGATCTGCTGGCTTGTGATGGCCACAGCTGCTGCCGCAGGCCATTGTGTGGACAAGATCCCCCTCCTCAATGATGGCCTGGTAGATGAGGCCAAAGTTTATTTAGCTAAATGTTCAATCAGAGGTCGCCTCCATATTGAAGTGCCCTCGACGACCCAACCTGCCTCAGCAGCATTCACTTCTCCTGATGAGGACTTAGGAGCAGGAGCCAAGGCTCAAGTGCTGCTGGTTCCCTGATTGGGCCTGCAGCATCAAGAACCCGCCTGCCATCCTTAATTGGACGACAATCTTGGGGGTGGCCAATTAGGAGACTGCTACTCGAAAGATCGCTAAACGAATCTCACTGCTGCAAATGTGGGCTCGGGACCTATGTCCCAACATGGAGGTACCGAAGCCTGCAGGAAAATCCTGACCATTATTTCTCAGAAAAGGGCAACTTAGACAACATGTTCAGAAATCTTTAGTAATGCCAGTCTGTAATCCAAAGCTAACATATAGGCAGGAGTGATTTGACCCTTCAATTCAACTGCCCACGCACTGGGTTGATATTTTCATGAAATCCTCCAACACTCCAACGGAGATCAAGTCTTCACTCTGTGGTCAGTCATATGATTTCAGTTTTACATAACAGTTGTAATAATTACACAAGCACAACTCATGTGAGAGTTAGACTTTTTTTTAACTTTACGGCATTAGCAGGATACGTGTCCATTGAACAAAGTGTACAGTGGCACCTGCATTATCCCTTCTGTCCTGTACTAATTAAAATGGATTGAATTATGAATTTTGTGAATTATTTGTTAATAAGGGGAATGTGTGGAGTTAATCATTGTACAATAAAACACCAGCACATTCTGCTAGACAGCATTGTGAACAAACATGATGCTCTTTATCTCTGGGCCACTGATCTGGTCCAATGGGGCACAAAGAAATGGTCTCAGACACATTTATGTCAAATCTAGAATCCTCTCCAGAAAAAAAGATTTGCAAAATTTTCCCTGCAAGTTGCACATTTTGTAAAGTTCATGACCTTCCTGGAAAAACCTTCTTTGTGTATGGAATAAGATGGATACATTAAGACAGGAGCAAAACTGTAACACCATAGGTTTTGGGTACAGGAAAGTGAATAGAGTCTTTTGCATATAAAGAACAAAACTTCAAAAAGAGGCTAAAGCCAATATCACTAAACTAAGCTTCAAGCAAGCTTTAACCTAGTTAAAGTGTAGACAATATTAATGTGCCATTGATGGCTAAATGAAAATTTATCCATATGCAGTCTTATTGCTTCTGCTCCTCAGGGCAACAGATGACAATTGCACTGACTAAAATGTTCTATTTTGCATCCACTGACATGAAACTCTTGCAAGAATGACAGCTAAGACCTGTTTAATAGATAAACCTTCTGATTTTTAAAGTCCATCAAATCCAGTTATTGCTTCCCAAATTAAGATTAAACCAGATAAAATCTGGAAACAACACTGCACACTACAGTTCTTATGTGATGCACACAACCCATTTCCCTGTTAGGATTTCCAATAGGTAGCAGTTATACAGCGTTCTTTCAGCCTTTACCAGAAAGGCGGCTGAACAAAATGGCACATTAGCACTGTATTTTGTGAAGATAAAGGTGTTTATTAATTGCTCAAATTATTTTATTTGTTTCTTGTAAAATTATTTTGTTACCTAAGCCTGAAATATCTATTATTATAACATTCTATTCTACTTTTGACTCCCCTCCCAAAAAAATGTATCCCTTGCAGCTGATTCCTCCTAAACTGTTTGATCTGAATTTGGCGAGGAAAGATAAATAAATTATAAAAATCAGAAAGTCTATTGATAGACAAGAATACGGCAGGTCAAATTATCATAAGAGATAGCAATCCACGACTACTACAACCTTAATTTATTAAACATGAAATTGAGTATAATGTCCACAATAATGACACGCTGTGGCATCACTGTCAATGTTCATTTCTTTATCTTACTAATTCTATCAATTCATTGCAGTTATCAACTGATTCTTTTAATCAGCATAGAAAATCATCCACCAAAATAAACCGTGACAGATTCACTTTGCATTAGTCTAATTAAACCTGAACTATGTAATAGATGTATGAATATTAATTGTGTGTGTTACAATAACACAGCAGGATGTTTATGGTCCTAATTTTGCACAGCAACTACAAACAATTAGCTTACTAATAAAAGTACAACAACAATAAAGGAAACCAGTCCTAAACATGAACAGAAAGACCACCTACTCCACTTAGAACCGTTTCATCAAATGCAATACCATTGTGTGAAGCCTCTGAATTCTTCTGAGAGGAGAGAAAATGAATTTGGCCTAAAAAGGAGTTCAGCTCTAATACATTGAGTCTGAATCTACAGGACCTGGCTGGGAAGTGAGAATTAATTAAGTCTACAGCAGCACTGAAGTTGGAGTATAGCATACATGCCAACCAGTAGTGTTTCCAGGCACAGCTAATGTGTCAGTCTTCGCTGAACATAATCAGCATGAACTGGTTCCTCTTCCCTCTCATTCCCACTCTCCTGCACTCCTACCTGAGTCCTGTTGTATAGTGTTAGTATGAATTGCAGTTCTTAACAAGAGTTCCAGCCTACATTATACAGCAATGGCATTGAAGAGAGAGGGGCTATTTCCATTCTTGGACTTGGGTAGCTGTGGAGTGGGGGTCGCCGGGGATGTGAGGGGGTAGGGGGAATGTAGAGCCATAGTGCATACTGCTGACGTGCAGCATTTGCTTCATGGGTGGGACATCTGCTGCCTTCTCTTAGGATGACAACATGCCAGAATGTCCATTACTCACTTATCCAGTGTCCTTGCTGATGTCACAAGCTCAGCTGAGCCAGGCTGCCCTGGCCCAGGCTTAGATGCTGCAGGCTGTAAACTTCTCGAAGTTGCCTACCCTATACATCTCAAATGCCCCGAATGTTCAACAACCTTCCACCTCCCAAGCTGTAGCTGCCATGGAAACACTTTGTAAGAGTACTATGATAGACAATCAAACATGCAGTAGGGGGTTGCACAAGGATAATTCTTAATTATTTCAGTTCTCAATTGCTCAAATTTCAAGTGAGTTGCGGTAAAGTTTCTGTTTTATGTATTTGATGTTGATGTTCATATTTGAAGTCAGTTGAGGACAAGATCCATGAGGCTGGACTGGAGGGAGAAAACTGAATGGTGGTAGTGCAGAGGTAGTTCTCTTGGATCATCTGTGGGCTGAGAACTCAGGCAAGCAGGGCCACAGGTGATTGATAGCCCTTCTGCTCTTCCTCCGCTTCATGGAGCATTGCATTGCAGCAAGAAACAAGCATCCTTGAACTGAAAGCAGCAGCTCTTTAAGAGCTGTTGCTCTCTAATGTCTCCCATTGCCTGTCAACCACAGTCGTCCCTGCTGGTTGAGGTGTGACTTGGGAGCATGGTCCTCAGTTCCATTCTGTATTACGCTCCTTACCCTCAATTTTTATAGGCTCTGGTCATTTTACTGCAATATTGCTGAATAAACCCTTGGCATTGCCTCTTTCATAAAAAAATTACAAAATTCTGCCTTGTTTTGAATTCCATTTGTCAGTCAATTGCGCAGGAGTGTATGATTTACTCTTGTCACTGAAATAAGTCAGATCACTAAAGTGATGTATTGTTGAAGGTACAGTCCCCAGCCCTTAAAATGTCCATGTTTAAAACAGGCAATCACTTATATCAGAAAAGAAGTGATATCCATTATTCATTTGCATAATCGACAATCTCAAAGTTGCCGGTTATAGGATCTTAAATCCTCTGTATATTCAGGGCACAAACAGCTACGCTTACTCACTACTTCACAGTTCATGCATATGCAGCAGACTTCTCCCAATAAGGCCTTACCAAAGATAAGCAAGAAGTTTTTTATCTTTCCAGTTAATTTGTGCCTGAAGTAAATCAGCTGTAATAAATGGTACAAGTTTGAAAATATAGACCTCTGGTAACACCAGGATATTGTTTGTTACACAACTCTCAACTGTGACATTTATGTCTCCAAGACTTAGAATAACTGCAATTGAAATTAAGCTATTCCAAATCAAAAATGCATGTTTTAAACTACACAAATGCACTTTAATCCCTTAAATGAAACAGGTTAAGTCACTTGTTGCATCATTGCTGTTTGTAATAAAGTTAGTAATGTCCAGATGTATAATCATCTGAAACCTGAGCCCATTTGTTATCTTTCAGGTACTGAGAGACCTGCTGTGTTTTTTCAGCATTGTTGTTATTGATGTTTCAACTTTCTTTAGTTCATGCCACAGCATGAATTTCAACAGTCCTCTCTCTGGCAGTGTATGCAGAAAAACCATACAGTCCTGTCACTGCAGTATGGAACTATTTAAAAAAAATTATGCCTAAGTTTTCGTTACCAAAACTCTATCTGGAAATCCATTCTAAGAATTGATCACTCTTCCAAGAAAAGTTTCCCAACATGTAGTACAAAATTTTCTTACAATAAATTTGAATCTGTGGCCTTGCCTTACTCTCAATTTAATTTGATGCAATTTTTCATACTGTTTACAATCTTACATACCTCTAAACAATCACCTGTCAGCTGTCTCTTTCCGAGGCTGAAAAGCCCAAGTTTCCCCCATCTTTCATCATATCTCAAAACTTCAAGTTCAGGGAGCAGTTTAGTGTTTCATCTTTGTGCTGCCTCCAATGCCTGAATTGTCTCCTTTGTGACTGGAACTGGACACAATTCTCAGGATGTGATGGAGTCAGAGCATTATACAGTTTGACCACAGAGTTCTACTGTTTAGATAATGTAGTGCAACATGGTATTGGCTTTATTGATTTCTGCTTTATATTGATTAGATATGTCAAGGAGGTTAGTCAGGTAGAACATGCTCCTTCTGAATCTATGGTTTCTACTGTTTGCTAGGCTATTACTGGATACGTAATCCTCAAATTTACTCTGTTAATCAATTACAATATTTTACACAGGATCAAAATATGACTAATGGGTCTGTAGTTTATCATCCTTTTTGAATATTGGCACTGTGTTAGCCAGTTTCCAATCAACTAGTATATCCTAGAGTTCAATGGCACTCTCAATCATCGTCAATGCCTCACAAATTTCTTTCCCAATCTCTCTCAGCACCCTGGGTCTATACGGTCTATACCTGGGGATTTATTTGTTTTGAGCTTTTAGCTTCTTAGACTTCTCAATCTCTAAGTCTATATCCAAGTGACTGATTTCACTTTGGTTATCTATGCCAGTTAGCGCCACATTGTGATGTGCAAGATCAACATGAGGCTTATGAAGCACTGGGACATGCAGAAATCTGCACAACTTGCAGGACACAAATTTACATAACTTATTCATGACTTGCAATGTTGCCAATGTGCGCTTCTGCTGCCAGTGCAACCTCCTTTCCCAATATGTTGGGCAATGCAGTTCTAGCCAGAAATATGTACCACATTGTGTGCTTCCTAGGTTGATTAATGCCTGAAAAACAGGCGCATAGTGCAGCTGAGTTTATAGGTCTGTGTGTCTTTGCATCCCTAACATGCTCACGTCCATCTCTTTAACTCAGGAGAGACACCAGATGCTATGTCCATCCATGGATTACGAAACTAAATGTACTGCATAATTGGCTACATTAGATTTGTTTCCAGGATAGGATAGCCTGAACTCACTAGCATTACTGGCTAATAAGAGACAAATAGCACCACCAACTGCTTAATAATTTGAATCTTTGCAGGAATTCACACTAATAACCACATTGGCAGAAGCAAACTGTTTCTTTGTTAACTTCTACACCACTAATCTTACAAAAGCATTCATGACCATGTTCGATCCTACTTTGGCAACTACCTTTTGCTTTACATTTCAACTTGCACTCTCTGCAGCTCTGCATCTGCTCCATGATTGGTAGCGGAGCCTCCGTCCATTATATCCCTGCACACTCTAACTTTTTTCTTATACCTCTCCACCTCATTGCAACACTTCCCAGGTTCAACAATCTCCCTCAATCTACCTCTTCTACTACATTTTCTGCCACTTTCCCACACTATTTATGCCAATTCCTGATTGATGTCTGATCCCTTTCTCTCTTTTGTGATGATCCCTGTTTTTCTTTATTTTGTTAAAGTTGTTGCATAAGTAGTTTGCTGTTATATAAAACTGCTTGCTGTTTTTGTCTCACTTAGTATACTTTGTTATGACCCCAACTGACGTTAATATTGGACAAGTCAGGTCCCAGAGTGAAACCTGACTTGATAGATCCTAACTTTGTTTTTTTGAAACCGGGGAGGAAAGTTACTGAATAAATTTACAGGAGTTAACTGGTGGACTTTTGACATAAAACATTTATTAAACGAGGAAAAAAGTGAACTATGTTACACCAGACAAAAAGATTGGAAAGATCTCAATACAAGTGCAAGAAAATTATTAAAACTCACACTAATTCTTTTATTCTAGCAATACTCTTACAGACACAAAACCCCAGTGAATATTTGCCACTATCTTAACACCAAGGCTTCTTGCTTGGGCTGGCCCAGCTACAAATGGCTTTCTTCTGTTAGATTTCTGAGAATTCACTAGCTGCTTTTTCCCCAGATGGTAGCTCTTCCTGAGACACCCAAAACCACACTGTAAACTCACTATTACTTCAACTGCAGAGCAAACACACGAGTTCCCTAAACTCAACTCCAGCATTTCTTACCAGCAAGCTTAGAACTCTTGTCTTCAAACTCTGAACATCTTTTCTGTCTTTCTCTGTGTCTGTATGTGTCACTTGCCCCCTGTCATAGGCAACATCACAGTTTTTTTTTACCTTGTGATTTTTTTTTTCAAATTCACTACACCTCTAACCCCTTTTTAACCCATCTCTTCACTTCAAGGGTTGTGAAACCTCATTAAAATGTATGTATACAAATAGGGCTTCCAAGCTTCCCAGCACCCAGCCCAACAAAAAAAATTAAATGAAACAGAAACCATTTTCCACATTTCTTAACACTCAAATATAAATACAAATTAAACTTAAAGTTATACATTGTTCTAAACAATCTATACATGTTAAACTTCACCTCATTAGCACATTTGTGTAATTAATAGGGCTTAAATTATCAAATTGTGCTGCACATAAGCTTAGTGTTGAAATGTCTTAATCTGGATTTATTATTGGGACAATTCATGAATTTTGAGGTATGTTGTTAATAAAGTCTTAAAGCTGGCATCTCTTTCAGTGCCAAATCCTGTGATGTAGTTTTAAGAAAGAATACGTGGGTCCTTTGGGAGTGAACTGAAGTTATAGCTAGGGCACATTTGTACTCCAGCAAATCTAGCTCAGCAATAAAGAGAAGCCAAAGCTACAATGCTGATCGGCTAGCAAGGTGACCTGAGGACTAGCTGTTCCAGGATCTCTGGTCAGAGACAAATTATAGTTAGGTTATTATAGGGAAGCTAGGAACACTCTTGCCATTGGTCAGGAGTTGCAATATTGGGTTAGAAGTTGTCAGTTGTGTTGATCCATGTGCACATACTTGGGCTAAATGTTGCAAAGCTACCTGCAAAAAGAGTATAAAAATATAGGTGCCTCACTGAGGTTTTTGCACCTGCCAAGGCTTAGGATTTGTTGTAGCACACCTGCTGGGGAGCATTTCTCGGGAGAGGGAGTTCAAGACCAGGTTCAAGGAACCAAGAAATGAAGACCCCAGAAGTCCCAGGATTCATGGGAAAGATAGATCAATACACATTGAACTTCTGTGTCATGCCATGCCTCGACTAATGAAACATTAAGTATCAATCTTTATTGTCCAATAGACCTTGTTAATTTGCATTATAAATTAGCAAATGTCCTTTTTGCCAATATGGTTATTCCTAACCAAGAATCTTCTTACTCTGTGGTTTAGAGTAGATTCCAAATCCCTACATACGAGAATCATCTATAACTCCCTGTAGATCCCGCCCTGCATACAATAAAAACAGAATATGTTGGAAATACTCAGCAAGTCTGGCAGAATTTGTGGAAAGAGAAACAGAGTTAACACTTCAGGTCAATGACAGCACATTAGATCACTAGGGGGTCTGATAAAATGCTGGGAAGCTATGGCAGCACAGCTCCCCATGCAGTCCTGCCACCAAGGAGGTTTCCCAGTGGTAGGAAAGGCCAAGAAGGGTGCCACCGGTAGCAATGGCAACCCCCACACCTCAACGCTACTGCTGAAAGGGTTCTCCCTCCAAATGCTGTGGCCTGCCAGCTTGGCCCTTGCTGAAAAATAAAGGGTGAAATTTTCTGCTCAGGAGACTAAGTGCAGTGGCAGGTGGGATAAGTGGTGCAATTCCCGCTGGCTGGTTGCTGTGCCAGATCATCCACTTTTCACCTTCTTACGTATGCATAAATGAGCAGCATGTCATATCTCGGGGCGGAGCGGACTGGATTCATCCGCCTTACTGCTACCTCATCGCGTTGTATTTCCGGACGCCATATTTAAATGGCAACTACACACACATTCACTCTGTGCAGCCCAGGATGGTCCCCAGAAGAGACAAGCACTGTACCCCGAAGCTCAGCAACAAGTGCCTGGTGAAACTCCTGCAGGCAATTGAGGACTGGCAGGAGGTTATTTCCCCGTGTGATGGGAGTCAGAAGTCCACCAACCTCACCACCAAGGCTTGGGAGGGGGTCGCCAGTGCAATCAGCACCTGCGGACCTCAGAAGAGGACCGCTCTCCAGTGTAGGAAGAGGATGAATGATATAATCCGCTCCACCAGAGTGAGTCAACCTTCTCCTCACTCTCAACTGACACCCTCATAAGACTATCAAGCATTCACAGGAATCTCACACGCTACCAGCACAAAGGACATCATCACAGATTCTCTCACACACACTTTTATATCTTTATCTCTTGTCACAACCTCCACAAGTTGTGTCTTCAGTCCTTACATAGGTTCATTCAGCACATAAGGCATGCATGCTTATCACCTGCTTTGGCATCCGCTCTGCTTATAGTCTGTTCATTTGTCTTTATGCAGGACAAAACTGCCCACAACAAGAGGGAGAGACTCCAAACAGGAAGAGGGATGCCAGAGTTCAGGGCACTCAAGCCCTTCGAAAAGCCAGCAGCAGAGCTGGCTGGCGAAGACAGGGACCATTCCTGCACTGAATGCGAGATCAGCATCTCCCAACAAGCCAATGAGGTCCCATCCAGTAGTCTTCACCCATCCTCCGAAACTGAGAGTGCTCTTTAATGTAGGGGACTATCCAGCCAATCACTAATTATCTCTCCTCGCTATTACAGCCACCAGCAATAAAAGGAGAGGCACACTGCCAGCCAGCCCATCAGCCCCAGACCACCTCGGATGAGGATCCTGAGGACCCACCAGATGTCGAGCTGCCACTGCGTTTACCTGCACCCTCACCAGCGTCGAGACACAGACCTCGGTGGGACCTAGTTTTAAAGGTGGCTCAAGGGCACCATCTGGTGAGCACAGCACAGATTCGGATCCACAGCAGGCGAAGGCAGTGACAGCCAAGGTCACCGACACTGGGAGCAGTGCTAGAGGCCAGGCTTCTGTTGAGTCTGAGTCTGATGACGAGCCTCTGGAATCAACCCTCAGGGAAATGCTGGAGGCAAAGACGGGCTGGGGAAGAGCAGGCAGGGCTGTTGGCAGATTAGAATGGAGGATGGAGAAGTCCTTCCATGTTTTGTCTGATGTCGTGGTGCCAAAATGCCAGCACATTGAGGTCACCATTGGAAGGGTGGCGACCGCCATGGAGACCCTGGTCCAGCAGAATTCTCAGTTTTTGCCGATAAGCGCGAGGACCTACACGCCATCACTACAGCCATGTGTGGGATCCATCAGTAGCTATGCGAGAAGAGGATGGGGCACCTCCAACTCCCTTCTCCTCAACATCCTCACCGTGTTATGCGCCCTTTCATTATCCTTGCTGCCCCTTCTCTCAGTGGCATGTGGAAGGGTGGACTGTCTGTACACCATTGTTAACTGGGCACAGGCCTGGAGGCAGGCAATTAGCGGGTGCTTATGGGAAAAATTTCCCCATTTGATCCTGACTTCAGAACTCCTCCATAAGTTCTGTTACTCTCCTCATAAATGCTGCCAGACCTGTTGAGCATTTCCAATGTCATGCCGAATGCAAGTATGACGATGTTACAAATTTTAAAGCTATATTTAAAAAGTGGACACCAAAAGTTGTATAAGGTGGCTGTAGTGTATAATGTGACTTGGCAATGTTCAGTTCCAGACAGTCCTAAAACTCAAGCAAATACCTAATTAAAATATGGACAATCACAGCCACTTGTGAAATTCACACATCTCTTTAGTAAGGATGCGCTGTCAACAGAAAAGGTTATAACATACCAGCCAACTCATCTTTCTACTTCCCTTTGGGCAATAAAGACATTGAAACTCAATGGGTGTTAGACAAATATGAAATGGATGTCATCAACCTTTCATTGTATTGTGATGGCTCCTCATCCAAACCACCAAAGACCTTGACTGTCTGCAACTCTCAGGGTATGAAAGGCACAACACAGGATGTTTACCAATCTAACACACCACCTTATTTGGAAAAGGACTTTGGACTTGTAACAGTTCACATGGGTAAGGCAGCTATATTTGTTACCTGCTCTTAAAGTATAACAGCAGAAGCTGTTTGATAATGGATACCATCAAAAACACCATCTAAGCCATCGAACCAGCTGCAAGACAACTATGCAGCCAAGGTAAGAAACAGCTATACCTTTAAAATACTCTCCCCACAGCCTCTTCCAACTTCAAATTCACCTGAGAGCTTATCTCCTGACAATTCAAGTATAAGAAGCTTACTGAGAACCCTCTGCTTTTAGAAGATCTCCACTCCAGCTAAAGCATTAATTCATCTAAGAAATTACAGGCTTGCTACAAAAGAGACTGAAATAATTTCATATTGTAATTGTATTTATTTCCTTCACCTGTATCTAACCTTTATGTGTGTGATGGGTGTGTGTGTGAGGGATGTCACATTTTAAACCTCTGGGGCAAGTGTGTGATGATAATCTTTATTTTAAAGTTCACAAAAATCATGCTGCTGGAATCATTTAAATTGGGACAAACCACCCTGAGGGTAATAAAACGCACTAACCTCATACACTAAAACACTTTGATCATGCACAACGATAAAACCAATAAATTCCGTACGTGGCATCAACATTTTCAGTTTTTATTTCAGATTTCTAGCATCCATAGTATTTTGCTTTTGAGCTCTCTGTATACACTTGGCTTGTATTGGCAGTGCAGCAGAATGAGTAACACTTATTGAAATGATAGCATTCTAACATTCACTCTTTGGAACCTACATATAAGTTATACACTGATACTATTGGCAAAGTATTGATTCTTTGAAGGGACATAACATATATAACCTCAGCGCGCAATCCTATTTGCCATGCTGCATAATGTTGTCAATTTATCCTTGAGAACTCTGACACATTGCTCTCTGGGAAGCAGAAAATTATTTAAAAATCCAGTGTGTAAGTGTGAGTGTGCTGAGTGCTGTTGTCACGAGGACTTGCTTGAAGATCACAAATAACAATCAGTGCTGAAAGCCACTAACTACCACCCACATGATCCAAGATTTTTTTGTCTGGATCTCTCAAGCAGCGGGAGAATCAGGACTGTTGGAGAAGGCAAGGCAGGAGGAAACATGCCACAGGGCGCTTGGCCCCGCTACCAACCATTTCTCATATTATTCAATTTTTCTTCTCACTCAGTCCACATCATATCTTAATGCTTCATTGAGCAAATACTCTTTTGCAATGCTATATCATTGCCTCTACCCACGAACCATTTCTCTACTTCCTCTTTCCAGGTCTTGGGCCCATTGGCCTCAGAGGAGGAGGAGCACACTTGAAGCTTTTTTTATCATTCACAGGATGTGGGCTTCACTGGCTGGGCCAGCATTTATTGCCCGTCCCTAGGTGCCCTGGAGAAGGAGGTGGTGAGCTGCCTACTTGAACCGCAGCAGTCCATGTGGTGTAGGTACACCCACATTGCTGATAGGAAGGGAGTTCCAGGATTTTGACCCAGCAACAGTGAAGGAACGGTGATATATTTCCAAGTCAGGATGGTGAGTGACTTGGAGGGGAACTTCCAGGTGGTGGTGTTCCCATCTATCTGCTGCTCTTGTCCTTCGAGGTGGTAGTGGTTGTGGGTTTGAAGGTGCCGTCTAAGGAGCCTTGGTGAATTCCTGCAGTGCATCTTGTAGATGGTACACGCTGCTGCTACTGTGTGTCGGTGGTGGAGCAGGTGAATGCTTGTGGTTGTGGTGCCAATCAAATGGACTGCTTTGTCCTGGACAGTGTCCAGCTTCTTCAGTGTTGTAGGAGCTGCACTCACCAGGCAAGTGGGGAGTGTTACATCACACTACTGACTTGTGCCTTATAGATGGTGGACAGGCTTTGGGGAGTCAAGAGGTGACTTACTTGCCACACTATTCCTAGCCTCTGACCTGCTCTTGTAGCCACAGTATTTATATGACTAGTCCAGTTCAGCTTCTGGTCAATGGTAACCCCCAGGATGTTGATAGTGGGGGATTCAGTGATGGTAATGCCATTGAACATCAAGGGGCAATGGTTGGATTCTCTCTTGTTGGAGATAGTCATTGCTTGGCACTTGTGTGGCATGAATGTTACTTGGCACTTGTCAGCCCAAGCCTGGATATTGTCCAGGTCTTTCTGCATTTGGACATGGACTGCTTCAGTATCTGAGAAGTTGCGAATGGTGCTGAACATTGTGCAATCATCAGTGAACATCCCCACTTCTGACCTTGTGATGGAAGGAAGGTCACTGATGAAGTAGCTGATGATGGTTTGGCCTAGAACACTACCCTGAGGAACTCCTGCAGTGATGTCCTGGAGCTGAGATGACTGACCTCCAACAACCGCAACCATCTTCCTTTGTGTTAGGTATGACTCCAACCAGCGGAGAGTTTTCCCCCTGATTCCCATTGAGTCCAGTTTTGCTAGGGCTCCTTGATGCCACACTCGGTCAAATGCTGCCTTGACGTCAAGGGCAGTCACTCTCACCTCACCTCGGAAGTTCAGCTCTTTTGACAATGTTTGAACCAAGGCTGTAATGTGGTCAGGAGCTGAGTGGCCCTGGCGGAACCCAAACTGGGCACCAGTGAGCAGGTTATTGCTAAGCACGTGCCACTTGATAGCACTGGTCATGACCCCTTCCATTACTTTACTGATGATCGAGTAGAATGATGGGGCAGTAATTGGCCGGGTTGGATTTGTCCTGCTTTTTGTGTACAGGACATACTTGGGCAATTTTCCACATAGCTGGGTAGATGCCAGTGTTGCAGCTTTACTGGAACAGCTTGGCTAGTGGTGCGGCAAGTTCTGGAGCACAAGTCTTTGGTACTATTGCCGGAATATTGTCAGGGCCCATAGCCTTTGTAGTATCCAGTGCCTTCAGCTATTTCTTGATATCACATGGAGTGAATCGAATTGGCTCAAGACTGGAGATCTCCGGAGGAGGCCGAGATGGATCACCCACTTGGCACTTCCGACTGTGTTGCGAATGCTTCAGCCTTATCTTTTGCACTGCTGTGCTGGGCTCTTCCATCATTGAGGATGGGGATATTTGTGGAGCCACCTCCTCCAGTGAGTTGTTTAATTGTCCACCACCATTCATGACTGGGTGTGGCAGGTCTTCAGAGCTTAAATCTGATCCGTTGGTTATGGGATCGCTTAGTTCTGTCTATCACTTGCTCCTTATGCTGTTTGTCATGCAAGTAGTCCTGTTTTACTTCACCAGGTAGATACCTTATTTTTAGGTGTGCCTGGTGCTGCTCCTAGCATGCCCTCCTGCACTCTTCATTGAACCAGGGTTGATCCCTTGACTTGATGGTAATGGTAGAGTGGGGGATATGCCGGGTCATGAGGTTACAGATTGTGTTCGAGTACAATTCTGCTGTTGCTGATGGCCCACAGAGCCTCATGGATTCCCAATCTTGAGTTGCTTGATCTGTTCAAAATCTATCCCATTTAACACAGTGATAGTGCCACACAACACGATGGAGGGTATCCTCAATGTGAAGGTGGCCCTTCGTCTCCACAATGACTGTGCGGTGGTCTCTCCTACCGATACTGTCATGGACAGATGCATCTGCGGCAAGCAGGTTGGTGAGGATGAGGTCAAGTATGTTTTTCCCTCTTGTTGGTTCCCTCACCACTTGCTGCAAACCCAGTCTAGCAGCTATGTCATTTAGGACTTGACCAGTGCGGTCAGTAATGGTGCTACCGAGCCACACTCAGTGATGAACATTGAAGTCCCCCACCATAGTACATTCTGTGCCCTTGCAACCCTCAGTGCTTCCTCCAAGTGATATTCAACATGGAGGAGCATTGATTCATCAGCTGATGGCGGTATGTGATAATCAGCAGGAGGTTTCATTGCCCATGTTTGACCTGGTCCGGAGTCAATGTTGAGGACTCCCAGGGCAACTCCCTCCCAACTGTATACCACTGTGCCGCCACCTCTGTTGGGTCTGTCCTGCCAGTAGGATGCCCATACAGTTCTCAAAAAATGAGTGTTAGATGAGTGAGAGGAATTGTCAGGTGCAAGAGACTGTGATGATGGAGTCTGGGACATTATCCATAAGGTATGATTCCATGAGGTTGTTGTTGGCTCGTCTGTGAGACAGCTCTCCCAATTTTGGCACTAGCCCCAGATGTTAGTAAGGAGGGCTTTGCAGGGTCGACAGGGTTGTTTCCGGTGCCGTGTGGTCCATCCAGTTTCATTCCTTTTTTGTGTCTTTGTCACAGTTTGTTACAACTGAGTGGCTTGCTTGGCCATTTCAGAGGACATTTAAGAGTCAACCATGCTGCTGTGGGTCCAGAGTCACATGCAGGCCAGACCAGGTGGGGACGACAGGCATTAGTGAACCAGATGGGTTTTTACAACAATCGACAATGGTTTCATGGTCATCACTGGACTTTTAATTCCAGATTTTCAGAACTCCAGATTTTCTAGAATTCAAATTCCATCATCTGCCATGGCAGGATTTGAACCCGGGTCCCCAAAGCATTACCCTGGGTCTCTTGGATTACTAGTCCAGTGACAATACCACTATGCCATCGCCTCCCAGCTCAGGAATTTACATAATGACTTAAAGAAGTCCAAACTGTGTGATACATCAAGCACAGGTGTGCAGGGGTAATGGCTGGTGGAAAACATAACTCAGAACCCAGCTTACTGGAGAATGAAGTTGTGCCTCGCCCTCCTGAGCTGGGCAGAGGTGATGGCTTTCAAGGTACAGTTTTCAAAAAATGAGTGAGAGGAATTGTCAGGTGCAGTGGATTACCGTTCAGGAGGGCTATGCAATAATTTGGTGAGCATGAAGGAGTCCATTTCCAATGTGTGTGGTACTCATGATTAGCATGAAGTTCTTGCAGTCTACTGTGGAGTGTTTGGTGAGCTGTGTGCAGAGTGCATCTGGGACCACTCACTATGAGTCTTTGGCAGCAATGGCAACATCTCACAGGGATGCACATACTGAGACTATGCAGACTGTGGACTCCATCATTTCATTCAGGATTAGGAGCATCCAAGGCATTAAAGCACACCTAGAAACCGCTCTCGTCATGTTCGAAGAAATCCCCTCCTGTTTTAAAAATGCTCAGAAGGCTAACTGTGCCTTTACACCAAACAAGAAACCTCTTTTACATGGACTGAAAAAAAGTCCATTTTAATAATATTTGAACTCAGGTACATGGAGAATAATTGATAGCTTGCAGAGATGAGAGGGTTAAGAATCTTATTAAAGAGTTCAGATAACATTATAAATTGAGAGCTACATTTTGAAATGATCCCAGAACATCTATATTTATAATATAAGTTGTGAACTTCATTAAGGTAGTTTTACTAAATCGAGGAACCTATTTTTGCCAACAACTGTTGCTATAGTGAACATTAACAGCATTGCATGTTGTTAACAAGTGACAGTGTTCACACTGAAGGATTATTGATTGTGATATAATGTCAGATAACGGGATCAGAATATATTTCAGCATCCTTCCTCCTTCTTCAAACTGCCTATTATACACAAACCCATATACAATTACAGAATTCCAATCGAAAACATCAACCAGTTGAACTTATTAGGTTTTGTGTCATAACATAATCTGATAAATATCACAATATTTTCTAATTAGAATGCTACATGCAATTCACTTGGGCTGCAATATAAAGTCATTTAACCATTGGTACAAAGCTGGTTTGTCACACAAAAATTAAAGTGAAATCAGAAATCAGATTCCAATTTATCACAAACATCAGGCAAGCATGATAAGCTTCCCTCCCTGAGATTGTCTCACATGCTTTGACTTGTCACTGGGTGGAGTACGATACTGTCACTGTATAAACTCAGTATTGATTGTTTTTAATGGGCTAGATTTTACAGGATACCAATTTCCCTATCCCCCTTGACTAAAAAGTCAGTGGGAAGTCCTTCCACCATGGCCATTTTATGCTGAATGCAGCATTAATTGCTTAAGGTCGAGATTTCTGCCCCCATCTCAGGAGGAAGTCCTGCCTTAGAGAGCTGCCAGCCAATCCAACTGGCCAGCAGCTCTGTAGTCCCAGCAGTGCCAGGTTCGAGTAGTGGCCACTGATGGAGCTAAAGGCAGTTTTCGACAAGAGAAGGTTATGGAACTGGACTTCAAGGTAAGCCTAGGGTATTGGCAGGACCTGGCTGGCAGGCCCCAGCAAAGGGAGTGGGGGGCCTGGTTCGAGGGGGAGGGGTGGGAGGCTTAAACGGGGGGTATGACCTTAGGGGGGGCAGGGGTGCCACCCATGGCTCCACACCAGTCCACGCACTAAAAGCTGCCGGGCTACTCACCTGGCCTGGGTCCCCCCTGCCACAGGTAAAATAGCAGCGGAGGTGGAATGAGGCATTTAGGTGGCAATTCATTAGCCACTCAAGGGCCTCAATAGGTCCAAGGGTGGACGGGCTGCTTGACACCTCCCCCACCCACCATAAAATGGGGGACAGGTTGGGGTCGGGCAGGAAGACAGTGAGAAGGCCACATGCGGCTTGTTACGAGCACCCCCGCCTTCAGACACACTGGTGGGGGGCTCTAAAATCCAGCCCTGCTTTTCAAGTGGGCACTGCTGGTCATGCTCTCCTAAAGTTGTACAATATCTATCAAGGTGAAGAGTTCCATATTTATTTAGAAGCATGCTTGATCTTTCAGAAGCACCTGCCCTTAGTTTACATTTCAGTTTTAAAAAAATCTCAATCTTTCAACTTTTCAGATTCTTGGCTAAGGTATGCTTACATGAGGAAGTGTTCAATTTTTGATAGATCTGTGTATCATGACACTTGTTTCCAAAATGTCTGTTTGAAAATGGGGAAATGGTAAGAATTATGCTGGCAATAAACTAGGCAATTCTACTCTAGTCATGACTTAACATATACCACATCACATCTATTATTTGATTCTTCACTACTTTAAAATGCTACATATATCAAAGCAAATTTAGACTTTGACCTTTGGTTGGACCAGACTTGGAGTCCTGTGAACAATTCTGGTCTTCGTAATATAAGAATATAGAGGCACTGGAGAATGTGCAAAGGAGACTTATGAGATTGATACCAGAACTCAGAGGTTATACCTATCAGGAAATACTGAGTATGCTGGAGCTCTTTTCTCTAGAAAAAACAAGACTGAGTGGTGACCTGATAGGCATATCAAGATTGTGGAAGGATTTGATAGCGTAGGTATAAAAAAGATGTTTCCACTTGCAGCAAGACCAAAATCAGGGATCATAAATATAAGAATCGCTAATAAATCCAATAGGAACTTAAGGAGAAACATTTTTTATTGAAAAAGTGGTTAGAAATTGGAACTCCCTATCACAGACAGTACTTGAGGTGAATAGCAGATACATTTAAGGGAAAGCTAGATAAGAACACAAGGAAGAAAGAAATAGAAAATATGTCAATAGGGTTAGATGGAGAGTAGAACGAGGCTCATGTGGGTCATATTAGGTCAAACGGCCTGTTTCTGTGCTGTAAGTACTTTGTAATTACTCCCTCAGACATTGTCATTGACTCAGGCACAACATCTAGTTGTTGTGAAGTACTTTTTAAAGCACGTACAATATTTATTAAGTGTGATGCTATAATCTGTGTTAAATTGTCTGATGTTACTGCTATAATCTACACATTAGGCAAGGTTACATCATACAGATCATAATTAATATCTTCATAATCTACATTATATTTAATATTACAATGTAGCTTCTGATTCACAGTGAGGATTGCCACGGGACATCTACTCCTATAATTATTTTTAAAAATTCATCATAAATGCAGTTTTATAGTAGAGAAAAAACACATACTGTACATTCTCTCTCTCCCTGCATATGTATATTCTATACTTTTCTTTCTTTTTGATGTAAATTGGCTTGACAAGTGTAAGAAGAACTTCATTTGGTGCTAGTTTGTTAATACTAACACCTTTGCTAGATTCACAGTCAATTTAATTAAAAATGTAACAGATTACAAGACTGCTAAAAAGGTTGCTGAAAAAAATCAATCAGTCTTTGATGGTGTTTGCAATGTGTTACAATTCAATCTGTGAGCTACTTCCACACATCAGCTTGGGAGCTAAAACTGCACAGTGATGAAAATGTGAACATTGCGTGATTGTGTTAATTCAAACCCTGAGCTATGCAGTATCACCGATAATAAATCAGAAAATCCACAGACAATAGCATTAACCGCTGGGAGCGAGTTCAACAACTCTCTGTCAGTCAGTTTGTTTCTTATCCCCAACCAACTTTCTTCCTCAATGTTGCTGAAGCTGATCTTTTATGTTGTTTTGTACCCATCAGTCCCTGAATCTATCGATCTAACTGCAGCCATTGGTATTAGTTTAGACTCAAGAGTAAGAGAATAAAATAACATGGAGATACTGATTTTTTCAAATGTTAAAGCCAGAGGGTGTCTATTTTTATGGCACGAACACGTATATGTTGCTGTCCACGTAGCAGCTACACTACAGTATTTTGACAGTGTTTCTGCACGGAAAAATGGTTGAGCACGTATAAGAAGTCTTTCTCTTTCCCCCTTCCCCCATTACCCCCACATATGCCCCAATCCCCTCAGCATATGCAGTTGCAAATTAAAGGGGGACCCATGTTCAGATGATTAATCATGCAGTCTTGCAGATAAAACTGATCTGAACAACTACAACTGTTATCAAATAGTATTCATATTTATCCAATGTCATTATACACAGTGATTTTCAATAAGGTATGTTATATCCTAAATGTAATTTGAGCCAGTAACCAAGCTGTGCATACTTAAACTTGGGTTGCATAATTCACATTACATTGCTCAAATTCAAAATTACATTCATTAAATTTGCTGCATTTTTCATGGACCCCAAACTAAACAGCTACTCCTCATGGCAGATAATTGAAATGAAAGGAACACTTAAGAGTGAAAGGGTTAATGAAGCAATAAAAATATTACTTGACCCCTGAGGCAACACTCCAGTAAAATAAAAAAACCTTAGAGCTCTGTTAGAGGTGAATATTTTCAATCAATTAACTGGTTAACAGTGAAAGAATTAGTGTAGGTTTATTAACACATGAACAACTGTGACTCTTTCTATTGTCTTTAAGAAACAGAATATTCTAAATTGACAGATTTGTATTTCATAAAAGCAGTCACAAGCTGAACAATTTGGATGAAATTTTCCATGCCCGCCAGTGTCGGACATCGTGGTGGGCATGAGCAAACAATATGGCGGGAAGGCCAAAAATCGGTCGCATGACGTTGTGAAACTAGTTTGCAATCGTCAGCTCCACCCGTCAATGGCGGGCCATGTTTCCCACCGTCAGATGTCGGGAACTTCATTGTAATACATCTGCATATCATTATAAGCCCAGCTCACCGGAATATCCCTCCCACCCTGGATTATCTGAGCACGTCGGTGTGGTGGCCACACATTAGGGAAACTTTGTATAAAGTGACCATTCCTCCGAAGCTGAGACAGTTCAGGCACAGCCACATTGACATGCTTGGACTCAGGCCTCTGGTTTATCTGTTCACTCAAGTAATGCAGAGGCCTGAAAGTGCCACCAAATGCTCCAGAGCTTTTCACCCCTAGGGAACAGGTTGCAAACTAATGAGCATTTTAGTGGACTACAGAACAGTTGGAGAGCTGGGCAGGTTGTATGATCTCCTGGTGAAAGCTGGACATGGAACAGTCACTGGTCGAGGCACTCACAGCCCCTTGCAATGTCAACATTCAGGTTTGGACCAGTCTCAACCATGGTTCAAGCTAACAATGCAACATTGCAGGGCAGGTTAGAAGAATGCCTGTGTCTGAGCTGAGGGCACAGCATGCTGTCCAATGGGCAAGGCTGCTGCCAATTGGTCAGATGGAGTGGGGTGGAGGAGGGTGGGGTTTCAGGCAGCCATGCAGCGCACTAAACTCTGGCCATCCAAGTGATGGCTGGCACTCTCTGGGATGCGTTAAGGGGCCTTCAGCCTTACCCAAGAGAGGTTCCTAGCACACCCATGCTAACCCATGTGTCTCTCTCTTTCATCCTGCAGGAGGAGTACATCAGGAGCATGGTGACCTATCTGTATGCCTCGTGGTTTACAGAGATTGGAGGCGAAGGAGAAGAGAGCAACAGGGGAGCCTGGCTGGGCAGAGGAAGGAGCAGCACCCTCAGGAGGAAGGGTGGCTAGGGCTCCCGCACATGCCGCTGAAAAGCCACAGCAAACCGTTGCTGGTTGGTGCCTAGCCAGACCCAAGGTCTATACATGGTGCTTGCCATTCCTGCAGATGACTGAGAACCTGTGTCATCGAAGACTGCCCAAGTCCAGGGAACTGGTTGGTCACATCTGCCACCTGCTGCAGGATTGGGCACCACAGAGACATGGAGGGAATCCACTGCCAGTGGCCATGAAAGTGACCACGGCACTCAATTTTTACGTCAGTGGCTCCTTTCAGGGATCCATAGGTGACCTCTGTGGAATATCACAAACCTCCACCCACAAGTGTATCCATGAGGTCACAGGCACCATTTTCGCAAAGGACACAACTTTGTGCATTTTGCCTGGGATCAGGAAAGCCAGGATGCAAGAGCACTGGGATTTGCCCAGATCTCAGGTTTTTCACAGGTGCAGGGTGCCATCTACTGCACACATGTGGTGTTCAGAACTCCATGGCAACAAGCAGTCAACTACGTCAACTGCAAGGGCTTCCACTCCCTGAATGTTCAGCGACCACCACAAACACATCCTGAAGGTCAGCGCACGGTTCCCAGGGAGTGTCCACATCTCCTACATTCTCAGTAGGTCTCAGATCCCTGACATTTTCCAGGGTCCACAGAGGCTGCAGGGATGGCTCCTCGGGGACAAGGGCTACCCACAGAGGACGTGGCTGATGACACCTGTACAGTGGCCTCAGAGTGCAGCAGAGAGAACGTACAACGAGGCTCATGCTGCAATTCGCACCTTAGTGGAGCAAACCACTGAAATGTTGAAAATAAGATTCTGGTGCCTGGACCGGTCTGGTGGAGCCCTGCAATATAGTCCACAGAGGGTGTCACGGATCGTCATCACCTGCTGCACCTGTAACAACCTGGCGCTGCAACAGAGAGAAGAGCTGGCTGAAGAGGAGATGGAGGAGCTGTATGTCTCCTTCAATGAGGAGGACTTCAATGGGGATGAGAGTGAGGAGGTCCTCGAAGGCGAGGATGATGGTGATGAGCCCATTGCACTGGCCAGACGAGGCAGGTGCGCTCAGGAGGCCCTCATAGCTGCTAGATTCATGGAAGATGATGATGATATGCAGTGAGGAGACACCATAGACCCTCACATTGCATCTGTAAATGTTTGATTCTTGTCCGGCTGATGGCAGCGCACATACCCTCTGTGATAAGGTCATGGAGATGCAGTGGATGCCCATAGCGCTTACATTCAGGAGGATGATGACAACATGCAGTGTTGATCCTTACATAGCTTATGTGAATGTCTGACTCCTGTCTGGCTGATGGTATCTCGCTTGTGCTCTGTGAACAGGATCATATCATGGAGATGCAGCAGGGAAACTTTAACTTCTCCTGATCCTATGGCATCCTTTGTGAGCTGAACCCTTCAGGACCACACAGTCATTGGACACAGATGCTGAAGAGATGGTGGGCCAGCCACACCTCAAAGGTGCTGGGAGCACACAGAATGAATGATGGAACTCTGTGCCGCCGGCCCAGGACGTTCTGGCAGCAATGATAAGCCCCATCGAGGTGCAGGCATGACTGGTGTGTCCAGTGACAGTGAAGGTGCTCCATCAGTGTGCTGGGAAGGTTGCACAAAGCACAAGGAAGGGGCCCTGGACTGAGATACCTGCTTTTATCTTCAGGGACCAAGGTTTCACATCTGAGCGTCATGAACATTGCTCATCAGAACAAGGAGCTATAGGAAATTTGGGAGTTTACTAACAAAGTGAACATTATGTACAAGTGATTAACACCAGTGCCCAGGCTGCCCAACTACATCTTCTTAACATTCCTAACTCTGCCGCTACATCTTGGTGCTCTCCTAACATCCACAGCGGAGGTGGACGCAGCCTGCTGACTGCTACGCCCTGGCTGTGATGACCTTGACGGACATGCTCTGGAGGTCCGAGGCCTGGAGGGCCCCGGCCTGCTTTCAGGGTCTTGCTGTGTGGCAGTGGCACCCTCCTCGGCCTGTGGAGCTGAATTTGTAGGGGTCACAGGAAGAGGGGATTCAGATGGGCCAGACATTCCCGGAGTCACATGGGTGGATGGCCCCAGGTGTGCACCCGCTGATCCTCCTGCCTGTGGGTGCTGAGGGCACCTGGCTGACTGTTTGATGAGAAGGGGAAGCTGGAGTGAGATTAAGATGTCCCACACCCGTCTTATGTTGACACTGTTGGAGGCCAACTATAGCATCAGCGATGGGGTTCAGCCCGTGCAGCAGTGCAGGACCGATGTACTGGACCAAGGTCTCCCTGGCAGCCGCCAACCCAGCAGTGTTGACCTCAGTACGTTGGCATGCCGGTGTTGTAACCTCAGATTGAAGGCAGACAGACTCTTCCATCGTGCCTTGCAATCTGGGGAGGGTAGCGCATATTCTTTCCTGATGCTCCCGAGCTTCCCTTTGCAGCTTCAGCAACTGAGGTATAACCAAGTCCAGAGACTCGTCATCTGACTCGGACTCAGCAGATTTCTGGTCTCCAGCAGTGCTCTGAGTGCTGGAAACCTGGGGAGTCCCTGCCTCCATCTGCCATGGATCAGACAGTGCGATGTGCTCAACAGATTGTGACCCCAAGGCTACTCTAAAGCTAGGTCCCACTGAGGTGTGTGCTCTGTGCTGGTGGTGGGTGTGGGTGAGCGCTGTGACGGGTCTTCAATGAGGATTTCAGCAGATTCTTCTTCTGAGGTGCTTTTGGGGTTTGAGTCGAGGACCTGGGTCATGGACCCCCTTGACTGTTTCCCAGATGTGCCTGTGAAAGCAAGGAGAGGTAATTAGCGTATGGCAGTGCCTGTTGCCCTGCTAGATCTTCACTTGGTTGAGCACCACTGACCTCACTGTCAGCACAGGAATAGTCCAGATCTTTGCCAGCCAGCTGGGTGACTCTATTTTCAAAGTCCATGAGGACATTGATTTCAGGCATTCCTCCTCTAGTCTGCAATGTCTCCCTTTTGTTGTGTACCAGCTTGTCCTGCATGAAGACAGATGAAGAGAACGTAAGCGGGATACCTGCCATGCCAGATGATAAGTACGCCTGGCATGTGTGGGTAGTGAGTGGTGTCATGGACAGGATGAGGACAATGAAGGTGTGTATCAGAGAGTGAATGGTGATGCCTCTTGAACTGGAAGTGACTGAGATCCCTGTGGATGTGTGATGGGTTTGTGAGTGTGTGATTTGAGAGTGATGAGAGGAGTGACTCACCCTGGCGGAACAGAGGAGATCATTCATCCTCTTTTGGAAATGGGTGGTTGTCCTCTTTTGCAGGGCTTTGGCGCTGACCACCACTGCCACTGCCTCCCATGCTGGATTTGTCACCTTGCTTGCTGATCTTCGTCCAGAGCAGGGGTAGAGGATATCCCAGCGGGCATCCAAAAGGCATTCCAGGGACATGTTACTGAACCTGGGGGCTGCAGTCTTCTTGCCTTTTGGGGCCATGTCTTCTGTGCGGCAGTCCTGGGCTGGAAGCACTGAGAGGTGTGCGCGCGGCTGCACTTTAAATATGGTGCTGGTCATGAGGAAGTGACGGGATGATGGCATGGCAGGCGAATCGGACGCTACCTGCCAGCGCAACAGCGTGTTTCCTGGGAATGCATGATTAATGAGGCAGGATTGGGACGATATGGCGTGAAAAGCCGCCATTGCGGCCAGCATGTAAAATGTTATTTTTCCCGCCTGCTACCGCATTTAGTGCAAATCTGGGACTATTCTGCCCTGTGTCACCAGAATTCTCTTTACTCTAATCATAATATGAAAACTATTTCAAAATATCATTAAGCCAAATCTATAATTGACTACATCCTTAATAAGAGCAACAGCCATGTTATCAGTCAGCGAAGTAACATTGTGCAATACTGTTGCTAACCTGGTTTGTTGCAAAGACCAACAACTGTGTTCATGCTCTGACTAGTCAACTGTCTGGAGAGGTTGCATTTCGCGATTGAGCAACTTGAACTAGCTTTTTTTTAAAAACCACAGCTATATAGTATTAAAAATAACTGATTGTGGAACTAATTTCAACTAGATAGAGTAATCAGCTCAAAAGTACAGATTAATAATCCATCCCATATTGGCTGATAAGACATTCTGCCCCACATTGGTGTACACAGGTATAAATTCAAGTGTGGAAAACAACTCATTTTAATCTCACTGCACAGTCACAGAGCTAAACATCATAGTTGATTCTGTGATTCATGATGCAGATAAGTTTTCTGGGAGTATAAAAGGCCAAGGGTTTTAATAAATCCATATATCCAATATGGCAGAAAAACCCTGCTAATGAGATGAAAACTTTCTGAGCAATAACTTTGAGCAGCATTACAATGCCCCTGGGCTCAATAATTCACAGAGGGAAAAACTTCCTTTACATGGTACAAATCATATTTGTGGTGTAACTAGGCCACACAAGAGAAAAATTGGAAAATCCAAATAAACATGAACCTTAAAAAAAGAGGCGCAGCTGTTGACATCTGCTTTGCTGGAAACAAATCTGTCACTGAATGGTGTCATAATCCTGTGTCATAACACCGTCAAACTGTTTGAAATATTTATCCAGGTAGATCTGAACATCAGTCTGTTGTTAAGCAAACTAACATCCATCTGTACATGCTTCAGAAGCTGAAATACCATTCCTTCTCAAGCGGTGATCTCGTAACCATTCTCACATCTTTTATTTGCCCCATTTTAAAATATGGTGTGGACTTGTGTGATTGGGCGAATCACCAGGTAGCAATTTAAAGCCATTGAAAAGGCTTACAAAGTCACTTTTGGCCCTAATTACCATAGTTACTCAGATGCCTTATACGACTGCAATCTGGAGACACGATCAACTCTGCCACTCTTTCGCAAGATTGCTGCCGATCTCCAAGCTTCATTATCTGTTACCTGCAGTCAGATCTCATAGTGATGGACCACGGAACCAAAGACAACGAACTGAATTAGGACGTAAAACAGCAAAACTTAAGAATTGTCCAAACCCAAAGCCATATCTCATCTGCACAATGAACAAACTCTAATGACTTAGACTCTGAACACTGATATCATAAAGACCCTAATCTGATGATCACGTTCTTGTTCTAGCTCTGAAAAAGGGTCATATGACTCGAAACGTCAATTCTGTTTCTCTCTTCACAGATGCTGTCAGACCTGCTGAGCTTTTCTAGCATTTTCTGTTTTTATTTCAGATTTCCAGCATCCGCAGTATTTTGCTTTTATCTTATGTTGTTGTTCTACTCTGTTCTTTCTACCAATTTTTGTATTTTATGTTTTACTTGAAATGATTGATTGTAAAACCTATCTCAATTTGGCCCTTGGCTACACCAGAAGTTGATTGTTAAATAAATAAACCTTTAATAAATCAGTAAATAAATAAATCATTCCTCTTGCATTCACATTAATTACAACCTACAGAAAGAAATTCACGTTTGACAATTGGTAACTTCACTTATGTTAGTGTATATACAGCATAGTCTATCTAATGTGAGATACTGTTTTAAAATTATTTTTCTAATTCATTCTTGGGATGTAGGCTTTGCTGGCAAGGGCTGCATTACTGCTCATCCCTATGTGCCCTTCGGAGGGAAGTTAAGGGTGAACTCCATAGGTGTGAGGCTGGAGTTGCACATAGGCCAGACTGTCCAAAAACTAAACCAGTTGTATTTTTCTTTACGACAATTCGATACCTTCATGGTCATTTTTACTGCTCCCTGTGTTTTTATTTCCATATTTTTTTGAACCTGAATGCAAATTCTCAAACTGTCCTGGGAGAATTTGGACTGACAATTTCTGGATTATTAATCCTGTTACTGTTTACCAGTCCAATAACATACTGTACTACCATACCCTTTCTTGGAGCTTTATTAGGCATTTCTACAATAAGGTCATTCCTTCACATTGTAGGAAACTGAGGGCATGCAGCCAGCAGCAATATACGAGAGCAGCACAACTCTCAGCAGAAACCGCATGGTTACTTGAAGATTCTCTGCCGAGCCTGTATGTTGAAGAATCCCTATATGCACACACTTTCAGCAATGCTAAATTCCTCACACGAGCTTGCCCGGATGCAATTGTAATTGAGGCATCCATTAAAAGCAGGCAAAAAAAGACAGATCTTGCTCTGGGCTGAATTGTCATACTACTTAATGTAGTTGATGGTCTGAAAAAATAAGCATCTGCTAAGTTGTCTGATTTGACAAAGTACGGATGGTTTAAAAATGCTATCCTGCAGCCATTTCTATCTGTAGAAGATGGCTTTCTGGAATAGACAACACACTACAAGAAACCCTCCATAGCCTGAGAAATAGATTTTACAGGAAGGCTGTATGGGTCAAAAGAGTTAATACTCAGATTTTACAAAAAAACCTATGCAAGTATGAAGTGGTAGAATAGTGATTAATCATTTACTTTCAGGTTCAAGGTAATATTGTTATTTTCAACATGACTAGCCAATATGCGACTGAGAAATGCAGATTGATGATACATGCTGATGTTCAATCAAGAAATACTTTTCAATTTGTTCATGCAAGCACTATTGGAAAATTTAGCACAAATTTATGAAGGGCCTTGTTTGTTTCAAATGACAGCAGTTGAAGAGTTGGTTGAGAAACATTACTCAAGAGCAGCTGAAGCAAACCTAACGCATACAAAAAATTAAATCAGATCACAACCTTCACATTTTGTCCTTTACAAATGATGCCTTTGAGCTGGGTCAATGAGTAAATGGGAGCACAAAGCTCTGTTATTGCCCTATTTTTCATCTTTCAATACAAATTAGTGTTTTTATTCGCCAGAGAAGCAGATTATTGAGCCATTTACTACAGCTTTTTTAGGTCACTTTGTTTATACAAACTTTGGAAAGAGGATTTCATCAGCAAATTGATATTAAAAAATTGAAAAGGTACAAAACATGATACACTTTGAAACTAAAAGCAGCAGCATCCCTCTTTAATAAAAAAAATTGCCGGTTTCAGCAATATTTTGCTTTGTAACATCCCTCTGTGGTTCTGAGCAAATGCCAATGTATTTACAATGTTACAAGTACTCTGCTTGTGTACAGATGAGGAAGTTACAGTATTTCTTTAATCATTAATGTTTTCATTCTTCACTGTAAAGAATACTTCAAATGAGTAGAAATTATTGCCAGCTGTACCTTTTGTTGTCATGGCCCTAAACTTCAGAGTTCCCTCCCTAACCCTACCTCTTTAAACAAGCTAATAGCTCCTTTTTTGGCTCAGTGTAAACTTTGTCAGATTATGCTTCTGTGAAGTGCCTCGGGAAGTTTTTGTATATGAAAGGTGCTATATGAATGTAAGATGTTGTCATTAGCATTTTTTTGGCAGTTGCCTAGGCTGCCTCACTGTGAAAGCCAAATTCATATCCAACATTACTGTTACCTTCTCAGATATCTAAAGAGTCAGGTGAGAAATGCTTAGTTTTGCAAAATAATGTTGAATTATCTGGTTACCAACGGTGGTTACTTTCCACTATTTATTTTGGCAACCCTGATATACAGCTCTGGAATTGTTTTTTATAAGAGCGAGATGTTATGATAAAGGTGTGAAGGTAAAAGGTCCAAGCTCAGACTTTAGAAATATTCAATATTCAACCATAGAACCCTGAATCCAGACAGGTGAGAAAACAACACTCTCCAGTTGACCTGCAACAGCTTGGGGAAGATGGAATACAAAACCCAATCTAATTTTGTCTCCTGGCACCCCACCTCCCGAACAACTGTTTTATCCTTTGTGACCTGTTGTTGTTTTCCCCATTATTCTACGGATAAGCCCTTTGCATGCATTAAAGATATTTTTCCATCATTCACAGAATTATTAAATCTGGTTGAAGTTTGGGCCAGTGTGAAGTTTATATAAAGAATTTTAAAGTTAGTCAAAATTGGCAAGAGCTGGGTAACTTTTGAAACATTTGTTCAAGCCCTGCTGCTAGGGTTGCTTGCTACTCACGTTTGCCTTGGTTGTGAAAGTTTGCATCTGCCAGAATGCTAGGAGGAGCATTGCTCAGATGTCAGATTTTGAGCTGAGTAGAGCAGAAAAATAGAAACTGAATGGGTTGTTGAAAATCTACCTTGTGGCAGTCATTCTGAGTGAAGATCATTTGTTTCAAAGATATGGGGCAAAAGCAAATCAGGAGCCTGCTTTACGAACTGATTAGGGAAAAGAAAATTGGGTAGGATGTAAAGCAGCTCATTGATTCATTTCTCCATAACTTCTACTGCTGCTAAAGAACAACTTCACCCCCAAGATCTTTTGTTTTAAAGATGAGAACTATACTGATGCCTCACATTATTAATAAAGAACTCAAGCTCATACTTATTCAAAGTTGTTTTCTGATGCTGCCAGACCTGCTGAGTTTTTCCAGCATTTTTTGTTTTATTTCAGATTTCCAACATCCACAGTGTTTCGCTTTCAATATGTGTTGCTCCTAAGTGTGAGTCCTAATATTTGTCCATATTTTACTAATTCTGTGTTGGCCCAGACATCCTGCATGTAAATAACTGTTGTACACAAATACTGAAAATTATTTTTATTGTTAAACAAAGAAACGATTCAATTGTTAATCTAGTGTTTATAAAATTCAGCCAAACAGGATTTCCAAACTATGATTGGGGCAATTTTCTGAAAAAGCTCTCAAAAAATCCCTGCACGGCTTGGTGTGTTAGGATGTGGAAACCTTAGAAGTTGGGCTTTATTAGCTCGATCCTGATGCAGTGCATCTAAGGAGAAAAAATCATTTCATATTCCAAATTCCACACACTCAGTGTGGGTGTGAAGCTGATTAATATTTATATAATAATAGACAATCACCCATGGTGTTACAAATGGGACATCAATACCTATGTGCAATTTTTAAATCAAGAGGATAATTGTAAGAAGAAGGGAGGAGGTGACAGAAGGGAAAGGGGAAGGAAGGTGCGAAAGAAGGAAGTTAAGACTAGAGGAGGAGGAGGAGGGGAGAAATGGATGGAAGGGGTTGGGACTGAGGAGGATGGAGGAGGCTGGGAGGGAGGAACAGTCGGAGGGTTAGGAAATTGGATGGGAGGAGAAAAGAGTTTGGGAGTGGTGGGGAGAAGAGGCAAGGAGTTCAATGGAGGACACCAGGGTTGAGATGATATTTCGAAGAGTTAGCAGGTTAGGCCATTTTAATATTCCGTGTCTCCCACTTCCCTCCTATCTCCACTCACTTTCCCTCTCCTCTTTTCTCCTGTCCACCTCACTTCCTATTTCCCTCTCCTTCCACTTCACATAAAAGCCGCTTAGTAGGAGGGGGAGGGTGACGATATTTAAATTCTATTCAACAGTGAGAAGGTTGAAAATTGAACTGTTATGCAGTGATTTGTAAAGTCTTTTCTTAAGTGGACAGGGAAGAAAGCTTCAAAAGGTTTTGAAGAGTTCCAAAATCAGGCCTATTGTATACAGGTGAATAACTCATTAAATTTGAAGGCACTGAGAGCACATTTAAAATTGCTTTAATTATCACATCCAACAATACCAATATTAAAAAAGACAGTGCTGCTTTAGAACAGAACTTGGAACCATTGCAGTATTCTACGTTTTCTTCAAATGTAAAAAAAGTCAAACCTAATTGCTTATTATATTGCATGAGAGCTGCCATGAGATATAATTTGGGTTTCTATATAACAGAGCCTGTTAAATAATAAACAGAAAATCATGTTACACTTCTGTTTCTTAATTTTAAAAAGATTTTAAACTTAGTTTTTATGCCTGTTTTCCCCTAATGTTCTATTGTGAGTGCTCACTGCCTCAATGGCATCCTGATTCACTTTTGCCCATACTGTATGGCTAAGGTTGCTCTGTATGCCAATTTAGTTGGACTGGTGAGGTCCATATGGCCAGTATATCCTAATGGCAGTGCTCTGAATGGAGATGTGGTAACACAAGTAGCATTTGTATTAACATTCAAATAGAATCTGTAAAACAGCTGTTAATATCTCCTGAGTGCAGTTTGCACAATGCAGGAATGCTACATCTCTTCATACTCAATATGGAAAAAAAGAAACCCATAAAAACAGGAGGAAGGAATCATTATAAAGAGCTGATCACAATAAATACTTCCAGACCTAGTACAATTGATGCCAAACTGGGTTAGTTGAATTATTTCCTTTAAATTACTTAACTACATGGCCTTAACTGACACTTAGACCATGTAAACTTGAACCTACCTCAGATGTAATTGTAAGTTCACCAATAATAGGTTACGAGGAGAAGGCGGGAGAATGGGGTTGAGAAACTTATCAGCCATGATTGAATGGCGGAGCAGACTCGATGGGCCGAATGGCCTAATTTCTGCTCCTATGTCTTATGGTCTTATAATCATAATTTAGAACACACAATCAAAGTAGGAAGCCACAGAATTGCAGACAAAAAAAAACTAACAGTGGAGTATTATAATCATGAAAGCCAGTTGGTGAAGGAAGAAATCAGAGAGAGCTTTATTTGGTGTAGATTTATTCACATAATGAAACATTACAGGTATATAACTCCTCACATAACCCATACCCTAGGCTAGATTTTTGTCTCAGGTTCGGGAATTACGTATTGGGGGAAGTTCCCAACCGCCAACCTAAGCCCATTATCTCCTTCCATGCCCATTATATTTTCATCTCCTAGAGTTGTGGGAGGGCAAAATTAACATCCTGAGGCAGGTCAGAGGTATTGTCAGAGGCAGGTGGGTGCTAAAGCTTGCCTTAATCCTCTGGGACATCAGCCCAGCTCTCCACATCATTCTTATGCGCCCAACCCTCACGCCCCCATCCTCCTATCTATTCTTCATGCCTCCTCATGCCCCCTGATACACCCCATGCCCCCTCATATCCCCATGCCCCCTTAAAACTCCAAAGCCCCCCATGTATCATCTATAGGCACTCATCCAGTATCCACTATGTGCACGCCTCAGGAACCATACAATAGAAATGGAAAGCCTTTGAAATGCACTTTAAAAAATGTAAACCTCCAACAATCTAATACAACTGTCACCAAAGGCACAGCCATTCATATGGAAACAGAAAAAAAATTCCAGTCCCATTGAGAAAAATTTAATTCCTTTAAATGGTTATTAATCTGTGAAAGTAAACAAATATATTTTAAGAAACCACATCAAAGACAGGTGATCCTATTATAACTTCTTAAAACTGTCAATCAAATTAAGATCTAAGTTCTCCTGAACAACTGTGTAAACAACCACCTGCTGAGCAAAGTGTTTCATAAGATTTTGAAACTCAGCCAAAGATTCATAAATGGCTCAGTTGTCAAAACAAACCATTGTAGCCCCAGACAATTGAACTTAGTGAAACTCAGAAAATATAGATTTTTAAAAATCTAAGTTTAAGAGCAGACCACGTTTTTCTAAGTTAACACATTCTGGACATTTAAATCACTATTCAGATCATGACAGGAAGGTGCCCAAGCATTGTTTTCTATATTTTTGAATGCATAATAGCACTATTCCAATGGAAAAAGTACTCTAATGTATCCCAACAATTGCACATCGCTGGTCAACATAACAGTAAACTCATCTTTTCAGGACAGAACACAATAATGAATCACTATAGTAAAAACACATCTACCTTATAATACAGCATCTAATAATAACATCTAGTATTGCCAAAACATATTACACTTAATTGTCAGAATGTTCCTGATTCCTCAGCAGGTTTCCCCCAAGGTTTCTGAATTCTCTTACCTGGAGGATTTCCCGAAAGCCTGTCAATGACAACCCTGACGTCACAGGACATGCGTGCAGGGTTGCAACTTGAATCTAACCCAAGCCTTTTCCTGCCTATGGAAAGTTTGTGTGTGGCTCTTTTTGAAGGGAAAATTCAAATTTACCATCTAATGTTTCTATTTTTCCGATCCCTGTAGTTATTCCTGACTTTTTTGGGGCATGTAAATCCGGCCCCTTGTGTAACCATCCAATCAATGTTTATACCAGTATATACTCAACCTGAATTGATATAATTAACAGGGAGCTTAAGATTTCTGATTCACAACAATGCAAAAGTAGCAATCTAACCCTGACTCAAAATAGAAATCTGATTCTAATTTGTTCTTAATTAAATATTGGAAAGACTGAAATTATGGTTTTCATCCCCTACTCCAAACTCTGTTCCCTAACTACCACTTCCATCCCCCTCCTTGACAAAAGTCTGAGATTAAGCCAGTCTGTTCGCAATCTTGTTGTCACATTTGACCTCGAGGTGAGCTTCTGACCACATATTTGCACCATCCATAAGACTGCCTATGCTACCTCTGTAGCATCACCTGACCTCACTCCTAACTCAGCTCACCTGCTGCTGAAATCCTCATTCATGCCTTCACTACCACTAGACTGGGCTATTCCAATGCACTCTTGGCTGGTCTCCCACCTTCCACCCTTCGTAAAGTTGAGGTCATCCCAAACTTTGCCGCCTGTATCTCAATTCACACCAAGTCCCATTCAACTATCATCCCAAGCTCACTGACCTACATTGGCTCTGGGTCAAGCAAAGTCTTGATTTAAAATTCATTGTATTGGATTCTCCTGTCGCTTCAATGGATGAATGTTCAGTTAAAAAAAAGGACCACTTTACAGTCTAGTTGATGTTGTCTCATGTGTGACATTAGGCCAAGTCTCAATTTGCATAACCGATTGCAAATCCTGCATAGGAAGTCAGTGTTGGAGGGATGGAGGCATTGGCTTTGTGCTGTGCTGTGCTTGCTTGCTCTGAAGGCACTTGACTCTGTTGCCCTCAAATGTCGAAATTGCTTGATGGCAGAGGTTTCTCCATTTTGGTCTGCCTAAGGTTGTTTTTTTCCCCCGCATGTATTGGGATCCAGTCTGTAAGCTCTAAGGTTGGTTTCAGATTGTCATTATTTCTAAATTTAGGACATCCTGTGGTGCGGCTTCCCGTGAAGAGTACCACCTTTGGTATGCATGAATCGTCTACGCAAATTGCATGACTAACCCAATGAAGCCAAACTTTGATGAGCATGCTCTCATTTTTTTTTCAAATCCCTCCATGGCCTCACCGCCCCCCCCCCCCCCCCCCCCCCCCAAACCCCTGTCTCTGTAATATTCTCTAGTCCCACAACCCTCTGAGATATCCAAGCTCCTCTAATTCTGGTCTCTTGAGTATCCCCAATTTTAATCGCTTCACAATTGGTGCCTTCAGTTGACTAGGTCCTAAGCTCTGCATACACTCTCTATACCTCTTCACATCATTTTCCTCCTTTAAAGCACTCCTTAAAATCTACCTCTCATCAGAGCTAATATCTCCTTATGTGGCTTGGTGTCAAATTTTGTTTTATAGCTCTCCTGTGAAGCAGCTTGGGACGTTTTATTACACTGAAGGTTCTATATAAATATAATTTGTTATTGTTAATAGCTGGAGGTTAAAAAAACTAAAGTTCAGATTCCAATATAATTCCTGTTCAATTGGTTAGGACATCTGTTGAATGTACTGCAATATGACATAATCTTACTCGAGCAGTGCTGGCAAGACACAGCTTGTTCTTTTTCCTCACACATCCCACATCAACAGGATGTGCATGACCTATCACCTGAAATGTCTGAATAAGTAACAGAATAACTCATGTCTATGAAATTTCTGCATACTTAAAGACAATTCAATCTCTCGTCGATATGTGCACGGAACTGCAACCCAAATCACCAGCAAACAGTCAACCAACTGCTCTCCAGATTATTCTTAATGGGCCAGCTTTTGTGTTGATGCAAAGCACTTTCAAATAAACACAGCTGCTAAACCTGGAGGCAGATCGGACTGCCGACAACAAAAGGCAACAGGTGTAATATCTCCTCCTGGAGTAGTCTCATACTCTTGCGCTTGTAGCAGTGTAACTGCATATTGACGTAAAGCCAAAGTTTAATAAGTTTCCCTACAATGCACAAACTACTTTAACCCTAATTTTAAATTGATTTTAATAATTTAATCGGCTCTCTCCTAACATTAGAATTTAACCATGGATGTCAGTGAACACAGATCCAAGCCGACATGAGCAGACTTTGCTTTTCCTGGATGAGTGTGAAAAGGGAGCCAGCTGTGAAATTCATGTTTTTCAGCCCTGTATCCCTCTATGCAGATAGGTTCTAAAGGAAGGCAAACAGGGTCTCCTTTTAAAAAGTGAACACGTGATTTTGCTTCTTAACCTTCCAGTGGAGGGCAACGGCGAGAGGCTACAACAACAGCAAAAACAACAAATTGCACAAGGTTAGTGTTTCCTTTCTAAAAATGGCTAACTATGCCTTGCTTCAATAAGCTCATAATACATAAATGCCAATGAACAACAGCTGCTTTGTTGCCAGAAGGCCCCAGGAGAAAAGTCCAAGTCACCCAAGGATATCTGAGTAATCAGTAAATGTAATAATTCACAGGAATGCAGCAATTTATTTCATCTTATGAGTTTTAAATGAAATAAGATGATGTCTCAGCTATGTCGCATGGGCGATGTCTGTAGGGTTTTCCCCTCATTTGCTGAAAGGAAAGGCTCATGAATAGCGATGTTGCTTAGTTAGATTCATTTTTGCAATAAATTTCAGTGTCATGTAGTCAAAGAACATGTCGAATGAACAAAAGTTGATATTTTATGAACAATTTGATCTTATTCAATGTGCATTTTTTAAAAGGTGAACAGTTATAAAATGGAAGCAATGTCCTTCTGCTTCAAAATTCCAATAAATGTATTATACCAAAGGCTGATCATGACTTTTCAGTGCAATAACAGTATGTGATCTTCCGTATAGCCTATTTAGGAAAGTGCCATGCAACTCGTGGTACAAATTAATTACAAATACACATAACTGTTTTTCTCCCCACAGAGACTGCTTGATCTGCTGAGTGTTTCTGGCATTTTCTTTGTTTATTATAAATTAATTAGTTAAAAGTTCAAAATTACAGTTTTGTTTAGAATATGGCTGTTTCAGTTTGATTGCTGGAGATGTCAGAGTTGATTATTCTGCCTAATTGGCCATATGGGGGAGTTTTCCCAAGCAAAAGGAAGCTTGTTTGAGTGTGTGCAGGGAGTTAAACCCTTTAACAGTGATGTTGGTTTGGAACCCCAACATCATCCTGACCTCTTCTAGCTATCAGGTGGACAGGCTGAAAGGCGAGAGGGAAACACCCATACAGCTGTCGTGCAGGGAATTTAAATAATGTCGTAAGCAATTAACTGCAGTTTAAACCAAGAATTCTGCTAATAACAGGCAGTGGACCTGACTCAAAGATAAAAACAAAAAGCTAAAAGCTACTGCGGATGCTGGAAATCCAAAACAAAAACAGAATTACCTGGAAAAACTCAGCAAGTCTGGCAGCATCGGCGGAGAAGAAATCAGTTAACGTTTCGAGCCTTCATGGCCCTTCGGCAGAACTGGAGCATAGTTAGAAGAAAGGAGAAATATAAATTGGTTTAAGGTGGGTGGGGTGGGGGTGGGCCCACCCCACCCACCTTAAACCAATTTATATTTCTCCTTTCTTCTAACTATGCTCCAGTTCTGCCGAAGGGCCATGAAGGCTCAAAACGTTAACTGATTTCTTCTCCGCCGATGCTGCCAGACTTGCTGAGTTTTTCCAGGTAATTCTGTTTTTGTTGTGGACCTGACTCCCTAGTTGTGTGGATCTCACCAGGTTCACTGAAGTGAGTATATAGCAGGAGAGGTGCTTCAGTGAAACTGGCAGGGTGGGAAGCCTTTGATCAATGAAACTGAAGAGCTTCAGGCATGGCAGGTGAAAGATTGCTGCTCACAACATTCCTTCTCAGAAAGTGCATTAAGTGCTGGTCAGGCAATTGCCAACTTCATAGAAGTCACTTCACCTGCCTTGCACTTCACTCACCTTCAGCTATATTCCCTGTTCCCAGCTTTCACTACAGCATGGGAGCAGCTTACGCAGCTCTACCGTGTACTTCTGACTAAGAACAAGAGGAGCAACAATACCAACAACACGTGCATCTGCGGCAGCAGCAGTAGCAGCACCAGCTGCCTTCTCCCTAGCTACATGCCGCACCACAGGGCAGAAGGGATGGAGACAGAGGTCCAAATCCAAGACCCCCATCATGGAGTCTACAGTCAGAGGATCTGCTCTCTGGACATGTGTGAGCACCAGTGCCTCAGGAGGCTTAGGTTTTCATGGCAGGTTGCTTCTAACATCTGCAGCCTCCTGGAACAGGACCTTCTTCCCACTTGGCCAGTGGGGCACAAATTGCCGATGGCAGACAAGGTGCCTGTCACTGGAGGGCCACACTGCCACCATCCTACCCCCTCTGGTCTCTGCCTCTCCCTGAGGTTGTATCCTCTATTATGTAAGGAGAGAAAGCAGAAAGTTACATTTGTCATGGTTGATATAGGTTGCAGGGAAGGATAACATTTGTGGGGGCTGACTATATGGCATGGTTGCAAGGGGGCATTAGGCCGAAAGTGTGTGAATGTTAGTTGTTCGGGTGGGGATGTGAGGTGCCTGGAGAGAGAGGAATGAGTAGAGCTGCAAGCTGTGTTGTCCTGAGAAATGTTGTGCAGGAGAATGCTTGGAACATCAGAGTGTGTGGGTTGGCACCTGAAATTGTTACAGCACTTACTTATGTCCTCCTGAGTTCCTGGATCCTCTTGGCACACCTCTATCCAGTTGGAGGGACCACACTACTGCTGCTGATTTCTTTGGCCACTTCCACATATATCTGCTTCATTGGAGAGGTTGTCCTCTTCCTCCTGTCCTTGGGAAATACCAGCTCACTGCAGGCTCTCAGCAAGACCTCTAAGTAAGAGCGAGACCCCCAGCAAGCAGCCTTCCCAGGTCTCCTCTCTATTCCTGTGGTTGTTGCAGCCTCAAAAATTCATGTCTATTTGACCCATTCTAACACATGCCATGGTCCCTTTAATTGTAAATCCTTCCTTTGACAGATCAATTGTGTCATGCTGCCCACCCTCCCTGATTTGTTAGGGAGCCCAGAAGCGAGATGCTAATGCCATGGCTCAGTTAAAGAGCTTCAGCAAAGCCTAGTGAAGAGTTCAATAGGTCTAAGGTGAGAAAATTTGATCCAATGTTTGTAAAAAGTGAGATTCAATTTTTGCAGGTTTATAAAATAGACACAAGCACCCAGATGTATTGGGAGGAACCAGATAGCATTTGTTCCAATGGAGATTCACAAACCTTTTTTTAAAAAATCACACCATATTTTACAAAAGGGCCTTTACAATGCTTCAGTAACAAACTAGATTGTAAAATGTCTGTTCACGCTGCTCCCTAAGCTGCTCCTTGCTGCAGCTTTCTAACCTTGCTTTCTAAGGCACTCTTCCTCTTCCCCTCAAGATCAACCTGTCACCACTCTGCTCCATCACACTGCTGGCCTAGGCTTTGACCGAAGCTATGGCTTGCTCTCTGTCAACTCTGCCTATTACTGAGGGTAACAATTCCTCAGCGGGCATTTGTGTTTGGCAGAGAGTTAGCTCATGGAGCAAAGTACCATCCTCTGACAGGCAGTAAGAAATATGATAGGGAGCAGAGTGATGATGATCCTCCAATCTTTCCTAACCCCGAACCCCACAATCTCCTGAGAAGTACTTGCCTCTTCCCAGGGAGTCACAAATCACAGGTTGAGAACTGCTGTTGTAATATTCTGTCCCCCTGGGGAAGAAGGAAGGAAGCTTCACCTCATTTAGTAGAGATAAAACAGGCTGAGGCCCAAATTTTCATGGAGGTCAAAAGGGCTCTGCACCTGAGCAAAAATGGCATCGGCGGCTCAATTCCCGAAGTCCTGCACCTGACCCCAGCACCCACCATTTCCACTAGGGGGAGAATGGGGGTGGATTGTCATTTACACATCTGTGGTCCATGGAAGCAGCTGCACATGTAAAAGTGTAACTGCCTTCAAACAGATCCAATTTTCATTAGTGGGATGTCCAAAACATGACTTGTGGGCTTTAGACATTTGAGCAAAAGGTCTAAAGCTGCTGGAGTTATTTGGAGAGGTAGGATAGCCTTTTGAAGAGGACCAGGAAGCCCTTTGGGAGTTGTCCGATGCCCTTTGGATTTATGCACGAATGTGCATAAGAAATGAACTCATTGGAATTATCAAGTTGTCAAGGCATTTAAATCTTCAAGCTCTTGAAATTTTTGGAAAAAGAAACACTCTACAGTTGAAAAAATCAGTGGTTACAATTTCACTAGCTGTCTGTTGACATAAGCCTGAGGGTTATAATTATAGGATTAGTGCTGCATGACTGATTCCATAACCTGTCATTATCACAGTGGGGTGGGGGGGGGGCTTGTAACTTCATAGTTTGATTGGCAACTCCAAGTCTCTGATATGAGTCTATGAATACAAATATGTGTTTTCATAAAGGATTAACTACTTGAGTGAAATGCTGGTTTTCATACGTGATTAAGTACTTGACGAACTTTAAATGTATTGAATGGGTTTTTATCAATCAGTGTTTTTGTTTAAATAAATTCTGCAATAGACACTTGGAACTATATTTTATTTCATCTCAGAATGGCTCCTAATATCTACCCATGGTTGATATTAGGTGAGCTGCCATGGAGGGTGTAAAGGCAAAGGGTGGTGGGTGGGGGGGCATGAGTTAGCAGTAAGTTGGCATAGGGGCTATGGAGGGCCATGGGGCTGGGTAGAGTGACATAGGTTGGCATGGAGGGTATAGGGGGCATGGGGGTTGGATGGAGGGCATGCAGTGGCATGAGGAGTGCATGGGGGAGAGGGTGAAGGTGTGTGAACGGTGAGGGCCAGAGGGCTGTTTTATGTTTTTTTTACAACTGGGACAAATTTCCAGAGCGCTGAGGTGGGCCTTTTAAACAGCCCACCTCAGCATCTAGCAGTTCCTGTGGCTACCTCTGAACTTTATCCAGGGGCAGTGGGCCCGACTCCTATTAACACCTGCTCCCCCGGAACAAAAATCCAAAGATCCAGGGCTCTTTCTCCTGAGTCAGATTTGCGGAGTCGGGAATTTTCCCAATTCTGCACTCCCAATCTGGGAGTGAGAATTCGGCCCTGAGTTTTCGTTAAAGAAAATGGACAATGGAAGGAAAATGGATTCTGTGTGTTTTAATCCAGTTTTATTGCAACTCTAAATGCTGCAAATCTTTGCTTGCTTGTTTGTTTGTGCTTTGAGCCTAAAATCTTGGGGAGAATCCCGTTGGAGGTGGTTGTGCGGAGGCAGGCGTGGGTGGGCGCGCAGCCGATCAGCACCCCCAATTGGCTGGGCACCGCCATTTTACGTGGGCAGGCCAATTAAGGCCCACCCAGCGTGACGCATACCCTGGAGCGCTGAGCGCTTCCTGTGTGGGCGGGGGTGGGGTTGCCTGAGTCAGGGAGTGTGCTCTTTCGCACATGCACATGCGCGTGAAAGAGTGCAGAAATCTCCCTGAGGCACAGAGGTGTATAAAACATTGAATAAAGGTTAAAAAAAATTTTTTAAGACATGTCCCCTCATATGAAAGTGTCACATGAGCTGGGACATGTCCATTAATTTTATTAAAAACGTTCATGAAACCTCATCCCGCCTGTGGATGAGGTTCCATGAAAAATGCGAAGGCCGCCTGGGCTCTTCACCTGCCCGCCAACCTTCAGGTTGGGTGGGCAGCTCAGCTAATTGCTTTATTGGCTTTTTAAATGGCCTTAATAGGCCTTTGACAGTTCGGCGGGCACACAGCCGAGTCGGCTGCACACTCCGCCGAACTGAAAATCTAAATGACGCGCGGTGACGTCGGGAAACATGCCTGACTTCACTGCGCTTAATTTTACGCCTCGGCGAGCAGGCCCCGCATCCGCTCACCGAGCCAAAGATTCTGCCCCTTATGTTCTGCATTTGCCTTATTAAAATAAATGTACTGTGTGGAATCATGAATTTCCTGTTATCAACAACATATTTGTATCCATGGAAACTACACCTTAACATCACATTTCACAGAGTGCAACCCAAGAATCAATAAATTAGATCATTATTTTTTATCAAAGTTCTATTTTCCCTTTTCTCTTGTTTGCATTTTATTACTGCTAATTATCCTACATTATTTTTTGATTTTCTTGCCTTTGAGGTTTTATTAATTTTTCAAATGATGTGATAACAAATTAGAACTTTGTTACCATAAGTAAGTTTTCATCAGAAATGCCAATAATTGATAAATTAATAAAGTTTTTTTTGCCTCTGATGTAATTTCCCAGATGGATTTGTTTTCTCGACTAAGCTTGGTTTGCTCACTTACTCTGCATGAGCTTAGAGTTGACTGGATAGCAAGTTTATATTTAAATGTAAAATATTTGCTGATTTGTGACAAGCAGTCAGAAAGCACTGACAGCAGATTAGTCACTAAAATTCAAGCTCCACTGTCAAGTACGTATCTATTTCATTTAAAATTAAACAACAAGACATAATGCCAGGTGCATGTATATTACTATTAAAGCACTGGCATCATCAGGGTGAGTGTCCTGCAAGGACATTTTGTCCTGTTTATCATTAAAAGAGTAAGACAGTTGTTCTCAAACCTTTTTGTTTGAAGGACCTCTTTTAAGTGGATTAGTAGGCATAACCTCTCCTCCATCTAAATTATAGTACAATATAATATTCATAATATGAAAGTGTTGCATACAAAGCGTATTTCAATAATTCTTTTAAGAAAATGGCTATTTACTCAAATAGCACTGAGATGGGTGTGCCTGCTTTTTGTTGCAGAGTCTGTCTATCCTCGTGTACTCCCCTCCTATGCAAGACAGCCAGCACACTCTGCACTGCACATATGGCAGTCACACTCCACTCACGGCTCACATTTCACATTATTTTGCAGACTTCCTGGAATGTCTCTACAGACATCAGTTTGAGAACCACTGAGGTAAGGTAATGTGACCAGCGACTTGGTGCGAGCATCACACCAACTATGCCTCTGATTAAATTTGAGTGGTTGAGATATACAGCTGCTCAGCCTGTTCACTCAGGTTTCAGATCCCCTGTAGAGGACGCTGTGCTGAAATGGCTTCCTAATTACCGTAAATTCCAGTGCAAAATCCCATAGAAGTTGCTTCAGCTAGTGCAAGTGTAATGAATAGCTGACACTGCTTGTCTGCCGTTGACTACAAAAATTGGCCCAATGCAAATCTGTTGAAACTTCAAAATAGCTGCATTTTCATGGAATTCCTAAAGCAGGCTGTCCTGAAAAATCGACTTTCCTCAAAAGCTCCCTCCAAGGTGAAAAATTGTGAACTTAGTATTTTCTGTGTTTTGTTTTTTAACATTTATAATTGTTATAAAAGGGAAATCATTTAAAGGGCTTTTTGGTGCTTTTGGCTTGAGTCGATTGTGAGATTGTTTGAAACTCTGTAAAATAGTTTAATTGTGTTCTTACACCCCATTCATATTGGATGTTTAGTATAAAATTGGTTCCATATTTGGTCAAAATTCAGTATTGAGAGTTGCCTTTTCACCTATACTCAAACAATGTGACACCCAAGCAAACAGGATGAGCACAATGTAAAATTTCTGAGTGGGTGCTGAAAAGATCAAGCTGCAGTTTAATTGCAGGTCAGTCCCATTTCTCAACTGCACATCCCATAATCCCTCGATACACAAAAGGGCTCACCAAATAAGAATGTGAGGTTAATTATTGAATAAAAGATTTCACAGTTTTATATGTCTTTTGCTCTAGATTGGTAAAATAACATTAGAACAGTCAATTCACTCTAAAATTCCTGAAAGTGCAAACATGTAAATTTTTGGATTAACTGCGACAGTGACATTTAATTATCCTGGAAAACCAAATCAGTTTTAATCTTTCATAGAATTTAATCGGCAGAATTCAGCAAAATTTTGGGTGCAAGAGAATCAGAGCTAGAAACTGGAGCCACGCTGTAGGGTATTAATCATCATCGGTGAGAGGAGGCACCAAGCTCCCAAGGATAAAACAACAAAACCATAGAGTAGCTATGCAATTATTAAACAAAATCCCTGCATTTTGTTTAATGTGTCTATGAGACAGACATCAGAACAGATTGTACTAGAGCAGGGCTCGTCACCGTTACAGAACAATGGGGCACTTTTCAACTCCACCTACCCAGTGAAAACTGGGCTGGTGTGGGCAGCTAAAATCATCCACTTCACTTGTCCACCGGAAAGCTGCCAGGATCCCACTGTTTGGGATTATAACCTGCACTTATGGAACAGACATTGGTCCTTCAGTACATAAGCATGACAGGACCTTATGAGTTAAATGGGAATGAATTGCAATTTTAACTCTGGCCAGAGTGAGGAAGCAGCTGCAGCGTTCCCACCAATCTGAACCAGGTCAGAGGAGGGTCATCTCCAAGACAGGATTCCCCCACCAATCCACGCTCCAACCAGAGACCCCTGCAAGATGCTGCTGGAACCTGATCTCACCACATACGCTGTGTCAATAGATGGCCTTCGGGCCCAGTAATTTCCAACTGCTTTCCATCCAGAACAGGGGGGGATGTCAGCTGGCAGGACTTAACTGAAATCCTGGCCTAATTTCTGGAGCTGCGAATGAGTTTTCTCACCAACCTAAATATGGCCCAGAATTAAAATCTGGGCCGATAGTTTGAAAAATATTTGAGTATTAATCCACAGGTTCCCTTACATTTTTTGAATTTTACAAGAGAAGATATCTTTTACCCTCCTATGTAAAAATGCTGTTCAATTCAATACATCAACAGTAAGCCCCTGTAGGCCTTACATTTTCTCCTGATGCATCCTTTAAATGTTATTCAAAACCATATGAAATCCCTTAAGATTTGACAAGTATATTCAGGAGGATTAAGCAGGATTTAGTCCCGACAGTTGAATTCCGGATGATCTTACAGGATAACAAAAAAATCCTGTCAGCTGGTTCATTGATAGTTTTCCCAATGGTCTGTATGTGAAGCTAATTCTGCAAACAATTGTGAATTACATTTTAGTATTAAAGCTACACTAAAATTCAGGTAAAATTCTAGATTTTAAACTGAATTTTTAACAGATACTACATAAAGGCTATTAAAATACCTCTAACTGAGTTTGTCTTTGGAAGTCAGTACAACATGGCGAATGCCAGAGATTGCTGTTCTTTCTTCCTTTTCTGATTGCAAAGGGAGTAAAATACACTGTATGTTAAGAAGATAAGGACATAAGAAATAGGATAAAGAGTAGGCCATTCCGCCCCTCGGGCCTGGTCTGCCATTCAATAAGATCATGGCAATTCTGATTGTGGACTTAACGCCACTTTCCTGTCTACCCCCTATAACCTTTGACTCCCTTGTCAATCAAAAATCTGTCTCAATCAACCTTGAATATAATCAATGAACCAGCCTCCACTGCTCACGCATATGAGAACTCCAAACATTAACAACTCTCAGAGAGAAGGAATTCCTCCTCAACTTTGTCTTTGATGGGAAACTCCTTATTTTTAAACTGTGCCCTCTAGTTCTAGATTCTCCCAGGAGAGGAAAAATCCTATCATTCAAGTCATTAATATACTTCGTAAATAGTTGAGGCTCCAGCAATGATCACTGTGGCACTCCACGAGTTACAGTTTGCCATGCAGAAAATGGCTCATTTATTCTGACTCTCTAATTCCTGCTAGTTAGCCAGTCCTCTATCCATGCTAAAATATTACCCCCATCACCATAAGCTCTTAGCTTGTGTGGTAACCCTTTTATGTGGCACTTTATCAAATGTCTTTTAGAAATCCAAATATGCTACACCTACTGATTCCTCTTTATCTACCCTGCTTGTTACATCCTCAAAGCATTCGAATGAATTTTTCAAGCACAATTTCCCTTTCATAAAACCATGTTGACCCTGCCTGATAGTATTATGATTTTCTAAGTGTCCTGCTACTACCTCCTAAATAATGGATTCTAGCATTTTCTTAATGACAGATGTTAGGTGAACTGGCCTATAGTTTCCGCCTTTCTGTCTTCCTCCTTTCTTGAAGAGAGGTGGTTTCCAATCATTGGGACCTTTCCAGAATTTAGGGAATTTTGGAAGATTACAACCAGTGAATCCACTATCTCTGTAACTACTTCTTTTAAGACCCTAGGATGCAGGCCATAAGGTCCAGGGAACTTGTCAGCCTTAAGCTCCATTAGTTTTTTTTTCTATTGATAGCAAGTGTTTTAAGATCCTCCTTCCCTTTTGCCTTTTGAATTTTTACTATTGTTGAAGTGCTTTTTATGTATTTTATTGTGGAAACCAAGACAAAATACTTGTTCAAAGCCTCTGCCATTTCCTTGTTTCCCATTATTAATTCCCCAGTCTCTTTTGCTAAGAGACCAATGCTCACTTTAGCTACTCATTTTCCTTTGTATATACTTGTAGAAGCTTTTACTGTATGTTTTCATGTTTCTTGCTAATTTTCTCTCATACTCCAATTTCTCCTTTTTTTAGTCATCCTTTGCTGGTTTCTAAAACTTTCTCGATCTGCTGGCAGACCCCGAGGGAAAAATTTTCCCCCATCGGTGGGGGGAAGTGCAGGAGCGGGTGCGGGCAGGCGCGCCTCCAATCGGCGCCCCCAATTGGGGGCATGCAGCTATTTTACGTGGACGGGCCAATTAAGGCCCGCCCAGCGTGATGTCCACCACGAAGCGCTATGCGCTCCCTGTGCGGGCGGGGGGGGGAGGGATTCCCTCAGCTGGGAGTGCGCTCTTTCGTGCATGCAAGCGAAAGAGCGCAAAGATCTCCCTGAGACTAAGTGCTGCCTCAGGGAGATCGGCTCAGAATTAAAATTTTTAATACAAATGATAAAAAAATTTCCCTGACATGTCTCCTCGTGTGACACTGTCACATGAGTTGGGACATGTCCATAACTTTTATTGAAAGATTTGATAAAAGTTTAAATACCCTCACGAAACCTCATCCCGCCCGTGGATGAGGTTTCATGCTTTTTCCGATGCCCGCCATGGCTCCCGGCCTGCCCACCAACCTTAAGGTTGGATGGGCAGGTCCATTAATGATCTTAATTAGCTTTTCAATGGCTTCATTAGACCGTTGACAGGTCGGCGGGCGCGTAGCTGACTTGGCTGCGCCCCCACCGACCTGAAAATGGGAATGACGCATGGTGACATCGGGAGTTCCACCCGATGCCATCCCACGTCATTTTACGTGTTGGCGAGCGGGCCCCGCCCCCTGCTTGCCGACTGGTAGATCCTGCCCCTAATATTCACAACATTGTATGCCTTATCTTTCAATTTGATACCACCCTTAACTACCTTGTTAAGTATGGATTGTTCATCCTTCTGGTAGAGTCTTTATTCCACAATAGAAAATATCTTTATTGAAAGTTATTAAATATCTTCTTAAATCTCTGACATTACTCTCTACCATCTTACTTTTTAATCTATTTACCCAGTCCACTTTAGCCAACTCTATCTTCACACATTTGCAATTGCCTTTAATTAAGTTTAAGACACTACTTATGGACCCACATCTCTCATTCTCCAACTGAATGTGCGATTCTATCAAATTATGATCACTCTTCCCTAGAGGATCCTTTACTATGAGGTCTTTAATTAATCCTGCCTCATGACACATTACCAGGTCCAAAATAGGTTCCCTGGTAGCTTCCAGAACTTACTATTCTAAGAAACTGTCCTGAATACACTCTGTGAACTCATCCTCCAGGCTACTTTTGCCTATGTGATTTGTCCCATTGATGTGAAGACTAAAGTCACCCATGATTATTGCAGTGCTTTTCTTGCATTCCTCATTATTTCTTGATATAATCTGTCCTACTGTGTAGCTACTGTTAGGGAGCCTATACCAGTGACTTATTTCCTTTGTTATTTTTTATCTCCACCCAAACTGATTCTACAGCTTGATCTTCTAAACCAAGAAAATTTCTCACTATAGTACTAATCTCATCCTTTATTAACAGAGCTACCACCTCCTTTCCCTTTCCTCTTGTCCTTCTGAAATGTCAAATATTCTTGAATATTCAGGTCCCAGCCTTGGTCACTCTACAATCAGATCCCTGTAATAGCTATATCATACTCATTTAATTCTAATTGTGCTATCAATTCATCCATCTTGTTACGAATGCTGCGAGCAGTCAGATAAAGAGCCTTTAATTCTGTATTCTTACTGTTTTCGCTCACTCTGACCTTATTTGCTGGTGCACTCTTATGTTTGTATGCTTTGTCCCTTCCTATCACATTCTGATTATTACTCATCTCATTACCCTGTACTATTTCCTTGTTCTTTTTCTTTAACATTCCAAACCTTCCCTCACGTGAACCTACCCCCCAGTATTTAGTTTAAAGTGCTGTCTATAGCCCTATTTATACAATTCGCCAGTACTTTGGTCCCAGCGCGGTTCAGGTGAAGGCCATCCCAAGAATATATCTCCTCTTTCTCCCAGTACTGGTGCCTGTGCCCCATGAATCAAAATTCATTTCTTTCACACCAATCAACACATTCAACTCTCTGATCTTATTCACCCTATACCAATCTCTCATGGCTCAGGTAGCAATCCAGAGATTATTACTTTTGTGGTTATTGTACTTATTTAGCCCCTGGCTGCTCATACTTCCTTAGGTAGGACGAAGGAAGATGTTCTGCTATGTCGTTGGTACCCATGTGGACCATGGCAACAGGATCCTTCCCCTCCTACTCCATGTTTGTCTCCAGCCTGAGGAGATGCCCTTAACCCTGCCACAGAACTGTATCTATCCCCCCAACTATATTGTACTCTACTACAACTACATTCATTTTAAAGCCATCCCCCCCCTCCCCGCAACTTGAATGGGCTGCAAGAACCTCCCCAATTATGCAAAGCCGGTGTTAATCTTCATTAAAAACATAAGGAAACTAATTTCTAGTCCTCCCTTCAACACTTTGGTGATTATTCAGCCATCCTCACAAGAGTAAATTCTAAAGAAGAATCAAAATACGTTAAAATAATGCTGATTTGGTGAATTAAATCCCTCAAGAGAATAGAAAAACTAACTTTAAGAAGATAATTCAATTGGAATGAATTGACTTAACCCAGGATTTCTCCTGCAAAAGCAAATTTGTACTCATGGGCTTCACAATAAATTATTTATCATGCTACAGCCCATATCTTACAATGCAGGCTTAATCTAATTTTTATTTTAAAAGAATTTCATTAACAATGGTAATGTTGTTACTTGTTGTGATGTTTAAAACCAATGCTATAATCCTGAATTTTAATTAACCTGTATAATTAATCATCATTTCATTAGTAAAATGCTTGCTAGGGTCCTTTATTCATATCCCTGAACTTAAACAGATTATTTAAGCAACTCCTTGAGGAGGCTGATAGAGTATGCAAGGCTGTATAAAAACCATAAAGGGTTTTTTTTGACTTCTGTGTCTTTGAGTCATGTGATTTTCCTGTAGAAAAAAAAGTAATGTTATTAGAACTTAAGTTCACCTATCTTTATCCTTTATATGGTAACTGGTTACAGCCCATAATCTTTCTCCTAAATGCAATTTTACCTGTTTTCTATTTTACAATTACATTTACCCATTTCCCATCTTACAACTAATTGTAAGTGGCTGGTTCTATTATTGAGGAAAAGCTTGACTTGATCCTGCTATTTCACACAGTCACAGTTGGAAAGGCTGCCAATCTAAAGTCAACCTTGTTGACAAAGCAGGTGAAGCATAGCTACAATTATACAATGAAAACCTAGGAAATGCACAACATTGTTATCTTGTCTGTATTAATCACTATACATGTGTGATCACAAATAAATCAGCTTTGAACTGACAGTTTTGTTTATCTGAACTAGTTAGAAACTTCATACATTTTATATATTAGGTGATTTCCCACTGGATTGCTTATGGACAAAAATTTAAAATATGTTTGAGTCTTGGTAATTTTGCCTGTTTGACTTTTATTCTTTACTATTTCCATTTTCATCAGTTTATGTTTCCTAATTGTACGCTTGTTCAACTTTGTCCCAGTGCCTTTTGTACACTTTTTAAAACACCTCTGCAGCTGTTCATTTATCTGTGATTATATTTCACTTTTTATCTTGCCGTGTCTCTGTAAGTCTTCTCTTTTCCATTTGCTCTTACTCCTGTATATGTTCCATTCTCTGCCTATCACTTTGATATGTTAAAAACAAAAAAACTACTGCGGATGCTGGAAATCCAAAACAAAAACAGAATTACCTGGAAAAACTCAGCAGGTCTGGCAGCATCGGCGGAGAAGAAAAGAGTCGACGTTTCGAGTCCTCATGACCCTTCAACAGAACTTTGATATGTTGCTTAACTGATTCATTCAGTTAATATCTTTTCACTTTTTAAAGCATTCAACAGGAAAATAGTCAACATGTATTGGGCTGGAAGTGGACAGCAGGGCTGGGTGGAGAAAAGCTGTCCAGGAGCTGTTGAAGCAGGTACAGAGGCATCAAACTGGAACAGCTAAGTGCCTCAGGCCAAGTGGAGGCAAAAACTAGGGGTCAAAAGCTGAAAGGCAATATATGGGTGCGATTAATATACTTGATATAGTTAACAAAATTTACCTTGTATTGCTGTGATGCATATTTGCATTATAATTTACTGCATTGTAATTGGAACATATATGGAGACTATTCGACTCCTCACATGTAAGATTAGGAAAATGTAACTACTGTTTGTATTTGAATCTAATATACTTTTATGGTAGTTGCTGGTTCTTCACTGGCTTCTTCATAGTGAAAAGAAAATTGTTATCAAGAGATCCCATTAAACAGAATTAGTGAAAAACTAATTTTACAGTTAGTATTTTTGTTTTGAATAAATGTTTGAGCCAATCAGTATGCCTAATGGGAACATTGGATACTCACCGTCACCCGATGGACATTTCCCATACTGATATGCTTTTCCTACAAATACAAAGCTTTAAATTAAATATATAGGACCAAAATTTCCTGCATCCAACCTATACTGAAATATACGTCTGATTCCATGCCGACCTTGTCAACAGCAAATTACACCAAAAATCCCTGGAAATTTCATTTGCTTACAGCAGAACATAACAACTTGAGAATAACAAATGGAAATTAGAGTAAAAGATCAGGGCCCAGGAAAGATGAAGAACATACACAATCTTCCTTCATTAAATCCCTCTTTATCTTATGAGTGTTCTGAAAATCAACATTTAAAGGCATCAAATTATCATTTATACACATTAAGCACAGTGTGTTTACAAAAATGTAATTGTAGAAGTATTTATTTTTTTAAGATGCCATAAAAAAGTATTCAAAAATGCAGAAAGTACAGTGCAACTATCTGGAAGGAGAAATTTTTAAAACCACGAATTGCTATAAAAGACAAGAAATGGTGACTTCAGACCCTGCTGCACCGAAAATTTTGGGTGTAAATTTACGCCTGTCCAGAACTAGTGTAAATACAGAAGGGGATGGAGCTTAGTTAATGAGCTAGAAAAGGGATTTGGCATAAATAACTTGGGAGTAGCAGAACTGATCAAGCAAATTCACACACAGCAAAATTCCAACATAAAATCAGCATAAATTATGCTCACAGTGCCACAGAAAAAAGCTGTTGCACCAAAAATAACAAAGAAGCAAACTCTGGGCCATGCAGAATTGAAAGGCTGGAAATACTGGACAGAATTTTCATTGGGATCCTTGTGATTATCTGTTGTAACTTCAGTGAAAGATCCATGGAAACCCTGGCGGAACAGCGTCAAGGTCTTTTACGCTATTCTCTGGGGCTTCTGTAGATCTTCCACTGAATGATAAAAAATACCCTATGGAAATTCAATCCCAATAACTTTTATTCTACCAATATGCAAATATAATCCATTACTGTCAAATTTGGCATCTTTGCTACTGAGAAAGTTCTTTTAGTGGAACATTTGTTCAAGCATCAGTTCAATTCTCCCACACATTTCACATGGTATTCTTAACACAACGGATTAGATAGAGAGAGCCTTTGGCACACTACAAGGTGTTTCCATTAAGAAATCTCTACTGTACATCAATATACACAAACTTGATCAAGCCAGACAAATTTAGATCGCTTCTACAGCTTTACATGTGCAACAAACAGCGACAAATTTATAAAGCAACTGTTCTCGTTTCCATCACCTCCAATGAATCCTGTTTTTCTGCCACGTACTAAAGACAACTAAAGGAGGTGAGCATGCAACCAATCTGCGATTCACAGCTTCTGATGCTTTTGCTGCCCTTCGGAACAGTTGCCAGTAATAGAGATGCACATCCAGAGAAATCTAGGCATCCACCATCCACACCCTTGTTCATCTGGCTAATCGCAGTTTTATTTACAATCACTTTGCAGTTACAAAGTTGTTCTTGAAGAAACCTTCAGAAATTTTCACAAAATAACAGATAGTGGATAAGTAAAAACTCTGTGGGTTAAGCCTTTAGCTGAGGGTTGCTGTGATTGACCCAGAGGAGGTAGGGAAGAACACAAGGTTTTGGAGTTTTGCTCTGTTTGAACAGGGAGTGACAGATTTATCATTAGCTGTTTAATGCCACAAATTCATGAAAGAAAAACATAACCTTTTCCTTAACTTTGATTTGTCTGCTATGGTATTCCTACCAACAGAATCCATGGGTCACCGTCACCTTGAGAATCCATGGTGTTACTGCCACCAATGAAAACTCTGACCATAGCAATGCAAAGTAATCACTTTGATTTACTTCGCTTCACAAGCTGCCTGACCTTCATGATGAATAGCACTTTAATGTTACTGTGAGATGAAGTCACTCTGTTTACCACTCAACTGTCTTTTCCATTCACTCATCTCCTTGACCATACTGTAACAAAATGACAAGATGCAGATATTAATTGAAAAGCACCAAAGAAATATATATCAGCGCTTAATAATTAATAGTTTTACCATGTTACCGCTATTTAGGCTAATTGATTTAATTTAGTATTTTAGTTGAGCATTGAGGAAGATTTTTTGCAATCAGTGACCATAAATGATGTTACTATTCTTTTTATAAAATGATGGTTGCTAAATATTTTTGTTGGAAATTAATAAGCTGCGGAAAACAAAATGGATTGTAACAATCCTTCATGACTTTCATAGATGTTTGGCTTTTTATACAATGCAATTACACTATTTTTCAACCCAACATCACCCTTCAAGTTTTACTTCAGGAATATTTCTGCGTTACACAATCTGTCAATACCATTTTATTTGTTTTAACTGTTCCAATGTAAATATTTTAAACTTAACCATTGTTGGTTCTTTACCGAACATCATTCTTCAATGATTGTGCGTAAAATGTAATCTCACAAGTTTTAATGTATATGCAGTCATTCAGCATCAGCTGCACACTAATGACAGGACTATAGAGTAAAAGGAGTTACAACTCATCTTGCCTGTGCTAGCTTGTCACATCTCAGCACTAGTCACTGCTTGCTGTTGTAACTTTAAACTAAAATCTATGTTAGTGCTTTTTCACACAGCTTGTAATAAACATTTGGCTGCAATACAATCTCTCCTGGGTCTTCAATATCCTACTAACTGCTGTTCCCCCAGCCCAGATCTCTACTGTTTGTGCAAATGGAATGACTTATTTAAAGCAACAAGGATTATTTGATTGGCAAGTTTTTTCTTACCAGCATTCACTGGTACAATGCCTGCAATCTATAATTTTAATTTAGGATTTGTTTTCCAAACTATCGAATTGGACATGTTATTCATAAAATGACAGTTTCTTTGTATTATTTAATCTTTTGTGCAACCACTTTTTTCTGACTTTTTGGGCAGAATCATCCCAGATTTGCACTATTTGCGATAGTGAGCAGGAAAAAAGATGTTTTACCCACTGGCCGCAATGGCAGCTTTTCATGTCATATCATCCAAATCCTGCCTCATTAATAATACATTCCTGGGAAACATGCTGTTTCGATGGCAGACAGGCACTCATTCACCTGTCGTGCCATCACCTCACCACTTTATCACGCCGGGCACCATATTTAAAGTGCAGCCGCACGAACACTTCTCAGTGATTCCAGACAAGGACTGCTGCAAAGAAGACATAGCCCTGAAAGGCAAGAAGACTGCAGCCCACCAATTTACTGACTCGTCTCTTGAGCGCCTTTTGGACGCAGTAGAGGCCTGCCATGATGTCCCTGCCCCCGCTCTGGCCGCAGGTGGGGTAGTAACATCACTAATACAGCATGGGGGGTGGTGGCAGTGGTGGCCAGTGCCAATGCCCTACAAAAGAGGACAGCCACCCAGTGCCGAAAAAGGATGAATGATCTCCTCCATTCCACCAGGGTAAGTCGCTCTTTTCATCATTCTCAACTCTCACACTCACAAACCCATCATACATTCACAGGGTTCTCACTCACTGCTAGTTCAAGGGACATCACCATTCACTCTCTCTCTCACACACACATTCATTGTCCTCATCCCAGCCAAGGGACCACTCACCACCCACACATGCCAGGCATGTTTATCATCTGGTCTGGCAGGCATCCTGCTTACACCCTCTCCATCTCTATTCATCCAAGGCGAGCTGGCACACAACTAGAGGGAGAGGTTGCAGTACTGGGGAAGGAGAGAGCTGTTTCTTTGAGATGGGCTTCATTTGAACCATGCTGGGACCAGTGTCCTGGCGAATATTATAAATAGGGTTGTAGATAAGGCTTTAAACTAATTAATGGGGGTGGGGGGCGGTTTCAAATGATGGGAAGTTTAAAAAATCAAAAAGAAATGAGAGAGCAGAAGTGCAAGGTAGTGAAGAGACGAATGATAATCAAAGTGTGACAGGAAGGGACAGAAAATATAAGCAGAAGAATGCAGCAGAAATTAGAACCAGAATGGGTAATAATGGTAAAAAGTCAAAGCTTAAGGCTCTTTAACTGAATGTACGCAGCATTTGTAACAAGATAGATGAGTTGACGGCACAAATAGAAATGAATGAAAATGACTTGATAGCTATTACAGAGACATGGTTGCAGGGTGACTGAGACTGGGAACTCAATATTCAAGGGTCTTCGACATTCTGAAAAAATAGGCAAAAAGGAAAAGGAGGTGGAGTAGCTTTGTTAATAAAGGAAGGTATCAGTGAGGTGGTGAGTAGTGATATAGGTGCAATAGATCATGATGTGGAATTGGTTTGGGTGGAAATAAGGAAAAGCAAGGGTAAGAAGTCATGGGTGGGAGCCATCTATAGGCCTCCGAAGAGTTGTCTCACTGTAGGACAAAGTATAAATCGGGAAATAATGGAGGCACATAAGGATGGCATTACAATTGTCATGGGTGATTTTAATCTGCATATTGGCTGAATAAATCAGATTGGCAGGGGTAACATGGAAGACAAATTTGTTGAGTGCATCAGGGGTTGTTTCTTAGAGCAACACGTTGCAGAACCTATCCGGGAACAGCTATTTTAGATCTAGTAATGTGTAATGAGGTGGGATTAATAAGCGATACCGTAGTTAAGGGTCTTCTGGGGGTAGCGATCACAACATGGTAGAATTTCAAATTCAATTTGAGGGCGAGCAACTCAGGTCTCAAGCTTGTGTCCTCAACTTAAATAAGGGCAATTACAGAGGTATGAAGAAAGAGTTGTCTAAAGTGGGCTGGGAAAATAGACTAAGTCAGTGGATGAGCAGTGGCAGACATTTAAGCAGATATTTCATAATGCTCAGCAAAAATTTATCCTGGTCAAAAAAAAGGACTCGATGAGAAGGATGAACCACCCGTGGTTAACAAAGGTGATCAAGGAGAGTGTCTAATCAAAAACTAAGGCATATAAAGTGGTGAAAACTAGTGGTGGACCAGAGGATTGGGAATTTTTTAGGAACCAGTAGTGGATGACTAAAAAGCTAATAAAGAGGGAGGAAATTGATTATGAAAGTAAATTGGCAAGAAATATAAAAACAAACAGCAAGAGCTTCTACAGATTTATATAAAAAGAGAGTGGCTAAAGTGAGCGTGGGACCCTTGGAGGATGCAACTGGAGAATTGATAATGGGGAACAGGGAAATAGCAGACAAAGATATCAGAGAAGCAAGGAGCTTATGGGAGGAAAGAGCTTGTACCAGTCTCTATCACGAGGGAAAAGTATTTGACAAACTAATGGGACTAAAGGCAGGCCTGATGGCTTGCATCCAAGGGCTTTAAAGGAGATAGCTGCAGAGATAGTAAAGGCATTGGTCGAAATATTCCAGAACTCACTAGATTCAGGGAGGGTCCCAACGGATTGGAAAACCGCTAATGTGACACCTCTGTTCCAAGAAGAGAGGGAGACAAAAGCAGGAACCTACAGGCCAATCAGCCTAACATCTGTCGTTGGGAGAATGCTAGAGTCCATGTTTAAAGGAGAAATAACAGGGTATTTACAAAAGCTTAATGCAATCAAACAGAGTCAGCATGGTTTTGTGAAAGGGAAATCATGTTTGACAAATTTGATAGAGTTCTTTGAGGATATAATAAGCAAAGGGAACCGGTAGATGTAGTGTATTTGGATTTCCAGAAGGCATTCGATAAGGTGTCACATAAAAGGTTATTGCACAAGATCGGAGCTCAGGGCATTGGAGGTAATATATTAGCATGGATTGAGGATTGGTTAACACACAAAAGACAGGGAGTTGGGATTAATGGGTTTTTTTCAGGTTGGAAAGACATAACTAGTGGAGTGCCACAAGGATCAGTCCTAGGGCCCCAATTATTTACTACCTATATGAATAACTTGGAGGAGGGGGCAGAGTGTAATGTATCCAAATTTGCTGATGATACAAAAATAGGTGGCAGGGTATGTTATGATGAGGACATAAGGAATCTGCAAGGGGATATAGATAGGTTGAGCGAGTGGGCAAAAACTTGGCAGATGGAGTTTAATGTAGGAAAATGTGAGGTCATGCACTTTGGTTGGAAGAATCAAGAGGCAAACTATTATTTAAATGGAGAGAGCCTCCAAAAAAGTGCAGCACAGAGGGATCTGGGTGTTCTTGTGCATGAAACACAAAAAGTTGGCATGCAGGTGCAGCAAGTAATTAAGGGGGTTTGAGTTTAAAAATAGGGAAGTCTTGTCATAACTGTACAGGGTGTTGGTGAGGCCGCTCCTGGAGTATTGTGTATAGTTTTGGTCCCGTATTTAAGAAAGGATACACCGGCATTGGAGGCAGTTCAAAAGAGATTCACAAAGCTGATTCCTGGGATGAAGCAGTTGAATTATCAAGAATGGCTAAACAGGTTAGGCCTATATTCATTAGAGTTTAGAAGGATGAGGGGTGATCTTATTAAATTGTACAAGATTCTGAGGGCACTTGACAGTGTAGATGTTGAGAAGATGTTTCCATTGGTGGGGGAATCTCAAACTAGGGGGCATAGTTACAAAATAAGGGGACACTCATTTAAAACGGTGATGCGAAGGAATTTCTTCTCTCAGAGGGTAGTGAATGTCTGGAATTATCTATCCCAGAGAGTTGTGGAGGCTAGATCACTGAAAGTATTTAAAGAGGAGGTAGGTAGATTTTTGAAATATCGGGGAGTTGAGGACTATGAGGAGCTGGCACGGAAGAGGAGTTGAGGCCTGGGGCAGATTAGCCATGACCTTATTGAATGGCAGGGCAGGCTAGAGGGGCCAAATGGCCTACACCTGCTCCTATTTCTTATGTTCTTATGAATGCCTGAAATCAAGGTCCTCACAGACTTTGAAAATAGAGCCATCCAGCTGGCTGGCGAGGATCTGGACCATTCCTGCGCTGACGGTGAGGTTAGTGGTGCTCTACCAAGTGAGTATCCAGCAGTGCAATATCCATCAGACAACCATGCTGTGAGTGATGCACCCTGTTTCACAGGCCACTGCTATGCACTAATTATCTCTCTTTGCTTTCGCAGGCAGATCTGGGAAACAGCCGACGGAGTCCGGAGCATCCAGTCAAGCCACAAAGAAACTTCTGAAGAGGAATCTGAAGGCACCTTCACTGAAGATCCATCACAGCGCTCACCCACACCCTCCACCAGTGCAGAGACACACACCTCAGTGGGATCTAGCTTTAGAGTAGCCTCGGGATCACAATCTGGTTAGCATATCGCACTGCCTGATCTACAGCAGGCGGTGGTAGGGACTTCCCAGGTCTCTGGCATTCAGAGGACGGCTGGAGGCCAGAAATCTGCTGAGTCTGAGTCAGATGACGAGCCTCTGGGCTCAGTCATACCTCAGTTGCTGGAGCTCAAAGGCAAGCTCAGGAACATCAGGCAGGGATGTCTGCTGCACTCCTCAGGTTACAAGGCACGATGGAGGAGTCCGTCCGCCTTCAGCCAGAGCAGGCATGCCAACGCACCGAGGTCAACACTGGAAGGATGGCAGCAGCCATGGAGACCTTGATCCAGGATGTCAGTCATAATTGGCCTCCAACAGTGTGTATGTGAGAGGGGTGCGGGGAAGCTCGACATCATGCCAGCGCCCCTCCTCTTCAAGAAGTAAGCCAGGGGTGGTAGGGCACCCAGACAGAGGAGAGTCAGCAGATGCACACCCCGGGGCCATCCACCCAGGTGGCACTGGGAGTGCCTAGCCCATCTGAATCCCCTCTTCCTGTGAACCAAGCAGCTCCAGCTCCACAGGCCAAGGAGGGTGCCACTGCCACACAGCAGGACCCCAAAAGCAGGCCTGGGCCCTCAAGGTCTCAGCCTTAGAGGACACCCATCAAAGTCATCACAGAGAGGGTGTAGCAGTCAGTAGGCTGCCTCCACCTCCGGTGTGGATGTTGGGGGAGCACCAAGACGTAGTAGCAAGGTTAGGAAGGTTAAGAAGATGTAGTTGCACAGTCTGGGCACGGGTGTAATCACTTGTACATAATGTTCACTATTGTAAACAAACTCTCAACAATGTCTCCCTGCCTATGGCTCCTTGTTCCGATGAGCATTGTTTGTGTCTTTCTGCACAAGATAAAGGCAGGTGTCTCAGGCAAGGCCTCCTCCCTGTGCTTTGTGCAGCCTTCAGACCAAAGTGATGGTCCAGCCTCACACTCCCTGGGCACATTACTGATGCCTGCACCTCGATGGTGCTTGTCATTACTGCCAGAATGTCGTGGGCAAACGTCACAGAGTCCAGTCATTCTCTCTGAGTGCTCTCAGCACCTTTAGGGTGGGGCTGACCCTCATCTCTTCAGTATCTGTGACCGGTGACTGTGCTCCTGTAGGGGTGTGGTGCTGAAGGCAGACAAAGGATCAGGTGGTTTTAAAGTTTCATGGCTGCGTCTCCATGATATGACCCTCAGCCAGACAGGAGTCAGACATTTTCAGATGCTATGTGAAGATCTATGGAGTGTCCTCACTGCATGTCGTCATCATCCTCTTGCAATCCAGCAACTATTAGGGCCTCCATGACAGGAGCGTTATCACAGAGGTAGTGTGCGCTGCCATAAGCCAGATTGGAGTTAAATGTTCATGGGTGCAATGTGAGGATCTATGGAGTGCCCTCACTGCATGTTGCCATCATCCTCCACAACTCTAGCAGTTAAAAGGGCCTCTTGGGCATACCTGTCTTGTCTGGCCGGTGCGAGGGCCTCATTGCCACCATCATCACCTTTGAGGACCTCCTCACCCTCATCCCTGTTCACATCTTCCTCATCAGAGGAGAACTCCAGCTCCTCCATCTCCTCTTCAGCCAGCTCTTCTCTCTGTTGCAGCGCCAAGTTGTGAAGTGTGCAGCAGGCGATGACGATGCCCTCTGTGGACTACATTGCAGGGCTCCACGAGGCTGGCCCAGGCACCGGAACCTCATTTTCAACATCCCAATGGTTTTCTCCACTAAGTTGCAAGTTGCATCATGAGCCTCATTATACCTTTGCTCTGCTGCAGTCTGAGGCTGCCACACAGGTGTCATCAGCTACGCCCTCTTCAGGTAGCCCCTGTTCCCGAGGAGCCATCCCTGCAGCCTCTGTGGACCCTGGAATATATCGGGGATCTGTGACTGACTGAGGATGTTGGAGTCGTGGACAGTCCCTGGAAACTGTGCGCAGACCTGCAGGATGCGTTTATGGTGGTCGCACACCAGCTGCACTTTGAGCGAATGGAAGCCATTGCGGTGGACAAACTTGATCGCTTGCTGCCACTGAGATCTGAGCACCACGTCAGTGAAGTCAATCGCGCCCTGCTCCTGTGGGAAACCTGAGATCTGGGCAAATCTAATCGCTCTTGGATCCTGGCTGTCCTGGACCCAGCCAAAATGCACAAAGTTGTATGCCCTCGTGAAGATGGCATCTGTGGCCTCATAGATGCATTTGTGGGTGGAGGCTTGTGATATCCCACAGGGGTCACCTGTGGAGCTCTTAAATGAGCCACTGGTGTAAAAATTGAGTGCAGCAATCACTTTCATGGCCACTGGTAGTGGATGTCCTCCTTGTGCCCATGGCACCAAATCCTGCAGTAGCTGGCAGATGTGACCGACCGGTTCCCTAGACATGTGCAGTCTCCGGAAAAACTGGTTCTCGCTCATCTGCAGGAATCAAAGGTGGCATCTTTAGATCCTGGGTCTAGCTAGGTGCCGACCAGCAACAGCTCGCTGTGGCTCTTTGGTGGCATGTGAGGTAGCCACAGCTGCCCCTTCTTCCTGAGGGTGCTGCTTCTCCCTCTGCACAGCCAGGCCCCTCAATCGCTATCCTCTCTGTCGTCTTTGCTCTCTATACGCCATGAGGCATACAACTAGTTCACCAGGCTCCATGATCCTGATGTACTCCTCCTGCAGGATGAAAGAGGGAGACACGTGGGTTAGCTTGGGTGTTCTAAGAATCTGACTTGGTTAAGTCTGAAGGCCCCTTAATGCATCCCGGAGAGTGCTGGCCACCACTTAGATGGCCAGAGATTAGTGTGCTGTATGGCTACCTGAAACCCTACCCACCCTCGCGCCACTCCACCTGACCGACTGGCGGCAGCTTTGTCCACTGGACTACATGCTGTGCTCTCAGCTCAGGCACAGGAATTCTCCTAACCTGCACTGCAAGGCTGCGCTGTTAGCTTGAACCATGGGGGAGGCTGCTCCAAGCTGGGATGATGACATTGCAAGAGGCCGTGATCTCTCCACCAGTGACTGCTCCACGGCCAGTTTTAGCAAGGATGTACAATGTGCCCAGTCGTCCAACTGTTCTGCAGTCCAATAAAATGCTCATTATTTTGCAGTCAGTGACCGAGGATTGAAAAGCTTTGGAGCACTTGATGGCACTTTCATGCCTCTGCGTTGCTTGAGTGGACAGATAAGCTACATGCATCTCAATGTGGCTGCACCTGAACTGTCCCAGCTGCAGAGGAATTGTCACTTTATACAATATTAACGCATGGCTATTTCCCTACCCCCCCAATCCAACAAGTGCTTGAGCACTACTTTCAACCGCAGGGAAGCCCTTGCCCCCCACCCCAATGTGTCTCAGCCACAGGGTAGCCCTTGCCCCCCACCAAATCCGCCTCAACTTTGAAGTCCAACAGGCGACCCTCGCGAGCGCTGCGCAATGTTACTGTGCACTCACCTCCGAGTTCCCCTCAAAGTGCAGCCCGCCAAGCGCACGCCTTATATATGCTGTTGTGAAACATGTCAGTGTGCAATGACGTCGACTTGGGCAGATGATCCAGTAGTGGGGGGCAATTCTGGCAGGCTGGCCTTATAATGATATGCAGATGTATTACAATGAGGTTCCCAACATCCGATGGCAGGAAACGTGGCTTGCTATCGACGGGCTGAGTGGGAGATCACAAACTGGTTTCACAACGTTGTGAAACCAATTTTTGGCTTTCTCGCCATATTGTCTGCTCACACCACCAAACACGCCCAACGCCAGCAGGCACAGAAAATTCTGCCCATAAATACAGATATCATATATGGGGGTAGAGGAGAGGGAACTATATTCATAAGTTACAGTACAGAAGGCAGTCATTTGGCCCATCATGTCTTAATGCCTACTGCTTGGTAGTGCTGTCCAAATAACCCTACTCACCTGCTCTTTCCCCATAGCCCTGTAATTTTTTTCCCGTCAAAATATTTATCCAATTCCTTTTTCAAAGCTACTACTGAAACTGCTTCCAGAAACCCTTCAGACAATGTGTTCCAGATCAGTACTTGGTTATGTAAAAAAAAATGTTCCCACATGCTGTCTCTGGTTCTTTAGCCATTACAAGAAATAATAGAAGCCAACTTAAAAATGAAAGGCTCAGCATATTCATTCTGATTGAAATAAAAACCCACAGTGACTCCACACAATGCCATATTTAAACTGTGGATTCTATTTTAAAAAGCCTATTATGTATAATAAATTTAGCACTCAGAAATAAGTACTGTACATGACAATCCAGGGATTATACCAGCATTGGGCTCATATTCGTAGAAATAACTTATGTGTAACTACTTACAGTGTAAATGTAAGAACGAACAGCAGTTACATTCAAAAATAAGTGCACTCTTTGGATATCTTTAATGGCCAAATCATTAAATAAGAGCAAGAGCAAATTGGGACAAGCATTGCTGGATTTAAATGCACTAAACATTTCTAGATCTAATTTTGAAGTAGACCCAGGAGTTCACTTCATACAAATGGGGGAGAATTGCTAAACAAACACAAAGGTAAAGATTAGATAGTTATCTGCCATCTGAAAGGAGTTTTTGTCAGTACACTCTACACACCATTACATTCCCATCTATTTAAACCAATCACAAAGTTAATTATATGAACATTTGGAAAAAGTCATTTCCATAAATTGACAGATACAGAGCTGAAAATATATTCTATACTTGCAGACTTCACTGTGAGCAGTTAGTGAGAACAATCAGTCTTCAGAGATTCAAAGATCTGCAATGTGGAGTTGTTATTTCTGTGAGTGATAAATTTATTGTATTCCGTGGTTTTTTTTTAAACAGGATCTATTGGAGACATTCAAAGTTTATCTAAGAGTTCTAATCTTGGAATATAAACATAAATTACCTTGCAGTTTCATGAGTCACCATGGCATGCTTTTATTGCTAAAACTACACTCCATTTATCATTGCCAAACTAACTCAGACGTTTTACCTTGTAAAAACCGTATTGCCTTTTGTAACACCTAGTATTCTACAACAACTAACAGATCAAGGCATAGCTACCAGCAAGAGAGTTGGTATTTCTTCTTTCTGCTAGCCATAGTGGTAAATATAGCAGGAATCAGTTGTGCTCCATGCCATTTTCTGCTAGGATTTCCACCCTTTCTGAAATGGGCAGTGATATTTTGCTGAAGGAATGGTGAGAACGTGACGTTATATGTCATAGTTGCTGCAATTAACACTAGCCATCAATCAACAGATATAATGCAGAAAGTAATAGTTCAATATTTTCTATGGGTAGACGTATGGTATGATAACCCCCAGGGATCAGGATTAGGATTAACGCTCTTTTTAACATATAAAGTTGTGGCCTGGATTCGGAACACAGGACATAATTTCAATGTTTGCAAGGATGACAATAACTGCAAAAACAGAGCACATTAACTTCAGACTTCAGGAGAACATAGAGAGACTGGTAAAATGGGTAGGCACATATCAGATGCAGTTTAACACAGGGAGGTTTGAGGCGATGCATTTTGGTAGGAAGAGTAAGGAGCAGCAAGATAAAATAAATGGTACAGTTTTAAAGGTATTGTAGGGACAGAGAGACCTGAGGGTGTGTGTATAAACATTTTTGATGATGGCAGGACATGTTGAAAAGGATGTTTAAAAAGCATGTGATATCCCTGACTTTATAAACAGAGACATAGGGCTGAACTTGGTTCAGGAAGCATGAGACGGGCCATTTCGTGATGTCACATCCTCGACTTCGGAAAGCAAGTCCATTCACCCAGAATTTTGATCTGAGAGAGTCGGGTGTGGGCTGGAGTTGGGGCTGCACCTCTTGAGGGAGGCCAGGGATGACAACGGAAGGTGGATGCTGAGACTAATAGGTTAGAAGGCTCACCTCCATTTACTGGCCCAATTCTATTCATGGTGGTTAGGCTCTCTAGCCCTCACCCTCCAGGACTCCAATCCCTCTCATATATCCAATACTCCCCACACCCTCCATGCCCCTCATGGCCCCTCCATGCCTATACACCATGTATCCACTAGTTACAGAACCAGTGAGCCAGGTAATAACACTTGCAAGTCTTTGAAATGCTCATGAAAGAAGAAAAAAGTCAGCCATTCAAAATTCCCTTTGAAAGAATTTTCCCTCTTAAAAGTTCATAAAATTGTCAATCAAACACAAGCATTCATACTCCCATTGAAAAGAAAAACATTTAATCCACTCAACATCTCCAAATCTTGCCAAAATGAACAAACAGGCATTGCAAGCCCACTTCAAAGGAAAATAAACCTATTATAAACTCATAGAGCTGTCAATCAAGAAAAGCAAGCAATCACCTTTGCACCTGTGTAAACGAGCCCCTACATGGCTGAATCTATCGATGTGTCTTGGAGCTCAGCCAAGCATTCATAATGAAGTCATCTGGCAACTGTGTCAACAAAGCAGGCTGAACAGATGGCCAGGCATCTGCTTTATGAGATAGCCTCAGAATGGTGTGTGGCTTGGAGGGGAATTTGCAGATAGTAGTGTTCCTATGCATCTGCTGACTTTGTCCTTTGAGGTGATATTCATAATATATAGTCCTTGCTGTTTGTGATACAATTAAATTCTGTACTGGTAAAGGTGATGGCAAATAGGTCAGTCCTCCCTGATTTTATAATAGGCATAATTTTGTTTCATATCCATAGAGATAGTCTTGCCAGCGTATTTTTACAATGATCCCAGTAGAGTGGTTCTGAATGCAACTATTTTAATAGTCATTTGGTAGTACATAACTTGAATACTGCCAAAAAAGAGACATTTTTGTTGAAGATATTTGGCCTGCACTCATCAGGACAATTTGCAAGAATACCAAATGTGAAGGGAACAATAATTTATACTGTGTGAGAAGAGAGTGTTGATTAGTTGGCAAGTGGACTCTGATTGGTAGAAGCATTGCCATGGAGAATGTGCCAGTTGATGGTGACAGACAGTTAATTGCCAAGCATTGTTTGAAATTTAAACGAGACAGCTTCACTCTGGTTGGTCAAGGCATTGTCCTGAGGAATGAAACCAGCGAAAGGCTGTCACTTATTTTGTTTAGCTGAAACAGGTGAATTGTGTGTAACATGCATGGTATTGACCACTAACAGGGTGCTATCATCAAGCCAAAAAGACACTATGTCTGTCACACAAATGAATAACGTGGTGTATGAATTTCAGTACCAGTGTGATGCTAGGTATATAGGTCAAACATCCCAAAGGCTGGCAGATCAAATCAAATAGCATGTCCCTTCTGCTATTTGCAACAGACAAGGTACAGACGGTATCCAACCAGCCCATGCTTGCAAAACTCAAAATACAGTGTCCAACATTAGATGTGGTTCTATGATTGGACAATATTTGCTAAATAATCCTCAGTTGGCTAAGAATTATGCTGACAACCAATTTAAGATGGTCAGTCGAGCTTGCAGTGTGGTGCATTTGCATGTACTGGAAGCTACATATATTAATACTTCAGGACCCTGTTCTAAGCAGACAAAAAGAACACGTACACCCATTGCACCTGTTTCAGCTAAACAAAATAAGTGATAACCATTCGCTGGTTCATTCCTCAGAGCAATGCCTTGACCAATCAGAGTCAGGCTGCCTGGTTAAAATTTCAAACAATTCTTGGCAGTTAACTGTCAGTCACCATAAACCAGTGCATTCTCCATGGCAACGCTTCTACCAATCAGAGTCCACTTGCCAACCAATCAGTACTCTCTTCTCACACTCTGTAAATTGTAGTTCCCTTCACATTTGGTATCCTTGCAAATTTTCCTGATGAATGCAAGATGAAAATCTTCAACAAAAAATGTCTATTTTTTTCAGCAATACTCAGCTATTTTAAATTCACAGCCCACTTGGATCTATCTGTTGTCACCTCCGCCATTAAAAATAATATGCCTCAAAAAAAAAGCAACAATCTGATGCTGACAATGCCAGGACTTTTTTTTTGCTTGACAGTAACAAGGCTTGAAATACTACCCATCTTCCAATGGGTAGACTCCTCAGTCCTACATGCAATGGCATTTTCATTGGAATGAGAAATGCGAACACTCCTCTCTACCAACCAGCAGGACAGTCACCAGAAAAACGTAAACTTTAGATTCAGAGTTTTAAAATTGTTATCTCCTAGATTAGAAACTTGAAAATACAGCAAGTACATGAATTTTGGAAAACACCCACTAAACTGGCAAAAACACTGATGAGGCTACAGAGAAAAATGTATATTCATTAAACCTGCATTTCAAGGAGACATACACAATCAATCCATCAGTGAAAAGAGTCATGATTAAAGTGAATTCAGTGCTGGACTGATATGCCAGTGGAGTAATGGAAGATCATAGAATCACAGAATTTTACAGTAAAAAACGGAGGGCTGTTCGCCTTTATGTCTGTACCACAGCAATTTGCTAGAGCAATTCAAAACTAATTTCACTGATCTATGTTACCATTATGGCCCCATGTCATCTTCTGCATCAAATATCTATCCAATTTTCCCTTAAAAGAAGCAATGGCCTCTGCCTCAATTACTCCCTATGGCAAAACATACCATGCTCTAAAAACTCTCTATGCAAAGAAAAGCTAGTGATGTCACCTTCCTAGATTAGACAAAAACAAAGCAGCTAGATTATGAACCGGAGACCTATCGCAGCACTGAACCTCCTGAGTCATATCAGTATTAAGGTTGCTTTTCAATTAACACACTGCGGAATCTACCAGCAAAATGGGCAATATCATTGTAAAGTTGAACCCAATTTACATTCAGTCTAGAATAAATCTGTGGGTGGAAGTGCAACTGTAATTGAAAAGAAGCAATGATACAGGACAGTCTAACTAACAGGCACCCTGTTAATATCAATAAATACTTGAAGGAACCATACATGTTCCATTCATTCAGGATTGTGTAAAGTTGCTAAAGTCTACATGGAGTCCTCTGGCACATGCTGAAGGACTTGTCCTGACTTTAAAATTTTGCACAAATCACTTGCTTTCAAACATGGGTGCAGTAGCTTGTATCCCCCTTGCTCAGTAACATGACGGGGAGAATATGCAGAAGTGACACAAAGCAGGACAAGGTGCTGGAAGCGGGAGGGTGGGCAGGGAGTGGGGGGCTGGGGGGGAGTGGGGCTCACACCAGGAGGACATATCCACCCAGAGTGTTCAGGGAACAATTCTCCTACCTGAACCCCAGAGAGAGATGGGATGTCAGACATCTCTGCTTCACTAAGGATGTTTTACTACAGCCTCAAAGCAAGGCGAGGATGGCATTGCCAATGGCTGTGAAGGTGACTATGGCCATGCACTTTTATGTTTCTTTGTAATGCTAAGAGGGTGATGGGTAGAATATGGCATTTGAAGATGCATTCACTGATCTTGATTTGTGATGTCAATGAAGTTCTTGTAACACTGCATTCAGGTCTTCGGGGCCAGACCCCGGCCCTGACCGCCACACTTATCTGCTTCCACTGCTGGGTGTGGGTTAATTAGGCATCACAGTACACCCGCTGCAACACACCCCCGCCCCACTCCAGCAGCCATCTTCTGGTTTTATCAAATTTTGCAGCCATAATGTACATACCTAAGATTAAAAGGCCACATTCAACAAAAAGCCTGGTATAAAAACCAATTAGAAAGATGTGACTTTGAAAGTATCAGGATTTTCTTCAGCTTTGTCTTGCAAACTGTGAATCAAAATGGCACTTTGCCACTGAACTGCTGTTAAAGAAATAATGTTCTTCAAGTGATAACCTAATAAAGAACAAGGAGTTCACATAAAATATGTTCAGTGTAAATATGTTCAAGCCACCCCACCCCCCATTCATTGTACAAGTTAGACTTCTATTTCCTGTTCTTGCTGACAATCTGTAACAAAGCCAAATTTGAGTACAACAGCCCTTGGGCTGAAAAGATGTTTTTCCACCAATCCTTAATTACACTAAGTCCCTGAAGCTTCAAACAAAGTTTTACTAATTACAAATAGATCTTGTAACATTGTTAACCTTTTCGTAATGAATGTTATTGATATGCTGGCTTAGAATGCCCTTGGAGCATTGAACAAACTATTAAAATGTAAAACAACATGAATTTCTCACAGACAAAAGAAAACATGAATGCGTGAATAGATCCCATTCACTTATTCCAGTTTTCTTGAGAGAACATAAATTCCATTTTTAATGCTCTCAAATGCTGGGATGCTACACTTGGAGCAATTCTGTACTTTTTAAAATGACGTTCTGCTGCAAACAACTAGGTACTTACCTAAACAAATTCTATGTCCATCCAGTCAGCCCCTCAAAACAGACAGACTTCAATCCACTTCTTTAATTATCTAACCAATCTCTCCTTCTTGTCACTCTCAGGGAGGCATTTTATGGAACCCACAAGAGCAGGAAAGTGGATTGAGGGGTGCCTTAATTAGGCAGGATGCAAAATTTTGATTTCACGATGGTGGGTTGAGAGGCAGAGATAAAGTCGGTGACATGAATGCAGTGTTGGGCAGTTTGTACTTGTGATATATTTGTATGCCATGAATACCTATTAGCATAAAACTTTTTTAAAATTACATCCTACCTTCAAGATTTTCCATTCCGGGCCTCAGTCCCATGGCGGAGGCGGGAACTGGGAATGTTTCCTGCCTCAGAGCCCAGTGGGAATTCACGCCGAATTGCATGATGATGGGCTCATTAATTATGCTGTCGAACATTTCTCGATGTATTGCGTGGCGGGGCAGGTTAGATGGTGCACACCCCACCTCATATCCAGGCACCATATTTAAAAGGTGCCCGGGCATCAACTTCTTTTTCATGAACCAACCGTGAAAGGAGGAGATGGCCCGGTGATCCCAGGGAGCTCCAGCCCCCAGATTCAGCGACATTTCCCTCGATATGCTACTCAATGCAGTGGAAGCCAGGAGGGGCGTCCTGTACCGAGGATAGAAGGAGGAGGCCGAGCCATGTTACCAACCTGCATGGGAGGAAGGCGCCAAGGTCGTCAGTGCCCATGGCCTCTCCAGAGGACTGCCTTGCAGTGCAGGAAACGGATGGATGAACTCATCTGCACTGCCAGGGTAAGTGAACCCTCAACTGCTCACACTCACCTCATTGAATGGTAGAGGGGATATGGGCCTCAGTGGCAAGGGCACTCATCGTGATAGCCCCTCATAGCCTTACTGCAGTCCATCTAGTCTGCAGGTGGAGAAGCCACTGCAGGTCCCTGAACCTTCACATAGAGAGCTCAGGTGTTGTCTGGCTGGGGGTGATGTGAGGGGGGAAGGGGGTTAGATGTTGAGAGCACCCAAAAGCAACGATAATGACATGCCTCTGTAAGCCTTATCCTTCTATCTGCATGTTTTCATTGCTCTGGAGGGTGCTGCCCCAGAACCCTTGTGGTCAACCTGCAGTGCAACAATCACATGGCACACAGTCTAGTGGGTTATTTGTAAGACTGGAAGTATGAGAAAGATACCTGAAACCCAATTGCTCTCAACCCAAACTTCTCCCTTTGTACAGGAAAAGTTATAACACAACAGGAGAGAGAGAGAGAAGGCCGGAGGGGGCCCATCTGAACTGAGTTTGAGGACAGGCAGCCGAGCTGGCATGGGAGCGACCGTACCAAGCCTGTGCAGATGGAGAGATCGATGGGTGGCCTCCATCCAGTAAGGATGCGTGCATAATGTACTGACATAGAAACCGAAGGGTCATGCGTTCCTCCATGTTGGAGGCAGCTCACGCAGTCACTCGCTCTCTCCTCTCTCACTTACAGGTGCCAGCAGGAAGCGGGGAAGGCCAGAAAAAGAAGGAACACTCTCTAGCAAGTCCTCCAGCCCACAGAGGACCGAGGGTATTGGGGGGGGAGGGGGGCGGGGGGAGGGAGGAAGAAAGTGCACCTGTGGAGGTGTCACAGCAGTCACCTGCACCCTCCACCAGCCCAGAGACACACACCTCGGTGGATACTAGATCTAGATCAGGCAGGGTCTCTCATTCTGGTGGTCACCGCACGGACACATGTCTGCAGCAGGAGGAGGCAGGGTCAGCCAAGCTCACCAGCACTCGGAAGGCTGCTGGGGAAGATGCATCTGCGACGTCCGAGTTGGATGACACGTCTCTGGGATCAGCCCTGCATGAGATGCTGGAGATACTGCGAGAGGCAAGGGAACATCAGGCAGAGGTGGCAGAGGCTCTCTGTGGCATGTGAGGCAGAGGAGTCCGACCACCTGGGTCCTACCTGTGTGCACATGGAGGTCTCCATGGGGAGGATGGCAAATGCCATGAAGAACGTCATCCAGCAGAACACCCAGTTTCTGTCAGAGATGCACACAGATCTGCACTCCATCGCCGTGGCCATGGGTGAGATCTTGCTGTGGCTATGCGATAGGGGGATGGGGCACCTCGATTTCCCTCCAGGTGCCCCTTCTCCTTAAGGAATCGGGTGGGGCCCTTGGGCACCCAAAGGGAGGAGGAGTGGCTGTTGGACATCCCTAGGACCTCCACTCAGGACTCTCTGAAGGTGCCCAGTCCTTCAGCATCCCCCTTGCCTGTGACCCTTTCAGCTTTGTCCTCTGTGGCTGAAGAGGGAGTGGCTGCCCCACAGCAGGGGAGCCAAAGTAAGCTGGGGCCCTCCAGGTCTTGGGTGTCCAGAGGACGCCTGCCAAGGTCATCCAAGACAACTGAGCAAACTGGTCAATAGGCTGCCTCCACCCCTGCTGTGGATGTTGGGGAGCACCTAGAAGTGTTAGGGAACGAAAGATTAAGAAATTATAATTTCACATGTAGTTGCACTGTAGGTGCATCATAACTGTTAACCTTCTTATGCTTTTGTAAATAGGCTACACTTGCACTTTAATAAGGTCTGATGTGGTTTAATTGCGATTTGTAGTCATTAAGCCTGTGCGCCCCCCTACATCTTCTATGAGAACACCCCAGGCTGGGTCTATGTCCCCAGAATCATGCATGTGCAGGGAGGCAAGGATCTTTGCAGGGTACTTGTAAGCCATGTGCAAGAAGCCTCCTTTGCACGCTGAGCCTTTGCCCTTCACGTGCTCATCTGTTGCAAGGCCTTAGCATTGTCAGTACTACGTGCTGCGATTCCCCTTTGGTTGTCCAGCTGAGCTAACCTGCCACTCCACCCACCCCCAATCACCCAACTCCCATGCAGCGTCTCGAGATCTCCACCTTGAGGCTATGGATAGTTGCAAGTGGCTATGATGCATTTGACTTTTCAGGTAGAGTCCAACGCCTTCCAATCTCCCCCTATGACCCACACCCATCCCCCCCATAATCATTGACCCTCCTGGTGTAATCGTTGAACCGTCTGGTGTGACTTTGACTGCCCCACAGTGAAATTACAATTCTCCCCCATCACCTTCCGTCCCTTGCAGGTGAATATCCATGTCCCCTCCCTTCCCGAGGAGCCCAACTCTGTGACAATAGACAGGCCCACCCATCCCCCGAATTCTGCCAACTCCCAGAATCCAGGTTCACTTCAGTGCCCCCTCCAACAACCCTCAATGTCCCTTCACCCATCATCGCAGGACCCTCACCCTCCCACAACAATTCCCTCAGTATGCCTCTCAGGACTGATCAATTGACATTACGCTGGTCTGATGTGTTCTGGGTTGGCATGATATCACGCCGACGGTGCGGAGCATTGGACAGGGGACGATGACAATTCCAGTCGGGGCTTCATCTGCATCCCATTGGTGGGATGCAAAACAGCTTCATACCGGTCTCTGGCAGGAATGGCGACCCGCCATGATGGGAGGGAGCGTATGTTCCCGTTATATTCCACGTCGGCAGTAAACCGATTTATCAGCTTCCACTGGATAGTCCCCAACCCACACCTGCCATTACACAAGCCACTGTTAGGACTGAAAAATCCCGGCCAAAGTCAGCATTGCACAAGAATCTGGTGGAATTTAGTTCTACATCTTTATGGGTGACATGTACCAGTCAGCTTTGTGCAGTTGTTAACAAGGTCAGCAGTTTTCCTTGTTTAACTCTATAGCACAAACGAAGGGAGCAGGAGGATGGCAGATTGCCTGGGTGCTCAAGACTGGCAAGGATGACTCAGTGGTGAAGAGGGCTGTGGGATGGGGCTGTGGGCATGAAGGAGTGGAAGAGAGATCCAAGGGAGGACAGAGGATTGGGTCAGGTGCTTGAAGTGAGAAGGGCTTGTCATCCTGGGTGTGGTGGTAGTGGGAGGTGGGTGGTGTTGGTGGGAAATAGTCAGTCAAGGTAAGAAAATGAGGGGCCTAAAGGGGGTTTCAATACTGACCAAATGTAGGTCTATCTCAGTGTGTTGGCTGGCAGAGTCATTAGAAGGTTTTGAGTGAGTTCAACAACAACATTCTACAACATTTCAAAATCCTGGCTGACAGTGATCTCAAACAATGTCCTTTACAATGCATAGAAGGGAGAGCCAGCTGAGCCAGCCATGTCCCACAGAGCGGCAAGTACAAAACTGGACACTAACATGAACACTCAATAAAAAGTGAACAAAAAACACCACATTGTTTCTTCCGCAATAAAGGAAATATCCTTAACTCCTCTGTAACATTAATGTGTACCAAGCATTAGGCATGTCAATACGTTTAGCTCTCTGACTAAGCTAGCCTCAACAATTAACGATGATGCACACATGAATAAAGTGAAGCCAATGTAATGTGAAATATTTGCAAATAAAATTTAATTTTGAAAAACACCCACGACATCTTTGTGCTCTCAAGTTTTATGTTATGGCAATGGAGTTTTGCAGGAAAGTTGTGGTGGTGATGCAGAGCGTACCTGTTTGACCAGGAGGCTCATTTATAGCCCACCTGGAAAAAAAGGATGAGAAATTTAAAATTGGGGTGCTGCTTAATCAGGAGTCAATGTAGGTTGGCAAGCACAGGGGTGATGGGTAAACAGGATTTAGGGCAAGTTAGGATAGAGAAGTAGACATTTGGATGATAAAAGCAAAATACTGCGGATGCTGGAAATCTGAAACAAAAACAAAAATTGCTGGAAAAACTCAGCAGGTCTAACAGCATCTGTGGAGAGAAAGACAGAGTTAACATTTCGAGTCTGTATGACTCTTCTTCAGAAGAAGAGTCATACAGACTCAAAACGTTAACTCTGTCTTTCTCTCCACATATGCTGTCAGACCTGCTGAGTTTTTCCAGACTTTCGGATGAGTTCAGTTTATGGAGAGCGGAAGATGGGAAGCTGGTCATATGTTGGAAGTCATCTATACATAACAAAGGCATGGACGGTAGCTTCAGCAGTGGATAAGCTGAGGTAGGAGTAGAATCAGGCTATGTTACTTTGGTGGAAATAGGTGGTTTTAAGGATGGCTTGGATATGCTTTAGGAAGCTCATCTCTGGGTCAAACATGACACAAGGGTTATGAACAGTCCAGTTTACCCTCAGGCAAAGACCACAATGTGGGTTGGAGTTAGTAGTTAGGGAATGGGAATTGTAGGGTGAGCTGAATACAATGGTTTTAATGTTCCCAATATTTAGTTGGAGGAAATTTCTGCTCATCCAGTATTGAATGTCGGACAAATAGTCTGATAACTTAGAGACAGTGGAGGAGTTGAGCGAGGGGGTGAAGTAGAGCTTATGTGTGGAAATTGATGTTGCGTTCTCACAATAATGTTCGTGAGGGGCAGGATGCAGAAGGGGACCAAGGATAGATCTATGGGGACAGCAGACATAACAGTGTAGGACAGGGAAGAGATGCCAGTGCAGGGTTTACCCTGGCTATGACTTGACAGAGAATGGAGCCTGGATGGTGGAGGAGATGCATTGGAAGAGATTGGTTTGATCAATTGTGTCAAAGGCTGCAGGTAGATCAAGAAGTTTGAGCAAGGATAGTTCACCACGGTCACAGTCACATAGGATATCATTCTTGACTTTGATAAGGGTCATTTCAGCACTGTGTAGGGGTGGAAACATGATTTGAGGGGCTCATACATGGAGTTGCGAAAGGAAAGAAAGGTTGGCAGTGGGATGGTAGATTGTAGGGACAGAGGTGTTAAGGGTTGATTCCTTGAAGAGAAGATTCTTTGATGGAGAAGGGGACATTTTCTGAGGAGAGAGAGCCATTAACTATCAGCTAACACGGGGCCCACAAAGGGAAATTAGGTCATTGTAGTGGGGATAATGTTGAAACAGCAAGAAATTGGACACGTGGACAAGATGAGCTTAGAGAGGGCATGGGTGGAGACAGAGCAATTGAATAATACTTTTTCTGAAGCATCTACAGGTATACAATCCCAGGCTCTTGAATGTCTCACAGATCAAATACAAAATTATTAATTGCTGCATTCTACATCGTCTCTAATGCCTGAACATATTTGCTGTTGTGCGGTGACCAGATTGTATGTTATCAGTGTCTTTTACAGACTTCTTTTCACTTTCTGGGACTTGTGCCTAATCCCTCTGGCTATATACCTAAAGATCCAGTGATTTTTCTTTCTGCTCTATTGTAATGCTTGGGGTCACACTTAACTTTTCTAACATATTAATACCTTTAACTGTTAAGAGCAGGAGCCTCCCTACCCTAAAGTTACCAGTGTAAACAGACATGACCTTCCTAATAAGAGGAGAAAGTTTGTCCAAATATATCAATCTTTATTTGATTTTACAGCACTTTTATATATGTCTGAATTGTAGTAAATTTGTGATGTGACCAGCATCTTTTGTGAACTAGGCAAAGCTTTTGAACGGTAATTTAAGCTGGAGGCTTTCATGAACCTTAGCTTTAACATATTACAAACTCACCCAAAAGCAGATAACATATTAGGGAAAGATTGAAGGTAAACTTGTTAATTGCCTCACTGTGCAATATTACCAAAAAAAGATTGTAGTTAAATATAATATACATGCTATGCATTCAAATTTGTTATAAAATGACACGCTGATTTGTGCAAAATCATATTTCACAAGAAATTTGATAAAGTGCTGCTGAACAGACTTATGAGCAATCTTAGAGTTTATGGAATAAAGGAGACAGCAGTAACATGGATACAAAATTGACTGAATGACACAAAATAGAAAGCTTTTCCAGTTTTTCGACTGGAGAAAGGTTCTGGGGTTCCCTTTGGGTTAGTGTTAGGATCTCTGCTCTTCTTGATATATATTAATGGCCTAGACTTGGTGTGCAGGGCACAGTTTCAAAAATTACAGATGAGATGAAACTTGGAAGTATTGTGAACTGCAAGGAGGATAGTGATAAAACTTCAAAAGGGTATAGACATGTTGGTGGACTGGGCAGACAAGTGGCAGATGAAATTTAATGCAGAGAAGTGTGAAGTGATTCATTTTGGTAGGAAAAATAGAGAGAGGCAATATTAAAGAAAAGGCAACAATTCTAAGGGTTTGCAGGAGCAGAGGGACCTAGGTGTATATGTACAAAAATCTTTGAAGGTGGCAGGACAGTTTGAGAGTGTGGTTAACAAAGCATATGGGATCCTAGGCTTTATAAATAGGAGAATAGAGTACAAAAGCAAGGAAGTTATGATAAACCTGTATAAAACACTGGCCTCAACTGGAGTATTGCATCCAGCTCTGGGCACCACACTTTAGGAAGGATGCGAAGGCATTAAAGAGGGCGCAGAAAAAAATCATGAGAATGGTTCCAGGGTGCTTCTAAGTGTGAAGAGCTTCAGTTCTGTAGATAGGCTGGAGAAGCTGGGGCTATTCACCTTGGAGAAGAGAAGGCTGAGAGGAAATTTGAAACAAGTATTCAAAACCACGAGGGGTCTGGAAAGAGTAGATAGAGAGAAGCTGTTCCCATTGGTGGAAGGATTGAGAACCAGAGGACTTTAATTGGAAAAAGAAGCAATTGTAACATGATGGAAATGTTTTTTACACAGTGAGTGGTTAGGATCTGGGATCCACTGCCTTAGAGTGTGGTGGAGGCATATTCGCTCATGGTCTTCAAAAGAGAATTGGAACATTATTTGAAAAGGGAAAATTTGCAGGGTTACAGAAAAAAAGTGGGGGACTGGCAATAGGTGAATTGTTCTTGCAGAGAAGCGGCACAGACACAATGGGCCAAATGGCCTCCTGTATTGTAACCATTCTATGTTTCTATAATTCATACAAGAAGTCCCAGAAGCAAATACAAACTGCATATCAATGAAAATTTAGAATTCAAGGCTTCTTATGTCAAACTTTTAGATCCTTTAGATAACAATTCTAAATATATAATCAATGGTGGAAAGCAACTTGTTTTTTTATCAATCTGCCTTCTTTACAGAAGAGATCCTCCCTCCAGTGCATCTCTAAGTGCCATATCAGGAGATTGCAGGCCTGATTCCAGCCCTTATTAATTTAGCTGATTTCATCACATTGTAACTGGCTTCAGAACCCAGATTAAGGAAGGGGAAAAAAAATAAGGCATGTCCTGAGTGCTACCCTCTTGGAAAGTGCACTTGTACACATCAAAGGAGGACAATGGACGTTAAGCTCTGAGGGGACATGTTTTATAACATTTTTAATTTCTTAATTTTTTTAAACTCTTCATCTCCCTGAGGCAGCTCAGAGATTTCCAAGCACTCACTCGTTCGCATGTACAAAGTTCGCACTCGCCCTCCTCCCCCCCACCCGCACAGGTAGCACAGAGCGCTGCCACTCATGTTTCACACTGGGCTGGCCTTAATTGGCCCACCAGCATGAAATCGCCTTCTGGCCTCGTTCGCGGGTGACAGTTGGTTTCCCGACCACCAACGCCCACCCACGCCGAGCCCACCCGACAAGGGTGAAATTCTGTCCCACAAGTCTGGTCATGGAAGATTGCAGGCCTTTGGCTATGATTCTGGGAGTATGACTATGTTAGGTTGCTCCTAGACTAGTCTGTGGAGCAACTCTCCCAACTTTGGTATCAAGCCTCAAACGTGAGCAAGGGGCAGAATTTTGCCGTCGGTGAGTAGGGAGCGGGGCCCGCTCGCCGACGCGTAAAATGATGCAGGATGATGTCGGGCGGAACCCCCGACATCATCCCACCCCATTTAAGTTTTCAGGAAGGCGGGGGCGCAGCAAAATCAGCTGCGGGCCCGCTGACCTGTCAATGGCCAATTGAGGCCATTGACAGGATTATTTAAACAATTAAAGGACCTGCCCGTCCAACCTTATGGTTGGCGGGCAGGCCAGGAGCCCCGGTGGCAAATAGAAAAAACATGAAACCTCACCCACCAGCGGGTTGAGGTTTCATGCTGGGTTTAAAAAGTTTAATAAATTTATAGTGTAAATTATGAACATGTCCCATCTCATGTGACATTGTCACATGAGGGGGACATGTTAGGGAATTTTTTTTTTCTATTTTTAATCTTTTTCAAAGTGGAAGTGATCTCCCTGAGGCTGCACTTTGCCTCAGGGAGATGTGCGCATTGCACTTCCCACCGGCCTTAATTGGCCCGCCCACATAGAATGGCAGTGCGGCCTGCTTCTCTGGCGGGCAGTGGCTCCCCGCCTGCCGGAGATTGGTTTGGGCCCACCCGCCCGACAGGCAGTAAAGTCTGCCCAAAGAGTACTTGTCAGGATCAACCGCGAAGGGTACGCTTTTGTCGTGCTGTGGTCTGATGTTGTGGTCACTGTTAAATCGCCTGTCCAGTTTTACTCTTATTATTCTTTGCAACATTTAGTTATACAGCCTGGCTTGTCAACAACATTGATGTGGGACTGGATATTTGGACAAGTTGCCCATGACTCTTGAGACATTTAATTCCATTTTTTACAATAAGTCAAATTCCACAACAATCAGTAATCTATAAATAAATATACCTGCCACTATTCAGCTAATTCAGCTAAAAACAAAGATTAACTTTATTTCATCTACCGTGTGTGTGGGATATGCCACTGCAGTGGTTAAAATATATAATAATATAGATATGTAAAATGATAATGAAATGTTAATCTTACTTTGTAGTGACCAGAGGACAAAAAAATCTATTAAGGTTGTGACTCGTAAGAACCATGGATATGCTATTGTGAAAGCTAATTTTGCCAAAATCCTTTCCTTATTCCCAAACTCCAACCAAAAACCTGCTGTTCCAGGATGTCAAAATATAAACTAAGTAAAAAAACAGATTGAATATTCATTGAAGAAAATTCTGTTCTTAAATCTTTTAACCAAATTAGGAGCTGTAAGCATTAGACTTTCAAAAGTGTGTGACACGAGTATTTCCCAATTTTGTCTGTGCAGTGATAAAACAGGCATCATATCATAATTATATAGAATATTACAGAGTCCATGACACAGAAACAGGCCATTTATACTCCACTTGAGCCTCCTCCCACTAATTAGCTCTTCCCACCCTGTTCCCATATCGCTTTGTTGCCTTCTGCTCATGTAGTTTCGCTCGTTGCTTCAATCACTCCATGTTGGAATATGTTCCACCTTATCATCACTTTCTCTGTAAAGAAATTCCTCCTAAAGTATTTCTTTTATTTGTTAGTGGCTAAATATCTATGTCAACTTGTTCTGGACTCACCCACAAGTGCAAACATTTTCTCGACTTGCACTGATCAAATGCCTTCAAATTTTCAAAGCCCTCCATCAGGTCTCCCCTTAGTTCTCCAATTTCCAGAGAAAAGGGCCCCATCCAACCTGCTCAATCTGTCCTGAGAGTTGATTTCTTTCAATTTTGGGGATATCCTTGTAAATCTTGTCTTCAGTCTCATTGGTGCTTCTATATCTTTTTATAATATGGCGACCAGAATTCAACACAGTAGTCAAAATGTGGTCTAGCCAATGTTCTATTGTTACAATCCCTGTAGATAACTTTTAAAAAGGAATTGAATTCTCAGTGACCGACTTAAAGGAATCGCACAGATTTCAAGTTTGTAACAAGGAAACTAAAATCAAATTAGCTAACCATCACTTAGTAGGCAGCTAATGCACTAAACTACAGGAAAGACATCCCTCATTGGTATTTTAACACACTTGAAAACCCCACATTGCATTTATACATTACAGCACATTCTGCACAGAATTGTAGTCTTTACAGGAATCAGTTCAAAGTTACTCCCAACTTCCAATGGGCTCACTTGTCCCTGCTTCACTGAATTGTAAAATCTAATGACTGTCAAAGGTCTTTTCCCTCGGTCTTCCAAGGAATCTCAAACTGACCTCCAGCAGCACGCCTCACTATGGTGATTCCTTCTCCCAACCCGACGAATCTTCTAAAGTCCTTAAGTTTCCATAGGTTCCATCTCTTTGACCAGAGAACATCTTCCCACCCACATTCTGTAGCCTTTTCTCCTCTGCTGACCACAGCAGCTTCTTCCCTGTCTCTCTCTCCCTCTCTCTCCCTCCAGAACTCACTCTCTCTCTATCTAAAGTCTCTGAGACAGTAAGTCTACCCAAAGCCAGGGCTTTAGTCTTCGTGCTCAGGCATTAAACCTGGCATGTAGGTCTCAGTAACACTTGACCTGGGACTCCTGTCCCCATGGTAACCAGGTCATATCAGCTTATCACAGCCTGAACGAGCAGGAGGTCAAGTGCTTTTTTTTAACACCTTGAATTAAAGGAGACAGTTAAAACATAACAATCTCGTGAAACCTTGTATTTGTAACATAATATAGATTTAACATTACCTCCCTGCTTTTGCAATTCAATCACCAGGATTGAGACCATCCATTCTGTATATCCTTTGTCCAACCCTTGGCAAGGTTCAACCCCTGCCCTAGCCTTAACATACATCTTTCTCAAGATTCTCTCTTACCTTCTATTATGCCCTCACTGCCCTAACCTTATTAATGAGGTCGACCTCGTGCTCTCCAGACACTATTTCCACCAAACTGCTGACCACCTGACTTCAATTCTTGAGCCCCATGTTAGCTGATATTGTAACTAATCTCTCTGCTCAGGTACTGTCCCTCTCCCTTTCAAAATCTGCTGTCACCAAATCCACCTAAAAATATCACTTTGTCCTTGCAAACCACCACCCATCTCCAACCTACTTTTCCTCTCTGAAGTTGAATGTGTTGTCTCTTCCTAAACCCCACAACTCCATGTTTCCACCTCTCCAATCAGGTTTCTGCCTCTGCCATAGCACTGAAACAATCCTCAAAGTGACTAATGACATCCTCTGTGACTTCAGCTAGGGCCCCCTATCTCTTGTTGGTTTTCTCAACCTATCTGCAGTCTTTGACACAAGTGATGAAACTATCCTCCTCTAACACCTCTCCTCCATTGTCTAACTTAATTGGACTTCCTTTGCCTTTGCCCAATCAAAGGTAACACTTGTTTACTCTTTCTGTTACTTCTTCAAAGAATTTAAATTCATCAAGTTGGTAAAGCATGATCTTCCATTCAGAGAACCATTTTAAAATTATATTCTCCACCTCTAAATGTTTTGTTACCTGATCTTTTAGCATCTGAACTACCACTAATGTTTAACTAATTGGCCTCTAGTTCTCTTGGTTAGTTCTATCTTCCTGTTTGAAGATATGAATTGTTGTTTATGAGTCCTCTGGCAATATTTCCTGTGCTACTGAATTTTTATATACGGGTAGTTGAAATCCACCATGATTGTGATTCTATGGTTTTAACTAATTTCATAGATTTGCAAAACTTTGCATTCATGGGAACTCAGCCACAAAGACTCATGGACTGTCTCTCTTATGCCTGTAACTTGTTCTCCCTGACTACACGCATCAAGAAACCCGTGGTCATGGGACAAGGTGTTGCATCTCTGCCCCTGATCACGCTAAATAACACCCCAATGCAAATGGTTAGCAACTCCTGCTGCCTCGGGTCCAGGGTGACAGACAATCTGTCCCTTGATGCAAAACTTGATATACGCATCGGGAAAGTAGTTACTACCTTGGTTCAACTTGTGAAATGTGCATGGAACAACATCAACCAGCCTTTATGACCAAGCTGATAGTTTATAAGATCTGTGTTTTCAGCACCTTGCTGATGGCTGTGAAACATGGGTGACTTAAAACTATCAAGAAAAGAAGCTCAACGATTTCCATCTTCGCTGCCTGTGGCGCATTATGGGTATATCCTCGCAGGACAAAATTACGAATGCAGCAATTCTCTCAAAGGCAGAGCTTCCCATGTTTGTTAGCACTCATCAAACAGAAGCGGCTTCATTGGCTCAGTCATGTCCTCAAGATGGAAGGCAGTTGTATACACAAGGACTTTCTGTATAGTGAGGTAGCCAGAGCCAGATGATCAGTAGGATGCCCAAAGCTCTGCTTCGAGGATGCTTGCAAACATGACATGAAGGCCCTAGACATCGATTATTGCACCTGGGAGTCACGAGCTGACAACCTCTCCTATGGTCTGGTGCGCACCATCACAATGACCAGTGATCACAGTGACTTGGCAACTGACACCAACACAGAAAACAATAACCCACTAGAACACTTGGTGGCTTCATATTTGGCACTTGTAGCAGAACCCGCCTCTCAAGAATTGGCCTCTTCAGCTATCTGTAAAGGTACACCGTATGAAGACACCCAATCTGAAATGGTTTTGTTTACTGTGGGTCCATCATCTTTTGTAGGTGGATGTCAGAAAGACATACATATGTCTCTCTCCACTTCTTTTCCATGATTTGCTGGTCTGTAGTATACCCTGTTATGATCAGGTGAGGAGGGGTTGAATGGCTCCCCTTTTTCCCCATTCCTCATTTGACTGCAACAGGTTTTTTTTTTAAAAAAGGAAGTGCTTGCCAATTTAGTGAGTGTTCAACTGTTTACATGCTGGGACTACAAAGGGCACAAACAGGCAGGTTTTCCTGAGTTTTTTTGAAAAAAGGATAGCATTTATTGTACTTAATCCAGTCTAAGCAAAAGTAATAGAAAACGCTCTAACTTTCACACGCACATACACTCTAAGTTCACACTCACACACACCAATGAGTTACAAAGTGGGAGGATAAATTAAGCAATACTTTAAAGTCCGGTAAAGATTAAAGTTATATGGTTCTCAGAGGTTGATGACTTGGGTGCATCCAGTCTGGGCTTGATGGTCCTTCTGGTTTTACTTTGAGGCAGTTTAAAGATGAAGATGGATGATTTATCCATTAATCTGGAGACAGCAGCTGTTGGGTTGAGTTCTTAAAAATCTCTGTGGCATATGGAGGGTCAAACAACAGATAGGGTTCGAGCTTGCAAGATGGGTGGAAAGAGAGAATGAGGCCCACACAAGGGGTGTTGCCACTTTGGTGTGTTTTCTGCTTCTGTCTCTGGTCTAGAGAAAACAGTTTCTTAAAATCAAAAAGAGTTATCTGGCTTGTCACATATTCCTCCCTCTCCAACTGCCCAATGACCCAAATATGGTCATGGCTGGTACATTCCAGGTGGATGGTTTCAACTTGATTGGATTATGGCTGGTGTGGATTCCTTCCTCAGCCAGAGTTCATTCTCTGAGGTGATTACATCTAATGCACGGTCTCTACCCAGGTGATTGTCGAGACGTTCTGTGTGGGTTAGGGGTTGACATTCACACTCCTTCAAGGTAACTGTTGCTGCTGGAGTTTTCTAGACAGGTTGGCTCCACTCAGTGGCTTTGGGATTTATCATGTACAGTGATGCAAATTTTCAGCCATATTAGAAGCTGCACTTTCAAGTCACTGGAACTTGGCTTCAGTCTTTTTTAAAATTCAATCAGCAATTTCCAGCCAGTAAATTCATAAAGTCATTTTTTATAAAGCATGGCTCCATAACAACGCTTGATAATGAGCAATCCCACCTTACCTTTTATCTCAACCCATATGGATGCTGTTTCTATCAATGTATTAGCTACATCCTTTCAACGTTGTTATTTTGGATTTACACAGCTACTCCACCACTCCCTTCCTTATCTTTTCTAAACACATTATATCCTGAAATATTTAACTGCCAATCTGATTCCGTCTGCAACCAAGTTTCTGTTATCTCCATTATATTTGTTTCTTCACTTCATTGCCCCCAATTCCCCTATTTTGTTGTTAGTGTTCTATATATTGCTTTACAAGCTATTTAATGTGCCCTTATTTTTTTCATTGCCCATGCTTTATTTTTTAACAGGTATTCTATAACCTTTTATGTTCCCTGAGTATTTTCTATCATTATCTCTTTTTATACTCTAACTTTGCTTTTTCATCCCTTCTTTTCAAATAATTGGCATCAGGAGAAGCCCAGAGACTCTCAAACAAGGACATCTCTATAACTGAGCTAAAATCGTTTAATTTACGCCATGGTTGTTCCATATATATCAGCTACATGGGAATTACCTTGAAAGGTACCATTTATAAAATGAGTACTTTCGTCAAACATCTGGCATCCATAATTACAGAATGTCACAGTGAGCAGAGAGCATGATGAGTAAGATACAGCACTGCAGCACACAGCAGGAAGTTTATTTGACACAAATACATTCTATCACTGAGTACCGAAATGTACTTAAGGTATTACATTACAGTTGATTCCAGATAAAGGCATTGGTGATCTGAGAATAGATTTCTACAGCAGTAAACTATACACTAGTCACTTCAGTTATACAAGGAAAGTCAGATCTGAATATAAATTCTTTCGCTATTACGCAATTTTAGTGGCCAGGAAAATAAATATAATTTAGCCACCAGATTTCACCTGCAGGCAATTGCATCCTTTAGAAGTCTAATCAATGTTGCGTAAATTATGTTATATTTGAAGTTTTCAGTTTTTTAGTTAGAGTTGCTAAACGGATGATTAAAGGACACGAGTGACCCTCCTGTGAGGCTGCTTATGGTAACTCAGGGAATAAATTTAATAAGGACAGGGGCATCATACCATGTAATACATCATTATTTCTCTTCAAGTGAAGCTGTTTGCAACTGGTTATCCTTCAAGGCCATAAAATCTGATTGCTGTAAAAACACTTTCAGAGGTCAAATGAAGGCTATTTCATTTTCGGCAAATCTTGAGGTCAATTAGAAGATGATTGGTTCTCCATAAACTGGCACCAGCAAGAAGTGTTTTTTTTTACCCTTTTATATTTTTTTCAAAAGATTGTTTCATGAACTGCAATATTTGATATGTGGCCGACAACCTCACATACTATGTGAGCAAACAGATTATTTCAGAGGCAACACTAAAGCACTCCTTGAGTAGTGCAATAAAATGTCAGCCAAAATTGTGTGCTCAACAGTCTGGAGTGGAACTTGAACCTAAGGTCTTTTGACCTACAGGTTAGAGTGCTACTACCGAGCCAAGATTGACACAGGCTGAGGGCTTGCAGTAAAAACTTCAATAAATGCTTTGAAAGACCATTCTAATGCATACACTTAATCATATTATTGTAAAATATTTAATTTTTTTTGTTTACATTTTATCGTGGAAATCACAAATTTCAGATAGAGAAAAAAATTGTGATTGAAAAGAATTCATTTCTTGGGTAATTTTATTAATTTGACTCTTTGTTTATAGGTTTTTCAAACTGGACATTTAGAATTGGTTGATTTCATTATTTTTTAAAAAAGTTCTCACTGACATTGTTCTAGCTGTTTTTCTTGATGTTGATTTGTGCGTTCCTGATTTCAGCAGCATTAATTTGTTTCCTTTTTATTTTCATTTCATCCTTTATTATGATCTGACAGTTGACCTAAATTGGCTCCCAGTTAAGCAATATCTTACCTTTAATATTCTCATCTTTGTTTTCAAATCCCTCCGTGATTTGCCCTTCTCTATCTCTGTAATCTCCTCCAGCCCCACAACCCTCCAAGATATTTATGCCCTTCCAATTATGGCCTTCTTGTTCATTTCCAATTTTAATTTCTCCACAATTGGTAGCCTTGCCTTCAGTTGCCTAGACTCCAACCTCTGGAATTCCCTCTCTCCACCTCGCTTTCTCCTTTAAGACACTTCTTAAAATCTACGTCTTCAAGGAGGCTTTCGTGATTTGACCTAATATCTCCTTATATGGCTCAGTGTCATACATTGCTTTATGATGCTCCTGTGAAGCACCTTGGGATGTTTCATTTGGTTTAAGGCATTATGTAAATAGGAGTTATTGTTGTTGACAGAAATGTGCAACAGAAAAAAATGATGGGAAGTTATTACAGGAATTACTATACTTACATAAAGGGCATGCGATGTGCTAAACTTTTAATCTATTGTACAGGCATATGAGTAGATCTTCAATGACATTATCTGAATTTTAAAAGTGCGTCATTCCAAGTTGGGTAACAGAGCAAACAGCAAACACAGGGAGCAGGGCAAAACAGGAGAGCTTGTGGAGTAGAGGAACAGATTACATTGGGAGTCAGCTGTGGCTCAGTTCATAGCACCCTCGCCTTTGAATCAGAGGGTTGTGGGTTCATGTCCCACTCCCGGAAACCAAGAACTGTGATTGTACTCGAAAGAGTTGCAATCTGTGACTGTTGATAACTCGAAAAGAGCTCCCCACCACAAACAGATTACATTGGGAGTAGAAAAGGATAGAAGTTTGGCCATTCTTTTTAAAGCTTCTTGGGTATCAGGAGCCCTTACTTTATTTATCAGCAACAAATATCATTGATGTTTATATTTATTTGTTGCTTGCAGTACTCAAGCCAATCTATATATTTATTTACCTTTTGTGAGCCTACCATACAGTGACTAATGTTCTTGGGAAGAATGAGGCAATCAACAGGAAGTAAAATAAATATGCTTAGAGTACAATAAATTTGGTTCAATTTATGATAACATTGACTATGAAGCATGAACGAAAAGTGACAAAAAGTGTTAGAGGAGAGCATGGCAGTGGTGAGTTAGTTTTATTCTAGCAACAAAAGCAACATAGGGCAGAATTTTCCCTTTGGCGTGTGGGGGTGGGACCCACACGCCGATGCGTAAAATGACCCGTGGTGACATCAGGCAAGCGTCCTGATGTCACTGTGCGTCATCGCGATATTTCGGTGGGCGGGCGCGCGATGATCTCTGATGCGCGCCCGCCATTAATTAACGGGCCACTTAAGGCCCTTGAGGCACCAATTGACAGCAATTTTTCGGCGCTTGTGTGACCTTCAGGTCGTCGCACGAGCGCAACGGGCAGGCGGGTAGGAGACATTTGTATAAGCCTCATCCACGGGCAGGATAAGAGGGCTCAGTGGGGTTGCGAGTGTGCTCTGTCGCATATTTAATTTGGAAAGTAACTGATACTTGCCTGTGTGAGCAGAAATACTTCAAAACGCATACCAGCTGCTTGGTCTGGACTCACAACCTTCAGGTCAGCACTCTGCAATGAAGAATCGTTTTGGGGTCTGCGGGTTTCAGGAAGCCTCCCCTGGGAATGGGAGTTGAACTCTCCACTGGAGGCACCTCCTCTGAGGAGGAAGGGAGGGCTAGAAGGGGGAGGAGGCCAGGAGTGCACATTCAGCCTCCAGGGGAGCCACCTTTGGGAGGAAAGGCGCAGGCACAAGGGGTGCAGGACCAAGAGGTAGTCCAAGGCAGAAGGGGCCGCAGAATACACCACTATCCCGCAGCCAGGGTTTACAGGCGGCGAAGCAGCTACCTCAATATATCAGGGGTGCTGTGCCGAAGGAAGCTCCATCTCTCAAAGGAGACAGTCAACTATATCTGTCAGATGTTTGGGCTGGAGATCTCCGCTAATTGTGTGGGTGAACACCCCATGCCAGTGGCTCTAAAGGTCACAGCTGCCCTCAATGTCTGTGCCTCTGGCTCTTTCTAGGGCTCGGTGGGTGATTTTGCGGTGTCTCCCAATCAGCTGTCCACAGCTATGTCAAGCAGGTTACAGACACTCTGTTCAGGTGCACATTAACTTTCATCCACTACTGTTAGGACCAGGCAAGCCAGACACAGCGAGCCAGAGGCTGCGTGGCGATTGCTGGTTTCCCCTGCGTCCAGTGTGCAATAGATTGCACACATGTGGCCGTCAAGGTGACAGCAGGTGAGCCCAGTGCCTTCAGCAACAGGAAGGGCTTCCACTCCATGAACATGCAGATAGTGTGTGATCAGAGGATGGAGATTCTACAAGTCTGTGCAAGGTACCCAGGAAGCTCCCACGGCGCCTACATCTTCAGACACTCCCAGGTGCCGGGGCTCTTCAGTGCTTCAGCCCGGCTGGATGGATGGCTGCCGGATGACAAGGGATATCCCCTCAGAAGGTGGCTCATGATGCCTCTTTGCCATCCAAGAACAGAAGCTGGGCAGTGGTATAATAAGAGCCACGCCTCCACAAGGGCTGTGGTGGAGAGAGCCATTGGTCTTCTCAAAATGTGCTTCCGATGCCTGGACCATTCAGGGAGTGCATTCCAGTACCCCCCAGATCGTGTGTCGCCGATAGTGGTCGCATGCTGTGCTCTCCACAATCTTGCGCTGGAAAGGGGCAACGGTGTGGACGAAGAAGATGTAGATGCAGTGGCTGCGGCTGCACACGATGAGTCCAGCAGTGAGTCTGAGGATGAGCATGCACAGGGAAATGTTGAGGGATAGACGCTGACCCGGACATACTCCAGGGAGGCAGGGACACCCAGGAGGCTTTAATCCAACGAACCTTCAGCTAGCACACCACATATGGACCTCCAGGACAAGCCTGTGCTGCAGGCTCCATACTCGATTCCTGAGTGCCAAATCTGCCTGGATAGGAACATTAACTAAGGGCCTTGTCAATAAAGCTCAATGTGACACAACTCACTCATAACATTATTGGTAACCATCCACCTGCAGAAGAAAAGAGGCACCCTCAGCCATGGTGACATGTCTGAATTCAATGGTACAACAAAAGGAACTTAAGAAAACAAAATGACAAAGGTGTTCAACATAACACCAACTCATAAAGACCCGATTGCAGGCCAACACAAAAGCACCGATGATGAACCCATGGTGTGCCTAAGGTGCCTTATGTTTACTCTTTTGGGTGCTACATCTTGGTGCTGCCCCCTCACTGGGACTGGCAACTGAGACAGCCTGCTCACTCTGTTGTCCTGTTGGCTTCGATGATCTTGGTGGCCATCCTCTGGCCCGTGGAGCCTGTGCTGGCCCCGCCTGGGAGGGGGCTGCCAGTTCCACAGCTGGCATCTCCCAGTCATTGCAGCCTCATCGGATGCAACGGTCACTGGCAGAGGGGCGGTGGAGCTGCCATCCTCATCTGGAGTGCCTTGACAGGAGCCCGCAGAGATGACAGGCAGCTGCTGTGCTGACATGAGGTCGGTTTGGACCTCCCTGCTCACCGTGGATGGATGGGCACTGAGCTCGGAAACTTGGTGCCCAGATCATCTCCCACACTGGCACTGACCAGCCGAGGTCAATGCCGATGTGAGGGCTTGCTGGTCCGAGTGCATCCCCAGGAAGCCCTGATTGGTCTCCTGGAGGAGCCTCTCCACAAGAGTCACCACTCTCTCCATGGAGGATGCATGGTGCTTGGCCATGAGCTCATTGCATTGGCGATGGTCTGCGTAGACTCCTCCACCACGGACACCAAGCCAAGCATAGCCTCATATATCTCCAGCAGATGCTCCCGCACACCCTGCCGCATTTCCTGCATCGCAGACGACTCCAGAGGCACATCATCAGCTACCAACTGAGCATGTGCCTGGTCCCCTGCAGTCCTCCAACTGCTGGCGCCATGGGCATTCTCTGTCTCCGCCAGCTCCTCCAGCAACTGTGAAGTGCCCTCACCGTTGTGCCCCAGGCACTAGCTGGTGATCTAATTCCCGCCGAGGTGCTAGTATCTGCGCTGGTGCCTGCCTGGCAAAGATGGTGTGACGTTGGTGAGTCCGAGCCTTCAGGGCCCTCAGGTGTGAGGGGGCCTCTGCTGCTCCTCCTCCCAGCCCTGCTCTGCTGATGTTGAAAGAAAGAACAAGGACATTTGATTTGTTAATGTGGAGACAATGTCAATGTGCAACCCTGTCCCCCGGATCATTATGCGCTCATCCTTCCATAAGCAGTGGTCAGGCCATGTTGCAAACTTCAATCACTGAACATTCAGCACTGCCATGGCTGCTGGGAGAACAATGGTGACCTCAGAGCTGGGCAAACATACCTGCCCATTGCACCCCAGCCTCACCGACACCAGTGGTCCTGGGTGCATGGCCCCTCTCCAGGTCTAGGGCCTCCTGCTCGAACCAGCTAAGCATCACCACCTGGGCCGGCCCTCCGCCAGTCCTCACCCGCTCGGCTGCATAATGTGCATTCTTCTCCTGAAAAGGAGACAAGAGCATTGAGTAGTGCTAATTGTACCTGGACTCTCTTCACAGACGGCCCACCCCAACCAGAGTGGGACATTGCAGGGCTCCAGTGTCTCCTCACCCCGCTGCTGCTGAACACTCACACAAAGATGCTAGGCCCACCCACACCCCCACCACCCCCTAACCCCTCGGCCAAATGCTGCCTACGTCACATGTGGCACCACACAGTCTAACCTTCTATAGCAAGGAGGCGAAAGCAGTGGAGCGCAGAGGACAGTAGATTGATTGGTGCCACACCACCTTGAAGGTCCCCTCCCAGCATGTCATCACCCTGACTTTGGCATGCCCTGGAGTTCCAGCACTGCGCCTAGGTGCAGCCTCTCCAGGTTTCCCCCAAAACAGTAATGTGGGTCTCAGTGTACCACATGCTGCGGGGCCGGAACCCATCTCTTCACCACCCTCTCAGGGTGACATCGGCATGGGCAATATCTGCTGGCCCACCCAGCGAAGGACACATGCCGTCAGTGATTCAATGCTGTCACTACACTCAGACTTGGGTTGGGGGGGCTCTGAGGGGGGAAAGCCGACCTGCTGGGTTAAGTGACCGATGCCAAATGGTAACTCACCCTTCCCGAGTACAAGAGGTCATTGAAGCGCTTGCAACACTGGATCCAGGTGCGCCGCACCACGTCATAGGAGCTCACCACCTCTGCCACCTCCTCCTAGGCACATTTGGTCATGTTGCAGGGGGGGCCTCCTCCTCCCGTCCTGGGGCACGAGGACCTCCCACCATACTGCCTCCTCCTCGAGAAGGGCAGCAAAGCAATTATCGGAAAAATGAGGGGCACAGTGCCCTCCTGCCCTACCCTCCTGCCTGGCCTGCTCAGCAGCAGCGCCCTGGGGAGCCCTTCCACTGGCCATGATTCACAGCCTTTGAAAGGCTGCAGCAGCTTTTTAAACAGGCCGTCGGGTCACCATTGGACCCGGCAGCCATTGCAATCCCGCCACTGCCCACCCACTCCTGCTGACCTCAGGAGCTGTGATTCACGTTGGGCGGGCCTTAATTGGCCCACCCGCGTAAAATGGCGGCGCGGACCCAATTGCTGGTGGCAATCGGGTCCGCGCCCACCCACGCCCACTCTGCCCGCCCAACAGGGAGATAATTCTGCCCATAGGCACAATGGCCTAATACCATGCTGTAAACCTCCATTTATACAGTTTTGCCCTGAAAGACATCTCCATCTTTTGTGTCAGCTTCTGCCATTCCTCTGCTCCTGTATACTTCCACAGCAAGGCTAGACATGCGTGTGAGGCAGTTGGTTGGGCAGCAATAAGGGTCCTGGAGCCATGTTATGGCTGTCTCACCCTAATTCCCCGATATTATGAATCCAGACAAAACTGGCTCTTGAAGCTCAAATTCTTGGAGCAGTCCAAACTGAGGAAATCCATAAGGCTTGATGCAAATCACTAAATTGTTTAGTTTCTTAGCGAGTGGACATTCGTTGCAACATTCATGCTCAATTTCACTCAGTTCGATCAGTGCAATTTTGTCTGCCGATAGTAATACAAAATAAGGCCATGTAATGTTTCCCTACATCAGCAGGTCACCTGGCTTCACTGAAACAAAATTATTCTGAATATTCTTTCTCTGATTCTAAGCTTCTTGAAGCCTTTCCTGGCTGACTGCCTCACATCATTCTGTTTTAAAAACTGAATGACTGTCTCTGTGTTTTTATGTTCCTCTGTTCAGGGGGACAGATCAAAAACTTCAGACTTTCCAAAACAATGGGCATTACATGTTTCTACAATTACCAAGGCAAGCTAATAAATTGCTTGTTACACATGAACATACAAATTAGGAGCAGGAGTACAGCATTCAGCCTTTCGAGCCTGCACTGCCATTTGATAAGATCTTATTGTGTCTCAACTCTACTTTCCTGTCTGCCCTCAATACCCTTTGACTCCTTTATTAATCAAGAATCTTTCTAACTCATCCTTAAAAATATTCAACAACCCTGCCTCCACTGCTTTCTGGAAGAGAATTCCACAGACTACCGACTCTCTGAGACACAAAATTTCTCCTCATCCCATCTTAAATGGGAGACTCCTTACTTTTAAAACTGTGTCCCCTAGTTCTAGTCCCTCTCATAAGGGGAAACATCCTCTCAGCGTCGACTCTGTCAAGACTCTTCAAGATCGTCCATGTTTCAATAGATCAGCTCTCATCAGCTCTCATTCTTCGATCTAAACTCCAATGGATACAGGCCCAATTTGTCCAACCTTTCTTCATAAGATAACCCTTTCATCCCAGGGATCAGTCAAGTGAAACTTCCCAGAACTGTTTCTAATACAATTATACTTTCTTAAATAAGGGAACTATTAAACCTAAAGGCTGACAAGTCCCCAGGACCAGATGGCCCGCATCCTCGTGACCTAAAGAAGTACCTGCAGAGATAATAGATGCATTGGTTATGTGCTTCCAAAATTCCTTAGGTTCTGGAAGGGTCACAGTGCAATGGAAAATAGCTAAGGTAACACGTTTATTCAAGAAAGGAGGAAGGCAGGAAACAGGAAACTACAGGTCAGTTGGCCTAACATCTGTCATAGGAAATTGCTAGAATCCATTATTAAGGAGGTCGTAGCAGGATACTTAGAACATCATAATTTGATCAGGCAGAGTCAACATGTGTTTATGAAAGGGAAATCAGGTTTAACCAAGTTATTAGAGTTTTTTGAAGAAGTAACAAGCAAGGTGGATAAAGGGGAACCTGTAAATGTAGTGCACTTGGATTCCAGAAGGCACTTGATAAAGTGCCACATCAAAGGTTACTACACAAAATAAGATAGTATGGTGTAGAGGGTCACATATTGACATGGAGAAAGGATTGGTTAGCTAACAGGAAACAGAGGGTAGTCAATAAATGGGACCTTTTTAGGTCGGCAGGCTGTGACAAGTGGTGTACCACAGGTATCAGTGTTGGGGCTTCAACTATTTACAATTTACATCAATGATTTGGTTGAAGGGACTGAAAGTATGGTAGCTAAATTTGCCAATGACACCAAGATAGGTAGGAAAGTAAGTTGTCAAGAGGAGGTAAAGAGTCTGCAAAGGGATATAGATAGGTTAAGCGAGTGGGCAAAAATTTGGCAGATGGAGTATAATGTGAGAAAATGTAACCTTGTCCACTTTGGTAGGAAGAATAAAAAAGCAGTATACTATTTAAATGGAGAGACACTGCAGAACTTGGTGGTACAGAGGATTCTGGGTGCCCTGATACATGAATTACAAAAAGTTAGTGTGCAGGTACAGCAAGTAATTAGGAAGGCAACTGGAATGTGGGTGGTTATTGCAAGGGGAATGGAGTATAAAAGTAGGGAAGTTTTACTGCAGCTATACAGGGCCTTGATGAAACCACATCTGGAATATCGTGTACAGCATTAGGAAGTGGTGGAATAATGGTATTGTCACTGGACTAGCATTCCAGAGACCCAGTGTAATGCTCTGGGTACCCTGGTTCAAATCCTCCCATGGCAGATGGTGGAACTTGAATTTAATAAAAATCTGGAATTAAAAGTCTAATGATGACCATGAAATCATTGTCGATTGCTGTAAAAACCCATCTGGTTCACTAATGCCCTTTAGGGAAGGAAGTCAGCTGTCCTTACCTGGTCTGGCCCACATGTGACTCCAGACCCACAGCAATGTGATCGACTCTTAAATGCCCTCTGAACTAGGGACAAGGTAGGCCTATACCCATTGGAGTTTCGAAGAATGAGAAGTGATTTTTTTGAAACATATAAGATCCTGAAGGGATTTGATAGGGTAAGTACCAGGAGGATGTTTCAACTCGTGGGAGAGACTAGAGCTAGGGGACATGGTTTAAGAATAAGAGGTCTACCATTTAACAAGGAGATTAGCAGATTTTGTTCTTTCAAAGATCGTTAGTATGTGGAATTCTCTTCCCCCTGAAACAGTGGAGGCTGGGTCATTGGATTCATTCAGGGCAGAGTTAGACAGGTTTTTGATAGGCAAGGGAGTCAAGGGTTATCGAGGGCAGACAGCAAAGTGGAGTTGAGACACATCCAGATCATCCATGATCTTATTGATTGGTGGAGCAGGCTCAAAGGGCTAAATGGAATATTCCTACTCCTAAATCCTATGTTCTTATGAGACCAAAACTGTACATAGTATTCCAGATATGGTCTCACCAATGCCTTGTACAACTGTAGCAAAACTTCCTTAATTTTGTATTCCATTCCCTTTGCAATAAATGACAACATTCCATTTGCCTTCCTAATCACTTGCTGTACCTGCATACTAACTTTTTGTGATTCATGTATCTGGATACCGAGATCCCTCTGCACTGCAGAGTTCTGCAATCTCTCTCCATTTAAATAATATACTGCTTTTCTATTTTTCCTACCAAAGTGGACAAGTTCACATTTTCCCACATAAAACTACCAACTGGCAAATTTTTGCCCACTCACTTAACTCATCTAGATACCTTTGCAGATTCCTTACGTCCTCCTCACAATTTACTCTCCTACCTACCTTTGTGTAGTCAGAAAATTTTTGCAACCATTCAGCCCCTTCATCCAAATCATTTATGTAGATTGTAAATAATTGACGCTCCAGCACTGATCCTTGTGGCATTCCACTAGTTACAGCTTGCCAACTCAAAAATGCCCCACTTACCCCTAGTCTCTGCTTCCTGTTAGCTAACTAATCCTCTATACATGCTAATACATTACTGTCATGAAGCTATTAATGTATATAATGTTATTATAAATTATTTTTTTAAATAGAGATGTAATCTGTGTGTGTGTTAATTGGATTAAAGCTAGTTAGTCTGGGTGCTTTGATGTATCGTAGTTTTGAGATGCAAACAGAGGTAGAGGTACATTTGCATTTTGTTGAATAAAGCATTCCAGAGTGGGGGTGAAATCTTGCACCTAGCTAGGAGACACCAAGCAATATGTTTATATTACTAATAAAATTGGTACTATGAAAGGGTTTTTATTGTTAGAGGAGGTGGAGTTCAAAGGGCCTGGTGATATATTGAAAATTTACATTCAAAGAGAAGTGCTGGGTATAACCTGAGGGGAGTTTGTGTGTGCAGAGAAGAGGCATGTAACTTCAAAGCAGCTGTAAGCCTACAACTGTCTACAAAGGAACCAAATTGAAAGGAAACTCATTTTGAATTTATAAGGTGGAAATGCTTTGCCTGGTGTCTGGTTAAGTCTATTGGTTATTGTTGCCTTAATGGAGATTAATTTGGGAATTTGTTAAAAATTATGACGGTAGTAATTTGTAGCCATGTGTATATGTTTACTTTGTTGTAAAATAATAAATGTCTCATGTAGTTTGATATAAAAACCTCTTGATAACTGGTGGTCTTATTCCTGAATTTAGAGCTGCAACTCAAAACATACCAATTGAAACTATAGGTTATGACAGTTGTTTAAAGTTTCCTTCTGGGATTTTAAATAACAGCCTTTGCCAGTTGCTGTGTCATAACAATTGGGTGCTCTTGTGAGATAAAAGTTATAATTCCTTGATTGGTTTGGAATTGGTGAATCTTAAGGTTACAAGTACAAGAAACACTTTGAATTCAGGAGTTGGTGAGGTATTTTAGAAATGGTGAGACTGCAAGGTGGCTTTGGCAATTGCTAAGACTTGTCTGGGAGTAGAAGATACAACTCTGATTGGGTTGAAAAAAATAACCAAAAGTAAGTTAACAGAGTTGGCAGGTAAGTTAAAATTGGGGTTACCTGAGGGAGCTAGGAAATCAGATATAATTAAAAGTATAGCACAGCATCTACAGTTGGAAGTGAAACCTGACACTAATGACTCACAGCTGGAGGTAGTGAGACTTCAGTTACAAATGAAGACACTTGAATTTCAACAAGCAAAGGAACTGAAAAAAATTGAATTAGACAGAGAAATAGCTTTTAAAAGAGAACAAGTAGAAAGGCAGGAGAGAGAAAGAAAACAGGAAAGGGAATTAGAAATTGTGAAGATAGAGAAGGAGGAAAGAGAAAAAGAGGGAGAGAATTCCAACTGAAAATGTTGGCAGTTAAGAAAGAGATGCCAGAAGGTGAGGAAGGACTTATCTCCAGAGTAGAACTCTGTGGGGAGATGTTTAAATTTGTACAAGCTCTTCCAAAGTTTGAGGAAAAAGATATTGAAGCATTCTTTATTTCATCTGAGAAGGTAGCTAAACATGAAATGGTCGTTATTAACTAACTTAGTGGCTACAGCACATGAGGTATATGCTTTGCTATCAGGAGAAATGTCGATGAATTTTGATGTGATGAAAAAAGCTATTCTCAGTGCATATGAATTGGTTCCTGAAGCATACAGACAGAAATTTAGGAATATGAGAAAATAGCCTGGGCAAATTTATACTGAGTTTGAAAGAGTAAAACAAAGTAATTTTGACTGGTGGATACGGGCGTTAAAAATAGAGACAACCTATGCAGCTCTTAGGGAAGTCATTCCTTTGGAAGAATTTAAAGATTCAATCCCTTCGGTAGTGAGAACTCATGTGGAGGAACAGAGGGTTGATTGTGTAAGACAAGCAGCAGAGATAGCTGATGATTATGAGTTAGTTCATAGATCAAAACCTTTGTTTTTGTCACCCTTTCAAATTGGAAAAGGATAAAAAGTGGGAAGGTGAAAGGAAGGTAGGTAGTCAGGGAAGAGGAGTAGCTGGAAGTTCCCAGGAAGTTTTTTCTCAGAATAAAAAGGAACGTGCTGAAGGTAGAAGTGACATTCGAAAATTGAGGTGTTTTCATTGTAATAAAGTGGGGTACACAAAGTCAGTGTCTTGGAAATTGCAGGAAAAATCTGTTGGAACTATTGGGGTACAGAAACACTCTGGAAGTAAAAGTACTGTGGGTTCTGAGGTTCACTCACAGGAGAAATCAGTGGTTTGTGTACAGGTGAAATAGGGAGAATCAGTGATATGTGAAGAAGTGGAAATGTGTTCATAGTTTACTCAAGAGAATTCTGAGGAGCAAGTTGCAGAAATGGTTAAAGACCTTGGGCAGAATTCTTACCTCGATGGGCGGGCCGGCCCCTCCAGCTCGGCAGCAATGAGGCCATTGACAGATCAATTAAAGTAATTAATGGACCTGCCCGTCCAACCTTAAGGTTGGCGGGCAAGCCAGGAGCCCCAGAAGGAAGTAGAAAAAACATGAATCCTCATCCACAGGTGGGATGAGGTTTCATGTAGGGTTTTAAAAATTTTAATAAAGTTTTTTTGGAAATTATGAACATGTCCCAACTCATGTGACATTGTCACAAGAGGGGACATGTAAGGGAATTTTTTTTTCTATTTTTAATATTTTTTAAAGTAGTAGCGATCTCCCTGAGGCAGCACTTAGCCTCAGGGAGATGAGTGCGCTCTTTCGTTTGCATGCGCGAAAGAGCGCACTCTTCGGTTTAGGGATTCTCCGCTACCCGCACAGGGAGCGCATAGCACTTCTATGCGGACGTCACCTTAATTGGCCCACCCACGTAAAATGGCGCCGTGCCTCCGATCGGGGGCGCTGATCCGAAGTGCGCCTGCATGCGCCCGCCCATCAACTTCCCCCCCAATGGGGGGAAAATTCAGCCCTTTAGGTTTGACATTGCAGCATTTTGAAATTTATGGCGCAAACAATTCATCAGAAACAATTGTTTATACAGACCATAATCCTTTGAAGTTTTTAGACAAATTTCAAGACAAAAGTGCAAGACTTTTCAGGTGGAGTCTATTATTACAACCATTTAATCTACGGATTATACATATTGCTGGAAGAGAGAATCTGTTCACAGATGCGTTATCAAGAGTTTGAAGCTTAATGGAAAATTGGACATTTTTAAAACCTGGACACTGAACTGGAGAGATTTCTATTGATACCAAGGACTTGTGTATAACTATTGTTTTGTTAATGCATGTACCTGGTAATGCAATAGTGTAATACGTACGGGAGATAGTGTGAGATGGGTTATTAAAAATGAAGTCATCTTTTAGAATTATGAGGGTTCATTTTTCGATAGGGAGATGTCATGAAGCTATTAATGTATATAATGATATTGGAAATTATTCTCTTTAAATAGAGATTTAGTCTGTCTATGTGCTAATTGGATTAAAGCCAGCTCGTCTGGGTGCTTTGATGTATAGTAGTTTTGAGATGTAAACAGAGGTAGAGGTACATTTGCATTTTGTTGAATAAAGCATTCTAGAGTGGGAGTGAAATCTTGCACCTGGCTAGGAGACACCAAGCAATATGTCTATATTACCAATAAAATTGGTATTATGAAAGGGGTTTTATTGTTAGAAGAGATGGAGTTCAAAGGGCCTGGTGATATAATGAAAATTTACATTCAAAGAGCAGTGCTACGTATAACCTGAGGGGAGTTTGTGTGTGCAGAGCACAGGCATGTAATATCAAAGCAGCTGTAAGCCTACAATTGTCTGCAAAGGAATCAAACTGAAAGGAACCTCATTTTGAATTAAGGTGAAAATGCTTTGCCTGGTGCCTAATTAAGTAGGTTATTGTTGCTTTAATGGAGATTAATTTGGGAATTTGTTAACAAGTTATGATAATAGTAATTTGTAGCCATGTGTATGTGTTTTATTTGTTGTAAATTAATAAATGTCTCATGTAGTTTGATATAAAAACCTCTTGAAAATTGGTGGTCTTATTTCCGAATTTAGAGATGCAACTCAAAATTGAAAATATAGGTTATGACAGTTGTTTAAAGTTTCCCTCTGGGATCTTAAATAACAGCTTTTACCAACTGCTGTGTCATAACAGTTACCCCCTACACTATGAGGTCTTATTTTGTGTAGTAACCTTTGATGTAGCACTTTAACAAATGCCTTTTGGAAATCCATGTTCACGACATCTACAGGTTCCCCTTTATCCACATTGCTTGTTACTTTCTCAAAGAACTCTAATAAATTAGTCAAACATGAGGGAGAATTTTTCCTCCATCGAGGGGGTTGTGTGGGGGCGGGCGGAGGCAGGCGCGAACCCGATCGGCACCCCGATCGGTTTTGCGCCGCCATTTTACGTGGGCAGGACAATTAAGGCCCGCCCAGCATGACGCGTACCCAGAAGCGCTGAGCGCTCCCTGTGCGGGCAGGGGGTTGGATTCCCTGAGTTGGGGCCTGTGGAAAGAGCACAGAAATCTCCCTGAGGCACCTCTGTGCCTCAGGGAGATTAGTTTAAGTTTTGAATAGCTAAGTAAGGAAAAGAAAAATATTTAAGACATGTCCCCTCATGTGACAGTGTCACATGAGCTGGGACATGTCAGTGAATTTTTATTAAATTTTTTATTCAATTTATAAACACTTCATGAAACCTCATCCTGCCCGTGGATGAGGTTCCATGAAAAATGCGAAGGCTGCCTGGGCTCTTCGCCTGCCCGCCAACCTTAAGGTCGGACGGGCAGCTCAGTTTATTGGTTTAATTAGTTTTTAAATGGCCTTAATAGGACTTTGACAGTTTGGCTGTGTGCCTGCCAAACTGAAAATCTAAATGACATGCAGTGATGTTGGGACGCACGCCCAACGTCACCCCGCGTCATTTTACGCCTCGGCGAGTGGGCCCCACCACTCCTCGCCGAGCCGAAAATTCTGGCCATGATTTCCTTTTCACAAAACCATGTTGACTCTGCCTGATCACATTAAGATTTTCTAAGTGCCCGGCTATAAACTTCTTAATGATAGAGTCTAGTATTTTCCTTTTCAAGATGTACGGCTAACAGGCCTGTAGTTTCATGCTTGCTGTCTTTCTCCTTTCTTGAATAGAGAAGGTCCAATCGCTATTTTCCAATCTGACAGGACCTTTCCAGGTTCTAGGGAAAGTTGGAAAATTACCACCAATGTATGTGCTATCTCCACAACCACTTCTTTTAAAATCCTAGGATGAAGTCCATCAGGTCCTGGGGACTTGTCAGCCTTTAGTTCTCATAGTTTTGTCAGTACCCTTTCCTATTCACTGAAATTGTTTTAAGTTATTTAGTCTTTTGGGGAAAACAACTTTTATTGGCATGCTAACTGGTCAGTACCTACTTTTCATATTCCTTTTAATGAAAAGATTATCAACAATGCTAAAACATGACAGAGAATTATGACTAATAATACTTACACTTACATGGTGCCGTCTCATGCCAAAGCATCTCAGAGTCCTTCAAACAGTGAATTATTTTTAAAATATATTAATTGTTGTTAAGTAGATTATTACAGTGATGAGTCCTGATGGTGCAAATTACCTTTGATAATCCTTGACCTCTCTTTTGCTTTGATGCAATATAATGATCTAATTTATCTTCAGTTAAAAGTGTATTAGAATCTGGACAAGATTGCTAAAAATTTTGAAACATTATTTTATCAACTCTTTGGCCAGAAACTTACCTATGGCGGGCAGGAGCAGCCGGGGGTGGGCACAGAGCTGAATGCCGCCTGCGATTGGCTGCACGCCACCATTTTATGTGGGCGGGCCAATTAAGGCCGCCCAGCGTAATACGCATTCCATAGCGCTCAGCGTCAGCTTTGCGGGTGGGGGGGAGGAGGGAGGAGGGGCCTGCACTCTTTCACGCATGCACGCAAAAGAATGCAGCAATCTCCCTGAGGCATGGAGCTGCCTCAAGGAGATTAAGTACATATTGTAATTTTTTGATAAAGACAGAGAAAAATTATTTAGACACGTCCCTTCATGTGACAGTATCACATAAGCTGGGACATGTTTGCCAATTTAGCAAAATTTATTTATTGCTTTTATTAAGCCTCCAGGAAACCTCATCCCGCCCGTGGATGAGGTTTCCTGAAAAACGTGAAGGCCGCTTGGGCTCTTTGCCTGCCCGCCAACCATAATGTTGGTTGGGCAGCGCTGTTAAATAGCTGAATTACTTTTCTAATGGCCTTAATAGGCCTTTGACAGGCAGCGCATGCCCACCGAACGAAATATCTAAAATACGCGCGATGACGTCAGGACGCACGCCCGACGTTGTTGCGCGTCATTTTGCGCATTGACGTGTCGGGCCTGCACCCGCACGCTGACGGCAATATTCTGGCCTTTGAAAAATCTGAAAATAGCAATCACTTCTATTTGTCAGGAGCATTGTCCAAAAATGAGTTCTTTTACTTTGATTAGCGTATTAACCAGCAAACTGGAAAGAAGTAAAAAATAAACTTGTATTTACATAATGCCTTTAACTAACGCAAGCTATCACTAAGTGCTTCACAGGCAATGAAATACTTTTGAACCAGCAATATGGCAATAGAGAAAATGACGGCAGCTAATTTGCACACAAGGTCCTGCAAATGGCAATCAGACAAATAACCAGGTCATCTGTGATAGCTTTAGCGATATTAATTAAGGGATCAATATTGCCCAAGACAACAGGAAAACACCCTTACTCTCCTTCATACACTATCACTCCATATTTTACATCCACATGAGTAAATAGATAAGGCCTCAGTTTAACATCTCATAGGAAAGATGACATTTCCAACCAGTACATGACTCTTTCAATACTGCACTGGTAGTGCTACAGTCTTTGGAGTGGAACTTGAACACATTGGTACAAATCTTCAGGTCTCTGAATTGTTGGAGATCGAACATACCCTGAACAATGTGCAATGGGACATACCACGAAAGATGTGCCACGGGACCCCTCGAAGTCCCAGCACTGACTCCGCGGGAATTGCCTGGGAAGTTTGAACTTCCAATGGGAAATTCCCCTGCTCCCTGGGACCCTCTGAAAAAGTCTCCAATTCTGCGTTAGAGTCAGAGACTTCGGATGGTTCCAACTTACTTACCTGAATAGTTGCCCAGGAAACGTTAGTCAGAAAAATCCTAGTCTAACTCCTGCATAACTATATAATTTACCTTCCTCCCTCGACTCCCCTCAACGCACCCTGATTGCACCCCCCCCACTCCCCCCCCCAACCCGACCTGACTACCCCTCAGCACCTGATTCCTGAGCTGACCTGTTTAGGCCTAGGCCTCCCAACTCCCCCTGACTCCCCACAACCTGACCTGACTAGCTTCTACCACCTTAAGCACCAAAACAACCTTGCAGCCATACTCCACAGATTCACTCTTTTTAAAAAATTAATGTACCTTTATTAAAGCTACACCCTGATGGATAGGGCCATGCTGAAACTGTTGGAAATTGCCAAGCACAGGATTTGTGAGCACAAAACAATACAAATGAAGGTACCCAGGTTCACATGGCCTTGATGAACAAAAGCACGTTCTGACTCAAATTTATTTTATATGTTTTACTGTGGCATGTCACAAGAAATTAAATTGGTCCCACTGCACTCTGAGGCTATGCCTCAGTGTTAGATATGGTGGTAGCCAGCCTATCCTGTCTGCCATGCACTAATGCCTCATTTATACTTTCAACCCACTGAGATCATTTTTAGCTCAGGTGAGATGACCTGGCTGAATACGATCCCCTGGGTCTGGACAGAAAGCTGGTCTGAATCAGTTCATGCACAGGGGAGTCACTAAATTACCTGCTTGGTGTACACGCTGACATGTTTAGAAAATATAGATGTTCACGTCAAGCTATTTTACCATCCTGATGCAGCCCTATCATTTCTCAAATGGTATCAACATCATGGTCAGGAGATGAAAGATTGTGCTTCAATATTTGATTAAATACGGCAAACCAATAGTACTGAGTAGCTGGAATTACACCCGATGGTGATTTACAGCAATAGGAATTTATAGCTGTGATATAAAGATTATCTAAAATGTACAAGACAAGAAATGCACTTTTGCTGCATAAAATGATTCAGAACAGAATTAAATGCCACACACAAAAGGGATCAGAATAAGTTAGCCTCATAGATATCATAGCAACAGTGAGACATGATGCTTAACAAGTAATGCAGCCACATAACATTTGAGCAAAGTCAAGGCCATGCCATTCCCTACTACAACATCCTATTCATAGCCTTTTTGAATGAGAAAAAGCACCTACTTTGTTCATTAGGTGTGTTTATTTTGCTGCTTGTTTGTTTTCCACCAGTACTGCGATTGAATAACAACATGCAGTGATAACATGGCCACATGCTGTGTTTCTGTTCCTAATGCCAGGCGGAAAATGAGCAAATTACAATAGCTGAAGGGGAAAGAAACAGAAATGCAGAGAACAGGGAAGTAAAATAGGAAAATAAAAGGACAAAGAAAGAAGAAAAGAAAAAAAAGTGACAGAAGCAAAGCCTAACAGAAGCATAGAAAGGCAAGAAATCAGGAACAGACAAAAGGACAGAAACAAGGAGTGAGAAAAATGAACTTATCAGAGTGAGAAAGAAGGCAGTAAAAAATGAAAAATGGTATTGATTTCCTGTTATTATTTAGGATTTTCTATATTACTATGCCTACCTTCATTTCAATGCTTCAGTACAATTGGAGTAACCTTGCTAGTTTTGCTTTGATGTTATTTTGCTTCTTGTGAAATTTGCATGGATAAACGGCACTTCCTTAATTAATTGTGATGCTCAGAAATTGCACTTAACTGCTTCTGAAGCTATCCATACTCACTGTATAATTTAAGTGTGGCTTTTCAGTTTAAAAACTGAAATATGACAGTTCCCCACAACATCTGACTTGATAAACACACTACCAAATTGAGCCCTACAAACTTGTGACAGTTCCATGTTCAATCCTTGGTTTGTAGTGAGCTGGATGTTCCTAGGCAGGATAAGGAAATACAGCTGATCTCAGTAACGCTAAGAGAGGAAGGGGAAAGTCTCCCATGGCTCCGATTGCTGGAAGCTATCCCATCATTTTGCTAAAAAATTGCGTGGTTACATGTCAGATTATGACAGAAGTCAGCTCAACTGTAAATGGTAGAATAGTTAAGTAATGTCCCAGCCCCTGAACAACTGGTTGCTTGGGAGAGATGCTAGATGCCTGTTGGGACAGAAAACCTAAAAATACCTTTCAGAATCAGTTTTTAACAAATTTTCTTTTTGAAGTTGCACATATCTCTAAAAGGGTGGTGAGATCAGGACGCTGAAGATACAAGGGAAGTAATCAATTTAAATATGAATAAATTTAGGAAAGAAGTATATACCTGTAAAATATTTGCTGGAAAAAAGGTAAAACAATGTAAGGAAGAAAAAGTAACCATTAACATTTTTAATTAGTTGTGTTTTTGATAATTGGTGTTAATATTATAGCGATAATATTGCTGATATTTGATTCATTTTTCAACTGTAATATTCATGATTGTACTTCAATGCTAGGATAAAAATTTTGAAAACTTATGCAACTGGTTGGCAGAGAGAAGAAGGAGTTTCTTTAACTATGTAGACATGTTAAGGCACAGTTTAAACAAGAGTTAAGATTTTGAATTGAAGGGCCTGGAAGTCCAGTTTCTTGATACTGACTGACCCCTCTAAAAAAGGAATTAGTATTCCTCCCTTGCTGCAAAAGTGGCTTGTAAAAAACTCATAGTTCCCTGGTATTTGAAGCAGCAATGGCTGAAGTTAAAGCCCTGCCTCCATGCAGCAAGGTCATACCCAGTCCATTACCATGCGCTATAAATCTGCATTTTTTGTGACATTGCAGCATTGCGACAAAATGGCCACAAAAAAAAATCAGAGTTTTGGAAAAACACAATATTGACTCATAAATGCTGATATTTGAGCTCAAAGTATTTTTAGCTGCTGTGAATTTCTAACATTGAAAGAACAAGGGTTAAACAGCAATCCTGTTGCAGGTGGTGGGAACTGGCTAACAAGAAATACACTAGTGGTCCGCCAGTTCTCCCTTAAAACAACAGTTAATCCTGCAAGGTAACTGCTTAGTGCAAACAAAATCCATCACACTTAAGATTGAAAGGTCAAAGCGCCAGAATGAGCACCTTTCCCAATTATTTTGTTTTGTTTCCTTGAAGCCATTTACTGCTTGTAAAAGGGTTAAGATGCTCATCACATCATTTTATCAGCTGACAAGTTATAAACTGGTTTTCTGAGTTTAGCACAAGAACCGTGCAGTCATGTCAGCATTTTCAGGGCAATAACTAGGATAAGGTGTACAAGGTTTGGTCATGGATCAAAAAGGCAGGTTTACCCAACTCTGACCTGCAATCCTCAAATGAATCATGATATCATGTAATGATCTGGTGTGGCTCTATGTTGCCAATAACATAATAAGCCCCTGGTCCCCTGATGACTTAAAGATCTGAGCTTTTCTGCACATTAACTAGCTTCTGTATCATATTGTAACTTCGACAACTTGACTGTTGTTGTCAACAACAGAGTAAACATCCGTCATTGTATTAATTTTATTAAAATTTTTTCCAAGATTTCAAAAACATTCACGAAACTTCATCCCGCCCATGGATGAGGTTCCATGAAAAATGCAAAGGTTGGACGGGCAGCTTTCCCAATAGGGTTTATTAGTTAATTAATGGCCTTAACAGGCCTTTGGCAGTTCAGCAGGCGCGCAGTCAAGTCGGCTGCTCGCCCGCTGAACTGAAAATCTAAATGACGCACGGCGATGTCAGGATGCATGCCCGATGTCACCCCGCATCATTTTACGCCTCAGTGAGTGGGCCCCGCCACCGCTCGCCGAGCCGAAAATTCTCCCCTAACGATCAAACCACTCAGGCTTACTGTTGAAGGGTCATGGGACTCAAAACGTCAACTGTACTCTTCTCCGCCGATGCTGCCAGACCTGCTGAGTTTTTCCAGGTATTTCTGTTTCTGTTTTTGTTTTGGAGTTCCAGCATCCGCAGTTTTTTGTTTTTAACCCAGGCTTACTTTCGGACAGACTGCAGGTCACATGATCCTCTTCATTTGTCCTAAATTTAAAGCTACCATCCCAAAACATAATAATTTTATAAACATTATAATTGTAATAAGGTTGACAGTTTAGACTCCCTGGGAGTCAATGTGAAGCTATCTGCCAGCAAAATGGTCTCTACTGACTAAGCATGCAGCATTACGCAACCAATAGTGTGCCTCTTCAGTGGTCCTTAGGCCAGTCAAAAGTGCAATGAGTGGAGCCAATCTACAATCCATGCAGCCTCCACTAAATGTTGTATTCTGAGTGGCCAAGAAGGGAAAGAATCATAGAATAGCAGGATCTGTAGATTAGCTTTCCCTGATGGATTTTACTTACCTGCCTGCTATAAAGAGAAAACAAAACAAATTACAGTCACAAAATTAATAGGCCAGCAGTGAAAAAGACTGATGCAGTGATCTTAAGGGTGAATTGTTCTGCTGTTAGTATGCAAGAGACTAAGCAAATACAACCAAAATCAAGAAAGGATTAGAACACTCGTATACACATAACTGTCTGCCACTAAGTAATTGTCCTCTCAGCACAAACAAGGGATCTCGGTGCCTTTACCAAAGTAAACAAGTAGGGTATCAGCACAGACCAGAGATCAGTGCCTTTATTCAGCAAATTACTGTATTAGGAATCTAGCAAAGACTAAGGATTGATTCCTAATACAGTAATCTGCTGAATTTGTCCAGTAAACCAGCAGGGAATCGGGACAGGCTTTACCCACTGAACCTGCAGATGGAAACTCAATAAATAAAGGACAATTTCTGTTGAATTTGTAAGCTTTGTTAACTAGAGTGCATCAGTGTTTGTGAGATGAAGTTCTATGCATGTACACTGACAATTGATTAACTAGATATTGTAACATGTTATTGTAACTTTGAGTGTAAGCAGTAGGAAATTTAGATACGTTCGATAAAAGGCATGTGTGGGTTTTCCAACTATGCACACATTTTCTAAGAATTCAAAATAGGAAGCAAGCTAACATGAAGCATGACGTCTATTAGAGAAATCTATGACAATGAACCATTTTAAACTCTGATTTTAATAAATCCACTTTACTGTAGTATAAAAATGCTGCAATTTTCAAATTGTTAAGATAAGCACCAAACCCCATTTATGAGAATAGTCACATTGTAAATGCGATTACTTAATAGGTTTGGAAGAGCCAAATTTCTTCCATTTCACATAATTGTGTGCTTTCTACCAAATTGATCTTCTGAATTACCACAGGCATCAAATGTGGCTTTAGAGAGATTAATGCTACTATTTGAATTGTTACCGGCAACTGTCAATTAAGATAGCATGCGTTTCAACCACAGTGCACTTCTGATACAACGACAATGGATTTTCTATGTTTAAGCAACTCAACCATGAGTCAATAATGTCCACCTGACCAGGCCAGCAAAATTACAGAAGCAAAGAAGTGCCCTAAGGAGCATTGCATTTTTTTTCACTGTCTAACAGCATGTGGAGAAAAAGCTATCTGGAGGATAAAGATAATCAACCTGCATTTCCTTTACAGCACAATAAGTCAGCAGTACAATTTAGTTACAACCTAATTATTTTTAAAATAATTTTTTTGGAAATAATTGATTTAAAATATTTAAAAGCTTAATTTAGAAATTCATGGTAGTGTTTGCCTTGTAGCATTTTTTCTGATTTCTTTAATAACATATGCCTTTGTAACTAAAATCTTCTACAGTGATCAAAATGCTTCCCTATTAGGTCCTTAAAGGGCAAATGCCAGCCTTTATTTCTAACTGCAATCCAGAAAATTGGGTTTTTAATTATTATGAAGATAGTGCTGGAAGCTCAGCTTGTGAAGGCTGTGTGTGATGTCACAGATTCTGCTGTCACTATGGAAACCACCTTGCTTGTTCCAGTGTGTAACAGTGAGGTCAATCACACCAAATGGTCAAAAGAATGGCAGACATCTTTTAACTTGTCAATGCTACCTCACTGGTTTTGATCCATGCCAAATAACTACAGAGTACTGCTGTGGATTACAACACTAAAATCAAAATTAAAGTAAGAAGTTTTAAAGTTGTTTCCTGGCATGCTGTGAATTATGCAATAATCTCAAATTTCTCCAAGTTGTAGAAGCTTGGATAAGCGGTGAGACACTCACATCTACATGAAAAGGTTGCACTTAGGGCTCAAGTATAAGATCCGTGGTGCAAGATCTATGTTGACTACCTCACTGCTGTATTGTACAGTCAGTTTATTCAGACATGCTAATGGTTCTATGGTACAACTGGAAATGTAGTAAGTCCTCTAGATGTTGTCACTGCAGCATTTTTCCAACTCTGACAGGAATAGTTTAGTTAGTCTCTTGCATAGGAGCAGCTCCCATTTTTGTGCTTCAGGGAAGGGTTGTATTTTTTGCATAATCAGTGACTTACTGAATGGTTTTGATACATGTATGGGCCCTCCAGCTCTACAAAGTGGGCATACATTTTCGAAATTGATCACTTAATTTATAAATGTTCCCAAATTCTAGTTAAAACTGAATTCATTTGTTCTTTTGCTATGTTTTCTCTTTTAAAGTTCAGGTTTTTTTAAATACCCTATAGCTTAGAAGACAACTGCACCACATGATCAGACATTAAGCCATGTAGAATAACAAGGTGTCAGGTTCAATCCTGGGTCTGTGTTCAATAAGCTGATGTCAGCTAGGGAAAAAGTGGAAACACTGTAATTGGCATTAGTGGTTTCTTGTTATAAGTAATAAAGCAGGATTTCAGCTTGAGGGCTTTATTATCAGAGGCCAGCAAAGCCTCAAAGATGAGAAGATTTTGCTAAGAGAAAGTTAAGGGACCTTAAAATTAGGACACTTGGGCTTTAAAAATGACTACAAAGCTGAAGAGGTCAAACAGATAACAGAAACTGCATTTTCAACTTTGAAGCCTCCAAAACAGAGTTTCATAGACCTGAAGCTCCATGAAATCCTTAGGATGGATATATCATGAACAGAAAAGTGGATTATGACATTTGAAAATTTGATTTTAGCTTATTATTTTAGGTTTAACCTCAATCCTTGTCCTTAACAGAATTTTTTCTCCCAAAAATTGCTAGCTGTTAACCTCTTTTCAGTGGAGGCATTTAGATTCAGATCCTCATTTAAGTAACTTCACGCAAGCTATGCAGAAGCAAACAGGTGATGAATTCTCAAGAAAACTTAGCCTTACATCTCACATTTGACAATATCAGTGTTTCACAAAGCCTTTATCCATCCAATAATAGGTTATTGTAGTTCTGTTTGGCAGGATGACTGTATTGATCCAATCTCTTGCATCTGGACTTAGTAAAACCCAGAATTATTAAGTTGGTCAGTCATCATGATGAGTGGAATGGAAGAGAATGGCACATTCAATGACAAGGGTCAATGTTTTCCAACATTGTAGAGATGCAGCTGATCTGTCAATCCACTGCAGGATTATGATTATAACAACAGAATAAGCCACTCCATTGAAGTCTTCATCCAAGTCTCCTGTAGCAGAACTCGCTTGTGACCTCACCCTTAAGGAAGCAGGCACACAAACTACCCTTTATGCCCTGTGCCTCACCAAGTGCAGCTCTTGACCCTGTTACACTCTTTGATACGGGCAGTGCTAGTGGTTGAGCTGGTAGCTGCAAGTGTTAGATCAAAGGGGGTGTTTCTTCCTTAGAGGTCTGTAGCAGCTCTTACCCTTTCTCAAGAGGCTGCACTGACTGACCAGCTGGCAGTTCTTGGACAACTGAAAGTGGAAAATCACAAACGGATTTTGGGGTGAGGAAAGGGATGGTGAGGTTTATGTTCACATCATCTGCAGCTTGCAATTCATGTCAGATAGCATGATACACATGAAGTAGGATCTGAGAAGGCCTAAAAGGTAGGAACGTGCCATCATCCTAAATGGTCTCGGTGACACTAGATGCAACAGCCTTTGTGACAGCCATCCCCATGTGTTGAGCATGGTCTCCTCCAGTGCTGTTGGATGATGCAGGCATGTCTGTCCACCTCTGGTTCTGCTCTAGTCCCTGTGGCTGTGTAACACCTTGTTCCGCAATAGAGAGGGAAGTATGTCACTGAGTGTGTTGCATTGTATTTTGGCAATGTGCCTGCCACAGTTGAATAGCTGGGAGGTTGTGTGAGGCAAGTGTGAGGCTGGCATCATGTTGGGTGTGTGAAGGTGAGGTGGAGCATCTGAATGTTAGGCCTGAGTTCTGACTGCCAGGGATTGTTGATAGGTAAGTGATGGTGACATGGTGTATTGGGCAGTGTGAGATGTTGGTAGTGAGGTGGGTAGGAGATGTCCTGTAAATATACATTCACTGACCTGACCATCCACGTGATATCATTGAACATCTTGCGATACTGTTGTCAGATGCTCGAGGCCAGACTCCAGGAATTGTCCTTTAAACCACTTGCTCCCATTCCCTTCTGAGGGTGTACCTTGAGGGTCTCCTGTCCTACAGTGAAAACATAGCCTCTCTTCTCCTGTTGACTTCCTGGAATAAGGCCTCCAACACCACATCTGAGAACCTGGAAGTCCCCTCTCTTGGCTGTCACTCCAATTTTCTTCTTCTTACAGTTATTTGCACCACAGCAGTGAACAGCGGCTTCCTTATAATGACTGCAGCTCCCTTTTAAGAGGAATAGACTGGCTTTAAGCAGTGCGCGTGTATAACTGGTTCTCTCTGGTGAACGTTCAGCCATGGATCGCGCTCGGCTGAATGCTACAATCATTGAAATGAGGAGGTAGCACACAACCTCAAAAGGTCCTTGCATGGGTTGATTGTGAGTCGTGACCCCCACATCCTAAAACAGGAGAAAACCAAGTTTTAGCCCCAGGGATTTTAATAACTAGTTGTGGTGTGCTCCTTGCTCTTTCTCTTCAAACTTTAGTACTTCATTTCATACATTTGTCTAGGGCTGGAACACTCTCTTTCAATCTTCTATTCAACCCAAAACCGCAATGAGACAAAGATAATTTATAAAGCTAAGAAAGGAATATAAATTCCCGTATGTCCATCACATAAAGGCTGCTTGTCAGTGATATCCTTATCAAAAGGTGAACTTCACTTTTCCAAAGGATTGCATATTTTTGCTCCTCTCCAAAAAAATGCACTGTGGACTCTCCTTATTCCATCAATGACAAAATGTGAGAACTCATAGTTGTTACCATGAAAAATTATGAATTTCTCCTCTGATCAAAATGTTAACAAGGTAAGTGTCAGTGAGATGGATCACTGGCTGTCACTGAAGCCAAGAATATGAGAATACATTGATATTATTCATTATATTGCTTGGTCCCCAATGTTCCGTAATAACATTGGTGCCGTAAATGTAATAAATCACAGAGAAATAACAAGCTTTGTAACTGCTTTTGGAAAGGATAGGTTTACTTGCACATTACTGTCCTTAAGGTAGGAAACAATTGATAACAACTGTGAAAAGTACATTTTACCATTATTCTATATTATCACAAGAGAAGATGAAGGGTTTCTGCAACTCATAAAGGCACAGAATAGAAAAGAAAATAATTATGAGGAATATAATCAATAAATGGAATAAAAGAAGGGGCAAGAACGTAAAAATAGAATTAAATGAAAGGGTATGTTGACGAGGTGGCATGAATAAGAAACTGCTTTCTACTGGGATGTGTGCAAAGAAATCAGCATATTAATAAGTAAAATGTATAAATACAGGCAATAAAACAGAATCATTGCAAAAGCAACCAATAGCACCTGTTGATGCTGTTCCTGCATTCCCAGCATGAAGCCGTGTTCGGGGAGCCCGATGTCTGATTCGGGGCCCAAAATTGCTCACAATATTCTAAATGTGGTCTGACCAGAGCCTTATAAAGCCTCAGCAGCACATCCCTGCTTTTATATTCTAGTCCTCTCGAAATAAATGCCAACATTGCATTTGCCTTCCTAACTACTGACTCAACCTGCAAGTTAACCTTAAGAGAATCCTATCTTTGTGTCATCTGCAAGTTTAGCTTCACTCCCCCCATCTAAGTCATTGATGTAAATTGTAAAAAGTTGAGGCCCCAGCACAGACCCCTGTGGGACTCCACTCGTTACATCCTGCCAATCAGAAAAAGACCCATTTATGCATACTCTCTGCTTCTGCCAGCCAGCCAATCTGCTAATATGTTAACCTCTACACCATGTGCTTTTATTTTCCGTAATAATCTTTGATGTGGCACCTAATCAAATGCCTTATGAAATCCAAGTACAGTACATCTACAGGCTCACCTTTATCCACTGTGCATGTTACTCCTTCAAAAAACTCCAATAAATTGGCTAAACATGACTCTTCCTGATTGCTTTGAGGTCTTCTAAGTGCCCAGCTATAACCTCCTCAATGATCGATTCTAATAACTTCCAATGACAGACTTCAAGCTAACTGGCCTATGTTTCCCTGTTTTCTGCCTCCCGGCCTTCTCGAATAGAGGGTTTATATTTGCTACTTTCCAATCTGATGGAACCTTTCCAGAATCTGGTGAATTTTGGAAAATTAACACCAATGCATCGATTACCTCATTAGCCACCTCTTTTAAGACCCTAGGATGTAGCTCAGTGGGACCCAAAGACTTACCAGCCCGCAGCTCCATCAATTTGCTCAGTACCATTTCCCTAGTGATTTCAATTTCACCAAGTTCCTTTCTCCCGTTCACCTCCTGATTTGCAGCTATTACTGGAATGTTTTTTGTATCCTCTTTAGTGAACACAGAAGCAAAATATTTGTTAATTTCTTCCGCCATTTCCTTATTATCTACTATTAACTCTCCACTGTCACTCTCTAGAGGACCAATACTCACTTTACTTAACTCTTTTCCTTTTTAAGCACCTGTAGAAACTCTTGCTATCACTTTTTGCATTTTTAGCCAGCTTCCTTTCATACTCTAATTTCTTTCTCCTAGTTAACCTTTTAGCCATTCTCTGCCATTCTTTATATTCTCTCCAATCATCTGTCCTGCCACTCATCCTTGCGAGTTGTATGCTTGTTCCTTAAGTTTGATGCTTTCCTTACCTTCTTTAGTTAACCACGGATGGTGGGTCCTCCCCTTAGAATTTTTCTTTATATTTGGAATGTACTTATTCTGAATACCCTGAAATATCCCCTTAAATGTCTGCCACTGCTTCTCTATTGACCTATCCTCTAGCCTAGTTTCCCAGTTCACCTCAGCTAGCTCAGCTTTCATCCCCACTCAGTTGCCCTTATTTAAGTTTAAGATACTAGTCTTAGACCTGTTCTTCTCCCTTTCAAACTGGATGTAAAATTCAATCATATTGTGGTTATTGCTACCTAGGACCTTTACTCTGAGGTCATTAATTAATCCTGTCACATTACACAATACCAAGTCCAATACAACCTGCTTTCTGGTTGGTTCCAGAACATGCTGCTCCAAGAAACTATCTCAAAATCATTCTAAGAACTCCTCATCCAGGCTACTCCTGCCAATCTGATTTTTCCGGTTTGTGTAGATTAAAATCACCCATGATTATTGCCATCCCTTTATCACAAGCACACAATATTTTCTCTTGAATACTTTGTCCTACACTGTGGCTACTGTTAGGGGGCCTGTAGACTACTCCCATTAATGACTTTTTTCCCCTACTATTCCTAATCTCCACCCAAACCGTTTCTACATCCTGATCCCCTGAAGCAAGGTCATCTCTAACTATTGCACCAATGCCCTCTTTGATTAACAGTGTTACCCCTCCACCTTTACCTAGCTTCCTATTCTTCTTGAATGTCACGTACCCCTCAATATTAAGGACCCAATTTTTGTCAGCCTGCAGCCACATCTCCGTAATTGTTATCAGATTATATTTATTTAATTCAATGTGGGATATCAATTCATTTACTTTGTTAGTAATACTACATGCATTCAGATATAGAGCCTTCAGTTGTGTCTTTTTGTTACCGTTGTAACTTCTAGTCTTAACTGTTGATGTATTCTTAGGGTTTTTTCTCTCTGTCCTTTCCTGACATTCTCTGACCCTCATTTCGCATATTACTATTTTGCTCTCCTGCCTTGACTCTAAACCTTGAATAGCTACTTCTACCCAAGCTTGATCCCTCACCGCTCATTTTTAGTTTAAAGCCCTCTCTATTTCTCTAGTTTTGCAATTTGCGAGGACACTCGTCCCAGCACAGTTCAGGTGTAAACCATCTCAACTGAACAGTCCCCACTTTCCCCAGTACTGATGCCAGTGTCCCACAAACTGGAACCTACTTCTCCCACACCAGTCTTTGAGCCACGCATTTGTCTCTCTAATCTTATTAGCCCTATGCCAATTTGCACATAGCTCAGGTAATAATCAAGACATCCAGACAAAAGATCAGATAAATGGAATTACAGATTTCCACAGCGACTGTATATATTTTAAAAAATAAGTCACTACAGTAATAAGAGAACTGCCATGATTACAATTCATAACTCAGGAGGTTCAGACCAGTTTTACCATAGAGGGAAAATCGAAGCGTAAAGGTTTTATACAGAGAATAATGGGTGTCGGGGAGGGAAAGGCCTGGGCCACATATATTCTAAAATAATTATTTAATCTTATACCACATAGAATTACAGGCATAAGCCAGAAATGTCTGCAATCCTGCCGGTCGCTTCACATGACTTCTGCCGCACTCACCCAATTCGTTTTGGAGCCATATCTAGTTTATAAACTAAGCAAATACTTTCTGAACTGAAAAAGGTTTGCTTCAACTCATTTAGCAGATTTTACTTCAGCAGAGCTTACTTTCTGCATTGGTCACACTCTGGACAGGTGACCACAGCACAATGTCCTTTTCTTTCAGTCAGTACTGTGTCGTTTGTAATTCTGTAACAATTGCAACTTACCTCTGGCAACATAGGAAGGTAATGTCACTTCTATATAATAAGCAGTAATCTACATCAATCATTCTGAAAATGTGAGCTGCCTGCCAGTGGTCTGTTCAAAGCAGCTTTCAGCTGCAGCTACAGCTGCAGAATGTCTGTTCTCAACACATGACAAAAGAATATAATAGATCGGAAAATGTTTCAGTTGGCAGAGAGCAATACCCTTGCAGGTAGTTCAGTTTGAAGACAGTGGATATGTTTTTAACTGGAAACCAGGTGGTGGGGATGGTAGGGAGCAATTAAACAGGAATGGTTGAGTTGCCCACTCCTTTTCTGTCCTAATCTGGCTGAATGAAATTTTAAAGTATAAGTGGTAAGGACACCCGCCCCAAGCCTGTGGGGTCCACTTTAAATAAGCAGGCCAGGCACTGAAGAAGTTATTGGAACCCAATTTTACATAGGATATACGGCAGAGAAATAGATCATTCGGCCCAAGCTGCCCAAGTCAGCGTTTATGTTGAACCTCCTCCCATCTTTTTTTATCTAAAAGTATCATTGTTAACCCTCTATTCCCCTCTTCCTCATGTGCATGTCTAGGTTCCCCTTAAATGCATATATACCTCACAAGTTCCCCATTCTCACCATTCTTTGGGTGAAGAAGTTTTTTCTGAATTTCCTATTGGGTTTCTTGGTCTTATATTGATAGCTCTAGTTATGCTCATCCCCAAAGAGGAAACATTCTCTCTGTATTCACTCTATCATAACCTTTCATAATTTTAAAGCCCTCTATTAGGTCACTCCTCAGCCTTCTTTTTTCAAAAGATAAGAGAAACCCAGCTTGTCAATCCATTCCTGATATGTATGCCACATATTTCTGGTGTGCTCTGTCATGGACAGAATGTGTTTGCTTTTTTACTGTCTGTAATCAATATATTTTGTATGGTAGGAGGTGTGTCTTTTCTTATCCTTGGGAGCGTGTTTCCAATTAAATAATTCAGCAGCAAGCAAATAAAGAAGGTTATTTATTCTCACACATTTACCCCAAACTAATGAAACGTCACATACTCTGGCTGGAATTTTCCCTGAATTGCCCTAAGTGCAATGGTGGCATTTTTCCTGCCAGCTGCAAGGGCGGGGTTTTGTGCTGTATCGTCCGCTTCCCACCTCATTAATTATGCAGCCACAGGAAACATGCCGTATTGCTGGCGGGTGGCCTCTGAATTGCCCGCCACGCTGTTACCTCACTCCGGATGCCATATCTAAACTGCAGCTGTGCACACAGTTCCCAAAGCTTGCAGCCCAGGACTGCTCCAGTGAAGACATGGCCCCGAAAGCCAAGAAAAGTTCAGTGACCCGGTATTGGAATGCCTTTTGGAGGCCTGCCATGATGTCTTCTACCCCCACTCAGGCCGCAGGAAATCCAGCAATCTCATCACTCCAGCTCAGAAGGTGGTGGCAGTGGTGGTCAGTGCCAACATTGCACAGAAGAGATTGTCCATCCAATGTAGAAGGAGGATGACTGTTCTCATCCGTGCCGCCGGGGTGAGTAAATCATCTCATACTCTAAACTCACACACTCACAAACCCATCACACATTCACTGTCATCTCATTCACTGCCAGCCCAAGGATCATCACCACTCGGTCTCTCACCCAAATCCTCACATCTCCATCTGGCCTCATCTCCTCTGGAGACTACCTCATCAGCCCTCATTATCTTGAGGCTACCTGAACAGAATTAAATGTGCCCCCCAAAAACCCTGGGATACCTCCCTTTCCCCAGCATGGTGCCTATCCTGAAGCCTCTTCCCTTGCCTGAGGCCACTTCTTCCCATTTCCCAAGGAAACCCTAGCCTTGCAGCCGTTGAAAAGCTACCCCTGCCTTACGGCTGGTCTGGTAAGTACAGACTTACCCATGAGCCCCCCTAGAAGCGATGTGGTGCTGCCTGTGAAGCCTGGTGTTGATGACCATGAGTGTTGCCCGAAGCAAGGTAGGCAAACAAACCTCGAAGTCCCGAGCGAAGTGCAGTTCGCCAGGTCCATGTCATTTATGTACAGCTGTGAAACATGTCGGCACATGAGCTCATGTTCCAATGTAGGAGATGATTCCGGCAAGCAGGGCTTATAATGAGATGCTAAAGTATTGAAATTAGGTTCCTGGTTCGCGGCAGTGGGAAACGCGACCCGCCATTGAACGGTGTAGCGGACGATCACAAACTGGTTTCACAAAGACGTGAAACTGATTTTTGCGATCTCCTGATGTTTTCCGCTCTCACCCGCCACAAACGGGAGCGGGAAATCCCGTCTTCTGTCTCATGCACACACACACACACACACACACACACACACACACACAAATATTGGATAGAGATGAAGATAATATACTTCTACAGATTACAATTAATTCAGTCTCTGATTTATGATTTCCAATCTCCCATGTAAGAGGCCTGTGGTTGTTTGAATGGTTTTGATGACTTAGAATTGAAGTAAGGATCTTGTAAAGCTAAGGGTTCAATCAGGTTGTGAGGTTTCTTGTAGTCAAATATCTAGGAGGTTGGTCAGGTGGACTTTGAAAACTGGAACAAGTTAAGTACTTTGGCTACTTGATGAATTGGAGTTAGTTTTCAAGTCTGATTCACAGACTGGCTGAACTGATGATTCTACAAGATCTGATCAGCAAATTGTTCTTAGCTGATTTCTTTAAATAGACAAAGAAAACATGGCTGGCTTTTAACAAGTTCAAGGTCTTTTCCAAATTAAGATGTGGTGTTCGTATTGATTCCATGTCCTGAATTCCCACAAATGGCTGTGAGGTACCCTTCCCTATGTCCACATTTACTTAGGTACTCGCCGGAGACTTGCAACTGTCTGTAACCCAAATGCTAAAAGTCACATGATTTGCAGGAGCCATCTTAACCGCTTCTTTGTGTCCTGTTTTAAAGTTCATAATATGACATGCCGGTGCTGGACATGACACATCCTTGTAAATACTCTCTGCACCCTCACCAGTGCCTCTCTATCATTTTTATAATATGATGACCAGAACTGCATGCAGTACTCAAAGTGTGGTCTAAACAAGGTTCAATACAGGTTTAGCATAACTTCCCTATTTTTCAGTTCTATCCCTCAAGAAATAAAGTCTGATGTTTAGCTTGCTACTTCTATGGTGTTGCTGACCTGTGGCAGGCCTGAGATCACTTTGTTCCTCTACCCCACCAAGACACGTATCTAACAATTAATAAGTGATCTCCTTATTTTTCCCACCAAAATATACTACCTGCCAGTTATCTATGTTGAACTTCATTTGCCAATTATTTGCCCATTCTGCAAATTTATTAATGCACTCGATTTGTTGCAGTCCTGCTCAGTATTGACTAACCTCCCGATTGTGGTGTCATCCTCAAATGTAGAAATTGTGGCCCAGATCTTTCAGTCAGCGTTGGAGAGGGTGCATCCGATGCTGACAGATTTAATCTGCCAACTTAACATTTTACACTACAGCCTTTGCATCTTCCAATGCTAGCTCCAGCAAGAATGCAGAGACGAACAGAGTTGGGAGGCCAGCCATCAGTGTAATTCCAGCACAGCCAGGCCCCCCTTTTCTCATCTCGCCCCATAAGGTTGGGTTCAGTTCATTGACTTACATAGTTTTTTCTGGAGCTGTCAATCCCGACACTGCAAACCCTCCGTTCCGAAGAAGAATCATATTGGGCTTGAAATGTTAACTCTACTTCTCTCGCCACAGAGATTTTATACGTCCATGGGATGTGGCATCGCTGGCTAGGGCAACACTTATTGTCCATCCCTAATTGCCCTTGAAAAGGTGGTGGTGAGCTACCTTCTTGAACCGCTGCAGTCCATATGGTGTAGGTACACTCAGTACTGTTAGGGAGGGAGTTCCAGGATTTTGACCCAGCGACAGTGAAGTAATGGTGATGTAGTTTAAGTCAGGATGGTGTGTGGCTTGGAGGGGAACGTCCAGGTGGTGGTGTTCCCATGTCTCTGTTGACCTTATCCTTCTAGGTAGCAGAGGTCACGGGTTTGGAAGGTGTGTCGAAGGAGCCTCTGACCTGCTCTTGTGGTCACAGTATTTATATGGCTGGTCTACTTCAGTTTCTGGTCAATGGTAACCACCAGAATGTTGATAGTGGGGGCTTCAGCGATGGTAATGACATTGAATGTCAAGGGGCGATGGCTAGATTGTCTCTTGTTGGAAATGATCATTGTCTGGCATTTGTGTGGCCCGAATGTTACCTGCCATTTAGCAGTCCAAGCCTGAATATTATCCAGGTCTTGCTGCATATGGTACAGACTGCCTTGGTATCTGAGACACTGTGAATGGGGAGGTGGTGGCGTAGTGGCATTGTATCTAGACTAGTAACCCAGAAGCCCAGGGTAATGCTCTGGGGACCCGAGTTTGAATCCTGCCATGGCAGATGGTGGAATTTGAATTCAATAAAAAATCTGGAATTAAAAATCTAATGATGACCATGAAACCATTGTTGATTGTTGTAAAAAATCCATCTGGTTCAACAATGCCCTTTAGGGGAGGAAATCTGCCATCCTTACCTGGTCTGGCCTATGTGTGACTCCAGGCCCACAGCAATGTGGTTGACTCTTAAATGCCCTGCCATCTGAACAAGGGCAATTAGGGGTGGGCAATAAATGCTGGCCTGGCCAGTAATGCCCACATTCAATGAATAAAAAAAAATCAGCTATCATCCTCACTTTTGACCTTATGATGGAAGGATCGATGAAGCAGCTGAAGATGGTTGGGCCTAGGAAACTACCCAGAGGAACTCCTGCAGTGATGTCCTGGGACTGAAATGGTTGACCTCCAACAACCATAACCATCTTCCTTTGTGCTAGGTATGACTCTAACCAGCAGAGAGTTTTCCCCCTGATTCCCATTGACTCCAGTTTTGACAGAGCTCCTTGATGCCACACTTGGTCCAATGCTGCCTTGATATCAAGGACAGTTACTTTCACCTCACCTCTGGAGTTCAGCTCTTTTGCCCATGTTTCGATCAAGGCTATACAAGGTCAGGAGCTGAGTGGCCCTGGCGGAACCCAAACTGAGCATCAGTGAGCATGTTATTGCTGAGTAAGTACTGATTGCACTGTCGACACCTTCCTTCACTTTGTTGATGACTGAGAGTAGACTGATGGGGCTGTAATTGGCCAGGTTGGATATGTCCTGCTTTTTGTGTACAGGACATACCTAGGCAATTTTCCACATTGCCAGGTAGATGCCAGTTTAATAGCTGTCCTGGAACAGCTTAGCTAGGGGTGCAGTTAGTCCTGGAGCACAAGTCTTCAGTATGATTGCCAGAATGTTGTCACGGCCTATATGTATCCAGTGCCTTCAGCCATTTCTTGAAATCACGTGGAGTGAATTGAATTGGCTGAAGACTGGTATCTGTGATGCAGGGGACCTCCGGGGGAGACAGAGATGGATCATCTACTTGGCACTTCTAGCTGAAGATGGCTGCAAATGCTTCAGCCTTGGCTTTTGCACTGATGTGCTGGGCTCCACCATCATTGAGGGAGGAGATATTTGTGGAGCCTCCTCCTTCAGTTAGTTGTTTAATTGTCCACCAACATTCACGACTAGTTGTTGGAGGGCTGCAGAGCTTAGATCTGATCTTTTGGTGTGGGATCGCTTAACTCTGTCTATCACTTGCTGCTTCTGCTGTTTGGCATGCGAGTGGTCCTGTATTGTAGCTTCACCAGGTTGACACCTCATTTTTAGGTATGTCTGGTGCTGCTCCTGGCATGCCCTCCTGCACTCTTCATTGAAGCAAGGCTGATCCCCTGGCTTGATAGTAATGGTAGAGTGAGGGATATGGCAGGGCATGAGGTTACAGATTGTGGTTGTATACAATTCTGTTGCTGCTGATGGCCCACAACGCCCTATTTACCCAGTTTTGAGATGCTAGATCTGTTTGAAATTGCCAGGAAAGGGGAGTGTTGAACATTGCCGGGTGAGGGGTGGGTGGTGAACATTGCAGGGAATGAGGTGTGACCGTTGCTGGGGGTGGGTCAGGGGAGGGACATTGTCAGGAATGGGAGTGTTGAACGTTGCCGGTGGAGGGGGGTGTGAACATTGGTGGGTGTGCTGGTGTGGTTTGACACTCCAGCTGATTTACTGAGATTTACTTTGGCTTTATCCCTGCTCTGACAAGCTCTAAGTAAATCCACGTCAAAAGCAGGATAAGTATAGGGCAAACAGCCCAATTCTCTGTAGTTCTGGCCATCTCATCCCACTGTTGTTGGAATCGCAGAGCAATCTGGGCAGAGTAAAACTGCAAATTGGAAGTTTGAACTTCCCATGTAAGTACTGCAAACGTGCACATATCAGGACTTCCTCAGGGTCCTGACACGCACCAGCGACATAGGTTGCGTTGGAGGCCCCTCCCCATATCAGAAGATTTGGGCCTGTGTTTTTGATTTCAAAGTCCAAATTGTTCATGTGAATTGTAAACAGCAGTAGTCCCAGCACTGATCCTTGTGGAACACCAACTCCCACTTTCTGCCACTCTGAATAATTACCCTTAACTCCAACTCTCTTCTTTCTGTATTGAAGTCAGTTTGCAATCTATTCTGCCACTTGTTCCCTAACTCCATATTCTCTTACCTTATTCATTAGTCTATTATGGGGCACCTTATCAAAGGGTTTTGAAAATCGAGATAAATTACATCTACTGCATTACCATTGTCTACTCTCTTTGTTATCTCCTCCTCAAAAATATCAGTAAGGTTGGGCAAGCAAGATTTCCCCTTTTGAAATCAATGTTGACTGTCCATTATTATATTTTTAATTCCTAGGTGTCATTTTAATCTGGGTAACGCAGTAGTGGTGAATTCCTCGCCAGGAAAAGCCTGCTGGCAATAGTAACCAGCAAATAAGTTTTGAAAATTTTGTTTAGATTCCTATGGTTCTTCTCTCCCAAGATCTGGTTTCCCCTCCCAGAGAACTTCCCCTGCAACAGGACCTTAACAAAGGATCCCAGTTGGTGGCCTCCTGCTGGTCAATTTTAAGTCATTTTAGTCAGGGTGTCAGAAAGCACTGGCCAGGATGCTTCGCATGGTGGGGTTTCCGTCTCGCCATCCAAAGAGTCAACAGGGAACACATCCCCACTGACACTGCCTGCCCCGCAGCCATTTCACACTTGAATGGGCGTTTACTGGCTACAGGCAGGACCTTTGCTCCTGACTCTGGAGGAAGTCTCACCTTAGAGAGCTGCTGGCCAAATTGGCAGAAGCTGCAGTGGACAGAAGAGGAAGTTCATGAAGTCCACGGAGTCGAAGTCCTGGGAAAGATGAATTTTTGGGGTCTTAGGGCTGGGGGGGTAGCAAAGGCCTGGGGGGTGGATAGTGGGGGATTGGCATGTTAGGGGGAGAGGCTCACGGGGGAAGGGAGGGCCAGCAGTCACCAGGCATTTAGATTGAGGCGCCAGAAGTTAGAAGGTGGCTTCTGATGGAGTTGCCCCCACCCCTTTCTATATGAGACCTAAACCCAATCAATTTTGGGCTTCCCCCACCCGTGGGAAATCCTCTCAGCAGCCAAAAATTTGAGGCTGGGTGAGAAACGACCCTTAAGTGGTCAATAATTGGCCACTTCAGGGCCTCAATTGGGGCAAAGCATCGCCCACCCCAGCGTAAAATCGCTGAGCAGTTGGGCGGGCGAGAACCCAGTGGGAAGCCCATTCGTGCTATTTCACGCTCCCCCCACCTAAAAATCCACCAGCGGGGAGTGGGAAATTCAGGCCACCATGTTCATGATGGTGAGCCAAAAGCCTGTCTGCTGTCCCTCCAGAATGAACAATTCCTTTAGCAGTTTCCACCCAGATGCTAAAATCACACGCAGTGTCATCTCCATCTCCAATTATTAGCTTTTGTGTTTACACATTTATTCCTATTGATTCATTTTGTACTTCTTTTTACAAACGACGAATGACAACTTGATCGGGAATTTTTTTTGATTTACCAACCTCAATGGTGTGAAAGAAGCTAATTTAACATGCGCAGTTGTTTGACATGACAAGATTCCAAAACAAGCTGGGTTAACACATCTTTACAGCTGTTGATCCAATTTTTTCAAGATCAAAATCATAGACAAGCCATTTATTCCCAAAAATATCAGCACGCTTCAGAAAATGGGATATTTTGATATTAACTGGTGGCATGAGAAAACAGCACAACCAGAAGCAACTATAACAATGATATATGTCTCATAAAATTAACATCAATTGAATACACAAAATATCCTGGAGGATGTTTACTGGGCCACCAGAGATTCATTTCTTGTGTCCTTGTGAATTCTTTAACTGCCTTGATTTTGTTTTAAGTTTGTTGCAGTCCTTGGGCCATTTTTAGATTATCTACAGTCTCACCAGAAACTGTCCCTTAATGTCCGGGAAAAGACCATAAAAATCAGCAGTGTAGGCTATTTCTGAACTACGTTCCAGATGAGATCATCATCTGATAGCGATTTCCAAGGTTAAGAAAAGCAGCATTTGAAACTTTATCACTGGTAGGTAGGATTATATGCAAAATGTTCAATTGAAGCCTTTGCATTGTTGGGATAAAAATTGGTTATTGGTTAATTAAATTTTGACAGCTTTTGCAATGCTATTGTGATGGTATTTATTAAGATCATTGAACCACCTTTATGCAATTAGCTGCTTTTTTGGGGTGAGGGGTTACTCCTCCACAAACTACCTGCCCTGCTTCCCCAAACCTTAACACCACCCCCACCCAACCAATATCCCCCGTCCACTTTGTAATGTTATTTTCAATACTCAATTTTACATTGGGGGCCAAGGCCATGATCTCAGCAGGCTCCAAATCTGCTCCTGCTCACCCATACCAATGGCCTTGTTCATGGAAGATAGGGGCTCTGATGTCAAAAAAAAGGGATCTGGACTTTGAATTGGCAAGTAATGAGAAGATTCGTATTGAAAAATAAAGCTAGCTAAACATAAGAAAAAGGAATGAAAAGGAAAAGGCCAGGGTACAAAAAGAGGTAACAATAACAAATATTCAGAGAACAGAAAAGGCTATGTAATGTCAATAATTTTACCTGTTAAGAATAAAGCAGGGTTATTGAAAAATAACAGCCTATTAAATTGCCTGTGCAACAATGTACAGAACATCAGCAACATATCAGAGGAATTGGAAGTAGTAATTAGAAGCAAGTAAACACATGTAAACATGGAAAACATGGCTGCAGACAGAGCAGGGTTGGCAATTATATGTTGCGGGCTATAATGTACTGAGAAGGTCCCAGGCAAGAGGTGAGTAAACAAAATTAGAGCACATGGGATTGGGGGTAATATATTAGCATGGGTTAAGAATTGGTTAACAGACAGAAAATAGAGAGCAGGAATAAACAGGTTATTCTCAGGTTGGCAGGCTGTGAATGGTGGTGCACCACACAAATCAGTCCTTGAGCTCCAGCTATTCACAATCTTTGTTAACGAATTAGACATGGGATATTTACAAGTTTGCTGATGACACATAATTAAGTGGGAATTGTGAGGAGGATGCAAAGAGGCTTCAACGGGTTGAGACAGGCTAAGTGAGTGGGCAAGAACATGACAGATAGAGCATAATGTGAAAAAATGTGAAGTTATTGACTTTGGTAGGAAAAACAGGAATGCAGAGTATTTTTAAATGGTAACAGATTGGGAAGTGTTGATGTCCAAACGGATCCTTGTTCATGAGTCACTGAAAGCTAGCATGCAGTTGCAGCAAGCAATTTGGAAGGCAAATAGCATGATGGCCTTTATTGCAAGCGAATTTGAGTACAGGAGTAAAGATGTCTTGCTGCAATTGTACAGAGCCTTGGTGAGGCTGCACCTGGTGTACTGTGTACAGTTTTGGTGTCCTCACCTAAAGAAGGATATGCTTCTCACAGAAGGAGTGTAATGAAGGTTCACCAGATTGACTCCTGGGATGGCAGAATTATTCTATGAAGAGAGATTGAGAAGACCGGGCCTGTATTCTCTAGCATTCAGAAGGATGAGAGGTGATCTCATTGAAACATAGAAGATTCTTACAGGGTTCAACAAGGTAAATGCAGGAAGGATGTTTCCATTGGCTGGGGGGGTCCAGAACCAGGGGACACAGTCTCAAAATAAGGGGTAGGCCATTTAGGGCTGAGATGAGGAGGAATTTCTTCACTCAGAAGCTCGTAAATCTTTGGAATTCTCTGCCCCAGAGGGTTCCAGAGGCTCATTAATTGAGTACGTTCAAGACAGAGACAGAGATCGATAGATTTCTAGATAGTATCGACATCAAGGAATATGGGGATAGTGTGGGAAAATGGCACTGAGGTGAAAGAACAGCCATGATCTAATTGAATGGTGGAGCAAGCTCGAAGAGCAAAATGACCTACTCCTGTTCCTATTTCCTATGTTCCTAAAAGATAAGGAAGTAATATGGAATACTGGGGTAGCTACAGTAATCAGAAATCACAAAAATACAGTCGCAAGAGCATAACTAACAAAGTTATGGATACATAATCCATATGGAGTGAGCTTCAGTGTAAAAGAACTGATGGACAGCAAATACAATTCTCATCTTCAAAAAGGGTGATAGAACTATTTTACTTTGACATTTGTAACTGAATGAAAAATGTAAAAAGTAGCTATTAATAAAAGGAAAGTCATGTTTAACTTCATTGAATTCTTTGAAGAAGTGACAGAAAGAGTAGACAAGAGTAATGGAATGGATTTGGGATTCAAGAAGGTTGTCACATAAGTGACCCATGGCAAAGACCTGGGATTTGGAGTGAGGGGCCAGGTAGCTGAACGTAATGAAAGATGGCTACAAAACAGAAAACAGCCAGGATAGGAGTTAAGAGTAGTGCCTCAGCCTGACCTCTTCAGCATCACTGTTTTTAATCACTCTACCTTTGGTAGTCATGCCTTCAGCTGACTAGGCCCTAAGCTCTGAAATTCCCTCCCTAAACCACTCTGACTCTCCACCTTGTTTTCCTTCTTTAAGACACTCTTTAAAAGCTGCCTCTTTGACCAAGCTTTTGGTCATCTGCCCTTATATCCTGTTATGTGCTCATTGTCATGATTTGTTTCATAGTTCCTCTGCGAAGCGCCCTGGGATGTTTTATTACATTGCATTACATTATTACATTAAAGGCGCCATTATTACTGTCAAGGCCAGGAGCTGGCATAACCTTGAGTTTTGGCAGGAATGTGCTAGAAAGGCATCTTGTTCATTTGCATAGTGTTGAGCCCAGGAGAAATACATAAGATTATTCTGTAGTTTCCCTAATATTGCTACCATTTGCCATTTCTATGTAAGCAGTGAGCACTGCCTAACACTGTTCGAATTAGGAGCAGGAGTAGGCCACTTGGTCTCTCGAGCCTCCTTCGCCATTCAATGAGATCATGGCTGATCTGACTGTAATCTCCTGCCTACCCCCAATAACCTTTCACCCCCTTGTTTATCAAGAGTCTATCCACCCCTGCCTTAAAAATATTCAAAGACTCTGCTTTCACTGCCTTTTGAGGAAGGGAGTTCCAAAGACTCACTACCCTCTGAGAGAAAAAAATTCTCCTCATCTTTGTCTTAAATGAGCAATCCCTTATTTTTAAACAGTGATCCCTAATTCTTGATTCTCCTACAAGATGAAGCATCCTCTCCACATCCAGGATCCCTCAGCATCTTAAAGGTTTCAATCAAGTTGCCTTTTACTCTTCTAATCTCCAGTGATACAAGCCTAGCCTGCTCAACCTTTCTCCCGACCTGCCCATTCCTGATTTTTCAAACTGCAAAATCATAGATTAAATAAAAAATTCCAAAACAATTTACAGAAGAAACAGAAAAATATGTTAAAGCTTATCACATTCATTGCAGCCTTTGATTATTTTTAAATACCAGCTTAAGTCTGTATCTTCAATCTAAAAACATTGCACATTACAATTCAAGATTGAAGCTAAAGCTCTGCTTACAATGAAAATACATGTTAATAAATTACTTACAAATATAAATTAGTGAAGTGATCAAAAGTCATTCAAGTGTTACTTAGAGTTGAAATGGATCTTTTTCGAAAGGTGATTAAGATTATTTAAATTATGCTCAGTGAACATACACACATTTTTATGCTACAGAGGTTCCTAATGAGGAACTGACTGTAATCATGAGTCTAATCAAAATATACCACTTTACAATATGATCTCAAACAGAAATGGGATAGCTAATAGAAGTTTTGCACAGGATGCAATACTTGCAATGTTATTTTCTTGATATTCGGCTCTTGTTGGTTTACAACATGCATCACTACCATTTCCAGCTGAAGTCAGCCAAGCTTCAAAATAGCACTTATAAACAATCTGTAAATTGTCTTACAATTCTCCTACACTGAATTACATAATGGCCTGGATTCGGCGGCAAAAATAATGGCGAGTCTAGCAGCATGCACTGTTATTCTGGAGCAAATTAGACACCAGCTGACGGCACATGAAGTTAAACAAGGAAATCAGGAAGCTGCTGTTCGAGTTGCCCTGCTCCTCCAGGTGCTATGCTATAATAATGTCTCACTGAAACACACGGAATGCGTGAAGTTGGGATACCTGCCATCAAACTCACCATTCAGGCATGAGTCAATTTTAATGCTGTGATAAATCTTAATTATTGTCAAAGAACCTCTCTGGCACTGAAAATTAAGCTTTTGAAATGTGGTGTCCCACTCCTTTGAATTGTAATAATTGAAGGGTATTTTAAAAGGTACAAAAGTATTTTTTCTTAAAAATGTCCTTTCTTTTGCCTCTTGATCTCTTTATCCTATCTTTTTTCTCATTATTTTGCTTTCTATACATGATTTGGCATTGTACTAACTATTCTTGTTCAGCTGCTGCCTTTCTTAGCAAGAATTCTTCAATGTGTTTGGTTCAGTTTACACAGGTGCTTGGCCTGTTTTCACAGGTCCCATTATCTCCTGTTGTCTAATTTCTGTAAAAGCCCATAGAAATTCTGTGGGCAAGGTTAAGTGTAATGAATGGGTGACACTGCTGACCACAAAATCTAGGCTAATATCATGCGTACATTATTTGATACTAATTACTAATAGGTACCTAATTTTAAAATGTGATCTGACAGTATGTAAGTAATAGGTAAAGTGTACTAAAGTCCCATTGATATGTTTTTCAAACACGCTGTACTTTGAAAGATCTGTAACCTAAGTTTCACCTGCTCATGACTGCAATGAATAATGCAATACAAGAAGACTTGAGTCTCAAGATGCCTTGGGGGTGGCAAGGAACAGGAGGGTTCTACTGGTATTGCAACATAATCCCCACTGAAGACTGGTGGAACAGGAAAAAGAGAGACAAGTTTACACCAGGTTCCCTGGTACATCGATGATTACTTCGGTGCTGCTTCATGCTCTTGTCTGGACCTGGAAAAATTTATTAATTTTGCTCCCAATCTCCACCCCTCCATCATTTTCACATGGTCCATCTCTGACACTTCCCTTCCCTTCCTTGACCTCTCTGTCTCAATTTCTGGTGATAGACTATCCACCAATATCCATTACAAGCCTACCGACTCCCACAGCTACCTCGACTACAGCTCCTCACACCCCGCTTCCTGTAAGGACTCCATCCCATTCTCTCAGTTCCTTCGCCTCCGTCGCATCTGTTCTGATGATGCTACCTTCAAAAACAGTTCCTCTGACATGTCCTCCTTCTTCCTTAACCGAGGTTTTCCACCCACGGTAGTTGACAGGGCCCTCAACCTTGTCTGGCCCATCTCCCGCGCATCCGCCCTCACGCCTTCTCCTCCCTCCCAGAAACATGATAGGGTCCCCCTTGTCCTCACTTATTACCCCACCAGCCTCCGCATTCAAAGGATCATCCTCTGCCATTTCTGCCAACTCCAGCATGATGCCACCACCAAACACATCTTCCCTTCACACCCCCTGGCAGCATTCCATAGGGATCATTCCCTCCGTGACACCCTGGTCCACTCCTCCATCACCCCCTACTCCTTAACCCCCTCCTACAGCACCTCCCCATGTGAACGCAGAATATGCAACACCTGCCCCTTCACTACCTCTCTCCTCACCGTCCAAGGGCCCAAACACTCCTTTCAAGTGAAGCAGCATTTCATTTACACTTTCCTCAACTTAGTCTACTGCATTCGTTGCTCCCAATGCGGTTTCCTCTACATTGGAGAGATCAAATGCAGACTGGTTGACCGCTTTGCAGAACACCTTCGGTCTGTCCGCAAGCATTACCCAGACCTCCCTGTCGCTTGCCATTTTAACACTCCTGCTCTCTTGCCCACATGTCTGTCCTTGGCTTGCTGCATTGTTCCAGTGAAGCTCAACGCAAACTGGAGGAACAGCACCTCATCTTCCGACTAGGCATTTTACAGCCTTCCGGACTGAATATTGAGTTCAACAATTTTAGACCTTGAACTCCCTCCTCCATCCCCACCCCCTTTCCGTTTCTTCCCCCTCCTTTTTGTTTTTTCCAATAATTTATATAGATTTTTCTTTTTCCCACCTATTTCCATTATTTTTAAATGTATTCCACCCATCGTTTATTTCACCCCACCCCCACTAGAGCTTGTCCTGCTCTCCACTCTTAATTAGCACATTCTTTTAGATAATATCACCACCTTCAACACCTCTTTGTTCTTTTGTCTCTGACATCTTTTGGTTATCTCCTCCTATCACTGCTTGCTTGTCCCAACAACCACCCCCCACCCCTTCTCCGCTCCACCCCCCCCCCCCCCAACCCCCCCACCCCCCACCCCGCTTAAACCAGCTTATATTTCACCACTTTCCTATTTTTACTTAGTTCTGTTGAAGGGTCACGAGGACTCGAAACTTCAACTTTGCTCTTCTCCGTCGATGCTGCCAGACCTGCTGAGTTTTTCCAGGTATTTCTGTTTTTGTTTTGGATTTCCAGCATCCGCAGTTTTTTGTTTTTATATTTACACCAGGTTCCTACCATTTTTGTCTTGACTTGTATTTGGAAGAGGTTCCATGTCTCAACAGCAAATTATGGGTTGGGAGCAGGGATTCCCTGGGATGACAGTTCCTGGTCCAGATCACAGATAGGAACCTGGAGAATGGCACACAAATGAGTGAAGGAGTGCCAACTTGCATAACGACACATGTTGAGCCCCATCAGTCAAGGTCAGGCCTGGAAAGAGATAAAAACAAAAAACTGCGGATGCTGGAAATCCCAACAAAAACAGAATTACCTGGAAAAACTCAGCAGGTCTGGCAGCATCGGCGGAGAAGAAAAGAGTTGATGTTTCGAGTCCTCATGACCCTTCAACAGAACTGAGTAATATTAGGAGAGGGGTGAAATATAAGCTGGTTTAAGGTGGGGGAAGAGAAGTTGGGTGGGGGGGAGGGGGTGGTGGTAAGAGGCTTGGATTGCTAAACAGAAAAGTTACATTCCTGGAATGGTCTCCTTATTTCAGGGCTCGTTGGACCAGTAGGCAGGGTTAGACAACAAGCCCCATAATCCAAGTTTCCAGGTGCATAGACTAGGCTCCAGAAGTGACATTTGTGCCTACCTCCCTAATGCAAATTGGGTGACCTCCTATTTATCCCACAATTGCTGACGGGGTTTAGTATTGGAAGGCACCAGTGGGAAGAATGTCATCATATCCGTAGGAATCGCAGCCCTTAGAATTTCAGGGCCTTTGCCTTTGTTAACAATACTTGATTTACAGCCCAAGCTTTAATACACTCTTTTTTACCCAGTTCAATATAGAATGTTAATTGTATTATTATGGTTAAGAATATACAGGTGAGGGTCATTGATTGATTAAGTACCTTGAGCACATCTGAAGAAAGACTTTAGAGATATTGAATGTTCGTTAGGGAGGGGGCAGAAATTTGTAATGCTGCATTCTGTAAATAAGTCTAGCATTAAGTAAAATATTGGAGTCTGGTTTCCTACTTCACCAATAAGATTCAGAATGGATTAACATAGAACACGCTACTGTACAATAGGAAAACTGAAGATATTAAAAAAAAGTTTGGCTACCAATTAGCACATAACAGGGAAGTAAGGCATTACATCAAAATAGGGTGAAGAGAATTCCTGATAATATACATTCAAGAATTTAGCTTTGCAAGGAATATTCTAAAATGTTATATCCCACCTGGAATAATAGCTGCCAGCTGAAGATGAAATGGCACCAGTCCAGGTCATGGGGAAGGTCCATATAAACATATGAGGAGAACATGAGTAAAGATAGTCAGGCCCATCAACGCTCACCCAAACCACTAAATAGTGCCACTTATTGAACCATTCTTCCCAAATGCTAGTAAGAGCAATTCCTCAGGTGTCAATCTTTGAAAAACTTTGCTAAATTCCTCTACAACGACGCAAGGTAATTGAATGGCTCCAGGAGACCATTGTTACTGATGATACATTGCCAGATGAATGTATGAGGAACTCAGATTAGAAGTTGAACTCGAGGGTCAATAATTTCAAACTATTTCAATAAATATAACTACAATATAATACAATTTCAGTTTATCTGAACTATGAAAATGGGGAACAAGTATAATAAACAAAAGGATATTTATTCATTGTGTTCTTGTGGTCAGTAGCATTGAAACTTGTGAAGACAATCATTAATAATAGAGGATACAATTTCTGGAACATTTTTCTAGCTCAGTTAAAAACTTACAAAAGGGGGTTAAGTCTTCTTGACCCAGTGGCTGCATGGTGGTTGGTGGTTCAGTAAAATTCGTGAATATGGGGTAAACTGGCTGTATTGCGCAAATTAATTTGGTATCTACTTCATTGACAACAATGGTGCTATTTACTATTGATCCAATACGTGATTTTCAGTTGTGGCACTTCAAAATATATAAGGTGAACCAGGTGAACCATAATTCAACCAAATTAGAAGATTTCTGTGGCGTTTTAAGGGTGTAGGGTTTTAAAAGATCTGAGAAATGAAGAAGAACAATAAGATTTCCAAGCAGTTGGATAGCAAAAGATAAACATCCAAATCAGCACATCCTCAAAAACAACTGAAGTGTTTGACACACTGACTAATCTACCATGACATGAAAAAATTGGGTTTTTTTGTAATTAAATATCAAGGTCAGAGATTTAACCTAAAAGCATACTTGTACAATTTCAATATTACTGCTGTGTTAAACCCAAGAAACGTGTGATATTGTATGATTCATATTCTGTTGACTATACTGAGTTATCATGTACCTTTACAATGACCGGTAGTATTGAACTCTATCATGGTGCTCAGTAAAGTCCACGTTATGTCCTTGAGGCCTTCCAAGTGCAGTAAAATTTAATCGTAAACCATGGTAGTATCTCTGCGAGCTGCAAGAGGTCAGTGGTGTGTAAAAAGCCAGAGGATGCGAAGTTTAGTCCTAGTTGGAGTACAGTGGTAGAGGGATTTCATAATGACATGCACTTGGACAGGGATTTTCTTTAATGTAACATACAATTGTGTGAAGTGAGGGAGGGCAATGTTTGATTCTTGCAGAAGTTTGAAGATAATGGGGGCTTGAATGACACTTTTATAGTTTTTTATGTTAGACACAGAGGGACTGCATTCCAGGGAACCATTGTGACACATGTGGTGGGAAGCAAATTAGAACCAAGTGTTGGAACAAAGAATCATGACAGCAGATGGTCTTTGTGCTTGTACAATAAATGGTAGCACTCCACATACCCTCCAGAAAATGGTCATCCAAAATTCAGTGCTAATGATTTCATAACAGAGATGCAGTGCAAAAAGTAGTAAGTAGATTGCAGGGCAATAAAAGGAGGCAGGATTTGAAATACAGTGAACCTCTGACATACTGGAACTGTCCATTAAAGATATAGATCAGGTTTCCACTGCACTTCCAGTGAAATAATGTCGGAGGAGCAGGAGAAGTTCTGAGAAATTTACCAGCCATACTATTAGACAGCTATGAAGTAGATAGTGACACAGGGGAGGGTAGGTAGTCCTGATTAACAATGCAGCAGCACAGAGCATGTGGCGAGGGTGGAAGAGACAAGAGGTGAGAGGGAGTTAGTCCAGAAGAGCAGGAGAGTGGTGCTACTTGGAGATGCTATAGTAAGGGTATAGATTCTCTTCTTTGCAATTGTGACCAAGAATTCTGAAAGGTAAGTTCTCTTCCTGGTGCCAAGGTGAAAGACTTTACAAAATGAACAGCATGACTTCTGGGAGAGGAAAAACCACCAAAGATCATGGTTCATGTTGAAATCACTGACAAAGATAGAAGTACTTTTGAGGTCTCGCAAACTGAGTTTAAGGAATTGGGGACTGAAGTAAAACAATAAGACTAACATAGAATTACACAGGCCGGAATTTTACACCCTCCCCACAGAAGCGGGCTTACTGGCGGGAGCTTGAAAATTAGGTGGCATGATGGGGAGCACTGTGCTCATGTCATCTACTCACCTCCGTTGGTATTTCACCAATGGCAGGAGATGCCAGGGCAGTCCACCTGCCCTTGGGTCATTTGAAGCCCTTAAGAGGCTCGTCCTGCCACCACATTTTAGCAGTGGCAGGGGTCCTATGCCATGTGGTGAGGCCGCCAGTTGATGCGGGTAATGGGGAAAGTCACCACCCCCACCATAGTACTCCCTGCTCCTGTTTGTTCCCCCACTCCCCTTCCCGTATCAGCCCACCATCCCCTTGTCGGGGCCTGACAGACTGGGCCCGTTGAAACCACCCGCACTCACCTTCTAATCCTGCTTCAATGACGATTGTCATTGGGATTGGCTGCAGTCTCAGCAGTGGCCAACGCTCCTGATAGTGCCACTGGGTCTAGGGACCTGGCGGCCATTTGATTGGTTAGCAGCTCTCGGAGGCGGGACTTCCTCCCAGATGGAGGCAAAAGTCTCTTCCTGAACTGTTTAATGGTCAGATAGTTGTAAAATCAACTTGCAGCTTCCCAGCCTGCAGAGATCATCTTTCTCTGACTTTTCAGCCGGTGGGGGACGGGGCCACTGCCTCTGCGTAAGATTTTGGCCATAGAATCTACAGTACAGAAATGACTATTTGGCACAACTGGCCTATGCTGGGAACTTCCAGCCCCATATCCTCCCCATCATCAAGACCACCTGTTTCCACCTCCATATCATTGCCCATCTCTGTCCTTGCCTCAGCTCATCTGCTGCTGAATCACTCATCCATGCCTTTTGCTACTTCTGGGCTCTTCTAGTCCAATGATCCCCTGGTCAGCCTCCCACCTTGCACCCTCGACAAACCTAAGTGTGTCTAAACTCCATCACCCCTGACCCGCTGACGTACATTTCCTTCCTATCCCACAATTCCTTGATTTTCAAATTCTCATCCTTATTTTCAAAGCCCTCCATAACTTCGCCCCCTCCCTACCTTTGTGATGTTCACCACTGTACAACCCTCCGAGAACTCTGCACTCTTCCAATTCTGGCCTCTTGTGTGTCCCTGATTTTGAACACTCCACAACTGGCAGCCAGGCTTTCAGCTACCACGGCCCTAAGCTCTCGAATTCCCTCCTTAAACTGAAGTGCCTCAAGATGTTTTATGATCTTAAAAGCACTAAGATTTTTGTGCTTAGCTGTTGTTTTTGTTATACTCCACACAAGTTTCCTCCCACATAAGTCTATCTTTCCACCCTCCCCCATAAGCTTCTATTCTCCCTCAATTATGCATTTAGTTTCCCCTTAAAATATGTCCATGTTACTGGCTTCAACCACCCCATGTGGCAGCATGTTCCATATTCCCAGCACTCTCTATGTTTGGAAAAGAGTTACTGCAGCATACTTAGGTTCAATGTAACAATAGAAAATGATAATGAAGAGTAAAAAGATAAGGGTGCTGGACTGGAAAAAGGCGAAGTTCAACAAGATAAGAAGGCCCAAAGTAATTAGCAAACAGAATTAACTGAGGCTTCCATGCACACAATCGAGCTCTCCTCATTGAGGAACTTGTCAAGTCCCTTCTTAAAGGGCTATACCATAACTAAACTTATCAGGTCACTGGTAACAAGAGGGTAACACGACTCTGTGGAAAGAAATGCTTCCCAGCATTAAACATGTATTTTATCAGCATGTCTCCATCCACATTTTAAACATTTTTAGCCAATATCTACTACATTACATTTTCTACTACAGTGACAGCATTTCAAGTACACTTCATTGGCTGTAAAACACTGTTGGATATGAAAGGTACTGTATAAATGCAAGTCTTTCTTTTTCCTTACTTCTAATTATTTTATACTGTAATTTTTAAATTCTCAATTACATCGCTCCTTATCTGCATTTTTTCAAAGTAAATAACCCTAATTAAGCCTATTCTTACAACATAGATAGCTAAATCCAAATGTCATTGCTGTTAGTTACCTCCCATATTCTTAACAACCTCAATATCTGTCCATTTTTAAATTTGTTTGCGGGCTTTGTGCAATATTGCCAAAACCAAATTTATTTCTTGAATCACTACAGTGTACTGTAGTGTAATCACTATACTGTTGAAGCTCTCTCAATGGTGTTAAATAGGGAATACTAGATTTTTCACCATGTGATGATGAAGCAACTGTGGAAAATGCTGAAATTAGGATGAGTTGCAACTCGGAGGAATACTTGGGGATAATGGGGTTCCCATGCTCTTGTCCATCTTGGTGGTAGATATTACAGGTTATGCCATCCAAGTAAACTTGGTGAGTTGCTGCAGTGCATTAAACATAACAAAAGAAATAGGAGATGGAGCAGGCTGTTTGATTCTTTGAACCTACTTTGCCATTCAACAAGTTCATGCCTGCCCTGCTACCTCAACTCCACCTTCCTGCGCTATTCCCATATCCTTTAATTCCCTTAGACTCTGACGACACAAAAATCAATCAATCTCTGACTTGAATATACAAAAGAAATATACAAAAGAAATAAACATCTACAGCTCTCTTGGGGTACAGAATTCCAAAGATCCACAGCCCTTTGAGTGAAGAAATTTCTGCTTATTTCAGTTCTAAATGGCCGACCCCTTATTCTGATACTGTGACACTATGTTTTAGATTCTCCAGCCAAGGGCAATGTTTTCCCAGCATCAACCCTCTTAAGTTGCTTGAGAATTTGATATGTTTCGATTAAATCACCTCTCATTCTTTTAAATTCTGGGGAACATAAGCCTAGTCTATTCAACCTCTTCACACAGGACAATTCCTTCCTCACAAGGATTAGTCTAATGAACCTTCAGTGTACACCCTCCTTATAGGGCAAGAATGTCCTTCAGGTAAGGTGACTAAAACTGTACATAATACTCCAGGTGTGGCCTTACCAATGCCCTTTATAATTATAGTAAGAGTTCTTTACTCATGTTCCAATCTCTTTGAAGAAAATTAACATACCATTTGCCTTCCTAATTGCTTTCTGTACCACCATGTTAACTGACTGTGAATCATATACAAGGACACACAGGCCCCTTTGAATGCAAACATTTGCCATTCTCTCATCATTGAAAAATTATTTTACTTTTTTATTTTCTGTACCAAAGTGGATAACTTCACAATTTGCCACATTGCATTGCATCTGCCAAGTTCTTGCCCACTCACTGAACCTGTCAATATCACTCTGAAGCCTCTTTGTGACCTCACCACTTACTTTTCCAACTTTGTATCATCAGCAAACTTGCATATGCTACACTCAGTCTCCTCATTCAAATCATTAATATAGATTGTAAATAGCTGAGGCTTAACCACTGATCCTTTAGTACCCCACTGATTTTAGCCTGCCAACCTGAAAATGTCCTGTTTATTTCTCCTCTGTTTTCTGTCCATTAACCAATCTTCAGTCCATGCTAATATATTACTTCCAATCCCATGAGTCTTAATTTTGTGCAATAACCTTTTGTGTGACACCTTATCAAATGCTTTTTGATAAAATCCAAATACACTACATCCACTGGCTCCCCTTTATCCTTCCTACTAGTTACATCCTCAAGAAATTCTACAGATAATTTATAACTCTATTGTATAAACAGTATGTACTGCAACCACAACTTGTCTGCGTTGGAGGGAGTGGATGTTGAGTCCAGTGGCAGGAATGTTTTGGCCTAGCTGATGTTGATTTTCTGGAGTGTTGCTGCAGGTGGGCTCATCCAGTGTTCCATTAAACTCCTGACTTGAGCCTTGTCGATGGTAGAAGGCTTTTAAGAGGTCAGGGGGTGAGCCACTTATTCCAGAGTACCCAACCTCTGTTGTTCTTCTGTAGCTACAGTGTTGACATAGTTCATCCAGTTAAGCTTCTGGTCAATAGTGGTACTGTTAAAGGCCAGAAAAGGTAGTTGGGTTTTCTTATTGGAGATGATCATGACCTGACACTTCTGTGATATGAATGTTATCTGCCACTTGTCAGCCCTGAACTGAATGTTGTCCAAGTCCTGTTGCAGGGTTGGATAGAAGTAAGATGGTGGTATAGTGGTAATGTCACTGAACTTGTAATCCAGCGGTCCAGGCTAATCCTCTGGGGGCACAGGTTCAAATCCCACCATGGTGGCTGGTGGAATTTAAATTCAATTAATAACATCTGGGATTGAAAGCTAGTCTCATTAATGGTGGCCATCAAACTATCATTGATTGTCATAAAAACTGACCTGGCTCAATAATGTCCTTTAGGGGAGAAAATCTGTCATCCTTAACTGGTCTGGCCTACATGTGACTCAAGGCTCACAGCAATGTGGTTGACTCTTTAACTGCCCTCTGAAATGGCTGAGCAAGTCACTCAGTTCTTCCACTACCTTCCACAACGGTGCTTTAACATGTCTTCCTTTTTCCTCAGCCGAGACCTCCCTCCACCACCCCTGACTGTGGTTGACAGGGCCCTCACTCATATCCAACCCATTTGCAGCACTTTTGCCCTAACTCTTCCCCTCTTTCTCAGAACCATGATAGGGTTCTCCTTGTCCCCACTTCCCACCCCAAAAGACTCCGTATGCAAAGGGTCATTCTCCGCCATTTCCACCAACTCCAGCATGATGCCACCACTAAACACATCTTCCCCTCACCTCTCCATCAGCATTCAAAATGGGGTGTTCTCTCTGTGATACTCTAGTCTACTCGTCTATCACCCCGGACACCTCATCCCATTCCCACGGCACCTTCCCATGCAATCGCAGAAGGTGTAATGCCTGTCCCTTTTACCTCCTCCCTCCTCACCGTCCAAAGCCCCAAACACTCCTTCCAGGTGAAGCAGTGATTCACTTGCACTTCTTTTCATTTAGTCTACTATATTCTCTGCTCACAATGAGGTCTCTTCTACAGTAGGGAGACTAAACACAGACTGGGTGACTGCTTTGTGGAACACCTTCGCTTAGTCCACAAGCATGACTCCGAACTTCCTGTTGCTTGCCATTTCAATTCACCATCTTGCTCTCATGCTCACATTTCTGTCTTTGGCCTGCTACAATGCTCCAGTGAAGCCCAATGCAAGCTGGAGGAAGAGCACTTCATCTTCTGATTAGGTACTTTGCAGCCTTCTGGACTCAACATTGAGTTCAACAACTTCAGGCCATGAACTCTGTCCTCCATTTTGATTTCTCCCCCCACCCCCCCACCCCCAGCTGTCAGTCTGAATATTGTTCTCATGTTTTTGCTTTCAGGCTGCACTGGCCTCTTTCTCTGCTATTAACACATTCTGCTATTTTGCTTTCAGACAGTGCTGACCTTTATTCTGCCATTAACACCTACTTTGGGCCAAAGCTTTTGTCTTTATGCTATCATTACCATTCCCTTTGTCTTGTGTTCCATCACATCTTTGTCATTTAATCTCTTCTCCCCTCCAACCTATCCCTGACCCTCTATTTTGCTCCACCTGCCCCTCCCTCTTTTTTTAAACAGCATCAAACCCATCAGATTTCTACCTCTCTTCAGTTCCAAAGAAGAGTCATATTGGACTCGAAACATTAATTCTGTTCTTTCTCCACAGATGCTGCCAGACCTGCTGAGTTTTTCCAGCATTTTCTTTGTTAACTCAGTTCAAGGGCCATTATAGATGATCAATAAATGCCGGCCTTGCCAGTGACACCCACATCCAATGAAAGAATAAAGAAAAGACTGCTTGATTATTTGTGGAGTTGTGAACAAGACCGAACACTGTGGAATCATCAGCAAATAGCCCCATTCCTGCCTTTAGGATGTAGAGGTGCATCTTATAGTGGGTGGGCTGAGGATGTCTCCATGACGAATCTGTGCAGCAATGTCCTGGAAGTGTGATAACTGGCCTCCAATCTTCCTGTATAATAAACGCAAAATACTGCGGATGCTGGAAATTTGAAATAAAAACAGAAAATGCTGGAAAATCTCAGCAGGTCTGGCAGCATCTGTGGAGAGAGAAACAGAGTTAATGCTTTGAGTTCGAATGACTATTGATCTCTGAAGAAAAGTCGTACAGACTCGAAACGTTAATTTTGTTTCTCTCTTTACAGATATTGCCAGACCTGCTGAGTTTTTCCAGCATTTTAAATTTTCATCCCAATCTTCCTGTGTCAGGTATAATTCCATACAGTGGATTTTTACAATAGTCTATGAAATACTGGAACTAAAGCTGGATTCAATACCTTCAGTATGGGCATACAAGATCTTATATAATTGAAGTATAATACTTGGCATTTTACTGATTAACTGACCCAGCAATGCTTCCAGGAACCTTACTTGTTTACCCTGTGGTTACCTCACAACACAGATGGATACTCCAGCTATCTCAACTGGAACAGGATGTATGGTGATCAGGCACCTAAAATAACGTTGACAGCAGAAAACAGGATTAAAAAAATGTGCTTAGCCACTTTATTAAAATATGCCATTGTACTCTGGAAAACAAAATGTCCAAGAGCTCTTCTGCACAAGCAAGGTGTCACGAGACCTGCTCATTAAGCTACATTGCTATAGATCGTTTGTTTCACTTCCACTATTTAAACTGCAGACTTTAAAGGCCAACAAGCTCAGATTATTGATATTTATTCATAATTCACGTGTTAACATGTTAACATTATCTGAAGTATTATTGATAACACAATGTCATTGTTTTTCTTTCTTCTTATTTCTGCTTTATAAGACCTTTTTTTAATTGCTCTTGATTCACCTTGTGCTGTAATCTCAAAGTAAAACATATTTTCTATTTATTTTGTAACCTTTCTTTCTTCCTCCTTTCCTATCTTGAGGCTATCTCAACAATCTTATTTAGACAAATTTATCATGACTTTCTGTTGCACATTCTTCACCATATTGCAGTCTTTCAGGGCAAATTCACTGTGCCCTGTACAAAATGCCATTCAAATACCTCATTACCAGCTTGAGGCACTGCTTCCATTACCTACTATATGTTACATTTCTTAGGACATATTGAAGTTTTATGGGTCACATTTGTCACTCATTTTATTATAACGGCTGCTGCTACATTGTGCAATAAAATAAAGCTTACATTGTAACTGGTGTGATGCTTAACCCTTCAATCCCAGAATAAATCACAAAATAAGGCCTCATTCAGATTGGCAGTATTATGCCTATGATTCCTTTCCAATCAGTGAGAGGGTGACTGGCAGTAACAAACAGGTCCAAGGGACTGTTAGTAAACCTAATATTCTTTACTATTTGCTTCCGAAACCTTTTCTGTTTGTTTAAGGATATTTCTGACCAATTATACAATTATAGTGCCAAGCTCATTCTGTCTGTCACTGGCCATACTTAATGTATAGGTCTCTTAAGAACTTTATGATCAAATCATATATTTAATCACCTAGCATCAGGTTCTGGTTTCAGATTCTGAAAAATCTAGAGTACACCGAAGCTGACAGTACTTTAGTTAAGCAAACCATCTCGTAGGCTCCAGGGGTTGAAGGATGACCTCCTCCCTCTGATTACCACTTCTTTGCGTAGTACTAATGTGATGCAACACCTGCCCCTTCACTTCCTCTCTCCTCACCGTCCAAGGGCCCAAACACTCCTTTCAAGTGAAGCAGCATTTCACTTGCATTTCCCCTAACTTAGTCTACTGCATTCGTTGCTCCCAGTGCGGTCTCCTCTACATTGGAGAGACCAAACGCAAACTGGGCGACCGTTTTGCGGAACACCTGCGGTCTGTCCACAAGAAAAACCCAAACCTCCCTGTCGCTTGCCATTTTAACACTCCACCCTGTTCTCTTGCCCACATGTCTGTCCTTGGCTTGCTGCATTGTTCCAGTGAAGCCCAACGCAAACTGAAGGAACAGCACCTCATCTTCCGACTAGGCACTTTACAGCCTTCTGGGCTAAATATTGAATTCAACAACTTTAGATCTTAAACTCCCCCTCCCCCCATCCCCACCCCGTTTCTTTCCCCCCCCCCGCCTTTTTTTTCAATAATTTATATAGATTCTTCTTTCCCCACCTATTTCCATTATTTTTAAATCTAAACTAAAACCTTGTTAGTCTTTCCACCCCACCCCCACTAGAGCTGTACTTTGAATATCCTGTCTTCCATTCTTAATTAGCACTTTTCTCAGACAAATGTCACCACCTTCGACACCTCTTTGACCCTTTTGTCTGTGACATCTTTTGATTATCTGCTCATCTCCACAATCACCGCACCCTCAATGTGTCTCTCCCCCCACCCCCCCGCCAACCCACCCACCTTAAACCAATTTATATTTCTCCCTTCTTCTAACTATGCTTCAGTTCTGCCGAAGGGCCATGAAGGCTCGAAACGTTAACTGATTTCTCCTCCGCCGATGCTGCCAGACCTGCTGAGTTTTTCCAGGTAATTCTGTTTTTGTTTTGGATTTCCAGCATCCGCAGTAGCTTTTAGCTTTTTGTTTTTACTAATGTGAACCTGAATCTCCACATCTCTGCTCCACCCCATGTTGTTGGTCCTGGAGATCTCAAAGTGTTCATAGGTGAATACGTGAGAAACATGTCCTCCCCAAACAAGCAAAAAATCTAAAATAAAAGCCAACATACATAAGAGGGAAATAAATCCTAGACAGAGTAAAAAGGCTCAAAACTGAAAGAAAAAAGAAATTACATTTATATAGGGCCTTTCACAACTTCAGGACATCCCAAAGTTCTTTACAGCCAATGAAATACCTTTGAAGTGTAGTTACTGTTGTAAAGCAGGGAAACGCAGTTGCCAGTTTGCACACAGCAAGCTCCCAGAAACAGCAATATGGATAATCACTAAATAATTTGTATTTAAAGAAGTTGACGGAGAAATTGAGGACACTGCAGAGATCTCCCCCATTCTACTTTGAATTGTGCCAAGGGATCCTTTATGTCCACCTGACAGAACAGATGGCACCTCAGATTAACATCACATCCTGAAGGAGGCAGCTTCAGCAGTGCGGTACTCACTCAGTACCTGATTAGACTGTCAACCTAAATTATGTGCTCAAGTCCTAGAGTGGGTCCTGAACTCACAACCTACGACCCAGTTCAAAGGGACCTGGATCATCCTACATCAACCTAAATCCATTAAAGTATTGCAGATAGATAAAGCAACAGGTGAAAAGGCAGACACTGATAAATCATCAGGCTTGAAATCTTACTTGCTTGCTCCCATTCTTATTTGTCTGTTTTTGCTTCTGCACTGTCATCTCTGATGTCCCACAAGGATCTATCCTTGGCCCATTCCTTTTCCTCATCAAAGTGTTGCCTCTTACCAACATCATCTGAAAATATGGGACCAAGTTCCACATATCTGCTGATAACTTTTGACTAGATCTCTTCACCATCTCTCTCAAACCCTCTGTTCCCTCAATGCTGTTAGACTAGTTCCATTCCTAGATGTTGAACTTCTTGTAATTCTTCCAATTCAGTATTGAGCAAACTGAGAACTCATCACTGATACTAACCCCATATCCGGCCTCTATCTCAGGTTGAGACAGGCTGTTCGAAACCTTTGTATCAATTTGAACCTATTTGGATTTTTGATCCCATATTCGCTCCATCACAAAAACACCTACCTCTATCTCTGTAACATCCTCAAGCCCTGCAACTCTCTTCGAGCTCTGTGTTCCCTTAAAGCTCTTCCTTAAGATATCTAGGCCATATTCTGTGAAGCTACTTCCCTAAACCCCTCAAAATCTCCATCTTCTGGAGGAATTGGTGTCATGAAACAAAAGTTACTGTGCCTTATTATGCATTTACATGAGAAAAATACTCCATTCAGTCAAAAACATTTTAAAATCCTGAAAACAAAGTGCTCTGGGAATTTCTGAAAGCGTCTTTAAGATTTCAACAAATTATTCAAATCAAAAAGTTTTTTTTTCCCACAAGTGTTCAATGCAAAATTTTTAACTGTATTATCTTTTGGTTTGACCTTTGGTCACACAGTTAGCATCTATGGACTGCACAAGATTTCAAGCAAGATGGACCAACTCATGCTTGAGAATGCATTTAGAGAGCTGTTAGATAAATGCACAAGGGAGAAAGGAATAGAAGATTATGCTGATAGGATGAGGTGAAGAGAGGTGGGAGGAGGAGTGTATAGAATATAAACACTGGCATAAACCCACTGGGTTGAATGGCCTATTTCTGTGCTGTACATTCTACGTGATTCTTGATGAATTCCAGATTGAATTAGCACAAGTGACATCTGCATTTTGTTAAAGTCTGTACTATTATTGCTGCAACTACTTATTTCATAATTCATATGTTTTAGAATATGACTTTTAGTTTTAGAAATATAACTTTTAGGTTGGAGGTTAAAATGTTAATTGTAAGGGTAAATGGAAAATCCTTATTGAGAAACTGGTAATAACCCTGAAGTGAATGTAATTCAAACAAGCTGAGAATTAATTACAATTAAAAGCTACCCTATGTTTATCTTACAAGCTAAGAGGGAGAGGTGGAAACATTTGAACAATGAATTTCTGGACCTCTGGCTAGAGCCAGGATGTCTATTGTCATCTCTTTCAAAGAAGCTAAAAGCTCACAATTCTAGGAAAGAGGGTCATAAAACTCCAATACAAATATAAATTATTCATATGGGCTGCAGAGTCAAAGAGTTATGTTGAAGAGAAAATTTGTTTGCATTTCTCCCTTGGAACATGCCATGTGTATTGCATTACCATAGAGACAGGTGGAGCGTAGTGAGATTCTTTGTTTTGAGTTTATCTCCATGAATTCAGTTCGTGCATAGTCAGCAGTCAAGGCAGGTTGAGAGAAGCAGCAAAGAAGAGACAGCCAGCAGGAAGACTGGTTGAACTTGGAAAGCAGCTAAGAGACTATGTCAGCTTGGGGTCTTGAGTAGCTTGCAGCTTTTTGGAAGTCAGGAGATAAAGCCAGACCTACACCTGAAGTAGAGTAAATGCTATATTTATCATCCACGACACAGCCTGTGATTGGGAGCTGATATTCAGTATAAAGCGAAGTTGGAAAAGGGAAAAAATGGCTGGAACATTCATTAAGCTGGAAACTAAAAGAATAAATCTGCTGTTATTCTCTCAATGAAAAGCAATTGACCTTGTTGCAGTTGGAGTTCTGGAATCAGAATCTGGATGCAGTTTGAAGCCATAGCAGCAGGCTATTGCAAACCAAGAGTGTTTTCTGATGTTTTAAGCCACTGCGCAGGAGTAACAGGGGAGCCTGTGCTTGAGCTGTGGAATCCAGATTCATGAAGTTTTAAAGGAAATTTGGAGGGCTACTTAGCCAAAAGCTAATGGAAGGACCCCCATTAAATCTTGTACCTTGGAAAATAGCTGAAACACTGAAGAGGAATCAGAGTGAATTCGTTGCTCCCAATGCGGTTTCCTCTACATTGGAGGGACCAAACGCAGACTGGGTGGCCGCTTTGCAGAACACCTTCGGTCTGTCCGCAAGCATTACCAGACCTCCATGTCGCTTGCCATTTCAACACTCCACCCTGCTCTCATGCCCACATGTCCGTCCTTGGCCTGCTGCATTGTTCCAGTGAAGCTCAACGCAAACTGGAGGAACAGCACCTCATCTTCCGACTAGGCACTTTACAGCCTTCCGGACTGAATATTGAGTTCAACAATTTTAGATCATGAACTCTCTCCTCCTTCCCCACCCCCTTTCCGATCCCCCCCTTTTTTTCCCAATAATTTATATAGATTTTTCTTTTCCCACCTATTTCCATTATTTTTAAATGTATTTCCATCCATTGTTTTATCTCTACCTTTTAGCCTTTTTTGATTCCTTCACCCCACCCCACCCCCACTAGGGCTATCTGTACCTTACTTGTCCTGCTTTCTACCCTTAATTAGCACATTCCTTAGATAATATCACCACCTTCAACACCTCTTTGTCCTTTTGCCTGTGACATCTTTTGGTTATCTCCACCTATTACTGGCCCTCTATCCAGCTCTACTTGTCGCACCCTCCTCAAACCAGCTTATATTTCACCTCTCTTCTATTTTTACTTAGTTCTGTTGAAGGGTCATACGGACTCGAAACGTTAACTGTGTTCCTCTCTGCAGATCCTGCCAGACCTGCTGAGTTTTTCCAGGTATTTTTGTTTTTGTTTTGAGCTGTGATATACCTTTTGGGTTGGCTCCAAGAAAAGTGAATGAACCTTCAAGATTTCCTAAGATAAGGGAATTCTTTAGGGGAAGTAAAAAGTAGAACTAGGTTTATAGCATAGGTCTTTATAAGCTTTAGTGTTAAGTTAATCATGCTTGCTCTGTTTAATGTTTTTCTATATATAAGGTTAGTTTTTGTTAATAAATATGAAATCTTGTGGCACGGTTCCGTCGGTTAATTGCTGGGTGTTCGGGTTTTTAAAATGTTAACAATCACTAACAGCATCGTGTTATTATAAAACTATTTTACATCAATATTCACATATTTACACAACTGTCAGGCTGAGGTAAAATGTATCTGTTTCTGAATTAGTGTTGATCTAATCTCATTTTCAACTGCCCTAAGCCAACAAAACTCAATAATTAGCTTGACAAAGCAAATCCAAATATAGCCTTCTGTAGGATATTTCAGTTCTGTACAGATTTACGAAGAATTTGTTGTTCACAAGACATGCTCTTGTCAATGTGTGACATCACAGTGAAGCAAAATTGTTTTGAACATTTTGCAACTGCACTGGAAATCATAAAATCTCTAAAAACACAATCAACTTAGATGTTCCATGTTCCTTTTTTATGGGGCACACACAGCAAATTACTTAAGTGAACAAAGAGCACCCCAGGTAGAATACTGAGACGCCATAATGGCCAGTCCTGTAATGAGATCTGTCAGTCTTAGTCCAGTCTGCAATAAATTACATTACAGCACAAAGCTGCCTTGATTTCAGTGTTTAATTCACCATCAAGGAGTATGAAATGCCATGAGAGTCCTATTACTGTGGATGGATAACAAAGATTTCACAGTAAGATCTACAGAGGCTTGAGTGGTGCTTATTATGTCCACAATGCCTACATAGTAGATAGAATTCCCACGCAGGCATAATTTTACTGTGTTTAAACATATAGAAGACTCTTAATCGACACCTCTTGGCTGTACCTGGTTAAACAAACAATTTACAGAGATGCATATGTACCTGATATAAATGGTGTGGAACTGTACAGGTATTCTAGGCACATAAGCATATGTGTAAATTTTTGGATATGGAAGGCCAGTTGGTGACACAAAGTGGGGCAGGAACCCAATTCAGGCTCCAGCAAAGAGGGGCAGATGCATAATAACAGCCTATTGACGTGAAAAAAGTGCAATATTCCTTGCATGTAACACCATTTAGACAAAGACATTTACATCAAAGTTATGCTGGTATCAATGTAAAATTTCCATGAAATCCTAGCATAGAGCTGTCAAATTAAACTCAGATTTAGCTCTCTCCTCCCAGCAAAATGATCAAAGCTCAAGATTGGAGCTAACTGTGCTTTGAAAATTACTCCACATGTACCATGTGCCAAAATTCATAATCCCATCACCAGCCCAACACCCCCTTCAACTTCCACATCCCACCACCCTGCCCCAGGCTAATATACTAATGTGGATGAATAGACTGGAACAGCAAGAAGCTGGTTTACATAAACCACATCCACCACATGTTACCAGAAGCTGCCGACAGGGAGGGTAGCCTCATCGGCATGAATGAGATTTCAATGTCTAACAAGTGTTAGTTGAGGTCAATACCGAGAGTATTACAAAACATTAAATGTACTGACTGTCAGGGTAACAGAATAAACTGTCACATTTTTGTGCCACAAATACCCAATACTATCCTCATTATACTCACATGGTGCAATGTCAAAACAATCTTTGGCATATTAATACAACCTCAGCAAACTGAGTTCACTTATTCCATAGTTTGGAGGTAACTACATGTACCTTCTGACATACTGCACGCCTAAGAATTCCAGACTCTAATGCATCAGTGCTAGTGGAACCGTAATCTATACAGCACAGTCACTGATCATTGAAAGCAAAGATTAATTTTCACACTTTTCTTGAGCAGATTTTTCACTGCAATACAGGACAGGGTGACAGCAGCATCAGCTCTGATGTAGTTGATAATCATGCTTCGTTAAGTATGCATCCAACCTGCTATCAAACTACATATTGATAGTAACGTGCTTGTGTGCTTTGAATTCAGATCAGTCTGTAAACCAGTAGCACTACTGTCCTTAATGAGCATAATAGCATTGTAGAATTGAAATGCTTCACAAACAAATAGATAAGTCCAGGCAGAACAGCTGGAAAATGCAGACAATTGAACAAGCTAACTGTGGTCTAAAAAGGGTTAAATACATAACATGAACTTTAATATGATTGTGTATGGAAATGAGCAGAATAAATTGATAGAAGATATAAAACCTGGGTCCTATTCAACCCTCAGCTGAGGTTCAAATCTACATCTAATCCATCTTCTAACATCACTTACTTCAAGCTTTTGTTACATCCCTACCTCACCATCATGGCTACTGAAATCTTCAACAGCTCCTACATCTCAAAGCTCATTCTATCCAATTTATTTATGACTATGCAACCCCTATTCTAAACAGCACAAAATTCCATACACTATGGGCTGAATTTTGTCCTCCAACACACCCCAGAAATTACCCTAATAAATAAAAATTAAGGGTGGTAGTGACCTTAATTGTCACATGCAAAGCAGCAGCTTAGTTGTGGTTTGTAGACCTTGCTGGAACCTATGCTGATTTCTGTGATGGTATCTTATCAGAATCTCAATCTTATCCTTGACTGTTTCTCACTGAGATCCAGGTGGATTGTGCTTTGTACAGGATAAGGTGGCCTGTGAGCTTCTTCCTAGGCTCCTTGTGGGACCAGATGCTGCTCCATGAAGCTACCCCATCAGTAGCTGCCGCTCCCGTTCATCCTTATCTTTCAGCTATTTAAAACCACTCCTACTTTTTAAGTAGAACATTCGCTTTTCTATGAGGATAGTTAAATTTGGCAAAAATGCAACCAAAACCCCCATACAAATTTAGGCAGAAAGAACTGTCAACATCCCCCTTTCACTCTACAAGTGGAATACAGTGATCTGACTATTTGCAGATGAGAACCCCTTTATAAAGCACTGCAAGTGTCCATTCCATATCATTACCACCCTGAGCATTGACCATGATAAAGTGCATGAAAATTGGACCCCACTCCGTGTACACATATAAGGCTACTGCTTGTTGCAGGCAGGCTCTGGCTCCTAAATCGGAACCACAATCAAAATGCCTGTGAGTGAATTTGCAGGGGAAACAAGGCTATAAGTTATGTGCTGCCATTTTCAATGTGCTACCACCTCATTTTTATAAGCTGCCATGCATGAATTTTAATTTTTATTAAATGAGTAAAATAACTTACTGGCTTGCTCGGCTAGGTGCTGCATTGGTACAGTGGCATGCTGGATTAGTTATTAGCTTAATGCCCCAGTCTTTTCCCATGCTCCAAACGTCTCTTGACCCCACCCGACCCAGCTCAGCCTAATCCACCCGACCTGACCTGGCCCAAACCCAAACCAGCAAGATTCGAAATCTAGCATGGACCAGGCCCTGAGGTTGCCAGTTTTGAGACACTGTACCTGTGATACTATTTAGAGTTTAATTAGGTTTTTAAAAATTTAGTGTAATCTGCTGTATCAATGGCTTTTCATTAATATCCTTGACATTTTATACAAAGCAGAGTGTGCTACAGAAATCAGAAACAAAATGAGCTCTATGTCTCTCCATCACATTAATGCGATACAAAGGGGTAAGACAGCCAATGTGACACCAGTTTCAAAATCATGGTACAGATGCACTCAAACGTAGGTACTTTGAACTTGGCTGCATATCACAGGCAACTAATCTCAGTTCATTTGTCTAATTGGGCAACTACTTACTGCATGGCTTAAAATTTTTTGGTTATTCATTCATGGGATATGGGCGTTGTTGGCTTGGCCAGCATTTAGTGCCAATCTCTAATTGCCCTTGAGAAGGTGGCGCTGAGCTGCCTTCTTGAACCACTGCAGTGCATGTGGTGTAGGCACATCCACAGAGCTGTTAGGGAGGGAGTTCCAGGATTTTGACACAGCGACAGTGAAGGAATGGCAATATATTTCCAAGTCAGCATGGTGAGTGACTAGAAGGGAAACTTCCAGGTGGTGGTGTTCCCATATGTCTGCTGCCCTTGTTCTTCTAGATGGTACTGGTTGTGGATTTGGAAGGTGCTGCCTGAGGAGGCTTGGTGAGTTCCAGCAGTGTATCTTGTAGATGGTACACAATGCTGCCATTGTGCATCGGTGGTGGAGGGAGTGAATGTTTTGTTTGAACAGGGTGCCAATCAAGTGGACTGCTTTGTCCTGGATGATGTCAAGCTTCTTGAGTGTTGTTGGAGCTGCACTCATCCAGGAAAGTGGAGAGTATTCCATCACACTCCTGACTTGTGCCTTGTAGATGGTGGACAGGCTTTGAGAAGTCAGGAGGTGAGTTACTCATAGCAGGATTCCTAGCCTCTGATCTGCTATTGTAGCCACAGTATATCTATGGCTAGACCAGTTCAGTTTCTGGTCAATGGTAACCCCAGGATGTTGATAGTGCGGGATTCAGCGATGGTAATACCATTGAATGTCAAGGGGCGATGGTTAGATTCTCTTTTGCTGGAGATGGTCATTGCCTGGCACTTCTGTGGCACAAATGTTACTTGTCACTTGTCAGCCCAAGTCAGGACATTGTCCAGGTCTTGCTGCATTTGGACATGGACTGTGTCAGTATCTGAGGAGTTGCAAATGATACTGAACATTGTGCAATCATCAGCGAACATATCCCCACTTCTGACCTTATGATGGAAGGAAGGTCATTGATGAAGCAGCTGAAGATGGTGATGTCCTGGAACTGAGATGATTGACCTCCAACAACCACATCCATCTTCCTTTGTGTTAGGCATGACTCCAACCAACAGAGAGCTTACCCTCTGGTTCCCATTGACTCCAGTTTTGCTCGTGTTCCTTGATGCCACACTCAGTCAAATCCTACCTCGATGTCAAGGGCAGTCACTCTCATCTCATTCCAGTTTTTAACATAGAAAAATTATCTAGATTTTTTTTTAATGATCATCATGAAGAATCATAGGAATGTATCTAACTAAATCATAAAACAATATGCAACTCATGCCACAGTGACATTGTGCACCATGGCACTGATGTACTGGACTGGTATGCAGTGAGATGTGCTGCTGCAGGATGATAAGGAGCAGAAACTGTACATTTCCTCAGAGGTCAGTTTGGATTATAGGAAACCTGTATCCATGATCCAGCTCTGCACATACAATACTAAATCCAGCTCCCTTATCCTGAACTGCGCACTCAGTTTCCTGTGGTTCTGTGATTCTGTCAAACAGGGAAAGTTTTTAGAGTTAGTCATATAAACTTGGAAGGTCAGGTAAGAATGTTTGCTGATATCCAAACTAAACAAATATCTGTGCACCAGTAGCTGAAGAAGCGTCATTTTCACAGTGACATGAGGAAAAACTTTTTGACGCAGACTGATTAGGATCTGGAAGGCACTGCCTGAGAGTGTGGCGGAAGCAGATTCAATCATGCCTTTCTAAAGGGTAGTGGATAAGCACCTGAAAAGAAAAAAAACATAAGCGTGCTATAGAGAAAGGGTGGGGGAGTGGAACTGGCGGAGTTGCTCTTGCATAGCATGGACATGACTGGCCGAATGGAGCTCCTTCTATACTGTACCCATTCTATGACTCAGATTATGATTCAGACCAGTGAAGTGCTGGTAAAGAATGACTGGTGGAGATTGGGCAGAAGTACATCGATCCTCCTATGTCATTGTGGCTCAAAAATCTTGGAGGAAATGTGGTTCATTTGAACCAACCAGAATCAGCACCAATGGCTGGTCATCACCTCAAAATATAGTCAGTAGGCTGACTGCCTCATTAATGTCAATGCTCTGTCCACTGCCAAATTTACAAAGGCCAAAGCATCTGCCTGTTTTAGGAGGTAGCCATCTTCTAATATGCAATTTGACATCTCCAAAATTGCAACTGCACAAATCCATTGGACGGGCAGCTTATTGGTTCTGGTTAACTGAGGCTGAGCCTCAAAATGTTGTTGGAATATCTGACAACCAAGCCAGCACGTTCAGTCACCCAAAGGTTAAACTTTAGCTAATGACTTAAAAAGGGGAGAGTTTTTCTGACAAAAAAAGACAAACATAGCGCTGTTAGTCAAATCCCTGGGACACTGGAGCCCCAGAGTGATTCAGCACCAAAAATTAATCTGTGAGGCCAAGCAAGTATCATACCTATGTTTTCAGATAAGGCTATTAACGAAACAATACGAGATGTCAGATATCAGCATGTTAGCGATTATTTCAGATATCAATATTTTATATCACACAGGAAAGAACAAAGAAATATTACACAATATACATGTGCCACAAATTCCGAAGTCAATCACGTGATGTGAAATATCAACTGAACATTCACTTTGATCACACTCATTCCTCACCAGATATGAACTTTGATTGCAGAAGGGGGCAAAGTTCAAGTGCAGTTACAAGGTCGCACTTTGTTAACAATGTCATTAGAAGTTGTAACCATAAATTGCAGAATGTAAATAAATAAAAGCAAAAGTTGCAAACACTGCAATTGCAAAGCAAAAACAGAAAATGCTGAAAATACTCAGCAGGTCAGGCAGCATCTGTGGAGGGAGAAACAGAGTTAACATTTCAGATTGGTGACCTTTCTCACAATGAATCTTTCTGATGATAGGGCACTGACCTGAAATGTTTACTGAGAGGGCATTTCTCACCACATATGCAGCCTGACCTATTGAATATTTCCAACATTTTCTGTTTATACAGTACATGAATCAATTCAATTTTGTGATTGCCACTAGATTAAAGGGCTGTTATGTCACAGCTATAGAATGTATCGTGTATCTCAGGGTACAATTAAGAATTGCCTGGCAGATATTAGAAGGATTCAGTGAAATGCAAAACCATACCAATTGCAGTTTTGAAAAAGGAGCTTTAACTCAAAGGATCTTTTTATATGTATTTAGCTAGAGGCCACAAACATCAGAACACTTTCTGATGCACTCAATGTATTCCACAATGCATAGTGCAGTTTTTGGAGGGAAACCTAATTTCGACTTCTAGTTCAACTTTGATTTTAAAATGACATGTTAATCAAAGGAAAGCAATTGCCATATATTACACACACTGTGAGGTATTCTGCAATGTTCTCTATGCATCTACATAATTAACACTTTTGCACCTGGAATGTGTCCATAGGCTATGAAACATGCTGAGCCGAATATTTTATTCATTACAAAATAACCAATCAAGAACACAAATGCCTTTCACAATTATTCACAATAATTAAACTCATTTGTTCAAAACCCTTTGAGTGGCTGTATTAATTTCCAATGCACCTTACACTGCCCTTAACAAACATCAAATTTAGAGAATAACAAGTGCATTAATTCAAGAATTTGGAGAGCATGGAGGACATTTTGTTTGGGCCTTTTTACTGGCATGAGGATCGCCACCTCATCTAAATAATTTGAGCATGCAGCACTGCTGACTAGCTGCACGGTGAAAAAAGGGCCCAGCAGAATGCGTGTCTAGCATCTGCTTTAGCTTGCACATTTTAAACTGGCAGCCTGCTCCTCTTAAAGCAAGTTGTATGAAGAGAAGTTGCTGCAGACTCTGAGAAGATTTGGGAAAAAAAGGAAAAGCACTGAAAATGCAGCAACAGACAAGACAGGAGGCTCTCATGGCATACCCTGAAAAGGAATAGAAACAAGAAACCAAAGAGGTCAATTCCAGGAGCCTGGCCCCAAGGATCTGGCAGCATTACCGCAAGAAGTTCAATGAACTCACATGGGTGGTCAAGGTCAGTGAATGCATCTATGTTCATTTCCGTATCATGCTGCAGCCCAAGAGGAACTGCACCTATTCTCCTCATTTCTCTTGATAGGTTAGAAACTCCTGTAATCTCTTTGTCAGGATCTGGCATCACTCCCTTGAAAATTCAAAGTTGTCAAAATCCCTCCAAGAACACAATATTGTGCTTCCACTAATTCTACACCAGCAAATGCAAGTCAAAAGCACCTAATCTGGAAGTTGGATGGTTGATCCTCAATAATGTAGGTAGTTAGTTCCCTCTTGCAGCTAACACGTGTTCAGCTGGGAGTGAATATGAGAGGGTAGTAACATGTCCAAAACAGCAGCTCATACACCAAACAAGCATTAGAGGCTGTTTAGTGTCACAATCTTCCCACTCTGCATGCTTCTGTTGCACAAGAGCACCCTTTCAGTCAGTTCTGCCCCACCTTCAATTCACTTTGGGGCTCCGTGGCCAGCACCAACAGTGTTACAGGGCCCAATTTCACTGTCCAAATCTCGGAACATACCGACAAACTTACCCACGCCATCCTCTAATCCCATCAACAACTTAAAACTTCTCTCTCTCAAAGGCCTTATGCTTACCCTCTGCTCTACTTTGAAAGCTTGCATCCCTGAGCTGGGCCTTGGGGATTTTGTCTCTGCATCATGACATGGTTCCTCTTCTATGTTGCTTTCCACTCTTCTAGTTGCACAAGTGGTCACAATGTTCCTCCATCTTGTACTTCTGTTGACCATTTATGCATTATCTCACATAAAACTCAAAAGGTAAAATTTCGCAAAATAAGAGTAAAGAAGCAAATTCAAAAGGTTTATAAAATGAAGACAGAACAATTAAGAAATTGTATGAGTTAAAAGTAGTAAGAGAGAAAATGCAGGAATATCTCTTCATACAGTGCATACCTACAACACAAAGCATTTCATATGGAGGCAAATGGAAACTGCACATAGAAGGGAAAATGGCAGCTGGGGGACGTGGGGAGAAATCTTTCAGCAGCTGGACATAGAAAAAATATCATCAAATAATCCTTGGTTCTCATTAAATTTCCTGTGACTGTTTTATGTAAAGAAACAAGGCAAGCATTTTGCACACAGCAAAAACACACAAGCAGCAATGAAATGAATGGCCAATTAGTCAATGAAAGAATGTGGAGCAAAGGAACGTAAATGAAGTTGAGGTACAAGTCAGCCATGACCTAACTGAATACTGGAACAGAGGGGCTGAATGGCCAAGTTCCCATGTAATCTGTTTTTGCTGGCCTTGCTTGAGAGAGTAATGATGGCCCTGTATTTCCTCAACTAATGCCATGGAATCTTTAATATTCACAGGAGTCACTGCATGATACAATTTAGGCCAAAATAATTAGAGTGGGGGCTAAGTAGACACAGATATTATGAAAGAAAAGGATACAAATTCTATTTTCCTATGTTTCGATGAGGAATACAATGGGTACCAAACAATTAAATAGAATAAAATGCTTTATGAGCAAAAAGCAGTACCTATGAAACTCTCTAGGAATAATGTTTTCTCATGAATAATGTTAAATGGATCATTTTCACTGGGGAGAAAACTTTGCTGGAGGTTGCCTAGGGGCTGTTCTGGGAGTTTTAATATTCACACTCATGATGTATAAAGTGGTAAGATTATTATCTGTACACAAACAAAATTTATTTCTGTGGCAAATGCAAAATTCACCAAAATAACCACACAAAAATATCTTGTTCTACAATGTTACATAGTAGAGCATTTAACAGCTTGCCAGGCAAAATTTAATTTAAAGAAGTATTTTATTTACTTCAGTGAACGTATTATAAATATGATTTTATATGCATTTAACACACATAACCAATGAATTTAAGCAAGCTACCAGTACTAGTCCCAAAAAGTTGCAGACAATAATATTTATTCTCATTTTTCTGGACAAAAATAGACAGAGTATGAAGACTAACAATTTTTAAAAACACAAATGACTTTCATTGTAAAACTTTCAAGTAGTCTATCCTCTGTTGGCAAGTTCCCGTACACCATCCTCTGCAGCTTCTAAATATTGATTAAATGTCACTTTTGACTTATTGTGCTCCCAGCAGGTATCCCCTGTACAAAATGCACATGTCCTCCTTTTTGAGGTTATTAATACACTTTCTGAGAAAAAACAGCAGCTCTTTGACTTTAATTCTTCTCACCACCACCCTCAATGGGGAGGCACAGAATTACTGGGAAAAACTTGAATTGGCAATGACATTCCTCTAGCCCTTGAATCTGCCATTTTCATCAGAATTTGATTGTTTAGTTTGCTGAATAAAAGACTCAATGCCGCAATGTACTGCTTCAGTGTAGTGGTTCATGCAACATCCTTCACTTAGTTAGAGAAGGAAATGGCAACCTTATCGAAAAAGTCTGCAGATTTAGTTTAGTTAGGCTACGATGATATATTGTCCCCAACTGGCAATTCCATCTCCAGGAAGGATTTGAAGCTGATATTGCAACTGTTAAAGGTTGGTGGAAAAAGAACTATCAGACAACAGAAAAAGCGAACTACAAATTTCAGCACTGACTCCAGCAACAAATATAATCCAAAACTCCAAATCCCAACATCCATTGCATAGTCCAAGGCATGCAGAGATATTGTAGGTATACTGTGAGAATATCCCTAGTAAGAAAAAATGAATCGTTTTTTTTTAAGCAAAATTGCATAGATATGACTCAGGAGCAATGTATTTTCATTTTCAGTATATGAATCCATTGGGCTAATTGGAAATATCAAGCAAATTATGATGAAGGATAAATTTGCAAGAGAACATCAGACTGTTGGCAACCAGACCGAAAATGGCAGATATAATACGACTGACACTGCTTAGTTGAAAACGCTTCTCAAGGGGAAACTTGGTGCTTTCAATGGCACTGACATTGCTAAGTTTGATTTACAGGGTTGTCTCCAATTGTATGCTTGTTGTCAGAGACAATTCTGTAAAGTAAGGATACGGTCTAATTATGCTAACAACTTATAAGGGGTACTCAGGGCACCAATGCTTCAAGGACTTCCTATATTGGAGAAAAATTGTGTTTCCTTCTTGCTTTTCATAAATGTACAGGCACAGAAAGAAGAGCTGGAGTTTAGCGCGGATGATTGCAATGACATGATAGCCTTGGTGGAAACTTGGCTGTCAGCTGACAACAAGTTCCACTGAATACAATTTCCTCTACCACTTGGCCTAACCAGGCCACAATCCTACATCTATCCTTGCTTAATCTCCCCCTCCATATTAACTCCCCTACCTATCTTCGTGGCCACCCTCTCAACTTTGCCATCTCACATAATCTGACTAGTCCCTCCAGGTCAGTCACAGATAAGACCATCCATGTTCACTTCCTTGAATCCCTCTTACCCTCCCAACTCCAATTCGTCTGTGTCCAGTCCTGGAAGAAACTCTCCCTCAGTCACATAAACAGTACTTTTAAAATCCCAACTATCTACCATTTGGCTCTCCAATCACCGTGATATTTCTGCTGTTACAAATCTTCTCAATCACAACCACATCTCCATCTTTGATGCCATCATCCCCATTAAAAACATTACTCTCTCTCACCCTGGTCATTCCTTAGTATAGTCCTCATCTCTGCTCCCTTAGGTCCAAGGGTGCAGACTTGAATATATATTGGCAGATATCTGGAGCCAAATTTTCGTTCCCAAGTTGAGAGTACAGTCGGGGAAATTCCTGACTCTGCAAACCTGATGGGGGGGGAGGTTAAAAGGCCCCCCTCGATGCTCTGGGACTTTGTCCCAGTTGTAATAAAAACAATAAAACAAAAAACAACCCTCTAGCCCTTACCTCTCACACCTCCTCACCCCACACACTCCCCGTGATCCATCCATGCCAACTCATGCAACCCCTTGCCCCCCAGCTGCCCCCATGGCCACTCATACCCTCCCTGATAACCTACGTCCCTCTACTCACCCCCATGGCCCCTCATACCTTTACACCAACCCATTCCCCCCACTCATCCTGATAGCCTTTTATAGCCCTATGCCAACTTAGCGCCAACCCATACATCCCACTTCCCCATGGCCCTTTATAGCTCCTATGCCAACTCACCCAGTATACACTATGGGCAGACTTCAAGATCCATGGTGAAATGAAATAAAACGATCGTCTAACTATCTATTGCAGACTTTGCCCTTCAAGTACTCAATCCCTTTTATAAGGAATATTTCCTTCCAGTACTTAATCTCGTCTGAAAACAAACATTTTTATCCATGGCCCCACGTGAAAGGCAGCTAATCTCTTTCTAAGCACTTGGAGCTGTCAATCAAACTTCGAATTTCCAGGCCCCCTATTGTGATAATTATAGATTGCGGAAGCAGTCAAGCAGCACTAATCCTATGGTGACATTCTTCAGGCTTATATCAACAAACAGTGAAATAACAAGCACCTGTAGTTTCAACTGCAGGCTGAATCTTTTTTCTACAAATTTAAAGGGCCTGGGGATTTAAATTATGACAGCTTGACAGTCCAACAGAGCTTATCCACTTTTTACAGAAATTCATGTCAACTCTTAACAATTCCAACGTGGTCCTGATCTCTCCCAAAGGGCACCTGAACCTAAAGGGTACCTTACCTCTCCAAATAACTCCAACAGCTTTAGACCTTTTCCTCAAAGGTCTAAAGCCCACGAGTCATGTTTTGGAAATGCCAGTCATGAAAATTGCTTCTGTTTGAAGGCAGTTCTATGTTTACATGTGCATCTATCTCCACGAACTATGGATGTGCAAAGTACAACCAGTCCCTATTCCCCCACCCACTCCCCCAGCAAAAATGGTGGGTGCTGGGTTTGGGACTTCCGGAATCGAGGTTCCAGCATCATTTTGGCTAAGGTGTGGAGCCCTTTCATCTTGAGAAAAATGCAGGTCCTAGTTTATTGGCAGATCTAGCTGGACCACACAAAGCCAAGTCCTACTCTCCTCTGCTAAATCTGCTCACTATTCCAGGATCATCCTGGAATGCAAAGATAACACCCAGCTTCTTTTCTCTGCTAACTTTTTTCTTGAACTACTCTCCCCTGTCTCCTCCACGTTCCCTTCCAACAATAAGTGTGAGTGGATCTTGGACATCTTTGTCACTAAGATTGAAGCCATCTGCCTTCATGTCTTGTTCATGAGACCCACCTGCTGCTAACTCTACCCAATTCCTACCAAACTGCGGATCATCCAACTTCCTTTCCTGGTCCCCATGTTAGCTCAAATTGTTAACAGTTCCCTCTCCTCAGGTACTATCCCACTGCCTTTCAAATCTGCCATCATCACCACCCCCTCCTCAAAATGCCCACACTCGACCCTTCTGTGCTTGCAAACTACAGTCCTGTCCTCAAAGTCCCTTTCCTCTCCAAAGTCTTCGAACATGTTGTCACCTCCCAAGTTCATGTTCATCTTTCCTGTAACTCCATGTGCAAACTCTTCCAATCAGGTTTTCACAGAACTGAAATGGCTCTTATCAAGATCACAAATTATATCCTATGTTACTGTGACTCTGGCAGACTAACCTTCTTCATCCTTCTTGAACTGTCTGCAGCCTTTGACACAGTTGACACACCAACCTCGAATGTCTCTCCTCCATCATGCAGCTGGGTGAAACTGGTTCCATTCTTATCTATCTAGTCATAGCCAGAGAATCATCTGGAACAGCTTCTCTTCCTGCTCCCGTACTGTTACCTCTCATGTACCCAAAGAATCTACCCATGGCCTCCTCCTATTTCTTATCTACATGCTGCCCTGGTTGGCATCATCCAAAAACACGTTGGCCGGGATTTTCTGTGCCCGCGGGCGTTGGGCGTGTTTGGTGGCGTGAGTGGACAATATGGCAAGAAGGCTAAAAATCGGTTTTACGCTGTCGTGAAACTAGTTTGTGAACGTCCGCTCAGCCAGTCAATGGGGGGTTTCCCACCACCGCATGTTGGGAACATCATCTTTCATACATTTGCATCTGCTTACCAGAATCATACCTCCACATCAAATTTACTGCCCACATTGGCATGACTTCAGAATGGCGTGCTTCATGACTGCCTTTAAAAGGTGTGAACCTGGTGATCTGAACTTCAAGAGGAACATGGAGTTGGGAGCACACAACCTTGCACAGCATGAGCAAGCATCACCCATAGGGCATCAAGGAGGAGGCGCTGCGCATTTGCAGGGGGCACATGCAAGTCACTTTTTCTGGGCTGGCTTTTAGTGCAGAGCCGGGGCAAGGCAGTGCCGGGGCAAGGGCTCTAATGCTGTCAAACTGGGAGGGGGGGAGGCAGCACAGACAGGCTGAACAAAATACTCAAGCACATGCTGAGGGGTGGGTGAGTGAAGCAGCCACGCACTTAGAAAAGCTTGTCAAAAATGAGCATTCTTCCACAGCTGAGCCTGTTCAACTGCAGTCCCCTGGACATGCTTGGAGTCGGGCCTCTGAAACTTTTCAGCCCACTCAAGCAATGCAAATGCATGGAAGTGCCACCAAATGCTCCAGAACTTTGCACCCCTTCTGCAGAAACTGCAAATTAATGTGTGTTTTAGGGGGCAGTAGGGCAATTGGCTGACTGGGCAAGTTGTGCAATTCCCTTACGAAAGCTGGCCATGGCGCAGTCACTGGTGGAGGCACTCACAGCCCATTGCAATGTCTTTATTACAATGTGGACCAGTATCCATATGGTTCAAGCTAACAGTGCAACTTTGCAGTGTGGGTTAGGAGAACGCCTGCGCCTGAGCTGAGAGCACAGCATGTAGTCCAGTGGCTAAAGCTGCCACCAGTGGGGTAGAGACAGGTGGGATTTTGGACAGCCAATGAGTGCACTACACACTGGCCATCCAAGTTGTGACCAGCACTTTCCTGTGTGTGAGAAGGGGCATTCAGACTTATCCAAGGTAGGTTCTTAGTACACTCATGCTAAACCACGTGTCTCTTTCTTTGATCCTGCAGGAGGTGAACATTGGGATCATGGAGCCTGGTGATTTAGCGGTATGCCACAAGGCTTACAGAGACCAGATTAGAAGAAGAAGATAGCGTTGGAGGCGCCTAGCTCGACAAAGGGAGAAGCACCTCCCTCAAGATGAAGGGGCGGCAGGGTCTGCTGTGCACACAACTAAAGATCCACAGCGAGCCGTCACTCATGGGCGTCTCGCTAAACCCAGGGTCTATAGATGGCGTCTATCATTCCTGCAGATGACTGAGAACCAGTGTTGCCAAAGACTGCACATGTCTAGGAACTGGTCAGTCACGTATGTCATCTGCTGCAGGATTTGGCACCATGGGGACATGGAGGACATCCACTGCAAGTGGCTGCAAAAGTGACCACAGCGCTCAATATTTAGGCCTGTAGCTCTTTTCAGGGCTCCACAGGTGACCTGTGCGGGAACTCGCAAGCCTCCATGCATAAGTGTATCCAGGAGGTCACGGATGCCATCATGATGAAGGCACAGAACTTGGTGCATTTCACCCGGGATCAGGAAAGCCAGGAAGCAAGAGCCCTGGGATTTGCACTGATCTCCAGTTTTCCACAGGTGCAAGGTGCCAATGACTGCATTCATGTGGCCCTCCGATCTCCGTGGCAACAAGCAGTCAACTACGACAACCGCAAGGGCTTCTACCCACTGGATGTTCAGTTGATGTGCGACTACTACAAACACATCCTGCAGGTCTGCGCATGATTCCCAAGGAGCGTCCAAGACTCCTACATCCTTAGCAGTCTCAGATCCCCAACATCATCCAGGGTCCAGACAGGCTGCAGGGATGGCTCCTCAGGGGCAAGGGCTACCCACAGAGGACGTGGCTGATGACGCCCGTGCAGCAGCCTCAGACTGCAGCAGAGCAATGGTATAACAAGGCTCATGCCATGACCTAGATTTTATTGGAGAAGACTATTGGAATTTTGAAAATGAGGTTTCAGTGCCTTGACTGGTACAGTGAAGCTCTGCAATACAGTCCCCAGAGGGTGTCATGCATCACTGTCATTTGCTGCACACTCCAAAACCTGGCGCTGCAAAGGGGGGCAGAGGACCTGGCTGGGGAGGAGATGGAGGAGCTGCACGTATCCTCTGATGAGAAGGATGTCAAAGGGGATGACGACGATGAGGTCCTCAAACATGAGGATGCTGGCGATGAGGTCATCGCGCTAGCCAGACAAGGCAGGCATGCTCGGGACGACATCATAATCACAAGATTCATGGAGGATGATGATGAGATGCAGTGAGGACAGTCCTGACACCCTCACCTTGCATCTGTAAATGTTTGACTCCTGTGTGGCTGATAGCAGTGAACATACCCTCAGTGCTCAAGCTCGTGTCACGGAGACATAGCAGAGGTGCTAATGGTCGCTAGATTCCAGGAGGAATATGATGACATGCAGTGAGGACATTCCATGGATCTTGACGTTGCCTCTGTAAATGCCTGACTCCTGTCTGGTTAACGGCAGCTCACTTACGCTGTGTGATCAGGGTCACATCTTGGAGACACAGCTGTGAAACTTTAAATGCATCTGATCCTTTGTCAGCCTTCAGCACCTGTCCCCTTCAGGAGCACACTGACTGGTCACAGATGCTGAAGAGATGGGGGTGGCCAGCCCCACCTCAAAGGTGCTGAGAGCACACAGAGAGGGCGACGGAACTCTGTGACACCTGCCCATGACATTCTGGCGGCAATGACAAGCACCATCGAGGTGCAGGTATCAGTAATGTGTCCAGTGTGTGTGAGGCCGGACCATCAATTTGGTCTGAAGGTTACACACTGCACAGGGAAGAAGCCCTGGAATAAGACACCTGCCTTTATCTTGTGCAGGAACCAAGGTTTCACGTCTGAGTGACACGAACACTGCTCATCATAACAAGGAGCCATAGGCAAGGAGACAATCTTGGGAGTTTATCTACAATAGCGAACATTAAGTACAAGTGATTAACATCCAGGCTGTGCAACTACACCTTCTTAACCTTCCTCACCCTGCCGCTACGTCTTGGTGCTCCTCTGACATCCACAGCGGAAGTGTAGGCAGCCTGCTGACAGCTCTGCTGTCTATGATGACCTTAACGGGCGTCCTCTGGAGGGCCCCGGCCTGATTTCTGGGTCTTGCTGTGTGGCAGTCGTGCCCTCCTTGGCCTGTGGAGCTGGAGTTGCTGGGGTTGCAGGAAGACGGGATTCAGATGGGTTGGACACTCCTGGTGTCACCTGGGTGGATGGTCCCAGGGTGTGCACCTGCTGATCCTCCTCCTCCCTGTGGGTGCCCGAGGGCCTCTGGCTGACTCCTCGAAGAGAAGAGGAAGCTGGAGTGAGATTGAGCTGCCCCACCTCCCTCTCACTGTTGGAGCCCAACTATGGCATCAGCGATAGAGTTCAGCTCAAGCAGCAGTGCAGGACTGATGTCCTGGACCAAGGTCTCCATGGGCTGCCATCCTACCAGTATTGACGTCGGTACACTGGCATGCTGGTGCTACCACCTCAAACTGAAGGCAGACGGCCTCCTCCATTGTGCCTTGCAATTTGAGGAGTGCAGCCGACATCCCTGCCTGATGTTCCTGAGCTTGCCTTTGCAGCTCCAGCAACTGAGGTATGGCCGAGTCCAGAGGCTCGTCATCTGATTCGAACTCAGCAGATTTCTGGCCTCCAGCAGTCCTCCGAATGCTGGAAACCTGGGAAGTCCCTGTCACTTCCTGCTATGGATCAGACAGTGCGATGTGCTCACCAGATTGTGACCCCGAGGCTACGCTAAAAATAGGTCCCACCGAGGTCTCTGTCTCTGCCCTGGTGGAGGGTGTGGGGGAGCGCTGTGACAGGTCTTCAATTAGGGTGCCATCAGATTCTTCTTCCAAGGTGTCTTCGGGGCTTGAGTTGAGGACCTGGGTCTGGAACCCCTCGGCTGCTTCCCAGATGTACCTACAAAAGCAAGGAGAGATAATGAGTGCATGGGAGAGGACTGCGGAACAGGGGAGCTCACTCACAGCATGGTTGTCTGATGGATGTTGTCCTACTGGATCCTTACTTGGTTAAGCACCACCGACCTCACCATCTGCACAGGAACGGTCCAGATCATCGTTGGCCAGCTGGATGATGCTATTTTCAAAGTCTGTGAGATCCTGATGTTGAGCATTCCTCCACCAGTCTGCGACCTCTCCCTTTTGTCGTATGCCAGCTTGTCCTGCATGAATACAGATGGAGTGTGTTTAAGCAGGGGGCTTGCCTGGCCAGATGAGAAGGATGCCTGGCATGTGTGGGTGGTGATTGATGCCATGGACGGAATGAGGACACAATCCGCAGGGCACATGAAGGTGTGTGAGAGAGAGTGAATGGTGATGTCCATTGAACTGGCAGTAAGAGAGATCCCTGTGGATGTGTGATGGGTTTGAGAGAGTGAGTTGAGAATGATGGAAAGAGTGATTTACCCTAGCAGAATGGAGGAGATCGTGCATCCTCTTTTGGCACTGGGTGGCTGTGCTCTTTTGCAGGGTGTTGGTACTACCACCGCCTCCCATGCTGAATTGGTGACCTTACTTGCTGGTCTTCACCCAGAGCGAGGGTAGGGGACTTCATGGCGGGCCTCCGCTGCGTCCAGTAGGTGCCTGAGGGAGTCACTAAATTTGGGGGCAGGTGGTTTCCTCCCTTTGGCAGCCATGACTTTGCAGCAGCTTCCAATGCCTTAGAGAGTGTGCTAGTTCTGTGCAGGGACACCCTTTAAATATGGCGCCCGGTTTTTTGAAGGCCTGAGGTGACAGCGGGGCAGGCAAATTAGAGGCTGCCCGGCCAGTAAACCGTTGTGTTTCCTAGGAATTAATTATTAATGAAGTGCTTTATGCTGCAAATGGGATCATGTGATGCAAAATCCCGCCATTGCGGCCTGAGGGTAAAACGTCCCTTTTCTCGCCCGCTGCCGCACTTTGTCCATATCTGGGATGATTCCACCCATTGTCTTAGCTCACATCACAAACTCTGTTCCCTATTCACCAACTCCATTCTTCTCCATGGTTACTGTCTGAGTTGGACCAGACCATTTGTAACTTTGGTGTCTATGTGACCCAGGGATGAGTTTACTGTATCACATAGCCACCTCATTACCAAGACTGCCTGTGTCCACATCTATAATATCACCTGCCATTGCCTCAGCTCATCTGTTGCTCAAATCCTCATCCATGCCTTTGTTACCTCTAGACTCGTCTATTCTATCCTACCTGACCTCCTATTTTCTACCCTCCACGAACCTGAGGTCATTTAAAATCTGCTGCCTGTATTCTAAACTCACACCTGTTCATCCCTGTACTTGCTGAACTTCATTGCCTCCCAATTAGACACCACCTTGTTTTTAAAATTCTTATTCTTGTTTTCAAATTCTTCCACGCCCCCTCTCCCCTTTATCTCTGCAAACTCCTCCAGCCCTACAACCTTCTGAGATCTCTACGCTCCTCTGTTTTTAGCCTTTTCATCATTCATCATTTTATTCGGTCCACCATCAGCAGCCCTGACATCAGCTGCCTGGCCCTAAACTCTGGACTTCCCTCCTAAACCTCTAACCCTCTTCATCCTTTGAGACATACCTTAAAACCTACTTGTTTGCCCATGTTTTTGGTCACTTGGCAACTTATGTGTCTCAGTGTTAAATTTTGTTTAATGACATTCCTGCAAAATACCTTGAGGCATTTTACTACTCTAAAGATGCTACAATAATGCAAGTTTTTGTTGTTGTTGCAGAAGTAAACCTCCTTGCTCTGTTACATAACAAAAACACAAGGGGAGATCTCTCTCTCTCCCCCAACTTCCAAAGCACAGGGAAGAGCCATGTACTTTCAGTAACCAGCAGCATTATTCACCTGCAGTAAAAACCTCAATTGATCAAAATAGTAAGTAAGGTTGACACATCATTTGAACATGCGTACTGATTTTTATTGCTGACCTTTGTAATGGCCACAATATACTACAGCTTGCTCAATGTGCTCAAGTTTATTTCTGCAATCTATTCTCCTAAACGTACACATTACACAATGCACACATTAGTGTGCTATGCTCTAAATGGTGGAATTGAAAGACTAGACTGTTACAAAACAACAATTCATTAAGACATCATTGCTGGCACAGATGGCAATCAATGTTAATTTTTCTACCACAATTTTCAATGTGCAATATGTTGTCACCCCTAACAGTAATTAGCCTTTCAAAATTTCTTCCTGTCTTATTAATTAATGCCTGACTTTGATAAGTAAAGCATTTCCATTGTTCAGATTTTTGCAAAATGGATCAACCTTGGCTTAATGTCTTGCACCACAATTTAACACCACTGGAAACCATTACAAATGTGTCCAAGAAGTCTATATAGAGTACAGTACTATCAGCCTGTGCTCCTCGTCTGATATTTACATAAGAATGATTATAATCATACAGTTATACATTACCAGAAATACATTACTTCAGAATGTTTCCTTTAAACAATTCTATGTTCCTTCATCAGAAAATGTTAGCTATTAAAATGCAAAAAGTAACTTTATTGTCAAATTATCATTTCACAAGACAGTGAAGAAGAAAGAGTAATAAATACGAAGTGGATAACTGCTATCATTAAAGTAAGGATTGTTATAATGTCATGTTGCTACTGACAATGTAGCAGGAACCAGTAATTGCTTTCTTGGAAATCTGTGTAGTCGTGCTTGTAGAAGAAACCTGGGTTTGGCACGTTGTGTGCTCTTGCTTCTTTTAATTACATTGCCCTAATGAGCAACTTCTGCTTCTAGTGAGCAATTTGGCTTCTTGAGGCGAGTCAACATTAATGAATGTAAAAAGATGCACTCAGGAGGTGGACAGAGAAAACAAATTGACTTCTGGTACACATAACAGCAGCCCGAGATCAGCCATTATGCTGCTGGAATTCAGCAAGTGCAATATTGCTTCTTTGCTCCATTGCACTGAGGGGCAATTATGCAAGTACGCAGAATCTTACAATTTTTTATTTGCTTTCGTCAGATATCAGGCTACGTTTGTTTAAACACTTTAACAGGCAATTTAAATGACCGGGAGTTGATATCAGCAGCATCCTGTTAACTGAGTGTGATATTTGTGTATTTTTAAAATTGGAGCTAGGCTATTCAGGACCAAATTCTGGAAGTATTATTTTTCGCAAGAAGAGTAGTAGAATTCTGGAACACTCTCTCAGCAAAAGGCTGTGCATGCTAAAACAACGAGAGCTTTCAAGATCAAGCGAGATTTTTATTGGGTAAGAATATCAAGGACCATAAACCAAAAGCAGGAACATGCAGTTGAGGGGGAGATCAGCCAATAGCTAGTTGAATAGCAACTAGGCTCGAAGGGCTGAAGTGTCTACTCCTGTTCTTCTGGCCCTGTTCCTAATCTGGTTTTAAATATTTTGTAGCTAAGATAAAAACAAGTCTCACAGAACTTCAGAAATAAAATCTAACAGAATCCTAATTAACTTTCATTGTAAAAGTGCACAACAAATCTAGAACATTCCCCATTAATTTAATTTGAAAACTGTTACCAAATTAATACTAATTTGAGAGTATAACAAATTCTAATTAGGTTTAATTATCAATACCGTTAGGTACAGGTTTAAACCTAGAAACCTACAATCAGGCTACTACTTGCAACACACACAGCTGTGCTTCTGACCAAAGGGGAGAGCAGCCTGAAGCGTGAATGTGAGAAGGTATTAACTGGGCCTGCATATCCAAAATGGCAGCTCATACAACAAACGAGCATTAGAAACTGTTTGGTGTCACAATCTGCCCACTCTGCATGCTTCTGGTGCATGCAAGCACGCGGTCAGTCAGCTCTGCCCCACAGGAGGTGGCCAAGAGCCCTGAAGAATAGTCAAACAGACTCAAAACATTAACTCTGTTTCTTGCTCCACAGATGCTGCCAGACTTGCTAAGTTTTTCCAGCATTTTCTGTTTTTATTTGAGAACATCAGCAATCTAATTCAGACAAATGGTAAGGAAAGCCCAGCCAGGTGTGTGATGGGCAACTGATCCTCTACGGTCCTTTTCCTGCTGCACTAAAGTTGGAAATATCATTCAGAATAATAAGTTGTTATGACATTAATAACAACAACTACGTGGGCAGGATTTTCCCCCCGTCGGGGACGAAGTTGAAGTGTGGGCGCGTGAAGGCGCGTCTCCGATCGGCGCCCCCAATTGGGGGCACACTACCATTTTATGTGGGCGGGCCAATTAAGGACCGCCCAGCGTGACATCCGCACGGAAGCGCCATGCGCTCCCTGTGCGGGCGGTGGGGGGGAATCCCTAAACCTGAGAGTGCGCTCTTTCGCGCATGCGCACAAAAGTGTGCACTCATCTCTACAGTAAAAAATATTAAAAATAGAAAAAAAAATTCCCTGAATGTCCCCTCATGCGACACTGTCACATGAGTTGGGACATGTCCATAACTTTTCAAAAAACTTTAATTAAATTTTTAAAAACCTACATGAAACCTCATCCTGCCCATGGATGAGGCTTCATGCTTTTTCTAATTCCAGCCTGGGCTCCTGGCCTGCCTGCCAACTTTAAGGTTGGACGGGCAGATCCATTAATTGCTTCAATGACTCTGTCAATAGCCTCAATTGGCCATTGACAGGTCGGTGGGCGCACAGCTGATTTTGCTGCGCTCCCGCCTACCTGAAAATTTAAATGGGGCGCGTTGACGTTAGGAGTTCTGCCCGACGTCACCATGCATCATTTTACGTGTCAGTGAGCGGGCCCCACCCCCCGCTTGCTGACGGGAAAATCCTGCCCCATATGTTTATATAGCACCTTTAACACAAGGAAACACCCCAAGGTGCTTCACAGGGCCATAATGAAAAAAGTGTGACATTGAGCCACATATAGAGAAGTAGGTCAGATGAGCAGAAGCTTAGTCAAAAAGGTGGGTTTTAAGGAAGAAAATGAAGTGGAGAGGCAATGAGGTGTAGGGAGAATATTCCAGAGCTTGGGGCCTAAATTTAAAAAATTAACGTCAAAATAAATGTCACCTCAAGAAAACAATGATCTGAATTCCAGAGACAGGTTAGGATATAGCAAGTCCTTCAGCCCATTTGACTAATTGTTCTAGTGTACTCATCTTCTTCCTGTGGCAGCAACTAGCTCGTTCTTAAATGAGAACTGTGTGCTGATCTCAGTGGAACTGTTGATCATCCCTTGTATAAAAAATGCTTGCACACATCTGTCCCAGACTTGCCTTAACAAAGTGAGCCTGTGAACTTTTATTCTGTTGCCCTGATAGGAGCTGCAGTTCAGTCTGCTATGCATGCTGGGACTGCATTCTGACTTGGGAGGCAAAATTCACACTAACTCCACCATGCACAACAGGTTCTCCAATGAATGAGAGGAAATCTGATACAGGTTAGTCACGTTTCCATAACTATGGCAACAGTTAGACAGAATTGCTGAAGATAAGGACATTTGTTAATGATTATTTAAAAATTGAAGTGTTTTTTGAAATCAATATATGATAAATCAGTAATTTCACAATTATGAAATGAGGGCAACATTCTCGACTGGTTTTCAAAGATTTGGTGACACATGGGGCTGGATTTTATGGCTCCCCACCAAAATATTTGAAGATGGTGTGGCTTATAAAATGCAGTGTGTGGCCTGCCCACTGCCTTCCCCCACTCCGACCTGTCTCCCGTTTTACGGAGGGGGCAGTGGAGGCATTGGATGGTACACCTGGGCCTATTGAGACACTTAAGTGGTCAATTAATGGCCACTTGATTGCCTCATCCTGCTCCCACCGCTATTTTATCTGCGGCAGAGGGAGGCCCACACCTGGTGGATAGCCTGCCAGCTTTTACTTGGAGACTTGGGCAAGAGTGGGGATGACCTCCATAGGGGGTCCCCTGTGCCTTTTAGAGGCACCCCTCCCAAAGGTCATACCCCCTTTCTAACCCTTGCCTCTCAAACCCAGCCCCCACCCCACTCACTAGGTTCTGCCCACTAGGCTCCACCGATACTCCAGATGTACCTAAAGTACAGCCTCAACCTCCTCTTCTTCGGAACTGGTTATAGTCCCATAAGTGGCCACTCAAACCTGCACTGCTGGGCCTACAGAGTTGCCGGACAAACTGATTCGTTGGCAGCTCTCTAAGGTGGGGTTACTTCCCCAGATAGGGGCGGAAGTCTTGCCCTGAGCCAATTAAAGCTCTGCTGAACATAAAGTGGCTGTAGGGCAGCTGGCTTTTTGGTGGACGGGCTCCTGGCCGACTTTTTAGTCTGAGGGGACGGGGCATAAAGCGCCCCGTAAAATCCAGCCCATTACATGGCTAATTTTCAGAACCACTGCTCCTGATGAGAGGCTTTGTCTGCTGTAAGCCCACATTGAAAATGTGGGTGGACAGCACATAGTGACCAATTTAAATGAGCAAAAGTTTGAATATGCACTTTGGGCAAAGTTGAAAAAACTACTCTTTATGTGTTTGCACTTCCTCTAAACAACTTAAGAGGTAGACAACATAAACAAGTAATGGATCTACCTCTTCATGGAGAGGGAGTGGAAGCTCTGATACACATAAAATAACATTCTCTCAAAAGAATAACTGTGCTGAATTCATCCTGTCTTAAGAAATGTTATTGAATGTATAAGGATAACTGTTTATGAAGTTGCACATATGAAGCAAAGGGTTGGAAAATTGCACTACCTCAACATTTGCATTCACCCCATTTTCATATCATTAAAATATATGACGGGAAGCTTTTTTCACATTGGGGTGAATTTTTCCTATGGCAGGCAGGCTGTTCGGAAGTGGGCGCAGAGCTGATCGCCACCCACGATTGGCGGGGGACCGCCATTTTACGTGGGCGGGCCAATTAAGGCACATGCGTGCGAAGGAGCTCAGCAATCTCCCTGAGGCACGGAGCTGCTTCAGGGAGATTAAGTAGATAATAAAACTTTTCCACAAATAAAGTAAAAAATTATTTAAACATGTCCCCTCATGTGACAGTGTCACATGAGCTGGGACATGTTTGTGAAGTGTGGAAAATTTATTTAATTATTTTATGAAACCTTCAGGATGAGGTTTCCTGAAAAATGCGAAGGCCGCTTGGGCTCTTTGCCTGCCTGCCAAACTTAAGGTTGGACGGGCAGCGTTTTTAACAAGCTAAATTACTTTTTAATGGCCTTAATAGGCTGTTGACAGTTTGGCGGGTGTGCAGCCGCCTCTGGCGCATGCCTGCTGAACAAAATATTGAAATGACGTGCAATGATGTCGGGATGAATGCCCGACGTCATTGCGTGTCATTTTACACATCGGCGTGTCGGGCCCGCCCCCGCATACCAATGGCAATATTCTGCCCATTATATCTAAATTGGGTCAGTGGTAGGCAGCAAGTGCCCATGGGTGTAGCCTGCAACCTGATCAATTTTGGTTCAGGCTTTCTATCTTTTAAGGAAACCATTCACATTCCTTTTTTAATACTTGTCCTTAAAACATTTGTCAGTCACAGAGAATCCAGTTTGATTTTTTCTGCTCTCTGGCATTTGTTCAGAGTGCTATTACTGCTGGTTGGCTGAAATCAGCTAATTTAGCACAGTATATGGACTGACTCTGATACATCAATGCTTTCAGTTATAAAACAAAATCATACCACTTAGTGAAAAACTTTTCAAAACTTGCAGTTTATAGACAGGATTCCAGGGTCCTGAAAATTAATTGCAACATTTTGTGAATTAAATATAAAAGGGAACCTCTTCTTTCAGATGAGTATTATTTGAAATTTCTGATAGTCCAATTTTTAATAAATTTTTTCTTAAACATCATGGAAATTGCACAATATCATTAGGTTGCAAATGTGAAAAGCATCTCTCAGTATAGTTTAAATACTGTGGGAACTCATTTTGGTGAGGGTCTGTGATTCTTAATTAGAAAATAAAACTGGCAAAGTAAGTGGCCATTAGCCTGGCATGCATTGGCCTTAAGTTCAAGCATGTGCTTTTGCTATAAGATGTGGAAATTAAGTTTGAACAGTGACTGATACCACCATTAATACTCCAGTTTTCCTTTGATTGAAATAAAATGAAAATGAGAAAATGACTGACTCGACAATTATCACAAGAACAGGAACTGTTTGAGCAAATATGTGGTGCTTTCCAGTGGTTCTGCATCATTCTGAAAGATACTGAGGCATGATAAGACACAACACAAACACAGGCTGCCGAAGAAGCATCCGGCTATTTTTCAATTTAGGCCCATTGTTTATTCTAAATTATCATTGTAGTTCCTCCTTTCCATTTTAGACAATACACGGTGGAACACTGACATTTCAGCCATTTCTAATGGCAATGTGTTGTGTAGCTATGATCAGCATGATGTGTCATTCCATGAGTCAAAAAGCACTGAGTGCCAATTTTTACCATGTGACTCAATGTCCCAACTAGCAATCTCACTGAGATTTGACAAATGGATTTTCAGTTAGAATTTTTTATACCATGAATATGGTGTTTCCAGCAGTGATTAATTATCTCTGAAGTGATTCATTATCTATGATATATGCTCCTCAAGAATGATAGCAGGTATTTGGTTACACCCATGTGGTACACCAGTTGTTAAATTTGACAGTTTTAACTCTGAATGCTGAGAGAGAAAATCAGTTCTCATTCATCCATTTGTTTTTTATAACAAATTTCAAGCCCTGTTATAACTCCTGGGTTTTATTTAAATTAAGCCAATCCTAACTCCCACCTAAAGTTGATCGATGGGAGCATGATTTCGGGCAAGAGGTTGCAGTTGGGAACCCGAGGGAAAGATCTCCGGAAATGTGGTATGTTGATTGGGATGGGTCGGCTTTGGGAATCCTCTCAGCACACACACAAACATTAAAACAAAACTGGGCCTTCTCTTGTCCGGATTCTGCTTGCCATGATTCCAGCTTTGCTGGAAGCACTAGGATTTGCACAATTCTCTGTTCAATTTGTGTTGGGGGCCTGAATTGTATCATTGGTCCCTGACTTTGGAATACAGACGAGACACTTGCCGAACTGCAATGCAAACACCCCCCATAACATGAGTCGACAAGGTTAAAATTTCAGCAGTGCAAAAGCATTGAGAAGGTTGCATTTAGCACATTTTAATCCCTAGTCTGCATCATTCATCCCAGGTGGGCAGAGTTAAAATTAAGGCTTCCCCCTTGAGGGTTACCTAGAACGAGGCAGATACTGGGAAATATTTTTGTTTTTGCAGAGAGTTATTGCCCTCTGGAAGAAATTTGTGGTGGGAAAGGGCTTACAACAAAAGGGAACCTGATAACTTCTTGAAAGAAGATATTTTGCCTGTTATAAGAGGAAATGATCTATGGTTTTAAATTATTAAAGGCAAACACAATCAACAGGAGCTTGCTTCTTCACCTTATAAAGCCAGAGTTTTCTTCTGCTTTGGTCATAGAGTTCTTTCCTACTTTTGCCAGTCCCAGGAGATGAGAGGATATTTCCTCAGCCTTCTTGTTATATGTCCTTATGTTTGTTCATAGGGAATCGGCTCTCTCACTAATGACTTTGCCATGGTTGAGAAGGTGTCATATCAAGAAGACAAGTGCATTAGTCCTTTTTTATCTATCAAAACTCTTGGCCTCACAATGGCAAATGTAGTTTGTGGGGTGATTGGTCTTAATTTTTAATAGCTGTCAGGAACTCTTGTTATAGTGAGCAGCAGAAGTGAGCCTGCATCTTTATTACTCCAGAGCATTACCACTGTACCAACCAACTCACTGCACTCAGTCACAGTCCAGTCTATACTCGGGCAATCTGAACATGAAGTTGGATTTTTGCATGAAGAACTCTCAACTTACTTTACTTTAATGAAATTTGCATTTTTATCAATAAAGTTTTGAGGGACTGTGCAAAATAAATTGAATATCCAGTTGAAATGCTGGAGAAGTCAATTTCTTTGCCCTCTTTGTATTCTAAATGTATGTAAATTAACCAGCAGAACTCACCTGGAGGTTCAGGTCTGTCTGGGTGGATAGTGTGACCTATGAGATCGCTCATGGACACTCTGCCCATATTTCATTTTATGACACATTATTAAACCTATAATTAGGGTCAAAATGCAGTGAGACATTTGATTGCATCATTGGAACTATACCTATTCATAATATACCTGTGGAAGAATCATATAAGTGCTTCTATGGTTCCATTCACATACACAGCCATCCCTCATGGCTATCAACACATTTATGTCTCATGCCTTGATGCAGATAGTGCAGCAATCCTAAAGGAATATGAATCATCTGGTGACCCTGATATATCAGACCACTTCACTGAATCTCTCAATACCGCACATCACACCAGATGGAAGGAAATTATCTCAGGGCAAAATTTCACTCATTCCAGTCTGAAGTACTGGAGTCTGATTTGTCCCGTTGGAGCAGCCCAAACATCACCTAAACTAAGTTGCCCATCGGTCACCCTGAACCAAGTTGCCAGTCACCTGTTCCATGTAGCGAGAACACCATTGGAAAAGAAAATGAAATGCATCACCTGCAATGAACTGAAAAAACAACACCAGCAACATGCAGAACATACCAGCCCTGATCCCTTCAAGATCACAGAACTTGAAAAGCATTAAGAGGCCCGAAATGTAGTAATGCAAAGGGATATGACAACATTGCACCAGAATTCCTGAAACAACTTGGCCCCATGTTCATGCCTGGCTAACTCAGTTCTCCACAAGAATCATCAGCTCAAACTTATTCACGAAGATGTGTCTTATGGCAAAAATTGTTACCATTCCAAAACCTGGAAAAGATCTCACATTGTCAGCCAGCTATTGACTAATTTCACTACTTTCTGTTTGCTTTAAGATCTTTGAGTGTCTTATCCTATAATGCACATCTCCGGAAGAAGGGACCATTCTTAATGTTGGCCAAGCTGGTTTCCATAAGGGGTGCAGCACATGTGATCAAGTTCTGGTACTCACCTACATTGAAAATGGCTTTCAAAAGAATTTGAAGACATGCATAGTGCTACTGGACCTTACAGCTGCCTACAATGCAGTGTAGCACACTGGCCTGCTCCTACAGCTGTCCAGAGAGCTTCCAGCCTGGGTCAAGACAGTTGTTGAAACACTCCTTCACAACAGACGATTCAGAGTCCAACTTGGGTGAGGGGGAAGTGTATAGAGAAGGCAGACCAACGGATGACCACAGGACTCAGTGCTAGCTCCAACCTTGTACAACATATATCCAAATGACTTGCCAACAACCATGTCCCACAAGTTTATCTATACTAATGACATCCGTTGTGCCACCCAAATTCCATCCTCCTGCACTCTGGACCAGATTGATAATGAAGTCACTACAAAGTTTACGGTCTACTGTAGCACATGGCGTCTCACATTGAATCCCCCTAAAGCCGTATCCAGTGTATTCCACCTCCACAATGCCAGTGCTGAAAAAGAATCATATATCTTCATGGATGGCCAGTGACTAAAACATGATCCCAACCCAACATACTTGGGAGTGACTCTCGATAGGACTCTGTCCTTCTAGGAATATCTGAAGAAAACAGCAGCAAAAGCCAAAACCAAAAACAACCTGCTATGCAAACCTGGATCTACGTGGGGTGCTACTGCCACAACTCTCTAGACCTCAGCACACTTCCTATCATACTCCGCAGCAGAGTGTTGTGAATCTGTCTGGCAAAGGTCATCACACACACATCTTGTCAGTACTCAGTTGAATGCAACAATGTGCATCATAACTGGAGCTGTCCGCTAAACACCCCTCCCCCAGTGGCTTCCTGTCCTTGCAAATATTACTCCCCACACATCCACCAACTGACAAAAACCCACAGGCTGGTTGTAACCATCCATGTTGCACTCCACTTAACACTCCATGATGATCTGTATAACCCACCTACTGCCCGCCTTCCATCTCAGCACCCCATCTGGAGCACCCTTCCTGAGCAAGGTCTACCAGCTAACATCCTCTGGATCAAGGAATGGGAAATATGGGAAGTCTAGTTCCTTGTGACAAACCCCATCTGTCAAATGGCAGACTTTGAATGACTATGACGAGAGTGGTCCTTGCTAAACAAGTTCAGGACAGGCCAGGGTCCCTGTGCAGCCTACCTCCACCGCTGGGGCCTCAGCACAAACTCCTTATGCACTTGTGGAAAGACACAAACAATGCTGCACAATATCCAGCAGTGCCCCTTCCACAGTCTAAGTGTGGCGGACTAATCACCTTAAACTCAGCAAATGAGGCTATCGCTTAGCATTGAGGATTTCCAATCGCTAAATAAATAAAAAACCCTATAGAAGCACTTCAAAATCATCACCTAATTTATGTTTTCCAATGTTTGTAAAATCTGTGCACTTTTGTTTACATTTATTAAAATGCATTAGCATAAAGTGAACACCAGCAAAACAGCAGCAAATAATATGAAGGGCTTCTCATCTTGAGAAAGAAAATAGACTTTAAAGAATCCCAATTGTCAAGGTCTAATTGTATGTCTATATAAACTGACAGATTAAATTGCACTCCTGAGCCTAATTCTTAGCTTCAGCACCATTTTACCCTGATAACTTGGTTTCTGACTCTGCAGTCTAATGGTCTGAGCTGCCAAGAAGGGCAATCTAATGATTAAAATAACCATTAACAAAACGGTTGTGTAATTAGCTTTATATTTTATAGTCCCTGTGTGCACATGATCGATAGGACAATTTATTCATTAACAAACTATTTAACAAGCATGAACATGAAAGAAGGTTCTTATCTGGTAAAGCCTTCTTAAAGTCACACAACAATGAATCTTTGCCCAATATCTTCTTTCAGTTAACCTTCAAGCATCTTGTCAGAAGAACTCCATATAGTTGACAGTGTTGATTTAATCGAGTATGAGTTAGAAGTACTGCACTATTTCTCTCTTCCATGCATCATTTACAAGACGGAGGTAAGTTATCTACTCCTGGGTTTACCCATTAAAGTCTATAAATGGGTGTTTCTTCCTTGCATTACATGAAGAGTTAGCATGCTGCTGCTTGGCACCTTGCCCGAGTGAAAATTGTTTCTTAGTAATGTTATGTTTTCCACATCTGGTGAAAGAATGTGCTCCAACATAGAAATTGCTGAAATGCATTCCACCAAAGAGTCCTCTCCATTGTGAATGCTACAGCATTTAGCACACAATGTTGTACTTCAGTGCCAATCCAAAGCCAAATGTACCAACCTCAGTAAGATTATCTCCATGAAATACCACTACATCAGTATGCTTTATGTCAGCTGAATCTCAATATTTACACATTCAACAGCACTTTTTTAATAAAAATCCTCAAAATCTCCAGTAGAACCATTTTATTTTGAAAACAGCTTACCATCCTGTCAATTCTTTTTAATGAGATAAAAATAGAGTTTCAGTACAGGAGGCAGCATAATTCAAAACCCATGCATTTATACAGAAAGAACGACCACATGATGGGGCAGGCAGTGTAATCTAGCACTCACTGCTCAGATTGCTACAACAGATAAATGAAGACAGTACTAATGTGGCTAAACCAACATAACGGGACTATTGGTGTTCAACAGCTGTCTTGATCTATCAGTCAGGGTTGAACTCCTGCTATTTAATGCCAGACAATTAGAGCATCAAGATTATAAATAGAATTAGCTGGATAGGCCAGCTGTACGCTCAGTTCACTCATAAGTGGAGAACCTTAATACAGCTGCTGCATTGTATTTCCATATCTATGCTTTACATCAGTTTTTATTTCTTTATTTGAAAGAACATATAAAATCTAAATTCTTGTCGCTAAACTTTGTTTTGGTCCTGTTTTTGATGTGTGGGTCATGATTCGCGATCAGCCCACAGTTCAGCTGAGGCAGTCTGTAGGCAAACTTCATGCTGCCTCTTCATTTGAATGAGTGTAGCATTTAACTGAGCACAACCCACGCTTCTTGCTAACTGAGTGCTCAACAGGGAGTCCAGTAGCGTGTCTAGTTAATGCTTGTTCCAGTTAGCCTGCACCTCTTAAAGAGGCGCCGCAATGATTGTAAGGAAGCTGCTGCTGACTGTCCATACAGGAATTGGCTATAGAAAGAAGCACCTCAAATGGAGAATAGGGAAGAGAGGAGGCCTTAGTCCAGGAGGTCGATAGGAGGTGAAAGGCCATGATTCTGTGGGGACCAGGAGGCCCTCAAGGTACAACCCTTAGAAGGGAATGGGACTAGGAGGTCATGGAGGTCAATTCCCAGAGGGCAGCAGTGCCATGAGTCTAATGGCCTCATGTGGGTGGTCAAGGAATGCATTTTCACATAACATCTCCTACCATCAGCTCAACCAACCTCTCTCGCTTCTCAATGCACCACACACCCATCACTCACCCATCAGCAATTCCTAGCAGTTAGGACTCAGGCCTAGCATTCAGATGCTGCCCCTCGCCCTCACACACCCACCAATAATACCAGCCTCACGCCTATCTCTTGCTGTTACCACAAATCCCCAGCTATTCAGCTGTGGCAGACATATCACCCAAATGCAGCACAACACACTCAGTGACAACCTTCCCTCTCTCTTGCAGGACGAGATGGCCCACAACTGCAGGAAGTAAAGCAGAACCAGGGATGAACATGCATACTTGATTAACGAAGCCACTGGAAGAGACTGTACGAAACAGCATGGGGATGACTGTCACAGAGGCTGTTGCATCAGGACCACTGAGAACATTGAAGTTAGCAGATGTCCTTGCCTCATGGCCGTTCTCAAATTACACTTCATCCTCATCCTGCTATGTGCCATTAAGTGCAAGCTGGAGACAATGTGACCTTGGACCTCATGTCTTCCACCTCACCACCTATCCCAGCTTCCCTCAGTTGTATCAAACCGCTACAAAGTCTCAAAAAAGGAATGAAACTGGACAGATCACCCAGCACCAACCTGGGCACTGGAAACAACAATTGCAAACTCAGCCCTGTCAATCCTGCAAAATCCTCCTTATTAACACCTGGGGCTAGTGCCAAAATTGGGAGAGCTGTCTCGCAGGCTAGTCAAGCAACAGCCTGACATAGCCATCATCACGGAATCATATCTTACAGATAATGTCCCAGACACCACACCACCATCACCATGCCTGGCTATGTCCTGTCCCAAAGGGAGGACAGAACCAGCAGAGGGTCGGGACCTCCGGACAGTCGGGAGGGAGTTGCCCTTGGAGTCCTCAACATCGACTCTGGACCCCATGAAGTCTCATGGCATCAGATCAAACATGGGCAAAGAAACGTCCGGAAGATTACCACGTACTGCCCCCCTTCAGCTGATGAATCAGTGCTCCTCCATGTAGAGCACCACTTCAAGGAAGCACTGAGGGTGGAAGGGCACAGAATATACTCTCTGGGTGGGGGACTCCAAGAGTGGCTTGATAGCACCAGTACTGACTGAGTCCTAAAGGACATAGCTGCTAGACAGGGTCTGCGGCAGATGGTGAGGGAACCAACAAGAGGGAAAAATATGCTTGACCTTATCCTCACCAACCTGCCTGCCACGGATGCATCTGTCCATGACAATATCGGTAGGAGATACCACCGCACAGTCATTGTGGAGACAAAGTCCCACTTTCACGTTGATGATAGCCTCCATTGTGTTGTGTGGCACAACCACTGTGCTAAGTAGGATAAATTTCGAACAGATCTACCAACTCCAGACTTGGAATTCATGAGGCACTGTGGGCCATCAGCAACAGCAGAATTGTACTCGAAAACAATGTGTAACTTCATGGCCCGGCATATCCCCCACTCTACCATTACCATCAAGCCAGGGGATAAACCCTGGTTCAATAGAGAATGCAGGAGGACATGCCAGAAGCAGCACCAGGCTGTCAATCTGGTGAAGCTATAGTACAGGACTACTTGCATGCCAAACAGCATAAAGAGCAAGCGATAAGCAATCCCACAACCAACGGATCAGAACTTAGCTCTGCAGTCCTGCCACATCCAGTCATGAATAGTGGTGGACAATTAAACAATTCAATGGGGGGCGAGGCTCCACAAATATCCCCATCCTCAATGATGGAGGAGCCTAGCACATCTGTGCAAAAGATAAGGCTGAAGGATTTGCAACAATCTTCAGCCAGAAGTGCCAAGTGGATGATCCATCTCGGTCTCTTCCGGAGGTCCTCAGCATCACAGGTGCCAATCTTCAGCCAATTCGATTCACTCCATGTGATATCAAGAAACGGCTGAAGGCACTGGATACTGCAAAGGCTATGCGCCCTAATAATATTCCGGCAATAGCACTGAAGACTTGTGCTCCAGAACTTGCTGCGCTCCTAGCCAAGCTGCTCCAGTATAGCTACAACACTGGCATCTACCCGCTATATGGAAAATTGCCCAGGTATGTCCTGTACACAAAAAGCAGGACAAATCAAACCTGGTCAATTACCACCCCATCAGTCTACTCTCGATCATTAGTAAAGTAATGGAAGGGGTCATCAACAGTGCTATCAAGTGGCACTTGCTTAGCAATAACATGTTCACTGATGCTCAGTTTGGGTTCTGCCAGGGCCAATCAGCTCCTGACCTCATTACAACCTTGGTTCAAACATGGACAAAACGACTGAACTCCTGAGGTAAGGTGATATGGCTGCCCTTGACATCATGGCTGCACTTGACCAAGTGTGGCGTCAAGGAGCCCTAGCAATTGGAATAGATTTCGAGTCAACTGGAATCTGGGGGAAAACAGGTTGGAGTCATACCTAGCACAAAGAAAGCTGGTTGTGGTTGTTGGAGGTCAGTCATCTCAGCTCCAGGACATCACTGCAAGAGTTCATCAGGGTAGTGTCCTCGGCCCAGCCATCTTCAGCTGCTTCATCAATGACCTTCCTTCCATCATAAAGTCAGAAGTGGGGATGTTCGCTGATGATTGCACAATGTTCAGCACCATCCTCAGATACTGAAGCAGTCCATGTCCAAATGTAGCAAGACCTGGACAATATCTAGGCTTGGGCTGACAAATGGCAAGTAACATTCATGCCACACAAGTGCCAAGCAATGACCATCTCCAACAAGAGAGAATCTATTCATCGCCCCTTGACGTTCAATGGCATTACCATCACTGAATCCCCCATTATCAACATCCTGGAGGTTACCATTGACTAGAAACTGAACTGGACTAGCCATATAAATACTGTGGCTACAAGAGCAGGTCAGAGGCTGAAAATCCTGCGGCGAGTAACTCATCTCCTGACTCCCCAAACCCTGTGCACCATCTACAAGGCACAAGTCAGGAGTGTGGTGGAATGGTCCCCGCTTGCCTGGATGAGTGCAGCTCCCACAACATTGAAGAAGCTTGACATCGTCCAGGACAAGGTATTGATTGGCACCACATCCACAAACATTCACTCCCTCCACCACCAACGCACAGTAGCAGCAGTGTGTACCATCTACAAGATGCACTACAGGAATTCACCAAGGCTCCTTAAACAGCATCTTCCAAACCCATGACCATCACCATCTAGAAGGACAAGGGTAGCAGATAGATGGGAACGCCACCACCTGGAAGTTCCCCTCCAAGTCACTCACCATCCTCACTTGGAAATATATCACTGTTCCCTCACTGTGGCTGGGTCAAAATCCTGGAACTCCCTTCCTAACAGCACTGTGGGTGTACCTACACCACATGGACTGCAGCGGTTCACGGAGGCAGCTCACCATCACCTTCTCAAGGGCAACTCGGGATGGGCAATAAATGATGGCCCAGCCAGTGAAGCCCACATTCCGTGAATGAATGAAAAAAAGCCTCCCCTTCCAATTTCCTGCTTTCACATACTCAAAAACTGCTGCCTGGCCAGCCAGTGCAGCCTCATAAGAAAGCTGCTGCAGACCCGTCAGCAAGAAGCACCATCATGTAATCTAGCACCAGCTTAAATATCAGCACAGCAACATATCTTAGAATGCAGTATCGAGTCAGTGTTTAGTTACAAGGGCTGTAACCTCCGACTATTGTTGGAAAGTGCTGTCGTGCAGGAATTAGAAGAAATTAATACCTATTTACCTAGTCTTGAAAATTATGTTGCCACTTCCGTTCGCCAGAGCTGCCTGGGGCCTGCATTGAAAGACTCCGTGCAGGCCCCAGGGAAGTGTAGCTCCAGTGGATTCAAGGAGGCCACACCCCCTATTTTATGACGCTTGCTGCCGTAAAGCAGGTAAGTTTAAAGGGCCAGGGAAATTGACGGGACGGGGAGAAGCTAAGTGTCTAAGGTAAGTGCACAGGATTTGTGGGGTTGGGGGGGTGGTGTCCGTGGGGGTGGGAGGTTGGTTGGAGGTCCATGGTGGTGGGGGGGTCGGTAAGAGGTCGGGGGCGGTCGATCGGAGGTCTGGGGGGTTGGGGGTATTGGTCGGAGGTCCAGGGGGGGGGTGGGGGTGGCAGTCGCAGGCTGGGGGGGGCGTCAGATGTTGGGAGGTCGGGGGGTGGGAAGGGATTGAAGGTCGAGGGATCAGAGGGGTGGGGGGTGTCGGGGGTTGAGAGGGCATAGGAAGTTGGGGGCGGTCGGAGTTTGGGGATCAGGGGGTTGGAGGTCAGGGGTGTCGGAGGTTGGAGATGTCAGAGTTTGGGGGGTGGGGGGTGTCGGAGGTCGGCGGGTGGGGGGAGTCCCATGTTGGCCGGGGGTGTGTTGGGGTGTGGGGGAGTCCCATGGGGTCTGTCTGGGTCTTTAAAATAGTTACTCAGATGTTAGAAGTGGTTTTAATTCTAACCTTTTCTGATTAACTATTGGTATAACCCTGGCAGAACCATCTGAAGTTTACGATTTAAACTGCATTTTTAGATGGTTCCCAGCGCAGAGCAATTATCCAGAGGAAGCGTGCACTTCTGGACAATTGCCATGCAAACCCTTACCTGGGAACTTCCCAGAGGGATTCCCCAAGGCATCTCTGGGGTACCCCCAAGTCTGATGCTAGGGAGCTCAGGAGTTATGGACCATAGAGTCATTAAGGCACAGAAGTAGGCCATTCAGTCCATCAAGTCCATGCTGACTCTCTGTACAACAATTTAGTCAGTTCCATTTCCCTGCTCTATCCCACAGAATCACAGAAATTTTACAATACAGGAGGAGGCTGCTCCGAACGAGCAATTCATCTAGTGTCATTCCCCTGCCTTCTCCCTGTAACCCTGCGCATTCTATCCTTTCAGATGACAGTCTAATTCCCTTTTGAATGCCTTGATTGAACCTGCCTCCACCACAGTCTCAGGCAGTGCACTCCAGATCCCTACCACTTGCTGCGGTTAAAGGTTTTCTCTCATACCACTTTTGCTTCTTTTGCCAGTTCTTTAAATCTGCTCTCTCTCATTCCGGATCCTTTCACAAGTGGGGACAGTTTCTTCCTATATGCTCCATCCAGACCCCTCAGGCTTTTGAATGCCTCTATCTAATTTCCTCTTGGCCTTCTCTTCTCCAAGGAAAACAGTCCCAACTTATCCAATCGATCTTCATAACAGAAGTTCATCATCCCTGGAACCATTCCCTATAGCCCGGCAAGTTTATTTCCCTTATGTTCCTAACCTTTTCCTTTTGAAATCATTGAATGTCTCTGCTTCCACCAACCCCATCAGTAGTGAGTTCCAGGTCACTACTACTTGCTGCATAAAAACGTTCTTCCTCACATACCTCTTGCCCAAAACCTTAAACCGTCCTTGTACCATCAGCTAATATGAACGGCTTTTCTTTATGTACTTTATCTAAACCTATTATAATCTTGTACACCTCTATCAAAGCCCCCTCAACCTCCCAAGCTCCAAGGAGAACAACCCCAGCTTCTCTAGTCTAGTCTCATAGCTAAAATCGCTCATCCCTGGAACTATACTGGTAAATCGCCTCTGCACCCTCTCAATGACCTGCACACATTCACTGACATTCTTCCCTCTCTCTTGCAAGGCAAGGTGGCCCAACTATAGGGAGCAAAGCAGAACCAGAGGGGAGAGGCATGCCTGATCCCCTCAGCCCGCTGGAGGAGACTGTACTCCTCTTGTGGACATGGGTGCACTGCAGCCAGGCCAGGTGGAAAGGAAAGTCCACGTACCAGCTCCCCGGAGGGCAAGGTCACAAACAAGTTCTGCTACAGGATACTCAGACGAGGCCAGCAAGTCTCTTGCCACTCTCAAGGAGCATGGAGGAGTCTGGTTGCGACGTAGCACAGGTATCATGCTTTCCAGTGTGTAAGTAATGGCTAATTCTAATGCAGCACTTGCAAAGCTAACTTTGGTGCAGAGTCTGGTTGCCAGTGTCACAGCATCCACTGAATCACAGGTGGTATTCACTCAATGTCTCAGTGCTGTTTTGGAAGCTCAGATGAAGGTCATGAGATCCATACTTGCTGTGACGCAGAGTCAGACAGCTGACATCATGGTTGCTAATCTTAGTGCTCAAATGAGCATGCAGGCTCACACAACAGTCCAGCAAACTGCCCTCCCAGAGATTACTATGATTGCTGAGGTGCTGCCCTGGGGGAGTGCCAATGGCTTCCTGGAGCACAAACCTGCTGTCCTCTTTCAGGATGACACCAGTGCCATTGTTGTCGCGAGCAGTCAATGCAGCCCAAACTGCTACTGCCCTTGCCCTGCTGAAGGGCCTATTGAAGGAGGTAGCACAATGACCACCTCCTTGGTGAATCATGAGCGCTTCAGACATTGCTCCAGGTTGAGGTGCAGGTAGGAGAAGTGCTCCCCGAAAAATTTAGAAAAACATTATTCCTTGTTTTTGCTCAATCTTCTGGGCTGCCAATGGTGTGACTGGCTCAAACAAACAGCAATGGCAAGTTACCTAGCTTGACTTCCTAACACCATGTCATGACATCAGCATGCATACACTCCTACCGTATATCTTGGTATATTTCAGAAGTCCTGACGATGCAGTATTTCATGCCTGTGTAGTAGCCAAACTGTCAAGTCTGTCTGCATATACATTATATATTGGGAGTCACTTTGTACCATTTGCAAGCAACTGTACACTTGGGAAATAAATGGAGAGCAGTGCTGCTACTAGAATGCCCTCTCAAGACTAAGGTTGTAAAGATAGTTCAGGAAGCAGAAGAAGAAGAATAGGGGACAAAAAGACTATAATATTTCTCTCTAATTATACCCTAGCAACACCAACCCTCCACCCCCCACCACCCCCCACCGCCCAACCACCCCGTGACACAAAACTCTTAAAGAAAAGAATAAGCAGTTAACTTTCCTTCAGAATAACATGACTGAGATGGCTTTATCAGTGGGAGGGAGGGACGAGGGCAATAATAGTGTACTTGTATGTACACTGAACTGGGAAGATTGCACAGTGAACTTTCCCAGCAATTTTTCATAGACCTTACAACCATGTTCTCTCATTTATATTCACAGCAAGATTATATGGTCATTTGGTTCATCAAATGATTATCAGCAATCTGACTTCTGAACTATAGTTACAATGCAATTGGAATGAGCACAGGCGTTTCAATTCAACAAGTATCAACACAAGTTACTTTTTTCCAATGAGTATCAGATACTTTGTGCATTTAACACTAAACAGATCTTTACTCCCTGGACTAATTCTACAGCCAGCTTCCATTGCATTCCAAATTCCTCCACAGCAATAAAGGATGAGAACCAGTCAACCCTCACGATTCTTGTCAGGGTTTCAAACTTGCTCAAGGTATTCACCCAAATTACCCTTTCTCTTGTCACTGAGATGGTTCCTGCCAACCACCCAGTTTCATTCCACTTTACTGAGCAGAAAACATTCATTTCCATTGTGATATTCTCTCAGAAGGTCATTGAGTTTCCTGAGGTTGAGGCCCTTTGCTTGGCTCAAAATAGCCCATTCTGGTTCAGCACATCTTGAACCACAAGTTCTCCTGTCGAATGGGTAGCTATTTATGGTTTGATGTCATTTACCACACATTTTCACTAGTGGTAATAAATAACCCCCTGATGAAGTGTTCATTTTTAGTTTTGAGTGTGAAACCACCCGACTGAAACTTGGCGCAGAATTTTGCTGTCATTATTATCCTTATATCAGCAGTGAAGATTATGCTATTGCACCAATGCAATATCTTGGGCAGATTTACTGCCAGACTTAGCACCAAGCAAGAAACTTTAAAAAGCCAGCCACTGAACCTCGTTACTGCCGTTGCCTTACAGGCCTATAACTCAAAATCACAATCATTATCATCACATTGACAGCACATTTTTCAACCAGCACTTGTTTTTTAGCCAAGTTTCAATTCTTCCTGTTCCCAGTACTGTCATAAAATATAGTTTGCATGATGCCACATGGCTGCCTATGTGTCTTTATAAATCATGACAGTAATTTCAAAAAAACTTGCAGAACATAAGTACTTTGCTACAATCTGGTGGAAATGACAGTGTGCAATCAATGTTTTGTTCACCCACCCAAGACATTGGCTGCAAATTTTTAAATGAGGTGTCCTTGTTAAAAATCACAGGTCTTGCATTAGTTTTATATGCTGATTACATCCAGATAGCAGAGGGCTGGCAATGCAGTAATTCATCCAGGTACTTGTAATGATAATAAAAGCCACAAGAGCACAGTTCAAGTGTTTTACAATTCAGCAAAACTCCAACACTGAGCTATGCCCTCAGACTTATTGCCATGCATTTGTTCATTACTACAATATATATTATATAGTTCAATTGTTTATTATTTTTTAAAATAAAATTCATCAAAAAGACACATGAAAAACACTGAATATATTAGTATAAAAGCAAAATATTGAGGATGCTGGAAATCTGAAACAAAAATAAAAATAGCTGGAAAAACTCAGCAGGTCTGACAGCATCTGCGGAGAGGAATACAGTTAACGTTTCGAGTCCGTATGACTCTTCATCAGAACTAAGGAAAAATAGAAAAGAGGTGAAATATAAGCTGGTTGGGGGATGGGACAGGTAGAGCTGGATAGAATGGAGTGCGGCAAGTTCAGAAAGAGACAGGTTAGAGTGGGTGAGAGGAGCAGAGACATTGAGACGACTGATGTCACGCCAACAGTTCTCAATGAAAAGATCAAGAGCAGATAAGAATCCAGAGGGAAGGGTCCAGGTGGAGGGAGAGATTGGAGATGGGTAAAAGGATCCGTTGAACGGAGAGAGAAACTTTGTCTCTTTCTTTCAGGTGCAAAGGAACGCAAGCTCCAACAACTCATTGACACCAACGCCCATCCAGAATCCTCCACCCCTGCCCATCCCTCTGACCCCATCCCGTCTTCCAATCTCAGCCCCAGCTGTGTATTCACTATACCCCCTGACCTTCCCCTCTCTGATGCTGAACATTCAGTGCTCAGCAAAGGACTCAGTTTCATACCCTTACGCCCTCATCTCAATGAATTTCGGGCTCGGCACGATGCTGAACTCTTCTTCCGCCACCTTGGTCTCCGTGCTCACTTCTTTGAGCAGGGGTCCTCTTCCCGTTCAACAGATCCTTTTACCCGCCTCCAATGTTCTCCCTCCACCTGGACCCCTCCCTCTGGATTCTTACCTGCTCTTGATCTTTTCATTGAGAACTGTCGGCGTGATATCAGTCGTCTCAATTTCTCTGCTCCTCTCACCCACTCTAACCTGTCTCTTTCTGAACTTGCCGCACTCCGTTCTATCCAGCTCTACCTGTCCCACCCCCCTCAACCAGCTTATATTTCACCTCTTTTCTATTTTTCCTTCGTTCTGATGAAGAGTCATACGGACTCGAAACGTTAACCGTATTCCTCTCCGCAGATGTGGCAGACCTGCTGAGTTTTTCCAGCTATTTTTATTTTTGTTTCTGAATATATTAGTGGCAGTTAGAAGTAGGTAAAAATGTTCATGGTACTCTTACATTATTACCAGGCTTTCTCAGCTACTGATTACTGGGACATGAATGGTCTTCTCTATGTTATTAAGGCTCCTTATCTCAATCAGAAATGATGCCTAATTGGGTCAGGGAAAAGTGCATTCCCACATATACTCAAGCTCCATACCACCAGAAATACCCATTTACAGCCATTTGCTCTCCTCGCACACAGCTGAAGTCTGTTAATGCGAACGGTGTGTCCTTAGTTCCACTATTGATCTCACTTCAGCATCTCTACCATTGTATCCCATACCATGACCCAGGGCATTTGCACTGGGTCTGCATTTGCTCAGTCTAGTCTTAAACTTGGAAACTTTCAGAATCCAGTGGGACATCCCACAATATACACTTACCTTTGAGGTTAAAGAACAATGCAGGGCAGAATGACATGGGTCAGAATGCATACACCTCATGTACAGTGAATTACACAAAGTATAAACTAATGGAGAGGAATGTGGAGACCCCAGACACTCATCTGACCTCATGAGTTTTCATAGTAACAGATTTCAATCCCTTACATTAATGGCAAAGCTGCTAAGGACCTTTAAAAAAAAACAACAGAGGAAGCTGGTTGACTTCTGACTGTGCTTTTGGAGCAGTAAGATTTGTCTGGAACCAGATGCTGTGTCCAGACCAGAACACAGAACCAGCTGCTATGGACAGGGATGAGAGAACAGAAATCCCAATTCCCTTTCATTACCATCCACAATCAATGCGGTTTCGAAAAGGAAATATGTTTGCTCCTCAGCCCCAGAATGTGGGGTCATTTGGAATAACCAGGAGCAAACTTTTGTGTTAAATAAAGAGCATTATTTATTCAAGCATTCACCCCAAAAGTCTATCATTATGGCTGAGATTTTCCATGCCCATCGGTGTCGGGCGTGTTTGGTGGCATGAGCCAAATATGGCGCGAAGGCCAAAAATTGTTTTCACGACGTTGCGAAACCAGTTTGCGATTGCCCGCTCCGCCCACCGATGGCGGGTCATTTTCCCTGCCATCGGATGTTAGGAACCTCATTGTAATACATCAGCACATCATTATTAGGCCAGCCCGCCGGACTCAATCCCCCCTCCACTGGATCGTCCGCCCACGTTGGAGCGAAAACACACCAATGTGCTTCACAACAGCATATATAAGGCATGCAATTGGCAGGCTGCACTTCACTCAGGACTTCAAGGTTTCTTTGTCTACCTTGCTGCAGTCAGCATTCGTAGTCATCAGTGCCAGGCTTCGCACACAGCAGCACATCATGGGTAGGTCTCTATCTACCAGATCAGCCATATATGGGTGGCTTTTCAATGGCTGCAGCGCAAGGTCTTGCTTGGGGATGGGGAAGAACAAGGGAAGAGGCTGTAGGACGAGAGCTGTACTGGGGAAGGAGGGTATCCCAGGGTGTGTGAGGGGACACATGTTGATCTGTGCAAGTGGCCTCAAGATGGTGAGGGCTGAGGAGGCAGTCTCCAGAGGAGATGAGGCCAAATAGACATGTGAGGCTAAGTGTGTGAGAATGGGTGGTGATGTCCCTTGAGCTGGCAGTGAGTGAGATGCCAGTGAATGTGCGATGGGCTTGAGTGTATGAGTTCAGAGTGATGAAATGGTTTCCATACCCTGGCTACATGAATGAGATCATTCATAATTTATCTGCATTGGATGGCCAATCTCTTCTGTGCAACATTGGCACTGGTCAACACTGCCATCGCCTACCAAGCCTGAGTGGCAATGTAGTTGCCCCTCGAGCAGAGCAGGGGCAGAGGACATCACAGCGGGCCTCCACAGCATCCAAAAGCTGCTTGAGGGCTGCAGTCTTCTTGCCTTTTGGGGCCATGTGTTCTTTGCTGCGGTCCCGGGCTGGGTGCATTGAGCTCACCTGTACTTTAAATCTGGTGCTGGTGTGATGAAGCAGCAAAAATGACAGTGTGGCAGGGGAATTGGAGACCACCCCCCACCTCAACCCCCCCACACAACCCCACCCCCCCACCACCCAATGGAAACGGCATGTATCCCAGGAATGCATAATTAATGCAACTGGTTTGGGATTGTACAGCGTGAAAAACCGCCCTTGTGGCCAGCGGGTAAGACGTCATTTTACCCACCTACTACCGCACTTAGTGCAAATCTGGGATGATTCTGCCCTATGTCACTCACACACACACACTCTCTCTCTCTCTCTCTTGAGAAAAATACAGTTAAAGAGGATAGTGCACTTTTACCAATTACAAATAAAGAAACAGTTTGTGTTTGGCTCATCTTAGGAAAGAAGCATATGTTGCACACCCAGTGGATGAAAGTGCTTCACACCTGAAGGGTAGTCTAAGTGGGTTCAATAGCTTGAGTCATATATCTGGATTATTGCAGGATTCCCTTGAAGAGATGGATTATTCAGCAGGTCACAAAGTTAGTTACTTGTAGTCTTCTTACCAAAGTCAAGTTTCTGTACTGGTGGACTTGAAAAGAAACAGCTGGGAGACTTTAAGAAATTGCAGTCACCAGGCTTTAAAAGGCAAAGATGTTACTGTCTTATCTGCTGGTGTCTCTGCAGCTGTTGTTCACAGGCTGACTGGTTTCTCTCTGGTTTTTGGAATAATAAGGTTTGTTATCTGAAGACAGTTTCAGTCACATGATCAATACTTCTATTGTCAAACCAGAATGATTGAAGCGAGAAGACATTGCTACACAATGGAAGATGGATAGTGGCCATTCACACCTACTTATGATTGACTGGTTTCCGCAGGTCTCTTTTGTTAGGTTTCAAATTCAGCAACATGAAGACTGGACTTGAGTTCTGGATAAGTCCAAAGATAACACATGGTGTGAATTCCACAAATGATTTTGTCCTGTTATGTCCATTCAAGTAGGAGGCACTCCAGTCATAATCATTCAATTAGAAACTTTCTGGCAAGTTGAAGTAGTCTGTGCTGAAATTGTACCTGACCATCAGCAGCCATCTTAGTCACCTTTTAATGTCCATTTTTAAAAGCAAATGAAGAATCAGAAAATTCTCTACTGAATTAAGTCCATGTTTAAAGTTATGAATATGACATGCCTTTACTGGGAATGACACTGCCGTAATTATCTGAAAGAGCCATCAAAACATCCAGACAGCAGAGAAACATCCTTGGTAGTAAATAACTGGGTAGTAAATAACAGCTGAATCTTCTTCTCTTATCAATCCACTCATAGTGCAGTAAAACAGATAACAGGAAATCCCATTGTATTAAAGTTAAGGTCAAAGAAGAGGGCACACCAAAGTTTTGTTTTTAAATTGTACATGAATTAATGAATGGATTATAACCAGAGCATAATATAGCATTCTTCATTGTGGATATCTGATAGGGTACTTGGAAAGAGGAAGGAAGTGATTCATGTTCTCATTTGTTTAACCACTGTTTCAGCATAATCTACCATTTACTTCTTGATCTAACATGGCCTTGCTTCACAAGTTACATCAGCAAGGGAGTATCATATGTAGGTCATCAGATTTTAAATGCTGACTATCTTTTGCACCTTTCTCACCCCTGAGCAAACCTTGCCTGAGAAAGTAAAGCAGCCTTCTTTGTTTCTTTATTCTTTCTTGAGATGTGGGTTCCTGGCAAGGCCAGCATTTGTTGCCCATCCCTAATTGCCCTTAGCAATTACGAGGGCAGTTAAGAGTCAACCACATTGCTGTGAGCCTGGAGTCACATGTAGGCCAGACCAGCAAGGATAGCAGATTTCCTTTCCTAAAGGACATTAGTGAACCAGTTGAACTTTTAACAACAATTTATAATTTCATGGTCACCATCACTGAGACTGGCATTGAATGCAAGATTCTTAAGGTTAATTGAATTTAATTTCCACCAGCCATTATGGTGGGATTTAAATAAGTGTCGCCAGAGCATCAGCCTGGGCTTCTGGCTTACCAGTCCAGTGACATTACCACTACACCACCATCTCCCCCTAGAGGCATTTACTGATGTTGCTTTTCAAATAGCCACTGAGAAATAGGCTGAGATAAAAACAAAAAATGCTGGAAAAACTCAGCAGTTCTAGCAGCATCTATGGGAGAGAGAAAAAGAGTTAACTTTTCAAGTCCATGTGACTCTTCTTCAGAGCTGAAGTGAGGTAGAAGTGTGATGGCAGACGTGAAATAGAAGGTCAGGGATAGGAGGATGCTCAGGAGAGATTTGACAAAACTGTCATGAACACAAGACAAAGAAAGTGTTAATGATAGCCTTAAAGACTAAGGAAAGTGCTAATAGTGGCCTAAAGGTCAGATGGTAGCACGTATCAATAGCAGAACAAGGGTCAGTGTTCTCTGAAAGCAAAACATAAGAACAAGTTACAGGCTGGCCCTGTGGGGGGAGGGGGTTGGGGAAAAGAAAAAAATAGATCAAAATGGAGTACAGAGTTCATGGTCTGAAGTTGTTGAACTCAATGTTAAGTCCAGAATGCTGTTCCTCCAGATTGCGTTGGGCTTCACTGGAACATTGCAACGGGCCAAGGATGGAAGTGTGAGCATGAGAGCAAGATGGTGAATTGAAATGGCAAGTGACCAGAAGGTTGAGGTCATGTTTGCAGACTGAGCATAGGTGTTCCGCAAAGGGGTCACCCAGTCTGAGTTTAGTCTCCCGGATGTAGAGAAGACTACATTGTGAACAGCGAATACAGTAGCCTAAATTGAGAGAAGTGCAAGTGAATTGCTGCTTCACCTGAAAGGAGTGTTAGGGGCCTTGGACAGTGAGGAGGGAGGAGGTAAAGAGACAGGTGTTACACCTTCTGCCATTGAGTGGGAAGGGGATGAGGTGTTGGGGTGATGGAGGAGTGGACCAGGGTGTCACAGAGGGAATGGTCCTTATGGAGTGCTGACAGGGTAGGTGAAGGGAAGATATGTTTGGTGGTGGCATCATGCTGGAGTTGGCGGAAATGGCTGAAGGTAATCTTTTGACTGCAGAGCCTGGTTGAGTGAAAATCTTACAGGAGTCCTTACAGGAAGCAGGGCGTGAGAAGGTACAGTCGAGGTAGCTGAGGCAGTCGATGGGATTGTAATGAAAATTGGTGGACAGCCTATCACCAGAAATGGAGACAGAGAAGTCAAGAAAGGAAAGGGAAGTATCAGAGATGGACCATGTGAAGATGAGAGGGGGGTGGAAATTGGAAGCAAAATCGCTAAATCTTTCCAGTTCTAGACAAGAGCAGGACGTGGCACCAATACAGTCATCAATGTACCAGAAAAAGAGTTGTGGGAGGAGGCCGGAGTAGGACTGGAACAAGGAATGTTCCACATACCCACACAAAGATAGACTTAACTGGGGCCCATGTGGATCCATGGCCACATGGGTTTTATTTGGAGGAAGTGAGACGTGTTAAAGGAAAATTGTTCAATGAGAGAACAAGTTCAGCCAGGCAGGGGTGGTTGTGGATGGGCATTGTTCAAGCCTCTGCTCAAGGAAGAAGCAGAGAGCATTCGGACCTTTGAAAAAGCAGTCTTGCTTAGTCCCATATCCCTGCTTTTTTGTCTCTAACCCTGTGAGCTTCCAATACTGCAGTACCTGCTCAACTCCCTTTTAAAATTATTTATGAGTCAGCACTTTTCAGGTAGCAATTTTCAGCTCCTGGTAACTTTCTGAATCAAAAATTACTTTGCATCTCCCCTCAAGATTATTTTCCAATGATTTTGAATCCATGACCTCTAGTTATTGATCCACTTACAAGAGGGAATAGGTTTTTTTTTTCTGATTTGCTCTCATCATTTCAATCACCTCTGAATCTTCTCTGTTCCAAGGAGAATGGTCCATACTTTGCCACCACTCTTTATAACTGAAGTTCCTCATTCTTGGTAAACCTGTTTTTGTATGCTCCACTATACCCTTTCTAAGGCCTTTACATCTTTCCTGAAGTATGGTGTTCATCTTGCTCAAGCTAAAGTTTTACCAGTGGTTTTTAAGGTTCTATCATGATCTCTTTGTTTTATATTCTATTCCTCACTGTATAAATCCAAGCAACACATGTGCATTTGTTACTTTTAAGTTACCGTATCAACTTTCCCTGCCGCTTTTAAATATTTGTGTATATGGATACCAAGATTTCTTTCCTCATATACACTTTACAGAATTGTGCCATTTATACTATACTATCCTGCCTTATTAGACCACACTTCTCCACATTGAACTCCTACATTCTGTGTTTGTGTACCACAGTATGATGGGCAGCAAGTTTTATCAGATAACGTAATCAGTCTCAAACCTTAAAAGTCGTCAGCTATAGGAATGTTTTCATTATGGATGTTTTAGCCCAGCTTAAACTAACCAAGGAAAATTTAAAGGGTAATTATAAATACTTTGTCCATCAATTTTCAAGCCAATCCTGAGTGCAACCAGACTGTTTGAAATATTCCAAAAAAACTATTCAGAGAAGCTATTGTTGTTTTAATACCAATCTGATCCTAAAGCACAGTAAAATAATGGTAAACATACAATGGGATAGATCTCGACTTTGTGCACAAATGTAAAACAGGTAATAGCAAGTCAGCAGCCCATATTACATTTCCCACGATTTTTAGTTCCACTGACCTCTCTGGAAATAAAAAGTGGGAGAGATGTAAAACGAGCTGACGATTTGCAGGTACCTATTTCAGACAATCACACAAAGTCAAGGTCTATCTCAATCTGTTTGCCAAGAAATGGTTTGCATTTAAATGAAAATGATGCCTGAACTAACATTTCAAACAACCTCAAACAAAAACAGCTACTTTAAAAATGTTGGAATCATTCAATGCAATATTCATTTAATATCGCAGACTGCTTTCACTGACAGACCCAACTTCAGTGGCAGCTCTGTGATATAGATGAGGTGATGCTACTGCACAAAATAACATTTCACAAGAACATGCACTACACAAAAGTGACTTGACTTCTGAATAACCTCCTGATAAAGATAACATCTGACAGTAGAGTGACAGTGTTTACTATGTTAAATATTAAATGTAAGGCAGTCGGAAAACATCACATGTCTGAAATAGAAGTTTACATTTAACTACTATGTTTGAATCAACAATTCTATTTAGTGAAATTGGTACAATTCACTCAAATTACTCAGGAAGCTAGGAATTTTGTATGTGGCCAGTATGTATTACTGGGAATGAACTTTAACCATTACTTATGTAAAAGGTAGGAAATAATTTTCTTATTTAGCAGACCTTTTTCCCATAATAGAATCCTGGATTAAGATGTGGGTCTGAGTTTGTAATATTACTCATTAGATTGTTATCTTTTGTCACGTGGGAAAAACAAACTGTGCTGTTTCAATAACCCTGAGTTGGCTGCAAAGTAGGTACTGCAATCCCCAAAATCAAAATTACATGGCCAGGATTTTCTTGAAGGGGGTAAGTTCTGGTGTCAGGACCATATGTGGGTCCAGAGCCTGCAGAGGCACACAGCAGAACCGCTGCAGCCATCTTCCTGTGGCAGCCTCTTAATTGGCCGCCACCAGGCCAGTTATCCAAATAAGGACAGCAAGCAGGTGCTCCATGCTGCCAACCTAATCAGAAGGCTGGCAGCTCAGAAGCTTCAGTAACGCCCCCGGGACAGGTGGCTGCTGCTGAGGCGGCAAAGATAACAAGAGGGCACCACCATCTTGAAGCACCCTTGCAGGGGAGAAAGACATTTCATTCTTCTGCTGGGGCCCAGCAGTCAGGCCCTGGCATTCAGAGGGGGAACCCCTACAGCAGCAGCCTCAGAGCTGGGGGGGTGTCTACTATTGCTGCCAGTGACCCGCTTCATTGGCCTAATAGCCCAGGGCTTTCATGGTCTCCCCTCAGAGGCCAAAGGGAAGCCGACTCCATGCAGCTGGCAGTTTTCCCATGCGGCAGCAGATGACTCTGCCGCTGGCAACACATGGGTGGACTTCAATTGGGCCATTAATTAATTGAACAGCTTTACAAAATTTCCATGTTAAGATTTATCTTTGAAAATTACCTCCACGTAGACATCATCATTTCTTGAAAAGTCTCCTTTCTTTCTTGGAAGAATGTGAACATGCACATGCTGGAGGGAAGAAAGAAAACAAAAATCATCATTTGATTCACACTGGGCAGAATCTTCAGGTCGGCGTGCAGGGATGGGCCCGACACACCGATGCATAAAATGACGTGCGATGACGTCGGGCGTGCATCCTGACATCATCGCGCGCCATCGCGATATCTCGTTTGGCGGGCATGCGCCGGAGTCGGCTGCAGGCTGCCGAAATGTAAACAGCCTATTAAGGCCATTAAGTAATCAATTGAGCCACCTGAGAACGCTGCCCGTCCAACCTTAAGATTGATAGGCAGGCGGAAAGCCCAAGCGGCCTTCGCGTTTTTCAGGAAACCTCATCCACGAGCGGGATGAGGCTTCCTAAAGCTTTTATTAAATTAATTAATTTTCATAAATATAAAAGCATGTCCCCACTCATGTGACACAGTCCCGCCCAGCCTGCCTGTCATAGGAAAAATCCTGGCCATTATCTAGGCAAAGCATTTCACAAGGTAAATACAGAATGTTTGTAAACTCCGGTGTTAATAAAAGGCAAATTTGCTTTTGGAGTTTGAATATTCACCTTTTAAATATTTTTGATACCACTCAAAAGATAATGACAGTTGAAAAGGTGGGGGAAATAGAAGGGCGAAAGATAGATTTATTCAAAGTCTTTCTTTAGTCTATAGAAATTACCAACAGTTATATGAATTCTTCTTCTGAAAGGACTTATGTGATCTCTTTTTCTTGTGGATGGCAAAACTGGCAAGCCTAGTTGATTCCTTGCAAATGATAAAAGAACCATTGACAATGATTTTAAAGTAATATGGTCTGTTGTCAAGCAGTAGCTATTTTGGAATAGCTGATTTTGCCAATGGGGAAAATGCAATACAAATGGTACAAAGTAATTAAAAAAAAACTAAATGACACATCTACAATGCTCAATAACTCCAACTAATAAACACATATTTTCCCTTGTACCATTTGCTTATGACTTATCGCTATTATAAACTGATTCAATATGCTGGTGAAGTGGTGTCATTAAACAGACAAGAACAGAAAAAATACAATATGGCCAAATTTCGTTTCAAATTTAATCAGGCAAGTCGAGAGGCTGAAGGTTGGCCTAGCACTTACTATGCTCACCTCAAGCCTACCGGCGTAGTTTCAACGAGTAACTATTTCAACATTGCTTATTTCAACAGGAAAAAACAAAGTCAAGAGTACGGCAGCAAGGAAGAGAAGTAATTTCAGGCTGGGACAAAAATCTTGTAATTGGTTGGGCACCAATTTCAGGATAAGCAAGGTGAAAATGGGTGATAGTGAACCAGCAACCCATTCTAGGCCTCGTCTGATTTGGTTTTACTTTCTCTGAAGTCAAACGCTGGCTGGTCAATTGACGGCCAGCCTGTGTGAAACGCATGCTGAAAGGCTCAGTGCTGCTGGGATGGGGGCGGGAAGAGGGTGGGTGATGACATCACCATGGGTGAGCGCTGAGAGAAAGCATGCTGAGGGATGCTGCCTCAGGGAGCTGCAGACCTGATAAATCAACAAATAAAGCTTTTAAAAGCTGACAAAAATGTCCAAGCATCACAATCAATCACCTGAAAATATAGCTAATAAAAATGGTGCCCACAGACATTTGTTTTTATTTTATAACGGAAATTTCATCCCACCCTTGGATGAAGTTTGATGCACGATGCAAAGTCCGTCTGGCCAATTCGCCCATCCGCCAACCATAAGGTTGGGTGGGCCATGAAAAATCAGAGACAATTGCGCTGTTAATGGCTTAATTGCCCTCTTAATTGTCAGCGGCCGCGCTTCTGACTTTTGCATGCGCTCACCGAGTGAAATATCGCGCGAGTGCACGATAATGTTGGGACACTCGCCCAATGTCTTCTCATGTGATTTTGTACCTGATCAGGTTGGGTGGGTGCGCGCCCGCCCGCAGGATGTAAAAATCAGCCCCAGGAAACCATCCAAAATTCCAGATTCCCCAGAGAAACACACAGTGCTAAAATACCTACAATCGTTTTCCATAGTCTGTGCGTGAGGTTATTTGAATAATAGGAACTGCATTCAAATGATTCGGCATGCAAGGTCATGAACTTTTAAGGAGAATATGTTGAGCCAGTATAAAATTGACACTGAAGGCCAAAAATGTTCTGAGCTTTAATGACGTTAGTTCTTTAGGCTTGAAGTGTAGGGTTCTTAAATTCTTGATTGCTGGATATTTTTGTTTGCAGAATTTCTGAAAACTAAAAGGGAATTCCATAGTGTAGGATTTTTTGTTAAGCAGGCAGGTGCACGCTCAACCCGCTCGAGCGTAAAATGACGCACGTTGACGTCGGGTGAGCATCCCAACATTATTGAGCACTCACGAGATATTTCAGTTGACGGGCATGCGCAGTAGTCAGCAGCGTGCCCGCTGACAATTAACAGGCCTATTAAGGTCATTAAAGTCATAATTAAATGCAATTTTTTGCTGTCTGTCCAACCTTTGGATTTTTTATGAAGCCTCATCCACGGGCAGGATGAGGTTTCCAACAGGAATTAAAAATACAATAAAAATGTTCAAATCTCATTTATAACATGTCCTTGCTCATGTGACAGAGTCACATAAGGGACATGTTTATAACATTTTCAAATTCTTTATTTGTGTTTTTAAAAATCTTCAGCTCCCTGAAGCAGCTCTGTGCCTTCAGGGAGCTTTCAGTGCACACACTTGCGCGCATACACAAACTTCCGCACTCACCCTCCTCCTGCCCCCGCCCTGGCAGCACTCAGCATTGCAGAGCGCGATTCACGCCCATAAACTTGAAGTGATCCAAAACTCTGTTGCTCATGCCCTAATTTGCAAAGTCCTGTTCACCCCTATGCTCACTGACCTACATTGGCTCTTCATTAACCAATACCTCGATTTGAAAATGTTCATCCTTGTTTGCAAACACCTCTATGGTCTTACACCTCCATAACTCTGTAACCTCTACAACACTCTTGAGGGATCTGCACTCCTCCAATTCTGGCCTCTTGAACATCCTCGGTTTTAATCGCTCCATCATTGGTGGCCGTTCCTTCAGCTGCCAAGGCCCTAAGTTCTGTATTTCCCTTCTCTCTACCTCGCTTTTCTCCATTACAATGTACTTTAAAATCTACCTCTTGCCAAAGCTTTAGTCATCTGCCCTGATACCTCCTTATGTGAAACAAAAACAGAAATACCTGGAAAAACTCAGCAGGTCTGACAGCATCGGCGGAGAAGAGCAAAGTTGACATTTCGAGTCCTCATGACCCTTCAACAGAACAGATCATGAGGACTCGAAACGTCAACTTTGCTCTTCTCCGCCGATGCTGCCAGACCTGCTGAGTTTTTCCAGGTATTTCTGTTTTTGTTTTGGATTTCCAGCATCCGCAGTTTTTTGTTTTTACCTCCTTATGTGGTTTGGTGGTAAATTTTGTTTGATAATGCTCCTGTGAAGCACCATGTGATATTTTATTCTGTTAGCAGTGCTACATTCATGCAAGTTGTTGGTATTTTGTGGAATCATTCTTCTTTATTTTAAGTTTTTCTTGGAGAAGGAACAAATGATGGATGGCAAGGCAGTTCACTTGCATTAGAAGCAGGCTGCCTTATCTCCTGTTACTAACCCAGTTTGACATATACATCCAGAAAGAGCCACATGGAAGTCTATGGAAGAACTGCATTTCAGGGTATCACTTTACATGGAAGCAGTGTCAGAGGTGTGCTGTCCAACTTGCAGGCAACAGTGACAGCAAAGATTACAGTTGCCATAAACATTTGTGCCTCAGGCTCATTCAAAACTGCCACAGGAGACACAACGTTACTGGTTAATGCTGTGCACAGATGCATCAAAATATCACTGAAGCATTGCTCACCAGGGTAAATAGCTTTGTCATCTTTCCCCCGGAAACTGGCAGCAGAATCAGAGGATTCTGATTCTTTTCCACATCACTAAATTCTTCAAAATCCAGGACATTACTTATGTCCATGTAGTGATCAGAGCTCCTATGCCATGGAACACATGATCAGAAGGCGTTCCACTTTATCAGTGCATAGGTATTCAGTAATCAGTAATGCAGGATGCAGGATCATTCAGGTCAATGCTTCCCTGACAGCAGTAATTAGTGCATAATTAGTACTTGGGCTATTTAAACAAGATAGCAGACTGGAAGCATGCCTCCTAGGAGACTTAGGCCCAGATTTGTGTGCAGTTGGGCTGATTTCGGAGTCATTTAAAAATGTTAGGTGGGACCCGATTCCGGGACTTCCACCCTATTCCCGATGTCAGCTACTTTCGATCCATCTTGTGCCCACTTGCATGTTCCAGACAAGTAAGTCTGTTGGAGGGTGGAACCCAATTACTCCATAGCAATGGCCTGAGCATTTCTTAGAGATACTGTTGCAGTGCAATTGAGCAATGTTACTGAGGACTCCACTGCAGATCCTCATGGAATTTCAGTATGCTCCAGAATAAGCTGAGATCCAGTTTTCTGGATCTATACTTGACTATACTTGACTAGGGTCCTCCATGACAGTCAGTGCAATATGCTTTGTGACTGCATGAATCATTGCTTTTCAAGTAAGAGCCTTTGTTTAATTGCAGGACTCATGAGATCTAAACTTAATGGTCTTCAGTCAAGGAATCGCATGAGCTGGCCCTTCAGCCAACAGGTTTCTGCTTCTCCGCCATTACCACAAATGCTCCTCCTGATTTGTGTTCTAGGACAAACTATCTAAATCCACCCCCCCAACAGTGGACTGGCAGAGAGGGCATGATGGGCTGTATGGTCTTCTACTGCTCCTATTTCTTATGTTTTCTTTGAGGAGCTAACAAGCTGGATAAAGGGGAACCAATAGATGTAATATATTTGGATTTCCAAAAGGCATTTGATAAGGTACCGCACATAAAGCTACTTACAAAGCCCATGGTTTTGGGAGTGGTATATTAGCATGGATAGTGGATTGTCTAACTAATAGAAGGCAGAGAGTTGGGATAAAGGGGGCATTTTCAGATGGCAACCTGTGGAGTGCCACAGGGATCAGTGCTGAGGCCTCAATTATTTACAATATGTATTAATGACATGGATGAAGGAAATTAATGTACTATCGCCAAGTTTGCAGATGACACAAAAATAGGTGAGAGGGCAAGTGGTGAGGATGACACTAAGTCTGAAAAGCGATATAGACAGGTTAAGTGAGTGGGCAGAAATTTGGCAGATGGAATATAATGTGGGAAAATGCGGCATTATGCACTTTGGCAGGAAAAATAGAGGAGCTGAATATTATTTAAATGGAGAAAGGCTGCAGGAAACTGCAGCACAGAGGGATTTGGGGGTCCTTGTGCATGAATCACAAAAAGCTAGCATACAAGTTCAGCAGATAATAGAGAACGCAAATGGAATGTTGGCCTTTATTTCAAAGGGAATGGAGTATAAAAATAGGAAAGTCTTGCTAAAACTGTACAAGGCACTAGTTAGACTACACCGAGAATACTGTGAACAGTTTTGGTCCCCTTATCTAAGGAAAGATATACTGGCTTTGGAGGCAGTCCAGAGAAGGTTCACTAGGTTGATCCTGGGTATGGAGGGATTTTCTTATGAGGAGAAGTTGAGTAGGTTGGGCCAGGGTTTGGCCTTAGTGTGGGGCCTGACTGCCAACTGGAAAATTCTAATCAATGTTTGCATACTGGCCTTGACAACCTGTTAAGGGGCTTAATCGGCTACCCCCCACTTGTGGGCAGGTAGCTGTTCACCTACTGCCCTCCCAACCAGGCTGTTCAGTAATGACCCCGAGGTGAAACTATGTCAGCAAAAGGGTATGCAGGCTGGTGCTGGAAAATTGCAGGCTTTTCCACCGCCATCCCATCTCCACGGCCATTTAAAAATTTGGCCCTGGATGTTTGAAAAGCAATAGAGTGACACTAAATACTCCTTAACTCTGTAACCTCTTCCAGTCCTACAACCCTATGAGATATTACCGCCACTCAATTCTGGCATCTTTTGCATCCCTGATTTCCTTTGCTCCATCATTGGCAGCCGTGTCTTCAACATTTCAACAGCTAGAATCCCCTCCCTAATCCTCTCTGCCTCTCTCTCTCCTTGTTAAGACACTCTTTAAAACCTACCTTTGATCAAGCTTTTGTTCACCTTACCTAACCCACCCATATCTATGCACCTGTTCTCCTCAAAATCGACTGTTAAAGAAGAGAACAGTTCAATTTTTAATTTAAGCAACTGAAGTTGACATCATGAGATGTATTCATTTAAAATTGCCTGAAAACAAAATGGGGCATTGCTGTGACAGTAACATACACCATATGAGGCACTATAGTCTGCTTGGTTTTCTTTGTAGGTTACTTTGTGTACTCTGACATTCCTTGACCTATTCATTAAGCCTTCAAATTTTCCAATTAACTGATGCCAGAGGGAGGGTTTTCCATGAATGGGCCTTTGGCTGTGTGGTGGTTTATCTGGAGCATGCTATCAGTATGTATTCACATGTTATCAATATATACAAAGTCCCACATTGAGGATGCCCTCCATCATGTTGGGTGGCACTATCACCGTGCTAAATGGGATAGATTTCAAACAGATCCAGTAACTCAACTGGACAACCAGGAGGTGCTGTGGACCATCAGCAGCAGCAGCAGCAGAATTGTACTTGAACACAATCTGTAACCTCATGGCTTGGCATATTCCCCACTCTACATGACAGGGGATCAATCCTGGTTCAAATTGAGAGAGGGGAATGTGCAACAAGTCCTGGGTGTCCTCATACACCAGTCGCTGGAGGTAATCATGCAGGTGCAGAAGGCAATTGATATGTTGGCCTTCATTGCAAGAGGATTCGAGTACAGGAGCAGGGATGTCTTGCTGCAATTGTACAGGGCCTTGGTGAGGCCACACCTGGAATATTGTGTGCAGTTTTGGTCTCCTTATCTGAGGAAGGATGTTCTTGCTATAAAGGGACTGCAGCGAAGATTTACCAGACTGATTCCTGGGATGGCGGGACTGACATATGAGGAGAGATTGAGTTGGTTAGGATTATATTCACTGGAGTTCAGAAGAATGAGGGTGGATTGCATAGAAACCTATAAAGTTCTAACAGGAGTAGACAGGATAGATGCAGGAAGGATGTTCCCGATGGTGGGGGAGTCCAGAACCAGGGGTCACAGTCTGAGGATATGGGGTAGACCATTTAGGACTGAGATGTGGAGAAATTTCTTCACCCAGAGAGTGGTGAGCCTGTGGAATTTGCTACCACAGAAAGTAGTTGAGACCAAAACATTGTATGTTTTCAAGAAGGAGTTAGATATAGCTCTTGGGGCGAAAGGGATCAAAGGATATGGGGAGGTAGTGGGAGCAGGCTATTGAGTTGGATGATCAGCCATGATCATAATGAATGGCGGAGCAGGCTCGAAGGGCCGAATGGCCAACTCCTGCTCCTATTTTCTATGTTTCCATCTTTAATCCCTCTGCACCTCCATTCCCCACTGGGGTGGTCTGAGTGCTCTCCGTTTCTTTTTTGAACAGAGGCCCAACTAGTTCCAATCTGCCACCACCCTCCTCTGCCTTTGTATTAGTTTGTATTTATCTATCAAATGGTCCTGGAACTCCAATCCAATTGTGTAATTCCAGGTATTTCACTTCATTTATAAATAAAGATGTGCATATCGACAATTCAACAATGACACTCAATGCTCTCCACTAACTGAGAAAATTTAATCAGACCAGGAGGTCCCAGTTCAATCTCCTATTTGTGGTACATTAGCCAATCATATCTGGAGAGTAGCAGCTGAAGTTCTACTGTTAAGCACAGAAACCCTGGGTTGGGGAAGGGAAAATCAGCCAGGGTTCTTGCATCTGATCACTATCCAGTGATCCCTCCTGGCAGTGCTCCTGTATTGATGGGGACAGATTAAGCTTACTGTATGGTCTGCTTATGCAATAAACCCAACCGTTTAATAATTCCCTCACAAAGCATGAATGCATTTGGTAGGGCAGAGGAAATAGCTGAATAAGCATTTAAAAAAATGCAAGCAATCACATTTGTGATCAATCGCTTCACTCCTATTAGGTTTCACTAAAAAAAGCAAAAAGAGTAATTGGGACCGTTTTTTTGAATGAGATATGAGAATTCTTTTACAGAAGTATAAATTCAAAATTATTCATAGAGATTTGTCTTGCAATACACAAGAGTTAATATAGCTCAAAATTCTTGAAACACAACTTCAGTTTCATATTTTCATTTGTACGATTCCCTAACGGGGACCTTTGGAAAGTTTCAACAGTTTCCTGATTAATCAAATATTCATAAAATTTATTTTAAATTTATAACTTCTAATGCTTTGCTTTTCCCCTGTTGCAATGCAATTTATAGATACCTCAAGTACCTGACAAGTAGATGTGAAGTAAATTAACAGTGATTGGTCTCTCCCAAGTAATCAGCTTACTTCAATCTGTGCTCTCTTTAATAGATTGGTAATATTTTAGGCCCACTGCGATGCAACAAATCGGAGCACTTATTCATGAGGTGATTTATGGTCCCTAAAATAACTTATCATTAGTTAAAGGCATTTGCATAATCACAGCATTAACACCAATTCTCATCATTAGTGCTATCAGTCCTGGAGGATGCAGTTTGTTGTATGCAAGTACTTAATGCACAGTTCAAGTAGGGAGGTGAAATAGAGGGCTAAATATTGGTTTATGCCATGCAATTTTACAGGCATAAAATAAGTGCCTAAGGGTCCTATATCAGCGGTGCACACACTCATTCCTACCAGAAGCACATTGCAAATTTTATTGGCTAGAATTTTTCCTGTGGATCCTGGGTGTGTGTCTGAATCAACTATTAAGACCCCAGAAGCCTAAAACACGTTTGAGGCCAACCTTGCAAAATTTGATTCTGACAGACCACAGGAAAGATTTAATTCTATGGGTTGGGACCCTGACAACTGGGTCAAATAGGGTTTACAACCCTGCACTATGTGGGGAAGAGTCACCCAGCAGTGATTTTCAAAATGGAACCACCCTCTCTAACTTCTAAAACGTTTAAATAAAAACTACTCGGCAGCCAGACCTCCAATGTGGAGGAGAGAGGCCACCTGCACAGGGTAATGTGTGGTTGAAATTGAAGAGACACAGGCAGGTGGGCCTCAAAGCCTGCCTGGCGCGCAGGCCCTTCAGTCTGCTATCTGATGACCTCTGATAATAGGTCTTGTGGCCTTAAACAGTGGGTAGTCAATTGAGCTAGATAAGAGGCATGTAGTCCTGTTGTCCCCATCCGGTCTCAAAGAAAATGGCCCAGGGGTGGTGCTGGCAAACCAGCACGTCAGCTGGCATAACAAATTTTCACACAACCCACTTCTGTGCTTGTCCCCATCGGGAGCTAAAAATCCTGCCCCAAAACATGTGGTATGCAGATTATTCAGGTGCTTGGCAGCCAAATTAGTAGTACTTAAAGGGACAAAGATAAGTTTCGAAATTTGTTGCATACCTTAACTGTTCGGGGAGTTGCACTCCTTATGCTCATCGCTCTGCATGAAATTCACCCTCCTGATTGCATACGTCACACCCCAATGGAGTCTCCTAAGGATTTTCTGCCCTTAGGACAGGGGAGATGCCTCTGGAGTGATCACTGTAGCTCTAGTAATAAGCAAATTAGACCAGCAGACTAATTTGTCATGGTCCTGCTGTAGGCCTCATTAGGCACCTGCAATGTATGCACTCAAATCAAACCCCTATTTGGGCATAATCCAATTTCTAAGCCAAGATGTCTTGGGTGTAAAAATGCACGTACATTCAGAAATTGACTGTCCATATCAAACATAGAATTTAACGTAGCAAAACACAGTGGGCAGAATTTTCCATGCCCACTGGCGTCAGGTGTCATGGCAGGCATGAGAGATGTCTACTGTGCCTGTCAATTGTCTGCTGTGCCTGTCAATAGTGGGCCACGTTTCCCACTGCTGCATGTCAGGAATTTCATTGTTATACATTTGCATATCATTATAAACTCAGCTTGCTAGAATCATCCACCCACGCTGGAACATCTGGGCAAGTCGGCGTGATTGCAGGCCAATGTGTTTCACAACTGAACCTAAGCGACATGCACTTGGTGAGCTGCACTTCAGTCGGCTTGTGAGTGTGTGAGTTTAGAGTGATGAGATGGTTGTCTTACCCCGGTGACACGGGTGAGATCATTCATCCTCTTTCTGCACTAGATGGCAAACGTCTTCTGTACAGCACTGGCACTGACCACCACTACTGCCTCCCAAGCCAGAGTGGTGACAATGATGGGCCTCCTGCGGCGGAAGAGGATATCGCAGCGGGCTCCAACGGTGTCCAGAGGGCATCCCCGGAATGCGTCACTGAGTTGGGGGTGACTGCAGTCTTCTTGCCTTTTGGGGCCATGTCTTCTGTGCAGCGGTCCTGGGCTGGAAGTACTAAGAGGTGTGTGCGCAGCTGCACTTGAAATATGGCGCCCGGCGTGAGGAAGAAGCAAAGTGATGGTGTGGCGGGCAAATGGAGGCTGCCCGCGGGAAAAACAGTGTGTTTCCCAAGAATGCATGATTAATAAGGCGGGATTGGGACAATACGGCGCGAAAACCCACTATTGTGGCCAGCGGGTAAAACGTCCTTTTCCCCGCCCACTACTGTATTTAGTGCAAATCTGGGATGATTCCGCCCACTGTTCTTTTCAGCCTGTCAGATAATGGAGCTCAGATTGGCCAAAATTCCAAATTGTACCCCACATAACAAACCAAATTTTCTGACTCTCCTTGTATCAAACACCATGCTTGGTGAGCAGGACAAGTTCCTAACAATATTGTTCTGTAGCCAGCTTCATAAGAACAGCTCTTGCAGCTCCTTCAGTTTCAATGTGGGCAGCACTTGACCTCAATGAAACATGGTGTCATATACGAGATCAGCAATTCTGAGGCAGATTATCATAAGTGAAAACATGCGTTCTGCTCCTGTGTAGCACAATGCAATGTAATTCCAACATACTATGGCACCACTCTCTTCTCACAATGCACATTCCAGCCAGATTTCCAGCAACTTTAGCATTTTGTGTTTTGTGACATCTTTCAATCAGCTCTGGGCTGTTTTTAAAAAGCATTATTGCAATGTTGGAAAGCTTCACTGGCATAACAGCCAGGGCATAGGTCCCATAGCTTCTGAAATCTTGCCTCCAAGGTGTCTCACAGTGGCAGATTGAGTCACAAGATTGCCAGATTCATTCTGTACTGCAATTAATCCAGTCAATGTGGTAGGATTGAGCTGACTCTGAACATTAAAAACAATATTATTAACAGGCTAATATACATGGAGTGCCAATATAACAAAACACAGTTATTGTTTGATTTTTTAAATTCATTCATGGGATGTGGGGTAGCTAGGCTAGCATTTATTGCCCTTTGAGAAGAGGGCATTTTTAAGAGTTAACCACATTGCTGTGGGTCTGGAGTCACATGTAGGCCAGACCAGGTAAGAACAGCAGATTTCCTTCCCTAAAAGGCACTAGTGAACCAGATGAGTCTTTTAATTCCAGATTTTTATTGAATTCAAATTCCACCATCTGCCGTGGCAGGATTTGAACCAGAGCATTACCATGGATCTCTGGATTACTAGTCCAGCAACAGTACCACTGTGCCATTGCCTCCACATGATAACATATGATCATTTATCCACCAGGGAAAATTAAACTACTTTATCATGGTACATCCATTTATATCTAGATAACAAATCACATATTTTAAAATAGCCATACATTTGGCAAAAGATAAATATTTGGGGGGCTAGAAGTCCATAGGAATATCCATATATGCTGCACGAATGCCTGTGGAGTATGATTTCTGCCGCTGGCAAAGTATGCTGCTGACCCCGTTGGAATTCATGAGCTGAAGCTCATTACCATATCGATCAGCAAACCAGGAGATTACATGGCTGCTGCAGGGTAGGATGTGTCTAGTCATGATGTGTAACACATGGGTGCATGGGGTCTCCTGGACTGGTTTCAATTGCCTGAGGAATCAGAGTGGAATTTTCCATATTTTTTTTCTTTTATTGGCCCAGGGTTTTTTCCTTGGTCAGGACTTTTCAGTCGGCGTGCGGGGGTGGGCCCGACACGCTTGCATGTAAAATGGCGCACGATGACGTTGGAACGTGCGTCCTGTTATCATCGTGCTGTCTCGCGATGTTTCGTTCAGCGGGCACACGCCGGATTCGGCTGTGCGCCCGCCGATATTTAAAAGGCCTATTAAGGCCATTAAGGAAGTATTTAAGGTCAACTTTAATGGTTTAAGGTCAACCTCATGGTTGGCGGGCAGATGAAAAAGCCAAGTGGCCTTTACGTTTTTTAGGAAACCTCATCTACGAGCGGGATGAGGTTTCCTAAAGCTTTTATGAATTTAAATTTTAAAAATGTTCTGAAATATAAAAACATGTCCCATCTCATGTGATACAGTTTAATTAAATTTTAAATCCATTTATTTATTGAAGCGCTCTTTCGTGTGTATGCGCGAAAGAGTGCTGGCCCGACTCTCCCTCCTCCCCTTGCCCACACAGGTAGCGGTAGCTCTGAGTGCTACCGCTCGTGTCTTACACTGGGTGGGCCTTAATTGGCCCGCCTGCGTAAAATGGCACGCGGAGCCAATTGTGGGCGGTGGTCGGCTCCGCGACTGCTCCCGCCCGCTCCCGGCGAGCCCGCCCAACGCGGGAAGAATTCAGGCCATTGTCTCTTTTACCTCTCCCAGGAGATTACATCATTGCAGGGGTGCGTGAAAGATGGGGGTGTTGAGAGACATTGAGTGTTTAGTCAGAATGTTGTGACCATTGTGGTGTGAGGATGGAGCAGCTGGTCTTTCACTGCTTATCATTTTAGCATGTTCGTATGATGTTCCAGGCATCACAAGTGTGTGGAAGGCTTGGTGGACTATCTGGTCTTTTCTTGCAATTCATTTTCATATCTCCATATGAAACATAAGGTGAAAGCAGATTCCTTGATGCATGGCAGCAAAGTGATATGTTTTCTCTTCCAGATTTTGACACAAATGTTAAAATTCAGTGATTTCTTATCAAAAGAATTTCTTATTCTTTCTCAATACTTTACAGCATTCAAAGCAGGCACTGGAGGAAGTGGGGTAGGCAGGGTTTCTGGTGGCTGGTCACAGACATTTTGAGCATTGAGGGAGTGATATGTCTTTCTATTCAGGAAATGCAATAGTTTCACAGTAGGCACCTGCCCTCTCTTATTTCCTGAACTTCAGGATATACAGTAACAAGATAGAATTGGATAGCCCTGTTGTTATGCTGCTGCCTGTGAATCATCCCAAATATGGACTGAATTCTCTAGCAGCACAGACCTAGGAGTGTATGCAGATAAATCATTGAAGGTGGCAGAACAAGAGTACAACAGCAAGGAAGTTATGTAAACCTTTATGAAATATTGGTTGGGCCTCAGCTGGAGTATTGTGTTCAATTCTGTATGCCACACTTTAGAAAGAATGTCAAGGCCTTAGAAAGGGTGCAGACAAGATTTACTGGAGTGGTACCAGGGATGAGGGACTTCAGTTATGTGGTGAGACTGGAGAAATGGGGTTGTTCTCCTGACAGCAATGATTCTCCTGATAACAGTGAAAGTTAGGAGGAGATTTGAAAGAGGTACTTAAAAACATGAATGATTTTAATAGAGTAAATGAGGAGAAACTGTTTCCGGTGGCAGAGGGGTCAACAAAGAGGACACAGATTTTAGTTGATTAGCAAAAGGACCAAAAGTAACACAAGGAAATAATTTTTACACAATGAGTTGTTGTGATCTAGAATGCACTGCCTGAAACAGTGGTGGAAATAGATTCAATATAGCAAAATTCAAAAGAGAATTGGATAACTACTTGAAAGGGAAATAAATTACAGCGCTGTGGAGAAAGAGCAGGGGAGTGAGGCTAACTGGATAGCTTTAGCAAAATGCAGGAATAGGCATGAAGGGCCAAATGGCTTCCTTTTACAGTGTGTGTATGATTCATTTCACAGGTGGAAATGTATATGGGGTACAGTTGTATAGTGCTTATGCTACTAGACGAGTAATCTAGAAGCCTACACTAATGATCCAGGGCATGTCCATTCAGTGTTACTGTGGCAATTTTAGAATTCAAAAACTGTTTGAAAAGATCTGAAAATGAAAATCTGATATCAGTAAAAATGACCATGGAGCTGTGGGATCATTATAAAAAATCCAACAAGTTCTCTAATTTTTTTTGGAGTAGAAAATCTGCTTTCCTTATGTGGCATGGACTATATGTGACTCCAGACCCACTTCTAAGTGGTTGATTCTTGATTGTCCTCTGAAGTGACCGAACAAGTCATTCAGTTGTATCACGTGGAGTGGGCATTAAAACCTGGTCTCACCAGTGATGCCTGCCTCCCACGAATGATTTAATAAAAATACATGGGACAGAAATGATGGGAATGCCAACATCTTACGCTATCCATTTCATTTGGATGCCGGTGAAGAGCCAGGTGGAGTAAAGGCACTCCCCATTCAGATCAAGCAGAATGAAAATGGAGTATAAACCAATCCCACCCAAATTCCAAAGCTCAACACTGAAATGTGTCCACATCCTATCCCATCAAATTTTCATCCGCAGAGTATTTTCGGAATCAGAACTTGGTAGGTACAACATTTAAGTAACCTGCAATGAATCCTGGATTGAAAACTCCACAGGGAGAAAAAATGCACGAAAATGAAATCAGAAAATGCACAGTCTGAACATCCCAAATGAGAAATGACTGGTTAACATTTTGGCTAAGGACCCTTCATCAGAATTAGTTCAGATGCTCGTGGACCTACTGTCTATTTCTAGTATCATGTGTTTTTATTTCAGATGCCAGCCTTTGTTGACTTTGTTTTTTCAAAATCTTCTATCATACCATGAATAAATACCATCAACTGCACAGAAATGCAAACAACCAGTTAGTTAACTAAATTCTTATAGGTCACCTGACATATAGCAGCATATAGTGAATCCATTGCACAGAGCCACTCTTTCGCATCCTTAGCGCGTTAGTCTCAGGGCACCAGCACAGACCCCCAGGGGACCAGCTAAGCGCAGAACCTTCACTCACTGCTTGCTAAAGGGATGCTCATGCCTGAAGGGAATATGATACATTCCACATTTGGACACCACATTTCAGAGGTATCCATCATTCAGATTGCCAGGAATCTTTTATAGCTACAATTACAGACAAATGCTTTGTGGGTCTCTCTACGTGTGCAAGAGGATATCTGGTTTGACACACAAGAAAACCTTTGATAAATGCAGAATTTATGGTCCTGCACTATTCCATGTAAATGTATTTTATTCAGGATGCGGTTATTCTTCAGCCACCAAAAATGTAACAGCACAAAGCATTCACAAGAAAGGAAATCTTTTCATGTCAAGGCTATAATAGGTGGAAACAATTATCGTTATTTTGTTACTTTCTTGTAAAGGGTTAGTTTACTTTATCAGTGCATTTTGTTAGCAAGATAATAAAATGCACTAATCTTAGATAATTAACCAGTTGGAGATTTCCTTGTCTCACTTGACAGTAAACTCAATCAAATCCCAATGAAAATAATGCCACATTGAGCTCCTTTACACTTCCCACAGAGTGCCCTGCCCAGGTTGATTACATCCCTGCAATTGCCTGACATCAGCAAGTCATTTAAGAATTGCCATCACAGATGTGCCTGCAATCTCCCTGAAAAGATAAAATCATAGAGAGCTGGCCGCATGCCCAATGGCACATCAGAAATAATAGAAAATTATTTTAACAGGGAGCAGGTGGAATATTTTGACGAGTATGAGTGTGAATTCTTAGTCACCATGAGTGCATTTTTGTGAAATGATTATAAATTCTAGATCCAAGCTCAATGATTCAAAACAAATGAGCTCTCAGAATCATGATCCTTGAATCAGACAAAATAAGATACAAGACACTTCACAGGAAAAAGGCCTTTTGAGAGTGCAAAAAGGAAAAATTGGTTCATAAGAACATTGAAATTGAAAGCTTTACTATCAACCTTCAAATTTAATTCAACTATTTTACTTTAAGGGAAAGTTAATGTTGATTCACAAGTACAATGATGTAGCTCCAGAATACTGGCCTACAATGATTTCATCATACTCGAAATACATGGAGGAAGCATTCAAAACAACCAATACTGGCATAATGGGTTGAACAATCTCCTTTTTATGCTGTAATATTGCGTAAGCACGCTTCCAGGACCTCCATATCTGGTTTAAGGTTGAGCAAGATACCCCCATCTGAATCAGTTGCATACTCAGCAGGACCAAACCAAAGTGATTCTGCACGTTTTCCTCACTTCCTGTAGCACAGGCTTTAGATTACTCAGCAGAGGTTTCAGTTAGTGAGTGAAATTATAAAATGCAGATAGATTGATTTGATTTGAAAATTAATAATTGTTCAGAGGGTTCCTACTGCAACGCAGTTTCTATACAGGCTGTCCCCATGGAGCCTCATGGATGAATCTCTGCCTAACTGTTTTTATTTATGTGCAGCTTGTAGGTACCACTCCAACCCTCATCACACGCCACCCGCTCTCTCCCAACCCCCACTGCGTGTGTTAATGTTGCTACATGTGTAGTTTTGGGGCAACATTGTCAAGAAATTTGTTAAAATCCAAACTAGAAACCGCAAATCTTACTTAAAAATGCAAGTGCTTCTTTGTCTACGATTTGGAGATTTTCATTATCAATGTTCTCAATAAGTTTCCATCATTGGTACTACAAATATTAGAGCATAAGCCATAATCTCACGCCTATTCCACCAGAATCCTGTCCTATCTGATTTTGACAGAAGTGCAGTATTCATCTTTAATTATGTGCTGTTCTGTAAGAAAGATGGAGATCTCCAAAAGGGGAATTTAATGGGTTACTGTCATTGTATTAGAGCTTTTCTTGGATTGTCTCAGTTCTTTAATAGCAAAGGTTCACACAGCTCTGAAACTCTGCTTATTAACCAACCATTAGGTGCTTGGGAAAGCTACTGTAATAGCAAACACTATCTGCAGCTTCACAAACCTTTGAAATGTCCCCATTAGCACATTTCTTAGCTAATATCACCACCGTCAACACCTCTTTGTCCTTTTGTCTATGACATCTTTTGGCAATCTCCACCTATCACTGGCCCTCTATCCAGCTCTACCTGTCCCACCCCTCCTTAAACCAGCTTATATTTCACCTCTTTTCTATTTTTCCTTAGTTCTGATTAAGAGTCATTCGGACTCGAAACGTTAACTGTATTCCTCTCTGCAGATGCTGTCAGACCTGCTGAGTTTTTTCAGGTATTTTTGTTTTTATTCTAGATTTCCAGCATCCGCAGTATTTTGCTTTTATCTTTGAATTGTGCTTATATTTTCAATGTATTTTTCACTGAAAATAACGGCCAAGAATTTCCTGGAATTGTGTAATCGACAAATTACTAATGTTGGTTCATACACTGGTCTTTCTAATGCAAACTAACTCCACAATTTCTTAGGAAACTAATTTCCAAATGCCACAGAGAACATATCAGTGTTTTATGGACGTCAGAAGTAGCAACACCCTTGGGAACATTGGGTGGAAGCACTTACGTCAGTGTTCAAGAATGAGGCTTGGGAGCAGTAGGTAAGTAGCAGCATGCTTGCCTGTCTTTGATCTGTTTGGTTATAAACTTACTCTAAACAGATGTCTCCAGTGTCTCAGCAGTTCTATTTTTGTGTTTAAAGTTACCTGAAATCACTTTATTAATTTCCAGTGTGTAAACACCCCCATTTTCTTAGAGATATCAAAGAAGCCATCAAACAGGAATACTAACTTTGTGGGGAAGGATCTGCAGGCCCCTCCTTGATGAGCTAGAGTAACCCTGAGAAAAAATCCTGGCCACACAAATAGGAAAGGCCCCTGCCAGAGCATCTGGAGGCTGGTGGCACAGACTCTGAGTGATGTTGATAATCCTGAAAGAAATCCAAAGACCTGACACAGCAGACAAGGTGAAAAATCTAGTATGCGCTTTGAAAAGACAGGCTTGCTTATAATCACTTTTCAAATAGTTTACCAACAACAGCTGCCCAATAGGTGTTTGTCTTTTTGGACTGCCTGTTGCTTGGCTGTACCTGCAGAGACAGGTGACAGGTATTTGAAATATGGGGCTGAATCTTCGGCTCGGCGAGCGGGGGCGGGGCCCGCTCACCGAGGCGTAAAATTACGCGGGGTGACATCAGGACGCGTCATTTAGATTTTCAGTTCGGCGGCACGCAGCCAACTCAACTGTGCACCCGCCAAACTGTCAAAGGACTGTTAAGGTCATTAATTAACTAATTAAGTCTATTGAGAAAGCTGCCCATCCAACCTTAGGGTTGGTGGGCAGGTGAAGAGCCCAGGCGGCCTTCATATTTTTCATGGAACCTCATCCACAGGCAGGCTCTGTGCCTCAGGGAGATTTCTGCACTCTCTCGTGTGCATGCACGTAAGAGCGCAGGCCCCGACTCAGGGAACCACCCCCGCCTGCCCACAAAGGGAGCGCTCAGTGTTTCCGGGCATGCACCACGCTGGGCAGGCCTTAATTGGCCCGCCCATGTAAAACGGCGGCGCGGATCCAATTGGGTCTGCACCCGCCTGTGCCCGCCCCTGTACAACCCCCACCAACAGGGGGAAAATTCTACCCATGGGATAGGCAGCTGCTTTCAGAAGATTACAAACTTTAATGGCTAGGATGAGTCTGCTTACTCAGAAAGATATATATCAGCAAATGTGATGCTTTCTTTAATCTCTTGGCCAGGGAGACAGACTTTTAAAAGAGTTGATAAGTCACTAGGGCCAGATAAGATGAGATATCCAAGGATACTGAGAGAAGTAAGGGTAGAAATTGCAGAGGCATTGGCCATAATTTTCTAAACCTCCCTGGATACAGGGGTGGTGTCAGAGGACTGGACAATTGCAAATGATACATCATTTGGCATCTGAAGCAGTCTGTGCCTGTCTGCAGCAGATCTGGACAACATTCAGGCTTGGGCTAATAAGTGGTAAGTAACATTCACACCACACAAGTGCCAGCAAAAAGCTATCTCCAACACGAGAGAATCCAACCATCTCCCATCACTGAATCCCCACCATCAACATCCTGGGGATTACTAATGGCCAGAAACTGAACTGGACCAGCCATTTAAGTACTGTGGCTACAAGAGAAGGTCAGGGGCTGGGAATTCTGTGGAGAGTAACTCATTTCCTGACTTCCCAAAGCCTGTCCACCATCTACAGGGCACAAGTCAGGTTTGTGATGGAATACCCTCCCCGTGCCTGGTTGAGTGCAGCTCCAACAACACTCAAGGAGCTCAACACCATCCAGGAAAAGCGGCCTGCTTGATTCGCACCCCATCCACCACCTTCAACATCCACTCCCCTCCACCACCAATTCTCAGTGGCAGCAGTATGTACCATTTACAAGATGCATTGCAGCAACTCACCAAGGCTCCTCCAACAGCACCTTCCAGACCCAGAACCTCTACCAGCTAGAGCAGGCTTGTCCAACCTGTGGTAAAGCCCTCCGTGTGGCCCCTGGAGTGTTTGTTGAAAATGCCAGTAGGACAGGTCAGTGAGTTTGAAGATTTCTGCAGGGACAGCTCCTCCAATCACAGCCTGTTTCTCTCCTGCGTTTGCTGCTGATAGGTTCAAAAGTGAGTCTATCAGCAGCAAACAAGGCAGAGAAACAGGCTGTGATTGGAGAAACATTGAACATTGGCAACTCTGGAGTGCGCATTTAACCTCTGCTCACCTCGCTTTCCCCATCGGCTTAAAGTGCTTTTGCCCCACTCTGGCCATGTTACTCTGGTCTCTCCCACGTTCCCTTAGTTCTCTCCGCATTCCTCCAGTCCCTCCCACATTCCCTTGGTCCCTCCCGGTTTCCCTCAGTTCTCCCCACATTCCTCCAGTCCCCACCACATTCCCCCGGTTCCTCCCATGTTCCCCAGTTCCTCCCCGCATTCAAGCAGCTCTCAGCGATCCCTCATGCGTTCAGGCGCCGCTAGGCCTCATGTCCCAGCGCTCACTCCAGGCCTCTCTTCCACTCTCATCACACCTCCCCAATCCCGCAGCCGACTTGGTAAATGAGGGTAAGTAAGTGAGTGTGAGGCTGATTGAGTGAGTAAGTGGGTGTGGGTGGGTGAGTGAGTGAGGGTGGGTTAGTGACTGAGGGAGGGTGAGTGACTGAGGGAGGGTGAGTGACTGAGGGAGGATAGGTGGGTCAGTGGGTAAGGGTGAGTGTTTGAGGGTGGGTGTAATTGAGGGTAGGTGAGTGAGGGTGGGTGAATGAGTGAGTGAGGGTGGATGAATGAGTGAGTGAGTGAGTGAGTGAGTGTGAGTGAGGCCGAGTGTGTGAGTGAGGGTTGATGGGTGAGGGTAGGTGCGAGTGAGTGAGTGTGAGGGTTGTCTGAGAGAGAGAGGGTGAGCGTGTGTGCATCTGAGAGAGAGGATAAGTGTATGTTTGTAGTGCGTGTGTGTGTATGAGAGAGAGAGAGGGTTTGTGTGTGGGAGAGAGGGTGTGAGAGCGTGTGTGTGCATGCGAGAGAGGGTGAATGTGTGTGAGTGTAGAGGGTGTGTGTGTGTGTGTGAGACAGTGAGTGTGTGTGTATGAGAGAGAGAGAAGGTGGGTGTGTATGTGTGAGAGAGAGGGTGACTCTGTATGTGAGAGGGTGAGTGTGTGTGAGAGAGAGAGAGGGTGGGTGAGCATGTGTGTGAGAGAGAGAGAGAGAGGATGTGTGTGTGTGAGAGAAAGAGGGTGTGTGTGTGTATGTGTGTGAGAGAGAGGGTGAGTGTGTGTGCATGAGAGAGAGGGTGTGTGTGTGTGTACGTGAGAGAGAGAGTGTGGGTGAGAGTGTGTGTGAGAAAGAGGGTGACAGTGTGTGCGTGTGTGTGAGAGAGTGTGTGTGTGTGTGTGTGTGTGTGTGAGTGAGTGAGTGAGAGGGTGAGAGTGTGTATGAGAGAGAGGGATAGGGGGAGGGTGAGTGTGTGTGCCTGAGAGAGAGGGGGGGTGGTGACTGTGTGTGAGAGAGAGAGGGGGAGGGTGAGAGGGAGGAGAGTGTGTGTCTGGCGCACTCAGTTTCAGGATTCTCATTCACCCTCACTCCCACACAACAAACACGCAGTCTCAGCCACCCTCACAGTGGTGAGGATGAGTAAGTGAGCACCCTGAGACTGGGAGTGAGCTGGACACACCCTTTCACACTCGAATTGTCATCCTAATTTTTAAAAATGAGTAATAAATAATCAATTTATTGTTGTGATTTTTTTTGCTCAACAAGTTGTTTCTTTTCATACATCAGCTTTTTTTTTGAAATTCATGTTTAATGTTGTGTTAAACCTTATCTTTCTGAAACTTGCTCATCGCCACCCCCCTCTAAGTGTGAGAAAAATTTAACTTTGCCCTCACCTGCATAAAGATTGAACAAGCCTGACCTAGAAGGACAACAGCAGCAGACACATGGGAACACCACCACCTGCAAGTTCCCCTCCAAGCCACACACCATTATGACTTGGAACTATATCGCTGTAACTTCACAGTGGCTGGGTCAAAGTTCTGAGTCTCCCTCCCTGTGGATGTGCCTACACCAATGGACTGCAGCGGTTCAAGAAGGTGGTCCACCATCACCTCCTCAAAGGCAATTAGGGATGGGCAATAAAAATGCTGGCTTAGCCAGCGATGCCCACATCCCATGAAATAATTTTTAAAAACCTTTGTTCAAAAAAGGGTGTAAGAAGCCCAGCAACTATAGGCCAGTCAGTTTTATCTCATTGGTGGAAAAGCTTTTAGAAATAATAATTCATGACCAAATTACTAGTCACTTGGACAAATGTGGATTAATTAAGGAAAGCCAGCAAGGATTTGTTAATGGCAAAGCATGTTTAACTAACTTGCTTGATGAAGGAACAGAGAGGGTTGATGAGGGTCATGATGTGGTAAACATGAGCTTCAAAAAGGCTTTTGATAAAATGTCACATAACAGGCTTGTCAGCAAAGTTGAAGCCCATGAAATAAAAGTGACAGTGGCAGCATGGATATGAATCTAACTGAGTGACATGAAACAGAGTGTAATGGTGAATGGTTGTTTTTCAGATTTGGAGGAAGGTATATATTGGGGTCCCCCAGTGGTCCATGTTAGGACCACTGCTTTTCTTGATCTATATTAGTGGCTGAGACTTTAGTGTACTGTACAGAGCACAATTTCAAAATTTGCAGATGACACAAAATTTGTAAGTGTTGTGAACTGTGAGGAGGATATTGATAAACTTCAAAAGGACATAGAGAGACTGGTGGAATGGACAGAAAAGTGGCAGATGAGGTTTAATGCAGAGAAGTGTGAAGTGATTCATTTTGGTAGGAAGGACGAGGAGAGGCATTAAAGATAAAAGGTACAATTCTAAAGGATGTGGACAAATGTGCACAAATCATTGAAGGTGGCAAGGCAGGTTGAGAAAGCTGTGAATAAAGCATTCAGAATCTTTGGCTTCATACATCAGGGCATAGAGCACAAGGAAGTTACAATGAACCTGTATAAAATCCTGCTTCAGCATCAAGTGGAGTTCTGTGTTCAATTCTGGGCACTACACTTTAGGATGTGAAGGCATTAGAGAAGGTGCAGAAAGGATTCATTCTGTAATAGGTTTCAGGGATGAGGGAACTCAGCTACATGAATAAATTGGAGCCCTGGAGTTGTCTTTTTGGAGAAGAGATGATTAAAAGGAGATTTGTTCAAGGTTTTCAAAATCATGAGCGGTCTGGACAGAGAGAGAAAGCGAGAAACTGTTTCCATTACCAGAAGGGTCGAGAACCAGAGGACACTAATTTGGCAAAAGAAGCAACCTTGACATGAGGAAAACCTGTTTTAAACTGTGTGTAGTTAGGATCTGGAATGCTCTGCCTGAGAGTGTGGTGGAAGCAGATTCAATTGAAGCTTTCAAAACAGAATTAGATAATTATCTGAACCGAAAATGCTTGCAAGACTATGGAAAAGGGTGAGGGAGTTGCTTTTCCTGAAAATCAGCACGGACATGGTGAATGGCCTCCTTTTGTTCTGTAACCACTCGATGATTCTATGACAACAATCTGTCACAATATGTCGGCCTTCCTTACACCAACCCCCATCCCCACCATCTCACAGAGTGCCATGAGAAAACTACTGTAAAAGCAGGAAATTCATGCTGGGTACTGTTTTGAATAGGGCTAGAACTACTGGACATGAATGAGCTTTGAAGGGTTTCAGCAAAAGTCTAGGAAAAAGATATAGAGGATTGTGACAACTGGCAGAACTCACTTTTGCCATATTCTCTTTGGACTTTTGCACTAGAAAATGGCTTTACAATATAAAGACATCATTGTTATGGAGCAGTTTCTAGGAAATTCCTGGACAAGGAAGAGAGAGCAATTAATAGTTGGATACATGATCAATAACACAATTATGACATTTGCTGCACAATCTTCCATATGTAAGCATGACAAACTACCTTCAATAGAGCAGGTTTTTTTAATGGGTATGCAGGTCAATAATTTTGATGAAAAGATTGAAGCAGACCAAGATGCTGGCTCTTTTGTTGGACAATGCTAATCACTCATTGGTTTATAATATTGTATTTTAGTTTAGCCGCCTAAAAATCTGTGATGAAATAGAGTGTACATGTCGTGCAGTAAATAAGGCAACAAAAGTGTGAAAGAAACAAATTCAAAGGTGCTGTCTTGCCAGAATTCGGCTAGTTGATGACATTGCCAACTATGATATTTTTTCAATTATATGAAAATAGTGTCAGCTATTACAGGGGTTAAGTAAAAGAACCACAAACAATGTATTTTATAGTAACAAAACATGAATTATACAAGCTTGTTGCTTTAATTATGTAAATTTAATTCACTGATAATGATAGTCAATAGTTAAAAGAAAACCTCACACTTACATAGCACTTCATTAGATGAAAACACCTCAAAAAGCCACTGAAGTGGCTTGTTTAATTAAAATAATTAATTATTTTTGGAGTGCAGTGACTACTGCTATATAGGCAGACATTTATGTAGAAATATGAACACCAAAGGTTGTGTTCTCTAAGCAATCACTGTCAGGGGGACAGAAATACCTACATAGTAGTCCAATCTACTTAAATACGCAATCAGATTGCCAAATATAGTTATGCTAGAATTCAGATTATAGATTTCTATGAACTTCAAATGAAAAATGTCAATTTATGACAGAGAATGTTTCTGCTGTGTCTTTCCCTCTCCAAGTTCCTTTTTTCCCCCACACACTGACACCTTTGATAAGGCATTCTAAAGGGCCATTCTGAATGGCTAAGCCCTGATTGGTGAATGCTAGCAAGCTTTTGGAGTGTAGCAACACTGCAACCCTAAACCCTGTCCTTTCCTGATGTCCATGTATAAAACAAACTCAGCAGAATCCCCTGGCTTGCGTCCATAGCTGATTTTCCCTCCAGTAAGCAGGGGCACTAAAGCTGATATTGATAGCCTCACCAATTTCCTGCTTGATGTCAACTGTTTCAACAAAGACTGGGAGATTAAACATGAGAATTTTCAGGTCTGTATAACTCAGCTGTATTATACCACCCCTAGCTGAGCCATCAGGGAAACCAACATAGAGATGCACTCTTATACTTTCATAACATTTTACCATTATGATCAGCAAATATAAAATACTTAATGATAAAATTGTAAAATCTTGTTTGAAACTTTTCAAAGTCAAATGAAAATTACTTCAAAGTGGTTCTAATGAGACAACACTTCACTTCCATTCAGAGGGGTTGCATTCCTATCCCAAACTTGATTATGACATGACCTTGGTTTGCATGAGTGGGTGAGTTTCTTTCATTTCAACCAGATCTCTACAGGGGATGCTTACAGAATGAGGCTGGACTAATAAAAGGGCAGCTCCAGGGATGGCAGAAGTAATTTTGTTGGCTCAAAACACAGACACTTTATTTTTGCATTTTGTAAGCCTGCCTTCACGCATAACAAGTAGAGATGGCCTTGGCAGCAATTTTCACTTTCACTTTGCTCACGGTTTGTAATTTGCAGTCCTTACAGTGCTCTGAACATTTAGTGGGAGGTGGTAAAACTGAAGGTATATGATATGCAAACCCACTGTCAACACTGGAGTTAACTTCACTGCTAATGCTTTTCTGTTTAATTAAATATCTAAACAAGGTCAACTAAAAACCTGTTTCATATATTGCTGTAAAAGCTGGAGGAAGTCAAAACTAAAGTGATTTTGTTTCCAATTACCATTGTGTTCAAAAACAAAAAATGCTGATGGCTACTCTTAACACAATATTTCTGACTTTCAAAGCACCATTACAAAAATCCTCCAACCCATCAATTTCAAACCTTGGGGAAATTTTGGCCATTTTACTTCAAGATGAACCCAAGGAGAAGCATCAGGGTAATGTACAGCTGTCATTGATGATATATCTTACTGAGATTGTGCATTAGATCAATAAAACTCTTTATTTTTGTCAAAGCATCATTCCTATGAAGAAGTGCAATTTTAAAATCTTGTTTTCCATTTACTGTTCTTTATACAGTCCTGTCCTACTGACTATTCACCTCCAGAGGCATATTGACCACAAAATTTAGAAAGCTTCAAAGCTTGTACTGATTAGCCTGAGTACTTCATTATACTTGCACTAATCTATTTGAACAGGACAAGAATAAAAAAGAGAAACAAAAACAGAATTACCTGGAAAAACTCAGCAGGTCTGGCAGCATCGGTGGAGAAGAAATCAGTTAACGTTTCGGGTCTTCACGACCCTTCGGCAGAACTGAGTATAGTTAGGAGAAAAGTGAAATATATGCTGGTCTAAGGCGGGGGGGCGGGGGGAGAGAGAAGTTGAGGGTGGGGTGGTTGTAGGGACAAGCAAGCAGTGATAGGAGCAGATAATCAAAAGATGTCACAGACAAAAGGATCAAAGAGGTGTTGAAGGTGGTGATATTGTCTGAGAAAAGTGCTAATTAAGAATGGATGGCAGGACACTCAAGGTACAGCTCTAGTGGGGGTGGGGTGGAAAGACTAAAAAAGTTTTAGTTTTAGATTTAAAAATAATGGAAATAGGTGGGAAAAGAAGAATCTATATAAATTATTGAAAAAAAAGGGAGGGGGGAGAAACGGGGTGGGGATGGGGGGAGGGGGAGTTTAAGATCTAAAGTTGTTGAATTCAATATGCAGCCCGGAAGGCTGTAAAGTGCCTAGTCGGAAGATGAGGTGCTGTTCCTCCAGTTTGCGTTGGGCTTCACTGGAACAATGCAGCAAGCCAAGGACAGACATGTGGGCAAGAGAACAGGGTGGAGTGTTAAAATGGCAAGCGACAGGGAGGTTTGGGTCTTTCTTGCGGACAGACCGCAGGTGTTCTGCAAAGCGGTCGCCCAGTTTGCGTTTGGTCTCTCCAATGTAGAGGAGACCCCATTGGGAGCAACGAATGCAGTAGACTAAGTTAGGGGAAATGCAAGTGAAATGCTGCTTCACTTGAAAGGAGTGTTTGGGCCCTTGGACGGTGAGGAGAGAGGAAGTGAAGGGGCAGGTGTTGCATCTTCTGCGTGGGCATGGGGAAGTGCCATAGGTGGGGGTTGAGGAGTAGGGGGTGATGGAGGAGTGGACCAGGGTGTCCCGGAGGGAACGATCCCTACGGAATGCCGTCAGGGGGGGTGAAGGGAAGATGTGTTTGGTGGTGGCATCATGCTGGAGTTGGTGGAAATGACGGAGGATGATCCTTTGAATGCGGAGGCTGGTGGGGTGATAAGTGAGGACAAGGGGGACCCTATCATGTTTCTGGGAAGGAGGAGAAGGCGTGAGGGAGGATTTCTGGGAAGGAGGAGAAGGCGTGAGGGAGGATAAGAGAAACCTTACCAAAATCTAATATTAAATTAATCCTTTCAGACCTAGATGGAGTCAAACCCTAGATAGAGGCCTGCTTGTTTGTAGATTTATGCATGTTTCAGTCATTGTAACAACAATAAATGAAGACATCGTACAATCTAAGATCAATGTTTCCTTTCCCTGTGGTAAGCACAGCGGGACTTAACTAAATCTATAATTAACAAAATATTTGCTGGTCTTTACAAATGAAGAAAAGTGTCAACATTTGAAAATTATTGGCTTAGACATCTGAATGTGACCAAAAACATGCATGCAATATATGCACCTGTTTATATTGTTCAAGAGGGCATGGAAAATTTGCTGTGAGCTCATTATCACTCAGGCATGCAGCCAGCACAACCAAAGCTCTATATTGACAGCATTCCTGCGTGGGGGTTCCGATATCATGTTACTCTGGTGCAACTTACAACTAGCCAGCATTTCTTAAAGGGAAGACTCTCTGGTTACAGACATAAAGGAAAACTCCTGAATAAAGAAATGGCTGCACCAAGTGCTGAGAGAGTACCAAGGCTCTCTGAATACTACCTTGGATGTCCTGGTATAGGCAATGGGCATGAGAAGTGACATTCTGTACCCCCCAGGGGATAGAAAGTCTTCCAGGCTACAACTCCACTGCCAGGAGCATATACCTTCAAGCACATGGTTACAAATTCCAAAAAAGTTCAACAGGGTTGTCAAGATAAGAACACTTCTCTTACTCTTTGCTCATAGCTCCACCATCTCTAGCCTCACTATTCATCTTAGTTACAGTACACCCTATCCCGCTTCTTTTCACACTCCTACAATCACTGTACCTTGTTCCCTACAATGCCTTTACATCCTGCTCACACACTCACCGTTCATTTCACCCTCACTTCTCCACAACTCACATTCCACACACTGAACACTAGCTACTCAGTCTGACAGGCACATTATCAAATACCTTATAAAACTGGCACTAAAGCACTCCCTTCCCTCCTTCCAGGAAAAGGCCTTGCATGATTCCAGCCAGGGAACTCACCAGAGGAGGCTGAACTGTGCTGCAAACTCTTTTCCTCTTTGAAGAAATGTGGTAGCCATAATGGGCAGGACTAGAGTCATGGCTATCACGAAGATGCCACTTCCAGGACATTATCATCTCCTTCATGCCAGGCACCATAGATAAAATCAGCCCCAAAGCATCCTAATAAAGGCAATTGAAATTTTTAAAAATCTATCAAATATTTCAGAGGTGCGGAATCCCAAAAGATGATCTATTTTGAACTCTTGGCCTCTCTCTGCCACTGCCCCTCACCCCCATCCTGAAGCACCACTCTTGCTTTCTCCCTCCTGTAATGACCCCTCTCCACCCCCACCCTCACCCACAAAGGCCCAATCATTTCTTCCCTCCTGGGATGAAATCCAGTGCCCCCAACCACCACCCCCCTCCCACCCCTCAACCAGAACCATATCTCACTTCTTCCCTGGGTCTGATTGCTGGAACTCTTCCACAAGGGTTCCCAACTGTGGCCTCCTGCCACTGGCATTCCTGCCCAGCAGCGAGCCTGCCTGTCAATTAGGCCAGTTGTCAGGTAGGAAACAAAAAAGGAAGTTTATAATGAGGTCCTCCATTAAATTTGGCAAGACCTCTGTGCCCCAGCTTATTGGGTTTTACCCACACAACTGCATTCTCCCACACACTCTATGGCCAGGACTTTTCCTATGGCGGATGGGCTGGGCGGGAGCGGGCAGAGGCGGGGGTGGGTGCAGAGTCGATCGCCGCCCGCGATTGGCTCCACGCTGCCATTTTATGTGGGCAGGCCAATTAAGGCCCACCCACTCAGCGCTACCTGTAGGGGTGGGGGGAGGAGGGAGAGTTGGGGCCAGTTCTGTTTCGCACATGCATTAAATGCATATTAAAATAACTAAAGAAATGATATAAAAATTTATTTAAATGTGTCACATGAGTGGGGACATGTTTTTATATTTGTGGAAATTTATTTATTTAATAAAAGCTTCAGGAAACCTCATCCCACACGTGGATGAGGTTTCCTGAAAAACGCGAAGGCCGCTTGGGCTTTTCGCCTGCATGTCAACCTTAAGGTTGGACGGGCAGCGTTCACAAGTGGCTCAATTCATTTCTTAATGGCCTTAATAGGCCGTTTACATTTCGGCGGGTGCACGCCGGAGTCGGCTGTGCGCCTGTGGAGCAAAATATCGTGATGGCACGCGATGACGTTGGGACACACACCTGACGTCATCGCACGTCATTTTACGCGTTGGCGTGTTGGGCCCGCCCCCATACACCAACCGGAAAATTCTGCCCTACAAATATCAGACCCCTTGTTTCCATGCCCAAATAAAGAAAACCTACAGCAAATAAACTTTAACCAGTCTCCATTGCTACTTAGGACTCTCATTCTCATTCTAGCATCAGATACATAAACGAGCCAGTCACATTTAAGACTTATACAAGCCAATGTTAAAAGGAATCAGGGTCAAGCTCATGGGTACTCCCAGCCAGTTTGAATTAGAATAGATTGCCTTAACCTCCACTGCACCCTTCTCTCTATTCCCCATACATTTCCAACCTTCTGATTCTGATATGAACATAAATGCTATCCTACTCCCATAACAAGCAACGCATAGGGTGGAATTTTACGACAGGGGGATTTTAGGGTCCTGCCGAAAACAATGGAGTTTAGAATAACTCGCTGCATTTTACGGTCCCGTTCCCACCATGACGGGGCCATAAAATTCCAGGCATAGAATTCACATTTTCACATTAAAATCATGCTTTCAAACCTTGTATCAGGATGTAGAGAGATCATTTTCTGGAGTTTTAATAACTGCTTTTCTCTAAATATTTATCATCATTGTTTCTGATCATTACAAAATTGATACATTTTTGAAATAGATTTTGGAACACCTTAATAAGCACACTTCACCTTTGATGAAAATTAAATCCAGGCTGTATATATTTTTATAAAAGAAAAATTATCGCTTTAAATGCAAAAGCTCATCTAGCATTTAGCAATGTCAATTCATCTTTCTTTATTAAAAGCAAATTAGAAAAAAACCATGGTAGTCAGTCGTTTTACTTATACCTTTCAGAATTAATGTACACATAAAACTGCAGACAGCTATTTCAGCAATAAGACAGTTGACAAATCTGTTTTCTCTACAAAGCTTTCTCATTTCAAAAGCAGTGTCCAGCACAAGTTAAATAACCAATTAAACAAATCCAACTCATTATGGAGAACAATACATTATGCAGCAAGTAAAGATTTTCTTGAGTGCTTTCAAGGGAGGAACGGCAATTTCCATTAACGCTTAATGTCACCACTTACTCCATGCTGCTAACATATGCTTACCACAATGTACTGTGCTATCAAGTTGGGTTCAAAAAATAATCCTTGCAGAAGCTGTTTGGTGCAGCTCAGTCTCAATGAAAGAAAAAAAATCTTTATTTCCCACCATGCAAATAGGCACAAAATTACAAGAGCTTGTTTTCCTAATGATCGATATGTATTTGAATTTATTTACCAGCATGCCTAGCCAAATCTACTACAGAAGAAAACATAGATGTTGGGATTGAATATTATTAATCAGTGGGTGTAAAACCTCAAAGTTGATCCAAAAAGCCATGTAATCTCCAGAATAATGGAGAAGAGAGCAAGGAAAGTGGGTCGCATAAAGAGAGAAGCATATATTATACCTAAGCTTATTTTCATTAAACTGATAAACTTGCTTATGAATCAATGAAAGAAAATAAATGGTCAACCAATCTGTCAGCTTCGATAAGGTTCCCTATAATAGACTAACGAATAGGATCAGAGAATGTATAGATGCTGAGAGGTTGTTTCCCCATGTGGGAGAGTCGAGGACCAGGGGACATAATCTCACAGTAAGGGGTCACCCTTAAGGCAGAGATGAGGAGGAATTTCTTTTCTCAGAGGGTAGTCAATTTGTGGAATTCTTTACCACAGAGGGCTGGGTTGTTAAGTATATTGAAGACTGAGATAGACAGATTTTTAATCAGTAAAGGAATCAAGGGTTATGGGGAAAAAGCAGGAAAGTGGAGTTGAGTATTATCAGGTCAACCACGATCTCATTGAATGGCAGGGCAGACTCAATGGGCCGAATTCTGCTCCTACATCTTCTGGTCTTATAATTAGGGGCAAGTAGCAGAATGGATTGCTAGGCAGAAAACAGTGGGACTAAAGAGCAGTTATTTAGAGAGGAAGAAGTTGGGAAGTGGTGTTCCACAAGGATCAGTGCTCGGACCACTGCTGTTCACAATTCGGATTAATGGTTTGGACTTTGGAATCAAAAACACAATTTCTAAATTTGCAGATGACACCAATATAGGGGGATAGTCAATACTGAGGAGTACTGCAACAAAATACAGAGGACATTAGTAAACTTGCAGAATGGGCAAATTGCCAAATGAAGCTCACCACAGATAAATGTGAGCTAGTACATTTTGGTAGGAAGAATGGGAGGTCATTTATTATTAGGAAGGTGTAAGTTGAGGTGGGGTAGAGAAACAAATGGATCTTGGAGTACAAATACAGGTTAGCAGGGCAATAGAGAAGGGGAACCAAGCACTCGACTTTATTTCTAGAGAGATAGAATTGAAAAATAGGGAAGGTATGTGAAATCGGTATTGAACCTTGGTTAGACCACACTTAAGGGTACTGCATGCAGTTCTGGTTGCCATATTATGAAAGGGATATTGGATCACTGGAGAGGGTGCTGAGAATATTTACAAGGATGATATGAGAAATGCAACAGGAAAGGATGGATAAGCTGTATGTGTTTCTTTTCTCTTGAGAAAAAGCAGGTTGAGGGCTGACCTAATAGAGGTCTTTGTGTATACATTCTTTGCCCAAAGAGTGGTGAAAATGTACGTGGAACTTGCTACCATAGGGAGTAGTTGAAGTAAATAGTGTCACACTCATGCATCATGGACTTATGGGGCAGAAATTTGCGTGGATTGGGCGGGTGCCCAATGATAAATGACGCGCGATGGTGTCGGGCAAGCATCCCAACGTCATCGCGCACTCGCGCAATAATTCAGTCAGCAGCGTGCCCGTCAACAATTAACAGGCCTATTAAGGCCATTAAAGTTATAATTGAATAAAGTTTTTCGCTGACTGTCCAACCTTATGGCTGGCGGGCAGGCAAAAATGCTAAACAGCCTTTGGATTTTTTAGAAAACTTCATCCATGGGTGGGTTGAGGTTTCCAACAGCAATTAAAAATGAAATAAACATTTTTAAATTTCATTTATAACATGTCCCTGCTCATGTGATGAGTGTTTTTAACATTGCTAAATTTTTTACTTCTGATTTTTAAAATCTTCAGCTCCCTGAGGCAGCTCTGTGCCTCAGGGAGCTTTCATTGTGCGCACTAGAGCACATGTGTGAGCTTCCATGCTCGCCTTCCTCTTGCCCCCACCCCAGCAGCGTTAAGTGCTGCAGCATGCGTTTCATGCTGGCTAGCCATTAATTGGCCAGCCAGCGTGAAATTGATGTCGGAGCCCGATCGCGGGCAGTGGGCGGCTTCGCAACCGCTCCTGGGCCCACCTGCCACGCCTGCCCGACAAGGCAAAAATCCTCACCTTGAAGTATAAAATCTAAATCGATACTTTGCTTTTAAAATAAAATGGAGTTGAGAGGTCAGGGGATGTTTTCTTTCCTGCCAATACACATGGAACTAGAGTAGAGGCTCCCTCAGCTAATCTACATGTCTGGGTATGTCTTGATCTTTCTGGACATATCTTTGAGAGAAGTCATTAAGATGCAAAGACCATTCCTGTGGATAAAATTTGCCCTTCTCCAAATAATTAAAGAAACTGGCTTCATAACACTATTTGCAGACCTTTCAACTCCAAAGTTGAAAACCAGAGATTGGACGTGAAAAAATTCTATTTTATCATGATGGTGTGTGAATGGACAATAACTCGGACCCCATTGTTTGACAATGGCCTAGTCATCAAATTGAACAGCAGTTTTTTTTGGAGTGGGAGGATGAATTGGGGAAATGCACGCTCACTGTTGAGGATACCAATGGGGTTGAGCATGGTGGTTCTTCGTTCTGTGCCAGTTTTTGTGCGAAACCACTATTTCACTTATTCTTGCATCATATTGTGTTCAAAATGTTAGGTACCCAGGAGTCATGTTTGATTAGAACTGAGCCTGGACACCTTATTTACAGGGTACTCTCTTCCCAATGCAGTTAGTTCAAAGAATCAAAGAAACTAAGGCACTAAAACAGTTGGTGAGGTTCACATTTTCAAAATGGGAAAAAAATGATAACTGTCAAACATTTTAATTTACAAAAAGAAAATGACCAACACTTGCGCTGCGATTTTCCAGCCCTGCTGCGGGAGATTTGGTGGCCCAGCAAAAGTCCATTGGCTGTCAGCGGGACTGGACAATCCCGGCGGCGGGCGGGGCTGGTAAATCCTGCTTTTCGTTTAAGGCTGAATACACAATTTTTAAATTAATGGCATACTATCTAGAAACTGATATAACCTCTCATTACAGACCAGGGGCAACATTTGCTTTTTTAATTCTGCTTTAATTAGGAAGGGCAAATGCAGTACCATTTTATCATTTTAAAGGAAAGTCATTAACATTTGCTAAGATAGATATAATTACCAGTCAGTAACAAGTCAAAGCTTTCAATGAGTAGTCCGGTATTTTAGCAACTATAGCAGCATTCCTGCAAAATTTCTTTGCCTCAACTCACTTTTGTGCTTTTGGAAAGTATTACTCTGAAATGTCAATCACCACATAACCAACAAAGATAATGATGGTGTAAATAGGAGTTGAATATGCAGCAGTCCCTTTTTGGGCCTACCTGTATTGCATTTCAGAGCAATTAAATGTCAATTCTGCAGTAGGCTTCTAGTATTAGTCCTTGTTGTTTTATTTCCTTTTGCATAGTAAAATCTGTTAGTAATGCTCATTCCAGCTACTTCTCCTTGGACTGGCCAGATGTGATCATCACATTGCCTTTTTCCAGTTTGTGATAATGGCACCAATACACGCATTGGTCAGAATCTTCAGGTCGGCGAGCAGCAGCGGGGCCCGCTCGCCGACGTGTAAAATTACACGCATGATGTCGAGCGTGCATCCCGACGTCACCGCATGTCATTTAGATTTCCAGTTCAGTGGGCACGCAGCCAAGTCGGCTGCACGCCCGCCTGCTGAACTGTCAAAGGCCTATTAAGGCCTGTTAAAAACTAATTAAAATAGTTAAATGAGCTGCCCATCCAACCTTAAGGTTGGCGGGCAGGTGAAGAGCCCAGGCGGCCTTCGCATTTTTCATGAAACCTCATCCACAGGCTGGATGAGGTTTCATGAAGTTTTTATAAATTAAATAAGTTTATCATTAATGTTCCTCGACATGTCCCAGCTCACACATGAGGGGACATGTCTTAAAACATTTTCTTTCCTTTATTTAGCTTTTAAAAACTTTAACTAATCTCCTTGAGGCAAGATTCCTGCGCTCCTTCGTGAGCATGCGCGAATGAGCACAGGCCCTGACTCAATTATGAGGTTTATAAAATTGTTATGCTTTGGGACTATGGTCGGAATTTTTTGGCTCTGTCGCGGGTGGGACCCGCCGCGGGCGAGGCAGCGCCCCAGCCAGAAGTCCATTGACTTGCAGTGGGACCGGAAGATCACGGGGGCAGGCTGGGGTGGATAATCCCGTCATATGTCTTTAATTTACGGTAAAATGAAGGGTCATGTGACCTGTTCTAAAATCTGCCTGATAGCAAGCCTGGATGGTTTTACTATTAGAGATCAAACAGGGTCCTGATAGTTTTACTGGAAGTGCAAGGTGTTTACAGCTGGAAACAATGGCAGCAGACAGTGTGCTAACAGGGGATGGACTGAAAACCTTCAAAGTCCCTGAAAAGTGTTGAGATTGTCAGGTTGCAAACAGTTGTGCTTTAAACTGTCAATTTACTTCCAAGATAAAAGAGAGTTGGGGTGTCAAGGATAGCTAATCAGCATTTCTGCCATGAAGATGGGCTTTGAAAGTAGAAGGGTTTCTAAGATATCCCTGAAAACTCTCAGACAAGGTTAGGACCCAGAAGAGGTAGAGCAGCTTTGGGCTGTAATGTGCTGTGGTTCACCACACAGGAAGGCGGGTGGGAGATCGCACAAGGACTGAAAAGACCAAATGCATGAGAAATTAAAATGAGGCTGGAAGATTTGCTTAGCTTGTGCTAGAGGAAGAATCTCTGGGGGAAGAACTTCACTATGAAAGACAGTTCTGAGATTAAAAGTTGAGAGGTTTGAGAAAGGAAAAGATCAGAAGTAAAAACCCTCAGGAACTAAGAATCACCTTGTACTGGGTCCGGGAAAAATGAATGTCTACTTAAAGGACAGTGTAAGCTATATCTGTGAAATGTTTTTTCACTTGTGCTAAAAGAAAAAGGGGAATGTTCTGTTTTAAGGCTTAAAGTGTAAGTTACCTGCATAGATTTTAGTCATACTGCTTTTAGTCTTCTGTTACAGTAAAAGTCTTAAAACTTGGAATCTTGTCATGTCAGCCTTGAACCAATAACTAGAAGTTTGAGTTCTTTTAGGAAAGTTATCGGTCTCGAAGGAGATCGTAATATCCCAGCAAATCTAGCATACTCTCTGATCAGCTGACAGGAAGCGGTCTGTGCTAGAAGTGTCTGTGTGTAACAGGATTGGACTCAACTGTGATGCTCCTTGCATCAGCCTGCCAAACATTCACATATGAGTGTAATGGGCATCTTGTCAAGTTACCAAGGGCACCTGGAACTTTGGTATCATACCCCAGCACCTTAAGCGGGGCATGGGGTAAGATCAAAATAAATACATTGTGCATGTGCTTAATTTTTAAACTTAAAGCTAATGTTATAGTTACAAAGCTGACATGTATTTGTTCAAATGTCCTAATTGCGAAATGGACACTTAAAAAAGAAATAACAGCCCTGTGAGACTGGGACTTTACAGCAGTTAATGGGTTAACACAGAAACATTAAGGATCATTTGAAATATACAATTAAACGGGGACAATAACTGACAAGTACAAAAACACTCCCTGATACCTTTCTTGCCATCTTTGAGAAGAATAGATTTATTGAGCCATTTGCAATTTATTATCAAAGCCTGGCTGCATAAGAAAACCAATCGGAAGCCTAGGAGTTCTAGTCATAAAACTGAGGCACAAATTCCTGCACTTGTAATTAATATCTTTGCAATGTGCCTGGAAAAAACAGCATTTTAGAAGAAAATCATTCTATAGCCACAAGTAGCACAGCTTAGGCAATGATGTGACTGTGTGCAGGTCAACTGATATTGGACTTATGAACAATCAAAAAATCGATGGCCAATTTAGATTCACCCACATTTCAACATGAATGTATGAATAGATCTGATCGTGCTTACATAACATTTAGGGGAGAATTTTCCCCCATCGGGGGGAGGGGCTGTGTGGGGGGCAGGCGTGAATAAACACTCCATGAAACCTTATCCCGCCCATGGATGAGGTTCCATGAAAAACGCGAAGGCTGCCTGGGCTCTTCCCCTGCCCGCCAACCTTAAGGTTGGACGGGCAGCTCAGTTTATTGCTTTAATTGTTTTTTAAATGGCCTTAATAGGCCTATGACAGTTCAGTCAGCTGTGTGCCTGCCAAACTGAAAACCTAAATGACACGTGGTGACACCAGGACGCATGCCCGACGTCACCCCGCATCATTTTACGCCTTGGTGAGCGGGCCCCGTTCACCAAGCTGAAAATTCTGGCCTTAATGTACAATTGTACCATTCTTGCACAATGCAGAGTTCAGAGATTGTGTGAAGACGATATAAATTGGTTAAAAATAGTATTAAGGAGAGGCTAATGATTATTTTAATGATTTAACAGCTGAAAAATGATTATAACCCTTGAATAATCCTTACATAAATGTCCTAATGGCTGCAACCCAATTTGCCATGTTACAGGAACCTGGACTATTATGATGGATCATAAAAAAAGAGCCAAAATGTGCAATTGCATTGCGATGCATCTTTGCTTCATTGCTTTTTAAAGCTGCAGCCTAAAAATGACCCAATTTGTTAAAGTCTTTTCTAAGCTGGTACATTCGACATATTTTCCCCTGATGTGATAAGTATTTAAGTGTTCCCTTCAATCTTATTGTTTGCATCATTCCGATGTGCTCGCATAAAACACTGAGTCCGAGATGCTCCCAGCTGGCTGGTCACGAGAGAACTTTGGTGAACGCTTTCCACTACTAAAGGTTAAATGTAAATATTTTTGCAACTGTTGCAGGGGATTTCTGCTGGCATCCTGCCCAAAACATACAGTGCCCTTTTCCAGAACTGAAAAATGAAAGATGAAACGAGGAGAAGCAGAGGAGAAAAAAAGCAAACAGCAGGTCGAGCACATTAATAGGTGAACAGACTAAAAACTGCTTGGAACAAAAGCAGAAAATTGTCATATGAAGTAGGGGTCCCTCTCAGTCAGGCAACAGACTGAGGTTAAAGGAACTATATAATATGCAAATAATAGTTGTCACCTGCTCTTTCCCCCCTCAAATATTTAACTATTTTTACGCCGGGGCCTACATTTTTGAGACACCCTCCCTGTCTCCTACTAGACTCAGGAGCCTCTCCTGGCGGCACAGCTGAGGCTCTAGAGTTGCCGGCCCTGTGATTGATTCAGCAACATAAGGAGCCTGTCCACGAACCTTGATAGGATGCTGAATGAGTAGGTGGCCAAAATCAGAGGCCGCCTCCTGGAAAATAGCTCTACTGGTCTGGCTCCCTGCAAGTGCTGGCTCGGGAACTCCATTTGGTCCCAATGTGGGGTCCTGATGCCCTCAGAAAAATCTGGCCCAATAACTTTACTTGTTTTGTAAAGGTAAGTTAACATGGACTCAGTTCATCTTACAGTGCAGGTACTGTCTTTATACAACACATATTGTGATGCAGTGCAGGTGGCATTTGTACATCAGCTGAAGCCAAGCAAATTGTCTTATTTACAGCGTTATTGCATTTTCAACGTTGTATTCATTTTTTTCATACAATCGCAATATAATATTATTCTAAGGCCTGAAGACATCATAATTTTTTAATAGTGTAAAATCTCATTAACATGATATTGCAAAGTGCATTAATATTTTATACCTTTTATTGAGAGAACTTGTCATCCAGAATCCCTGCTTAAGGGATTGGTACAACAAACACAGTTTGACAGGTTGGCATATTATTGGTAATTCCAATCATCTGATTCATGCACACATGCAAGCATCCCATCCCTCCCCCCACCTCCTACCCTGCCAATGGTACATCGATTTGCTGACATTTTTCTACCCAGATTTCTGAGATGTATTAAATTAACATTAAGACTAAATTAGCATGAATCTGTTCTGAAAAGCTTTGTTCCACTTAAAGTCTACTCAAAGTGAATGCTCACCTTCTGTCCACGCTGCGCCAATTTTTCCACCTAGCCTGGCCCTGACAGGGAACACCTCTTGTTTTTGCCGACAAAAGTTTAGACATATTCATGTTTACATTGCAGCTGTGTGTGTAGCGCCTACTCTCAGATGCGATGCATTTAAATTGGATTGAAACTTACTGCCCATTTCTAAAATGCTCGCACACAATTTATTCTTGTTCCTGGTAGAATTAATAAAGAACAGTTAGCACACATCCTACAGACCTATGCAATCTTCTAACATTACCAGAAATGAAGACTTAGGCCCAGATTTTCATGGAGTCAGAAGGACTCCAGAGCCATTTAAAAGTGGCAGGCAGGATCCGATTCCAGGATTCCTCCCGCATTCCCCGAACCCCAATTTTCACTGGTGAGATCGCACCCTGCACTCCTGACCTGGCCAGCTCCATTGCGGAGGTAGGGATCTCGAAGCTCCCTGCGATTTTTGTGGAGTGGGACCAGTTTCTCCATGACTCATGGTTTACGGATCTCAGAGGAGTCATGAACCAAAGTCTGAATTCAGGAACAGTTTGAAAGGTAAGTTCAAAAGATCTTACTCATGCCAACTCAATGCCAACATATACCCTACCCACCTCCTCTGATAGCTTCCATGCCAACTCATGCCCCCCACCCACCCCATTGGCACCTCATTATCACCATGACAACTCATGGCCACTCCATGCCCATTCATGCAGTTGACACTATGTACAGAACCTATGTAACAATGACACATGAAACTGCTTAGAAAAAATAGCCATTCATAATTCTTTGGAAAAAATTGTGTTCCTATAACCCTATAAAAGTGTCGATCAAACAGACCATTAAAGTATCAATAACAGAAGTTTTAAGCTCTTCACGCCTCTTAATCTTGTCCAAATAAGCATTGAGACATCAACAAAAGAGTTCACAAAAAACTTATTCTAACCATATAAAGGTATCAATCAAGCAAAGTCAATAGTTCTCTCCTGCCATGTACCCAGACCCAGAGTGGAAAGTTATTTAAATAACTGGAGAGAACTGTTGACTTTGCTTGATTGATATCTTTATGTGGTAAGCTATATTTTACATGATTGTTTTTGTTGATGTCTCAATGTTTATTTAGACAAGGTTAGGAGGTGTGAAGTGCTTAAAGCTTCTGTTATTGATGCTATTAATTGACACTTTTATAGCATTGCAAGAACAGCTTTTTTTCAAAGAGCTATGAATGGGTGTTTTTTTTCTAAGCAGTTTCACACATACCATTGTTGCAATAGGGTCCATTGGTTCTGGACATATACTGGGTGTATACTGGGTGAATGCGCATAGAAGGGCCATGAGTTGGCATGGAGGGTGTGAGGGGCCATTGGGGATGGGTGGGAGGCACGAGTTGGAATTGAGTTGGAATGGGGGCATGGAGATGGCATGGGGAGTGGGTGGGATGGTGATGGCATGTGAGGGATGAGGGCTAGAAGACCTAAAATGTAACCAAATAACTGGGATAAATTCCCAGAGAATTGAGGCGGGCCATTGAACCAGCCTGCCTTGGCACCCGGCCACCCTTATAGCTGCTTCTGATTTGCTTCTGCAAGCAGCAGGCCCAACTCTATTCCACACCTAACCCCTTCAACTCCCCTGGAGCGAAGATTCTGACATTAAAGATTCTGAGGAGATTAAGCCGTGCAAAGATTAAAAAAAACTTATGCTATTCCTATACATAATAATATTTACTAATCTTTCCATTTATTACAAATTGCCTCATTTCTCACAAGTTCCTTTTTCTTCTATATACCAGTGATCTCCATCTCTCATGATCCAACCCTATGCATTCTTCCAATGAAGATTTCACACCACATTCACCAACTTCCATCAGATCGCTTGACCTCAGCGTGGACAACTTCCAGTTTTTTATCATGGTAACACTCACAAATCATTGAGATTTTCATTTTCCATTTTTCCATCCATAACGGACAATGAAAATTTTATGTTGCTAATGCAATCAATAAATACCATATTTTGCCTTTCAGAGCTCCATATCAGTTATCCTCACTCTTCAAAACTCTTGGCCTTACTATCTATTCCGACCACAAGTATAACTCCCACAACTCTTTCTTTCTAAAAATTCGTTCATGGGATGTGGGCGTCGCTGCCTAGGCCAGCATTTATTGCCCATCCTTAATTGCCCTTGTTCAGAGGGATTTATTGCCCATCCCTGATTGCCCTTGTTCAGAGGGGATTTAAGAGTCAACCACATTGCTGTGGGTCTGGAGTCACATATAGGCCAGACCAGGTGAGGGTGGTGAACCAGATGGGTTTTTGCGATGGTTTGCAATGGATTCATGGTCATCATCAGACTCTTAATTCAAGATTTTTATTGAATTCAAATTTCACCATCTGCTGTGGTGGGCCCGGGACCCCAGAGCATTACCCTGGGTCTCTGGAATGCCAGTCCAGTGACAATACCACTATGCCACCACCTCTCCCTCTCGTTGCTGAAACTGACTCCATGAAGTTCAGTTTCCTCTTTAATGCCAAACAATTTTTTCATTCAACAAATCTAAACTCTCCAGAAAGCCCAAGTCTATTGCCATATTTCAGGATTTTAAATTACTTTTCTCCATCACAGAAAGTAATATAAGATGCAGCCATTTCTAAGTGTTGTATTTTAAAAAGAAATGAATTTGCACAGTTTTAAAAAGTAATGGTTTCAGGCAATGAAGACAAGCAACAAGGCACATGGGCTAGTTTGTGGAACAGTCTGGTTCAAAATGATAAACTGAGGGGCAATCATCATATCCCAGGCCCCCTGGTCAGGATTACCAGCATTCATTGGAGAACAGCAGCTGTTTCTTTCAAACTGAGACCCCACAGTAGGAGGAGCAGTCATCAATTTATATTGATAAGCTAAATGATGACCAGCAAGAAGGGATGCAATATCACATCCCCACCCTGGATGGGAACACAGAGTAAAGAGCAAAGTGACTCATGGGCAATCAGGTTTTAAACAAGAGACTAAGGTTTAGGACTAAGGCCGAGAACTGGAAGCAAAAGAGTCAGCAATCAGTTTTTGCAATGTGAAAGTAAGGCAATGCCAAAAACAAATAAGCACACAAAAGGGACAGTGCACATAGCTATTGCTTTTATTGGTATTTTTCAGAGGGAAGTGAGATTAGTAAGTGGAACTTACTTTGAATTTTACTCCATACATTCATTTGCTACCTATGAAAAAAGCAGCTCAATGATTCTTATCTGATCTTGTTATTATCTCCACAGAGACTGATAGCTTTTAAGAAGAAATTCGAACTTCCAGTTAATAGCGAAAAGGATGGGATGGCCCAAGATTTCAAGTTTTAAGATATTTGCTGTAACAAAAGACTAAAAACACTACTAACTAAACACTCTTTGTAGGCAACGCATACTTCAAAACTCAGAATGGAATACCCCCCTTTTTATTCTTAGCTGAACCAAAAGACACACTTCACAAGTATACTTTACACCTTCCTTAAAGTTGACATTCAATTCTCCCAGAGCCAGCCCAATGTGATCCTTAGCTCCTGAGGGTTTATTTTTGTTCTTTTCCTTTCTTAGCCTGAGAACTTTAAATCTCAGAACTGTCTTTCACAGTAAGGATTTCCCCCACGCCCCCCCCCCAGAGATCCTACCGCAAGCACAGCTGGCCAAATCTTCCAGCCTCATTTTAATGCCTCATGAATTTGGTCTTTCAAATCCAAGGATGAGCTCCTGCCCACATTCCTTTGTGGTGAACCATGCAGACTTATAGCCTCTTGCTGCTCTGTCTCTCACAGACCTGGGAGACTAAACTTATCTGAGTTTTCAGGGATATCTTAAACCCTTCCCCTCTCAAAGCCCATCTCCATGGCAACGTGTATCACTTGGGCCTTGTAGAAGTAGAAATGCTGATGAGCTATCCTTGCGACCCCAACTCTCTTTTATCTTGGAAGTAAATGGACAGTTTAAATAAAGCACAACTGTTTATAACTCAGCATTCTTTACACTTCTCTGGGACTTTGGAGACTCACAGTCTATTCACTGTGAGCACACAGACTGCTGCCATTGTCTCCAAGCGTCAATACCTTGCACCCTCTTCCCAGTAAAATAATCTGGGCCCACTTTAATCTCCAACAATCAGATCACCCAGGCTTGCTGTCAGGCAGACTTCAGAACAAGTCTCATGACACCCTTCATTTTTACCTTAAATTAAAGACAAATAGTCCCAAAATAGAACAATTTTATAAACCTCATCATTGGAACAACCTCATCTCACCAAGCATTTCAACCCCTTTTGCAAAGACTGAAGCAGCACACTTAGGCATATGTGAAAGACAGAATATACCTTTCAGATCACAGAGTCCTCTTGTTACATTCCAACATTATTTCGTATACTGCGTACATTCAGAAACAACACCTTCAGTCCTGTATTTCCCGTCCCCCTTCTCATTGTCGTCCCTTTATCTGATGTGCTTGAAGTTAGATTCCTGGCCTTTTCCAAACACTCTGTCCTATTTTGTGTTCTGGAGACTTTAATAGCCTCTCCTGGGCTCTCCTTCCTTTTCAGTTTTTTCATAATTTTCCATGAAGATGAATCCACCCCGCAACATGCTAACCTGCTGCTTTGTTTCCCATTAGTCATACTTCTTGGAGTTTTACCCTTTCCTTCCCCCCCACTTTCTAGTTTAAAGTCCTGTTGACCACCATATTTACCCTTTTCGCTAGAACATTGGTCCCAGATCGGTTCAGGTGGAGACCGTCCCAAAGGTACAGATCCCTCCTGTTCCAATACTGATGCCAGTGCCCCACGAAATTGAGTGTATTTAAGACCGAGATAGATAGGTTCTTGATTGGTATGGGGATCAAAGGTTATGGGGAGAAGGCAGGAGAATGGGGTTGAGAAACTTATCAGCCATGATTGAATGGCGGAGCAGACTCGATGGGCCGAATGGCCTAATTTCTGCTACTATGCTATTATATAATTAGATACTGGGCAGCATGAGGACTCCCATGAACCTATGATGGTCAAACTGCTTACAAGAGTGGTTAGTACCACTAATTCAGAGAATATCTAAGGCAGAAGTGAAACTTGTCCCATCACCGGTGTTTCAAAAATGTTCCAATGCTAGCAATGTTCTTCTAATACATCCCTTGCGCTCAGGTGTGATATACAATAAAAGGCAGATTATCTCATCAGTGATCCAGCTCTTCTAGCCTCTCTCTGACCCTCTTCCCCCCTTTTCATTACAATCTTCCTTGTATTGCTCTATTTTTTGGCAACTGTCTCGAAATTCCTCCACACTTTCTTTTCATCTTGCTTCAAATATGCTGTTCAACATACTACATAGACTGGAACTTGTCGCAGGGGTGGTAGCCCCCTGATCCCTGGCTGAAAAGGCAGGAGTGAGCCCACCTCCGCATTGCTGAGAAGCCCTGACTTAATTTTACATTCGGCTGTCTGTAAGTCTCAGGTTGAGGCTCTCTCTTCCGTCTGGGAAGAAGTACAGCCTCCCAGAGCTGCCTGCCAATTAGATGGCCAGTAGTTTTCCAGTGCCAGCAGTGCCACCAGGAATGATGGCCACTTCTGGGACTGCAGCCATTTCTCCATGAGATTGTCTCTGGAGCCAGATGCTGAGGTAAGTAGGCTGGTTTTGCTGGGGCCAGTCAAGAAGACCCCGTGAGGAGGGTGGGTGACTGATCGGGAGGTTGGGGGTGGGGAATAAGTGGGGGTGGGGAGTATCATGGGGGTGGGCCTCCATTAGCACAGGATCCCCATAATAAGGTCACCAGGATTTATCTGGCAGCCTCACCACTGGGCGCTGGTAAAATATCAGTGGCGACGGGAGGAGGGCCTTAAGTGGCCATTATTTGGCCTCGCCTGCTGCTGGTAAAATTCCAAAGGAGGCGAGCAGGCAATGTGCATGCTCCCATGCCATCCCACCTGATTTTATGCCCCCTTTTCCAGCCTGCCAACCCACTTCTGGGGGTAGTATAAACTTCCAGCCATAATTTCTTCCCTCAGGGTGTTGAAATCAGGACCCCCTCAGCCTTTGATTCATCTGACAATCTTCAAGTTTTTATCGCCCAATCTTGCACTCAGCTAATCAATCCTTCAATTACCTTGTGGTTTCTTTAATATTTATACTCATTTCATGTTTTCTTTGAGACTTATGTCCTTTCCTCTGGGTCTTGGTCCTTGACCTGTATTACACAATTAAAATAAAGTTCCACCACAACATTACATTCATTTTTGTTAAAATATTGACAGGTTATGAAATATTATCACTTACATCCATGTCTTTCCATGATCTGTCACATTGTAGTGCATTGTTGTACACTATCCTGTCTGACAAACAACACTCAGCTCAAGGATCTTAGATATTGGCTCAGAACTTCTGATCTCCGGATGGTCGTACCCTGGAGGTACCTCCCAAGATGCTCTGGGGCATTCCTTGGAATTCCAACGCATTGACTATGTGGGAATTGCCCGGGAAGTTTGGACTTCGGATGGGTAATTCCCCTGCGTCAGGAACATCCAAAACTCTAAGTTAAAGCTGGAGACTTCAGATGGTTCCGCTTACTTACCAGAAGGATTAAAGTCAGTTCTAACTCCCGGGTAACTATACTACTGACCTCTGACACCCAACTGGACTGTGACCACCCCCCCACCTCAACTAACCTCTCCATGATCACCCGACTATACCCCCAAACCACCGACTACCCTCCTGACTCCCTGACTAATCCCTGGCCCCCAATATCCCACCCACAGCCACCTTACCTTACCTGACTACCAAACCAACCACCCAACCACCCCCTAGATCCTGACTAGTCCCTGACCCGACTATACCCCTTGACCACAAACTACCCTCTGACCTGACCACACCCCTGACTACCCTCCCTGATCACTCCCTTCAACCCACAACTACCCCCCTGACCTCCCTGACTACTCCTTACACTGACCCCACCTTACCCCCTCACCCACTTACCCTCTCTCTGTAGCTTGTCAAAGTGGCTTTAAGACATTTAAATTTACCAGAATATAACAGCTAGTGCCGTAAAAAGGCTTGGCTTCCCCCGACACTCCACAACTACATAGGAGGACTCTACACTCCACATTTCTGAGGAGACCTGGTTCGAAAGTGTGGGCAAGAAATGTGGAGCTCCTGTGCAAGGTAAGAATTTAGGAGCAGAGTGGTAATCCGACAGTGATTGCCATTCCTAGAAACGTTCGACCCCTTATGTTACAACCTTCTGCAGAAGTGCCAAATGGATGATCCATTTCAATTCTCCTTTTAAGATTCGCACAATGACAGAAACCAGTCTTTGGCTAATTTGATTCACTCCAAGTGATATCAAAAAATACCTGAATGAACTGGATACAGTAAAGGGAGTGGACCTTGACAACGTCCCAGCTGTTGTGCTGAAGACCAGTACTCCACAGCTAGTTGCACCTCTAGACAAGCTGTTCCAGTACAGCTACAGCACTGACATCCACCCAACAAATAAGAAAATTGCCCAGATATATATCCTGTACACAAAAACAGGGCAAATCCAAACTGTCCAATTACTGCTCAATCAGCCTACTCTCAAAGGCTAGGGAAGATGGTAATGGAGTGGTACTGTCATTGGACTTGTAGTTCAGGGTACCAGGCTAAGGCTCTGGGGACACAGATTCAAATCCCACCAAATCTGGAATTGAAAGTTAGTCTCAGTAATAGTGACCATGGGCAGAATTTTTCAGTGGTGGGCAGGCTCAGTGGGAGCAGGCGCGGAGCCAATTGGCTCTGTGCCGCCATTTTACGCGGGCAGGCCAATTAAGGCCCACCCAGCGTAATACACGACCGATAGCGCTCAACGCTACCTGTGCGGGCGGGGGGAGAGGGAGAGTCAGGGCCAGCACTCTTTTGCACATGTGCACGAATGAGCGCTTCAATCACCCTGAGGCACGGAGCTGCCTCAGGGAGATTGAATCGATATTAAAATTAATAAAATGTTTAAAGATTCATTAAACATGTCCCCTCATGCGACTGTTTCACATGAGTTGGGGCATATTTTTATATTTGTGGAAATTTATTTACTTGTTTAACAAAAGCTTCAGGAAACCTCATCCCACTCGTGGATGAGGTTTGCTGAAAAACAAGAAGGCTGCATGGCCTTTTCACCTGCCCGCCAATTTTAAGATTGGACTGACAGCGTTCACAAGTGCTTCAATTAATTTCTTAATGGCCTTATCAGGCCGTTTACATTTCAGCGGGTGCGCAGCCCACTCTGGCACACGCCCACCGAACAAAATATCGCGATGACGCACAATGACATTTGGACGCATGCCCGATGTCATCACGTGTCATTTTACGCATTGGCATGTCGGGCCCGTCCCCGCACGCCAACTGAAAAATTTTGCCCCATGAAACCTTTATCAATTGTTGTAAAAACCCATCTGGTTCACTAATGTCCTTCACTGAAGGAAATCTACCATCCTTCCCTAGTCTGGCCTACGTGCGACTCTAGAGCCACAGAAATGTGGTTGACTCTTAACTGCCCTCTGCAATGGCCTAGTAAGCCACTCAGTTCAAGGGATGGGTGACAAATGCTGGCCTTGCCATGAAAAGAATAACATTTTTAAAAATCAGCATAGTGATAATAATGCTATGAAGTGGTACTTATACGGCAATAATCTGCTCACTGATACTCAGTTTGGATTCTCTGAGAACCACTTAACTCCAGATCTTGGTATAGCCTTAGTCCAAGCAAGGACACAAGAGCTGAGTTCCAGAAGCGCGGTGAGTGACTATCCTTGATATTAAGTCACAGTCCCATCACTTGAAATCTTCAAGGCCCATCTTTAGATCATTTCCATTTAAATGTTTTCATTATCAGGATTGCTGACACAACGAAAGCAGGGCAAGGCTGAATTTAGCACCAAGAAACTCAAGTAAAACTGAAGTCAATGAAGATGAGGAGGAAAACATTCCACTGGCTGGAGTCATACCTAGCACAAAGGGAAATGGTTGTGGTTGGTAGAGGCATAACATCTCAACCCAAAGCCAACACTGCAAGAGTTCCTCAGGGCAGTATCCTACACTCAAGCCAAATTTGATGTCAAATGTAGCTCAGGTGGTAGCACTCTCATCTCTAAGTCAGAAGGTTGGTACTCCAGTGTAGTACGGAGGGAGCGCTGCATCTTTGGAGATGCCATCTTTTGGATGAAACATTACACCGAAGCTCTGTTGGCTCTCTCAAGTGGAAGTAAAAGCTGCCATGGCATTAATTTGAAGAAGAGCAGTGGAGTTACCCCAGTGTCCTGGTCAATATTTACCCCTCAATCAAATCGCAGTAACAAATTATTTGGCTATTGTCACATTGCTGTTTGTGGAAGCTTGCTGTGTACAAATTGGCTGCCACGTTTCCTACATTGCAACTGTGACTAGACTTCAAAAAAAGTGCTTCATTGGCTGTAAAGCGCTTTGGGACATCCTGTGGATGTGATGACGCTACATAAATGCAATTACTTATTTTTTTTACAGCCATCTTCAGCTGCTTTATCAATGACCTACTTTCCATCATAAGGTCAGAAGTAGGGATGTTCGCTGATGATTGCACAGTGCTCAGTTTCAGTTGCAATTCCTTAGATAATGAAATAGTCTATGCCTGCATGCCACAAGATCTAGACAACATCAGGACTGGGCTTACAAGTAGGAATGAATATTCATATAAGACAAGTGTCAGGCAATGATTATCTCCAAGAGGTGAGAGCCCATTTACCTTCCTTGACATTTAACAGCAATACCATCATCACTATTAACATCCTGAGGGTCACCAGTGACCAGAAGCTTAATTGGACCAGTCACATAAACATGGTAGCTACAAGAGCAGGTGAGAGACTGGGTTTTCTGTGGTGAGTGACTCACCTCCTGACTCCCAAAGCCTTTCCATCACCGACAAGGCACAAGTCAGGAGTGTGATGGAATGCTGTCCACTTGCCTGGATGGACAGGTCCAACAACATTTAAGAAGTTCGACACCATCCAGGACAAAGCAGCCCATGTGAATGGCACGCTATCCACATTCACTCCCTCCACCACTGATGCACCCTGGTTGCAGTGTGTGCAATTTACAAGATGCACTGCAGCAACTTACCAAGGTTTCTTCGACAGCACCTCCCAAACCTGCGACTGCTACCATCTAGAAGGCAAAGAGCAACAGGCACATGGGAACACCGTAACTTCCGAGTCCCCTTGTCATGACTACAGACCATAGTCCAAATTAATTCCAAACCTATTGAACTTTTAAGTAAGATGTTTTTTTTTTAAAAAAGGACATAGAAACAAAAGCTGGCTGAGACTGTAAACTAACCACTTGATGGAAAATGCCTATGTGGATTACACTTGACCAACTAGTCCAGAGAACGGAATGTCACACCTCAAAAGGTGTCAAGGGCTACTTCAGACAGACATTTCAAAGGAAAAGATGCAATGCAAAAACTGAGCTGTAATCTTGGAGATAATGAAAGCTAATTACCATTTTAGCAGAAACCATCTCCTGTGAATTATATCCCAGACAGCTGAAAAGAAAGCAGATCTGGGCGAAAGACATGTTTGTTTTTAACCTTCCAGGAATACACAAGAAAAGGGATTAAAAAGCCAACTGCAACCGTGGTGTGTGTGTGCTAGTTTTGGTGTTCCAGGCCTGGTATGTGAGGGTGTGCTGTCAAGGTCACAGCTGAAGAACATCAGCTAGGCATCCTTGCACTTGCAGGTAAAAAAGTCCTCTCTCTCTCTCTCATTGCTGGAAGCAAGTCACAAGTCAGCAAAGCCACAGTTGAAAAGGAAACAGGACAACTCCTTTTAGCTAACCTACAGAACTAAGAATCTCCAAACCAACTGCTCAACTGTCAAAGTCAGCTCTACTGGAATCATCCAACTTAACAGCCGCAACGTTTCATTATCTATCCTCACGGACCTGCCAAAGACCCCGATTTGTGTATCTTTTAAACTTTCATTTCTGGACTCACTTCTCATTTCTAATCTCTGCCTAGGTGCATTGTGTTTTTATTATTGTTTTCCTCCCATTCAAATAACTAATAAACTCGCTCTTTCTTGAACTCAAGAAAACCTGGTTAAATTGGCTCCTTTTAATACATAAATACATTTGGATTGGGAACAGGTATCCACGAGGGAAGGGTTCCTTTCTAGATTAACCGTGTTGTGACCAACCGAAGGGGTTCAATAAAGAGGGCAGCCAGTTCATCCCTCCTCACCCGGGAGCATAACAATTTAAGGTACCTCGTCCAGGATCGTAACAAATTGGGGGAACCTCGCCCGGGGACCGGTCGTAACACCCTCCAAGTCACACACCATCCTGACTTGGACATACATAGGTGATCTTTCATCACCACTGGGTTACAAGCTTAGAACCTAACAGCACAGTGGGAGTACCTTCACCATAGTGTCTACAGCAGTTCAAGAATACAGTTTCCCAGCACTTTCTGAAGGGCTACATGGGATGGCCAACGAATGTTGGCCTTGCCAGCAATGCCCAGCCCCCATGAATAAATCAAAAAATAAACAACAAATTCTGATGAGTTGTAGGAAGCTGGCTAAGCATAAATTAATTGTAATAGGAGTTCAGTAATTCTACAAACAAATACAGAAAAATACTTAACGCCACATTTTTGATATATCCAAGCACACAGGGGATAAATGGGGTAGAAATTAATTAAGGCCCACTCTCAGGCACATTATTATTGGTATGTAGGTAACATGTCCAGGAGGCCCAAGTGTCACCCTAAATTGGGCCTGGGCCTCATTTGAAGACTGCCGTGTCTGTCGCATCTCCAGAACCTATTTGGATCATAATTTGGTTTCTGATCCTCCTGCCAGTGGAAACAATTTCTCCTTATTTATTCTGTCAAAACCTTTTATAAGTTTGGACACCTCTATTAAGTCTCCCCTTAATCATCTCTGTTCTAATGAGAATCCCTTATTCTCCAAATAACTGAAGTCCTTCATCCATATGGTACCATACTAGTAAATTTCTTCTGCCAGATATCCAAGACCTTAACATCGTTCCTAAACTTTGATATCCAGAATTGGACACAATACTCCTGCTGAGGCTGAACCAGTGACTTATAAAGGGGCTCACTGTCTATGGTAGGCAGCTACCAGGAATACCCGAAAAGTTACTGGACATATTCAGGTGACTTTGGAGGATATGTGACATTGCTCTGCATAATTGGTACTTTATGCCATCGTTTGCCATCTGGATGATCGGTGCAACAAGAACTAATTTTTACCCCATAGTATTTAGATAGTGATTGTGTCTAGCCAACATAATGTCACCATAAATGAAAAAAAATTGTGCAATTTGTCTTTAATGTAAAAAGCGTTTAACAATTTTGTTGTCTGCAGGAATAACAGAATATTAATTGATCATTTCAAGATGTGCTATATCATCCTGGGCAAGATTTTGGAAGCAATCCTAGATTTAAAGATTCAATCCAAATAGCAGATGCGTAATGAAAAATATATAAAGATTAGTCAGAAATAGGGATGGGAACACACTTGTTCTTAAAGGTGATGAAATGATGTCAGTGGATGTTGGATGCACGACCAAATTTAAGTGCAAATATGTGTGCGAATATAATTTAAAAAGAAAAACACAGCATACAATTATTAACAAGTTTCTACCTTAAGAATGCTCAAATGTGTTTTGGGAATGCAAGTGCAAGGAAGAATGATGTGAGTGATTAATTAACTGTACACAAACTGGCTCATTACAAATCACAATTTTGGCACTATTTAAATACTACTTAAATGACCTTGAAAGTTGTTTCATATTTTCATAATGAGCACATAGAGTATAATCAATTATGTGTGCAATTAAAATTATAATTTGTCTAACAAAACACACTTTGCTTTGGCATTTCTCTGTGTTTTCTTTAGCATGCTCATCAAGAGTTCTGAAGGTGATTAATATTAATTTGTTTTCTTAGCTGGCTCGGCTTTGAATGCTTGCTAATTTGTTTGGACTCAAGTCATTTTAGCTTTTAAAATTTGTCAGTAATGTTTAGTTGAGTTTCCATCCCACCAGTGTCACATGATAATTAGCGATATGCTTTTAGATAATCAGTATGGGGTTTCATAACAATACATACAAAGTTGTCCATTAAACAAAATATGCACTTTGTTTTTCAATTATTAGGGAATATACCATAATCTGAACTTCTAATGAAGTGAGTTAATTCCATATTGGAATTCTGATCAGAATGGTGTGAAAGCAAATGGAAACTTCAGGTTCTCTATTCATCCATTACACCTTAACTGAGCATCTCATTCCAGAATCTTGCACTTTGAACTCCTGATAAGATGCATGTAATGATCTTTGTCCTTTGGTCAACATTAACAGGAGAGCCCCAATTTTAACTTGGGAGATAAGTGCAGGAACCACTGTGGGACAGATATACCCAAGATAGCACCATTGCAAGTAAAATTTTACCTCGGGACTTAGTTAAATATCCTCGTGCTGACCTCAGCCCAAAGCAAGTGGGGATGATGTGGAAGCTGGCAGATGGTCGTGGGAAATGGCATGGCTGCAAGTTGCAACACAGAACCAAGGAAAGGCCCCTGGTAAGTTAGGGAAGAAATACTTGACAATCGTGGTCGTGGTTCAGAGGTAATCCATGGTTTCCTTCAGGGATGTTGGGACGCCTGTTAGCCGACAAGGAAACTTTAAAAAAAAGGAATTTTCCTGGGCTTTTTTTGACCCCGATCCTGCTTGCTACAGGCTTTACCTGGCACAGGATTGCACATGATTTATACATTTAACTTAGATTAACATTGAAGTCTAAATTAAGTCAATGGGACAAGTGGCAGGCAACTCAACATTCCCAAAAACTGGGAGATAAGTTGACAGGGGGCTGCTGCTGATTTAACCCACACCGTTCCCTCTGTCTGAGCAGGTTTAAAGTAGGGTTTCAGATTGTTGCACAGTAAGTCTATGAATATATAGGACAGTAATGTGCTTCAGTATCTGGAAAAAAATAACCTCTTTATTTTCACATTTGTTGTTCAAATAAGCAATGTCCTTTCGTATTTTCTGTTACAATTTGTGCATTCTTTTAATCTCAAAAACCATTATTGCATGTCTGCCTGTTTATGCATTCTCACTATTAAAGCAAACTGCTCACTAAAGATTGTAAAAGCTGCAAATGCCATCAAAGTTACCAATTGCATGTCATACCATATCTGACTCTGTCAAATCAGTGCACATTGTGAGAGATTTTCAATAATTTTATATTATCAAGGTAGAAATATTCCAGCGTTGGGAACTTCACTTTAAATTGAATGAATTAACAGTAGCTTGAAGTGTAATTCTTAGTGATATACACATCTCCCTGTCACTACCAACTAACCTAATGTACGACCATAATATGAAAAGTTCAAAATTCTCCTGATTTACATAATGTAAATGCTTCAAGCCAGCACACTTTTCTCATTGTGAAATTATACCAGTCTCTTTGCTTACTTCAAAACTGCATTTTTTTAGTGGGGCAGCAGATTCTAATAACAGATGTCTTTTTCACCACACTAACTAAAACAGACATGCAGAGAAAAATTCTTTCATTTAAAAGAATTCCTTAATTTCAAATCAAACTACTGAAGCATAATATGGATGAGAGAAAGGGAAGGATGGAAGTTCATATAATGTTACTTTAAGTGATCATACCTATGGTCAACAATTGAACATTATATAATATCTTCATAAAGATATGCAATAACAAAATTTTCAGTATCAATGTGTGAGGGATACCCAAGTGAGCTACAAAGACTGACTTGGTCTGCCATTTGTAGACCAGATTGCATTTTCTACTGATCTTCTTATATGCAATTCCACTCTCACATAAAGAACCACAGTCAGTATATTACATTAGCGTTCCAGTGCATTATTACCGCAGGTCATTTTGTGACCAAGATATTGTTTCCCTTTAAATATAATTTTTCATGTCTTTGTCCAGCTGGCCAAGGTGACCCCGCTGTGAACAAAGCAGGCAGATGGCTTGCTCCCATATACTCCATAGTTAGCTATCAGGATGCCCAAAGAGACCAAACGCAGACTGGGTGACCACTTTGCAGAACACCTTCGGGCTGTCCGCAAGCATGACCCAGACCTTCGTGTCGCTTGCCAATTCAACACACCACCCTGCTCTCATGCCCACATACCCGTCCTTGGCCTGCTGCAATGTTCCAGTGAAGCTCAACGAAAACTGGAGGAACAGCACCGCATCTTCCAATTAGGCATTTTACAGCCTTCTGGACTCAACATTGAGTTCAACAAGTTCAGACCATGAACTCTCTCTTCCGTCCTCACCCCCTTTTGATCCTCTTTTTCCAAATTTTATTTTTTAATTTTTATGCATATATTTTTTCCCACCTATTTTAATTATTTTTTAAAAAGTTTATTTCCATTCATTATTTTATCCCCATCTTTTAGCCTATTTCGACCTTTTTTCCCACTCTGTCCCCTCCCCCCACCCCACCCCCACTAGGGCCATCTGTCACTTGCTCATTCTGCTTTCTACTTTAATGTCCCCATTAGCACCTCCTTTAGCCAATATCACCACCATCAACACCCCTTCGACCTTTTGTTTATGACATCTTTTGCAATCTCTCCTATGCCTCCACCTATCACTGGCCTTCCACCCAGCTTCACCTGTCCCAACCCCCTTAAACAGTATATGTTTCACCACATTTCTACTTCTCTTTAGTCCTGAAGAAGAGTCATACAGACTCAAAATGTTAACTCTGGCTTTCTCTCCACAGATGCTCCACTGATGATGTGAGTTTTTCCAACAATTTTTGTTTTTGTTCCACATCGCTGCTCATCAGTTGTGGGAGGAGGGTGAGAAATCATCTGGCTCTTATACTGAGCCAGCTGGTGGTCAAATTTTGGTGGGGAATCAATACCAGGAAGGGCATCAAACGAGTCAGTCGTGGGTTAGAGATTTATTGTGGGCCCAGTGAGCGTACTCTGGACCCACAAAAACTCGACATTTTCATACTCTTTTTTGAGCAATCTCCAGCAGCCCCTTTAAGGAATTTTAGTTAGGCTGCTCAATGCCTAGTAAAACTGGAAGGCACCCTCTCTGCCCATTTGTACCTGAATTTTGCAATCAATATCTTACAACCTAATTTGTAGATTTAAGCTGCCTACAGATGGGTATATCTACTACTGATGTCCATGGCTGTGAGATGAATTTCTTCTCCTATGTTTTTTACATAAGGCATGGTTCCATAATGGTGTCACTGACCTTTATAGTAGTGCTACACAAAATCATAGGGTAGAATTGTCCCAGATAAGTGCAGTAGCAGAGGGGAAAAAGAATGTTTTATCTGCTGGCCCCAATGGTGGCTTTTCACATCATATCATTCCAAACCCGCCTCATTAATCATGCATTCCCGGGAAACACGCCATTTCGATGGTGGGTGGATGGGCTCTCGTTCACCATCACCTCGCGGTTCCCTCACACTGTGTGCCATATTTAAAGTGCAGCCACGCGCATACCCCTCAGTGCTTCCAACCCAGGACTGCTGCACAGAAAACATGGCCCCGAAAAGCAAGATTACTGAACCCATAGTTGAATGTGGCATCATACGATAATTGAGAAGAAAGTGGGAAAGTTGAGTTTCTAGAGTACCTTAGGATAAACTCGTCAATCCAGATTTGAAAGTTTGCACAGCTCTTCCAGTTAACCCATTTGATGAGGGATGATATGGTGCTGTTTTAAAATGCTTGACTCCATTTAAATTCATGAATCTCTGAAACTCTGAACTGGTAAAGACTATACAATTATCTGAAACAATGACTTCTGGTAGGCCAATTATACTAAAACACTGATACAGCTTTTTGATAGTTGTGCTCGATGTTGGTGATCTGACTTCATACACATCCATCCACTTAGAATGTGCACCTATGATCGAGAAAAACATGGTACCTAAGAATGGTCCTGCAATTAATATGTAGTCTAACCTAGGGTTGAACAGGCCACTTCCACGGATGCAGTGGAGCTGAAACAGGCAACTTCTGTTGTTGCTGACAATGGAGACAGTGCTTGACCATGCTTTCAATGTCACGGTCTATGCCTGGCCACCAGACCATAGTTTTTTCATCTTCGATATAACTGGATGCGCACTGTGAAGCTCTGCCAAGAATGGTTCTCTTCTTTGCAAAGGGACGGCGACTCTTGATTCCCCACAACAAGATTCCATCTTGACAACTTAACTCTGTTTGCAGGCATGGAATGGTCTCATCTCTTCAGACACTGGTGAATTCGACCATCCTTGCAATTCAAGGTCTTGGACTTTCAACAAAATTGGATCTCTATTCGTCCAATTCCTTATTTGTTTCGCGCACACAGGCAAAGAGTCCAAGAAGTTCAGTACAAGCACAACTTCTTGTGGCAATGGGGCATGTACAATGCTATCTGGTAAAGGCAGACAACTGAGTGTGTCTTCATTTGCAATATGCACGCTGGGATGGCACATAAAGGTATACTCATATGCAGATAATATCAAAGCCCAATGTTGAATTCTTGCTGATGCTATTGGCTGAATGGCTTTATCCTCACTGAATAAACCCATTAATGTTTTATGGTCCGACACAATGGTGAAATGTCAAATGGTGAATTTCTTCACTCCGAATATCAGCAATAAACCTCCTTTTCTAGTTGGGAATAACCCCTCTCGGCTGCAGAGGGGGTTCTGGAGATGTAGCCAATTGACCTTTCTGAACCATCTTCCATCCTGTGTGATAACACAGCTCCCACACCATATAGAGATGCATCACATGTTAATATTAATTCCTTTGACGGGTTGTAATGTACCAGTAGACATGATGACTGTAATAGCTTAGCTTTCACAAAGGCTTCCTCTTGTTGCGAATTCCATGACCATCGACAACTCTTACTTAACAACAAGTTCAGTGGTGCTAACACTGTTGTCAAATTTGGCAAAAAGTGGCTATAATAATTGACCATGCCCAAAAAAGACTTGAGTTCAGTTACACTGGACGGAGAGGCCTTTGATTGCCCTAAATTTCTCTTCTACCAGATACAACCCCATGGCATCTACCCGGTGACCCAGGTAACTTCTGGCACTTGTAATGTACATTTCTCTTTCTTTAGTTGTACACTGACTTCCAAGTATCTTCTTAACACTTCTTCCAGGTTGACCAAATATTTGACTTCAGTTAACCCTGTGATCAGAACATCATCTAGGTATACTATTACTTGGGGAACTCCTTGCAAAAGACTCTTCATTGTCCTTTGGAAGATTGCACATACTCAGACAATACTCCAAAGGGTAGGCATGTACATTAATACAGACCCTTGTGGAGGTTGATGGTTACAGGCCCTCTAGATGTGCTATCCAGCTCTAACTGTTGGTATGCATGGCTCATGTCCAGTTTGGTATAGGATTAGCCCCCAGCTAGCTTTGCATACCAGTTGTCTATCCTCAGGATAGGATATTTATCTAGTTTAGCTGCCTTGTTCACAGTCAATTTATAATCCCCACAAATGCAAATAGTTTGATCAGGTTTCACCACAGGATCTATAGGCGCTGCCCATTCCGAAAATTGGACTGGTTGAATGATGCCTGGCTTTCCTAAATGGCACAATTCTGGATCCAGCTTCTCCTTTAGGGCATAAGGCACAGGTCTGGCCTTAAAGAAATGGGGTGTCACCTGAGAATCTAATATACTTTTGCTTGCAAGCCTTTTAACTTCCCTAATTTGTCACGAAATACACTATTGTATTTGCTTGACAGCTCAGGACCCCCACCTGTTCTCACGTGAAATATTTCAGACCAGTTGAGCTTAATTTTTTGTAACCAGTCTCAGCCTAGAAGACTAGGTCCTTCACCTATCACTATGATCACTGGAAGCTGGGCTGTCTGTTGCCTATAGGACACTGGTAATGTGGCAATGCCCTTTACCTGTATGGATTCTCCAGAGTATGTCTTCATTTGAGCTGTTGTCCGTTCCAGATTCGGTGGCTGGGTATCTTCGTTTAGGTTTTTAAATGTGTGCATTCACACCACTGCGATTGAGGCTCCCATATCTACCTGTATTACTAGTGGACTCTCCTGGGGTTCTTATTCTGGAGTTAAACTTAATCTCTGCATTATTACAGATGGCTTCAGCTGAAAATGTATCTTCATGAGGTCTACCAATTCGCTAAAAGATTTAGAATTGGGCGCGTTCAGGGCCATCAGACTGAGAATGAGATTGTATGCCTTGCTACCACATACACTCAAAAGGATTTCTTTCTTCTTCTCCTCTGCGGTAATTTAGTTCACCACAAAATAAAAACCAAGGCGCTCTACATACTGGCTCCAGTCTTCCATAGACACGTCATAAGGGTTGATTCTGCCGAAGAGTGGCGTGACTGGTGAGTATACTTTTTGTTCTTCAGAACTGATGTACACATTCACAAGGCGAAGTGCAGCGTCGGTGCTACTTTACCATTGTTGCCAAATGTAATGATTTGACATACTGGACAGGTTTCAACTTGAAACAGACAACTTTATTGCAGAGAGCTTTTTCGGAAACTACATGCTTGAACCAGGTCCTCGACTAGAAAGCCACGCCCAGCGGATTACCCGCGCTTAGGGCTCATTCGTCGGAGTCTCCAAGAACAATCACGTGACCCCTGATAGGCAGTAGGAAAATCACTACAATGGGGGAAATTGATCTCCCAAAATTATACCAATTATATCTTGGGGATGTCTACTGTAGCTTTATTTTAGAGCAAGCAGGAAAGACAAAACCTGTTCTCTTTGGTTCTGTGCAATACCACAGGGAATGTAGAAGATTTATTTACATTCTGTTTTGTTTATTTCATGCTAATATTACATATTGGGGCTGAAAATCTTGGGTTAGGAATGCACCTCCCTATATTAAATACTTTTAAATGGGAATACTTGCTTCAATATAAGTAGCTTTGATTTAAGAATTGGTTTCCAGGAACAGATCCACTACTTTAAACTGGGTCTTCCTGTGTGCTTGAAGAAATGCCATACCATAAACACTTGCTCACATGTAAGTTAACTCCAATATCGACCATAAGGTTCCACTCCCAAATATTTCAGATAGACCAATAAATGTAAAAATTTTTTAAAAGCCTACAACTAAATATGTCAACAATCAGCAATAGTACTTGACTACTTTAGATTCACATTCAAGACTTGGTCACAAATGGTGTTCTTAATTGCATATTGTTTGGGTTAGAAGGTGTATGTTTGTAATATGTATCTCTGTAAATAAATGTCTGTAAGAAGTGGCTCCTGCTCTATCATTTACGACCAGGCTTTCTAGAATAAAGTAGGTATTGAGACTGAAAATTAGAACTTTCACGTGAGGCACAAAAGTAAATTTGTAGAAGGGGCAAAGATTTTTATCAAATGCATCTCACGTCTGACTTGTACAATTCAATGGTTTGTTTTAATTACCTCTGGAGGAAAATGTATTTCCTGGGGGAGAAATTTCTCCCCGTCGGGCGGGCTTGGTGAGAGTGGGCAGGCGTGCAGCCAATAGTCGCCCACAATCGGCTGCGCGCCATTTTACATGGGCAGGCTAATTAAGGCCCGCCAGTGTGACGCGCACCCGGAAGCGCTGAGCTCTCCCTGTGTGGGTGGGGGGGGGAGGGGGGTGGAGGGGGGGTGGAGAGAGGGAGAGTTGGGGCCTGCACTCTTTTGTGCGCAAGCATGCGAAAGAGTGCAGAAATCGCCCTGAGGCACGGAGCTGCCTCAGGGAGATTACTTTGATTATGAAGAATCGAAATAAAAAAAAATTATTCAGACATGTCCCCCTCATGTGACATTGTCACATGAACTGGGACATGTCATTGAATTTTAATAAAAATTTTATTCAATTTATAAAGCCTTCATGGAAACCTCAAACCGCCCGTGGGTTTCATGATAAATGCGAAGGCCACCTGGGCTCTTCGCCTGCCCGCCAACCTTAAGGTTGGACGGGCAGCCCAGACAATCAGCTTAATTAGATTATTAACGGCCTTAATAGGCCTTTGACAGTTCGGCTAGTGCGCAGCCGACTCCGGCGCTCGCCCGCTGAACTGAAGATCGGAATGACGCGCAGTGACGTCAGGACGCACGCCATTTTACGCGTCAGCTAGTGGAACCTGCCCCTATACGCTGACCAGAAGATTCAGGCCCTGATATATTCCCCACTCCTGCAGCAAATTAAAGAAACTATAAGAAGCCAGGAGTCAATCAGGAGTCGATTTTGTCCACCTCCTAAAAATGGTGGTGGTCACTTCCCATTCTGTTTATTTTGGTGATCCTACTACGCTCTTCTATAAGATCCAAGAACGTTAACCGTCTACTACACAGTGTAGGTAGGATCCCAATTTAATTTTCAGGTTTTAATTTTTAATTGGAAAGATCTTGCACCGTCATCTGTTTGCACCTGCATTGAGTGGGCCAATTGCTGCTCCAAAATTGGCCTAAGGAAATTTTTAACTTTTATTTTTATGGGGCCACAAAAATACTCCTGCCACTGTGCTCACGACAGGAACCAAGTAATTTCCCGCCCTGCCAAAACATCAAGCTGCCTCAGAGGACAAGCTTGCACACAAAGTTTGATGGCTGCCTTCTTTTGAGGCCTCAAAATGGCTCAGTCCTGATGACACTAATATTCTGTCCAACATCCAACTGCCCATTGTGCATTTAATCCGAAAATTGAACCCAATGTGGTTGCTGACAAGAAACAAGAATTCAATCTCAATATAGATTAGACAAGGACTTTTCTGTTTGCTGTATTATATGGGATTGATATTTTCTTGCTTTGTAGTTTATTTAAAGCTTTCAGTCACTTTTTAAATCTCAGTTTTCCAGTTACTTAGTTAATATGCTGCAGGTTGTGAAACTAGAATAGAATGGATGCAACACACTGGACAGAATTGTCCAAGATTTGCATAAAGTGCGGTAGTGGGCGGGAAAAAAATTGTTTTACTCACTGGCCGCAATGGCGGATTTTCGCTGTATCGTCCCATTCCCGCCTCAATAATTATGCAGCCATGGGAAGGAAACACGCCATCTCACTGGCGGGTGGACTCCGATTTGCCTGCCATGCTGTTACCTCACTGCAACCTCTCGCAGGGCGTCATATTTAAACTGCAGCTGTACGCACACTTCTCAATGCTTGCAGCCCAGGGCTGCTCCGGTAAAGACATGGCCCCAAAAGCCAAGAAGAATGCAGTCCCCCGATTCAATAATGCATCACTGGGATGACTTCTGGATGCTGTGGAGGCTCAACATGGTGTCCTCTACCCCCGCTTTGGCTGCAGGAGGCCCATCAGTCTCACCACTCTGGCTTGGGAGGTGGTGGCAGAGGTGGTCAGTGCTAAAGCTGCACACAAGCGGTCGACCATCCAGTACAGAAAATGGATGAATGATCTCATCCATGCTGCCAGGGTAAGGCAACCATCTCATCACTCTAAACTCTCACACTCACAAGACCATGACACATTTTCTGGCATCTCACTCACTGCCAGCTCAAGGGACATCACCACTCACTCTCTCACACATACCCTTACATTTCCATCTGGCCTCATCTCCTCTGGAGACTGCCTTCTCAGCCCTCACCATCTTAAGGCCACTTGCAGATCAACGTGTGCCCCCACACATGCCCTGGGATACACCCCTTCCCCAGTACAGCCCTTGCCCTGCAGCTGTTGAAAAGCCATCCCCACCTTATGGCTTGTCTGAGAGGTAGAGACCTGCCTGTGAGCCCCCCTAAAAGTGATGTGGTGCTGCCTGCGAAGCCCGGCGCTGATGACTGCGGGTGCTGCCCAAAGCAAGGTAGACAAACAAACCCTGAAGTCCTGAGCGAAGTGCAGGTCACCAGGTGCGTGTCGCTTATGTACAGTTGTGAAACATGTTGGCGAACAATCACGCCGACATGCCCAGATGATCCAGCGTGGGGTGGGGTGGAGGGGGGGTGGTGATTCCAGCGAGTACACCTTATAATGAGATGCTAAAGTAGTGAAATTATGTTCCCGGCATGTGGCGGCGGGAAATGCGGCCCGCCATTGACAGGTGGAGCGGACGATCGCAAACTGGTTTCTCAACAGCATAAAACTGATTTTTGGCCTTCTTGCCATATTGCCCCCACCCCCACTCCCTCCCACACCCCCACCCACTTCCCCCACCCAGCCCCACCCAGCCACCACCCACGATGTCAACGGGGCTGGAAAATTCCGGCCACTGTTTATACACAAACTAAGATAATCTATGCAGTGATTTATTTACCCCATGAGGTACTGCTAGAACTACAGTAAATTGACATTCCCACAGCAAATGTTCTTAATTTAAAGTGATGCATCTTTTGTTGCAATATTTTTGTTCTTTGTTACCAACTGCAGCCCATTCTTAATAAACGGATGTAATTTGTACACAGCCTAAAGCTAACCTGTACCTCTAACAAATTTGTAATCACTGCTGATCATTGAATCATAGAATGGTCACAGCACAGAAGGAAGCCATTTGGCTGGTTTTGTGTGTGCTGGCTTTCTGCAAGAGCAACTCACCTAGTTCCAATTCTCCTGCCTTTTCCCCATGGCGTTGCTCTCTGTGCCCTCGATGCCCTCTGGTTCTGGATCCTTCCATAGATGGGAACAGTTTCTCCCTATCTGGGTTGTCCAGATCCCTCATGATTTTGAAAACCTCTCTCAAATCTCCTCTTAACCATCTCTTCTGCAAGGAGAACAGCCCCCGCTTCTCCAATCTATCCACATAGATAGATAGAAGCTCCTCATCCCTGGAACCATTCTCATGAACCTTTTCTGCACCCTTTCTAATGCCATTACATCCTTCCACAATTCCTTGTTCCAGACTGTTATAGGAGCCATTGCCAACATCTCCCAGTTTTGCCCCAGTAAACACTCAAATTGGTAATAACAACTATCTGCTTTTATTAATTTCCAGATCCTCTAGAATAATCCCATCCAAGAAATGCAGGAAATACCTTGGAGCATAATAGCTACAATTTGCTTATGCCCATCAGGCGACCATCTAGTGTTTAATTAACAATATACAAGTAACATATATATCACCAGTCTACAGTGCACAGCTGCATCAAGCATGTCACCAATGCCCTCCTTGCCAGGGCAGACCAGAACATTATCTTCATGATGGATAGCAGCAGCCAGAATGAGACACGTCTGGGATTTGCAGCAGTGCCTGGCTTCCATCACGTCCAGAGTATAGCAGTCTGCACTCAGGGCTGTCGGGGAACAAGAAGATGAGCTAGTAGCTTACAGCTACACTCCATCAATGTTCAACTGATCTGTGATCACTGCAGAATGACACTGAAAGTCTGTACCAGTTTTGTTGGCACCTTACACAATGCATTCAATCTGCAACACTTGTCCATCGCCTGCCTTTTCAACTCATCCAGGAACATCAAAGAATGGCTGATAAGGATGCCCTTCAACCTCTTGGGTTATGACCCCGCTGGGTAATTCGGCAATGCCTTAACAACATAGGCACAATGCAAACCATGAGACCACCAGAAGCATCATAAAGCAAACAATTAGCATTTTGAAGCAAATACTTAGGCACTTTGATTGCTCTGGGGTTCCCAACAATATGGCCCAGGCAAAGTTGGCTGCGCCATTGATTTAATATAAAGGCTGCTGTTGCTCATTTTGGAACCCTTGGCATGCTCAGGACCAGCAACCGGCACAAGCTGATGCCTTGGAGGGCTCAGGTGTAGATTACAGCCCTGGGCAATCTGGCATAGCTAACTTTCTGGCATTGTGGTTAGTATTGGTTGAGCTGATAGCGAGGAAGTAGACGTGCTGATATCTTGACAAAGGGTAACCTAGACCACTTCCATTGCATCGTCCTTGTCGGGCTGGGAATGAGCACTTCCTCTGATCTGCGGGCGAGCAGACTGCTGGAGTTGCTTCCACCAAAGCTGCAAAGGTTGTGAACACAGATTCCTTAGAGTGTAGCTATAGCATCTTTGGCAATGGGCACACTCTCCAAGGTAGTTTGCAAGGTGCTGGTGCCATGTGAAATGATACCATTTTGGCTGGAAGGAGATATTGCCTAGCTGCTAAAACTCCCTGGGAAGTCTTCCAATACATGTGAAAATAGATAGTGTGAAGCAAGCGTTTTCCTTAGTCCTGGAATCCTTAACTTCTCATTTCTATCATCCTCAGTATAGCTGGTTGAAGCTGTTTACTGGGTTATCCTTACCGCTGTTCACTCATGCTGGCTGCTTGAACAATATCTCACTCTCTAACCCAGCCCAGATATTGACATCCAGACTGTGTTGAGTGAAGGACACAGGACAGTGTCTGCTCAGAAGGTTCTCCTCCCTAAGGTGTATTCTTCAGGGGGCTGTGGGTGCTGAGAAGTACTTATAGGGCAGAATTTTGCCCTTGATGTGCGGGCGGGCCTGACTGACTCAGCGGCGGGCAGGCAGCCGATTGCTGCTGCTGAAACGGGCCCCACCGCCATTTTAAGTGGGTGGGTCAATTGAGGCCCGCCCAGCGTGCCGCCCAACGGGAAGCGCTGCTTCCTGTGCGGCCGGTGGGGGGATTCCCCAACTGCGAGAGTGCGCTCTTTCGCGCAAGTGCATGAAAGAGCGCACATCTCCCTGAGGCAAAGTGCTGCTTCAGGGAGATCACTGAAAGGCTGGCAAATATAAAAAATAGAACAATAAAAAATTCATTAACATGCCCCCTCATGTGAAAATGTCACACGAGATGGGACATGTTAATGAAATAAACAAAAACTTTATTAAATGTTTTTAAAACCACTATCAAACCTCATCCCACCACTGGATGAGGTTTGTAAAAAAAATCACCTACCCGCCTGCCCATTGGGCCCGTTCGCCGAGCCGAAGTTTGCACGGGCCCCTCAAAATCGTCGACGATTGGCAAGTTAAGGGCCTTAATGAGGCCTTTAATTAATGGCAGGCGCGCGTCCCGCTGCATAGCGCACCTGCCAACCGAAATATCGTGATGCCGCGCGCTGACGTCGGGACGATCGCGCGACATTTTAAGCGCTGGCGTGCGGGCTCCGCCACCCGCACGCCAGCCAGAAGATTCTGCCCATAGAAAAGAGAAAGAGATAAGACACCATTGAGAGGCTGGAGAATTGCAGGCATGAGAATGCAGCTCAATGTAGCCAGTGGTGTATGAAGGTGTTGCAAACAATAGTTGGAAATCTTGATCAGTGAAGTCCCTCATCTCAAAATTTCCTACCATAAACGGTATGGAGAGGCTACTGATCTCCAGCATTTGCTGCTCCAGCTTTGATGGTTACACGAGAGTAGCTGGTTCTCCTCTGGTCTTTCTTCACTCCCTTTGTACTACCTTGTCCTGCTGAGGGAGAGAGAGAGAGGGAGGATGAGAGTTAGCAAGTGTCACCTAGAAGGACAGTATGAGTGTGTGAGGCTTCTAAGGTGTGCACATGCTGAGAGGGAGATGAAGAAGTGATTCTGCAAAAACTACCAGCTGAGACGAGAATGCCATTTGGCAGCTGGGAAGGGGACAAGCAAGAAGCGAGCATGTGCTTATAATGAGAATGAGGACGGAATAGTGTGGCCTTAAGCTGGGAGGTCAAAGATGTGATAGAAGGGAGGGAATTGTTGAGAATTCTGGGAGAAAGGAAAAGGAATGTTTTCATGTGTTCTTGAGAGAAATGGAGAAATGAAGAGCTGTACTCACCTGAGTTACTCTCGTGAGGTAATTAAAACACTTCCTGTATTGGGTCCAGGTGTTAGAGCTGACAATCTGCACAATGTCTCTCCAAGCGCTGTCACTGGCTAGAAAGAAACATCCCTCCTTGCCTTTATCTCTTCCAGCAGTGCCTTCAGGGAGGCTACATAAAACTTGGGGGTTTGTTGCCTCAATATTTCTGATGTTCTCTTTCTCCATTCAGCAAAATTTATTCAGGAACTAAAGGGGTGCGTTGCTGCTTTAAATAGGTCTCTGGCTGATGATCTAGAAACTTGGGAAATGGGTAGATTTCCCAGCAGTTCAGAGAAGTGGGTGGGAAACCCGCCTGTGCGATTGAAACGAGGGGCAGGATTTTATGTTTCCGGCTGCCAGGTTTGTAGGCAGGGGGGTGCCATAAAATTTCTCGGGTGGCCAGCCCACCGAGCTCCCGCCCACCCCAACATCTCGGCAATTATACACCGGGATAACCCTTGCCTGAATTGAGGCCCTTAAGTGGCTATTTAATGACCACTTAAGGGTCATTTCCAGCCCAGTCCCAATTTTGAGTCTGGCGCGAGGAGTTCAGCGGCAAGAGAGAAGCCCGAAAAGTGACCTTGCTGAGGCATCGGGCAAGTGTGGGGGGTGGGGGTGAGGTGGAGGGGTGGGAGCTGGGTGCCTCCATCTGCAGCCTTCTTTTAATATTGGCCGCCCCCCTCCCCGAAAAGGGCTGGCCTCTCCAGGTCCTCCCTCTACCACTCCCCCGACAGCCTCTCCACCAACACCCCACCCTGCTCTTCTCAGCCCCCTAGGCCTCACCTCCCCAGCCCACCCAGAGACCCCCAAAACTTACCTGGTCCTGAAATCCCAGGATTTTCGGCTCTGGGTACAGCCTGAAGTCCCAGTCCTGTCCACTGCAGCTTCTGGTGCTGCAGGGACTAGAGGACCTCCAGCCATTCAGATTGGCCGGCAGCTGAGAGAAGAAGGGCTTCTACCCGAATGAGGGGCAGAAGTCCCACCTACAGCCAATTAATGCTTGTTGGAGTGTGGTGGTGGGAAGGGAAACCCCGCCATCCTAAAAATGCTGGCCAAGATCCAGCAGTTAAAGTGCCATGGGGGTATGTTTTTGGAGGCCTGTTTTCCAGTTTCAAACTTATCATACTGCTTATCTGCTAGGAGTTAAAACTGGGATTTCTGAGAATATTTACCCGCAAATGTACTTTTCAGATACTGAATTAAGTAACTTGTCTACGGTATATGTAACTACTATCCTATCACACAGGTCTGTGTTCAATTAAAATGCTGGAGCATTGGGAGCCTATTGTGCTGAAAATTTATTCTCCAAGGAAGTATCCACTATTTTTTCTATGTAAACTGTCAATCTTAGTCCAGAAATGACTGTGAACTGTAAAAAAGTCAATATGTAAGCCGCCTCTTTTTATTGATTGACATGGAGGGCGGGGACCCTTAGAAATAATACACAAACTCAAGAGCATATTAGAGACTTGAGCAGTTTTATTCAGGAATCAGTATTTATTGCTTGTTGTAGCATTCACTGGCTTAGGATCAGAAAGTCATGATAAGAAGACAGAGAAATCTTGTACTGCTTGAATGATGGAGTATGAGGAGGGGCGGAGATGCCCATTTAACCCTTACCCATCCAATAAAAACTAGGCAGCAGAACAATTAAAATTGCCCGAGTTATTTATCAACCAATGCCAATGAGATCCAACAGATTAGGACCTAAACCTATTCTTCTGAGCAGGCAGCATAAACACCTACCAATGCCAGTGAGATCCTTCTTAATATATGCAATGAGTTTCCCACTAGGCCTGCCCAATAGGTTCTAGAGCACCAATTTACTCTCTTCTGATGAAAGTTTGAATTTGACACCTTATACATGAGGTCTGTGGCATCTAGCAACAGGTAGGCAGCAGGGAGACTGGTCAACCAATCAGACTGCAATATCCTCACAGACAGCAAAGCAACAAGCAGGAAATATAAATTGTGATTAAATCATTATACAGGAACAAAACAAAGATTGATAAGTACACATGGGATTAAGGGAGAAACAAAGAGCAAAATACAAACTTTTTTTTTTAAAGAAGCTTTAAAAGAAACAGAACATTTAAATGTTCTTCTGAAGAAATGAGACTCCACATTTATAAATTTCTTTTTAGGCCTGGGACACGGTTTGGCAGTAATTCTGGTTTAGTATGTCATTTGAAACTTTTGATAGAACAACACTTTAGTTTTTCATTAGTCTTTATAGCAAGAATAGTGAGTCCTGTGTATGGTTAAAACTCATGCCAAAAAATAATTTCTGTGCTGAGCAGGGCGTCACTGGGATTCCACAGTTTACGACATATATTGCTAACGGTGACACTGATAGCCTTGCCATTATTGTAGTAAAATCAAATGGTTAATCTTTTAAGGAATGAATTGCAACACTGAAATTTTACATGCCTCCTACTGTTGATATACAATAGATAACAAACCTATGGAACCTTAAAACACAAAAATTAAAGGAAAATACCTTAAGTACCTGGAATCTGAAGGGGACTAGAGATGTTGAAAACAAAATGGGCTGGGTTTTATGGGATGCCACAGTTGTCGCCTTGCCTTCCTAAAATGTTGAAGAGGGTTAGCCCGCCCACGATCCCAATAGCTGCCTTGTAGCAATTTAACACTGGGAGCAGCGTTTATTGCTTTAAGGCAAGACATCTGCCCCTTTCTCGGTAGGAAGCCTGGTCTTAGAGATCTGCTGGTCAGTTGGATGGCTGGCAGCTCTGTAGTCCCAGCAGTGCCAGTAAAGAGTGGTGGCTACTGCTGGGACTATAGACAATCCTACTCTGCCAAGGAGCCCAAACAAGTCTGGGGTCGAGGAAAGGAGGTCCCTCCCACTTTCCTGACACCAGCCCACCCAGCTAAAGCTGCCTTACCCTGCCTTAGATAAAATACCGATAGGGGGTGGGATGAGGCCCATAAGTGACCATTAATTGGCCAGTTAAGGGTCCCAACAGGCCAAAAGGCCACCCGATGCCTCCTCTCTACCCATAAAATTTCAGACAGGCGGAGGGCAGTTGGCTAGGTGGCAGGAAAGTGTGCCCCTGCCTCCCCTTTCACGTCTTCTAACGAGGAGTGTAAAATTCTGCCCAATGTTCATTTTCTGGGCATGCTGCAGGTCAACTATTACTTTTGACAATTTATTTGGTACAGTATTTTAGAATCTACAATAAACACAAACATCACACTAGCCTTCTCTAAAGGTTTAAGGAAATGTTCTCAATACAGTATTATTCTAAAGTCACTCTGGCTTCTTTCCAGGAAATAATTTTTAAATATATTTTAAAATTTATTTCTCCCAGTGACGTTAACGGATAATGCCCCAGATCTTCCGTTCTCTGGAGGATGTACCCCGGAGGTACCCCAGAAGATGTGTTGGGGGAAACTCCCAGAAGTCCTCAGGCAAGGACTGCACAGGAATTGCCCAGGAAGTTTCAAGTTCCATTGGGAAATTACCCTCCGCCTGGAATCCTCCAAAACTCCAATTTAAAGTCAGAGATTTTGGATGGTTCCGACTCTCTTAGCAGAAGTTACCCAGAAAAGGTTAGAAGGAAGAATAAAACCAGTCATAATTCCTGGGTAACTATACTACTGATCTCCCCACCCCTAAATGGACCTCCCAACTACCCCTTCCAATGGATCCCCTATCTACGTCACCAACCCCAACTAGCCTCCAACCCCTCGACTACCCCATCGCCCCCCCACTACCCCCAACTACCTGACTACTCTTCTGAACCCCCCCAGGCCTCCCCAACTACCTCCCCCAATCTGACTACCGCCAACATCCCAAACCACCTGATGACTGCAACTAGTGCCGTAAAAAGGGAGCATGGCTTCACTTATGCTGAAGCTGCTGCACTGCACTGAAGACCTCCAGGACCCGCTGCGCTGCACATTTCGCAGCAGGCCTAGGTCAGAAGTCCGGGCGGGAAATGTGCAGCTCCAGACTAAGGGAAATAAAAAGAAATGGAGTGGCAATCCGAGGGTGATTGTCGCTCCGCTCCTTTTTACTTAATTTAGTCTGGAGCTGCACATTTTTCACCCGTTGTATTACTATAAGAAGAAAGATTTAATTATTTTTTAAAAGCTGCTCAATAGCAATTAGAGATTTGCCCCGTTTTACTGATTGGAGGATTAGTTGGACTATATATCGGCAGCAAACTCAGATTACACATGCCTCATCTAAATTCTACCACCCATTTTCCCGATACTAACTGGTAAAAAATATTCTTCAGGGGTCTGGAGCATTCACAGTTTCCTTTTTATTCTCTACTGCAGCAATTAGTTGATCTTAACAATTGCAATACCTGCACACAAGTTTCCACGAAGCTGGCAATAAATTTTGCTGCATTTCAAGGGAATATGAATGAACTATGTTCCATCAATGATACAAGAATGAATTTCTAAGTACGGAAGCAACCACTTCAGCAAATACCAGCTCTTTGGACTATATGTGGGTGTACCTACACCACATAGACTGCAGCGATTCAAGAAGACAGCTCACAACCACCTTCTCAAGGGCAACTAGGGATGAACAATAAATGCTGGCCCAGCCAGCAAAGCCCACATCCAGTGAATGAATAACAAAAAAAACAGGTCCATGTGGTGTAGGTACACCTACAGTGCTATTAGAAAGGAAGCTCCAGGAATTTTGTCCCAGCAACAGTGAAGTTACAGTGAAATAGTTCCAATAGTTCAGGATGCTGTGTGACTTGGAGGGGAGCTTGCAAGTGGTGGTGTTCCCATGCATCTGCTGCCCTTGTCCTTCTAGGTGGTAGAGGTTGCAGGAGTGCTGTCAAAGGAGCCTTGGTGAGTTGCTGCAGTGCATCTGGTAGATGATACATACTAATACCACTGTGCATCAGCGGTGTAGGCAGTGCACGTTGAAGGTGGTGGAGGGTGCTAATCAAATAGGCTGTGTCCTTTATGGTGTCAAGCTTGAGTGTTCTTGGACCTGCACACATCCAGGCAAGTGGAGAGTATTCCGTCATTCCTGACTTGCGCCTTGCAGATGGTGGTAAGGCTTTGTGAAGTCAGGAAGTGAGTTGCTTGGTGAGTTTGGTTATCAACATAACAGTGAGACGAATGGCGCTCATTGATACTTGTGCATAAATAATACAGCAACTTCAGATGAGGAGCAGATGTGCAATTAAATGCAAATAACCAAAGGTCGCTGTCTGAGATGGGCCGCTCCACTATTAGCTTTGTGAAAGCCGTATCCTGCTATCTGCCTCACCACTAAAATGCACTGAATGTCATGAAGTTGCTGTGTGTGTGCAGTAGATACAAACTAACTTCACCAGAGATATTTAGGGCTAGTAATTAGCAGCATAATTATCCTTATAGCAATATGATAAATATAAATTACTTCCAACCAGCCTCTCTGACACTGAAAATTAATTATTGAAGTGTCAAATTCAATTCCTTTAAGTTTTGAATTTTCAGGGAGATTTTTAAAATGTCAAATTTTAATTTTAATATTTTTTGACTTTTCCTTCGTCTTTTTCTCTTTCTTTGGTAATGTGTCCTTCTCTCTCCTTATTTCTCTTTCTGTTGCTGATTTAACATTAAGGCACCCTTCTTCTCATTATTTTCTGTATTTATTTCCCAATCTTTAATACCTTGTTTGCTCGAGTCCCAGATGCCATGTTTCCCTTATCAGCTCACACTTTCAGCACCTATATGAGCAAAATATTTTTCAATCGTAGTGTGCAGGGACAAACTTAGCTTAATTTCTTATTTATTATCTAACTAATAACTTAGTTCAATTATGGGCCATTGTTGTTGGGCACAAGGTGCTGCTATGACAGTAAAAGAATTCTAATTTATAATTCCTTGATCTCCTGCAGAAAGTGGAGTTGTATGAATAACAGCAAGACTTAAGTAACTGATCAGACACTTTGTTGTACATTGCTAAGCCCCAAGTAGCTATGATGACCTTTGAACTGGAAGCAGTACAGTAAGGAAAATTTGTAATTTCTTTAAAATATCTAGGGAATCTGTAATTGTTTTTAAGAATGTTTGAAAATTAATTTTAAACTTTGCATCAATTGTAAAGGGATCAATTGTAATTTTCTTGCATAATAAGAAATACTGGTCAATGTGGCCTGGAGACGCTTGGCCTGGAAGCAGAACCAACAAGAAGGAAGTTAAAAAATGGATACCACATAGCTGACAGACACAAAAGAGAGCTGCAGACATAAAGGAGAGCTACAAGCAGAGGATCCGAAGGTACAGACACAAAGAGAAAGCAGAGAGAGACAGAAAGAGAAACAGAGAATCTTTATGAGGAGAAGTGAATCACTCTGAGGAAGAGGTTGTTTTTTTCTGTTTGGCAGAAAAGGAGACAGGAAGTACTGTGTGAGCTGGCTAAATAGGTCTAAAACCTGGAAAGCTATGTGAATAGCTCGGAGACACTAAGGAGTTGGATAAAGAGAAGTGGCCAAACTGTGAACCATGTCAATGTTAATGTCAATTACATTGTTAAGGGAAACAGGTGATGAGTATTTGAACACATATAAATAGGGTATATCTGGGGCACTGGGTATGGATGAGGAGTGTTGACCCTGAACTGAACCAATAAACTCTCTGTGTCTTAGTTTTCACTTCACCAGCTGGCATGGGTCCTTTTAACAAACTGGGATATTATTAATTGAAAAGGAATTCTGGAAAGCTACACCATCAGGACTGTTGTGACCCGATGGAGAAAGTGTTTGTAGAAGTGTGCCAAACTAATGATAATCATACCCATGAAACTTGAAGATGAAAGCTGTTGTCAGATGGGACTCTTGACCTACAATGTATGAATAAAGAACAGCATATTGTGTAGCTATTTATATGCCACATTTGTGCGGGGTGGGGGGGTGGTGATGCAAATGCTTGTGGTTGCGTAAGATGCTTCTTTGTTGTATTGACTATTTTAAAGTGAAATCTCCCCTTTTTATTTGAAGTAACATTTGCCTGATGATATTTGACTCTGATTTGTGTTAAAGTTACAAAAAGTGAAAATCTTGTTAGTTATTTCTTCTTTGCGGGTCATTCAGTAAATTTGGTTATTTTTGGTTTACAGTTTCTGTACAGGGATTGTATCAGTAGCCTTGTGCTTTCATGTTCAGGGTTTTGATTTCATGGTGTAGAAAACAGATGTAGGTTGCGATCATGAACTAACAGTAAAGTTTGGAACTGGCTTTGTGTTCCAGCATCTTGCTGAACTTCCAAGTACAATTCTTAACTTAAAGCAATGATGAAGAATTCGTTAGCAAAGCAGTAATACATACTTGAATCTGGATAGCGTACCGAGTGCAGCCACCCAGTGGTAATACACTTCTAAATATTACCTACCTGTCAAAAAAAAGTGACACTAGACAGATGGCATAAACACCAGTAAGATAACAACTTGCAATCACAGCAATGTGTGTGATAAGAGAGCACACAGTAAAGCGACACATGCTCATCAAAGCAAACTGACCACAATTCCTGCTCCATATCGCTCAAAGTAGTGCGTGTGCATGTATTTTAATAGTAATTTTCCCCAAAAGTTAAATTACTGCATATGAAGTTTTAAAAAATCTACTTCATCACTGCACTGTATGAGTAAAACAGGTGATATCAGTTGGAACAAGGCCATAAAAATCCATTTGGAAGCTCCTAAGCCATTAGATCACAGAGTTTGATTCCACTTGCTGATAAAAATGCAGATTCCTCCAGCAAAGCCTTTTCTGTGTAATTACATTATGTTTATTTATTTTATTATAAGTACCAATCCCACTCTAGGGAAACACAAATCTGACCTAAACAAAATTCCAGAGCAAACACAGAATCTCAATCATTCAGATTATCTCTATTTTATTGTGCTTCAGTAAAATATGCTCCCACTAATGACACATGGATCATGATACCAAATGCAGTCTGCCTGCTGCCAAATTTCAGCCGGAAAGAAAGTCACATCTTAGAAATTGAATTTTGTTTTGTACATACGATTTTTTGTAATGCATGCTTTCTGTTGGATTTCTTTCATTTAAGTTATTGAGGGATGGTAGACACTAGGCTGTGTTACAAAGATTTATAAAACGACCAATTTTCTTAATGTTGTTGGGCAAACTAGGTCTGTACCATTACCTCTGGTGCCCCTTAAGAGTATATCCTCATCTACATGCTGCCTCTAGGCAATATCATCTACAATCATGGCATACATTTCCACGTATGCTGAAAATACCCAGTTCCACCTCTCTCCCATCTCTATTGACCCCTCTTCTATCTCTAAATTGTCTGGGTGCTTGTCAGATATCCAGGATTGGATCAGGGGAAATGTCTTCCAATTAAACATTGGATAGACAAGTCATTGTCTTTAGTTGCTGTCACAAACCCCATCCCCCTCCCTAATTGTCTGAGGCTGAACAAGACTTTGCAATCTAGGTATTATATTGATCCTGAAATGAGCTTCTGACCACACAACTGCACTATTACTAAGGCTGCCTATTTCCACCTCTGTAACATTGCCCAATTCCACCCCGCCTCAGCTTATCTGCTGCTGAAATTCTTATCCTCGTCTTTCTTACCTCAAGACTTGATTATTCTAACACACTCCGAGCCAGCTTCCCATATTCTTCCCTCCGCAAACAAAGTCATTCAAAACTCTGCTGCCTATCTTCTGACTCGCAACAAGTCCTGCTCACCCATTTCCCCATGCACGCCTATATAGGCTGACTCAAGTGACACCTTAATTTTAACATTATTATGCCTGTTTTCAAATCCCTCACGTCCTCACCCCTCCCTATCTCTCTATTCCCATTAAGCCCTACTACCACCCTAGATTTCTGTGCTCCGCCAATTATGGCCTCATGAACATTCCTGATTTTAATCACTCTGCCATTGGCGTTTTCAGCTGCCTAGGCCTTAAGCCCTGAATTCCTTCCCTAAATCCCTCCGCCTTTCTTTCTTCTCTTTCCACCTTTAAGTTGCTTCTTAAAACCTACCTCCTTGACCAAGGTTTTGATTAACTATGCTAACATCTCCTGATGTGGCTCACTGCCAAGTTTTGTTCCATGACACTCCTGTAAACTACATTGAGAAGTTTTATTGCTTTAAAGGCTCTACATAACTGCAAGTTGTTGTTGCTATCCAGAATCAAAAAATCCTGACACTATCCAGCTCCAAAGTCAGCAACTGAATAAGAGGACAACTGCTGTCTGTCAAACAATGCACTGAATTAAGTTATATGAACAGAAACGGGAGAAAAAAAGGGAGGAAACTGGAGGGGAAAAAAACGCATTCAGTAGTAGTTAGGACAAGGAAAGTTTAAATAACAACCTCCATTACCTTTTATCTGTTCATGGTACATTACAAAATGTAAAATCCATAAAATGAAAAAGAAACACAAGTGGACATAGCTGAACTAAACAGCTTGAGTTATAAATAAGTTCTCTCACTTTTGGATATTTTCACCGGACTGGTATGGCTCAGTTGATATATTCAAGCATGTTAATAAGATGGTGCTCAGTAAAGTAAAGCATGAAGCAGTTTAACCTGACAGAGTGGCAAATACTCCTGTCAAAACAAAATTGGAAATCAAGCCTGGGAATGCTTGAATTTGGCTCATTCTGAGAAGTGCTGCAGCTTAGTTCACTGAAACATGGTCTATGGAGAAGATAAAATACAGCCATTCAGCACACAGACAGAAGTTTTATTCAGATGCGTTAAATGCAGACATATAACAGGTCACTTACTCTGTGCTGTCACCATACATTCCACCAAGCAGCAGTTTTTAAAACTATTTTTGTGTGATAAATTTTCGATTTCTCTGAGAATATTACACTTTAAACAAATCACCAAAATCCTGAACATTTGCTACTAAGCCAACGGGGTATGTTTCATTAATTAGGGATTCCAGCTGAAAAAAAGTAGAAGCTAATACCAGCAAGCTCATGAATACAAATGTTAGAAATGTGTGGTTACTGTTGTTATTGTTGCCTTGGATCAGTGGGTAGCATTAACCTCACCTGTGAGTCAGAAGATTGTGGGCCTAAGTATCTTGCCAGGGACTTGAGAATATGATTAAGGTTGGCACTTGAGTACAGTTTTATGGCATGAGACGTTAAATCGAGGCCCTACTGCCCCTTCAGGTGGACAAAATGTGTCCTATGGAGTTGTTTTGAAGAAGAACTGGGGAGTTTCTTTGCCCCAATGCCCTGTCCAATATTTATCCCTTAACCAATATCACTGAAAGAGATTATCTGGTCATTAGCTCATTGCCAATGAGCTCATCACCATCCACCACCACTCTCCTCCATCTGGCTGAACTTGTTTTGTTCTCTCACTGAACAATTTCTCCTTAAACTTGTCTCACTTCCTCAAAATAAAAAGTGTGGCTACGGGTACCTGCATGGGCCCCAGTTATGCCCGTATCTTTATGGGGTATGTGGAACATTCCTTAGACCATAAGACATAGGAGCAGAAATTAGGCCATTTGGCCCATCGAGTCTGCTCCGCCATTCAATCATGGCTGATAAGTTTCTCAGCCCCATTCTCCCGCCTTCTCCCTGTAACCTCTGATCCCCTTACCAATCAAGAACCTATCTATCTCAGTCTTAAATACACTCAATGACCTGGCCTCCACAGCCTTCTGTGGCAATGAATTCCATACATACATCACTTTCTGGCTAAAGAAGTTTCTCCTCATCTCAGTTCTAAAAGGTCTTCCCTTTACTCTGAGGCTGTGCCCTCGGGTCCTAGTCTCTCCTACAAATGGAAACATCTTCCCCACGTCCACTCTATCCAGGCCTTTCAGTGTTCTGTAAGTTTCAATCAGATCCTCCCTCATCCTTATAAACTCCATCAAGTATAGACCCAGAGTCCTCAAACATTCCTCATATGTTAAGCCTTTCATTCCTGGGATCGTTCTCGTGAACCTCCTCTGGACCCTCTCCAGGGCCAGCACATCCTTCCTGAGATACGGGGCCCAAAATTGCTCACAATATTCTAAATGTGGTCAGACCAGAGCCTTATAAAGCCTCAGCAGCACATCCCTGCTTTTATATTCCAGTCCTCTCGAAATAAATGCCAACATTATATTTGCCTTCCTAACTACCGACTCAACCTGCAAGTTAACCTTAAGAGAATTCTGGACTAGGACTCCCAAGTCCCTTTGCACTCCAGATTTCTGAATTCTCTCCCCATTTAGAAAATAGTCTATGCCTCTATTCTTCCTACCAAAGTGCATGACCTCACACTTGCCCATGTTGTATTCCATCTGCCACTTCTTTGCCCATTCTCCTAACCTGTCCAAATCCTTCTGCAGCGTCCCTGCCTCCTCAATACTACCTGTCCCTCCACCTATCTTTGTATCATCTGCAAACTTAGCCAGAATGCCCTCAGTTCCTTCATCTAGATCATTAATGTATAAAGTGAAAAGTTGTGGTCACAACACTGACCCTTGCGGAACTCCACTAGTCACCGGCTGCCATCCTGAGAAGGACCCCCTTATCCCCACTCTCTGCCTCCTGCCAGACAGCCAATCTTCTATCCATGCTAGTACCTTGCCTCTAACACCATGGGATCTTATCTTACTGAGCAACCTCCTGTGCGGCACTTTGTCAAAGGCCTTCTGGAAGTAGATAACATCCATTGGCTCTCCTTTATCTAACCTGCTTGTTCCTCCTCAAAGAATTCTAACAGGTTTGTCAGGCATGACCTCCCCTTGATGAAACCATGCTGACTTTGCCCTATTTTACCATGCACTTCCAAGTATTCTGAAATCTCATCCTTAATAATGGACTCTAAAATCTTAACAACGACCGAGGTCAAGCTAATCGGCCTGTAATTTCCCGTCTTTTACCTCACTCCCTTCTTAAACAGGGGGGTTACCTTAGCGATTTTCCAGTCCTCTGGGACCCTCCCTAACTCCAGTGATTCCTGAAAGATCACCACTAATGCCTCCACTATCTCTTCAGCTATCTCCTTCAGAACTCTGGGGTATAATCCATCTGGTCCAGGTGATTTATCCACCTTCAGACCTTTCAGTTTTCCTAGCACCTTCTCCTTGGTAATGGCCACCATACTCACCTCTGCCCCCGACTCTCTTGAATTTTGGGGATGTTACTCATGTTTTCCTCTGTGAAGACTGACGCAAAGTACATATTCAGTTCCTCCGCCATTTCTTTTTTCCCCATTATTACTTCTCCAGCGTCATTTTCCAGTGGCCCAATGTCCACTTTTGCCTCTCTCTTACCCTTTATATATCTAAAAAAACTCTTGCAATCTTCTTTTATATTACTGGCTAGTTTACCCTCATATTTAACCTTCTCCCTCCTTATTTCTTTTTTAGTTGTCCTCTGTTGGTCTTTGTAAGCTTCCCAATCCCCTGGCCTCCCACTGCTCTTCGCCGCATTGTATGCTTTTTCTTTAGCTTTTATGCTGTCCCTGACTTCCCTAGTCAGCCATGGTTGCCTCATCCTCCCTTTAGTATGCTTCTTCTTCCTAGGGATGAATTTTTGCTGTGTCTCTCAAATTACTCCCAGAAACTCCTGCCATTGCTGTTCCACTGTCTTTCTTGCTAGGCGCGTCTCCCAATCAATTCTGGCCAGCTCCTCCCTCATGCCTCTGTAGTTACCTTTATTCAACTGTAATACTGTTACATCTGATTCCAGCTTTTTCCTCTCAAATTGCAGGGTAAATTCTATCATATTATGGTCACTTCCTCCTAAGGGTTCCTTCACCTTAAGCTCTCTTATCAAATCTGCCTCATTACACATCACTAAATCTAGAATTACCTGTTCCCTAGTGGGCTCGACCACAAGCTGCTCCAAAAAGCCATCTCGTAGACATTCCACAAATTCCTTTTCTTGGGATGCACTACCAACCTGATTTTCCCAGTCTACCTGCATATTGAAATCTCCCATGATCACCTTAACCTTGCCTTTCTTACACGCCTTTTCTATCTCCTGGTGTATCTTGTGCCCCACATCCTGACTACTGTTCGGAGGCCTGCACATAACTCCCATTATGGTTTTTTTGCCTTTGCGGTTCCTCAACTTTACCCACACAGATTCTACATCATCTGACCCTACGTCGTTTATTGCTATCGATTCAATTTCATTTCTTACTAACAACAACCCCACCCCCTCTGCCAACCTGCCTATCTTTTCAATAGGATGTATATCCTTGGGTATTTAGCTCCCAGTCCTGATCCCCTTGCAGCCATGTCTCCGCAATGCCCACCACATCAGACCTGCCAATTTCAATCTGCGCCACAAGCTCATTTACCTTATTTCATATACTGCGTGCATTCAGATACAACACCTTCAGTCCTGTATTTCCCATCCCTGTTCTCATTGTCGTCACTTTATCTGATGTGCTTGAAGTTAGATTCCTAGCCCTTTCCAAACACTCTGTCCTATTTTGCGTTCTGGAGACTTTAATAGCCTCTCCTGGGCTCTCCTTCCTTTTCAGTTTTTTCATAATTTTCCATGAAGTTGAATCCATCCCCCCACATGCTAACCTGCTGCTTTGTTTCCCATTGGTCATACTTCTTGGAGTTTTACTCTTCCCTTCCCCCCCACTTTCTAGTTGTTAAGTCCTGTTGATCACCCTATTTACCCTTTTCGCTCGAACATTGGTCCCAGGTCGGTTCAGGTGGAGACCGTCCCAATGGTACAGATCCCTCCTGTTCCAATACTGATGCCAGTGCCCCATGAAATGGAACCCCTCTTTCCCACACCACTCCTTTAGCCACGTGTTTACTTCCCTTATTCTCGCGTCCCTCTGCCAATTTGCACGTGGCTCGGGTAGTAATCCGGAGATTATAACCCTTGAGGACCTGTTCTTTAATTTAGTTCCTAGTTCCTGATAATCCCCAAACATGTCCTCTTTCCTAGTCTTACCTATGTTATTTGTCCCGACGTGGACCACAACAAATGGATCCTCCCCCTCCCTCTCCAAAATCCTTTCAAGCCGGTCAGAGATGTTCCTCACCCTGGCACTGGGCAGGCAACATACCATGCGGGACTCTCGATCCTGCTTACAAAGGATGCTATCAATTCCCCTAATTATAGAATCCCCTACAACTACCACTTGTCTTTTTGCTCCCCTCTCTTGAATGGCCTCCTGTGCCACGGTGCCGTGGTCAGCTGGCTCATCCTCCCTACAGCCCTGTTCCTCATCCACACAGGGAGCAAGTACCTCGTACCTGTTGGACAAGGTCAAGAGCTGAAGCTCCTCTGTTCCTGAACACAGGATCCCTCTACCTGCCTCACTTGCATTCACACCCTGCTGACCCTGACCTCTGACCGAATTTGAGGTACTTAATCTACCGGGTGTGACCGCCTCCTGAAATAAAGCATCCAGGTAACTCTCCCCCTCCTGGATGTGCCACAGCGTCCGGAGCTAGGACTCCAGCTCATCAATTCTGAGCCAGAGTTCCTCCAGCAACCAACACTTGCTGCAGGTATGGTCACTGTGGCTCGCAATGGGACCTGCCAGCTCCCACATCATACAACTACAGCACATCACTTGCCCAGCCATCTCGACTTAGTTAATTAATTTATTAATTAGCTTTGCAGTTTTTTTTTCAAATTTGGTGCCGATTTCCTTCTAACCAATCAGGTCACAGCTTTCCTGTGACATCATTTTTTCAGTTTAATCCCGTGTCTCCGCCGCTCTCCTCGCGCTCTTTTATCCTGCGTCTCCGCCGCTCTCCTCGCGCTCTTTTATCCTTCGTCTCCGCCGCTCTCCTCGCGCTCTTTTATCCTGCGTCTCCGCCGCTCTCCTCGCGCTCTTTTATCCTGCGTCTCCGCCGCTCTCCTCGCGCTCTTTTATCCTGCGTCTCCGCCGCTCTCCTCGCGCTCTTCTATCCTGCGTCTCCGCCGCTCTCCTCGCGCTCTTTTATCCTGCGTCTCCGCCGCTCTCCTCGCGCTCTTTTATCCTGCGTCTCCGCCGCTCTCCTCGCGCTCTTTTATCCTGCGTCTCCGCCGCTCTCCTCGCGCTCTTTTATCCTGCGTCTCCGCCGCTCTCCTCGCGCTCTTTTATCCTGCGTCTCCGCCGCTCTCCTCGCGCTCTTTTATCCTGCGTCTCAGCCGCTCTCCTCACACACATTTATCCTGCGTCTCCGCCGCTCTCCTTGCGCTCTTTTATCCTGCGTCTCCACCGCTCTCCTCGCGCTCTTTTATCCTGCGTCTCTGCCGCTCTCCTCGCGCTCTTTTATCCTGCATCTCAGCCGCTCTCCTCGCACTCTTTTATCCTGTGTCTCCGCTCTCCTCACGCTCTTTTATCCTGCATCTCAGCTGCTCTCCTCGCACTCTTTTATCCTGTGTCTCCGCCGCTCTCCTCGTGCTCTTTTATCCTGTGTCTCCGCTCTCCTCCAGCTCTTTTATCCTGCGTCTCCACCGCTCTCCTCGCGCTCTTTTATCCTGTGTCTCCGCCGCTCTCCTACCGCTCTTTTATCCTGCATCTCCGCCGCTCTCCTCGCGCTCTTTTATCCTGCATCTCCGCCGCTCTCCACGCGCTTTTTTATCCTTGTTCCAGTCCTACTCAGGCCCCCTCCCACAACTCATTTCTCAGTACATCGATAACTGTTTTGGGGCCACTTCATGCTCTCGTCTGGAACTGGAAAAATGTATCAATTTTGCTTCCAATTTCCACCCCTCCATCACCTTCACATGGCCCATCTCCGACAGTTCCCTTCCCTTCCTTAACCTCTCTGTCTCCATTTTTGGTGATAGACTGTGCACCAATATTCATTACAAGCCTACCGATTCCCACATCTACCTCGACTACAGCTCCTCACACCCCGCTTCCGGTAAGGACTCCATCCCATTCTCTCAGTTCTTTCGCCTCCATCGCATCTGTTCCGATGGTGCCACTTTCCAAAACGGTGCTTCTGACATGTCTTTCGTCTTCCTTAGCTGATGTTTTCGCCCCACTGTAGTTGACAGGACCCTCCACCATGTCCGACCCATCTCCCGCACTTCACACCTTCGCCTGCCTCCCAGAACCATGATAGGGTCCCGCTTGTCCTCACTTTTCACCCACCAGCCTCCACATTCAAAGGATCATACTCCGCCATTTCTGCTAACTCCAGAATGATACCACCACCAAACACATCTTCCCCTCATGCCCTGCACCCCCCACCGTCAGCATTCTGTAGATACCGTTCCCTCTGGGACACCATGGTCTACTCCTTCATCAACCCAACAGCACATCCCCTTCCCATGGCACCTTCCCATGCAATCACTGAAGGTGCAACACCTGTCCTTTTACCTCCTCACCATCCAAGGACCCAAGCACTCCTTTCAAGTGAAGCAGCACTTCACTTGCACCTCCTTCAATTTGGTCTACTGCATTCTCTGCTCCCATTGTGGTCTCCTCTACATTGGGAGACCAAACGCAGACTGGGTAACCGCCTTGCGGAACACCTTCGGTCTATCCGCAAGCATGACCCAGACCTTCCTGTTGCTTACCATTTCAACACCCCATCCTGCTCTCATGCCCACATGTCCATCCTTGGCCTGCTGCATTGTTCCAGCGAAGCCCGACACAAACTGGAGGAACAGCACCTCTTCCTCCGATTAGGCACTTTACAGCCTTCTGGATTGAATATTGAGTTCAAGAGCTTCAAAGCATGAACTCTCTCCTCTATCCTCACCCCTTTTTTAATCCATATTTTCTACATTCGTTTTCATTTTTTATCCACTTTTTTTTATTTTTATTTATTTATTGATTGTTTTATCCCTTTTTTGTCCCCCCTTTATCCCATTTTCTATCCTTTTTTTCTCACCACCGCCCCCTCCCCCCACCCCACTCCAAAAGGGCCATCTGTTACTTGTTCCACATTGTTCTTTCACACAGTTCTTGCCCTTGTTCTGCTATTATCACATTCTGCTTTCTTACCTTAATGCCACTATTAGCACCGTTTTTTAGCCCTTACCACTACCATTAACACTCCCTTTGTCCTTTTGTTCATAGAAACGTAGAAACTAGAAGCAGGAGTAGGCCATTCGGCCCTTCGAGCCTGCTCCGCCATTCATTATGATCATGGCTGATCATTCAATAGCCTGCTCCCGCTTTCTCCCCATATCCTTTGATCCCTTTCACCCCAAGAGCTATATCTAACTCCTTCTTGAAAACATACAATGTTTTGGCCTCAACTAGTTTCTGTGGTAACGAATTCTACAGGCTCACCACTCTCTGGGTGAAGAAATCTCTCCTAATCTCAGTCCTAAATGGTCTACCTCGTATCCTCAGACTGTGACCCCTGGTTCTGGATTCCCCCACCTTCGGGAACATCCTTCCTGCATCTATCCTGTCTAGTCCTGTTAGAATCTTATAGGTTTCTATGAGATCCCCCCCTCATTCTTCTGAACTCCAGCCAATATAATCGTAACCGACTCAATCTCTCCTCATATGTCAGTCCCGCCATCCCAGGAATCAGTCTGGTAAACCTTCGCTGCACTCCCTCTATAGCAAGAACATCCTTCCCTCAGATAAGGAGACCAAAACTGCGCACAATATTCCAGGCGTGGTCTCACCAAGGTCGTGTATAATTACAGCAACACATCCCTGCTCCTGTACTCGAATCCTCTGGCTATGAAGGCCAACATACCATTTGCCTTCCTTACCACCTGTTGCACCTGCATGCTAACCTTCAGCAACTAGTGTACGAGGACACCCAGGTCTCGTTGCACATTCCCCTCTCTCAATTTATAGCCATTCAGATAATAATCTGCCTTCCTGTTTTTGCCACCAAAGTGGATAACCTCACATTTATCCACATTATACTGCATCTGCCATGCATTTGCCCACTCACTCAGTTTGTCCAAATCATACTGAAGCATCTCTGCATTCTCCTCACAGCTGACCCTCCCGCCCGTCACTAAGTTCTCTACCCCCACTCGGGCTGCAGGAGACCCATCAGTCCCACCACTCTGGTTTGGGAGGCGGTGGCAGAGGTGGTCAGTGCCAACGCTGCACACATACCATAACTCAGTTAGACCATAACTCAGTTAGATTTAGGATAGTTATGGAAAAGAATGAGGTTGGGCCGGGAATAAAATTTCTAAACTGGGGAAAGGCTAATTTTATTAATTTGGGCCAAGAGGACCGGGAACAGCTACTTGCAGAAAAAACTGTGTCAGAGCAATGGGAGGCATGCAAGGGGTAAATAGCGAGAGTACAGGGCAAATATGTTCCCATAAAGACAAAGGGGGGGACCAAGTCTGGAGAATCCTGGATGTCAAGGGGCATAAAGGTTAGGATTAAGAAAAAAAGAGAAGCTTATGGCAGTTACCGAAGGCTCAATATGGCAGAGTCCCTAGAAAAGTATAAAAAGTGCAGGGGTGAATTTAAAAGGGAAATTAGGAAAGCTAAGAAAGTGCATAAGAAAGCATTTGTGGGTAGAATAAAGGAAAACCCAAATATATAAAGAGCAAGAGAATAACTAGGGAAAGAGTAGGGCCAATTAGGGACCATAGTGGTAATGTGTGTGGGCCCGCAAGATATGGGTACAGTCCTCAATTAATACTTTGTGTTGGTCATCACAATGGAAAAGGACGATGCAGGTATAGACATCAAGGTGGAGGACTGTGAAATATTAGAGGAAATTAACATAGAGAGAGAGGAGGTACTGGTGGTTTTTGCGGTCTTAAAAGTGGATAAATCTGCAGGCCTGGATGAGATGTATCCCAGGCTATTGAGTGAGGAAACATAGTCTTTAGCAAGGCTATTGATAAAGTCCCTCATGACAAACTGGTCAAGAAAGTAAGACCCCATGGGATCCAAGGCGAAGTGTCACATTGGATCCAAAATTGGCTGAGAGGCAGGAAGCAGAGGGTGATGGTAGAGGAATGTTTCTGTGACTGGAAGTCTGTTTCCAGTGGGGTTCTGCAGGGCTCAGTGCTGAGCCCCTTGCTGTTTGTAGTGTACATAAATGATTTGGACTTAAAAATAGGGGTTATGATCAAGAAGTTCACGGATGATACGAAAATTGGTAGGGTGGTAAATAGTGAGGAGAATAACCATAAACTGCAGGACGATATCAATGGACTAGACAGGTGGGCAGAGCAGTGGGAAATGAAGTTCAATCCAGAAAAGTGTGAGATAATGCACTTGGGGAGGGCTAACAAGATAAGGGATTACACTATGAATGGTAGGACCCTGGAAGTACTGAAGTTCAGAGGGACCTTGGTGTGCATATCCACAGATCCCTGAAGGTAGCAGGGCAGGTAGTTAAGGTGGTTAAGAAGGCATATGGGATACTTGCCTTTATTAGTTGCAGCATAGAATACAAGAGCAGGGAGGTCATGCTGGAATTGTATAAAACGCTGGTTAGGCCCCAACTGGAGTACTGCATGCAGTTCTGGTCACCACATTATCGGAAGGATGTAACTGCGCTGGAGAGGGTCCAGAGGAGATTTACCCAGATGCTGCCTGAGCTGGAGGGTCTGAGCTATGAGGAAAGATTGGATAGGCTGGAGTTGTTTTTCTTGGAGCAGCGAAGGTTGAGAGGGGACCTGATAGAGGTGTATAAGATTATGAGGGGCATAGATAGGCTGGATAGGAAGGTACTTTTTCCATTAGTAGAGGGGTCAATAACCAGGGGGCATAGATTTAAGATAAGAGGAAGAAGGCTAAGAGGGTTAAGGAGAAATTTTTTCATTCAGAGGGCAGTGGGAGTCTGGAACTCACTGTCTGAAAGGGTGGTTGAGTCAGAAACCCTCATAACATTTAAGAACTATAGAACTATTTATATATTCACTTGCGTTGCCATAGCCTCCAGGGCTTTGGGCCAAGCGCTGGAAAATTAGTTTAGTGTAGTCAGATCTTAGTTGACCGGCACAGACACGATGGGCTGAATGATGTCTTTCTGTGCTGTAAACATCAATGAGTCTACGAACAAGAGGTCAATTATCCAGTGCAGAAAATGGAAGAATGATCTCATCCGTGCCACCAGGTCTCGGCCCTCCAGAGGACGCCCGCCAAGGTCATCACAGACAGGGCATAACAATCAGCAGGCTGCCTCCACCTCCGCTGTGGATGTCAGGGGAGCACCAAGAAATGGCAGCAGGGTTAGGAAGGATGTAACTCTTTCGAGTACATTCACAGTTCTTGACTTTTTTTTTCCGGGAGTGGGACATGAACCCACAACCTCCTGACTCAAAGGTGAGGGTGCTATGAACTGAGCCACAGCTGACACCATAGTTGCACAGCCTGGGCACCAGTGTTAATCACTTGTACATAATGTTCACTGTTGTAAATAAAGCACCAAGAATGTCTCCTTGCCTATGACTCCTTGTTGTGATGAGCAGTCTTTGTGTCACTCCTATGTGAAACCTTTGTTCCTGCTCAAGATAAAGACAGCTGTCTCAGTCCAGCGCCTCTTCCCTGTGCAGTGTGTAACCTTCAGACTAAAGTGATGATCCGGCTTCACACTCACACAGTGACTGCGCCATGACCACCTTTTGCAAGGGAATTCTACAACTTGTCCAGTTGGCCAATTGCTCTGCTGCCCCCTAAAATGCACATTAATTTGCAGTCTGCGCCAAGGGGTGAAAAATTCTGGAGCATTTGGTGGCGCTTTCATGCTTTTGCATTGCTTGAATGGGCAGAAACGTTTCAGAGGCCCGACTCCAAGCATGTCAATGGAGCTGCTGAACGGCATCAGCTGCGGAAGCATGCTCACTTTTGACAAACCTTTTGAAGTACATGGCCGCTTCTCTCTCCTCCCCCCACCAACCCCATCCCGGCACGTGCTTGTGCGCTTCTTTCAGTCTGTGCTGCCTTGCAGCTGGGAAAAAGCAACTTGCCTGTGCCATCCCCAAATGCGTGGCGCCTCTTCCTTGATGTCCTGTGGGCGTTGCCTGCGAGCACTGCGCAAAGTTGTGTGCACTCACCTCTGAGTTCTCCTTGAAGTTCAAGTCACCAGGTACACATCTTTTAAAGGCAGTCATGAAGCATGTCGATCTGAAATCACGCTGACATGGGCGGTAAATTTGGCGTGGGTGGTATATTTGAAGTGGGGGAATGATTCCGATGAGCAGGGCTTATAATGAAATACTAAAGTGTTGAAATTAGGTTCCTGATGTGCGGCGACAGAAAACGCAGCCTGCCATTGACAGGTAGAGCGGATGGTCGCAAACTCTTTCACAACAAAGTGAAACCGATTTTTGGCCTTCTCACCATATTGTCTGGTCACACCTGCCATGACGCCCGCCGTCAACAGGACCAGACAATTCTGCCCTCAATATTTAGTGTGGGAAGAGAGGGGGAATAATTTGGCAGGTAAGTCCAACAAGAAAACTCAAACTGCCAGCCTACCAGGTTTCTGCCAAGTGGGCAGGATTAAAATCACCACTACAGACACAACTTTTTTTTGGAAACAGTGAGAGAAAAGAAAAGCATGGACAGCCTTTTGAGGAGATGGGGAACAGAGGGATCAACAAAGTGAGGGATCAAGAAAGTGAGGGAATAGGGGATCCAGCTGAGGAAACAGAAAAAGAGATGAGGATCTTACTCGGGCAGTAGGGACAAGCACAGAGAGAGACACAGAGGGAGGTGATTTTGACTTTCACAGCTCATCCTGCCTGATTTTACTTTCTAGTGATATGAATCCATCAGCTTCCTGCCCACTCCCAAAGTGAATAATGCCCCAGAGGCTCTCTTCAGGGAGTGGGGAGAAAACTAGACTCTGTTGAGTGGTGGAAGAGGAAAGAAAAGAAGAGATGCTTTGTTGTGAAGGCAGTGAATAGAGGAATTCCCAATAGGAATGACTGTTGAAGAGAGTAGTAGCCAAGAAACCCCTGTGCCACTCACTCAGCTGGCAGGGGGACAGGTGATTACTTTTAGAGCTTCATGGACACATGTTATAAACAACATGTGCTTCAACTCAACAACAACAACTTGAACTTATCTGGTGCCTTTCATGTAATAAAATCTTCCAAGGCACTTCACAAAAGGATTGAAGAACAAAATATGCCACCAAGCCACCTAGGGAGATATTAGGGCAGATGGCCAATAGCTTGGTCAAAAAGGTAGGTTTTAGGGACCATTTTAAAGGAGGAAGGAGAGGGAAAGAGGTGGAGGTTTAGGGAGGGCATTCCAGAGTTTAGGGCCCAGGTAGCTGAAGGCAAAGCCACCAATAGTGCAGTAATTAAAGCCCAACAACCCAATCCACTTTATGCTTTGGGGAGCAGGGATATAGCAGGCAGGGGAAATCTGAACCTTCCTCTTATTGAATGGCCTACTCCTGCTCCTAATTTGTATGTTTGTATGGATCCTCAAGAGACCAGTGTTAGTGAAGTGCAGATATGTCAGACTGTTTTGGGGGAACAGGATTAGAGATATGGGGAGGGATGAGGCCATGGAGGGGTTTTAAAACAAGGGTGAAAATTTTTAAGTTGAGATGTTGCTTAGCCATAAGCCAGTATAGGTTATTTAGCACAGGGATGATAGATGAACGGGTCTTGGTACTATTTAGGACACGTGCAGCAAAGTTTTGGATGATGTAAGGTTTCTGGAGGATAGAACATGGGAGGCCAACCAGGAATGCATTAGAATCATCAAGTTTAGAGATAACAAAGGCATGGATGAGACCTTTTGCAGCAGAGGATTTGAGGTGGGGCAGAGTTGGCGATTTTATAGAGGTGGAAATGTGTGGTTGGAGGTCATCCCGGGGTCAAGTATAACATTAAGGCTGTAGGCAGTTTGGTTCAGCCTTAGTCAGTTGCCAGGAAGAAAGATAGAGTTGGTAGCTAGGGAATGGAGTTTATTTAGAGGAAAATTTAAATGGAGGAACATTTAACTAGAGGAAATTTCTGGTCATCCAGTACTGGACGTCGAGCAAGCAGTCTGACAATTTTGAGACAGTGCAGGGATTGAAGGAGGTGGCGTTGAAGTAGAGCTGGTTATCGTCAGCATCCATGTGGAAGTTGGCGCATTTTTGGATGATGTCGCTGAGGGATAACGTGTAGATGAGAAACAGAACAGGGCCAAGTTGGGATGCACCAGAGTTGATGGTATGGGAGTGGGAAAAGAGGAGAGGAGGATGTTGTGATCAACTGCGTGAAAGGCTACAGGCAGGCCGAGAATCAACCATGGACTCATAGAATTACATAATGGTTACAGCAAAGAAGAAATCCATTCAGCCCATTGTGTCTGTGCTGGTTTTCTGAAGGAGCAATTCATCTAGAATGTCTTCCCACCTTCTCCCCATAGCCCTGAATATTTTTCCTTTTCAGATAATGATCCAATTTTCTCTTGAATACCTTGACTGAACCCGCCTCCACCACACACTCCGGCATTGCGTTCTAGATCCTAACCACATGCTGCATGAAAAAGATTCACAAGATGCTGCCATCGCTTCTTAAATCTGTGCACTCCAGCAATGTGAACAATGGGGGGCAAGAAGGTATAGTTTACCTTGGTCACAGTCACATCAGATGCCATCTATGGCTTTGACTTTCACATGGGGTGGAAACCTAATTGGAGGGATTCAAACATGGAGTTCTAGTAAAGATAGGAACAGGCTTGGGATGCAACAACACATTCAAGGACTTTGGAGAAGAAAAAGAGATTGGAGGTCAGTCAAGGATTGGTCTTTTGAGGAGGGGGTACATGCTGATGGCTGGTTTGAAGAAAAGGGACAGTACCAAAGGAGAGTGAACTATTAACAATATCAACTAACATGGGAGCCAGGAAGAGAAGTTGGGTGGTAAGTAGTTTAGTGGGCCACCAGCAATTAATTTTTGCTGCAGAGATTCAAGTTTTGCTTAAAATATTTATGACAGCTTTAAAAAAAAACAGGAGAATACTTTCCAGTTTCAGCTGAAGATAATCACCTGAAGTTGCTTAGTGATTGCATTTTGTCACTCTGAAGTCAGAGCTATGCAAATTTCTCTGTATGGTGCCAAGAAATTTCTTTAATTTGTGATTGAATTGCTAGTACAAGCTCAGAATTCTTTCTACAACACAGCATATGGCTGGATTCATTCAACTGCATTGATACTTCACTTTTCACCAAACAGCTCATCATGTGGGCAGTGAAAATAACATTCACACAAAGTATTAAACAGCACTGGAAGCCTTTGCGCTCTGCAAATAAACCTTTACGTGGCTTAGTTTTCAAAACCACAGTAAACACAAAGATAAACCTACCGACATTTCTTTTTAAGATACATTTTCTTCCCAGAAGGACACCAAAGTAAATATTAAATTAGTTTTCTCTGGTAGCATGATAAATAATGTTTTATTGCCAAAACAATTATGTGTTAAATGATAAGATGACAGTTATATGGCTGTATGGACTCATAACTCAAAATATTGAGCTCTTGTTCCAACAAAGACATCATGAATCATTTTGATCATTGCACAGTAAAACTAATATTAAAAGGCACTCACTTTCACAGTCTGCCCGGCTTCAGGACCATCCTACAAGAAATAACAAGAAAAAAACATGAGGTGTTAATGATTCCCAAGAAGTCTTTGACAGTGATTTACATTTGAAAACAGCTGAAACTGAATGACAACTGTACATGATCCGAACAGTCATACACTATTGCAATCAGTTTTGTTTACGATAAGCTGGGCAAAGATATTGGTGCTGAAATCACATTTGCCTCCAAAAAAATGGTGAAAACCAGCCTCTGCTTACTCAGATCACTGAAGGGTAAGGATTCGATCAAGAACAGAAACTTCCTGTGGCAGACCAAACTTCTCAACGAAATTGCCAGCATATTTATTAAATTGTTTTATTTCCTAAAGGGAGTGCACAGTGAATATCTGCTGTTTAAAATAAATGAATACATATTTTAAGATTATTTCTCACCTCTTTTTAAAAAGTGCTATTTGACAAAAAAACATTGGCACAGATATTTACTGTCGAATTTAATGTCAGGACCTCATTAGGATATTTTTATGTTTCCTGCCATCAGCCAGCCAGATTGAAAGGCTACTCAGCGACAAAGCCTACGAAAGAAGGCCACAGCTTGAGAATGCTGGAAATGGCCCACGACAATCGAGAAGATTGTGGGTTATGGGGATTGAGGGGGCAGGCAGGGCTTAGAGCACAGCAGAGAGGAGTGAGGGAGAAAACCTGTGACGGGGCTGGGGTGGTGAAATCATTGAGCGGAAAGACCACGGAAAATGAGACACTGCAGGGAGGGAGGGGCTGCGGTGGGGCCAGGAGAGACAATTGCAAGGGGAAAGATCGTGGGGAGGGGACCATGGGGAGGGGAGGGACTGTGAAGGAGGGACCACAGGGGAGGGGCAGATCGCGGGAAGGGGAAAGGCTGCTGGAAGGGGGAGACTGCTAAGAGGGGAGAGGGGAGAGGGGAGAGATTGCTGGAATGGGAAACACCACGGGGAGGGGAGAGACTGCTGGGAGGAGAAAGAAGTGACCATTGGGGGGGGCGGTGGGGTGGAAGAGGAGAGACCATGGGGAGGGGAGAGGAGAGATCGCAGGGAGGGGAGAGACTGCTTGAGCTTCTTGAAGCCCAATAAGGACATTTTAGAAGAACATGCCAATAGCAGCAATAAGCGTACCTGAAAATTAGGCCACAATCTGGTGAAGCTACCACTTGCATGCTAAACAGCAGAAGAAGCATGCTATAGACAGAGCTAAGTGATCCCACAACCAATGAAACAGACCAAAGTTCTGCATCAAAGCCCTGCCACATTCAGTCACAAATAATGGTGGATAATTAAACTAATGGGAGGTGGAGTCTTGATGAACAACTCCATCCTCAAAAATAGCAGACCACAGCAAGTCATTGCAAAAGACCAGGCTGAATCATTCACAATCACCTTCAGTCAGAAGTGCCAAATGGATGATCCTTCTTGGGTGCATCCTGAGGCCCCCATCATCACAAATGTTAGTCTTCAATCAGTTCAATTCACTCCACATGAATCAAGAAATAGCTACGTTCACTGGACACTGAAAAGCCTATGAGCCTCAATAATATCCAGCAGTAATGCAGCAGATCTGTGCCCAGAACCAACTGTTCCACGACATTTACTGCACTGGCATCTACACAACAATATGGAATGTTTCCCAGGGATGGCCTGTCCACTAAAAGGAGGCCAAATTCAACATGGCCAATTACCACTTCCTCAGCCAGCTCTCAATGACCAGCAAAGTGGTGGAAGGTGTCATCAACAGTGCTAACATGTGGAACCTAGCAAAGCCTGTTTGTCAATGTTCAGTTTGAGGTTTACCAGAACCATTTGACTTCAGCCCTCATTATAGTCTTGAGTCAAAGTTGGGCTAAAGAGTTGAATTCCAGAGGATGATGAGAAGGTGACTGCTGTGGCATTGGGGCATTAGTTGATTGAGTGTGACACCAAGGAGTCCAAGTAAAGCTAAAGCCAATGGGGACAGGAGGAAATGCTTTAGTGGTTGCAAGCAAACCTGGCATTAAAGAAGATGGTTGTGGATTGAAGGAAGCTATGTAGCATGGGGATCTCCTATTGGGAACAAGATGTGCAATAAAAACATGAGTTAAAATGGAAGTTAAGAAAAAGCTCAATGACAGGTGGCTAGCTTCTTTTTCCTCTCTCAATCTGCCTCTATGTTTCTGTTGATTGCCTTTCTTCCAGTGAACAATGAATGTAATCTTCTAGGATTATGCCATTTCTGTCAAATGTTGTCTTGGAAATGCAAGCCATTTCTAACATATTTACATAAAGGCAAAACTCAGCACACTGGCAGTCAAACAACTGAATGCTCAATGCAGCAGCCACGGGAAATGACAGGGAAGATGCAGCGGGTAAACATCTTTCAATCTATCGGCTGAACAGCACTTACTGAAGTGTGCATTCTTCAAATTCCACAATGTACAATCATTCTCAATACTGTACTGTATGTTGCAGAATTAAAATATTTCAGTGAGGTAATTGTTCATTTACTATTCAAATGAAACACAATTTACAAACCTGAATGGCAATGGTCAGAGATGTTACTTTGAAATGCTTCTCCACAACCTTTGCAACTTTCTGGCTTGTCTGAAACAAGTCTGCCAGCTCCTCTGGTTGTAGATCTCGAAAACGTTCTGTTGGTCTGATTGGACAAACTAACACATCTTTATTGTGGGTAGTCAAGGAAACACACTAAGAGAGCCATCTGAATTACAAAAAATATCTTTGATCACAATAAGAATAAACTAAACTTAATATCAGAAACAAAAATGTACAATACACGACAACCTTTTCTTTTGTATGTCATCTGTAAAAAAAAACTATTTGTTTTCAGTAAGCTTCTAAGTGATATTTTAAAGTCAAATCAGAGAAATGTATATCACAATATTATATTATTTTAGTGGCAACAATGAACAGTCCCAGATCCACTAGAGCAGTTAGTTTTCTGATGGTTGGTCTTCTTGGAAAAAAATTAAGATGTTTCTTCCTTCAAAAACAAAAAAAATTCAAAAACACCCCTGCACAGACTTTCCTTTCATCAAAATCTCCTTCATATCATTGCATTTGACACAATGTTTGACTTTAGATTGTTGGTTTGAATGTGAGGGTTTCAAGTTCCCAAATCCAGCACCACATATTGAAATTTTGAGCAATAATGTTACAGTTGGCAAAATCAAATTTACATCATTCTTAACCTGTACCTTGAGGTTGATTGCTGAAAATGTACAGTCACTCACGCAGAATATGCCAATCCACTGATTGGCATATTCTGCATAGCACAATAAGCTGAAGACATAATGACAGTACTGATAACACTGAAATATGCAACATGTTCAACAACTAAATTTTAGGTCAAGTCATGTGATTCAATAACAAAAGTATGCCACCTGTTGAAGCCATCACAACACTAAAAATGGAATATAACTAGGCCACAGACTCCGACTGTACAATTTAGTACAAATTTTTGCAGGGATGGAAGAGGTTGGGTGGGGGAACAGGGTCAGGTCTTAGTTTGCACATCTGTGGTTCACAGAGGCTGCAGCACATATAAAAGTGCTGCTGCCTTTAAACAGATGCAATTTTCATGTGGGATGTGCAAAACATGACTCATGGGCTTTAGACAGTTGAGTAAAAAATCTAAAGCTGCTGGAGTCATGTGGAGAGGTAGGATACCCTGTGGAGATCTAAGGATAGTATGCAAGGGTAGATGTAAGGATTCTGGATAGGTCCAGCTGCCCCTTTGGGAGAGGTAAGGTGCCTTTTGGAATTGTTAAAATTAGACACAAATGTGCCTAAAAGTGGATAAACGTATTGGAACTGTAAAGCTGTCAAGGCATTTAATTCCCCAAACCTTTTAAATAAAAAAATAGCCTTCTATGGCTGCTTGCAATTTCACTATGTCTGGTGACATAAGCCTAAGGGTTATCATATAGGATTAGTGCTGCATGACTGATTCCATAATCCCTCATTATCACATTGGAGGGCCTGTAAATTCAGCTTGACTGACAGCTCCAAATGATAATAAAGTCTTTGATGTGGGGCTTATAAATACAAATGTTTGCTTTTATAAGGGATTAAGTCCTTGAATTAAATGTTTGTTTTCATAAGAGATTAAGTAGTTGAAGGAATTTAAATGTATTGAGTGGGTTTCTACCAATGAATAGTGGTATCAATGGAAACTTAGAACTTCATTTTATTTCACCTTAGCATGGCTCTTGAGGTCTGCCTATGATGGATATGGGTGCATTGGCAAAGGGTGGAGGGTGGAGGCAGTGGGTTGGCATAAGTAGACACTAATTTGGCATAGGGGTTACGAAGGGTCATTGGGGGTCTGGATAGAGGGGCATAGCTTGGCATTGTGGGTATGAGGGGAAATGGGAGGTGGGTGGAGGGACATGAGGCGACATGAATTGGCATGGATGGGGCATGGGGGCTGTTGGGGTGTGAGCTAGAGGGCTGTTTTTGATTTTTGTTTTACAGCTGGAACAAAGCCCCAGAGCACCAAGGTGGGTCTTGTAAAACACCTGTTTCGGCACCTGGCAGCCCCTTGCAGCTGCCTCTGCACTGTTTCTGGGGATGGCGGGCCTGACCTCGGTTATCACCCACGCACTCCCACCACCCCCGCACGTCCCACTGCCCCACCGCACCCCCACCCCCAACCCCCACCAAACCTGGAACGTACATCCAACTGTCTGGCACTTTCTCCCAAGTCAGGTTTGGGAATCGTGAATTTTCCTGACTCTGCACTCCCAACTCTGGAGCAAAAATTCGTCCCTTTGTAAGTGAGATGTTGGAATATATTTGAAGGTAATTAGACGTCTTGTTATTAAGCTTGATGAGCCACTCAACCTTCACTCCTGCAGTTTATGACAGTATCAGAACTGCATCATACATGGTTGCCATGTAACACACTTCAGTTTATGTCTTATCCTTTATGGATATAATGTGATAATCTCAATAATGTGATGACCTACAGTTTAATTCTGCTCTTTTATTTATTTCCAATCCATTAAAATGCTAAATATTCAACTTCATACTGAGAAATATCGGAGTGAGAACAAATTGGAGCACAACTTGCTTAGTCACTCATTCAAACTAGATCTGCCGGAAAATATTGCTTCCTATTTATAATGCATTAAAAAGGGAAAAGGCCTTAACTAATCTATCAATCCCCCTCTCTGGAGTTTTGATTGTAAGTCCAATATTATGAGGCTTTTTTTTTTAAACTGCACCCACTATTTTCCACTGCAGATTCACAGCCCAAAATCTTTATGATTTTGAATTGGGCTGTTCTTGAAATATTGGTTTAACGCCTACAAATGAATGTCAAATCAACCTGGCTCAGTCACAATTTGCTGCACAAGTAACTAAACTGATTGAGCAGAAATTGTTTTTGGCTATTTCTAAATCGTGATACTCAGTTGGACTATATCTAGCAAATATTTTTTGGTGCTTATTCTGTCTTTACTTATATCAAGCAGTGGAAGATACAGGGTCTGAGAATTATTTTGGATTGTTCTAGTGAAGATTGAGCACAGACATATGTGCTGAATAGCCTCCTTATGTGCTGTAAGCTTTTATGACATGATTTTTTCAAATTGTATTCTTTTTATGCTTTAGATCACATTGAGTTACATAGAAAATCTTTACAACACTTTATTGACCTGTAAGTCCTTTTCATGTTTTTTTCTGTTTTCTGATACATAAAAATGCAAATCTACAAAGCTTGCAACTGATAAAATATTTTCATACACAAACTCTTTTTGCTTTCACTCTTTATCTCTCTTTCACTCTTCCTCTCCTGGACTTTCTTCTGCCCTTTATTATCAAAAAATACTTGCACTGCAATAGGCCAGCAAACTGTTAAGTGTGGTTTGGTGTTTTAAATGTCAATAATCACACCTAAATCTATAAAGTTGGACAAGTCAAAGGCCTTGAAGCAAACCAAATAAGTAAAACTTACAGAAATTATAGACTTGTAACTTCTACTATATATATTGAGGGTCTTGTTAGTGCTGACTGGTTCCATAGTCATACTCTAGCATTGTATACACAGTAGCTCAAATAACCTTCAGTGTAATTTGTACAAGTACGTGACAAACATTCACCAATTATCCAAAAAGCCATTAAATAGAACCCATCAGCAATGGACCACATTGGACACAATTTCCTTGATACATGACAAGGGCTATAGTATACAGATAGGCAGCAAAACTAACAGCAATATTTTCTTGTGCAGATATTGTGTACAGCACAATTAGATTACCTCAACAATCAAAAATTCATGAAGCAGCCCTAACCCTTTCCTGCCCACTGCTGAAATCACCAGAAAGAGGAAATGTGTAACATGCTGGTTGTAATGAACTTTGAAAATCAGAATGCACTGAAGTCAGCCAAACCCGTCCAAACAATGGCCACTAGTCTTTTTTAAGCACTAGGAAATCTGGAATAGAAATCAGTATAATGTGGTGGATTCTGTTCATTGTTTTGGATCTGATAGCAGTTTTAATTATATAGCCCAGAATTCTCTGCAATGATGCAACTTATGACACCAGTCCAACATTTTGCAATATATTCTGGGGTGAAGTGAACATGTGCAGTGACATTTTAAATGTTTTCAGTCCCATATAACTGACCTGAACCTTTGGACTGAGAAGCAGGAAATTGAAGAAGGGCTCAGTAGTCCCAGAGTGGTATCAAGGCAGCGATTTGTAGATGAATGATATAAATTGTATGGTTGTACAATTCTTCTTCCAGTAGAATCAAAAACCCATCCATTTATTTTTTAATAATTCATCAAATACATGTATTAAACATAGAAACATAGAAGCTAGGAGCAGGAGTAGGCCATTCGGCCCTTCGAGCCTGCTCCGCCATTCATTATGATCATGGCTGATCATCCAATCAATAGCCTGCTCCCACTTTCTCCCCATACCCTTTGATCCCTTTTGCCCCAAGAGCTATATCTAACTCCTTCTTGAAAACATACAATGTTTTGGTCTCAACTACTTTCTGTGATAACGAATTCCACAGGCTCACCACCCTCTGGGTGAAGAAATTTCTCCTCATCTCAGTCCTAAATGGTCTACCCCATATCCTCAGACTGTGACCCCTGGTTCTGGACTCCCCCACCATCGGGAACATTCTTCCTGCATCTACCCTGTCTAGTCCTGTTAGAATTTTGTAGGTTTCTATGAGATCCGTCCTCATTCTTCTGAACTCCAGCTAATATAATCCTAACCAACTCAATCTCTCCTCATATGTCAGTCCCGCTAGCCCAGGAATCAGTCTGGTAAACCTTCGCTGCACTCCCTCTATGGCAAGTACATCCTTCCTAAGATAAGGAGATCAAAACTGCGCACAATATTCCAGATGTGGTCTCACCAAGGCCCTGTACAATTGCAGCAAGACATCCCTGTTCCTGTACTCGAATCCTCTGGCTATGAAGGCCAACATACCATTTTCTTTCTTTACCGCCTGCTGCACCTGCATGCTTACCTTCAGCAACTGGTGTACATGGACACCCAGGTCTCGCTGCACATTCCCCTCTCTCAATTTATAGCCATTCAGATAATAATCTGCCTTCCTGTTTTTGCTACCAAAATGGATAACCTCATATTTATCCACATTATACTGCATCTGCCATTCGTTTGCCTACTCACTCAGCTTGTCCAAATCACACTGATGCATCTCTGCATCCTCCTCACAGCTCACCCTCACACCCAGCTTTATGTCATCTGCAAATTTGGAGATATTACATTTAATTCCATCATCTAAATCATTAATATATACTGTGAATAACTGGGGCCCCAGCACCGAACCCTGCGGTACCCCACTAGTCACTGCCTGCCATTCGGAAAAAGACCCGTTTATTCTTACTCTTTGTTTCCTGTCTGCCAACCAGTTTTCTATCCATCTCAATATTCTAGCTAACAATCTATTCCTTCAGTTTGCCACTATGGTGATTCAGCAAATTAGGTATTGCTGAAAAAGAAACATGCTGTCGAAGCTTTTCATCTTGCACTCATCAAGACAGACACAAGAATGGCAAACTTCAAAGGGAACAACAATTTATACTGCATGAGAAAAGGGTGCTGATTGATTGACTGATTGACAAGTTGACTCTGATTGATTGATGCCATGGACATTTAGTTTGAGATGTCCATTACCAAGTCTTGAGGTTTTATTTTCCTCCTTGACTCAGCACTAAAAAATCCTTCAAATTTTTGTTCCAAGAACAGGGCCAGGATATCTCAGATCCTGGAGGTTTCCCTTCCTGCCATCTGAGGAGTCAGCGGCAAACACATCCTTGCCCATACTAGCTGTCCCACGGCCATTTCACACTCCAATGAGTGTTATTGGCTGGATTGACCAGCAGTTCTCTAGTCCCTGCAGCGCCAGAAGCTGCAGTGGCCAGGACGGACTAAAAGCAATCCCCACAGCCTAAGTCCTGGGGGTCCAGGACCAGGTAAGTTTTGCGGGCCTCAGGGTATAGAGGGTAGGTGAGGCATGGGGGGCATGGATGGAGGGGGTTTGGGGTTTTGGTGGAGAGGTCAGGGGGGAGCGCGGCGAGCCCTGGCAGGGGTCAGATCTTTCGGTTGGGGGTGCCCGATGTTAAATGGAAGCTGCTGCTGAAGGAGCCGCACAGCCAGCCCCACCCTTCTTGTCCGTTGCCTGAACAGGGTTAATTTTCGGGCTTCCCCTCACCCTTGAACTCCTCCCGCTAGGCTGAAAATTGAGGCTAGGCAGGAAATGGCCCTTAAGTGGCCATTAGTTGGCACTTAAGGCCCTCAATTGAGACAAAGGCGGGCAGGCTGGCCAAGGCTTCGCCCAGTCCAATGTAAAATTGCACAGATGTTGGGGCAGGCGAGAACCCAGTGGGAAGCCCCTCCTAAAAATTTTACGGTCACTGCCTGTCTACAAATCCGTTGATGGGGGAATTTAAATTTCTGTCCCAGATTTACCTCCATTTTTGCCCCAAGAACAGATTTACCTCAATTCATCTTTCTTCACAGATAAATTGAATGGCCGAGTCATAAACTTCACAGAAGTTTGACCCCATTACAATGTCTCTCATCTAGAAATGGAGATGTGAAATCTCTAATTTTGTGGCTTGGCATCTTCAGATCTTCCAACTTGAGTGTAACCAAGTGCAAGGTCCAATTCTAGCTTCCTTAAATGCCTCTCAAAATGAGTACCCATTTGGGTGTCAGCCTTGACTCAGTGGTTGCAACTTTGCATCTGAGACTGAAGGCCATGGGTTCAAGCCTATAATCCATGTTGACACTTCAGTGCTACATTGTTTTCGGATAAGCAGCTAAATTGAGAGATGGAGGAATTTGGGCATAAGTGAGTTACACGCGCAACTACAATACTCCCAAGTCTCCTTGGTCTTTTAAGTGCCTCCATCAAACCCTCCATCCATATGAACCTTTGCTTACAATGATGGCCATGTTCCTGATTTTCAAATAAGAATATCCTCCTAGTCTATCTGTCAGGTTGGAATTGGGGGAGGATGTGTGGTGTCTCTCAAAATTGCAACTGATTTTCAGGTGTAGCAGGATACAAGTAATTTTTCAGATCTTTTAATCAGAATAAGTATAAGAAAGATTTGAAAATTGAAAAGCTTTCCTGATTGCTGATTCCTAAACATGCCTGATCTGGTTTAACGGCAGCTAAATGAGTTGAAATTTAAACTTTAACACTCAAAGAAGAAATATGCAAGTGTATTCGCATTTACCTTGGGCCCTGATTATTTACACTGATCAGTGCCCACTTACGCTCATTTTAAGTTTAGACATATCCTACTGAGGTTTTGATGACATTTGACTGTAATTTGACATTGGTAAAAATAGATGCATTTTCAGGTCTTGTCTGCAGTCACGCCTGGGGAGGAAACTCCAGGTTCCAATTCACAATGAACAGAAGATAGAGGCAGAGTTAAGGATTTGTAAAAAATATCCTTTAGAAAAAATTAATTGGAATATGCTTTTTCTTCAGCCTTTGAAATTTTCAGGGCATATTAATGAAAGGAACTGACCGAATTTAGCTCCTTTGTAAGGGATGGATCCCACCAAAAATGAATGAAATATTTTACTTTTTTCTCCAAAAAAATCTTGGAAGCTAACAGTGAAGGATGAGAACATTTGGTGCATCGTTCGTGCGTTGGCTCTCTAAAAGAACTCTCCACTTGGCACCATTACTTTCCTTTGCCCCATGTCCATAACTTATCCTTGCAGCAGTGTTAATGCATAAGATGAAGAGAGAGTTAAAGGTCAGCAGGGTAACAAAGTGAAAATAAAGTTGTTAGTCAAGTCTGATCAAGGTTGCAGTAACTGAAAATTTGCTGAGGCGTGTTGCCCAGACCCATTTCATCAGAGCAGATAAACATTTACTAAAGTTTACTCAGAATCAAACAAGGGGTGACCATCTGAAATATGTTGTAACAAAAGGGATCGATCAGGTAAAAGAAGGGAAAATCTAGTTTGCAAAGAAAAAACAGTGTAGAAGGAAAAGCATCTCAATGCACTTTCCAGCCAATGAACTTATTTGAAGTGTAGTCACTTTTGTAATGTAGGAAACAAACAGCCAATTTGCACACAGCAAGCTCCCATAAACAGCAATGTGATAATGGCCAGATAATTTATTTGTGATGCTGAATGAGGGATAAATATTGGCCTGGACGCCAGGGATTACTCCCCTGCTCATTTTCAAAATAGTGCCATGTGAGTAGTAGTCTGCTAGAACAATGAGAAGAGTGCATGCCTCTGTGCAATTGTGCTCTAGCAGGTGATTAAAAAAACAATTTACAAGTGAAGAAGAATAAAGGAGCTGTGACCAGAAAAACTGACTGACCTCTTACCTCTCAAATGAACAACATAAGTTTTAATTAATAATAGGTGGGGCAAGTGTGAAACACATCTGGTGTCTTTGGTTTGTGGCCCAGGCTATTTTTCCTTTTGTCAGCCAGCAGCCGGTCTGAAACTAGCAGGAGATAGCTGATTGGCTTTGGGCAGGTCAAAATTGTGGGTCTGGAGGCTGCTCAATGGGACCAAGGTAAGTCATGGATGAGAGGGGAAGGGGGGATAATCAGAACCATTTCACAGGGGGTATAGAGGCCATATAGATTGGTTTTTTTTTATTTACTTGTTCATGGGATGTGGTCATCACTGGCTAGGCCAGCATTTCATGCCCATCCCTAATTTCCCTTGAGAAGTTGGTGGTGAGCTGCCTACTTGAGCCACTGCAGTCATTGAGGTGTAGGTACACGCACAGTGCTGCTAAGGAGGGAGTTCCAGGATTTTGATTCAGAGACTGTGAAGAAACAGCAATATAGTTCCAAGTCAGGATAACCTGTGGCTTGGAGGGGAACTTGTGGGTGGTGGTGTTCCCATACATCTGCTGCCCTTGTACTTCTAGGTGGTAGAGGTCACAGGATTGGAAGATGGTGTCAAAAGAGCCTTGGTCAGTTTCTGCAGTGCATCTTATAGAGGGTACAAACTACTGCCATTGTGCATCGGGGGTGGAAGAGGTACCAATCAAACAGCTCCTTTGTCCTGGATGGTGTCGAGCTTCTTGACTGTTGTACTCATTCAAGCAAGTGGAGACTATTCCATCACACTCCGAATTTCTGCCTTGCAGATGGGTGGACAGGCTTTGGGGAGTCGAGTAGGTGAATTACTCGCCACAAAATATGTAGCCTCTGACCTGCTTTTGTAGCCACAGTATTTATATGGCTGGTCCTGTTCAGTTTCTGGTCAATGGTAACCCCCAGAATGTTGAAAGTGGGGGATTCAGCAAGGGATTCAGTGATAGTAATGCCATTGAATGTCAAGGGGCTATGGTTAGATTCTCTCCTGTTGGAAATGGTCACTGTCTGGAACTTGTGTGGTGCGAATGTTCTTTCCACTTGTCAGCCCAAGCCTGAATGTTGTCCAGGTCTTGCTGCATATGAACACGGACTGCTTCAGTATCTGAGTGGTCACGAATGGTACTGAATATTGTGCAATCATCAGCAAACATCCCCACTTCTGATCTTATAATAGAGGGAAGAGTATTGATGAAGCAGCTGAAGATAGTTGGGCCAAGGACACTACTCTGAGGAACTCCTGCAGCAATATCCTGTGACTGAGATAATTGACCTCCAACAACCACAAAGATTTTCCTTTGTGCTAAGTATGGCTCCAATCAGTGGAGAGTTTTCCGCCTGACTCCCATTGACTTCAGTTTTGCAAGTCTCCTTGATGCCATATTCAGTCAAATGCTGCCTTGATGTCAAGGCAGTTACTCTCACCTCACCTCTTGGGTTCAGCTCTTTTGTCCAAGTTTGGGCCAAGGCTGTAATGAAGTCAGGAGCTAAGTGACCCTGGTGGAGCCAAAATTGAGCGTCAGTGAGTTGGTTATTTCTGAGCAAGTGCTGCTTGATAGTATTGTCGATGGCCCCTTCCACCACTATGCTGATAATTGAGAGTAGACTGATAGATGCTAAAATGCCAGGTTGGATTTCTCCTGCTTTTTGTGGACAAGAAATACCTGGGCAATTTTCTACATTGCCAGGTAGATGCCAGTGTTGTAGCTGTACTGGAACAGCTTGGCTAGGGGCGCAGCCAGTTCTGGTGTACAACTCTTAAGTACTATGGCAGGAATTGTGGCAGTGTCCATAGCCTTTGCAGTAACCAGTGCCTTCAACAGTTTCTCGATATCACGTGGAGTGAATCAAATTTTCTGAAGACTGACATCTATGATGCTGGGGTCTCAGGGGGTGACCGAGATGGATCATCCACTCGGTACTTCTAGCTGGAGGTGATTGCAAATACTTCAGCCTTGTCTTTTGTACTGATGTGCTGGGTTCCTCCATCATTGAGGATGGGGATTATAGAGAAGCTAAATCCTCCTTTTCCTGTTTGTTGTATAATGGTCCACCACCATTCACAATTGGATATGGCAGGACTGCAGAACTTAGATTTGATCCTTTGATTGTAGGATCACTTAGCTCTGTCTATCACATGCTGCTTTCGCTGCTTGACATGCAAATGTTGTGGCTTCATCAGGTTGACACCTCATTTTTAGGTATGCCTGGTGCTACTCCTAGCATGCCCTCCTGCACTCTTCATTGAATGGTCGGGGGGGGGGGGGGGTGGGGGGGGGCGGGATATGCCAGGCTGTATGGTTACAGATGGTGGTTGGATACAATTCTGTTGCTGCTGATGGCCCACAGCGCCTCACGGGTGCCCAATTTTGAGATACTAGATCTGTTCAAAGTCTAATCTCGTTTATCACAGAGAGAGTGCCACACAACACAATGGAGCTATTCTCAATGTGAAGACGGGACTTAGTCTCTACAAGGACTGTGCGGTGGTCACTCCCACCACTATCATGGACTGATGTATCTGTGACAGGTAGATTGGTGAGGACAAGGTGAAGTAAGTTTTTACCTCTTATGAGTTCCTTCGCCACCTGCAGCTAAGTCCTTTAGGACTCAGCCAGCTTGTTCAGTAGTGGTGCTAACGAGCCACTCTTGATGATGGACATTGAAGTTCTTCATCCAGAGTACATTCTGTGCCCTTGCCACCCTCAGTGCTTCTTCCAATTGGTGTTCAACATGAGGAGTACTGATTCATCAGCTGAACGGGTGTGGGGGGGCTGGTGCTAAGTGGTAATCAGCAGGAGGCTTCCTTGCCCATGTTTGACTTGATGCAGTGAGACATGAGGGCGGGAAATTGGAGTTGAGGCCGAAATGAGATCAGCCATGATCGTAATGAATGGCGGGGCAGGCTCAAGGGGCTGAATTGCCTTCTCCTGTTCTTAGTTCTTATGTTCTTAATTGAGTCTAGAGTCAATGTTGAGGTCTCCCAGGGCAACACCCTCCCAACTGTATACCACAGTGCTGCTACCCTGGTGGATTTGTCCTGCTAGTGGGACTGGATGTACCCAGAGATGGTGGTGGTGGTGGTGTCTGGGACATTGGCTGTAACGTATGATTCGGTGAGTATGACCATGTCAAGCTTTTGCTCGACTAGTCTGTGGGACAGCTCTCTCAATTTTGCCACAAACCCCCAGATGGTAGTAAGGAGGACTTTGCAGGGTCAACAGGGCTGGGTGTGTTGTTGTCATTTCCTGTGCCTAGGTTGATGTTGGATGGTCTGTCCGGTTTCATTCCTTTTAAACTTTGTAGCAGTTTGAGAGAGCTGAGTGGCTTTTTAGGCCTTTTCAGGGGGCAGTTAAGAGTCAACCACATTGCTGTGGGTCTGGAGTCACAAGCAGACTAGACCAAACCAGGTAAGGACATCAGATTTCCTTCCTTAAAGGACATTAGTGAATCAGGTAGGTTTTTACAACAATCGGCAATGGTTTCATGGTCACTATTAGACCAGCTTTTTAATTCCAGATTTATTAATTGAATTTAAACTCCACCAGCTGCAGTAATGGAACCCTTGTCCCCAGAGTATTAGCCGGGGCCTCTGGCTTACCAGTTCAGTGACCATACCACTACGCCACTGCCTCCTCCCACTTCTTCACTTATATGCTGTAGTGGAAATTTGAAATTCTCTCCCCATAAAGCTGCTGAGGCTAGTTCAACTGAATAGGTTAAAAATGAGATTGGTATATTATTAGGTAATGATAATAAGGGAGCGAAAACATGCTGATATATTTAAGATATTGATCTACTATAATCTAATTAAATAGTAGAAGAGCATGGTAGGGCTGAATGGCATGCTTCAGTTCCTATGTTCATGGTAATGTCCCACTTTTAGTGGCTATGCCTTCAGCTGTTTTAAGGCAGAAACTCTGAAATTCTCTCCCTAATTCTTGCCACCTCTCTTTAGTCCTTTAAGACATTCCTCAAAGCCTACGTCCTTAACTACGTTTTTGGTCATCTGTGTTAATATCTCCTGATGTGGCTTGGAGTCAGATTTTGTTTTATAATGCTCCTACGAAATGCCTTGGAACATTTTACTATTTTAAAGATGCTATAAATACAATTAGTTGTTGTTGCTGCTTTGTTATTTGAACAAGCTTTATAGGAATAATTGCTTTGTAAATAAAACCACCAACATTATTGAACGGTAGCTGGCTGAAGCAGACATTTAATTCTGCTTCCGAAGACTCACAATAAGCATTTCCATACAGTAAGTATATTCATGACTTTCCAGACAGCTGCCAAGAAATCCTGAATTCTCTAGATTCTAATCTAGGTTATCAAAATGGAAAAACTATTAAAGTGAAGGAAATCTTTTACCTGCAAATGAAGTGCATGACCATGAATAACGAAGATACAGTTCATGAAATACATTGGCAATACATACATGCCATTATCAGCCTAGGTTATTTTTCAGAAGTCTTGCCACTTGAGCCAGGGGATGTAGATTCAAGCCCACTGCAAGACATGAGTCTTTCCCTTAAGCTGACACTTCAGTCCCATACTGAGAAAGTGCTGCAGAAGTGGAACTGTCTTCCGGAAGAAGCTTGAAATCAATTTGGGTAGATATTAAAGATCTAATGATGATATCTGAAGAAGAACGGAGAGTTTTCCTGGTGTCTAGGCCACATCCCTCCTTCAACCAGCACCAAGAAAAACACATCAATTGCTCTTTCATCTATGTACTATATGCAAATTATCTACCCCTTTCATCTTATTGCAATCGTGATTACACTTTAAAAGTGAATTATTCGATGTAAAGCTACTGTGTGACAGTGAGGAAGGTAAGCTGTGGATATGAAAGAGCACTTATGAAAGAATGTTCTTTTTTTATTTCTCCCAATATTATTCATTGAAAAATAATAATCACAGAAAGATTCTACTTTAGGTTTCTGAGGACTGACACTATTAATAATATTAGCAAAAATATATGCATGGTTCTATTTATGAATATAAAACTGGCAAATGAAGTATTCAATCATCCTTTAATCAATCAAGTAGCAGTAAATTGATAAAAGCAGTCACATAAATCATCTTTCAGTACCACTTCAACTATTTTAAAAGCTATATAGCTTGTAAAGAAATAAGTATAATACATTGTGCTCTTTGTAAGACTATATGAATGAAAATGGTGCACTTGTGAAGTGTTCGAAGAGTGGCTGGAATTTGCAAACTATGATCTGTTTGAATGTAAAAATCTCTCCCAAAAATAAAATCCCTGAGGAAAAAGTACTGGATGAGAAAATCCTGGCAATAAATAACACAAGCAGCACAGGGCAATAGGAGTTTCATCATTTCTTTCTGTTTTTATGCCTGTCTCATACAGCCTTAAGACAAACCAACAGCAATGGAGTTTCATTTCAGCAACCACTATCACTAGGCAATAACAAATTGCTTGAGTAGCCATACCGCACAGTCAATCTAAGGAATGAGACAATATATTCTGGCCCTTTCAGTTCCATTTTTTACTGTCATACAGTATCTTCCAGAAAATTATAATGGCAACTGTGAATTCATGATAATTATGGAGAATTTGGTAACCATCGATTTAAAAATAATATTAGAAGGTTTGGGGAAAAAAGGGAAAAGGCATTTGAATAAATAGTTTCATTGGGGAAGTTACCACCTGCATGGGCACAATGGGCTCAACAGCCTTCATTTTTTTTTTAAATTACCTACTGCAGTCTTCCTGATTTACATTCAAGGCCAGTAATCAACAATAACTTCCAGTTACAGTGCTTTTAATATAGTAAAGTGTCCCACGGTGCTTCACAGAAGTGTTATCAGGTTACATTTTTCAACGATTCAATAAGGAGCTATTAAGACAGGTGACCAAATCCTTGATCAAAGAGGTAGGTCTTAAAGAGCATCATAAAGGAGGCAATAGAAGTAGAGAGGCAGAGAGGTATGGAGAAAGAACTCCAGAGTTTTTTTGGCCTAGTATCTCATTGTCACAGTTATCTTATTTCTTTTTATGTGTTGCCTTTTTTTGTGTACTAGAAATTCCTTGATCTCGTCAATTGGTTTGGCCAATTTTGGGTCAATAGCACTGGAAAAATTGTATCCCATATTTATATTATGACATTTGAAAATAACAAAATAAATATACAACAGCCTACTAATGTGAATTTTGTAAAGCAGCGAGTAGAATTGTCAAATCACCATTATAGCAAAATTACTTTTTCTCTCCATGACAGATTTGAAGTGGCTCAAAGGATTAAAGTAGCACATCATTGAACAGAATTCAAAGATAAGTAATAATACAGTAAAGTTATAATGGGGCTTATGAGAACAATTTCTAAATCTTAGTTTGGTCTATAAACATCTTTATATTCCCTTTAACGGAAATAAGTTTTACATTTTTGTGTTATAGCAAAATGTATATTTATTCATTTATAATGCCACATGTTCTGCTAAAATAATAGAATGCTGTAATTTACTATTGCACAAATGTATCATGCAACATATTAAAATAAAAAATCCTTTTGTAAGTTTGTTGAGAATCCGTCTCTGAATGTGATATTCCTGTACTCGAAACAGTTTCATGTTATAAAAAGATATAAACAAGAACCAACATTTGTTAACCTGCCACCACAATATAATGTTTTTGTCTTGAATTTCTCTTTAGCACACTGAGATCAAGCAAGGGGAACAGAAAACAGAATTTGTTTGTTTTAAAAAGATTTCTCTGGGTCTCAGATGGCAATTGCCTTTTCCAACAGAGGTGTACATGAAAGAAACCAGTGGTAAAATGAATCATTTCAGCAGAAACACAGTAATGTTTGATAATACAGCTTTGTTTATTCTGTGCTGGAGTGTCTCTGTCTCAAGTGCTAATGACTTGCTGAATGTCTGGGTCTAGCTAAGCAAATCCATTTGAAATGGGACAAAGAAGTAATTTATTCCCTTGTTTGAAAGCAGTCAAAAATATCTTTTTAATGACCATATTAAAATATATTTATCAAGGCAAGATACACAATGTTCATAAATCCTAGTTTACAGGGTAATTAAAGGGGAAATCCACTCTTTTGAACCTTCACATATCCTAAATGGCATTGAGGTAAGAGTCTGTGAACTTCCACCACGGCACCTCGGACATGTCTTCCTTTTTCCTGAGCCAAGGTTTACCTCCACACTGTAGTTGACAGGGCCCTCAAATGTGTTCGGTCCATTTCCCGCACTTCTGCCCTCACCCCTTCCCCTCTAACATGGATGGAAGATTGGCTGTCTGGCAGGAGGCAGAGAGTGGAGATAAGGGGGTCCTTCTCAGGATGGCAAACTAGTGGAGTTCCGCAGGGGTCAGTGTTGGGACCACAACTTTTCACTTTATACATTAATGATCTAGATGAAGGAACTGAGGGAATCCTGGCTAAGTTTGCAGATGATACAAAGATAGGTGGAGGGACAGGTAGTATTGAGGAGGCGGGGAGGCTGCAGAAGGATTTGGACAGGTTAGGAGAATGGGCAAAGAAGTGGCAGATGGAATACAACGTGGGCAAGTGTGAGGTCGTGCACTTTGGTAGAAAGAATAGAGGCATAGACTATTTTCTAAATGGGGAGAGAATTCAGAAATCTGGAGTGCAAAGGGACTTGGGAGTCCTAGTCCAGGATTCTCTTAAGGTTAACTTGCAGGTTGAGTCGGTAGTTAGGAAGGCAAATGCAATGTTGGCATTTATTTCGAGAGGACTGGAATATAAAAGCAGGGATGTGCTGCTGAGGTTTTATAAGGCTCTGGTCAGACCACATTTAGAATATTGTGAGCAATTTTGGGCCCTGTATCTCAGGAAGGATGTTCTGGCCCTGGAGAGTGTCCAGAGGAGGTTCACGAGAATGATCCAGGAATGAAAGGCTTAACATATGAGGAACGTTTGAGGACTCTGGGTCTATACTCGATGGAGTTTAGAAGGATGAGGGGGGATCTGATTGAAACTTACAGAATACTGAAAGGCCTGGATAGAGTGGACGTGGGGAAAATGTTTCCATTAGTAGGATAGACTAGGACCCGAGGGCACAGCCTCAGAGTAAAGGGAAGACCTTTTAGAACAGAGATGAGGAGAAACTTCTTTAGCCAGAGAGTGGTGAATCTATGGAATTCATTGCCACAGAAGGCTGTGGAGGCCAGGTCATTGAGTGTATTTAAGACCGAGATAAGATAGGTTCTTGATTGGTAAGGAGATCAAAGGTTACGGGGAGAGGGGGGGAGAATGGGGTTGAGAAACTTATCAGCCATGATTGAATGGCGGAGCAGACTCGATGGGCCAAATGGCCTAATTTCTGCTCCTATGTCTTATGGTCTTATGGCCTTCCAAAACCATGATAGGGTTCCCTTTGTCCTCACTTTCCACCCATCAGCCCCCATATTCAAAGGATCATCTTCTGCCTCCATTTCTGCCAACTCAAGCATGATTCCACCACCAAACACATCTTCCCCTCACCTCCCCTATCAGTATTCCAAAGGGACCGTTCCCTCCGTAACACCCTGGTCCACTCCTCTATCACCGCCAACACCTCATCCCCTGGCACCTTCCCATGCAATCGCAGGAGGTTTAACACCTGCCCCTTTACCTCTTACCTGTTCACCGTCCAAGGCCCCAAACGCACTTTCCAGTTGGAGCAGTGATGCACTTGCACTTCTTTCAATTTAATCTATTGCATTTGCTGCTCACAATGCAGTGTCCTATATATTGGGGAGACCAAACATAGACTGGGTGACCACTTTGCAGAACACCACCGCTCAGTCTGCAAGCATAACACTGATCTTCCTGTCACTTGCCATTTCAATTTATCATCTCGCTCACATTTCTGTCCTCGGCCTTCTGCAATGTTCCAGTGAAGCTCAACGCAAACTGAAAGACCAGCACCTCAACTTCTGATTAGGCAGTTTACAGCCTCTGGTCTTAACATTTGCCTGAATTTTACCTTTGGTGGGTGCACACGATCGGCGGGCCTGGGAGCGGTCAGGAAATGGGCCCCCGAACGTGATTTCACGCTGGCTGGTCAATTAACGGAAAGCCAGTCCAGTTCTGCTGAAGGGTCATGAGGACTCGAAACGTCAACTCTTTTCTTCTCCGCTGATGCTGCCAGACCTGCTGAGTTTTTCCAGGTAATTCTGTTTTTGTTTTGAAAAACGCATTGAAAGGCTCAGCGCTACCAGGGTGGGGGCGGGAAGAGGGCGGGCGATGACGTTTCTACTGGTGTGGGTGAGCGCTGTGAGAAAGCTCCCTGAAGGCCAACAGCTGCCTTAGGCAGCTGCAGGCATTCATTTGATTAAATAAAGGTTTAAAAAGCGGCAAAAAAAATCCATGCATCACAATCAATACTTGAAAATATAGCTGATAAAAATGCTGTCCACAGGTATTTATTTTCATTTAATTTCATAACGGAAATTTCATCCTGCCTTTGGATAAGGTTTGATGAAAAATGCAAAGGCCGCTTGGCCCTTTCGCCTGTCTATAGGCCACAAAAAATCAGAGACAATTGCACCGTTAATGGGCTTAATTGCCCTCTTAATTGTCGATAGGCGCGCTTCCAACTTTTGTGCGTGCCTGCTGAGCGAAATATCGCACAAGTGCGCGATGAGCTCGGGATGCTCGCTCGACATCTTCTCGCGTGATTTTATGCCCGATTGGACGGGTGCACACCCGCCCACAGCATATAAAATTCAGCCCATTGAGTTCAACAACTTCAGACTATTGACTCTGTCCTCTATTTTGATCTTATTTTTTCCACCCCTTCCCTCCACTCCCCTCGCCAGGTGTCAGTCTGTATCTTGTTCTCATGTTTTGCTTTCAGAAAGTGCTGACCCTTGTTCTGCTAATAACACATTCTGCTATCTTGCTTTCTGACAGGGTTGCCCTTTATGCCACTATTCACATCTGCTTTAGTCTTTAATACTATCATTACCACTCCCTTTGCCTTGTCTCTATTACAACTTTGTTATTTAGTCTCTCCTGATCTCCAACCTATCCCCAACCTTCCATTTTGCTCCACCTGCTCTATCCCCCCTTTTCAACAGCATAAAACCCATCACATTTTGTTATGGCACAGCAGATGGTAAGTGCTGAGCTGCTCAAATCCCAGAGGGAAACTTGAAACAGCTGCCACAACTGTTTTTGTAATTTCTATTTTTATTTCGAGATGTGTACCTTGAATTCAGTAGTAATAAGTCCATCAAGTCTGAGAGGTTTTTTTACAAAACTAAATTAAACATTTACTAATAAAAGAAATGATTTTAAGCACATATATAGGTCTTCAAATTACTATTATGATAACTCCTAGCTCCCCTAATTAATCTGACTCCCAGTTACACCCCCGTTAAAGCAATAAACAAATAAATTTCAACAGACTGAGGCAAAGCACACAATACCCTAGACAGTGATATTCACAGTGAGGTTTCTTAGCTTCGGTTCCTGTATATAGCAACTTGATACTTTGAAACTCGAGGCTTTTCACACTTGTTGGATCTTAGAATTCCTTCTTCTTACACATAACCTCATCTCCTTTATACAGGTTTCTCCCCTTTTAATGTAAATTCCATTGTCCCAATATGTCTTTGCAACTTTACTTTTTCCATAATATAAATCTTCCATAGTACTCATATTATTTGTAGTCTTTGGGAAAAATAAACACACTGTTTGGCTTAGTCTCTGTTGGCTAGGTGTAACAACTTGCCATCTCTTTGAAATTCACAACTCTGGTTTGTCTAAAAATGAAAATGTCCCTCACACCTCACATTCTAAAACTTCAGCCATATTTATGTATTTAGCATTTCAAGCCTAGCTCCTCTTTTGGTAACTCAAAAGCTCCAGACTAGTTGTCTGCAATTCAGTTAAAACCCCCACACACACAACCTTACACAGAAAACTAATCCAAGCCCCACTATTAACCTACCTTTACAATAAATCACAATAATATTATGAAAATGAGGTGAGGTGAGAGTGACAGCCCTTGACATTAAGGCAGCATTTGACAGAGTGTGCATCAAGGACCCCTAGCAAAACTGGAGTCAATGGGAATCAGGAGGAAAACTCTCCACTGGTTGGAGTCATACCTAGCACAAAGGAAGATGGTTGTGATTGTTGGAGGTCAGTCATCTCAGCTCCAGGACATCACTGCGGGGATTCCTCAGGGTAGTGTGCTCGCCAAACCATCTTCAGCTGCTTCATCAATGACCTTCCTTCCACCATAACGTCAGAAGTGGAGATGTTCGCTGATGATTGCACAATGTTCAGCACCATTCGCGGTTCCTCAGACACTGAAGCAGTCCATGTACAAATGCAGCAAGAGCTGGACAATATCCAGCCTTCGGCTGATATGCGGCAAGTATCATTCACGCCACACAAGTGCCAAGCAATGACCATCTCCAACAAGACAGAATCCAGCCATCGCCCCTTGATATTCAATGGCATTACCATCACTGAATCCCCCACTATCAACATCCTGGCGGTTACCATTGACCAGAAACTGAACTGGACTAGCCAGATAAATACTGTGGCTACAAGAGCATGTCAGAGGCTTGGAATCATGCAATGAGTAACTCACCTCCTGACTCCCAAAAGCCTGTCCACCATCTACAAGGCACAAGTTAGGAGTGTGATGGAATACTCCCACTTGCCTGGATGAGTGCAGCTCCCACAACACTCAAGAAGCTTGACATCGCCCAGGACAAAGCAGCTCGTTTGATTGGCACCACATCCACAAACATTCACTCCCTCCACCACCGACGCACAGTAGCGGCAGTGTGTACCATTTACAAGATGCACTGCAGGAACTCACCAAGGCTCGTTAGACAGCACCTTCCAAACACACAACCACCACCATCTCGAAGGACAAGGGTAGCCGATAGATGGGAACACCACCACCTGGAGGTTCCCCTCCAAGTACTCACCATCTTGACTTGGAACTAAATTGCCATTCCTTCACTGTCGCTGGGTCAAAATCCTGGAACTCCCTTCCTAACAGTGCTGTGGGTGTACCTACACCACATGTACTGCAGCGGTTCAAGAAGGCAGCTCACCACCACCTTCTCAAGGGCAACTAGGGATGGGCAATAGATGCTGACCCAGCCAGCGAAGCCCACATCCCGTGAATGAATAAAAAATATATTTTCATGATAATTTCTACCTCTCTTCAGCTCTGAAGAAGAGTCATATAGACTCGAAACGTTAACTCTGTTTCTCTCTCCACAGATGTTGCCAGGCCTGCTGAGTTTTTCCAGCATTTTGTTTTTATTTCAGATTTCCAGCATCCGCAGTATTTTGCTTTAATTATATAAGAGTCTGTGAACTTCCAGTGTCATCTCTATGCTTGAAAACTGCCAATTAGAGGCCAAAAAGACATATACATTTCAATCCTGGTCATTCATCAATCCGTTAGGATCTGGATCAAATATGTTTACCTTTCTGTTGTCTCATGTAAAATATCTTCCACAAACATTCACTCCCTCCAACACCAATGCCCAGTAGCAGCAGTGTGTACCATCTACAAGATGTACTGCAGGAATTCACCAAGGCTCCTTAGACAGCACCTTCCAAACCCTCAACCACTACCACCTAGAAGGGCAAAGGCAGCAGATAGATGGGAACACCACCACCTGGAAGTTCCCCTCTGTACACCTGTAGAGTGTGATCCAATCACACTCTACATTTTAAGCAGTCTAAAGCATTCCAAATTAAACAACTTGCATTTATACTGTGTCTTCAACATGATAAAACATCTCAGAAGTTCCAATCAATATTTTCTTTTGTAACCTATACAAATGTATCATTGTAATTATTAAATGCCATTGTATTGAAAAACAAACCTTCAACTGTGGATTATCAGCCAGCTCCTGCATCTGCTCTTTCTGGCCACTTACCTTCTTCCTACAACTTTGTTGAGTCATCACTTTGATCTCTTTTATAGGTGTCAGAGAAAGCTAACCTCCCAAGTTCACATTTTTCCAGAAGCTCTAGTCTCAATGGTTAGGTAGCAAATCTCATACCATTGCTCGATTCTATATTACCATTATGACCAACATCAAGCATCTCTCCTAGATCTTCTGGATCTTATTCTCTGGACTACAGTAAGAGCTTTGAGTTTGATAGTGTCTTCCCATCATCCTCAAACATACCCATTCCCTTAGTTTTACAGAGCCTTTAGCCCATATTCATCTACTAAGGTTAAATAGGACTCCAACATTCCCATCGCAAATGAAGCTAACTGTTTCATGTTAAACATTTTTCACTTTAATAATTCCAAAGCCTCTGAGGTGTCCAAGACACAAATACGGTCCCAAACAAAAGCAAAATATTGTAGATGCTGGAAATCTGAACTAACAACATAAGAAGCTGACAAACACTGAAGGTCAGGTACCTTGGTAAGCAAGGGGGTGAAAGGTTATCGGGGGTAGGCAGCAATGTGGAGTTGAGGTTAAAATTAGATCGGCCATGAACTTATTGAATGGCAAAGCAGGCTCAAGGGGCCAAGTGCCCTATTCCTGCTCCTAATCCGTAAGTTCATATAAAGCATCTGTGAAGAGAAATAGGGTTAATGGCGGGAATTTTCCAGCCCCTCGCGCCAGTGGGATCTTCCGATCCTGCTGATGTGAACGGAGATGTCAATGGCTCGCCGGCCCTGCTGTGGGGAAATCCGTCATCGGGAAGCTTGAAAATTCCAGCCAATGTTTCAGGTTGATGACCTTTCATCCAGAGCTTTCTTAATACCTTCTTAATACTGTTTCATGCCTGGGGAGAATGATTTATTCTTGGACAGGAAACATATTTATTAAAACCTGTACTTAAAGCGGTTTGATAAGGCAGAATTTGATTACGGATTACAGCCACAGGTGTGAATATAAAGGAAACCTCTGCTAAGATGGAACATTTAACTCTGGTAAATGTCCATGCTCCTCCTCTATGTCACTCTATATTTTGTCAATACTGCTACGGTAAGCTTCTTTGAACTTTCTTAACTTTTCCTCCAAAGTTCCAAAATGCTACTTGTGCACCCTTCCCACTCCTCCCTACATTTTCAATATATTGAAACCAAGGTTCATTGCAATTCTTATTCCAATGCATTCTTTGGCAGGAGCTCAAAACTACAGAGCTCTCTACTTTCATCAGTATTTTCTTTCATCTACAAATTTTCAGTCTTCTAAAACCTAAGCTTGCTGTTGCCTTGTTACTTTTTCTTGGAGTATCTCATCTTTTCCTTTGTGCAATGTTGGTGGCATCTGGACCCTCTAACTTAGCTTCTCAATTAAAACATTTCATTAGTGTGGGGTTACTACCTCCTGTTGTGCATGGAAATCCCATTCACAATGCGCAATGATCTTTAATCCCCCACAGAGTAGAGCGTTTTGGTGGTTTTGAGCCCATGGGTGGTGGGGGAGGAGGGGGAGTCGGGGGGAGGAGGAAGAGTTGTTCAGGGGAAGACAGAAAAATGTTAACATTAACTTGATGGGAGAAAAAGGAATGCATTTATAAATTGAAGTTGGGGGTGGTGGGAGGTATAAGGAGAATGCCAGCTGAAGGGTGGTCAAAAGGAGGGTGACTACATAAACTGAGAGGGGAAAGAGACTGCCAGAAAGAATGGGATACATTGGAGGAAAAGAAGATTGCCAGCATGAACGGTGGGGAAAGGAAATAAAATTGCCAGCACAATGCCTCTGGGAATTCAGTATGAATGAAAAAAAAGAGTAAAGTAAAAAGAGTTGAAAGGGGAGAGTGTCTGTTGCTAGAGGGAGCAGCACTACACCATGAATGGGAGAGTGGGGAGAGGGGATATGGGCCTGGTTGGTCTGTTGGAAACCCAAGTGCCATTATAAATTTCCTACTTTTGAGATTAAAAATTGATAATTGATGTATCAAATGATGAGTGTACAGGTTTTTAATGTAAAAATTGACAATTTTCTAGACCATGTAGAAATGTGTTAGCAGTTCTCAGGAAGTGGTGGGGGAACTGCTGGTGGGAAGTATTCAAATAACTGTGTACAATTCTAAAGTTGTACCTGCTGTTTTGATTGGAATAATCTTATATTCAAAGAGAATGAGTTTAAATCCCTATTGCCTACAAAACATTTTGCTGTCCAAAATCAATGGTAGAGAGGCAGAGAGCTGTGGGGAGGGTATTCCAGAGTTTGGGACCTAGGCAACTGAAGGTCTGGCCATCAATGGTGGAGCAATTGAAATTGGGGATTCACAGGAGGCTAGAATTAGAGGAGGTATCTTGGCAGGTGTGGGACTGGAGGAGATTACAGAGTTAGGGAGAGGCAAGGCCATGGAGAGGTTTGAAAACAAAGATGAGAATTTTAAAATCAAGACGTTGCTTGACCAGGAGCCAACATAGGTCAGCGAACACAGGGGCAATTGGGGAATGGGGCTTGCTACAGATTAAGACATGGGTAGCAGAATTCTGGATGACCTCAAGTTTAAGGAGGGCAGAATGTTGGAGGCCAATCAGGATTATGTTGGAATAGTTGTGTCTAGAGGTAATGATGGTATGAATGAAGGTTTCAGCAGCAGATGAGCTGAGACAAGGGTGAAGTCAGGCAATGTTATGAAGATGGAAAAAAGGTGGTCTTAGTGATGCGCATCCACCTCAGGGATGTGACAACTCACAATGTGCATTTCTAAGGAGCATTTTATCATTGAAGGAGCCCAGGAAGTTTGCCAGTCAAACCAGATTTCCACCACATTTCTTTATTATTTAGCAAACTATCATAATAACTGCATCCTCTCTGATTTTCTTGGTGTATTTTTACTTATAAGTTCTAAATATTAGCAATTGTTAATGGTGTGAAATAAGTGCTGTGTACTCCATTCAGGTTTCTTGTCTTGTGAACTGGCATGAATCATTCTGATGAAGAACCATTCAACAGCAGCCAGTCACTGTTACTTATTGGTGGTCATTAATTCAAATATTTTTAATGAGGTTTTGAACCGCTATTGGATCCCTCCATTGACTGGGCAGCAGCTGCTCTTAATAAACTGCATATTTGTTGAATCAATTTTATCCTGTCATCAACAATGAGACCTTTAATTGAATCATGCTTGGGTTCCTTTCCTATTCTTGTCTTTGTAATGGCCATATCCTTTTAATGAATTAAAAAGAAACAGGTTCATTGTTTCGAAATGTCAAAGATATTTAAAGCTGAGCTGTGTTGTGTCTTTGGTTTCAATGTTTGGACCATTATTTCCAAATGCTGTTTCAATCCTAGCCAAAACTGCAGAACTGCAAAGACATTTCTTACTTTATTTGTGCTCAATTATTGGGCTCAATCTTCCACTCACTGATACGTTATGGGCAGAACTTTTTGCCCTGCGGGCGGGCCCGCACCCAAGCTGACTGATGACATCGGGCAGAGAGGTGTGGGAAGGGTATTCCAGAGCGTCCCAACGTCATCGCGCACTCTCGTGATCTTTCGGTCAGTAGGTGCATGCGAGAGGCGGCAGCATACCCACTGACAATTAAGAGGCCTATTATGACCCTTAAGCAATTAATTAATTAGTATTTTTCGCTGTCCGCTCAACTGCTCGGTTGGCGGGCGATGAATAGGCCAGGTGGCCTTTGCATTTTTTACGAAGCCTCATCCACAGGTGGAATGAGGTTTCCAACGGTTACTAAAAAAAAACAATAAAAATTTTTAAACATCAGTTTTTACGTGTCCCTTTTCAGGTGACTGAGTCATGCGGGGACATGTTTATATCATTTATAAAATTTTTATTTTTGTGTATAAAATTCTTCAGGTCCCTGGGGCAGCTCTGTGCCTTCAGGGAGCATTCAGTGCGCGCTCCCCTGCACATGCCCAGACTTCAGCGCTCGTGCTCCTCCCACCCCTGCCCCGGCAGCGCTGAGCATTTCAGCGTGCCTTTCACACTAGCTGGCTGTTAATTGGCCAGCCAGCGTGAAATCGCGGTCGGGGCCCGATTGCGGGCAGCGGTCCGTTTCGTGGCCGCTCCAGGGACCACGCACTTCGCCCACTGAGGGGAAAATCCTGCCCTATGGATAGAAATGTGGTCCAATTCAAACTTCAAGGCCACAAAATTTGGCTCCATGGTGCCACAGGAGCTGACAGTCGAAACAAATGGCATGTGGTCCGCTCATGGCCAGCACAGCCCACGCTGATCGTCATGCTTGCAAGGCAATAGCACAGCATCCTATGCCTATGCCAGAAGCCTGCAGATTTGGAACAAATCCTGCCATTTTGGACCTCACAGGTCCTATTAATGCTCTTTTAAGATTGCACAGCTGAAAATGCCAGGGACTCCACACGCAGCACAGTTTAAAGGAATCAACATTCAACTTTCAGGTGAGATGCTTTAGGTTTCCTTTTGCTGCTACAGTTTATGTATATACTATGTGTTGTGTTGCTGGAGGAGTTCTCAGGAAATCTTTCAATCAGAAGGAAGGAGTTCTGGAACTATGTTGTGGACCTGGTGTGGATTTGAAAGACCTGTGACAGAATATTTGCTCTGAGTCATGGGGGCTATAGTTGCAGTTCTTCTTGGGCTGCAACATGACACAGGAGTAGAGTGGAGAAGTTGTTTGCAGAGGTGGGAGGAGGGGGGTTTCTTTAGAATGCCTTACCCACCTAAGACTTCAGAGAGCAGTTCTCCTGCCTCCACCTCAGCCAGGAACAGTGTCTGCAGTAGCTACACTTCGCCAAGGAGGTGGCCACTGAACTGTTCCGCCTCCTCCAATTACAGAGGCTTGTAACCACAGAGAAGGGCAAAGATGGTGCTACTATTGGCCATCAAGGTCATTGTGGCTCTCAATTTCTACCCTAGTGGTTCCTCCAGACTGGAGCCAGTAACATTACGAACATTTCTCGGAATCTGGAGGGCCACTGAAGTCCTGTACGTAGGGAGAGGGGATTTCATTGTCTTCTCTTTAAGCAGAGAAAAGCAAGAAGAGCAGGATATTTGGCTTTGTTGGGGTAGTGGGCTTGCCAAAGGTGAAGGGAGCCAATGGCTGCAAATACCTGGCTCTCAATGCACTACATCTCAATAGGAAGATGCTCTGCAACCACAAAGCGTTATTCCCTGAACGTGCAGTTGGTGCGCAACTAGCGCTGCCAACTGTGATTAAATGTATTCCTGGAGGTTTTATCATATGACTTGCCCCCATGCTCCAGCCATTAGTCGGCCAACACATCCACCCTTGTGATGCACTGCCTCCCGACTGGAAAGCACAAAGACTCATTGCCCAAGTGTGTGATGCTTGACTGTCAGCGAAAAAGCCTTTCTTTTTCCATTTTCAAGCTAATATATCTGATAAAGCGAAATGTTCAGAGAAAACGACAGAAAAAACATATTTTTCAATGTCCTGACGATTTTTCTCCAGAGTTGCACACAGCAGTGTTCTGGAGATTGATCTTCAATTCCTGGGGAATCCAGGCCTATCCTGGAGGGCTGGCAATCCTACGTGCAACCATGCATAGATTGTCATGTAGTTGAATTCCCACTATCCTGACAATGCCTTCCGCCCTGAACTAGTCAGCCTTTTCCTCCATCTTTCAGCCATCACATCAAACCAGAAGGTGGCTGCTTGGTGACATGGCTACCCGGTCTACACATGGCTAATGATACGCTTCTGCAACCCCACCACATGTGGACAGTGCTGCTTTGAGATCCATGCTACAACTAGGAACATCACAGAACAGACTATCGATGTCTTGAAACAATGAATGGAATTTAATCCAGGCTCCAGGAGTCTCACCTGCCAGCTGAAGAGCTGGTCAGAGCCCCGTGTCATATCCTTTGGAGAAGGTTGGTCGTATTAAGTACCAATTAGGCACTTAAGAGGCCAGCAGCAGCCTTCCCTGTGATCAAGGACCCCGAGGGTGGAAATCCCATCCCCAAGAGTTGCTGGCCAATCAGAGGCCGTCAGCTCCCCATTGCAGGCAGTGCCACCGGGGAGTGATGGTAGCTGTCCGCAATGTGAACCAGGCCACAGCTGAGTGAGGGCAGGATGGGGGTTGGAAGAAAGGGCAGATGGGTGGCTCTCACCCGCCACCCACCCCTTCCGGATGCCAGTTCCCTCGCCTGAGAACAAGGGACCCAATCATAGATTGCTGGATGCTGTGAGATCCTGCAGAAGTCTGAGCCTGTACAGCACCAAGCTGGACTTGCACGGCAACAAGCATGGATCTCATGACCTCAATCTGACCTTCCATTGCAAAACTCAAAAGTTTTGTGGCTTCTGCCTGTGCTGCAATGGAATCTGAGAGATCAACCACCAGATGCTGCATCCTGGCTGGGTCCAATATTGATAAGAGGCTCTCTAGCAGGCCTACTAATGCATTTCAGTGTGCATGCCCATCAGCCTTTTCTTGTAAGCCACCCCATTGAGGTCTTCATCCAAGTCCTCTGCAGCAGAACTCAATGACTTTGTTCTCTGGGGAGCTGGTACATGTTACTATACTTCCCCAGTCCCCCACCACCCCCCCGTCTTGTTGCAGCCCACTGGTGCCTGGATACACACCATGTGCAGATCCTGCCTCTTTCCTGTCCTCTGAGGTATGCACTATCTGAACTGGTAGCTGTATGGGTCGGTCAGATCAAATGATGTTTCTTTTTCAGACATGTGCTCTCCTTATCGCCCTTCATTGTCACTGGCTAGTCAGACAGTATCTGAAAGCAGAAATGCCGAATGGGAGAGTTAGGGTGAAGGAAGAGGAGTTGGGTGGAAAGCAGGAGGTGCATGGTCACGCCATGTGCAGATGGTACTGTGGGACAAGTGAAATGGGATTTCAGAAGGTTCACAACACAGGAGCATATCATCATCCTGGATGGCTTCAGCAATGCAGGTGCAATGGCCTCACTGATGGCCATGCCAATAAAGAGGAGCACCATCTCCTCCAATGGGGTGAGGACTTGCAGCCATGCCTGCCCACTTGCCAGTTCTTTACTGCTCCTTTCTAATATGTGCTACCTTGTCCTGAAACAGCGAGGGGGGAGAGAGAGGGCAGCAGTAGAAAATATGTGAGGGTGAGATGAAACTTTGAATATTTGGCATGGGTCCTGGTTACCAAAGACCGCTGAATGATGTAATGCATTGAGCAGTGAGAGAGGTTGGTGATACGAAGGATATGCAATTTGAATATGCATTGGAAAAACTTGACTACTTGTGTGAGGTCATTGAACTTTTCCCATCATTGTCAGCAGGTCCTCAAGGCCAAACTACTGGCATTGATTTCCATGGATATCGCTCCTATTTTCTGCAAAGTGTTTGTATAGAAGACCTCCTGACTCCCCCTGCAGAAAGATGAGGTCTTTCATCCTCTCCAAGTCTTGCCAATATTGTATCTGAGAAGCAGGGAGCTCTCTGTCTCTCTGGTCTGTTGCTCCATTTGTCAGATTTCTTCCTGATCACAGTCTTTCCCAGCCAACACCTGCTGCAGCCAAATGCACCTCCCCTTTAAGAATCACAGGATGGCTTTAAGAATAATTCTAACTGGTGCGAGCCTCAGAGGAACCTAGGCCCCCTGCTGGGCATGCAGCCACTCAGCAGCGCATTCAGTGGTGGTCTGGATGCCACAATCATGGCGATTGAGTTCGTGTGGTTCCTGCATCACTTTGATTAAACACGGGGTAATCACACATTGTGACCCCCTGTCCATTAACAGGCCTTATCTAATTTTTAGCTCAAAGAATGTAAGCTGCCCAGGCCCATTATTAAGATAAAGAACATTAATATCATACACCCCTTGCTTTACAATGAAAAGATTTGATTTGCCAAGATATTAATATAAAATTGTGTGTGTGTTACATACACGGTAATAGGTGGCTGACAGTGCATTTCCAGCTGTAATTCATCAAGGTTGTTCTTAAGTCATAAAGTATGAAAGCTTGAAAAGATTATGAATGCAAAATATCAAGGCTGAAGCACTGCCTTTCATTCACTGCTACTCACTAGTTTTTTGAGCAACTGTCTGTTATTGTTTAGAATGTGACATATACCTTGACTGTGATTTTGTATCATAAGCTCCTTTCAGCAGATGGTGTGTGGGAATTAAATTATATATCATTTAATGACTTAAAATGACGCTAGAACAACAGTTTATCAAAAAAGATGCTATGCTCTCCAATAATGGCTGTTACCACAGCTACCAGTTTAATCCATTACTTGGTTGGCAGCACAGAGTTCTACTATTGTCTGTCCAAAGTAAACAGAGCTTCCTGGCATCAAAATATTCCCCCAAACCCTTGTCATGCTAATCCTGCTTTTTCCTCAAGACACCATGAAACTCAATTTGCAGCTCCTTTAAACCTTATTTAATCCAGCAAATATCCAAATGTTGTTGCTTAGCCTATGTTTAGCCACATTAGCAATCTTTTACTATCATTTTCAAATGTACGTCAGTGCCCATCTTATGAAAACCCTTTGGCTGAACTCTCTACATTTACAAACTAGGCCTTTGTCTTTGCTTGCCTTCTCTCTTAAACGCACTTGAGTGAATGCGACCACCCAACTCCATATTTAATTCTAATCCTAGTCCCTGCTCATATCTTCTATTATGGTTTCCAATGAACCATCCACATTGACATCAGCCTCAGTGATGTCAGCAATGGCATCCTGTACTACTGCATCAATAGATCACTGTTTATCCTTGATCTTTCTGACACCTTCCTTCTACATCCCTTTTTTAAGTTCCACTTCCTTGGTGCTACCATTGTGTGATTTCACTGCATCTTCTCATATAATTGGGTTGACAGTTGACATGATTTCCTCACTTCGGAAATTACAGGAGAAGTGCCACTCTATGGACAGAATTTTACGTCCAATGGTCCCGGCTCGATTGGGTGTAAAGTTGCTTGAGAAGACGTCGCACAAGCGTCCTTACGTCATCCCACACTCACGTGATACTTCGCTCGGCAGGTGTGCACAAAAGTCAGAAGCGCGCCCACCAACAATTGAGCCCATTAACAGTGCAATTGTCTCCAATTTTTCATGGCCTGTCCAACCTTACGGTTGACGGACGGAGAAATCGGCCAGGCGGACTTTGCATTTTTCATAAAACCTCATCCTAGGGCGGGATGAGGTTTCTGTTATTAAACAAAAATAAAAATCAATGGATAGCATTTTTATCATCTTTATGTTCAAGTGCCTGATTGTGATGCTTGGACATTTTTTTTCCCCTGATTTTCTAAACTTTATTTCATGGTTTTCTGGTGTGCAGCTCTGAGGCAGGTCTCTGCCGTCAGGGAGCTTTCTCTCAGCGCTCACCTGCAGAAATGTCATCATCCGCCTCCTCCCACCCGCACCCTGGCAGTGCTGAGCTTTTCAGCGCGCATTTCACGCTGGCTGGCCATTAATTGGCTAGCCACCGTGAAATAGCAGTCGGAAGCCGATCATGGTTGGTGGTCTGTTTCCCCACTGTTCCAGGGCCCGGCGATCGTGCCCACCCGCCAAGCTGAAAACTCAGGCCTATATTGCTTTCATAAACCTCACCAAGGCCTTTGGCCTTGTCAGCAGGAGATGGACTGCTGCGGAAAATAGGCTAATGGCCTGGACTCCTCGGCATTATTTCTTCTTTCCGTGAGACATGCACAGTTTCATCAGTTACAATGGAGCATTCGGTGACTCAAATGAGGATGTCTACCTGCAAGCTAGAGCCAATGGCAAGCTGTTCAACTTGGCAAGGCTGCGCGCCTAGACCAAAGTGCATAATGTCCTAGTCTGAGAGTTGCTGGTTGCTGATGATGCCACGCTGGCATCCCATACTGATGTTCACTTGCAACAACTTGTAGATCAGTTCTCCTGGGCCTGGAAGGAGTTTTGACTGACAATTAGCATCAGGGAGATAGAAGTTATGGGCCAGGACGTAGAGAATCCACCTTGCATCCACATTGACAACCTCACTTTGGAGGTCGTCGACAGCTTCACATACTTGAGATCAATAATTATCAGCAACCTGTTCCTAAGTGCCAAAATCAGCAGCAGGATTGCTACGGCCTCAGCTGTCATGTCAAAGTTGAGTGTGGCCCAGCAGCAAAGTAACCGAAAATACAAAGCTCTATGTGCACCAGGCTTGTGTTCTCAGCACCCTCCTTAACAGTAGTGAGGCTTGGACAACTTATGCAAGTCAAGAAAAATGGCTGAACAGCTTCCACCAATGCTGCCCCAGACAAGTATTGAGCATCTCCTGGCAAGACAGAATGCCGAATATGGAAGTACACCAGCATGAAGGGCTCCACAGCATGTTTGCCCTCGTGTCAGCGGTGACTCTGTTGGCTGGGTCATGTGAGCCGAATGGATGATGGCCGTATCCCCAAAGACATGTTCCATGGCGAGCCTGCTATCAGCACCAAACCACCAGGTTGCCCAAGCCTGTGATACAAGGATGTCTGGAAGTGAGACTTCAAGTTGACTGGGAAAGAAGCCAATGCATGTGAAGTCGTCGCTATTGACCGAGGTGCCTGGAGACAAGCAGTCAGGACGAAAAAGCAGAGGCAAAGAGAAATAACCAGATGGTGGAAAAGAGAGCCTGTTGGAAGGCAAAAATATGAGTCAACCTTGGGCCAATGCTATTCATTTGTGCCAGCTGTGGAAGGAACTGCCACTCATGAATCGGCCTCTATAGTCACAACAGATGATGTTGAATACAGAAGTGACATACACCCTGGGCGCAGACCATCATTTCTCTAGATGGATGGATGCTAATATAATCTCATTTAATTTACCTCCCATAATTATACAAAGTGACAGGGTGGGGTGGCTGGTTAGCTGTTGGATGGATAGTTAGTGTGTGGTTCAGAATAATTCCAACAGCCTGTGTTCAATTCATGTTCTGGCTGAAGTCCACTTGGGACTCACCTCCTCGCCATGCCCCTGAGAGTAGAAGGTATGGCAAACCACCACTGACAAAAGCTGCCAAGTAAACGGCTCAGGATGAAGCATCAGCAGAAAAAAAGCCAATGGCCAGCCTTTTGGCAGAGCACACGTGAATTAATGAATTCTACAAAACTTTATCTTTGTTTTATTTGCCATCCAGAACTATATCACAGCACGAGGAACATTTCCACACGTACACCAACAACGTCAAATGCTGCTTCTCTGTCACCACTGGCACTGACTTAAGGGCTGTTACTTACCAATCCAACTATCCTTCAGACAAAGTTCTGAATGATTTTAAACTTCCTACAAATCAACCTTGACAAACCTGAAGTCATTCAATTCGGCCTTCACTAGCAGCTATATCCCTCCGGCTCTGACTCCATCAACTTCCCAAGCTGCTCACTCAGGCTGAAAACAGCAATGTGTAATTTTAGCTTTCAGATCAATCTTCAGCTAAGCTTTCAAACCCACATTCATCTTGGCTACTGAGATCACCTCTTCACCTTTGGAATATCAACCAACTATGGCCTTCCCTAACTGGTCCAGTGCTGAAAACTTTATCAAGGCCTTCATAAGGTTTGATTTTTCAAATGTTCTCATCACTGGCCTCACTTTCGAGTTACTTTGTACAGTTTATTTTTACATAAAATTGGGCTATTGCACATTGGTAAGGGGGATCTGCATTTAAAAATACTTAATTCTATAGTGCAAGATATTGCTGCAAACATTCCTCACAAAAATACTACAGCATTGCACATTGGGTAGATTTTGCAATAAAAATGGTGACACCAACATTGTTCACCATTATAACAAAATAAATCTGACAGCAAACTCTGGCATCTGCACATGCAGTTAAATGGCAAAATCTGGAAAATGCTGCCAGAGATACCTGCTCCTCCACAGGGTGCACTGTTGCAGCACTTGTCTGCAACGACGTGAACTTAAGTTACTTATCTACCAGTTCTCCACTAAAGACAGCTAAAAGGGTTGTGGCTGGTAAGTCCAACAATAAGTGAATTTTAACCAGTGTGATAAGCAGTAATTTACTACTGATTAAACTCTCTGGCCCTGCAAACTAATTTTACAAATGTAGAGTGTCATTCCCTCAGAAGATAACAAGTGTTGGAGATTTTTTATAAAAGATAAAGTTTTTTTTTACTTTTCCTCTCTTATCTTCCTCCTTCAATCTAATCTGTATTTCCCTAACTTTATTTTGCTTTCTGTATGTGATTTAAATTTAATTTATATTTTCTGCTTTATAATTCCTGGGTTAGACTTTGCATGTCTCCATGAGGATTTTTTAATTTGATTGATTGAAGGACCTTGCTGTTTCTTGTCCTGCTCTCAAATGCCACAGATAGAACCATAGAACCATAGAAAAATTACAGCACAGAAGGAGGCCATTCGGCCCATCTTGTCCTTGCCAGCCTGAGGACACCCAAGTGCCCTTTCTAATCCCACCTTCCTGCACCCGGCCCATAGCCCTGCAGCTTGCAGCACTTTAGGTGCAGATCCAGGTACTGTTTAAAAGAGTTTAAAGTTTCTGCCTCTACCACCAACTTGGGCAGCGAATTCCAGGCACCCACTACCCTCTCCGTAAAAAAGTTCTTCCTCATGTCCTCCCTACGCTTTCTGCCACTTATCTTGAATCTATGTCTCCTGGTTCTAGAATTCTCCATCAAGGGAAACAATTTTATCCTGCCCACTCTATCTATTCCCCTCACAATTTTGTGCACCACAATTAAGTCACCTCTCAGCCTTCTTTGTTCTAAAGAAAATAACCCCAACCTATCCAATCTCTCCTCATAGATCTCCAGTAGAAGCCACTGGATTAGAACAAATCTACATTCTTAAGGTGCTCAACAACTTTGCGGGCAGCTGTCAGGGAGGTGAATGGTGAATATTGTTCCTTCGTAGGCTGACCATAAGATCCAGACAATTAACTCATGTTATCACTTCTTTTCAGGTGAAAGTACTAAAGTTTTACATAAATTTTTGCTTCGGGATTTATTCTAAGACTACTGAATATGTTAATTTGTAGGCCAATGGACCAGGCTTTAAGTTGATTGATCCTCCTTAACATTGGAGCACATTTAAAGATTTTTAAAAGATAAAAGGCTTTGAAAAACCTAATGAGTTGCTGGATGGATGGTAAAGCTACTGAACAGATCTATCTTTTGGTTGAATTGTGGAGCAAAGGGAGTTCTCTTTAGTCTTTTCTACAACTGAATTGTAATTTCAGCTCACTGAAGATTCTAATCTACACCCAAGGGTTGCAGCATAAGTTTTTATCGAACAAGATTTGCTTTGAGTGATTTTTTTCGTAGTTTTCCAATTTAAAAAGTCAGAAATCATAGTGAATCAGTTTTCACAGCAAAAAAAATGTAAATACTTAATGCATAACATTATTAACTGTTATTTCTTAAGAAGTATATTTGTAATTTAAAAAATTAGAATCTACTATCTTTGGTCATGAAATGCTAACTACACAGTGAGGAAGCTGGTTCAGTTATAATTTGGCTACTGCATTATGACATTCATATATGCATTTAATCATATTTATTTTATTCTTGAACTATCAAAACCTTTTTTTTAGCAAATCTTTATACAATTTTCCTTACATCATTTGAATGAGCAATCCTTAGAATATATGGTACAGTATTTCATAAACCATCCTGACTGCAATTATAGTTTTTAGTCTTATTTACTGGCAAACATGGTAACATTACAGCTTTGCATGCGTGAAATTAGCCACAATGAGATATAATGCAGTGCTGAGTAAAATAGAAACTAACCACAAAAAACTGTCTATAAGACAATGGAGCTTGATCACATGTACCTATAAGAAAGATCATTTTAGTGGTTATGTGACACGTTACATACTGCATAATACAGAAATTGAACAAGATTGAAGGCTGTCAACTGTAGTAAATCAACATTTATGTCTAGATAAGCCTGACTAATGGAAAAAGAACATAATTTACATTTTTGCCTTTTATTGTCCGTTAAACTGCTATTTTTTCATGGTCTACCTTATAGTCTTCATCTGTAAACATAATCTCGAACAAGCGAAATCTAATCAATTCATTTTCTGTACTAGGCACAATGACAAAGGTTGTTTTGGCAAGATCTAATTGATGATTCTTCTTTACGGAGAATTAAAAATGTAAAGCACCGAAAACATATAATACCATAATAAAAAGACTATCTTAACTTTGATTACAAATTATGACAATATTCTACAGCCCTTTCATTATGCTGCAGCAGCATTTGTACGAGCTATGAATTTTAAAACAAGGTACATTAAAAACTCTTGCAGATTGTTCAAAGAACTCTTGCATATGTGGTGAATACTAAATTTATTCCATTTGCATGAAATAACAAACCAATCAAAATTGTTAGCAAATCACCAGTTTACAAAAGGAACTGAAATAAATTAGCACTTGCCCTTGGGATCAGCAAGTGCTGACAGTGGCTACGAAAACTTTCTTACCACAAATGACATTAAGCAGTTCGGAATTTCAAAGATAGAAAAGAAACAAGACAATTCACTCCTGCAACACAGCCGACTCATAAAATGAGTTTTACAATCATCCGCAAAGTAACACAAAAGCAAGCAAAGCTTCAACCAAGGCCACATTCCAAAACCAACAGACCCATTTACTCTCTCATTGCTTCCTGCTCAACTGATATCAGTGCTATTGCCAAGTGCATGAAGTTCATTATGTGGTGGTACTCACAGTGGGGTCAACAGTACCCTGCAAATAACCGTCTATAAGTTAAAACTTGATTATTAGGCAAATTACGTAGCATTGGTTCACAAGTAGAATCAATTATAAAGTGCATTGAAAAATATATTTAAAAAGTGAATTTATAGGAGTTTGCAGAAAACCTTTCCCCGTGGAGCTATTAACATTTGCAAAACTGCCCAAAATAGGTAGTTACAGAGAAAGGCCACAAGAATGGCTGTTACGGGAAAAGCAAATGTCATACTGGTGCTACTGGTACAACAGTTGGGGCAGCAATGAAGAGAGCTCTGCTCTGTATCTTATTCCATCTCACACTCAACCTGGTTGTACTTAATACAAATGAGTATAAAAGGTAGGAGAAAGCTTAGCCACCACCATCCTTTCTGAAACATTTCCATTTCCTATGCCAGTTACCCTTGCAGTCTCTCTGAGCAAGTCTGCAATTAATTGCCAAAACACAAACACTTTTTTATTGTGGGCTTACCCCTATTAACAAATGAATTGTTATATTCAGAACACACTCCAATTAAGACCTTCAGGGCCCAAAACTTTCTAATCCTTTAGTCAAATTCAACCAAGGTCTCAACAGCCTCTGCAAGAGAGAAAACTCGAGCAATTTTAAGGCAGACATTGACAATAGTAATCAAGAAAGGAAAGTGAAAAAGAATCAGGTCAGGTGAACAGCTATGTAAAAGATGTTAAAAATGTGTGGCAATATTTTATGTAACATTTAAATCAAATATATCTATGTAGATTTTAAATATAGTTTATCTAAAACTTGCCACGTGGCGGGAGTACACTCGATAATGAATGTCTTTGTAGGCCTGTAATGTTGAAAAATTCATAATGCTATCTCAAAATGGATGTCAAAAACAAATTTATTTCATGTTCTCATTGATCATGTGCTGCGTAATGAAAAATATCTTTAAATTTTCAAAAGAAACATCATTTAATATTGGAAGAATATAGGATTGTGTGGTCTTTTGAAAAATGCAGTCAATCTTCTGAACAGAAAGTTAATTAGGCTTTCATTATTGATAATGGATGATGAAATCTAACCGTGCAGAGAAACAAAAACCGAGGCAAAATCAGACCTGGAAAGATCAAAAGGTGGGACATTTCTTTCAAATAAGAAAATGGGGGTGGGGTGGCAATGCATAATATACTTTGGGTTTCATTTGAATTTGACTAGTTAAGAAGGAGATGGCATTATCCCTTCAGCCCAGTTCCACACAAAGCCTGAAACCAGCTAATAGCAAAGACCAACCCCTCCAGTTAAATCATATTTCAAATTTCCTCACTTCAATGCTCAAAAATTATGGGCAAAATTTAGCCTTTGTTGGGCGGGCTCGGCTGGGGCGGTTGGGAAGCCGACCACCGCCCACGATCGAGGCCGGAAGGCGATTTCATGCTGGCGGGCCAATTAAGGTCCGCTCAGTGTGAAACGTGAGCGGCAGCGCTCAGTGCTGCCTGTGCAGGGGCGGGGGGGGGAGGAGGGCGATTGGGGCGAGAGCGAACTTCACGCATGCACACGAGTGCGTGCTTGAGAATCTCCCTGAGGCACAGAGCTGCCTTAGGGAGATGAAGAGTTTAAAAAAAATAATAACAAAGATTAGAAAAATGTTATAAACATGTCCCCTCATGTGACTCTGTCACATGAGTAGGGACATGTATTAAGTGAAATTTGAAAAATTTTATCTCATTTTTATTTGATGTTGGAAACCTCATCCTGCCAGTGGTTGAGGTTTCCAAAAAAGTGCAAAGGCCACTTGGCCTTTTCGCCTGCCCACCAACCGTCAGGTTGGACGGGCAGTGAAAAATTTACATTAATTGATCATTCAATGGCCTTAATGGGCCTTTTAATTGTCGGCGGGTGCTCTGCCGATTTCTGCATGCGCCCACCGACCAAACTATCATGCGACTGCGTGTTGACGTCGGGGTGTGCGCCCGACAGGTCATTTCACACTCAAGTGGGTTGGGCGCATGTCCGCCAGCAGAGGTGAAAATTCTGCCTTATGTTAACACACAACTGGCTAAAGGTGGAGTGCAGCAGGCGAGGTAGTCTTCATGGTGGATTCGGAGTGAGTTGGAGCAGCTTTTCTTGTTTGGGGTACCTTGTTGGACCAGGGGATAGTAGGTTGAGCTGTTGCGTTGAACTTGGGTGTCAGCTGTCCAGGCAAGTTGGGTTATGGCTGTCCACAGAAGGGAGGGAAGATTGTCGCGGCCCCAATAGGGTCCTGGAGGACAGAGGGAGGGAGGTGGATGACACAACAAAGGTCAATCTCTATCAATGGCAAATCAAGCATGATAGAGGGGAGATCAAGGGTGATTGAGGGTGAGGTTGGGAGAGTTAAGGCTAATCAAGGGCAGGTCAAGGTGATAGAAGGGGATCCAAGGTTGCTGGTTGGAAGATCAAGGGTGACAGGGGCAGGCTGAGGGCGCAGAGCAGCTCTCGGTTGACAGGCAGTTGACCAAGGACAATGATGAGCGGCTTGAGGGTCACCGAAGGCAGGGCAAAGGTGGTGGAGGAAGAGTCAAGGGTGATGAAGGGAAGGTCACAGGCGACTGAGGGCAAATGCAAGGTGATGGCTTGCCGCTCCAATCTCAGGGTGGGAGTATCTAGGGACACAGTTACAACACCAGGAAGAAGTGGCTAGAGACCATATTGAGAACGGAGGGTGGGTTGGGTGGAGACCAGGGTGTGGATGCAAAGCAGTGGGCTCACGGTCCTCAAGTCAGGAAGGAGGGCTAAATAGACTGTGCTGACAGATCTTTGTTGATCTTCTGTCCACAGTTCACTTCAGGCAGACAGGAGACAAAAGTCACCGCTGCCTTGAATTTCTACGCCAACGGGTCGTTCCCAGCCTCCACGGGGGACATGTATGGCATCTCCCGGTCAGCCACACACACATGCATAGGGGAGTTCACCAATGTTGTGTCCAAAAGGGTTGGTGATTTTGTGAGATTCACCACAGACCCTGAGAGCCAGGCAGATAAAACTGTTAAATTTGACTCCACAGCTGGATTTTCACAAGTACAAGGGGCAATTGATTGCACACATGTGCTGCTGATAGCTCCCTGGGAACAGCCAGCAGCATTCATAAACCAAAAGGGGTTTCATTCCGTCAACGTGCAGCTGATTTGTGACCACCGAGTACATGTCCTGCTCACTTCCCAGGGAGCTCTCATGACTTGTTCATTCTCAATTGCCACAGCTGTTTGCTCCCCTCGGGCAACTTTAGTGATGGCTCCTGGGTGACAAGGGCTATCCTCAGAAGACCTGGCTTATGTCACCTGTGCAGAACTCACAAAGTCCAGCAGAGGAGGAATACAATGTCTCCCATGCCTCGATAAGTGCAACAGTAGAACAGACCATTGGATTTCTGAAGATGAGGCTCTGCTGCCTGGACAGCTTAGGAAGAGCGCTGCATTATGTGCCACAGGGAGTCTCACAGATCATTGTGGTCTGCTTCACCCTATGCAACTTTGTGCAGCAAAGGAGCGAGGAATTGTCTGCCAGGGAGATGGAGGAACCAGTTTCATCCTCAGACGAGGATGAAGGGGAAGAATCAGAAAACTTTGAGGTGATGTATGGTGTGGCGCCAGCTGTGGATGCCAGGGTGAAGAAGCGATGCCCAAGAGAGGCCCCTAACACACACATTGAATCCCAATTTCAGCCAGAGTGAGGCCCGCGCAAAATCTCTTTACCTCCGGCTTGAGAAACGCAGTTGATGGCCCGCCAAATCGGGCACACTCCCTCTAGACCAACCTATAGACCCGTGACCTCTAGCACCTAAAAGGGCCCTTGGTACGAACAAGCCCATATGCGTGGTCCCATGAAAGCCACACACACTTCTGACCTGGAAGGTGATCACACATGCTTCAGTCACATAAGCTCCAAATCCTGGAAAGACCTTGCTAAGAACTCTATGAGCGCACCTGCAAATGATCGAATGCCTCAGATACATATGCTATTCAGACCGTACCTTCTGAGTGGTGATAAGGGGGTGAACACCATATGCCCACCTGCCACCAACATTCCAATCCCTAGACCTGATAAAGGTTTAACAAACAGAAAAATCTCCATCTCTTAATAAGCGCAAACATTCCACTACCTCTGACACATCAGGAAAAGTGGTAATTCCCACCTCAGCCATCATTGATTGTCATGTTCATTCAACACACATAAATAAAGCAATCAAAAAAAACAGTACAATACCATAGATTGATTGAACCTTTGTGTCATTAGAAAGGATTACACTTATGTTTCTACCACTGTACCTAGGTGCGACCCCAACATCCGCAGCTAAGGAGGAGGCAGCCTGCTGAGTGCTATACCCTGTTGCCTGGGATGATGTTGGTAGCCGTCCTCTGGTGGTCTGTGGCCTAGGGGGTTCTGGCCTGTTGAGGGTCTCTTGCACAGGTGCAGGGGCCTCCGTCTCCTCGGTCTCACCTACTGGAGGCATTGGGTCACTGGCAGAGGGGCTATGCAGTGCCAACTCATCCTTGGTGCAGCCTGGGAAGATACTCCAAGTGGGGTGGACAGTGCCCCTCCTCCCCTTCAGTCTGTAATTGCACCTCCGTGACTCCTAGAGAGAGGTCAAGGTGCCTCGTCCTTCTCTCGCCTAGCTACCACTGTATACAGCCCACAGCCAGAGCAGCCACTGAGCGTTCTGCTGGAACTGGCTTTCTATGGCAGTTGCTGACTTCTCCATGGAGGAAGCCATCCGCTCACATACCAGAGACCAGAGACATGGCAGAACTCATGGCTTGAATGGACTCATCCATTATTTGCGTGAGGCTTTGCATAGCCTCCTGCATCTCCACCAGATGTTTCCCTGCCTACCTCTTGACCTCCAGCAGGTTTCTTGTGGTCATTCGCAGAAGCACGTCATCAGCATGGGGCTCAAAATGGGCCTGGTCTCCAACAGTCCTCCCGCTGTCATGGACCTCGGCTGTCAGATCCTCTATCAGCTGCTGTGACATGTCTGTGATGTGCTCACCAGATTGTGACACCTGAGCCTAATCGTGAATGTGTTCCCACCGAGGTATCTGTCCCTGCGCTGGTGGAACCAGCACCACACCATGTTGGAGATATCCTCACTCTGTTGTGTTGGCCTCGCCATCTACAACTGAGCCTCTGCCCCGCTCCCTGACCAGTTTGACATGTGTCAAAATGTGGATGTCAGGGATGCCATCACCAGTCTTTGAGTGCTCCCTGATGTTTTGCATTTTTTTATCCTGCAGGCAGACAGAAGGATTGAGTATCATCTCAATGGATAGCAAAATCATTTTAGAGCTTGCAGGCCAATGACCTCCCTAGTAATTGTTCCATGCATGCAGTCTCCTGCAACAAGTTTCACAGCATGCACTGGCTCCCACACCTTCAGTCCACATGGTTCATCCTGTGCTGCGGCCTGGAACCCAAACTTCTGGCTGGCGTACCTCTCCATTTGCAAATTTACATTGCTTGATGCCATCATGAGTGATGCACAATTGGCCGGGACCTCAACTATAAATATCGAATTGGCTGGCTGCCATGTGTTTGTGCATGGCCAGCTTCCCCACCTTCATGTGGAATTCCCTGGTCCTGCCATTGGGACACTTGGCCAACTACAAAACTCTGCCCGGGGTCTCAAAGGAAAATAGATTCCAGGGGTATTGTTTAGATTACTCACTCTCCTTAAGTGAATATATCACCAATATATCTAATTTGATAATATATTAATTAATTCAGTTTCAAACAGTGGTGAAGCTGATAAATCTGATTTATATTACAGAATATAGCATTGTGGATTCCAGGCAAGTTTCTTAATATATATTGCTCCCCTAGCTACAGGTAGAACACTTTGCCTAAGACAGTGTGAAACTTGTGACATTTCCAAGGCTATTTCATACATTGGCCATATGACACTGATTGACAAAGGATTCATTCATTTAGCAGGATGTTGGAAAAATGTGTTATTCTGTATTCAGTTCAAATGCAGCTCAAATTACAAACTGTCCCTGTCACTTTGCTCAAGTTCAGCTCCTAGATTAGAGCAGCTTTTGATGTGCATCAACAATGATACTTCTGTCATTTTAAATGTCCACAATAATGTCATTCTGTAATAAAGAGAATTCCTCTGCTGAGAAAGAGACATTCTCAGAATGCCTACTTCACCTTAAATTCACATGCAGGATGTCAATGAATGTTGACACTTAACGGACAGATTACTAGGTGACAATCCTTTTGAAAAAGGGTTTTCCCTTGAGTGAAGAATAGAGTAATGGAGAAAAAATGCCAATGCTGTCTTTGTGCTATTAAAATAAGTGAGCTTCTGTGGAAATCTGGAACTTTCTCTCCCTTTGAAAATTGTTGAAGCTAGGTCAATTAAAAATTTCAAAACTTAGATTGATATATTTACCAAGATGGGTAAATGGAGTCAGGATACAGTTATGATCTAATTGAACAGTGGAACAGGCTTGAGAAGCTGAATGGCCTGATCTGTTTCCTATGTTGCTTTAGAATAGAAACTGAGTTAATGACTCCATGGTCAGCTTTATTAAATAATACTGTCTGAATTAAGAATTGATCTAAAAAATGCAACTGCCCTGATTTAACAGATCTTCCACAATACATCATATAACTTTGAAATAATAATAAATAACTCTTCAGAATTCCTAAATTTTCAAAAAAGTATATCCTTCATTTACGCAACTTTGCACGTCATCTATTTAGTCCACTTAGTGAAGGACTGCTCCGTTTTTCCAAAAAAAGCTTTAAATTTCTCCATGATTTCAAGAAATTATCTTTGAGCCTTACCAATGGGTAAATTCGTCACCCAGCATAATATTGATTGACAGAGACCAGAAAAATCTCACATTTGATTAGTCAGCGTAACTTCTGGGATGCTCGGGGAGGGAAAACAGACAGTCTATGCCTCTCTAATTGAATAACAATAAAAGGCAAAGACAGGAAATGCAGGAAACACTCTGAATTTGTGGAGAGAGGAAAGTGGAATTAACATTTCAGGTCAATGACCTTTCATCAGGACTGAGAACTGTTACAGAGAAACAGCTAATAAGAAGGAATACAGCCTTGGAAAAAGGGCTGGTGAGAAAAATAAACATATTGACTGCCTTTCTCGTACGTCATAGAGTGTTCTGACATGGCGTGCTTGACCAGCTCCTCAGGTAACCCAGGCGCATGGTGGTGTGAATCACCAGAGAGATGGTGTTGTGGCGGTTACTGTATTGGGCCAGATGGGAAGTCTCGCCCATGATGTGCTTGAAAATATCATTCACAAAGGATACTCATGATGCTCATGGCTTTGGAGGACAACCTACAGATCAAGTAACTCACCTTCCTTAACCTTCTCTGTTTTATTCCACCCTTTGCTCATGCTGTATTTAAGGTTATTTTGGCTTGTCACCAGATAACGGCCTGAGGGTAGATAATCTGCCCCAACAGATTACCACCCAGGATAGATGAGCTATCCCAACAGATTACTATCCAGGGTAGATGATCTACCCCAAAAGATTACCACCCACGGTAGATGATCTGCCCGATCAGATTGTAGCCCAGGGCAGATAATCCACCTCACCAGATTACAGCCCAGGGCAGATGATCCACCCGACCAAATCACTAACCAAGGTGGGTGATCTACCCAACCAGATTACAGTCCAGGAGAATGAAGAGCAAAATCTATTGCTTTTATATCACACCCATAGACTTGCACGTAACAATAAATTCTTAAGCAAGAAAACTGTAAGAGAAGTGAGGAAATGTATTTTCACTGTCTATTAAGATTACTCAAAATTCTTCAAAAAAATCAAACACCCTCCCCATTCCCCACCATCCATGAGAAAGATTCATCAATTTAATCTCCTGGGCAGAAAAGAGCCAGCTCAAGTCACAGTGAGCAATGACTGTCATATGTTCCTGTTCTTAACACTCACCCCCACAAAACAAAGACATTATAATTATCAGCACTAACAAGGCACAGTGAACTTCACTCTTCTGCCGCCTATGTCATAAGGAATGTTCCATACATAGATGGCAAGGCCCTCTGCTTCTGTGAATACAACATAGAATTTGTGACTCCATGAAAACCCATCCTCAAATGTTCACATGTAAAAGGAAGTAATTTATCAGAGACAGATTTAAAATATTTGCACTTCATTATAATCAGCATAACTATTCTTTGGAAATGTGCAGTGTTTCATTAATCTTGCAAACCTCATAGAAATTCAGGCTGTTAGAATGAGAAAATTAACCTTGATATGATTACAAAGGCCGAGATACAAATATGTAAAATGCTGATCAATACTGCAATATCACACAGGATCCAAATATCCTACAATATTGATTGAATAATCCTTTACCACTGTATTGACTCCTGCGTTTACTCCCAAATGCATGTTTCAAACTATTTCCAAGATTCCTGATAACTTTGCATTATGTCAAACGTGATCAATTACAATACTCTCCTGTTCTCAGTTCAAAGGTTGATATTGATCCTCTAAGAAGCTGCATGACCTTCAGTTCTAGTGCACACACACAAATACTCTGTTTATACCAGAACTTTACCTTGACTTTTTGCTGGAAAGCTGACTGCTTTCAGTTTAAATTTACACCAAACACCATGAGGGAGAATTTCACATGGTGGGGAGTTGAGGACATATCTGTTGAATGATTGAAGTATAATGAAGCCCAAAAATAAAACACATAACAAACATTTCCCCCTTAACAATGTCTTTGAGAGGCATCCAAAAAGTACATTAGAACTTCTCCATTAGAGAATGAGTCATAACCAATGTATGATAAATTTGAGGTGATGCTAAATCAGAATCCAACCATGAAGGCCAACTAGAATGGTTTGCAAATAAAACACTATATTTTCAGAGTTACAATTGGCTCCAATCAACAAAAAGTGACAGCATCAATGACCTGATACGGTAATGGTAAGAGAGCTGACTTCATTACCAGATGTCCCTATGTTTAGGTTCAAAAGCTACTTATCACGCCAATCAACCTGCCACAGTGGAGGTGACTTTCATCACTACTTTGGCAGTCGACCAGATGAAACAGCTGGTGAGAACAGAATGATACACAATATGCAGGCAAACTGTCAATTGATTACAGAGCTCCCTTAGTCATGGTTAAGGAGAAATTCATAGCTTGCAACAATTTTCTTCCCCCAGCATTCCCCTGCCATCCCACCGCCTTCCTCAGCCTGATCTAGTCAACCTGCCTAGTAGACAAATAACACATTATCAAGTGAATATATGAGAAAAAAAGTGAGATCCTATCTCCTTAATCTGCTTTGCCACAACCTTCATTTTTCCTACACCTGTTTAGATGTTGCAGCTAGGTGACTTCACATGTTAATACTAGCAAAACATTTTATTTTACTTCTTCCCACAGCAATGTCATGCATTCAATGTAGACTAAATATTCCATCATTGATGGAAACAGATGTATGAGATACAGATGCAGCTAAATCTCAGTGTAAATGTGTACTTTTACTCTAGGTCTGTTTCAGTCAATTAACTTCATAGGTGTTAGTACATTGTTTTACTGTGATGAAGATGCAAGAAGTCCAAATATTGACTGGAGTCAAGAGAACACACTGTGCTCTGCCATTGGCATATTTCCATTGAAATATATTAATGGTTGTTTAAATATGACAGCTGAGCATGAAACATCTTTTCTGCAGCCTGACTTATTGGAAAATCTGTGTTGACCTTCCTCTTATTGCGAAACACTTACAGGAGATTTTAATTGGTACAGTAATATTGGTCATCAAGGCACACAAAAAAACTAGAACAACTCACAAAAACCATCTTGAGAATATAAATGCCAGCAGAAAACAAAATGAATAAAACTAGCTAAGAAGTGCCTAAAATATACTTATTTTAACATTATTGTGCACATTCCGTATTCTTGCCATTAACTAGTAAAAGTGGACACCCAATTTTACATGGGTGAAATAATATCCTACATCTAGATACTCCTGTTTTGTTGGGTCCACAGTTGGATTTCACCTCCCTCCAGATCTCTGTTACTTAGTCATGTGTCATTACATCAAAGTTACATCTGATGTTAATCCTTTACTCTACAATTCCCACTCCCAAATTAGTATTTAAATGTTGTGTGTAGTCTAAGGGTATTTGGCATAGCAAGAGTTATTGTGGGACTGAGAAACAGTATAGCCCACAGTGTGATGCAAAGAGACACATGACCTGAGACTGGAGTCAGTTGTGGACCGGACATAGATCTGTGCAGAAGCAAGCATGGAGCTAGCTCATAGCTAGGAATATACCCTGTACATGTGTACATAGTTATTTGTTATAAATAAACATTTAATTTTCAACAATACAAGACTCAAAACCTCTTTGTGAGACCTACTGAACAGGCATAAAACATACAACATGGTGGCAACTAATAGAAAAGTCCAGAACCTCAGAGAATCTGCAGCAGAGATGCAAGCGCTAGAAAATTAAAGGGGCAGCATTCTGACCTGATTGAAAGCACCTGAAGTGAAGACACAGAGGGAGATCGCCTGAAATAAAGCTCCATTGCAAAATTGGAAACGGAAAGGCAGAAGAAAAAACTCCACTGTGAAGTTGAAGACGGGAGCGGGAGCGGGCCCGATCACCGGCCGTGATCGGGTCCATGCCGCTATTTTACGCGGGCAGGCCAATTAAGGCCCGCCCAGTGTAGTTCATGGCTCCCATGCATAGCACCGGTGGCAGGCGTGCTCAGACCGCCGGGTCCAATGGCGATCTGGCGGCCTGTTTAAATGAAGGCCTGGCAGCCTTGCAATAGCTGCTCACAATGTCTGGAAGAAGAGCACATCAGAGGGGCAATGTGCCTGACACAAGTCCAGAGGGTAGGCCATCGGGGCAGGCCAGGCCGGTGGGTAAGCCAGTGGGGCAGCATGCCCTCGTTTTTCCGACAAGTGCCCAGCTACCCTCCTGGAGGAGGAGGCAGCCCTGCGGGATATTCTTTTTCCGAGGGATGGGAGGCGGAGGCCTCCCCACCTGACCAAACGTGTGTGGGAGGAGGTGGCTGAGAGTGTTAGCTCACATGGCTCCAGTGCCACAAAAGATTCAATGATCTCCTGTGCTTGGGAAGGGTGAGTACCATGTTGCCTCAAGTCACTTAATGTAGCTGTCACCCTTTTCCCCCAAACCACCACCCTCCCTTCCCCCCCCCACCCTCCGGGCAACTCTGAGTACAGTAACGTAATTGAATCCCTCACGGCATGTATCCCTCGCTGGGTGTGCCAGCAGAGATTGTCCATGCCCAGTTCACCCTGAGAGAGTTGAGCTAGGATGTGTTCTGCATCCGCAGCATGTGTGACACTAACACACAGAGTATAGAATGGGCTTGAAAGTCAAGGGTCTGCACCTAGGCAGAGTGCTGGAACTGCGAAGCATGATAAAGTCAGGGTGCTGACATGCTGGCAGGGGAGCTTCCAGTTGGCGGGGCACCAATCCATCTGCTGATCTTTGCGCTCCACGTGCTTGTGCCTCCTTGCTTAGCAAGGTTACACCTTGTGGTGCCACATGTGAAGGAGGCAACATTTGGGCAATGGCGGGGGGTCAGCCCTGGCTTGTTTGGGTGAGTGTGCGGCAGCTGCAGGGTGACAAAGAACTGGAGTCCTACAATGTCCCACTCTGGCTGGGTTGGCAGGGATGCGATGGGAATTCAGGTGCAGGCTGGACTAATCAATGCTCCTCTCTCCTTTTCAGGAAAAGACTGTGCACAATGCATTGGAACGAATGCGGACTGGTGGAGGGCAGGCTCAGTTGGCCACCCTAATGGTTTTTGAGCAGCAGGCCATGGATCTGGAGAGGCGCCATGCTCCCAGGTCCACCGGCGGCGGTGAAGCTGGTGTGCCACGGGGAGGAATACTTGGCGAGCACTCAGGCCACCATGTGTGCCACAGAAGCCATGGCACTGCTGAATGCTCAGCGATTGAAGTCAGCAACATGGGCTTACCATTGATTATGGAAAGATGAGCGCATAATGATCCAGGGGAGCGGCATGCAAGTTGACATTGTCTGCACTGTAACTAATCAAATGTCCTTCTTCTTCCTTTCAGCATCACCAGAGCAGGGCTGGGAGGAGGAGGCAGAGGGCCCACTTCTCACTCCTGAGGCCCCAGAGGAAATCCACTCACCAGCGTCACACCATCTCTGCCAGGCAAGCACCAGAACAGATACTAGCACCTCGGTGGGAATTAGATCTTCAGCTAGTGCCCCAAGGCACAGCAGTGAGGGCACTTCACACTCCCTTGAGGTGCGGTCAGAGACAGAGAGTGCCCAGGGCGCCGCCAGTCAGAAGACGGCTGAGGACCAGGAACACGTTCAGTCGATGGCTGATGATGTGCCCCTGGAGTCATCCATGAGGCAGCAAATGCTGTAAGTGCAGCAAGGTCGCGGGGTGATCTGGCGGAGATACGTGAGGCTATGCGTGGCATGGTGCCCGGGCTGGAGGAGTCCACGTGGAGCATCACCGATGCAATGAGCCTCATGGCTGAGTGCCATGCTTCCTCCATGGAGAGACTGGCGACTCTCGTGAAGAGGCTCCTCCAGGAGAACAATCAGGGCCTCCTGGGGTTGTGCTTGGACCTGCAAGCCTTCACAGCGGCATTGACCTCAGGTGGTCAATGCCAGTGTGGGAGATGGTCTGGGCACCAAGTATCCCAGCTCAGTGCCCATCCATCTACAGTGAGCAGGGAGGTCTGAAGCGACCTCACGTTGGCGCAGCAGCTGCCTGTCGTCTCTGAGGGCTCCTCTCAGGGCACTCCGGATGAGGCCAGCAGCTCCTTTGCCCCTCTGCCAGTGACCGTGGCATCCGATGAGGCTACGGTGACTGGGGAGAAGCCAGCTGTGGAACTGGCCGCTCCCTCCCAGGCAGGGCCATCAAATGCTCTGTGGGCCAGAGGACATCCACCAAGGTCATTGAGGCCAACAGGACAGCACAGTGAGCAGGCTGTCTCAGATGGCAGTGCCAGTGAGGGGACAGCACCTAGAGGTAGCACCCGTAAGCGTAAAGTTAAGGAGCTTAGGTACACCATGTGTTTCTCACTGGTGCTTTTATGTTGGCCCATAGTACTTTGATGAAGACTTGGTGTGATGTCCAACACCATTTTTGTTTCGCTTTATGAAGTTATATTTGTTCACTCAATACATTTTGACATGTTGCCATGCCTCAGGGTGATTCCTTACTTCTGTAAGTGGACAAGAAGCCATGATTTTATGAGTGAGTTGTTTGACATTGAGCTTTATTGACAAGGGCCTTAGTTAATGTTAGTATCCAGGCAGATTTAGCACTCAGGTATCCAGTATGGAGCGTGCAGGCCTGACGCATGTTGAAGGTCCATCTGTGGTGGGCTAACTGAAGGTTCTTTGGATTAAAGCCTCCCAGGTGTCCCTGCCTCCCTGGAGTATGCCCGGGTCAGCGTCTAACCCCTCAGCATTCTGTGCGTGCTCATCCTCGGACTCACTGCTGGACTCATCATGTGCATCCGGAGCAACTGCGTCTCTGTCTTCCTCGTCCACTGTGTCGCAACTTTCCAGCACCAGATTGTGGAGAGCGCAGTATGCAACCACCATCAGCAACACACAATCTGGGGGGTACTGGAGCGCACCCCCTGAGCGGCCCAGGCATCGGAAGCGCATCTTGAGAAGACCAATGGCTCTCTCCACCACAGTCCTTGTGGAGGCGTGGCTCCTATTGTACCGATGCTCAGCTTCTGTTCTTGGATGGCGGAGAGGCGTCATGAGCCACCTTTTGAGGGGATAGCCCTTGTTACCCAGCAGCCATCCATCCAGCCAGGCTGGAGCACTGAAGAGTCTCGGCACCTGGGAGTGTCTGAGGATGGAGGCGTCGTGGGAGCTGCCTGGGTACCTTGCACAGACTTGCGGAATCTGCATCCTGTGATCACACACTATCTGCACGTTCATGGAGTGGAAGCCCTTCCTGTTGACGAAGGCACCGGGCTCACCTGCTGGCGCCTTGATGGCCACATGTGTACAGTCTATTGCAACCTGGACGCGGGGGAAGCCAGCAATGGCCGCGAAGCCTCTGGCTCGCTGTGTCTGGCTGGTATCCTCCCAGCGGTAGTGGACGAAAGTCAATGCACACCTGAATAGAGCGTCTGTCACGTGCTTGACACAAGTGTGGACAGCTGATTGGGAGACTCCGCAGAGATCACCCGAGCCCTGGAAAGAGCCAGAGGCATAGATGTTGAGGGCAGCTGTGACCTTTAGAGCCATTGGCCTGCGTATCCACCCACACAGTTTATGGAGATCTCAGGGCCTATCATCTGATAGATGGGGGTCACTGTCTCCCTTGAGGGACGGAGCCTCCTTTGGCACTGAGCCTCAGACATACTGAGGTAGCTGCTTCACTGCCTGTATACCCTGGCTGCAGGATAGTGGCGTCTTCTGCGGCCCCTTCCGCCTTGTACGTCCTGTTGGCCCTGCATACCTTGTGCCTGCGCCCCTCATCCCAAAGGTGGCTCACCTGGCTGAATGTGGACTCCTAGCCTCTTCCCCCTTCTGGCCCTCCCTCCCTCCTCAGAGGAGGTGCCTCCAGTGGAGAGCACACCTCCCATTCCCAGGCTAAGGGAAGGCTTCCTGAAAGCTGCAGGCCCCAGAAGTGATCTTTACTGTCGAGTCCTGACCAAGGCTTTTACTCCTGTCCTAGCATCTGGTATGAGTTTTGAAGTTTTCCTGCTCACACAGGCAAGTATAAGTAATTTTCACAATTAAATACCTGAAAGATCACATTCATGACCCCATTCACCCCTCTTATCCCACCTGTGGATGAGGTTCATACAAGTGTCTCCTACCCGCCTGCCCGTTGTGCCCGTGCGACACCCTGAAGATCGCACGGGCTGTGAAAAGTCAAAATCAATTGCTGCTTCAAGGACCTTAACTGGCCCGTTAATTGATGGCAGGCGCGCATCCGAACTTATAGCACGTCCGCCTTCCCAAATATCATGATGGCGCGCAGTGACATCAGGACGCTCGCCATTTTATGCATGGGCGTGCGGGGCCTGCCCCCGCAGGCCAATGGGAAAATTCTGCCCCACGAGTCCAGCTAGTAAAGCAACTAAGGGGCAGTGAGACTCCTGGCCAAGGAAGGCAATACCTAAACCAGCCACAAGAGGGTGGGAGATGATGTCAGCACTGTGGAGCCAAATGACCTCACAGGCGAGAGCAATGCCCAGCAATCTCAGTGCAATGTTTCAGCTGCAACTGCCTAGGACACTTTGGAAAGCTATGCAAAGCTAAAATACCCAGATGGGCAGAGGATCCCAAGACAACCCATGAGATTGAGGTCGCACACAAGGAAGAGACCCAACCGCACTTCTTGGGTGAGATCAAGGATCCTGGATTCTCTTTTTAGAATGCGGACATCTCAGTAAACGGTCACCTCACCAACTTCAAATTGGACACAGGAGCCAGTGTTCGCTCCTCTCAGATAAGGAACTGTGACTGAGAGACCTCAGGCTACAAACAACAGACACACCACTCGACGGGCCTGGAGGAATCTGACTTCTGGTCATAGGCATAATCCTTGAACTACTAAAGTACAGCAGCAAGTAGATGCTCAAAATCATGAATGTCATCCGCAACTAATCTTCTCTCTTGAGCAGAGGTTCCTGTGTGCCCTTAACTTTCTTCAAATGGTAGAAGATGTCAAGACAACCTCTGTTGTCAACTACACGGAGTTCCTGAGAGACCCACCAATCAAAAGACTCTTGACTGGAAATTCAGCTCTGAATTGTCTTCACTCCTCGCAGAGCTGTGTTGTCCAATTTCTTTGTAGGTGGCAGAAGCTCCTCTTTGGTCAGACCAGCCAAACCTTCAAATAATTACCACTGTACAGAAAGTGGAAGACACACAGGAAAACGACCAGCAACAAAAGAACGAGCCCGAACCCAGGCTCCAACGTTTGCTGTCAGACTACCCGTAAACACCATGGCACAGACACTGCAACCTCCAGCCAATGCACAAAGCTGCAAGACGATGCTGGACCTGAGCAAGTGACCGTCAACTCACCAGAGAACACCTCAGTGAGGAAGGACCACACACGGAAGAACAGTGTCACGATAAAATCCAATTTGCAAGGAGGGCCCACTAATGAGGAACATCCAAATGACAGGAAGAGACACCTTCAACTACAGCAAAGATCACAGTGAATCACATGGAAAAAGAAAAACCGAGTTTGTACCACGAATAAATAGACTGAACCCTCTCTCTGGAAAGAACAGGACAATCTGGTGGTCCCCAAGCAGAGCAGATGGGGAATTGACAAAGAGAAGTTCAACTCCAAGGGCAGGATCTTCCGGTTGGCGAGCGGGAGTGGGGCCCGCTCGCTGATGCGTAAAATTATGTGGGATGACGTTGGGTGGAACTCCCAACATCATCCCGCGTCATTTCCATTTTCAGGTCGGCGGGGTGATGTCGGGTCTGTTAACGGCCTATTGAGGGCATTGAAAAAGTAATTAAGGTAATTAATGGACCTACCCGTTCAACCTTAAGGTTCGCGGGCAGGCTGGGAGCCCAGGCGGGCTTCGGAAAAAGCACGGGCGGGATGAGGTTTCATGAGGGTATTTAAATCTTTAAGAAAGGTTTCAGTAAAACTTATGGACATGTCCCAACTCAAGTGACAGTGTCACATGAGGGGACATGGCAGGGAAAATTTTTAAACATGTTTAATGAAAGTTTTAAATCAGAGCTGATCTCCCTGAGGCACCACTTAGCCTCAGGGAGATCTGTGTGCTCTTTCGCTTACATGCGCGAAAGAGCGCACTCCCGGCTGAGGGAATCCCCCCTGCCTGCACAGGGAAGTGCTCCCTGGCGGACGTCATGCTGGGTGGGCCTTAAGTGGCCCACCCACGTAAAATGGTGGCGTGCCCCAGATTGGGGGCGCCAATCGGAGGTGCGCCCGCCTGTGCCTGCTCCCGCACTTCCTCCCCAACGGGGGGAAAATTTTTCCCCAAGAAGCAGAAAAAGCATATCTGAAGAAGACAAGTCTGAAGAAGTCTGCCAGAAACACAGACTGCAACCCAAAGATCCCTTCCCCCTCCCCCACCCCCACCAGTTCCATCTGTCACTTGCTCATCCTACTTTCTACCCTTAATGGGAGCGCAGCGAAGGTTTACCCAACTGATTCCTGGGATGGCGGGACTGACATATGAAGAGAGATTGAGTCGATTAGGATTATATTTGCTGGATTTCAGAAGACTGAGGGGGGATCTCATAGAAACCTATAAAATTCTAACAGGACTAGACAGGGTTGATGCAGGAAGGATGTTCCCGATGGCGGGGGAGTCCAGAACCAGGGGTCACAGTCTGAGGGTATGGGGTAGGCCATTTAGAACTGAGATGAGGAGAAATTTCTTCACCCAGAGAGTGGTGAGCCTGTGGAATTCGTTACCACAGAAAGTAGTTGAGACCAAAACATTGTATGCTTTCAAGATGGAGTTAGAAATAGCTCTTGGGGCGGAAGGGATCAAAGGGTATGGGGAGAAAGCGGAAGCAGGCTATTGAGTTGGATGATCAGCCATGATCATAATGAATGGCGGAGCAGGCTCGAAGGGCCGAATGGCCTACTCCTGCTCCAAGTTTCTATGTTTCTATGTCACCATTAGCACATCCTTTAGCTAATATCACCACCGTCAACACCCCTTAGACCTTTTGTTTATGACATCTTTGGCAATCTTTCCTTTGCCCCCACCTATCACTGGCCCTCTATCCAGCTCCACTTGTCCCACCCCCCTTAAACAGCTTATATTTCCCCACATTTCTATTTCTCCTTAGTTCTGATGAAGAGTCATACGGACTCGAAACATTAACTCTGCCTTCCTCTCCACAGATGCTGTCAGACCTGCTGAGTTTTTCCAGCAATTTTTGTTTTTGTTCCAAATCAACAAAGGTTGTCCAAATCAACAGAGCCTACCACTCCTCCAAATGTGACCAGAATGAGATGTGGAAGAATGATCAAGCCTCCAGACCATCTGAATTTATAAAGTCAGGGACTTTAGGGGGGGAGGGGGGGGCGGAGAAGGGGTAACGCGGTTGTAATATAAATAGATTGGATAAAGGCTTGGAGGGGGGTGTAGTATAAGGGTATCTGACATAGCAAAGAATAATGTGGGACTGGGAAACAGTAGGACCTACAGTGTGATGCAAAGAAACACATGACCTGAGACTAGAGTCAGTTGTGAGCTGGACAGAGACCTGTGTAGAACCTAGCATGGAGTTAGCTCATAGCTTGGGCTAAACCCTATATATATGTACATAGGTATGTACATAGTTTGTGTTATTAATAAACACTTAATGTTCAACCAGACATGACTCAGGACCTCTTCATGAGACCTACAGAACAGACATACAACACACAACACCTGTCTGTTTGTGGTGTGTATTTCCTGCAGCTGTTAGAAATGATGGTAAAGAAATTAACTGAACCAAAGGTCAGGCACAACTGAATCCTGTTTACTTTTTTGATTGGCCCTGCCATCTTAAACCAGTACAAACTGGCTGAAAAATTGAGATCATGTCTATGTTCATCTCTCTTCATTTTACTTTTCAACTTGAGAGGTTACGATGATTTATCTGTCTGAAACTTTTAGGGGTTAAGCAATCTTGTTTGGAATGGTCTGCTTGCTTTCCTTTGTCTTTCCTAATGTTCATTTTTTTCAGACAATGTTTGACAATATCACGTTTTACATTGCACTACAGGAATATCTGAATTGGTTCATTCAGTCATGGATCCTGCCGCACATATAAACAATCATTTACCATAAATGTGACATGTCATAAATTATTCTTTGCAGCCTTCCAAACACAATGGTAATTGTAAACTTTTTAATTGTTACTGTTGCAAAACAACAGTTGTCTGAGATGTGCAATCTCTCCAAATTTAACTGATTTGAAATACCAATATTGGCATTATATTCTGTAATAAACAACTTGAAGATTGATACATTGTTGGTTATCATATATCGATGTCTGTAGCAACTGAAGCCTCTGTATTCACTGAACAAACACTTCAGAAACCAAATAAACCATGCTGAAAACAGTAAATTGTTTAAAAGCACACTTCTTGAGAAGCTGAAGTGCAGTGAATCATGTAGTTTGTAGAATACTTTTGGGACAGAATTTTTAGCTCAGCGTGCGGGTGCACGCCCGACCCACTTGAGCGTAAAATAGCATCTGATAACATCAGACGAGCGTCCCGCTCGCGCGCTATTTTGGTCGACAGGCGCACACGAAAGTCAGAAGCCCGCCCGCCAACAATTAAGAAGGCAATTAAGCCCATTAAAGTTCCAATTGATTCCGATTTTTCGTGGTCCCTCCAACCTTATGGTTGGCAGGTGGGCGAATCTGCCAGGCAGACGTTGCATTTTTGATGAAACCTCATCCAAGCGTGGGATGAGGTTTCCATTATTAAATTATAAAAAGGTTTGGACAGAATCTTCATCATCTATATGTTCAGGTGGCTGATTCTGATGTGTGGACATTTTTTTCTGGCCTTTAAAATCTTTATTGATTGCTTTTAAATTCTTCAGCTCTCTGAGGTTGCTGTTTACCTTCAGGGAGCTTTCAATCCGCGCTCCCCTGCACCCGTGCTTACGCCAGTGCCCTCCCTCCTCCCGTCCCCACCCCGGCAGCCCTGAGCATTTCAGCGTGCATTTCATGCTGGCTGCCCGTTAATTGGCCAGCCAGCATGAAATCGCGGTCAGTGGCCGATCGCGGTTGGTGGTCCGTTCCCCGGCCGCTCCTGGGCCCACCGAACACGCGCCCGCCAAACTAAAAACCCTGCCCTTGGAGATCATACAGCTTCACAAATCTGTTGCTGATTACATAATGACAATGAGCACAACATGTGATATATATGAACATATTTCTATTTAAAGGAAACTTGGGGGAAAAGGCAAAGAAATCTTAACTTATCATCAGAAAGTCCTGTTACAATATTTTTATGATAATATACCTTGAAATTCAAGTATTGTGTTAATTGTTTCAAACGTATCGTGTTTTGAGGCTACAAAGAAGAATTCGTGATATTTCACATTTTTGGTAAATGATTGCTGATATCTGTCAGGATCCAGATAACGAATAGGTCTGTGTCCACATGCATTAATGCCTAGATACCATTCAGGCAAGTAACATTCATACCGCACAAGTGCCAGTCAATAACCATCTCCAGCTAGAGAGGCTAACCACTTCCCTTTGGCATTTAATGCTATTACTATCATCAAATATCCCACCATAAACTTCCTCGCCATTACCGTTGACCAGAAAAACATTGACTCATAGATCTTTACAACACAGAGGAGGCCATTTGGCCCATCGTGTCCGTGCCGGTCAACAAAGATCTTACTACACTAATCCCATTTTCCAGCGCTTGGCCCATTGTCCTGGAGGCTATGGCAACGCAAGTGAATATCTAAATCCTTCTTTAATATTACAAAAGTTTCTGACTCAACCATCCTTTCAGGCAGCGAGTTTCCTACTCCCACCACCCTCTGGGTGAAAAACTTTCTCCTCAACTCCCCTCTTAGCCTTCTACCTCTTACCTTAAATCTATGCCCTCTGGTTATTGACTCCTCTGCTAATGGAAAAAGTGCCTTCCTATCCACCCTATCCATGCCCTTAATAATCTTATACACCTCTATCAGGCCCCCTCTTAACCTTCGCTGCTCCAAGGAAAACAACTGCAGCCTATCCAATCTTTCCTCTTAGCTCAGACCCTCCAGCCCAGCTACAGTATCCATGAACACTGTGAATACAATAGCAGGTCAGAGGCAGGGTATTCTGCATTGACTGATTAACCTCCTGATTTGCAAAGTCTGCCCAATATTTACAAGGTACAATCAGAAGTCAGAGTGGTCCTCTGACATCATTCAAGTATACCATCCAGAGGGTAAACAAAGCAATGAACCAGACTGCATTTCCAAATGTATTCATCATCAATAGGACTGTCCAAAATGAACAAATTTACAGTTGTCCGAGTCTTTGACAGATGAAATCCGGCTGCATAGATGGCTGTTCAGGGTTGTTCTATTCTGATAGTTTTTGATTTGGTGCAGCAAGTAAAAGGAAATTAATCATGTAAACTAGCAGAAGCTCACAAATTGCTTAAAATTACAGCCTCAAAATACTTTCTCTGAAATTTTCTCTACCGGATAGAAGTGCAATATCACAAAGACACCAAGGCCGGGATTTTCCTGCCCCATCGCAGGTGAGGAGGTGCCCCAGCCAGAAGTCCATTGTCTTGTGGTGGGACTGGGAGATCCCAGTGGCGGGAAGTGCAGGAAATCCCGCCCAAAGAAAATTTTTGTGATGTTACAGTTCACAACATACTGCTTTTTGAATACTAATTCAAAAATTAGTGTAGAGGTATATGTATCCAAATGCAACTCCTGATTTACATATTATACGGAGATTACCACAACAAATTTTGAGACAATTTTTCAATCTATGGTAGAAATTTCTACTACAAATGTTACAATTGAAATGTCTATTCATTTGAATCTTTTCTCTGCTTCACCTTCACTCACCTTCAGTGAAGTTTATGCAAAGTTACACTGAAAGCCCATCAAATAACTCATAATATCAATATAATACGATTGGACATTTTGAATCTGAGTCTCGTGTAGTGTTTATCTTTTCCTTCCAATTCCTAACCTCAGAACACTTGCCATGAAATAAGGAATCACATATTTTTTCAATATACTGTCAAAGTAATCTACCCAATTCGATGATCCTGGATAAATATAAGTGATCCAGTGAATAGCATTTTCTTTATTCTCTTTCCTTCAAATTGTTTTGCATAATATTGTACACCAGCAAAAAATACAGTATTTCCATGCTGCAGGCAAACACCACAATAATAAGCAATTTGTGATTTGCTTTAATCTTTGTAGTAGCTTAGCAACTGATTCTTCATGGCATACAAGCTGGACAATGTACAGTATGAAATTTTTACAATTATTTTGAGGAGACAAGGAAGAAGCTACATAGAGATTGTGTTATTATTAGCATTTTTAAGTGAGATTAAAAAAACCTTTTCAAATTTGTCACCTTGAACAGAAATGTCGAGTTTATAGCCTCAAGGTTAGCTAAGTTTCTCCAGTAACAGTATCCAAGCAACATGTTGATGGAAACATCTTGTGAATGCATCCAAATATTTTTAATGTGATAATAATGATTTGATAGATTGAGCTTCACTGTAAACTATATCTTCTATATATTTTAAAGACTTCCTCAACCTCCAGCCACAACCGAATAAGTTAATATTTTGTCTTAGCCATTATTATATTGAGATAGTTTTGGGTGAAACAATAAGGCACAGAATTAAGTTGCACTCAGAGAGAGATTTTGTTTCGAAAAGGTGTAAAGGAAGAAAGGGTTTGGAAAGAAACTGAGCTTTCGTACTGCAAGAGCTGCTCCAATTATTATTTTGCAGGCTAGAAAATAAGCATATTTTCTATCATTTAGTGCTCAAGTTCTGTAAACCTTCATCATTGGACATCTGTATATTATGTCACGATGATGTGCTAGATGGAATTAATTTGATATCTCATCGGCTGGTTTCACCTATTAAACTTTCTAAAAAAGGACATTTCACTGAAAAACAAAGACACTGGGCCAGATTTCCGCTCCCAGGTCACATGTATAGAGACGGAAGAATTCCTGGCTCTGTGAACCCAACCTTTAAAAATGGCGGCCTGCAGTTCTGATTTTCATTCTGAGTGTTGGTGCTGGGGGGGGTGGGTTGTTGGTTTAGAAGTTGGGCCTGCCACCCCTGGAATGAGTGTGGAGGCCGTCAAATGCAGAGGCAGGCTGGGCAGAAGGCCTGCCTCTGTGCTTCGGCACTTTGTTGAATTTAATAAAAAATGATTAAAACAAAAAACAGCCCTCCTGTCCTCATCCCTCAACCCACCTCCATACACTCCCCATGCCCCCTCCATTCCAACCAATGCCACCTCATGCCCCCAACCACTCCCCACAGGTCCTCAGACCACCATGCCAACCCATGCCCCATTTACCACCAAGGTCCCTCATATCCACTCTACATTGGAGAGACCAAACGCAGACTGGGTGACCGCTTTGCAGAACACCTTCGGTCTGTCCGCAAGCATTACCCAGACCTCCCTGTCGCTTGCCATTTCAACACTCCACCCTGCTCTCATGCCCACATGTCCGTTCTTGGCCTGCTGCATTGTTCCAGTGAAGCTCAACGCAAACTGGAGGAACAGCACCTCATCTTCCGACTAGGCACTTTACAGCCTTCCGGTCTGAATATTGAGTTCAACAATTTTAGATCATGAGCTCTTTCCTCCATCCCCACCCCCTTTCCGAATCCCCCCCTTTTTTTTCCAACAATTTATATAGATTTTTCTTTTCCCACCTATTTCCATTATTTTTAAATGTATTTCCATCCATTTTTTAAATCTCTCCCTTTTAGCCTTTTTCGATTCCTTCACCCCACCCCACCCCCACTAGGGCTATCTGTACCTTGCTTGTCCTGCGTTCTACCCTTAATTAGCACATTCCTTAGATAATATCACCACCTTCAACACCTCTTTGTCCCTTTGTCTGTGACATCTTTTGGTTATCTCCACCTATCACTGGCCCTTTGTCCAGCTCTACTTGTCCCACCCACTCTTAAACCAGCTTATATTTCACCTCTTTTCTATTTTTACTTAGTTCTGTTGAAGGATCATTCAGACTCGAAACGTTAACTGTGCTCCTCTCCGCAGATGCTGCCAGACCCGCTGAGTTTTTCAAGGTATTTTTGTTTTTGTTTTCCACTATGCCAACACATTCCCTCTTCCCACCCCCATGGCCTTTCATACCCCCTGTCAACCAATGCCCCTCTACCCATCCTCATCGCCCCTCATACCACCTATGCCCCCCACATCCCCATAGCCCTTTATTGTACCTATGCCAACTTACTGTTAACCCATGCCAACCCATGCCACCCACCCACCAACCTTTTCCCTTACCCTCCATGCCAATTCACCTAGTATCCACCAAGGGCAGACCTGAGGAACCCTTGGAACATAAAATAAACTTGTGCCTATTAATAACATCACTATTTAAAGAAGACACACCCATTGATAAAAAAGAATCAATACATAGAAATTCCTTTAACTAATCTCTCATGAAAACAAATAGTTATATTATAAAACCATTTGGAAGTTACAATCAAATAGCTCACTTAACAAGCACAAGTTAGTTTGCAAAATCAGTCTTTGCAGCACAAATCCTATAATGATAATCCTCAGGCTTATGTCAACAGACAGAATGAAATATCAAGCACTGATTTTTTTTTTGAACTCCAGGCTGATTTTTTAAAAATTTAAAGCCCAGCAGAGGTAAATCCAATGACAGCTTTGACAGTTCCAATGAGTTTTGACAGTCGCAATGAGCTTTGACAATTCTTTGACAGCTTTGACAGTTCTTTGACAACCTTGACAGTTTTAACAGTTCAAATGAGTTTATGCACTTTTTACGCACAATCATGTTTACTTTTAACAATCCCAAAGCATGCCTTACCTATCCCAAAGGGTGCATTACCTCTCCCAAAGGTGTCCCAGGGCCATATCACAAGGGGTGCCTTATCCCTCCCAAGTGGTACCCTGGCTATTCAAATGAATCCACCAAGTTCAGACCAGCTCTTACCTGGTAAGTCTGAACATGTTGAGTTTCACACTCTTGACCTACGAGAATCCCACTTCAGTGGAGGCAGCTGATGATGTAAATGGTCAGCTGCCTCCATAAATCACACATGCGTCAACCCCGGACCGACTACATTCCTGCCCCTGCGAATATAGGAAGTGGCCTGTTCGGGTCGGGACTTAGGATTTCCCGGCTCATCCACCACTTCTGCCATGACTAGAGAGGCTCTCCATCATGGAGAAAATCTGGGCCACTGCCTTAAGATGGCTGCCAATTTGCATCTGGGTAGCCACAGTCTATTTCCTGGGAGACATAGGGTCTATGAAGGCTCCAACAGACAATGACCTCCCTGGAGGTGTGAAAAGCCTCCTTCCTATCTCATCCAAATGCAAGAATAAACCACTCAGGAGTTAATCACAAGGGCTAGGAGCAGCTGTGCCAGGCATGAGCTAATCAATTTCCTTTAATAATATACAACTAACATGGAGAGAGGTCACGTGATACAACCTTTTGTGCAGATGCTTAAATTTAGGGATTTGGCAGAGAGATTCTAGCTGCTAGAGAGAGCATTTGTCTTTGCCCCCACCACCACCCCCCATAATATTGCATCTAAACTCTGAACCCTATTTTGCTTAATTAAAAGTGTCTCTACATTCCTAGAACAGACAGAGACTCCACTGAAATCTGAATTTCTACAAGTGTTTCCAGGAAAAAAGGGACAGACCAGCCACGACTTTAAACCAATGGCCTCAGCAGAAGGCCTCTCCAATGCCTCTGAGTACCATCAGTGAATCTTTATTGACTTTCCTCTTTTTGAATCTGTACATGGCCAAGTTTAACAACGCATAATCTGTAAGGTTGTATTTTTTTCTGAATGCTTAGTGTTTGAGTGTTTGTGTGTGTTCATGGGAAGTAGGACGTATTTGTACATATTTATCATTTTTATTATTTTTACCTGGGTGGATTTTAGCACAATAAAACTAATCGCTTACATGTTTAACTCAACAATACCTGCCTGGCTTAATTCTTACAAACTGCACACAGTCAGTACATACCAAATTAGCAATACAGCATCCTTTTAAAATTCAAAACCTCTGCTACAAACAAACGAGGAGTAGTAAAAGAGAGGATTGTTCTCCTCCTCACCCGGTCACAACAATAATCATTTAACATTTCTTCAATGATTTAGAGTTCTAATTGTTGCTCAAATATCGAACCAATGGTGGGAATTTTCCAGCACCGTTGGCATCAGGCGACAATATGGCGAGAAGGCCAAAAATTAGTTTCGCACTGGCGTGAAAGCACAGCGAGGTCATCCGATGGTGTCCGCCATGGCGGAACACCGATCCCGCTGGAGGCTGGCGTGAACCCACCAGCTAATGGGATGCAAAGTAAGGCCGACTGGAACCGCTCCCCAACACGGCAGATTTTCCATTACGCCGGCGGGAAAACATGCTGGCCCAGAACACGTCTGGGCAAATGTGACGTGCAGGAGTCGGAAATTACTGTCACGGCCTTGCTCAGATCGCGGACATCCAAGGAGCAGCAGATGCTGGAGCCCTACAGCTACCGGACCCGAGAGGAACACGTGCATCACATGCTGGGTGGATTCTCATGCACATGGCTCTGCCACGAAGCAGCTCACAGAAGGTGGGAGGTCTCTGTTGATGTCTTGGGTCTGCTTCGGAACATCACGGTCTTGGCCAGGAGCTGCTACAGATGACCGACGAGGGAGGGGAGAGGAAGGGTCAGCTGTGAATGGGAGACCAAGTTGTACTGGGGGTGGCAGGGAAGGGGGGAGGTGGGAGAGGAAGGTCTAATTTTAACTGGGACAGGATGGTGTACTGGAGGGGGGTTGAGATTGGGAGGGGGGGGAACAAAGATTTCGGGAGGGTGAGGTTGGGAGGGGGAGGAGGGAGTACGGGGAGGAGGGTGTAACGGGGCAGAATGTGGCAAGTGGGGAGATAGGTGTAAGGGGGGAGGAAGGTGTAAGGGAAGGAGTTTGGAGGGTGGAAGAGATTCGGAGGTGGGAAGGAGTCAGGGGGAGAAAGGAGTTTTGGGGAGGGAAGGAGTTTGGAGCGGGGAAGGAGTCTGGAGGGAGGACGGAGTAAGGGTGGAGGAGGGAGTAAGGGGGGGAATGTCCAGGTGAACGTGCAAGGGAGTCTGTGAAGTCAATGACTGCCTTGTGGGGAATGAACTGAAGGTAGGCTTGGTAGGAGGGAAAGGTGAGCATGAGGGGAGCAGTGTGAGCTGGTAGGGTGGGAGGGTGAGGGCGTGGCGGTAGCAGTAGAAGGACAGCGAGGGTGATTGGTGGGAACGCAGAGGCAGACACAGACCCTGGGGGTAGGAAGGTGGATGTCTGGGAAGTCAATGTGTATGTGGGCGGAATTCTCAGGAAGATAGGGAATGTGCATGCCCATCTGGACATCCTGGAAAGAGAAGTGTTGGTAGGTGACAGTGGGGAGATGGAAGCTGATGCTGGGGGGTGGGGGTTGGGGAGGTGTTGGGGGGGCGGTCAACAGTGATGGGGGAAAGGATATGGGTCACTGGGGGAGGGGAAAGGATGGGGGAGCTGATCAGAAACTTATCGACTACCATGGCGGTTGAAATGGAAAGTGAGCGGAGCCTCACGGGCACAGGTGCTGCATGGGAGTGTGATCAGTGGGTGAGCGGAGATGCAGGTCAGCTCAGATGGACAACTGAAAGAGAACTCCAGCAGGCAGCATTGAAAATGCTCAGGACAGTGAGATGGATAAAGGCTCCGCGGGTATGGGAGAGTGCTTACACGAGGCTCCGAAAAGCCCCGCCACACACACACTTCTACCTCCAGAATCACTCATGGTCCGGCTGCGTGCAGCTAAACTGCTGGGGTAGGGGGAGGTGAGGCAGTGGAAGCACTCGCAAAGCCTGTAAATGAAGCTGAAAGACACCATTACACATTCCTCAGTGGAAGTGAATATCTTTACAGATTATAAAGTGACAAAATGTAACTTTTCTAGACCTGCCACTTCTTCTAGGTGCTGCCCTGACATCCACTGCATGGGTGGAGACAGCTTGTGCAATGGTTGGCCCTCTTGCCTCTGATGACCTTGGCATGTGTCCTCTGGAGAGCTGAGAACTTGAGGCCCCCAGCTTGCTTTGGCTGTCCTCCTGTGGGCCAACTGCTCCCCCTGTGGTGACAGAGGATGAGGTCGAGGGTGTCACAGGCAAAAGGGACTCGGAAGGAGAGGACAGCCTCTGAGATTCCTGAGTGGATGACCCAGGGGTGTCCAGCTTCCACTCCCTTCGGTTGCCCGAGGGCCCCGGTCAGGCCCCTTGAGAGGAAGGAGCACCAAGAGGTGCCCAGTTTCCCTCTCACGTTGCCACTGCAGGCCACCATGATGGAGTGCATGTTTACGCGCATCTCCAGGTTCTGCAGGACCTGGGTCTCCATGGTGTCCACCATCCTTCCCATGGAGACCTCTATACACACATGTGGCACCACCTCATCAGAGAGCAGGTGGATGCACTCCTCCGGCTCACATACCACTCTGTTGAGTAAGCTCTGTGTGATGTTCCCCCCGCCTTCTGCTGACTCTCCGCGATGAGTTGGAAGGCCGAATCCAGAGGTCTGTCATCTGACTCGGACCTCACAGATGCCTCTTCCCCACCAGTCCTCTGAATGCCGGGGAGCTTGGCTGAACCTGCCTCCTCCTGCTGCAGACACAAGTCAGTGCTTTGACCACCAGATTGTGAACCCAAGCCTGCTGTAGATCTAGGTCCCACCGAGGTGTGTGTCTCTGCGCTGGTGGAGGATGTGGGTAAGCGCTGTGAGGGTTTTCCAGGTTGCTTATTTCCAGCTCTTCAATGGAGGCAGTGTCCCCTTGGCTGCAGTGAGGACCTGAATGGAGCTGAGGAACTGGCTGGCTGAGGATGTCGGTCACTTGGCAGAGCTCCCTGTGAACTGAAGTAGAGGTAATTATCAGGAGAGAGAGCACTCACAGCTGCGTTGATAGAGGGAGGATGTGGTGCAGGATCCTCACGTGGATTTTTGCCTCCACCCTACCATTGCCGCAGGTGCAGTCCACATCCTCACCAGTCAGCGAGATGGCATGTTCCTCAAAGTGAGTGAGGGGCCTAATGTGGGCCATTCCACCCCCAGTCTGGGACCTCCCTGCTGTTGTGAGCCAGCTTCTCCTGCATGAAAATGGATGGGGAGAGTGTGAGCAGGACGCAGGGCACTGCGTGGAATGTTTGTGTGGTGAGCGGAGCCATGGACAGGATGAGGATGTGAGCTCCAGGGGATATGAGTCTGATGGAGATGTGAGGATGTGTATGAGAGTTAGTGGTGATGTCCCTTGAGATGTGAGATCCCTGTGGATGCAGCATGAAGGGTTTGTGAGTGGGAGTTGAGAGTGATGACTTTCCCTGGCAAAACGGATAAGATCATTCATCCTCTTCCTGCACTGGATGGCTGTCCTCCTCTGTGCTCTGTTGGCGTTGACCACCGCTGCCACCATCCCCTAGGCCAGATCGGTGACTCTGGTGGGCCTTCTGTGGCCAAAGCATGGGTAGAGGGCATCGCAGCGGCCTTCCATTATGCCCAGCAGGTGCCCCAGAGAGGCGTCACTAAATGTGGAGGCTGCCATCGTCTTTGCTTTCGGGGCCATCTGTCACTTGGAGCAGTCCTGGTCTGTAGGCATGAAGTAGGCTGCGCTCTGATGCGCTTTAATTATGGCGCCCGGAGCAAGGAGGCGCTGAGGTCGCAGCGTGGTGGGTAAATGCGAGCCCACCCACCAATGATCCGGCGTGTTTCCTGTGAATGCATTATTAATGATGCACCGGGAATGCTCCTATACAGTAGGAAGAGCCACCATTGCAACCAGGGGGTAAGACATCTTTTTTCCCGCCCACTGCCGCACTGTATGCAAATCTGGGACGATTCCGCCCAATGTTCTGTCAGCAGAATAAACTGGTGACAATTTATTCTGCTAAACTGACAAAGTGCGATTTTCCTCACATCAGTTTCAGACTGCATTCATTCTCTGTGAAACTAGGATCTCGGCTGTTTACATGGGAAGCGGGTATTGATTTTGCTAAGGAATTATCAAGACCCAGCTCATAGTGAATTTCTGTTGTCGATCGAAGTCAAGTAAATAACGCAGTAGCTTGTTGCATTCATATTAGTTGCTTAGAAATAAGGCACACAGTGAGCATGTTACTGGGTAATGGTCTAACCTGGAGAAATAATGGGCAACCCCAAGCTCCCCACATGACAAGTCCCCAACCCACCGAGGGTTGAATATCATTGGCGGTGGGATGAGGCCCTATAAGTAGGCAATAATTGCTCGCTTAGGGGCCTTAACTGGTGGCAGGGCTGGAATGGGCCTTCTGCCATGGGGTTAATTGGGGTGGAGGCAGGAAGGTTGTGGGGTCCCCACCCAACACCTTCCTGCCAGATTAAATGCCCTCCGCCACCAAACTTGCCACGAGGGAGGGCACTAAACACTCCTGAGGTCACCATTTATGAATATCTATTTAGATGTCTTAATTTCAGACAGGTTTTGGATTCTCTTGGAAAGTTGCCAGTTTATCCATGAATTACTGCAGAATTTCACCATCAAGATAATAGTTAAAGAAGTGACCAATGAGATCACAACTTTGAAGAGGAGGATTACTAACTTTTGAGGCAGTTTTTCAGGTAGATTTGTTTCATAAAAATACCTTCTCTGCTACTGCATTATTAGCATTAACATTAGCACTGTCAATTGGCTTAATGGAAGGAATTATTACTTACCTTACCTGCAGGGAATGGGTCAGGCAGAAAGCTGTGGGGAACCCACAATTCAGGCTTCCCTTACACTATGTCCATGGTGTTACTGATTGGTTCTCTGCCAGAGAACAGCATGGTTGGAGGAGGTGGCATGGGAACCTGAGGGGAGGGCTAGGTATCTATGTGGTAGTCGGGGTACTGAACTGGGGGGTCAGAAGCTTGTGATGGTGGGGTGGTTGGGGTTGTGGGAGGGAAGGGGGGGCAGGGGTTGGAGGCCAGTGTGGGAGGAGAAATCAGAGACTGGGCTGGGGAGGGAAATGGAAGGCTTGGTTAGGGGGAGGGGGGAGTTTGGGGGTCTCGTGGTGGAATTGGAAGTCTTGGGGGGGAAAGCATACGGGACGTGCTCAATCATGGAGGCTCGCTCCTCAGGCAGGCACCTGGATCCAGGAGGTAGGGATAAAGGCACTTAACTCCGGAATCTGCCAAGTCCTTGTCTCGATAAGGTACAGGTTTCTCAATACTTTGAAACCTGGTCAACAGCAAAGTCAAAAGCTTGACATTTTTAAAATTCGTTCACGGGATGTGGGCGTCGATAGCTATGCCAGCATTTATTGCCCATCCCTAATGCCAGCATTTATTGCCCATCCCTATTTATTGCCCAACCCTAATTGCTCTTGAGAAGGGACGGGCAATAAATGCTGGCCTAGCCAGTGAAGCCCACATCCCGTGAACAAAGAGAAAAAAAAAGACAAAAAAATGAAGCTCACAGCTTCATTATCATAATTAAAGTTCCAAGTGCCAGCTCAACTCCTTGGAGCTTACTGAAGAGGGGAAATATGTCTTTCAATGAAGAAGAGAATGTCTGCTTTTCTCCAAGGCGAAAATTCTAATAATAATGCAGGATATGGAGCACTGAAGTAACTTCTGAGAATGGAAACTTCCAGAAAGAAAAAGTTCTTGAATTAATAATTCAAATTCTATAGCTGTTTAGAAAACATTTTACTTCAGCATAATAGGATGCATATTTTTAAATATTCTCCTCCCTCTGAAAATTTCTTGAAGAATTTCTTCAAAGTTTGCCCGAAAGACATAAAGTTTAAATTCTGTAGTAAAATGTAAGTTAAGATGTCTTTAGAGCTTATTATTGTGTATTATTTGGCTTCCTTTGATTTTTTTTTGAGAAAATATACAATTTATATGGAGACATGCTTTGCCCAATACTCTTCTACTTTCTTCAGGCAGAAGGGGTTTAACAAGTACTTGAGAAGAATTTGCTTTTGGACGATTGATAGAACGCAAAATGTTCACCTTCAAAGCATCAGTTGATTCTGTAGCTCTCCAAAGTTCACTTTCTTCTTATGCCATCTCCAAGTAATTTAAAGTAATGCAGTTGATCAGAATGATCAATGAAGCTTGGGGGGCAAACTGCTCAGATAATCACCTGCACAGCCTATGGAACTCAACTTAATGCTTCACAATGGTGTGTAGTCTACTTTTGTCAGCTAACGTCAAAAAACTAGAAAATGAACTGCAACATATCAATATAATTAAAGCAAACACAATAGATTTCATTGGCCTATTAACCTTATTTATTCAGCATGGTACATAGTACAATGAAAAGGGGATTTTGTGCTCTCCACCACGCTAAGTTATAGGTCAACGTACCGCAGATTGCATTTAGATAATTTGCAATTGTTTTCATTCAGTTGTTAGAGAAAAAAGGTTATTTATAAACACTTTATCAGCAACTCAGAATATATGACAGTTTGTTCATTTTTACTTGAAGATTGCCTATGGAATTGAAATAAAGGTTACCTAAAGGTCTATTCCACAATGGCTTGGTTAGTTTTAATATTGCAGCATTATGGACTGTCAATCTACAGTTTAATCACAAAAGAAAAACTGATTTTCCATACACTGTTATTACCATTTTTCAATGTTTTCACATTATCAACATCAAAGCAAATAAAATAAAACTGATCGGAGTTTTGCTGGTAATTTATGCTCAGACTAAAAGAATAGAACAAGACTCTGGTCCATTAATGCTTCTGAAGAATTGAAATTAGTGGGGTCACCTGAACTTTTTCAGAGTACCAAAAAGTACTAAAATTGGGAGAGCTGTTCCACAGACTAGTCAAGCAAAGGCCTGACATAGTCATATTGAGGATCAGGGGAAAGCAGTCTAGTGGCTGGAGTCACAACTACCACAAAGGAAAATGATGTGATTGTTGGAGGTCAATCATCTCAGTCCCAGGACACTGCTGCAGGAGTTCCACAGGGTAGTGTTTTAGACTCAACCACCTTCAGCTGCTTTATCAATGACCTTCCTCCATCATAAGGTCAGAAGTGGAGATGTTCACTGATGATTGCACAGTGTTCAGTTCAAATTGCAATTCCTCAGATACCGAAGCAGTCCATGCCAATGTGCAGCAAGGCCGAGACAATTTTCAGGCTTGGGCAGATAAGTTGCCAGAATATACACATGGTCCACTCTACCATGTACTGCAAAGTTGAGAGGGTAGTGGGCGGCTGGGGGGTGGGGGAGGTATAATGGAGAAAATAAATTATCTAGAATGCTATAGTTTTTTATTGTAATGTATCAAGACAGACATATTTTCACGTATTATCCAGCTGCAGTGCAAGAAAGCAGCTCTACAACAAATTATTTTTGAATTGCTTTCACAGATACTAGAATCTATAGTAATAGAGCTGCATTGATGAGGAATTTGACGAGGATACCATTAATTCTAGACCCTATCTTAGTCTTGATTATGAGCTGGTAAAAATCCGATTCACTCTTCAATTTTAATATTGGTCGGTTTATAAGTAAAATGACCACAGAATTGTCAACAGCTTACAGAGCTTACAATATGTAAACATTTATTTAGGTCTATATATTTAACATAACATTAGATTGCACTAGACAGAACAGTGTAGATAAATTTCTTTACTGTCAAGAGTTGGGTCTGATGTTTATAGTAGTTATCCCAAGTGTAGACTGTCTGCACAACAGCCATGATATTGCATTTTAAGGCACAGCACTCAATGTGGAAGGACTTAGGGACATAATCTGAGGAGCAAAATAAGGTACTATTTAAATTCAAGTTTTTCTTTATTTCTGCAGCAAAATATTTGGTTGAATTAATGGTATCCTCGTCAAATTCCTCATCAATGCAGCTCTATTACTATAGATTCCAGTATCTGTGAAAGCAATTCAAAAATAATTTGTTGTAGAGCTGCTTTCTTGCACTGCAGCTGGATAATACGTGAAAATATGTCTGAGCTCCAGTGCCAAGGGGTTTGAACTGACAGAAATGGGACATTTAAATTATAATACCAATTGCACCTAATTGATCTGTAATGTATATTTTTACAGTACCATCATGATGTATTTTCAAAATTAACAGCTTGGGACAGAATGGCTACCATTCAAAAATACAACTCAAAGTAAGGAATTTCTCATAACATCATTTCAAATACAGGTATAAAGTGGCAAAACTTGTGAATGGTTAACATTTGTGTAGAAGCAATAATCTGACAAAGTGGCCAATATGGAAGGCCCAGTTTAAAAATCTTTGTGAAGGCAGTCACCTCTGGAGCTCCCCCAATTACCTATCCTTGGTCCCCTTCAGTTCCACTTCTACATGCTGCCCTTTGGTGACATCATCCACAGGCATGGGATCAGCTTCTACATGTATGCTAATGACATCCAGCTCTACCTTTCCACAACTTCTCTCGCAACCCCTCCCATGTATAGTCACACTGCGTGTCTGATATCAATTCCTTCGTTAAACACTGGGAAAACTGAAGGAATCATCTCCACTACAAGCTCTGTAACCTACCCATTGATTCCATCCCATCCAACCCTCCATTGCCATCCACTGTCTCAAATAGAACCAAACTGCTTAGAACCTTAGCTGAGCTTCAGAGCCTATATAGCCTCCATCACACATATCATCTACTTTTACCCCCATAACATCATGCTCACCTGATTCTACTTCAACCCATCCTGTCACTGAAGTCTCATCTATGGCTTTGTCACTTCACACTCCAATGCTCTCCTAGTTGGTCTTCCATTCTTTGGGATGCTATATAAATGTAAGTGGTTGTTGTCTGTCCTCGCACGACAGCCTCAGTCAACACATTTCACACAGCTAAATCACTTTGTTTCTATTATTAAAACACCCACATCTCTTTATTTATAAACATACAGATGACATAAAAGGCCTAAATCTGATTCAATCTATAGAACACCACTAATCAGTCCTAGATTCAAAATGTTAAAAATGCTATAATTAAAATAGAAATTAATATGTGAATGGATTTTCATTAAGGCAGTGCCCTGCTTTATCGGAGTTATTGTCTTGAAGGAGTTATGAAGATTAATTGCTAGGGAATTGAATTTTGATATTAGAAACATAACCACAAACCTAGAGCAACTATACATATAGTAATTCACCCCTCAAACATTGTTAAACTCAGTTGATGCTCAAGGCATTGACATTACAGGGGCGCATCGACACCATTTAACAAAAATATTTTAAAAGCCTTAATAAGAAAGGTCATAATATTTTCAATATGACTTATAAAAGGGACAATAAGATTTTCTCTTTTAAACTGTACTTACATGGCCATAATGGTTATAAGGAAATTACATTTATGTAAGCTTTTGCACCAGAAAAGCAAATATAAAAAATTTAAGCTCTAGATGGCTCTGTATAAGCAAAGTTAAAACCTTTAATAATTAGTTGGAAATCAAATCTTGTAAACCAAATTGAAAACTATACTTCAGGGATGACAATGTTACTGGCACTAGAACTCAATCATTTGCACAAACTAACACTACGCCTGCAATACTAGCTCACATCTTCCAATCTCTGGATTGTCAGAGGCCAGTCGTATCCTACAAGATGTGCTATGGGACACCTCGGAGGTTCTGATGAGCTGACTCCATGGGAATTGCTCAGAAACTTGAATTTCTGATGAGCAATTCCCTTGTCCCTCAGGGCCCTCCCAAAAAGTTTCCAACTCTGAGTTAGAGTCGGAGACTTATGACTAACTTACCTGGATAGTTACCCAGAAAATGTTACACAGAAAATTCCTAATATGACTCCTGGGTAACTATACAACTGATTCCCCAATCACTCAAACTGACACCCCCCCAACTCCCCTGCTGAACCCCCAAGTACCATCCCTGACCCAATCTCACTACCTGACTCCCCTGACCTCCCAACTACACCTCATCTGACCTCACTGGCCAACTTCCTACCCCACCTCAAACTCGACCTTACAGCCCAACCTGACCTCACCACACTACCCACCTGTCACCCTACTCCCTTACCCACCTATGCATTCACTCATATACCCATACACTAACATACTGAAAAGCTGTTTAAATGTCCCAGCTCTTCAATGTGTTGGTGAACACTTACCAGAATATGGCAGCTCGTGCTGTAAAAAGGCTTGTCTTCCCCCAGTGATCCAATGTTATGAGGAAGCAGCTGGATTTCAGGTACACTCCACATTTCTGGAGAAGCCACAATTGGAAGTCCTGGCCAGAAATGCAGAGCTCTGGTGTGCACATAAGAGTAGGAGTGGAGTAGCAATCTGACTGTGATTGCCATGCCTTGGAAGGTTCAGGCCAATAAAAATGTACATTACATCATCAGATTAGCATCCTAGTCTTTCCTAGAATCATAGAGGACAGCCCATTCAGCCCATTGCACCTGTGCTGGGTCTTTGAAAGAGCTATCCAATTAGTCCTGTTCACTTGCTTTTTCCACATAGCAAGTATTTTTTGTGTCGCTTCAAAGTATACGTCTAACTTCCTTTTGAAATGTATTATTAAATCTGCTTCCACCACCCTTTCAGCAGTGCAGAAGATCAAAGCAAGTCACTGAGTTAAAAAAGAATCATGTCCTTATCATCCAGGCTAGCAAACATACTACAAAGAAACTGCGGTATGCGGGTGCTGGAAATCTGAAATAAAAATAAAAATAACTGGAAAAACTCAGCAGTTCGGGCAGCATCTGTGGAGAGAAACAGAACTGGCGAAAGGTCATCGACCTGAGACATTGGGCGGAATCGTCCCAGGTTTGCACTAAGTGTGGTAGCAGGCGGGAAAAAGGATGTTTACCCGCTGGCTGCAATGGCGGGTTTTCGCACCTTATCATCCCAATCTCGCCTCATTAATCATGCATTCCTAGGAAAAACACCATTTTGCTGGCGGGCCATCTCTAATTCACATGCCAAGCAATCACCTCGCTGCTTCCTCACACTGGGCGCCATATTTAAAGTGCAGCCGCGTGCACACCACTCGGTGCTCCCAGCCCAGGACTGCTGCACAGAATTCATGGCCCCAAAAGGCAAGGAGACTGCAGCCCCTCAATTCAGTGATGCATGCCTCGGACGCCTTCGAGACACCGGTGGAGCCCGCCGCGATGTCCTCTACCCGCACTCTGGCAGAGCTCTGAAGAAGGGTCATTCAGACTCGAAACGTTAACTCTGTTCTCTCTCCATAGATGCTGTTAGACCTGTTGAGTTTTTCCAGCATTTTCTGTTTTTGTTTCAGGTTTCCAGCATCTGCAGTATTTTTCTTTTAGCTACATGGAAGAGGTTGGCCATCCAGTGCAGAAAGAGGATGAATGATCTCAGCCTTGCCACCAGGGTAAGGCAACCATCTCATCACTCTAAACTCACAAACTCACAAGCCCATCATACATTCACTGGCATCTCACTCACTGCCAGCTTGGGGGACATCACCACTCACTCTTTTCACACACACCCTCACTTCTCCATCTGGCCTCATCTCCTTTGGAGACTGCCTCCTCATCCCTCACCATCTTGAGACCACTTGCACAGGTTAACATGTATCTCCACACACACCCTGAGATAACCTCCTTCCCCAGTAATGCCCTCGCCCTGCAGCCTCTTCGCTCACCTGAGGCCACTTCTCCACCGAGCAAGCCCTAGCCCCGCAGCCATTGAAAATCCACCCCCTGCCTAATGGCTGCTCTAGTAGGTAGAGACCTGCCCGTGAGCCCCATTAAAATTGATGAGGTGCTGCCTGTGAAGCCTGGCACTGATGACCGCGAGTGCTGCCCGAAGCAAGGTAGACAAGCAAGCCTCAAAGTCCCAAGTGAAGTGCAGTTCGCCAGGTGTATGTCGCTTATGTTCAGCTGTGAAACACATCAGTGTGCAGTCATGTACACATGCCTGGGTGATCCAGCATGGGGGGATGATTCCAGCGAGCAAGGCTTATACTAATATGCAGAGGTATTAAAATGAAGTTCCCAACATCCAGTGGCAGGGAAGGCAGCCCACCATTGATGGGCAGAGTGTACGATCGCAAACTGGGGAAACCGATTTTTGGCCTTTCCGCCATATTATCTGCTCACACCCGCCATGACACCCAACGCCAACGGGCATGGAAAATTCCGGCCTTTAACTTTGTTTCTCTCCACAGATGCTGCCGAACCTGCTGAGCATGTCCAGCATTTTTTTTGTTTTTATGCTCCAAAGAAATACTGCTAGACATCACTCCATTGGCTATTATGAAAAAAGAGAACCTGATATAGTGCGCTTTCCAACTTAGGCCAGAACAATTAAGTTTGATTTTACAGACCAAGCTGAGGCTTTCAGAGACTGGTCCTATAAAGCTTTGAGTACACACTCTGTTGACTGTTCAAGTGCACTGCTATTTTTTGTTTTTTAATTATCACTATTCCATTCCCATTTCTACTGCCACCCTTCCTGATAGATGTACAGCACACTTGCCACTATTCTTTTGTTTCGTAATTTGGTCAAACTGAAAAAAATTAACATGGCATTGTGACTTGCTGATGGGAGGCCCGATTGATTTTAGTGGTCAGGCCTCATTTAATTACCACAGGCAAATACTAGCATTAATTGTATTGCTAATAAACAGCTCGCCAGTTGGGAAGACAAGAAATCCACCTGGGCAGCTAATTGCCATGGGTCAGCGGCAGCAGCTTACAGGGTGTATGTATTGAGTTTCATGCAGTTTCAAGCAGCAGGGATATTATTATAGCATCCTCAACAACAAGAAAATGACATAATCCGAGCATTTAAGGCTGGAAACGTACCAGAGATTGCAGATAAAATGAGCACCAGCTAAGTTTCCCTATATTAATGACTTAGACGAAGAGACCGAGAGTAATGTATCCAAGTTTGCTTATGATACAAAGCTAGGTGGAAACGTAAGCTGTAAGGAGCAAAGAGGCTGTGAAGAGATATAAGCAGGTTAAGTGTGTAGGCAACAAGTTGGCAAATGGGCAAGTGTGAGTTTATTCACGTTGGTGCTAAGAATAGAAAAGCAGAATATTTTTTAAAAGGCTTTAAACTTTAAATGTTGATGTCCAGAGACTTGGGTGTGCTTGTACAAGGAACACAGAAAGTCAGCCTGCAGGTACAGTGAGTAATTCGAAGGTTAAGTAACATGCTGGCATTTATTGCAAGGAAACTGAAGAACAAGGAAGTCTTGTTACAATTGTATAGGGCTTTTGTGAAACCACACCTGAAGTAGTGTGCGCAATTTTGTTCTCCATATTTAAGGAAAGATACACTTTCCTTGGAAATGGTACAGTAAAGGTTGACCAGATTGGTTACTGGGATGAGAGGGTTGTCCTGTGATGCGAGGCTGAGTAAATTAGGCCTGTACTCTCTGAAATTTAGTAAAATGAAGGGTGATCTCATTGAAACACATAAGATTCTAAAGGGCTTGATGGAGAAGACACAGAGAGTTTGTTTCACATAGCTTGGGAATCCATATCACAGGGGCACAGCCTCAGGGTAAGTTGTTGATCATTTAGGACTAATATGAGGAGAAATTTCTTCACTCAAGAAGTTTGGAGGTGAATCTTTGGAATTCTCTATCTCAGAAGGTTGTGCATGTTCATTGACTGCATTCAAGGCTTGATAGACTTTTGCTCTCTAAGGGAATCAAGGGATGTGGGGAGTGGGCAGTAAACTAGAGCAGAGGTAGAAGATCAACCATGATTGTACTGAATGGCAGAACAGGTTTGAGCGGCCATAGGGTCTACTCCTACTACTATTTCTTGTGTTCTTAAATAGTGTCAGAAATGGCGACCTTGTGATCATGTGCTACCTATCATTTGTGGACAGGTTGAAGAGGAAGTAGTGACATTACAGGTGGAACCAAAAATTGGGCTTGAGGTCCTCCTAACACAAGTTGACCCCTATTTGCACCTTTTTTTGGGTGAGAGCGGTGGCCACCTAATTCAGAAGCAGCTTTCCATCAGTAAGACAGTGGTATTTTTTCAATTTTCATCGAACTATTTTCAGGTGTGAATAAGGCAAAAATTATCCCCCAGGTAACAAGAAAAGGTCATTCAACCCATCAGGCATTGCGGTCCACCATGAATTCCAGTTTACCGTTGAACCTGCTAAGGAAAAGAGAAAGAAATATTCTCCCTGAACCCAAAGATAATTTATCAAAATTCCCTAATATCTCCCTATACTTACACATCCATTAACCACACTTGACCATTTGTTTTTATTTGACATTTTCACAATTCCAACAGCATTGGAAACACTGTGCTCCGCATGTATTTGAACAGCCTGTCCCTCTAACTTCTAACCCCCTTAGGAACAGATATTTACACCTAGCTCATTTTTTGAAGGAGTTAATTTATATAGCAGAAAATGCTTTTGCTGGTCATCCATTTCCCATATTGATAATTTTAAACCTGTATCTGTTATTTCTGCTTTCATGCTCCAAGTTAGTAATCTGCTTTTGTTTGCTCATTACTTTAAAAACCTGAATCTCAATAATTGAGGTCTAAGGATCTCCCAGCATAATTATAACTAAATTCAAAAATACCCTGATTGCTTCTCTCTATGCAGCCATTTAATGCAGTGATATCATTTTTTGCAGCTGGATGCTTAAGTTGTACATAATATTCTAAAGGTGGTTTTACCATTGATTTCTCTAAGCTGAAGATCATTTATTTTGGATTATAATCAGATGCCTTAGAGATATATCCTATAAATCCTGTACAAACATGGACAAGGTCAAAGTCACATCTGTTGGATAGAACCAAAAATAAGGCTTGAAGTATCATTAACTTATTCTTGAGCTGGTTCATCATCATTATCATTAGAAAACAACTTAAAATAAAGACCTGCTGTAAAGCGCACAAATATAATGGGCAGAATTTTTCGTCCCGTGGGCGGGCGCATGCCCGACCCAAACGGGGGTAAAACAGTGCGTGATATTTCTCTTGGCGGGCACGCGTGGGTGCCGGAGTGTCACCCACCATTAATTAAGTGGCCACTTAAGGCCCTTAACAGTCCAAATGATTGTGATTTTTCCTTGCCCGTGTGATTTCCAGCTCGTTGCATGGGCAAAATAGGCAGGTGGCCAGCTGACATTTTCACAAACATCATCCAAGGGCGGGATAAAAAGGGTCAGCAGCATTACCAGTGTGAGTAGTGAGGAGTTTTCGAGATAGTTTGCAGCTGTTTGCTTATTGGTATTTGGCAGCTGTTCGAGGCTTCATTCTTAGCAATTCCAGGCTTAATTTCAGGGCTCCTTAGTATCTGCTAGGCCCCTGGAGGATACAGACCATGTGGACCCTTTCAGGTATCAGACAGCCTTCCCTTACCCTGGTAATGGGGATTGTGGTCTCCGCTGGAGGCACCTCCTCTGAGGAGGAAGAGAGGGGCAGAAGAGAGAGGGGTCCACGTGTCCCTGTGCAGTTTCCAGGGGAGGGACCTGTGGGAGGAGAGGTGCAAGCACAAGGGGTGCAGGGCCAGCAGGTAGTCCAAGGCGGAAGGGGCCACAGAAGACGCCACTATCCTGCTGTCAGGGTTTGTAGGCGGCGATGCAGCTACCTCATACGTCTGAGGAGCAATGCTGAAGGAGGCTCCGCCTCTCAAGGGAGAACGTGACTCCATTTGCCAGGTGATTGGGCCTGAGATCACCTCTGACTGTGTGGGTGGACACCCCATACCAGTGGCTCTGAAGGTCACAGTGGCCCTCAACGTCTATGCCTCAGGCTCTTTCCAGGGCTCAGTGGGGGATCTGTGTGGAATCTCCCAATCAGCTGTCCACAGTTGCGTCAAGCCGATGACAGAAGCTCGGTTCAGGTGGGTACTGACTTTTATTCTTTACCGTACAGACGAGGTCAGCCAGACTGAGCGAGCCAGAGGCTTTGCAGTAATTGCTGGGATCCCCCATGTCCAGGGAACCATCGACTGCACACATGTGGCCATCAAGGCGCCAGTGGGTCAGCTGGGTGCCTTCATCAACAGGAAGGGATTCCACTCCATGAACGTGTAGATAGTGTGTGACCACAGGATGCAAATTCTACAAGTCTGTGCAAGGTACCCTGGCAGCTCCCGTGACACGTACATCCTGTGACACTCCCAGTAGCTGAGGCTCTTCAATGCTCCATCCCGACTGGGTGGATGGCTGTTGGGTGACAAGGGCTCTCCGTTGAAGAGGTGGCTCATAAAGCCTCTCCATCACCCAAGAACAGAGGCAAAGAAGCGTTACAATACGAGACATGCCTCCACAAGGGTGATGGTAGAGAGGACCATAGGTCTGCTCAAGATGTGCTTCCAATGCCTGGACCGTTCAGGGGGAGAACTACAATATTCTCTAGAGTGTGTGTCACTGATCGTGGATGCATGCTGCGCTCTCCACAATCTGGCACTGGCAAGGGGTACCCACTGGAAGAAGAAGATCTTGACACAGCTCCACAGGCCACAGATGATGAGCCCAGTACAGAGTCCAAAGAGGAGTACAGTGAGGAGAACGCTGAGGGCGTGGAACCAGACCTCGGTAACCTGCAGGGAGGCAAGGACACCAGATCCAACGCTCCTTCAGCTAGGCTACCAAAGATCAGCTTCAACTGCATGCCAGGGCTGCCTCCTTCATCCCAGGTGTCTGAAAGGACCCTTTCATTTGAACCCAAAGAACACTCAGTGCTGTGCAATAAAGTTCAGAGCCACCTACGTCCAGCATTACATACTGGCATTCCCCGCACCAATGAAATAAAAAGGTGAAGCAAACTATGGCCATGACGACAAAAACACAATTTATGTCATTCTGACAGTTCAATAATCTTAACAGAAACGGTTCTGGTATTCAACATCAGACCAGTATACATAGAGAAAACAAAAATGAACATAAACTCACCCGTGACCTGTCCTTCTAGTGCTCATGCTGCCTTTAACTTATACTTTCGAGTGCTACGTCTAGGTGTTCCCCCCTCACTGGCACCGACATTGGAGACAGCCTGCTGTCTTGTTGGCCTTGACCTTGGCGGTTGTCCTCTGGCCATTGAAGCGTGGGAGGGAGCAGACAGTGCCATGGCTGGCATCTCCCCAGTCATCACAGCCTTATCAGATGCCACGGTCACTGGCGGAGGGGCGGAGGAGCTGCTCCCGTCATCCAGAGCACTCTAAGACGAGCCCACAGAGATGACAGGCAGCTCGTGCGCCAATGTGAAATCACCCTGGGCAACCCTGCACACCATTGATGGACGGGCACCTAGCTGGGGTACTGGGTGCCTCATCCATCTTCCACACTGACATTGACCACCTGAGGTCAGTGCTTGTGTGAGGGCTTGCAGGTCTGAGCGCAACTCCAGGAACCCCTGATACTGTCCCTGGAGCTGCCTCTCCATGAGAGTTGCCACTTTCTCAATGGGGGAGGCAGTAGGGCTCGGCCATGCTGGTCAATGCAGTGCTCATGCTCCACATGGACTCCTCCATCACGGAGACCATGGCATGCAGGTCCTCATGGATCTCTGCCAGATCCTCCCGCACATCTCGTTGGACATCCAGAATCTGCCACCTGATGGACGACTCCAGAGGCTCATCATCAGCCTTTGACTGTGCATCATCCTGGTCCCTAGCAGTCCTCCGACTGCCGTCCCCCTTGGCGCTCTCTGCCTCTGCCTGCACCTCAAGCGATTGGGAAGTGCCCTCACCAATGTGCACCGATATATTAGCTGCCGCTAGTATCTGCTTCAGACAGCTGGTGTGCCGCAGGTGCAAATGATGCCCAGTGGTCCTCCCGTGTCAGGGGTGGCCTTTCGGGGTCCAGAGAGCGAACGCCTGCTGGCGAACCTAAAAGCGAGAAGAAGGACGTCATTGGTTAAAGTCATCACACTGTCACTGTGCACCCTAGGCACCCTGGTGTTGAGACAATGAAGATCTGTATCATGGTGCCTTTGTCTTTCAGTGATCAATGGGGACTCCAGGTTCGAGGCTCACATCAATGAAAAGAGTACACTAGAATGGTTGCACAAGCCAAAATTCTCACCTCTGTGCACTGCACTCTTACCTTCGTCTGGCACCTCCACCTCCCCACACCCAGTTGCATGTGGGGCATGCCAGCTCTCAAGTGTCTTGCTCATACCTCGAGAGGATTAGGAGGCTAGTGGGGCCTCCGGCGGTCCGCAGCCTTTCTATATTGTTTTTTTTAATTCATTTATCGGATGTGGATGTTGCCAGCATTTATTGACCATCCCTAATTGTCCATGTTCAGGGGACAGATAAGGGTCAACCATATTGTTGTGGGTCTGGAGTCACATGTAGACCAGATGGGTTTTTACAACAATTGACAATGGACCATGAGGTCATCATTAGACTTTGAATTCAATAAAAATGTGGAATTAAAATTCCACCATTTGTCGTGGCGGGATTCAAACCAGGGTCCTCAGAGCATTACCCTGTGTCTCTGGATTACTAGTCCAGCAACAATACTACAGTGGCCCCACCTCCCCTGTGAGCCATCTTCTCCTGATACAACAGAGGAGGATTGATTAGTCTATCTGCAGCGCCATTGCAGACTGGCCAATCCCAGCTGAGGAACACCTCGCAGGGCACATCCAAGTCATAGCCACAAGGCACTCAGTCCAAGCAGCCAGGGCTCACCCCCTTGGCCAACTCCAGTGTGACTGACAGTTGGCACTCAGACTCTAGCGTCCCTAAGGTCCACAGGGGGGTCAGCCAGACCTTAACACATCAGCACACTGACCCATGCCAACACGGTACTCACCTTTCCTGAGCGCAGCAGGTCATTGAAGCGCTTCCGGCACTGCACCCAGGAGCGCCGCACCATGTCACGGCTGCTGACCAGCACTGCCACCTTCTCCCATGCCCTCTTGGTGAGGTGTGGTGGCCTCCTCCTCCCATCCCTGGGGACAAGGGCATCCCTCCTGGCAGCCACCTCCTCCAGGAGGACGGCAAGGCACTCAACACAGAAGCAGGGGGCCAAGTGCCCACCAAACCTGCCCTGCTGCCTGCCATTTCCAGCTGCATTCGAGTCCATAGTGTCGGTTCAGAGAACGCCCTCCGGGGAAGTCTTCCAGGGGCTGCCTGGGCCATTTTTAAACAGGCCGTCATTGGACCTGGCGGCCGATAGGCCCCTGCCCCAGCTCAGCCCTTCCCAGCCAGTGCAGAGTCGCGTGAGGGCCCGATCGCAGGCAGCAGTCCGTTTTGCGGCCGCAAAACAGACCACCTGCTGCACCCGCCCGATGTGGGGAACTTCCTGCCTAAGATAAAGAATACTGTCTGTGTACAATTGAAAGGGAGATAATACTAACAATAGACTATCTTCATTAATATTTCTCAAAAATGGCCCTAACATAACTTCTGAAACTTTTACACAACCTTTTGTTAATGGATAGGACCACATTTGAATAAATTTCAACATTACCAATCACTTATCCAGTGGGAAATCTACAGTACCATTGGTTGATAAATTGCTGTGTATGTACCTAATGTTGATCACAGGCTCCAAAGTCATGTAGCACCCATGCCGAGTTCGCACTTGAACGAGTATCTACTCTACAATCCCAAAATTAATTAGTCTTCCTTACTAATTTAAAAGTCAGCTTAAATGCAATGTGAAGCCAGGACTGCTAACACAGCTTTTCAGAAGTCTCATCTTTTTCACTTCCTTGTGCTTATCTCCTGTCAAAATTAGGCTATGCATATTCCTAAAATGCTTTGAACATATCAGGAAAGCTACCTTGTCCATGAGGTGTCTGCAGATGAAAACATTTGATTTAGAAGGTGTCTGTGAATTTCATAACATAGAAACATTAACATAATAAATCAAACTATAAATCTAGATATGGACCTGTACTTGCACTCATAATAACACACACATTTACAAGGGAATGGCTGATGCAGGTGGTGTACCGTGTATAGTAGCAAGAGTGGCCATAAGGATGCCCTTCCAGGAAAATGTTTTGATGTTTGTTATATCTGTATTCTAAATATTCATTTTATATAAATAAAAACAATTCAGATACAGCATCTGGATCAGTGAATGTAGATAACACTTAAATCTCCAGGGAAAGGTGCTAACAGAGAAAACAGTGTGAATCATTTTAAAACAGTAGTAATGGCATGGAAAGGAAATACCATTTATACTTGTGTAGAAGTCGAGTTTTTTTTTCAGTCCAAATTTTTAGGGAAAAAGTAGGGGGTCAACTTATGCATGAGTAATATTTTCGAGGGTTGAAATTCATGCATATTAGAGGGACAATTGTTATCTTAAAACATGAAACATATTTATGAATTACTGGTAAGCTACGTGGTGCTTTCAGTAGGCTAAGCAGCAGTAGCCATAATCTAGGGCAGGATTTTTCGCTGAGCGGGCGGGCATGTGCCCAACCCGCTCAAGCGTAAAATGACGCGCGAGATTACAGTCAGCGCGCGCGCGTGGGAGTTGGCAGCACGCTCGCTGACAATTAACAGGCCTATTAAGGCCATTAAAGCCACAATTGAATGCAATTTTTCGCTGCCCGTCCAACGCTACAGTTGGCAGGCAGGTGAATCAGCCAGGTGACCTTAGAGTTTTTAATGAACCTCATCCAACAGGTGGGATGAGGTTTCCAACAGGAATTTAAAATAAAATAAAAATATTGAAATGTCATCTATAACATGTCCCTGCTCATGTGACACAGTCACATGAGAGGACATTTTTAACATTTGCTAAATCTTTATTTGCGTTTTTAAAAATCTTCAGCTCCCTGAGGCAGCTCTGTGCCTCAGGGAGCTTTCAGTGCACACACCCGCGCGCATGCGCAAACTTCCGCACTCACCCTCCTCCTTCTCCCACCCCGGCAGCACTCAGCGCTGCAGCACGCCTTTCACGCTGGCTGGCCGTTATTTAGCCAGCCTGCGTGAAACCGATGTCGGGGCCTAATCACGGGTGGTAGTAGGCTTCGTGACTGCTCCCGGGCCCACCTGCTGCGCCTGCCGGAGGTAAAAATCCTGCCCCTATATTTCATCTTGGGTGTGATGAGGGCAAAACCACACAAGTGCCAAATTGCACTTTAAATCTACAAATAATTTACATTAATTGTAGTGCCATCATCTCTTGTAGCAGAGGAAAATGGGAGGAAAATGTACATAATCTAAAAAGATTAGTAGATACGACTATAATATCAGTGAATTGAAATTATCGGTTATTTATCATAGCACTGGCTGGTTTAGAGGGCGGGACTGGCAGAAACACAGGGGGGTATTTTCTGCATGCTGGACGAGCAGGGCGGGAGCGGGCGCAGAGCCGATCACCGCCTGCCAATTAAGGCCCGCCCAGCATGAAGCATGGCCAGTAGTGCTCAGTGCTGCCTGTGTGGGCGGGGGTAGGAAGGAGAGTCGAGGCCCGCAGCGCAGAAATCTCCCTGAGGCATGGAGTTGCCTGAGGGAGATTAAGTACTTATTGGGGAGAATTTTCCCCCCCCGTTGCGGGGGTTGTCGGGGGCGGGCGGGAGCAGGCATGAATCTGATCAGCGCCCCCGATTGGGTCCGTACTGCCATTTTATGTGGGCGGGCCAATTAAGGCCCACCTATCTAAATATCTAAATAGCAGGCGCTGACATCGGGACGCACACCCGACGTCATCGCACGTCATTTTGCACGCTGGTGTGTCGGGCCCGCCCCTGCATGCTGACAGCAATATTCAGGCCATAGTTTCTAACCTGGCATCACAACTGGAAGCATCTGTTGTTGTTTTGCTGCCATCCCAGCTCTGAATGTATTCATAAATGACGGTATTTCTCATCTCAAATAGCTTTATAAGATGTAATACGGAGCATGGGATCAGAGTATATTGTGATTTTTAAAAATTAATTCGTGGGATGTGGGCTTCGCTAGCTGGGCCAGCATTTATTACCCATCCCTATTTGCCCTTCAGAAAGTGGTGGTGAGCTGCCTTCTTGCACTGCTGCAGTCCATGTGGTGTAGGTGCACCCAACGCACTGTTAGGAAGTGAGTTCCAGGATTTTAACCCAGCAACAGTGAAGGAACGGTGATATATTTCCAAGTCAGGGTGGTGAGTCGCTTGGAGGGGCACTTCCAGGTGGTGGTGTCCTCATGTGTCTGCTGCCTTTGTCCTTCTAGGTGGTAGTGGTTGTGGGTGGAAGGTGCTGTCTAAGGAACCTTGGTGAGTTCTTGCCATCTTGTAGATGGTACACACTGCTGCCACTGCGTAGGTGGTGGAGGGAGCGAATGTTTAAGATGGTGGATGGGGTGGCAATCAAGCGGGCTGCTTTGTCCTGGATGGTGTCAAGCTTCTTGAGTGTTGTTGGAGCTCCTCCAGGCAAGTGGAGAGCATTCCTTTACACTCCTGACTTATGCCTTGTCGATGGTGGACAGGCTTTGGAAAGTCAGGGGGTGAGTCACTCACTGCAGGATTCCTGGCCTCTGACCTGCTTTTGTAGCCACAGTATTTATATGGCTAGTCCAGTTCAGTTTCTGGTCAATGGTAGCCCCAAGGATGTTGATAGTGGGGAATTCAGTGATGGTAATGCCATTGAATGTCAAGGGGCGATGGTTAGTCTCTCTTGTTAGAGATGGCCATTGCCTGGCATTTGTGTGGCGCGAATGCTACTTGTCACTTGTCAGCCCAAGCCTGGATATTGTCCAGGTGTTGCTGCATTTGGACATGGACTGCTTCAGTATCTGAGGAGTCGTGAATGGTGCTGAACATTGTGCAATCATCAGCGAACATCCCCACTTCTGACATTATTATGGAAGGAAGGACATTGATGAAGCAGCTGAAGATGGTGGGGCCTAGGACACTACCCTGAGGAACTCCTGTAGCGATATCCTGGAATTGAGACAATTAACCTCCAGCAACCACAACCATCTTCCTTTGTGCTAGGTATGACTCCAGCCAGTGGAGAATTTTCCCCCTGATCCCCATTGACTCCAGTTTTGCTTGGGCTCCTTGATGCCACACTTGGTCAAATGCTGCCTTGATGTCAAGGGCAATCACTCACACCTCACCTCTGGAGTTCAGCTCTTTTGTCCATGTTTGAACCTAGGCTGTAAAGAGTAGCTAATCAAACAGTATTGGTAGCATAACTGTAACATCAGGAAATTATAATTACCGGTAGTAATTTGCATTTACACTATTTTGGTGTAGCGCTGTACACCAAAAAACATGAAAAAACATGTTGCTCTCTCCCTCAAAAACTAGGGTTGACTAATACATGAGATATATGTAAAATAAAGGACTTTCGGCCAAAATTCTGAGGTCAACTTTTACATGAGATCACCTATTACTCGAACATATACGTTGTGCACAAATGTGCAAATAGGCTCAGGTTTCAGAACAAAGCACCATTTTTTTTTACAGCTAAAGAGGTTTTGCTTTATTTGTGTGCCTACATGTTTGTGTTGTGGGCTTTGCACCAAATATTTCAAAAGAGACAATCAGCAAAAACTGAATTATTTATCTGCATTTCATATAAATTTGGACTGTTAAATGTTGTGGTTATAAAACAAAATTCCTTTGTCTGCTTATGAAATTTCAAATCTCTTTTCCCCTTTCTTAGATCTCTCTCTGCACATATGCCATCCCCAGAAAAGATGGCTGTGGGTTTTTTCCAGCCTCCAGAAACACCATGCTGAATTATGTGGGAGAACTTTATGAGAGTCTCCCTCTGATTTTCCTTTTCAAGCATCAATCACAGCCCACCAGCAGTGACATAGTTCAGAATCCTGTTATTCAGAATTCAGTATCTAATGTCTAATCTTAGTTGAAATAAAGGAAATAATTTTTGCACTGAGATAATGAAGTATTAATCATGCCTTGACAAATAGATGGGGAGCAACATAAAGCAAACCAATTTCCAGCAGAATAAGGTGAATGGGGATAACTGCAACTTGTTTGAGAGGAGAAACACTGAATGCAGACTGTGATTTTCTGAAAAGTTCTTAAATCAGTAAAAGCAATCTCATAATGTAATGTAATAGTAAATGTTATTTCCGAACACCGTTTAGTAACACACTGAAATGTAGGAACATTCCCAAAATTGAAGGGGTTCTCTGAAATTAAACAAACATTCCATATTATTATTATACATCGCGGAATGATTTCAAAGGAACTAACACATATCTTCTGCATCAGAAGTCTCTGTTAGTTTATAGACCTCAAACTTACTCTCAGGTCTTTGTTATCTATATAGAAACCTTTATTTTAATATTCACACTGTTCTGGTTTAAAAAAGAAAGATGTGCTCAAAAAGGATCTCCATATCAAATCTGCCAATGATGTGGGAGTGTTCAAAAATGTTCCCTTCCATTCAATCTTCAGGGTACTGTACAATAGCAGTACCAAGAAAGCAATACAACGTGAGAAAGCACTGGCAGCTAAACTAAGATAAGTTTCCTGAGGGATTCCTTACATTATCAAAGGAAAACTGACAGTTATGTAAATAAAGCACAATACTGATTCCAGCCGTTCCAAATTGAGTTTAGTTTGCAGGAATCCATTTTATGGATAATAAGATGAAGCAGCTACTCACCAGTCACACATTCAGATGTTAAATACTATGATAGGATTGAAATTAGCTATCATTAAGAAAACAACTGTAAAAGGGCCACTTCATTTTGTTCAGAAAATAAACCAAAAGTTTTCTTAACTCTTTCAATACATTGTACCCTTTTTAGCTTTAAAGGTATCTGCATGTTCTATGACTTGTTGGCAATTTTTTACACTTTTATTTAAAACATAGTTTTACAGAAATATAATACATATTAGGTAGGAGCCCCAGATAAATAAGTTCTTTTTATTTTTCATCAAAAATCACATTTGTAAGATGAGTTTGAACAATCATGGCTTGGTGAGCCAGCATCAAAAGTACCAAACAACCTATCATTCGGCATGCACTGGTACTAATTTGGCAAGTTTACAGAGAGGAAGGATAGTGAGCCTAAGCCTGAATCTGAGCAAAGTTAAGACTCATGCAGATTAAAGCAGAAGGAGGTTTATTCAGCATCTGCCAATGGGCAGAATTTTACGTTTGGTGTGCGGGTGCATGCCCGAGCGTAATATGACGCGCGATATTTCGTTCAGCAGACACGCACCAGAGTCAGCTGCGTGCCCATTGATAACTGAAAGACCTATTAAGGCTATTAAGAAGCTAAATGAAATCAAATTAACGTTGCCCGTCCAACCTTACGGCTGGTGGGCAGACGAAAAGGCCAAGCGGCCTTTACATTTTTCAGGAAACCTCATCCACGAGCGGGATGAGGTTTCCTAAGGCAAATAAATATTAACTAAAAACTTTATTTTTGAATTAAAAACATGTCCCAGCTCACGTGACAGAGTCACATGAGGGGACATGTTTTTTTTAATTTTTACTATCTTCATCAATTTTTTAAAAAAGCACTTCAATCTCCCTGAGGCAGCTCTGTGCCTCAGGGAGATTAAAGTGCTCTTTCACGCACATGTGCGAACTGCGCGCCAGGCCCCCTCTCCCTCCTCTCCCCCCCTCACACAGGTAACGCTGAGCACTGTCACTCACAATCCACACAGGGCGGGCCTTAATTAGCCCACCCACATGAAATCACGGAGTGGAGCCGATCGCAGGTGGCAGTTGGCTTCCTGTCCGCCGCTGCCTGCTCCTGCTGAGCCCACCCGACGAGGGAAAAATTCTGGCCTATGTACACTTGAAATGAGAATGATCAGTGTTGACACGTAAGCCTGGAATCAAGCTTGCTCAATGTCAACTCTGCCGTAATTTCTGAAATATACTCAGAACTCTACAGTCTACCATGTGACAACTCCAGGAACATCTGTTGCAGGGGTCCTTATGACAGATGTGCTCAGGGCACATCTTCTTCCATCACTGCTCAAACTGCTGCTCTGAAAACCTGGGGTATCAAATTGAGTAGAGTTGTCTAGTGGAGCGGTGGCAGGAATGGGCCTGAAAGATAGGGTGGTATCTTCCAGGAATCCAAGTGGGCCTTCCCGCTAACTCTTGCTTGTATAGCACAAAAAACACAAGGCCTGAATTCCCATGCAGCAGCACAAAATGTTCTGCTATTGGCAGGTCCACTTCAGGACATGGCTATTGTGAGATGAGAGCCATCTGAGTCCAAGGAATCTCAAATTGCAATACAGCAGTCTACACACTCCTACCACTGAGATAACCATCTATGTTACTGTTAAGAGCACATGGTTCATGCATTCGCACCAAGAGGGAGCACAATGAACAACAAAACACAAGAATTAGGAGCTGGAGCAGGAGTGGGCCATTTGGGCCCTTGAGCCTGCTGCGTCATTCGATAAGGTCATGGCTGATCTGATTGTGGCCTCAAATCTACTTTCCTGTCTGCCACCCGTAATCCTTGACTCCCTTGCGTTGAGACAACCCAATATGGTTTCCAGTTAAAATTAAGTTTGCACTGAACTAGTTGTGTGTACTGACATTGTTCCTGAAAATGTGTGGAAATTGATTTCATCACGTGGCAAGAATTGCGAGCTTTTGGGTGAGAGTGCACAAGCACCTATTCATAATTGTGGAGGAAAGGAGGCAAATAATGACGGGATTATGCATGCAATGGCCAGATAAAAAAGCCAAGAAATGTTTTCTATGGGAGTGGCACAAATGTTTCTTGCACTTGGTGACTGCGTTTCTTCTGTAACCTCCTTAGGTTGCTATGGAAACATAGAAAATTTATGTCTGTGCCAGCCAAAGAGCAACTATCTAGCCTAATCCCACTTTCCAGCTCACAGTCCATGGCACTATAGGTTACTGTGCTTCAAGTGCATGTTCAAATATCTTTTTAAAAGGCAACAATGTATTTTGCTTCTGTCACTCTTTGAATTCCAGGCCCCGCCACACCCTCTTGGAGAAACAAAATTTTCTTCAACTTCCCTCTCATCCTTCCGCCAGTTACAGCTATACTCCATGGTTAATGACCTCTTTGCTAAGGAAAATAACCAATTCCTATCCATTCTAACTAGGCCTCTCATGATTTTATACACCTCAAATTAATTCCCCCCTCAGCCTCCTCTGTTCCAAAGAAAACAATCCCAGCCTCTCCAATCTTACCTCACAGCCAACATTTTCTATTCCTGGCAAAAGCCTTGTAAATCTCCTCTGTGAAAGTGTGGTCACGTTCTTCCTGTAATGTAGTGACCAGAGCTGTATGCCGCACTCTAGCTGTGGCCTAACTGGTGTTTTATACAGTTCCAGCATAACCTCCTTGCTCTTATATTCTATGCCTTGGCTAAAAAAGGAAAGTATCTCATATGCCTTCTTAACCACCTTATCTACCTGTCCTGCTACGTTCAAAGATCCGTGGCTATGCATTCCAAGCTCCCTCTGTTCCCCTATACTTCTCAGTATCCTACCATTTATCGTGTGTTGTTTGCCCTCCCTGAATGCATTACCTCACATTTCTCCAGACTGCATTTCTTTTGCCACTTTTCTGTCCATCTATCCAGTGCATTGGTATCTTCCTGCAGTCTACAGCTTTCTTCCTCACTATCAACCACACCATCAAATTTTGTATCATTTGCAAAATTTGCAATCATGTCCTCTACATTTAAGTCTAAATTATTGATACATATCACAAAAAGCAACGGACCTAGTACTAAGCCCTGTGGAACCCTACTGGAAACAAACTTCAAGTCTCAAAAACACCTGTCAACCATTTCCCTTTGTTTCTGCCACTGAGCCAATTTTTGATTCACTTTGTCACTTTCCCTTAGATCAATAGGGTCATACTTTACTGACCGTCTGCTAAAATCCACACAGACCACATCAAACGTTCTATCCTCATTGACCCTTGTTTCCTCAAAATTTCAATCAAGTTAGTCAGATATGGTATTTCCTTAACAAATGTATGTTGACTGACCTCGATTGTTTTAAAATGTGAGATTTTGTTGTGTAATCCTTTCATCTATTAACTGGAAGTTTGAATTTCTTTTTTTTAAAAAAAAGTTATCAGTCTCCATCGGGATCATGATAAGTGACTGGCCTGCAATTACACGGTCTATTCCATCCTCCCTTTTTAAAAAATGGTATATTGTTGGGCCAGTCGTGTGAGATCTGCTACTGGTAGCCCAGTACTACCTGTCACAATGGTCGGCCACTAAACTGGTAATACAGTGGAAGGCAACGGTTCAGGATGGCATCAGCATAAATAAGCGTCAATAGCGTAGTACTGGAGCTCCTGTCAAAGGATGGGTGCTGTTGCACTTGGCAAGGGAGGGAGTGAGGCCACCCAAGCTCACCATCCAGCCAAATCCTTATATATATAAGCTTTGCGGTATCAAAAGAACCTTCTTCTTGATTCTCTTCCCGTGCCTTGAGACACAAGAAGCAGATGACACACATGCTTTTGTTTGCTTCCATAGCTAGTTTCTCCTGGAACAGGTTGTTAGCCTGTCACCAGAGGCTACAGCTTGGATGGTGGTGGTTGGGCAGGGGAGGGCACTCCACATCAAGCATGGCTGACCAGAGCACTCTCCCGCTCTTACTGCCTACCATAGGAAGGATTTACAGTAAGATTTTAACTGGACTATATAATAGTGAGACAAAGATACAAGAATATTGTTAAGAACTCGAAAGCTCAACTAGGAGTCGAAGCAGACGCAGATCATAATCTTGCGAAATGGAAGCAGTATTCCGACTGGAGAAGATCAAAGGTGGAATACATAGAAAACGGTGGAACCTAGAGAGGCTGAGAAGTAATGAAAGTTTGTAAACGAAGTAAACAAAACACTAGCTAGAAAAGATAAGGATACCACCAGCATGAATGAGCAATGGAAAAAAATGTTAAGGAAGGAGGGACAAATAGCACATGATTTTTAAGAGGTAAAAGGATCAAAAAATCAGGGGTTACCACTGCAATGTAGCAAAAAATGGAAGAATAGTGAAAATGGAAGAATATCAATACTGTAGAAGACAAGCTGAACTATAGACACTTGAATAATAAGTTAAGACAATAAACGGAAAAGGCACTGCAACAGTGGTTAAAAGAACAATGTGATATACTTGAAGAATTGGATCGGCTATATGGGTTGACCTTATATATGCAAAAACAAAGGAGATTAGTGGCATTAGCAGAAAGGACTTAAAACAGCAGTAATAAAATATAAGAAAGGTGTTTTAATAACAAACCCTGATGAAATCAGAAAAAGATGGAAGGAACATATTGAAGAACCATATGCAAAAATTAAAAAACCGGAAACAATTGAGCAAGAAGAAGAGACGAATGTTGACATTAAATTCATTCAACCAGAAATACTAGAGAGTGAGATAAAAGCAGCAATAAATGAGATAAAAACTGGAAAAGCAGCTGCAATAAATGGAATACTTACAGAGTTGATTAAAAACATGGGAAAGAAAGCGCCATCAATGTTTACTAAGATGTGCAAAGATATTTACTTATCAGGAGAATAGCTGGAGGACTTCATGCAGCCAATAATGATCACCCTAAGAAAGAAGCCAAAGACATAATGATGTTCTGACTTTCGTACAATTAGTCTGGTTGCCCATGCATCGAAGGTTGTATTGAGAGTTGTAACAAAGGGTAGGTGGGAAGGCACAGAACTACATTGGAGATGACCAGTTAGGATTCCAGAGAGGAAGAGGGATGAGAGAAGCAATCGGTATGATAAAATTAACGAGTGAACGCAGTTTAGAGTTTGGACAGGAAGTATATGTTTGTTTGTAGATTTCAAAAAAGCATTTGATCGGTTTGACTGAATTGAACTTTTTGACAGTGCTAAAGAGACATTGGAATAGACTGGAGAAATAAATGACACATACAAGTCTGTACATGGGACAATCAGCAACAGTGAGAACAGCCAATGGGGAGTCAGAAACATGTGTAATTGAAAGGAGTTCGAAAGGGGTGTTGTTCATCATCAGTCCACTTCAATGTCGATGCAGAAGCAATGATTAAATAAGTATTTGAAGCCACAGAATCTGGCATTAAGATTGTGCTGGGTGGATGATAACACAGTTAAATTTATAATGAAAAAGCACTTGGAGTAAGCACAGAAGAAGGGTTACAAGAATTAGTAGATAGACTGCATGAATGTTGGAACCAAAGTGACCACTGGCAAAAATAAAATGATTCATTTCTCAAAATCACCAAGAAATATTGAAATACTCATAGAGGCGAAAAGAACTAGAACAGCAAGAATTCAGGTATCTCTTCTTCAGTTCTCTGATGGCAGGTCTGACCCACAGTGTCATGACCTCCACCACGGGTAGGGCAAGGAGGCAGGTCTGGAATCAACCCCAGCAGAATGGGGATCGAACTCCGTGTTGTTGGCACCAAACTGATCCACATCAGCCATCCAGCCAACTGCTCTCCCCTGCACCAAGGTGTATGAGTTGATGTGGCAACATATTTTTACATGCGTGTTGTAGCCTGGAGCTATGGATAGTAATGGTAGAGACTCCAATTTCTTTCCACCACCAGGAATTTCCCCTGTCCTTACCCCCTGCCATTGGCACAGGTTGGGAGGATTTACAATTTGATATTCAACCTGCTTGGCTGCATTATGAAAGCACCTTCCTTGGGCATAAAATCCTGGCGTAGAACTTGAACCCAGAGCTTCTGGCTCAAAGACAGGGATGCTACTCGCTGTGCCACAAGACCTTCTTATTTCAAGTATTTAGGAAGCATAATATCTGCAGACGAAAAGTGCAACAAAGAAATAAGAACAAGGATAACAATGGGAAAGGCTGTATTTACTAAGAAGAGACAGTTGTTAACCAGAAAGCTGAATAAACAACCCAAGAAGCGACTCGTAAGGAGCTTGATTTGGAGTGTTGTTTTGCATGGATGTGAGATTTGGACCTTTCGGAAAGAGACCAACTTCTAAATAGCTTTGAAATGTGGGTTTGGAGGAGAATGGAAAGGTTCAGCTGGGCAAAATCAGTAACAAATAGTGAAGTGCTGTGGAAAGTGAACAAACAAATAAATTTGCTGAATGTAATTAGTAAAAAGCAGAGAGGCTGGGCTGGGCACATCTTAAGAGGAAACAGACTAGTGAGAGATGTTATGAAGGGAAAATTTCAAGGAAACAGAGGAAGAGGAGTGAAGAGAATATCAAAGCTGGATAGCTTAAAAATTGAAGTAAGTTATTGGAAAATGAAGACTTGCACAGGACAGAAAGACATGGAGAAGACAATGAGCCAAAGACCTTCCTTGGGCAGAGCACATATGATGATGATGACAATGTTAGCAGTCCTCTAGCACCATGCCTGTGGTCAGGAAGGGTTGGAAAGACACTCTGCTATTTCCTCTCTTGCTTTTCTTAGCTTGGGGTATATTTCATCCAGACCTGACAAGGTATCCACTTTCACAGGTGCTAAACCCCCTTTCGCTCTCTCACTGAATTTACCCCATCCAACATTTCACACTCCTCTTCCTTAACTATGATGTTTACGTCACCCCCTCTTTTGTGAAGACAGATACAAGGTATTCATTAAGAATCATTCCTGTTTCACTGCCTCCAAACACAGGCGACCTTTTTGCTGTCTAATTGGCCCTTAGTTACCGTTTTGTTTTTCATGTATTTACAAAACATCTTTGCGTTTCCCTTGATTTTATTTGCCAATATTTTTTCATGCCCTGCCCTCTCTTTGTTTCCCTAATTTCCTTTTAAATTTCACCTTGCACTCTCCATATTCTAGATTTTCTGCAGTATTGACCCCTCAGCATCTGACATAAACTTCCTTTTTATTGCCCTATCCTACGCTATATGCTATTCGACTTCTGGATGCGGTCTAGATTTGGGAGGCCCACTCCTCCTATTTGAGAGAATATATTTGTTCTGAACACACTCTACCTTCTCCTTGAATACCTCCCACTGCTCTGACACTGATTTACCTTCAAGTAGCTGTTTCCAGTCCACTTTTGCCAAATCACATCTCAGCTTAGTAAAATTGATCTTTCAGCAATTTACATCTTTAACTCTTGGTCTGTTTTTGTCCTTTCCAGAACTATGCTAAATCTAACAGAATTATGATCACTACCAAAATGCTCTCCCTCTGATACCCCTTCCTCCTGCAGTTTCATTCCCTAAAACTCAATCCTGAACCACCCATTCTCTTGTTGGGCTTGCTACGTCCTGTCATAAAAGGTTCTCCTGAATGCATTTTCAGAATCCTGCTCTATACTTTTATTTATGCCCTCTGTATCTTCTACACTGATTTTATCCCAGGTAATATTTGTTGGCATCCTTCATCTATGCGAGATGATGGACATGCAGCAAATCTATTAGCAATGAGATAGTTTCACATGGCGTACTTTTGCTGATGGCTGAAAAGACCAATCCATGAGAGATGGATTCTGCCACAAGTACCATATGTGAGGTGGTAATCTCTTTGCTTCCCTAATTCCTTTTAAACTTCACCCACACTCATCTGTGTTTTCTGCAGTACTCATCTGTCGGTATCTGACATAAACTTCCCTTTTTTGCCTTATCCTACGTTGTACACTGTTTTGACACCTGGATGGAGTCTAGATTTGGGAGTCATACTCCTTCTCTTTGAGGGAACAGTTAATATTAAGGTAGTTTACATTCCCTACTGTTACTGCCCCTTTGTTTTTGCACTTCCCTCAATTATTTGCTTTTCTATTTCCCTCTGACTGCTTGAGATTTATAGTATACTCCCAGCTGTGTGATCCCCTTTATTTTGTTCCTCAGTTCAATTCATATGGCCTCATCTGATCATCCTTTCAGAACATCATCCCTCCTCACAACTGTGTTTGTTTCTTTAACCCAAATTGTAACTTGCCCTCTCTTTTTAAATTTCCCTCTCCATCCTGTCTGAAAGCTCTGTAATCCAGTATGTTGAGCTGCCATTCCTGCTCTTCTTGAAGCCATGTTTCAGCAACAGTTATGATATCATACTTCCAAGTGTCTAACTGTGATATCATACTTCTTTCTGATGATCCTAAATGTTAATTCAGCTTTTCTCTCTATAAATGCTAATGGACCTGCTGTGTAGTTCCAGCAGTTTCTGTTAACTTGCTTTACATAACAATGTCAGCATAGTCTCCGTCTTTTGTAAAGACAGATACAAAGTACTCATTATGAACCTTGACCACTTCTTCCACCTCTACAGGCAGGTTACCTTTTTAGTCTTGATTCGGCCCTGCTCTTTCCTTAGTTATCCTCATGCTCTTTGTGTATTTATAAGATATCTCTGGATTTTCCTTGATTTTACTTGCCAATATTTTTTCTAGCCCTTTCTTTGCTTTACTAATTTCCTTTCACCCTTGCACTTTCCATACTGTACTTTTCTAGGTTTTCTGCAGTATTGAGCTCTTGGTCTCTGACATAAGCTTCACTTTTTTGGCTCATCTTACTATCCATGCTCTTTGACATCCAGGGGGATCTAGATTTGGAAGTCTCATTCTTTTTCCTTGTAGGAACATATTTGTTCTGATCCTTCACTATCTCCTGCATGAATTCCTCCAAACAGCTCTGACAGCGATTTAATTTCATGTAGATGTTTCTAGTCCACTTTTGCCAAATCATGTTGTAGCTGTCCTTCCCTTGTTAATAGTCTTGCTGCTGTGGAGGCCTCTATGATCAGGCCTCTTTATAAATAAAGTTGTAGCAAACAACAAACAACAGCAAACTTTGAGACCCCAGCCAGAGCATAGTATAGGATGATCCCAGATCATTCTAGACACCAAAACCACGCCCTTAACGTGCTATTGGTTTGTTCAGTTGTTTCTTTGAAGCATAAATGTTTCTCATTATACTAGTGTTATGATCCCAGCTGATGTTAATACTGGACAAGTCGGATCCCAGAGTGAAACCTGGTTTAATAGATCCTAACATTTTTTTAGAAACATGTAGGTAAGTTACTGACAAATTCACAGGAGTCTGCTGATGAACTTTTAATAAAAAGCATAAAACATCTATTAAAACAAAAAAGCAGTACTATATTACACCAGACAAAAAGTTTGGAAAGATCTCAATACAATCACAAGAAGACAATTTCAATTTCCAGCATTCCTTTACCCCAGCAATATATTTACAGGCACATAAACCAGTGAAGAGTTATCACTAGCTTGACACGTAGGCTTCTCGCTTGGAACTGGCACAGTTACAAACCGATTTCTTCTGGTGAATTCCTGAGCATTTATTAGATGCTTCTCACCCAACTTGTATCGCTCCCCAAGACACCCAAAAACCGCACTCTGATTTCACTGTTTCTTCAACAGCAGAGCAAACAAATTAGTTCCCTAAACCCAGTCTTCCAGTCGCACCTCTGCTAAACTAATCACTTTTCTGAGTCAATAACTGATGATTCAGTTAACTACTGTTCCACTAGCCTTGAAGTTTTTCTTCTCAGGAAGTTTAAAAATCCCTATCTGCTCACACACACACACTGAACTCCACTTCTCTCAACATATATATATATATATATATAAATAAATTATTCATAATGCCAGTGACTGCCTTATGACATGGAATAACACTCAGGTATCATGAATCATTGCCACAAATCATTGTCTGGATCTTCTAGGCCCAAACTCAAGACTTGCCTTTCTGGATCAAAAAGCACTAAAATCAATTCTTTCTTCGGGCCAATGATCTTAACAATTGCTTTACCTTCAGGAACGCATCCTGGTGTGAAGCTTGACAAATCCATTTATGGTTTTTCTTAAGCAATGCATATAACGGAGCCAGTAAGGTTGATAGATTTGGGAGAAATCACCCATAGTAGTTTATCATGCCTAAGAAGGCCTTTAGTTCTGTAGTGTTTCTTGGTGCAAGTGCCTCGCCAATAGCCTTGATTTTTCTTCCACGGGATGCCGGTCCTGCGCATCGACCTTTTGGCCCAAGTAAACTACCTCTTTGGCTTGGAAAACACATTTTTCTCACTTCAAGTGCACCCATGCTTGTTGGAAGCGCTTCAGCACCTCCTCCAAATTAGCCAAGTGTCCTTCATCAGTTTGCCCAGTGACTTAGACATCATCCAGATAAACAATGACGCATGGGGCAGTCCCTGAAGCAGATTTTCCATGGTACACTGGAAAATAGCACACACCGATAAGTCCCCAAAGAATAGTCGCGTATATTGATACAACCCTCAATGTGTATTGATGGTCACAAACTCCCTAGAGCCTTCTTCCAACTCTACCTGCTGGTGGGCGTGGCTCATGTAGAGTTTTGAATATGTAATGCACCTCTCAATTTTGACTATAATTCATTAATCTTCGGTATCGTGCGTCTATCAAGTTTGGCCACTCTGTTTACAGTTAACCTATAGTCACCGCAAAGGCAAACATTTTGGGGTCTGGCTTCAGTACGAGTACTATAGGTGCCGCCCACTCGAAAAAGTTGTAAGATACCTAACTTTTCCAGCCTGTTTATCTTGGTCTCGACCTTGTCCCGTACAGTATATGGAACTGGTCTGGCTCTGATAAATCTGGAGATTGCATTAGGATCGACGTGGATTTTGGCTTGTAGCCCACAAATCTTTCCTAGCTCGTCACTCAAAGCATACTTTCGTAACAATTCCTGCAAGTTTCTCATTCTGATTTGAAAAATCTTGGCCCATTGCAATTTAATTTTTTTGAGCCAGTTGCAACCAATTAAACTGGGGCCCGCCCCAGCTACTACTATAAGGGGTAAATTTGCAGACTGGTCCCCATACTGCACCAGGACTTGGCATGTCCCTTTCAATCTTATTTCTTCGCCTGTATATGTTTTTAATTTAGTGTCCAATTCTTCCAAACTTAAAGGGTGGACTCCTTTATTCAAGCGTCTGAATGTATGTTCTCCTATGACAGACATTGATGCCCCAGTATTGACCTCCATCTTGATGGGTTGTTCATTGACTCTAATGACTACCTAGATTGGCTCAGCTCTACCCACTTTCAGGTTGTATAATGAATAAATGTCAGATTCTGCTTCCTCTGGTCCTTCAATGAGGCAGATTACACGATTTCTACCTTTGTTTTGAAAATACTGTCTCAGCCTATCTTGACAGTGTCGCATTATGTGACTATTGCAGTGGCAGAGAAAGCATTCGATATTTCTGAACTGCCAATCGCCTGCAGGCTGCCTGGATGCATTTCTCTCATTAATGTTGTGGGTTTTCACTGTATTTCTGTTGTTCTTCAATCATCTGTACATAATGGGCATTCCCCGCCTTTCTGCGGAGATCAACATTTTTGCGCCTTTTGTCACCGGTCCTTCCTGCCCTACAAGATGGATGGTGCCATTTTGTGTACCGTTTATTGTCTCTGAGTCTCTAACAGTGCTCTCCATGGTTGTTGCTAATTCTGATACCTTACTGAGGTCTAGATTAGTTTCAGATAGCAATCGCTTTTGAATAGCATCGTCCCCGATTCCACATACCAATCGGTCTCTCAACATGTCATTAATTGAAGTTCCAAACTCTCAATATTCCGTTAATTCCTTTAAAGCAGCTACATAGCCAGCGGTTGTCTCTCTTGGAAGCCTATTCTTCGAATTGAATTTAAAACGCTGCATAATGACTAAGGGCTTTGGCTTCAGGTGGTTTTTTACAATATTTACTAACTTGTCGAAAGTCTTCGTATTGGGGGTGTTAGGTGACATCTTGCTGTGGATCAGCTCTTACATTTTCTCCCACATGAGGACAAAAGAATCACCCTTTTCTTGTCCTCCCCCATGATGTCGTTAGCGGCAAAGAAGAATGCTAGGCATTCGATGTAATAAGATCAGTCATCAGAAACAGGGTCAAATGGTTCAAGATGCCCAAACTGCGACATACTCGATGACTAAAGAGGCTGCACTTTCAAACAGCTTTCAATGTAGTGGCAAAGTAACGTAGCTGGCTTACCGCGGCTTTCTTGATTACCATCAATTGATCCAGTTTATCCTTGTAGCCAGTTTTATGTTTTTGGTTATCAGGTTCACTTTGCACGGCGAACGCTAGCTGTGCCCTTGATATTAACACATTAGTTGGTACTTGAAACAATATAGGCAGAGAGGCTGATTAAGTGAACAATCACTGATGGTTTATTGGAACTAAGAACAGTGCACTAACACCATGTGTGCTTCTTTAGACTTACAGTTACCCAAGCAGCCCACGCTATGTAGTGATTGGTCAATATAGTCACATGGTCAACTAATTACATTCTCTTAAAGGTACATAGCACTCCACTTTACCACAGAAACAGCCACCATTAACAGACCAGCAAAAAACAAAGGCTTAACAGGGAAAACCTACAATAATAACGGCAGAAATGGAACCAGACAGCCTGCAAGCGAACGACAATTTAAAAGATCAAGTGTTTCTACTGCCATCGTAATGGGCACATTATGTGATATTGTAAAGATAGGTTAAGACAAAACGTTAAGCAAAAAAGTAGAAATCGTGAAATCCATATAATAGAGGAACCAGAAGAAACAGAGTCAGATATTTACTCACTACACAACTTAAAAATAGGTAAAGCAGAGCTAATCTACATGACAGTGAAAGTCAACGAGAAACCCACCCGGATGGAGGTGGATACAGGGGCATCCACAACAGTTATAGGGGAACATATGTTCAAATAGCTGAATGGAGGAGACCACTCATTAAATCTGGAAAATTCAGATACTAAGTTAAAGACATATACTGGTGAAGACATAACAGTAAGAGGTACAGTATGGAAATCAGTCTGTTAATTTACCCCTAATTGTGGTAGCAGGGGGGGTCCAAGTCTATTTGGTTGGAAATGGCTTAAGGAAATAAAGTTGGAGTGGACCAAGATTTTTCAACTCAGAATCAAAGATTATTACAGAAATATGCCTCTGTCTTCAGGGAAGAGCTTGGGAAGATTCAAAGGCTGCAAGCTAAAATCCACGTGGATCCTGAGGCAATCTCCAGATTCTTGAAGGTGAGGCCAGTCCCCTATGGATTATGAGAAAAAGTTGATGTCGAATTGGACAGCTGGAAAGGTTGGGAGTCTTACTGATGAAAAACACCTGGCTAACCTAGAAGAGGTATTGACGCGTTTCTCACAAGCTGGAGTATGTTTGAAAAGAGAAAAATGTATTTTCCAAGCAAAAGAAGTGGTTTACTTGGGTCATAGACTCGGCTCGCAGGGTGTTCACCCAGTAGCAGACAAGGTGAGAGCTATTTGTGAGCCGCCAGCACCAACAAACGCCATAGAACTCAAGTCCTTCTTGGGAATGATTAACTATTATGGCTGTTTTCTCCAAATTTACCAATAGTACTGGCTCCATTATACGGTGAACTTGGCAAGCTCCACAGTAACAGGCTTTTAAAACATTAAAGCAGTTGCTATATTCATCGGCCCTTTTGGTATATTTTGACCGAAAGAAAGAATTAATTTTGACCTGTGATGCATCCCCTTACGGACTAGGGGCAGTACTCTCCCACCAGATGGCGGATGGCTCTGAACGGCTCATTGGTTACGTCTTAAGAACACTCAGTGCTGCAGAATGAAGATATTCACAAATAGAGAAAGAAGGTTTATCAATTGTATTTGCCGTTAAGAAGTTCCACCAATACATCCATGGTTGCCCCTTCAACACTGTATCCGATCACAAGCCGCTGATAGGCTTGTTCGGGGAAGATAATTGCCTCTGCGCGCATCCAAAGGTGGGCACTGATTCTAGCTGCTTATGAATATACTTTTATCCACCGACTTGGAAGCCAGATTGCAAATGCTGATGCACTGAGTCGATTACCTCTAAAAGACAGCAATGTAAACATCCCCTTTCCTCAAGAACTTGTCTTGTTATTAAACTTTCTGGATTCATCACCAGTACATGCCAAACAAATGAAAGAGTGGACAGACCACGATCCAGTTTTGTCTCATGTAAGGGAACAAGTCTTACAGGGATGGTCTATTGAGCCAAAATCTGACAAATTGAAGCCCTATTTTAATAGGAGATATGAGCTCACCTGCCAGGATGGCATCTTACTGTGTGGAACGAGTGTCATTGTGCCTGCAAGAAAGCCATTATTGACCGAATTGTATAGTGCTCACCCCGGCATCTCTAGAATGAAAATGTTGGCATGTAGCTACTTATGGTGGCCAGGGATGGGTACAAAAATTGAAAACTTAGTCAAGAGCTGCATACAGTGCCAACAGGCACAGAAATTGCCCCTTTCTGCTCCATTGCATCCCTGGGAATGGCCAGGAAGGCCATGGGGCCGCCTCCATGTGGGGCCTTTTTTGGGCACAATGTTCCTCTTGATTATAGATACTCACTCGAATTGGACGGATGTATACGAGGTAAGATCACCCACATCTGCCGCCACCATAGACAGATTGTGTCAGAGCTTTGCGATTCCTGGTTTACCAGAGATATTGGTGTCTGATAATGGAACAGCATTCACCAGCGAGGAATTCCAAGGAGTCTCAATGGCATAACACATGTTAAGACCTCGCCATACCACTCTACATTCGATGTTATGGCCAAGAGGGCAGTCCAAACCTTCAAGTCTGGAATGAAAAACTGGATGAAGACTCTGTGCAACTAGATTATCACGTTTCCTACTCAGTATAGGACTACGACACACACAACCAGCAGTATTGCCCTCGCAGCGTTATTGATGAAGAGACGTCTCAGGACACGTTTGTGTCTCACATGGCCAGATTTAGGGGGGAGGGTAGAGAGAAGTCAGGAGGCCCAGAAAAATGGACACAATTACCACAGTCATGAAAGAAGCTTCACTGTTGGAGACACGGTTTTTGCAAAGAACTTTGGAGATGGGCCCAAATGGCTATCAGGTGAAATTAGTGCGGTGACAGGACCCTTGTCCTATCACATATCAGTCAAAGGTCAGATAACTAGGAGCCACGTAGATCACCTCAGGGAAAGTGAAACACATCTACAAGAAAGGATGCGCCAAGCATTCCCGTTGGAGTCGGCACCAAACCACTTGGTTTGGAAGTGCCTGTAGGGTCCATTGAGCCTGAGAGAGTCAAAGAGACCAATTTACAGGTTCCTACTGGAGAGACTAGTGGACAGATAACGCCTGAGAAGGAGGCCTCGGATAAACCATCCGAAGTCACAGAAGTACAACGTTTGACACGTTTGAAGAAGCGTCTAGAGAGACTCAATTTGTAAATAGTTTATTTATGTAAATAGTTGATATATTGTAAAGATTGTAAATTGTACTTTCGATTAAAGGGGGAGGGATGTGGTAATCTGAGGTGCAATACACCTTTAAGAGAATGTGAGCATATTGACCACATGGCTGCATTACCCAATTGTTGTGTAGTGCGGGCTGCAATATTAATCGGTAGCTTAGAATAAGGTCTGGTTTAAGAAGCACACATATGTTGGTGCTCTGTTACTTGTGTTAATAAACAGCATGTGCTTCATCTTACATTGGTCTCTGCGCCTGCAGTATCTTGTTTACCAACTCACTTACTAGTAGATAGGTGTGCAACCGTGCTTGCTGAGCAAAGTGACCCAACAGCAGGAACACAACATTAACATTAAAATTGAAGAGAGGTTAGTGAATGGAGATAGAATACAAAGAACAAAAGTAATGATTTGAAAATAAATATTAGAAATGTTTTGTTTAGAACATTTTAAAGTCTGTTTATTAATAACACTAGAACAGTAGTACTATCGTTGTATTATTGGGAAAATGTTTAGCCTCAAAGCACTTGAGCAGAAATCTTTAAAAGGTCCAGGGAGTACAGAAATCCTTGGAGTTGCCGCTAGTCTAAAGGTTAAGAATTCTTAATTTTGTATCAACATAGGACACTTGGGACAGAGTTACAGACTGTAACACCATCTTGGGGCACATCATATTACCAGCCATTGCTCCCTCAAGCAGCAGCTAAGGTTCTTTAAAAAACTCAATTACATCAGCATCTTGGAACTTCCTCATGCCTATTAAATATTCTCTACCTGAGGCATTTGTGCATGCACAAGAATCCTGAATAAAGTGAAGTTTAATTGCCATCTTCTTTTGTTTTGGGTCAGAAGTGCAGTCCTAAAAGGTTCAAAGCATTGAGAAAGTATCTAGAGATTACCAGAGCTGTCATCAAATCTTCAGCTACTACCCAATCTGTGATCTAATCTGCATATATAAGGAGCCAGGTCTCTTGAGAAATCTCTCATCCTGAAACACTTCAGGTAGGTGCATGTTAATTTATGGCAGTGATATTTCATTACAAGTTCAATTTTGGTACATCTCATGTATACTGTGACTGACAAGTCATTTTGCCTGAATTTATCTTCACAAATGAATAATGTGAAGGAAATGGAGCGTAGTATTCATAACCTTTGCCACTGTTCGATTGCTAAGGCTGCTACTGGACATTCTGAGGTTTTTAGATGACTAAATTAGCGAAACTACTTTGTAAATGAATATTACTTGAATCATCTATCATATATTAATAGTCATAGTACAAAACTTGAGTATTGCTGAAGAAAGACATTTTGTCGAAGCTTTTCGTCTTGCACTCATCAGGACAGAATACCAGTATTAGGGGAAGCAACAACTTTATACTATATGAGAAGAGAGTGCTGATTGGTTGGCAAGTGGACTCTGATTGGTAGAGGCATTGCCATGGAGAATGCGCCAGTTAGTGGTGACTGACAATTAACTGCCAAGAATTGTTTGGAATTTAGAAATTTAAACCAGGAAGCTTGACACTGATTGGTCAAGGCATTGCCCTAAGGAATGAACCAGCGAATGGCTATCACTTACTTCGTTACTTTGTTTAGCTGAAACAGGCGCAATGTGTGTGTATGTTCTTTCTGTCTGTAAAGAACAGGGCCCTCTGTATTAATATATGTAGCTTCCTGTACACGCAAATGTGCTACACTGTGAGCTCGACTGACAATCGTAAGTTGGTTGTAAGCATAATTTTAGCACACTGAGGATTATTTAGCAAATGTCCAATCATGGAATCACATCTAATGTTGGACACTGTGTATTGAGTTTTGTAAGCACGGGCTAGTTGGGCATGGTCTGTACTCTGCCGGTTGTGAACAGAAGAAGGGACATGCTGTCTGATTTGATCCATCAGTCTTTGGGACGTACAGCCTACATACCTAGCATCTTACTGGCACTGAAGTTCATACAACACATTACTCATTTGTGAGATAGGCAGAATATCTTTTTGGTTTGACGGCAGCATCCTGTTAATGGCGAATACCACTCGTGTTGCTACTGCATAGTAGCAGCGTCAAACAGCTAGCTTCGCCAGTTTTTGAGATACCTTGCCCTTCCAGGGTAATCAGGGGTAGACTTGGTACTTCTCAGGGCTGAAAATGATGGCCTTGGGCCCATTCATGAATTTGCACAATATACAGCACAAAATGATCTGATCAGGGTAGCCATTATCCCGCAGGATTTCTTTGATGCACCCTATTTCAGCATCAAGCTTGCATGGTGAATAAATGATTTGGGCCCTATTTACAAGGTTGCCAATAAGGCCAATCTTAAGAGTGCACAGAACTGTAAGAATCCCAATACATGCATTGACCAATGAAGATAGGCTGGTGTTGGACCATAGTAGAGAACCCCCTGGCAGATTTCACAACTAGTAGGTTAAGGAAAGAGAGTTCATTTGACTGCTCCATTTCAAAGGTGAATTTGAGCGCAGGATGGAGCCCATTCAGACATGCACAAAATTATTACATGCTGCTACTGATTCAAATATAGCAAATGTATCATTCACATATTGGAAACATGCAAGTGGTGGGAGGTAAGGTGTCATTCCATCGAAGACACATTTTTCATGGAACCCAACAAAGACGTTTGTGAGTGCTGGGCCTAGAGGGGATCCCATGGTAACACCATCTATTTTGGCATACATGCTGTCGTTAGAACTGAACTCAACAGCGTGAGTTGCCGAGTTCATAAGCTCAATGAATACTGATTCATGCAATGGTGGTGGGTCTAGGGTCAACTTGCCAACCAATCAGCATTCTCTTCTCATGTAGTATAAAGTTATTGCTTCCCCTGACATTGGTATTCTTGCGATTGTCCTGATGAGCCAAAGACAAAAAACTTACACAAAATGTCTCTTTTCAGCAATATTATATATTAGATTCACCTGAGATACATTAACTATTGGTGAGTAAGGTACAAGGCAGTTCTAAACAGAATAATAATTTCAATCTTTCATTATCTTGATGAAACACAAATGTCTCCTGTCAATTAATATTTCAGTACTAGTTTACTACTTTAAAGAAACAATCAAGAAATGGAGAAAGGTTGTGGCGAAGCGAGAACATCATAGTAGTCCCGAAAGTGTTGAGCTCCACAATAACCAGATTTAGATATTTCAGCCACACAGAAAGGTTCTGGGTCAAATTTTAAAGGGCTATGTTATTCTGATGAATAAATATACCAACTGATCTTGTTTTATTACTTCCGCACCTTGGACTGTGTTTATACGGAAAGACTTCTAATTTTAAACCATGGAAAATGAATGCTTTCTATTTCAAATCCACCCTTTTAAAATTGTGGTTAGATCAGGCAGCCACCATTTGAAATAGCAGCAATTCTGGTTGCCATGGCTGCTGCTGCTCTGGAATCCACCATATTTACATTGTAAGGTAGATTCCAGGGCTGCAGCAGGTATACATGGAAATACAAAGAACTTACAGTGCAGAAATTGGTCAGTTGGCCAAACGGGTCTTTGCAGGCTATTGCTCCATATGAGCTTCTTCCCACTCCTCTTCATCTAACCCTTTCTGTATATCCTTTTATTCCTTTCTTCTTCCCCTTAAATGCATCTGTGCTATTCACCTCTAATATTCCCTGTGGTAAAGAGTTCCACATTCTAACCACTCTCTGGATAAAGAGATTTCTCCTGAATTCCCTATTGGATTTACTGTGACTATCTTATATTTATGGCTCCTGGTATTGGTCGCCCCATAAGCGGAAACATCTTCCATGTCTACCTGATCAAACTCCTTTATAATTTAAAAAAACTTAGAGAAAAAGACCCAGCCTGTCTTCTGCACACATGCAAGTTTGCCTGTGTGATGCTGTTTACAAGTTGCAGTTTTTGGTTTCTGGCAGAAGATCTTCCAGATTGGATTGAGCTGGGCTCATTCCTACGGAGCAGACTGTATTACTGGCCTGCCTACAAAACAAGGCCAGAAAACTGAATACATTCCAGTAAAATGAAATCTATGTTTTGCTCCAGTTTTTGAAAAGGTAAGAGACTGGAAAATGTTGGTATCAAGAGATATCTGGGTGGCCTTGTACACAAATCACGAAGACTTAACATGCGGCTACAACAAGCAATTAGGAAATAAAATGGAACATGAGCCCTTATTACAAAGAAATTTGAGTATAAGGGTAGAAATATTTTACTCAAATTATATAGGGTCTTGGCGAGGCCACACTTGGAGAACTGTGTTCAGGTTTGATTTCCTTACATAAGGAAGGATGAACTTGCCTTGGAGAGAAGTACAACAAAAGTTCACTGGACTGATTCCTGGGACAGGGGAATAACTTATGGGGAGAGGTTGAGTAGAGTAGACCTATACTCCCCTTGATTTTAGAAAAAAAGAGATGATCTCATTGAAACATATAAAATTCTTGAGGGGCTTGACAGGATAGATGCTGAGAGAATGTTTCTCCTGGTTGGGGGGTCTAGAACCAGAGGTCACAGTCTCAGAATGAGAGGTTGACCATTTATGATTGAGATGAGGAGAAATTTCTTCACTCAAAAGGTTGTGAGCGTTTGGAATTCTCTACCTTAGAGGCATATGTGTGCTCAGTCACTGAGTATATCTAAAACAGATATTGATGGATTTTTGGACACTTGTAATCAAGGACTATGAAAATAGGGCAGAAAAGTGCAGTTGAGGTATAAGATCAGCCATGATTTCTGGAATGATGGAGTGGACTCAAAGGATAAAAGGGCTACACCTGCTCCTATTTCTTATGTTATTAACATATTGGACAAAAGCCTCTTATTGGCGTTGAGACTTTATGCCCCTTTCCCCTGTGTTCTGTTCCTCTTGTTCTGCACCCTTTCTCTCCCCCGACAGCCTCACTCTCCCCTGGCTGGGCTTATTATACAGGTGTCATTGGTTGGAACAGTGCAACCAGTTCCTCTGGGCAGACATCCCTCTGTTGGTTTTAATTCTCTCCCTCCTTGCTCTGGTCATTAACACTCCTGGCTTCTTACTAGATTCTAACATCACACTCTCCCCACCCCTTAGCATTCTGCCCCTCGCTTTGACTTCTAACCTGTTCTACATTCTTTAACTAATCTCTACTACTTCACTGTTCGCCATTTAAACAATCTTGACCTTATCCTTTGACCTTACCTCTAACCTTGCTCTATATTCCTTTGTCTTTCGTCCTGCTCTATTGTTGCTCTTCCCCTATCCTGCTCTACCTTTCCCCTCGAGCCTCTTGTAGCCTTCAAGGTCACAATCTTCTCTTGGCTCCAGTTCACTTACCCTCCTGTTCTGTAACCCTGCCACTGTATTTGATATTGACTCTTGTTTTATCCTTCAGGACTTGATGGCCATGGAAGGTGCATGCATATAATGTGGCCAAACAGGTTGATTATCAGCCTGTAAATCCTTCTAATATGCCTGATAGCAGGCGGTAAAAAGTGGGAGAGTTTCCTGGTCAGCCATACTGCAGAAAGCAACAGCAAACCCCTGCTGTACTTTGCCAAGCATAATCATGGACCAATCCAATGCAAGTCCATGGTTGCCAGAGCCCTCTTAGGACATGGTACCTGAAGGAGGATGGATAGATGTAAAAATAATCAAAAAGACTAATGTACTGGCATTTATATCTACAGAACTGGAATACAATGGGTTAGAAGTTATGCTACAGCTATACAAAGCCATGGTCAGACCACACCTGGAGCAGTGTGTTCAGTTCTGAGCACCATACTTCAGCAAAGAAACAATTGGCCTTGGAGGGAGTGGAGGGAGAGCAGCATAGATTTTCTAGAATGATACCTAAATTCCAGTAGTTAAATTGTGTGAAGAGATTACACAAACTACGGTTGTATCCCTGAAATTCAGAAGATTATAAGGTGATTTGATGGAAGATGTTCAGGGGAACTGATAGGGTAGATAGAGAGAAACTATTTCTGCTGGTAGGGTAATCTAGGATGAGGGGACTGTGTAAAAATTAGAGCCATATTTTTCAGGAGTGAAGTTAAGAGACTCTTCTACACACAAAGGCTGTGTAAGTTTGGAATTCTCTTCCGCAAACGGCAGTAGATGCTAGTTCAGTTGTTGCAGATATTATAAATACTTGAAGTGAAAAAAAGATACAGGGCTATGGCGAAATTGCAGGGTACTGGAATAAATTGGCTAGTTCTACTAAAAAGCAGGCACAGACACATTGGGCTGAATGGCCTCCTTCCGCCATGTATCTGCTACTGCCAGCAGCAAGGAAAAAAAAAATACCCTGAGACTGGTACTGTTGGCGGAAGCACAGCTGCCTCAAAGAACCATTACAAGCAGAAATGATGTTAGGCACTTTGTGTGTACCTGCACCACATGGACTGTAGCAATTCAAGAAGGCGGCTCACCACCAACTTCTCAAGGGCAATTAGGGATGGGCAATAAATGCTGGCCTAGCCAGAGACCTACATGAGTGAATGAATAAATAAAAAAAATGCATGCAGAAAAGATAACTGATAAGAGTGAGGGAAGTTAGTTGACTTTGATTGTAACCATAGTAAGAAGCATATCAAGCTCAAAATTTCAGCCTGCCATTTTGCTTGTAACACCTCACAAAGTTTTCTCCATCCAGATGTGGTAGCTTGGATGTCATTGATCCCAGTTAGACACTGAATGAGGTATAGATGATAATTCCATTATTAACCATTGCAGATTCATCAAAAAATAATTTGTTATGCAAAAGTGAATTGGGTTGGGGAATCTCAACTTAAGGGCCAAGCTGGACTGCTGTCATTGAGTGAATTTCACATGCTCTTTTAGTCAGGATTTGAGTGAACAGCAGAAAAATTGACAAAACCATGAGTGAGCTTTGTCAAAGCACACTTCTCACCAATCAAATAAAGTCTAGCTCTGACTGCAGCAGCAGAGAAGCTTGTAAAGCAGATTCATTCCAGTTTTGTTTCAGTTGAAAGATGAAGTGCATCAACAGGAGAAAGCAACAACATACTTAAAAGAGGAGGGAAAATTGGGTGAATAATAGCAGTAAAAAACGAGAATTGACAAGTACAACATTTGGAACAGAAAGCAATATTTTCATTTCGATAAATTTAAATCTGGACCTGGGAAATCTTCTGAAATGAGAAATGTGTACTATAAATAAACGATTGTTAAAAATCCTGGCATTGACTCTCTCCTATAACCCACAGAGCAGAAGCAGCAGAAGCAGATCTTCTAATGAGCAAGTGACTGACATAGGCATAGTGCTGGTTTTGATAATACAAGGTTGTGTAAAAGATCAAACGCAGTGACTATTGTGCAGTACGAGTAGATTATCTCTACAGGTGAGACAGCCCACCCTACTGTGAATACTGCTGGCCATATGAAGAGGGAATAATTGTAGGGCAGAACCTAGTAAATCCGCTGCTTCAATTTAAATTATAATGCTTCACAGCAATCCAGGTTTAAGTACTTCATTCTGAGGAAACAAGCAGTTATTTTTTTCTATCAAAGTCACAGGGTCTAATGGGAATAAAACTCTTTTATGATACAAGTTCAGTGAATGACATATACTGTAATTGCTTGCTCAAACTAGTAAAATGAAATCCTTTGAAAAAGCGAGGATCTATTAAGTATTAAAATTGCTCTTAAGAGCAGATCACCCTGTATCATCCTTGCTTCTTGGTTCTGACACAAAGGGAATGTACATTAACTCTTCAATGGCTGTGATGCTATACATTTGAACTTTCTAAAGTGCTTTGTTGAAGTTCAGGCACAGTTTTGTACTTGGACCAATGTGCCTGTTTTCCTGAGAGTTCTAAGTGACTTTTGATGAACAATACCCAACCAAAGCCACAATGGTTTCTCCTAATTACTGTCTATTTTCTGGAACAGATTACACAATCTCAATTCAGTTTTTAAAAAATGAGCAAGAGTGCATCAAGGTCTTGTACCCTGCCAATAAGAACTACAATCACTTTGTACAAAGTTTTGAAATAGATCCTTGCAATCGCGAACCATACAATGCTTTAATCACTTTTATAAACTTGGAAAGAGAAACAATAGTTGACTTCCAAAACCTTCAAATGTTACCAATATCTGTGCAGTTTTATAGACATGTATTTCTACTGACCAATCATCTCATTTAAACAGGTTAAAATATATAGAGATTATTTCAGGACCATAGAGAGCTCTTCAAAATGCTTACAATCTGGTTTACCAATCTTTTCTCCCCAAGCTGCTCAAAGCAATAGAATGTATGGCTTCCTAAAGGGATATTAAACAAGCCAGTGAGATTCTATTGCATGGGCTGGATTTTATGGACCCCCCCGCCAGTGTATTTGAAGGTAGGGGGCTTGTAAATTAAAGCAGGCGACCTTCCCACCGGCTTCCTGCCCATCCCCAACCTGTCTCCAAATTACAGTGGCCGGGGAAGATGTCAGACAGTCCAACCTTCGCAGAGGCCTATTGAGGACCTTATGTGGCCAATTAATGGCCACTTAAGGACTTCATTCCACCTCCACCACTATTTTATATGTGGCAGGGAAAGATGGAGGCAAGGTGGATAGTCCAGCAACTTTTATTGCTGTCCAGAAGAAAGGACGGGGGTGGGGGTAACCTCCTTTGGGAGGGGTCGCCTGTGCTCATCGGAGGTACCTCCTTCCCCCAAGGCTGGACCCTCTTTTTAACCCTCTCCCACGGGCTCTCAAACCTCACCACCCGCCTCACTGGGGTCTGCCAGCCAGGCCCATCCAAAATCCCAGAATTACTTTTAAGACTGGGGTCCATCAGTTTTTTCATTGGGAACTGGCTGTAGTCCCAGCAGTGGCCACTGCCTGAACCTGGCGCTGCTGGGACCACAGAACTGGTGGCCAATTGGATTCTCTAAGGCGGGACTTCCTCACAGACCCTGAAACAATTAAGGCTGTTTCCAGTGTAATATTGCTGCGGTGCAGCTGGATTTTGGGCGGGCGTGCGGGCTGACGACCGATTTTTTGGTTGGTGGGGCAAGGAATACAACAGCCTGCAAAATCAAGTCCCATGTAAAAATATACAGAAGTTACACCTCAAGGAATGATGCTTTACAAAAAGAAATCACCATTGGTTCAAATCTGAAAGTTTATTTTCAATTGTGGCGCTCCTGGCTTCACTGTTGCCGGAGGTCAGTGAAGTGGAAAATGATGGAATTGTGGAATTTAACGGAAACATTAATAAATGTGAAAGATAACATTGTCAGTGGAGAAACGGATAGAACAACAAGGGTAATATCACGTCCCCATGACTAACATGCAGATGCTGCATCCTCAATGGTACCAGATATAACAAATAAAACTAATTAGGTACCCGCTCTATTACGGTTGTAGTCCCTCATCACAGTCCAAAGTGCTCTTTGTGCCCTGAGCAAGAAGGCACTGCTCAGATTTTACAAACAGATTTTACTAGGTTAAGCATTGTTGTTTCTCAACCAATTCCATAATTGTCTAGATTGAGAATACTACAGGGAGTGATGGTGCAGAGTAAACTCAACTGTTTACGTAATAAGATGCATTTTCATTAATTCTTCATGAAAACATATGCTTTTCGTATTCAGGAATAGTCTTTGAGAGTGGTCAGAATGTCAAAATCGCTATCACAGGAAGTGGTTAAGGTAAATAATAACAACAACTTGTATTTATATAGTGCCTTTACCATAATAAAACCTTCCAATTAGATGCTTCACAGGAGCAATACAAAGCAAATATGATACTGTGTCACGTAAGGTGATATCAGTGCACACATTCACAAGCTCAGTCAAAGAGGTAGGTTTTAAGAAACATCTTAAAGAAGGTGCAGGCAAAGGGGTGTAGGGAGGGAATTCAAGAGTTTTGGCCTTGGCAGCTGAAAGCACAGCCACCAACGGTGGAACAATTAAAATTGGGGATGCTCAAAAGGACAGAATTAGATGTGCGCAGATATCTCAGAGAAATATGGGGCTGAAGGAGATTACAGAAATAGGGAGGGATGAGGTCATGGAAGGATTTAAAAATAACGAGGGTTTTAAAATAAGGTATTGCTTGACCAGGGACCAATACAGGTCAGCAAGCATCGGGGTGATGGGTGAATGGCCAGCCAAGAGTACTTTAAAATGAACAAATTTAGTGTCAACAAAGGCATGGATGAGGGTTTCAGCAACACATGAGCTGAGGCAGGTATGGAGTCAGGAGATATTACAGAGATGGAAATAGTCAATCATAGTGATTGTGGTTGGAAGCTCATCTTGGGATCAAACATGACACCAAGGGCAGAAATTTCCCCCCACTGAACTGAAAATCTAAATGACGCGCGGTGACATCAGGACGCCCACCTGACATCACCGTGCGTCATTCTGCGCATCGGCGAGCAGGGGCGGTGACCCGAAAATTCTATCTCAAGGTTCTGAAGTCTGGTTCAGCTACTGATGGTGGTGGGGAGAGGGATAGAGTGGGTAGCTAGGGATGGACTTCGTAGCAGGGACCAAACACAATAGCTTCAGTCTTCCAAATATTTAATTGCAGGTAATTTCTGCTCATCCAGTACTGAACATTGGACAAGCAGTCCGATAATTTAATGTCACTGGAGGAGTGGCGAGAGATGATAAAAGGTAGAGCAGGGTGTTGTCAGAATGCACGTGAAAACTAATGCCAGGTTTTCAGTTGATGTTACTGAGGGGCAGCATATAGATAAGGAATAGGACAAGTCCAAGAATAGATCCCTGGGGACATTAGAGGTTACAGTGTTGGAGAGGGAAGAGAAGCCATTCCAATTGATAGTCTGACTGCGATTCGATGGATAAGAGTGGTGCCAGGTGAGAACAGTCACACCGAGCTGGACAACAGTGGAGACATGTTGGAAGATGTTGAAGTGGCCATCCTTATCAAAGGAGGCTTAATTTACTGATGCCGCAGTCACATACTATGCCGTAGGATGAGCACGGAGATGGTATGAGGGGAGATAGGAGAGAAAATAAAGATGCAGATTCAGGGCTAGGGCAAGGAGGAAGCTTCAGGGGAAGTTTGGTCTGATGGGTTAGTGGAAGGGAGGGAAGGAGCAAAGATAGTAAATTAGCTGGTTTGAATCTTAGTGATAAAGAAGTCATGAGCTCCTCACATCGCTTATTGGAACTGAGGGTGGAGCTTGGCTGGAGAAAATAGCTTAGATGCTTTCAAAAAACAAGTGCATGAGAGAAAAGGGAATAGAAAGATATGCTAAAAGGCTGAGAAAAAGGTGGAATGGGAAGAGAAGCATGTGAAGTATAAACCAGTACTGACTAGTTGGGGTAATTGACCTGTTTTGGTGCTGTATATTTTATGTAATTCTATGTAGCAAGCTGAAGAAACTGATTGCGAACTTTAGCTAATGTGAGGTGTTTAACCACGTGACTATCTTAACAGTTTAAACGTCTGGATTATAAAATCACATAGTAGGCAAGTCAGTTACTTCAAGCATCAGAACTGCCGCCTGATCCTCAAAATATGGGTGCATTTCAAAATACACAGTTATTCAGTGCCTACGACAAATTCTCAGACAACAGAACAATCTTTGAGCAAATGTCACAAACTTCAAGAGAGCAACTCAATAAAAACCTCCTTTGTAATTCTCTCCTTTGCCTCCACTGGCCTTCTATCCAGCTTCACCTGTCCCAACCCCCTTAAACAGTATATATTTCACCACATTTCTACTTCTCTTTAGTTCTGAAGAAGAGTCATACAGACTCAAAACGTTAACTCTGTCTTTCTCTCCACAGATGCTGTCAAACCTGCTGAGTTTTTCCAGCAATTTTTGTTTTTGTTTCAGATTTCCAGCATCTGCAGTATTTTGCTTTTGTCAATAAAAACCTAAATTCTTTCTGAAACATTAACCAATGCTATACACTTACAACTTTCCAACAAGACTGCCACCTTATAGGGTCATTTTCTACAGGCCTTTGATGCCGGTTTTTATGTAAAAATATTTCTAATCATTTTGATGCAAATCTTAGCTGTGGCTCAGTGGTAGCTCTCTTATCACTGATTTAGAAGTTAATGGGCTCAATGTCCACTCCAGTGACAAGTCCAAAACCTAGGCTGTCATTTCAGTGCAATACTGGGGAAGTGCTGTACTATCTTTTGAATGAGATGTTAAACTGAATGTTCCCTCTGACCTTTCAGGTGAATTTAAGAGATCCTATAGCACTTTTTGAAGAAGAGTATGAGAGTTCTCCCAATGTCCTAGCCAACATATACCAATCAACCAGCTTCAACAACAACATGTATTTATTTATTTTTATTCATTCATGCGATGTGGGATCATTGGCTGGGCCAGCATTTATTGCCCATCCTTAATTGCCCTTGAGAAGGTGGTGGTGAGCTGCCTTCTTGAACCGCTGCAGTCCATGTGCTGTCTGGACACCCACAGTGCTGTTAGGGTGGGAGTTCCAGGATTTTGCCACAGCGACAGTGAAGGTGTGGCAATATAGTTCAAAGTCAGGATGGTGTGTGGCTTGGAGGGGAATTTGCAAGTGGTAGTATTCCCGTCCATCTACTGCCCTTATCCTTCTAGGTGGTAGAGGTCGCGGGTTTGGAAGGTACTGTTTAAGGAGCCTTGGTGAGTTGCTGCAGTGCATATTGCAGATGGTACACACTACTGCTTTCTGAGTGTATCATGACAATGGATCACAGCCCAAATTACTTAAGGGCATATTGAACTTCTTGAGGAAGACATGTGTTTTTTTTGAAAGGGACATACAAGCAAAAGCTGACTGAGACTGTAAAGTAACCACTTTCTGGAAAATTCCAACATGGATTATACTTGACCAATTTGTCCAGAGAGGCCCTTGAATGTCACACCTAAAAAGGTGTAAAGGCCCACTACAGACAGAGACACTTGAAGTGCAAAAGATTGGACTTTAATCTCCTGTGGTTATGAAGACAATGGAGACCTATTACCATCTTAGCAGAAATCATCTCCTGTTGTGTTATGTCACAAAATGTGGACATGATCTGAGTTGAAAAAAAACGATTCTACGCGAGTGACATGCTTGTTTTCTCCCTTCTAGGAATACACAAGAAAAGGGGTTAAATATCCACTTGTAAACCTGATCTATGTGCTCTAGAGTCCTAGTTCTGGTGTGCTAATGTGTGCTGTGAAAGTCACAGCAGGAGGACAGCCTCTAGGCATCCCTGCAACTTGCAGGTAAAAGTCTTCTCTCTCTGTCTGGCTGGAGGCAAGACAGCGAAGCCACAGACAAAAAGGAAACAGGACAACTCCTTCAGCTAACCTGCAAAACCAAGTGTCTCCAAACCAACTGCTCAAATGCCAAAGTCAGCTCTACTGGAATCGCCCAACTTAATGTTTCGCCATCTAATCCTCATGGACAAGCCAAAAACTGATTCATATATCTTTTTTAACTTATATTTTTGGACTCAACGTCTCATTTCAAATCTGTGTATGATTTCCTTGCATTTTAGTAACTAATGAAGTTACTCTTTCTTTGACTCAAGAAAACATGTTTAAATTAGCTCCTTCTAAAACATAAATAACTTTAGACTGCAAAAACGTATCCACGAGGGAAGGGGTCCTTTTTAAATTAACCTTGTTGCAACCAACTGAAGGGTTTGAAGAAAGGAGAGCCAGCTCATTCCTCCTCACCTGGGAGTATAACAAAATTGGGGTCCCGTTTGGGAAGTTAACAATTTGGGGTTTCTTGACTGGGATCATAACAAATTGGGGGACCTCGCCCAGGGACTGGTCGCAACAAATGTTGTTGGAGCTTCATTCACCCAGGCAAGTGGGGAGTGTTCCATCACACTCCTGACTTGTGCCTTGTAGATGGTGGACAGGCTTTGGGGAGTCAGGAGGTGAGTTATTCTCCGCAGAATTCCCAGCTTCTCAACTGCTCTTGTAGTCACAGTACTGTATATGGAGGGTCCAGTTCAGTTTCTGCTCAATGGTAACACCCAAGATGTTGTTAGTAGGTGATTCAGTGATAGTAGTGCCATTGAATGTCATGGGGTGATGGTTAGATTCTCTCTTGTTGGAGGTGATCATTGCCTGGCACTTATGTGGCACAAATGTTACTTTATACAGCATCTTTAGCATAACAATCTACTCTTGATCATCAGCAAAGTGATAGAAGAGGTCATCAACAGTGCTATCAAGTGGCACTTACTTAGAAATAACCTGCTTACTGATGCTCAGTTTGGGTTCCGCCAGGGTCACTCAGCTCTTGACCTCATTACAGCCTTGGTTCAAACACATTCAAAAGAGCTGAACTCAAGAGATAAGGTGAGAGTGCCTGCCCTTGATATCAAGGCAGCATTTGACTGAGTGTGGCATCAATGAGCCCTAGCAAAACTGGAGTCAATGGGGATCAGCGGGAAAACTATCCACTGGTTGGATGATCAATGACCTTCCTTCCATCATAAGGTCAGAAGTGGGGATGTTTGCTGATGATTGCAAAATGTTCAGCACCATTTCCAATAATTATAGATTTTTCTTTTCCCACCTATTTCCATTATTTTTAAATGTATTTCCATCCATTGTTTTATCTCTACCTTTTAGCCTATTTCGATCCCTTCCCTTCACCCCACCCCACCCCCACTAGGGCTATCTGTACCTTGCTTGTCCTGCTTTCTACCCTTAATTAGCACATTCCTTAGATAATATCACCACCTTCAACACCTCTTTGTCCTTTTGTCTATGACATATTTTGGCTATCTCCACCTAACACTGGCCCTCTATCCAGCTCTACCCCCCTCCCTTTAAATCAGCTTATATTTCACCTCTTTTCTATTTTTACTTAGTTCTGTTGAAGAGTCATACGGACTCGAAACATTAACTGTGTTCCTTTCCGCAGATGCTGCCAGACCTGCTGAACTGTAATCAGGTTCAAAATAACGTCAGGCAGCAGGAAGATCCCTATGTCACAAGTCGTACACTGAGCCACAATTCTGACTGCAACAGATACTGTGCTTTTCTCCAAAATCCGCACCTGTTAATATCTTATCCTCCCCCGACCACCCACCATGAGCAAATGTATTATTGTATATCAGCAATACTATAATATCCCTGTCTTTTCCTAGGGGTAAATGGAGAGATCTTTCAAGTGTGAGATGTCAATGAAGGGAACAGAATATTGTTTTATTCCTTATGCCCAACATCAGCATCAAGCATCTTTTAGCTCAGCATTGGTTGAATATGGGTGGGTGGGTGGGTGGTAGGGCTGTCGGGGTGGGGTGGGGTGGTGGGGAGGGGGGAGGGGTTCTCTTTGTGTTGTTGCAACCTTAAAACACCCCTCTGTAACAGCGTGAGATTTTAATTTGATGCAGAAATTCTTACAACCTTCCTGAATGAGACTGCAGATTATGTGTTGTTTCAAGCAGTTCTCAAATAGTTCACTAGCTAATTTGACCATCTGGTAGGATACCAGACCTTATAAACCATGATGGTGCCAAATTAAATTCAGGTCTGTGCTAACTTACTTCGTCTGAGCTGAATGGCAGAAAGATACTTCAATTGGGCACAACATCCTCGAGGTTAGGCTGTGTTTCAACTGCTTGCTATCTAGTGATTTCAGCTGATGTGTGCTCTGTGGGTGAGGTAAGAATGATTGGCTTATACTGTCATTTGGGCAAAGTGCCCAAGGACAATCTGCACCACGGAACTGTTTTCCAACAAGAGTCAGCACCTTCCAGAGAGAAGGCGAAAAAACAGGAAATCAGAAGATAAAAATGTGTACTGTGACATGGCCTGTTGTTCACTTGCAACCTTATAACCATCAGAGAGAAAACACCCTGATCCCATCAGAGCAGATCCAATTTCAAGCTCAGATACCAAAAGAAAAAAAATCATATTTAAACCTGTGCCATTTAATTTCCTACCACAAATCTATAATTAACAATCAGACTTTTTACTCACAGTGCTTTGATTTTTGTTGCAAAACACAGATCCTTAATGAGAATGTTGAGTTAAAAGGGTCACTTACTCTGTTATTGATTCAATCCCCATGTATCATTATGCTTGTTTAATATAATGACTCAAAAAGGAACATTTTGGTTGTTACTGGGGTGTTCCCAACAAGAGGTTTCAAATGAATTAGTCTTTCAGATTTCACTTCAGATGAATAAAAATCATTAATAACTAACATCTCTACCTCTTAAAACATTGAACTAAATGGGAAATCTACTCCTGTTTTAAAACTAGAATTTTGGCATCTGGCAGCTAATGAAAACTGAACAGTTCAGTTCAAACTCAGATATGAGGCAATATTTTGTACTACATAATTCAGGTGACCAATCCTTCTTTTTCCCTGTCTTGTTTCCCTCTTATTACAGTCAATTGTTCCAGCTGTTCGCTGACATAATTTCAAATTAAAAATTACAAGTAAAGAGGAACGTCAGGTTCAACTTTTTCATGCAAACGTTATAAGACTTGGGGAAGTCTAATGGGTTTGGGGGGTCTACTGAAATTGGCAGAATAACTAGGTGACAATTAGATACATTTCTGAAAATAGAATGAGTTGATGAAAAGAAAAACGTAGTGAAGTAGGTTTGAGGTCCTTTTGGCCTCTTACTAAAAATGCTATTTTTTTCATTCTGGACCTTCACATGCTTCAATTTAGCAGATTTTGGGGAGTTAGAAACCTCTGGTGCTGTTCTTATCAAGAAAGTGAGGACTTTAAAAATTTAATTCCTTTCAAATTAACATTAGTGAAAGGAGGTTCGGAAAAATTATGATTTCTTTTTGATTTAAATGTGATCTCTTTCACACAGTTGTCACTGTGTTAATTCAAAGAAATAGTTTTTCAGACAAAATCTGTAACTCTGAAAAGCGTACTTTAAAAAAATATATATATATATACTGTATAAAACCATTCATGGAACTACTAATCCCATCACATTCTAGCAACAACTTGGCTACTTAGGTGCTAAACTAGTATAGCAGATAGTCCATCCATTATAGAATCCACTATGGAAATGAAAATCAGATGGGTTCCATAACGGAGAGGTGAAAGAAGTTGTAATATTTTTGACTGACTTAATCACATAAGAAGTCAAATTTCTGGTTGAGATTTGTGAAAGCTATTCAAACAAGGTTGGAGGGAGTCGGGGAGGGACCATCAATAGTTTAACTAAAATACAGAATGCTGTTTGCTGTAGACAGGTGCACAGAAACTGACCAAATCTGAGCCAAGCATGTATTGTGAAGGCCAAAATGTTTTTGAAATAAAGTAATCTGTTAACAGCGAAGGCTGTTTCATTGCAGATAAACAAAATTATTGGCCTGTAACATTTTAATGGTTAGTAAAAGATTCAAAAGTCATAAAATCAACTTTTCAATTTTACAAAACCAATGAACAGACATATTTCAAAGCTATGTTTAGCTTTGATGCCAAGTTAGGAATTTCATGAAGCTTCAATTACACAAATAACATGGAGCCAAAATGTCTATTAACTGACTTAATTTGTCTGAAAACTGCAAGAGAGTAACACAAAGTGACATTGATCGATGACATCAGAGTTTTTCTTCTTTTGACATGCAGAGAAACTCCACAATAAGTTCATATTTTTTATCAGATAAAGTGTGTCTTTAATTTTCCAAACAACAACATGAAAGAAGTCAGTAATTCAAAGGTTTAGTTATCATGTGATTTTGAAATGTGTGTGAGAGACCAGGAAAGAAAGCTGCTGTTGTAAGATCTTGAAGGCATCTGCTGCATTCAAGAGGGATATAAAATTACTGATGGAAGTTTAAACTGATGTACAACTCAAGGAAGTTTCTAACATGGTTAATTGAACAAAGAATTAGATGCCTCATTGGACATTTATAGCTTAAGGTGGATTTTGATAGGATGGTACAATCTTGTCAATGGGAAATCCTGTCCATCTTGTAAAGAAAGATATAAAAATCTTTGCAAAAAGTGATTCAGTGCTTTAGCCAGTTTTAGGCAGTTTTGTCAGCTGACTGTTTGCTGGGTGATCATATGTATAATTCCGTGTAACATATTGGTGTCTAACAGGTGTCTTGTTAATGGATGCTTTGTATTGTTCAAACTTAGTAAAGACATTAGCATTTAACTTGAGCTTTTAATGTTGTCTCATTCTTTCTCATAATTCTGATGTTCGAAAAGTAGAATAACCTGTTAGAGGTAGAAGGTTATGCCTTACACAGGTGACATCACCGTCACTTTACTGATCAAGAAGTGGCAGTAAAAATTATGTATAGCGATGCAAAGGCTCCAAGCCAAGTCACATGTGCACTGCCGATTGACTTAGCCATAAGCCAAGGAGAAATAGGTCTAAAATGTGAACAATCTCAATTTCTGGCTGCATTAGCAAAGGATATTTCAAGGACCTCGAGACAAAGTTTTTATCTCAATATAATTAAGTTTTTGACTAGTCTTTTTTAAATGCTGCCAGTTTTATCACTGTGCTAATACATGGTAAGGAAACAGGAGTAATGTGATAAGGGCAGAAGATCCAGAAAAAAGTTGCCAATTCTCTTTCCATGGAATACATGAAAATGTCCAATATAAGCACAACCTGGCTTGGGAACAGATCAGAATATTTAACTGTGAAGAATGAATGGACTCGAGATTTGATGGGAAACCATTTTGGAGAACTCGTATACTATTTTCTCTATATAAATAGATCAATAAAAGAATGTCAACAATTGGTGTAGGTAGTGCTGTGAAGTATAGAAATCACAACACAGAAGGAGGTCATTCAGTCCCTCTCACCAATGTCAACTCTTCCATTGGAGCCAAGTACTCTGATCAAATTCTCCTGTCCTTTCCCATACTCGGTCATATTCTTGCTTTTGAAATACTCATTTGATTTGCTTTTAAGTAATGCTATATTCTATGTCTCAATAGACACGTGTGATAAAGCATTCCCTGTTCTCATGAACCACAATGTTAAAAAAATCTTCTAATTTTCCCTTTGTGTGATTATCTTCAATCTGATATAAGTATACATTTCAGTGAAGAATTGCAAGCACTGACATTCTTACAGGAACATAAGTGCTTTCACCAGAATTAGTCACTGACAAGTACATCCAAAATTATCCATATAAATTCTTTATTTAAGGGTGATAGTTGAGGTGTTTTTCATCTGAAGTTATCTTGCTCTTTCAGTGATTAAGACTCCAGAAAGACACTGACTTCATTGCCAAAGGGAGAACAGTGAGAACAGCCTTGCATTATTCTGTCACATTGTGATATTTGTGAAATTGTGATTTGTTTGGATGCGAATTGTGTCGTCACTTTGCAGTTTATAACAAATAGATTTTCACAAACTGTGTCTTTTAAAGTTGTAGTAAAATTCTCAACTGTATATGTCTAAGGCCAGAACATTATGTTCGGTGTGCAGCTGCGCGCCCGACACGCATGAGCGTAGTATGACGCGTGATATTTCATTCGGTGCGCAGGGGCCAGAGTCAGCTGCGCATCCGCCTATAATATTAAGGCTATTAGCAAGGCAATTAACTTGAAATTTACGCTGCCTGTCCAACCTAATGGTTGGTGGGCAGGCGAAAAGGCCAAGCAACCTTTACATTTTTTAGGAAACCTCATCCATGAGCGGGATGAGGTTTCCTAAATCTAATACAAATTAAATAAAAAGTTGATTTTGAAATTAAAAACATGTCCCATCTCATGTAACACAGTCACATGAGGGGACATGTTTCATTAAATTTTTATTGCATTTATTAATTTTTTTAATAAGTGCTTCAGTTTCCCTGAGGCAGCTGTGTGCCTCAGGGAGATTGAAGGCTCTTTCGCGTGCAAGGCCCGGCTCACCCTCCTCCCCCCGCCCACACAGGCAGTGCTCAGCACTGCCACTCGCGATCCACACAGGCCGGGCCTTAATTGGCTTGCCCACGTGAAATCATGGTGCAGAGCCAATCACGGGCAGCAGGCGGCTTCCCGACCGCCCCCGCCCACTCCCGCCGAGCCTGCCCGATGAGGGAAAAATTCTGGCCTAAGTTTCTAATTGACCCTGCATTAAGGAGCTACCCACAGCGCATTAATAACAAATATGGAATTAAATTTTCAAAGGGCACAGAGACCACAATCAAAATTTTCAAAAAATCTAAGTTCTTGGGGAAAATAAATCACAATTTGCCAAATCCCTAAAATTCAGCTGATTATCCACGTTATTGGTTATCAAGATTAATTCTGAAGCCAGCAGACAGCAAAAACTTCTTCAATGGAACACCATGTTATTCGTTAAAATACAGAAATAAATTATCTATGTTGTCCAATCCTAGAAATCTATGCTCTAAAGCACTTCAGAAGGCTTTTTGCTCCTTTTAACTCTCCATTTATTTACTTCCTTTGTGCCATTACAGTTACATAGAGTTACATACAGGCTGCATCACAAAAACAGGCCATTTGGTACAACTGGTCAATACCGCCTTTGCCTTTTTCATCTAACCCTACCAACATACCCTTCTTTCATTCCTCCTTCATACGAATATCTAGCTTCCCCTTAAATGCATCTATCCTATTCACCTCACTCACACCTGTGATAATGAATTCTACATTCTTAACACTCTATTGACAAAGAAGTTTGTTGCAAACATTCCCTCATAACACCAATGCCTATCATACAGGAGACCTATTTACAAGATAGATTGTCTTCAACAAAAGGTGTTTAAACAAATTTATCTCCCTTTATTAAATACTGTGGTACAATAATGCAAATCATACCAAAACATATGATTGTGGGTTAAAATATGAGTGACAAAAATGTTTGTCTCAATGAAAGGCCACAGACTAGAATCGTCAACTCTGTCTCTCTCTCTACCTGCTTAGTATTTCCTGCATTTTCTATTTTATTTTATATTTGTCTAGGTTTTGGTTTGGTGCACAAGGAGTTTAATAGCCAACTATAAACAAAAGTCTTGCACCAAGGCTGTCTTGATAAAAGTTTGTGTTGGTGAAATTGTTACAGCTTCCTTTGTAAGGTGCTTCAGAGTCATATACACAATTTCAATATATCATGATCTAAAATAACAGAGATAAAATAATCTCAGATGACCAGGTTTAAAAAGACACAACAAATATAAAAGTCAGCAACACTTGTGTGCTATTAACATAAACCTGTGTTTATATTGCACTTCATCACATCTGGCGAGACATCCCAAAGCTTCCCCAAACAATAAATTGCACTGAAGCGCAATCATTCCAATTATGTGGGCAAAAATGGCAACCATTTGTGAAAAACAATGTTTCACAAACAGGAAATCAGATGAATGACCAGTTAGTTTTTTTGGTAATTTTGTGGGAAGAACTTTTGCTTGACCCTCCAAGACCTTATTGCTCTTCTTCAACTAGTGCCATGGAATCCTGAATTTTCACCTGAACCACAGGTACATACCTTTTCAATACTTCATCTGGTACCTCTATCAATACAGCGCTCCCTCAAGTACTGCAATGGCGTGTTACATTTAGTTTTGTTTGCTAAAGTCTGGCAGTGCAATTTCATTTCATGAACCCATGGTTCAGAGGTTGTCCTCCTTTCCCAGCAGCCAAGTCAGTGCTTCTAATTATGTATATTTACAGTATCCATGTTTCTGCTGTTTTCTTTGAAAAACTGTTCTGACAAGTCGACAACAGAAACAGTTAGTTCTGCTGGATTGTAGTTTTGTTGTTCAGACATACAATGCATTTTAAAGGGTAGATTAATTGCTCCTATTGAGCTGTTTGTGAAAAGTGATCTGTTAAAAATAACCCCTTTAGATAAACAATGAGCATCTTACCACTGACTGACTACTCATCTATCCAACATGAAGCAGCACTTAGTTCTTTAAGTTGCCTTAAAATGTCCAATTATTGTAGCTGTTTCTAAAAGTTTCCATCACAGCATGAAGCATATTTTATCAGTATGTTCAACATAAATGTGCGCCCTAGAAAACTGACAAAAAGCGAGGAAAATCAGTTGTACATTTCCAAGCAGATACTCTACTTGGAATAATTGTAATACAAAGTATGCAAAATATTTTCAACACTAAGACATCTCACCCATGCAATTTATCAAAAACTGCCTGATTAGTAGAAGAAATTATTATTAACAGTATTGCTGAAAACTCAAGGAAACCAAATGGTTTAGTTCAGGTCAAATCAGGGTCCTGATTCGTGTTGCACAAGTCAGTCTTGAGAATTAGTATGGTTTCACTGCTGGAGACTGATTCAAAATGGTCACATACCTAACTCAATAGTATAACTACAATTAGTATTTGTTTCCTGAATGAAAAATTCATTGTATTTTGCTAGCTTTCTTGTGATTAAATTTGTAACCTGAAAAGAGTCCAGAGAGTTGATTTTGCTCAAGTAAATCAGAGGAATTCTAACTGCATTTCCCACTGGTGCTGTCACAGGACATAATCAACAGATTTATCAATCTAATCTCAATTTCCAGTGTAAGCACTGAGAAGGACCATTTTGAGGTATGTTACAACTAGGATGGAAGGAGTGTGCAGTTTATCTAGCCCACTACTCCAGAGGTCATACCATTAGTGTAAATGTCTAATTCGCTCACCAAAATGGCCAATTATTTACCTTCACTACTGTTACATCCAGAATAAAAGAGACTATAACCAGGCTTCTTCCAACAAACTCAGAATGATTGATTTATTATAAAATGAAGCTTCTTTTTTTAAAACAAGTTGAAAGAACTGGTTAACACACAATTTGTAATCTGGAAGTGTAACTATCTATCCCTTTTAAAATTCCCCAGCGCACTCACACAGAACAAACGGGATGCAGCTGAGCTAACTGTGAAGACTTGGGGCAGGATTTTCCCCCCATTGCAGGGATGTTGAAGTGCGGGCGCATGGAGGTGTGACTCCGATCAGCGCCCCCAATTGGGGGCACGCCACCATTTTACGTGGGCGGGCCATTTAAGGCCCGCCCGGCGTGATGTCTGCACAGAAACGCTGTGCGCTCCCTGTGCAGGCAGAGGGGGGGGGATCCCTATACCCGAGAGTGCGCTCTTTCGCGCATGCGCACTAAAGAGCGCACTCATCTCCCTGAGGCTAAGTGCTGCCTCAGGGAGGTCGCCTCTAATGTACAAATTATTAAAAATAGAAAAAAAAATTCCCTGACATGTCCCCTCATGTGACACTGTCACATGAGTTGGGACATGTCCATAACTTCTTTAAAAACTTTAATTACATTTTTAAAAACCTACATGAAACCTCATTCCACTCGTGGATGAGGTTTCATTTTTTTTCTAATTCCCGCCAGGGCTCCTGGCCTGCCCGCCAACCTTAAGGTTGGATGGGCAGGTCCATTAATTACGTTAATGACTCTGTCAATGGCCTCAATTGGCCATTGACAGGTCGGCGGGCGCACTGCTAATTTTGCTGAGCCCCCGCCTACCTGAAAATTGAAATGCGGCGGGGTGACGTCGGGAGTTCTGCCTGATGTCACCGAGCGTCATTCTACATGTCGGCGAGTGGGCCCCGCCCCCCGCTCACTGACGGGAAAATCCTGCCCTTGGAGTCTGGTGAGGGAGGAGTTCGGGGAGGGGAGGGGAGGAAACTTTGTTCCTTTTTCTATCTTTCTCACCCCATAGGAATTGGCTCTTGCTTTACTAAAGGGAAAAAAGCTAGCTGTTTGGTGAGCATCTGGTAAGTGGTTAAGTTCTAATCTATCCTGGAGGTTTAAAATAGTGGCAAAGTTAATAAAATATATAAGAAAACAACATAAATAAGTGATTAATATAATTAAGTAATTATTTAAAACGCCTTAAGCATGACAGAACAGGTGATGAGTCAAGGCTGCAGCTTGTTTAAGCTCCTGGATAACATTGTGATCCAGGGCAAACATGTTGGCAGTAAGTCTTTGTGGTTTGAGGAACTGAGGAACTTCGGCTCAGAGTCATTGAGCTGGGGGCTGAACTGCAGACTCTGTGACACATCGGGGGGGCGGGGGGGGTGGTGGAGAGTTACCAGGATGCTTCACACCGGGAGGCAGTCATAACACTTAAGATAGGGTCTTCTGATTTGGTTAGAGGTTAGGGTCAGGAGGGTGTGACTGCGAGTGAGGCAGGTAAGGGGACCAAGAGGGCAGGAGTGTGAGCCTCTGCAATTGTCCAATAGGTTTGAGGTTCTCTCAGCTTATTTGGATGGGAGTAAGAGCTGCAGGGTGGATCAGCATACTGACCATGCCACCGCAGTACAGGAAGCCATTTATGTGGGGGGAGTAAAAAGGAACATAGTGGTAGTACGGGACAGTATAGTGAGGGGGATTGACACTGTTCTCTGCAGCAAAGAATGAGAGTTCAGAAGGCTGTGTTGCCTGCCCAGTGCCAGGGTCCGTGACATCTGCTCAGGACTCGAGAGGAACTTGCAGTGGTCGGGGGAGGTTCCAGTGGTCGTGGTCCATGTAGGTACCAACGACATGGGCAGGATGAGGAAGGAGGGCTCTGTATTGTCAGTATGAGGAGCTAAGCACCAAATTAAGAAGCAGAACTTCAAAGGTAAGAAATTCTCAATTATCACCTGATCCACGTGCAAATTGGCATAGGACAAAGTTAGAGAAATGAATGCATAGCTCAAAGACTGGTGTGGGAGAAGTGTGTTCTGGTTTGTGGGGCACTGGCACCGGTATTGGGGAAAGTGGGATCTGTATTGTTGGAACAGTCTACACCTGAACCATGCTGGGGTTGGTGTCCTCACAAGCTGCATAACTAGGGAAGTAGAGAGAGCTTGAAACTGAATAGTGGGGGCAAGGGTTCAAATTTGGGAAGATGTGGTAAACCAGAAAGTAGAGTCAAGGCAAGAGAGAAAGGTATTAATACAGGAAATTATAAATAGACCCTGACAGGAAGGGACAAAGAGTACAAATCTAAGAGTAAATCAGCAGATAAGGCTAGACGCTACAAAAATAAATCTAAAGACTCTGTATCTAAGTGCATGTAGCATTTGAAACAAAACAGATGAACTGATAGCGCAAACAGAAATAAACAAGTACGATCTGATAGTCATTACAGAGACATGGCTACAGGATGGATAGATTGGGACTTGAATATTGAAGGGTACGTGACATTTAGGAAGGACAGGAAGTTAGGAAGAGGTGGAGTGGTGGCTCTGTTAATTAATGATGCTTTTAGCACATTAGAGAGGGACGACCTAAGCTCAAGAAACCATGATATAGAAGCAGTTTGCGTTAAGGTGAGAAATGATAAAGGCAAGAAGTCACTTGTGGAAGTGGTGTACAGGCCTCCAAATTGTAGCTACATGGTAGGACAGAGTATAAAAGAAGAGATAATGGGAGCTTGTCAGAAAGGTACAGCAATAGTCATGGGGGATTTTAATCTATATATAGACTGGAAATATCAGGTGGGCAAAGGCAGCATAAATGAAGAGTTCATAGAATGTTTTTGGGATGGTTTCTTATAGCAGCATGTTCTGGAGCCAACCAGAGAGCAGGCTATACTAGACCTGGTATTGAGCAATGAGATAGGATTAATTGATAACCTCATAGTGAACGCATGAATTTTACATTCATTTTGAGGGAGAAACGAGTACATCCAAGACCAGTATTTTAAACTTAAATAAGGGCAATTATGAGGGCATGAAAGCAGAGCTAGCTAAAGTGAACTGGCAAATGAGGTTAAGGGATAGGTAATAGAGGTTCAGTGGCAGACATTTGAAGGGACATTTCACAATACACAAAATATATACATTCCAGTGAGAAAGAAAAATTCCAAGGGGAGAGTCCGCCATCTGTAGCTTACTAAAAAAGTTAATGACAGTATCAAACTGAAGAAAAACCATATAATTATGCAAAGACGGGTGGCAGGTCAGAAGATTGGAAAGAATATGAAGAACAGCAAAAGATGACAAAAGGATTAATGAGGGAAGAATTAAAATAGGTAAGAATTAAAGTACGAGAGAGAGCTAGCTAGTAATATAAAGATGGATAGTAAGAGTTTCTATAGATATTTAAGTAAGAAGAGCTAACAAAGTGAGCGTTGGTCCTATAGAAAGTGCATATGGGGTATTGATAATGGAAAGTAGGGAGATGGTGGATGAATGCAACAGGTATTTTGCTTTAGGACACAATTAACATCCCGGAAATAGCTGTAAATCAGGAAATGGAAGGGAGGGGGGACCTCAGGAAAATTACAATCACCGGATAAGTGGTATTGAGCAAATTGTTGGGGATGTGCACTGACAAATCCCTAGGTCCCGATGAACTTCGCTCTAAGGTCTTGAAGGAAGTGGCTAGTGAGATAGTTGATGCATTGGTTTTAATTTTCCAAAATTCCCTGGATTCAGGGAAGGTCCCATTAGATTGGAAGATAGCAAATGTAACTCCTTTATTCAAAAAGGGAGAGAGACGGGAAGCAGGAAACTACAAGCCAATTAGCCAAACATCTGTCATAGGGAAAATGTTTGAAGCTATTATTAAAGATGTTATAGCAGAGCACTTGGAAAAATTGAAGGTAATCAGGCAGAGTCAACATGGTTTTGTGAAAGGGCAATCATGTTTAACCAATTTATTGGAGTTCTTTGAAGGAGTCACATGTGCTGTGGATAAATGAGAGCTGGTAGATGTACTGTACTTAGCTTACCAGAAGGCATTTGATGAAGTGCCACATCAAAGGCTACTGCGGGCAATAAAAGCTCATGGTGTAGATGGCAACATATTGGCATGGATAGAAGATTGGCCAGGTAACAGGAAGCAGAGTTGGCATAAATGGGTCTTTTTCTGGTTGGCAGGAAGTGACAAGTGGTGTGCCACAGTGATCAACTTTTTACAATTTATATAAATGTCTTTGATGAAGGAATTGAAGGAATGGTTGCTAAATTTGCTGATGACACAAAGATAGGTAGGAAAGTAAATTGTGAAGAGGACATAAGGAGGCTACAAAGGGACATCGATAGGTTAAGTGAGTGGGGAATGATCTGGCAAATGGAATATAATGTGGGCAAATGTGAAATTGTTCATTTGGGCAGGAAGAATAAAGAAGAAGCTTATTATCTAAATGGTGAGAGATTGCAGAGCTTTAAGATTTAGAGGGATCTGGGTGCCCTAGTGGATGATTCACAAAAGGCTAGTATGCAGGTACAGCAAGTAATTAGGAAAACTAATAGAATGTTATCATTTATTGTGAGGGGAATTGATTACAAAAATAGGGAGGTTATGTTCAGTTGCACAGGGTACTGGTGAGACCACATCTGGAGTATTGTGTACAGTACTGGTCTGCTTATTTAAGGAAAGATGTAAATGCGTTAGAAGCAGTTCAGAGGTTTACCAGACAAATACCAGGAATGGGTAGGTTGTCTTATGAGGAAAGGTTGGACAGCTCAGGTTTGTATCCACTTGAATTTAGGAGAGTTAGAGGTGACTTGATTGAAGCCTTTAGGATCCTGAGGGGTCTTGACAGGAGGATGAATCTAGAACTATGGGTCACTGTTTAAAATAAGAGGTTGTTCATTTAAGACAGAGATTAGGAGAATTTTTTTCTCTCAGGAGGTAGTCATTGGAGCTCTCTTCCTCAAAAGGTGGTGGAAACAGAGAATAAATATTTTTAAGGCAGAGCTAGATAGATTCTTGATTAACAAGGGGGTGAAAGGTTAACGGGAAGAAGCAGGAATGTGGGGTTGCAGTTACAATCAGATCAGCCATGATCTTATTGAATGGCGGAGCAGGCTCAATGAGCTGAGTGGCCTACTCCTGCTCCTAATTCATATCTTTGTATGCTCACACACAAACAAAGGACAAACAAATAGGGTCTCTGCAGAAGGGCAGTTGAAGGAAAAACTCTATAAAAAGGATAAAATTCGCAGGATATGGCACTGTCGATCTTGTGCTCCCTCGTGTGAGGATGGGTCGCTAGTTCCAGTAGATGTCTGGAGGTTTTCACCACCAGAGCTTCAGCATGGAGGAAAATAGAACCATATCAATCCTCCTGGTCTCAGCCTCTCAGGTTTCCAAATACAGATAAGTTCCCCTGAGATGATGATTTCTAGCTGGAGACTGATAACCACACTGTATTGCAAGCAATGCAAGGAGAGCCCGAGCTGGGCAGCTTTTCCCCTTCTCAGTTCATTCCCAACTGAGTTCAAAACAACAAGTTCAAAACACAAAGCTTCTCCATCAGGTGCTTTCCAGTAAATCACTAGGCCTTTGCCTTTAAATTAAAATTAAAATGGTTGCAGTTGAAATAGACAAATAGCTCTCCTCCACAACTGCTGTGCTGGTCATTTAGCTGACACCATGTGATTTCTTGGAAAAAGCATGCTTGCTCCAGTCTAAGATGAACTTATGATCATTTAAAAAAAAACCCAAGTCATTTCCCAAGTGTTCAAATAATGCAATGTCCTTCCAAATTTCCAAAGGAAACATCGTTCTTGTAGATATGGTTCTAACGGACAGAACATCAGCTCTGTGTTCTAATAGCATCGGGGCAGGAGAGATGCAAAAGGAATTAAACTGAGTGGTTGAAATGCCCTCTCTTGATGATGAAATGCTCTCTCTTTTCTACCAGCTATTAATTGTCAGAATATCAATGAAACAGGTAAACTTACTAACGTACAGCAATTATAACTCACTGATAGCAAAATCTAGGCACAAAAAGTTTTTGTACATGAAGGAAGAATTTCATGAATAGAACTTGAACTCACATTACATTTACAGTCTTCCAATACTGTAGTTTCTCGGGTACAAATATACTTATTTCAAGCAAAAATTGCAATCATGTGAAAAGTAGTGTTGATTTTAAACCCATCTTTCCAGTGGAATCAAGGTGAATGGGTGTTGAATGAGCAGGCACTGTGGATTAGCATTACAATGGCTGCAGTTTGAAAGACATGTCTACTGGAATAGTGTGAGGGATATATACAATGCTGCTGTCCTGGAACAGAGTGTGCCATGAAAGACAGAATGGTGCTGACAAGTAATCTGGTCTAATGGGGAACTGCCTGGCAAGAATATTTTGATTGGCTCCTGACCAGGTGGCCAGGGTTTGTGTGAGAGCAGTGCAGCAGAATAGCTCCTAGCCTGAAAGGAAAAATATCTAAAACCTCTCTCTCGTGTGTGTGTGTGTGTGTGTGTGTAAGATTCCAGCAATTCTACAATAATAGCCAGCTGGCTTTTTCTCCTCATACCTCTGTAACTTGCTCTCTCTCTGAAAACCCCTGTCAAGAGGCAAAGGGGAACATCACTGCCAGAGATATTGAAAGGCAAGTGCTCAACCAGGGAACTAAAGACTGAAAGTGTTGGCAGACTACCTCTTGTCATCAACTAAGAACTGAAAGGAATTTGGAAGGCATTAATCAAAATCAACCCATCGAATCTTGTACTCCAGAACTGGTGCTATCGAACTGTTTTATCACATCCTTAAAATCAATGTTTTTGTGTGTCATATGTGTCTTGTATGTACGTGTATATAGGGATTTAAGAATGGGTAGAGTTTAGGTTATAGAGTTAGAAATTAGGAGTTCATATTTCTTTCTTTTGCCAATTGTTCAATAAACAGTTATTTACTTATTAAGTTTACAAACCTGGTGCTTGTACTCTGCTTACCTAAATTAAACAGTTAGGTGGGTTGATCAAACTTTTTCACATCTGTTGCAGCTCAGGGAGCAGTGGGGCTTAAGTATTGCAGTGCACTATCCCCAGTGAGCAGGCCACTTCCATGCTTGGATCTCAACTGCCATCTCCAACATTTCTTTGCAGGTGGATCAAGTGTTCAACTAAGGCAGGGGTGAAGCCTCATGAATTGATGCAAATTGGGGGTCAATAACCTCAAAAGAACCTTGACGGTATTTTAACTAGGGCTGGAGCTTTCCCACCAGGCTGAAGCAGAGCGCCAACTTTGGGAATAGGGTTCCTAACTTCCAAGATTTTGCTGAGGTCCCCAGGGTTTAAAGATTAATCTCTTGGACATTATTGTGTACAGCCCAGCAGGAAAATATTAGTATAAGAAAACTGGAACCTTTTAAAATGTTTTTGAACACTTTATTTGTTACAAAAAGTACTGGAGATGGTAAAAAATGTTGTTTGACTGTGAGGAGCGATTGGCAGCATGAGGTCATGTGACGAGACCTCCAGAAATATGTCCAACAAGAGTTGGAAACCCTTGGCGGGAAGGACTCGGAGGCTTATCTCAGTAAGTCAAAATGTTTTGTTTGGTGGGAGGACAGGGGAAGCAGGAGTTCTGCTCTGGGTCTCTCGATCACTCCTGCCTTATATTCTCTACCCCACACAGCCCCATCACTTACCAGGAAGCTACCTGATCTGCCCTGCTAGCTCTTTGCCTCCTTTTCAAAAATTTGATCTCAGGACATAGATGAACTCGGCAAGATTTCATTTTTTACATATGAGTGGCTTACTAGGTTATGTCAGAGAGCACTAAGACTCTACCACATATAGCATGGAGCCATATGTAGGCCAGACCTTATAAGGTTGGCATGTTTCCTTTTTTGAAGGACATCAGTAAACCAGTCATATACTTAAATAATCCAGCAACATTCAGGCTCCTTTATTAAATTCAGTATCACAATTCAGGTGAGATTTGAGCTCACAATTTCTGGGTTGTAAATCCAATGTTATGAACAGTACAAAACTGTACCCCAATCTGTATCGCTCCAGGCAGGGCATGTATGCAATTTTCAACTAAATGCATCTGATTGTCGCCAGTGCTACCTTATAAAATGTAAAAACATATAATCAATGGTAATGATTTTGGACCCTTTAAATAAACATTCAGCACAACAACTTGGGCCGTGCTAAACCTTTCTATTCCTGGCCTGGTAGGAGCCTGAATTTCACACTTGGTGTGCGTGCGAAGTTGGCGGGCCAGGAAGCAGACGCGAAATGAACTTCTGCCCGCGATCCGCCCCATACACAATTTCATGCTGGCTAGCCAATTAATGGCCAGTCAGCGTATTATGCCGGCTGAGAAAGCTTCAGCGCTGCCAAGGGCGGGGGGGGGGTTGCGGGATGAGGGCGATCGGCAACAAAATTGAGGGTGCGGGTGGGCACTTCTAGTGAGCTACCTGAAGGCAGACAGCTGCTGTGGGAGGGAGCTGCAGACCTGTACAAATTAAATGAGAAGAAAAAAATGCAGCAAACTGTGTCGATGCAGCACATTCAAGCACCTGACAGCAGAACTCAAAAAATATCAGTCCCCAGATATTATTTTTTATTATAGTTCACCCCGGGCATTTCATCCCACCCTTGGATGAGGTTTCATTAAAAACAGGCTGCCTGCCTGCCCGTTTTGCCTGTGTGACAAGCGCGAAACCGCACGGGCAACGTAAAATTGTGGACAATAAGGTCTCTAATGGCCTTAATTGGCTTTTTAATTGACGGCGGGTGAAGCTCTGACTCCAGCACATGCCAGCCAACCTCAATATTGCTCGTATGCGCGATGACGTCCAGATGCACGCCTGACGTCATTTCGCACAATTTCACGTGCGTTCAGGTCGGGCGCGTGCCCGCCTGGTCGATCAACGTAAGATTCTGGCCAAGGAATTATTTCATCCTAATTGTTATACTCTAGCATAAATAGGGGCACATGGCCAGATATAAGCTGTCAGTTTCATCTGTGGCATAAAGGCCAAATTTTAATATCTCTTTAGAAAATGTGTGTCAGTCAATTAGACAAATGAAGAGTTATTGTATTTGAATGGTATTTTCTTTAGCCTGTGGGATGTGACATTTTTCTTTACTGCCTTAAGAATTCAGTTCCATAGGAGGATGAAGCAAGCTTGTGAATACTCTACTGACCTAACCTTTCCACATGGAGGTACAATCTGAGGCAGGATCAACAATGAGCAGGATCTTTAAAAAATATCAAACTAATACACTTGCACTGCATTAGACACTGCCCTTCTACAATTCACTACACAGTTTCTTTTCCTTACTAAAGTTAACAGCAGTTTAAAGCTTAAAAATTTGGCGAACTGGATCATGGGCAGTGAAACTATCTTCTAATATTTAATACAGATACACTACAAAATGGATTATTCAAAGATTCCAGTAGATTGTAATTATACACTCAGGACCCCAGATGTGACATTTAGCCTGCACAGCATTACCAGATGTTAAATCTGTAACTCACAAGCCATACATTGCAGCAATGAACATGTTCTGCTCAGCAGTGCATAAGTACCTTCCTAATAGAAAATTAGAAAAAAACTTGAGTTCACCTGACTAGTTTATTAAAAATGACATGATCACAAAGGACTTTGTGACCTCTGTAACCTTTTATGCAGTCAGAGGTAGGATACTGATTGCCTTCATTAGCACAGTTGATAATTGTAGGAAAAAAATGACAGGATAGAAAAGGTGTGAAGATCTTGTCGAGCTAATTGCACCACCAGCTGCTTGCAGTGCTTCATGCTGTAGCTGTTAACTGACCACTGCCGTCATCACTTTGTTAAAAAAAAATCAAGGATTAAAGAGCAAAGCTCCTCAAATCTACTGTGGTCATTTACCATGTATTGTCTAATGATGTTCATTGAATTTCATTTTATATTTTATTAAAAGGTTAATTTGCATTAATTCATCTTAAATGCATTTGTATGGCAATGACTATTCTGTGTCTAAGTGGTGTACAAATGAATATTTGGATACAAGTTTACACTCCAGTCCTCCTCACCAATAATGGTTTTGTACAGACTGCAATAATTACAAAGCAACGGCTGGTTTAATTTCACATTCCTGCACATTCCAGTTTTTTTCGTTTTTTCCTTAAGGGACATCTCTTCAATGCAGGGTGAGCCACCAAACAGCAGCCTCAGGGCTATGTTACAAATACTATATTAACAGCTTTGGAAGGCCTCCATCATCGTGAAGCTCAGAGCTCTCAGTTCCTGATCAATCGTGTACTGAAACAATCCTGTGTAATTTTAAACACTATTCTATGTGCTAATGAAAGCTAACTTGGCCCAAGAAAATGTGGTGCTATTTTCCCAGATAAATACAAATGCTAATGCTTCCATACAAGTACTTATTTATTATTCAAGCTAATTTAAATCTAAAACACTGCTTTACATTAAAGTACAAAGGATCCATCCATGACAAACTTAAAACTAAAAATGCTAATAGTTCCCTGTCTGACCCACCCCATTTCTGAAACTGCATTTTAATGTTGTAATTTTCTATGTAAATTAACATGAAATAATAAATGACTACTTATGAAGTGATTGATAGTATTTATTATTAAGCAGTAGTATCATAATTGTTATGCTTCCAGGCAGTCCATGATGCAACATGCTGGTCTTTACATTTGTCTTGTTTGTTAAACTGGAGAAGGTGGGATCAGCTCCATTTGATGTATATAAGAACATTTTCACTTGTTGAAATTAAAAGTTACCTCTAGGGGCATGATAAACGAATTATGTTCTATAACTTTCTCTATGACTGTGTCTCTAACTTTCTCTATGACTGTGTCAAATAACCTTTATTAGAGGTTTATTTATATTAAACTGAACTACTTCAGATAGAAGCAATTCTGTTTATCTTGGCTGCTTGTTCTTTGGAATCCAGTTCATTTACAGCACTGGGCAGGTTTCAGAGCATGATTAGCAGCACAACAACTGAGTATGTGCAATTATATAAAAGTTTGACTTGTGATTTTCATTTCCATTTTCAGGTGTTTCCCAATAGCTTAGAAGGGATACTACAGGTTAGCAATGTACAAATTTTGCAAAAGTGGCTGAGCACTCAGAACAACTTGCCTGCCACCGATCTGCAGTAATTCTTCACATTTATCAGCATGAGGCCAACAGTGCTGTCAGAAAGGTTAGCTTGAGCTGCCACTAGAGCCACTGGCACTTCCTGTATGATACAGTGGTTCTGCCAAAGCATCAGTGATGACAGTGCTGTGATTGAAAAGCAGCATCAATCTGCTCTAATATTATAAAACATAATCACTATGCTTCCCAACCTCCTTCAATGCTTCCTGGAACTCAACCTTTCCCAATTTTTCCAACTTCTCCTGTTCTCCTTCCTGTTATTACCATTCTCTTCTTTATCACTCCTACTGTCTCCCGTTACATGTGCCTCTTTTCATTACTGTGCAGTGGCAATTCCCATATTAATGTAGCATAGTAGCATTACTCAGAATAACAGCCATTTTTTTATGAATCACATAGCTACACACTTCTATTGGGACAAAGAATAATTTGCAGTATTAGTCCTCCCATGTCAGCTGTGAACATTTTAACTTGGGAGCAATGGGCTGTGCTGGATTCAGAAGGGAGTTCTTCACCACTAAGTTCCTCAACATGACTGGGGATTTTCTGCAAATTTTCATGTATCATTTGAGTTATTTAACCTTAACCTAATTCGAACACAGCACCCGAGATCTCTTTGGTTCAAGTCTCTCAAAGTTTGAATTATTTAAACCATAATGTTATGCTCCTGCTTCTAATATTTTATTTTAGGAACAACAATATTAAAATAACAATCTCAATATACTTGTCAAAAGGAATGGTGAATCTAGCAGCTTTGGTATTGTTCTGAAAGCGGCTTGTGGGGATAATTCACAGCAATAGCATAGAAACAAGCAAATCTTTTCTGGACTCATGGTAGCCATTCACTCCCAAGTTAGTGCACTCACATCAGCTGAGTAATAATGGACTTGGTTTTTAGAAATTGCACAGTAATTGTCTTCCAACATGTTAGAAACAGTAAATAAGCACAGTGAGCAACTCTGGAGAGGGAAGCCACAAAACACGGAGATATTAGGTGAAGGGAGTTAGGAACCTAGAATGCAAAATTCAAATGCATAGCACCACCAGCCAGCCCATCCGTTTTTCCTGGGGACAGGGTTGCCTCTGGCTGATACCCTTGTGGCCCGTGCGACATTCTCCAAGGATATGGCCACACATGGGTACAGCCCTGCATGCATCTGGACATCTTCAATTTGCACTATCCTGCCATCACACAGCCCAACAGTTCAATGTGATGCTAGGATCCCAAATTTGGACGATGAAGCACTTGACATCATCTGTTTTGTTCAGTAATGAAAAAAGATGTGTGATATAGCAAGATGGCCCCTACACTGGCACAATTCGAGAGGGGTTGGCACCCTGATTGCAGGTAAGTTAAATCTTTGGAACTTTTTCTGTCATAAAGTTTTTGAAAGTACACTGGAGTGTTTCTGGAGGTGTTGCTCTCTTGCATTTGCCAGAGAGTGTTGCCGCTTCCTCACTGGGATGGTAGAGGAATAGGAAACCTGTCCACACAAACACTATAGGTATAAGGGCAGCAGTGGCAGTCCTCTGGCTCTGCAGGATGACAAGGAGTTGGAGCTGAAGCTGTAGAAGGGCAAGCTCTGTGATGTGCTCTCTGCTAAGTTGGAGCCAGACTCTCCAAGCTCCTTCCTTGACAGTGACAGGCGGCTGCCTAGCACACCCGTCAATGCACCCAAATCTCAGTGTGCATTCCCATTCAATTTTCTCCTGTTTATCACCCCACTGAGGCCCACATCTGAGTCCTTTGCAACAGAATGTGCCTGCCACCTCTCCCTCCGGTCAGCTGAAAAATGAACCATCCTGTACAACTGGCCTGATTGAAGCCCACTTGTGCCAGTGACTCATCATGTGCTGATCCCAAATCCATACTTGCCTACAAGGTAAGTGCAATACTAGTGTCTGAGCTGGTGACTGTGAGGCTGTGAGTGTCAGAGCAAGTAACAGGGCCTGTTGTGCCATTGGTTTCTTGCTTTTCTCCTCCTGGGACTTCTGTGGATCACCAAGCAGCAGCTCTTGGATGTCTGAAAACAGAAACCCAGAGGAATAGATTGCTTTGTGGGCAGAAGGTTAGGATGGAAAAAGGAGGTCCATGATCACACCATTTGTAGCTTTCTCATCATGCCAGATAGCAGCATGAGTGTGACCTAGGAGTTGAGAAGAGGCATAAGGCAACATGCCACCATCCTCAATGTTCTTGGTGACATTGGTGCTATGGACCCCACCGCAGCTGGCACCATGATGCAGAGAACTATCTCCTCAGTCGAGTTTAGGAGATGCAGTCGTCCTTGTCCCTTGCCAGCTTTGCTCTGCTCCCTCTTTTATTGTATGCCATCTTGTCCTGTAGGAGAGGAGGCAGAACGTCAGTGGTTGTGTAGCACTGTGCTTGCGAGATGTGCCTAACATAGCTGAATATCTGGAGATATGTGGAGGCAGTGAGAGGTGTATATGAGGTTGGCAGCATTGATAGATGTGTGAAGATGAGGTGGACTATCTGGATGTTAGGCCTAAGTACTGAATGCTGGTTGATTGATGAGGGTGTAGTGCATCAAGCAGTGCAAGAGAGTATGGTGTAATGGGTAGGAAATGTCATATGAAAATGGATTCACTGACATTGACCACCTGGATGAGGTAATCATAATTCTTGTGGAACTGCTGCCAGGTCCTCGAGTCCAAACTCCAGGAGTTGACCTTCCTGGCTACCTGCTTTCACTCTCTTCTGAAGGTGGTCCTTGGTCTCCTGGACCCCTATGGGACCATGGTGTCTTTTCTCCTGCTCATATACACATTTAATGTCTCTAGTGACACATCCATCACAATGGATCCTCAGGCTGCCCTGGTGTTCAGTTTCCAAGATTTTCTGTTGCAACAATTTCTTTCTGCAACTCTTCTTAAGGGGAGACTGCCTGTACTACGGCAAATAACACTGATGGGGCCTTCTGCCATATGCAGAGTTCACCAGCAGCATTATGGAGCAGGGGTCAATGTTGGAAGTGCACCAGCTAGCACCACAATCATTCAGATGAGATGGATACATGAATTTTGTATATTGCCCACCTCAGTCTGAATGGGGGAGGAATGTTGTGAATTGCATCCAAAAGTTGGGGCATTTCTAGCCTATTGTAACTAATTTACTGGCCAGAAAAACCATTACGGTCCATCAATTGATCCTGGCATACACACAATATAACTCATGAATATCCCCACCACTCTCTTTTAAAGGCACTGATGAAGAACGAACTCCATTCTGTCTCTGGGCAGTTTATTCCACCCATTTACTAGCCCAGGCCTTCCCACGTGAGACAAAATTTTGGAGTTGTGCGCTCTGAAGCATGCGTGGTGTAACTGACTGAAATTTGAGGCCTGATTCCTGTTCCAAAAGAGCCAGTGAAAAGGTAACTTTCTATTTAAGAATGCCACAGTTCAAAGAGCCCCCACTCTCACAGCTCTCCCCCACCGCTTTCACAGTCCGACCCCACACCCCCCACTCTCCACCTCTCTCCCACTCCCACCGCCCCCCTCACCCTACCCTTAATCCTCACAGCTCTGCGCCCCACCCCTCCCTCCCACCAACCTGGTTCACACTCTGAGGCTGCTGTAATTTTCAAGTCTCAAAATGGGGTGACAGTGGGAAGAAGTTTGGGAAGCACTGCATTAGCCTTTGTGTAAAGTAATTAAAGCTAAACTGTTTGCTTTACCTCTTCTGAACTTAAATTCACGCTCTGTGTAATTATGCCATATTATTACAGTTCGGTTTATTAGATCCGGACTATTCTTTTCTGCTGCATGTTTTCCAACCACACTCTACCCTTCTCTCAGTACCTCTCTCCTCAGATTCTCAAACCTCGTCCAGATTGCAGGGCTATGGAAGGATTCAGTAGTGTATTGTATAAACTTGTAATGAGTGGGCTTGATAGTCTGAAGATCTTTATCCACTCTTCTTTTCATACACTTGTATGTACCTGTAAAAGCCAACTCAAATTTTGTTCATTTGACCACGTCTTCAGTCACCTTCCCTCATAGCTTCTTTGGAAAATTTTCAGTATCCGTGATAAAAATCTGTTTTTAACTGTTGGTGTGCAGGATAAATTTAAAGTGCTTCTCACCTGATTGCAGCTCTCCCTTTGTTGTGCCATTTAAAACAAAGTGCACACAAATTGCCTCAAAATGGTTCTGATTCTAGAATGGTACCTTCTGGAGCCTTGTTGCAGTTATAGAAATTGATTACAAAAGATAATATTCTTCTTGCTGAATTTCAATACATTTATCAAAGGGAGGCAGCAGTACTCAATTTACTCCTAGCAAATCTTACATGATGACAGTATTGCACTGTTCTTTACTCTCAACTTGTTCCTTAAGAATATAGAAAATCTGGTTCCAACAGGAAAAAATGAATTGGTTCAAGGGACTCTTCCAACTCACATTTAGCTACATTGATCTGTCTCAGAGTAAATGGATAAGGCACATTCTTTTAAGTGCACTAAGTGCACAGTGAATAGCCTATTACATTGTAACTTGAGCTGTAAGTATGATGCCACTAAATACAACATGTAGTAATAGTCTATATTATGAGGAAATCACTGTTATGGTACTAAAGTTATCAAATAAATTTTATTTCAATTGCTTCACATGTACAACTAGACATCGGAGCAGTAACTGTTTAGAATATATATTTAATTACCTACATAGATATTACAAAACAGAAATACATTATTTGGTGCAACCAGTCCATGTTATTGCTGTAGTAGAGCAATAGTCCCAATCCCAAAGGCTTGCCCTATCCCTGTATTCCTTTTTTTTTTAACTGCTTACATAGCCTATTCTCAAATGTTGACATGGACTCTACTTCAATCACTAACTCTAGTAGTGCATTCCACAACCTCACAATTCTGAAAAATCTTTCTCCTGCTCTCTGTCCTACATATCTTAAGTTTAGTAAGATATCTATGTCCTCCTTGTTCTAGGTCCCTCAACAGAAATAGATCCTTTTTATCTAATGTGTTCCATTTCTTCATATTTCTGACAAAAACAGTTCCAATTTCTCTTGTTGTATTTGTATTTTCTACAACATCCAAGATCTTCTGCATTGCACCCTCTGTGGTGACACAACATTCTTCATAAAAACACAGGGGCATAGAAACAGGAGTAGGCCATCTAGCCCCTCCAGCCTGTTCCACCATTCAACAAGATCGTGGCTGAAATGCAATCTAATTCCGTATGCCTGCCTTTTCCTCATACCCCTTAATACGTTTGGCTAGCAATCACGGTTTTTAAATTTACAATTAATCCAGCATCAATTGCCATTTGTGGGAGAGCATTCCAAACTGCTACCACGCTTTGCATGAAGCAATGCTTCCTACTTCCACTCCTGAAAAGTCTGATGCTAATTTTTAGACCGACTCCCCAACTAGTGGAAGTTGTTTCTCCCAATCTATCCTATCTTTTCCCCTTAATATTTTGAAAACATTGATCAAAATACCCCTTAAGGTTCTAATTTCAAGGGAATACAACGCTAGTTTCTTTAATCTCTCCTCGTAGCTTGACCCATTCAGGCGAGGTACCACTTTAATAAATCTAAGTTGCACTCCCTCCAAGGTCAAGGTTAAGGTATAGTGCCCAGAACTGCTCACAGTACTCTAGGTATGGCTTAACCACTACTTTTACACCTGAAGTGTGACTTCTACCCCCTTGTATTCTAGTCCTCTTGATATAAAAGATGGCATTTCATTAGCATTTTAGATCATTTTCTGTACCTGTTCATGACATTTTAATGATCTGTGTATCTGGCTCCCCGTACCCCACTGTTCCTAGCTTTTCACCATTAAAAAAAACCCTATTACACTTTTGTTATGGCCAAAGAAGATGACCTCACATTTTCTTACATTAAAATTAATTTATCACAGTTTTGCCCATTCACTTAATCTACTGATATCTCTTTGTAACCTTCCATTTATACTGCATATATTACTGCTCATCTTTATGCCACCAGAGAATGTGGATATGTGGCTTTCTATCCCATTATTTAAGTTGTTAATTAATACAGTGAATAGTTGAGGCCTCCCAACATAGATCCTCCCAAGACACCATGGATGGCACTTAATGGGTGATAGAGAGCTAGCAAGAGCCTCGCGTCACCCCGTTTGGGGAAGGCTGCTGCATACGGGCACTTAACTGGATAGCAATAGGTTCCCCAGGATCAAAGGCCCCAGGGATCAAAGCCCTGCCCACTGAGAGCTGCTGGTCAATCCAGGGGGCAGTGGCTGCTGTCAGTACTACACTCAACTGAGGCTAAGGATCGTTGCTGCATTCCGCGCCACAGAGGAGTGATGGCAGAATGGGGGTCGCGGGGGAGGGGAAGGAGGGTTGGCAGCAAGGTCAGGGGTTTGGTCTCAGTGGGCCCCACCACTCCCGATGCTGGGTCCCTTGATCAGGCACTGTGCCTTTGAATGAGGGACCCCCGCCATCCCCAGGAGCCCGCAAGCTTGCTTCTCGCATTCTCCATATAGCGAGCACCGTCCTATCTCTTTAGTTTTCCATGGATATACTTATGTCAAGTATAAGTCTTTTATGGGTATAAATTACTTCTAGTGGGGTTTGGGGGCATGGTCAGCTCAGGTGGCTAGATAGTGTGTGGTTCAGAATAATGCCAACAGTAGCTTTCGGTTCCCGTTCCAGCTGAGGTATACTTAGGACCTGCCTTCACTAAACCTGTTTTAAACAACTAGATGTTTTGTGTTCCTCCCTTTCAAACACCAGGTTGATCATATTATGTTTCTATAAGATTTCAATACGATTCTATCATTTCTATTCATGTACCATTAGGCTGTTAACTAAAGCTCCTTACTAAATCTAATATGTCTTGTATCCTTGTTGGTTCAAGGACATATTGTTTCAGAAATCCTGGGTATATTCAAAAATTCATGGCCTTTCTGACATGTGCTAGTTTTCATATGCCAATCTATATGAAAGTTTAAATCCCCCATTAAAACCACTCTGCCTTTACTACATGCTTGTCTAAATTCAGCATTAATACAAACTACCAATTTCACAGCTACTTCTATAGCTCCTGTTACAGTCTTAAGTCCTTTTCTATTTTTTAGTTCCACCCATAAAGGCTCCACTGCCTGTTTGCCTCTCATTTTATCCTTTCTTATCATTGAAGTGGTTATATCCTTCTTCATTTAGGCTACTTCTTCTCCTCTGTCATTTTCTCTATCTTTCCTGGTATATTTAGTTCCCAGTCCTGACCATCTTGCAACCATGGGCAGAATCATCCCAGATTTGCATTAAGTGTGGTAGTGGGTGGGAAAAACAATGTTTTACCGACCAGCTTCAATGGCAGCTTCTGACGCCGTTTCATCATAATCTTGCTGCATTAATTATGCATTCCTGGGAAACATACCGTTTTGATGCTGGACGGGCTCTCATTCGCCTGCCACACCATCACCTCGCCGCTTTCTCACGCCAGGCAGCACATCTAAAGTGCATCCGTGCGCACACCTTTCAGTGCTTCCAGCCCAGGGCTGCTGTGCGGAAGACATGGCCCCGAAAGGCAAGAAGACAGCAGTCCCCCGGTTTAATGGCACGTCCCTCGAATACCTTTTGGATGCAGCGGAGGCTCGCTGTTATGTCCTCTACCCCCACTCTGGCCGCAGGAGGGGCAGGAATATCACTAATCCAGCATGGGAGGTGATGGCAGCGGTGGTCAGCGCCAATGCCCTGCAAAAGAGGACAGCCATCCAGTGCCAAAAAGGGTGTATGATCTCCTCCATTCCACCAGGGTAAGTCACTCTTCTCATCACTCTCAACTCACACACTCACAAACTCATCACACATCCACAGGGATCTCACCCACTGCCAGTTCAAGGGACATTCACTCGTCATACACATCTTCATTGTCCTCATCCCGTCCATGGGACTACTCACCGTCCACACATGCCAGGCATACTTATCATCTGGCCTGGCAGGCATCCTGCTTACACTCTTTCCAACTCTATTCATGCAGGACAAGCTGGCACACAACAAGAGGGAGAGGTCGCAGACTGGTAAAGGAATGCTTGAAATCAAGGTCCTCACAGACTTTGAAAATAGAGCCATCCAGCTGGCTGGCAATGATCTGGACCATTCCTGTGCTGACGGTGAGCTCAGCAGTGCTCTACCAAGTGAGGATCCAGAAGTGCAACATCCATCAGAAACCATGCTGTGACTGATGTGTCCTGTTTCACAGTCCCCTGCCACACACTAATTATCTCTCTTTGCTTTTGCAGGCACATCTAGGAACTAGCCAAGGGGATTCACAGCCCAGGTCCTTGAGTCAAGCCCCGAAGAAATTTCTGAAGAGGAATCTGAGGCACCTTCATTGAAAGCCCGTCACAGTGCTCACCCACACCCTCTACCAGCTCAGAGACACACATCTCGGTGGGACCAAGCTTTAGATTAGCCTTAGGATAACAATCTGGCAAACACATCGCACAGTCTGATCCACAGCAAGCGACAGCAGGGACTTCCCAGGTCTCCAGCACTCAGAGGATTGCTGGAGGTCAGAAATCTGCTGTGCTCCAGTCAGATGACAAGCCTCCGGGCTCGGTCATACCTCTGTTGCTGGAGCTGCAAAGGCAATCTTGCGAACATCAGGAAGGGATGCCCACTGCACTACTCAGATTGCAAGGCATGATGGAGGAGTCCGTCCTCCTTCAGGTTGAGGTGATAGCACCGGTATGCCAACGCAATGGGATCGACACTGGTAGGATGGTGGCTGCTGTGGAGACCTTGATCTGGGACATCGCTCATGCACTGCTGCATGGATGAACTCCATCGCTGACACCATAGATGGCCTCCAACGGTGTCAACGCGAGAGGGGTGCAGAGCAGCTCCATCTCACTCCATAAGACCATAAAACATAGGAGCAGAAATTAGGCCATTCGGCCCATCGAGTCTGCTCCACCATTCAATCATGGCTGATAAGTTTCTCAACCCCATTCTCCCGCCTTCTCCCCATAACCTTTGATCCCCTTACCAATCAAAAACCTATCTATCTCAGTCTTAAATACACTCAATGACCTGGCCTCCACAGCCTTCTGTGGCAATGAATTCCATAGATTCACCACTCTCTGGCCAAAGAAGTTTCTCCTCATCTCTGTTCTAAAAGGTCTTCCCTTTACTCTAAGGCTGTGCCCTCGGGTCCTAGTCTCTCCTACTAATGAAAACATCTTCCCCACGTCCACTCTATCCAGGCCTTTCAGTATTCTGTAAGGTTCAATCAGATCCCCCCTCATCCTTCTAAACTCCATCGAGTATAGACCCAGAGTCCTCAAACGTTCCTCATATGTTAAGCCTTTCATTCCTGGGATCATTCTCGTGAACCTCCTCTGGACCTTTTCCAGGGCCAGCACATCCTTCCTGAGATACGGGGCCCAAAATTGCTTACAATATTCTAAATGTGGTCTGACCAGAGCCTTATAAAGCCTCAGCAGCACATCCCTGCTTTTATATTCTAGTCCTCTCGAAATAAATGCCAACATTGCATTTGCCTTCCTAACTACCGACTCAACCTGCAAGTTAACCTTAAGAAAATCCTGGACTAGGACTCTCAAGTCCCTTTGCTCTCCAGATTTCTGAACTCTCTCCCCATTTAGAAAATAGTCTATGCCTCTATTCTTCCTACCAAGTGCTAGACTTCACATTTCCCCACGTTGTATTCCATCTGCCACTTCTTTGCCCATTCTCCTAACCTGTACAAATCCTTCTGCAGCCTCCCCGCCTCCTCAATACTACCTGTCCCTCCACCTATCTTTGTATCATCTGCAAACTTAGCCAGGACGCCCTCAGTTCCTTCATCTAAATCATTAATATATAAAGTGAAAAATTGTGGTCCCAACACTGACCCCTGCGAAACTCCACTAGTCACCGGCCGCCATCCTGAGAAGGACCCCCTTATCCCCACTCTCTGCCTCCTGCCAGACAGCCAATCTTCTATCCATGCTAGTACCTTGCCTCTAAGACCATGGGCTCTTATCTTACTGAGCAGCCTCCTGTGTGGCACCTTGTCAAAGGCCTTCTGGAAGTCCAAGTAGATAACATCCATTGGCTCTCCTTTGTCTAACCTACTTGTTACCTCCTCAAAGAATTCTAACAGATTTGTCAGGCATAACATCCCCTTGATGAAACCATGCTGACTTTGCCCTATTTTACCATGTACTTCCAAGTATTCTGAAATCCCATCCTTAATAAGGGACTCTAAAATCTTACCGATGACCGAGGTCAGGCTAATCGGCCTGTACTTTCCCGTCTTTTGCCTCACCCCCTTCTTAAACAGGGGGGTTACATTAGCGATTTTCCAGTCCTCTGGGACCCTCCCTGACTCCTGAAAGATCACCACTAATGCCTCCACTATCTCTTCAGCAATCTCCTTCAGAACTCTGGGGTGTAATCCATCTGGTGCAGGTGATTTATCCACCTTCAGACCTTTCAGTTTTCCTAGCACCTTCTCCTTGGTAATGGCCACCATATTAACCTCTGCCCCCTGACTCTCTTGAACTTTGGGGATGTTACTCGTGTCTTCCACTGTGAAGACTGACGCAAAGTACCTATTCAGTTCCTCCGTCATTTCTTTGTTCCCCACTACTACTTCTCCAGCATCATTTTCTAGTGGCCCAATGTCCACTTTTGCCTCTCTCTTACCCTTTATATATCTAAAAAACTCTTGCAATCTTCTTTTATATTACTGGCTAGTTTACCCTCATATTTAATCTTCTCCTTCCTTATTTATTTTTAAGTTGTTCTCTGTTGGTCTTTGTAGGCTTCCCAATCCCCTGGTTTCCCACTGCTCTTCGCCGCATTGTATGCTTTCTCTTTAGCTTTTATGCTGTCCCTGACTTCCCTTGTCAGCCATGGTTGCCTCGTCCTCCCTTTATTATGCTTCTTCTTCCTAGGGATGAATTTTTGCTGTGTCTCCCAAATTACTCCCAGAAACTCCTGCCATTGCTGTTCCACTGTCTTTTTTGCTAGGCTCAACTCCCAGTCAATTCTGGCCAGCTCCTCCCTCATGCCTCTTTAGTTGCCTTTACTCAACTGTAATACCGTTACATCTGATTCCAGCTTTTTCCTCTCAAATTGCAGGGTAACTTCTATCATATTATAGTCACTTCCTCCTAAGGGTTCCTTCACCTTAAGCTCCCTTATCAAATCTGCCTCATTACACATCACTAAATCTAGAATTGCCTGTTCCCTAGTGGGCTCCACCACAAGCTGCTCCAAAAAGCCATCTCGTAGACATTCCACAAATTCCTTTTCTTGGGATCCACTACCAACCCGATTTTCCCAGTCTACCTGCATATTTGCATATTGAAATCCAGCATGATCACTGTAACTCCAGCTGCCCCTTCCCCTCAAGGAGTCAGCCAGGGGCCCTTGGGCATCCATAGAGAGAATGATCAGCAGGTGTAAACCCCAGGGCTATCCACCCAGTTTTTTCCGGGAGCGTCCAGCCCATCCAAATCTCCTGTTCCTGTGACCCCTGCAGCTCCACAGGCCAAGGAGGGTGCCACTGCCACATAGCAGGGCCCCGAAAGCAGTATGGGGCCCTCCAAGTCTCGGCCCTCCAGAAGACGCCCGCCAAAGTCATCATAGACAGGGCGTGGCAGTCAGCAGGCTGCCTCCGCCTCCGCTGTGGATGTCCAGGGAGCACCAAGACGTAACGGCAGAGTGAGGAAGGTTAAGAAGATATAGTTGCACAGCCTGGGCATGGGTGTTAATCACTTGTACATAATGTTCGCTATTGTAAATAAACTCCCACGAATGTCACCCGGCCTATGCTCCTTGTTCTGATGAGCAGTGATCATGTCACTCAGAAGTGAAGCCTTTGTTCCTGCACATGATAAAGGCAGGTGGCTCAGTCCAGTGACTCTTCCCTTTGCTTTGTGCAGCCTTCAGATCAAAGTGATGGTCTGGCCTCACATTCACTGGACATATTACTGATGCCTGCACCTCGATGGTGCTTGTCATTGCTGCCAGAATGTCGTGGGCAGGTGTCACAGAGTTCCGTCATTCTCTCTGTGGGCTCTCAGCACCTTTAGGGTGTGGCTGGCACCCATCCCATCAGCAGCTGTGACTAGAGATGCTGTGCTCCTGAAGGGGTCAGGTGCTGAAAGCTGACGAAGGATCAGATGCATTTAACGTTTCACAGCTGCGTCTCCATGATATGACCCCGATCACAGAGCGTAAGCGAGCTGCCCTCAGCCAGACAGGACTTAGACATTCACAGAGGCTATGTGAAGATCTATGGAGTGTTCTCACTGCATGTCCTATTCATCGTCCTGGAATCGAGTGACTATTACGGGCTCCGCTGCGTCTCCATGACAGGAACCTTATCACAGAGGGTACGTGCGTTGCCTTCAGCCAGACTGGAGTCAAACACTCACAGATGCAATGTGAGGATCTATGGTGTCTCCTCACTGCATGTTGTCATCTTCCTCCACAAATATAGCACTTTATACAAGGTTTCCCTGATGCATGGCCGCTTCCCCCCGCCCCCACACCCCCCCACCCCCCCACGTGCTTGTGCACTACCATCAACCCAGGGCAGCCCTTGCCCCTGCCCCCCACCAAGTCACCTCAACCGCAGTGCAGTCCTGGCCCCCTCAACTCGTCTCAACCTTGAAGTCCAACAGGCGACCCTCACAAGCGCTGCGCAACATTACTGTGCACTCACTTCCGAATTCCCCGTAAAGTGCTGCCTGTCAAATGCACACCTTATAAATGCTGCTGTGAAATGCTTGGATGATGCAGGGTGGGGGGATGATTCCGGCAGGCTGGCCTTATAATGATATGTAGATGTATCACAATGAGGTTCCCATCGTCCGATGGCAGGAAATGTGGTCCGCCATTGATGGGCAGAGCGGACGATTGCAAACTGGTTTCATGGCTTCATGAAACCAATTTTTGGTCTTCTCGCCATATTGTCCACTCACGCCATCAAACATGCCCGACACCAGGAGGCACAGAAAATTGCACCCCATGCCTCAGTAATGGTTGCCATGTCACATCCTCCAAATTGAATTTCTGCTTGCAATTTATTCAATTTGTTTCTTACATCCTGTGCTATTGTATAGAGAATTAACATCCTGCGCTGTGGAGTCAAAAACTGTACATAGTACTCTAAATTTGGCCCCACTATTCATGATTGCATCTCTCCATTTATACTCTCTGGCCGGGATTTTCTGTGCCCACCGGTATCAGGCGTGTTTGGTGGCATGAGCAGACATTATGGCGCGATTGGTTTTATGACGGCGTGAAACAAGTTCGCGATCATCTGCTCAGCCTGCCGATGGCGGGTTGTGTATTCTGCCATTGGAGGTCGGGAACCTCATTGTAATACATCAGCATATCATTATTTGGCATACCCGCCAGAAAATCATCACCACCCCCGCTCACATAGGTGGGAAAAGACACTGACGTGTTTCACAACAGCACGTAAGCGACGTGCACCTGGAGGGCTGCACTTCACTCGGGACTTAAAGGTTTGTTTGCCTACCTTGCTTCAGTCACAGTCATCAGCACCAGACTTCACAGACAGCACCACATCACTTTTAGGGGATCTCACCGGTATCTCTCTACCTACCAGATCAGGCATATGTGGGTTGCTCGTTAACGGTTGCAGAGCTAGGGCTTACTTGGCAAAGTCGGGGGTAGCAGCTCAAGCAAGGGAAGAGGCCGCAGGATGAGGGCTATACTGGGGAAGGAGGACAACCCAGATTGTGTGTGGGGGCACACAGTGATCTGTGCAATTGGCCTCAAGATGGTGAGAACTGAGGAAGCAGTCTCCAGAGGAGATGAGGCCAGATGAACTCTCTCCTCCATCCTCACCCCTTTTTGATCCCCTTTTTTCAGTATTTATTTTTTAATTTTTATATATATATATATTTTCCCACCTGTTCCTATTATTATTTTCTAAAATTTATATCCATTCATTATTTTATCCCCACCTTTTAGCCTATTTCAATCTTTTGTCCCCTCCCCCCACCCAGCCCCCACTAGGGCCATCTGTCACTTGCTCATTCTGCTTTCTACTCTTAATGTCCCCATTAGCACCTCCTTTAGCCAGTATCACCACCATCAACATCTCTTTGACCTTTTGTTCATGACATCATGTGCAATCTCTCCTTTGCCTCCACCTATCACTGGCCTTCTATCCAGCTTCACCTGTCCCATCCCCCTTAAACAGTATATATTTCACCACATTTCTACTTCTCTTTAGCTCTGAAGAAGAGTCATATGGACTCAAAACGTTAACTCTGTCTTTCACTCCACAGATGCTGTCAGACCTGATTTCCAGCATCTGCAGTATTTTGCTTTTATGCCTATTTTAGTGTTGCCTGTAAATTTGTACAACATTCCCTGAAGCCTTATATCCAAATTACAGTGAACAGAAATATTCCCAGAGCATAATCCTATTAAACAAAGCTACTCTCTTCCATCTGCTCTGAGAAATTATTCCTACCTCCTCATTAGTTTTTTTTCTCCATTCTAATGGTTTTCCACCCAAAAGGCTACCCATCCCGTAACTACATATCCCTTCATCTTCTCCAACAATCTCCTGTGTGGTGTGTTGTTGAAGGCTTTCTGAAAGTTCATGTACACCATATCCACTCCATTTCCCCATCCACCATATTAGACACCTCTTCAAAGAACTTTATCATGCTTTACTTACATATAGTGGCAGTGTACTTAATGATAAGTGCATTGCACTCTCTCTCTCTATACACATCCCAAATCTCAAATTTATTTATTCAGGTGCATCATAATGTGTATCATTTGTACTCAAGTCCAGCAGAGATCATTTGCTGTCTTGTGGTTCTGAAGATGTTTAGCTCTGTTGGCCGGACAGCTGGTTTGTGATGCAGAGTGACACCAACAGTGTGGGTTCAATTCCCTTACTGGCTGAGGTCATCCATGAAGGCCCTTCCTTCTTAACCTCACCCCCCCCGCCTGAGGTGTGGTGACCCTCAGGTTGAACTCACCACCAGTCACCTCTCTCTAATGAGGGAGCAGCCTATGGCCTTCTGGGACTATGCTGGCTTTCACATTTCACATTCATGCGTGATTACGCAAGTATCCATGGTAGTCAGAAAATGAACAGGTCAATAACTCAAACACAATCTTATGGAAAAACTCACAAATAACTCTTGCTTTACTTTGTACTGTTAATTTGAAAGAGCAGTAGAGCCAGCACTTTTCTGACCCGGTGACTCAAGTTATATAAATGTCAAAGTAGATGTAATTATTTCTCAAGCAGTGTAGTCATCTGATAATGATTTCTATAAGTTACTGTTGCTGTGAATAACTGGAGAAAATTATTAATAATTTTCAATCCCTATACAAGTACTCAAGTATCGAGATGTAGGAACATGGATGGCTCTGACAAAGTTAACATATTGATCAAAGAATAAATACTGCTTTAATTGCTTTTCACTGCTTCAATGTATTGAATTATCACTCAAAAGAAGGGCACGATTACTGTTAAGTAGTAAGCACATATTCAAAATTACTATTGCACCATGGGACTCTGTAAATATAACATAAAAGTGCAAACACTGTAAGTAAAACGTGCACTAACAAGGAAATGATATTAAAATACACTCTACATAAACTTGCACATTACATACAGGCAAAATCCCACTCCTCCCACCAAGAAAGATCATCTGCCTGCCAATCTGGTCATTGTGATCTTCAGCCAGGCCAATCTAAGTCCATCTAATATTACTGGGAATGAGTCCTGACAGTTTCTGGCTCTGCTACTGAAGAGAATTTTGTTATGTGGCACAATATTCAAACACAGAAAGAAGTCAGTGCCAACTTACAACTCCTCTGTAATTGTACACTGTCATCAGCCCATCAGTAACAGAATGTCTGCAGCCATGCTATTTTCCATATGCTCATGGAGAGGTTGGGTTATTTATTAACTTCTTCCTAGGCCAGTAGGCAATACACTCATTCACTCTCCCTCTCTTTCTCCCTTAGCCATCTGTCCTCTCTCAGTCTCCCTCTCTCTCTGAAGGAGCAACTAGGTTCCAGCAAGCACCTCTCCATAGTATCAAGTCTGGAATCAGTATCTCACCAGGCAGAATCTGAAGCAGAAGCTTCACCACTACATTGCCTTGCCAGACTAAACCCATGCATGGTCTGGCAATGAGAGGCTTTTGCTGAGATACAGAAACATTAAAAATTTAAGGCAAAATTTCAATTCCCCCATAAATCTCTCTAATACAATATTTATGCAAGTTCAGCAGTCATATTTAAACACAAGGAAATGAAAACACTGCAAAACAGTTGCTTTTAAGAAGTGAAAGCCTGCCAGTATGTTTCAAAAATCTAAGGTATTTCTCCTCTGAATTTCTATTCAAGATAAAAAATCAGTGTTGCTATCACAGAGTATGGAAAACATAATCTTGGTTGCTGCAGCATTGCTCCTGTGTTCTGGGAAACTACAATCTTCCATCTGCTGAATAAATGGACTGATTTTCATAACCTTCTATGCCATATGATCAAAGCCATTTGAAATAAAGTTAATAATGGAATTAAAACCAAAACTGAAAATTAGATGCCAACAAAAACAAGAAACCCTTCATAAATTTTTCAACTTAACAAGCGGAGAGGAAGCTTTCAATGACCTTGTTCAGATCTAATATATTAAACACAAAGAAACATTCATTCTGTAAAAACCAAAACACTTCAGAACTTTTACAGTGAAGTTATTCACCCGAGCAGCAATCAAGAACTAAGAGCAATTTGTAATTCAAAGGAATATGAGCAGTGAAGATGAAAATTTCACTTGAAAAAAACTTCAATGCTTCGTAATGATTTGCGCTCAGCTTTTTCCTGGTAATGTGTAAAAGCAGTTCTAGATTTATGGAAGGCATTACAGGTGGATGAAAAAATTAATATCTATTGTCATCTTTGAGTAAACCATTTCCAGGAAAAGGCTCAAAGCATCTATTGCATACCACAGAGGAACTGCTCATTAATAATTGTTTTCTTTATCTAAAACGACCATATTGCAAATTTTGATTCTCGTCACATTGTGAAGTCTAAATACATTTGCATGGTATTCTTATTTTTTATAAAACACCAGTAAATAAAGCTTGATGTAGTGAAAAGTTAGGAATATTCTCAACACCTTCCCTCAATAATATAGTATTGACTTGTTTCTCACTCCACTTTGCAAAATGGTCCATTTCAAGAAACATAAATATATAGTTTATTTTTTGATATTGCTGGGTCTTAAAAAGCAATCAAAAAATTACAATTTATAATTTCTCATATATATGAATATTATTATGATTATTGAATCAGTATGGATAGAATGAGAAACGATAGATTTTTTTTAAATGAGCGCCTTGGATATTAAAACACTGACTCTTCCATTATTCCCAGTTGAAAAAGCTGTAGCTCACACTGAGATTACTTACTGATCAATATCCTATTTGATAGAACTATTTTCTTTTCTATTCTTGTCATTTACTTTGAGTGGATATATTTTAGAAACAGTTTCAAGGTGTATTTATGCCCAAGTGCAACAAAGGGTTCAGAAAAATCCCTGTGATGTCCAATGACGTCTTCAAATCAAACAGGTGTGCAAACTGGATACTAGGGGCCAGATTTTCCTGAAGGCAACAGGAATTGTCGGGAAACTTCCTGACTTGGCAGACTGGTCTCCTTTATATAAGCTCCTACCCACTATATCTTCATTCCGGGGAGACGTCGGAGGGTGGGAGGGTGGTGGGGTTGGGGGTGCGGTGGGGGACAGATGGAGTCAGGTTCACCACCTGAGGCAGCAACAGAGGCAAGTAGATGGCGAGGCCACCAGCTTAGAATACCCGCTTCCATTTATTGGGACATCAGCCAAGTTGTAATGATGAATGTCAGACCCTCAAACTCTCACCTGTCATCCCTCACGCCCCATGCCTCCATGCCCCTCATGTCACTGAATACACCAAGCCACCTCATATCTCCCATGCGCCTCCACGTATCCTCATATTCCCCTATGCATCCTCCACACCCAATCTCCCAGCATCACATTGTACGGAAGCAATAAGCCATTGAGAAGCCTAACAAGACTTTGAAATAATCCTGAAACTGACAAAATAAACAGAGCCTTTGAAAAGATCCTTTGAAAAAACGTGGCTCAGCTTACGGCCTCTTAAAAGTGTCAACCACAGCCAATCATAGTATCAATGTCAGAAGCTATCTATCCATTTCAGACATCTTGATTCTGTGTAAATAAACACACATGCAGTGAAAAATTCTTCAAAGCAATAGGCTATTACACGGTAATAGAGATGTCAATCAAACAAAGCTTTCACTCCCTTCTGCAGCTGTATAAACACTGCTATTTATTCTACACTACTTATGATGTATGCATGTAAATAAATGCAGGAACATCTTGTGACGATCTTCGACCTGGAAGCAGGACAGTAAGAAAAATATGTAATTTCTTTAAAATGTCCGTGGAATTTGTAATTTCTAAGAATGTTTGGAAAGGACTTTTAAGAGTTTGCATCAATAGTAAAGGGATCAATTGTAATTTTTTTGAATAATAAAAAACACTGGTCCATATGACCTGGTGACCTTTGACCTGGAAGCAGTACCAACAGGAAAGAAGGATACAAAGAAGCCGTATGACCAGAGGACAGACAAAGAAGCTCCTGCTGTAATGAACAAAAGAGAGGGAAGGATAGAGGTAAGGCACATTTACAAGGAGCTGTGCGTGTGTGACACAGTTAAACAGGACAGAAAATTGAAGACAGATTAAGAGCAGGTGTGAATTGGACAATTTTATTGCTGCTGCTTTAGTTTGCCAGAGCCAACCAGACTGTTTTAACAGGATTTATTAAATAAGTAGGATAAAGGAGTCTCAGCCATCCAGACTGTCATGAACCTGTGGAGCCCAGCATGATACAGCATCTGATGGACAATGTCTTGGCTTTCATTGCAGGTCAAGCACCTTCCACCAAAGGTGTGCAAAGTGCTGCTGTGGAAGCTTAGACTGCTGCCATCATGGTCCTGGATATAAGTGTTCAAAGGAGTTTCCAGTGTGCCACAGTAGCTCAGCAATCTGTTCTCCAATTGCAATAGCTCCATGGAACACAAACCTGCTATCCACTCTCAAGACAACAGCATTCTTGCTACCTCTCCCCAGCTGCCAGTGCTTTTACTTTTGTCTGCCGGCCAGCCGACTGTTGCAGCTCAGGCCAAGAGAGTGAAGTGTGAAGCCAGGCCTTCTGGCCCAGAGCTGCTGAGGTCACTCTCTAAGGCCATCTGCAGTCTCCTGAATTGAAGGTCAACAGCCTTTCAGCGCCCATAGCCTCCGGGCAAACATCTTGTAGGTGCACAAGCTGAGGCAAAGGCACACAAAAGAGGCACTAAGGGATGCACAAATAGGTTATTTTTGTATGCATTATGTCATGATTTAATTTATATATTTATATTGGAATGTGGGCTTTCTGGTGGCTTTTATTCTTGTGTTGTCAGAAAGAGGACGACGTGATGGTCACTGTGTCATGACTTACTGGGGATAGTGCGCTGTAATATCAAGCCCCACTGTTCCCCGAGCCACGACAAATGTGAAAAGCTTGAGCAAACCAAGAATGTCCCAATTCTGCCTGTTTTATTTAGGTTAACAGAATATAAACACCACATTTGTAAACTTAATAAGTAAATAACTATTTATTTATTGAACAAATTGTCTTTAACTAGTGGCAAAAGAAAGAAATATGAACTGCTAACTTCTAACTCAATAACTTAAACTCTACCCTTTCTTAAACCCCGATGCATAAACAGAAAAATACACACACCACACAAACACCTGCCCACACACACGCACACACACCCACACACAGACAAACATGGATTTTAAGGGTGAGATAAAACAGTTCAATAGCACCAATCCAGGATATAGGATTAGATGGGCTGATTTTGATTGATGTCTTCCAAATTCCTTGCACTTTGTTGTTGATGACACAAGCTGGTCTCCCAGCACTTTCAGTCTGTGTTTCACTGGTTGAAAAACTTGCTTTTCAATGTCTCTTCTGGTGATTTTTCCCCTTTTCCTCTTGACAAGGGTTTTCAGAGAAAGTAGGTTAAGAGATGTGAGGGATAGCCAGCTAGCTATTATGGCAGAATTGCTGGAATCTTACAAACATAGGAGAGAGATTTTTCAGGTCTTTCCTCTTTTCAGGCTAGGAGCTGTACTGCCTGCACTGTTACCACACAAAACCCTGGTCACCTGTTGTCTGGCAGTTTCTCTTAGTCCAGAACCCCTTTCCGGCACCATCCTGTTCTCTTATGGCACCCTATATTCCAGGATAGCAACATTGTAGATACTCCTCATCCTGCTCCAGCGAACACGTCTTTCAACTGTGGCCATGGTAGTTTTTTAAAGCCAAAGTCCAATTTTAAAGCCACAGTCTAAGAAAAATAAAAAATAGGTTCGTTACAACTGATAGAGAAAAGGTAAGGAAATGTGGGACTGTTGGTAAGTGAGGAGGCGTGGTTACTGTTGTTGCTCATGAATCATATGATCATATGGAGTCTGGGCAGAAAGGGAAGTGTCCACTTATATCCTCCCTTGCTCTTCCTGTTTAACTTGCTCCTCCTCAACTTCCTCCTCTTCCTTGTGCTTGCCCCACTTGATTGTCTCTGGCAAGAGGGAACAAGATGAAGATATTTGTCTTTGCATGCTTCAGTGACCTCCCTTATGCAGTAGTGTACTGCACACAGGATAGCAAGTGCACAAAATATACTTTAAAGGGGATGTCAATGTCCATCGCCAAGAGTGGCTTGGCAGCACCACTAATGATTGAGCTGGCCAAGATCTCAAGTACATAGCACCTGCTGAGAGAATCAACACGAAGGAAAAAAACCTGTCCTGCTCTGTGAGGTCTCTTTTCAGAGTGCCAGTCATGTTCAATTCCAAGAGGATACCTACTAGGCAATACATGTCTGGAATAAATCTGTTTCAGCACCAGCCTTTAAACCACCAAAAAAGGACTTCAGCACCACCTAGACCTGTCTCTGTGGCTTATTCAAACTTTAGACAGGTTTAGGAAAGGTCCAAAAATGCATTGGAGTGCACCAGTAGCCAGAGAAAATTATAATGGTGACCCAGAGTTATCCAGAGCACATTCCTGAAATTGGCATAAGCATATCCAGGGGCTAACACCCATCCCAGAAGGAAAAGCCAGTGAAAACTGGGAAATATGAATACTGGTCCGATTGTTTTATCCTTCTGGGGTTTCAGGTTCCTTTCCCATATTTGATAGTCTCTTCTTAGGCAGTCCCCCGGGATCGAGGATTACTTGCTTCCACTCTGGTTCAATGGGTTCTGAGACGATTGATAAGTCCAATGCCCGATCTGCAGACTCTGCCACATGTGGGGCAGGTGTTGCTTGAAGGATTGGGTAGATAGGTTGCTTGGAGGTTGGTGGGCTCCCTCCAACACCTTGACTTCACCTCTGCATATTCCAGACAAAGTCTCGATGAGTTTGGTACCTTCCCAAGCTAGCTGTCTCCACTTTGGTCAGACACAAGCCAGGGTTTCCCATGAGTTGACGGGCATGTTTGACCACTTCAGGGATGCTTTGAAGATACTTGAAGAGCTTCCACTGTCCTCCAGGAAGCCTCCTGCCATGACTGACTTCCGAGTCGAGTAATTGCTTAGGAAGTCTGGTGTCAGGCACGCGAATGGCATATCCTGACCAGCTGGTTTTGTGTGATTAGCAATTCAGTACTCGGCAAGTTAGCTTAGGAGAGGATGCTGCTATAGGACCACCTTTATTGCTGCTGTAGGACCACCTTTATTGCCACCAGATTTGGCGGATCTTGCAAAGGCACTACTGGTGGTACTTCCCCGGTGCTCTAAGCTGCCTGCTGTAGGTTGTCCATGTTTCTGTCGTGTATGACATTTGTGTGTGCTGATTTCAAAGCTGAGCTCCAGGTCATTGTTGACTCTCCCTCTGAAGCATATGAGAAAATTTCACTAAACACCCGGAAAGCTGAGGTCCTCTTCCAACCAGCTCCCACAGTAAAACACAATGTACCAGCTCAGCCTTTGGCCAACTGAGAAAAAGAGTATTTGAGGACCAGGAGCTCAAAAACAAGACTAAGGTCATGGTTTACCTGGCAGCAGTGATCCCCACACTTCTATATTTGATAGTGACTGACCACAGCATGGGTTGCATTCTATGTTCAACTCTTTCAGGCCTCAAGCAGACAAAGTAGCAGGTCCTTAAAGGGGCTGTTGGAGATTGCCAGAAAAATGTTCAGTAGAGAAAATATTGACCATTAATGGGGAATTAGGAGGACCAAGCCACTGACTGCCTCACCTACCACCCCGCCACCCCCACCAACCACTACCACCACTACTCTGATATCTTTTTCCACCCAGACTCACCTTGAGTGGGTATCGATACCTTCTCCAGTCAGCTTTTGTCCTCTTTAGAACCAGCACACTGCTTCCTGGGGGTGTGGTTTATGCCTCCGCATGCCGATCCCATCCTAATGACATGAGAGGAGCAATCTTGCATAATCGGCTTGTGTGCCAGTTTGGCATGACAATCATTACTGTCACTGGGGCATTTTTACCCCAAAAAGTTATTTCTTGCACTCTGCAGCTTTTCCGTTTCTACAAGTTTTGCAAGAATTAATTTTCCTTGAGCAGTTTAGTTATAGTGGAAAATATCACTACATTAGATACCCAGCTTTTAGCATGCACATTTTGACTCTATTTCTCAAGTGAAATTAACTAGACTTTGTTGTCCATTTGTTTTCTTTGGTAAGGTATTTATATTCTATTGTTTTGTAAAGTATATATGATTAGCTTTGATAAGAAAGACTTGCATTTATTCATGGCCACTGGGTGCCTCAAAGTGCTTTACAGCCAAAGAAGTACTTTTGGAGTGCAGTCACTATTGTAATGTAGAAAATGCAGCAGCCAATTTACACACAGCAAACTCTCACAAACAGCAATATGATAATAGCAGATAATCTGTTTTCATGAGCTTGATTGAGGAATAAATATTGGCCAGGACAGCAGGATTAATGCTACTGCTCTTCTTCAAAAATAGTTCCACAGGATCCTTTATATCCATCTAAGCAGGCAGATATGGAGCCTTGATTTCATGTCTCATCAGAAGTAGTGCAGCACTCCCTCAGTGCTACATTGGAGTGTCGGCCTTGATTTTTATGTTCAAGCCCTGGGGTGTTCAACCCAGAACTTTACGACTCACAGGTGAGAGTGCTACCACCTGAGCTAAAGCTGACGCTGATACAGTTAAGATACTGAAATTTTAAGTACTCAATAGTAACACTAACAGTTCTAAGTTTTTATTCATATATCTAAGCATACAAAATTACCAGCTTCTTAAATTCTACATTTTTTCTAAAATGATGTCAGTGAACTAACCAATGAACACACTGAATAGTCTTGAGGTTGAATTATATTCTGGCAGTCTGAGAAATTTGATACAACATTTGAGAACTTTAATTTTCCTTTCAGGGCCATAGCAATATTTCTGCATGTTAGGTAAGGGTATTAAGAGATATGGAACCAAGGCGGGTAAATGGAGTTAAAATACAGATCATCTTTAATGTAACTGAATGGTGAAACAGGATTAAGGAGCCAAATGACCTATGCCTGTTCCTACGTTCCTAAAAATCTAAAATAGATATTCACTGTTGCAAACAGAGGCATACCGTCAAGCCACTAATGTATTTTCCTCATGTTGTGCAGCACTACAATTTTACAATTACAATGTCACTTAAGGAGAGGCAATATCGTAGTGTTATTGTCACTGGACTATTAATCCAGAGACCCAGGGTAATACTCTGGGGACCTGGCTTTGAATCCTGCCATAGTAGATGGTGGAATTTGAACTGAATAAAAATATGAAATTAAAAGTCTAATGATGACCATGAAACCATGTCGATTGTTGTAAAAACCCAGCTGGTTCACGAATATCCCCTTAGGGAAGGAAACCTGCTGGTCTGGCTTACATGTGACTCCAGACCCACAGCAATGTGCTTGACTCTTAAATGCCCTCTGAACAAGGGAAATTAGGGATGGGCAATAAATGCTGGCCTAGCCAGTGACACCCACAACCCATGAATCAATTTTTAAAAATCCTATTTTTTGAAGCGTTTCGTTAAGTTAACAATTTTCACTGTTTTTAATGTTTGGCACTTTTATTTCTGAATGTACATTATAGCCTTCATATTAAGCATCTGCTCCTCCCTATCTAATTTGCTTAGAGACATTCTGAAAAAGGCTTACCATATTTTACAGTAAAATTCAGAAACTAAGTGGGCTTTTTTGTCGGTCTGAATCCCCTTCACTTTCTCCCCCAGTGTCACATCTCCTAGGGTGCTTTTAACTCCCTCCCCGTGATGAGTTTTGTGACGGGGGGGCCTTTAATCAGGCGTGAGGGTGACAGGTGGGAATCGGGGTAGAGGCGGGAAGGTGGTGAGGTTAAGTCCGTGGCTGGAAGGTCCATGGACGGCCTTGCTGCCAAAGGAGTCCCTTAAGTAAGCAATTAATGCTCACTCAAGGACCTCACCCCACTGCTACTGGTATTAACCCAGTGGCAGGCAGGGGCTCACCATGTGAGGAGCACGACAAGCAAAGCTGTGTGGGGTTGCTTACGCACTGCCGAGGTGTACCTTATTCAAAAGCACTCAGCATCTGAGCGAGAGACCCGGCATCGGGAAGGGGGTTCCCACTGAGCACCACCATCCTGCCCTTGCTGCTGGCTCCACTGTGATTCCACCCCCCCCACCACCCCCATCACTCATCTGTGGCCTGTGATCCAGCGGTGATACTAGGCCTGGGTGAGTGTCATGCCAGCAACAATCACCCTCCCCAGTGAAGCTGCCGTTCAATGGAGCTGCCAGCCTCTGATTGGCAAGCCACTCTCGATGGGTGAGACCTCCACTCCCAGCATCCTCGATCCTGGGGAAGGCCCACCACTGTCCAGTTAATTGCCTGAGTGGCATTTAATATGGCGAGTCTTCCCTAAAAGAGATGATGTGGGGCTCTCACTGCCTCTCCAGCCAGTAGGTGAGAACTCCATCACTTCCATTAAATACCACTCCTAATTCTCCTTTACTGGAGAAGCTCCATGGATGAGTGAGGTGCTTGGCACCTGCACATTGTAGTATACCTGAGATCAAGAAGGCAATGACATGCATCCTTATAATACGTCATGTTGATGACCTCTATACTCAACGTCCTCACGCAGCATTTTCCAATTTACATTGTGCTCTAACAAAAATTTTTCATTTAATTTAGGAGAAAAAATATCTTTGCATTCCTGAAAAGAAATGTGTCTGAATGGTAAGCTAATTAGAACGGGTTTTTGGCTTGAAGAGGATTGCAGTTGGTGGTGTTCCCATGCGTCTGCTATCTTTATTCTTCTAGACTGTAGAGGTAGCAGGTATGGAAGGTGCTGTCAAAGGACCGTTGGCAAATTGTAGATGGTACATACTGCTGCCACTGTGCACCTGTGGTGGAGGCAGTGAAGGTTTAAGGTGATGGAATGGGTACCTATCAACTGGACTGCTTTGTCCTGGATGGTGTCCAGCTTCTTGTTGGAACTGCACTCATCCATCAAAAGGGGTGTATTCCATCACATTCCGACTTGTACCTTGTAGATGGTGAATAGGCTTTGGGGAGTCAGGTAGTGAATAATTCACCACAGAATTCCCAGCCTCTGATCTGCTCTTGTAGTCAAGGTGTTTATGTAGTGAGTCCAGTTAAGTTTCTGGTCAAGGGTGACCTCCATGATGTTGATGATGGAGCATTCAGCAATGGTTATGCTGTTGAGCATGAAGGGGAGATGGTTAGGGAACAGTTCCCTGAGGAACTCCTGTAGTGATATTCTGAGGCTGAGATAAATGGCCTCCAACAACCACAACCATCTTCCTTTAGCTCTCCACAACCTGTGGAGAGCTTGCCCCCTGATTCCTATTGACTTCAGTTTTGCTAAGGTTCCTTAATGCCACAGTCAAGGCAAATGCTGCCCTGATGTCAAGGGCAGTCACTCTCAGCTCACTTCTGGAATTAGGCTCTTTTGCCATTATTGATAACAAAGGTTCATTAAAAATGGTGTCCTGGATTTTAAAAATAATTTTTTATTATTTTTATTTCTTGTAAATGCTAAAGTTAAGAATCTGATGCCTACTATGAAATATCAAACACAATGCACCCTAAATCTACAGGTCAGTGTTATTTCTGATAATGGTGTGTTCCACCATGTCTCAGTCCTCACACAAGACTTTCACAATCTCAGTGAGACAGCTCTGAAATAATTATGTGTGTTATTACTATGTAAATATACCAAGAATGTGTAAATTACATTACATATTCCAACATCAGTCATATTGAGACTTAATGGCAATGATTAATAACATTAGCATCAATCTCCACTTAACTTCTATTCTAGCACATAAAAGCACAGAATTGTTACAGTGCAGAAGGAGGCCATTCAGCCCATCATGTCTGCACCAGCTCTCCGAATGAGCATTTCACCTAGTACCATTCTCCTGCCTTTTCCCCATTATCTGCAGATTGTTTCTTTCGAACATGCCTCCAACATTCTCAGGCAGTACATTCCAGACCTTAACCACTCACTGTGTGGATAAGACTTTTCTCATATCACTTTTGCTTGTTTTGCCAATTACTTTAAATCTGTGCCCTCTCATTCTCGATCCTTTCAGGAGTGTCCAGACCCCTCATGATTTTGAATACCTCTGTTAAATCTCCTCTCAGCTGCCTTTTCTCCAAGGAAAAGAGCCCAACTTCTCCAATCTATCTTCATAACTAAAGTTTCTCATCTCTGGAACCATTCTTGTAAACTTCTTCTGCACTCTTTCCAATTCCTTCACATCCTCCCTAAAATGTAGTGCCCAGAACTGTATGCAATAATCCAGCTAAGGTCTAAATAGTGTCTTATGTAAGTTCAACATAACCTCCTTGCTCTTGTACTCTATGCCCCTATTAATGAAGCCTAGGATACCTTATCTCTATTAACTGCTCTCAACCTGTCCTGCCACCTCTAATGCCTTGTGCACATGTATACCAAGGTCCCTCTGCTCCTGCACTCCCTTAAGAGTTGTACCCTTTATTTTATACTGTCCCTTCATGTTCTTCCTACCAAACGTATCACCTCACATTTCTCCACATTGAACTTCATCTGACAACAATTTGCCCATTCCACCAACTTGATAACATCCTTTTGAAGTTCTACACTGTCCTCCTCACAGTTTACAAAGTTTTGTATCATCTGCAAATTTTGAAATTGTTCCCTGAACACCAAGGCCTAGATCATTAATATATGTCAGGGAAAGCAAGCGTCCCAATACTGACCTTTGGGGAACTCTACTACGAACCTTCCTCCAGCCCGAAAATTAATAATTACTCTCTGTTTTCCGTCACTCAGCCAATTTGTATCCATGTTTCCACTGTCCCTTTTATTCCATGAGCTACAACATTTCTCAGAAGTCTATTGTGTGGCGCTGTATCAAATGCTTTTTGGAAGCCCATGTACACCACCTCAGCAGCACTGCCCTCATCAACCCTCTCCATTACCTCTTTGAAAAACTTCAGCAACTTCGTCAAACACAATTTTTCCTTAAGAAATCCATGCTGGCTCTCTTTAAATTAACCCACATTTGTCCATGTGACTAATAATTCTATCCCTAATAATTGTTTTTAGAAGTTCCCCCAACTTGTCAACTTTAAGTACAGATAATCTATCCAATACTTCCTCCTTTTCAATTTTAAACCCTTCCCGTGACTGAATTTCCTCCTCTTTCACCATGGACTGGGTAGCATCTTCTTCCTTGGTAAAGACAGATACGAAGTATCAATTTAATACCTTAGCTATCCCCTGTGCCTCCAATCGTAAATTACCTTTTTAGTCCTTAACTGGCCCTACTTTTTTTTCCCTTCATTCATGCGATGTGGGCGACACTGGCAAGGCCAGAATTTAATACCCATCTCTAGTTGTCCTTGAGAAGGTGGTGATGTCTGCCTTCTTGAACCACTGCAGTCCATGTGCCGTAGGTACACCCACAGTGCTATTAGGGAGGGAGTTTCAGAATTTTGACCCAGCAAAAGTGAAGGAACGGTGATATATTTCCAAGTCAGGATGGTGAGTGGCTTGAAAGGGAATTTCCAGGTGACGGTGTTCCCATCTATCTGCTGCCCTTGTCCTTCTAGATGGTAGCAGTCGTGGGTTTGGAAAGTGCTGCCTAAGAAGCCTTGGCGAGTTCCTGCAGTGCACCTTGCAGATGATACACAAGGCTGCCACTGTGCGTTGGTTGGTGGAGGGAGTGAATGCTTGTGATTGGGGTTCCCATCAAGCAGGCTGCTTTGTCCTGGATGGTGTCAAGCTTCTTGAGTGTTGTTGGAGCTGCACTCAACCAGGCAAGTGGAGAGTATTCCATCACACTCCTGACTCGTGCCTTGTAAATGGTGGACAGGCTTTGGGGAGTCAGGAGGTGAGTTACTCACTGCAGGATTCCCAAACCTCTGACCTGTTCTTGTAGCCACAATATTTATATTTCTAGTCCAGTTCAGCTTCTGGTCAATGGTAACCCCCAGGATGTTGCTGGTGAGGGATTCAGCGATGGCAATGCCATTGAATGTCAAAGAGCGATGGTTAGATTCTCTCTTGTTGGAAATGGTCATTGCCTGGCACTTCTGTGGCACGAATTTTATTTGCCACTTGTCAGCCCAAGCCTGGATATTGTGCAGATCTTGCTGCATTTGGACATAGAATGCTTCAGTATCTGAGGAGTCACAAATGGTGCTGAACATTGTGCAATCATCAGCAAACATCCTCACTTATGACCTTCCTTCCGTCATAAGGTCAGTGATGAAGCAGCTGAAGATGGTTAGGCCTAGGACACTGCTATGAGGAACTCCTGCAGTGATGTCCTGGAGCTGAGATGACTGACCTCCAACAACCACAACCATCTTCCTTTGTGCTAGTTATGACTCTGACCAGCGAAGAGTTTTCCCTCCAATTCCCATTGATTCCAGTTTTGCTAAGGTTCCTTCATGCCACACTTGGTCAAATGCTACATTGATGTCAAGGGCAGTCATTCTCACCTCACCTCTGGACTTCAGCTCGTTTGTCCATGTTTGAAACAAGGCTCTAATGAGGTCAGATGCTGAGTGACCCTGGCAGAACCCAAACTGAGCGTCAGTTGAGCAGGTTATTGCTAAGCAAATGCTGCTTGGTAGCAACATTAATGACCCCGTCCACCAATTTACTGATGATCGAGAGTGGACTGATGGGACGGAAATTGGCCTGGTTAGATTTGTCCTGCCTTTTGTGTACAAGAATACCTGGGCAATTTTCCACGTTGCCAGGTAGATGCCAGATGTTTGTACTGAAACAGCTTGGCTAGGGGAGTGGCAGGTTCTTGAGCACAAGTCTTCAATACTATTTCTGGAATTTGTCAGGGCTCAGAGCCTTTGCAGATCCAGTGCCTTTAGCCGTTCCTTGATATCATGTGGAGTGAATCAAATTGGCTGGAGACTGGCATCTGTGATGCTGGGGATCTCTGCAGAAGGCCAAGATGAATCATCCACTTGGCACTTCTGACTGAAGATTGTTGCAAATGCTTCAGCCTTATTTTTTGCACTGATATGCTGGGCTCCCCCACATTGAGGATGGGATATTTGTGGAGCCTCCTCCTCCAGTGAGATGTTTAATTGTCCACCACCATTCACGACTGAATATGGCAGGACTGCAGAGTTTAGATCTGATCTGTTGGTTGTGGAATTGCTTAACTCTGTCTATCGCTTTCTGCTTATGCTGTTTGGCACACAAGTAGTCCAGTGTTATAGCTTCACCAGGTTGACACCTCATTTTTAGGTATGCCTGGTGCTGCTCCTGGCATGCTCTCCAGCACTCTTCATTGAGCCAGGGTTGATCCCCTGGCTTGGTAGTAATGGTAGAGTGGGGGATATGCCAGGCCATGAAGTTATAGATTGTGGTTGAGCACAATTCTGCTGCTGCTGATGGCCCACAGGGCCTCATGGATGTCCAGTCTTTAGATGCTAGATCTGTTAAAAATCTATCCCATATAGCACGGTGGCAGTGCCACACAACACGATAGTGGGTATGCTCAATGTGAAGACGGGGCTTCGTCTCCACAAGGACTGTGCGGTGGTCACTCCTACTAATGGAAAAATGCATCTTCGGCAGGCAGTTTGATGAGGATGAGGTCAAGTATGTTTTCCTCTCTTGTTCGTTCGCTCACCAATTGCCACAGACCCAGTCTAGCAGCTATGTCCTTTAGGACTCGGCCAGCTCGGTCTGTAGTCGTGCTACTGTGCACTCTTGGTGATGGACATTGAAGTCCCCCATTCAGAGTACATTCTGTGCCCTTGCCATTCAGTGCTCCCTCCAAGTGGTGTTCAACATGGAGGAGCACAGATTCATTAGCTGAGGGGGGACAGTATGTGGTAATCAGCAGGAGGATTCCTTGCCCACGTTTGTCCTGATGCTATGAAACTTCATGGGGTCTGGAGTCAATGTTGAGGACTTCCAGAATAACTCCCTCCCAACTGGAGATGACTATACTGCCACCTCTGCTGGGTCTGTCCGGCTAGTGGGACAGGACATACCCAGGGATGTTGATGGCGGCATGTGGGACATTACCTGTAAGATTCTGTGAGTATGACTATGTCAGTCTGTTGCCTGACTAGTCTGTGAGACAGCTCTCCCAATTTTGGCACTAGCTCCCAGATGTGAGTGAGGAGGACTTTGCAGGGTCACGGCTGAGTTTGCCGTTGTCGTTTTGGATGCCTAGGTTGATGCCGGGTGGTCCGTATAGTTTCGCTCCTTATCCAACTTTCTGTAATAGTTTGTTACAACTGAGTGGCTTGCTAGGCCATTTCAGAGGGCATTTAAGAGTCAGCTACATTGCTGTGGGTCTGGAGTCACATGTAGGCCAGACCAGATAATGATGGCAGATTTCCTTCCCTAAAGGATATTCGTGAACCAGGTCATTTTTTGATGACAATTGACAATGGTTTCATGGTCATCATTAGACTTTAATTCCAGATTTTTATTGAATTGAAATTACACCATCTGCCATGGTGGAATTCAAACCCAAGTCCCCGGGCTCTCTGGGTTACGAATCCAATGACAATACTACGACACTACTGCCTCCCCCTAATTCTCCTACCACCCTTTTACTAATTATATGCCTATAGAAGACTTTGGGATTTTATGTTAGCTGCCAATCTCTTTTCATACACCCTCTTTGCTTCTCTTATTTGGTTTTTCACATCCCCTCTCAACCTTCTGTATTCAGCCTAGTTCTCAATTGCATTTTCTACCTGACACCTGTCATAAGCACACTTTTTCTTCCTTATCTTAATTTCTACCTTCTTTGTCATCCAGGGAGGTCTGGATTTATTTGCCCATCTTTCCCTTTCGAAGGAATATATCTTGACTGTGCCCAAACCATACCTTCTTTGAAGATAGCTCATTGTTCAGCTACCATTTTTCCTGTTAACCTTTGGCCTCAATTTATTCGGCCCAGGTCCATTCTTACATTATTGAAGTTGGCTTTCCCCCAGTTAATTATTTTTACTCTAGATTGGTCACTGCCCTTTTCCATAGACATCCTAAATCTTATGGTGCAATGATCACTGTCACCTAAACATTCTCCTACTGACACTTGATCTACTTGGCCCACCTCATTCCCAAGAACCAGGTCTAGCAGTGCTTCCTTTTTCATTGGACTGTATACATAATGCTGTGGAAAATACTCCTGAACACACTCCAGGACCTCTTGCTCCACTACCACTATCCCAGTCTATATTCAAATAATTAAAGTTCCCCATTATAACTATTCTATAATTTTTGCACCTCTGAAATTTCCTTGCAGATTTGTTTGTCTACATCCTTCACACTCGGTGGCCTATGGACTACACCGAGCATGTAATTGCACCTTTTTTGTTCCTTAGCTTTAGCCAAATCGATTCAGTCCTTGACTCCTCTGGGAAATCCTCTTTCTCCAGCACTGCAATGCTCTCCTTAATCAATACCATCACCCCTACCTCTTTTCTTCCTTTCCTATCTTTCCTGAACTTCTTGTACCCAGGAATATTTAACACCTAGTCCTGCCCTTCCTTGTTCAGGTCTCTGTTATAGCCAAAACATTATAATTCCACATGGCAATCTCTGCCTTTAACTCACCAATCTTATTTACCACATTCCGTGCATTCACATACATACACTGTAACTCTGAGTTAAACTCTATCACGTTCCCCCTTACTCTAACCCCATCTATTAATTTACTATTCTCTATTCTAGTTCTAGCTATCTCTCGTAGTATTTTGTGCACCTTGGTATTCTTCTCTGATACTTTCTCATGGTTCCCACACCCCTGCTGAGTTAGTTTAAACCTCCCCAACAGCACTAGTAAAAGGAACTCAGTCCTGGCTCTGTTCCGCTTGAACAGGTCCCATCTCTCCCAGAGCCAGTCCCAATGTACCAAGAATCTAAAGCCCTCTGTCCTGCATCATCTTTCCAGCCACACATTCATCTATTTTATCCTCTTATTTCTGTACTCACTTTCGCGTGGCATTGGAAGTAATCCGGAGATTATGACATTTGAGGTCCTGCTTGCTAATTTTCTGCCTCGCTCCCTAAATTCTGACTGCAGGACCACATCCCTCTTTCTACTTATGTCGCTGGTACTGATGTAGACCACACCTGCTGGCTGTTCACCCTCTCCCCGCAGGGTGCTTTAAAGCTTCTCATTGACATCCTTGATCCTGGCACCAGGGAGGCAACAAACCATTCTGGATTCACATCTGCGGTCACAGAAACGCCTATCTGTTCCCCCATTGAATTACCTATTGCTAGACTTTCTTGTACCCCCCCGTGCAGCTGAGCCACCCGTCGTGCCATGGACACGGCTCTGGCTACATTCCTCAGATGAACGATCATTCTCATTAGTATTCAGATTTGAATACTGGTTGGAGAGTGGGACGTACTCAGGGGACTCCTCTACTAACTTCCCGTTCTTTTTTAATTGCCTGGTGGTCACCCTTTCCTCTCTCCTTGCATACTCTTAAGTTATGGGGTGACCACATATATAAACGTGCTATCCACATAGTTCTCAGCCTCACAGATGCATCACAGTGACACCAGCAACTGTTTAATTTCCAAAACCTGGAGTTCAAGCTACTGCAGCTGACGACACTTCCTGCACAAATGATTGTCCAGGACGTGGGAGTCCTGAAGTTCCTACATTGCACAGGATGTGCACTCTTGAGATTATGAAAATGCAGAATATGCAGAGAAAGAAGGAATGGATGACCACCAGGCAGTCAAAAAGGAACAAGCAGTTAGTACAGAAGTCCCCAGGGTGCATCTCACTCTCCATCAGTGTTCAGTTCTGAATACTGAGAGTGATGGTTCATCTGGGAGTGCAGCCAGAGCCAAATCCACAGGTGGCTCAGCTGCACAGGGGGCTACAAGACTAGAAGAAAGTCCATGAAGCAGAACTCTCTGGAAGGCAATGTGAGGGCACAGATTGCTGTGAGACTTAGTTTCTTCATTTCTGGTTGTACATTTCACTAATCCGTGCCATATATCCTATTCAAGTTAGGCTTTCTTGTTGAGGCTGCGTTGATTCCCTCAAGATTACATTGCACTGTTCCACCTCAAATGCTCTGTGGTGCACTTTTCATTATAACAATGCTTCCCCTGGTCGTCTTGATGTTGGCAGGAGTGCCATAATGTAAATGAGGCAATGTTAGAAGAAGTAGCACTGATGTGGCAAGCACATTGCTGTCAGTGGCTGCCAATTTTCTGGGCACAGACTGGCCAAAATTTCAGCCCACCCAATTAGAACAATGATCTTTCCCATTCATCAAAACATTCTTCAATTTCCTACTTTCAAAACAACTGTTCATGTTTGTCTATTGATGCAAATGCTGTGAAATCCGTTCCACAACGTAAATGGGAAGGGGAGATTCCATGGAATCAAGCGATCTAGAGTATTGAAACTGCTCTGTAAAATAAGGGAGCACAATCATAATTGTAGCATGTCATTCAGACCACTACATCGCCAATTTTATGTGTTCCAGCTCCCCGCTGATTTTTCCCCAGTCTACTATGGTTCTTTCCTCAATCTCTGCTCTCAAATTCTGCACAATTTCTTTCATCCTTAGGTTTTTTTAATGAGATTACTGATCATTTAACTTTTATCTTACTGTCTCTTTTTACATTTTGATAAAATAACTGCTCATCCATGAATCCAATTTGTGTCTTACTTCTGAACTACCACCTCAATCTTGCTCTCTACTTATAAACCTTTCTCTCTACTTAGAAATCTAAGGTAAACTTTCTCCCATTAACTATCATGAATTTAAAATTTCTGGTTTGACCAAATATTTAATTTAATCTCTTATTAGTAGCTGAACATCTAGTGACCACAGAAATAAAATGAAAAACGGGAAATGCAATAAATACATGAAATAAAAACATAACGTGCCTGAAACACATGCAGGTTCAATTTCAAAGTAGGCAGTTTGAGCTTCATCCCTTAGTTGTGTAAAAACCTCTTCAATAAAACAATCATATCAAATACATCACCCTCTACTCTCATGTATTTCTTGTACACCATTGTCTCTTCAGAATCAACTTTCAAAGGGACTTATATTCTACTTTCCACTTTACCAATCCATTTAAGTGAAGTGGAGAAAAAACATAAGTACTTATAAGAGCTGAACCCTAAGCCATCAAAATAAATGTGGCTCTACAGAAGAAACTTGCCAATGAACTCTTTAATAGTGCTTATGTCGAAAGACAGCAGCTTCTAATGATACTGCACAGTTGTCATTGCATTGTGAGCCAAGAAACTGAGCTGCATGCAAATATCTCATTCTGACCTTAGGCACCAGATTGCTGGCAAATAAGGTGAATCATCTGACAATGAACTGAACAGAATTCCACTTCCATAAATGACACACAGATTTTGGCAAGGCAATCTGTAAAAGGGGCAAAAAACCCTGGTTCAATTTGAGCATAGAATATCAAATGGACCAAGCTTGCTGAATGACATTTTATTTTTCCTATTTTCTTAGACTTTGAGGTCTTGTAATCAGACATCCACTTTTTCATCCACATCTTGGGTATTTTAGACCAGGATATGCATTACTTACAGTGGGATTTCTGAAAGGATGCGATCAAGTCGGTCTAAGGCGCTTCAATTTTGTGATGGACAACAGATCTAGGTAGGTCATTGTAGCTTCTCAATGGGAATAAAAGTGCTTATTTTTAATAAAACTCAAATATTCACTGTTAATGCTGGATCATGAGATGCTTAATTTCAAACTTTTCACACAATTTAAGTACTGGAATTGTCCAGTAGTTTTCTTCCTTATTGTCCTGTGATAGTTAAGGCTTAATTGAAATCATTGCAATTTTGCTTAAATATTCATAGCTCTTAGGAACTAGGAGAACTGCAGTCCATTAAGATCATCAAAAATTATTCAACAATTAATTATAACTAGATCTATACAACTCTGATATATCATTCAAGATAGATTTCTAAGCACTGTCTTTCCATCCAGTAGCTTGTTATGGTAGGATACTGATAAGCTGAAGAGCTTTAAGTATGACCTTATAAAGTATTCAGTATCTCTATCATGAAGAATAAAATAAGCATAGTCATTTGAAACCCAGACCAATAGTTGCTCTACCCTAAGAAATTGTAGTGTCATTATTCTCAATTATAGGCCCCAGTCTGGAAAAAGTATATATTGTGTTCAGACTTGACCTTTCCTATGACAAGTCCAGCAGATGAACAATCGTCAAATGTTTCATGAATTGAATTCAGAAAGGCATTCAATTTTCCAGCTCTCTAATATTAGCATATTTTAACATCTTAGTACATGCAAATTGTTCATACCTTACATTTTCATTGAATAAATTACAGTAGCGGTATAATTTTCTTTTTATGGCATTAATCTATTTGTTTAGTTACAATATCAGTAACAAACATTCTTGCATGATCAATCCCAGCTTTCAGCCACTCAACCTGTCACTCATTTACTAAGCAACTCAGGTTATTGGTTTTAAATGCCCTGTGACATTTTCAGTGGGCAATACCTAGCTTGGATGATTAAACCGTAAAGAAAATACTTAAAAACTAAATTTCAGAATGAAGTGCCCAAACGTCTCAGGCAGAGTTATATAGATAGCCCATTCTGTTATAAGATGTGCATCGAGGCAACTTAATCACAATCCTGCAATTACTCCATGATGGTAAGACTGCAACTGTCTTGAGCAGGAGATCTGAAGGAGGACCCAAAGAGACTGCAAGTGAACGACTAGTCACTGGACTTCAAAGTAACTCATTGTGAGATGTTTCTGAGAGTTTCGATAAGACACAATAGGAATACAAATTAGTTTCTCACCATCTCTATCGCTATCCCTATCACAACATCCCAACATCTCTTATGCTATCCCTATCCATGCTCATTTTATCCAGGACCTGATCAGATCAGAGTTGCTCTTAGAATTGCCTCCATCATCGGCTGTCCCTTGATTTGAGGATGACGTCTACTCAGGATCTTCATGTAACTGAACAATCCGATTCTCAACTCACAGATCTTTGAGCACTTGGGGCAGGATGTCCCACAAAGTAGTGGGATCCAGAGTGCAGGATTTGCTTCCTTTTCTTTCCTCCTCTGCTGTAGTTCTGCCTCATCGTTAAGGTGTTTGGACTGAAAGCATGATGCAGCTTGATGAACAAGTTGTTGCCATTTTGAATGATTGGTAGCAAGCTCCTCTCAATCATTAATATCAATGCTGCCACATGGAAAGCTTCAGAGTCCTCCCCTGGAACACTGCCATTGGGGAGTTGAGAAAATAGGACCTGGCGGGGGAGACACTTTTCAGCCATCCGGACACGCTTTTCAGCCACCCAGACACAGTGTCCAGTCCATCAAAGTTGATTTCTCAGAAGTTTTGCCTGAATGCTTGAGGACCTGGCTTCAAAGCGGACACTAGCATTTGTTTGATGATCCTGCCATTGAATCTGGAGGATGCGGTGGAGACATTGCTGATGGAATTTCTCTAGCGCTCTTATGTGTCATTGATATACAGTCCAGGTCTCAGTGCAATACAGAAGTGTGGTGACGACAACTGCTCTGTACACCAGGACTTTTGTTGATTTGCAGAGGCCCTTGTTGTCAAATGCTCACTGCCATAGTTTGTAGAAAGCTGAGCTGGCACAGCTGATCTGTTGTTGGATCTCCACTTTTGAGAGTGATGACTGTCAAGGTATGAGGAGTGCTCAACATATTCCGGAGTCTCTTCTTCAACATATATGGGAGGTGGAATATTTGGCTGACCAGGTTTGGGTTATGAGTTTTGTTTTGGCAACATTCAAGGGCAGGTTTAGTCTCGTGTATACAGAATTGAAGAGATCAAGGGTGGCTTGCAAATCTGGTGGAGAGTGGAAAATGACATTGTAGTTCATTTGACCTTGGTCAATAGGTGGTCCTGGTGGCTTCACAAAAATTTTTCATGTCATGATGGTCAGCATGTTGTTGATCTCTCAGGCTTTCTCTTCCCACTACATGTGCTTCATTTTCTTGCTTTGTCTTTGGGTGTCAGCCTTGAGCTGATGGAATGCTGCCTTCTTGACTTGAGATCTTGCATTGTTGTCCCTGGCAATATAGGCTGCTCGTTCTTATTCCAGGAGGTCACATATTTCAGCATTGCTTTGTCGAACCAGTCCTGGAGGCAATAATGCTCAAACCCAATGGTCACAGCACAGGAATCTAGTACAGCTGACTTTATTTCATCCTGTTGATCTGTAATTGAACTGGAAGTGTGAAGATTTTCCAGACTAATTCCAGATCAACTGTCTGCTATGAACTCTGTGAATTCTACATTTAATTTTAGAAAATAACAAAAACAGCTAGGTATGCAACATCTGCTTCTGATTTGATTTGTAACTCTGTGCAATATTATCCCTCAATTTATTGTTTTCTTGCTCAACATAATACCTAAATTAAAGAGCTGTTGAATATAAAACACCGACCAATAGCTTGAATTTTGTCATGTTTTGCATCAAATCAAGGTCACTTTTCTTCAGAATACCAAACATTTAAATTCATCTTCCAGCCTGCATGGGCCTCACTAATTCACCATTCCCACTAAATCACCATCCTTTCAAAACTTGCGTTGTAATTTCCATTTCCTTTGCAATGAGGGTTAATTGCGCTTATGATCTATTACTGTGTTCTATTACACTTGGCACGTGGAATTGAAATCAATAAAGTGATGCTGCTAAATACAAGCAGCTTGTAGCTAGAAAAAAATGGTTCCGAAGACAGTTGTTGCAAAGAAACTGTCATGGAGAAAGCTTATGCATTGTAATTCACTTGTAGCACTGTATATGTGAGCAGCAAAGAAAACGTCTGCTTCACACAGATAAATGCTTTTGCTCCAATAAAAGCCACAGTTGCAAAATATCATTATATTGTAACATTGCTGAAACATACAAAATGGTGGTTTACTGATAATTCACAAACTTTACATTATACATATAGTTTTGTACAGTTTGAGGAGCAGGGAAATACAACTACATGAAGATGCTACTTTCAAATTTACGTAAAAGGTCACAGAAGGCATAATCTTTCTGTTACCTTGTTTTGTCTAGCTGACAGTTTTATCAGCAGTGATATTACTGTGCAATAGACATATTGAAAATATTAGGCACAAAATTTGACTCCTCACAATGCACAAGTTTTTGGTACTGTGTATGGTGTTTTGGACTTGAAATGGCATCTTTGGCATGTGTTTGTGCTTACGCTGCAAGTTGCACCAGATGCCAGACACCATTTTGTTGAGGGATTTAGCGCGTGAGCAGGGAGAGTCAAATGGAAGTATGCAGAACAGGCAGATAATGAAACCAATTAGTATGTAACACTTATTTGACTCTCTAGCCGATGCTGTCTCTTAAACACACACGCCTCAACACTCATTCAACAGCAGTTAGGGCCCCACCCCCTTCTATCCTCCACCACCAGTAAAAGGTTACTTACAGTGTTGCAATTGTAGAAGTGTTGGGTGCTTTCTAGAGTTCTGTAAAGTTGGTATGGCATGTACGACATGAATGCTATGACTTCAAGCAATCTGAACACACCACTTGCTCTCAGACCTGGTGTAGTAATTTGCATTCTCTTTGAAGTACAATGTGATAGGGAGAATGAGCAGAAGCAACAAAAAAGTGGCTGGATAAGAGAGCAGGAAGGGAAGAAGGTTCTCAGTCGATAGATATATCCACTCAGGATGTTCAGGTAACAGTTCTAACATAGAAATATTTATGGCACAGAAGGAGGCCATTCGTCCTCTTTGTGTCCATGCCAGCCAAAAAAGAGCAATCTAGTCTAATCCCACACTCCAGTTCTTGGTCTGCAATCCTGTAAGTTATGCCACATCAAGTGCATATCCAAATATTTTTTTAATGGAAGGGTTTCTGCCCCTACCATCCTCAGTCAGTGAGTTCCAGAACCCCATAACCATCTAATCTTTCTACCAATTACTATAAATCTATATCCCCTGGTTATTGATCATGCTGCTAATGGAAAACGATTCTCCTTATACACTCTATCAAGGCTCCTCATAAATTTATACACCTCAATTAAATCTCCCCTAAACCTCCTCTGTTCCAAAGAAAACAACCACAGGCTGTCCAATCTTTCCTCACAGCTAAAATTCTCCATTTCTGGCAACATCCTTGTGAATCTGTTCTGAACTCTCTCTAATGTGATCACATCCTTTCTGTCTTGTGGTGACCAGAACTGTGTGCAGTACTCTAACTGCAGTCTAACTAGTGTTTATATAGGTCCAGCAATATCTCCCTACTCTTATATTCTATGCTTTGGCTCACAGTATCCTAGATAACCACCTTATCTACCTATCCTGCTGCCTTCAGAGATCTGTAGCTATCACTCCGAGGTTCTTCTGTTCCTTTGCATATTTCAGAATCCTTGCATTTACTGTGCATTACTTTTCCTTGTTTGTCCTTCCCAAATGCATTTCCTCACACTTCTCCAGACTGAATTCAATTTGTCATTTTTCTGCCCACTTGACCAATCCATTGGTATCTTCCTCACTATCAACCGCAAGGCAAATTTTCATATGATCTGCAAACTTCTTCATCATGCCCCCGCTACATTCAAGTCTAAACCATTGATATATACCAGGAATAGCAATGGACCAATTACCAATTGGACCAATAGTCATTCCAGTCATAAAATCACCTGTCAATCATAACTCTTCCTGCCACTGAGCCGATTTTGGATCCAACCTGCCATTCTCCTTTGGACATCATGAGCTATTAATCCTCTGACCAGTCAATCTGAGTCCCATGGAGGAACAGTATGTCAGACACATGTGCTTCACTCAGGAGGTCCTTAGTGAAATCTGCCACCTGCTGCAGCCACACCTGCTCCCTCAGAGCAGGGGGAGGACCGCACTGTCAATGGCTGTGACCATCATCAGGAACTTTTATATGCTGGACTCCCTCCAGGCTGGAGCAGGTGATATTTGCAATATCACCCAGTTTGCTTTGAAATGTTGCTGAAAAGAGGTCACTGTGCCTCTGTATTCCAAGAAATTTGAATACATTTCATTCCCAGTTTCCAGAGAGAAGCAGGTGGAATGGATAGCTGCAGGATCCCATTGATTGCAGGCATGCTACTATTTCATTTTTGAGATGTACCACAACCAAAAGGAATTCCACTTCTTCAACTGGTGTGTGATCATAGGCAGTGAATCATGCAGGTCTATGCCTGATATCCTAGCAGCAGTCATGACGCCTACATTCTGTGGCAGTCCACTGCACCATGCAGCAAGCACACACCAAAATCCATGTTGTCACAAGAAATTTGGCAGAGCAAGTTGTTGGGGTGCTGAAACAATGCTTCTGCTGTATCAATCACTCTGTACAAACCCTGCAGTACTTAGCAGAGTGTGTATCAAGATTTGGGGTAGTCTGCTGCATGCTGCACAACCAGCACAGCCCTTGCCACCAGTTGAGGAGGAGAAGGGAAAGGAGAAGGAAGAGAAAAAGGAAGGGAGGTGACAACAATTCAGGCCCTTTCTGACCATGCTGTCCATGAAGAACTCGTACAACTGCGATATGAGAAAGCACAAACCCAATACACAATTCGCCAATAGTCATGTACCTTACCTTGCCTGATACTGACCATCATAGCACTCGCTTAGCCACAATGCAATATAAAAGCCAGTATAAAATAAACATTCCAATGCAAGTTCAAACTAAATCATAATCACAGAATCATACCTTACAGCAACGTCCCAGACTCCTCCTGAATACGCCGTGTTTGCCCAGCAGGGCAGACCCACCAGAGTTAGCAGCATAGGCAGGATGGATTGGCTCAGGGAGTGCTCAACATAAACTCCAGACCCTATGAAGTCTCATGGCATCAGATCAAACAGGGGCAATGGACCCTCCTGTTGATTACAACCTACCACACTCCCTCAAATGATGAATCTTTACTCCTCCACATTGAACATCATGACAGGAACTAAGGTACAGAATGTGCTCTGGGTAGAGGACTTCAATGCCCATCATGAATAGTGGCTTCGTAACACCAATACTGATTGACTTGGCCAAGTCCTGAATGAAATAACTGCCACACTGGTTTTGTGGCAGGTGACGAGAGGACCAACATGGGGGAAAAACCAACTTGACCCCATCCTCACCAATCTAGCTGTCGCAGATACATCTGTCGATCACAGTGGAGCAGGAGTGACCACCACAGAGTTCTCGTTGAGAACAAGTCTCATCGTGTTGTGTAACATGACCACCCGGCTAAATGAGATAGATTCAGATCAGATTTAGCAGTTCAAAACTGCGTATCCTAGTGAGGGTAGCAGCAGAATTATATCTGTAATGTCATGGCCTGGCATATCCCTCACTCTACCATTACAATCAAGCCAAGACACCAACCCTGATTTAAAGAGGATTGGTATTAGGTGAATTGTTCTTGCAAAGAGCCAGGACAGACATGATGGGTGGCCTCCTTCTGTACTGTGATTCTATGGGTTAGATCTTATTGCCCTCCGCTGGGTGTGCTTTCGGCAAAGGGAGCACATAAAATATGTCAGGTGGCTAGTTCACCGCCTTCCCGCCCACCCCTGACCTAGTCCCCATAATACAGGGGGTGATAATACCCACCAGTGTGCCTGCCCTTAGGCCTAATAGGGGCCTTGTGGCCAATTATTGCCCACTTAAGGCCTTCAACCTGCCTTCACTGCCATAATATGCATGGCATGCAGACAAGGGTGAGAAGGCTGTTTTCCCAACAACTTTGGTGAAAAGACAGGGAGTGCACATCATTTAGGGGGTGCCCTGTGCACACTGGGGCACATTACCAAGATGTTATCCCCAATTTGCACCTCCCTGCCTAGCTCCAAAATCCGCATCCCTCCCACTCCCCTCAGCTCCACCTCCCTAATCCCTCCCTGCCCTAAAAATCCAAATCTTACCTGAGTTTAGTGTCCATTTTCAATCTCTGTTGGCCTTCTTGCATTGCAGCAGCGCCCACTACTGACTTCTGGTGCTGCAGGGGCTGCTGAAGCTGAAGGACAATCAGATTGACTGGCCACTCATGAGGGAGGATCTTCCTCTCACTGAAGAGGGCAAGTCCGACCCTCAGCTTGTTTAGACCACCCAGAGCGTGTTCTCGCTCTGGTCGGCCTTTTTTTTTACAGTCGGCTAGTTTGGAACCTTTTCTTGAAATATTGCAATCCATTTAAAGGAATTTGGCAGCAGTTTACTTTCTGCTCACAGGAGGACTGAACCATCTACTCTCTTTGCCCATCTCGTATGGGCCTACAGATAATGCAACTCTTGTTCCTAGGCTATTTAACCATCTTTTTCATTTTCCAGTTTTACAAAACATTAGTGTTGCTTGTTGGTATTTTAATGAAAAAAAATGTTCTATTTTAAAAACTTACTCAAGTTATTAACTTATTCATTAAGTTAACAAACTTATTCATGTGGAATCTAAACACTTGATTTGTCTGTAAATTCACCAGGGAACTGACATTAATTGAAACATTTCCAAGACTTCAATAGAACAGGAAGAGCTGAAATAAGAGCCCCTTTATAATTCAGACTTGCACAGGAGCTAAGAGGTGTCAAGATATCTAAATGCCACACAGCAGTTGGCAAACCAAATTAAAATGATGATGATAGTTGCTTTTGAAGTGCTGCAAATATAGTACTGTGTGGTAGTGAAAGCATGCCAGAAAAAGCAACAGGTAATAGAACTTTGGCTTGTAATTTACCCCCATAACCTCCTGGAAATTAGCACCATGACCTGTAAATTATGCCCATGACTTCCTGTTAAGTAACCCCATGACCACCTGGGAGCCGGGTGAGAATCAGCCTCTGGGTGACGACAGAAGATTGACAGCAGTGTGCACCAACCGCAAGCTGCACTTGAAGAGGTAGTCAGGTCAGGAGTGAGATGGAATACTTTCCAGTTGTCTGCATAGTGAAGCTCCAACAACACTCAAGAAGTTCGACACCATCCAGGACAAAGCAGCCTCCTTGATTAGTACCTCATCCACCACCTTAAACATTCACCCCCCTCCACTGCTGATATACAGTGGTGGCAGTGTGTACCATCTACAAGATGCACTGCAGCAACTTGCCAAGGCTGCTTTGACAGTACCTTCCAAACTTGCAACTTCTATCACCTAGAAGATCAAGGGCCGCAGGTGCATGGGAACACTATCATCTGCAAGTTCCTCTCCGAGTTACATACCATCCTGGATTGGATGTATATCACTGTTCCTTCACTGTCACTGGATCAAAATCCTGGAACCCCCTCCCTAACAGCATTACGGAAGTAACTGCACCACAGGGCTGCAGCCTTTCAAGAAGGCGGCTCATCACACCTTCTCAAGGGCAATTAGGAATGGGCAATAAATGCTAGCCTTGCCAGCAATGTCCACGTTCCATAAGAACTTAAGAATGTAAGAACATAAGAAATAAAAGTGGTAGTGGGCAATTAAGCCCCTTGAGCCTGCTCCACCATTCAATAATATTATGGCTGATCTGACTGTGGCCTTAAATCCACTTTCCTGCCTGCGCCCCATAACTCTCGACTCAGTCATCAATCAAAAATCTATCTAACTTAGCCTTGAATATATTCAATGACCTAGCCTCCATTGCTCGCTGGGGAAGAGAATTCCAAACACAAATGACCTCTGAGAGAAGAAATTCCTCCTCATTTCCATCTTAAAATGGGAGACCCCTTATTTTTAAACTGTGCTCCCTAGTTCCAGATTCCCCTTTGAGAGGAAAGATCCTCTCAGCATCTACCCTGTCGAGTCCCTTCAGAATTTCATGTTTCAGTAAGATCAGCTCTCATTCTTCTAAACTCCAATGAGCATAGGCCCAACCTGCCCAACCTTTCGTCATAAAACAAACCCGTCATCCCAGGAATCAATCTGGTGAACCTTCTCTGAACTGCTTCCAATCTAGATATGTCCCTTCTTAAGTAAGGTGACCAAAACTGTACACAGCATTCCTGGTTTGATCTCACCAATGCCCTGTAAAGTTATAGCAAGACTTCCCTACTTCTATCCTCTATCCCCCTTGCATTAACAGCCAACATTCCATTTGCCTTCCTAATTACTTGCTTTACCTGCATGCTGATTTTTTGTGATTCACATACAAGGACACCCAGACTGCAACATTCTGCTCTCTCTCTATTTAAATAATCTACTGCTTTTTTATATTGCCTGCCGAAGTGGACAATCTCACATTTTCCTACATTATACGTCATCTGCCAAATTTTTGCCCACTCGTTTAACCTATCTTTATCCTCTTGCAGACTCTTTCTATCCTCTTCACAACTTGCTTTCCTAACTATCTTTGTGTTGTCACAAATTTGGCTGCAATACAATCAGTCCTTCCATCCAGGTCATTATACATCGTTAATAGTTGAGGCCCAGCATCCATTCCTGTGGCACTCCACTAGTTACAGTTTACCAGGAAATGACTCATTTATCCTCATTCTGTTTGCTGTTAGTTGGTCAGTCCACTACCCATATTAACATATCACCCTCAACACCATGATCTCTTGTGCAGTAACCTTTTATGTGGCAGCTTATCAAATACTATTTGAAAATTCAAATACACTAAAATCCACCCTGCTTGTTACATCCTCAAACATGAACAGATAAAAAAGTCAACTCGTCACCCTGTGTATTCCCTTACTTCATGCCTTATGTGTGCCTTTGCCTGTCCTAGTGTTCCTATGCAGTGCTACCCCAGCGGCTGCAGCATGGCTGGTGACTTTCAGTGTGGGAATCTGCAGAAGGCCCTGTAGGATGGCCTCGAGCTGCTCTGACTTTCGGAGGTCCACCTTTGAACTGCACCATCTCAGCTTGGGTGGCAGTAGTCTCTATTGGCTGGCTGAGAGGCAACAGCTGGGAAATGATGGAGGACGAATACTGTGATCCTGAGCGAGAGGACTGCAAGCTCATGCTGTCTGAAGCCACTGCCACTTCCACAGAGCACGCCTCAACAATCCAAGTAATCTGTTTGCTAACTCTTAATTGCCCTCTGAAAGGGCCTCGCTAGCCACTCAATTGTATTCTCGAAGGTAACTCATCATTACCTTCTCAAGGACAATTAGGAATAGGCAATACATGCCGACCTTTTTAGCGACACCTGCATCCTGTGAAAGATATATAAAAAATTGCTGGATTGCTGCAACGCCCTGAAAACTCCTTTGAGTACTAGTATCCACTGCGCTACTCTTGTCACCTACCCTGACTGCAGGCTACCTGTGCCCAGCATCTCAGCACATGCATATCCTGCCTCTAAGCTATCCTCTAAATTACGCAGTGTCAGTATCGAGCTGGTAGTTGAAACTGAATGTTGAAATGCCTTAGGACTTGTCAAATTACATTAAAGGTGCTATACAAATGCAAGTTGTTTTTCTAAAGGAGAGCAGCATCTTCTAGCAAATTCTTCTGATGATGTTTTCAAAAAGAGGAGAACTTGGAGTTATGGAATACTTTTCATGGCCTTAGGTCATCCCAAAGTGTTTTTCAGCCAAATAAGTACTTTTTTGATGTGAACTCACTGTTGTAATGTAGGAAATACAGCAGCCAGTTTGTGCACAGCAACAATGACCAGAGAAATTATACCAGATTATAATTTCCTTTTTAATGATGTTGGTTAAGGAACAAATCTTAGACAAAATACAGAGGAGAACTCATATACTTCTTCGAATAGTCTTATTGGAATTTTTACACCCACATGTGAGGCAAAACAGGGTATCAATTTATCATCTCATCCCAAAGGTGGCAGCTATGACAGTGCATTGCTCCCTCAGTGCTACACTGAAATGTCAACCTGCATTATGTGCTGAAGTCTCAGAGAATGGGACTTGAATGCAAAACATTCTGATTCAGAGGCGAAACAGAAATTACTTACTGTTCCAACAACCATTTTTTAAAGCAATAAATGATCTGAGGCAGATCAAAGACAGATAAAGTTGATGAAAATGATTTGCAACAACTTGAGTTTTAAACGAGATCCTGATATTGAGCTTTTCGATTTAAGATCAGGCAGCACACAAGGCAAGATGAGTAACAATGACTGCATACCAGTGAAGTGTGTGAAGCTGTGTCAAACATCATACAGACTGTGAAATCCATGCACGTTACATATCTGATGACCATAGGGGCTGTTTGTGTTGAAGTTCAACTCAAAATGTCTCTCGTTTCAATTAGTTTCCATATCAAACACCGTATTATTTCAAACTCTTTTTGATTAGAAGAAGCCAAACTATTTTATCTGTGGCAAAGTATAAAGAATTTTGTGTGCTGAGATCCTAATTATCATTTACATAGGAGGCTTTTTGCATTTCTAGTTTACTTCACTGCTGAGGAAGACCTGGAATTCACCAAAGCAATAAAAGCATTTTCACTGTTTGAAATTTGTGAAATTTGCACTGGGAAGATACATTGGTTATATTGTGTTAACCAACTCTAATTTTATTCTCTGCAGATTTGCATCAAAGAGCTAATAAAATTCAACCAGCCTCCAAACAGTTTCTTTACTCACTGTGTCAACCTATGCATAATAAGCACCAGCATTTTAAAAGGGATAGTTCACACCCCTCAAACATGAAAAGAAAAAAAATTAAGTTTCATCCAGTAGGTAGCTCCATTTTGAGGTGCCCTCACAGGTAAGGTAAAAAAAATTCTTCTTGTGCCAGGGCCAAGTAGGCAAGCCTCGGTGATTGAAGGGGAAGCCACTCCAGTGGCAGCATCAGGGCTGCAGGGGTGGCCATTGTCACCTCCTTGGTCCATGCAGCCTCTGAATGTGATGAGGCCCCCAGGAAGCTACTGGGAGACTGTCTCCATGCAGCTGGGCCAGGGGCCGCTTCGCCATCAACAAAGTGCCACTCGTCCGGGAAAACAGCTGTCAACTGCCCCTTTAATTATTTAAATTGATCATCTGCCTCTAGTTGACATGTGGCTGAGCCACTCCATTTGCACTGCTGGGATAAAGGGCCAGTGGCGGACTGTGTCAGGAAGCCCTCTGGACACAGCTCCCCAGCATTTTACTGGATTCCTAGCCTGCCACTCAGGGGCTGGTAAAATCTTGCCCAAATTTCCACAGAATAGTACAGCACAGAATGAGGCCATTCTGCCCATCAATACATGCTGGGTCTTTCAAAAAGCCTCCAGGAAGCAGATATTTATCTTTTTTTTTCCTCCAAAGTACATGTTGATTATTTTTTCATGCATCTTCTTCCTTTTTTCTCTTTCCCAACATGACACACAATTACCACTTAACAGGGTAAGTGGGTGGGCTGCCCCCATGTCTCTGGCAACGCCATCTGGATCCAACCAATGTCCAGGAAATAGGGCAAGATGATTCTCCCTTTGATGGTCTGACCCTTCATGGTAACCAGTGTAGTGGGCACTCAGTAGAGTGCATAACTCTGCCACTCAACACAATAATGTTGTTAACTCAACATTATTACAATTACGCAGCTCTTCTGTGAGGCTTCTCCCTGCTCTGTAACTACAAATCTGAAAAAAGGAACATTTTTATTCAGAGTTTCCATCTCACTGAGGAGGCTTCAAGCAAATCCACATCTAATAACCTGCTCTGAAAACTCTGCTCACATTTTGACAGTTATGACAAATTGCACCACATCAGCTCAGACAATCCACAACATTCTAAATAAAACAATCCATAACATACTAAAAAGAAAAGTTTACTCACCCTATCTCCCAATGTTAACTGACCCTTTAAAAATTTAGTAGTTCTTCCTTGGACCATATCTTGTGTACCAAGTTTCATTGAAATCTGTCCATTAGTTTTTGAGATATCTTGTTTACAGTCAAACAGATGAACAGAGGTAAAAACATTACCTCTGCCCACCTTCAGTGGTGGAGGTAAATAAGATCAAGAAATCAGCATATAGGGGTTCACTTATATGAACCAATATTCCACATCTCTGAGATTGTGGCTCCAAATCAGTGTACCACTACATGCTGCAGAAAGCAATTTTACAAGCTGGTCAAATACAAAACTTAATTCCATATAAATTGGCTTTAGGTGACTGATTAATGGTTTGTTTTGCTTGTTTTTACCTAATATACACCTTCCAGGTGCAGCTGGAGATAACTGTCACCAGTTGATTTAATTTCTATTCATCCAAATTCCACAGAGCCTTTCACAGATAGAGACTCAAGTGCAAGAATCATTAGATCTATATCAGTACCTTCCCTCTTGCCTGTCCACACACCATCTGTAAAATGCTGGCATAATCAAGTATATTCACGGGCATCACCCAAGAGAGGCAGAAAGCAGCAAATTTAATTTTTATTTCCTTTTTAGTATCATTTCTACATGAGAAATAATGAAAATGCCAGTTATTCAAGGTTTTATTTAAAAATTACTGTAAAATTAAAGCAGTCTTCCTTATCATCATTACTTTACAAGGATGTAACGAGTTCGTGTTACAGCACTGTTTTACAACACCACATTTTGGCAGTTCCATTGAAGCTGTGTTATTTGATTATAAACATAGGAGCAATCAGAATTAATTAGTTGTTTAGCAGAAGCTGCTGCTGTCAAAGGCTCTGAGAAGGCCTCACACCCATCAATACTATTTTAAAAAAAATCAAACCTTTACAAAGAAGAGATTACATTTCACATCCTTTCTATGTTAAAGAAAACATTTCTGTGAAAACAGCGTGTGCTGATATCATCAGGGAACACGGTGATGAGTTATTGAGCTCAACAGTGTGCACAAGTTGAAATAAGATTGTAAAAATCGTCATTAACCCAGTGTACTTCAGCAATAATTGCATTTAGCTATGCACGTTAATTCAACTCCCTCATGCTGTCACACAAAAACATCTCAAAAAAAAATTTGTGCAAGTCAGAGATACAGCAGTGCTACCATAAATTTCCAATCTCCAATTAAAAACTGATGCTTTTCCTGTTTACATATTTTAGACATTCATGTCAGTCTTGGATAAGCATTTCACAATTTTCTATAAAGCAAAACATGAGAATAGTTTCCTGGAGTTTGAAACTACGGGTTCATTTCTTTTTGAAATCTGTCAATTACATCAAGAGAATATCATTTGCGGCCTCTTTGTCAAAAGTAACCAACAGGTCCTCTATAATGCTGAATAGCACTTCCTCAGGATTGTAGATTGAATCAATTTATAATGATGTTATCAGGAATAGGCTGCATTATTTATAATTAGTACAGTAAGGGCTCAACTTATGTATTACTGATGATTTATTGTATACCATGTATGATACTTGTTACCCAGCAATGACCACATCCCGTAAAGAAATAATCTGTAAAAATTGGATCACTCAGACCGTGCACTGAGACTCAGACATTTCATGGGTTTTTTTACCCAGAAATATACACATTTCATAAATTAAGCATTTGTTTTAAAATATGTAGCTCATGCTTTAAAGTACAGGTAGTTATACAAAGCATGCATCCTTGGTTATGCAGACAGAAAGTGGAAACTTTTCAAACAACAAAAAATTTATTCTTTGTTTAAAAATGTTAATATTTCTCATTGAGGAGGATGCAAAGATGTTAAAATCTGGCCTGCAGCAAGAAGAGGCTTTGCAAGGCAAATGTTAAACTTTCCATAGTGTAGATAGGATGACAAGAATGTTCTAGGCACCACACCCATGAAATGTCTGAGTCTCAGTGCATGGTCTGAGTGATCCAATTTTTACAAATTATTTCTTTACAGGATGTGGCCGTCGCTGGCTAGGCCAGCATTTATTGCCAGTCTCTAATTGCCCTTGACAAGGTGGTGGTGAGTTGCCTTCTTGAGCCGTTGCAGTCCAGGTACTGTAGGTACACCCACAGTGCTATTAGGGAGGGAGTTCCAGGATTTTGACCCAACAGTGAAGGAATGGTGATATATTTCCAAGTCAGGATGGTGAGTGGCTGGGAGGGGAACTTCCAGGTGGTGATGTTCCCATCTATCTTCTGCCCTTTTCCTTCTAGGGGGTAGCGGTCGTGGGTTTGGAAGGTGCTACCTAAGGAGCCTTGGTGAGTTTCTGCAGTGGATTTTGTAGATGATACACACTGCTGCTACTGTGCGCCATTGGTGGAGGGAGTAAATGTTTGTGGAAGGGATACCTATCAAGTGGGCTGCTTTGTTCTGGGTGGTGTCTAGCTTCTTGAGTGTTGGCTGGATGTGTGCAGCTCCCACAAGTGCACAGTATTCCACCACACCCTTGACTTGTGCCTTGTAAATGGTGGATAGGCTTTGGGGAGGCAGGAGGTGAGTTTCTAGTCTCACGATTCCTAGCCTCTGACCTGCTTTTGTAGCCACAGCATTTATATGGCTAGTCCAGTTCAGTTTCTGGTCAATGGTAACTCCCAGGATGTTGATAGTGGGGGATTCAGTGATGGTAATGCCATTGAATGTCAAGGGGCGATGGTTAGATTCTCTCTTGTTGAAGATGGTCATTGCCTAGCACTTGTGTGGTGTGAATGTTACTTGCCACTTTTCAGCCCAAGCCTGAATATTGTCCAGGTCTTGCTGTATTTGGAGATGGAGATACATTTGGAGTATCTGAGGAGTCGCAAATAGTGCTGAACGTTGTGCAATCATCATCGAATAACCCTACTTCTGACCTTATAATGGAAGGAAGGTCATTGGTGATGCAGCTGAAGATGGTTGGGCCTAGGACACTACCCTGAGGAACTCATGCAGTGATGTCCTGGAACTTTTTTTTTTATTATTCATTCACTGGATGTGAGCTTCGCTGGCTGGGCCAACATTTATTGTCCATCCCTAGTTGATCTTGAGAAGGTGATGGTGAGTTGCCTTCTTGAACCTCTGCAGTCCATGTTGTGTAGGTACACCCACAGTGCTGTTAGGAACGGAGTTCCAGGATTTTGATCCAGCGACAGTGAAGGAATGGTGATATGTTTCCAAGTCAGGATGGTGAGTAACTTGGAGGGGAATTTCCAAGTGGTGGTGTTCCCATCTATCTGCTGCCCTTGTCCATCTAGATGGTAGTAGTCGTGGGTTTGCAGTGTGCTGTCTAAAGAGCCTTGGTGAATTTCTGCAGAGCATCTTGTAGATAGTTCACATTGCTGCTACTGTGTGTTGGTGGTAGGGGGAGTGAATGTTTGTGGAGTCGCAAATGGTGCTGAACATCATTGAACATCCTCACTTTCGACCTTATGGTGGAAGGAAGATCGTTAATGAAGCAGCTGAAGATGGTTGGGCCTAGGACACTACCCTGAGGGACTCCTGCAGTGATGTCCTGGAGCTGAGATGACTGACATCCAACAACCACACCGATCTTCCTTTGTGCTTGGTATGGCTCCAACCAGCAGAGAGCTTTTCCCCTGATTCTCATTGACTCCAGTTTTGCTAGGGCTCCTTGATGCCACACTTGGGCAAATGCTGCCTTGATGTCAAGGGCAGTCACTCTCACCTCACCTCTGGAGTTCAACTCTTTTGTCCATGTTTGAACCAAAGCTCTAATGAGGCCAGAAGCTGAGTGACCCTTGTGGAACCCAAAATGAACATCAGTAAGCAGGTTATTGTTAAATAAGTGCTGCTTGATAGCACCGTTGATGACCCCTTCCATTACATTACTGATGATTGAGAGTAGACTGATGGGGTAGTAATTGGCCAGGTTGGATTTGTCCTTCTTTTTGTGTACAGGACATCCCTGGGCAATTTTCCACATTGCTGGGTAGATGCCAGGGTTGCCGCTGCACTGGAAGAGCCTGACTAGGGACGTGGCAAGTTCTGGAGCACAAGTCTTCACTACTATTGTTGGAATATTGTCAGGGCCTATAGCCTTTGCAGTACCCAGTGCCTTCAGCTGTTTCTTGATATCACGTGGAGCGAAACATAATGGCTGAAGACTGACATCTGTGAGGCTGGGGACCAGCCGGCTGCCTCCTTAGGCCAGTTTCAGATGGCCATTGAGATGTAAATGGGACCAAGGAGTTAAAATAGCTTGGGCTCCAAATTGACAACATCAGAGGATGGAGCTACCATCTGATCTCCACCAGCCTCTCGACCCCCAAGCCTCCCCCAATGAAAACTCCTCCCTTCTTTTCAAGAGTGCTAAAATGGTGAGTAAATTGAAATATTTTGTAATCTTTTATCAGTGGCAATTAGATCCAATAAACAAACAGAAACAACTTGGGCAGGGTAATCATGATCAATTATCATATTATGGATGTAATGATTTGACTTTGTTACACATGGAGTTGAATCTGCATCACTCTACAGAGTGTCTTCTTATAATTAAGTATTTACTGTATCTTGGAAATTATTTATTTGATTATTGAGGCCACAAAATAGGCTGGAGCCTAGCAATTTAACATCACAGCATCTGCTTAACAGATGATACATTCTGGTCTCTATCTTATAAATGAAGACATGATGTGTTATTGAGTTTTCAAAATATAAGCGTGAAAATACTTGTTAGCTACAACATTTTTACATTAGCGTTCAATGATTCTAGATTGTACAATATAAAACCAGGTCTTCTCTGACAATGTAATGTAAAAGCAGGAGGTTTAATTGATAGAATGCAAACTCAGAGGGCACAGTTGATGCAGTGTAAAACTGAAGAGCATGGTTGATGGAACGTAACACCAAAACACAACTGATGAGATACAAAAGCAGAAGTGCACATTTGATGGGTTCTAAAACCAGAGAAGTTGATGCGATCTAAAATCAGCAAGATGTGGTTGATGTCATGTTAAAAATAGAAAGGAACAATTTTTGGAATGAAAAACCAGGAGGGTACAGCTGGAACCCAGAGAGTTAAGACTGGAATATGAAACAGGTGAACACATCGAACAGAACGCAATAGCAAAATGATTTGCTGATGCAGACCCACAGGGCACAATTGATGGGATGTAAAGCCAGAAGAACACATTTGGCAGGCTCAGAAAAGGGCTATCTAATGATAAGGTAAAACTAGAAAGGGAACGACCAATGTGCTGTGAGCTAACAGATAGGCATAATGGGATGCAAAAGCAGAAACCCACATTTGATAGAATGTAAAACCTAAACAGTGTAGTTGACAAAATGCAAAAGGACAAGATTAAAGTTAATGGAATGTAAAATATTGCTGCCTTTTTGTAATTTGGGATTTTTTTTGTGATTACAATTGAAGTTTTATCTTACCAATTTTTTGTAGACTTAAATATACCAAAATGGATGACTTTGCATAAAATATTGAAAATATATTGCTAAATTAGTGTGCTAATGACTGTCTTTTGAAGTGGTTAGAGAATGTGTCTGTCATGGTTAAAAAGTTGTCACGCTGTGTGTTAGTTATGGGTAAGTGAGAGTTAATAGTAAGGGTGTGAGTATAAGGGGGAGGTGATGGAATTAAGTGTGGTGCAGTGATTATGCGAGACTGAAGAGAAGCAGGGGAAGGAAGTATTGTCAGACTCAGGCTGGTGGAGGTGTGAGCATAGAGTAAGAGAGCAGTATTATTACTTTTGACAACCCTGAAAGGGCTATTAAACAGCAAAGACAGAGAGTCGGGATTAATGGGTCTTTTTCAGGTTGGAAAGACGTAACTAGTGGAGTGCCACAATGATCAGTCCTAAGTCCTCAATTATTTCCAATCTATGTTCATGACTTGGAGAAGGGGGCAGAGTGTAATGTATCCAACTTTGCTGATGGTACAAAAATAGGTGGGAAGATGTGTTGTGATGAGGACATAAGGAATCTGCAAGGGGATATAGGTAGGTTGAGTGAGTGGGCAAAAACTTGGTAGATGGAATTTAATGTAGGAAAGTATGAGGTCGTGCACTTTGGTAGGAAGAATCCATGGAGAGAGTCTGCAAAAAAGTGCAGCACAGAGAGATCTGGGTGTTCTTGTGCATGAAACACAAAAAGTTAGCATGCAGCTGCAGCAAGTAATTAAGAATGCAAATGGAATTTTGGCCTGTATTGCTAGGGGGTTGGAGTTTAAAAATAGAGAAGTCTTGTTACAACTGTACAGGGTGTTGGTGAGGCTGCACCTGGAGTACTGTGTACGGTTTTGGGCCCTGTATTTAAGAAAGGATATACTGGCATTGGAGGCAGTTCAAAAGAGATTCACTAGGCTGATTCCTGGGATGGAGGGGTTGACTTATCAAAAACAGCTAAGTAGGTTAGGCCTTTATTCATTAGAGTTTAGAAGAATGAGGGGTGATCTTATTGAAACATACAGGATTCTGAGGGGGCTTGGCAGGGTAAATGTTGAGAAGAAGTTTCCACTAGTGGGGGAATCTCAAACTAGGGGATATAGTTGCAGAATAAGGGGAACTCATTTAAAACGGAGATGCGAAGGAATATCTTCTCTCAGAGGGTAGTGAATGTCTGGAATTATCTGCCCCAGAGAGTTGTGGAGGCTAGATCACTGAAAGCACTTACAGAGGAGGTAGATAGATTTTTGAAATATCAGGGAGTTGAGGGCTATAAGGATCTGGCATGAAAGAGGAGTTGAGGCCTGGGGCGGATCAAGCCATGATCTTATTGAATGGTGGGGCAGGCTTGAGGGGCCGAATGACCCTGCTCCTATTTCTTATGTTCTTATGTTCTTTTGCCATTACAGCCATGTCCTTTGAGTTAAGCTCCTGGAATTGATCTTGTCGGTGAATTCTTGCCCCTGTCAACAAAGTTTCTGCCTTGAGGGCTTTCTCGTACCGAATGGCATTTCACTCCTTCTATCCACTGTTTGAACCAGGACCTTCAGCGTGGAATTGGAGAATCTGAGTGCCCTGTCTGAATCTCATTGTGGCTGTCCACAAGCATATTGTGCCTCCCCTTTAAGCGGTATCTTTAAATAACATTAGAGACAATCAAGTTCCCACCCCTTCACCACTGCCTCCAAAAACATTAATGCAGCCAATGATTAGCAGGGGTAGGGTTGGTTGCATACCTGACTTTATTTCCCAGCTCAAATTGAACACACTGCCTAAGACAACGTGAGCAGACACTGCACTGCAACCCAACCCAACCCAACCCACCCCACCCGTTTTTGAATTTTGAGGCCATGGCGTTTGGAGACCCATCGATTATCACCTACCTGGTACAAGCCTTTGACTTTCTGTCTCAGTATGAGAGTAAAAGATTCTTCTAAATCTGCTCATCTGCATTTATTGTGCCTTTAATGTTTTCCTACTATGTCACAAATGTGTTATAACAAGGACATTCAGAAGCGATTTCTCCTGGGTTTTTTTTGTATCATTTTGCCTGTCTGTCACATACAATTCATTTAATTCCAGAAAATAGTATCACTCTATCTAACCTGAAGGCCAACTTTTTTGTTGCTGGATTGGGTTTGGTGAAATTGTGCTTGTATCATATCTGGTCTGCTTATTAACCCTGTCTGCCTCCGCTTTCACCTCCTTCATAACCTCTGGAATGTGGGTGGATGACCTACTCTTCTAGTTCTGTCGTGGACTGGGGTAATTGAAATTTAACTTAGGTAAGCTGCTTTTGTTACAGATTTAACCAGCTGGTTTCACAAAAGCATTTTGAACCAATTCTTACCGGTGTGAAACATTTAAATATAATTTACGTGAAATTAACCAATATAAATAATACTATTCTGTCCAAATGAAAACTGATTATGAAAATAAATGTGATTGGTAAAACAGCACAACAGGGCTGAATTGCAGACTTGTTTGTGGTGCTAAATAGATTTCAGTTCACCATTTCTGCATTTACAAACTTCAAAATGAATGAGAACCAGCTCCATGCCTGCAATTCATCCCTCATCCATACCTCAATGCTTATTTTCATTAGTTAACAGAGGGGTAAAAGCCTGTTACAGGTAAGGTGCTGAACAAGTGTTGATGCTGTCAGCAATGGTCATACAATGTTACTTTAGCATAGAGCCAACACAGTGATGATGGGCTGAATGGGGTGAAATGCGGGTCAGGAGCCCACAAATGCTGGGGGCAGAACCAAGAGAGCTATTTTGAAGGAGGTGGCCATTTGTGGGAGTACTGCCCAATTGAAGACTATGGGCAGGCTACTGAGCCTGGAAGGTTAAAATGGGGCTATCCAATACTGAATGATTGGTAGCCCCACTATCAGAGTTGGGAAAAGTAGGTAGGGAGGCACAGGGTGCCTTCCTCCTAGTCATCGGCCATCCCCTTAGGGAAGTAACAGGGCCAGGAGGGCCGAGGCTTTCAGACATCAGGGGAAAGGACACTCACAGTAATCGTAACTGTCACGGTTACTGTCGAATTTCAGAGCAGCGCCTTCCAGATAGATTAATTATGCCCTCAAGGGTTAAGTGGTTACCCGCCATGTTTGGGCGGGTGGTCGGTATGCAGGGTCCACCATCTCTTCCAAAATCGCTGGGAGGCGGGACTGCATTGGAAAGCCAGCACACCACTCGGGAACACAAAATTGTGGCCTTGTCTTCAGTAAGGCAAAAATCAGCCAAATGGCTCGAAAGTACTCCTTCAATGCTGTAAACCTCAACCATTTGTTACAATCCCCGGGGGGAAACCGTAAACCAAAACAACTAAGTTTGCCAAATGACCCCCAAAGAAGAAATTACCAAGATTTCACTTTTTGAAACTTTTACTTTGACACAAATCTGAATCAACATAAATTAAACATGAATTAACATGCAAATGATGCTTCAAATAAAAAGGTAAATTTCACTTTATATTGTCGATACAACAAAGATACGTTTATGCAACCACAAGCATTCTTATCACTCTCTGCACAAATGTGGCACTACTTGGCTACACAGTTCCATGATGTTCTGTTCTTTATTCAGTACAGGATAGGTCAGGGGTCCACTCCGACAACAGCTCTCACCTTCAAGTTTCACGGGTGCAATTATCATCAGCAAGGCATATTCCTATGAATCCTCTCCCTCCGGTCACGGCAGTACTGATGGTGCAGCTTTCCAGAGTTTCTTTTCAACCGACCAACCAATAATATCCCAGTTCATGGTTTTGTCATTTCTGGAAAAACACCCAATTCTTTAGCATCTCTAAGCTAGTCACACAGCTTTCCAGGTTTTAGACCATTTTAGCCAGATCTCACAGTACCTCCAAGAGACCCTGTCTCCTTTTCTGCCAAATGGAGAAAATAGCTTCTTCCTGAGAGGGATTTGCTTCTTCCCCTCACAAGAATTCTCTGTGATCCACTTTCTGTCTCTATTTGCTTTCTCTTTGTGTCTGAATCTGTGCCTTCACCCTCTAGTTCTTCTGCTTGTACCTCTCCTTTGTGTTTGAAGCTCTCCTTTGTTTCTGGCCACATGGCGTTCATACCTTAACTTCCTTCCTGTTGGTGCTACTTCCAGGTCAAGGGTCACCATGGACCAGTATTTCTTATTATCCAAGAAAGATGCAATTGATCCCTTTACATTTGATGTAAACTCTTAGAAGTCCTTTTGAAACATTCTTTAAAACAATTACAGATTCCACAGCCATTTACAAGAAATTACAAATTTCCCTGACTGTACTCCTTCCAAGTCAAAGGTCATCACACATTGTAAGATGCAAACACAGAAAAGATATCAAACGTGTGATTCAGTGTACTTACTTGCTCTTAAATCAGTTTTTGTTCTGCCATTAAGCTTGTGAGTAGACATACCTCTACCTCTGCACAAATATGGTCATGGAGGAATAAGCAGGTGAGCTCAGTTTGAGGCCACGATTTTCAGTACTGCCTAACTCGAGTATCAAGATGATATTTTCATGTGTGCTCAGAATATGGTTTCCACATAATACATGATACATGCCCGAGCGTGTATTAGCGCACAATGACATCGTGCACTCGCGATATTTTGGTCAGCGGGCGTGTGCGAGAGTCAGCAGCGCAGCAACCAACAATTAAGAGGCCGATTAAGGTTATCAGGCAGGCAAATAATGTAATAATTTGCATTTTTGCGAAACCTCATTCACAGGATGAGGTTTCCAACAGTGAATAAAAAAACAATAAAAAATGTTAAACTCATTTTTAACATGTCCCTCTTCATGTGACTGAGTCACGTGTGGGGACATGTTTATATTATTTGTAGATTCTTCATTTCTCATTTTAAAATGCAGCTCAGTGCCTTCAGGGAGCTTTCAGTGACCATGCGCAAACTTCAGTGTTCACGCTCCTCCTGCCTCAACCCCCGCAGCACTGAGGCTCTCAGCGTATGTTTCATGCTAGCAGGCCGTTAATTGGCCAGCCAGCATGAAATCGAGGTCAGGGCCCGATTGTGGGTGGCGGACTGTTTCACCATTTCTGCTATAGTCTGCTAGGATGATTACAAATACAGTCAACATGATTTTTGTAGAATCAAAACAAACTACATCCTGTGAACATGCTATATTGACACATGCAACAGTAGCACATTCTAATGCAGCACAACATGAAAAAAGGTTATTATTATCAGTTTATGGCAAAACTTATCTAGGAATTGTAGCCATCCAATTTTAGCCTAGATAGACCACTTTGAATGGTCTGTCCAGAAAATTTTAATAGCTTAACACAATCATTTAGTTCTTGAAAATAAAAGCTCATCTTTCCAATTTACTTCTGCATTTTATGATGGTGAAAAATGATTTAATCATAGAACCATAGAAAAGTTATGGCACAGAAAGAGGCCATTCAGCCCATCATGTCTGCGCCAGCTGAAAAAGAAGTAGTAAAAAACTAGCTGCCCATTCTAATCCCACCTTCCAGCACCTAGTCTGTAGCCTTGCAGGTTACAGCACTTCAGTTGCAGATTCAGGTACCTTTTCAATGAGCTGAGGCAGTGAATTCCAGACACCCACCACTCTCTGGCTGAAGAAATTTTACTTCATGTCCCCTCTAATCCTTCTGCCAAGCACCGTAAATCTGTGCCCCCTGGTAATTGACCTCTGCGCTAGGGAAAACAGGTCTTTCCTGGTCTACTCTTTCTAGGCCCCTCATAATCTTGTACACCTCAATTAAGTCACCCTTCAGCCTCCTCTGTTCTAAGGAAAACAACCCCAGCCTATCCAATCTTTCCTCATAGCTGCAATTTTCAAGCCCTGGCAACATTCTTGTAAATCTCCTCTGTACTCTCTCCAGAGCAATTATGTGTTCCCTGTAATGTGGTGACCAGAACTGTACACAAAACTCCAGCTGTGGTCTAACCAGCGTTTTATACAGTTCCAGCATTATATTCCTGCTTTTATATTCCATACCTCGTTCAATAAAGGAAAGCATTCTATATGCTTTCTTTACCACTTTATCCACCTGTCCTGCCACCTCCAAAGACCTGTGGACATGCACTCCAAGGTCTCTCGCTTCCTCTACCCCTTCTCAATAAATTATCTTAAAATAGATTATTAAGGTTCTTGACGAATCTGCATAATCTGGAAGAGAATTATCAGAACTCACCCACTTACCTACTGCCCTCATCGAACTCCACCGCTGCCAAGGTTTGGCCTTGGTAAAGGTCACAATCCCAGATTCAGCAGTTCAGTGGTTTGCCGAAGCAAATATAAATTGTTCTCTGCCTGCTTTGGTTTCATCCAGCCACAGCTTTGCAGCCAAAAGGATAATCTGCTCAAATGATGCACCACTATTTAACTTGCTGTTTCTAAATTGGTTGGTTTTCATGTTATTAAACTTGGATCAATTCTAATTCAAAGCAATGGTCTTTAAAATCAGTCTTTAAAGATAGATAGTTACTTTCCCAAATGGTGTTAGTGAAAATAATTATTCCAAGTCTTGTGTGATGAAATGTCTTTGTTTGAAGAACATATTGAAGTGAATGTAATGAGAATTTTATTTATTATTTTATTTTATTAATCTCTGAAGGTGCAGGGTTCCTCCCAAGAAACACTTAGTTTCCCTGACCATTTTGCAGCTACTGTCCTCACATTCCAAAATATATAACATTGGTGGGTCTAGGATTGATTCAGCTTGATCTCAACCTCACTGCAGTGGAAAAGTCCCAAGGAAAATTCAATGTTAGTTTTCTTTGGGACTTTTTTCACTGCAGGAACATTGAGATCAGCCTGAGTCAATCCTGGACCCACCAATGCATGGTGCTGCACATCTATTATCCAACATATTTTGCAACAGTAAAATAACACTTTATAAAATGATGGAGGTTCTTGCTGACTTTTGTCTTTTTTCTTTTATTAAATGCTGATCTTTTTCATTGATGCTGTTAGTTGTGGCAGCGGAAACTGTATTAGGATTCTCTGAGCCTTATGTTTTAGATTCATGTTTTCAGTGTATCTGCTGCATTTGTCAACTTCTTCAAAAGTGTAGTGAGACTGTTAAAATGAACTGTTTGATGTACAAGTAAAGACAAAATACACACTGCATTAATTAGCAGTTTGTTTTGTGCTTTTAATGCACCCAATCTAATCACCTTTATGACAATGATTAACATTACCTTTTCAGTAATAAGGTATTTTTAGTTTCAAATGCATAACTATTTCATAGGAGTATTTCCATAAAAAATTTGGCATACATTTCTTACAATAAATGCTGTGACAGGATTGCAAACATGTTCAAAAGCAAACATTCCTTAGAATGAGATATTCATCAATTCAGTTCTGTTTTGATTTGGGGGCTCAGCGTCTCTCAAAAGATCCAATTTAATTATATACTTCAGGAAATGCTATTTGCTGTAATGTGGGAAACCATTTAAAATATAAATTATCTAATTTATAATAGATAATTTTAATACTTAAGTATAATAAATTATGGCAGTACAAGTTCAGTACGATTATACTATGGTACAAGTACCAGGATAGTAGAAGATGAACAAGATGGACCTTAGTCTTTATTATCTAGCAACTCCAATGCTCCTATTATGTGCTATCCTTTTATAGAAAATTATTCCGGTAATCCATGTACACTAATTAAGCAGCACGGTGATATTTTCCAATATATTTGGTGAATACTTACATTTCAGTTAGTTGCTCACTAAGCGTTTTGCTTTAAATTTGTCTTTACAGCTCCACACTTGCAATAGCATAGTTCTTACCAAGGTTTCAAGTCTGTTATTTATGCTTCAATAAGTTACTCTTTCAGGTTAACCACTGGTACTGGAGTTTTGCTTCTATTTTTTTTAGCAGTGTGCCACTGATCATGAGAAATATAATCTGTATTTCACAATAGTAATGATTTGTAATTTATATGATATGTGAAAATAGCTATCATATATTGCACCAATTATTTAGAGACAATTGGATAATGCTCATAGGAACATTTCAAAAAATTAATTTTCAACATGTAATGAATGTCACCTTTTACAAACTAAAATTACAAATTTGCTTTCAATTATTAATATTCTGTGATTATTGCTTTGGTGAGACTGCAAAGGACTTCACTTCTAATGCCATCTGTCAAAGGCTTACGCGGAACATTGCCATTCTGTTTCCACGCCCCCCATATCTTTGACAAACAATTCATGAAACCAAAAATTATATTCATTGTATTAAGATTAACTTCCATGTTAGTCTTTTTCCAAACATTACTGACTTTTTAATCATGTACCTTTGGTTCTCCTGAAGTTTATGAACTCCCAACTCTCAGTACCTAGCCCATTTCGTTTTGAAATGCTTCACACATGCCCAACACATAGTATTGTATTGTGGACATTAACAACTGCACATAAATTCCTCCACAAATTGTAGGAAGTCCAGAGTTTATAACCATATCCCTGGGTTACCTTTAAGATGGACTAATTTCATAATATCTTTATTGATATTTTAGAACCCAACCATGGAACATAAAAATGAACACAACTCATGGGCTAACATGCAAATGATTGGCAGCATTACATTGTATAAGTCAAATATGTATCTTATACATATGATAAGATTTCAGTAAAAGCATACTTACACCCTAAGTGCGGAATCGTCTGGTCCTGTTGGCAGCTGGTGTCATGGCAGGCATCAGGGACAATATGGCGAGAAGACCAAAAATCGGTTTTACGCTATGGTGAAACCAGTTTGCGATCATCCGCTCCACTCGTTAATGGTGGGCTGTGTTTCCTGCTGCTGCATGTCGGGAACCTGATTTCAATTTTGAGCATCTCATTGTAAGCCCTGCTCGCCAGTATCACCCCCCAATGCTGAATCAACTGGGCACATCTGAGTCATTGCATGCCGACATGTTTCACAACTGTACATAAGTGATGTGGCCCCGGCAAGCTGCACTTCGCTTAGAACTTTGAAGTTTGTTTGCCTACCTTGCTTCAGGCAGCATTCACAGTCATCAGCGCCAGACATTGCAGGCAACGCCACATCACTTTTAGGGTGGCTCACAGGCAGGTCTCTACCTACCAGACCAGCTCTAAGGTGGGGGTGGCTATTCAGTGGCTGCAAGGCTACGGCTTGCTTAGGGAAGGGCTTCAGGCAAGGAAAGAAGCTGCAGTGTGTGTGTGAGTTTTTTTAATTAATTCATGGGATATGGAAGCCGCTGGCTAGGCCAGCATTTATTGCCCATCCCTAATTTTCCTTGAGAAAGTGGTGGTGAGCAGCCTTCTTGAACCGCTGCAGTCCATGTGGTGTAGGTACACCTCCAATGCTGTTAGTAGGGAGTTCCAGGATTTTGACCCAGCAACAGTGAAGGACCATCAGTATATTTCCAAGTCAGGATGGTGAGTGGCTTGGAGGGAATCCTCCAGTTGGGCGGTGTTCCATAATGTTCGATGCTGCCCTTGTCCTTCTAGATGGTAGTGGTCATGGTTTTGGAAGGTGCTGTCTAGGGAGGCTCGGTGAGTTCCTGCAGTACATCTTCTAAATGGTACACACTACTGCCACTTTGCATAGGTGTTGGAGGGTGTGAATGTTTGTGGATGGGGTGTCAATTGAGCAGGCTGCTTTGTCCTGGATGGTGTCGAGCTTCTTGAGTGTTGTGGAGCTGCACTCATCCAGGCAAGGGGAGAGTATTCCATCACATTCTTGACTTGTGCCTTGTAGACAGTGGACAGGCTTTGGGGAGCCTGAAGGTGAGTTACTCAGCGCCGGATTCCTAGCCTCTGACCTGTTCTTGGAGCCACGGTATTTATGTGGCTAGTCCAGTTCCGTTTCTGATCAAGGGTAACCCCATTGGAGTGGAGTGGTGATGTCCCCTGAGCTGGCAGTGAGTGAGATGCCAGTGAATGTATGATGGCCTTGTGGGTATGTGAGTTTAGAGTAGTCAGATGGTTGCCTTACCCTGGCTGCACAGGTGAGATCATTCATTCTCTTTCTGCATTGGGTGGCCAACCTCTTCTGTGCAGCGTTGCCACTGACCACCACTGCCATCGCTTCCCGAGCCGGAGTGGTGAGACTGCTAGACCTCTTGCAGCCAGTGCAGGGTGAAGGACAGAAGGACATCACGGCAGGCCTCCAAATGAATTCTACTGATGGATCACTGAACTATTCTCAGCTTTCACTGGAACAGTCCTGGGCTGCAAGCATTGAGAACTGTGTGGATACTGTTTAGATATAGCACCCAGAGTGAGGAAGCAGTGAGGTAACGGCGTAGCAGGCAATTCAAAGGCCGCCCGCCCGCTAGCGAGATGGCGTGTTTCCTGTGGCTGCATAATTAATGAGAAGGGAAGTGGACGATAAGGCGTGAAAACCCGCCATTGCGGCCGGCAGGTAAAACATCATTTTTTACACCCGCTTCGGCACTTAGTCCAAATCTGGGGCGATTCCGTCCAAAGAGTTTTATTTTCTCCTAGAAAGACTTCTGCTTAAGCAGGATGTTATGACACAGCAGTTGGTAAAGGCTGTTATTTAAAATCCCGGAGGGAAAACTTAAACAACTGTCATAACCTATATTTTCAATTGGTATGTTTGAGATGCAGCCCTAAGTTCAGGAATAAGATCACCAGTTCTCGTGAGGTTTTTATATGAAACTAAATGAGACATTTACTATTTTACAACAAATTAAACACATATACATAGCTACAAATTACTACTATCATAAATTTTAACAAATTCCCAAATTAATCTCCATTAAGACAACAATAACCAATAGGCTTAACCAGACACCAGGCAAAGCATTTTCACCTTACAAATTCAAAATGAGTTTCCTTTCAATCTGATACCTTTGCAGACAGTTGTAGGCTTACAGCTACTTTGATGTTACATGCCTCTGCCCTGCACACAGGGCATCAGGTTATACCCAGCACTTCTCTTTGAATGTAAATTCTCATTGTATCACCAGGCCCTTTGAACTCCACCTCTTCTAACAATAAAACCCCTTTCATAGTACCAATTTTATCAGTAATATAAACATTGATTGGTGTCTCCTAGCTAGATGCAAGAATTCACTCCCCTTCTTGAATGCTCTATTCAACAAAATGCAAATGTATCTCTACCTCTGTTTGCATCTCAAAACCACTATACATCAAAGCACCCAGACTAGCTGGCTTTAATCCCGTTAACACACACACAGACTAAACCTCTATTTTAAAAAAAAATTCCAATAATATATACATTAATAACTTCATGACAAGGAGTTCTCTGCTCCTAACTGCTACCAAATATCAAATTTACTCTTTCTCTTTAAATGTTCCCAATATTGCACCCTGAAAAAATGGGATATTAATGCTCAGGAAGCATCTTGCTTCTGATACAGAATGTAGCCAAATGCATATAAAGATTCTTTGGTCCATGCCATTTAGAAACAATACTTATTGAATCTTCCATTCCAAAAGTTTGAACAGTCCAGATATGTACAGAGACACCATATTTTGGGATTTTTCTTTATCACTTTTTCCGCAGAAAGGATTTGGGTAAAAATTACATTTAAGGGCCATCTTTTGAAGCTATTTTAAAGTGTATTCACCAAAACACCACAATGACAAAAGGTAGTTAAAATTTTAATGATCTAAGCTTTGATCTTTGTTTCCTCAAGACTGGAGACATAATTTTCGCCCAGATATGGGGAGCGAGAGCAGAGGCAGGAGGGCATGTAATTTCCCTTTCACAGGTGAGGTGAGAGTGACGGTCCTTGACATCAAAGCCGCATTTGACAGAGTGTGGCATCAAAGAGGCCTAGAAAAACTGCAGTCAATGGGAATCAGGAAAAACTCTCTGCTGGTTGGGGTCATACCTAGAACAAAGGAAGATGGTTGTAGTTGTTGGAGGTCAGTCATTTCAGCTCCAGGACATCACCGCAGGAGTTCCTCAGGGTAGTGTCCTTGGCCCAACCATCTTCAGCTGCTTCACCAATGACCTCCCTTCCATCATAAGGTCAGAAATGGGGATGATCGCTGATGATTGCCTGATGTTCGACACCATTCACGACTCCTTAGATACTGAAGCAGTCCATGTCTAAATGCAGCAAGATCAGAACAATATCCAGGCTTGGGCTGACAAGTAGCAAGTAACATTTGCGCCACAGGCAATGACCATCTCCAACAAGAGAGAATCTAGCCATCGCACCTTGATGTTCAATGGCATTACCATCACTGAATTCCCCTACTATCAACATCCTGGGGGTTACCATTGACCAGAAACTGAACTGGACTATCCATATAAATACTGTGGCTACAAGAGCAGGTCAGAGGCTAGGAACCATGCAATGAGTAACCCACCTCCTGACTCCCTAAAGCCTGTCCACCATCTACAAGGCACAAGTCAGGAGTGTGATGGAATACTCCCCACTTGCCTGGATGAGTGCAGCTCCCACAACACTCAAGAAGCTTGACACCTTCCAGGACAAAGCAGCCCACTTGATTGGCACCACATCCACAAACATTCACTCCCTTCACCACCGACACACAGTAGCAGCAGTGTGTACCATCCACAAGATGCACTGCAGGAATTCACCAAGGCTTCTTTGACAGCACCCTCCAAACCCACGACCACTACCATCAAGAAGGACAAGTGCAGCAGATAGATGGGAACACCACCACCTGGAAGTTCCCCTCCAAGTCAGTCTCAATCCTGGCTTAGAAATAAGGCGCCATTCCTTCACTGTCGCTGTGTCAAAATCCTGGAACTCCCTCCCTAAAAGTAATGTGGGTGTACTGACACCACATGGGCTGCAGCAGTTCAAGAAGGCAGCTCACCACCACCTTCTCAAAGGCAATTATGGATGGGCAATAAATGCTGGCCCAGCCAGCGAAGCCCACATCCCATGAATGAATTTTTAAAAATCTTCACCAGCTGGCGTGTCAGCTTGCCAGCACTGTCCCATCCCTGATCCATTTTTTAAGGAGGCGGGATTGGGGTGGAAGGACTACCCACCCGCAAGTGGTGGGTAGCCAATTAAGGTAAGTTAAAAGGCCAGATATCAGTGCCAACTGGAAATCCCTCCACATCTTCGGGAACAGACCAGCTGCCCGAAGGTAGCCTTCCAGTGCCCCGCATCCCACTGTCCATAGCTGAAACTGCAGGCTGACCTGTGGCAGGGTTCCTCCTCCACAATGGTGGCCCAGCAGCTGTGGTAATTTTAATTTCAGATTTTTTAAAGTTGCTTGAGGGTTACCTCAAGATGGACTCTCCCTTACCTGACAGGTTTTCACTCTATATGCTGGAGGCCTCCTACTGGCCCTCCAGCTTCGAGAGCCTGTCGTCCTCAAATGGACAGTGAGCACATCCTCTGGCCACTAATTGCCCAAGTCAGGGAAAATCACTGCCAGATGACTGGTCCTGACAGGACTCTGTATGCACTCTCTCTGCATTCTGACTTGCAAGTGGGCAGTATGGCGGATGAAATGCATTACAATTAAGAACACATTGGAAGAAAATAGGAAGCGTACATGTGACAGATACATGTTTTGTCTTGGTTAATATCATAATAATCTCATTGTTATTTGCATTTTTGTTGGGGAATAGTTTTCAGTTTTGTCACTATTGCAACCATTTTAAATTGGTTACTCTTCCTGGAGCAGGAATAGAATATGTGTTAATCAAATTGAGACTCTAGTTTCACTGGCTCATAGCTATGTAATTAGTTTGAGTTCAGGGGCAAAATTGGGCACAATTGCATGATTAACCAATGTCTGTTAAAATTTTATGCCGCCTGCTAATTATAATGATTGTGGTGTACAGCCTAGCACTGAACACACTGTTGAGTGGTTGCATGCTTCAGCAAGGGACCAAAGCTCATGTGAGGCTAGCACCACGTAATGCCAACCCACATTATTTAAAGCCAGACTTGAAGGTGAAGTGCATTCTGACTGCAGAAAAGGACTGGAAGTGCTTAAAGAAGAGTTAGAGACCAGGGCAAATCTTGAAAAATGGCACAACAGGTCAGGATGCATGTACCAAGTGCAGCACTGGAGGCCTTGATACAGGGGTTGCATTTAAGGTCCTCTTCCCTCAGGGAACATGAGGCCCTCCAGGCAAACACTAAGTAGGCAGTGGGAGCTGATAGCCATTGCAGTCAATGCCAGAATATGTGTTAATCAAATTGAGACTCCAGGTGCAGTGCTGTAAGAAATTTAATGACCTCACACAAGTGGTCAAGGTTAGTGAATACATCATCACATGCCAAATCCTATCAGCTACACCACTAGCCTTAAAACACTGTTCCATTCATCACAACCCCTCACTTAACTAACAAAAATTTACATCATCTCACATTAATACCCTCAAAGTACGACTGCAAGCAGCACACTCACATCTTACAGCTTGTACACAGTGCCAGGTATTCAACTGAGTCTGGTACATAACCCAAACAAACTGCATGACATTCACTGACGCACTCCGCTCTCTGGTAGGACAAGGCGGGTCGCAATGATGGTTACTGCAGCTAGCTGGAGGGAGACAGGCAGGCTGCACGGAAGATGCATAGAAGACATGCTGTTGGCAATCATGGTAGTGGCCATGAGAGGGGCCATGGCCAGCAGCATGCTGAGTCCATCAAAGATGATAGCATATTCCTACCTAGTCCTCATTCTTACATCTCACTCTCTCAGCTCACAATCTCTTCCATGTACAAGCTACAGATGGTATAACAGCACATCTCTTGCTTTTCCCATTTCCTCTCACCCCAACAATACCCTTCTGCCTTTATGGTTTCAGATACTCAAGAACTTTCAGCTGGCCAGTCGGTGATGCAGGAGGATGAAGTCTTCAAGGAGCAGGAGGCAGATCAAGAAGAAACACAGCCACTCACACTCTCAGCCACCATCTAGTACAAGAATAGTTTAGAGGATAGCTTAGAGGCAGGATCTACACATGGTGAGTCACCAGGCATGAATAGGCTGTAGCCAGGATAGGGGAAAAGACAGCACAGATGCCAATATCCAGAACTGAAGATTACACGTGAATTCTGCTGCATTAGATGCAGACGAGGACTTGATCTAATGCAGCAGAATTCATGTGCTACCTTCTTTGCTAGATACTGGCACCCATGGTCTCTTTCCCCTCACCCTCACTGGTGTAATGCATAGAAAAAGACTGATAGGCAAGCACACCAAAATGGTTGCTGCAATGGCAGGATGCTAGAAAGTCTGCTGTCACTATCAAGGAACTGAAAGCATCTGGCTCCAGCTTGGCACAGGAATTTGTGCAGGGCTTGGAGCCCATCCTTTAGAGTGTGGAACTGGTAGCCAACTCCCTTATCACACTTGTGGATCCAACAATGATGCAATGTCTGATGACTGATACCATCCATTGCAGCAAAAGCAGAAGTCACCCAACATCTGAATTCTGCAATGAAAGTTCAGAGTAAAGTCATGACATCTCAACTTGTTGCCATGCAGGCTCAGACTGCTGCCATCATGGCTGTGTATACCAGTGCTCAAAGGGGCTTCAGGGTCTTACAGCAGTCCAACAAATTGTGCTCCAACTATAATTTCTGAGGTTCTGCACAGGAGGAATGGCAGCAGCTCCATGGAGCACAAGCTTGCAGTGTGCTCTCAGGATGACAGCATTCTTGCTCCCACCATTGCCAATCAGCCAGTACCCTTGCTGTTGCCTGTCAGCCAGCCAGCCAAGACTGCTGCTGCCCCTGCTGAGGTGATGCAGTCTGAAGCTGGGCCTTAGAGCTGCTCGAGGGTGTCCTCTGCAGTCTCCTCCGCTCAAAGTCAGCAGCCTTCCACCAGCCATGCTGGGTTAACACTGAATGGGAGCATTAGGCCAGGTAAAGACATCCCACAAGACAGGCAGTAAGAAAATGCACAAAGTTAATCGGTTCATATATGAAATATTGCAAGATTTGTAAGATAAAGTTGATAACTTTAGTATGGGGCTGTTTAATTTGATAAAGTTGTTTAAAGCATCATAAAGAAGTCCTAAAATCTTCTTGACTTCTATTGTGTTAAAAGGAATCTCAGGAATTACAGAAAGCATTATAATCTAGGTGAAATCTACTGTTCAGATCTATCTTGTTTCTGTTAATCTTATTTCTTAATAAACTTAATTGAATAGTTTATAGTCTGAGAGATATGTTCCATTAGTTTCTTTTTCTCCTTTAGTTGGTGACGTCAGTACATTGCAAGATCCCCTATCATTTCCAGTGCGTACCTTCAAGGTAACAAGAGTTCATTGTTCATCTTGCAGCCTGCTGTGCCAGATTACATTTCACATAAGGTCATGTTTTGGTTCATAGGGAGTGTGAGTTTATCTGTTGAAGCAGGCTTTTAAGTTAGGTATGAGAAACAGTATGCCATCTGAGCTTGAACTGTAATATCATCAATCAACAAAGCAAACAGAACGTTGAGCGAAATCAGTCATGTACAGGTTTCAGGCCATCATGCTGTAGCTGTACGGGGTTCTGCTTAACCAACACCTTGATGGTTGTATTCTGTTCTGTTCAAGTAGGCACAGTGAAATACATAAAGTCCCAAAATTGGTGCAGCCAATGGCCACAGAGTTGATCTCCAGTATCAGAGGGAGGAGTTATGAGAAAATATTAGAAAAACTTTGGAGTCTTCAGCTTTCATAAGATATGATTGGGAAGGGACCTTACAAAGGTGTATAAAGCAGTAAGTGGAATAGGAAGGGTAATGTGGAACAATATTGAAAGTTAAACCACAACTTAAACACAAAACGAACAAACACTAAGCAATAATAGATAAAGAACTGTTGGTGCTGAAAGAAAATTGGTGCAGTGAACTCTCAGCAAGATGCTGTGTGGATTAGCTTCCTTTAAAAAAAGATGGATGTCGTCTGTGAAGTACAACGGATTGGAATTGGGAGGTGTAAAATGAAAGGGGTGAATTAATGTTCTTAAAATTTGTTTGATTGGGGTCAGATAGAAAATTCACGGAACTATCTTCCTTGAAGTTTTACCTGTGCCTGGTTACTTCCTTCAGGAGTTCTGAGAGCTGAGTAAAGTTAAAATGATTTGTGGATGGAACAAACTTGATGGCTTCTATGGCCTTTTCCTGACTATCCTTCCTTGTTCTCATAAAAGTGAGCACTCAAACTTTTCTATCAACATTGAGCTAAACTACATTCTTGCAGGACCATTTCAGTAAATACCTCAGTGGGTTTTTTTTTGCACTGTTGCTAGTCCTTTATGTGACTTGCCATAAATTAAGTCATATAACCAACACAAGACAAGTTTTACTAATTCCCAAAGAAAGGTGGAAGGTGCCTTAGGGCTGTGGTCCATCATTTAATCCTCAATCTCTTGGTAAGAATTAACGATCTTGTAGTAACAATATTCTAAATTCCATTACGTGGGCCTGGTCTCCACCAGGGTTGGATTAAACAAGTTATTCTGCTGCATTGTTTGAGATAACAATTGGATCAATGGACATCTCCAAGACTGTTTGCTCAATTGTTACATTTACGTCTTTTTATTTATTTAATAATATAACCCATATTCTGTAGTTCAGTTAAATGGAGTATACGTTATCTTATCCTTTTCAACATTACATGTCTTCCACTATTCATCAGTGCAGTTACTAGAGGGGCGATTCTAACCCTGTACACATTTGGTAGAAACTGTGCAGATGGGCATCTGCTGTGGAGGTGAGGAGGACACCTGTTGGAAGCCAGGGGTCCTTCATTAATTTACAGTTTAGAGCTCCATCACCATCAGAGCCCAACATCTATGTAAACCATAAGCCATTGTACTTTTTCCATACAGGCCAACTTCAAGGGAAGAGGTTCAGGACCAGGAAAGGCTCAAGAGTGTGTTTTTCTTCTTTTTGACTTTCTTTGGGCGAAGAAGCAGAGGATTGTTGTCTGTGCTCCACAGGTAAGTTTAGGCCTCACCAACTTCAGATTTCCCCTCTACCCCAACTGCAAGGCCTTCTAAGACCCTGTATGTCATTTTTAGGCAGGTTTTAAGCTATTTCACCAGTGAATTATGTCAACATAGCTAGATATAACCATCTCAAGTTCAGCACGTGACCTAGAGCACATCTTAGAATGGATTTTTGTATTTCGCTGGATCAGCAAAACAATATGTACTCTTACTATTTAATGTATTCAGACGTAGGAACAATGTCGAGATATGTGTGCCTATAACCGTGATAAGATATGAAAACATGTGCCAGAAGAAACAGATTAATTCAAAGCAATGGAGCTTGGTGGCAAGCCAAAGAAATAGCCCTAATCAGCAGAGCTGACACTGAACGTTCACACTTTTGAGTTTATCAGTATTATTTCACCTTTTTAAATTCGACACTCAAGAGAGAATAGTTTCTTAAAAACCTATATACCATTTATGAATTATTTTCATGTTATGTTTGCTGTAGTTAACTCACAAAGCCAAAGAAGCCATTTTGTGTTCTGTACTTTATAATCACTCATGCATTAATCAATGATTGTATAAGTAGTAACCAGCCAGAAAGAAATGATTGACCAAATATTCTTGTGAATAAAACAAATTAACAGAAAATAAAACAAATGAACAAATCATGGAGAAATTAAAGGGGCAGCCCCTTAAAGGGACACTCAACAATAAAAGACAAAATCACAGAGGAAACTTACAAAATCAAACTAAAATGTGATTTTCAGGGTCAATAATGCACCCCAGCCCCCATGGTGCCTACCAATCATGGATGGCCTCCATGTGCTCCTTCTATGGTTGACCAAATAGTGCATCTCAACTAAGGTGTAATTGAAGAAACAGTAATTAATCAAGGGTGGAATTTTTCGCTCAGCGCGTGGGCGCGCGCCTGACATGCTCGAGCATGAAATAGTGCGTGATGACGTGGGGTGAGCATCCCGACATCATTGTGCACTCGCACGATATTTCAGTCGGCAGGCGCACGCGAGAGTTGGCAGTGTGCCCATCAACAATTAAGCGAGCTATTAAGCCCATTAACGGCGCAATTAACTGGGATTTTTCACTGCCCGTCCAGCGTTACGGTTGGCAGGCAGGTGAATCGGCCAGGCAGCCTTTGCATTTTCCAGGAAACCTCATTTAAGGGCGGGATGAGGTTTCCGTTATTAAATTTAAAAAAATCTATGCACAGAATTTTTATTATGTCTATGCTCAGGTGACTGCTTGTGTTGCATGGACACTTTTTTCCAGATTTAAAAATCTTTATTTGGTACTTTTGAATTCTTCGGCTCCCTAAGGCAGCTCTCTGCCTTCAGGGAGATTTCTGTGAGCGCTCCCCCGCACCCACGCTGACTTTAGCACTCGCCCTCCTCCTGCCCCCAACCCAGGCAGCGCTGATCATGTCAGCGTGTGTTTCATGCTGGCTGGCTGACCGTTAATTGGCGAGCCAGTGTGAAATCACAGTCAGGGGCCGACCGCAGGCTGCGGCCCATTTCCCGGCCGCTCCCAGGCCCGCTTACCGCGCGCACACGCCAAACTCAAAATCCTGCCCCAAGTAATGTTAAGGTTGGATTTCAAACAGTACTAAAAAGCTGCTATAAGATTGCTGCTTTGAATGTGCATCAAATCAGATATTTTGTGCTAAGCTCAACATAAGCCATGACCAAAATGGACAAAAGAAAATTGTGCAAAGGCAGATTAAAAAAAGACATTGAGAATGAAACATTGTCCCTTTGAAAGGACAATTGATGTAGGTAATCAAACTTCAATTAAAGTAAGCCAATAATTAAATTAACCAATTATGAAATTACATAGACATGGTCTGAGATCAGACATTGATAATTGAGGGGCTAGAAATAAAGGCTTTGAACGACATCTTTGCCAGCTAGTCACATTCTGGATGATCCTGAGGTAGAATTGGAATGAGTAGCTGTCAATGAAGAAGCTAGAGGACAGCCTTACTCTTCAGCGACCTGATCACTTGATTTTTTTTATTCATTAGAAGGATGCGGGCTTCGCTGGCTGGGCCAGCATTTATTGCCCATCCCTAGTTGCCTTTGAGAAGGTGGCGGTGGGCTGCCTTGAACCACTTCTTGAACCACTGCAGTCCATATGGTGTAGATACCCCCACAGTGCTGTTAGGAAGGGAGTTCCAGGATTTTGACCCAGTGACAGTGAAGGAACGGCGATATATTTCCAAGTCAGGATGGTATGTGGCTTGGAGAGGAACTTCCAGGTGGTGGTGTTCCCACTTGTCTGCTGCCCTTGTCCTTCTAGGTGATAGTGGTCGTGGGTTTGCAAGGTGATGTCTAAGGAGCCTTGGTGAATTCCTGCAGTGCATCTCGTAGATGGTACACACTGCTGCTACAGTGCTTCGGTGGTGGAGGGAGTGAATCACACACCTGATTGGGTGTGGTGCCAATCAGGCAGGCTGCTTTGTCCTGGACGGTGAGTTGTTGCAGCTGTACTCATCCAGGAAAGGGGGGAGTATTCCAGCATACTCCTGACTTGTGCCTTGTAGATGGTGGACAGGCTTTGGGGAGTTAGAAGGTGAGTTACTCGCCACAATATTCCTAGCCTCTGACCCGCTCTTGTAGCCACACTATTTATATGGCTGGTCCTGTTCATTTTCTGGTCAATAGTAACCCCCAGGATGTTGACCGTGGGGGATTCAGTGATGGTAATGCCATTGAACATTATGGGGCAATGGTTAGATTCTCTCTTGTTGGAGATGGTCATTGCATGGCACTTGTGTGGCACGAATGTTACTTGGCATTTGTCAGCCCAAACTGGATATTGTCCAAGTCTTGCTGCATTTGGACATGGACTGCTTCAGTATCTGAGGAGTCGCGAATGGTGCTGAACTTTGTGCAATCATCAGCGAACATCCCCACTTCTGACCTTATGATGGAAGGAAGGTCATTGATGAAGCAGCTGAAGATGGTTGGGCCGAGGACACTATCCTGAGGAATTCCTGCAGTGATGTCTTGGACCTGAAATGACTGACCTCCTATAACCACAACCATCTTCACTGGTTCTAGGTATGACTCCAACCAGTGGAGAATTTTCCCCCTGATTCCCATTGACTCCAGTTTTGCTAGGGCTCCTTGATGCCACACTTGGTCAAATGAGGCCTTGATTTCAAGGGCAGTCACTCTCATCTCACCTCACCTCGGGAGTTCAGCTCTTTTGTCCATGCTTCAACCAAGGCTGTCATGAGGTCAAGAGCTGAGTGGCCCTGGAGGAACCCAAACGGCATCAGTGAGCAGGTTATTGCTAAGCAATTGCTGCTTGATAGCACTGTTGATGAACCCTTCCATTACTTTACTGATGATCAGGAGTGAACAGATGGGGCAGTAATTGGCTGGGTTGGATTTGTCCTGCTTTTTGTGTGCAGGGCATACCTGTGCAATTTTCCACTTGGTGGGTAGATGCCAGTGTTGTAGTTGTACTGGAACAGCTTGGCTAGGGGTGCGGCAAGTTCTTGAGCACAAGTCTTCAGTAAAATTGCCGGAATATTGTCAGGGCCCATAGCCTTTTCACTATCTAGTGCCTTCAGCCGTTTCTTGATATCACCTGGAGTGAATCGAATTGGCTGGAGACTGGCATCTCTGATGCTGAGACCTCTGGCGGAGGCCAAGATGGAATCTCAGCACTTCTGGCTGAAGATTGTAGCAAATTCTTCAGCCTTATCTTTTGCACTGATGTGCTGGGCTCCACCATCCTTGAGGATGGCGATATTTTTGGAGCCTCCTCCTCCAGTGAGTTGTTTAATTGTCCACCACTATTAATTGTGCATCATCATTTACGACTGGATGTGGCAGGACTGCAGAGCTTAGATCTGATCCTTTGGTTGTGGGATCTTTAGCTCTATCACTTGTTGCTTATGCTGTTTGGCATGCAAGTAGTCCTGTGTTATAACTTCACCAGGTTTACACCTGATTTTTAGGTATGCCTCATGCTGCTCCTGAGGGGCATGTCCTCCTGTACTCTGCATTGAACCAGGGTTGATCCCCTGGCTTGATGGTAATGGTAGAGTGGGGGATATGCTGGGTGATGAGGTTACAGATTGTGTTCGATTATAATTCTGCTGCTGATGGCCCTCAGCGCCTCATAGATGCCCAGTCTTGAGTTGCTTCATCTGTTCGAAATCTATCCCATTTAACATGATGATCGTGCCACACAACACGATGGAGGGGTTCATCAATGTGAAGGCGAGATTTCATCTCCACAATGACTGTGCGGTGGTCACTCCTACCAATGCTGTCATGGACAGATGCATCTGCAGCAGGAAGGTGAGAATGAAGTCAAGTATGTTTTTCTCTCTTGTTGGTTCCATCACCACCTGCCGCAGACCCAGTCTAGCAGCTATCTCCTTTACGACTCGGCCAGCAGTGGTGCTACCGAGCCACTCTTGGTGATGGACATTGAAGTCCCCCACCCAGAGTACATTCTGCGCCCTTACCACCCTCAGTGCTTCCTCCAAGTGGTGTTCAACATGGAGGAGCACTGATTCATCGGCTGAGGGAGGGCGGAACATGGTAATCAGCAGGAGGTTTCCTTGCCCATGTTTGACCTGATGCCGTGAGACTTCATTGGGTCGGAGTCAGTGTTGAGGACTCCCAGGGCAACTCCCTCCCGATTGTATAACACCGTGCGACCACCTCTGCTGGGTCTGTCCTGTCGGTGGGACAGGACATACCCAGGGATGGTAGCATTATCTGTAAGATATGATTCCTTGAGGATGACTATGTCAGGCTGACTAGTCTGTGAGACAGCTCCCCCAGTTTTGGCACTAGCCCCCAGATGTTAGTAAGGAGGACTTTGCAGGGTCGTTGTCATGCGGTCCGTCTGGTTTCCAGTTTTGTTCCTTTTTTGAGACTTTGTAGCGGTTTGATACAACTGAGTGGCTTTCTGGGCCATTATCGTGGTCTGAAGTCACATGTAGGCCAGGCCAGGTAAAGACGGCAGATTTCCTTCCCTAAAGGACATTAATGAAGCAGATGAGTTTTATGACAATCGACAATGGTTTCATGGTCATCATTCGGCTTTTAATGCCAGATTCCATCTGCCATAGTGAGATTCGAACCTTGGTCCCCAGAGCATTACCCTGGGTCTCTGGATTATTAGTCCAGCAACAATACCATTATGACAATGCCTCTCTTGAAGGTGTAAAGTCAATTTTGTGTTAAGTATGCTTTTGCCTTTGAAAATAAACTTTCTCTTTTAAATTGCTATTCAAGGCTCCATCTTGCCTTATGGTGATGTATTGTTTAAATCAAAACATTTATTTAATTTTACTGGGTTAATTTGAAGCCAGATAATTGCATAATTAAGAATTAAGTTAAATTAAATACTGTATGGGGAGAATTTTCTCCCCGTCGTGCAGGCTGGGTGGGAGCGGGCGCGCAGCTGATCGTTGCCCGCAATCGGCTGCGCGCCGCCATTTAACGTGGGCAGGCCAATTAAGGCCCGCCCAGCATGATGTGCACCCGGAAGCGCTCAGCGCTACCTGCGCAGGCAGGGAGTGGAGGGAGAGTCGGGACCTGCGCTCTTTCGCACATGCAAGCACGCAAAAGAGCGCAGAAATCTCCCTAAGGCACGGAGCTGCCTCAGGGAGATTAATTTCGTTCTCAAAAATTGAAGGAAAGAAAAAGAAAATTACTCAGACATGTCCCCTCATGTGACATTGTCACATGAGCTGGGACATGTTTATGTATTTTAATAAAAATGTTTATTTAATTTATGAACCCTTCAAGAAACCTCATCCCGCCCGTGGATGAGGTTTCATGAGAAATCAAAGGCTGCTTGGGCTCTTCGCAGGCCCACCAACCTTAAGGTTGGGCGGGCAGCCCAGACATTCAGTTTGATTAGATTATTAATGGCCTTAATAGGCCTTTGACAGGTCGGCAGGCACGAAGCCGACTCCGATGCGCACCCGCCAAACTGAAAATCAGAATGACGCGTGCCCAACGTCACTGTGTGTCATTTTATGCATCGGCGTATGGGGCACACCGAATGGAAGATCCTGGCCTATATATAAAGAAATCTATAACCCCCTCACAACCACTTACCCGAGCACCAAGGACCACGGACCACTCATCTAGCTCAAAGAAGAAGCTTCCTGCTGCCTGACATTCTGCTTGAGGCTGCCAATTTAAGAGGCAGGAGACTGACAAGAGCTCACCCTGCTGAGGACGGGAAGATTTACCACCTGCCTTTGTCCCCATTTGCATGACTGCTACCCTGAGTTAAATGCAGTTCTTAGATATCCATACATCTTTCTGAATTTTATCCCTCTCTGCTGTATGGTGTTGGATACCATTCGGTAAGTCTTAATGAAGTCTTCATAGTCTTAAGTAGGTTAGCTGTATGTATTTATTAACTACAAGAACTATGTACATATATTCAGGAAAGGGTTCAAGCTGTCTTCATGCTTGCTCATGCACACGGCTATGTCCAACACTGGACTGAACCCGAGGTGCAGGTCATATATTCTCTTACATCAATCACTGTGTGGGTGGTACTGTACTCAGTCCCATATTAACCCTATATGTGCCAGATCCTTAACCTACATTCTCCACAAACATCCTACTTTCCTTTAGAGCTGACATCCATAGAAAGGAATCTTGGAAGGATACTCCCCAAGTTCACTGCATTCTTAATTCTGGAGAATGCCTATAAACAAAGTGGGCTGCTAGACCAGTTAAAGTTGTCCGATTACAGCGACCAGGCTTGATTACTATTAACTATACAATTCACAACTTCTTTAATACTAGATTTATGTTTCTACACGATTCCAAAGATACCTCGGCCAGAAAATTCATAACAGTAGGTCTCTGTCTGCCACTTCAATAGCAGTGCGTCAAAGACTCCATTTAAATTGTAGCAGCACAAGATCAAGTATGAGGAATATCCAGCACTCATTAAATATTCTTTGTAAGTCAAGATAACAAAATCAACTACATTAAGTTAATCCACTACCTGTATTGCATCCTCAAACAACTCCAATAAATTGGTTAGATGTGATTTGCCTTCCAGAAATGAGTGGTGACTTGGATTTGTTGTCTGTATTATCAGTATATATGCTTGAAATGTTTCATTTATAATAGACACCAATATGCATCCAACTACCAATGCCAATATGACAGCCTATAATTCCCACAATTTTGCTCGTCTTTTCTTTAAAGATTAAAACAAGTTATTTTTCTGCTTTCTGCTTCCACGCCTGTCAATTTAAAACACTTCCACCACTGTCCCTCCTACTCTCCTATAATTGTTCTTACTGCTTCTATTTGTGCACCATTTGATTCTGATCCCTTACAAATATTTGCATATCTTTTTTTTGATTAACCATTTTACCAACGTGCTGTATTTACTTTGTGAACTTGGAATCATACCCCTCCAGTTGCTGGACTAGGAATGCTTGGCAAGTTTTCTGTTATCAAAAAAAGTTGGCATCCTGTTCACACCTTTCAGCAAAAATGGAGCCTATTTCTTTAACACTTCACCTACTATAAACATATTCAAATTTGTCACAAAGTTCACTGCAATATATATTTCCAACTTTTGCTTTCCTTCTACTAAAAAATAATTTACTTTTACATATTTTCAGTCCTTGATCTTGCCTTTTTTTAATCAATAGTTCATGAAATAGATACACTTGTATGACTATGTCAAGATAAGCACCTACTTATTAATGATTAATTCATGTTTTAGAAGTAAATGTTTTTTATTCATTTACAGGATGTGGTTGTCGCTGGCTAGGCCAGCATTTATTGCCGATCTCTAATTGCCCTTGAGAAGGTGGTGGTGAGCTGCCTTCTTGAACCGCTGTAATCCATGTGGTGTAGGTACACCCACAGTGCTGCTAGGAAAGGAGTTCCAGGATTTTAACCCAGTAACAGCGAAGGAACAGTGATATATTTCCAAGTCAGGATGGTGAGTGGCTTGGAGGGGAACTTCCATGGGGTGGTGTTCACTGGTGTCTGCTGCCCTTGTCCTTCTGGATGGTAGTGGTCGTGGGTTTGGAAGGTGCTGCCTAAAGTGCCTCAGTGAGTTTCTGTAGTGCATCTTGTAGATGGTACACACTGCTGCTAGTGTTCATCGGTGCTGAAGGGAGTGAATGTTTGTGGAAGGAGTGCAAATCAAGTGGGCTGCTTTGTCCTGGATAGTGTCAAGTTTCTTGAGTGTTGTTGCAGCTGCACTCATCCAGGCAAGTGAAGAGTATTGCATCACACTCCTGACTTGTGCCTGTGGACAGGCTTTGGGGAGTCAGGAGGTGAGTTACTCGCAGCAGGATTCTGAGTCTCTAACCTGCTCTTGTATCTACAGTATTTATGTGGCTAGTCCAGTTAAGTTTCTGGTCAATGGTATACCCAACAATGTTGATAGTGGGGCATTGAGCAATTGTAATGCCACTGAATGAATGTCAAGGGGAGATGGTTAGATATTCTCTTGTTGGGGATGGTCATTGCATGGCACTTGTGTGGCAGGAATGTTACATGCCACTTGTCAGCCTAAGCCTGGATGTTGTGCAGGTCTTGTTGCCTTTGGACATGGACTGCTTCAGTATCTGAGGCGTTGTGAATGGTGCCGAACATTGTGCTATCATCAGCGAACATCCCCACTTCTGACCTTATGATGGAAGGAAGGTAATTGATGAAGCAGCCGAAGATGGTTGGGCCGAGGACACTACCCTGAGGAACTCCTGCAGTGATGTCCTGGAGCTGAGATGACTGACCTCCAACAACCACAACCATCTTCCTTTGTGCTAGGTATGACTCCAACCAACTAGAGTTTTCCCCCTGATCCCCATTGACTCCAGTTTTGCCAGGGCTCCTTGATGCCACACTCAGTTAAATGCTGCCTTGATGTCAAGGGCAGTCACTCTCACCTTACCTCACCTTGGGAGTTCAGCTCTTTCGTCCATGTTTCAAACATGCTGTAAAGAGGCCAGACGCTGAGTGACCCTGGCGGAGCCCAAACTGGGCATCAGTGAGCAGGTTATTGCTAAGCAAGCATCGCTTGATAGCACTGTTGATGACCCCTTCCATCACTTTACTGATGATCGAGAGTAGACTGATGGGCCGGCAATTGTCTGGGTTGGATTTGTCTTTTTTGTGTACAGGTCATACTTGGGCAATTTTCCACAGTTAAGGGCAAAATGCCAGTGTTGTAGCTGTACTGGAACGGCTTGGCTAGGGGCGCGGCAAGTTCTGGAGCGTGTCTTCAGAACTATTGTTGGAATATTGTCAGGGGCCAAAGCCTTTGCAGTATCCAGTGCCTTCAGCCGTTTCTTGATATCACGTGGAGTGAATTGAATTGGCTGAAGACTGGCATCTGTGATGCTGGGAACTTCCGGAGAAGGCCGAGATGGACCATCCACTTGGCACTTCTGGCTGAAGATTGTTGCCAATGCTTCAGCCTCATCTTTTGCACTGATGTGCTGGGCTCCTCTGTAATTGAGGATGGGGATATTTGTGGAGCCTCCTCCTCCATGGTGGTTGTCCACCACCATTCATGACTGGATGTTACAGAACTGCAGAGCTCAGATCTGATCCATTGGTTGTGGAATCGCTTGCATCTCTACCACTTGCTGCTTATGCTGTTTGGCATACAAGTCATCTTGTGTTGTAGCTTCACCAGTTTGACACCTCATTTTTAGGTATGCCTAGTGCTGCTCCTGGCATGCCCTCCTGCATTCTTCATTGAACCAGGGTTGATCCCCATCTTGGTGGTAGTGGTAGAGTGGGGGATATACCAGGCAATGAAATTACAGATTGTGGTTGAGTATAATTCTGCTGCTGATAACCCACAGGGCCTGATATGATACAGCAGATGGTAAATACTGAGTTGTCCAAATCCCAGAAGGAAACTTGAAACAACTGTCGCAACTAATTTTCAATTTGTATAAATTTCGAGGTGCGTGCCTTGAATTCACTGGTAATAAGACCACCAAGTTTCATAGATTTTTACAAAACTAGATTAAACACTTATTAATGAGAAATGATTTTAAATACATAGATTCACAAATTACTATGATAACTTCTACTTCCCCTAATCAATCTAACTCCCAGTTAGACTTTCGTTAAGACAACAGGAAGACATATGGATTTCAAAAGACCCAGGTAAAGAAGTATGATACCCTGAACAAGTTGAATTCAAAGTGAGCCCTCTTAATTTCAGTCCCTTGAAGACAGTAGCTTGAGGCATAGATGCTGAAGGCTTTTCACATTTGTAAGGTCTTAAAAATGCCTTCCCTTACAAACAGTTTTCTCCCCTTTATACATATCTTCCTCTTTGAGTGCAAATATCCATTGTTTCACTATGTCTTTGGACCTTATCTCCCTCACAATAAAAAATTCTCATAGCACTAAGTTTTACTAGTAATCTTTGGGGAAAAATAAACACACTGTTTCTAAACTTCACCTGGCTAGGTGACACATTTCACTCCTCCTTTGGAAACAATCTAGTCTGGTTTATTTAAAAATGCAAATGTTCCCTTGACACCTGTGTTTCTAAACTTCCCCACATTTACCATGTTTATATCAAAGCCTTCAGACAAGCTGCCTTTAATCCAATAGACACATAGACACAGCCCGCTATTACTCTATTTTACAATAAATTCCAATAACATTATCAGAATAATTGTATCTTCCTGACAGCGCTTCATGGATGCCCAGTCTTGAGTTGCTAGGTCTGTTCAAAATCTATTCCGTTTAGCATGGTGGTAGTGGCACACAACACAATGGAGGGTATTGTCAATGTGAAGACGGGACTTCGTCTCCACAAGGACTGTGCAGTGGTCACTCTGACCAATACTGTCATGGACAGATGCATCTGCGGCAGGCAGGTTGGTGAGGATGAGGTCAAGTATGTTTTTCCCTCTTGTTGGTCCCCTCACCACCTGCCACAGACCCAGTCGAGCAGCAATGTCCTTTAGGACTCAGCCAGATCGGCCTGTGGTGGTGCCACCAAGCCACTCTTGGTGATGGACATTGAAGTCCCCCACCCAGAGTACATTCTGCGCCCTTGCCACCCTCAGTGCCATCCAAGTGGTGTTCAACATGGAGGAGTACAGATTCATCAGCTGAGGGGGGGGGTGCAGTACTTGGTAATCAGCAGGAGGTTTCCTTGCCCATCTTTGATCTGATGCCATGAGACTTCTTGGGATCCAGAGTCGATGTTGAGGACTCTCAAGGCAACTCCCTCCCGACTGTCTACCACTGTGCCAGCACCTCTGCTGGTGGGACAGGACATACCCAGGAATGGTGATGGTGGTGTCTGGGACATGATCTGTAAGGTATGATTCCGTGAGTATAACTATATCAGGCTGTTGCTTGACTTTGTTTGTGAGACAGCTTCCCAATTTTGGCACAAGCCCCCACATTTTAGAATGGAGGACTTTGCAGGGTTGACAGGGCTGGGTTTGCCATTGTCATTTCCAGTCCCTAGGTCGATGTTCATTCCTTTTTGTCGACTTTTTAGCGGTTGGATACAACTGAGTGGCTTGCTCGGCTGTTTCAGAGAGCATTTAAGAGTCAACCACAATACTGCGGATCTGGAATCTCATGTAGGCCAGACCAGGTGGGGATGACAGATTTCCTTCCCTGAAGGACATTAGTAACCAGATGGGATTTTATGACAATCGACAATAGTTTCATGGCCATCATTTCCTTTTCATTCCAGATTTTTATTGAATTCAAATTCCACCATTTACCATGGGATTCGAGCCTGGGTCCCCAGAGTATTCTCCGTTACCAGTCCAGTGACAATACCACTACTCCACTGCCTCCCCCTAAGACAGTAAACATTCAGGAGGGCCTCCAGTATGGGAATTTTAAATTAAATTAATTAATTGAATAAATCTGGAATAATCAGCAAATATCAGTAATGGATATCATGAAATTATTGGATTGTTGTAAAAATCCATCTGGTTCAGTATTGCCCTATTTTGAAGGAAATCTGCCCTTACCTGATGCGGCCTAAATATGACTCCTGACCTCCAGCAATGTTGTTGATCCATATTGCTCTCTGAAAGTTGTTGCTCAGTTGTTTCAAAACCAATATGAAAAACTAAGGGCAGGATTTTTACCTCATCAGGCGGGCCCCGGAGCGGTCACAAAGCTGACCACCACCCACGGTCGGGCCCCGACCGCAATTTCAGGCTGGCTGGTCAATTGACGGCCAGTCAGCCTGAATCACGTGCTGCAACGCTGAGCGCCGCCGGGGTGCGGGCCGGACGAGGGCTAGTGCGAATGTTTACACATGCATGCGGGTGTGTGCACTGAAAGCTCCCTGAAAGCACAGAGCTGCCTCAAGGAACTGAAGATTTTTTAAAACATAAATAAAACATTTTAAAAAGTTAAAAACATGTCCCCTCATGTGAGTCTGTCACATGAGCAGGGATATGTTATAATTGAGATTTCAACATTTTAATTTTATTTTTAATTGCCGTTGGAAACCTCATCCCACCCGTGGATGAGATTTCATAAAAAATCCAAAGGCCGCTTGGCCTTTTCGCCCGCCCGCCAACTGAAAGGTTGGAGTGGCAGTGAAAAATCCGATTTAATTAATTGATTAGTGCCTTAATAGGCCTGTTAATTGTCGGCGGGCATGCTGCTGCCTCTCACGCGCGCCGGCCAAGCAAAATATCACAAGTGCGCCATGACATTGGGACGCTCGCCCAACGTCATTGCGCACTATTTTACTCCCATTCAGGTCGGGCGCGTGCCTGCCCAATGAGAGAAAAATTCTGCCCTATAAGATCAAAAGATGACAAACCACTTGGCACCAATCCAGTTTGCATTGAGCTTCACTGGAGGAACTGCACCTCATCTTCCGACTAGGCACTTTACAGCCTTCCGGACTGAATACTGAGTTCAACAACTTTAGATCATGAACTCTCTCCTCCATCCCCATCCCCTTTCCGATCCCCTTTATCCAATAATTTATATATATTTTTCTTTTCCCACCTATTTCCATTATTTTTAAATGTATTTCCATCCATTGTTTTATCTCTACCATTTAGCCTATTTCGATCCCTTCCCCCCACCCCCACTAGGGCCATCTGTCCCTTGCTCGTCCTGCTTTCTACCCTTAATGTCACCATTAGCACATTTCTTAGCTAATATCATCACCATCAACACCTCTTTGTCCTTTTGTCTATGACATCTTTTGGCAATCTCCACCTATCACTGGCCCTCTATCCAGCTCTACCTGTCCCACGCACCCCCCCTCCCCCCCCCATAACAGCTTATATTTCACCTCTTTTCTATTTTTCCTTAGTTCTGGTGAAGAGTCGTATGGACTCGAAACGTTAACTGTATTCCTCTCCGCAGATGCTGTCAGACCTGTTGAGTTTTTCCAGGTATTTTTGTTTTTGTTTCAGATTTCCAGCATCCACAGTTTTTTGCTTTTATCTACTAATGACCAAGCTGATTAACTCCTGAAGGACGCAGCTGTCAGACATGGCCTGCAACAGAGGGTGAAGGTACCAAAACAAGGAAAACCTCATGCTTATCAATCTACCTGTCAAAGATGCATCTGTCCATGACAATATTGGTAGGAGTGACCATCACACAGTCCTTGTGGTGATGAAGTCCAATGTTCACACTGAGGTCACCCTCCATCATGTTGTGTGTCATTAACACCATGTTAAATGAGACTGATTCAGAACAGATCTAGCAGCTCAAAACTGACATCCATGAGATGATGTCTGCTATTATCAGTAGCATAATTATATTTCACCACAATCCGTAACCTCATGGCCCAGCGTATTCCTCACTCTACCATTATCATCAAGCTAAGGGATCAACCTGGATTCAATGAGGATTGTAAGAAAGTATGCCAAGAGCAGCACTGGATGTACCTTAAAATGAGGTACCAACCTGGTGAAGCACAGGACCACATTGCATGCCAAACAGTGGGAGCTTTCTGCTATAGAGATGCTAAGCAATCCCACAACCAAACAGATCAGATTAAAGTACTTCGGTCCTGCCAGTCATGCATAGTGGTGGACAATTTAACAACTAAGAGGAGGAGGAAGCTCCATGAACATCCCCATCCTCAATTATAGGGGACCCAGCATGTCAATGCAAAATGCAAAGCTGAAGAGTTTGCATCCAAATTCAACCAGAAGTCTGAGTGGATGATCCACCTCAGTCTTCACCCATGGTTCCTACCATCACAGAAGCCAGTCTACAGTCAATTTGATTCACTGCACTTGACACAAGAAATGGCTGAATTGGACAGCAAATGCTATAGGCCCTGACAACATCCCAGCTATAATGCTGAAGACATGTGGCCTAGAACTAGCTGCACCTCTAAGTAAAATGTTTCAGTACAGCTGCAATACTGGCATATACCCAACAATGTGGAAAACTGCCCAAGTATGTCCTGTTCACAAAAAACAGGGCAAATCCTATCCAGTTAATAATTGCCCCATGAATCTACTCTCAATCATTAGCAAAGTGGTGGAAAGTGTCATCAACCATGCAATCAAATGGCACTTACTCACCAATAACCTGCGCACTGATGCTTCGGTTTGGTTCTGCCAAGACCACGTAGCTCCAGACCTCATTATAGCCTTGGTCCCAATGTGGACAAAACAGCTAAGTTCCAGGGGTAAGGTGAGGTGAGGACGATTGATTGCTCTTGACACCAAGGTAGTATTTAACCAAGTGTGGCATCAAGGAGCCCTAGCAAAATTGAAGTCAACGGCAATCAGGTGAAAACGCTCCACTCATTGGAGTCATACCGAACACATGGGAAAATGGTTGTCGTTTTTTTAGAGGCCAAACATTTCAATTTCAGGACATCTCTGCAGGTGTTCCTCAGGGTAGTGTCCTAGGGCCAACCATCTTCAGCTGCTTCATCAATGAACTACACTCCATCATAAAATCAGAAGTGGGGATGTTTGCTGATGATTTTACAGTGTTCAGTTCCATTCGCAGCTCCTCAGATGAAGCAGTCAATGCCCCTCTCCAGCAAGACCTGAACAATATTTGGGCTTGGGCAAGCTTACGCAAAGGAACATTTGTGCCACACAAGTTACAGGCAATGACCATCTCCAATAAGAGAAAGTTTAGCCGCCTCCCCTTGACATTCAAGTGCATTGCCATTGTTGAATCCACCATTACTAACATTCTGGGGGGGGTCACCATGAACCAAAACCTTCACTGGATCAGTCACATAAACACTGTGCATACAAATGCAGGTCAAAGGCTAGATATTCTGCGGCAAGGGATTCACCTCTTGACTCCCTAAAGCCTGTCTGCCATCTACAAGGCACTATATTCTTCACTTGCCTGCTTGATTGCAGTTTCAACACTCAAAAAGCTCAACACCATCTAGGATTGAGCAGCCTGCTTGATTGGCATCCTATCCCCCACCTTAAAAACCAAGTCCCTCCACCATCATTGCACAATGACCGCAGTGTGTACTATCTGCCATGTAATGCACGAACTCAGCAAGGTTTTTTCGCTAGCATCTCTAAAACCTGTAACCTCTGGCAGTGAGGACAAGGGCAGCAGGTGCATGGGAATACCACCACCTGCAAGTTTCCCTCCAAGCCACACACCATCCTAATTTGGTACTATATCGCCATTCCTTCATCGTCACTGGGTCAAGATCCTGAAACTCCCTACCCAGCAGCACTATGGGTGTACAAGGACTGCACAGTTCCAGAAAGTGGCTCATCACCACCTTCTCAAGGGCAATAAGGGATGGCTAATAAATGTTGACGTGCCCTGTTGCGCTTACAACCCCGAAATAATGTAAGACAAAAAACAGACTGGTGAAATGAGCAGGCACATGGCAGATGAAATTTAATGCAAAGAAGTGAAAAGTGATGCATTTTATGAGGAAGAATGAAGAGAAGCAATATAAACTAATTGGTAAAATTCTAAAAGGGGTGCAGGGACAGAGTGACCTGAAGTTTCACACATACAATTCTTTGAAGTTGGAAGGACAAGCTGAGAAGGCTGTTAACATAGTACATGAGGTCCAGGCCTTTATAAATAGAGGTGGGGAGTACAAAAGCAAGGAAGTTGGATTAAACCTTTATAAGTACTGATTATGGCTTAGCTAGATCATTGTGGCCAATTCTGGGCACCATACATTAGGAAGGATGGCAAGGTTTTGAAAAAGAAGCAGAGGAGATTTACCAGAATTATTGCAGAGATGAGGGGCTAGAAAAGCTAATGTTGTTCTCTTTAGACCAGGGCAAGATTTAATAGAGGTGGTTTTGATAAAGCAAATAAGGAGCAACTGTTCCACTGGTGGGTGGGGCAGTGACTAGAGGGCGCAGGTTTAAGATAATTGGTGAATGAACCAGAGGGGAGATGAGTAGAATTTTCTTAAGCAGAAAATTGTTATAATCTGCAATGTTACCGAAAAGATGGTGGAAGCAAATTAAATAGTAACTTTCAAATCAAAAATGGATATACACTTGAAAAACAGAAATATAAAAGGCTATGGAGAAAGAGCAGAAAAGTGGGATTAATTGGATAGCTCTTTCAAGGATGGGCTGAATGGTCTCCTTCTGTACTGTAAGATTCTATGGTTCTATTTTACAAAGTAGAAATGTACAAAGCCACAAAGCTAATGAGCTAACAGCTCACGGATAATAATATTTTTCTTTTCTGAATCTAACACTCTTCAAAGAGATAGATGTTTAATCTAAGCACTCATAGCTATGGTCAGGTAAAAGATCTGGATCAGCTGGGCACATCTGAGTGATTGCACGCCAACGTGTTTCACAACTGTATAGAAGCGATATGCACCTAGTGAGCTGCACTTCGCTCAGGAGTTCAAGGTTTGTTTGCCCACCTTGCTTCAGGCAGCATTCGCGGTCATCAGTACCAGGTTTCGCAGGCAGTACCCCATCACTTTTAAGAGGCCGCAGTGGCAGATCTCTACCTAACAGGCCAGCCGCAGAGGTGGGGGGAGGCTATTCAATAGCTGCAGCGCTAGGGCTTGCTTGGGGAAGGGGGAGAACTGGTCTCAGGCAAGGGAAGAGGCTGCAAGGCGAGGGCTGTACTGGGGAAGGTGGGTGTCCCAAGGTGCGTGTGGGAGCACATGTTGATCTATGCAAGTGGGCTCAAAATAGTGAGGGCTGAGGAGGCAGTCCCCAGAGGAGAAGAGGCCAGATAGAGATGTGACAGTGTACGTGAGAGATTTTTTTTATTCATTCATGGGATATGGGCTTCGCTGGCTAGGCCAGCATTTACTGCCCACCCCTAATTGCCCTTGAGAAAGTGGTGGTGAGCTGCCTTCTTGAACCGCTGCAGTCCACGTGGTGTAGGTACACCCATAGTACTGTTAGGGAGGGAGTTCCAGGATTTTGACCCAGCGACAGTGAAGGAACGGAGATATATTTCCAAGCCCAACAAAATGGATTGGAGAGCATTTTCTTGCTTCTACATTTCAATCTTCCCATCTAATGAGAAATATTCCAAACAAGTAACAATAGGAAGGAGCAAAGTCCTAATGGCTGGTGCAGTATTCACATTCTGCTATTAGATACCTTTAGTTAGATTTAATAGATATTATCTTATTTACAGGAGAGGCTAAAGGCATCTAGTGACCAAATATCATTGTTGCAATATTTTTTCTGCCTTGACATTCTGTACTGGACTTCAGAATCCTTGCTGACACTGACTACATTGGTGAAAGAATATTCCTCAACATTCCTCTCAGTAATGAGAAAAGCATTCTTAAGTATGTATAGCACAGGCTAAGTGCAGTGAATAGCTCCTTTGAAATACCACTGACAATGAGTCTAAATATCAATTTTTATTACACCAGTGTGTCTTTCCCTTTCTCTACTCAGAGATTTATATTTTGGGGACATGTATTCAATTTATTTGGATTACCTTACTGAAAATACAATCCTCTCATTTTTGTACAATTTAGCATTTTCAAAATATATAGTCAAAGGTCATTAGTAGCAGAATCATACAAATAAAGGCAAACTCTGATGCTACCAAATTAGGCTGTATAACATCTGTTTCTTGGCTGCTCCAGGTGGGCTTCCAGGACCAAAAGCCATCCTTCTGGTGTAAGTTATGCCAGGCGCTATATTGTTGAGGGCATTGGTGCGAGCAATATGCGACTGCCAGAAGTATGCAAAGTAGGCAGATCATGGCATCAGAGTGTAACATTAAACTGATGCCAGCACTGCCATTTTGGAACTCAATGCTCCAGCTAATGCCCTCCCTTAATCACACCTGCTGAAGACACATACAGCAACAAGAAGGTCCCCTTCAAGATCAACTGCTTTCAGGTTAAGTGCTGATAGATTTTTACTGGCTGTTGCCACTTTTGTGCAAGTGTTCTGGGCAGGAGTGATTTGGCAGGTACTGAAGAACTAACTTAGCCCTGACTTCAAGGCTTCTGGAAAAACCAGTTCTTCCTGAAATGTGTACAGTAGTAGGCATGGGGATAGACCATGATGAGACGACTGAGGCAACATACAGCAGGGCAAGCTGGAGGAGGGAAAGAAAGGCTCTCAGCAGAAAACCACATTTATCTAGGTTGGTCAGAGAACAATTCTCCCACCTGAATCTAATCGAAGGACAATGCCTCAGTTGTCTGTACTTCAGTAAGGGCTGCCACATTTAGCAGCTCCAACTGCAGCCTCAGTATACAGAGAGGACCACATGGCCAGTGGCTACAAAGGTAACTGAGGCAATGAACTTTTTATGCATTGGGCTCAATCCAGGCTGGAGTTATTATGTAAAGTTCTGCATTAAAAGGGAGCTAACTACATTTCACATTCTGTTGCCAGGGAATGGCAGTTGGAGAAAACATGTGGCTTAGTGAAAATTGCAGGCTTCCCATTGTTGCCGGGTGCCACTGACTGCACACATTGCTTAATGGGTACCATGTCAACTCTGAGAAGTATCAGAACCGAAAAAGGGATTCCAATCCCTCAATGGCCAATTGGTGTATGAGCAGAGGTAGCAAGTCACGCAGATCAATGACCAATATCCCTGGCAGCAGTCATGATGTCTTCATTCTGCAACAATCCACAGAGCCTTCAGCATTTGAGCCACCATGACAAATCGGAAGGTGGCTTCTGAGCAACGAGAGCCATCCGTTAACAACATGCTGATGACTCTGGTTCGAAAGCCACACAAATGAGGGCTTCATGCATACAATGAAAGCCATGCTGCCACATTAAATGTGATACAGCAGACAACTGGCATGCTGAAACAATGCTCCTGCTGCCTGGGCCACTCTGGAAGAGCCCTGCAGTATTTGGCAGGATGGGTGGCAAGATTTAGTGGTCTGCTGCATACTGCACAACAAGCAGCTAAGGAGCAGTAGGAGGAGGGGGGAGAGGAAGAGAGGAGGCAATCTAGACAACTCTTTCTGGTCAAGCTGTCCACCAAGGATTCATCCAATTGCAATGCAACTAAACACAACCCCGATTCCCATTCACCAACAGTCCCACACTTTGCCTTTCCTCTGTTCCTGACAATCAAAGTCTCCACAAAAATGCAAGCCAACACAAAATAAATATTCCAACCAAAATTTATAAACCAAAGCATATTGCATATGTATATCAACTCGTAACCTATGTGCATTCCCTTAATGCCTGTTTCATGGGTTCCTTTGCTTAAATGCAGTGCTACCCCAGTGGCTGCAGCATGGCTGGTGGAAGGCTGCTGATTTTCAGTGGGAGACACTGCAGATGGCCTCGGATGATGACCTTGAGCAACCCTGGGCCAAGAAGGCCTGGCTACAAACTGCACAATTTCACTATGGGCCTGGGCTGGCTTGGGGCAACATTAAGGGCAATGGCTGAATGGCAGTGCTTAAAGGACAAATGTTGTCATTTTGAGACAGGGCAGCACGTTCATGATCCTTGGAGCTACTGTCACTCCCATGGGGCAGTGCCTCAGAAATCCTAGTAATCTGAGGGCAGATTGCTGGATTCCTATGACACCTACAAGCCACTCTGAATACTGTTTTCTGCAACCATGATACCAGCAGTCTGAGTTTACATCACAGAAGTCTGAGCCTCCACTGTAGCATCCAGACGTTGGATGATTTCTGTTTCTGCTGCCATGTAGGCTGAGACTTTGGCTATCAGACTCTGTATCATGGTTATCTCCACAAATGCGCTAATGGATTTGGTTACTACTTTCATACAGGAAACAAAGGACTCCAAGCTTTGTGCAAAGTTGATGACAGTCCGGTTTACACTCCTTGACATTGCACAGAGGCATTCTGGCAAGCCTACCAATGCACCAAGCATTTCTCTGTGCTTACTCATCAGCTTTCTTCTTAGAAGGCTGTCCCATCAAACTGCTCCTCTTAGTTCTTTGCAGCAGAATTTGTGTGTGACCTCAACCTCCAGGGATCCATGCCCCCTGTTCTGTCTACAGGTCACTTGTGTCCAGTGTAGATCCCACCTCTAAGCTCTCCTCTAAATCATATGCAGCGTCAGTGTCTGAGCTTGTGGCTATGAATGTGAGATTGAGTGATGGTATTTCTTCATCGTCACTGCCTCCCTGCTCTTCAACCTGTTGCTCTTCCACCACTGCCCAACCAGGTTGTAGTTCCTGGGTACATGATAAGGTACAAGGTTAGGGCTGTATGAGAGGATGAGGGAAAATTTAAGTGATGCATGTTTGCACCATCTGCAGCTTCTAAATCAGAAGAGATTATGGGATGAAGAGCAAGTGGGATGGAGAGGAGGAGGAGTTTGTCAGTGAGTGTGTTGCAATCTGCTTGGATGATGTGGTTGTCATGGATGAATAGCTGGCAGCATATGATAGCTGTGAGATGTGTGCAAGACTTACAACAGATGTGTTAGGCTGAGATATAAAAGCTTTGAAAATTAGGTCATGATTGATAGAGATTGTTGGTCCGAGAATGATAGAAGTGTGGTACAGTAAAGTCCCGCCATTCGCAGGGTTATATTTGCAAGTTTGCAAGAATTTGCAAAGTCTCGCAAAGAACAATCATGAATGGCGAACATACTTTATAATGGGAGTGAACTAGATAGGTTCCAGCCATCCCGAAATTTGAATGTTAATCAGGTTTTTTCCCTCTCACTGAGAGATTTTCCTGTACTGAAGGCACCAGCTGATCTTTTCACTGTTATGCACAGTTCTCTTTTCGATCCAGTTCCACTCTCCTCTTCCTCCTTATTTATTCTCTTGTTTGTTTCTTCATGACAGAAAAGCAAAAGCGAAAAGCATGGTCTGAGCCCCGAGGCGATTCCTTTCACTCCACCATTACAGGGAGAGAGATGAGAAAGTGGGGTTTAAAGGATTAGGCCTCTCTCTCTCTTTCTCTCTCCAAGTTATTGACAACATCACATTATTGTCCAGTGTGGAGATAGCTTGCTGCCTATAATCCTGGCTTTTAACCCGCTTAATCCTCCTTTCTCCCACCATTTAACTATGGCTAAATGCTGGGGTCCTGTCCATCCGGCGGCCTTTTTAAAGCGCCTCTCTCTCTTTAATGTGCTCTTTTCTCTCCACCCCGGCTTGGGGTGGCGTTGGGTGAGAAAAGTTGTATGTTTAAAAAGTCACGGCTTGTTGTTCTGTTGCTGGTGTTGTGTACAAATGACAGTCAGGAGAATTGAAGGAGAAATTGCTGCTCCTGCTGGTCCTCTCTCTCTCTTACACTCCCTCTTTCTCCTGTTTGGATGCGGGCAAGAAGCTGCTGCTACAACAGGGACCCTCATTGGTTGCCAGGCCCAAGCAAGAGCTGAGAGCATCCAAAGAGACAGACTACAACAACTGGGAGAAACATGCACTGTTTAACTAACCTTTTCTTGTTTATAAAAGCATCTCTCTATAAATGTGTGCATGCACAGCTAACCTGCATCTCTTTTTAACCGCTGTCTGTGTCAGACACACACATATTCAGAAAAAATTGGCTTGTTACAAAAACTCATTGTTCTCAGTTTGCTTAAATCACAGATAGGTGAAGATTTGGGGCTGCAATGGGCAATTGTGTAGAGGACTTTCACACGGGTAAACAAAATCGTGAAAGAAGCAGTTGCGAACTACGGGACTTTACTGTACATTGAGCAGTGTGTGATGCCAGTGGTGCAGTTGATGGGATATATCATTTGAAGATCAATTGTCCTTGACCACTCTTGAGGAGTTATTGACATTTTCACAGTGCTATGTCCAGGTACTTGGGCTGGGTTACTGCCATTAACCACCACTGGTAATTGTCCCACTGCCTTCTGAGAACTTGTCTGCAGGGCCTCCTGGCCCCTTGTGGATGGAGCACATCTGTGTTGCTCTGCAGCTCCTCGACCAAGGCCTTCAGCGTTGGAAAATCTTGCAGCCTGCTCTTTTCCTGGCATGTCATTCTTATGTCTTTCCCAGGTGAATCAGTTGTGGAATGACTTCCACTCCTGCTCCAACTACAATGCAACTCCCCTTTAAGAGGTGCAGGCATTGGCTTTAGGTAGTACAGTCTAGCTTTAACTGGTGTTTGTCTCTCACAATTTTGGCCCTTGCTACGGCGTGCAGCCATTCAACAGCATGGTTAATGCTAGCTGCATGCTACAATCATATTAATTAGTAGGCAGCATGAAATTGGCATGCTGCCTGCATCAGAAGCAATAGGATCAGGTTAAACCCACATCGCGGTTCCCACATCTGTTTTTGGGGAGTGTCGAATTCAGCACCCGGAACTGTAACTAGCCTGATTGTGTTCAAGTCCTCTATTATTAAATTTGTTCTAATGCAATTCAAAAGGTTAAAGATAAACCTGCATTCAAGAAAATCTAGGATTCAACTAATCTGGGTTCAGCAGGGATTTCAGAATTTTAGCCTTTGCATATGGCATAAATTACCTTGCGAGAGATTTGCCCTCATTAGCTCAAAACTAACTGATACTTACAATTATGATGAAAAAGGAACCTGATTTACACATCTTTGTTGGTGCCTTATCAACACCATCAGTTTCTACAAAATGAATCCAACAGCTCAAAGAGGACTATCATGTCTCTAAGTTCTGACTCACCCATGTGAAAGGTGATATAGAGACAAAACTCGCCACAATGCTCCTTTTTCAGAGATAACACTTGAAATTACATGGAGGACAACCCTCGTGCAAGTAAATGACTAAGAAACTATATATATATTTCTTTGACATTATACAACTGTAGTCTCTATGAAAAGTAAAATACTAGCTAATTACCTGTAATGACCTTTAATTAGGCTAAATGGATTTCATAAATAAAAGAACAACATCAATGTCAAAAATGTCCACTGGGGTTGATGTTCCATCTTTTGAACACGATTCTCTTTACGTAGCATAGCAACGGGCCATTTCTTCATACTTGATGTTATTAATTAATCTTTGTAAATGTAAAATCATGAATATTCCAAAGAAGGGTGTAAAACACAGAATAAATTATGTTCTCAGCCTGCTCTGTCTTTTATTTCATGTGGGATTTAAAACACAGGTTTCAAAAAGAGTAATGTAATTATCTTACTTAAAATCACATCATGAATATTCAGAATAACAATTAAAAAAAGTATAGTACTATTGTAGGACTTCTTGCAAAAATGCTAATCTTGTCAATCAGGTTTAGTGCTATCAAGTAGAAATAATACAGTTGGGTCCTGAGAGGTTCAGAAGTTCAACAAAAGTGAATGAAATCCTGAAGGCTTAAAATACCCGTTTTTAAAATTGAAAAGACTTTGAACAAAACATTCTGAACGTGCTGGAAGGAACCGCTTAAACTCTAGTGAAAATCTGTCATTATGCTCCATAAAGGTTCATGTATTATCACCACACATCTAATATTTTTTTCACAGCTGGTGTCTGATGAGGCTATTTTCCAATCATGCATTTCTCATTGGATTTGAAACAATGCATTTAGTTCCACTGTTGTCATGAATGCTAATAAATCAAGGTTTCTGAGCAACCAAGGATCAGGTGACAAGCTGATTGGTTGATAGAATAGGCCTTATGATGATCAACCATAATGGCATTCGGAGTCTAAACGCTTAGAGCTATGTATCGGTGTTGGGAATTTTAACAAATGTCTTCATACAATGATGCGTGGGCAGTTGAAGTCACAGGTGATTTGGTACAGTAGTATTAAAGTGAACTAACTTATGTAGATTGGAGAAGTCACCAGGCTTCATTAAGCAGCTTAATCTAGCTGTAGTTGAATCTTCATAATTTAACTTTCAAGATAAGGATGTGCATAATAATAACTTCCCAAATTCTTTGCTCTCCATAAAAAGACTACATATTTTAAATATGTTCCAATCAAAGAAGTTTCATTTTGCATTCATCTACTTTGAAATAGAACATTTTTTTAAAAATTCAGTTTTTAGTTGTCAGCTATTAGAAACAAAAGCAATAAAAAGGAACTTGGTGCAGAGAGGCAGAAAGCCATCACCAAAACCTTTAACATTCTGCCTCTGCGGAGTAAAAGCACTGAGGTGGCATGTTCAGAAGTGAACAAGCACACATCACACTAGATGTGCATGGTATAAACCTCCCATTTTGTGATTTTGTGAATGTAATAATCACTTGTATTTTAATAATTATTAATATCTCCAAGCAGACAATAGTTCATGCATGCAGTCTGAAGGGGAAGGATATCTGGCACATTAGCAAATTTAAAGAGCTGTTGCAGTGTCTTAAAGTGCAACAATAATTCCAATAACACAAATTAGCAATAAGCAAAATTTATACACAGCCTTGAAGGAGATGATTGAGAATACTACCAGAGCCTGATGAGGAAGGAACTTGAAAAGAGGTGATCAGTCTGGTGAATGCTTATCATGAAGCCATCAGGGCAATTGACAAAAAGTTTCTCACATTAAGGAAATCTGCAACTATACCATGTACATAATGGCTTGAGCTATAACGCTATGTTGGCTACAACAAGATATTTTCACCTCAACCAGATTTGTCTCAATTTCATGAAATCATAGAATAATACACAACAGAAGGAGGCCATTGGATTCATTGTGCCTGAGCTGGCTCTTTGAAAGAGCTATCTAGTTAGTCCTACTCCCCTACTCTTTCCCCATATCCGAGAAAATCTTTTCTTTTCAAGTATTTATTTAATTTCCTTTTGAAAACGGTTATTGAATCTGCTTCAATGCACTTTCTTGCAGTGCATTCCAGGTCACGACAACATGATGCACAAAAAATGTTTCCTTATGTCGCCTCTGATTCTTTTGCAATTACCTTTGATCTGTATCTTCTGGAAATTGATCCTTCTACCACTGGAAACAGTTTCTCCTTATTTACTCCATCAAAACCCTTCAAGACCGTGAATACTTCTGTCAAATCTCTCCTTACTCATCTCTGCTCAACGGCAAACAACCTCAGCTTTTCCAGTCTCTCCAAAGTATTTCATTCCTGTTTCATTCAAGTAAATCTTCTCTGGGCCTTCTCTATTGTCTTGACATCCTTCCTGAAGCGTGGTGTCCAGAATTTCCAAAACGCTCCAGCTGTGGCCTAGCCAGTGTTTTATAAAGGTCTATCGTAGCTTTCTTGTTTTTGAATGCTAGATCTCTAATTTTAAAGCTAAGGACCCTGAATGCCTTTTTAACAGCCTTCTGAACTTCCCCTTTCACCTTCAAAGATTTGTGTACATAAACCTCCAGTTCTCTCTGTTCCTGCACTCCCTTTAAAATCATACCATTTAGATCCATTGGATTCATAATGATAGTTTGGGAGCTCTTTAACTTTTCCCACACAATCACAAGACTGCCACACATTCATGCATGTCAAAACTTCCATTTGTATTCCCTTGTCTTACTGATCTGATTTATTTATTATATGGAGCAATGTTCCAGGCTAGTTATATATCTCATTGATGTTTGTGCGACTTTGCTGTGAAAAAAACTGGTTGCTGTGTTTTTCTGTTGTTACAATCCCTGTAGAGACCCATAACTTTTAAAAAGATGTTTGAATTTTCAGTGACTGACTGGAAAGATCACACAAGATTTCAAATTTTAAGACTTTTACTGTAATAAACAAACTAAAAGCAACATTGTATAAACACTGTTCAGTCAGCAACCTATACTCTAAACTACAGAAAAGATCCCCCATTAAACTTTTAAGTGACTGAAAATGTCCATCTTCGCTTATACTTTACTCTGTCTCTTAAGTGGACACTTCAACTTCTAGGAACTAGCCCAAAACTATTCTCAGCTCTCAATGGCTTCTCTCCTTTTTCCTTTTCCAGACTGATAACTTCTAATCTCTGAACTGGCTTTCACGGTGAGGGTTACCCTGGAGATTTCTCCCTCCAGCCAAAATTAGGTGAATCTTCCAGTCTCATTTAAACCCTCATGAACTTGGTCTTTTCAGTCCATGTGCAAGCTCCTACCACATTCTCTGTGGTGAACATTTAAGACTGGCTGCCTCTCTCTCTCTCTCTCAGACCCTTGCAGACTGACCTGTTTATGTCAGATTCAGTGATACCTTAGAAAACCATGTAAGTCGATACTACAATGGCTCTCCCTCTCTCAAAGTCCATCTCCATGGCAACATGAATCACATCGGCCTAGTATCCAGATAGAAATGCTAATTAATTATCCTCTAGATCTCCAACTCCATTATATCCTGGAATTAAATAGACAGTTTAAAGTGCAACCATTTATAAAACCTGACATTCATAACACCTTCCTGTGAGACTTAGAAACTAACAGTCTACCCACAGTCATCACAAATGCCTTTGCCAGGTGTCCTCAGTTGTGAACATCTTGCATCTTCTTCCCAGTAAAACAACCTGCCCTCCCGCCCCACTCTTTAACAACCAAGCCACCTAAGCTTGCTGTCGGACATAATTCCAAACAGGTCACACGACACTCTTCATTCCTCCATTTCACCCTAAATTAAAGAGGCAGTCCCAAAACATAAACTTCTTATTTGTAACACGATATTGCAACAGCACTTCAAGAGTACTTAATTGGCTGATAAGTGCTTTGGGACACTCTCAGATTTGTGAAAGCACAATATAAATGCAAGTCCTTTTCTTTATATGTAATCAGATTACAGTTAACCACTTTGTCTAAACTTCCTAACCTTCCTTCAAATCTTGCCCCTTTACACTTGAGATCATTCTCATTGATCTTTCTACACCCCAGCTAATGCATGTATGCCCTGTTTGAACTTTATCATCACAGCTGGATCCCAGTGAATGGTAGGAAAACCAGGGGCAACCATGCTTTGGCTGTTTGCGGAATTCCTGGCCACATTTTTCAAAGATCTGGCATAATTAGTTGCCATCAGGGTTGCCACCCCTTTAAAGGAGCTGCTGGCCCATCAGAGGGCTGGCAACTCAGCAGAGCCACCTGGAGCACTGGCCATTACACGTGGAAGAAGAGGACGCCATGGAAACAGGGTCTGGGGACACTGTCAGGCAGGCCAAGTGAGGGGATGGAGCGGGGGGCGGGGGGGGGGTGGTGTGTGGGGTGAGGGAGCTGGTTAATGGTGAAGGCGAGGAGGGGATTTCAGCAGGTGAGAGGAGACCCCCTTAATTGGCTCCTTAAATGGTTCAAATGGTTCATTTGGCCTCTGGGTGGGATGGCCATCCACCATCTTCTTACCGCTGGAAAAATGGCATGGCGGCAGGAAGATAACAGGCACTCCACCCCTCAGCCTTCCCACGCCATTGTCTCCAAGCCTATTCAAATCCAGACCATAGTGATCATAACTGTGTAAAGCACTCTGAGCAGTGCATTAAATAGCTTCAGTGTAACTTCTGTAACTCTTATGATGCACTTAACTACAAATTTAGCATCATTGCTAATAAACTTATGGAATGTAAATCATGTGTCAATACTGCAACTGACCATAAAGTGCAGGGGACCGAGACCATGTCCTCTGGGGAGACTCATTCTCTTTGCTCTAGCATCGAGTCAAGTACTGAATCTGGATTTACACTATAACAACTTATTGGTGTGAAGCAAAAACCCCTCACATCAACATTGTCTAGATTCTACTGAGTGTACCTACAGCATAAAGATCTTTGAACAGAAGTAATTATGCAGTAAGGGACTTACACCATCAATTACAGCACGACATATTTTCCTGGGGCTTTTGCACCAAACCGTTGTTAACTTTGCCAAAAAGTTGGAAGGTAATTATCAAAGCTCCGCCCTTATTAAAATAAATGGTGATCGTGTATTTAAGCCAGTTTTCACACTGCTGCCACTGGATGCCTGGCAGCAGTATGATTTATTGAATGCATTTTGAATGCACAAAACAATATCAATATCTATACAGCATTTAAACATTATATGCTATAGTGAGTACTGCGTATACAGTCGCAAAATTATATACCACTGTGTACAATACTATACCAAACTGGTTTACACTGTATGTACTAATCATATCTATAGAGCCTTATATTAAACTTTATTATACATTACAAAACTGGTTGTTTCCATCCAGAGATATATAACCTCTATCAGCTATGGCCCTAAATATGTCTATAAAGCATTGTATTAAACACTATAAATGTATTTATATGTATTATATACACATATACTGTACAGTACATACAACACCTCGCTAAACATTACAGAGTGCTATACCAACACTGATTAGTTTCCATATGACAGTGCACATTATGTAGTATTGCATAACGTACAATTTCATAATTTAACTTATATTTATCAGGTCGATGTATTTCATTAAATTAAACAATACTGTGCTGGCAATGGTAACCAATAACAAAATTAACTTGAGAATAATTACAGTCCTGCATCTTGCATGTCTCCATCCAATTCCATTAGAATTGCCCAACTTAGCCTCCATTACATGGTTGTCCTTTTCATACATGGCAAATGCCATATGCAACCACTGGCCCTGCCCTTCACCTTCTATAATATGTGCATGACAATCTGAGGCAACAACTTTCATAAGTTGGATACATTTGGAATTACAATTCTAAGTGTTGAAGAAAATTATCTGCCGAGGCTTCATTAGTAAGCTGCTGAAATGTATGAAGCAATAATAGCTTTATACAAAAAAAACTAAATAGTACAATATTGAACTGAAGGATAAGGCCTGTAATGTTACAAAAGCCATTAGATATTCCCCAGCCTTTTCACTTCGATGCCAAGTTAATAATAGTAAATTACTTTTCAGATGCTTAAATGTATCAAAAAAATTCCAAAGTAACACTTAATTCAATGACCATCAGCTTTTTAAAAATTCATTTACGGGATGTGGGCATCGCTGGCTGGGCCAGGATTTATTTCCCATCCCTAGCTGCCTTTGAGGTGGTGGTGGTGAGCTGCCTTCTTGAACTGCTGCAGGCCCTGTGATGTAGGTACACCCACAGTGCTGTTCGGGAAGGAGTTCCAGGATTTTGACCCAGCAACAGTGAAGGAATGGAGATATATTTCTATGTCAGGATGGCGAGTGGCTTGGAGGGGAACTTGCAGGTGGTGATGTTCCTATGTGTCTGCTGCCCTTGTCCTTCTAGATGGTAGTGGTCATAGGTATGGAAGGTGCTGACTAAGGAGCCTTGGTGAGTTTCTGCAGTGCACCTTGTAGATGGTACACACAGCTGCCACTGTTTGTCGGTGGTGGAGGGAGTGAATGTTTGTGGATGGGGTGCCAATCAAGCTGGTTGCTTTGTCCTGGATGGTGTCAAGCTTCTTGAGTGTTGCTGGAGCTGCACTCATCCAGGCAAATGGACAGTATTCCATCACACTCCTGACTTGTGCCTTGTAGATGGCTTTTGGGAGTCGGGGTATGTCGCTGTGTTGCTTCTGATTCGGGTCTATGCTCACCGTGGAGTATTTTAATTAGAAAACCACCAAAATAAGCAGTAAGTTATCAACCACAAGGTCGATGAATCTGGTGGTGAAATTTAGAGTGTATGTCACTGATCCAGTGCCAGTCAGTTTAACCTCAGTCATTGGAAAACCTTTAGAAATGATAATCCTGGACAATATTAACAGTCACTTAGACATATGTGGCTGTTCCTGAATCTTTCCATCTACGAAAGGTGATAGGCATACAGCAAACAAATCCATTTCAGATATGGTATCTTCATATGGCGTACCGTTGCTGATGGCCGAACAGACCAATCTTTGAGAGACAGGTTCTGCTACAAGTGCCGCACATGAAGCTACAATTTCGATAAATTTATTTTAAAATTTATTTCGATCTATTGTTTTATCTCTGCCTTTTAGCCCATTTTGATCCCTTCCCCCCACCCCACCCCCACTAGGGCCACCTGCCACTAGTTTGTCCTGCTTGCCACCCTTAGTGTCCCCATTAGCACATTCCTTAGATAATACCACCACCGTCAACACTCCTTTGTCCTTTTGTCTATGACATCTTTGGCAATCCCTTCTTTGCCTCCACCTATTACTGGCCCCCTACCCAGCTCTACCTGTCCCACCCCCCTCTACCAGCTTATATTTCACCTCATTTCTCTATTTCCTTAGTTCTGATGAAGGGTCATGCGGACTCGAAACGTCAACTGTATTCCTCTCTGCAGATGGTGTCAGACCTAATGAGTTTTTCCAGGTATTTTTGTTTTTGTTTCGGATTTCCAGCATCCGCAGTGTTTTGCTTTTATCTACAAAGCATAGTTATGGATCGTTATTTTGGGTATTGGCGTCTGTTGCCAAGCTACTGGTCATTGTGGTGGTGCACGCCAGCCTGCAGGTGATGTCGCTATTTTGTTCTGTCATCAGCTCGTGACTTCCCAGGTGCAATAACCGATGTCTATGGCCTTTGCAAGCATCCTCGGAGAGAGCTTTGGGCATCCTAGTGGTTGTCTGGCTCCGGCTACCTCACCATACAGAAAGTCCTTGCATATGTGATCATCTACCATTCTGTGGATGTGCCCAAGCCAACAAAACCGCTTCTGTTTGATGAGTGCTAACAAACTTGGGAAGCTCTGCCTTTGAGAGGACAGCCACATTCGTAACTTTGTCCTGCGAGGATATACCCATAATGTGCCACAGACAGCGAAGATGGAAATTGTTAAGCTTCTTTTCCTGGTAGCTGTAAGTCACCCATGTTTCACAGCCATACAGCAAGGTGCTGAGAACACAAGCCCTATAAACTATCAGCTTGGTCCTAAGGGTCAGCTTTGATGGTTTGCCATGCATATTTCATGAGTCGTCCAAAGGTGGCAACTACTTTCCTGATGCCTGTATCAACTTCTTCATCAAGGGACATATTGTCTGTCGCTGTGGACCCGAGGCAGAAGAACTTGCTAACTTCTTCCAGTGGGGTATTATTTAGCGTGATCAGGGGTGGAGATGCAACAGGTTGCCCACCACCATGGTTTTCTTGACACTTATAGTCAGGGAGAACAAGTTACAGGCATGGGAGAGACAGTCCATGAGCCTTTGTACCTGAGTTGAAGCATCAGAGGCATCATTTGATAAAGGCAGAACCCCCAACAAGGACTGGTTTGAGACACACTCAGCTGAGATGATATCTGTTATTGGTGCCAAAGCCTACATGATGCACAACATAAACCCAACAGCTAAAACACTGCACCATCTGAAAGTAGCCAAGGCAGCTGTGCAAAAGATAGGGAGATACTGTACAAATAAACATTGGATAAAATTATTGCAAGAAATCCAAACTGCCTGTGACAATGGAAATCTACGAGCTATGTATGAAGGGATCAAGAGGGCCCTTGGTCCTGCCATCATGAAAGTTGCCCCCTGAGGTCAGCAGATGGTGAAGTACTCACTGACAGAAGTAAACACATGTCCTGCTGGGCTGAACACTACAGTGAGCTGTACTTCTGTGAGATGGACATTTCCCAAACCACTCTTGACGTATTCCTGCTGCTTCCTGTCATGGATCAGCTAGACGAAGAAGAATCCTCATCATTTGAGCTTGAGAAGGCCATAGACTGCTTAGCAAATTAAAATACATCCAACAAAGATGGAATCCCAACTAAGCTGCTCAAGCACAGGAAGTGACATCTATTGCCACACTTTTATGACTTTCTCCTTTTCTGCTGGAAAGTAGGCTACATTCCATAGGAGATGTGTGATGCAAAATCGTCACACTATACAAAATCAAAGGTGATAGAGGAGATTGCAACAATTAAAGGGGCATCTCCCTTCTTAAGAGTCATGGGAATGCCCTTGCTAGGGTCCTATTTAAAAGACTCCATCTAACTGCATACCAAGTGTACATGGAAGCACAGTGTGGTTTTCGTGCTGGCAGACCTACTGTGGACATGATCTTCTCCATACGCCAGCTAAAAGAGAAGTGTGGGGAAAAGGGTACACTTCTTTACTTTCATACATCTCACCAAGGCATTCAACTCCATCAGCAGAGCAGAACTCTACAAGATTTTGGGGAAAATTGAGTGCCCACCCAAGCTCCTCAGTCTCATCCACTCCTTCCATGACAACATGTGCACTGTACAGTTTGAAGGTTCCACTTTTGACAGTTTCAAAGTGAAGAATGGAGTAAAGAGGGCTCTGTCCTAGCTCCCACTCTGTTTGGCATCTTCTTCTCCATGCCCCTGACCTTTGCCTTCTCTGCAGATACGGAAGGGTTCTATTTGCACCCAAGGTCAGATGACAAGCATGACAATCTGTCAAGACTAAAAACAAAGACAAAAACACAGTGCATCCTGATCAGAGAACTCCTTCATGCTGATAATGTTGTGCTCATCTCCTACCCAGAAATTCAGGACACATGTGGGTTAACTAGGGAAAGTCAGCATGGATTTGTTAAAGGTAAATTGTGTTGAGCTAACTCAATTAAGCTTTTTGATGAGGTGACAGACAGGGTTGATGATGGTAAAGCAGCTGATGTGTTGTACATGGACTTTCAAAAGGCATTTGATAAGGTGTCAGATAGCAGGCCTGTCAGCAAAATTGAACCGATGGGATAAAAGGGAAAGTGGCAGTATGGCTATGGAATTGAGTGACAAGAAACTGAGGGTAATGGTGAAAGATTGTTTTTTGGATTGGAGGTGGGTACACATCGGGGTTCCTCAGGAGTGAGTACTAGGACCATTGCTTTTCCTGATATAATAACCTAGACTTGGGTGCACACAGCAGAATTTCAAAATGTGTAGATGCCACAAAACTTGGAGGTATTGTCTTCTGTGAGGAGGATAGAGAAAGACTTTAAGAGGATATAGACAGGCTGATGAAATGGGCAGACATGTGACAAATGACATTTAATACAGCAAAGTGTGAAGTGATACAGGAGTGGCAATATAAAATGAAAGGTACAGTTTTAAACAGGGCACAGGAACAGAAAGACATGTGGGTATATGTGCACAAATTGTTAAAGGTGGCAATTCAGATTGAGAAAGTGGTTAAAAAGGCATTTAGGATCTTGGTCTTATAAATAAAGGCTTTGAACATTTTTAAAACATTTCTTCAGCATCAACTGGAGTATTGTGTCCAATTCTGGGCACCACTGTTTAGGTAGGATGTGAAGGCTTTACAGATGGAGCAAAAATGATTTACAAGAATGGTTCCAGGGATGAGGGGCTTCAGGTATGTGGATAGATTGGAGAAATTGGGGTTATTAGCCTTAGGGAATAAAAGGTTGAGAGGAGATCTGAGAGGAGTGTTCAAAATCATGAAGGGTCTGGACAGAGTAGATAGGGAAAACTGCTCCCATTGGAACAAGAGTCTAGAGCTTGATATAAAATGATCAGCAAAAGAACCAGTGGGAACATGTGGATAAACATTTTTATGCAGCGAGTAGGTAGGATCTGGAATGCACTGCTTGAGAATGTGGTGGAGGCAGACTCAATGATGGCTTTCAAAATGGAATTGGATAAGCACATGAAGAGAAAAAATTTCCAGACTCTGAGGAAAGAGCAGAGGAATGGGACTAGCTGAGTTGCTCTTGCCGAGAGTTGTCATGGGCACATTGGGTTGAATGGCCTCCATCTGTGTTATAACCATTTAATGATTCCATAATTTCACCATTGCAAGAAAAACTGGGCCAGTGTGAATGCACCATCATATATTACAGTTCCAGTCAAGTACATCACCATCCCCATTGCTTTTGCAAATGCATTTCAAAACTCCCCGAAACTGAAAGCGACAAGCCCATTGTTACTCCAACATTTTTTTAAAACATCCCTCTTGTTAATTCTACTCTCTTTTGTATATTTGTGTTGCTCATTTGTTCTCCTAAAATACAATACATTGGTCTTTATCAAAATTAAACTTAATTTGCCATTTTCTCTCAACTGTTTCTTTCTGTACATTACAAATTGCATCCTCAATCCCTATTCTACATGTTAGGTTCGAATTTAATATTTCCTGGGTAACTGCCCAGGTAAGTACCATGGAACTGTCCGATGTTTTCGATTCCAACTCAGAGTTGAAGGCATTCACAGTGGGACCTGGAGAGCAGGGTAATTACCCATCAGAAGTTGAAATTTCCTGGGCAATTTCCACATAGGTCTGCACATCAGCACTTCCGCAGGGTCCTGATATGAATCTTCAGTCATAGAACCATAGAACACTACAGCACAGAAAACAGGCCATTCAGCCCTTCTAATCTGTGCCGAAATATTATTCCGCTAGTCCCATTAACTTACACCTAGTCCATAACCCTCCAGACCTCTCCCATCCATGTATCTATCCAATTTATTCTTAAAACTTAAGAGTGAGCCCGCATTTACCAGGTCAGATGGTAGCTCGTTCCACACTCTCACCACTTTCTGAGTGAAGAAGTTCCCCCTAATGTTCCCCCTAAACCTTTCCCCTTTCACCCTAAAGCCATGTCCTCTCGTGTTTATCTCTCCTAATCTAAGTGGAAAGAGCCTACTCGCATTTACTCTGTCTATACCCCTCATAATTTTGTAAACTTCTATTAAATCTCCCCTCATTCTTCTACGCTCCAAGGAATAAAGTCCTAACCTGTTTAATCTTTCCCTGTAACTCAACTTCTTAAGACCCGGCAACATCCTAGTAAATCTTCTCTGCACTCTCTCAATCTTACTGATATCCTTCCTGTAGTTAGGCGACCAGAACTGCACACAATACTCCAAAGTTGGCCTCACCAATGTCTTATACAACCTCACCATAACATCCCAACTCCTATACTCAATACTTTGATTTATGAAGGCCAGTATGCCAAAAGCTTTCTTTACAACCCTGTCTACCTGTGACACCACTTTCAGGGAATCATGTATCCCAGATCCCTTTGTTCCTCCGCACTCCTCAGTGCCCTACCATTTACTGTGTATGTCCTACCTTGGTTTGACCTTCCAAATGCAACACCTCACATTTTTCCGCATTAAATTCCATCTGCCATTTTCTGGCCCATTTTTCCAGTTGGTCCAGATCCCTCTGCAAGCTTTGAAAGCCTTCCTCGCTGTCCACAACGCCTCCAATCTTAGTATCATCAGCAAACTTGCTGATCCAATTCACCACATTATCATCCAAATCATTGATATAGACAACAAACAATAATGGTCCCAGTACAGATCCCTGAGGCACACCACTAGTCACAGACCTCCAGTCTGAGAAGCAATTATCCACTACCACTCTCTGTCTTCTCCCACACAGCCAATTTCGAATCCAGTTTACAACCTCTCCATGGATACCAAGTGTCTGAACCTTCTGAACTAACCTCCCATATGGGACCTTGTCAAAGGCCTTACTAAAGTCCATATAGACAACATCCACAGCCTCTCCTTCATCTACTTTCTTGGTAACCTCCTCGAAAAACTCTACAAGGTTCGTTAAACACGACCTACCACGCACAAAGCCACGCTGACTATCCTTAATCAGCCCTTGGCTGTCCAAATAATTATATATCCGATCTCTCAGAACACCTTCCAATAATTTACCTACTACTGATATCAGGCTCACTGGCCTGTAATTACCATCCCTTTGGTCTTCGATGATCTGGAGACCAGAAGATTTGGCCCATTGTAAAATGTCAAATTTCTTGCACTGCCAATTAGGACAATATAAGAAAGTGTACCAATTTCCTTCCATACAAAAAAAAACTGTTCTTCCCACAAGACAATTTCACCTGGACTCTGTATTTCATGTTGCAGACTCCATAAAGGTCACAGTAATTGGAGAGAATATATCCAGAAGGGACCGTAAAAGAAAAGGTAAACCACATAATGGTGAAGGGTGAATGACAGAAATAGTTAATAACTAACTTGAATCAGTTTTTGCTGACAACATTAAGCATACCACTGTGATCTCATAGAGACCAGTAACATTTTTATTTTTTGGCTGCAAAGCAAGGGGCAACCTGCTGCAATCATTTTCAGGAGCCCCAACACAATTCTATGCCTATCAAGCAATTAACTGTCTAGTGTCAGGGCTTCCATCTCTTTAAGGATGAAGATCCCACCTCCAGGAGCTGCCAGACAATTCCTCAGTCCCAGAAGCCCCATCAGGAGCAGTGGCTACTGCTGGTACTGCATCTAGCTCAGACCAGCAATGATGGAGGATGCCCCAAAACCCAGGTGAGTGGGTCAGACTGGCTGGTGCCAATCAGGCAACAGTGAGGGAGTGGGGGCTGTTGCTAAGGGCAGGAGGGTGTTTCCGTGGGAGCGACCTTGCCTCTGGGGGGGTGGGGGTGCTTTTTGTGGGCCACAGGATGCCTGATCAGGATGATCTGCCTCTGGCAGAATGCCAGAGGGGACAAAACAATGCCCTTACATGACCCTTAATTGGCCACTTAAAGGCTTCAAATGGCCTTTAGGTGGGAAGGCCATCCTCGACCTTCCCTGCCCTGACTAACTTGTAGGCTATTGGGAAGGCAATGGACACTCCACACCCTGCCTTCCCTCTTAATCCTACAGACACCAACCCTACTTCTAAACCCGGTCCCGTGGGCTGAATTAAATTCCACCCCAAATTTATAATCTAGCGTAATCCCTCAGCACATAGGCTCAGAAGTTCCATCTTTTAGATGAAACATTAAATCAAGACCCTGTGTGCTTCTTGAGGAGATCCCACAGCAATATTTGAACAGCAGAGTACTCCTCCAAGGATGTTGGCCTACATTTATGCCAACATTTCCACAACAGATGAGCTGGTCATTTATCTGACAATGTTTTTGAGACATGGATGTGCATAACTTGGTTGCCATGTTACCACAACTCAAAAAGTACTTTCTTGGTTATGAAACAATTTGAGACTTCATGAGGGTGTGAAATGTGCTGTAAAAACACATTCATTGACCTATCTTTCAGCTACCCAAAAAATGGCATGCATAGCTTAATATGGCAGTAATTACCAATGATGTCAGATCATGATGCATGACAACCCATACCAGTTCAAAGTAATGCAGGCAGCAGGTAAACTTCACAATACCTGCTAATTTATATGATAGTAGCATGCAGCAGAGCACTGAACCCGCTGTTGATTGGCTGCATACCTCAGTAGGGGGCCCAAGCTTGTGTGAAGCTAGCATCATTTCAAGCCAGCCTGCACTACTTGAAGCCAGACTACATCTCTTAAAGGCAAAATGCATTCTGGCTGCAGCAGGGCCAAGGAGTAGGGAGGGAGGACATGATAAGCAGGAAGAGCTTTGAAAGATGCCGCAACATCTTGAGAGCAGGCCACAAAGTTCTCTGATGCAGCACTGGAGATCTTGCTGCAGGATGTACATAGAAGAGAGGTCCTCTTTCTTTTAGGAGGCTTGGAGACTCTCAGGCAGACAGTGAGAAGGCAGTGGTAGCAATTCTAGTAAATGACCTCACACAGGTGGTCAAGGTCAGTAACTGCATCTTGATGTGCTATTTCTTTACAAATGAACCACTAACCTCTCATATTGCTCCATTCACCAGACCCCTTCACTTATCTACCAGCAATATCTATCAACCATGACTCATACCTCACATCATTGTTTCACCTCATCCTCGTTTACCCAGCACTGCTGCAAACCACAAACTGCCAGTTATTCAACTGTGACAGGCACATCATCCAAACGTATTGCATCACAATTCCCTCTCGCTTGCAGAGCAAGGTTGTCGATAATCGGAGGCTGCAGCACCTAACTAGAGTAAAATCCTGGCCAAATGATCACACATACAAAGTCACTAATAACTTAGTTACAGCTGAAGTTGTATGTGCATAAACACAGTATTGGCTGCCATCTCACCAAAATCATTCTTGCTATCAACTCAACTGGAAAGAAGACCATGCCAACTCAGTTATACCTCTCCTTATTTATGGAGCTCATCTGCTAAATGAGACAATTTCTGTAATTTACTCTCAAAATATTCTTCATTAAAATTGCTCATGACAATATCCATTTCTACATATTGTGACCTTAGTACACCACAAAATGAATTTTCGTAATTATGGATTGTTGCTTTTTACATCCAAAATGTATGATTTTAGCTTTTCAGAATCTTGTTTCGATTTTTTGTTTTGCATGGTTCTTATTTTTTGCAGCCAGATAAAGGAACTATATTAATCATGAGAGTCAGTCACTAAACATGTTCTGAAATAGGGGCCAGAATTTTACATTGATCGGGCGGGTGTGCGCCTGACCCATACATATGTGAAAATGCGCGAAATGATGTCGGGCCAGCATCCCGACATCATTGTGCACACCAGCAATATTGAGGTCAGCAAACACATGAGGGAGTCGGAGCCCTGCCTGCCGACAATTAAAGGGCCAATTAAGGCCATTAAAAACCTTATTCACAGAATCACACAGTGCAGAAGAGGCCCTTTGGCCCATCGAGTCTGCACCGACACGTCAGAAACACCTGACCTTGTCCATGATTTTACATTGCCCGTGCGATTTCATGCTCGTTGCATGGGCAAAACAGGCAGGTAGGCAGCCCATTTTTAATGAAACCTCATCCAAGGCGGGATGAAATGTCCGGGATAAAATATAATTTAAAAAAATTTGGGGACTGATGTTTTTTGAGTTCTGCTGTCAGGCACTTGAATATGTTGCATAGACAGAGATTGGTGCATTTCTTTCTTCTCATTTAATCTGTACAGGTCTGCAGCTCCCTGAGGCAGTTCTGCAGCAGCTGTCTGCCTTCAGGGAGCTCACTAAGAAGCACCCACCCACACCCTCACTTTTGTCAGCGCCTGCCCTCTTCCCACCGCCCCCCCCCACCCCTTGGCAGCGCTGAGGCTTTCTCAGCACGTGTTTCACGCTGGCTGGTTGTTAACTGGCAAGCCAGCATTAAATTGTGTTCGGGGGTCCGATCACGGTCAGAAGCACATTTTGTGTCTGCTTCCAGGCCACCCCAGCCGACTTGGTGCACACGCCAAGTGTGAAATTCAAGCCAAGAAATCACAGACTTATTGTCTTCTTCAGAACTCTGTTGTAGTAAATCAGTTGGTTTAAGCTGATCTACCCCTTCATCTATTGTCATGTGCAATTTTAACGGAGAAACATGTTATTCAAGATATATTCAGGACCTGTTTTGAAATAAATGGCAAATTTTCCACCTCAATGGAGATCTGCTGTGTTGGAACTTCTTCCTTCTTTTCTTACACTTGGGACTGGCTCAGAATCAATCTGAAGACACATAAGTATACATGTGCATGTTACTATCAAATCATGCAGAATATTCTTGTGGGAAGAATCAACATGGCAGGTCCCCTGTGGGGTAGTAAAGATATTTCTGACAATAGATTTTTTCACATAAACTCTGGCCGAGCACTTTCTGTGAAAAAAAGCAATTCCTACTAAAATGTCTTTCCTGTTTAAGAAATAACTTGCAAATGTAAAGTATCAGAGAAAGAAAAATACACATCAATCAGATAACAGCTGGTCTAATTTGAGGGGTTAGGTCATACTCATATATCCTGGAGAATAGCTGGAGCCATTTAAAACTTTCCTATCAATGCACTTTCAATATATAACAGTCTAAATCATTCTATCTTTATTAGACTGTCCTGTCTGTGAAAACAAATTGCTAATCAGGACACAGCCTGGTGACTGCTGACTATTTTAATTTCATCTGTTCTGAACCTTTGAACCAAATTCTGAAAAATGTTATTAATCTATTCTCATAGCAGAGTGTGAAAAAAGTCTGTATTTTACACAATCTGTTTCACATGAATGAGTTGCAACCAGAAAGGCCTAAGTGCACCACAGGAGACCATGAGCCAGGTTTTCATCCTCAGTTCAGGAACCACAGGTCAGGCCATTTCCCGACGTATTGGTCCCAAATTTTAAGTGAGTCGACTTATTCGGTATTTTGTCTCCAGGTGTCAGGTATGGGCTGGAATCAAGGCTGCTGCCCCCCGAGGCAGGCCTGAGGTGGCAACAGAGGTGGACAGATGGCATGGCTGACAGATTGGAAGGCCTGCCTCCAATTACTAGGGCATTGGCCCAGTTCAATTCATGATTGTTAGGTGCTCTAGCCCTCACATCTCAGCCTCCTTACCCTACCTGCCATGCCCCATACCCTAAGCTGCCTCCATGACCCCTCTTATCTCCCATGCCCGCTCCATGGTCCCATGTACCCTTCATGCCTTCAAGTACTCATCCATAGTCTTCCAGTTGTCCATTATGTACAGAACTAATGAGCCATATAACACTGGCAAGTTTTTGAAATCCTCCTGAAACTGACATTGAGTTTAGCCAATGAAGAACGTGAGGAATGAGTGAGACACTGTGATTATTTTAATCAATAAATTATTATGATCGGGTATAATTTTTGTACTTATTTAACCTAATGTGCATGATACCCTTAGTTTTCCAATCATTCACTCTTACCAATAAGTATTTGTTTAATACCAAAAATAGGAGATTATATAACCAGCATAAAATTAGAATTTTTATTAGATATTCCTAAAAGGTTTATGTTTCTCTGCAATTAGTTAAAAGTCTTACTTTGCATTACAAGGATAAAACAGATACAAATGATAAAATTCATGTCAGGCATCACAAAATCTGAATTACATTCAGGAACCAATATCCTTGAGGCATACCATAAATGTCTGTGCAAGTGAGGCTTTGGAATGAAAATGAAACAAATGCTATCAAATCTCAGAAGGCTCAGGCCTTTTAAAATCATCTACTTTACACTCTTTCCACCAGTAAAACGACATGTCATGTTATGCCAAAATACAAGGATGTTGTACACAAATTTCTCATGTTCCTCAAATAACTAATCTACACTTCTCTGTGAAACTGGAAACACGGACCATAATAATATGTATATCTTTAGTGCAACAGCATGCGCAAACAAAATTTAAAGCATTTTCCAAAATTTTGATACTAACATTTTGCTCAAAAGCTGTTGCATAATTTGTTTGGTTTCAGTGTAACAGCATGTAACAGTGCTGCTGTTTATTACAAAAAGGAGACGGTCTGTGTTAAGTAGCAAAAATCATTCGTGAAGTAATTATTTTAATACAACTTTAAAATGATTCATGTAGCAAAAGAAAGCTTTAGAAATGCATCAAGATGCCTTCTTGATCATAATTCAAGATTCATGTTGTTGAAGACAGTCTTAATTTAGCTCAGTTATCTTACTCTAAACTTCTGTTCTTAATGCTCAGATTCCCATGCTATAGTCTGATTCAATCATAGATGATTTTTTAATCCACGAGAATGATGCTGAGCAAAAATATTTCTATTCATTCCGCCCGTGTTGTCCTTACCTTTCCTTTTCTGAAGGTACTGGGGCATGGCTTCCTCTAAACTTTCATTCTATATTGTGCACCCAGTCAACTGTGTCAACATGGCATTCAATCAAAGAGGGTATCAAAACCAAAACTCATTGAGAGTCATTTAATCTTTCAGAGATGGTATTAAATGGGCTAAATCAGACTGGCAGTCAACTATAGCCCTACTTGACTTCAATGGAGAGGGAAATCAAGAGGACAGGGGGTGCATAATGGGTGGCAACTCCAATATTGCTGTTTTATACTATTGCTGAAAATTAAGATTACCCTTATTACATTCTCGCCCGACATATATGCATGCATGCATGTATACAAATATACACGGCATGGATTACTGGTAGTGATCAGGAACCAGACATGCTCCCATATGGGGGCAAGCACGAAAATATGTGCCTCCAGCCAGCATGCTGCACTAACTGCACCCAACAATTTTTGTGGAGGCGGGATCAGAGTCACCAGGGCTACCCACTTGCAAGTGGCAGGTAACCAAGTTAAACCTGTTGGCGCCCAGAGGCCGTAGGAACTAAGCCAACTGCTTGGAAATGGCTTCCTGGCGGTACCAGGAGGGTAGTGCCCCAGGCAGGCTTTGAGGCACTTCCCGCAAGCCTGGCCTCACACTTCTCCCTCCACAATGGCAGCTTAGTCCATTTTTTAATTCAAATCCTATTGGCTCTCCAGCTTCAACAGGCTACCTGCCATCCTTAATTGGATGATAAGCCCACTTTTTGGCTATTAATTGGCCAATTCGGGGAGAAGTACTGCTGGGTGACTGTTTCCCCCCACAGTGCCGGATTCTGACCTTTGTTTGACCTTTACATCAAGGTCCTGACCCAAAATATAAAATCCTGCCCCTGATTCTATTTTAGTTCAAGGTGTTGAGACCAACTGCAGCCCCTACCAGTGCCCTGGATAGGATAAAGTACGTAGTTTAATCAAATAATTGAAGCTAGAACCTTCATGATTTGGACAACACAATAACCCATTCGTTTCGAATTTATCAGCTGAACCATCAGGGAAAAATTCTGAAACACAGAGAAGTACAACAAAACAAAAACAAAAATCAAAAACATTAGGCGTGCAGTTACACTGACACTTGGGTATCCATGTGAAGCAATTTTGGGTGGATCCTGGGCATCTTTTAAACTTTGCAGCATTTTAAAAAATTTCACAGTATGTTCCGAACTCCACTATGACTTGCAGTGATGCGCAGTTGTCAGCCTGGCTGCAGATGTGCATTCCACTCTACAGATACCTGGTCTGAGATCAGCTAAAATGAGTTTTCCAAGAATTTCACCCAAATTCAGAAAAAACTAATCACTTAGATATCACTGAACCAGAAGACAATATTAATTAACTTTGCTATCACCCTGCAGTTGTGGTTATTTTATTCTGTCATGTTTATTTCTAACATCAAGTATATATTGCTGATTCAATCCACTGCTTTTATCATGGGGTGAATTTTCTCCCTCTCGGGTGGGCTGGGCGGGATTGGGCATACTGCCAATCGCCGCCCGTGATCGGCTGCGTGCTGCCATTTTATGTGGGCGGGCCAATTAAGGCCCGCCCAGCGTGACGCACACCCGGTAGCGCTGAGCGGTCCACGTGTGGGCGGGGAGAGGAGGGAGAGGAGGGAGAGTCGGGGCCTGCGCAGAAATCTCTCTGAGGCACTTAGCTGCCTCAGGGAGATTATTTTCTGTATGAAAACTTAAAAAAAATAGAAAAAATTATTCAGACATATCCCCTCATGTCTGAATAGTGACAGTGTCACATGAGCTGGAAAATGTCAATGAACTTTAATAAAAAATGTTATTTAATTAATAAACGCTTCATGAAACCTCATCCCGCCCGTGGATGAGGTTTCATGATAAATGCGAAGGCCGCCTGGGCTCTTCGCCTGCCTGCCAACCTTTAGGTTGGACGGGCAGCCCTGAGAAGCAGTTTAATTAGTTAATTAATGGCCTTATTAGGCCTTTGACAGTTCAGCGGGTGCGCAGCTGACTCTGCTGCATGCCCGCCGAACTGAGGGTCGTAATGTCGCGCGGTGAAGTCGGGACGTATGCCCGACGTCACCGCGCGTCATTCTACGCCCCTGCACGCCGACCAGAAGATTCAGGCCCACGTGAAGTCAATGAAATGAAGAACATCTGTGTAACTGTTTTGTCCACAATGAAGGGAGTGAAGTGGATTGTAAAATAGCTATGCTCCAAGCTTTAGCTAAGCTGGGTTTTTCTGTAAGGATGGGATTTATCAAAAGGCCAATAGCTGCGACAAAACCAGCTGTCCAATAACAATTCATTCCAGTATTTATATCCTGTTTCTTCAATCCCTTTAAAGGATGCTCACTCCTATCATGTAGCAGAGCTGTCAAAACAGGGAAGTGTCCGGAGTTACATTTATGCTTGGCAAGAATGACATAGATTGCAAACCCATTTAAATCTATGCAGCTTTGTTTATTTGCAAGTGTGAAGTGCATCAAAATATGCTTTAGCCAAAGTGAGTGAGAAGCAGGTTTAATACAGCACCCAATATTTAAAGATTTGCAAGCCCCATTTTTATTTACCTGGCACAGTACACACAAACGTGTGGATGAGAACAGAAGAAAGGTGAGATTTCATGAACAAAATTGTTTGCATAGACTGACACAGTAGAGAAGTGTTAATCTAATTTATCTAATTTTTTAAAAAAGTGCGTGTCCACACATTTAATATCTGTCCATCACACCTTCAGTGTCACACTTCAACATCACATTTAATGATGAGCAAACCTATACTTCATAGGTGAAATTTTTTCAACTGATTATCATAGAAGTTAATTTTCGTACATATCACAATATTAGCGAGGAGGACTCATGCTAGATTGACAGGTAGCGCATAGGCACATAAAGCTGATGGATATTATAATATAACCAGTGAAAATTCATTCTAAGTAAAAATTCTTGTTGTTACTCAGATGCTCCTCTGTGTAGTATTCCAAATTCGCGCAGTGTTTTCTCTCTGGTCTGCAGCCTGAGGATTAATTTATGGCAACTTCTCAACAATTATTGCATCACTCAAACTATATTTCTGATATTTTATCCTCCAAATCATACCCTTATCTCTACCGTACGGAGTCCATCTGTACTGAGATGGGACCTGTGTCCTAGCGGCAAGGGCAAAGAGGGAGGTGGCAAAGGCTTTAATCTGGTAATGCAGGAGAGGAATCTACAAAAAATGAAATCAGCCTAAATATAAACAAAACAGGAAAGAAGAACATCGGAAAGAATAAACTGAATAAGGACTTAGATGACCAGGGGATAAATAGAATTATGGAATAAAGTATAAAAAGATGGTTTAAAAATAAAGTAAGAGGAACAGCTATTAAAAATGATTTAAACTGTCTGTAAAGCAATGCACAAAGTGTCCGGAAAAAAACAGGGGAACCAGAAGCAATAATATGCCATGAGGAACCAGACATTGGGATTACTGAGACATGGATACCACAAAATCAGGAGTGGGGGGAATTAAACATTCTGGGGTATAACGTATTTAGGAAAAATAGGGAGAGGGGAAAAGGGGGAGGTGGAGTTGTTGCACTTATCAGGGAAAACATAATGGGAGTGGGAATGAAGTGGCATGGCTGTCAGCAAGACAGGAACAGAATCTATATGGTCTGAGGTAAAATATAATATACGATCCACCACACTATTAGGCGTAGTCCACAGGCCCTCTAACAATGGAAGAGAGCTAGTGGAAGAAATATGTAAATGAGTTAGAGAAATAAGTTAAAAACAATAATCACTTATCAGCCTGATATTAATTGGCCATCGGGGTTAGGTAAAGGAGATAAGGGAACAGACCAGCATGATGCCACAACCAAACACATCTTCCCTTCACCTCCCCTGGCGGCATTCCGTAGGGATCGTTCCCTCCGTGACACCCTGGTCCACTCCTCCATCACCCCCTACTCCTCAACCCCCACCTATGGCACCTCCCCATGCCCACGCAGAAGATGCAACACCTGCCCCTTCACTTCCTCTCTCCTCACCGTCCAAGGGCCCAAACACTCCTTTCAAGTGAAGCAGCATTTCACTTGCATTTCCCCTAACTTAGTCTACTGCATTCGTTGCTCTCAATGCGGTCTCTACATTGGAGAGACCAAACGCAAACTGGGCGACCGCTTTGCAGAACACCTGCGGTCTGTCCACAAGAAAGACCCAAACCTCCCTGTCGCTTACCATTTTAACACTCCACCCTGTTCTCTTGCCCACATGTCTGTCCTTGGCTTGCTGCATTGTTCCAGTGAAGCCCAATGCAAACTGGAGGAACAGCACCTCATCTTCCGACTAGGCACTTTACAGCCTTCCGGGCTGAATACTGAATTCAACAACTTTAGATCTTAAACTCCCCCTCCCCCCATCCCCACCCCGGTTCCTCCCCATCCCCTTTTTTTTCAATAATTTATATAGATTCTTCTTTTCCCACCTATTTCCATTATTTTTAAATCTAAAACTAAAACTTTGTTAGTCTTTCCACACCACCCCCATTAGAGCTGCACCTTGAGTATCCTGCCATCCATTCTTAATTAGCACTTTTCTTAGATAATATCACCACTTTCAATACCTCTTTGATCCTTTTGTCTGTGACATCTTTTGATTATCTGCTCCTATCACTGCTTGCTTGTCCCTACAACCACACCCCCCTCAACTTCTCTCCCCCCGCCCCCCACCTTAGACCAGCTTATATTTCACCTCTCTCCTAACTTTACTCAGTTCTGCCGAAGGGTCATGAGGACTCGAAACGTCAACTGTTTTCTTCTCCACCGATGCTGCCAGACCTGCTGAGTTTTTCCAGGTAATTCTGTTTTTGTTTTGGATTTCCAGCATCCGCAGTAGCTTTTAGCTTTTTGTTTTTATCAATGTGTAAAAGGCTCCTTTCTAACCCAAGATGCAAGGTGGCCCACAAGGGGGGACTTACAACTGGATCCAGGGGAGCATCTAGGTATTAGTGACCATAATATTACACAATTTAAAATAATAATTGAGAGGGACATAAGCAAGAGAGAATACAAAGAGATTAAAAGAGAAGCAAAAAAAAAAATTAGGAGGGCAAGGAGGGACTATAAAATTAAATTATCAAGGAACATAAAACAAAATAGTAAAATATTTTACAGGCACATCAATAGAGAAAGGAAAGCTACTTGAGGGCTTAATTAAGGGCAGGCTCATGACGCCGACTAGATCTTCCAGCCGGTACACAGGATATTCATCGTGTCAGAAGGCCATCCATGAAACAGTGGCAACCTCCCAGTGACTAGATGAATAGGCATCGGAGTCAGAGGTTCCATTCAATGTGCACGGCGCCACTCCAAAACCTGGCCACATCCACAGCAGAGCCCATTACTATGGGGGCTTTGCCCCTCATATCTGACAGCCCTAACCTTTATGGCTCTCTTTTTACTCCATTCATGCCCTTGCATCAGCCTACATACTTCAGCAACATCCACCTCTGACAGTGGGGCTGCCGATCTTTGACTGCTGGATTGCTGACTATTAGCCCTCCAAACTTAGCAGCCCACCTGCCTTCCTTAATTGGATGGGGGTCCCAAGCAGACACTTAGTTGGCCACCTCCTCCAAAACCATCCTCTGGGTCTCAATGCCAGCAATTGTCGATTCCCGAACCATATTTCATCCTGGCGGTTGCGATAAGGAAGTGGAAACAAAAATCCTGCCCAGAGTGCCACTTCTTTCAACCCAGAACTGCAAATCAGTGGAGGAAAGAAATCTGATGACATGATGAGGGTAGGCAATTTAACAGACCACTTTCCCTTCTCTTTCATGGGCACCATTACAATCTTAACCCTCTGATATGACTACCTGCACAAGTCTCCCCTTGCACTACACTGTAGGTTTAGCAATTCACGAACTCTATATCTTACATTATGCGTAATTAACCCTACCAGAATGACGTACATGCAAAGGTTTATGCATCTTTCCTCAATGTAACCAGAAGCTACTTGAAAAATCTCTTCTGAGTTTACAAAACTAGGACATTTGGCAGTAGCATGTGCCTGGTTGGATGGGGATCCCCTAGCATACAGCTAAGCATGCATGATTGTTACTCTTGGAGAAAATATGCACATTTTAAAATCTTAAACAAAATATTTTCAGACATTACAGGAGTACTTGAACTTACTTAAAGAAAAAGGGGATGGACTCTCCCCATGTTCCTAAAGGCCTCATTGATATCCTTGGAAGATGTCAGATATGACATTAAGAGAGAAGAAAGAGCTAGACAAAGAACTTTGTACTCATCATCCCTCATTCCCCATTTCTTTTCTTAAAAATGCAGTTTTTATACCTTTTGGTAAGAAACTTACTTTCAAAACTTATTTTATATTGAGTCTACTTGGAACTTATGGTCTCTGTTCTCTTGCCAAGTGATGCTGGTAACCCAAGACACAGGACTGAATTATGTGCATCCTGAAACTTCTTCATTGACCAAAAAACAGATTGAACCAAGGAGAACCAATTTCAGATAAATCATTACTGATCAAATATGTAACACAACACAGCCGATAATGTCTCTTTCCAGACATATTAGGTTAACATACAGAGATTAACATTTTGTTCAAGTTCGCACCTTTGTTGTAAATTAGTTATGTAAATGTGAAATCATCCAAACAATCCAATACTGAATGGATACCTGACACAAAACTAAAGCAAATTCCAAACACAACATTGAAACCGAGGCCCAAACCATGGTCAGACCCACATTTGCAACAATGTTGTTCACACAAGAGAAAACACAGTAAAGCAAAAGCCCAGCATTATGGGGAAACACTTTTACATGCAACACACTCCAATCTTCAATGAGCAACATCTGGATCAATAGCAAGGAAAGCAACTCCCAATGCAGGTGTGCACCTGCTTCATTTCAAGACAATTAATGCACAATGGTAGACATTAGGTTGAATAATCCCAGCCTTGGTTAAAAGCAAAATATTGCAGATGCTGGAAATCTGAAACAAAAACAGACAATGCTGGAAAAACACAGCAGGTCTAACTGCAACTGTGGAGAAAAACAGAGTTAATGTTTCGAGTCTGTATGATTCTTCTTCAGAGCTAAAGAGAAGTTAAAATGTGATTACATTTATACAGTTTAAGTGGGGTGGAGCAGGTGAAGCTGGATAGAAGGCCAGCGATAGGTAGGGGCAAAGGAGAGATTGACAAAGATGTCATGAACAAAAGAACAAAGGGGTGTTAATGGTAGTGGTACTGGCTAAAGGAGGTGCTGATGGTGGCATTAAGGTAAGAAAGTAGAATGTGATAATAGCAGGATAAGGGAATGAACAAGTGACCGATGGCCCTTGTGGGGGTGGGGTAGGGGGGAAAACAAGATCGACAATAGGATAAAAGGTGGGGATAAAAAAATGAATAAAAATGAAAATAAATAAAAATAAGTGGATAAAAAATAAAAATAAAAATAAATACTGAAAAAAGGGAATAAAGAAAGGGTGAGGATGGAGGAGAGAGTTCATGGTCTGAAGTTGTTGAGCTCAATGTTACGTCTGGAAGGCTGTAAAGTGAAAAAAGATGAGGTGCTGTTCCTCCACTTTGCGTTGGGCTTCATTGGAACATTGCAGCAGGCCAAGGATGGACATGTGGGCATGAGAGCAGGATGGTGTGTTGAAATGGCAAGTGACAGGAAGGTCTGGGTAAAGCTTGTGGGCAGACCGAAGGTGTTCCGCAAAGTGATCACCCAGTCTGCGTTTGGTCTCTCCACTGTAGAGGAGACCGCATTGGGAGCAGTGAATGCAGTGGACCAAATTGAAGGAAGTGCAAGTGAAGCACTGCTTCACCTGAAAGAAGTGGTGGGGCCCTTGGACAATGAGGAGGGAGGAGGTAAAGGGGCAGGTGTTGCACCTTCTGCGATTGCATGGGAAAGTGCCACGGGAGGGGGAAGAGGTGTTGGGGTTATGGGGGAGTGGATCAGGGTGTCCTGGAAAAACAGTCCCGATGGAATGCTGACAGAGGGGGTGAAGGGAAGATTTGTTTGGTAATGGCATCATAATGGAGTTGGCAGAAATGGCGGAGGATGATCCTTTGAATGTGGAGGCTGGTGGGGTGAAAAGTGAGGACAAGGGGGGCCCTATCATGGTTCTGGGAGGGAGAGGAAGGTGTGAGGACAGAGGCGCGGGAGATGGGTCGGACACAGTTGAGGGTCCTGTCAACCACTGTGGGGGGAAACCTCGGTTAAGGAAGAAGGAAGACATGTCAGAAGCGCTGTTTTGGAAAGTGGTATCATTGGAACAGATGCGACAGAGGCGAAGGAACTGAGAGAATGGGATGGAGTCCTTACAGGAAGCAGGATGTGAGGAGCTGTAGCTGAGGTAGCTGTGGGAGCCGGTGGGCTTGTAATGAATATTGATGGACAGTCTATCATCAGAAATGGAGACAGAGAGGTCAAGGAAGGGAAAGGAAGTGTTGGAGATGGACCATGTGAAGGTGATGGAGGGGTGGAAATTGGAAGCAAAATTGATAAAATCTTTCCAGGTCTAGACGAGTGTCATGAACCTATTAATGTACATAATATTTTGGAAAATATTTTTCTTTTAAAATAGAGGTTTAGTCTGTGGATGTGTTTTAATTGGATTAAAGCCAGCTGGTCTGGGTGCTTTGATATGTACTAGTTTGATATGTAAGAGAGATAGCGTGCATTTGCATTTTTTGAATAGAGCATTCAAGAAGTGGGGTGAAAACTTGACGCCTTTCTGGCAGCTACCAAGCAATATGTTTATATTACTAATAAAATTGGTACAATGAATGGGGTGCAGTGTGCACCATCTACAAGATGCACAGCAGCAACTCAGTAAGGCACCTTCCAAACCCACGATCACTTGCACCTCAAAGAACAAGGGCATCAGATGCCTGGAAACACCATCACCTGCAAGTTCCCCTCCAAGCCACACACCATCTTGACTTGGAACCATATCACCGTTCCTTCACAGTCACTGGGTCAAAATCCTGAACTCCCTTCCTAGCAGCATTGTGGGTGTACTTACATCACATAGGCTGTAGCAGTTCAAGGAGGCAGCAGACCATCACTTTCTGAAGGGCAATTAGGGATGGGCAATAATTGCTGGTCTAGTCAGCAACATCCACACCCCCTGAAAGAATAAATGAAAAATAAAAACACAATTCCATATTGTGACAGAGTTTACTGATTTGTGTTGAGCAATTTTTATTTATGTAATTGGGGTGCGGCCATCACTGGTAACAATGGTATTTATTGTCCATTCCTAATTGTCCTGCAAAAATGGTAGTGGGCCCATTCTTGGACCACTGCAATTCTTTGCAGCTGTTTTGATGAAACTAGGTGGTTTGCTAAGCCACTTCAGAGGTTAGTTAAGAGTCAACCATCTTTGTGTGGGGCTGGTGTCACATTTAGGTCAGACGGGGTGTCAATGAAAGTCTTCCTTCAAGAACATTTGTGCGCCAGTGGGTTTTTATGCCAATCCAACACCCTTATGGACACTTTCACTGATACTAGTTTTTTGAATACTGGTGAGAAATGTATGCTGTACAATATTCAAGTATCACAACTGTGGTGTCACTGGATATTAACAGTGTCTGTTATAAGTCAAAGTCAAAATGGCTCTGAGTGCCAGTAATTTGTATTTTTGTAAATTAGCAGGAGAATGTGTAAACTGACTATTTATTGAGATATAATTTAAAAATGGGCAAGCCTGATTTTTAGTTCAAAGTTTTATAACCTGAAAGTGTAGGGATTAATTACTTTAATTAAATCTTGGAAGACTCAAGCATGCAAGTTTTGAGTATAATCTGTAGTTGCATGTTTCTCTTGACCCATTCCTTATGAAAACTAGTCCAAAAAATCTTTAAACTTAAGTAAAACAAAAATAAGCAATTGTGAAAAGTAAGTCAAATTTCACTGATCAAGGTAATCATTTGCCGTTTATAAATTGGCTATCCAACACAGTTTGTGTTAAAGCAAAACAGACTCATAGGGCTGAATTTTGCAGTTGGCGAGCAGGGGGCGGGGCTCACTCGCCGACACGTAAAATGACACTGGATGACGTTAGGGGAACCCCCGATGTCATCCCGCCCCATGTAAATTTTCAGGAAGGTGGGCCCACAGCAAATTCAGCTGCGGGCCCACCGGCCTGTCAAAGGCCTCAATTGGCCATTGACAGGATCATTGAAACAATTAAAGGACCTGCCCGTCCAACCTTTAGGTTGGCGGGCAGGCCAGGAGCCCCGGCGGGCAATAGAAAAAACATGAAAACTCATCCACCGTGGGATGAGGTTTCATGTAGGGATTTAAAAAGTTTAATAAAGTTTTAGTGTAATTTATGAACATGTCCCATCTCATGTGACATTATCACATGAGGGGGCCATGTTAAGGATTTTTTTTCTATTTTTAATGTTTCTAAAACTGTCAGCGATCTCCCTGAGGCAGCACTTAGCCTCAGGGAGATGTGTGCTCTTTCATGCGCATGCGCAAAAGAGTGCACTCTCGCTTTTGGGGAACCCCCACCCGCCCGCACAGGAAGCGCATAGCGCTTCTCACCGGATGTCACACTAGGCGGGTCTTAATTGGCCCGCCCACGTAAAATGGCGGCGGGGCCCGCTTTTCCGGTGGGGACCGGCTCCCTGCCCGCCGGAGATTGGGTCGGTCCCACCCGCCCGAGAGGCAGAAAATTCTGCCCATCAACCTGAATTTTCAGTTTGGTAGGCAGGCCTAGGATCGGCCGGGGAACGAATTGCCGACCACGATTTCATGCTGGCTGGCCAATTAACGGCCAACCAGCGTGAAGCACGGGCTGAAAATCTCAGCACTGCCAGGGTGGGGGTGGGAGGAAGGTGGGCGATGACATCAACGCGAGCACAGGCGAGCACTGAGAGAAAGCTCCCTGAAGGCAGAGAGCTGCCTCAGGGAGCTGCAGACCCAAAAACCATGAAGTAAAATTTTAAAAATCAGGAACAAAAATGTCCAAGCATCACAATCAGGCACCTGAACAAATAGATGATAAAAATGCTGTCCACAGATTTTGATTTTGATTTTATTTAATAATGGAAACCTCATGCGTCCCTTGGATGAGGTTTCATGAAAAATGCAAAGTGCGCCTGGCCGATTTGCCCGTCCGCCAATCGTAAAGTTGGACAGACCATGAAAAATCAGAGACAATTGCGCCATTAATGGGCTTAATTGCCCTCTTAGTTGTCAGCGAGTGTGCTTCCGACTTTTGTGCGCACCTGCTGACCGAAATGTCATGCAAGTGTGGGATGACATCGGGACGCTCGCCCAACATCATCTCACACGATTTCACGCCTGATTGGGTCAGGCGTGCACCTGCCCAATGAGCGTAAAATTCAGCCCATGGTCTCCAGAATGGAAGATTCTGCCCAAAGTCCAGTGGCCGGCTGGAAAGTTGGCGTGATTCCTGCTGTGCAGTGGGACAGGTGAGAACGCGTGATCTTCCGCTTTTTAGCTCACTAATTATGCATCACCGAGGAGCTCAGTGAAACTTATGGCTTGACAGACAGGAAGTCACCCGCCCCAACTTTATCTCATGGGGCTTAAGGTCCTGGTGCCATACTTAAACTGCACCCAGACAGCCATTTACTCAAAGATAAAAACAAAAAGCTAAAAGCTACTGCGGATGCTGGAAATCCAAAACAAAAACAGAATTACCTGGAAAAACTCAGCAGGTCTGGCAGCATCGGTGGAGAAGAAAAGAGTTGACATTTCGAGTCCTCACGACCCTTCAACAGAACTGAAGTATAGTTAAGAGAGAGGTGAAATATAAGCTGGTCTAAGGTGGGGGGCAGGGGGAGAGAGGTTGTCTCCCCCCGCCCCCCACCAGCTTATATTTCACCTCTCTCCTAACTATACTTCAGTTCTGCCGAAGGGTCATGAGGACTCGAAACGTCAACTGTTTTCTTCTCCACCGATGCTGCCAGACCTGCTGAGTTTTTCCAGGTAATTCTGTTTTTGTTTAGCCATTTACTCAATGTAGGCCAGGAGCTTCGCATTACTACTCCAGAGTCCTTATGGCCACAGTTCATAATGAAGAAGCTGACATATGTGAGCAACCACATCCCGGGACAAATGAGGGTGCCTCCAGCATTGCCTTTCGCACATCCCTTGTTAAGAACACTGCCTGTGATAGAACCATGGTCAGGCCAATGCTGGCTGTTGCAGTGTCCCTGCTCACCAGCATCTTGACCTTGTAGAGACCTCACTGCCTCTTGCTGCTCAAGCCCTTGGTCCTCCTTGCCTTGTGCCAACTGGTGACAGGCCCTCCTTCTCCTCATCTGGATGAAAGCCATTACCATGGCAGGGCTGTCTGCAGCCTGCACCATCAATGCCTCAGTGGATGTATGAACAAATAGAAGTGATGCATTAAGTGAGCCTGTCAGGCTTCCCTCCATCTCAAAACCAGCAGGCCAGTGCTAAGCCCTTCACTTGGCCTCCATCTGGACATGGCATCCCCTTCCCATTCTTTCCAGGTAAAGGACCTTCTGGAGGACTAGAGATGCGTGGTCCTCCCATTCATACACGCATGCATGTGGAGAGATTGCTCTTTGATCAGGGTGAGGCTTCTTACACACTGCTTGTCTCCACTACCCTCGAGACTCTATAGAGAGACCAATGCCTTGGCAGCAAAGAAAGACTAACCGCATGATCCCTTGTCAGCCACAACCATTCACCGGGAGGATGAAGGTTTGGAGTTGCAAGTTTGTTACCATCCACCAGTTGTGCTCTTGGAGGTGTCCATCTCCCTCCCTCCCTACAGAATGAATGGTAGCTCCACACATTGCTGGGATCTCATGTGATGAAATCAAAAGGTGTCCTGACATCAAAGTCGTGGAAGATGTGAAGCTTGCCAGGTGCACGCCACTTACTTACTGTCGTAAAACTGATTGTTCTAAATTCTTGCTGGCAGGGAACTTAATTTGGAGGATGAACTTGATTCCGGCAAGGTGGCCTTTTAACGAACATGCATGAGATGCTTATGAATGTAAATGGATTTAGTGACATTGTTCATCGGGAAACCCGACCAGCCTTTAACCACCTGGAAAGTCAGAAGAACAAAATGCATACAATCTATCCCACTGTTGGGAAACAGATTTTTTTTGCCTCCCACCATATTAAGTGGTCCTACCCGCTGCTGGTGGGAGCAGAAAATTCTGCCCAGGGTTGATAGGAAGTACATTGTGTAATTCAGATGGGAAGTTGCCCAGAATCTAGTTTTGCACCACTTTGACTTCATGCCATCTGCAGTATAACTTAAACCACTGCAAAGTGATGCTGAAGTAGTACTCAGGCACTTCATTAAGCTTGGCTTTTAATCTTTAAAATGCCATCAGAGAGGCTACTGCCCCATTGACTCAGTTCACATTAAAATTTAACCAGGTGTCGTAAGCTAAAGAGTAATGTGAGGTTGGCAAAGTAGCTCAGGCTTGCTGGCTTCATGTGGCTCCAAAGAAGTAACTGTAGTAGAATGGTGGCTATACGGTTTGATCTCTTTTTTATAAATGCAAAAAATAATGAACATAATCCCTTGGATAGAATTGTTTGACTGAAAGAAGTTCATAACCTAAATCAGTTTCACTGAAATCTGCAACAGCTGAGACAAAGTTCCCAGTATTTCATGCATCAAAATGTCACATTAGAAGAAACTCAGCTACCCACTGTTCAAGTATTATGTTAAGTGTTATCACATATTTCTACTTAGGTACTTGACACAGTCTCAATTTACATTGCCATTTAATGGGTCATTCAGAATATGTCATACTAATCCAAGGTTGCGTTCATTATAATTCAAAGGTAGCGATATCCAGCTTAACAAATATGAAAAGGTCTTTAACTTAATATGGGAAAATAGCACTATGGGACAATAGCATTCATAACACAAGACAATTAGTTCAAGGTCTTATCTTTAAAAGAACAGAGTGCATCTATTATGTAGTTGCTGTGATAAATATTGCATCTTCCAGGTACTTATATAAGCAGCTAAAATTACTGCCCTTTGTTGCATTTATTAATTTCACACATGCATTTAATTAGACAAGTGTCAACCACATGAAAAATGTCACTCATTCACGAATAAAATAATGAATTAACACATTTAGTACCCACCAAAGCTTTATAACATAAATTAATCAATTGCTCGTTCAACTTGTTTAGCCAGTTAACCAATTTGTTTTTAGTCTTTTAACAGCAGCTCCAGTTAGTGACTGTAACTCTGGATCTTCTGGCTGCCTATTGCTTCCATTTAAGTCAATAAGTTAAACATTTGTAACACAATTTGCATGTACAGCGTCAATAGAGTTAAACTCAAATAAAATATATGGCTGCAAAGAAAACTTTTGAACAATTGCCTGTTAATGACTGTTAACTTAATCATAATTACTTATCAAGTGTTTACAATCTCTGCAATTTTATAGTTACAGACTACTGTTTAAACATACTGCACACACTGTAACAATGATATTTTATTAAATGGTATCTTGAAGTCATGGAAGCATTTGGTCCAGTTTGTGTAAACTTCTGGATTCCTGAAAGTCCACAAACTAAGTTTCTTTCTTTCACAAGGGACATTTGTTTCTAATTAATCTCTGATCACTTCCTTGTGTCACTTGTCACCCACATCCCCTTTCATGCCCCAACACTACTACTTTCTGTATCTGCCCCTGGGGAAAAAACTATCCACTAATTCACTTACAACTGCACTTTCAAAATCACAATGGTCTAGCCTTTGGCGCTCCGTTAGTCACAACATTCTGCATCTACTAATTTGCCCAACTCACCTCCAACTTTGATGACCTAGCCCCCAATAAAGCCATTGCTCTCTCTCTCTCACCCTGGCTATTCCCCGGTACAGCCTTCATCTCTGCTCCCTTAAATCCAAGGGATGCAGACTTGAAAAGATATGGAGCAGAATTTTGCCCTTGATGGGCGGGTGGGCCCGTCCGGCTTGGCGGCAAGTGGGCAGCCAATCGCTGCCGTTGAAGCAGGCCCCGCTGCCATTTTGAGTGGGCGGGCCATGCCTGACGGGAAGTGCTATGCGCTTCCTGTGTGCAGGGGGGTAGGGATTCCCCAACTGTCAGAGTGCGCTCTTTCGCGCATGCACGCGAAAGAGCGCACATCTCCCTGAGACTAAGTGCTGTCACAGGGAGATCGGTGAAAGCTTTATAAACATCAAAAATAGGAAAATAAAAAAATTATTAAAATGTCCCCCTCATGTGACAATGTCACACAAGATGGGACATGTTAATAAATATGACTAAAACTTTATTAAACTTTTTAAAAACAGACATGAAACCTCATCCCGCCAGTGGATGAGGTTTCATGTTTTTTCAGAAACTCGCTGGGGCTCCTGGCCTGCCCACCAGCCTTAAGGTTGGACGGGCAGGGCCTTTAATTGGATTAACTACCCTGTCAATGGCCTCAATTGGCTTTCCTGAATATTTAAATAGGGCGGGATGATGTTGGGGGTTCCCCCTGACGTCATCCCGTGTCATTTTTGCGTTGGCGAGCGGGCCCCACCCCCAAATCGTCGACGGAAAAATTCTGGCCCATGGTGTTTAGATATCGTTCAGTAGAACTGGCTGGACCACAGAAAGCACTATCTGGTTCTGCTCTCATCTGCTAAAACTGTTCCCTATTCAGGATCTTTCTAGAATGTAAAGATAACCACTGGCTTCATTCTCTACTGCAAAGAGGGGTCTTCTTAAACCCCTCTCTCCTATCTCCTCCACCCTTAACTCTAATAATAAATCCAAGGAGCTATGGACTTCTTTATCACTAAAATCAAGGCCATCGAATTAGCTGCCTCTATGGCATCCCTCCCTACCACTAGCCCAGCAGGCCAGCTTCCTCTAAAGTTCTCCACTGCCCTAGCCCATTAATTAGCATCTTTCTTTTGTTTGCTTGCAATAGGAACAGGAGAGTGAGCACATCCTGAGTGGGGCACAGCCAGAGTGGGTATTCGGAATTTGGTGCAAAGTGGGAATTCGGTGCATAGGGGATGAGGTGCTCTTTGCATTTTTTTCCTTGCTATCCAACTTCTTAAATCTTCAGAGCGTGCTGCAGCTGTAGAGGCTACAAGGGAAAGGAATCACTGGTAAGTAGTGGGTAAGGTATTTACTACTTTAATCGCTTGTAGTTTAAGGTTTTTGTGTGGTTTACAGTTTGTATACTCTACAGTAACGAGGATCAGGAATGAAGGGCCCTAGAGTAATTGACTTAAAAGGTTTAATTTAAAGGGATAAGTCATGGCAGGAGTGCTCAAAGCTGTGGTGTGCTCCGCGTGCTCCATGTGGGAAGCCGGGGACATTTCCAGTGCCCGGGACCAGCATGTGTGCAGGGAGTGTGACCAGCTGCAGCTCCTGGAAGCTCGGGTTTCAGAGCTGGAACGGCGGCTGGGGACACTGTGGAGCATCCACGAGTCTGAGAGCATCGTGGATAGCACGTTTAGAGAGGTGGTCACACCGCAGATGAAGGGACTTGAGGAAGGAAGGGAATGGGTGACCACCAGGCAGTCCAAGAGAAACAGGCAGGTGGTTCAGGAGTCCCCTGGGGTCCCACTCGCAAATCGGTATTCCGTTTTGGAGGCTGATGAGGGCACTGGTTCCTCCAGGGACTGCAGACAGAGCCAAGCTTCTGGCACCACAAGCAGCCTGTCTGTACAGAAGGGGAGGAAGGGAGGAAGAGCAATAGTAATAGGGGATTCTATAGTCAGGGGAACAGATAGGGGCTTCTGTGGCCGTCAACATTACTCCAGGATGGTATGTTGCCTCCCTGGTGCCAGGGTCCGGGATGTCACTGAACGGCTGCAGGACATCCTGAAGGGGGAGGGTGATAAGGCAGAGGTCATGGTACATGTTGGTACCAATGACATAGGTAGAAAGAAGGATGAGGTCTTGCATTAAGAATTCAGGAAGTTAGGCAGTAGACTAAAAAGCAAGACCTCTCGGGTTGTAATCTTTGGATTACTCCCAGTGCCACGTGCTAGTGAGCTCAGAAATAGGAGGATAGCGCAGATGAATACGTGGCTTAAGAGTTGGTACAGGAGAGAGGGTTTTAGATTCCTGGATCACTGGGACCGTTTCTGGGGAAGGTGGGACCTGTACGAGTGGGACGGTCTACATCTGAACCAGAGTGGGACTAACATCCTTGCGGGCGGGTTTGCTAGTGCTGTTGGGAGGAGTTTAAACTAATTTGGCAGGGGGAGGGGACACAGAATGTTAGCAGAATCGGGACACATCATAATACAGTAAAATAATCAAGTCAGAGGGATTACAGCTGCAATAAACTTCAAGGGAATAAGGCAAGGCTGGATGGCCTCTACTTTAATGCCAGGAGTATTACTGGTAAAACAGATGAGTTTAGGGTGAGGATTGACATGTGGAATTGTGATATAGTAGCCATCACTGAGACGTGGTTGAGGGAAGGGCAGGATTGGCAGCTCAACATTCTGGGATATGGAATCTTCAGGTGAGACAGGGGAGGGGGTAAAAGAGGAGGAGGTGTTGCATTATTAGTTAAGGAGTCAGTTACTGCAGTAAGGAGAGATGACATCTTGGAGGGGGCATCGAAAGAAGCTTTGTGGGTAGAGTTTAGGAATAAAAAAGGGTCAACCACATTATTAGGTGTTTATTATAGACCCTCAGGTAGTCAGCGGGAAATTGAGGAGCAAATATGTGCACAATTTGTGGAGGTGTGTAAAAACAATAACAATAGGGTAATTATATTAGGTGATTTCAACTTTCCCAACATTAATTGGGATAGACCTAGTGTTAAGGGCTTGGATGGAGTGGATTTCTTGAAATGTGTACAGGAGAACTATTCAGGTCAATATGTAGAGGGTCCAACAAGGGATGGTGCATTGCTGGACCTAATTCTGGGGAATGAAGCCGGACAGTTGTCTCAGGTGGTGGTGGGTGAGCATTTTAGCGATAGCGACCACAACATGGTACAGTTTAAGTTTGTTATGGACAAAGAAATCGACAAATTGCAAAAAACTGTTTTGGATTGGGAGAGAGTGGATTTTAGTAAAATAAGGCAGGATCTTGCCAAGGTAGAACAGTTACTTGTGGGGAAATCTACAGAGGAACAGTGGGGGGTGTTCAAAAAGGAAATGGGGAGGGTACAGACTCAACATGTTCCCTCTAGGGTGATAGGAAGGAGTAACAAGCCCAGAGAACCATGGATGACCAGAGATATTCAGGTTACGATGAGAAGGAAAAGGAAAAGAGAGGCTTTTAGCAGGTACAAGGGAAGCAAATCAGCAGAGGCATTAGTGGAGTACAGACAGTGCAGGGTGGAGCTTAAGAAAGCAATTAGGAGAGCAAAGAGGGGATATGAGAAAGCTCTGGCTGGTAAAAGTAGGGAAAATCCCAAGATATTCTATAAGTATATCAATGGGAAGAGGATAACCAGGGAAAGAGTAGGGCCCATCAGGGGCCAAGGGGGCAATCTATGGGTGGAGCCAGAGGACATCGCTAGAGTGTTGAATGAATACTTCCCGTCCATCTTCACCCAAGAGAATGAGGATGAAGGTATCGAACTCGGGGAGAGAGACTGCAAGGTTCTTGAGCAAATTGATATAGGGAGTGACAAGGTATTGGAGGTGTTGGCAGGCTTAAAAGTGGACAAATCTCCAGGTCTGGATGATTTGTGTCCCAGACTGCTGAGGGAGGCAAGGGAGGAGATCGCAGGGGCTCTGACCCAAATGTTTAATTCCTCTCTGGCCACGGGGGAGGTGCCAGAGGACTAGAGAACAGCTAATGTGGTTCCGCTATTAGAGAAGGGTTGTAGAGATAAGCCAGGGAACTACAGACCAGTGAGTCTCACGTCAGTGGTCGGGAAACTATTGGAGAAATTTCTGAAGGAGAGTATCTATCTCCACTTGGAGAGGCAAGGTTTGATCAGGGATAGTCAGCATGGCTTTGTCAGAGGGAGGTCATGCCTAACAAATTTGATTGAATTTTTTGAGGAGGTGACCAGGTGTGTAGATGAGGGTAGTGCAGTTGATGTAGTTTATATGGATTTCACCAAAGCCTTTGACAAGGTCCCACGTGGGAGACTTTTAAAGAAGGCAAAGGCACGTGGGATACAGGGTAATTTGATAAGGTGGATTCAAAATTGGCTTAGTTATCGGAGGCAGAGGGTGATGACAGAAGGGTGCTTTAGTGACTGGAAGCCAGTGTCCAGTGGCGTACCACAGGGATCTATGCTCGGTCCCCTATTATTTGTCATTTATATAAACGACATAGATGACTATTTGGGAGGTAGGATTAGTAAGTTTGCGGATGACACAAAGATTGGCCGGGTGGTTAACAGTGAGGTTGAGTGTCTTGGGCTACAGGAAGATATAGATGGGATGGTCACATGGACAGATAGGTGGCAGATGGAATTTAACCCTGAAAAGTTTGAGGTGATACACTTTGGAAGGAGTAATTTGACAAGGAAGTATTCAATGAACGACATGGCACGAAGAAGTTCTGAGGAACAAAGGGACCTTGGCGTGTGTGTCCATAGATCTCTGAAGGCAGAGGGGCATGTTAGTGGGGTGGTGAAAAAGGGATATGGGACACTTGCCTTTATCAATCGAGGCATAGATTACAAAAGTAGGGAGGTCATGTTGGAGTTGTATAGAACCTTGATGAGGCCACAGCTGGAGAACTGTGTGCAGTTCTGGTCGCCACATTATAGGAAGGATGTGATTGCACTGGAGGGTGTGCAGGGGAGATTCACCAGGATGTTGCCTGGGATGAAACATTTAAGTTATGAAGAGAGGTTGGATAGACTTGTGTTGTTTTTGTTGGAGCAGAGAAGACTAAGGGGCGACCTGATCGAGGTGTACAAGATTATGAGGGGCATGGACAGGGTGGATAGGGAGCAGCTGTTCCCCTTAGTTGAAGGGTCAGTCACAAGGGGGCATAAGTTCAAGGTGAGGGGCAGGAAGTTTAGGGGGGATGTGAGGAAAAATGTTTTTACCCAGAGGGTGGTGACGGTCTGGAATGCTCTGCCTGGGAGGGCGGTGGAGGCGGGTTGCCTCACATCCTTTAAAAAGTACCTGGATGAGCACTTGGCACGTCATAACATTCAAGGCTATGGGCCAAGTGCTGGTAAATGGGATTAGGTAGGTAGGTCAGGTGTTTCTCATGTATCGGTGCAGACTTGATGGGCCGAAGGGCCTCTTCTGCACTGTGATTCTGTTTCTCCAATCTACCCTCATACCCTCTCCGAGCTCTTCTTGTGCATACGGCCCAACTCCTGCTTCCAGGACCCTAATCCCACTAAACTGCTGGCTACCCTCCTCCCCCTCCTAGTCTCTATGTTAGCTGATATTTTTAATAGTTCTTTCTCTTCAGGTATTGTCATTTTTTCCTTTAAATCTGCTGTCATCACCCCTCACCTCAAAAAACAATCTTTATCCCCCCCATCCTTGCAAACTGCCACCCCATCTCCAGCCTCCCTTACCTCTCCAAAGTCCTTGAACGTGCTGTCACCTCCTAAATCTGTGCCTACCTTTCTTGGAACTCCATGTTTGAATCCCACCAATCAGGAGTGGCCCCTGCCACAGTAACAAAATGGTTCTTATCAAAGTCACATATGACATCCTATGTGACTGTGACAAAGGTAAATCATCCCTCCTCATCCTTCTCGACCTGTCTGTCTACAGCCTTTGACATGCTCCGCCACACCATCCTTCTCCAACGTCTCTCCACTGTCATCCAGCTGGGTGGAACTGCTATCACCTGGCTCCGTTCTTATCCATCTAATCGTAGCCAGAGTATCAACTGAAATTATTTTTCTTCACACTCTTGCACTGTTACCTCTGGTGTTCTCCAAGGATCTATCCTTGGCTCCCTTCATTTTCTAATTTGCCTCTCAGCAACATCAAACAAAAGCATGGTGTTAGTTTTCACATGTAAGCCGGCATCATCCAGCTCAACCTCAGCACGACCTCTTTCAACTCCTCCACTGTTGCTAAATTAACAGACTGCTTCTCTGACATCAAGTCCTGGATGAGCAGAAATTTCCCCTATTAAATATTAAGAAAACTGAAGCCATTGTCTTCAGTCCTTGCTCGAACCTCTGTTCCCTAGCCACCAACTCCATCCGTTTCCCTGGCAACGGTCTCAGAGTAAGCCAGTTTGTTTATAATCTTGGTGTCATACTGACCCTGAGATGAGCTTCTGACCTCATATTGATGCCATCAGTAAGATCACCTATTTCCACCTACATTCACCCCACTTCACCCTACCTCAGTTCATCTGCTGCTGAAGCCCCCATGCATGCTTTACTCTAAACTCCTCTAGACACGACTATTCCAATGCACTCCTGGTTGGTCTTTCACATTCTACCTTCTGTAAATCTTGAGGGCATCCAAAACTCTGCTGCCCATCTCTGAAGTTGCACCAAGTCCCATTCACCAATCACCCCTCTGCTCACTGATTTCATTGGCTCAGGGTCAAGTAATGTTTTGATTTTAAAGTTCTCACTCTTGTTTTCAAATCCCTCCATAGCCTTGTCCCTTGTCTCTGTAATCTCCTCCAGTCCCCAAACCCTCCGAGGTATCTGCGATCTTCTAATTCTGGCCTCTTGAGCATCCCCAATTGGTAGCCTTGTCTTTAGCTGCCTAGGCCCTAAGTCCTGGAATTCCCTCCCAACAACTCTCCGCCTTTCTACTTCGCTTTCCTCCTTTAAGATACACCTAAAACCTACCTCTTGACCAACCCTTTTGATCATCTGACCTATTGGCCGAGATCTTCCAAGCAGCAGCAATGGTGGTCGGATTGCTGCTGTGCTTGAGAATTCAGCCTTGACGCCGCTGCATGTTTCTTCCGGGGTCTTCCAATCCCCTGCTTTCACAGAAATGCACAGTGCACCATCTCTTGGGGAATTCCACTGGAGCGGACTGGAGTCAGTGGAGGACGGGACATACCCCCTTTTTGTGGCCACATATGGTAAGTTTAAAGGTCCAGTGTTAATGTTAGTGAATGAATAAGTGAATGGGTAGGTAAGTGGATAGGTATGTTGATGGGTGAGCTGGGTTGGTGGTTAAGTGCATAAGTGGGTGGGTGAGGTGGGTAAATGGGTGGGATGGAGAGGTGGGTGATGATATGTGGTAGGTGGGTAGTCAACTTTGGAGGTGGTTGGGACGAGTCAGTTGTGTAGTTACTCAGGTTTTAATTTGTCTAATATTTCCTGGCTAACTGCACTGATGAGTACCGTGGAATAGTCCGAGTCTCCGATCTAGCTCAGAATTGGAGACATTCGCAGAGGGTCCCAGGGAGCAGGGGAATTTCCCATCAGAAGTTGAAACTTCCTGGGCAATTTCCAAATAGTCCAAACATCAGGACTTCCACAGGTTCCCGACAAGCATCTTGAGTCGTACATCCCGGTGATCCGGAGACCAGAAGATTTGGACCATTATCTCCTTATGTGGCTTGGTTTCATGTTTTGTTTTATTATGTTCCTGTGAAGCACCTTAGGATGTTTTATGATGCGAAAGGCACTATATGAATTTAAGTTAGTGGCTGTTAATGGGCTTTGAATTTGCCAAAACTCCCATTCTCCATTAAACTTCTTTCCATCCACTGAGAGGACATGGGATTGAAAATTTCCCATCAAGAGAAAAAGTTCTAATTGTAAGAGGAGTAAAAAATTGTCTACTAATTGTCTTGAATTAAATCTATCAACTTTTTCTTTGTAGGAATTAGTGCTTTGGTGCCTATGAACTCGGATGACAGTCATCCAATGTATCCATGTATTTTTTTTTTGTTTTTACACTAAACCTTTTCCTTGTGTTCAGCATTATTGGTCAGTCCTATAAGCACAGCTTGCAATCCTCTATGAACCAATCGGCATTTTTACCTGTCCAATAGCTAGATAAATGTAGCAAGACCAAGAAGTCGATCAGAAACTGTGGAGATAATTTTAACCTAACTCGCCCTGCAGGAAATGTCTAGGAATCTGATTTACAGCCCACCCAGTATTGAACTCCACTGACTTCAATAGAGGATAATTAGTTTTAAGATTGGTGGGTTAGTTTAAAATTGTCCATTTGTCCCTGCATTCCAGTTTAACGGACACCTGTCACCAACTCAATTTTGGTGGAAAAATAACACTCTATGAGACCATGACTCCAGCTAAAATCACTAGACAAATTTACTGAACATTAGCCAGGTTAAATAACAGTGTTCAATATACTTACAGTAATTACAAAACTTTTAATTGATTTCACTAAAATATGAAAGACAACAAAGACATATCTCTTTTTTTCACTCCTGAAACACAGTTGCTTATTTCTTATTTTCCTCCTCTAACCAAGCTGGTACATCTGATGGTTTGAGGCTGACTAGTGAGAAAAGTGCATGCAGCCAAATATAAATGTACAAACTGTTGTTTTTGGCTGTAAAGTTAGTCTACAAAGAGTCTACGAAGAATAATTGCCCTGTCCCTCAGAAACCTGACTCAAGCTTTCAATATTGATAGCAATTAATCCTGTTACTTTTTTAAAATTCCATGGACACTTATTAGATATTGACATTTGAGATGAACAGAATAGCTTGACCAACTGATCTGGCTGGAACACTTTGACCAAGCTGTGATTAAAGGAACTTACTTGTCCAGGCAGCTACGCAGGATATGCTGGACAAACACTAATGATGCTGCTGTTAGCATATATTAGCATTATAAGCCCCTTTTTACTTCATGGGAACAAACAACAGATCATTGGGTACAAATTAGCCTTGTTGTACCTCTCTTACAAGTGTTAAATGGGTACAATGAGGGCCATTTTTGGGGACCACAGGCCTGCACCTCAAAAATGCATGAAAAACATGACCCAAAACTCTGATCCAAAATTGGGTTGGGCCATTTTCAGGCATCCCAATAGTCACCCAAAATCAGTATTTAAATGAGGACCTAAATACCTTTTTTAGGTGCCCTCATAGAAATTGGGCAGCAAGGGCAGTGCAGGTTTTGGACCTCCTCTGCTTAGGATTATTTAGTGGTAGTGGCAGTTAATTAAAAGTAGGTATTTTTGAATTGGAAAAGATCTTCAGAAAATCTTCCCAGATTTTATTTCCATTGAAGTTAATGGTGAAGGAAATCAAGCCCGGTATGCAACGAGGGCTAATCCCCACTGTCAGTTTTCCATGCAGCGGTGAATATTAAAATCTACCCTACTGGCCAGGATTTTCCAGCCCCATTGTGGATGGACCCACCATGGGAGATTCAGTGGCCCAGCCAAAATTCCATTGACTTTTGGTGGGACCGGACAATCCCAGCGGTGGGCAGGGCCAGAAAATCCCGCCCATTATGTTTAAGTGGTAGTCACAGTAACCCAACCAAATCTTTTGGTTAATTTCATCTTGTTGCACAAAAGCCATCGGGGAAATCTGACATTACAGAGCACATTGGCTTTCCTCTTATTTTTATTTTAAGCCACATTTTGTATTTAAAACACATTAGATTTCAGTGTTTGTTTTGACATCAGTTTAGCTGGCTTCCATTATCTCCGGGTGTGATGTCCGGTAGAGGCAAAGGCGGGAAAGGTCTCGGTAAAGGGGGTGCGAAACGGCACCGGAAAGTCCTCCGAGATAATATCCAGGGAATCACTAAACCTGCCATTCGCCGCCTCGCTCGTCGTGGGGGCGTTAAGCGCATCTCCGGCCTCATTTACGAGGAAACTCGCGGGGTTCTCAAGGTTTTCTTGGAAAATATCATCCAAGACTCGGTCACCTACACGGAACACGCTAAACGCAAGACTGTTACCGCCATGGATGTGGTCTATGCCCTGAAACGCCAAGGCCGAACTCTGTATGGGTTCGGTGGTTGAGAACTTAACACAAGGATTTCTTAAACTTGTTTTGGTGCAAGTCGTTATACAAATAAGTCATACTGGATTAAAGTGTTTCTACGCCCATTGCTGAAACAGATGATTCAAATCCATTAGACTATTGACTTCCTATGAGTTAAACCAGCGATGCTCCTTCAAGATTCAAATAGGTCGTAACTCTTTCATGGATCCTGCTGTAGCGACAATGATATTTCCCTGTGGCATCTCATTTTAGTTCACAATCTAGCACTTGTCATTCCAAAGAAACTCCTTGTCAATCCTAAGCACTAGTTTAAATCTAATGCCCGAGAGAAAAGGAAGTCTGGGAACTCCAAGAGTCATAAGTCAACCAAAAGCCGCAGGACTATCAGGTTCATCTTATTCTGCCTCTCGCCTATGCTGCTTCATTGCTCTTTATTACTGCCTCCATCGTCTATATTGGACTCTAAGCATCAATTATTTTATTGCAAGGGTAGCAGTAAAGGAGCAATATTGTGTGCAAGTATATTATTTGCATCTACTTTAACAGTATTTTTTTATTTGATCACTGTAAGCAGTGATTGCAATTTACAGCCAAATCAGTTCAAAATAAGAGAAAACATTCCAGCAGCTGAAGTTAGCATCTGTGAACTGAAGTACAGAGGGACAGAGAGGAAAAAAAGAAACAACAGTTCCCATAATAGTACACAAACATAATAAAATTATAGATCAGTACAATTAAAAGTCTACATGCAAAATACAATTCTTTGAAGTGAAACTGTGACTTAAAACAATAGTAAAAATCTAATTTCCTTAGAATACTAAAAACAAAGTCAAAAATGTTTATCTAAAAATAATAAACCATTGCAGTAAACAGCAAAGTGGGATTAGGTGACCTTTGAAGAACAGCATCAATCAATAACACACCAGACTTGCTAGGCCAAATGATCAATTCTGTGCTGTAACATATTATGTCTTTATTTTGGAACAAGGGATGAGATTTCCATTCCAAGATCGGAAGTCTGATGTTGGGACCAGCTCCGGGTCCCAACCCCACACATCACCTTCCTGAAATGCCCACTTCAATTTTTAAAGTGTCAGCCAATTAGTGGCCATGGTGTAGGCTTGCCAACTGATTAAGGATGATGTGTGGGCCCCAGAGACTAGCTGGTCAATGGGAGGCCCTCTAGCACTGGCACATGGGCATCCCCACTGGCCAAGGTAGAAGCTGGCAACTTGCAATGCAGTGAGAGGGTCTAAATCTAATCTAATCTAATACAGCACAACTGGTGAGTTGTGATTGTGGAGGGGCAACCTCTCCACAGGATGGCCAGCGGCCACAGCTGTGGCCCAGCAGCCATGACTGTGCGGGGGTGGGGGTGGGGGGGAGGGGGGGGGGTGTTGGGGGTCAGGGTGCGCCCCTCACTGCATTAATTAAGCTCTTCCCTTTCCCATCATGAGGCCACCATGACGCACTGGTCATCTTTTCACCCTGTGTGCAAAGCCCGCATGCAAACTGGAAATCCCAGTCAATGCAGGAAATAGGCCTCAATAGGCCCCTCAATTGACTAACATGCACCAGATTGTCCCTTGACACATGCCTGGGAGTTGGAAGACTTCTATCAGAAGTCGTGGTTGCTGACTGTCAGACCTTGTGGCAACTGTCCAAAAAGGCAGCCAAAGGCCTCCAGCCCCATGAGTCTCCATAATGAGCCAGTAGAATACAAACATTTCTGGCTTGTCTTCCAGTGGCAGCCAGACATCACACAAACCTTCCAATCTGTTTGAGGCTGGGTGCAAGGGCTACTGCTGACTCGTACCAGATCCACATACAAATTGCCCAGTGAACATGGGGAAGTGAGGCAGGAGATCTCTAGGAAATCTGTAAGGGAGATGGGCAGCATTGTGGCTCTCCCTTACTGATCTCCTTTACACCTGTGAACAGAATCTTCCTTAGGTGCAAAGGAGAGGGACGTTGGCCAAAATGTTTTCAGAAAGGAAGGGAAGACTAAAAAAGTTAAAACAAATAAAGGGAAATTCCATGGGTCTGCGTCTTGTGCAAAATACTCTCCCACTTCAATGTGCAACACATATAGGGCAGAATTTTCTGTGCCCGCTGGCAGCGGGAGTGATAGGTGGCATGTACGAGCAATATGGAGTGATCGGTTTCATGACAGCGGGAAGGCAGGTCGCGATTGTCCACTCAGCCCGCCAACAGCGGGCCACATTTCCCGCCAACGGTCATCAGGGACCTCATTATCATACATCAGCATATCATCAAAAGGCCATCCCGCCAGGCTCTTGGACCCCCACTGAATTGTCCGTACAACGTTGGCAGGAAAGCACGTTGATGTGTTTCACAACAGCACATAGGCGACATGCACTTGGCGGCCTTCACTTTGGGGGAACTGGAGGTGAGTGAATAGCATCATTCTGCAGAGTTCGTCGGGGTCGCCTGTTGCTCTGCAGGCTTCGGGGCGGCGGGGGGCCAGGATGCAAGAGCCATTGGATTCTCCCGGATCTCGGGATTCCCACAGGTGCAGGGTGTAATTAACTGTGCCCATGTGGCACTCAGGTTCCCGTCGATACACATGGTGGACTACATCAACTGCAAGGGGTTCCATTCACTCAATGTGCAGCTGGTATGCGACCACCAGAAACGCATCCTTCAGGTATGCACACAGTTTCCAGCGAGTGTGCACGACATCTACATCTTCAGTTGGCCACAGATTCCTGGAGTCTTCCAGGGTTCACAGAAGCTGCAGGGATGGTTCTTCGGAGGCAAGGGCCAACCGCAGAGGCCATGGCTGTGACACCTGTGCAGAGGCCTCAGATGCAGCAGAGGCGACGGTATAATGAGGCTCATGCTGCAGCTCTCAACTTGCTGGAGCAGACCGTTGGGATGCTGAAGATGCAGTTCTGGTCTGGTGGAGTCCTGCAATACAGTCCACAGAGGGTGTCACGCATCGTCATCGTCTGTTGCACCCTTTACAATCTGGCGCTCCAACAGGGAGACGAGCTGACTGACGAGGAGATGGAGGAGCTGCACATGTCCTCCATTAAGGAGGACGCTGATGGGGGATGAGGGTGAGGAGGTCCTTGGAGACAACGATGCTGGGGACGAAGCAGGCGTGCCCTGGAAGCCCTCATACTTGCTAGGTTTGTGGTAGATGATGAAGACATGCAGCGAGGTGACCTCGTAGATCGTCACATCACATTTGTGAACATTTGACTCCAGTCTGGCTTATGGCAGCACAAATACCCACTGTGAGAATGCATGGAGAGGTGGTGGAGGTCCTAATAGTTGCTCGATTGTAGGAGGATGATGACGACATGCAGTGAGGACTCGGTCATGTCACAGTTGTTCCATAAATCTTTACATAGCCTCTGAGAATGTCTGACTCCTGTCTGGTTGAGGACAGCTCGCTTGCGCTCCGTGATCAGGGTCTTATCGTAGAGACGCAGCCATGAAACTTTAGAAGTTCTGATGCTTTGTCCGCCTTTAGCACCTAAGCCCTGCAGGAGCTGCGGCACAGCATAAGTGGTCACAGATGGTGAAGAGATGGGGGCCAGCCCCTCCCTCAAGGTGCTGTAAGCACATCGAGAGAATGAGAGAACTCTGTTGTGCCTGCCCACTACATTCTGGCAACAAAGACAAGCACCACCGAGATGCAGGCATCAGTAATGTTTCCAAGGAGTGTGAGGCAGGACCATCATTTTTGTCTGAAGGCTACACAAATCACAGGGAAGAGGCCCTGGACTGAGAGGCACCTGCCTTTATCTTGTGCAGAAAGGTTTCACATTGAGTGACAAGAACACTGCTCATTAGAACAAGGAGCATAGGCAGGGAGACATTCTTGGGAGCTTATTTACAACAGTGAACAGTATTTACAAGTGATTAACACCAATGCTCAGGCTATGCAACTAATCCTCCTTAAAATTTCCTAACTCCGCCACTATGTCTTGTTGCTCCCCGGACATCCACAGCGGAGGTGGAGGCAGATTGTTGACTGCGACGTACTATCTGTGATAACTTTGGCAGGTGTCCTCTGGAGGGCCGAGACTTGGAGGGCCCCGGCCTGCTTTTGGGGTCCATCTGTGTGGCGGTGGCACCCTCCTCAGCCTGTGGAGCTGGAGTTGCTGAGGTTACAGGAAGAGGGGAGTCGGACTGGCCAGGCTTTCTCGAAGTCACTTGGATGGATGGGCCTGGAGTGTGCACCTGCTGATCCTCCTCCCGATGGGGGCCCCAGGCTGACTCCTTGAGGAGCAGGGGTAGCTGGAGTGAAATCGAGCTGCCCAGCACCCGTCTCGCATACACACTGCTGGAGGCCAACCATGGCATCAGCGATGGAGTTAAGCCTGCGCAGCAGTGCAAGAGCGAAGTCCTGGACCAAGGTCTCCAGGGCAGCCACCACCCCACCAGTGTTGACCTCGGTGCTTTGGCATGCCAGCGCTATCACCTCAGCCTGAAGGGTGACGGACTCCTCCATTGTGCCTTGCAATCTGAGGAGTGTAGCGGACATCCCTTCCTAATATTCCCGAGCTTGCCTTTGCAGCTCCAGCAACTGTGACGTGACCGAGTCCAGAGGCTTGTCATCTGACTCAGATTCAGCAATATTCTGGCCACCAGCAATCATAAAACCATAATACCATAAGACGTAGAAGCAGAAGTAGGCCACTAAGTCCATCGAGTCTGATCCGCCATTCAATGAAATCTTGGCTGATCTGATAAACCTCAACTCCACTTTCCTGCCTTTTCCCCATGACCCCCCGATTCTCTTACTGATTAAAAATCTGTTTATCTCAACCTTGAATATACTTAACGCCCCAGCCTCTACAGCCCTCTGTGGTAAAGAATTCCACAGATTGACTACCCTCTGAGAGAAGAAATTCCTCCTCATTTCTGTCTTAAATGGGTGACCCCTTACTCTGAGATTATGCCCTCTGGTTCTAGACTCTCCCACAAGGAAAAAAAACCTCTCAGCATCTACCCTGTCAAGCCCCCTAAGAATCTTATATGTTTCAATAAGGTCACCTCTCATTCTTCTAAACTCCAATGAGCACAGGCCCAACCTACTCAACCTCTTCTCATAAGAAAATCCCTCCATACCCAGGATCAACCTAGTGAACCTTCCCAGGACTGCCTCCAATGCCAGTATATCTTTCCTTAGATAAGGGGACCAAAATTATTCACAGTATTCGAGGTGTGATCTAACTAGTGCCTTGTATAGATTTAGCAAGACTTCCTTATTCTTATACTCCATTCCTTTTGAAATAAAGGCCAACATTCCATTTGCCTTCCCTATTACCTGTTGAACTTGTATGTTAGCTTTTTGGGATTCATGCACAAGGACTCCCAAATCCCTCTGTGCTACAGCCTTCTGCAGTCTTCCTCCATTTAAATAATATTCAGCTCCTCTATTCTTCCTGCCAAAGTGCATAACCTCACATTTACTCACATTATATTCCATCTGCCAAGTTTTTGCCCACTCACTTAACCTGTCTATATCCCTCTGTAAACTCCTTGTGTCATCCTCACTACTTGCCTTCCCTATTTTTGAGTCATCCGCAATCTTGGCGATAGTACATTCATTTCCTTCATCTAAGTCATTAATATATATTGTAAATAATTGAGGCCCCAGCACTGATCCCTGTGGCACTCCACTAGTTACAGGTTGCCATCCCAAAAAAGCCCCCCTTGTCCCAACTCTCTGTCTTCTGTTAGTTAGCCAATCCTCCATCTAAGCTAATATACTACCCCCAAAACCATGGGCTCTTATCTTATTAAGCAGCCTTAGGTGCAGTACCTTATCGACTCGGAGTGCCGAATACCTGGGAAGTCCCTGCCCCCTCCTGCTGTGGATCAGACAGTGCGATGTGCCCACCAAACTGTGATCCTGGGGTTACTCTAAAGCTAGGACCCACCGAGGTGTGTGTCTCTGCACTGGTGGGGGGTGTGGATGAGTGCTGTGACAGAACTTCTGGTAGGATGCATCCAGATTCCTCTCTCGAGGTTTCTTCAGGGCTTGATTGGAAGCCCTGGGTCTGTCGGCTGTTTGGCAGATGTGTCTGTGAACGCAAGGAGAGATAATTAATGCATGGCAGTGGCCTATAAAACAGGGCACATCACTCACAGCATGGTTGGCTGATGGATGTTGCATGGCTAGATCCTCACTTGGTAGAGCAGTGCCGACCTCACCATCAGCCCAGGACCAGTCCAGGTTGTGGCCAGCCAGCTGGATGGCTCTGTTTTTAAAGTCCGTGAGGACCTTGATTTTGGGCATTCCGCCACCAGTCTGCAACCTCTCTCTCTTGCTGTGTGCCAGAAAGAGTAAGCAAGATGTTTGCCAGGCCAGATGATAAGTACGCCTGGCCTGTGTGGGTGCTGAGTGGACCCACGGACGGAATGAGGACGATGACGGTGTGTGTGAGAGAGTGAATGGTGATGTCCCTTGAACTGGCAGTGAGTGAGGGCCCTATGGATGTGTGATGGGTTTGTGAGTATGTGAGATGAGTAATGAGAAGAGTGACTTACCCTGGCGGAATAGAGGAGATCATTCATCCACTTGCAGCACTGAGTGGCTATCTTCTTCTGAAGGGCGTTGGCGCTGACCACTGCTGCCACCATCTCCCTAACTGGATTGGCCACGTTGCTGCCCATCCTGCGGCCAGAACGGGGGTACATGACATCCTGGAGGGCCTCCACGGCATTTCGCAGTCGCTTGAGGGACCCATTGTTGAAGCGGCGGGGGGTGGAACTGTGATCTTTTATCCTTTGCTGGCCATGTCTTCATGCAACAGTGGTGAGCTGAAAGCAATGAGCACTTGTACTTGCGGCTGGACTTTAAACATGGCACCCGGCATGATGTGGCGGCGGGGTGATGGCCAGCGGGCAAATGAGAGCCTGCCCGCCATGGAAACGGTGCGTTACCGGGGAGTGCATGAATAATGAGGCAGGCTTTGGACGATATGGCGTGAAAACCTGCCATCGCGGCCGGCGGATAAAATGTCATTTTACCTGCCCACTACCGCACTTAGTGCAAATCTGGGAAAATTCCGCCCATGGCCAGAAATATTGACTCGAATTATGTTTCTGAAATGGCAAAGTTGCCTATGTCATGGAATAATTCCATTCATTTCAATAAGGGCCACATTTCTGAATGGCCCGGGAGCAGAATTAGAGCTGCCATGTTCCAGCAATGCATGCTACCAGTTGGATGATGTTGTAAACTGTGCTATTAGTTTGTTCTATTGAACTCAGCCGTTTCTTCTTCTACTCTCATGCCAATCTGAAATTGTCGTCTCTATTATAGACTTAGACTTAATTCCTGATTCCATGTAGGACAATGGGTACAATGTAATTTTCTGTAAACTAGCAAAGACCCACAAAACACGTGTGGGCAAATTATGATCTTTATTGCAACAGTATTTCTTTAAATACAGAATTTCTAGTTATTAGTTCACCAGAGACTTTAACAGAGTCAAAACATCTCACTCTAGAAAAGGCTACATAAAGTTTTCCATGCATTAAAAAAAACACCGAGGAATATAAATTCAAATTTTGTCAAGGGTCTGGCCTTGTGACTTATAGTCAGGGAATACAAAAGTCCAATTGGAACTGTTTTCTCTTGAGTTGAAAGGCAGGTTTACTTCTGATGGCTTCAATTTTATTCGAGCATAAATACTCTTTTTCCTTGGAGTTTGCCTGTTATAATTTCAGCATCTAACATTGAAGAAAACAGCTTCCTAACTACTAATCTTGCTAAATGTCAAAGTCCTTGTTTAGGATTCAAGTTATGTAGCAACTTTGGACTGAATTTTACCAGTCCTTTGGGGATGGGCATGGAGATAGGAAGGCTGGCAAAATGGCATGGGAAGCCATTTAATTGACTGCAATGGGCAATATGTGGACCCTGGTCTGCTTCCCACTGAAGCGGTGTTGCTTCACCCCCTCCCCCTACCTTTATCGGCCCCAGCGGCAGGACCTCTGTCACCTCGTTAAAATTTAGCCCATTATAACTGGTCCTTCCTTGAGTTTAAGTTTGTGCACTGGCAGGCCCCTTGGATTTAGACTGAGTCAAAACTCTAAAGGTAGACTGTTATCATGTTCTTCATATATAGAATCAACACTGATGTATTCTTTTAATTCACCTTTTCTACAACTGCATTCAAATCTGGTAATTATTTTTAATACAAAGAATAACTCTTGAATAATAAGCTGTATCAAATAATTGACCCCGCCATTTTGCCACACTTCATCAATTCCAGCATCTTATTGTCATGAAAATATGATAATTTTCACAATATTATTGTGATTTATTGTAGAAGTGGGTTAATTATGGGGTTTAGATAGTTTCTGGGGATAATTTTCCCCACGTCGGGCAGGCCGAGCGGGAGCAGGCTTGGGCGGGCGTGGACCCGATCACTGCCTGCGATCGGGTCCGTGCTGCCATTTTACGCGGGAGGGCCAATTAAGGCCCGCCCAGCATATTTCTTGACTCCCGAGGAGAGCAGGAGTGGGCGGGAGGCAGTAGGCGTGCACAGACTGGCAGGTCCAATGGCGACCTGGTGGCCTGTTTAAACAAAGGTCTGGCATAATGGCAGGCAGAAGATCGCAGCAGAGGGCTACTGTGCAGCAGGCATGTCCAGAGGGTAGGCCAGCGGGGCAGGCCAGGCCGGAGGGTAGGCCAGCAGTGCAGGCCAGGCTGGAGGGTAGGGCAGCAGGGCAGTGTGCCCCTCCTTTCTTGGATGAGTGCTTATCTGCCCTCCTGGAGGAGGTGGCAGCACGGCGGGAGGTCCTGCTTCCGAGGGATGGGAGGCGGAGGACTCCCCACCTGTCCAAACATGCGTGGGAGGAGGTGGCTGAGAGTGTGAGCTCCCATGATGTGGTGCGATGCACAAAGGTCCAGTGCCATAAAAAATTCAATGACCTCCTGTGCTTGGGAAGGGTGAATACCATGTTGGCTGAGGTCACTTAATGCAGTCGTCACCCTTTCCCCCCAAAGCTGCCCCCCACACCCCGCGCCACCACCCCCCGCCCCCCCCACCCCACCCCCCAACCACCCCCAGCAACTCTGAATCCAGTAATGGCATTGAATCCTTCATGGCATATATCCCTCGCTGGGTGGACCAGCAGATATTGCCCATGCCTAGTTCACCCTGAGAGGGTTGAGCTAGGATGCACCCGCAGCATGTGTGACACTGACACCCAGAGTATAGAATGGGGGTGAAACTCAAGGATCTGCACCGAGGCAGAGTGCTGGAACTGGGAAGCATGTCAAAGTCAGGGTGCTTCCAGCTGGCGGGGCACCAATCCATCTGCTGGCCTTTGTGCTCCACGCGCTTGTGCCTCCTTGCTTAGCAAGGTTACACCTTGTGGTGCCACATGTGAAGAAGGCAGCATTTGGGCAATGGCGGGGGGTCAGCCCTGGCTTGTTTGGGTGAGTGTGCAGCAGCTGCGGGGTAACGAAAAATTGGAGTCCTGCAATGTCCCACTCTGGTTGGGTTGGCAGGGATGCGATGGGAATCCAGGTACAGGCTGGACTAATCAATGCTCCTCTCTCCTTTTCAGGAGAATTCCGCAGAGCGGATGCGGACTGGCGGAGGCCAGGCCCAGTTGGCGATCCTGACACCTTATGAGCAGCAGGCCATGAATCTGGAGAGGCGCCATGCGCCAAGGTCCACTGGTGGCGGTGAGGCTGGGGTGCCAAGGGGAGGTATGTTTGCCGAGCACTCAGGTCACCATGTGTCCCAAAAGCCATGGCACTGCTGAATGCTCCATGATTGATGTTTGCAACGTGGGTTGACCATTGAATATGGAAGGATGAGCGCATAATGATCCGGGGGACCGGTATGCAAGTTGACATTGTCTGCACTGTAATTAATCAAATGTCCTTGTCCTTCCTTTCAGCATCACTGGAGCAGGGCCGGAAGGAGGAGCAGCGGGGTCACCTCTCGCCCCAGAGGGCACAGAGGAAATCGACTCACCAGTGTCACACCATCTCTGCCAGGCAGGTACTAGCGCAGATACTAGCACCTTGGTGGGAATTAGATCTTCGGCTGGTGTCCCGGGGCACGGTAGTGAGGGCACTTCACACTTGCTTGAGGTGTGAGCCGAGACAGAGGGTGCCCAGGGCGCTGGAAGTCGGATGGCTGCTGGGGACCAGGCACATTGCTCGGTCGGTGGCTGATGATGTGCCTCTGGAGGTGTCCGTGAGACAGCAAACGCTGGAAGTGCAGCAGGGTGTGAGGGAGGATCTGGCGGAGATACATGATGCTATGTGTGGCATGGTGCCCATGCTGGAGGAGTCCATGAGGAGCATCACCGATGCAATGAGCCTCATGGCTGAGCACCATGCTTCCTCCATGGAGAGAGTAGCGACTCTCATGGACAGGCTCCTCCAGGAGAACAATTAGAGCCTCCTGGGGTTGCACTCAGACCTGCAAGCCCTCACAGTGGCATTGATCTCAGGTGGTCATTGCCCTGTGGGAGATGGTTTGGGCACCAAGTATCCCAGCTCGGTGCACATCCATCTGTGGCGAGCAGGGAAGTCCAAAGCGACCTCACGTCAGTGCAGCAGCTGCCTGTCGTCTCTGCGGGCTCCTCTCAGGGCACTCCGGATGAGGGCAGCAGCTCCTCCGCCCCTTTGCCAGTGACCATGGCATCTGATGAGACTGTGGCGACTAGGGAGAAGCCAGCTGTGGAGCTGGCTGCTCCCTCCCAGGCGGGGCCATCAAAGGCTCCACGGGCCAGAGGATGGCCGACAAGGTCATCGAGGCCAATAGGACAGCACAGTGAGCAGCCTGTCTCAGAATGCCAGTGCCAATGAGAGGACAGCACCTAGACATAGCACTTGTAAGCGTAAATTTAAGGCACCTTAGACACACCATGGGTTTCTCACTGGTGCTTTTCTGTTGGCCCGTAGCAGTTCACTGAAGACTTGGTGTGATGTCCAACACCTTTTTTTTGGTTTCTGAACCAAACGTTTACGTTTGTTATCTCAATAAATTTTGAAATGTTGCCATGCCTCAGGGTGATTCCTTACTTCTGCTGGTGGACGGGAACCCATGATGTTATGAGTGAGTTGTTTGACACTAAGCTTTATTGACAAGGGCCTTAGTTAATGTTAGTATCCAGGCTGATTTAGCACTCAGGTATCGAGTATGGAGCCTGCAGCCCTGGCGTGTGTTGAAGGTCCATCTGTGGTGGGCTAGCTGAAGGTTCTTTGGATTAAAGCCTCCCAGGTGTCCCTGCCTCCCTGGAGTATGCCCGGGTCAGTGTCTACCCCCTCAGCATTCTCCTCTGCGTGCTCTTCAGACTCACTGCTGGACTCATCGTGTGCATCCGGAGCAACCGCGTCTATGTCTTCCTTGTCCACTGCTTTCCCCCTTTCCAGCGCCAGATTGTGGAGAGCACAGTATGCAACCTCCATCAGCAACACACAATCTGGGGGGTACTGGAGCGTGCTCCCTGGACGGTCCAGGCATCGGAAGCGCATCTTGAGAAGACCAATGGTTTTCTCCACCACAGCCCTTGTGGAGGCGTGGTTCCTATTGTACCGATGCTCAGCCTCTGTTCTTGGATGGCGGAGAGGCATCATGAGCCACCTTTTGAGGGGATAGCCCTTGTCACCCAGCAGCCATCCATCCCAGCTGGGCTGGAGCACTGAAGAGTCTCGGCACCTGGGAGTGTCTGAGGATGTAAGCGTCGTGGGAGCTGCCTGGGTACCTTGCACAGACTTGTAGAATCTGCATCCTGTGATCACACGCTATCTGTACGTTCATGGAGTGGAAGCCCTTCCTGTTGACAAAGGCACCAGGCTCACCTGCTGGCACCTTGATGGCCACATGTGTGCAGTCTATAGCACCCTGGACATGGGGGAAGCCAGCAATGGCTGCGAAGCCTCTGGCTCGCTGTGTCTGGCTGGCCTCGTCTCAGCGGCAGTGGATGAAAGTCAATGCACGCCTGAACAGAGCATCTGTCACTTGCTTGACACAAGTGTGGACAGTTGAATGGGAGACTCCGCAAAGATCACCCACCAACCCCTGGAAAGAGCCGGAAGCATAGAAGTTGAGGGCAGCTGTGACCTTTAGCACCACACAGTTTGCACAGATCTCAGGGCCTATCATCTGACCGATAGAGGTGGCTGTCTCCCTTGAGAGACAGAGCCTCCATTGGCACTGCACCTCAGACATATTTAGGTAGCTGTTTTGCTGCCTGTATAATCTGGCAACAGGATAGTGGCATCTTCTGTGGCCCCTTCTACCTTGAACTTCGTGTTAGCCCTGCGCCCCTTGTGCCTGCGCCTCTCCTCCCAAAGGTGGCTCCCTTGGAGGCTGAATGTGGACTCCTGACCTCCTCCCCCTTCTGGCCCTCCCTTCCTCCTCAGAGGAGGTGCTTCCAGTGGAGACCACAACTCCCATTCCCAGGCTAAGCGAAGGCTTCCTGAAACCTCCAGGCCCCAAAAATGATCTTTACTGTCGAGTCCTGACCTGAAGGCTTTTACTCTTGTCCAAGCAGCTGTTATGAGTTTTGAAGTATTCCTGCTCACACAGGCAAGTGTCAGTAACTTTAATAATTAAACATCTGAAGATAACATTCGCGACCCCACTCACCCCTCTTATCCTGCCCGTGGATGAGGTTTATACAAATGCCACCTACCCGCCTGCCCGTTGCACCCGTGTAACATCCTGAAAATCACATGGGCCCTGAAAAATTGCAGTCAATTCATGCCTTAAGGGCCTTAACTACATGATTAATTAATGGCACATCGGAAAACATCGCGCGCCCGCCCACCTAAATATCACGATGGCGCGCAGTGACGTTGGGCCGCTCGCCCGACGTCACCACGTGTCATTTTACATGTTGGCGTGCGAGGCCCACCCCCGCACACCAACAGGAAAATCCTGGCCTGTGTGTGTGTGTGTGTGTGTGTTTTTAGGGGGGATTTAATTGAATTGGAGACAGCTGATCTGGAGGCTTTGAGTTATCAAAAAGAAGCTAGGTTTAAAATGCTAAATACATAAACATGGCTGAAGTTTTGGAATGTGAGGTGTAAGGAACATATTTATTTTTAGATAAATTAGGTTAGTTTGAATCTCAAAGAGATGGTAAGATATTACATCTAGCCAGAAGAAGCCAAGCCAAACAGTGTATTTATTTTTCCCAAAGGTTACTGATAATATGAACACTATGAAAGATTTATATTATAAGAAAGGTAAAGTTCCAAAGACATTTGGGAACAGCGGAATTTGCATTAAAAAGGGAGAAACATGTGTAAAGGAGATGAGGTTGTGTCAGAGGAGAAAGCATTCTAAGATCTAACACAAGTGTCCAAAACCTCCCGCCTCTGTGCATCAAGTTGTTGTCTACAGGAACCGAAGCTGAGAAAACTCATTTTGAATTTACTGTCCAGGGTATCGTGTAACTTTGCCTGGGTCTGTTTAAATCAATTTGTTTTTACTGTTGCCTTAACGGAGGTGCAACTGGGAGCCAGATTAATTAGGGGTTTTAGGAATTATTATAGTAGTAATTTGTAGACCTATCTAAATGCTTGAAATCTTTTCCTTTTGTTAATAAACGTTTAATTTAGTTTTATAAAAACCTCTGAAGTTGTGCTAGTCTTATTACTTCTGAATTCAGGGCACGCACTTCAAAATAAAACATAAATTGCAAAACAGTTATGACCAAGTGATCAAGTTCCCCTCATGGATTTGATCCACCTGGCACATATCATCTGCCACATCATAACATTATGCACCCCTTCCATGATATCCTTCCCATGCCATCTCCATCCCATTGTATTCCATCCTTCCCATGCTAATCTTTGCACGCCATCCCCAGCCCCATCCCATTACTTCCATTCCTCCCATATCATGCCTATCTGGCTCTTGCCATTCCCATCCCTCCCATCAATCCCATCCCTATCCCTCACAGAAATGATTTCTCCTGCCTGGGTAATTTTGTTTTTGGGCTACCCTTAACTTCTGCTGTTTTTTCCTCCGCCAACTTCCTCAAACTCAATTCACAGAATCACCTCTTGCTGTCACTGACCATTGGCAGCTGCACGTGCGCACGCACTCCAATCCTCTATGCACCCCTTGTGCCAGGCGTGTCAACCAAATAAACTCACCAATAGATGCGCCCCTTAAACTGGCCAATCAAAATGGTCCATACAGATAAAAACTGAGTATTATTATAAATTAATCTGAGTTTGTTTTGCCACATGTCAATATGAAACATACTATGTTTAGTGTAATCTGGGAAAGTAAAAGTTAAAACACTTGCTTCACATTACTGTGGTCTTTGGTTTAAATCACAGATAGGTGTAGCACTATTACATAGGGACTTTGGTTGAGTGTCTGCTGAAGTGCTGCCAAGGACTGTTTGCAGAAGCACATTTCAGTTTGAAGTAAGGAAATATTGATTTGTCTATTCTGCCCTTGGAAAGCATATCTCTCAACAGGTGAAGCGGGCTAGCAGCAACAGTCAATAGTTCCACTGGCCCTCTCAGCTACAAAAATAATAAATATTAAATTATTTTAAGGAGAAAACAAAAAATAAACCCTCAAAATGTATTTTTATCCCCACAGTTTTCTCCCTTTCACTATAGAGCCACTTGTTCCAACAGTGTTGTTGAAATGGGAGGGCAGAACAGTCTCGAAGTCACCAGATTCTCTTCAAGCATTGTCAGTGCAGCTTTATTATCAGCTTTCAAAATAGGCGTTTAAAGCAAAGCTGTTTTCCTCCCGCAATTTTCCAGTCTATAAAGTCAGTGGGCTAAGAGCAGAACAGGGCCTGCGGAGTGGAGAATCTAGCTGAAGATGCACACATACATATTTGGGGCTAGATTTTAATTCTGTGCAAGTCAGTGAGTTTTGAATGAGTTAAATTTTGCCCTTTCCTGCAGGAAGTGATTTTCTGGCAGGCATTTTAGGCCAAACTAAAGTGGCCTTACTGAAAATGACCCAATGTTTCAACTAAATATATGGATACATGAATCAGTTCCATGCTTCCAGCTGGGAGGAATTGCGTTAGAGGAAAAGTGACAATACTGTTGTTGCACTGATTCTTTCACCTCTCATTTTTCATGCCCAAATATCCACTAAGAGCAGAAGATGGATGAAGTCACCCTTTAATAAATTGAAATGCAGCCTAGTGTGACTTTCTGTCTGCTATGGCCAGGTTTAAGCTGGTGCTCCCTTTGACATGTGCAGTGGACCCAAGGGAAGCTCCGTAAGTAATGGAGCATCTAATGGATAAGTGGCTTTTTTAAATGTTTTGCAGAAACAACTTGCACTTATATACTGTAGTGCTTTTAATAAGGCACTTCACAGGAATGATTATCAAACAAAACTTGACACTGAAGAAAAGAGATAATAGGACAGATAACCAAAATCTTGACTAAAGAAAAAAGCGAAATACTGTGGTTACTGGAAATGTGAAATAAAAACAGAAACGCTGGAAAAACTCAGCAGGTCTGACAGCATCAGTGGAAAGGGAAACAGAGTGAATGTTTCGAGTCCGTATAACCAGCTCTGAAGAAGGGTCATACGGTACCTTTGACTAAAGAATTAGGTTTTAAAGAGATTTTAAAGTAGAGAGAGAGTTGGAGAGATTTAGGTAAAGAATTTCAGAGCATAGCCTTAAGCAGCTAAAAGTATGACTGCCAAGCAAGCAAAGAAAATTGGTGATGCAAAATAGGCCAGAATTGGAGGACCACAGAGATCATGGAAGGTTGCAGGGCTGAAGAAGGTCACAGAGATTGGGAGGGGTGAGGTCCATTGTGGAATTTGGAAACAATTGCATCACATTTATCAGAAAGATTAATTCAAGTGTTTACATGATTTCAGCAGAATAGGAAATGTTGGAAAGAAATGGAACAGGACAAATGGACTCTAATAATACATTCTTTCACGGGTGATCAGAGAGCAACAAGGTTTTAAATGAAGAATCCCTGGTTTCAAGCAAGTCTAGTTAATATTTGTAATGAAACACTCAAGTATAGAAATTATGACTCGCAGGAGTACAAGATGAAAAAAAGACATGTCAGAGAAATCAGAAATGTGACTCTCCTCACATCCATCTCATGCAGGTCACTTCCACTTTAGTCACTGTCCAAAAAGTGATTCAAAGTGCTACATTCCATCACTTGTGCCCAACTTTGTTTCCTAGTTGTGCATTTGGTTCTCAGTCACGTATTTTCCCCTAAGGAACCTTTGGAGGTGTTGAAATGTATTTTCAAAATATTTCCATCGTTTGGAAAAAATAAGATTTGTTTTGCCCACATTCACAATCAACTATCTTTAAGTGGTCACATCCTTTAAATTTTTCCCAACCACCCTTAAAGCTTTGTTCACCAATGCTATTTTCTGCTGGCCCATTTGACTGGAAGCTTGTTGAATATGTAATTAGAACCAACCCCCAAAAGTCTCGAGAGATCAGTCCAGCTTGAAATTGGTAACAGATCTCCCTTTTGAATCATGGAAGTCTGCTTTACAATATCCTCTTACTGAAATAGTTTGCCTCATTAGCAGATAATATGCTTTTATGTTGTAAAATTCCTTTGTTAATTTTATTTTCTCCTTTTCCTTTATATATCTCCCATGTCACATACCATCCACAGCAAACAATGTGAGCAGGCAATCTTCTCCTAGATTTCATCCAGTGCTGTTCCACAGTCAGTAATTCTGACAACTCTCAATGTGATTTCCTCTTGTTTCTTTTGTGTGAAAAAGTTATTTCTACCCAATGATTCTCATAGCAGCAATGCTGAGATGAGGAACACATCATTTGGCATTAGCTCCAGTGCACCATTCCAAAGTGCAGTTTTTTTGGTATTCTAAATCACCACGGCAATTGAAAATTGAGCATTGCTATTTTCAATACTGGCAGGTGATCACTTGGAGTCGGTATTTGTATTCCTGAACCTGGAATGATGCCGTATGAAATCAGATGACTCAACTGTTATTGTGCAGATTCACCTGGGATGAGCTCTTCACTAGTGGAAAATAACACATTAAGTGGGTAATAAATATGGTGAGACGAACTAACAAAAATGACAATGACAAAAAAAAACCCTTATTTTGAGTTAGCCTACCCAGTAAAAAGTGATTTTACACTCCATTGTCATTAGCTGCAGCAGTCGATCAGTGCAGTTTCACTTGGCTCATTTAAAATATCAATTAATGAGAGAGTTGTATTTGGATCACCGTGCAAAACCGGCTGTCTGAATGCAAATACAGCTTGGGATCAAGAGTTTCTCTCAGACTCCATATTATAAGCTAAGTAATATTCCACCAATTCTTGTTTTCACTTTCCACCCAGCAACCCTTTTGATCCACCCGCTAATTGTGTAGTAATTGTAGTCCCTATTTTCTTGTGTTTTGAGTTTTAGATGTATCTGTAAATTCACTGTGAAACAGCACATAATAATGTTATTTCATTTTGTAGACAAATTACTATGTTTGGAGTAGTATCAAATAATTTAAGATTGAACTAATTCCAGGGTGAAGAGATCATACAAATTACACTAAAAAATCCAAGGCCTCATTATCAAAATAGCAAGGACATTATGAAAATTGAGCTTTTAATACTGCTATGCAATTCAAGTGCATTTGAAATGATAGTTGATAGTTTGATTCTTTGGGCTCAGATTTTGCCGTAAGAGTGAGGCAGCGCATTGTGTTAAAGATTAAAGCAGAAACTAACTACCAGCAACCGCACATGCACAGTTAAGCACAGAAATCAGGAATCTGCAGCCCAAGTCGGCCTTGCAGTCCTCCATAAGTTTGGTTATATCAGTACCTCAACAACACCAACAATTTATATTTATAAAGTACATTTGAGATTGTAAACCATCCCTAGTCACATCACAGGAACATCTTTTGCAGCAATGAAACATGTGGAACAGCATGAACATGAGATACTCATATGATAAATAACTATTAAACTCACTAGAAAAAGCTATGCCTTGGTTATTCCAGTGCATGTAAATTTTCATTGCCGTGCTAAATCTTAATTATTGCCAAACAACTTTTCTGGCACTGAAAATTAACTTTTCAGTGAGGTCCCAGGTCCAAAATGGTTTTCTAATCACTGCAAGTTCCAGCAAAAACCCATTGAAAGTCTGTAGATCTGTGTAAGTGTAATGAACAGCATTTTCTGGCCTCTGACCGCAAAACCTGTCCATGATCTCTGGAGTCCACACGCACACATATAATAATAAATTGTGTTCTAATGTGATACATCTTAATATTCATGTAGTTGCTGGGAGAACCATGTATGTAATCATTACTGAAACTGATACAAAAATTAGCTATGCATATTCTTTCCATGAATTTTTCACTTCTGAAATTAGACAAATATTTGGACAAATTCCATAAATTGTATTGCTTGCTCATTTGTGTTCAAAAACTAGTCTGCATATTTGTAATTAATCTCAGTGATGAAAAAGTATTGGGTGGAATCTTCCTTTCTGGATTAGAAGCTCAGCGGTGGGACTGGACGTGAGAGTCGCTTTCGCTCGTGGGCAGGACTGCTTTTCTTGCACAATTACGTGTTGGTCAGCTAATTAGACATGCATGCGCGAGAAGCACAGCAAATCTTGAGGTGAGGTTGGCATGAAGTCGACGCCCCTGTTGTTACCTCACGGGGTCAAAGGTCCAGGCTCCATACTTAAAGGGCACATGGACAGGCATTCATCCTCTGCAGGCCAGGAAACTCGCTGGACATCTGTCGTGTTTGGTTCTGCAGCTGCATATACCCTCTCTTCATTTGCCCACCCCCTCCCCAATCCTTGCTTATTTTCACCTGCTGATACCCTTTCTTCACCTGCCCTCTTTGGATTCCCTCATCTTGTCAGCTCCCACCTTCCCCCCACCCCACCCCGTGCGGAATGTCGGACTGCAGACGAAGAGCAGCCCAATGGTTTAGTGATGCCTTGCTGAAGGTCCTCCTCCAGGCCTTCCGGGAAAGGCAGGAAGCCCTGTTTCCTAGAGATGGCAACAGGAGGCCTTCCCGTCTGACCAAGGCGGCCTGGATGGAAGTGGCAGCGCATGTCAGTGGTCATAGGGACCTACGTAGAAACTAGCCCAGAAGGAAAAAACATTTCAGACCAGTACTCTTATTTCCCAGTTTTACTGGTGTTCCATTTTAAGCTACACAAGACCGGCTTGGACCAGTATTCTTAATTCCCACCTTTTACTGATTTTTCCTTCTGGGAGGTGCAGTGCAGGAAAAGAATGAATGATCTACTGTATGCCACAAGGATAAGTGGCACTTAGTTTTCATTGCAAGCTGGCACTCATAAGGGCAGCAAGCAATGTAGATGTATCAGTACAGAGGGATGCCAGGCAGGAGTTAGGGTTGCAGACCTGAGCATCACATGGGAAAAGTGGACTAAATGTGAGTGCCACTCCATACTCTGCAAGGTACCAGCTGCAAGACAGTGCATGTGCGGAACACTTACTAGGGTGGGCACAGGAGGACATGCGTCATAGGCATGCATGCTCATTTACTGGTTATGGACACTTTGGGTTAACACCCAATCCTTCTGTTTGTCTGCAAGAGAAAAGAGCTCACAATCGGCATGAATGAGAGAAGATTGGAGGAGGGGTCAGACTGATCTCAGACTCGTCACTCTGGCTGAGGAAGAGGCTGCAGAACTGGTGGGGGAGGACTGTGGCCAAGAGTGTGTCGATGGAGAGGCCGGCATCTCTGCAGAGTCCAGTGAGGATGCCTCCAGTCTTGTGCTGTCCATTGCACATTGAAAATTAACACATGAAACTTAGAAGGGTAAAGGGATTGTGCTCAACCATGAACTAATTCTTTGTGTTCTCCAATTCAGGTTCTGGAACAAAGACCAAGAAAAAGAGGCAGGGAGGGCATTCCCTTAGCTCCACCTCCACCTCTGAGGAAGATGATGTTGAATCCTCAGAGGATGCATAATCATGGCATTCCCTTGCACTCTCCACCAGCACAGACATTTACCTTGCAGGTTCACATTCTAGTTCATGCCTGGGGTCACAATCTGGTGAGCTCATCACAGACACGTGTCCACAGCTGATGGAGGATGTGACAGCCAAGGTCCCTGGCACTTGGAGGACTGCTGGACACCAGGCCTATGCTGAGCCCCACGCAGATGATGAACATCTGGATTCAACATTGAGAGACCTGATGGAGATGCAGAGACAGACAGGGGAACATCTGGCAGAGATGCCAAAGGCCATGCACAAACTTGAGTAAAAATTGGAGTAGTCTATCCACTTTATGAGTACTGTCAAGGCTCCAGCATGTGAGCACTTGGTTTCTTCCATGTAGAAGGTGGCAAGCATCATGGAGGGCCTGGTCCAGCACAGTACTCAGTGGCTGCCAGATATGTGCTCGGACCTGCACTCCATCGCTCTAGGCATGGGAGCCATGTGGCAATGGCTAGGTGAGAGGAGGATGGGGCACCTTGACCTCTCTTCAGCTGCCCTACTTGTCAGGGAGTCAAGGAGGTACCTTCTCTCAACTACAGGGAGGAGAAGCACCAGCAAGGCACCCCAGCGGCTTCATCCCTGGACACGCCAAGGGTGCCCTGCCTCTTCACCTTCACTCCGCCAGTGACCTCAGCACTTCCAGGTCTAGTCGAGGAGTGTGCACCTGCACCTGTAGAAGAGACTCTCAGCAGGCCTTGGACCACCAAAGGACAGCCGCCAAGGTCATCTCAGGCAATGAGGCATAGCAGTCAACAGGCTGCCTCCACATCAGCTGTGGATGTCAGGGCTGTGCCTAGGTGTAGCAATAGAAAAAGAAATATTAAGAAATTATAAGGGCACAAGAGTTGCACAAGTGTCTAGTCACCATATATATGAAACACACTTGTAAATATATGTTTAATTTCACGTTATTCATGTCTGTTATATATTCACGATGCTGCGAGTTGCTGCAATGGTAGCATTGCACTTCGTTCCCGATCAGTCTCGGATCATCTGGGCCCATGGATGCACCATTTATTGTGTCACATCATCAGTAGTGGTATCTCGGAGTTTGCTGATGTGTAGGATTGAACCTTGGGCATCATGTGTAAAGTTGCAGCCTTGGAACGCATCTGACATACATCAGATAGTGTTCACCCGATTATCATCCCACTGAGGCTGCTGCCTGAGTCACATTTGCAATTGGGTCATTGCATGTCTTGCTGGTGTCCACATGGCAGAGTTCTTCACAAGGCATTGCCCCCATTTGGAGAACGTGTCAGGGAGTGATGTGCCTTCCAATGTCGCATGCGCATGGGGTTGCTTATGACAAGAGCCTGCAGCATTTTCCTTCTAGATGTCTCAGGAATGTGCAGTGTTATATGGGTAGTGTTGCATTCCTGCTGGCACAGACCCTCCAATTTGGCTGAGTAGTACATTTTGCACAGGTGGGATGTGTTTTCATTTGAGATTGGTCCATACAAAGGATCACAATACCAGCAGTTTCAATGTGAAAACGTAAAATTTAAGGCAGCTGGCAGAACATAAGAGCAATGAAAAGAAACAAAAACATCCACACCACCCACTAGGGAACCCCGGCCTACCAGCCAATAGAGGATTAGAACCCATAGTATAGTATAGATGTATCAGTGCCTCAATTGGCTTGGAATCTGTTGGTGATAAGATTATCACGGGCCTGTCTGCCGCGTTGCACCTTCACCCTGGCTTCTGCTACTGCATCCGCAGCATCCACTCCCTCATCAGCAGCATCATCTTTCCCTTCCTCCTCATTGGAGGTGACACCTGGCTCTTCCATCTCCCCTCTGCAAAATCATCCGCCCTATGCTGAGCAAGGTTGTGCAGGGCATAGCAGACCGCAATGATCCTGGATTTAGGGAAGGAAACAGTTAAAGAATTGCTAATTATTAGGTTATTTAACTAAGTATCCTTTTGGTTGTATAAAAGGGATAACAACTGAGACAAGTTCCAGTCTGTGAAGAGTTTTATGGCAAGCAATGAAGCTCTGTCTTGGTTTTAGTCTTCATTTCTAAACAACTATTGGAACTTAACAGTGGTAGCAGAGGATGGTTGCTGCTTGCAAGCAAAAGATTGGAAACTAAGCTCTCGTCAGACAAAAGACTGTACTTGGAGTTAACTTTAACAGCAGAGTGTTTGGAAGAAAAGAGGGAGAATGGCTGAATCAAAATGTAAACTTTTTGGTTATGATTACCCACCGATGTTTTCTGAGAGTGAACCCTATGAGCAACGGAAGAATGAAGTAACCATGTGGACACGGGTTATGTCCTTGCCAAAGAAAAAACAGGGAATGGCCTTGACACTTTCGTTACCATACGAAAGCAAAATAAGATGCAAAGCATTTTCGGAGTTGGAGCCTGAGCATTTGGATGTGGATGGAAACATTATCAGGTTTAATGATAAGATCTATCAATAAGATGATTTATTAAGTACTTATGAAGCATGGTCTGATTTTGACAAAGTTAGTAAGTTGGAAGAAAATTCCATGGAAGATTACATAATGAAATTTAGTAGACTATATGCAAGATTGCAAAAGTTCCATCTAGAAATTCCCCATTAGGTTTAAGTTACTAGACTGTGCCAAAGTATTGAGTATGGACAGGCTTCTATTTCTAATGGGAGTTAAGTTTGCAGAAAGACACACACTGCTAGAACAAATGTCAGAATCTCTAAAAAAAAAATTCCTCGGAAAACATTCCTTTCCAGCAGAGTTCATGGCACAAATGAGCCATTCGGCGACAAGACAGAAAATGGAGGATACAATGTTAACGGGATGGTGAGGTCGCTTAGAAACAGGACGCAGGCATCAGTACGAAAGGAGATTTGTAACTAGAAACAATGGGAACAGAAACACCTTGGACAATTATGGCAGGAGAAAAGAATTAGGGATTTACGACAAAAGAACGAACCCCAGAAATGCCCAGGGTGTGGTCAGTGTTTTAGATGCAATTCAAAATACCATTATGCAATGAACTGTCCTAAATGATATAATAAGGTGTTCAAAATTAAACATGAGATGGAAGACTCAGAAGAAAGATGATGGAGATATTGACCAAAGAGAGGGTATTGTATTAGTTACAAAAAGTTTCAGCCCGGTGATGAATGTCTTGGTGACAGAGTCCTTCAACTGTGCGGTGCTAGATAGCGGATGCACATTTACAATCTGTGCATTAGACTGGTTAAAATGCTACGTGGACTCCTTAAATGACAAGGATCGGAATAGGGTTAAAGAATTTGAGAGTTCCACCAGTTTTAGATTTGGAGATGATAATATCCTAAAAATCTTTAAAAAGGGTAGTGATTCCCTATAAGATAGCTGGAATCAATCATTTTATCAGCACAGATGTAGTGTTTAGCAAAATACCATTAATGTTGAGCAGACCATCGATGAAGAAAGCACAAATGAAGCTGGACATAGAAAATGACAGAGCCATTGTATTTGGAAAACCTGTGGATTTACAATTTCAGCAATCTGGACACTACTATATTCCTTCAATGAAACCTAACTTTTCTACTGAGGAGATTAAAGAAATGTTATTAGCATCAGGCCTTAGGAATTTGGAAGACAAGAAGCAAATTGTTTTAAAATTGCATCGGCAGTTTGCCCATCCTTTTTTGCAAAGATTAAAAATTTTGCTACGGGATGTAGGAATAAGAGATGGAGAGTACGCTAAACTTAAAGTGGAGATAAGCGATAGATATGATATATGTAAGGAATACAGAAGGACACTGTCACGCCTGATAGTGAGTCTAACTTTAGCGAGGGATTGCAATGAAGTTCTGGCGATGGATCTAAAGGTGTGGGATCAAGAAAAGAACATTTTTATTTTACATTTTGTAGATTTGGCAACAAGGTTTAGTCAGGCAACAATCATATACCGTAAGGGATAGAAAATAATTGTGGATCAGCTAATGGAGAAGTGGGTAGGGACCGGATTGGGACCACCAGCGAAATTCCTCACTGATAATGGGGGAAATTTACTAATGACGAGTTCTGTATTTGTGCAAAAACATGAATATAATAGTTATGAATACCGCAGCGGAAAGCCCTTTAGTAATTGAGCGTGTGAAAGGAATCATGTGGTTATAGATGAGATCCTTCATAAAATATTGGCGGATTGACCAAGCTGTAAATTAACATCAGCTCTAGCATGGGCTGTCCATGCCAAGAATTCAATGCAGATGGTTGGGGGCTATAGTCCATAACAGTTGGTTTTTGGTAGAAACCCAAAAATTCCTTCAGTCCTGAATGATTATCTCCCAGCTTGGGAGGAAACTATGATTAGCTCTATCTTTTCTGAGCATTTAAATGCATTACATGTGAGTAGAAGAGCATTCTTTAAAGCCGAAGTTTCAGAAAGAACTTGGCGCGCTCTAAGACGCAATGTACATCCACCGGAAACTATTTTCAATCAGGGAGACATGGTATACAATAAAAGAGAAGGACTTAATGAGTGGGAAGGCCCGGGAAAGATTATAGGTAAAGATGGTAAAACAGCCATTTTACAACTTGGGAACCAGACTATTCGGGCACACTCATCATGGTTAGTTGGCGCAGACTACAAATCAGCGGGTTTGGAAAGTGTGGGAAGGGATGAGGAACAATGTACTTCTCACACCCATATGTTGCATGATTGTGAGGACCTGGTAGCTGAAGTTGACAGGGTATCTGAAGATGGAGACAGTAATTCGGATGAAGAAGATGAGGCAATTTATCCTAGAGGACAACTACTGAAAGCTGGCACTAAAGTTACATACTTGCCAGAAGGGGCCAGTCAATGGTGGGAAGCGACGATTGTAGATAGAGCAGGGAAGGCCACTGGAAAATATAAAAAACTGGTTAAATGTATGAGATAAAGGACAGGAGGTTAGGCCTATGGATTGGAAACATGAAGTACAAAAACGGGAGGCACAGGAACGCAGCATCAGCTCAGACAGTGGGTCTGGGAGTGAACATGCCTCTAGGAAGAGATCGTGAACTGTTGAAAGCGCATCTATAAATGGGAGAGGGAGATCAAACAGTAACAGTCCGGAGCGTGATAGAAGGCAGGATAGAAGGCGTAGCTTAACAAGGTCAAGGAATATGGCACAGACTGATAACGCTACAGGAGCAGAAGCCCATGTGATCAAGAAGTCTTAGTAGCTTCAAACAATTTAGATAATAAATTAATAAAGGATGCCAAACAGCAAGAACTACATAGTTAGAAAGAATTTGGTGCCAGATAGGGGACAACCAAATCTGTCTCATAGATGGATATGCACGGAAAAGGTAATTCCAGGTGGGACTTATAAAGCTAAAGCCAGGCTAGTGGCATGATGGTCTGAAGAAAAATTGGGTGACTGGGATATAAGAGTAGATTCAACTATGGCAGGGAAAATTATGCTGAAGATATTTTTAGCTCTGTTAGCTACAAATGCTTGGGAATGTAAGTCCATTGATATTAAAGCTGCTTTTTTGCAGGGGCACCAACTTCAAAGAGAACTTCTTCTCCATCCACCAAAAGAGGGGCCAAATGGAGAAGAGACTCGCTGGATGCTAAATAAATACATACACAATTTTAATGATGCCTCCAGAGTTTGGTATTTCTTAGTGATGTCAGTTTTGTTAAAGTTGGGCTGTATTTAGTTGGAAGCAGACCTAGCAATGTTTTATCGGCACCATGGAGCGAAACTTGCAGGCATCTTTATGGTGTATGTAGGTTATATTTTTGTGGGGTGGCAGTAGCGAATTTGAAACAGTTGTCATTAACGGGCTCACAACGGACTTTGAAATTGGAAGTTAGGCTTCTGGTGCGTTTAAGTACATTGGATTGGAAATCAGGCAGAGCAGATCACACGTCCTTTTACATCAGCAATCCTACTTGGAGAATGTCAATCCCATTGCAATTAGTCATGGCAGGGCCTCCCAGAAAAATATAGCGGCTTCTGAAACAGAAAAACTCAATTGGCTAGGCAAACAAACAAGGCCAGATGTCAGTTTTGACGTTTTGGAATTGAGCACTAAAATGAATGATCCTAAGGTTGAAGAAATCATTCGGGCAAACAAAACATTGACAAAATTAAAAATGGAGCAGTGTGTTTTGAAATTCCCATCTGTGGATGATGTTAGAAAAATGAAACTGATTGTGTTCAATGATGCGCCTTATGCAAATCTATGTGATGGATTTTCGAGTGCAGGAGGATTTATAATATTTCTCATGGGGGATAAAGGCAAATGCTGCCCTTTGACATGGGAAACTAAAAAGATACGAAGAGTTCTAAAAAGTACATTAGCAGCGGAGAATCTCGTCCTTGTTGAGGCAGTAGATATGGCATTCTTTATATCAAAGATCCTGGCGGAAGTTTTAAATGGAAAAGGGTATTCAGGAACAGTACTTGTCGAATGTCTTATAGATAATAAGTCACTTTCGAAAAATATTCACTCTACCAAGTGCATTAACGAGAAGAGATTGTGAATTGACATTGCAAGCTTAAAACAGATGCTCGAGAATAAGGAGATTGCTAAGATCAAATGGGCTGATAGCAGCTACCAATCATCTGACTGCTTCACCAAAAGAGGAGTGAGCTCCAAGATGTCACTCGAGATGCTCAAAGAGGGACAACGTCTTTTCCTTTAAGAAAAAATATTTCTTCTGTGTGGACATAGCTATACATGTATTCTTTTATTTTAAGGTGGGGAATAAGGTAATTTTATTAAATGAAAAAATATATATTGATGTTTGTCATTACCATTTTTTGTATGATTATATAAACTTAAGGGTTACTTTATTTTTAAGAAGAGGGGAATCTGTTAGGGAAGGAAACAGTTAAAGAAGCTCAATTGCTAATAGGTACCCATTTGGTTGTATAAACAACTGAGACTAGTTTGGTCTGTGGAGAGTTTTATGACAAGCAATAAAACTCTATCTTGGTTTTGGTCTTCATTTCTAAACAACTATTGGAACTTAACAGTGGACATTATTTCTGGCAAGTACTGAAGCACTCTGCCTGAGCAGTCCAAGCAGTGGAACCTCACTTTTAGAAGTCCAAAAGTCTACTGTATTTTTGCCTTGTTGAGGCATTAACTGTATTATACTCTCCTCTGCTGCATTTTGCAGGTTTCACATTGGTGTCAACAGCCAGGTTCTCTATGGGTATCCTTGTGACCAATAAGCCAGCCCTGTAGTTGATTACATGGAGCAAACGCTTGTGGCACCTGCAGGTTTTTAAGGATGTAGCCATTGTGAGAGCTCCCTGGGTATCGTGCACACACCTGAAAGATTTATTTTATGTGATCACATACCAGCTGCACATTCATCGAGTGAAACCCCTTTCCGTTAATGAACGCAGCAGACTGAACCCAAGGAGCTCTCAGCACCACATGTGTGCAGTCAATTGCCCTTTGCGCTTGTGGGAATCCTGTGATTGCAGCAAATTCCACTGCTCTGGCTGCCTGGCTGTTGGGGTCTGTACTGAACTTTACAAAATCATTTGCCCTTCTGAAGAGGGCATCTATCACCTCCCGGATGCATTTGTGCATTGTTATGGCACAGCCCATGTTAAATGCTGAGCTGCTCAAATCCCAAAGGGAAGCTTGAAACAACTGCCACAACTGTTTTGCAATTTGTATAAATTTCGAGATGCATGCCCTGAATTCAGTAGTGATAAGGACCACCAAGTCTTATAGGTTTCTTACAAAACTAAATTAAACCTTTATTAGTAGAAGAAATTATTTCAAGTGCATACATAAATCTATAAATTACTATTATGATAACTTCTAAATCCCCTAGCTAATCTAACTCCCAGTTACACTTTCATTAAGGCAACAGTAAGACACAAAGATTTTAAAAGACCCAGGCAAAGAAACACTATACCCTGAACAGTCCAATTCAAAGTGAGTTTTCTTAACTTCAGTTCTTTGTGAACAACAGCTTGAGGCCTAGATGCTGGAGGTTTTTCACACTTGTTAGACCTTAGAATGCCTTCCCTTCCACACAGCCTTCTCTCCTTTATCCATATTTTCCCCAGCAAATGCAAATTCCCATTGTTTCACTATGTCTTTGGACTTTACCTCTTTGATAATAAAAATCTCTCATAGTACCAATTTTACCAGTAATCTTTGGGAAAAATAAACACACTGCTTCTGAACTTCGCCTGGCTAGGTGAAACATTTCATCCCTCCTTTGAAATCAATATAATTTGGTTTATTTAAAAATGCAAATGTTCCCTTTACACCTATGTTTACCGACCTAACATTTCAAACCTAGCTTCTCTTCTCTTACATCAAAGCCTTCAGACCAGCTGCCTTTAATTCAATTAAGTCACCCACTATTGCTCTACTTTGAATTCCAATAACATTATGAGAATTATTATATCTTTCTGACAGTGTGGGATATTCTGCACATGGATAGACCCTGGACACATAGATGCCCTGGAAAGACCCACTAGCAAAGAATTTCATTGCCGCTATCACTTTTAACATTACCAGCATTGGGTCACCCAGTCCTCGCGGACACAATATGCCTCCGGCATTGCCTCTCAGACATCTACAGGTATCTGCACTATATACAATTGTGTGCCAATGCTCAGCGTCGCACAGGCCCCTGGTTGCCAGCATCTTGCACTGCTTGATCCTCTGCTGCCACTCCCTGTTGATGTTCTGGCTGCTGCTCTATATTGCCCTGGGTCATCTTCCATCATTTCCTCCGCAGCTGCAACATAGCTAGCAGAAGTGCTGGGTTGACTTGTCCACATGATCATGTCACCCATCCACAAATGTTCAGGGGGCATTTAAGAGTCAACCACATTGCTGTGGGTCTGGAGTCACATGTAGGCCAGATCAGGTAAGGATAGCAAATTTCCTTCCCTAAAAGGCATTAGTGAACCAGACAGGTTTTTATGACAATCGGCAATGTGGTCATCATTAGACTTTCAATTCCAGATTTTTATTGAATTCAAATTTCACCATCTGCCGTGGTGGGATTTGAACCCCGGGCCCCAGAGCATTACCCTGGGTCTCTGGATTACTAGTCCAGCAACAATACCACTACGCCACCGCCTCCCTCGAAATGTCCTTTAGGGAAGGAAATTAAATGTGGAAATCCAGAAGTTGCTATCAATGATTTCCTGCTTCTCCAAAGCATGCACTATTGAAATTCCCACATTAAGTGATATCAAAATTTTCCATTCTGAAAACAATTCCAAGCTTCACCATAATTTTTAAAATAATATGTCAGCTTCTAATATGTATATCCTATTCCTTATTTCGTTCTCTGTAAAATTGATAAAAAAGTGAAGGGTAATCAGCTCCTTATGCTTCCTGGCTATGAGAATTCTACAATGTGATTTGTGGTTTATCCTGATTAATTACATCATTGTTGCTGGAAGCCTGGAGATCCCCTTGATTAGGTGCTAGATTCAAATTAAAGTTAGGAATACTGTAGAGATCACTGGATCTTTCTGGCCAGTTCTCTTTGAGGTCAGTGGCCAGCACCATCACCTCATTGTTGACTGTGAAATCCAGGCTATTAAAAATGCTGCTTTACAGAATCTATATTGTTGAATAGTCATGAACAGTTTTCAGTTATTTCTTTTGTGATTCCATAAGTGAAATGACTTGGAAACAGTAAAAATTCAGAATTGTCCAATAATACAGTTGTAGAGCTGCAAAACAAGAGTCAGTGTAAACATTGGCCTGGATTTCATGGTCCAGCTGTGTTACATAGGGGAGAATTTTCCTCCTGTCGGCGGGGTTGTGCTGGGTTGGGCGGGAGCGGTTGCGAACTCGATCGGCCTCCCCAATCGGGTCCACACCACCATTTTACGTGGGTGGGCCAATTAAGGCCTGCCCAGCGTGACGCACACCCGGAAGTGCTGAGCGCTCCCTGTGCAGAGGTGCCTCAGGGTGATTATTTTAAGTTTTAAACATCTAAATAAAGAAATTAAAAAATTTTAAAACATGTCCCCTCATGTAACAGTGTCACATGAGCTGGAACATGTCAATGAATTTTTCAAAAAAATTTTATTCAATTTTTAAACACTTCATGAAACCTCATCCCACCCGTGGGTGAGGTTCCATGAAAAATATGAAGGCCGCCTGGTTTGGACCTAAAGGTGGGACGGGCAGCTCAGTTTATTAGTTCAATTAGTTTTTAACAGGCCTTTGACAGTCCGGCGAGTGTGCAGCTGAGTCGGCTGCGCGCCCGCTGAACTGAAAATCTAAATGTCACGCGGTGACGTCGGGACGCACACCCGACATCATGCCACGTCACTTTATGCCTCGGCGAGCAGGCCCCGACCCCGCTCACCGAGCCAAAAATTCTGGCCATAGATTTCCCCTTTCCCCACATTAGTTTGAATCTACCCCCAAGTCAAGGGAATCTTCACGCGTTCAGCAACAGTGATGTTATCAAGCATGGTAAGTATCCAATCATAAAGAGGTGTTCTCACAGACAGAAAACTAGGGAGCAAATGCACCATTGTCCTTCACTTTTAATTACATTTGACATGAGAGCGAAATAAATAATCGTGACATACACCTGGGATTAAGGTAGATGCTGAAATATCATAAACAAACTTAATTAAAAGCCTAAAACATGAAATCATGTATCAATGGAGAAACTTGACATTTCACGAACATAAAATTAAATTTCCAGAGTCAGAGGTTTTTCAACAGTAGCTATGAACTTAGTACACCATTAAAAACCCAGTTATACCTCATTCAACAAGGTGTAACTTTTTCAAGGGTTTTATATACTGTCACTAAAAATGTAAACGGGAAGGTTCCCATCATTTCCCATGATGTCCAATTCATTGTAGTCAGGGGCACTTCAACAGTACACCCTACGGAGAAGAAGAGCACAAGTGATAGCAAGTTCTGCATTTCCACATTTAACTGCTCATGTGCAGACCCCAGATTTTCATCCTCAAGGTGGGACTTGCGAGTCAGGTCATTTATCAACATCGTAATCCAGTCTCCTATCTGGCACTGCTCACTCATGCTATTTTCATGATCAAATGGCGAGGCTAGACTGCAGTCAGGGCCACCGCCTCTGGAAACAGGCCTGAGGTGGGAACAGAGGCGGGCAGATGCTGAGGCAGACAGGTTAGAAAGTCCACCTCACTGCACTGGGACATTGGCCCAATTCTGTTAATGAGTGTTAAGCACCCTAGCCCTCACCCCTTGGCCCCCCACCCAAGTTCCATGCCCTTCATGCCCCCATTCCCCCTCCATGCCCCCCATATCTCCTATGCCCCCTCACATTTCTGATGCCACTTCCATGTCCTCCATGCCTAGCCCCCATACCCCTCATCTAAAATCCACTATGGTCAGAACTCATGAGCCCAATAAAAACAGTGAGAAGTATTTGAAAAGCCCATGAAATAAACAATTGCCCATTTGAACTCTGATTGAAAAAAAACATGCCTTTTAGTGCTCATAAATCTGTCAAAATAAACAGCCATTCAAAAACCTCTTCAAAACACTTGAATACTATTAACTGCTCATAAAATTGGCAAAAAATCTCACAGTGCCCTTCATAGCTGTGTAATCAACACCTGCTGTGCTAAATTCATTAGCGGGGCTTGGAGCTCAGCCAAACATTCATAATGAGATTCCATTGTACAACTGTATAAATAAACCCTTCAGAGCTCAACACAATGGTGCCTTTGAAGTTGGCTGATCAGATGGCCATCTGCTCATTTTTTTCAAAGGCTCAACAGATGGTCTTTTAATCATATAAGTCTGCTATTGATTCAGCTATTTCAAAGGCTCAACAGATGCCTGGACTTTAAATCAATGCAAAAATCGAAGCAAAGGGTCCAGATGACACAGTAATATTTGAGTCTTAATACTGTTGAATGCAGAAATGCACTTTATTCACTGGAGAAAGTACTCTAATACAGCTGAACACTTCTACAATGCTGGTCAATTCAACAGTGATTATCTTTTAAGGGCAGAGCCATATGATCAATCACTTCATTAAAAACATACCTTATCATACACCATTACATTATGACATTTGAAGTTGGCAAGATTTTTTGAACATACCTCATGGTTCACGATACCACTAGGATGCAGTAGACATGTCTCCTAATAAAATGGGCCCACCTCCATGAAAATAGTGAAGGTTGTAAAATGCCCATCCCTGTAATGGAGCAAGCAGAGGTGGGATTGTTGCACGCAGGCTTGCTGCCCACACCTTATCCTGGGACTATAAAGATCCGACACGCCAGGAATGGGAGCAGGAATCCCCTAATCGCCATTCTTTAATCCCCCTCCCTTTCTTCTGTTCCGACATCAAGGCATGAAAATCCATCCCCAGAGGTTGCTGCCAATTTTAGAGGAATAATGACAGTGAGTGCTGACAGTTTTGCAGTCATTAATATTGCAAAAACTGGGCCAATTATTTTCACATTCTGAGGCTACAATGGGGCACTTAGAAAATCTCAATGCAATCAGGCAGAATCAACATTGGCCAGGATTTTCTGACCCCACCATGGTGGGATCTGCTGTGGGGGCCAGACAAAAGTCCATTGACATACAGTGGGGCCGGAAGATCCTGTCGTGGTTTTGTAAAAGGGAAATCATGTTTGAGTAATTTAGTGGAGTTTTTTGAGCAAGTAACAAGCAACGTGGAGAAAGGGAGCCTTTGGATGTGCTGCACTTAGATTTCCAAAAGGCATTTGACAGGGTGCTACATCAAAGGTTACTAGGCAAAATTATAGCTCATGGTTTAGGGGGTAACCTATTAGCATGGATGTAGGGTTGGTTAGCTAAAAGGAAACAGAGAGCAGGCATAAATGTGTCATTTTAGGTTGGCAAGATGTGATGAGTGGAGTGCCACAAGGGTCAGTGCTGAGACATCAACTAGTTACAATTTATATCAATGATTTGGATGAAGGGACCAAATGTAGGCTTCTAAATTTTCTGATGACACAAAGATAGGTAGGGAAATAATCTGTGAAGAGCACATAAGAAGCCTGCAAAGAGATATAGGTAAGTTAAATAAGTGAGCAAAAATTTGGCAGATGGAGTGCAATGTGGGAAAATGTGAACTTGTCTACATTGGTAGGAAGAATAGAAAAGCAGCATATTATTTGAATGTAGAGAGATTGCAGAATTCTGAGGTAAAGAAGTATCTGGGTGTCCTGTTACATGAATCAAAAAAGAATTAGTGTGCAGGTACAGCAAGTGATTAGGAAGGCAAATGAAATGCTGCCATTTATTGCAAGCGGAATGGAATATAAAAGTAGGGATGTTGTGCTACAATTGTACAAGGCATTGGTGAGACCACATCTGGAATAATGTGTACAGTTTTGGTTTCCTTACTTAAGAAAGGATATAAATGCATTAGAAGCAGTTCAGGGAAGGTTCACTCAATATCCGGGTTGGGAGGGTTATCTTATGAGGAAAGGTTGGACAGGCTGGACATGTATTGGAGTTCAGAAGAATGAGAGGTGAACTTATTGAAACATATAAGATCCTAAGGGAACTTGATAGGTTGGATGCTGAAAGGATGTTTCCCCTTGTGGGAGAGACTAGAACTACAGGGCATAGTTTAAAAATAAGGGGTCTCCCATTTAAGACGGAGATGAGGAGAATCATTTTCTCTAAGAAGGTCATGCATTGAATACTTTAAAGGCAAAGGGAGATAAATACTTGATTGACAAGGGAGTCAAACATTACCAGTGGAGTTGAGGCCATAATCAGATTAACCATGATCTTACTGAATAGTGGAGCAGGCAGTTCCAAAGTGCCAAGCATCACAGATGCCTGTCTTCAGCCAATTTGATTCACTCCACGTGATATCAAGAAACGGCTGAAGGCACTGGGTACTGTAAAGGCTATGGCCCTGACAATATTCCAGGAATAGTACTGAAGACTTGTGCTCCAGAACTTACCGCACCCCCAGCCAAGCTGTTCCAGTACAGCTACAACACTGGCATCTGCCCGGCTAAATGGAAATTTGCCCAGGTACACAAAAAGCAGGACAAATCCAACCTGGCCAATTATTGCCCCACCTGTCTACTCTCGATCATCAGTAAAGTAATGGAAGGGGTCATCAACAGTGCTATCAAGTGGCACTTGCTTAACAATAACCTGCTCACTGACGCCCAATTTGGGTTCCGCCAGGGTCACTCAGCTTCCAACCTCATTACAGCCTTGGTTCAAACATGGACAGAAGAGCTTAACTCCCAAGGTGAGAGTGGCTGCTCTTCACATCAAGGCCGCATTTGACCGAGTGTGGCATCAAGGAGCCCTACAAACTAGAGTCAATGGGGGAAAACTCTCCACTGGGTGGAGTCATACCTAGCACAAAAGAAGATGGTTGTGGTTGTTGGAGGTCAGTCATCTCAGCTCCAGGACAGCACTGCAAGAATTCCTCATAGCAGTGTCCTTAGCCCAACAATCTTCAGCTGCTTCATCAACGACCTTCCTTCCATCATAAGGTCAGAAGTGGGGATGTTCGCTGATGATAGCACAATGTTCAGCACCATTCACAACTCCTCAGATACTGAAGCAGTCCATGTCCAAATGCAATGGACAATGTCCAGGCTCGGGCTGACAAGTGGCAAGTAATGTTCGCACCACGCAAGTGCCAGGCAATCATCATCTCCAACAAGAGAGAATCTAACCATCGCCCTTTAATGTTCAATGGCATTACCATCACTGAATCCCCCGCTATCAACAGCCTGGGGGTTACCATTGACCAGAAACTGAACTGGACTAGCCACATAAATATTGTGGCTTCAAGAGTGGGTCAGAGGCTAGGAATCCTGCGATGCATAACTCACCTCCTGACTCCCCAAAGCCTGGCCACCATCTACAAGGCACAAGTTAGGAGTGTGATGGAATACTCCCCACTTGCCTGGATGATTGCAGCTCCCACAACACTCAAGAAGCTTGACACCATCCAGGACAAAGCAACTCGCTTGATTGACACCACATCCACAAACATTCACTCCTTCCTCCACCAATGCACAGTGGCAGCAGTGTTTACCATCGACATGATGCACTGCAGGAATTCACCAAGGCTCCTTCAACAGCACCTTCCAATCCCACAACCACTGCCATCTAGAAGGACAAGGGCAGCAGATAGATGGGATCACCACCATCTGGAAGTTCCCCTCCAAGTCACTCACCATCCTGACTTGGAAATATATCACCTTTCCTTCACTGTCACTGGATCAAAATCCTGGAACTCCTTTCCTAACAGCACTGTGGGTGTACCACATGGACTGCAGCGGTTCAAGAAAGCAGCTCATCACCACCTTCTCAAGGGCAACTAGGGATGGAAATAAATGCTGGCCCAACCAGTGAAACCCACACCCCGTGAAAGAATTAAAAAAAGGTTCAAGAGGCTGAATGGGCTACTCCTGCTCCTAATTTGTATGTTTGTATGGAACAAGAATATCACAAGGACTGCAACTCCATGTAATTTTGTTAGTTACTGTTATTAGTACCAATCATTGGTTCCGATTTGAGAGCAACAATTTTAAACTCTCCTTTAAAAAAATGATTTTACAATGAGATATAAAGGCCCAAATGACACGAAAAATATCAATTAGAGGATGAATTGAAATAAATCCATGGTTATAATACAGGTCTCCTTTAATTATTTAAAATAAGATAAATTGTAGTTCTACTGCACTTTAATACATAAAAAAACTGGTATATATTTTCTTCAGAAAAATATTTTCCACATTGGTCTTGTAACATTTTTTTCAAGAGGCATTATTTTTGAAAAAAGAATTTAGAATGGTCTGCATCTTAACTTTCATTTTCATAATATATTTTTTCTGCTGTCACACTAAAGGAACAAACAATATACATAAAAGAGCACTTTACAAGAATATTACAAGTCAGCTATGATACTGGGGCATCAACAATTATTACACTAATGTGATTAAAATATTTAGTTTATTATGTAGCTCATTAATCATTTAATGACAGTAATGTTATTGTTGATAAAGATTAAAATTTAAATGAATTTTCCACCACAGCTGCTCTTGCAGATATTCTGTTTCTTTTGAAAACATTTAGGCTGAGTTTCAAACCTGCTTGAAGCAATGCAAAAAACTATGGAAGAAAGAATGAACTTGCAGTAACATAGCATCTTACCAGTATCCTCCAGGCATCCCAAAGAATTACTTTTTGAAGTGCTGCCATTGTTGTTTAGTAGGCATCAAGAAAGCCAATTTCACACAGCATGATCCTTCAAACAGCAAAGAGGTCGTAGACCATAATTTTTGATTGTTGTGCTGCTGGCCAGGACACCAGAAGAACTCTTTTTTTCAAATAGTACCATGAGATTTTCAGCATCAACTTCAACTCACAGGGTCTGTGTTTAGTGTTTCATCTGTAAGGTGGCATCTACTCCTCAGTACTACACTGAAGTATCAGCCTTATTATATACTCAAGACCTGTAGCCAGTCTTGAACCCATGGTATTCTTACACAAAAGCAAGTATGCTACCACCAAATCAAGTACTAACTGGATACAAAAATTATGTGCAATATTGAAACATTTTTGACTAATAGATTTTTAAAACATGGTGCTGGTACAAAATGGTTGCCTCATGGATCCCTCTGATCCCCCTGTGGTTTGAAAACCTATTAGTCTGCATTACATTTAAGTGAGTATAAATGTGGTGCTATTCCCAATTCTTGCAAAATATTCAAAATGTACTTGTTTTTGAAAACAGTGTGGTGAAAAGTGTTTTTATTTGAAGCCCTCTGGTCAATCAAGCTGCTCTTTGTGGATCACTATGCTTTTCAATATAAACATATGTTGGCTTCTTGCAGAGACACAAAATGTATATCCACAGACACTTTCCAAGTAGGTTTAACTGAACAGAAAAGGCTCAAAGTTTTGAAAAATTAATCCATTAAAATCATAGAATCTTAAAGCACTTCAGGCAGCATTCAATCCCTCACATTCATGCTAACTCTCTGAAAGAGCTGTCCATTTAGTTCCATATACTTGTTCTTTCCCGATCATCTCAATTTTTTTCACAAATATTTATCCACTTCCCTTTTTAAAGCTAATATAGTCTCTGTTTTTACTATTGTTTCTAGTACAGCATTTCATGCTAGAACCTTTTTCTTCAAGAAAATTTTTTTCTAACCTCTCTGTTCATTCTTTGGTGACAATCTTAAATTTATTCCTTCTAGTTACTAAGTCACTGCCAAAATGGTGTTTTCTTTTAATTTATCTCTTCAAAAACCTTCAAGAATTTTGACTCTTTGCTCTCAACTTAACGAGCATCTTTCATACATTCTCCATGGTTTTGACTAAAGTCTGTGTTGGATCCAAAGCCCTTTGATTTTTTGGGGCTAAAGGATCCAGGTTGCACGCTTGTTTCGGGGTGGCCAAGTTGGTACAGAGAACATCAGGAGATTGTTGTTGGAATAAACGCATGCTGTTTATTTAGTAATTGAGCATCCCCAAGAATGATTTCAGTTCAGATGTATTCTTTGGCTCTGGGGCTTCTTTAATGGCTTTCATGTTTTCTTCAACTAGATGTAGGCCTTGTGAATCTACCTTGTGACCTAGGTAAGTTACCTCTTTCACCTGGAATGTGCACTTTTCCTTTATCAATCTCACCTCCACCTGGGAAAAACATTTCAGAACTTCTTCCAAATTCATCAAATGTTCCTTTTAAGTGAGTCCAGTCTTGAGAATGTCATCCAAATAAACCTGTTCTACCTACCTTTAAATTATATAGTGAGTAGATATCAGGATTTATTACTTCAGGCTTTTCAACGCTGTTTATTTCATTGGGTTTTTTGCTTTTGTCTGCAAGTCTACCTGATTCTATTTTTACAATGTCTCATGAAGTGTCCATATCGATGGCAGAAGAACCATTCGATCTTTTTAAACTGTGGTTCATTACAAGGTTGTCTGCTTCCATCTCTGTTACTGTTATGCCATGTTTTTGCTGCTAAGTTATCCATTTTAATTTGTCTGCTAGCGGTGGCTTGCTTCCCGCTTCTGAGTAAAGGTCTGCACTTTCACGCTCGTTTTGGTTGAGGCTTCCTGCCCAACATGGAGGATGGCGCCATTTTGTGCTCCTCGAATGGCATCTGAGTTTCACACTGCACCTTCCATTGCCAGAGCAATTTCCAATGCCTTCTGAAAATCTAAATTTGTTTCAGCCAGTAATCTCTTCTGAATCGCATTTTCGTTTATACCGCACACCAAACGATCTCTAAGCATATCACTGATAGATGTACCGAACTCGCAATATTCAGTTAATTCTTAGACTTGCAGATAACAAGCAACTGTCTCCCCCGCAGCTCTAATTCTTGAGTTAAATTTAACTTGCATCTTCACCGACAGCTTGGGCTGGTAATGATTCTTTACGAGGTTCATTAAGTCATCAAAGCTTTTCAAGTCTGGGGCACTGGGCACCAACAAATTTTGAATTAATCCGTATGTCTTACTCCGTCACGTGGACAGAAGGATCACGCACCACTTCTCCTCCCCCGCATGTCATTCGCCTGGAAGAAGAATGCGAGGCGTTCAACATAGTGGGACCAGTCGTCCAAGATTGCGTCGAAAGGTCCCAATCTTCCAAATTGCGGCGTGTTCTGAGGGGATAACTTCGATGATCAAGAAGGAAATTTTCTTTTACTTACAACTACCGTGTGAGGTTTGGCCCGATTTTGGTTCTTCTGATTTTCTTTGTTCTTCCTTCTTTTTTACCTAATTTTTTTCTGTGGCTTTCCGTGTTTTCACTCTCGTCGCCATTTTGTTTTATCCAGTGCTCTTTGGTTTGTTGGGGCTAAAGGATCCGGGTTGTTAGAATAAACACGGGCTGTTTATTTACAAATTAAACTCAGCAGCTACACTTGTGTGCTCACGACTCAAAACTCGGTCTTCACCCTTCAGTGTCTAACTCAAGACTCTTCCACAGAGGTAGCCCGCACTACTCTGCTATTGGGCATTAAGATCATGTGATCTTACATTACAACATTTGTCTTAAAGGTATATTACATATCAGATTACTGCAGTCTGTCACTGTACACTATACTCTAACTACAACTTAACTGATGATTTACATTGGTTAGGTGTTACATGCTAAATATTGGATAACTGGTTGGAGGCAATAAATTATGTCCATTAGTTTCAGATTCTCAAAAAACGTCAATGTTCAAGGATGGCATAATTCACTTCGCCAGCAAAGGACACAGATTACACAACAAAAATAACTACAACTCCTCATGATGATTGTCTCAAGTAATACCATTGTCAAATAAGTTGAAGTGTGTGAAACAGAAATTCTTTGCCAAACATGAATATCTTCAATTACAGTTTTATTAGACATGGATGGCTTTGTAATAGCTGTTTATAATGAATGTACAATAAAAAATAAATTATATAATATGCCCAGAAATTCACTTGTGTTAATTTATTTACTAAAATCACAGAAGTAAATGTATTTGACATTTGAAGCCAGACTTCATCCTGAAAGATTTGACATAGAACATTAAAACCTTGTGCTTGCTTTCAAAATGATTATATCCTGATAACACCAGCTGTTCTCCATTTAGGCAACCAAGTATTTCACAAGATATTTCACAATGCCAAGCACCGGTGTTCAATTATCGAACAAAATGTTTCCCAGAACTATCCCCCACGGTTTACACCTGAAGCAATCTGCACATTTGTATTCTTCGCACTAATACAAAAGATATCTGGGCAAAATGTTCAGCTGAAGCACCTTCTATGTTGTAGCTGTCGAAGCAAGGAGTAGCAGCTTTTTGCAGAATTTAATTCCATTTCAACGTAATTTTTCAATTCTATTTTAGGTAACATTTTTTTTAAACTGTGAGGCATGACTAGATAAGATATTATTTCCAGCGTTTAGTCAGTGTTATAAAGCTAAACATGCAATGCAGGAGAGAACTAGGTTCAACATAAGTTTCATCTTCTGGCTACTTAAGCATAGGTTACTACCATCAACCTGCATGAACCTGACTATTTCACTAGGATCTGGCTATAACCCATTGTTGAATTTAGGTCTTAAAAGGTTTTATTATCTGAATATTTATGAAAGGAAATTCCCAAATTAGCTTTTCACCTGGCAAAAAAAAGCTTGACAATAAAAAGATCATAAAATGACAGAAAATACGTTAAGTACAGAATTGAAATTAGCAGATTGGATGGGCATAACTGGTCAGAAATTATGCAATTTCAGACTGTGTAATGAGTGTACTGAAGTTCTGTGTATTCAAATAACTCTTTTTCCAGATCACTGCTCGAGGATAACTGTTCTGGCTTATACAGATTTTTAAAATTTATTCATGGGCTGTGGGCTCGCTGGCTAGGCCAGCATTTATTGCCCATCCCTAATTGCCCTTTCTCAGGGGCAGTTAAAAGTCAACTACATTGCTGTGGGTCTGGGGTCACATGTAGGCCACACCAGGTAAGGATGGCAGATTTCCTTCCCTGAAGGACATGAGTGAACCAGATGGGTTTTTACAACAATCAACAATGGCTTCATGATCATCATTAGACTTTTAATTCCAGATTTTTATTGAATTCAAATTCCACCATCTGCCATGGTGGGATTTGAACCCGGTTCTCCAGACCATTACCCTTGGTCTCTGGATTAATAGTCCAGGGACAATACCACAATATTTGTTTATTCTATTTTACATTACTTATTTTAACGGACAAGTAAAGACATTAAACATAATTATGGGAAAGCTGAACTCTGTGCCTGTGTCCCACTGAACCACGATGGTTTCACGAAACAGTGTAAACCAGTCACAGGGTGTTTGTTAAATTCACTGCTCTTGTTTTGAAAGATTAAAATACCACAAAAGAAATATCATGTTCAGTCATTCATCTTCTGACCATATTTAAATACGTTTCATGCTTTACCTGTTTTTTTATTATTTTTGCATGGCTACTAAATAATTTTAAAAGTCTAAATGGGGGAAACAATTGCATAGAGCAAACGATCCCAGTAAGTCCTTTCCTGTCCCCAATTATATCATCACTTCTGAAACAAAGGGCAGCATGGAAAAACTCAAGTCCTTGAGCGTTTCATAATTGCTAGGTGCAACACTGTGAGCCTGCTGGCGAAATGCAAAACTTCCTGTAGTGATTAGCAAGTTTTAAATTTCCCATTTTAATGCTGGCATAATTATCCTTTGAGAAAAGCCAAGTAAATGTTACTCTTTTGAACACCATGCTACATTCAGTATTGTTTCACAATGCAGACCAGGACAATTTAAAATGGCAATTGCATTTTCTCAAACCATGATAATTAACTCAAGCTGTCAATATGTTGCCTTAGTAGGAAAGAAACTGTGAATGACTAGCACAAAACAATCAAAATGATATACAAGCTGAATGACTAATTCAAATTCATTAAATTTTGGATGAGAAATTTTACAGCCAAGTCCATTTGCTCTCTACTGGAGCAGCAATGTGGTAAAATACTATTTACTATTGATCGCAAATCACATTGAGATGATGTTATAGAACTGCAAAGAAACAAGTTTTATTTTGAACTCAGAAAATATCTTTGTTCATCCAATGTTTGCTAATTAATCAAAAAACAACTGCAGTGTATTTGAATTAAATGAAATGTTTAAAAAAAATTACTGAACAGACTTTTTAAAAAAGGTGAATGCAATTTGCCAGGAAGCCCTCAAATGAGAAAATTTAACTTTTTGAATGGCCAATATTGGACAACAGCAAAAATGACATATTTTCCACAGATCAAGATGGTTCTTGAGATGAAGAAGCTTCTTCCTTTTCCATGCTATTTCCCCCAGCTATAAACTTATACATAATAAGAAATGGCATTTTTATCAGTCCATTTACTTTGATCCAAGAAGCATATATTTTTTTCACTTAATCAATGAAGCTGAAAGAGAACAATATCTCATAATTTACATCTTCACTCAGCTTTGTTATGTTATATTGATGAGCTCTTTAGTTTGATGTTGTTAACATGCATCTTTGGTATTATGATAGAATACTGCTTAACCAACATAACACAAAGCTAGGAAGAGTCTGAAAAACAGTACCATTTATATTTCCCAATTGCAGTGCAGCAAAACATGAAAGTTGAAATTAACTGGCTACAGTAATAGAGCAGATGTGCACAAATGAACTGTACACTTCCCTTCACAATAAAATTCCCTAATGAGTCAATGCATCATTTTGAAGAAAAAAATTAAAATGCTTGTTGAGCTACTACACAAACCGTCTGCAAAGACGAATGCACTGCATTGATATACAAAACAAATATAATACCTGCCTACAATGTAATAACAACCTTTAACTTTCAAGTTTTCTTTGCAACTAGGTCTAGAAGTACTATATGGACATAAATTAAAAAAAGAAAGATTGCATTTATATAGTGTCTTTCACACTGGACATCTCAAAGCACTTTACAGTGTTGGTTGTAATGTAAGAAATACAAACTTAAAGCAAAATCCTTAAAAAAAAAGATTTTTTTTATTTCAGTGAACAAATATTCCCACAGCATGACTTAGGGTGAAGTAGTGGCTAAGGGTGTATTTGCAGTGATGCTTTTTGGTCCAAGACATGTGGCTGGAACTCAGCATGTGCCCGGCTGGAATTTTAACTGCCTTTTTTAAAGAGAGGGTTCTGCTCATTCCTTGAGCCATGAAGGCCCAAATATTTACAGAGCAGGGAGAAACTCTGCTCTTTAAATATTTAAATTAAGGTCAGCAAGGTTTAAAATGTTTATTGTGTCCTGACCAGTCTATAGGCCACATTTGACATAATGCAGTGTCAAAATAAAGCAGTGTGAGTGCCTGCCCCCACCCCATTGAGTGACTCTGTTTCGCTCAGTCAGATTTCCACTTTAGTATGATGTAAAATTGACAGTACAAAGGCCCTCTAATCAGCTGCACACTTGGCCGATTATAATTTGAAAACTGGAGCAATTTCAATTGCTGACACGACAGTTTAAAATAGTATAAACTTAAACTATGATGATCGGTGCTTTGCAAAATACCCATTTTGCTTGACACTGGGATGGAATGATTTAAGCACACAAGTAGACATGTAGGACGCGACTGGCAGGGGCTCAATATTTTTAAGAGTTTTGTAAAAATGGGTTTTTATTCTTAATGTAAAACAGAGATCTGGTCTTCCCAGGCCTTACAATTATTCAGGCAGAATGGATTCATTTAGCACCTTTAAGGTGTTAAAAAGTAAGACATTACAAGTCCTACTTTTTTTCTGTTGAAACTCCTGCATTCATTCATTATTTGAATCACATCTGAAAACAAAGCATTGCTTTGGCTCACATTTTCAAAGAAATATTCAACATCAAATCCTCTTAGGCAGTCTCTGGGGGTCGAGGATGACTTGCTTCCACACTAACAATGAGTTCTCAGGTGACTGAAGAGTCCAATGTGTGACCAACAGTCTCCGTCACAGGTGGGGCAGACTGTGATAGGGGGAACAGGTGGGTGGCGCCTTTCGCTGTCGACGCTTGGCTTCAGCTAGCCCTTGGCAATGAGACTCAAGGTGTTCAGCTCCTTCCCAGATGCTTTCCCTCCATTTTGGTCAGTCTTGGGCCGGGGATTCCCACATATCAGTGGGGATGTTGCATTTCTTCAAGGAGGCTTAGAGGGTGCTCTTGAAGCGTTTCCTCTGCCCTCCTGGGGCTCACTTGACGTGTCAAAGCTCCGAGTAGACCGCTTGTTTCGGGAGTCTTGTGTCAGGCATGCGGATGGTGTGGCCCGGCCAGTGGAGCTAATCAAGCGTGGTCAATGCTTTGATGCTGGGGATGTTGGCCTGAACGAGAACACTGATGTTGGTGCCCCTATCTTGCCAGTAGATTTGTAGGATCTTGCAGAGACAGCGATAGTGGTACTTCTCCAGAGTTTTGAGGTGCCTGCTGTACATAGTCCATGTCTCTGAGCTACATATGAGGGCAGGTATCACTGCTGCTCTGTAGATCATGAGCTTGGTGCCGGGATTGAGGTCCTGGTCTTCAAACACTCTCTTCCTCAGGTGGCTAAAGGCCCAGCTGGCACACTGAGGCTGGTATTGAACCCCATCGTTGATATCTGCTGTTGTTGACAGTAGGCTCTCAAGATATGGAAAGTGGTCCACATTGTCCAAGGCCTCATCATGGATTTTGAGAACTGGAGGTGGGGGTGGGGGTGGGGGGCAGTGCAGTATGGAGGGGGCGGGTTGACAGAGGGCCTTTGTCTTACGGATGTTCAGTGTAAGGCCCATGCTCTCGCACGCCTCAGTGAAGGTGCTGACGATGGCTTGGAGCTCGGCCTCCGAGTGTGCGCAGACGCAAGAATCGTCTACATACTGTGGTTCAATGACAGAGGATGGGACGACCTTGGACCTGGCCTGTAGGTGGCAGAGGTTGAACAGGTCCCCGTTTGTTCTGTAATTTAGCTCCGGTCCAGTAGAGGGGGGCTTGCTGAGGGTGAGATGGACCATTGCGGTATGGAAAATCAAGAAGAACGTCAGTGCAATGACACATCCTTGCTTGACCCTGGTCTGAACGTGGACTGGGTCTGTGGTGGATCCGTTGATCAGGATAACGGCTTGCATGTTATCGTGGAGCAGGTGGAGGATGGTGACAAACTTTTGGGGGCAGCCGAAACAGGGGAGGATCTTCCATAATCCTTCACCATTGAAGTGCCGAAGGCTTTTGTGAGGTCAAAGAAGGCCATGTACAAAGGTCGGTGCGGTTCCCTACATTTCTCTTGCAGTTTCCGCACAGTGAAGATTGGGTCCGTTGTGCCCTTTGCGGGCAGAATCCGCATTGTGACTCTGGGAGGAGCTCTTCAGCCACAGGGAGAGGGCAATTAAGGAGGGTTGTTGCGATGATCTTCCCCGTGGCCGACAGCAGGGAGGTCGCTCTATAGGTAACATAGTCGGACTTGTCACCTTTCTTGAAGATGGTCATGATTACGGCAGCTCTGAGATCTCCTGGCATTCTCTCCTCCTTCCAGATAAGGGAGATGAGGCCACGTATTCACACCAATAGTGCTTCTCCGCCATGCTTTAGTGTTTCGGCGGGGATTCCATCTACTCCTGATGCCTTGTTACTCTTTAGCTGTCAAATGGCCTTTTCTACTTCATGCTGGGTTGGGGTTGTGCTGAGATGGTGGCGGGTAGCATGCTGCAGGATGGAGTTGAGGACACTCGTGCGAGGTTTCTTTAGAGCAGGCAAGACCTTATATGGCCCAAGCACCCAAGGCCCCACTCCACTGAGAAGTGCTCATCAAGGACAGAGAGGCAGTCAGCGCCTGCTGGAAGGAGCACTTCGAAGATCTTCTTAACAAAGACTCTTGTCAGGATTTTCCCTTCGTTGGGCGGGCATGGTGGGTGGGCCCGGGAATGGCCGCGAAATGGATTGCTGCCCGCGTTCGGGCCCCAAGCATGAATTCACGCTGGTGGGCCTATTAAGGCCCGCCCAGCGTGAAACGCAGATCCACACTCGCCGGGAAGCACCGACCGAGGGCGGGGGCCTGTCGGCCGCCAGGCCAAATGGTGGCCCGGCGGCTGGTTTAAAAGCAGCCCAGGCAGCCATGGAGGATACCCCCTGAACCTTCACGATGGACCCGAGTGCAGTTGGACACGGCAGGCAGGGGGGCAGGTGAGGTGGGCACTCAGCCCCCCATTTTTCTGATGAGAGCCTCGCCACCTTCCTGGAGGAGGTGGCTGCCAGGAGGGACACCCTTGTCCCCAGCGATGGGAAGAAGAGGCCACTGCACCTCACCAAGAGGGCTTGGGGGGAGGTGGCAGTAATGGTGAGCAGCCATGATGTGATGTGACACACATGGGTGAAGTGCTGTAAGCGCTTCAATGACCTGCTGTGCTCAAGAAGGGTGAGTACCATGTTGGCATGGGTCAGTGTGCAGATCTGTTAAGGTGTGGCTATCCCCTCATGGACCTCAGGGGTGTTAGAGTCTGTGCCAACTGTCAATCACGCTGGAGCTGGCCAAGGGGGTGAACCCTGGCTGCTTGGACTGAGTGCCTTGTGGCTCAAGGGCCATGACTTGGAAGTGCCCTGCCAGGGGCTCCTCAGCTGGGGTTGGCCAAGCTGCAATGGTGCTGCAGGTACAGAGTGGACTAATCAATGCTCCTCTGTTGTTTCATAAGACGGCCCACAACAAAATAGAAGGGTCGCAGACTGGCAGAGGCCCCGCTAGCCTCCTAATCGTCTCGAGACATGAGCAAGACACCCTGGAGCTCAAGAGGCAGCACGCCCCAGACAAAGGTAAGAGTGCAGTGCACAGAGGTGAGACTTTCGGCTTGTGAGGCCATTCTAGTGTAGTCTCTTCATTGAGCCTCGAACCTGAAGTCCCCATTGATCATTGGAAGACAATGGCACTGTAATGCAGGTCCCTATTGTCTCACCAGGGTAGCTGGCATGCACAGTGACAGTGTGATGCCCTTGTTCTCCCTTTTAGGTTCGCCAGCCAGCACTCACTCTCCGGACCCAAAGGGCCACCCCGACACTGGAGGACCATCAGGCGTCATTTGCACCTGCGTCACAGCCGTTCTCTGAAGCAGGCACCAGCACAGATACCAGCACCTCAGTAGGCATTAGAGCTGCAGCTACTATCTCGGTGTACATTGGTGAGGGCACTTCACAATCGCTTGAGGTGCAAGCTGAGGCAGAGAGTGCCCAGGGTGCTGGCAGTCAGAGGATTGCTGGGGACCATGACGATGCTCAGTCGAAGGCTGATGATGAGCCTCTGGAGTCATCCATTAGGCGGCAGATGCTGAATGTCCAGCAAGATGTTCGGAAGCATCTGGCGGAGATCCATGAGGGTTTGCGTGCCATGGTCTCTGTTATGGAGGAGTCCGTGCGAAGCATGAACACTGCGTTGACCGTCATAGTCGAGTGCACTGCCTCCTCCATTGAGAGAGTGGTGCCTCTCATGGGGAGGCAGCTCCAGGGACAGAATCAGGGGTTCCTGGGGTTGCGCTCGGACCTGCAAGTCCTCACACAGGCAATGACCTCAGGTGGTGGAGTATCCCACCTAGGTGCCCGTCCATCAACGGTGTGCAAGGAGGTCCAGAGTGACCTCACGTTGGCGCATGAGCTGTCTGTTGTCTCTGCAGGCTCCTCTCAGGGCACTCTGGATGACAGCAGCAGCTCCTCCGCCAGAGATTGTGGCATCTGATGAGGCTGTGGTGACAGGGGAGATGCCAGCCATGGCACTGGCTGCTCCCTCCCAGGCGGGGCCAGCACAGGCTCCACCGACCAGAGGACGACCGCCAAGGTCATCAAGGCCAACAGGACAGCAGAGTCAGCAGGCTATCTCCAATGCCGGTGCCAGCAAGGGGGTAGCACCCAGACGTTGCACTCATAAGCGTAAGTTAAAAGCACCATGAGCACAAGAGGGACATTCTAAAATGTGAACAAATTTATTTGAAAGCTGAATGTTTTGTTTGACATATGGGATAAGATTACTGGCAGTTGTTAGATCTTACTACAATGTACTGTAAATATGACAGTTTCTTTTCCCACACCTATGAACAGGGCAAGGACAGAGGGAGCACCCAGGGAGGAGAGGGGCAGATCATGGGTAGGCGGGACATCCACTCTGAAAAGGGGATCATTGTTACAATCCCCATAGGGACTAATAACACAAAAAAAGAAATTCTAACTTGCACTTAATAGCTGAAAAGGATGACACAAGATCTCACTTTTTTACTGTTAACAAATTACTAAAACACTTGATAAAACAGTATTTTTGTATTTGCAGAAAGGAATAATCCCCTTTTATAATAATCACTCATTGCACTCTCCAAGGAATTACAGTCCTTGTAGAAAATAGTCCATCGTCGATCCCAGCTTCCAGTGGGTTAATGTTTCTCAGTTTCGCTGCGTAGTAACTTCGACCGGCTCTCTCTGCACTCTTCCCCTACTTCCTAAATCCACTACTAGCAATAAAGTCTGTCCGAGTGATTCTTCTCCTCTGTCCAGGCCAGGACAAATTGTCTGGAATCCTTAAATGCTTGCGGGATGCATCTCTTTGACTAGAAACTGTCTCTCTTCCGCATCCGGCTGTGGTAGTTTGCAAAGGCAAGCAGCCTCTTCTCTGTGCTGACCACACAAAACTGCTATCTGTCCGAAATTCAGTCATTTGTAGGGAAATCTGTAACCTGATCTCAAAATGGCTTCCTCTGCATCCCTCCCCATGGCAACATGAATCTCATCGGCCTTGCTTCTAGGTAGAAATACTAAATACTTATCCTTGAGAGCCCAACTATCTTTCATCTTGGAACTAAATGGACAGTTTAAAGCACCACTGTTTACAACTTGACATTCTCAATAATTCTCTGGAACTTCGGAGATTCACACTCTCCACTGTTTACATACAGGCTGCTGCCATTGTCTCCAAGAGTAAATACCTTGCACCCTCTTCCCAGTTAAACAATCTAAACCTTCCTCTGATCTTTAACAATCAAATCATCCAGGCTTAATGTCAAGTAGACTTCAGAACAGGTCACATGATCCCCTTCCTCTAAGCTCAAAGATACAGTCGCAAAGCATAATAATCTTATAAACCTCATAATTGTAACATTGTGAAGGAGACAACCCTCTCACCACCACCACCCCCACAACTCTTCCTGCCCAAGGTCCAAGCAGGCTTACCTGCTAGGCTTCCCACCCATCGCTAACCACCTCCTGCCTGCCACAAAATTGCAGCCAGACAGGAAGTAGCCCTTAGTGGCCATTATTTGGTCATTTCAGGGCCTCAATTGGCACGAGACCCCAGGCCTGCCTGTAAAATTCCACCCATAATGTCGATTCATGTTGCTAAGTTTCTTGCTGGGGATGATGGCAATCTCCTCTCAGATCCTTTTGTTGGTGTGGAAGTTATTGCCAAGGCTGGTGTAGTATTTCTCAATGATCACTCGGGCGGCTACCTTGACCGTCTTAGTCCTGACACGACCCATCTTGGATTCGAGAGAAGAGAGCAGGCATCAGTGGCATTCTACGCCGATATCATCAAAGTATGTTGCACTGGTGGCAGTCTGCAGTACTGCCTGTCCCCAGGGAATCAAAATAAGTTTGCGTAGTGCGTGTTACAAATGAATTTCTCCCCTATTGCACTTTTGTGTGTATGTCTTATTTCTCCCTCCCCTTGTTCCTATGTTCTCTTTTTTTAAAATCTGTATATCAATAGCATCTTTCAATTTGGTCAAAGGGGCCCCACCTGTGAATGATAACTTGTCTGTTCTACATGTTGGCTGATCTGTTGAATGTTTCAAGCATTTTCTGTATTTGGTTCCAATTTCCAGCATTTGTCAGGTTTCCTTTCTCCCTCCTATAAATCACAGCTTTACATGTATATTAAATTATAAAGCTTTCATTGGAATGTGTCCAGCTGAAAATCCTGGCCTCATGAGCTGAGAAAAATCCAACTACTTCCAGGTCTCCCACAGGACTTAAAGCAAACCAATCTCTTTAATGGTGTTAATGCATTTGAGGCCCAGGCATCACCCTGACTTCCTCTTCTGTCTGGACCTGCACCCAAGAGTCTTGCTGATGCTTGCCTGGTTAAATATAATGAGGGCCCTAGAGAAAGTTTGGGTGATGAAGAAATTCAACACAGTGCTTCCCAGACTAATTGCTCCCAGACAGCACCAGAAGAGGACGATTGACCTCAATAATTTTGTATAAGGCAACGGTCAGCCCATAGTTCGAGCTGTGTGATTATGGGAGCCCCACTATAGAAAGGATGTGAAACTAATCAGGAGAAGACATTTGAGACATCGGACAGTTTCCTCTGGAGCAGAGCAGGCTAGAAGGAGATATATTGGAGGTTTTTAAAATTATGAAGGGTTTTGATAGTGTGAATAAGAAAGGTCATTTCCTCTCATGGGGAACAAGTGATGGGGGAATAAAGGAGAAATTTATTTGCATGGAGTTTTACAACAGGGAGCAGTTAAGGTAGTATCTTTAAGCGAGCACTAGATGAACGTTTCAAGTAAAGGCAATCATAGTGCCATTTCCTACATTACAGCAGTGACTACACATCAAAGGTACTTCATTGACTTTAAAGTGTTTTGAGATATCCAGTGGTCATGAACAGCATTATATAAAATGCAGGTAGTTTACTGGGTGGTACTGGGAGGTACTGGCAAGGCTGTATTTATTATCCAATCCTACTTGCCCTGAAAGAAGTTGGTTGGCCTTTTTTTGAACTGCTGCTGTCCTTGTGTCAAAGATGCTCCCATAATGGTGTTAGTTTGGGAAATCAGGATACTGACCCAGTGAGGATGAAGGTATAGTGATAAATGCTTCAATTCGGGATAGGATGCAATTTGAACGGAAACTTGGAGTCGATGATGTTTTCATGACATGGTTTTTCTTGTCCTTCTCAGTGGCAGAGCTTGCAGGGGAGGGCGAGACGTCTAAGCATGCTTGCTGAGTTCCCGTATTAAGCTCTGCAAATTCAATCTACTATAGTTGCAGAGCTCCAGCATTGGGGGGATAGATATTGAGACAAATGACAGAGGTTTTTATCAGACTGCTGTGTTCCACTTGCACATATCCTGCTAAGTGGTGAATATTTCATCGCTCTCCTGAATTTAGCCTTGGTGATGGTGGAGAAGCTCTGAGGGATCCGCTCATTAAAGAACACACAGAATTGGCTATGCTGACATAGCCAAGGTGTTGTTTGGATTGGCTCAATTAAGTTTCTGGTTAAGATGGTCTCTCACTCTGCAGATGATGGAGAGACTTGGCAGCAGTGGTGCTGTGGAAGGTCAGAGGGATACATAAATTTCCAAATGTTTGAGATTTTTTCTGGAAAGCAAAAGAACAATCAGGCTTTGAAATTTCAGATACAAGGATAATCTTAAAAACCATAAACTTAAACCAAGTTCAAAAACAAGATGGCAGCCATTGCTCAGTGGTTGCACTCTTGCCTCTGAGTCAGAAGGTTGCAGCTAGGTTCACGTCACATTGCAGAGACTTGAGCACAATCTATACTGATACTACAGTGTGGTACTGAGGGAGTATCACACCATCAGAGGTGTCATGTTTTGGATGAGATGTTAAACCAAGGCCCCAGGTATCCTCTCAGGTAGATATAAAAGATTTCAAGGCAGGATTGTCCTCCTGATTTCCTGGACAATATCTATCCTTAACCAACACCTCTAAAAAAGATTATCTAGTCACTCCGTCATTGCTCTTATGGGACCTTGCTGTGTGCAAATTTTCTGCTATGTTTCCTACATTATGACAGTGACAGCACTAAATTCACTGTGAAGCTCTTTGGGCCACCCTGAGGAGATGAAACGAGTTAAATAAATGGAACTTCGAAGGTTCTTTGATTATGTCTATATACTAATTTCAATGCATTTATAAATATCACAGAAAAAGCAAGAACTGGAAATTCTGCAAATAGGTGTACATGCAGTCTATTCAACAGGTACTTCCCTCCTCCTGAGTTATTAAAAAGTATCCTCAGCTTGATCCAATTATAAAGTTTCCAAGACATCATGAAATAACTACTGTACCAAATCAAAATAAACTTTCTCACCAGTGTTGTGCAAAGCAGACTTGGCCAGCCAAATGAAAATCTTTCAGCATGGTAAATGGAATGTAATTGTAGTAACGAAAATGACTGGGACTCTAATCTCCAGTAAATTCCAAAATTGAGATCTGACTTTATGTAGTACTGAAAACAGTTGTTACTAAGGATTTGTTTATGACCTTGTCTTTGAATTTTGTCACACACACAACTTCATATTTTACTCCCTGGTCCCACATCCAGATGTTATGCAGTCACAAACACCAGCCCCGAGTCAGGCAATCTCCAAGGAAAAGCAAGCAACAAGAAATATTTTGTAACCAAGTTCGAAAAAAAAATTCTGGGAAATTTCTCTCTGAACCCCATAAAGAAATCAAAAAAAGCTCCAGGACACTGCAATAGCTCATAAATCCTTCTAATTCCAGCTAACTTACACTTCGTTCTCTATAACTGGAAACATCCTCCTCCCTTGGGAACTTGTCCAGCTCTATTCTAAAGGGCCTTGGGAATTCATACTCGGTATATATTTTGCTAATGTGCTGCAGATCCAAGGACCATGTATTAGTTTCCCTGTGCACTACTTTAAGTAAGTTAAATTTTGCTCAGTGTAACCCATCCTGCCTTCCTCAACAGTTGTTTATTTTTATTTGTAAAACCTACATAAATTATCATTAAACCTGCAGTGTGGATGTAAGCAGTCATCCATAAATGCAGCACAATAGCTGCTTATCATCACACACCATCATTGGCACAAAAACAAGGGTCAATGACGAATAAAACCACTTATGAAAAATCCCAGTATGTGCTATAAACATATAATTCAGAGTGAGGTACACCAATATATGAAGGCTGAGCCTGAAACCTCTATGCCTGTTCTCTGGAATCCTGCATAAAGCTCTCTTTGCTTCTTCATCATCCCCTTGCAGCAAGGATTGAGAACCAGAGGGCACCGATTTAAGGTGACTGGCAAAAGAAGCAATGGCAACACGAGGAAAAACTTTTAAACAGAGTGAGTGATTTGGGTCTGGTTTGCACTTCCTGAGAGTGTGGTGGGCACAGATTGAATCATAGTTTTCAAAAGGGAATTGCGCAGTAATCTGAAGTGAAATAAATTTGCAAAACCACAGGCAAAAGGCGGGGTGGACTAGGTGAGTTGCTCTTGCAGAGAGTTGGCACAGACCAAATGGTCAAATGGCCTCCTCCTGTGCTGTAACCATTCTATGATTCAAAAGTTTCAAAAGAATCCACCTCTTGGTGCATTTGGGACATCTTATCTCATCCTACCTGCTGCTTAAGTGTTCTCGTCTCCCCTTTGTAAACACTGATATGTTCTTTTACAATGGCGAGCACTATACAAATCCAAAAGATAAAAACAAAATACTGCGGATGCTGGAAATCCAAAACAAAAACAGAAATACCTGGAAAAACTCAGCAGGTCTGGCAGCATCGGCGGAGAAGAGCAAAGTTGACGTTTCGTGTCCTCATGACCCTTCAACAGAACTAAGTAAAAATAGGGAAGGGGGTGAAATATAAGCTGGTTTAAGGTGGGGGGGGAGTTGTTGGGACAAGCAAGCAGTGATAGGAGGAGATAACCAAAAGATGTCACAGACAAAAGAACAAAGAGGTGTTGAAGGTGGTGATATTATCTAAAAGAATGTGCTAATTAAGAGTGGAGAGCAGGACAAGCAAGGTAGCTCTAGTGGGGTTGGGGTGAAATAAACCATGGGTGGAATACATTTAAAAATAATGGAAATAGGTGGGAAAAGAAAAATCTATATAAATTATTGGAAAAAATCAAAAAGGAGGGGGAAGAAACGGAAAGGGGGTGGGGATGGAGGAGGGAGTCCAAGATCTAAAGTTGTTGAACTCAATATTCAGTCCGGAAGGCTGTAAAGTGCCTAGTCGAAAGATGAGGTGTTGTTCCTCCAGTTTGCGTTGAGCTTCACTGGAACAATGCAGCAAGCCAAGCTTCCAGTGAAGCTCAACGCAAACTGGAGGAACAACACCTCATCTTCCGACTAGGCACTTTACAGCCTTCCGGACTGAATATTGAGTTCAACAACTTTAGATCTTGAACTCCCTCCTCCATCCCCACCCCTTTTCCGTTTCTTCCCCTTCCTTTTTGTTTTTTCCAATAATTTATATAGATTTTTCTTTTCTCACCTATTTCCATTATTTTTAAATGTATTCCACCCATCGTTCATTTCACCCTACCCCAACTAGAGCTACCTTGCTTGTCCTGCACTCCACTCTTAATTAGCACATTCTTTTAGATAATATCACCACCTTCAACACCTCTTTGTTCTTTTGTCTATGACATCTTTTGGTTATCTCCTCCTATCACTGCTTGCTTGTCCCAACAACCTCCCCCCTTCACCCCTGTCCCCCCACTCCCCCCTTAAACCAGCTTATATTTCACCCCTTCCCTATTTTTACTTAGTTCTGTTGAAGGGTCATGAGGACTCGAAACGTCAACTTTGCTCTTCTCCGCCGATGCTGCCAGATCTGCTGAGTTTTTCCAGGTATTTCTGTTTTTGTTTTATGCAAATCCAAAACTTTGATCATGATTACTGCTCTACAGTTTCATCTGGGTGCTTAAAAAAAAGTTATTCTAGCTTCATTAAAGCATAAAAACCATCAAAATGACTTTTTTCCCCCCTATTCATGCACAATTCCTGACTCAAAAATGTCCTCAACTCCATGATAGCCTCCAATGCAATTATTTTGCTAGTTATTAGAGATTGGGTGACCAGCCCTTTGGCAATTCCTTCAATTGGCAGCTTTCATGATTTCACAATTGAGATCAAGAGCAGGGTTTTCCATTTAGGGTCAGGACCTTGATGTCGGTACCAGACCGGGGTCCCAACATCTGTGCCCAGGGGTAGCAATCGTGGGTTGTGATTTTCCCAGAGGTTAGCCCTGATTGGCTGTAAGGTGGTTTTAGTGGTCAATTAGCGGTGGCACGAAGGAGGCAGGAGACCGGAATTGTGGGCCCAATTTTAAGGAATGACAGCAGCCACTATTGTGCTGGCTGTCTTGCAGCACAATGGCAGACAGAAGCCAGAAGGAGGAGAGAAAGATGCCAGGCACTCACGGGCAGGGCCACCACAAAATTTAATAACCTTGAGGACATGATGGAATTGGTGTGAGAAAGGGCAGGTGTCTTGATCCCTTGAGTAGCAGGAGAAGGCCATCCAGCCAAACCAAGTAGGCCTGGCTGAAGATGGTAGAACATGTGAGCAGCCACAATGCCATATGGAAGACCTAGATGTAATGACCTTCTTCCTTCTGTCAAGGTAAGTGCAACATGACACCCAGATGACTGGCCTTCAGGTCTGCAGTCACCAGATGACACACCAGTTGAGCAGCCCGAGATACTCCTGAACATGAGAGAAATGTGTGCCCAAGATAATTACTGACCCCTCAGCAGGACTCAAATTCCTACCACTTCTGAAGAGTTGGCAGTATTGATAAATGCAGCATCTTACTTAAAGGAGCCACTGGGATTGGTGAGAGAGGGAAGCATATCACTCTCTCTTTTGTCCTTGCAGAAGAGGGTGCACAATGCTAGGGAGAGGGCACACACAGGAGCAGGAATGCTCCTGTCTGCCATCCTGACTGCAATGGAGGAGGCTACACTTGAAATTGCAAGGGTGATGCCACTAGGAAGTGAGATGTGTGCCCACATGTCAGAGTTCCCTGAGGCAGTGCAAAACCATTGCCTATGAACTGGGGAGTCCATTCAGCTCATGTGCATCACCATGGCTCAGTGTTTTGAACGCATCAGCTCCCCCAGTGAGAGAGTGGCCAACCTCATGTAGAGCCATATGTGGCAGCACTCAGTGGATACAGGAACAGTGCACTGTTATGCATAGAATGTATGTAAGATTCTGAAGCAATGACCGGTCAGTGGCACTGATGGAGCAGAGATACATAGAATGGATGCCAGTTGCAGCTCAGCTGGTAATTCTGTAATTACAAAACTGGAAAAGAGGGAAGAAGAGGTGAAAGGAAGCAATGGCCTTTGAACGTGGACATGGAGATCTGGAGCTGGAGAGATGTGTATTGTGCATTGTCAGTAAGAATGGAATGATTCTAAGTTACGTACTTTAATGGATGCGTTCTCACAATCATAGCAAAGCAAATGCCAAAGTATACAGTCCTGTTGGATGAGTAGTGCTCAGGAGAAATATGCCTGAATCATATGAGCCCTGGCAGTGACAGCATCCTGATGAGTGCTTTGACTCCTGAGATGGCCTAGGCCGCCTCCTTGCATAGCACGAGCACCATTGTGCTTTGCATTTTCCTCCTCTGATAATGAATTGGGTCAATCTAACACTCCACCCTTTTTAAGGTCCACAATTTCTGGAGGGCCATGTTATGGAAAGTGCAGCAGACCACCACAATGCATGAGACTCTTGCAGGAGTAATGCACTGCACCACCCAACTGGTCCAAGCACTGAGGCCACACGTGAGAAACGCAATGGTATGCTCAATGGTGGTCCTCCTAAGCAGACGACTTTGGTTGTAGCACCTTTCTGTCTCCATTGAGGTGTCACATAAAGTTGTGAGTGGCCATATCTTCAGGGATAGCCCTCGTCCCTGAGAATCCATCCATAGAGTTTGATGGTGACATGAAAATCAGCGGCACTGGATTACCAGAGGGTGAAGGCGTAATGGCAGCTGTCAGGACTGCGAGCACACACATTCAGGAAGCTCTTATTGTGGTTACATACCTGTTGAACTTTTAGGGGGTGGAAGCCCTTCCTATTGACATCTCACATGGCGCCTTGATGGCTAGATGGGTGTAAATGATGATGCCCTACACCTATGGGAATCCAGCAATACAGGCAAATCCCACTGCCTTTTGTGCCTCCGAGGCTCTATCTGTTTCAAATTATATGTACTTCCCAGTTTTCACAAACAGAATATAAGTGACCTGAGAGATGCAATGATGTGCTGTCACTTAAGAAACTCCACCAAGGTCCACTGCTGAACTTGGAATAAGCCAGAGGCAAAGAAGACCACAGTGACTTTAACAGCTACAGGCAGGGCATGGCAAGCAGTACTGTGAGGTCTGAAGGTTTCCATAACAAGGGCACAAATCTCAAAAACCAACTGCTTAAATAGACAGTAGGGCAGTATTTAATGGAGGCAATGGTGTTTCACCTGGCAAGAGCCTCATGTCACTTCTTTTAGGGAAGGCCTGCCACATTAAGTGCCACTCAGACCTGAGGGGGGTGGGGGTGGTGCGGAAATCCCACCTGCTGAGAGCTGCCGGTCAATCAAAGGCCAGCAGTTCTACTGAACAATAGCACCACAGGGGAGGCGGCGGCTGTTGCTGGTACAGCACCCACCTGAGGCTGAGGATCAGCTGGATCCCAGGCCATAGGTGAGTCATGGCAGGAGGGTGGGGTTGCGGGCTGAGGGTCACAAAAGACTGGGGTTGACAGCAAGGGCAGGGGGGCGTAGCTCTCAGCAGGCCTCCCCCTTTCTAATGCCGGGTCCCTCAATCAACCACTGTGCCTTTGAACCCTCCGCTCCCCACACTCGAGCCCAGGTTATCTCACAAGGGTTTGCTCGTCCTGTTCCCCGCATGGCGAATCCCTGCCTGTTGCTTGGTTAATACCAGCAGTGGTGAGATAAAGTACTTAATTGGGCATGTAGGCATTAAATGCCCACTTAAGGGCCTCAATTCGTGAAAGGCTGAAGGGCTGTCCACAAACTTAATCGGAGTAGAGGCAGGAAGACGGCCTGATTAAATGCCTAGCCCCTGCCATATGCTACTGAGGATGTTGATCCTTATTGCTACTTCTCCCTATCTCCTTAATTCCATGCTCAGCTGTTGCCTAGTTGGCAGTCTGCTGCAGTCACAATGCACAGTGCACCCCCCTTTTCTGGCCCCAGAGGGTCAAGACCCCTAAACTGACCAAGCACGCATAGACCACTTGATTCACTAACTCTGCTCACCTCTCAGCCGTGCACCCTTTTCTGAGCCCATCTCATTGAATGGGGTGGTCATGACTGGCATCCCATTGTGTTCCCAGCTCTTTCTATTTGGCCTTTTCTAGATCCAGCATGGATTCCATGCCTCCCCACAAAAATTGCAGACTAGCCCTTAACAAGCTGACAACATGAGCACATGAACAGGTTTATTTGCTCAGAATTAGGTGGGTTGCCGGTTCCGATCTTCCCACCACCCAACCCCCCCACTCCCAACCTCAGCAAAATCGCTGACTGTTGGAATCACATTGAGAGACCAACTCAACAGCCAGCACAGGAAATTATGTGCCCACCTGTCACAGTTCCCGCCCCCATTTGGCAACAAAATTCCTGTCCCAAGTGTTCACAATGGGAAAATCTATAGGCACCCAAGTTTCATTACTCAATGCCAAAACACAATGACAATATTGCGAGCCAAGAGATGTCCTCAAGACACTTGTTGACCTCCTCCAATCCTGCCATTTTGCCAGACACTAGAAATGAATAGATTAACACAGCAAAGCCCTTTTACCCTTGAAAACATTAATGTTGTTGATTATAATTTTGGCCACAAAACAAGACTATGGATAAAGGGAGCACATCAGTTGACTTGTCTAACATCTACTTGCCTGCAGAGTTTACATAGCTAAACAATGTTGGTCAGCGATGCCAAGTCTGCTTCGCTTTTATATATCTCATATAATGCTCGGACCCAACCAGATCTGCTAATCACACAACACACCAATCACTGATTTTCACTGACTAAGCAATGAATTTTTATTTATGATCTACATGGCCAATGTATTGCTATGCACAAATCCTTATGCTTTACTTTTGCAGTAAAATTAAATTCTAACTTGTGCTTCATTTCTCCTTTCTAATAATTTATGTCCCTCATGACACCCACATGACCCCAATAAATTTCTTCTCAGCCATGGCATAGTGCTCTCTATACTGCAACTTGGCATCAAATACCTATTATAAAAAGCCAAATCTAAATTTTTGAGTGCAAATATGAAAAACATCCAAAATATGATAATTTAAAAATATAGGAGTTTCCTCATTCTCAGGGTGGGTGGAAATAACGAATGGAATGTCGCTAAAATACCAGAATTACAGTATTATTCTAGGAGTGCACAATATTCATTAATGCCACCAATTCTTTCAATGACTGAGAAAATAACCAGACAGTAGTTAACAAAAGATTGATGACATGTAAACAAATGAGATTATGTACTTTTCTCATTTATTGACTTTGATTTAATGCAGTTGATAAACAAATCAACATTACCAACTTCATGAAGAAAGAGGCACTTAAAACTTAAGCCAAGATTATTAGACAAGATTAGGTTTATGTTCCATATTCCCTCTTGCTGTCTGTTCATCCTTCAACTAACAGGGAGAGGGAGTCTGACCTCTGACTGACTCATTGAACATATTGATGTACAGGAGGAGGTGGTGCAATTCAAGCTGTGTGAGCTGGGCAATGTCAGTCTCCATCTAGTGAATCAGCCCAAGCTAATGAAATATTCAACTGTGATTAGAAGGGGCAAGGGGTAGTGAGAATAAATTCCATGAACCCTTGCTTAGCAATAGTACACAAAACTCAAGCCATTAGGATGCTTGAATTGTGTGTTAACTTGTGATAACTGTGCACAAGACTAAAGCCCAGAGTGGCCATCAACAAACATTATTGAAAGTGAACTTTTTGTTTCTGTGTATGAGATTCTCTAATTCACTGATACACAGTGTACTGTCCAAGGATCATACTCTACTCAATGATCCACCCACCCACAAGACATCTGTCAGTCTTAATTGCTTCCATCATAAAATATCAACTTCCTTCTGTGTGGCAAAATACTTAGCAAGGAAAGGGCAATATTCTGACTGACAGATTTTCTTTATTTATCATTTGTGATACTTTGAAAAACATTTACTTAATGGATTGACATTATCATTCACATCATAAGCAAATGAAATGTAGAATATAATGACATGATACATACATTCATTAAAATAGTATTTCAAAAACACCATTAGAAATGAGAAGTTAAAGATGCAAGAAACAGCCACATGCTTGGAAATAAATGAAGCCGAACACAAATTCTCTGAAGAAAGCTGATGAAACATTAGTGTTAAGTGTGACAGAATGAAGGGGGTAGAACACCAGAACAGGCAGAAATACTGAACTCTAGTTAACCCTGTTTTCCATTCGCTGTAACATTAATAAATTTAATTTTGTGCTGACATCCTGTATGAATGTTTTTCTTAAGAGAGAAGTGTGGTCCAGCAGAAAGATGGATCTGGATTTGACACCAAATAAAATAAAGGGGTCATTAAAACCTACTCACCTCAATAGAGTGAATTGTGCATCTTATCAGACAATTCAAAGAAGACAAACTGTGCAAACGAACACTATATGATTCACTTTCCTTAAGTTATACCCGCAGTTGGCTGATTATCAAGTTGGACAGATATGATAATATTATGGCAACATTAGGAGGGCACTGGGACCTCTCTTAATGGCAATACTGATGAGAATAAAGAAAATAAAGTATGAAGTACAATAAGAAAATAAACAGGGAAAAAAAAGAAAAAAATCCTAAAAGACAATGAAGATTCTCAGTATGGTAGAGAAATCATCCACAGTGTAAGCATGGCAGTTTTCTGTGTGGCTATTCATTATACGACTGCAAGCTAACAACATCCAGCCTATCAAGCATTTGTTCTCTCGACCATGCAATAGTTGCTTTATGACAGACTCTATCTAACATCGTTTTTAATACCTGAAAAAAACTTAGCCTGCCAGAAACTCTCCACATTGTACAATGATAATGCTTAGTTCATCTTACACAATTGAAGCAAATAATGCACACAACAAAAATATTGCAACTTTTTTCTCAACAAGCACATTTTATAAGGAACATGAGTTAAAAGTTCATCTTCGATGTACATTAATATGTATCTGAATCGGCACCACTAAAAAACCTAGTGCTGCCAATATGTTTGCTGCTACTGGTAACAATTTGGTGCATACCTGATTTTGATTATCGAAAACATTTGAATTTGGGGCAATTTTTGGTTTATATAAGGACTGCTGCTGTTGAATCCAGAAATAAAGTAGTCATTACATGAACTAATTTATGACTGGGAGAAAAAAAACATGGGTAGAGTTTGCAGTTGGTTGTGCTGTTTTTTTTTCCAGTGCAATTTGTCCAAAATCAACATTTTAGTGGAAGCCTTCCGTCTCATGAGATGACGGTTTGCGTTGTGGTGGTCAAATTTGTGTTAAGCAATGCCAGGTATATGGCTCAGGATCCTCAGTCTGGCATGGCAGTGTTGATTTCAATATCAAGTGACAGATTGCTGGTGATTGTGGAGCCTAGATATGTGAAGCTACATACAACCTCCAATGTCACATTGTCAATGCTGATAGATGGTGGTATGGCAACATCCTGGACAATGACATTTGTCTTTCTGATGCTGATGGTCAAACTAAATTCTTTATAGGAATAATATAGGGAGTCTGTTCATTTGCCACTGAAGGTGCTCCTCGATATGGAATGCTATGCAGCATAAAGTAACTCTCTGATGAGGACTTAACGCACCTTTGTCTTGCATCTCAGGCGAGGTAGGCTGAACAGCTATCCATCAATTCTGGTATGTAAGTAGGCACCCTCTGTAGAAGATCTGAAGGCATATGACACTAGCAAAAAGCTAGCCAAAGCATGTCAGTCCCAGGACACAACCCTGTTTGACCTAACTGGACTCAAAGGGTTCCAATGTTTTCCCGTCATAGCTGACCTTACACATCATGTTGTCATGGAAAGAGGAAATCACATTGAGTAACTTTGGTGGGCACCCAATTTTCTCCAGCAGCTTAAATAGACCTCCTCTGCTCACATGGTCAAATGCATTGGCGAGATCAATACAGGCAACCTATAGTGCTCCTCTTTATTCACGGCATCTCTCTTGCAGCTGCCAGACTGAAAAGATCAAGTCAACTGTAGATCTTCTAGTTCTGAAACCACACTGAGATTTAGGGTAAATGCATTCAGCCAGGACCTACAGTCCGACAATCACAACATGGACAAATACTTTTCCCATGATGCTGGGCAGGGAGATGCCTTGATAGTTGTTGCAATTGCTGCGGTTGCCCTTGTTTCTTGTACACAATCTAAATCAACATATTCCACGTAAAAAATAGTGAAATTTTAAGTCCAAATTACGTGCATCACAAACCTAGGTCCCATGATCTTTTGTACTAGTTTAAGTATCATCATGCAGGAAGCTGGCCCCAACCACAAAACTGGCCATGCCCGCAATTGAACTAATCACCACTTGTTCTTCAAGGAAGCTCTAAAAATTAAGCTGATTCTTTTGGGCACAAGGATACTACTAGCATTATGAATGTAATATTTTTTTTAAAATACTAGGAAGCTGGATACTCTGCCCTGATAAAATAGGAAATGGCTCTGTATATTTAAATATCATATTCAATAATTTAATGTTTGGTTATTCACAGGTGGAGAATTGATACTCTGAGTAAAAAAGCTTATTTTTTATGATAAACCTATTTTCATCTGTATTAATCAACTGCTCGAAGTTACCACTTAAATATATCAAAGAACAATTTTGAAGCAAACTTAAAAGGAAATTACATTTTAAAACACAACACTATTGCACTGGTTTGATGGCAGATTTCGTGTTCAGTAATATGCAAATTTGTTTGAGTGAAAATTTGGGGAAAAAAGCACTTTTCAAAACAGTTGTAATTTTGGTCACAAATGCACCCAGATTGCTGATTACGCCCAAAGTGGAAACTCTTCGCCTAGTTGCTTAGTCTCTCAATGGTGATGCCATTTGATCCTCCAAAGGGTAGGATCTTAAAATCGGATTGTATAAAATGGGTGCTCAAGTATCCAATACAGAATGCACTGAGCACATGCTGTTGTGTTAGTGCACCGTCCACAATATTGGTAAAGGCTCCTTCTTCAGCAACCAGTGCCTGAAACAGACATTCATTATTTTACGATGAGTAAAGGGCATCTAACATGTTTGAAGTCTCCTTTGAAAAAAACAACTGTCCACTGGGGACGTGGTCAGTATTCTCAGGCACTTTGCAGCCAAATAAGCAGTCCTTAGATGGACCAGTGGAGACTGCTGCCAGAAAGCTAAATTTTATTTTTTCATTTCAGGAGGAGCAAGTGTCCTGACTAGCATCTGAGTCGGAGGATTTTTGTGTCTCCCAGGAATGGTGAGATGTCTCTGGGACCATGTCTGGTACCTGTAGTTCACCGATAGTAAACAAATGAGGCTGACCACCCAATTTCCCATGGTCCACTCTTGACCTCCTTAGGTGACTGCAGCATGCGCAGCACTGGGATCATGCACTGACTTGGGTGCAATGGTGTTTAGACTTCCTCTTATACGGGGTCTGATGGTGTGTTTGAGTGCTGGGGTGTCAGGCTGCTGAAATACTAAATGTTCGAGTTGGAGATAATGTTGTCTCCTCACCAGCAAGAGCAATAAACATTTCAAGATATATGATATTTGTTCCTATTGTACAATAAATGGGACACCTGCATTTCATACAGCTTTGACAATATGACCAAGTGGTGTGTGATAAAATCTGAGCCAATTTTGTTTCTAGGTAACTAATGCAGTTTAGCTATGATGTATATGATGTATATGGTCAGATCTAGTAAATATTCATTGCTTTGTCTGCACATAGTAGTTTGCTGTGTTAAGAAAATGCTAAATAGTTAAATACAAATATGTAAATGAGGTACTCGATAACCAGCGGACAAATCACTGGGAAGATTCCTATGAATAACTATACACTGGAGCTTCGTTACTAGGCTGTAATAAAGCTAGTGGATTTTCACTGTAGGGTTTACCAAGATGCATTTTATACTGTGTTCTTGAACATTTACCAAAGTGTATATCTCATTAGAACATGCTTGGCCTTAAAGCACAGTATTGAAGGTTGAGTTTATGAGATACTTAAAGAGGGTGTCTCACCATCAGGATCTCTTTAAACAGCAATTAAAACAAAGTACCATTAGCTTTATAGATTGTCTTGTCAAATATTCTAGCATCTGTAAACAAGTGCTGGCAGGCACAGCCATGCTCTAGCATGTATGGTAGGACACAAATCTGTGCCTGTGGAAATCTAAACTTGGCTGTTGTTACAGGTCTTGGTGTACATATTCTTTTGGGTACTGCTGCAGTGCTGGTCACTCCCATAAGTGTCATCTTACATTTAAGGCTTTGCCCAATATATAATTATATAACAGTATCTAGTAACAAACTTCCTTGTAATATCAGCTGAATACTCGTGTCTCACTTGTCTCCATGTAAATCTCTTATCAATGGCATATTGAGGAAACACTAGTTAGGATGAGGCTCATTTGAATCGTTAAGCTGTTTATTTCACACACGGCAAGGGAATTTACAGAGGAACAATTATCATCTGATTCACTTAATTCAATTTGTAGAAACTATCATCACATAATAATGCAACATAATGAGCGTTCATCAATGGATCATCTTGGTCAACATTAACAAAGTAGCTTCTAACGACACCTCTACATAGGCCAGGATTTTGCCCTCATCGGTCGGGCTCGACATGGCGAGGAGGAGCGGTCGGGAAGCTGACCGCCGTCCGCAATTGGGCCGTGACTGCAATTTCATGCTGGCGGGCCAATTAAGGCCTGCCCAGCATGAAATGTGTGCCATAGTGCTAAGCGCTGCCTGTAGTGGTGGAGGGGAAGAGGGCAAGCGGGGAACCTCACGCATCCGCTCGCACAAGAAAATCTATAAAAAATTAAAATTAAAGAATTTAAAAATGTTAAAAACATGTCCCCTCATGTGACTCTGTCACATGGGCAGGGACATGTTAGAAATTAGTATGAAAATTTTTTCTTTTTTTTAATGACAGATCAAAACCTCATCCCGCTCGTGGATGAGGTTTCACAAAAAATGCAAAGACCACTTGGCCTTTTCGCCTGCCCACCAACCATAAGGTTGGACGGGCAGCGAAAAATTTAATTCAATTAGATTTTTAATGGCCTTAATAGGCCTGATAATTGTCAGCAGGCACGCTGCCAACTCCAGCGGTGCCCACTGACCAAAATATCGCACGAATGCACAATGGCGTTGGGACGCTCGCCCGATGTCATCGCGAGTCATTTTACGCTCATTTGAGTCGGGTATGCACCTGCCCAAAGAGCAGAAAATTCTGGCCATAATAACCTCCCGAGTCTAGTGAATACCTATCTCAACAGCTTCCTGTTTAAAAGCCTAACTGCCAATATGTGTTTCCATCTAGATTCCACCACCCTGAGCCCCCTTCCTCACCTCCACACCCCACATGATCACAAGCAAGGAGAAGGGCCTTTGCCAGACACTCTTTGCTGTGCACCCAAGACCAGGGACTGCACAACACAATAGGAGTGAGATGTTTTTCAATTATTGAGACAAGCTAATTATTTCTTGTCTTTGACAAAGAGGCCTCTTTAATTTGGTTAAATTTCAACCATCTCATGTCCCAAACTTGTGTGAACACACTTGGATTTAAAAAAAAGAATTTACATCTAGTTCTTTTCTATATCCTAAACATGGAGACATAAGCAAAAATTCTAAAATATGCTACTTTACTTTCAGAAACACTGAAAAGGGTGACAATTTACAAAGGAGAAATGGAAGAAAAGAAAAATAATTTTACAGCCAGCCTGCTGGACCTGGTAACCACAGGCTCAATAGACACTGGCATTTCGTTGCCCACCTTCATAATTCATCCTGGATTTTTGACATAGCAGATCTAAGAGAGAAGCAAACAGGAAAATATCTTTCTAACATCTAAACAAGAGTGCTGGTCATCTCAACAGCAGTTATCTGAGGAGGAGTCGCTCAGTTTGACCGTGCAAGAGATCTGAATCAACATTGGTAGTGAGCGTGTATGCTTTAGTAATGATGTCCTAGCAAATAGTATACACACCAACAATTCATTTTCCTAATGGCTGTCTGCTAAATTCATTGTCCAGTATGAAACTAATTTTAAAAGACAGGAAAGAATACAAGTCCAATTCTTGATCTATGCTGAATGAGCTGTTGCCAGCTGAGGTGGCATTGTGGAAGTACAATTGGCCTCAATCCCTTAGTCAATTGACTATAATAAAATCTGGTTTCCCGTTTATGATCAGTGTCCATGAAACCACTAGAAAATGTGTCTGGACATTGGAAAAGATTGGGTGTTATGTTCTGCATTGTCAAATAGCCTGCCAATTATCTTTGTCTCAGTTCACACACAGTGAATGGCCAGTAAGATTAAGCACTGGAGGGCATCCACTACCCCTAAACAATCTTCCAGCATGAATCAATATTCTCTGGTACAAAGGGGAGAAAATTTGATGTGAAATAAACTTGTCTAATTAAATTTATTTGGGGGATACCATGTTGGGGAAAGGTGGAGGAGGTGGTGCAGTGGTAATGTCACTAGACTAATAATTCAGAGGCCAAGACTTGGTGTTACAGGCTCACATCCCACCACGGTAGCTGGTGGAATTTAAATTCAATTAATAAATCTAATATAAAGCTAGTCCAGTAATAGTGACCCATGAAATGATTGTTGTAAAATTCCATATGGTTCACTAATGCCCTTTATGGAAGGAAATCTGCTGTCTTTCCCCAATCTAGCTTATGTGTTGCTCCAGACCCATAGAAATATGGTTGTCTTTTAACTCCCTTCTCAGTTAAAGGCAAATCAGGATGGGCAACAAATGCTGGCCTTACCAGCGATGCTGCATCCCATGAAAGAATAAAAGAAAAAAAACTCAAATGGTTGGGGCCAGCAATTCTTACTTTAATGTTGTCAAATAATTTTTGAAAGTAAAAATAAAAATACAAAGTAGTTTTTTGTGATCATTTTATTTTTGAAAGTTGTACTGATGAAAAGTAGGACAACATGTCCTTTTTAAAATGAGGCCACTACTATATTCTGAAACTTCAGTTGTGTGACTATGAATCATTAATGGTTGATTAACAGTGCAGACTACAGGGCCATAGATACAAGGTCACTTTAAATTAGTTGAGTCGAGTGTAGTGGGGAGAAAATGTTGATAAGCAAATAAGATATTCTCATCAGAAATTCGGTGGCATGAAGATCAATAGGAGTGATGCGAAAATGTATCAAACTTACGCTTACACAGAGCACGTATTCAGTCTCCAGGGGGTAATTTTCAACTTTGATGGGGGTTAGAAATTGGTGGCCATGATTAGACCTCCCTTTATGTGTCCTGCCCAATTTTCCTACCCACAGTAATATAATGGGCAGCTGACCTGCTACTCTCAGTTTCCCACCCCAAACAAAACTTAAAAATTATATAATTTCTACACTGGATAGGTGTTAAATTGCTGCCCTTAAGCTTCAGTGACAATAGTGAATTATTCAAGGACTATAAGATTGAAAGAAAACAATGACACAGCATAAGGGAAACGAGATGTTAAATTGCTTTTGACAGAAAAAATAAAACACAGAGAATGAGCAGAAAATCACCCAACAGAAATATAACCACTGGAGAAAAGAACCATAAATTCAGGTTTTATGTTTCCTATTTCTGCATATTATCTGGAAAACTGCATACGCTGCAGTATGTACAAAGCACAGCAGTACAAAAAAGATAAGCAGCTGGTGGATTTTCATCTGCATTCTTGACACTGCAAGATTTATCAACCGCTATTCTGTATTCAATTAATTGACTCATAGCAACAAACTGACACAGTACAATCCAAACTGGATAAGACCTCAATACACAGGTTCCAAGAGAAGTGCCCTAGAGTCCAAGCAATATTCAACCTCTCATTGTTAAGGAAATGTACCTCAAGAATTTGACTGCAAATATGTTAAATGGAAGAGAGCATTCAGCTCACCTTATCCTTTTTATTATACAAGATTCCAAGTAGTTGAAATGTTTTCCCCTCCAACATTTGACTGAGACCCCCTTTGCTGCTGTAGACCTCTTTCAAAATCAACTTTGGAAGCTTTATAAAAATAATAATATATGGAGATTGGTGTTATTAAAATAAATTATTTTTATGGACATTTATTAGCGATGCAGCGATAAATAATGTTTTATACTATGAGGACAAGCGTAGCAGACATATAAAACAGTTGTTTTCTTTACAAACATTGAAGTTGCAAAGTTTATCAGAACATCTTTCAGTTCAGCTCAGTCTTTCTGATCATATTAAGAATATTTTCAATTTACATCTATGCCTGCACTTTCCACTAGGTATATCCAAAATCGGCCAATCCAGCTCAAAAGATCAAGGAATTTCAAGCACAAATTATATTTAGTGCAAAGCGAGTATCTGAAATATTTTGCATTGGTTTTAAAAATTGGGTTGAAAGCCCAACCTTGCCCATAAAACTGGCTACACCCCCAAATTGAATTAATCACCAGAATGAATTTCTGCTAATTGCACCTATTTGTGGGTCTTCACGATGGCCCTTAATTTTTTTTTAGGTACACGGACACTAATAGGCACCTTTCAAAAGTATTGATATAGTAAAAAGTATTAAGAAACTGACCACTGTATACCAATGAAACTAGTAAATGGTTCAGTATAGTTTTATAAAGTAAATCTTGGTTTTTTTAAATAAGGTTACTCACAGGTGATGGACTAAGTATTCTGATTAAAAATGCTTATTTTTGTGATAAATCCATTTTCGACTTCATTAATAAAACCATGCCAGTTTACCACACTTAGATGTGTCAAAGAGTGTGTTTTCATGCAAAAATAGAGTTTTTTAAAATTATGTTTTGAAACACTGAGCGATAGCGCTTATTCATGGAAAGTTTTGTTTGACGATACGCAAATGAGTTTGACCAGAAGCTTGAGTAAAAAGCTGACTTTGGAAAACGAGTTCAATTTTAATGGCAATTTGTACACAAATTGCTGATTGCACCCAAAGCAGAAACTCTACTGTAAGTTATAAATTAACAGACAAGCATTTGATAAAAGTTAAAATGTTCCAATTATACTATGCTATGGAGCATGGAGAGCATGATTCATTGTCAGCGCATTCACGTTATGCTGTGGGGTTGCCTGGGTACTTCAAGTGTTAGCACACAACACCAAGTAATTGACTTTTATGGTTCAGGTTCCTAGGCTTGCACAGGCAGGGCTTCCTGTGGTCCATGCATGAGATGAGTGACCCAGGATTTGTAGGAAAAAAAGGAAGCAGCTGCAGGGGAGGACTGGTTTTGATTAGACAGACCCATGATATATATTTGTGGGTGAGCTATCTCCTAATAGGCATGCTTCTCTGCCAAAGCGCCTCACTTGAAGGCCCAGATTAAGTAGTTGGTGAAGTCTGGTACACGGCATTGGATTTCTGCATTCAGAGTATAGCTGGCACTTTGCAAAATGGTCAGAAGGAGCCTTTCCACCACATTGCTGAAGCAATTCTGAGGTTTGGAATAACAACTGAGGGATATCTAGCCAGATCTCAAGCAATGTAAGTTCACAAAAGTTCACAATCACAGAATCTTTACAGTGCAGAAGGAGGTCACTTGGCCCATTGAGTCTGCACTGGCTCTCTGAAAGAGCATCCCACCTAGTCCCACTCCCCGGCCTTATCCCCGCAACCTTGCACATTATTTCTTTTCAGATAGTAATCCAATTCTCTTTTGAATACCTCGATCGAACCTGCCTCCACTAAGAAGTTCGTTCCAGACTCCAGCCGCCCTCTGGGTGAAAAAATTTTCTCCTCACATCACATTTACCCCTTTTTGCCAATTATTTTGAATCTGTGCCCTCTAGTTCTTGATACCCTCTTGAGTGGGAACAGTTTCTCACTATTTACCCTGTCCATACCCCTCAGGATCTTGAATACCTCTATCAAGTCTCCTCTCAGCCTTCTTTTCTCCAAGGAAAAGAGTCCCAACCTCTCCTCATCACTACAGATCTTTATCCCTGGAATCTTTCTCATGAATCTCCTCTGTACTCTCTCCAATGCTTTCACATCCTTCCTCAAACATGGTGCCCAGAGCTGGACACAGTGCTCCAGATGAGGCCTAGCTAGTGTCTTATACAATTTCAACATGACTTCCTTACTCTTGTACTCAATGCTCCTATTAATAAAGCCTAAGATACTATATGCTTTATTAACTGCTCTCTCAATATGCCCTGCTATCTTCAATGAGCTATGAAAATATACACCGAGGTCCCTCTGTTCCTGCACCTCTTTTAGAGTCTCTCCCTTTATTTTATACTGTCTCAGCCTATTCTTCCTGTCAAAATGGATCACCTCACACTTCTCTGCATTGAACTTCATCTGTCACTTGTCTGCCCAATCAACCAACATGCCTGTGTCCTTTTGAAGTTCAAGACTATCCCCATCACAGTTAACAACATTTCCAATCTTCATATCATCTGCAAATTTTGAAATCATGCCCTGCGCATCACAGTCTAGGTCATTAATATATATCAGAAGGACAAGGGTCTCAACACTGACCCCTGGGGAACTTCACTATAAACCTTCCTCCAATTTGAAAAACAACCATTTATCACTACTCTCTGTTTCCTGTCACTTAGCCAATTTCTTATCCAAGAGCCTACTTTCCCTTTTATTCCATGACCTAGAATTTTGCTCACAAGTCTGTTGTGTGGTACTGTATCAAATGCCCTTTGAAAATCCATATAGACCACATCAACAGCGTTCTCTGTTACCTCTTCAAAAAACTCCAGCAAGTTCACTGTATGATACAATTTATGACAAACTGGGCAGGCTTCATTTTTTTTAAGACATAAGTTTTCAATGAAGCATGGTTGGTGGGTTTAGTACATACACACTAGTGGATCCAATAGCAGCAATAGCAACTTGCATTTAGTGCAGTAAAAAAGTTCCCAGGTGCTTCATAGGAGCATTTATCAGACAAAACTTGACTCAAGATACATAAAAAGCTTGGTAGGATTTATGAAGCAATTTGAAAGGGGTAGTCAGGAAAGAGGTTTGGGGAAAGAATTCCAGAGCTTAGGGCCAATACAGCTGAAGGTGCAGGTGGCGTGATGAAATTCAGGAATGCGCAAGAAGCCATAACTGAAAGAGCAAAGATCTTGAAGGATTTTAAGGCTGGAGAAGCTACCCATTCATCATTTGTCCTCTGCTTTATGCTGAAGCAGCTACTCGGACCCAGAATACATTGTGGGAGGAATACCACTTAAGACAGTAAGTTAAATCGATCAAACAGATCACCAACTAACCTGGTCCAGTGGCATTGTCACATTTTTTTCCATTGCTCATTTGCTTTGTAATTAAAGACCAGATGCTGTGTTTTGACCCAAATAAATCTTTCTTTCATCAACTAATTGGGGGATAGCTTATACTTGTATATGGATCTCTACAGATAGAAAGTATTTGTCAATACTTTTTTTGGTCCGCACTCACACAATGTATGTATTCACAGTTGTCAAAAAGTAGATTCAAATTTCCAGGAGCAGACTTTGCTCAATATCAGGAAGGCCCAAACAGGAATGCATTTCTCACCTGTCTAAGTGGGCTGAGAGTTCAGCCAAGGCACAGTTAGAAAAAAAGATGAAATATATTCTCCCCACTGACAGTATTACATATCTAGTGGTATGGCTGGGGAGAGTGGTGGGTGGAGAGGAACATTACGTCTTAAGCTAGGTCTTCATGCCTCTGGAAGTGTTATTGCCAAAGGCAGTAATAAAGTTTGCTATAAAATATATCACCTCATGAGTTGGAAAAGTCTGGTGTCTGAAGAGCTCAGTAACAGAGAGTCAACTCTGTTGAAAGGAATAAAAGAACCACAGTCAAGCCACCCACAAACCCAGGAAAGGAAACAGGTGAAAATAAGCAAATATAAATAAAAAATGAAAAAACACTTGTAACAAGGAAAGCAGAGATACTTAACATGATATTTCAAAAACTGCAGGCTGTAACATGTGCTGCAAAGCTAAACCCAGGTTAGATTTGCTTCAATTTTATATTAATTCTGGTAACTATAATTACCTCTGAAAATTTTATGTACATAATTTTTATGCTACATACTCACCAATTACTGTTTTAATGAGAACTTATGGTGCAGCACTTCCATGCTTGTCAACTTCAACACAAAGTATTGTTGTGGCATGAAGCGAACCATACAAAAAGCTTGAGTTTAAAATCTCTAATTTATCTGTCAACTGACTTTAATACAAGCTGTTGTTATTTGACGACCATAAAATATTCTCGCAAACTGGTAACATACTAAAAGTTTGAACTTGAGAACACAGGATTTGCTAGATGATAAAAGACCGAGGTCCATCTGATTTGCCTTCTACCATCTTCGTAGTCGCATGATGTGAAACTATTATTGTTAACTAATCATATCAGCCAGTCTATAAATTTGTTTAAAACAGACCCAGACATCACATAAAGAAAGCCCCAGTGACGGACAGCTTTGGGAACCATAGGCCCAAAATCACCTGTTTCTTCCGTGCAAACAACATTTTCTATTCAAGTCTCAGAGTACTTCAATACTAACTGCTTCCATCATATCCATAGTAAGCATTTTCAATTTATTGAACACTTGGTTACTGTTTTGCATATGCGTTTTGAATTTACAATCACACACCCCCCACCCCCCCCACACCCCCCCACCAAACCCCCTGCTGAAGTGAAGGTTGTGCCCTCTGGTTCTACTGCTCAAGACAAGGTGGAGTAGCTTATGTCATGGTCTACATTACCTAGTCCCTGTAGAATCCTGAAAACAGCAATCGTTTCACCTCTCAGACTGTTTTCCATTAAGAACATGCCCAATTTACACAATTGTCCCTATAATCCAATGCCTCCATTCCCTCAGTCAAATTGTTGCTCTCTTTATTTACTTTTATTATTTATGTTTTGGATATCCTTTTTGGACTGTGGCGACCAGGACTGTACACAGCATTCTAAGTGTCACATCAATGATTTCTAAAGTGGCAGGAATGCCTCAATATTTTGGCTCAATATTGATTTTTTTTCCAGCATCACAACATATCATTTGTGTATTAAAAACAGAAAATGCTGGAAAAGCTCAGCAGGCCTGGCAGCATCTGCAGTGAGAGAAAGAGAGTTAATGTTTTGAGTCCAATGTGACTTTTCTTCGGAACAACTTTAATTTGTGTTACTCACTGCCATCCAGAATCTTTGCAATAACTTTAATTACTTATCAGCCAGGACCCCCTGACTTACCATGCACATTGTTTTCTTTCAATTTAAGTAGTAGTGCCTTCCTGGTTGTTTTGTCACCATGTGAAGTACTGTGCATTTCTCTATATTGAATTCTGTTTGCCATCTTTGTGTTCAATTTTCCAGTATATTCAAATCCTCATCTAACTTTTCCTGTTTGGCTTTACAGTCTACTACCTCTATTAGCATTTATAGATCATTAATGATGCTATTAAACAAAATGTGTCCCAAAAGAGACTCCTGTTGGAACCCCCGCTGGCGCATTCTCCCACGATGATAACCCCTGTACCTCTACTCCCCGATCTATCGGTTGACCAATTACATAACCATTAAAAATGCTGTGATTGATACCTGCTTTCTTCATTTTCAGGAGCAGGTTTTCCAGGGGAATTGTATCAAAGACCTTACTGAGATCCAAGTACACCAGAGCCTTAGCCTTATCCTTATCAAGTTCCCTATCTGCCTGTCCCAAGCTGTTCTCTCAGGCTTACCACACAGCCGACATAGGCCATGTAGGGGTTAAAATCCCTGTCATGTCATCAAAATAAGTGTCAAGGTAGAACTTCCATAAGGCGAACTGGCCTGGATTTACTGCCGAGATGGAGAAAAACATTCACTGCATCCCCCCAACACCAAAACAGTATAATCGATTTGTGGCCCTGCTTATTACTGTAGCGTAGAAGAACATCGCTCGAGGTTTCAGAGAACAATACATCTGTGTTTGAGCCCTGAGTGCAAAGCCCTCTTTCAATAATACCAACAAAATAAAGATTCAGCAGCTGCCACAGCACTACTTGAATCTTTGGACAACCATAGACAAAGCTGGCTGGACTGCATGGAATCCATGGGCTTTATGCACTCAAGCTGTCGGGCCTAGAACCTCTTGAGGAAACTCGGATCCTCAAACTCAGCAAAGGCTGCTAACCCACAAGTATGCACAAATGCTATTGCTGCCAAACTACTGGTGAACTCAAAGGGATCCCTCGATAAACAACAGAAACAGGTGGTCAAGAGAAACCTCAGGAGCAATGACGAGTAGCCCAGAGTCTCCCCACTGTCAGATGACTTTACCCTTTTGGAAGTGGATTCTGGCCTAGCGATCACAAAAACACAAGAAATAGGAGCAGAAGTAAACCATATGGCCCACCGAATCTGCTCCATCATTCAACATGACCGTGGCTGATCCTGGGCTTCGACTCCATTTCCCCACCTGTTCTCCATTTCCCTTAGTTCCCTGAGAGATCAAAAATCTGTCTAGCCCAGCTTTAAATGTATTCAACAATGGAGCATCCATAACCCTCTGGTGAAAGACTGCTGAAAAAGGAGACATTTTTGTTGAAGCTTTTTGTCTTGCATTCATCAAGACAATTTGCAGAAACAACAAATGTAAAGGAAAAACAATTTATACTGCATGAGAAGAGAGTGCAGGTTGGTTGGCAAGTGGACTCTGATTGGTAGAGGCATTGCCATGGATAATGCATCAGTTGATAGTGACTGACTGTTAACTGCCAAGCATTGTTTGAAATTTAAACCAGGCTTAACTCTGAATGATCAAGGCATTGCCCTGAGGAATCGACCAGCGAATGGTTATCACTTACTTTGTTTAGCTAAAACAGGTTGCAATGTGTGTCCATGTTCTTTCTGTCTGCAAAGGACAGGGCCCTGTGTATTAATATATGTAGCTTCCAGTATATGCAAATGCGCCACACTGCAAGCCGGAGTGACAATCTTAAATTGTTTGTCAGCATAATTCTTAGCATACTGAGGATAATTTAGCAAATGTTGGCCAATTGCGGAATCATATCTAATGTTGGACACTGTGTTTTGGGTTTTGCAAGCACGGGCTGGTAGGGTACAGTCTATACCTTGCTTGTTGCGAACAGCGGAAGCGACATGCTGTTTAATACAATCCACCAGTCTCTGGAACATATGGGCTACATACCTAACATCACACTGGCACTGAAATTCATATATCACAAGACTCATTTGTGTGATAGGCAGATCATCCTTTCGGCTTGACGGCAGCATCTTGTTAATGGTGAATACCACTCGTGTTGCTGCTGCAGAGTAGGAGTGTGAAACAGCCAGCTTCACCTGTTGCTCAAATTTTTGAGATGCCTTGCCCTTCCAGGGTAATCTGAGGTAGACTGGGAACCTTTCACTGCCAAAAGTGAAGCCCTAGGCCTGTTCATGAGTTTGCACGAAATACAGCACAAAATGATTTGATTAGGGTAGCCATTATCCTACAGGATGCCTTTGATGTGCCCTATTTGAGCATCAAGCTTGTATGATGAGCAAATGGCTCAGGCCCTATTTACAAGGTTGCGATAAGGCCAATCTTATAGCATATGGAGCTGTAAGAATCCCAACGCATAAATTGACAAGTGAAGGTAAGCTTGCGGTAGATCGTGGTAGATAACCCCCTGGCAGATTTCTCAACTAGTACGTCAAGGAAAGGGAGTTCACTTGACTGCTCCATTTCAAAGGTGAATTTGAGCACAGGATGGAGCCAATTAAGACATGCAGCTGCAAATTTAAATGTAGCAAGAGAGAATTCGGGTAGGGAATTCCGAAGATTCACAACCCTTTGAGTGAAGTAATTTCTCATTTCAGTCGCAAATGATCAACCCCTTAGCCTGAGACTGTGACCCCATGATTCAGACTCCTCGAACCAGCAGAAACAATCTCCTAGCATCTACCCTATCAAGCCCCTTCAGAATTCTGTAGGTTTCAATGAGATTGCCTCTCATTCTTCAAAGCTCCAGACAATATAAGCCCAATTTACTCAGCACCTCATCATAGAACAATCCCCTCATCCCAAGGACCAATTTAGTGAACCTTCGCTGTACCGCCTCAAATGCCAGTATATCCTTTCTTAAATGTGGAGAACAAAACTACACACGGCATTCCAGATGTGGTCTCACCAAAACCTTGTACAATTGTAGTAAGATTTCTTTATTCTTGTACTCTAATCCCCTTGCGATAAAGGTCAAAAAAGGGAGAAAAATGGCAAAGCTGCTGGGAAAGATGGTATCCCACTGGACTTCCTGCACCATCTTGGCTCACTGGCAAAACAATGGTGGCTGGCATACTTCTCAACTTTGGTGGAGAACGGCCACATTCCCCAAATCTGACATGAGGCAATGGTAATAGCCCTGCCAAAACTAGGAAAGCTAGTAGATGACGCTGGGAGCTATAGGCCCATTTCACTGCTCTGTAAAACCTATAAGCTTCTGGAGTGGCTCATTCTTTTAAAAATTAGCCCTATTATCAACTTATCCCTCCCGCAAGAGCAGGCTGGCTTTAGGCTCCAACTCAGTTGCTGTGAACAAGTGCTTGCTATCACCACAAACACCGAGGCTGGTTTACATTGCAAGCTCAAGACTGGAGCCACTTTCATAGATCTTTACTAAGCCTACGATACTGTGTGGAAACAGGGGGGTAGAATTTTCTGCCTTCCGGGCGGGTGGGCCCGATCTCATCCCTGGTGGGCAGGGAGCCAATCCCCGCCAGAGAAGCGGGCCCCACCGCCATTTTACGTGGGCGGGCCAATTAAGGCCCGCCCAGCGTGAAGTCCGCCGGGAAGCGCTATGCGCTTCCTGTGCGGGTGGAGGGGGATTCCCCAAAAGCGAGAGTACGCTCTTTCACGCATGCGCACGAAAGAGCGCACATCTCCCTGAGGCTAAGTGCTGCCTCAGGGAGATCACTGACAGTTTTAAAAACGTTAAAAATAGAAAAAAAAATCCTTAACATGTCCCCCTCATGTGACAATGTGAGATGGGACATGTTCATAAATTACACTAAAACTTTATTAAACTTTTTGAATCCCTACATGAAACCTCATCCTGCCAGTGGATGAGGTTTCATGTTTTTTTAAATTCCTGCCGGGGGCTCCTAGCCTGCCTGCCAACCTTAAGGTTGGACGGGCAGGTCCTTTAATTGTTTCAATGATCCTGTCAATGGCCTCAATTGGACATTGACAGGTCGGTGGGCCCGTAGCTGATTTTGCTGCGGGCCCACCTTTCTGAAAATTTAAATGGGGCGGGATGACATCAGGGGTTCCCCCGACATCATCCTGTGTCATTTTACATGTCAGCGAGCGGGCCCCGCCTCCTGCTCGCCAACGGCAAAATTCAGCCCATGGACTGATGCATAAATTTCCCTGCTGCTGGCATCCTCCAAACTACTCCGGCTGCTGTGGACATTTCTGGGCAACAGAAGGATGAACAACTTATATTTACATAGAGCCTTTAAAGTAATTAAATGTCCCCAAGGCGTTTTGCAGGAGCATTATAAAACAAAGTATAACACCAAGTCACATATGGAGATATTAGGACAGATGACCAAAAGCTTGGCCAAGAGATAGGTTTTAAGGAGTGTCTTAAAGAAAGTAAGTGAGGTGGAGAAGAAGAGGTATAGGGAGAATTTTCCAGAGTTTGGGGTCTCCAATGGTGGAGCAATTAGAATTGGTGATGCAAAAGAGGCCAGGATTAGAGGAGTGCAAGAGAGTTGTGGGGCTGGAGGAGATGAAAGAGATGGGGAGGGGTGAGACAATTAAGGGATTTGAAAACAAAGAGGGGAGTTTTAAAATCAAGATGTTGTTTAACCAGGAGCCAATGTAGGTCAGTGAGAACAGGAGTGATAGGGGAATCAAACTTGCTGCAGGTTAAGACTCTGACAAAAGAGTTTTGGATAACCTCAAGTTTATGGAGTGTAGAATGTGGAAGACCAGCAATGGGTGCATTGGAATAGTTGAGTCCAGAGGTAACAAAGGCATGAATTAGGGTTTCAGCAGCAGGTGAGCTGAGACAGGGGCAAGGTTAGGCAATATTACGGAGGTGGAAACAGGCGATCTTAGTGATGGCATGAATATAAAGTTGGAAACCTATCTTGGGATCAAATGTGACACTGTGGGCTGAATTTTCACTCCCGAGTCGGAAGCACAGAATCGGGAAAATTCTGAAAACTCCCGACTCAGGAGAAAGCACCCTGGATCTCTGGATTTTCATTCTTGTGGGGGTGTGGAGCGAGTCAACAGGGGTCAGGCCCCCCACCTCCAGAAACAGTACAGAGGCAGCCACAGGGCTGGCCAGGTGGGAGGGCGCGCTGTTTAAAAGACATGCCTCAGTGCTCTGGGACTTCGCCCCAGCTGCAAAAAAAAACACCCCAAAACAGCGCTCTAGCCCTCATCCCTCACACCCTCCATGCTCCATGGCCCCTCACACCCTATGTGCCAACTCATGGCCCCCTACCCACTCCCAATGGCCCCTTTGTAGCCCCATGCCAACCCATAACCCTCTACCCACTCCACATGATCCTTTATAACCCCTATGCCAACTTTGTGCTAATTCATGCCCCCCCTTGCTCACCCCCATGCCCTTTGTAGCCCTAATGCCAACTTAGGACAAACTTATGCCAACCCATGACCTCACAGCCAACACACCCTCCATGCCTACTTACCCAGAATCCAGCATGGGCAAATCTCAGGAGCTATGGTGAGATGAAACAAAATAAAGATCTAAGTGTCTATTGGTGACTCTCATAAAAATTATTCAGTACATTTAAGTTCCTTGAAGTACAGAATCCTTTGTGAAAACAAACATTTGTATTCATAGCCCCGCATCAAAAAGTTTATAACCTCTTTGAGCTGTCAAGCAGCACTAATCCTATAATGATTTTCCTCAGGCTTATTTCAACAGACAGCTCGCAAAATTGTAAGCACTGATTTTTCTCAGCTGCAGGCTACATTTTCTTAAATAAAATTAAAGAGCTTGAGGATTTAAATGCCTCGACAGCTTGACAGTTCCATTGAGTTTATCCACAAAGAGGCATTTGACCTCTCTCAAAGCGGCACCTTACCTCTCCAAAAGAGTACCCCAACGTCTCCAAGAGGGTGCTACATCTCCAAATAACACTGGCAGCTTTTGCTCAAAGGTTTAAAGCCCACAAGCTGTGTTTTGGACATCCCGCTAGTGAAAATTGCAATTATCTGAAGGAGTTGCACTTTTACATGTGTAAAAGTGAAATGAACCATGGATATACAAACTACAAACTGCTCCTGTTACCCACCCCCCTCCCCCTTCTCAGCAAAAATACTGGGTGCTGGGTTCAGGGGTGACTTCCGGAATCAGGGCTCCAGCGCCATTTTGGGTAAGGCGCACAGCCATTCCATCATTGTGAAAATTCGGGCCTAAGATTGCAAACAGATTGGTTTAATGTAATACTGTTCCCATGCAGGGGAATGGAGTCAGTCGCTAGGGAAGAGAGCTTGGAGTGGGGACCGAAATCAACGGTTTCAGTCTTCCCAATATTTAATTGGGCAAAATTTCTGCTCACCTAGTATTGGAGGTCAAATAAGCAGTGTGATGATTTAGCAATGTTGGAGGAATCAAGAGGTGGTAGTGAGGTAGACTGGTGTTGTCAGTGTACATGTGAAAAAAAATCTTTCATTAACTGAAGAAAACCCTGCTCATCTTACCAATAGAGACAATATTGGCCCAGTGAATTTCTGCTCAGTTGAAATCTCCAACTAGAATTGTTGTCCCTTATCAGGTACCTTCCTAATTTCATCCCACGCACCAGATCAAGGCTTTCATCCTGGCCGGCTGGTCTGTGGTCATAGTTAATTTCTGTTACTGGCTAATAATTCTACCCAAAGCGATTCTGTGTCTACCCTCTCTTTCATTTCTGGATTCTGGAGTTTATATGTACTGTCACACTGTCTCTTTTTCTCCTAATGCGATCTCTTCTAAACAATTTGTATCCTTACAGATATGCATCTCATTGTTTGCAATCATTTTACCATGTTTCTGTGATACTAATAATGTCCAATCTATAAAGACCTTCAAGATCTCTTATCTTACTTGTCAGGTTTCTTGCATTAATGCAAGCCCATATCCAATGCTTTTACCTTTCTTGTTATGAACGTTCTCTCTCCCACTTTTTATTTAGGTATATCCATTTCTGAGCACATGTCTGAATAGTGAGGCCCAAGGCACCTGACATTGGGCCTCGAGTCTAGTTTCTGTCAAACCAGCATGGTATGGAGAGTAACAGGCACCTTTCCAGTGAAGCATGATCAGGAGGGTAGTGGTGACACAGGGGCAAAAGTAATGGTGGTAATCACGACCAGTGAGGGGAGTAACAGCTGACAGCGGCCCGCATTCTTTTAATATAGGGTTAGGAAGATCACCCCTGCTTCCCTTTGCCCCACATTCAGGTGTGTGTAGGCCTGTCTCCCCCGAACTTTGAGCAAACAAATCTCGCAACAGGGACCTCAAATCAATGTTAGGTTGGTTATTTGTCGATGCAAAGGGACTGTCATTGGTTTCAGACATGCACTTTCCACTGATATTAGCATTTACTAATATAGCAGGCAGCACATTCTAGTTCATAATGAGCATACAATTCCTGCCCACATTATTGCAGTTAAGGAGGTTGTTCCGCACACAAAAAATGGGCACTCTGCAGCTAAATGTCTAGGTTAATGTATTTATGATGTTCTCAAGTCTCCAATAATCAGAATCTGAAATGTAAATAGTCATTTGGCAGTACAGAACTTGAATATTGCCAAGATAAAGAGACATGCTGTCGAAGCCTTCATCAGGATAGTTCGCAAGAATACCATCGCAAAGGGAACAACAATTTATACTGCGTGAACAGAGTGCCGATTGGTTGGCGAGTGTACTCTGATTGTAGGGGCATTGCCATGGAGAATGCATCAGGGAACAGTTAACTGCCAAACTTTCATTCAAATTCATACCAGGCAGGTTGGCTCTGATTGGTCAATGTATTGCCATGGGGAATAAACCAGGGAATGGCTGTCCCTCAAGCTTTTGTTTAGTTGAAAAAGGCACAATGTGTGGAGATGCTCCTTCTGTCTGCAAATGACAGGGCCCTGTGTTTGAATATATGTAGCTTCTTGCATCCCTTTCCTCAATGTGCTAGTTGAGAAATCTGCCAATGGGTTCTCTACTGCTGTCTATCGCAAGCCTACCTTCACTAGTCAATATATGCTTTGGGATTCCTATAGTTTCATGCGCTAAAAGATTTGCCTTATCAGGAACCTCATATACAGGGCCCGAGACCTTTGCTCACTGTGCAAGCTTGATGCTGAAATAGGCACATTGAAGCCATTCTGCAAGATAATAGCTACCCCTGATCAGATCATTGCTCGCTGTACATCGCACAAACTCATGAATGGGCCTAAGGCCGCCACTTTTGATCCTGAAAAGTGCCCAGTCTACTTCAAATTACTCTGGAAGGGTACTGTTATTATGCAGGAACAACATGAGTGGTATTTCTCCACAAACAGGATGCTGCCATCAAGCCAAAAAGACATTGTGCCAATCACACAAATGAGTAATGGGGTATGAATTTCAGTGCCAATGAGATGCCAGGTATGTAGGCAATATATCCCAATGACTGGCAGATCGTAACAAAGAGCACATCCCTTTGGCTGTTCACAACAGGCAAAGTACAGATTGTACCCCAATCAGCCCGTGCTTGCAAAGCTCAAAACATAGTATCCAACATTAGATGTGATCCGTGATTGGACAACACTTGCTCAATACTCCTCAGTGTGCTAACAATTACCCTGACAACTAATTTAAGATTATCAGTTGGGCTCGCAGTGTGGCTCATTTACTTAGAAGCTATATATATTCACACAAAGGGTCCTGTCCTTTGTAGAGAGAAGGGATATCTCCACACATTGCGCCTTTTTCAATTAAACAAAAGCTTGGGGGACAGTCATTCCCTGGTTCATTTCCCATGGCAATGCCTTAACCAATTAGAGTCAACCTGCCTGGTATGAATTTGAACAAAAGTTTGGTAGTTAACTGTTCCCTGGTGCATTCTCCATGGCAACATCTCTACCAATCAGAGTCCACTTGCCAACCAATCAGCACTCTCTGTTCATGCAGTATAAATTGTTGCTCCCTTTACTATTGGAATTCTTGTGAATTGTTCTTTGAGGACAAGACAAACAGCTCTGACAGCATGTCTCTTTTTTCAGTAATAATCTGAAATTTCTGTATGTGTTTAAATAAAACTAGACAATAAAGGCCAGGAAACAAATACAACTTCTAAAGCTTTAATAAGGATCAATGTTTATCAGAGCAGTTTATTTTATGTTGTCTACTTGTTTCTTATTGCATAATTTGTTCAACTTCCAACACTGACATGGTTTCAAGTTTTATATTTTATTTGCAGTATCAATGAGGCTAGTGTCAGCTGTCAGTTAGAAAACAGTAAAAAAAAAGCAAATAATTTTATAGTGGTGTTTAGGATAAGATAAAGTTAACACCAAACAATAGTAAATTTTCATTGCCTCATGTTTTTTTTTATTATTGCTTAATCAGAATACTATTAATTTAAATAGCTTTAAAAAGGAACATACTGCTTATCAACCTCTAGATATTAGTCCATAATCTAAATTGATGTCAATTTGAGTAGTCACCGTAGATACAATTTCCTCCACCTGTGATTGTGCTAAAGGACCAACTTCAACTTTCAATTCAAAGATACAGGTTCTCACCTAATATTTTGGGGATTTCATGAATACTTTCAGGTATCCCTGCATTAATTCTGCACTATTGCTGTAGGATAAAGCTGGATTATATGACAGTTCTCATTGTTCACATGACTAACTGCGGCTATTCTATTGTTTAGTTCAAATTCTCTCCAATGCGATCCATGAAACTTTCCTGATTGAAGCAAAATCAAAACACACTGTACATGGAAGTGAATTTTGAAACAACAAATAATTCAGCAATTCACTATTTTAGAATTACAAATGCACTTACACCAGTAAAAATTTTAAAAATCCAATTGGCTTGGATAATAAAGCGTGACTATGCATGAAAATTAAATTGATCTCCACAGAATAACATAAGATCAGAAGATCATAAGAAGTAGTAGCAAGAGTAGGCCATTCAGTCCATCGAGCCTGCTCCACCATTCAACAAGATCATGGCTGATCTGACTGTGGCCTTATATCCACTTTGCTGCCTGTCTCCCATAATCGATCTTGTCAATCAAAAATCTGTCAAACTCAGCCTTCAATATATTCAATGGCCCAGCCTCCACTGCTCGCTATGGAATAAAACTCCAAAAACTAATGACCCTCATCATCTCTATCTTAAATGGGAGATCCCTTATTTTTAAACTGTGTCCCCCAGTTCTAGATTCCCCCATGAGGGAAAACATTCTCTCAGCATCTACCCTGTCAAGCCCCCTCAGGATCTTACACGTTTCAATAAGTTCACTTCATATTCTGCTAAATTCCAATGGGTATGGGCCCAACCTGCTCAATTTTTCCTCATAAGACAATCTCTTCATCCCAGGCATCTGCCTAGTAAAATTTCTCAGAACTGCTTTCGGTGTAAGAATATCCCTCATTATAGTCTTGGTAGAGAACAGTAATTTTTTTTTGATATCTAAAAACCCAGGAATTTACTAACAGAATGAAGCCACAAGATTCATTGTTTAAAACAAAATAATTTTACTACACAGAGATCAAAGATCATGAATACTACGAACTATACTCTATGTTAAATAGTCAGTCACATTAAAGGTATTAAATGTAAATGAGCACAGTTACTTATTCTCTAAACCGAACTTCTTAAACTTCCTTCCACATCCATTTGACTTACACCACGAAAAAACTCAAGTCAAATATTTATCTGAAATTGGAAGATTAACCTCTTGATCTGAGTACTGTTTCAAAGGTTCATATTGAGGATTGAGATTTTTTGGGCCTTCTGCTTACTTCTAGTAAGGCTGTCCCTTTAAATTTCCTCCAACTGTCCCATGGTTGTGGACTCCCAGTTCACCACAGATGTCGCTAGCATCTTAAGTACAGACACCTCAGGTCAGAACTCTTCTGGTTCTAATGTTCCTTAACTATGGAGTCTTACATCTAGGAACTTTCTCTCTATTCTCAGCTTGGCTCTCCCAGAGGTCCAGCTCAACGTTAGTAGAGTCTTTCAGCTGTAAATGGTTTTAAATCCTTTTAGCCAGCATTCAGAAATTCAGCTGATTTCTGCTCAAAAGAAATGTACCCTACAGCCAGTTTGTTCTAAACTAAAATGCTTGACAACATAACCACACACAGGAACCTACATTACCAGGAAACGTTGACATCATTTGCGTTCAACAGGCACCATTTGCATTCATTTGTGATCATCTGCATTCACTAAGGCTCCTTCGACAGCATCTTCCAAACCTGCAACCTCTACCACTTAGAAGGACAAGGCAGCAGATGCATGGGATGGCCACCACCTGCAAGTTCCCCTCCAAATCACACACCATCCTGACTTGGAACTATATTGTTGTTCCTTCACTGTCACTAGTCCAAAATCCTGGAACTCCTTCCCCAAGAGCATTGTGGGTGTACCTACACCACAGCGGTTCAAGAAGGTAGCTCACCACCACCTTCTCAAGGACAATTAGGAATGGGTAATAAATGCTGGTCTAGCCAGCGAAGCCCTCGTCTCATGAAATAATATTAAAAAGGCAACCATTTAGCCATCATTTGGCATCATCTGTGCTCAAAAGCAATCATTTAATCATCATTTGACATCCCAAATAGCGATCAACTGACATCATTAATCATCAATTGACATCAAATGAAATCACACAGCATTTAAGCAACATCATTTGCGATCATTTAGTATCACTTAATTACTTTCAAGGCACTCGGAAGCATTCAATTGCCATCAAAGGTAATCAGAGCTTGTTCGTGAGGAAAAACTCTAAGTTCTAGTGATCATGACAAAATTTGACTAAATTGCAGACATCAGATGACATCAACAATATCATGCCATGGATTTTTCCAAATCCCAGCTGATGCAGTATGTTATGCATGCATTGTGTAGACTGTGCTCGTCCAGAGCCTATTGAGGTACACCACAATGTCCAGATTTTTATGCAAGTAAGATCGGCGTAAGTTGCAGTGCCATTGTGGCCCTCAATGGCGTTTAAAATTCCAGCATTCACTGCTATTGGGAAAGGAAAATTAGGGCCATTAACAAAGATATGGTCATAAAACTATCTTACCTTCTACATCCAGATGTGAACACACGGTCAAAAAACAGGATTATTTTAACTGTGGCAAAAGAAGTGAGGACTGCATTGACAATTACACATCTAGGTCCTGCCATAGGCTATAGTGGCTGTGACTCAGTATGCTATCTACCCGTGTTCAGGGAACTTGTAAATGCATTATTTTGTGACATAGCAGCCCCTTTGTCCAATTCACCAAGGATTGCTAGCAGCAATATGAGAGACATGGTTGAATGGAAGACAATTCAACTTCCCCAGAGCATAGGCACAATAGACAACAAACATGTTATCATTTCAGTTCCTAACACACTTCAACACCGTCAAACCTCAATAGACTTATACCATATGACCACATCTCAGAAACCATGTGACCACATCTCAGAAACATGCACATGAATGCATGCATTGTTAGCAATGTTTGAACCAAAGCCACCTGCCCTGAACTCACTTTGTGATTGGGAGATTAGAGGTGACACCCCCATTTGCTCATGTGCAGCCTGCAGAGTGCCTCCCTGCACTAGGCCGTCTTCATGGTGCTGCCTCCTGTTTGTGATGTTGCATTCTTTCATTTGGCAGCAAAGTAGGCTCACATGTCTCTGCACCAAACAGAAGCTGAGTGCTTAGGTTCGAAAATTCCAAACGTCTTTCTCGGTTTGAAATGGTCGTTATGAGAGCCACAGGTGTGAGGGTGAGTTATGGCTGTTCAATTGTTTATGGACCCAGAGCCTGACAAAGTCACTGGCTAAAAGGGGAGGGAATGACCCTGATAGATTGATAATCGGTACTGACATGGTCATGAGTTGTAAATTGCCAGGGGTGGGGGTGTGCCGTTCATGCAGCCCCATAGCCCAGCTTGAGCTGGGTCTGCACTGACTGCGCGCCTCTGAACAACAAAAAAAAACTGGAGATACGCCAGAAAAATGGTCAGAAAAGTTGCAATAGTTCTCTTTGCATCAAGACATGGTTGACCAGAGCTATTTGTCTAACCATGAGCCATTCCGAGTTGAAGATTTGGCTTAGTTCAGTGATCTGGAGTGAGTTGAGGGGAGGGGATAAGAATCCCGGCTCCTAACTAATGACCACTCCACTTCTGCAGGTTGTACAGCTAATTTAGCTGGTCAGATTACCCACACTGCAAGATTGACTTGTTCAGACATCTGAACTGCCACCAGGGAGAGCATGGGTCTGAGGCCGGGGAGGGAGGGGGGAGGAAGGTGGATCTGGGAGAAGAGAGCGGAATCGAGGCTGGGTTGGGGGGTGGGGGTGGTGGATAGAATGCAACACCACGGGCTGTGGTGGAGGGCAAGGCCGAGGGGCTGTGCTTAGGGGAGGGCAAGGAAGGAGGAGGGAATGAGTAAGTGGGGAGGGAAGGGGTGAATGAGTGGGGGTTGAGTGGGGCGGGAAGGAGGCCATGGGTGAGTTTTTGGGCAGGAGAGGCTTAATCATTGCTTTTGATGACTCAATCACTTTTAGTCACATTTGATGTCAAAAGATGCCAATAAGCACTGATGAAAAATTCATTCTAACTTACGCCTTTTGGTGTCAAATGATTCTGATCCTTTTGAGCGCATTTGCATACAATATGATGTCAAAATCTACTGGTAGGGTACTCCTTCCCTGCAATTTACTACTAGTTTATTCTTTGATTTACTGTTACTTATCTCCCAGGCAGCTTGGTCACATGATCAGTTACTGGAAGCAAGCTGCCTCTTTACAAGAAACCATCTTCCAGAGAAACCTAGTTCTTCAAGGGGCCATCACCCCAACATGAAATATAGGTTTTTCCCCAAAACCACATTGGCCATCACACTCTCCTTAAGTAAGGAGACCAAAACTGTCCAAGCGTAGTCTCTCCAATGGGGGTGGAGCAAGACTTCCCTACTTTCATACTCCATTTCCCTTTGCAAAAAAGGTCAATATTCCATTTGCCCTCCTAATTACTTGCTATACGTGTATGCTTTTTTTGTGATTCATATGCAAGGACGATCCCTCTGCACTACAGAATTCTGTAATCTCTCTCCATTTAAATAACATTCGGCTTTTTATTCTTCCTGCCAAAGTGGGCAATGTGACATTTTCTCACATTGTACTCTGTCAAATTTTTGCCCACTCACTAAACCTATCCATATCCCTTTGCAGACTCTTTATATCCTCCTCACAGCTTGCTTTCCTAACCATCTTCGTATCATCAACAAATTTGGCTGCAGTACAGTCATCCAAGTCATTAATATAGATCATAAATAGTTGAGGCCTCAGCACTGATCTCTGTAGCATTCCACTAGTTACAGTTTGCCATTCTGAAAATGATCCATTTATCATGACTCTCTGTTCACTGTTAGTTCGCCAATCCTCTATCTATGCTAGTTTATCACCCCCAAAACTATGATCTCTTAGCTTGTGCCTTATCTTTTATGTGGCAACTTACCAAATGGCTTTTGGAAATCCAAATACATCTATTGGTTCCCCTTTATCCATACTGCTTGTTATATTCTCAAACAACTCTAATAAATTTGTCAAACATGATTTCCCTTTCACAAACCACGTTGACTCTGCCTGATTCTATCATAATTTTCTAAATGTCCTGCTACTACCTCCTTAATAATGGATTCCAGCATTTTCCCAATGCCAGCTGTCAGGTTGACTGGCCTATAGTTTCCTGTTTCTGTCTCCCTCCTTTCTTGAATACTGATATTACATCTGGGGTTTTCCAATCTGCTGGGATCTTTGAGAATTGAGGGAATTTTGAAAGATTACAACCAATGCATCCACTACCACTACAGCCACTCCCTTTAAGACCCTAGGAAACAGACCATCAGCTCCAGGCGACTTCTCAACCTTTAATCCCACTAGTTTTCCAATAATAACTGATCATAACAACAAGCCATTGTTATAAAACTGATTTTCAAATGAAATTTAAAAAGATAACTTTGCTAAACAAAAGCCGAGGATAAACACACCTGGGCTGGAAGATGAGGCAAAATGGGGATATTCTGCAAACTGAAATAAAAGGATTCCTGCTAGTTGTTTGAGTGAGACATTTATTAGTCATGTGCTCAGTTTCAAATCTTCCTTTCTTTTCTTTCCTGGCCAGTTGATCAAGTATCACCTTTCAAATGAAATGAAAGAATGCTGTACTACAGTCTGCATTAATGACAGATTAATTCAGTTCCTCACACAGAACAAAAACTAAAAATATTTTAAAGCACATATTTGTATTTTTCACAATCAGTTTAAAGGTTTACTAATGATAAATTGTTATCCCATAAATATATCCTGTTAAAATAACCCAACACATGTAGGTTGGCATATTGCCTTCAAGTCAGATGGCAAATTTATGATATTGCTTATTAATTTAGGAACATGAAAGACTAATATGAATTTATTCCATTTGGCAATCACTGTCAGATTTGAACCTCTGTCTTAGTACTCTCTTATATCATGCAAATCAAAAGAAAAAGATTTAGAAGCTTCCTTGGAAGTACACTAACGAGTCACTGATAGATGACTCGTTTCATACTATAAAGGTTATACTAGAGTTAATTTCAAATTCTAGTATCATACTTGTTACTAAAAAGCATGGATCAAACTTGCAGCCTATTGCATGTCAATGGACTAACAAGTGTTGCCATAGAAATGATCATGCGAACCATTGAATAGCATCCACTGAATTGAATGACAAACAGGGCAACACATAGGGGTTAGCAATAGAAAAGGTTAGACTCGACCACCCAGCAATTTCAAGCTCAAATTTCTGCAGAAAGAACCCATATAAAATGTACCAAATTCAAAAAGTTCAGTCATTTCAGAAGTTTTTAAACATTTATATACGTCAGTGACAATTTACATTTATATAACAACTTTAATGTAATAAAACATCCCAACCTGTTTCAGAGGAGAGTTATGAAGCAAAATTTGACACCAAGTCACATTAGGCTTTATTAAGGCAGATGGCCAAAAGCTCGATCAAAGAGGTTGGTTTTAAGCTACATCTTAAAGGAAGAGGGGTAGACAAAAAGGTTTAGGGAGAAAATTTCAGAGTTTAGGATCTAGGCAACTGCAGGCAAAGCCAAAATGGTGGAGCAATTAAAATTGGGGTGCTCAAGAGGCCAGAATTCAATGAGTGCAGACGTCTTGGAGGGTTGTGAAACTGGAGGAGATTACAGAGTTAGGGAGGACCAAGGCAATGGAGAGATTTGAAAAGAAGGATGAGAATGTTATAACCAGGAATCAATGCACATCAGTGAGCACGGGTGATAGATAAATAGGACTTGGTGCAAATTAGGACATGGGCAGCAGAATTTTGGACAATGATAAGTTTAAGGAGAGTAGAATGTAGAAGGCCAGGCATTGGTGCATTGGAATAGTCATCCAGAGTTAGCAAAGGCATGAAGAGTTTTAGCAACAGATGAGCTGAGGCAGGGGTGAAGTTGGGTGATGTTTCAGAAGTGAAAATAGGCGGTCTTGGTGATTATGTCATTGGAAATTCATCTCGGGATCAAATATGAGTCTGAGACTGCAAGAAGTCTGGTTTAGTTTTAGACAGCTGCCAAAGAGAGAGGGATGAAGTCGACAGCACGTGAAACAGAGCTTGGAGTGGAGACCATAATGGGAGGAAATTTCTGTTTACCCAGTACTAATGTCAGATAGGTAATCTGATTATTTAACAGCAGTGGAGGAGGCAGGTGTGGTGGTGGTGAGCTAGGGCTGGGTGTCATCAGCATACTTGTGAAAACTAATGCCGTACATGTCGGTGAGGGGCAGCAGGTCGATGAGAAATAGGAGTCGGACCAAGGAAAGAAACCTGGGGGTCATCAGAGGTAATGGTGTAGGAGCAGGAAGAGAAGCCATTGCAAATGATTCTCTGGCTATGATTAGATAAGAATGGAACCAGGCGGGCATAGTCACACCCAGCTGTACGGCAGCGAAAAGACTTTAGAGGAGGAGAGAGTGGCCAAACATGTCAAACGTTGCAGGCAGGTCGAAAAGGACAAGGAGGGACAGGTTCACCTTTGTCAAGTCACAATGGATGTTATTTGTGAGCTTGATAAACTATTTTGATACCATGGCCAAGATGGAAACCTGATTGGAACAATTCAAACATGGAGTTCCAGGAAAGATAGGAATGAATTTGGGAGGCGACAATATGTTCAAACATTTTGCAGGGGGAAAACGTGAGAGTTTAAACATGGCAGTTTGTATATGTTATTAAGAGATATGGAGCCAAGGCGGTTGATTGGAGTTAGAATGCAGATAAGTTATGATTTCATTAAATGGCAGAACAAATAGAGAACTCCGGTTCCTATGGTTCAACAGCTGACATATTTGTGGGACACAGGTCCTATTCCATTTATGATACAACATACATAAGCATTTGAATTCATTGCTAAAGGATATGAAGTTAGGTCAATCACATCCAATCATCCCCAAAAAATATGTTATTCATTAAAAAAGTGTAAAATTACATTCCATAACTGGATATTACCAAAAATGCAATATGGTTCAAGGTCTTTTCATTCAGCATGTGGCATTCTGAGATGCCTCAATACAACTGCAATTAACTATTGGGCAGGATTTTCAGCTCGGCATGTAGGTGTACGCCTGACATGCACCGATAGTGAAATAGCGCGCGATGACATCGGGTGAGCATCCTGACATCATCGCGCACTTGTGCAATATTTCGGTTGGTGGGCGGGCACGAGAGTCGGCAGTGCACCTGCCGACAATTAAGAGGGCTGTTAAGGCCCATTAATCACTTAATTAAAGTGAACTTTTCCCTGCCTGCCCAACCTTACGGTTGTAGGGCAGGCAAATAGGCCAGGTGGCCTTTGCATTTTTTGCAAATCCTCATCCATAGCAGGATGAGGTTTCCAACACTGACTAAAAAAAAAATAAAAAATTTTTTAAAATAACATTTTCCACATGTCCCTGTGCATGTGACAGTCACATGTGGGGACATGTTTACCTTATTTTTAATATCTTTATTTCTCCTGGTAAAAGTCTTCAGGCCCCTGAGGCAGCTCTGTGCCTTCAGGGAGCTATCGCTGAGCATACCCGTGCATGCGCACACTTCAGCGCTTGTGCTCCTCCCGCCCCAACCCCGGCAGCGCTGAAGTTATCAGCGCGCGTTTCACGCTGGCTGGCTGTTAATTGGCCAGCCAGCGTGAAATTGCAGTTGGGGCCCAATCGCTGGCAGCGGACTGTTGCACGGCTGCTCCCGGGCCTGCCCACCACAGAGAAAATCCTCCCCATAATGTCTACAATAGACATTCCAGGGCAAAGATACCACTGAGAGGCACAGTTTACAGTCTCTCGGTATATTATGGACCTTAGCCTGTGGACTTTCCCCATTGAATCTTTGCAGCAACTGTCCCAAGCTTTAGTGCATCCTACAGCACGCAGTCCTGGACCTTGGAATGTGCCAGTCTGTAACACTCAATTGTGCACAACTCTTTACATTGAAAGATCAACAAGTTTCGAGCAGACCACATTCGGTCAAATGTTGCCTTGATGTCAAGGGCTGTCACCCTCACCTCACCTCACCTCTTGAGTTCAGCTCTTTTGTACATGTTTGAACCAAGACTGTAATGAGGTCAGTGGAGCTGAGTGGCCCTGGTGGAACCCAAACTGAGTGTCAGTGAGCAGGTTATTGCTGAGGAAGTGCCGCTTGATAGCACTGTTGATGGCCCCTTTCATCACTTTACTGATGATGGAGAGAAAGCTGATGGAGCAGTAATTGGCCAGGTTGGATTTGTCCTGCTTTTTGTGTACAGGACATACCTGGGCAATTTTCCACATTGCGAGGTAGATGCCAGTGTTGTAGTTGTACAGGAACAGCTTGGCTAGGGGCATGGCAAGTTCTGCAGCACAAGTATTCGGTACAATTGCCGGAATGTTGTCAGGGCCCTTAGCCTTTGCAGTATCCGCTGCCTTCAGCCATTTCTCGATATCATGAGGAGTGAATTGAATTGGCTGAAGACTGGCATCTGCTTTGCTGGGAACTTCCCGAGGAGGCCGAGGTGGATCATCTACTCGGCACTTCTGACTGAAGGTTCTTGCAAATGCTTCAACCTTATCTTTTGCACTGCTGAGGATGGGGATATTTGTGGAGCCTCCTCCATCTGTTAGTTGTTTAATTGTCCATGGCTGTTCAAGACCGGATGTGGCAGGACCTCAAGAGCTTAGATCTGATCGGCTGGTTGTGGAATCACTTAGTTTTGCCTATCGCTTACTGCTTATGCTGTTTAGCACACAAGTAGAACCATAGAACCATAGAACACTACAGCACAGAAAAACAGGCCATTCGGCCCTTCTAGTCTGTGCCGAAATATTATTCCGCTAGTCCCATTGACCTGCACCCAGTCCATAACCCTCCAGACCTCTCCCATCCATGTATCTATCCAATTTATTCTTAAAACTTAAGAGTGAGCCCGCATTTACCACGTCAGATGGCAGCTCGTTCCACACTCCCACCACTCTCTGAGTGAAGAAGTTCCCCCTAATGTTCCCCCTAAACCTTTCCCCTTTCACCCTAAAGCCATGTCCTCTCGTGTTTATCTCTCCTAATCTAAGTGGAAAGAGCCTACTCGCATTTACTCTGTCTATACCCCTCATAATTTTGTAAGCTTCTATCAAATCTCCCCTCATTCTTCTACGCTCCAAGGAATAGTAGTCCTGCATTGTAGTTTCATCAGGTTGACACCTCATTTTTATGTATGCCTGGTGCTGTTCCTGGCATGCTCTCCTGCACTCTTCATTGAATCAGAGTTGATTCCCTGGTTTGGTGATAGTGGTAGAGTGGGGGATATACAGGGCCATGATTGTGGTTACAGATTGTGGTTGAGTAAAATTCTGCTGTTGCTGATGGCCCACAGCATCTCACGGATGGGAAAGGACATAACCAGTGATGGTGATGGTGGTGTCTGGGGCATTGCCCGTAGGGCATGATTCTGTGAGCATGGCTATATAGGGTTTTTGCTTGACTAGACTGTGAGACAGCTCTCCCAATTTGAGCACAAGCCCCAGATGTTAGTAAGGAGGACTTGGCAAGATCAAAAGGACTGAATTCGCCGTTGTCATTTCCGGTGCCTAGGTCAATGCCAGATGGTCCACCTGATTTCATTCTTTTCAGACTTTTTAACACTTTGATATAACTGAGTATCTTGCTATGCCATTTCAGAGGGCATTTAAGAGTCAACCACATTTCTGTGGACCTGGAGTCACATGTAAGCCAGGCCAGGTGAAGATGTCAGATTTCCTTCCTTAAAGGACGTTAGTGAACCAGATGGGTTTTTACAACAATCAATAATGGTTTCATGGTCATCATTAGACTTTTAATTCCAGATTTTTTATTGAATCTGCCATGGTGGGAGCATTACCCTGGGTCTCTGGATTACTCGTTCAGTGATAATACCATCATGCAATAGCCTCAAAGATGGCCATCAGGATGAGGGTGACTTTGGGTATATTTCCCCCCACCATGTCTAAAGGTTTGTATATTGTGTCCCTGCCGGCACAGTTCATTTTCAATCTCCAGGCAAATCAGAAATCTGCACAGGAGAGGGGTATATGCCAGACCTGCGTCACATACAGCAACACCAAGAGTGCCTGACATCTGATAACCAGGTTCTTACTCGCAATGGAGAGGAAGCATCACTTCCACGTGCCCAGATTTTGATTTACCATGGCTGCACACTCCTTCCAGTTTTTGACCCTCTGAACCATATTCCAAGCACCTGCAGTATAGTCTGACCCAATTGTGAAGGAGACAAGGGATCGGTCAACCCAGTTCCCAAAGAACATGACCTCATTTTTGCCACGATTTACTTTGGTTCCCAAAGTCAGTTCGACCTGGTCACAGACGCTCATCAGTCTGCTCACCGACAGCAGATCTGGGCAGAAGATGGTTACGGTGCCCATGTACAGGGAACCTTGACTTGAGTGTCATTAACTGTCTGGGTTTGTCAGCCCTCTTATGCCTGCATCATTCCTGATGGACTCCACAAAAAATTTGATGCAACACATGAACATGACAGGAGAGAGCTCTGCCTGATTTCAGATTTGATCAGAAAGCTTTCCAATTCCCACCAATTAATTGAAGCTGCATTACTGATGTCTGTGTCGAGCAGTAAGGTCCATTTGTGGATTCTGTCCCCAAACTCCATTTTGGAGAGCACATCCATCACATCGGTGTGCAAGATGTTGTCAAAGGCCTGGTCCATCCCGGTGTCCTGCACATAGGTAATCATATCCCTGAGCAGCGTAAGGCTATCAGAGATCTGTCAATTAGTGACAACAGACATCTTCTATCACATTTTTTACCATGAGATGAGTTCAGGCTGGCAGTACTGAAACAGCTACAACAGTTCAGCCAAACACAATAATCCAAAAATAATTTGCTTGTCTCTGCATTTCTGTGGATTGCAGCCAGAAATGAGTAATAAGAACTAATAAGTTTAACGATGCACAGTTGCTTCCTCCTCAAAGTGCATTTGGAGTGGAACATAAGATGTCATCAGCCGCTAATGATGCCCTGTTTCCTTAATAGTTTCATCTTATACAAGAGGAATCACCAGGAATACAGACAGAGCTTACTGTGAATCACAACTGATTAGATTCCTATTTTTTTCACTGCAACTAGTCAGCTAATTTCTATGATAGGGTCTGTGGACTGGAAGTTGCAGTTACTAATAAAAAGGAGTGCATTTTGAGCCAGATGAAACATTCTGCATTGGCTCAGGGGACTGCCTGTGATCTGATTTTGCTCAATAATTAAATATATATAATATACATACACATACAAATAATTAGACGAAATGATCCGTGAGATCATAAAGTGAGGAAAATATTACACGATACTGGTCTTTGGTGTCTTCATACATTGGTTAACCATATTGTTGAGTAAGGAGTAGCTTAATATAGTAGCATAATGACTTAAGTGCTAGCATTTCAAGAGCTTATACAGCAAATATTATAGTATGTTGTACTTGTATATCAACTTGTATTTTTATACAGTATATTTATATTGGATAAAGCTATGATTGTTTTAATAAAATATGTTCAATTAGTTTCATATAACTGTCTATAACATTTGTAGAAAAAACACATTAAGAATTAAGTGCTTTCGGGTTATCCAAATGCAAGATTTGTCAAAATATTTTACACAGATGCGCAACAAAATCTGAAGATAAATTTGACATTAACTTCATGTGACAAGAATAAACTTCAATTTCATCTTGCGCGTGACCTCACTAAACTTCTTATACAGTACCTTTAACCTTATACAGTGCCTTGAACTTTTAACCCTCCTAAGACTGTGGCTGTAAAGATCCTGAAGGCCTGAGTGGTTTTCCAAAATTTCTATGGTTTGATGATGAAGACTAAAGTCAGGGTTTTCCAGTTCCACCCATGGCAGGAATCATTGTGGGTGGGACGGAAAATTTGAGAGACCAGCCAAAGATCCATTGGGCTGGATTTTATCGTCGGCGAGCAGATGGCGCGCGATGATGTTGGGCGGAACTCCCAACGTCACCGCACCCCATTTAAATTTTCAGGAAGTCAGGGGTGCAGCAAAATCAGCTGCACGCCCGCCGACCTGTCAATGGCCAATTGAGGCCATTGACAGAGCAATTAAAGTAATCAGTGGACCTGCCCGTCCAACCTTAAGATTGGTGGGCAGGCCAGGAGCCCCAGCAGGAACTAGAAAAAACATAAAACCTCATCCACGGGTGAGATGAGGTTTCATGTAGGGTTTTAAAATTTTTAATAAAGTTTTTTTGGAAATTATGAACATGTCCCAACTCACGTGACAGTCACATGAGGGGACATGTAAGGGAAATTTTATTTTTCTATTTTGAGCTTTTTCACATTTATAGCCGATCTCCCTGAGGCCGCACTTAGCCTCAGGGAGATGAGTGCGCTCTTTCGTGCGTACTCTTGATTTTAGGAATCCCCCCTTCCCCATCGCCCGCACCGGGAGCGCATAGCGCTTCCCTGCGGACGTCATGCTGGGCGGGACTTAATTGGCCCGCCCACGTAAAATGGCGCCGTGCCTCCGATTGGGGGCACCGATCGGAAGCGCGCCTACACATGCCCGCCTATCAACTTCCCCCCCCCAACGGGGGGATAATTCAACCCATTGACTTCAGGAAATCCCAGCCTAAAGGTCTGAAACTCAATCATGTTGCACCCCGTTTTCAGGTGCAAAACAGGCACCTAAACATCCAATATGGAGGATAGGGCGTGCGTGCTCATCATGCGCTGAAAGTGCACCACCCACTTTTATTGTAAAGGCAGAAAAAAGGCATCCAGGGCCATTTCTGAACCAGACATTGGGCCTGTTGACCCATTACAAATCTGAGGCCTAAAGCCTGCTCAAGGGCCCCTTTGTAAAATTTGAATAACTGGACTGTAGCTGACACCAGAATCACCAGAGGTCATCACTAAAGCAAAAGCGTTTCATTGACCACCCTCCTACACCCAATTGCTAATCCTCTCCCACTCCGATTGTGTTTCTCTCCTGATCACCCACACCTCTCCCAATCACCATACCCTCCCCCTCTCATTTCCCCTCTACTAATCATTTCTCCCCTCTTCCAATTGCTTTCCCATCCCTCTTGCTTTCCCCCTCACTTGCCCCTCCCTGTCAAATCGCTTCACCCTCCCTCTTCCAACCAATGACTTTCCCCCTCCCTCTTTTGATCACTTGGTCCTCTCCCTTTGCCCTCTCTTGATCACTTCTATTCCCGATCACTTCCCCTTCACTCTGTCTTGTCACTTCCCACTCTCCCTCTCCCAATCACTGCCCTCCCTCTCCCTATCACTTCCTCCTTCCCATTTGCTGCCCCCTCCCTCTCCCAATTCCGTCCCAACTCTCCTGATTATTTCATTCTTCTGCTCCCAGTTGTTTGCTGGGACATCCAGCAGGTGTCTGCAGCTTACTGGTCTCACATATGTGAGACCTCAAGTCCAAAACTGGTCGGCCTTTGCCTACCAACTTCTAGACTCAACAATCAAGCTGTCAGAAACCCTGCGCTTAAACTGGGCTTTTAAAAGAACCTCAATGGAATCAGTAGGGTGATATATTGTATTCATTATTTTACATTATTGCACAGAATCAAGTCGTGATGATTGATTTCACTCACTTCAATCATATCTGTTGTTACCATGTGCTAAAAACAAAAGTATACTTGATTTACTTTGCGGATAGTTCACCAGGCCCCTTGTGATGAGTCCTGGCTAGGATTTTCCCTTATACATCAAGCACCATATGAAATGTTTGAATACATTTTTCATAACCTCTGACTATCACCATATAAAACATTCAATTTTAAAGATTTCAATTGATGAGCTTTATATCTTCCTATTACCTCTTACTGAGTGAGAATTTGGCAATGATGGGTTGATTTTAGTCTTGAGTACTTTTAAGGACATGCATTGCCATTCAAGATCTATACACACAAATTTTATGTTTGCTTAAAGGTAACAACTAGAGGCATCATGCTCACTCTAACAAGATTCCCATTCATATGTTGATAGAGAAAAGCCAAAATCAAAGAACTGTTTTGCTAAAATCACAGATGACAAAAGTACAGATTTAGAAGGCAATGCGGCCCATTTAGCTTATTTTTTAGAAGCCAACAGAAACCCCACCCATAACAGTATCCAACCGGTTCCTGAAAGATTGCATGTTATTCTTCGTGGAAGATATTATTCGTTCTTTGTGCTAAAAAGTGGATCCAGAAATCAGTTCTGAGATTGCCTTTCACTAGTTTGTATCTATTGGTCCCTTATCCTGTAGCCATGGCTGAACTCAAAATAGTGTTCAGAATTCATCTTTGTATCTTGTATACCCCTATAAAGTCTCCTCTCATTTGCTTCTTTTCAAGACAGAAAAGTCCAAGCTTTCCAAATCTTTCCTTATAATTCCGTTTTCTGACATTAGGGATTAGCTTTATGGCTCCTCTATGGTCTGTTTCCAGGGTTTGAATGTTTCCCTTGAGCCTTGACGATTGGATCTGAATGCAGTGTTGAGTTTTCTATCAGTCTCAGATTCTTTCTCCAGCCTCTTTCTTTGCCAGTTTCACACCACTGATTGTGTTATGTCTACCTTTGTTTCCTTCCCATATGTAAAGCTTTGCACGTACCTATTTTGAGTTTTAGCTGCCATAGTTCTCCCCGCCTGAATTATCTAGATCAATGACAACATCAAAATGTAATGTGTGCCACATTAGAGAACACCGCAGCAGAACTTCAATTATCTACCATTGTAGAAAGGAACGAAATGAGTCTGACAAAATTATTTTTTAATTTTGATATGGTTCTTCAGATTATAAGACATAGACATAAGACATAGGAGCAGAAATTAGGCCATTCGGCCCATCGAATCTGCTCTGCCATTCAAACATGGCTGATAAGTTTCTCAACCCCATTTGTATCATCTGCAAACTTAGCCAGAATGCCCACAGTTCCTTCATCTAGATCATTAATGTATAAAGTGAAAAGTTGTGGTCCCAGCACTGACCCTTACAGAACTCCACTAGTCACCGGCTGCCATCCTGAGAAGGACCCCCTTATCCCCACTCTCTGCCTCCTGCCAGACAGCCAATCTTCTATCCATGCTAGTACCTTGTCTCTAACACCATGGGCTCTTATCTTACTGAGCAGCCTCCTGTGTGGCACCTTGTCAAAGGCCTTCTGAAAGTCCAAGTAGATAACATCCATTGGCTCTCCTTTGTCTAACCTGCTTGTTACCTCCTCAAAGAATTCTAACAGATTTGTCAGGCATGACCTCCCCTTGATGAAACCATGCTGACTTTGCCCGATTTTACCATGCACTTCCAAGTATTCTGAAATCTCATCCTTAATAATGGACTCTAAAATCTTACCAATGACCGAGGTCAGGCTAATTGGCCTGTAATTTCCCGTCTTTTGCCTCACTCCCTTCTTAAACAGTGGGGTTACATTAGCGATTTTCCAGTCCTCTGGGACCCTCCCTGACTCCAGTGATTCCTGAAAGATCACTGCTAATGCCTCCACTATCTCTTCAGCTATCTCCTTTAGAAGTCTAGGGTGTAATCCATCTGGTCCAGGTGATTTATCCACCTTCAGACCTTTCAGTTTTCCTAGCACCTTCTCCTTGGTAATGGCCATCATACTCACCTCTGCCCCCCGACTCTCTTGAATTTTGGGGATGTTACTCATGTCTTCCTCCATGAAGACTGACGCAAAGTACCTATTCAGTTCCTCTGCTATTTCTTTGTTCCCCATTATTACTTCTCCAGCGTCATTTTCCAGTGGCCCAATGTCCACTTTTGCCTCTCTCTTACCCTTTATATATCTAAAAAAACTCTTGCAATCTTCTTTTATATTACTGGCTAGTTTACTCTCATATTTAAATTCTTCCTCCTTATTTCTTTTTTAGTTGTCCTCTGTTGGTCTTTGTAGGCTTCCCAATCCCCTGGCTTCCCACTGCTCTTCGCCGCATTGTATGCTTTCTCTTTAGCTTTTATGCTGTCCCTGACTTCCCTAGTCAGCCATGGTTGCCTCGTCCTCCCTTTAGTATGCTTCTTCTTCCTAGGGATGAATTTTTGCTGTGTCTCCCAAATTACTCCCAGAAACTCCTGCCATTGCTGTTCCACTGTCTTTCCTGCTAGGCCCATCTCCCAGTCAATTCTAGCCAGCTCCTCCCTCATGCCTCTGTAGTTACCTTTATTCAACTGTAATACCATTACATCTGATTCCAGCTTTTTCCTCTCAAATTGCAGGGTAAATTCTATCATATTATGGTCACTTCCTCCTTAGGCTTCCTTCACCTTAAGCTCCCTTATCAAATCTGCCTCATTACACATCACTAAATCTAGAATTGCCTGTTCCCAATGGGCTCCACCACAAGCTGCTCCAAAAAGCCATCTTGTAGACATTCCATAAATTCCTTTTCTTGGGATCCACTACCAACCTGATTTTCCCAGTCTACCTGCATATTGAAATCCCCCATGATCACTGTAACCTTGCCTTTCTTAAACACCTTTCCTATCTCCTGGTGTATCTTGTGCCCCACATCCTGACTACTATTCGGAGGCATGTACATAACTCCCATTATGGTTTTTTTACCTTTGCGGTTCCTCAACTCTACCCACACAGATTCTACATCATCTGACCCTACGTCGTTTCTTGCTATCAATTTAATTTCATTTCTTACTAACAAAGCAATCCCACCCCCTCTGCCAACCTGCCTATCTTTTCGATAGGATGTATATCCTTGGATATTTAGCTCCCAGACCTGATCCCCCTGCAGCCATGTCTCCACAATGCCCACCACATCATACCTGCCAATTTCAATCTGTGCCACAAGCTCATTTATCTTATTTCGTATACTGCGTGCATTCAGATACAACGCCTTCAGTCCTGTATTTCCCGTCCCCCTTCTCATTGTTGTCCCTTTATCTGGTGTGCTTGAAGTTAGATTCCTAGACCTTTCCAAACACTCTGTCCTATTTTGTCTTCTGGAGACTTTAATAGCCTCTCCTGGGCTCTCCTTCCTTTTCAGTTTTTTCATAATTTTCCATGAAGTTGAATCCACCCACCCCCCCATATGCTAACCTGCTGCTTTGTTTCCCATTAGTCATACTTCTTGGAGTTTTACCCTTCCCTCCCCCCTACTTTCTAGTTTAAAGTCCTGTTGACCACCCTATTTACCCTTTTCGCTAGAACATTGGTCCCAGGTCGGTTCAGGTGGAGACCGTCCCAGTGGTACAGATCCCTCCTGTTCCAATACTGATGCCAGTGCCCCATGAAATGGAACCCTCTTTCCCGTACCACTCCTTTAGCCACGTGTTTACTTCCCTTATTCTCGCGTCCCTATGCTAATTTGCACGTGGCTCGGGTAGTAATCCAGAGATTATAACCCTTGAGGACCTGTTCTTTAATTTAGTTCCTAGTTCTTGATAATCCCTAAACAGGTCCACTTTCCTAGTCTTACCTACGTTATTTGTCCCGACGTGGACCACAACAACTGGATCCTCCCCTTCCCTCTCCAAAATCCTTTCAAGCCGGCCAGAGATGTGCCTCATCCTGGCACCGGGCAGGCAACATACCATGCGGGACTCTCGATCCTGCTTATAAAGGATGCTATCAATTCCCCTAATTATAGAATCCCCTACAACTACCACTTGTCTTTTTGCTCCACCCTCTTGAATGGCCTCCTGTGCCACGGTGCCGTGGTCAGCTGGTTCATCCTCCCTACAGCCCTGTTCCTCATCCACACAGGGAGCAAGTACCTCGTACCTGTTGGACAAGGTCAAGAGTTGAAGCTTCTCTGTTCCTGAACACAGGATCCCTCTACCTACCTCTCTTGCAGTCACACCCTGCTGACTCTGACCACTGTTTGAATTTGAGGTACTTAATCTACCGGGTGTGACCGCTTCCTGAAACAAAGCATCCAGGTAACTCTCCCCCTCCCGGATGTGCCGCAGCGTCTGGAGCTCGGACTCCAGCTCATCAATTCTGAGCCAGAGTTCCTCCAGCAACCAACACTTGCTGCAGATATGGTCACTGCGGCTCGCAATGGGATCTGCCAGCTCCCACATCATACAGCTACAGCACATCACCTGCCCAGCCATCTCTACTTAGTTAATTAATTTATTAATTAGCTTTGCAGTGTTTTTTTTCAAATTTGGTGCAGATTTCCTACTAACCAATCAGGTCACAGTTTTCCTGTGACGTCACTTTTTCAGTTTTATCCTGTGTCTCCGCCGCTCTCCTCGCACTCTTTTATCCTTAATATCTAATTAAGTTACCAACATGCCCAGTGAAGGCCCATAATATTCCATTTTAAAAGTGGAATACTATGTGTCTTATCTACACATCACTTAAAGTATCCAAATACCATTCCTCTGTCCACTTGCACAATATATGTGACACCTCTACTACAATAGCAGGCAGATGAAAATCATCCAAATGCATTGAGTACTCATCCGCTAATATCAACAACAGTAATTTCTAGGCTGACTTCTTCAAAAACACGCAGCCAGCCTGACTCCTGCTTGTCTCCTGGGCACAAACCCTGACTTCTTCTGTTCCTGTACCATATAATTAAATATTAGATCTGCATGGATAGTAAATTCTACTTGACACAGCCATATAGATAAGTTATACGGCTGGACGAAGAACGCAGGGTCTGCAAAGATTCAATTAAAAATGTTAAACTGCATTTTAACTAATTTATGAAAAATAAAGCCCCAATGCTCAATTGAGACTTTAGAGAAATAAATTGAAGATATTTAAAGTTTCATTGTGGCATTCTGCCAGCAGTTGCAAAGCTAAAACCCATTTTGACAATAATGCATCCCAAAACAATTGAATGGCCTTCAATCTAAAACAAGCCATGCACTACAATGGAATGTGAATACACTGTAATAATTTTTTTACAGCCAATGTGTGTTCACTCATCACTTCAATGTTTATTGCAGGTTTGCTTTTATCCACTACATGTATGAGACTGGCGTTCTTTGTTCTACTCCATCAGCCTGTCCTTTGGGGGGAGGGCAGGAGGGTGGGATGGGTGGGGGAGGGAAGAATCAGGTTGTTAAGTGAGCACATGGTAAAGGTCTTCTATTCAAATTAAATTACACAAGTGACAGGCTAATTGTCACTTGTATACCATATTGGCAGCCAGGTCTCAGGGCTCCTGTCTTATAAACAATACCACATCCTACAATTATGAAGGAGCTTGTTGCAAATCTTTACACATCGCAGAAAAATGGAAATAACAGCTTGGATTTTTCAAATACCCTGTATATCTCTGAATTACTTTTTACTGTTTAGAACTTTCTTCATGAATGACTCTAGTTTGTAGAGCTATCTTTAACCATAGAAAGTAAATGTTTCTATGTTTCTAAAGTATTACTGTTGTGTAATGATTTCTTAACAACAATATTATTGCTTAAATATTGTACAATTGTACAAAGTTTCAACAGTGACGCTGTAAAAGATATATAAATTACTGGTAAATTAATGGTACCATTTGTGATGTACAACAGGTCACTGGTCTCAAGTCACACTGAAGACTAGTTTAGACCATCTGAGGTTTCAGCACATCTCCCATATCTGCAAAGACTCTTTCTGCAAAGGATACCAAAATAAAAGCTTGGGGCCTGGCGACTTCCAGCTTGCTCTCTCTATCATACCATTCCTCGTCTTATTTTATTAGTAACCACTAAGTTGCTCAGAGTTTTCAATTCTTGCTCTGCCAAAGCTGCAAATACATCATTGAACCATATATTGTTCCTCATTTCTGTACCAATGAGTTGAAATCAGGAGCAATTGCAAAGTCTTCTATTTTAACACTCACTCTCTCTGAGCACCTCAAAATTATTGAAATTCTCATCTCCCTCAGATTTTCTTTTCTGGTACAAATTTCACACTTTCAACACACAAATTTGGCATCACTTAATCATTACTCCAGATTTCTATTCTTTTCAACCTTCTGCTGCCCCAACTTACCTTACCTTCATTCTTTAATTAAATAAAAATAAGACAGATGTTCAAAGGAAGAAAGAAGTGTATTGAAGGAATATTGTATATTATTTGTAAGAACGGCCATTAATAGCCACTGGAGAAAGGCCTAATAGGAACAAAAGAAGACATGCTCAAAAAAAGGCCTTCTAGCCCATCAAAGATCATCACTTTAACTACCTACATTAGATGCACCTTCCCAAGTGTAGAACAAAAAAAATGGAACTGTATGTGGCAGTGGGTTAGTTGCCGGTCATTTTTACCTCTAGGATTAGGGATCAAATTCAGCCCAGGTATAAAGCTGCCCTTAACTCTGAACTAATTATGTCACTTATGCAGGCCTAGGGCTAGATGTTATGAGAAATGGCAAAAAACAATGCCGAACTGGCGTAGAAGATGCTCTGTTGGGGTTTAAGCACAATTTGGGGCAGAACGGAGACAGTTTTGCTTTGCATATAGCTATTCTAGTGCCTAGGCAAGGATTACTTGATGCTGACATTAAGGCACTGTCACTCATCACCATCTCATAATTACAACCATTTTACAAATCTGTATTCTTTGCAGCTTTCCAAATGTTCACGAGCTCCATAAAGCAGATTAGAAATTTTGTCCAATGTACAAAATAGCTCTTCATTCAAGTGTGATGTCTTACATGTGTGGCAAATGTTATTTCAGTTCTCAAATCCAAGCTTCAAAGAACTATGTTCAGTGACAAAGAGTAGATTTTCAACATGCTGCCCAAGCCCAAAACTTTTTATCTTGCAGCTTGGCTGTTGCTGCTGATGCTTGTAGCTATACTCCTACTGGAGGTCTGCTGTCATGCTATGTCATGCTCATCTATCTTGTGCCATCCTCTCATTTCCTCGGTAGCTGGTTTGCAACCGCTCTGTGACGTCTGTCATCCAACTACACCTAGGCTGACCCCTGCTTCTGCTGCCCTTCACTTTGCCCACTAGAAGAGATCTCTGTAGCTTTTCAGCACAAGAGGTGAGAGCAGCAGGAGATTGAAAACAGCACAAGAGACGAGAGTCAATTTTAAAATTGCGCGGAGAGCGAGGCGAGAGCAGTGGGAGATTGAAAACAGCATGTGAGGCGAGAGACGATCTTAAAATAGCACGAGAGGCAAGAATAGCGGGAGATTGAAAGCAGTGCGAGAGGTGAGAGTAATAATCAAAGTTTGAGGTCATAGGGAAACAGGTAAATGATTGGTCAGTGAATATTTTGCTCCTCTGTCTTTCAGGAGTGTGTAATTTATTAATAATTGTAAGGTTTATTTTCAGCAGTAAGATCTACTAGCAGTAGTAAAGGCTATTGGGAGTAGTATGGTTCATTAATTATAAATTTTCTATGTTTCTATGTTAAATAACGAACGTACATACGAACGTTAGTATTAGGAGCAGGAGTAGGCCACTCAGCTCTATGAGCCTGCTCTCGGCCATTCAATAAGATCATGGTTGATCTGATTGTAACCTCAACTCCACATTCCTGCCTACCCCCAATAACCTTTCACCCCCTTGCTTATCAAGAATCTATCTACCTCTGCCTTAAAAATATTCAAAGATTCTGCTTCCACCGCCTTTTGAGGAAGAGAGTTCCAAAGACTCAGAACCCTCAGAAAAAAAATTTTGTCTCATCTGTCTTAAATGGGTGCCCATTATTTTTAAACAGTGGCCTCCTAGTTCTAGATTCTCCCACAAGGAAACATCCCCTCCACATCAACCCTGTCAAGACCCCTCAGGATCTTATATGTTACAATTAAGTAGCCTCTTACTCTTCTAAATTCCAGCGGATACAAACCTAGCTTGTACTACCATTCCTCATAAGACAACCCACCCAATCCAGATATTAGTTTAGTAAGCCTTCTCTGGACTGCTTCCAATGCATTTACATTGTTCCTTAAATAAGGAGACCAATACTGTACCCAGTACTCCAGACATAGTTTCACCATTGCCCTGTATAACTGAAGCATATCCTCCCTACTCCCTTGCAATAAGTGATAACATTCTATTAGCTTTCCTAAATTAATTAAGGATAAGTAATTAATTAATTAACCAATACACAAAGATGCCAGGGCATGTGATGTGTTGTGACTGCAGAACATGGTAGCTCCTAGACGCAAGCGTGATCCAGGGTGAACAAGTCTGCAGTAAATGCCTGTGGCCTGCGCAGCTTCGATTCAGAATCATTGAGCTGGAGGCCAAGCTGCAAACATTGCAATGGGAGGGAAATTGTTACCTGGATAGCTTATTCCAGGAGGTGGTCACACCCATTAGGTGAGGCAGAACTTTAGAGTTCATCAATGGTCAGGGACAGGAGGGTGTGGCTGCGAGTCAGGCAGGTACAGGAACCCAGTATGCAGTGATGGAGGAGCCTCAGTCTCTGATTTTGTCCAACAGCTATGAGGTGTTTGCTACCTATGTGGATGAGGAGAAGGACTGCAAACTGGGTGAGCAGACTGACCATGGCACCATGTTGAAGGATGCCATTCAAGTGGGTGGAGAGAAGAGGAATGTGGTAGTGATAGGAGACAGTATAGTCAGCATCCATGGAGAGAGAAACAGAGTTAACGTTTCGAGTCCGTATGACCCTTCTTCAGAGCGGTTTCCACAGATCTGTTTCCACAGTTGCTGCTAGACCTGCTGAGTTTTTCCAGCATTTGCTGTTTTTGTTTCAGATTTCCAGCATCCACAGTATTTTGTTTTTATACAAGAATAAAGAAGTCTTGCTTACAGTTGTACAGGGCTTTGGTGAGACTGCATCTGGAGTACCATCTGCAGTTTTGGTCTCCACCTTTAAGAAAGGATATACTTGCATTGGAGGCAGTACACTGCACATTTACTAAACAAAGTTTCACTAAGTTTGTTCCTGGGGTTATCCTATGATGAGAGGCTGAGTAAATTGGGCTTATATTCTCTAGAGTTTAAAAGAATGAGAGGCAATCTCATTGCAACCTGCAAAATTCTGAAAGGGCTTGATAGGGTGGACGCTGAAAGATTGTTTCCGTTGGCCGGGGAATTTAAAACACGGGAGCACAGTCTCAGGATAAAGGGCCGATTATTTCGCAGGGTTGTGAATCTTTGGAATTCTTTACCTCAGAAGGCAGTGGATGTTCCATCATTCAATGTATTTAAGGTTGAGATAAACAGATTTTTGGTCTCTCAAGGAATTAAGGGATATGGGGACCAGACAGGAAAATGGAGTTGAAGCCCAAGATCAGCCTTGATTGTATTGAATGGCAGAGCAGGCTCGATGGGCCGTGTGGTCTATTCCTGCTCCTATTTTTTACATTCTTATGTTCAGCTCTGATTAAATGGCCGAAATACTGACATTTTCTTTCCTGGATCTCACATTTTAAGAGTTCTCCTTTTTCTTGCAATTTCCAGCACTCCTTCATTGGTCTTATAGTCAGTATATGGAATTTTTAACATATGTTTCAGCATCCACATTTCAAAGACCACTGTTTTCTTCCACAGATCTTTATTTATTGTCCAGGTTTCTGAGGCATGCAAGCAAGTGAATAGAATGTAGCATCTTATGAGTTTTTTCCTTGTTATAATCTTGAGTTGTCTTGTTGTTAACACATCCTTCATCTTCATAAAATTATGTTTGGCTCTCTCTATCCTCCTTCTAATTTCAGCATCGCATCTACCATCTTCTGTTATCATTTGTCCTAAATAGACAAACTTATCTACTCATTCTAATGTGACACCATCCACTTCAATCTTCACTCTAGTTTCTTTGAATGTATTCCTTCCAACTACCAGTGTTTCCGTCTTCTTAGAGTTCATACTCAATCCATATTCTAAACTTCTAGATTTTACTTGATCTACAATATTTCGTAGTGTCTTTTCTGATTCTGCAAGTAGCACTATGTCATCAGCATAGCACAAGTTTGTTATGTTCTTGCTTCCAATTTTTACTCCTGGAAGTACAAATTCTCAATATTTATTTTGTATACAGATTTAATAATTTTCGTGATAGTACATAGCCTTTTCATACTCCTCTCTTCGCTTAAAACATGTCTGATTGTCCACCTTCTAGCCTGATGCGCGCTATTTGTTCCAAAATCTAGGCTCTGGATAAATCTCACATCTTTACTGTCAATATCACATTTCAACAACACATCCATTAACTTTTGGTGATAAACATGACTGAATGATTTTTCATAATCTACAAAGCATATATATAAAAATATATTTGTTCTTGTTTTCTTCCAGCTATTTATCGATGATTATTCTTAGATTAAATATTCCCTCTCTTGCTCCTACTCCAGGTTTAAATCCAGATTGCATTCACCAATTTCTGCTTCAAAATATGTTATTATTTCTTTCCATTGTGACTTTCAAAATCAGTTTAATGAGATGACTCGTTAAGATTATAGTTCTAAATTGAATGCACTCCGTTGCTTTAGGTTTCTTAGGTAACGTAATGAATAATGAATGTCTCAAGTCACTCGGAATGTATCCTTTGGTATATATTTGATCACAAATTTCTGTTATCTTCTAATTCTGTTTGTCCAAGGGCTTTTAGATGTTCTGTTGTTACTTCAGCTATGCCGGGAGTTTTTCCTGTACTCAATTTCAAAGCATTTTTCACCTCTGACAGCATGTTTGGTTCACTATTTGCCTCTACATCTTAAGGACTCCTTCAATTTGGATCATCATACACTTATTCTGTCCATCCTTTTGCTACTGCATCCCTTTCAAACAGTATTTTACCAGCTTTGTCTTTTATGCACCCACTATTTGTTGTTATCCCTTTCTTTCTAACTGCCAAAGATTTCACCTTCTGGTGCATAACTCATTTTGTGACTTCTTTTCAACTCAATACTTAATCACACATCTCATTATACCATTTCTTTTAGCCTGCCCACATGCATTCTTTATTTTCTTTTCAATTTCATCGTACTCAGGTGTGTTTCTTTCCTTTCCTCTTTCTATCATCATTGCTAGTACCATATCTGTCATCCACTCCTTGTCTCTTCTTTTTTTCTGTTCTGGTAATATTTCCTTTGCAGCATGTTCTACACCCTCTTCATGTTTTTCTATTTGCTTCCTGTTATGATATGGCATGTGGTATTTGCCAGGCTGACTAAATCCCAAAGGGAAACTTGGCCACACTATCACAATGATTTTGCAATTTGCATTTATTATGAGAAGGTTTGTGCACTGAAGTCAGAAATAATGAGTCCACTACCACCTTTAGAGATTTTAAAGATTATATTAAAACATTTATTAACAAAAGAAAAGCAAACTTAAACTCACAAGGTTGCAGTTACACAGTTACATTTAGTTCTATAACAGTTCTCACAAAATTTCTACTTAACTAAACTTTTGACTACACACCCTTTTCTGACAACACTCCAAGTTGATTCTTAATGTAGAAAGCATCCAGCAATACTGCCACAAGAACCCACTGTTGCTGTAAGGGTGGTATTTCACAGCTTCTTTCTCCCTCTCACTCAACAATGGAACTCCAAAGGCTTTTAATACAACCTTGGTTACTGGAATGGCAAACTTTTCCAGAGTGGCTGGACGCTTTTCCCACAAACGTGTTTCACACAGTGCACATTTCAAGATCTCACAGCCACATCCCACACAGCTTTCCATCTTTCTTTTAAGTATATTTTCTCCCTTTTGATCTGTAAATCCCATTGTTTCAACCTGTCTTTTGAAGTTACTTTTCCCAGAATATAAAAATCTTTCATGTTGTCATTATGGCCAGCACTTTTGGGAAAAATAAACTTAATAATTTTGCCTTAGTTACTTTGCCAGTTGTAAACATCTTATCATGACCCTTTGAAAATCAAACAACCTCTCAATTTATCTAAAAATGAAAATTCCATTCACACTATCAGCTAAGACTTCATCCTAACTTACCCATCTCCATTTTAATTGCATGTTTTACAGCTAACCCCTTTCGATGATTCAAACCCTGCAGTCTGACTGTCTGCAGTTTAATTAAACTAGATACACGCACAGAACAAAGCGCCCACAAGCCTGCTTTAAAGTATCCCACAGTAATATCGGGAAAAAAATTATCTTTTCTGTACACAGCTATTTCCGGTTTTGAGACCTCTGCTTGTTCTGTTTCTTCAGCCCTGAGACATTCATACTTGTTTTTTACTTTAAGGGTGGAATTGTCTGGTCTCATTGGCGCGGGCATCATGGCGGAAGGTGGGGGGCTGGAACAATATGGCAGGAAGGCCAAAAATCGGTTTCACGCCATCACGAAACTAGTTTGCGAACGTCCGTTCCACCAGTCTGCCACCGCCACACATTGAGAACCTAATTTCAATACTTTAGCATATCATTTTAAGCCCTGCTCACTGGAATCATCCTCCCAAGTCAAATTTACTGCCCATGTCAACATGACGTCAGAACAGCGCGCTTCACAACTGCCTTTAAATGGCATGCACCTGGTGACCTCAACTTCGAGGGGAATTCGGAGGTGAGTGCACACAACCTTGCACAGTGCTTGTGAACATTGCCCATAGGGCATCAAGTAAGAAGCGCCATGCATTCGCAGGGGGCACAGGTAAGTCGCTTTTTCCCGGTTGGCTTTCAGTGTGGTGCCGGGGCAAGGGCCCCAGTGCAGGTCAGGCCAGGGGAACACATGGGGGGCAAGGCAGCACAGATTAAAGGAAGTAATCGAGCACATGCAGGGTGGTAGGAGGGAGGGGGGAGGTGAAGGCACTTGGAAAAGCTTGTCAAAAGTGAGAATTCTTCCGCAGCTGAGACTGTTCAGCTGCAGCCCCACTGACATACTTGGAGTTGGGCCTCTGAAGCTTTTCTGCCCCATCAAGCAACGCAAAAGCATGAAAATACCACCAAATGCTCCAGAACTTTTCACCGCTTGGGTGCAGACTGCAAATAAATGTGCATTTTAGGGGGCAGCAGAACAATTGGACGACTGGGCAAGCTGTACAATCCCCTTGCAAAAAGCGGCCATAGCGCAGTCAGTAGTGGTGGAGGCGCTAACAGCCCCTTGCAATGTCTTTATTAAGGTTTGGACCAGTATCCATCATGGTTCAAGCTAACAGCGCAGACTTGCGATGCGGGTTAGGAGAATGTCTGCGCCTGAGTTGAGAGCACTGCATACAGTCCAATGGCCGAAGCTGCGTCCAATCGGTAAAGTGGAGTGGGCCAGAGATTGGTAGAGTTTCGGACAGCCAATGAGCACAATACACAATGGCCAGCCTTCTCCTGCATGCATGCAGGGGCCTTCAGGCTTAACCAAGGGAGGTTCTTAGGGCATATATGCTAACCCACGAATCTCTCTCTTTGACCCTACAGGAGAACATCAGGATCATGGAGCCTGGTGATTTAGCAGTATGCCTCATGGTTTACAGAGCAGAAAAGAAGAAAAAGATTGCGGCGGAAATGCCAGGATCGGCAAAAGGAAGAGCACTTCCCTCAAGATGAAGTGGCGGTAGCGTCTGCTACACACGCAGCTGAAGACCCTCAGGGTGTCATCAACTGCACTCACGTGGTGCTTTGATCTCCATGGCAACAGGCAGTCAACTACGTCAACCACAAGAGTTTCCACTTGCTGAGGATTCACTGGCCTGCGACCACCACAAATGCATCCTACAGGTCTGCGCACGATTCCCAGAGAGCGGCCACGACTCCTACATTCTTAGCAGGTCTCAGATCCCTGACATCTTCCAGGGTCCAGAAAGTTTGCAGAATTGGCTCCTCGGGGACAAGGGATACCCACAGAGTACACGGCTGATAACACTCATGTGGCGGCCTCAGACTGCAGCAAAGTGACAATATAACAAGGCTCATGCTGCGAGCCGGACTTTGATGGAGCAAACAATAGGCATTTTGAATGTGAGGCTCAGGTGCCTCAACAGGTCCGGTGGAGCACTGCAATACAGTCCTCCGAGGGTGTCATGCATCATTGTTGCTTGCTGCGTGTTACATAACCTGGTGCTGCAACAGGGGGAGGACCTGGCTGAGGAGGAGATGGAAAAGCTGCACATCTCCTCTGATGAGGAGCACGTCAAAGGGGATGATGGTGATGAAGTCCTCAAAGTTGAGGATGCCGGCGATGAGGCCATTGCACTGGACAGATGAGGCAGTCACGCTCAGGAGGCCCTCATAGGCGCATGATTCGTGGAGAGTGATGATGAGATGCAGTGAGGACAGTCCTGACATCCTCACCTTGCATCTGTGAACATTTGACTCCTGTGTGGCTGATGGCAGTGCACATACCCTCAGTGCTCAGGATCACCTCATAGAGATGCAGCGGAGGCCCTAATAGTCGCTAGCTTCCAAGAGGATGATGATGACATGCAGTGAGGACACCCCGTTGATCTTCACATAGCCTCTGTGAATGTCTGACTCCTGTCTGGCTGAGGACAGTTTGCTTGAACTGTGTGATCAGTGTCATATCATGGAGACGCAGCCGTGAAACTTTAAACGCACCTGATCCCCTTCAGGAGCACACCATCACTGGTCACAGATGCTGAAGAGATGGAGGCCAGCCCCACATCATAGGTGCTGAGAGCACTCAGAGAGAATGATGCAACTCTGTGATGCCTGCCCATTATGTTCTGGCAGCAATGATGAGCACCGTCGAGGTGTAGGCATCACTGATGTGTCCAGTAAGTGTTCAGCTGGACTATTTTCATTTTTTCATTTTTTGTGACTTTACTGTTACTTTTTCACTTTGGTTACACATTGCACAGGGAAGAGGCCCTGGACTGAGACATCTGCCTTTATCTTATGCAGGAACTAAGGTTTCACATCTGAGTGGCACAAACACTGCTCATCAGAACAAGGAGCCATAGGCAAGGAGACATCCTTGGGAGTTTATTTATAATCATGAACATTATGCACAAGTGATTAACTGCCATGCCCAGGCTGTGCAACCACATCTTCTTAACCTTCATAACCCTGTCGTTATGCCTCGGTGCACCCCTGACATCCACAGTGGAGGTGGAGGCAGCCTGCTGACAGCTATGCCCTGTCTGTGGTGACCTTGGCGTATCCTCTAGAGGGCTGAGACCTGGAGAGCTCCAGCCTGCTTTGGGTGCCCTACTGTGGGGCAGCCTCACCCTCCTCAGCTTGTTAAGTTGGAGCTGCGGGAGTCACAGGAAGAGGGGAACTGGATCAGCCAGACATTCCCGAAGTCACCTGAGTGGATGTCCCCGGGGAGTCAAACTGCTGGCCCACCTCCCTATGGGTTCCGATGGCCCCTGGATGACACCTTGAGGAGAAGGGGAAGCTGGAGTGAGATTGAGCTGCCCTGCACCCATCTCCTGCTGGAGGCCAACTATGGCATCAGCAGTGCAGGATCGATGTCCTGGGCCAAGGTCTCCACTGTGGTCACGATCCTACTTGTGTTGACCTCGGTGTGTTGGCATACCAGCACTATCATCTCAGACTGAAGGCAGATGGCTCCTCCATTGTGCCTTGCAATCTGAGGAATGCAGTGGACATCTCTTCCCGATGTTCCCGATCTTGCCTTTGCAGCACCAGCAACTGAGGTATGACTGAGTCCAGAGGCTCCTCATTTAACTCGGACTCAGTTCTGGCCTCCAGCAGTCCTCAGAGTGCCAGAAACTTGGGAAGGCCCTACCTCCGTCTGCTGTGGATCAGGCAGTGTGATTTTTTTAAAAAATTCATTCACAGGATGTGGGCTTTGCTGGCTGCGCCAGCGTTTATTGCCTATCTCTAGTTGTCCTTGAGAAGCTGGTGCTGAGCTGCCTTCTTGAACCGCTGCAGTCCATGTGGTGTAGGTATACCCACAGTGCTGTTAGAAAGGAAGTTCCAGGATTTTGACCCAGCAACTGTGAAGGAATGGCAATATATTTCCTAGTAAGGATGGTGAGTGACTTGGAGGGAAACTTCCAGGCGGTGGTGTTCCCATCTGCCTGCTGTCCTTGTCCTTCTAGATGATAGTGGTCGTGGGTTTAGAAGTGCTGTCTAAGGAGCAAGGAGACTTGGTGAATTCCTACAGTGCACCTTGTAGATGGTACACACTGCATCGGTGGTGGAGGGAGTGAATGTTTGTGGATGTGGTGCCAATCAAGTGGGCTGCTTTGTCCTGGACCATGTCAAGCTTCTTGAGTGTTGTGGGAGCTGCACTCATCCAGGCAAGTGGAGAGTATTCCATCATACTCCTGAATTGTGCCCCAAGGGACAATGGTTAGATTCTCCCTTGTTGGAGATGGTCATTGCCTGGCACTTCTGTAGCACGAATATTACTTGCCACTTGTCAGCCCAAGCCTGGATATTGTCCAGGTCTTGCTTCATTTGGACATGGACTGCTTCAGTATCTGAGGAGGCGTGAATGGTGCAGAATATTGTGCAATCATCAGCGAACATCCCCATTTCTGACCTTAAAATGGAAGGAAGGTCATTGATGAAGTAGCTGAAGGTGGTTGGGCCCAGGACATCACTCTGAGGAACTCCTGCAGTGATGTCCTGGAGCTAAGGTGAACGATCTCCAACAACCTCAACCATTTTCGTTTGTGCTAGGTATGTCTCCAACCACTCGAGAGTTTTCCCCCCAGTTTTGCTAAGGCTCCTTGATGCCACACTCGGTCAAATAAGGCCCTGATGTCAAGAGCAATCCCTTACACCTCACCTCAGGAGTTCAGCTCCTTTGTCCATGTTTGAATCAAGGCTGCAATGAGGTCAGGAGCTGAGTGGCCCTGGTGGAACCCAAACTGGGCGTCAGTGAGCAGGTTATTGCTAAGCAGATGCCACTTGACAACACTGTCGATCACCCCTTCCATTTCTTTACTGATGATCGAGAGTAGACTGATGGGGCGGTAATTGGCTGGCTTGGATTTGTCATGCTTTTTGTGTATAGGACATACCTGGGCAATTTTCCACATAGCAGGGTCGCTGACAGTGTTGTAGCTGTATTGGAACAGCTTGGCTAGGGGCGCGGCAAGTTCTGGAGCACGAGTCTTCAGTACTATTCCCGGAATATTGTCAGGGCCCATAGCCTTTGCAGTATCCAGCATCTTCAGCCGTTTCTTGATATCACGTGGAGTGAATCGAATTGGCTGAAGACTGCCATTTCTGATGCTGGGGCCATCCGGAGGGTGCTAAGATGGATCATCCACTCGGCACTTCTGGCTGAAGATTGTTGCAAATCCTTCAGCCTCATGTTTTGCACTGATGTGCTGGGCTCCCCCATCATTGAGGATGGGGATATTCGTGCAGCCTTCTCCTCCAGTGTGTTGTTTAATTGTCCACCACCATTCGCAACTGGATGTGGGAGGACTGCAGAGCTTAGATCTGATCCGTTGGTTGTGGGATCAATTAGCCCTGTCTAACACTTATTGTTTATGCTGTTTGGCACGCAAGTAGTCCTGTGTTATAGCTTCATCAGATTGACACCTCATTTTTAGGTGCATTTGGTACTGCTCCTGGCCCTCCTGCATTCTTCATTGAACTAGCTTTGATCCCCTAGCTTGATGGTAATGGTAGAGTAGGGGGATATGCCAGGCCATGAGGTTACAGATTGTGTTCGAGTACAATTCTGCTGCTATTGATGGCCCACAGTGCCTCATGGATGCCCATTCTTGAGTTGCTAGATCTGAATTTAATATCTGCGCTGTGATATGTCTGAGTGCTGTTTATAGTATTTCTAAAATGTTTCTTCACCATCACATCGTCTATTTGATTTCCATACACATCACCTGGACTTCTCCAAGTGTACTGTCTTCTTTCTGGTTGCTCAGAAAAGGTGTTTGCCACCAGCAGAACATTTTCTTGACAAAATTATATCAGTTTCTCTTCTCTTTAATTTCATGATCCAAGACCATATTGACCGCCATGTGTTTCTGATTTTCCTACATCGATTTAAGCATTTAAGGCGCCAAATGCAATTACCATGTCAGTTGATTTAACTTGCTCATAACACTTCAGGATGTGAACAAAAATTCTTTCTAGTTCCTGCTCACTGTGATCTTGTTTTGGAGCATAAAATTGACAACTAGGTCAAAAGACTTCTCTTTAATCTTAATCATGATCACTCTTTCTGAGATTGGCCAGTAACCTTGAACTGATCTCTTGTATCTTTTGTTTACTAGGATTCCTACTCCATTCTTATGCTTTTCTTCTCACCTCCTGAGAAGTACATGATTCTTCTTTTCCATCTGACCAGATTCTAATCATCTTACTTCTTCAAGTCCTGCTAAGTCAATACAGTGTCTATCCGTTACCTGTATGCAGTTACCAAGCTTTCCTGCCCGATATAAAGTTCTTATATTCCATGTACCTATTCTCAATAAACTACCTCTACCATTGAGTGTAATAGACTCAGAAGCTGACCTCTCTTGTGAGATAGGTCACATCATCATAAATTGTTAACTCTGTTTCTCTCTCCACGGATGCTGCTAGACCTGCTGAGTTTTTCCAGCATTTTGTTTTTGTTTCAGATTTCCAGCATCCGCAGTATTTTGCTTTTAGCCATCATAAATTTGCTGGTTATATTGGTGGGTGGGTAAGGGCTTCTCCTTTCCTGTCACGATTTACAACAAATCAACTGTAGGGGGCCCCAACCTCTTCTGTATCTCCTATTTTTTGACTATGACTTTCTATGACTAACTATGGAGCTTATACTGCGTGAGGTCCCAGATTCTTCACAGGTGACTAACTAGCCACATTGCCTTTCTAAGCGTCATGACCGTGCCCTTGGTTGTGTCACACACCTTGCTGGTCTCCACCTTCTGAGTCATTGTTCTACTATCTTGTAGGACTCCTCTGCCTCGCCTTCTGTTCCCAATCCTTGTGCACATTAGAAGGGGTTATGTCCCCACACCACACCAGCTGAAGCTGGCCTGCCCCTCACTTAGTTTTGCACGACTGTGAAGTCGAGATCCTGGGGTATGGCTGCTGTGGAGTCGAGGTCCCGGGGTATGGTGTGCACAACCAGCTACTTGAGAGTCATAAGTGAGAGTTAGAAAGTTGTGGCACACCAGTTTCCCCTTCCCTTTTGATGTGGCTCTGGATTGCTAGTCAATACACTGCCATTGCCTTATGGGATTATTGTGGAATATTGATATTGTATTATAGACTAACAATATTAGCTATAACAATATTAGAAATGTTAACAATATCCAACTTGGTTGGCCATTATAGAAAAAGCCCAATTTTCATTTCTGTTCTTTTGGACAGTTTCACAGTTGGTGCATTGTCAATTTTACACCCAGCCAACAAGTACAAAATCTATACCAAAATGTCAATAAAATCACTTAACAGGAAATGTGACATCACAGGACACACTTGCAATATTATGCAGTACACTTTTGTAAATGCTTGTTATATGTATGAAGAAAGTGTACTTAATATTTTTAATATTGTTAGTCCATAATAAAATATCAATTTTTCACAATAATTCCATGAGGCAATGGTAGCGACTAGCAATTCAGGGAATGTAGGCTGGATTTTCCCTATGGGGGTGAAAAACAGTAGTCAGGACAACTTATTGGTCTTGAACTCGCACCAAGGAGGAAAGAATCACTTATTGAGATTTTCACAGAGGTGCCCCTGTGATTGGCATGGAGACAGGTTCCCTGTCCAACTGAGGGTTTCAGGTGGACTCTTGAAGTTGAAAAATCAATCAAAGGCCTTCCAGCTTGAGAAAAACAGCTGTTTGTAATCAAAGGTAACTTCAGCACGGAGGTGCCCTCTCACAAACTCATTTAAAACTTAAATATAGAACTATCTCACTAGGCATTTCCTTTAAGACCCTAGGATGAAGTCCATCAGGACCCATGGACTTGTCAGCCCGTAGCTCCAACAATTTGCTCAGTACCTCTTCCCTGTTGAATGTAATTTTCTTGAGTTCCTTCGTCCCTTCCATTTCCTGGTTTAGAGCTATTTCAGGAATGTTACTTGTACACTCTATAATGAAGACCAATGCAAAATATTGCTTCAATTCATCTCCCATCTCCTTATTTTCTATTACTAATTCCCCAGACTCATTTTCTATAGGGCCAACACTCACTTTGTTAACTCTTTGCTTTTTAAAATATTTTTGGAAACTCTTACTATCTGTCTTTATATTTCTAGCTAGCTTTCCCTTGTACTCTAAGTTTCTCTCCTTATTAATCCTTTAGTCATTCTTTGTTGTTTTTTATATTGTATCTAAACTTCTGACCTGTCACCCATTCTTGTGTAATTATATGTTTTTTCTTCAAGTCTGATACTATCTTTAACGTTTTAGTTAACCATGGATGGTGGGTCCTCCCCTTGGAATTTTTCTTTCTTGTTGGAATGCATCTATTCTGTGTATTCTGAAATATCCTCTTAAATGTCTGTCACTGCATCTCCATTGATCTGTCCCTTAATCTAATTTGCCAGTTCACTTTAGCTAGCTCTGCTTTTGTGCGCTCATAATTCCCCTTGTTTAAGTTTACAATACTAGTATTAGACCCATTCTTCTCTCTCTCAAACTGAATGTAAAATTCAACCATATTATGATCACTGCTACCTTGGGGCGCTTTCATTATGAGGCTATTAATTAATCGTATCTTGTTGCACAACACCAGGTCAACCAGGTATAGCCTGCTCTCTGGTTGACTTCAGAACGTGCTGTTCTAAGAAACTATCTTGAAAACATTCTATGAATTCCTTATCTAGGCTACCTTTGCCCAGTCTATAAATAGATTAAAATCCCCCACGATTATCACCATACCTTTGCCCAGTCTATTTGTAGGTTAAAATCCCCCATGATTATCACAGTACCTTTGTGACAAGCTCCCATTATTTCTTCCTTTATACTCCATCATACCATGTGGTTACTGTTGGGAGCCTGTACACCCACTCCAACGAGTGATATCTTGCCTTAATCATTTCTCATCTCTACCCAAACCACTTCGGCATCCTGGTTTCCTGAACTTCGGTTATCCCTCTTGATTGTGCTAATACCATCATTAATTAACAGAGTCACCCCTCCACCTTTTCCTAGCTTCCTATCCTTCCGAAATGTCATGTACCCTTCAATATTCAGGTCCCAATCTATGTTATCCTGCAACCATGTTTCCGTAAATACTCCAAAATGCCACCTGATGCTAATTATTAATCTACCTCCACAACAAAATCAGGCTTTTCATAGTTAGAGATTGTATCCTTCGAAAGGTTAAAATCAAAGTTTTAATTCATGTATGCCTTAACTAAGATCAAGCAACAATTTGAATAATGTACATCATCAGAAAATTAAGTAGACTGATTATTTAGCTGAGACACTTCACCCTCAGGCACCATCTTTTCATCCAACTTTCTCTTACTCAGTTCCTATATCTAGAAGACATAAGTACAAAGTGGCAAGCCTCAAGCAAGACACAAGATTAGACAAAATGTTCTCCCCAAAGAGCTGTAAATAACGATAGGTTAACTAACACTTTTCGAAAGGATCTTGATGAATACCATGCAATATAAAAGACTGGTGGCTGTACTGATGAAAGAGTGCATAAAATTATATATGACACGATTCTAGTCCTGCTTGGACCAATGAAATTTAACTGTTGAACATGAGCAATAAGGATTAAATAATGTAGGGTGAGTAACATATAATGCTGGATTTATATCCTGAATTTTCCTTTAGTTACCTTTAAGTGATCAGGGAAGATTTTCATAAAAGTTTAATCATGAAAATCTGTTTGGCGGCTATTTATCTCTGGAAATTAAATGTTTCAGCAAATGTCCCTGTGGCAAGAGCAATATTCACTTCTATGTCCTAAATGCTGTACTATGATACTACATGGACAGTTCAAACTGTACACAAAGTTGTTCCATGGGCCTCTTCTAGATCTGTTGAAGTTGGGTTGAGGAAGATTCACAGGGCGAATATATATACCCTACCTTAATCTAGTGACTGCATTACATTAGAACCCAATTACCTGCAGAGGACTTAATAAGGTTGTCATCATTTTCCTCTCATGTACATACTTGTGTTAACACTTAAAATTCTTAGGGGGCTAAATTGGTTGTGGGAATCATGATGCCTGATTATCCCACAACAGCTTAAAGTGATGCAGGCAGCACACAAAATTTCATGCTGCCTCAGCAGGGCAGAACAAGTTCATGTGAGGCTAGCACCAATTAAAGCTAGCTTGCACTACTTAAAACCAGATTGCAGCTCTTAAAGGCGGATGCATTTTGGCTGCAAACGGATTAGACAACATTGGAAAACCTTCAGGAAGGACCAGAAATTGTTCAACAGGCAGGAGTACATGCCGCCAGGTTTTTGGTGCTGCGATGGGGGTCACTGATGCAGGAAGCGGACCAGAGGAGAGAGGTTCTCTTCCATCACCTCCAGACAACTTCACAGAAGGAATAGGAGCAGATGGCCATTGCCGTCAATGCCAACAGTCTGGTAGGCAGAGTATAGATGCAGTGCCACAAGAAGTTTAGTGACCTCACACAAGTAGTCAAAATCAATGAATACATCCTTACATGTCAATTCCTGGCAACTACACCACTGGCTTCACATGCTGCTCCAATCAGCACTCTCTCATCACTCATCTACCAACAATCTATATCAACCATGAAACAAACATCACATTCACATGCTTCACCTCACCCTCAACACTGAGCACTGTTGGAAAATGCACGCTCACATCTCACAGCTTCCACACACTGTCAGCTCTTCATTGGGGGCAGACACATTAATCAAACACATTGCAGCACACTCACTGACACACTTCCTTCAGAACTAGATAGCTCATAACAGACAACAGCAGCAATAAACCAGCAGGAGTTAGGCGAGGTTGCACCTGCTGAGCCCCGTGCAGAAGACAGTGCTGGGGATAATTGAAATGGCTGTCACTGAGGCTATAGCCAGCAATGTCGCTGAAGTTATCGGGGATGATGTTATGTCCCTGCATTATGCACTCTCTCAAATCTCAATTTGCTTTCTTACCACAATCTGCTATGATGTATAAGCTACAGATATCATAACCATGGACCTCTTGCTTTCCCTCATCCAACACATCCTTGTGCATTTATGCTTTCAGATGTCCAAGAACTGCCAACTGGCTGAAGGCTGAAGGTAGAACAGAGCTACGAGGAAGAAACCCCATCACTTGATTTGATATCCACCACCACCAACTCAGATATCGGCACTGCTTAAACCTTAGAGATAGTATAGAGGTGGGATCTGCACATGGCGAGTCATTAGGCATAAATGGACTGCAGCCAGGGCAGAGGGAAATTTAGCAAGTAATCAAGCTCATCAGAAGACCATGTCGCAGATGAGCTCACTGCTGAGGACTTTGATGGGGCAGCATACAGAAAAAGGTAGATGGGTATGCACACAGAAATGCTTGGTGCATTGACAGGCCTGCCAGAGAGCCTATTTTTACTGCCAAGGAGCATGGAGGAGTCTAATTTTGTGACCCATATATCTAGAAATAAACATTTTAACAGAAATATTAAAATCACAACTAACTACTCGAATCAAAGCAAATGCATCACTGTTAAATAATTTTAGCTAGTTGGAAATTGGCTGAATTATTTGATACTAAAATGTGTACCATAATCTTAGTACTGTGCTTGCTGTTGTAACATTTCAGGCTATGTGTGTTGCATATGCAATTCAAAATGCTCATTTGATGAATATCATATTTGATATCCTGTTTTAGTGTTCTAATTGTGCCATGCAAATTATACATTGTGTGCATTTTCGAACTACTTGTCAAGACTAGAGACATTGTTGACAGTGGTGTCAAATGGCATTATCAAACAAAATTTATAATTCATTCTGCACACATCTCAGGACAGGTCCATCATCTATCAGGCAGGATGAGGTCACTGGAAATGTGTCTCAAGGAGTTTATTTTACTCTTCAAAGTCATATAAAATTTTTGGACTCAGCAAAGTCTTCTTTATTTCCCTATAAAATTATATTAAGATATCCAGTGTCATTCAAGAAAATGTCTAATTATTTAATATATGACTTCATTCTGAGTAAATATGAACTAAAAATTTGTTTCAGATAGCTTCAGCTGGAAAAACAGTTATTTTGACTTTGCGGCCAGGAAGTAGCCACGAGATGAAATTGTCCTGATTCATCCAGTTTAAATTGGAGTCAACAAGCTTCTTTTGTTGGCAACCCTATCTGTTCAGCAACTAATTAAGTCAAGTTTCTTTCATGCCTGCACCATTGGCACTCTGAAATGTTAATATTTGTAACATTGGGAATGGGGAGAAGTTGATGGATTCATTATCTGTAATGGCCAATGCATTAGATGTCAGGGAAGGAAGACAATCAAGATTAAAACCTGTGACACAAAAGACTTTTTAACATCAAGGTATTGTTATCTGGTCATCTTTAGTTCAGTGCTTAAATTCAATTTGTGGCATTCACACTTGGACTTCAGGAGGTGTGTATCAATGTCATCTAACTGACATTTCACCAACATATTTAGGAAATCTAAGTTATTTCCCAAAAGGTCTTTCAGATTCTCATACTATGTAAAAAAATACATTCTGAAGTAGGTTTCCACATGTAGCTGATGACACCAAGCTTTACCTCCACACCACCTCTCTTGACACTTTCACTGTCACTTGTCAAAATGCTTGTCCAATATCAGTATTAGATAAGCACGTTTCCTCCAATTAAATATCGGGAAGATTGAAGCTTTCAGTCCCAACCACAAACTCCACTCCCAAGTCAATGACTCCACCCCTCTCCCTGGCAACTGTCTGAGACTGAACCAGATATTCGCGACCTTAGTGTCAGATTGGATTCTGGGATGATCTCTCAACCGTATATCCATGCTGTCACTATGATTACTTATTTTCACCTCCGTAATGCTGCCCAACTTCGTCCCTGCCTCAGCTCTACTGCTGCTGAAACCCTCAACAATATATTTGTTACTTCCAGACTTGACTATTCTAACGTACTCCTCGTCAGCCTCCCACATTCTACCCTCTGTAATCTTCAGGTGATCCAAAACTCTGTTTCCCTCACTCTGACCTAACTCACACCAAATCCCATTCATGCATCACCCCTGTGCACGCTGACCTGCACTGGCTCCTGGTTAAGTAACACCTTGATTTTAACATTCTCACCCTTGTTTTCAAATCAGTCCATGGCCTCGCCCCTCCCTATCTCTGTAATTCCCTCCAGCCCCACAACCTTCTGAGATATCCACCTTCCTCTAAATCTGGCTCATGAGCATCCCTAATCTTAATTGCTCCGCCACCTTTGCCTGTGCCTTCAACTGCCTAGACCCCAGGTTTGGGAATTCACTATCACAACATCTCTACTGCTCTACCTCTCTTTCCTCCTTTAAGACACTCCTTAAAACCTTGCTCTTTGATCATGATTTTTATCATTTCCCCTAATATCTCCTTATGTGACTCAATGTGAGAAATGTGATGCGATACATTTTGGTCAGAAGAAGAGAGGCAATGCAAATTAAAGGGTACAACTCTCAAAGGAAGAAAGAGAGGGGCCTAGGGATCTATGTGCACAAATTGTTAAAGGTGGCAGGGCAGGTTTGAGAAAATGGTTAAAAAAGCATACATAATCCTCCTGGGCTTTATAAATAGAGACATAGAATTCAGAAGTAAGCAAGTTGTGATAAACCTTTATAAAACACTGGTTCGACCTTAACTTTTTTTTATTTCACAGGATGTGGGTGTCGCTGGCAAGGCCAGCACTTGTTGCCCATCCCTGCTGGCCATTGAGAAGGTAGTGGCGAGCCGGCTTCTTGAACCGCTGCAGTCCATTTAGTGTAGATATACCCACAATGCTGTTAGGAAGGGAGCTCCAGGATTTTAACTCAATGGCAGTGAAGGAACAGTGATATAGTTCCAAGTCAGGATGGTGTGTGGCTTGGAAGAGTACTTGCAGGTGGTGGTGTTCATGCATCTGCTCCCCTGGTCCTTCTAGGTGGTAGAGGTCATGGGTTTGGATGGTACTGTCGAAGAAGCTTCGGTGAGTTGCTGCAGTGCATCTTGTAGATGGTACACACTGCAGCCACTGTGCATCAGTGGTGGGGGGAGTATATGTTTTAAGGTGATGGATGGATTGCTGATCAAGCAGGCTGCTTTGTCCTGGATGGTGTCATGCTTCTCGAGTGTTTTTGGAGCTGCACTCATCCAGGCAAGTGGAGATTATTCCATCGCACTCCTGACTTGTGCTTTGTAGATGGTGCACAGGAGGTGAGCTACTCACCACAGAATTCCCTGCCTCTGACTTGCTCTTAGCCACAGTATTTATATGGCTGGTTCAGTTTAGTTCTTTGGTAGCCAACTGGAGCACTTGCTGGGATTTTACATTTGCAAACTGGAATGCTGGCATCCTGCACTTGGAGGATGTCAACATGCTGGTTTCCCATAACATGGTAGGCGGGCAGGTGCCAAAATGAGCAGCGCACCTGCCATATTTTAAAAAATCATTAATGGGCAATTGAACTTGTTAACAAGCCAATTGACCCAAATATTATGCTGGCTACACCATAATGCCATTGATGTGAGCAGATGGGCAAGAGTGGGGAGTCCGCTTTTTCGCCATCTGAGATGAAATAGCTAGAAGGGGGGTACATCCTTTGGGGAGTGCCCTGTGTCCATTGGGGGTGCCACCCCACCCTGCCACAAGATGATACCCCCTCCCTCTTTGTGCCTCCCTGCCTGGACTCCAAAACCCACACCTCCAACCCCCCTCCCTATAGGGTGCCCGATCCCTCCATGCCCAAAAATCCTGGATTTAACAGATTATAGTCCAGGCAGTGCCACTTCTGAGTTCTGGCGCTGCTCTCAAGGGCAGGACATCCTCTCATAAAGGGGCAGATGTCCCACTCTCTGCTTGTTTAGACTGGCCGAAGCAGGTTATCGCTGCGGAGTGGTATTTTTAAAGTTAGTCAGATCTTGTAATGGGGAGAGGTTTCTAGTAATGTGCATCCCCACTACCCACCCTGTGCCAAATAACATCCAGCCCATTATGTCCAATTCTAGGCCCCACACTTTAGGAAAGATGTGAAGGCTTTAGAGAGGGTGCAGAAAAGCATGGTTTCAGGGACTTCGGTTATGTGGATAGGTTGGGAAAGTTGGGGCTGTGTCCTTATCGAGAAGGTTCAGAGGAGATTTGATAGTGGTGTTCAAAATCAAGAGGAGTCTAGACAGAAGGGATAGAGAGATATTGTTCCCATTAATGGAAGGGTTGAGAACCAGAGGACACCAATTATAGTGATTGGCAAAAGAACCAATAGCAACAAGAGGAAAATCTTTGTTGTACAGTGAGTGGTTAGGTTCTGGAATGCACTGAATGTGCGGTGGAGGCAGATTCAATCGTGCCTTTCAAAAGGAAATTAGATAAGCATCTGTAGACAAAAATATTGCAGGAGTTTGGGGAAATGATGGGGGACTGCGACGAGCCAAGTTGCTCTTGCAGAGAGCCAGCAAGGACTCGATAGACTGAATTGCCTCCTTCTGTGCTGTAACCATTCTATGTAGAGCTAGATTTGCACTTTGGGTGCAGGTAACAGGAGACAGGACTGTTTCCCAGTCCTGAACTCAGCCAGGGGAAACCAACAGTCGCTCACTGGGATTTGAACCAGGGCACCTTCTTAATTTGTATGGGCACCAGTTCTCTGTCCAATTAAGGACAACAGGCAGGCTTTCAAAGCTGGAGAGTCAATCAGCTCAATACAGATGTGCACCATCACCAACTTTTGAAAAAAATCAATTCAAAAATAAAGTACCAAGGCCACCATTGTGGTCGTGGGTAGGGAGGATCCCTCTATAGGGCAGCTGTTGGCCGCACCTGCACCCAGCCAGACAGGGAGGGCCAATAGGACTGCCTGGAGCACCGGCACCTCGACCTGTCACTAGGTGTCCACCTCCAGGCAGTTGAACTGTACCTTCTGACATCAGGAAATTGGAGGCTCATTGGAAAAGTTTGTCAGCCCTTAGCAAGGCTTGTAATAAGCCGAATTGGCTGCCCGCCATATATTCTACTGGGCCTGAACCCACCTCAGCCAAAATGGCCAACACGCAGAACAAGGTCGGAAAACCGGCAAGCTGGCCCATACCAGTATTTTCAGGTAACTTCTGCCCCTGTTCCCGACCTCAACAGGGCCAAAAATCCTGCGCTATAATTCTACGCTTCTGTGAAGTACCTGGGAATGTTTTATTACATTAAAGGTGTGACATAAACACAACATTTTTGTGTTGATGAAAAAGTATTTTAAACTTTTGTGGATTATAACTTTTCCAAATATTTAGGACATCAAAATTTCTTGTAAATAAAACTTTGAAACCTGAATTCTCTTTTTTTTTCTCTCCACAGATGCTGTTAGACCTGCTGAGTTTTTCCAGCATTTTCTGTTTTTGCTTATTAATGTCTTACTGTGTCCACCTCTGTGTTAACCCCCCAATTTGGGGTCTTCCAAAAATTTTTTAATTGTACTTGTGATTCCAAAGTCAAAATTGCTCATGTAAGTGGTGAACGACAGTAGCCCGAGCATGATTCTAATCGATACATCACACCGTTTGCCTGTCTGACTAACAAATGATTACAAGTGAAAGGTACAGGATGAAAATCAAATTGTCATAGTCTTTGTCCACTCTTTCATGTCCACAATCTCAGCAGGGAAAATTTTAACACACAGGCTGGGGTGGGTGCAGGGGGGGAGAAGGTGTGAGCAGTAGTGGGAGAGTTGCACATTTAATTGTAACAAATGGGAAACACAACCTGAACCTGCCAGGGATGTGCCTACTTCTCTGGAGAGGGTTCCTGGTCATGCTAGAAACCTGCTCTTGAGAGGCAGGTCAATAATTAGAATATGTTAATGGAGCTTCATACCTTAGATTTTTGAGGCTGTTTGAATTTAATGCTTCAGGAAACCCAGCAGCTAAAAGGAGGCTGGAGCTTCCATATGCAGCATACATATGATTTGCTAACACTGCTTGATCAGAAGTGTTTCCCTCTGCAACAACTCACCCCCCACCACCCAAGCTAACTTGTTGTGATCTCCAGCTGCCTCCACGTATCACGATATCCAGACCTAAATCCCCTCCACTAACCGATCTCCAGACCCCTTCCAATACCCAAGCTTCAGAATCATCCCACTATCCGATCTCCTGACTCTCCTGCAGCCCAATCTCTGGAACCACCACCTCGCCAATCAAATCATTAGATCCCTGCCCATCATCCAGTCTGCAAGCTCCACTGTGATCCGAATCCCAGACCCTCACAATCTGACTTCTAGAGACCACTCAATGATCTGACCTTCAGAGCCCCGCAATCCAATCTCCAGACACAAAAACCCAACCATCCTCCCACCCCACCGTGATAGGATCTCCATACCTTGTGATCTAGTCTCCAGACTCCCTCCATGATGCAACATCTGGATCCCTGCAAACTGATCTTCAGATATTCCCTCATGGACCAATCTCCAGACGTTCTCTCCATGCCATCCCCCTTCACCCCGTGGATCTTTTCTCTCTCCTGCCACAAGCCAATCTCCAGGCCAATCTCCCTGTGAACCCTCACCACCTTGGTAATCTTTTCTGCCCCCACCGCCATGACCTTTCCCTCCCTCCCACCTCTCAATTTCCTGGTTGTGCTCTTGTACAGCAGGCAGCTCGCCTGGAAAAAACCTGGTGCTCCTGGGAAATCTAATCACCAATGTTAAACCTGTAAATCAGGTTAAATCAAAGGCTGCCAGCCTCACTAAAATATTTAAATTGCTAACTGGCCTCCTGCAAGTGGGTTGACTACCCCCTCTTGTTCCCTTGAGTTAAACCTGGAAGTGAGTGGGTTTCAGATTTTTAAAATATTAACACTTAATCTGACTCCAATTACCCACCTGATTTTGGGTGTTAAGATCAACCCCAGTATCACAACTGACTCTATAACACAGTCTGTAAAAAGATTCACACATTCTTTGACCATCCTTTTACATTTGGTTACTGTAATTTCCCTTTTTGTTATCTGAAATGTTTTTGTGTGTGGCATTTCTCCTTTCTTTCTCTCAAAGGGAAAAGGAAATTTACAGGCAATACTTTGAATCTGCATGAAAGTGAACTAGAGCCACCCAAACTAAGGTTGCTCTCCCCAAGTTGAACATGCTGGGGGAATTCAGCTGTTGGTGATTTATTTTCTCAAGGGAATTCTCCACTTGCTGACACAGATTTAGCTGCTGATTTACAAGGTGGAAAAATCCTCAATAAATTCCATCCTAGTTACTTTCAGTCAACTACTGCATTATCTGGTTGTTAACAATTCAGTTCATTGACATTTTAAAATTATACATATGCAGTTCAATTTCCGCACATGAAAACAAACCTGACTTTTATATAGTGCCTTTCATAACCTCAGGAATGAAAATTTTTTTTGAAGTGTTCGCACTGTTGTAGGAAACATAGCAGCCAATTTGTGTGCAGCAAGCTCCCACAAACAGCAACGTGATAATGGCCAGAAAAACTGTTTAGTATGTTGATTGAGGGATAATTATTGCCCTAGAAACTGGGGATAACTCACTTACAGCACACTCCATACTATCGGAGATATTCAATGCGTTGTGTGCCAACTGCAACAAATATTTTTCCATTTGAAATATTCAGTAGGCAGAGTTTCAATGGTGAGAAGTGTGGGTTACTTTGACATTAATTGAATTAACCAATGCCAGTTGATTAATCTCCACACATTTTCCTATCATTTGATTCACCTCAATAATTTTGTTGGGTGCAATATTTACCAGGAGAGAAGCTACAACATTTCTTTATTGCTTTCAGGTGGACTTAACCCAAGAGCTGTAAGCATGTTTATACTTTGACAATTCCCCGAAGAAGATAATGCAATAATAATTGCCTACTGTATTCTGTCATGGATTTTCCAGACACTCACAGAAGATGTAAAATTTGATGCAGCCATTTCATCATGTCACAAACCCCACAGTCTAACATCTCAGTTGTAATTAAATTCACTCTGCAGACTCTAATTTAAGCAGTCTACCGACTGCCTTGCCAGCTTTCACTGTTATTTTGTAGCTGTCTTTTTCAATTGTATCCACATCTGGTAACTCAAAATTAAGGAGTTCATTGAAATGCTCAAGCCATATTGCCTCTCTTGCTTACATGTCAGTGACAAGTACACTTCACGTGATATCTAGTATTTGGATACTACTGTTTCCGTGCAAGGTAAGGTTTGTCTATTTTTTTTAACTGTTTATAATATGGTACAACAGCTTTTAGTTTGAGAAATCTTTCTTCTTAAACTAATGTTAAAATTATTCTGAAGACATACTAAAATATATATCTTGAGATGAAAAAAAGCTTTGGGAATATGATGCTGTGACAATATGGAGACCTGGCTTGAAGAAGGGCAGAGCTCAGTACTAAATATTTCTGGACACCACGTCAAGAAAGATAGGGAAGGAAAGGAGGGGTGGCAGTATTGGTTAAGGTGAATATTACAGTGCTGGAATGAGGATAACCTTGAGGGATCAAGGACAGAATGTATTTAGTTAAAGTTAAGAAAGAATGGAGGTGTCAGTACACTACTCGGTATAGCCTACAGGCCACCAACTAGTGCGAAAAATATAGAGGAGCAAATATGCGGCAAAGTTACAGAGAGGTGCGAGAACTACAGCATAGTAATAATAGGGGGCTTTAATTATTCTAACATAGACTGGGGTAGTAATACTGTAAAGGCAAAGAGGGAGAAGAGTTTATGTAGGGTGTTCAGGAGAGTGTTCTCAATCAGTATGTTTCTGGACCAACAAGGTGGGTCAAGTGGATTAAGTGTCAGTAGAGGAACATTTAGGGAGCAACAATCATAGTATCATAAGGTTTAGATTAGCTTTGGAAAAGGGCAAGGAGCATTGTAAAGTAAAAAATACTTAATTGGAAGAATACAAATTTCGATGGGCTGAGAACAGAGCAGTTCCAGGAAAAGTGGAAAGAAAAATTGGCTGGCAAAACTGTAACAGAACAATGGGCTGCCTTTAAAGAGGTGGTAGTTTGGGTACAATCAAGGTATGCTCCTAGGAAGGGGAAAGGAAGGACAAACAAAGCCAGAGCTCTCTGGGTGATGAAGGAAATAAGAGAGTAAGATGAAGCAGAAAAAGAGTGTTTATGTCAGATGTCAGGTTGACATTACAAGTGAGAACCAGCTTGAATATAGAAAATTCAGAGGGGAAGTGGAATAGGAAATAAAAGAGTCACCAAGAAAGTGTGAGAAGAGATTGGCAGCTAACATAAAAGGGAATCCAAAAGTTTTCTATCAGAATATAAATAGTAAGAGGAGTCATAGGGCTGATACAGAGACCAAAAAGGGGATCTATGCATGAAGGTAGAGGGCAAGGATGAGGTGCTAAATTAGCACTTTGCAATTGTTTTTACCAAGGAAGAAGATGCTGCCAAAGAAAGATAATGTAATTGAGATACTGTACTGGATGGAAAATTGATAAAGAGGAGGCATTAGAAAGGCCACTGTACTTCATTGCATGGAACATATCTGAGGGTGCTGAGAAATGTAAGGGAGGAAACTGGGAAGCTACTGGCCAATCCTCCTTAGTTACAGGGATGGTGCCAGTGGACTGCAGAATTGCAAATGTTGGACCCTTGTTAAGAAAAGGGCGCAAGGATAAACCCAGCATGACAGGCCAGTCAGTTAAAACTTGATGGCGGGAAAACTTTAAGAAATTATAATCCTGGACAAAATTATCAATCACTTGGAGAAGTGTGGGTTAATTAGGGGAAGCTAACATGGATTTGTTAAAGAAAAATAGCATTTAACGAATTTGATTGGGTTTTTTGATGAGATAAGAGAGAGGGTTGAAGAAGTTAATACAGTTGTTGTGGTGCATATGGGCTTCCAAAACGCATTTGATAAAGGACCACATAAGAGGCTTGCCAGAAAAGCTGAAGACCATGGTATAAAAGGGGCGGTGGCAGCATGATTACAAGTTGGTTGAGCGACAGAAAACAGGGTAGTGGTGATCTGCTGCTTTTAGTACTGGAGGAAGGCAGTGGAATTCCTCAGGGGTCAGTACTTGAACTACTGAATTTCTTGATATATATAAATGACCTAGGCGCGGGTGATTTGTCTTGTCTTTCATCTGTCCTCATTCCAAGGGCTAGCTGCACTATAAGCAACAGCTTGGATGTACATGGCACACAATTTTAAAATTTGCAGATGACACAAAACATAAAAATATTGTGAATTATGAGGAGGATAGTGATAGACTTCAAGAGCGCATAGACAGGCTATTAGAATGAGCAGGTACATGGCAGGAAATTTCATTCAGAGAAGTGTGAAGTGATACATTTTGGTAGGAAGAATGAGAGGCAATATAACCTAAAGGACACAATTCTAAAGGAGGTGCAAGAACATAAGAGACTCAGGGGTATATGTGTTTAAGGTGGCAGGACAGGATGAGAAAGTGGTTTAAAAAAAGGCATATGGGATACTTGGTTTTATGAATAGAGAATAAACTACAATAGCAAGAACTTATATTATGAATCTTTCTAAAACACTGGTTTGGCCTGAACTGGAACGTTGTGTCCAATTCTGGGTACCGCGCTTTATGCAGGATATGAAAGCTTTAGAAAGGCTACAGGAAAGATTTTCGGGGATGAGGGACTTCAGTTATGAGGATAGATTGGAAAAATGGGGATTTTTCTCTTTAAGGTGATTGGCAAAAGAACCAAAGGCAACATGAGGATAAACTTCTGTATGCAGCAAGTGGTTAGGATCTAGAATGCACTGTCTGAGAGTGTGCTGGAGGCAGATACAATTGTGGCTTTCAAAAGGAAATTCGATAAGCACCTGAGGAGAAAAGGAATTGCAGGGCTACGGTTTAAAAGTAGGAAAATAGGATGAGCTAAATTGCTCTAACAGGGACTGGATGGTATAACCATCTATAATTTTATGAAATAAAGTCAGAGTAAAACCACATTGAAATAAAGCAGAGATAAACTGCTCAGGTTACATGTTACATTGTTTTCCACTCAGGGCAACATTACTTTTCAGAATAACAGAGATGAGAGAGTCACTTTGAGATTGATTTTCAATTTCTTCTTTATTTTCACCTAACTTTCTTACATCTTTCATTGTAATTCGGTTTCCTTCTACTACAAATCCTGCATTTTCAAAGAACTTTAACCAAAGCAGTACTAATATTTGCAAGATTATGAGGCCATCATGTGACACAGAGAAGGCAAAGTTTTCAGTCAGCCACGGACTTGGGATCGGAGGCATGCGGGCTCGCAATCTTGTGCCACTGGCTGTTGTGCCAGTTCACAGCAATGAACCTGACCCCAAGCCAAATTTAGAAAGGCTTGGTTGGGGTCAGAATGGCTACCCACATGCAACTGGTGGGTAGCCAACTAAGGCCACTGAAAGAGATTCATTAAGGCCTATTTGCAGCAGTAATGGGGATTACCTGTTGGCATGCTGCATTTACACATCAGGCTGAAACTCAACTTGTTCATCAAAGCAGTCTCACAGCAGGACAGGGTGGCTGCAATTAATCCTGCGAGGGACCCCCCCCCTCCACCAAACACATTATAGCCACTGGGCCACAGCTGTGGCCAGCAGCTGTCCAGTGGAGGGGTTGTTCCTCTGCAATCACAGCCAGGCAGCTAAGGCTGTTTTAATTTTTTTTTAAATCTGACCTTTTCTTCAGAGGGCGCCCCGTGTGTTGGGGCATCTTTTATCTCTCCATTGTGAATCAGCAGCTCCCAGCTCAGCCAATGAGGTGGCCAATGTGTCAAGTGGTGGAGGGCCTTCCATTGTCCCTCTAGCCTTGGGAGCCCACAGCGAGCCCCCTCCCTTGCTATTAATTGGCTGACACTTTAGAAATTGAGGTGGGTGCGTCAGGAACATGTCATGAGGGATCAGGAATACGGAACTGGTCTCTATGTCGGGTTCCCAACACCAGGATGGATATCTTGCCCACAAACACTCAAAAAACTCATAAACTGATATTTAATTCCAGTATGAACATGTTCAAGCTATGGATGGAATGATGAAATAACGAAAACATTCTTACAGTTTTAATGGAAAGTCTTGCTGAAATGTTAACTTGTCATTCTCTTTCAAATACGATCTGACCTGCTCTGCAATTCCAGTATTTACTTCAGTCATTGTAGAGATGCCGATTTCTGGTGGGATTTATTTCTAGTGGAAATTTATTTTTTCTTCATGCGGACAGCAATCCTTGTAATTCATTATCTTTGAAAACAACCTTTAGCTTAAAGGAGCATGATTTTATTAAAACAAGGATATTACTGAAATGCAACAATTAGTTATCCTATTCATGCAATTAAACACACTAATTCTGATAGATGCCTGTCAATAATCATGTTTTCTAAGCAAAGATTATTATGTGAAAACTGGCAGATGGCAGACTACTGTGCCTTGGCAAGAAAATAAGAACTCTGCACATTTATCACTTATTGTCATGTATAGTTAAATCTTGGGGGCTGTTATTGTATAAACAAACATAGATATCTGCTTAAATAAATATAAAAGCAAAATACTGCAGATGCTGGAAATCTGAAACAAAACCAGAAAATGCTGGAAAAACTCAGCAGGTCTAACAGCATTTGTGGAGAAAAAAAAGAGCTAACGTTTCGAGTCCTTATGACTGAGCTGAAGGAGAGTCATAAGCACTCAAAACGTTAACTCTGTTTTTTATCTCCATAGATATCTGCTTATTCATCCAGCATATATTTAGCAACAATAAGGAAAAATTATTTTTGTGATGTGTAAGTGTCATAAATAATCAGTCTTTCTTGGAATTATTTTTGTTGTACACAATACTTATTTTTAAACTGTGGAGGGGATTAAGTTTTCAACCTTCTGTACAGCAGTTATTGCCCTAAGCATTAAGCTGTTGAGAAAGCTGTTGTTCTTGTCTCATGATCAAAAATGTGATTTCCAGTTTGGACAAATGTTCTATTTTCTTTTATTTTTACTGTCAGTGACCATATACCAAACCATATTCCAAGAAATCCTCTCTAAATCGTTGCATTGTGATGTCAGGGTGCAGAATCACTATGGTAGGCATGTGTTTGGAAAATTTCTCACCTTGGTATATAATTGTGCATTTCATTTCATGTACCTAATTGGAGAATTGTTCTAGCACCAGTAATGGTATATGCCAACTTTCACATTATTCTCCTGTTATGTAGGAATATGCGCAAGCATTACAAACTAGATTTACATTTACAAAAAATTAGGCGGAGTCCCTGCAATTTCAAAACTAAACAATTTTCTTACATTTTCTTCAATATTGCAGTGTTTAGTGAGATTTTGTGCCTATAGCTTAAGTTTTGGTCCAGAAGCTGAGGAAATATCACAAGTATAAATAAAAGCAAAATACTGCGGTTGCCTGGAGATCTGAAATAAAAATAGAAAGTGCTGGAAAAACTTAGCCGGTCTGACAGCATCTGTGGAGGCAGAAACAGACGGCAGAATTTTACGAGTCAGCGAGCAGGGGCGGGCCCGCTCGCTGACGCGTAAAATGACGAGCGGTGACATCGTGGAAAACTCCCGACATCAGCGTGCCCCATTTAAATTTTCAGGAAGGTAGGAATGCAGCAAAATCAGCTGCATGCCCGCCGACCTGTCAATGGCCAATTGAGGCCATTGACAGGGTCAATTAGGTAATTAAAGGACCTGCCTGTCCAACCTTAAGGTTGGCGGGCAGGCCAGGAGCCCCAGCGGGAACTAGAAAAAACATGAAACCACATCCACGGGCAGGATGAGGTTTCATGTAGGCTTTAAAAAATTTTAATAAAGATTTTGTACAAATTATGGACATGTCCCAACTCATGTGACATTGTCACATGAGGGGACATGTAAGGGAAATTTTATTTGTCTATTTTTATCTTTTTTATATTTATAGCCAATCTCTCTGAGGCTGCACTTAGCCTCAGGAAGATAAGTGCGCTCTTTCGTGCGCATGTGCAAAAGAGCGTACTCTTGATTTTGGGATTTGCCTCCCCCCCTCCGTACAGGGAGCGCACAGTGCTTCTGTGCGGACATCACGCTGGGCGGGTCTTAATTGACCCGCCCACATAAAATGGCGCCGCGCCTCCGATCGGGGGCGCAGATCGGAAACGCGCCCGTACGTGAATGCCCATCAACTTCCCTCCCCAACGGGGGGAAAGTTCAGCCCAGAGTTAACATTTGAGTCCAATTAACTTTTCTTTGGAACTCAGAACTTGGAACATAATGTATATGAAATATCACAAGTATTCTATCACAATCATAAAATATTATCTTAAAATAGTTGTGCTTCCTAAACTGCTTTCCAATATATTTATTTTAGGCTTCTTGCCCATCAGGCTTATAGAGCAATGATTTACATTACTTTGAAATCAAACAAAAATTTCAAAAGCAGGATTAAGAGGCTAATAATTGAGAAAACGTTATGAAAAAAGTCAAAACAAGTATAATTAACCATTAAGATGCTCCTGAGCAAGAGAAATGCAGTCAGATTTGTAAATTTTGACATTGCATTCTGCAACAAACATTAATCTTGCGGAAACAATTATACTCAAATAATAGGGTAGCTTTATTCAACGTGCACAACAAAAATAAAACACAAAATATAATTTGAACTGAAAAGTACAATGTTCTGAATGTGAATTCTGCTTGTCATATTTTGCTTTCTCCCAATTTCTCTCTGTCCCATTTTCATTTTGTTGATTTTCACTTTTCTACTTAAAGTATGTTTCTTTCTTTTCATAACAAATTACTTTGAAACTCTTCATTTTCCTTGTTTATTCTGTTACGAGGCTATGCCCCTTTAGTTTTGAGAATATGATTTTTAAACTTTCAACTGACTGGAAATTTTGCAATTCAAACTGAGGCAGGGCAAATTGCTTAAAAATGCAAGGCCACATTACAAGTTGAAGGTGATAAAGCAGAAAATCACTCAGGGGAGTGTGAAGAGAGTGACATTTCCTATAATCTAGGCACAAATCAAAACTCACGACTGTCTAAGGGACAGATGTTAAAAATGCAATGTACTGGATATTGAAACAATAGCTGCCACAGACAGACAAACCCAAAACCTCTTGGAAATACACAATGGGTTAAGTATTTCAAGGCAAGACTGCCAGCCACTAGAGAAAGATTGCAAGTGACACAGGCGGTGTCAAGGATGTCTTCAGCAGGGGAAACAATTTCAGGGCTCTCTCTCTCTCTCCCTCTCTGTCTTTTGGCATAAGAGTGTCACCTAGTTTGAGAATCCAAGTCTACCAGAAACCCACCAGCGAACCGAGGTCTCATAATAATTACAACATTGTTTAAATCTGACCGCATCCAAAAAACCAGCTAACTTAAATCCTCTGCAATGTTTAACATTGATGCCTCAAGGGCAATCAAAGGACACTTAACCATATATTTTTATCTTTCTTTATTTGGACTCTAACTCCTCTTATTTCTGATACGTCTGTTTGTGCGTGTGCGCTTGCGTATGTGTGGGCCCTACTGACTGCATGAGAGCCAAATGCTTGACATTGTGTTCTATTATTTTTCTTGTATTTGCTGGTTAATAATGGTGCTCTTTATTTAACTCAAGAAAACCGTGTTTGATTGGCTCCTTACTTCTCACAGCTTAAATAGTTAAATAATAATTACATTTTGATTTGGAAAAGGTATATCCTTGTGAAAAAGAAACTTAAACCTTTGTTGTGACCAACCAAGGGGGTTGAATAGAGGGGAGCCAGATCACCCCATCTTACCTGGTCATAACAATTCTTCCTGATAACTCCCAATGCTTATTTTGGAGCCTGGAGCAGCTTCCAAAATTGAATTGGAATTTAACGGCTCAAAAAGTCAAAGGCCATTACCATCTGCCAAACTAAAGCCTGAAGACTCACTCATGTCATGTCATGGAAATAGACATGGCAATGTCTGGTGCATAATAATACATCAAGATAAAAAATTATACTTAGATAAATAAATTTATCCTTGTGTAAGGTTATAGAGCTCAAATTTAGGTTAAGATATTTTTCCCATCATTTAACTATATATAGATGTATAGATATTACAAATTTCTGCGTTAGATCCTAACTGCTATTTTGGCAGCACCATGCTTCTGGCTTCCAGTGAAATGTCACAATACCAAGACCTGTCGACTTAAGTACAATTTCAGTTAATACCATTTTGCGATTCTTGCACTATATTTCCCTTACATTTCACAACTTTCTTCCATCCCTCCTAAGATTGAGGGCTACCACACAATTCATCTAACAGTAGCATAGTCACAAGCTGATAGAGATTATGGCAAGATTGCTTATACACGAATTGAGAATGGGATTTAAAACCCTGACCTCTTGTTGAACATACAATATCCTTCAGCTACCTCTACTTATTATTGTTTAAATGCTTTGCAGGGTGCAGTTACTTCTAGCATATTCCTCAGAATCAGGCCATTTTCTGGTACAGACTACTGGATGGGGGGCACAGGAGACAGAAAATTAGTTTATCTCCTAACAGGTTTGAGGGTCTCAGTTGCCTTAAGAATTAGAATTTCTAAGCAAGTTTCTGAATATTCTTGTCTCGTTTCTCCTTCTACTTATTACATTGGGAGGCCCAGCTGAGATATGACTCAAAGGCCACAGAACTAATCTGTTTTTGATTGGTCTCTTGATCAAGCTCAAGATCATATTCAGTGATTGGATCAGATGAGCAAAATTCAAATTTTGCCATATGGGATAGGCGAAGTGTAAAACATTGTCAATTTTGAAAAGATTATATGAACAAATTGGACATTTATAATAAAAAAAATGAACCTTCCAGTAATAAAAATGTAAACTGGATAGCCTAGATTCTTGTATGTCATAATTTCACCCAGACATACAGTATCCCTTTGACAGCAAAGCACAGCCTTCATTGATTCTCCATGCTCTCTCTATGTTTTATAAAGTCTGATGTATATATTCTGACATGCACATACTGCTTCATGGGCTATATTAGTGTGCTGCATAAATATTCAAAGGTGTACTTCAGGCAAACCTTTACATTGACATATTGCTACAAGTACTATTCACTAATAATGAATATGGTTCTTTCATAATCTCTCTTACATAGCACAGAAGCATAAGTCTACACCCAATGTCTTTCTCTGACATTTTGCTTCTAATGGAAGAGCCATTACTTCTGGCTTGGGTGAAAGAATAACTCGAGGTCACTGATTTATGGTATATCAAATTTCTATTTTACATAAAATAGCAATATTTTCCAATTTTAACATTGCAGGTGTTTTTAGAATTGTAGTCAATGTTTCAAATTATTTTCGCAACAAAATTGTAAATTGGTGGCTTTGTCAATCAAAGTAATACATGGTGGATCACAATTTCCTAAAAGATTTTGACATAACTATGGTGGAAGAGTGGCTTTGTGTTGTTTTTCCTCAAGGATATTTATGCATAACCGATTTACACCGGTTTTATGCTGAAACCTAGGGAAGGGTGAGGTCTTGGAGGGATCTGAAAACAAGGTGGGAATTTTAAAATCAAGGTATTGTTCAACTGAGAGCCAATGTAGCTCAGCAAACAGAAGGGTGCTGGGTGACAGGGACTTGGTGCGAGGTAGGACATGGACAGCAGAGTTTTGGATGATCTCAAGTTTACGGTGGATAGAACATAAAATCATTCAGTTTAAAGGTGAGGAGCTTACATCTGAAACTAGCGTATTAAACTTAAATAATGGTCTGATGGCCTGCATCCTAGGGCCTTAAAAGAAATGGCTGCAGAGATAGAGGGTACATTGGTTATAATCTTCCAAAATTCCCTAGATTCTGGAAAGCTTCCAGCAAATTGTAAAACCACAAATATAATAGCCCTGTTCAAGAAAGGAGGGAGACAGAAAGCAGGAACCTATAGGCCAGATAGCCTGACAGCTGGTATGGGAAAATGCTGGAATCCATATGAAGGAACTTAGCAGGACATTTAGAAAATTAAAATGCAATCAAGCAGAGTCATGATAGTTTTATGAAAGGGAAATCATGTTTGACAAATTTATTAGCATTTTTTGCTGGTGTAATAAACAGAGTGGATTACGGGGAACCAGTAGGTGTGGTACATTTGGATTTCCAAAAGGCAATTGATAAGGTGTCACACAAAAGGTCACCACACAAGATGCGACCTCATGGTATTAGTATAGATAGAGGATTGGCTAAATAACAAGAAGTAGAAATTAGGGATAAATAGTTAATTTTCTGGTTGGCAAACTGTAACTTGACGAATGCTACAGGGATAAGTGCTGAGCCTTAACTATTTACAAATTATATTAATGGTATGGATGAAGGGATAGAGTGTATTGTAGCCAAATTTGCTGACGATACAAGGATAGATGGGAACACAAGTTCTGAGGATGTGCACTGTGTGTGAAACCATGGGCTGAATTTTCCCCCCGTCGGGGGCGAAGTTGAAGGGCGCGCGCGCACAGGCGCGCTTCCAATCAGCACCCCTGATTGGGGGCATGTTGCCATTTTACGTGGGCGGGCCACTTAAGGCCCACCCAGCATGACGTTCGCACCCCCTGTGCGAGCAGGGGGAGTCACTAAACCTGAGAGTGTGCTCTTTCGCACATGCGCACGAAAGAGCGCACTCATCTCCCTGAGGCTAAGTGCTGCCTCAGGGAGATCGGCTATAAATGTTAAAAACCTAAAAAAAGAAAAATAAAATTTCCCTAACACGTCCCCTCATGTGTCACATGAGTTGGGACATGTCCATAATTTTTACAAAACCTTTATTAAAATTTTTAAAAACCTACATGAAACTTCATCCCACCTGTGGATGAGGTTTCATGCTTTTTCTAATTTGCGCCGGGGCTCCTGGCCTGCCCGCCTTAAGGTTGGATGGGCAGGTCCTTTAATTACTTAATTGACTCTGTCAATGGCCTCAATTGGCCATTGACAGGTCGGTGGGTGCACAGCTGATTTCGCTGTGCCCCCACCTACTGGAAAATTTAAATGGGGCGCAGTGATGTCAGAAGTTCTGCCCGACATCACCGCGCATCATTTTACGCGTTGGCAAGCGGGCCCTGCCCCTGCTCGCAGACACGTAAAATCCTGCCCCATGAGTTTGGTGAGTGAGGGAGTTTTAAGGGTTAATTTTTCTCGAGTCTTGTTTTTTTAAATTAGCAATTAAATAAAAAATTGTGTTTAAGTTTTTTTCAGTCTTAAACAGGGATATACAAGCTCTCTGGGAGCAGTTGTAGCTAGTTAATTTGGTAGTTAGCTTAAACTGGTTTCTGAGCCTTAGCAGAGCTTGGCTCATTTATTTTTCAGAAAGTAATAATATAGCAGTTTCTCAGCGCTGCTTGAGTGCACAGTATTTCAAACTGGGGGTTTGGAAGTGAGGGAGTTAGACGAGGAGGGGAATTATAAATTAATTAAGAAAAATAAATGTAATTAACGCAATGAAGATGGCAGGATGGGTGATGTGTCACAGCTGCAGCATGTGGGAGCTCCTGTAGCCACTAGCAACCACATCTGTGTAAATGTGTCTGGGGCTTGAGGAGCTTCAGCTCAGGTTTAATGAGCTGCAGGCTGAGCTGCAGACATTGCAATGCATCAGGGAAGGGGAAATTTACCTGGACACTTTGTTTCAGGAGGCAGTCACACCCCTTACATAAAAAATCAGAGTCATCTGATTTGGTCAGTGGTCAGGGACAGGAGGATGTGACTGTGAGACAGGCAGTTAAGAGGGTCGAGAAGGTGGGAGGAGCCTCAGTCCTTGCAATTGAGCAACAAGTTTGAGGTTCTTGCAGCTTGAGTGGACAAGAGCAAGGACTGCAAGGTGGACCAACCATGGCACCTTTGCACAAGAAGCTATTGAAGTGGGGGGAGGGGGGGGGCGGAGTTAAAAGGATTATAGTGGTAATAGGGGACAGTATAGTCAGAGGGATGGACACTGTTCTCTGCAGATGAGAGTGAGAATTCAGAAGACTGAGTTGTCTGCCCAGAGCCAGGGTTCGGGATATCTCCTCAGGGCTGGAGAGGAACTTGCAGTGGGAGAGAGAGGATCCAGTTGTTGTGGTCTATGCAGGTACTAATGACATAGGTAGAACTAGGAAAGAGGTTCTGCATGGGGAGCATGAGGAGCTGTGTAGTAAATTAAAAAGCAGAACCTCAAAGGTAATAATCTCTGGATTATTACATGAGCCATGTGCAATTGGCCTAGGGTAAATGAAATTACAGAGATGAATGCGCATTTCGAAGACTGGTTTGGGAGATGTAGGTTCCAGTTCATGGGGCACTGGCACCAGTTCTGAGGGAAGTAGGGGCACATTGGGGTGCACTTCACCTGAACCAGTGTTCTAGTGAGTTGCATTACTAGAGATGTAGAGAGGGCTTTAAACTAAATAAAGGCGGGGGGTGTGTGGTGGGGGGGGCGTTGCGGTGGAAGGGATCATGTGGGGGAAGATTGAGTAAATTAAAGGGAAATGACAAGGCAATAGATCAAGGTAGTAATAAAGGTAATGATAATCTGAGTGTTTCAGCAAGGGACAGTGGTTGCAAACTTAAGAGTTTGCCAGCGGATAGGGCCAGAATTTACAGAAATAGTAAAAAAACTGAATTAAGAGCTCAGAATTTGAATGCCCACAGGATTCGCAATAAAACAGATGAATTGACAGCTCAAATAGAAATTCATATGTATGACCTGATAGCTATTAGAGAGATGTAGCTACAAGGAAACCAAAGCTTGAACCTAAATATCCAAGGGTACAAGACATTCAGGAAACTGGGAAAAAGTGGTGGGGTAGCTCTGTTAATTAAAGAGAGCATTAGGAGTGTAGTCAGAGATGGCCTTAGTTCGAAAGATCAAGACGTACAATCAGTTTGGGTGGAAGTAAAAAAACAGCCACGGGCAGAAAACGTTGGTGGGGGTTGTTTGCAGGCCATCAAATAGCAATAGTAATATAAATCACAGTGCAAATCAGGAAATTTGAGATGCGCGTAACAAGGATAATACAGTAATCATAGGGGAATTCAACCTACATACAGACTGGGTAAATCTACTTCATACTAATGTTGTGGAGGACAAATTCTTGGAATGTATTCAAGATGGTTTTCCAGAGCAGTATGTCAAGGAACCAACAAGGGAACGGGCTATTTTAGATCTAGCGTTGTGCAATGAAGAAGGGCTAGTTAAGAATCTTTTTGTAAAGGAACCTTTAGGAAAGACTGACCATAATATGATAGAATTTTACATTAATTTTGAAAGTGATGCAGTTCAATCAGAGACTAAGGTTTTAAATCTAAACAAAGGAAACTATGAGGGCATGAGGAGAAAATTGGCTATGGTTGATTGGTAAAGAATGTTGTAAGGTATGACGGTAGACAGGTAATGGCTAACATTTAAAGAATGAATACATAGTTTACAACAATGTATAAAAACCCAGCAAGGAAAGTGTTCCAACCGTGGCTAATGAAAGAAATCAAGGATTTTACTAGACCAAAGAAAGGGGTGTATAAAGTTTAAAAAAAAAGGTACACCTGAGAATTGGGAGCATTTTAGAAATCTGCAAAGAGGGACCAAGAAAAAGATTAAGGGAAAATAGAATATGAGAGTAAACTAGTGAGAAACATAAAAATGGACTGTAAAAGCTTCTATAGGCATATAAAATGAAAAGATTAGTAAAAACAAATGTGAGTTCATTATAAGCGGAGTTAGGAGAAATTATAATGGGGAATAAGGAAATGGCAGATAAACTAAACAAACACTTCTGTCTTTACGGAGGAAAATATTAAAAAACCTCCCAGAAATAATGGAGAATCAAAGGACCAGTGTAAATGAGGAACTGCAAAGTATCAATATTAGTTGAAAAAAACTAGAGAAACTAATGGGACTTGAAGTAGACAAATCTCCTGGACCTGATGATCTACATCCCTGGGTGTTGAAAGAGGCAGCTGTAGAGGTATTGGTGATCATTTTTCAAAATTCTATAGGCTCCGGAATGGTTCCTGCAGATTGGAACGTGGCAAATGAACCTCACTATTTAAGAAAGGAGTAAGAGAGAAAATGGGGAACTGCAGACATGTTAGCCTGACATCAATAGTAGGGGAAATACTGGAGTCTCTGATAAAGGATGTGATTGCAGGACACTTAGAAAATAACAATAGAATTGGGTAGAGTCAACATAGGTTTATAAAAGAGAAATCATGTTTGACAAACTGGTTGGAGTTTTTTTGGGATATAACTAGCAGAATAGATAGAGTCCCAGTGGTCGTGGTATATTTAGATTTTCAGAAGACTTTTAATAAGGTCTCACACAAGAGGTTCGTAAACAAAATTAGAGCACATGGAATTGGGGGGGAATATACTGGCATGGACTGAGAACTAGTTAATGGACAGAAAACAAAGAGTAGGAATAAATGAGTCATTTTTAGGTTGGCAGACTGTGTCTTGTAGGTTACCAAAAGGATTAGTGCTTGGGCCCCTGCTATTCACAATCTATATTGATGATTTGGATCTGGGGATTATAGGTAATATCTCCAAGTTTTCAGATGACACAAAACTAGGTGGAAGTGTGAGTTGTGAGGAGGATGCAAAGATGCTTCAAGGGGATTTGGGGAGGCTAAACAAGCAGGCAAAAATTTGTCAGATAGAATACAATGTGGGGAAATGTGAGATTATCCACTTTGGTCAGAAAAACAGAAATACAGAGCATTTCTTAAATGGTGAGAGGCTGGGAAGTGTTGAACTTCAAACAGACTTGGATGTCCTTGTTTATGAGTCACTGAAAGCTAACATGCAAGTACAGCAAGCAATTAACAATGTAAATGGTAGGTTGGCCTTTTTTACAAGAGGATTTGAGTATCGGAGTAAAGATGTCTTACTACAATTATACAGGGTCTTGGTGAGACTGCACCTGGAGTACTGTGTACAGTTTTTGCCTCCTTACCTAAGGATAGATATACTTACCATAGACGGAGTGCGACAAAGGTTCACTAAATTAATTCCTGGGATAGAGAGATTGTCCTATGAGGAATAATTAAATAGACTGGGCCTTTATTCTCTGGAGTTTAGAAGAATGAGAGGTCATCTTATTCAAACATACAAAATTCTTACAGGGCTCGAGAGGGTAGATGCAGGGAGGATGTTTCTCCTGACTCGGGTGTCTAGAACCAGGGGACGCAGTGTCAGAATAAGGGACATGTCATTTAGGACTGAGATGAGGAGGAATTTCTTCACTCAGAGGGTGGCGAATCTTTGAAATTTTCTGTCCCAGAGGGCTGTGGAGACTTAGTTGTTGAATATGTTCAAGACTGAGATCGATAGATTTTTACATTCCAGAACATCAAGATATATGGGGATAGTCCAGGAAAATGGTGTTGAAGTAGATCATCAGCCGTGACCTCATTGAATGGTGGAGCAGGCTCGAAGGGCTGAATAGCCTACTCCAGCTCCTATTTCTTATGTTCTTATATAAAGAGTCTGCAAAGGGATATAGAGAGATTAAGATTGGTGGGCAGGCCAGGAGCCCCGGCGGGCTTCTGAAAAAACATGAAACCTCATCCACCGGCGGGATGAGGTTTCATGTAGGGTTTAAAAAACTTTAATAAAGTTTTAGTGAAATTTATTAACATGTCCCATCTCAAGTGACATTGTCACACAAGGGGACATGTTAATGATTTGTTTTTTCTATTTTTAATGTTTGAACAACCTTCAGCGATCTCCCTGAGGCAGCACTTAGCATGCGCGAAAGAGCACACTCTCGCATATGGGGAATCCCCCCCTGCCCGCACAAGGAGCGCATAGCACTTCCCACCGGGCATCACGCTGGTCAGGCCTTAATTGGCCCACCCACTTAAAATGGCGGCGGGGCCCACTTCTCCGGCGGGGATCGGCTCCCCACCCGCCGGAGATTGGGTCGGGCCCGCCCGCCCGGTGAGCAAAAATTCTGCCCATAGAAGATTCTGAGGGGGTTTGACAGAATACATGGTGTAAGAATGTTTTCCTCGTGGAGAATCTAAAACTCAGGGGCACAGTTTCAGGATAAGCAGTCTTTTTTTAAATAGAGATGAGGAGGAATTTCTTCTCTCAGAGGGCTGTTTACCTTTGGAAGTCTCTACCCCACAGAGGAGGATATTGATTTTTTAAAAATTTATCCAATCAAGGGATGTGGGTGTCACTAATGCGTTAGCATTTATTGCCAATCCCTAATTGAAAAGCTGGTGGTGAGCCGCCTTCTTGAACCGCTGCAGTCAATGTGGTTTAGGTACATCCACAGTGCTATTAGGGAGGAATTCCAGGAGTTTGACCCAGTGACAGTGAAGGATCCGCGATATAGTTCCAAAATATTCAAGGTTGAGTTAGACTGATTTTTGATCAACAATGGTTATGGGGGTAGGCTGAAAGTGGAGTTGAGGCCACGATCAGATCAGCCATAATCCTATTGAATGGTACAGCAGCCTTGAAGGAACAAACTCCTATTCCTTATGTTCTTACATTAACTGAGAACCGGCAAACCGTACAAAATTATGTGCCTGTCCACCTGCCACCATTCCCAGCCCGAACACGGGCTAAAAGTCCAGCCTAATAGCTTTGGTCTTCCTAAAATTTAAAAGATATAAAGACTTCCATTTATATAGTACTTTTCATGACTACCGGACATTCCAAAGTGCTTTACAGGCAATGAAGTATTTTGAAGTGTCGTCACTGTCGTAATTTTGGAAACCTAGCAGTCAATTAGTGCACAGCAAACTAGATGATCTTTTTTTGTGATGTTAGCTGAGAGATAAATATTGCTCAATACACCAGGTGGGTGGTTCTGGCACTTTTCGAAGTGTGCCATGGAATCTTTTACATCTACCCGAGAAGATATATGGGACCTCGGTTTAGCATTTCATAAGAAAGACGACCCCACCCCCAATGATACAGCACTCCCTCAGTACTACATCATAGCATCAGCTTTGATTTTTGTGCCCAAGTCCTGGAGTGGGACAACCTTCTGACTCAGAGGTGAGGCAGAGGTGAATCACAACTGATGCTTTTGTTGGAGGAATTTTCTATTCATTCAGTACTGAGTGTTGTACAAGCAGTCTGATACTTGCCACGGAAGGGTCAAGAGAGGTGGTGGTGAGGTAGAGCTGGGTGTCATCACCGTGGATATGGAACCTGAAGTTGTGCTTTTGGATGATAACACAGAAGGGCAGTATGTAGGTGAGAAATAGTTTGATCACAATTTTCTTCAAAATTTTTTTCTCTTGGTGAAACTTGCACTATATGTCACCAATAATTCTGAGAGTCTCAATGCTGTCAAAATTTTTGGAACCCTATTACCCAACCCAAAGCATTCAGAAGGTCCAAATGGAAGAGGGAGAACAGCAACAGAGGCAGGTTCTAAGAGTGAGACGCCATGGCAGCAGATTATTGCTGGCACTGCATTGACATTGGCACTTATTTTATGCCAATTTTTACATTCCAGCATAAACAAATGAGCTCTGCAGGAAATTTTAGCACAGGATCCTGTTGGCAAGAATGGCTCAGAAAATTGTTGAAGTTAGTTATTTAAATTAAATTAATAGCAAATTGTTATGATTTGGAATGCATGTCTGAAAGCATGTTAAAGGCAGGTTAAATAGTAACTTCCAAAAGTAAATTGGATAAATACGTGAATGGGGAAATTTTTTTAGGGCTATGGTGAAAGAGCAGAGAAGTGGAAGTAAGGTGATAGCTCTTTTTAGCACAATGGGTCAAATGACCTCCTTAGTCAAACTCAGAGAATATAAATACTGCAAACATACACTTAGAGTGGCATGCTTGTGCAAGTATGATCTGACACATAGATATAAACGGGTATGATATGATTGCAATTAAGGAGACATGGTAGCAGGGTGACCAAGGCTGGGAACTGAATATCCAAGGGTACTCGATATTTAGGATGGACAGCCAAAGAGGGAAAGGAGGTGGGGTGGCATTGTTAGTTAAGCAGGAAATCAGTGCAATAGTGAGAGAGGATATTGGCTCAGGAAATCTAAATGTAGAATCAGTCTGGGTGGAGCTAAGAAGCAACAAGGGGCAGAAAACATTAATGGGAGTTGTCTACAGACCTCCAAACAGCAGTGGCAAGGTAGGGGACGGCATTAAAGTGGAAATTAGAGATGCATGTAACAAGTGTGCCACAATAATCCTGGGTGACTTTAATCTACATTAAACCGGACAAACGAAATTAGCAGTGATACTGTGGTGGATTAAATCCTGGAGTGTGCACGAGATGTTTTTTCAGACCAGTACGTCGAGGAACCAATTAGGGAACAGGCTATCCTAGATTTGGTATTGTGCAATGAGAAGGGGTTAATTAATAATCTTGTTGTGCAGGGTCCTTTAGGGAACAGTGCCATAACATGATTGAATTCTTCATTAGGATGGAAAGTGAAGTCGTGTGATCCGAAACCAGGGTTCTAAATCTAAACAAAGGAAACTACGAAGGTATGAGGCATGAATCGGCTAAGGTAGACTGGGGGAACTTCATTAAAAGGCATGACAGTAGATAGGCAATGGCTAATATTTAAGGAACAAATGCATGCATTGCAACAGTTCTACATTCCTTTCTGGTGCAAAACATGACAGGAAAAGTGGCCCAACCATGGCTAACAAAAGAAATTAAGGATAGTATGAGATCCAAAGAGAAGTTATATAAAGTTGCAAGAAAAAGTAGCAAGCCTGAGGATTGGGAGCAGTTTAGAATTCAGCAAAGGTGGAACGAGATTGATTAAAAGGGGGAAATTAGAGTATGAGAGTAAACTTGCAAGAAACACAAAAGAGGACTGTAAAAGCTTCTGTAAGTATGTAAAAAGAAAAAGATTATTAATGACAAATGTCGGTCCCTTACAGTCTGAAACAGGAGAAGTTATAATAGCGAACAAGGATATAGCAGAGCAATTAAACAATTATGTCAGTTATGTCTTCATGGTGAAAGACACAAATAAGTTCCCAGAAATGCTAGGAAACCAAGGGTCTTGTGAAAAGGAGGAATTGAAGGAGATTAGTATTACCAAAAAAAAAAGTGCTGGAGAAACTAATGCGACTGAAAGCTGATAAATCCCCAGGGCCTGATAATCTACATCTCAGGGTACTGAAGGAGGTGGCCATGGGGATAGTGGATGCGTTGGTTGTCATCTTCTAAAATTCTGTAGATTCTTGAACAGTCCCGACAGATTAGAGGGTGGAAAATGTAACCCCACTATTCAAAACTGGAGGGAGGGAGAAAACAGGGAACTACAGGTCAGTTAGCCTAACATCAGTAGTAGTGAAAATGCCAGAGTCTGTTATAAAGGATGTGATAACAGAACAGATCAGTGTGATTAGACAAAGTCAACATGGATTTATGAAAGGTCGATCATGTTTGACAAACCTACTGGAGTTTTTTGAGGGCATAACTAGCAGAATAGATAAGGGAGAACTGGTGGATGTGGTGTATTTGGATTTTCAGAAAGCTTTTGATAAAGTCCCACATAAGAGGTTAATGTGCAAAATTAAAGCACATGGAATTGGGGGTAATATATCAGCATGGATTGAGAATTGGTTAGCAGACAGGAAACAGAGAGTAGGAATAAATGGGTCTTTTTTGGAGTGACAGGCAGTGAAAAGCGGGGTACGGCAGGGATCAGTGCTTGGGCCCCAGCTATTTACAATATATATCAATAATTTAGTTAAAACCATAAGACCGTAAGACGTAGGAGCAGGAGTAAGCTATTCAGCCCATCGAGCCTGCTCCGCCATTCAATGAGATCATGGCTGACCTTATAATCCTCAACTCCACTTTCCTGCCTTTTCCCCGTAACCCTTGATTCTCCTATAGATTAAAAATCTGTCTATCTCAGCCTTGAATATACTTAATGGCCCAGCCTCTACAGCCCTCTGCAGTAAAGAATTTCACAGATTGACTACCCTCTGAGAGAAGAAATTCCTCCTCATTTCTGTTTTAAATGGGCGCCCCCTTACTCTGAGATTATGCCCTCTGGTCCTAGACTCTCCCACAAGGGGAAACGACCTCTCAGCATGGAGCCACATGTAATATTTCCAAGCTTGCTGATAATAAGAAAATTGTAGGAATGTGAGTGGTGAGGAGCATGTTAAGAGGTTTCAAGGCAATTTTGACAGGTTGAGTGAGTGGGCAAATATATGGCAAATGCAGTATAGCATGGTTAAGTGTGAAGTTATCCGCTTCGGTAGGAAAAACAGAATGGCACAGTATGATTTAAATGGTGATAGATTGGGAAATGTTGATACTTACAAAGGGACCTGGGTGTCCTTGTACACCAATCACAAAGCAAGCATGGAGGTGCAGCAAGCAGTTAAGAAGGCAAATAGTATATTGGCCTTCATTGTGAGAGGACTTGAGTACACAAGCAAGGATGTCTTACTGTAGCTGTACAGGGCCTTGGTGAGACCACACCTGGAGTACTTTGTGCTGTTTTGGTCTTCTTACCTAAGAAAGGATATGCTTGCCATGGAGGAAGTGCAGCATAGGTACACCAGATTGATTCCTGGGATAGCAGGATTGTCGTATGAGGAGAGATTAGGTCGACTAGGCCTGTATTCAATGGGTTTCAGAAGAATGAGAGGGGATCTCATTGAAATGTATAAAACTCTGACAGGGCTGGACAGATTGGATGCAAGGATGAAATTTCCTCTGGTTGGTCGGGTGGGGTGGGGTGCTCTAGAACAAGGGGTCACAGTCTCAGGATACTGGATAGGCCATTTAGGACTGAGATGAGGAGAAACCTCTTCACTCAAAGGGTGTGAACCTGTGAATTCTCTACCATAGAAGGCTGTGGAGGCCAAGTCACTGAATATATTTAAGAAGGAAATAGATTTCTGGACTCTGAAGGTGTCAAAGGGTATGGGGAGAGAGTGGGAGTATGGTGTTGAGATAGAGGGTCAACCATGATCATATTGAATGGTGGAGCAGGCTCGTAGGGCCAATTGACCTATTTTCTATATTTCTATCTGCCCACTATATATGTGGCTGATGCTAAATCCATCTGAAACTTCAGCAGAAAGAATGGCAAGTTGGGGACTGGCAGTGAACATTGAGAAAGTTGAGGTAAAAGTGCTAGGTTGGATAAAGAGGACAAGGAAGCTTGATTTCCCTCTTTGCCCTTGGCAACAGACTCTGCCTGCGACTGATTGCACTCTGCATGTTTTTTTCATTCTTTGTGGTGCATTCCTTGTTGCTGGGTCTTCAAAAACAGTTAAATGGGTTGAATAGCATTCAGGGGCTCTCAGCTCCATGGGTGAATAGTTAACAGCACTTAATCGCACAACAAGATACAAAAAGCTCATTGAATCATCCTAATAGCCACCCCACCTAATTATAAGCGCTGCCTTTGTAATTCACTTGAATAATAATGGTTAATGACTAGTGTCATTTGGCTGATATAGGTGGATGCCCATCTCTCTCTCTACCTCTAGTTAAAAATGTCTTTGGTTTTTACAGTCTTCTACCTCATTGATCTCCACCCCCCCAATAGGAGTATCAGTATTATCCATCTGTTGTTTTCACAAGGGCTACAATTTTTTTCATCTTATTTAATGTAAATAAATCTTTCTGTATCTGTGTAATCTGATCTCTAAAAGAGGTAAAGCAAAACTGTACAATAGGTACCTGAACCTCAATTGTTAAAATCTGCCCAGCTGCCTTCCATGGATGACATTTCAATGATGCCAGCACAAGTGCAGCATTTTTTCTCTATCTTTGAAAACAGTTATTAAATGTATGGACTTCTAGATTGGTCTATGTCTGATCGACAGAAACAAAAGGTAACACAGAACAAATAAAGAATATTTAGTCTGCAAGCTGATTCTCTCCATGAACTGTGCATAAGTACCTGCTGTGTACATTACCCTATTTATTACTGTTGTCACGCCCAGTAAAAGGCATGTCATATTCATAACTTTAAACATGGATTGTGCTCATATGGAAGCTTTTGGAACTGCATTTATTTAAAAATGGGCACTGATGAACTGTTAAGATGGCTGCCAAGGGGGTCAGGTGACTTTTGCAGCCTCAACCCAGACTATCAAGCTTCCAGAAAGGGTAATGGATGGGGGTCCCTGCACCCCCCTGCCCCATTGAATGGACATGCCCAGACAACACATTGTTTGCAACTTACTCTGAAACACAGGTCAATGGACTCCTAGACTCTATGGGGAGAATTTTCTCCCCATCAGGCGGGTCAGTTGGGGGTGGGCGCAGACAGGCACGGAGCCAATCGATGCCCACGATCGGCTGCGTGCCACCATTTTGCGTGGGCGGGCCAATTAAGGCCCGCCAAGTATGGCGCACACCCAGAACTGCTTTGCGCTACCTGTGTGGGCAGGGGGAGGAGGGAGAGTCGGGGGCCTGCACTCTTTCGTGCATGCGCGCGAAAGAGCACAAAAATCTCCCTGAAGCACGGAGCTGCCTCAAGGAGATTAACTTGGAAAAAATAGAAAAATAAAATTATTCAGACATGTCCCCTCATGTGACAGTGTCACATGAGCTGGGACATGTTTATGAAGTCTCATAAAAAATTTTATTCAATCAATGAAACCTTCATGAAACCTCACCCCGCCCATGGATGAGGTTCTATGAAAAATGTGAAGACTGCCTGGGATCTTCGCCTGCCCGCCAATCTTAAGATTGGACAGGCAGCTTTCTCAATAGAGTTCATTGTATAATTGATGGCCTTAACAGGCCTCTGACAGTTCGGAGGGTGCGCAGCCGACTCCAGTGCACGCCTGCCGAACGGAAGATCAGAGTGATGCGTGGTGATGTCGGGACGCTCGCCCAAGGTCACCGCGCATCATTTTATGCATCGGCATGCAGGGCCCACCCCCCACATGCAGAGCAGAAGATTCTGGCCTATGTCTCCAAGTTTGCAGTTAAACAAAGGAAAGCTGACAAGGCTAATTACCCACAAGTTAAGTATGAAAGACCACTATCTACTAACTATTGTATATCAATGGCCATTGACCATGTGACTGGCTCGCTGAGAATGAAATTCTTTCATCCCAAAACTCAGAACACATCTGGGACAGTCAGCAGAATAACACCAACAATACAACAGTTCTAGAGAAAGGCTGTGCCACCTTTTCCTGAGAACCAAGAAGCTTAAGAGTATTTTAAAAAAAAGCCTCTCAGCCTGATTCCAAAGCTCCGAATTCATTTGTAAAGAAATTGGACCTCCTGATATAACAGCCATGAGTGCCTGACTTCATGACCTGCCGAACATCCTTCTCTTCAAAGTAATCCTGATATCTGACCCTCATCCATCTGAACTTACCTGATCCACAATTTGGCACGCTTGCATGGCTTAATGGAAAAGTTTTCCGACTTTGGTTCGGTCGAGATGTTATCTGAAGGTTTCAGGTTCAAGTTCTGCTGTAATTGCTAGGGGAAGACAGTGATGTAATGGTAATGTCACTGTACTAATAATCCAGCCTAATGTTCTGGGGACATGGGTTCAAATCCCACCACGGAAGTTGGTAGAAATTAAATTCAATTAATAAAAATTATGGAATTGAAAGCTAGTCTGTTTCATGGTCACCATTACTATCATCAATTGTTGTAAATCTGGAAATCTGCCATCCTTACCTGGTCTGGTCTATATGTGACTCCAGATCCACAGTGATGTGGTTGACTCTTAATTGCCCTACGAAATGGCCTACTCAGTTCAAGGGAAATTAGGGATGGGCAACAAGTTCTGGCCTTGTCAGCGGCACCCACAACCCATGAAAGAATAATTTTTTCAAAAGCTTCCTTCTTCACTGGATTCACAAAGATAGGTAAACTGTTAACTATTCTTTTGGTTTATACTCGTAGAAGTGCACTATCTTCTTTCATATTCTTTCATTTCGATCTTTTGGGCTACGTGCGGGAATAAATAATCCACATTGTTTAAACCCATGAAAATCTGCTACTGGTACTTCTTAAATAGACCATACACTAACAGGGGTGTAGAAACACATACACCTGCCTTTTCAAAAACAAACCACACTGATTATGGACAGAAGGGAAGGAGATTGGGGATTTGAGTTTCTCTCTCCTCCCATGTCCAAAACACTGTGCAAAATTATCTGCCTGATCCTTAAATATGAGTTATGGTAATAGAAGGTTGCTAAGGAGGGAACTAGGGAAAATTAAATGTAGAAGAGATAAAAGCATGGATAATGGCTGTAGCAATAGATAGAGGTAAAGTTAGGGCAGAGGAATATAATGTTGCAGAGATGGAAATTAGTAGTTATGCTCCTGGATAGAGTAAGAGTATTGAAGCTCAACTTTGGTGCATAGCATGTCAGGGGTTAGGCATTGGCTGATTAAGTGCAGGCAAATGGTTGGAAATGGGCATGGAGTCAGCGACAAGGGAAAGGAGCTTATGCCAGGTGCCAAAAATGATGGCTGATAGTTGACTTTATTACATTCCTGTGAAGATTGTCACAGCATCTGGGTACCTCGTACTGACTAGCTTTGGTTGGTTAAATTTCACATGGGTCCTTTTGCAAATAATGTAGTTACAATAGATGGAGACCACTGAACTTCTGATGAATAATAGGGTCAGGAGTTGATTAATTTACCTCTCGAAATTAGTCAGTGCTGGATTTTAGTCAAGGCTGCCTCTAAGTGGAATTGGATGCAGCAAATCCTGAAGAACTAATCCTTGCTTACTCCACAGTATTTACCTTGCAGCTGAAATGGGGAAATCCGGGTTTTTGATTGAAAAAAAACATAGTCATGGGAGAGCCCGGAAAAGGTAGGATTTTTAACCAATAGTTGTTACATCTGAATTGACTTCAAATGACGTTAAGAGAAATATCTAAGGCTATATTGAGTTGGTCACAGGTACGGTGATGTTTGTGTAGAAGCAATCCTGCAGCTGCTGTCTAACACAACAGCTTTTAAAATCCCATCAACTGTTCCTAAGAGAACAATTTCAGTATGTGTCATCCCTCACATCTGTTAATTGCAATTAGGTTATTGTGAAGCTGGGTGTGATGAAAATAGCATATCATACCAATACTGTCATTACAAAAGCAGCTTATGGTGCAAAACAAAACAGTATAAACTGCACGTTATTTCCAATAACACACGTTACTTTTAACAAGGTAATTGATTTAACTATAAAGAAGCAATCAGCCTTAAAAGAAATATGTGCTAAACTGTTCATTCAATCAGTATTGAATGAAGCATTAAAAATTAATACTAGGTGCTAGCAAATATTTATGAGTACATACATAAATTACGTAAAAAAATAAATATATGCTCAGACTTTTTTTTAAATCAGGCACGTGTCAGAGAGGCATGGGAAAGTGTCCAATGTGGCTGTGAAGCACATATCATCCTAATTAGACCAAATAATCCATCAATAAAAAGCAGCGAATCAAAACAATGATCTGTAAAATGAACCAAAAACCACTAATTAACAAAATTATACTATTTTCTCTTATTAGAGCTAAAATTCAACTTTGGCATTTGAATTAAGTGGAAAGTAAAATTGGATATGTAATCTAACCAACCCACTGCCATCAATTTCACACACGTACCAAAGTTCAATTTCACCCCCTCTTCACAAAATTCTTCCATTCATTAAAAAAACCAACCAACCAACTCAGATGAAACAATCAATCCAATGTTTGGAGCAAAAAATTGCCAAGTCCTTTCAACATCCATGCTGATTCCACATTCACCGACCTGTATAGTCCTAGAAATAAAATGAAAAATCATTCATGCAAAAAGAAAATCAACAATAGTCATTGTTGATTGATCTTTCTGTATGAAATGTGGCCATTATGCATTCCTACAAAACAGTGATCATATGCTTTGAAGTAATTCACATGCTATTGAATACTGCAATACTATTGCAGAAGTTCAGTACACACCCTATTCTTCTGCACAAATGTGGAAACACTCTGTGCCCCACACAGCTTCCAATCTCTGCTCAGCTTGTGTAACTTGACCTCACAACAGCCAGCCCGAGTGTCTGGAGGCTCCAAACCCCGGGTCTCCTGGGCTCCTTTCTCCATGTGTACTCCCAAACTCCTGAACACATCACCAACTACACCTGTTAAAGACTAAGATGGATAATAGTAAGGTAAATAAGTTTACAAAAGCTGTTCATTTATATTAAGTTCTGTTACTAAAAAGTTGTATTAAAGACTGCAAAAGCATTTAACAGTCCAATGTATGTTTCTGGGTCAGCTATTGATATGCTTACGTCTAGATTCATGGAGAAATGGTAATATTACTGGGCATTAGCGGCCCAGGTTAAAATCTCACCATAAGACCATAAGACATAGGAGCAGAAATTAGGCCATTCGGCCCATCGAGTCTGCTCCACCATTCAATCGCGGCTGATACGTTTCTCAACCCCATTCTCCCGCCTTCTCCCCGTAACCTTTGATCCCCTTACCAATCAAGAACCTATCTATCTCGGTCTTAAATACACTCAATGACCTGGCCTCCACAGCCTTCTGTGGCAATGAATTCCATAGAGTCACCAATCTCTGGCTAAAGAAGTTTCTCCTCATCTCTGTTCGAAAAGGTCTTCCCTTTACTCTGAGGCTGTGCCCTCGGGTCCTAGTCTCTCGTACTAATGGAAACATCTTCTCCACGTCCACTCTATCCAGGCCTTTCAGTATTCTATAAGTTTGAATCAGGTCCCCCCTCATCCATCTAAACTCCATTGAGTATAGACCCAGAGTCCTCAAACGTTCCTCATATGTTAAGGCTTTCATTCCTGGGATCATTCTCGTGAACCTCCTCTGGACCCTCTCCAGGGCCAGCACATCCTTCCTGAGATACGGGGCCCAAAATTGCTCACAATATTCTAAATGTGGTCTGACCAGAGCTTTATAAAGCCTCAGCAGCTTTTATATTCTAGTCCTCTCGAAATAAATGCCAACATTTCATTTGCCTTCCTAACTACCGACTCAACCTGCAAGTTAACCTTAAGAGAATCCTGGACTAGGATTCCCAAATCCCTTTGCACTCCAGATTTCTGAATTGTCTCCCCATTTAGAAAATAGTCTATGCCTCTATTCTTCCTACCAAAGTGCATGACCTCACATTTCCCCACGTTGTATTCCATCTGCCACTTCTTTGCCCATTCTCCTAACCTGTCCAAATCCTTCTGCAGCCTCCCCGCCTCCTCAATACTACCTGTCCCTCCACCTATCTTTGTATCATCTGCAAACTTAGCCAGGATGCCCTCAGTTCCTTCATCTAGATCATTAATGTATAAAGTGAAAAGTTGTGGTCCCAACACTGACCCTTGCGGAACTCCACTAGTCACCGGCCGCCATCCTGAGAAGGACCCCCTTATCCCCACTCTCTGCCTCCTGCCAGACAGCCAATCTTCTATCCATGCTAGTACATTGCCTCTAACACCATGGGCTCTTATCTTACTGAGCAGCCTCCTGTGCGGCACCTTGTCAAAGGCTTTCTAGAAGTCCAAGTAGATAACATCCATTGGCTCTCCTTTATCTAACCTACTCGTTACCTCCTCAAAGAATTCTAACAGATTTGTCAGGCATGACCTCCCCTTGATGAAACCATGCTGACTTTGCCCTATTTTACTATGCACTTCCAAGTATTCTGAAATCTCATCCTTAATAATGGACTCTAAAATCTTACCAATGACCGAGGTCAGGCTATTCGGCCTGTAATTTTCCATCTTTTGCCTCACTCCCTTCTTGAACAGGGGGTTACATTAGCGATTTTCCAGTCCTCTGGGACCCTCCCTGACTCCAGTGATTCCTGAAAGATCACCACTAACGCCTCCACTATCTCTTCAGCTATCTCCTTCAGAACTCTGGGGTGTAATCCATCTGGTCCAGGTGATTTATCCACCTTCAGACCTTTCAGTTTTCCTAGCACCTTCTCCTTGGTAATGGCCACCATACTCACCTCTGCCCCCCGATTCTCTTGAACTTTGGGGATATCACTCGCATCTTCCACTGTGAAGACTGAAGCAAAGTACCTATTCAGTTCCTCCGCCATTTCTTTGTTCCCCACTACTACTTCTCCAGCGTCATTTTCCAGCGGCCCAATGTCCACTTTTGCCTCTCTCTTACCCTTTATATATCTAAAAAAAAGCTCTTGCAATCTTCTTTTATATTACTGGCTAGTTTACCCTCATATTTAATCTTCACCCTCCTTATTTCTTTTTTAGTTGTCCTCTGTTGGTTTTTGTAGGCTTCCCAATCCCCTGGTTTCCCACTGCTCAATTTAAATTCAATTAATAAATCTGGAATATAAAGTTAGTCTTAGTAATGGCCATGACAACTTTCACTGATTGTTGTAAAAACCCATCTGGTTCACTAATGCTCTTTAGGGAAGTAAATCTGCCATCCTTACCTGGTCTGATCTACATGTAGCTCCAGACCCAGAACAATGTGGTTGACTTTTAACAGCCCTCTGAAATGGTCTAGCAAGCCACTCAGTTCAAGGGAAATTAAGTATGAGCAACAGATGCTGGCCTTGTAAGTTGACACCCACCCATGAAAAAATAAAATTAACTTGTTACTCTAACCCAGAATCTCAGTATTTCTATTTGATAACATGACTCCTTCTACATCTTGCTAACTGAAAACATAATTCTGTTCTCTACAATTTAAAACCATAAGACATCAGAACAGAGATTAACCTGAGAAGACTCACCAATGCTGAGTCCTATAGGATTTGCGCAGCTGGCAAAGCAATAAATGATGGAAAATCATAGCCATAGGTTGTGAGATGAAAAAGGAGGGCTGAGTTTTAACGTGTATGGAGGCTTTGCTGCAGAAGATAATGTTATCTCGATGTTGGTCATGAATATTTGTAAAAATTTAATCTTCAATAAAAAGCAAGTGTTTTCCTCTGTGCCCAAAAATGGTAGCATTGTGCTTATATTGATGGATGGGCAATCCAGGGGGCTCAGCTAATGATCAAGAGACATGAGTTCAAATTACATAACAAAGTGGAGAATTTAAATTTAGTTAGTTAAATAAATCTGGAACTAAAAAGCTACTACCAGTAATTGTGACCATGAATAACTACCAGACAGAGGTAAAAATCCATCAGGTTCCCTATAGGGAAGGAAAACTGCTGTCTTTATCCTATCTGGCTGATATGTTGACCCTTAACTGCCCTCTAAAGTGGCCGAACAAGTCACTCGGTTGTATCAATATAACACAAAAAAAACTGACCAGACCTCATGGCACTGACCGGCCTTGACAAAGGAACGCCCTGCCCTGTCGATCCTGTGAAGTCCTCCTCACTGACATCTAGGATTCAGGCCACAGACTGGAAAAGCAACAGCTTGAAGTGGTCATTCCCATAGAATCCTAGCCTACAGCAAACATCCAGCACAGGAGTACAGTGGCCTACAGGCAGAAGGCCCTGGGAGTTCAGAACATTAACTCCAGACCTCATGAAGTCTCATGGCAATAGGTCAAACATGGGCAATGAAATCTCCTGAGGCTTACCACCTGCTGCCATCCCTCAACTGCTGAATTACCAGAAGAAGCACTGAGGGTAGGAAGGACATTTTGAGTGGGGGACTTCAATGCCCGTCACCAAGAGCAACTCGATAGCACCACTACTGACAAGGCTGGCCAAGTCCTGAAAGACATAACTGCCAGATTATGCCAATGGCAAGTGGTAAAGAACCAAAACTCGGGAAAAACCTGCTTGACCTCATCCTCACCAATCTACATGTCACAGATACATATGTCCATAACAACATTAGTAGGAGAGACCATCACACAGTCCTTGTGAAGACGAGGTCCATTCTGCACATTGAAGACACCCTCCATTGTGTTATGTGCCATTATCACCATGTTAAATTGGATGGATTTAGAACAGATCCAGCAGATCTGGGCATCCATGAGTCACTGTGAGCCATCCACAACTGCTGAATTGTATTCAACCACAATCTGTAATCCCATGGCCTGGCATATCCACCATTCTACCATTACCATCAAGCCAGGGATTAACCCTGGTTCAACGAGGAGTGTGCAAGAACAAACCAGTGGCACCATTGGGCTTTTCTAAAAATGAGGTACCAACCTGGTGAAGCTACAACACAGGATTACATGCACACCGAACAGTGGAAGCAGTATGCTACAAATAGAGATAAACGATTCCACAAGCAATGGACAAGATCCAAACTCTGCAGGCCTGCCACATGTAGCTGTGGATGGTAGTGGACAATTGATAAAAACACTGGAGGAGGAGATTCAACAAACATCACCATCCTGAATGATAGCGAACACAGCACATGAGTGCCAAAGACAAGGCTGAAGGATTTGCAACCATTTTCAGCCAGAAGTGCCGAGCACCTAATTTATCTCGGTCTCATCCTGACGTCCCCACTATCACAGAGGCCAGTCTTCAGCCAATTCAATTCTTTTACATGACATTAAGAAATGGCTGAGCGCTGGATATAACAAAGGTTACAGGCCCCAACAACAATCCTGCTGTGATGCTGAAGGACTGTATCCCAGGACTAGCCAAGCCTTTATCTAAGGTATTTTAGCACAGCTACAACACTGGCATCTACCAAATAAAGTAGAAAAACGCCCAGATATGTTCCAGCATTGAAACTGTTAAGCATGCAAAAGCCTGTTAACCACAGCTGCCTGGTACAGCTCGGCTATCATGTTAATGCAGATCTTGGGCTTTACTCAATTTCAATCTTTTATCTTTCTTAAATATGTAAAGCAACATGTATGAAACTATGCAGACAGATCTGGAGACTTCCAGAAGAGAAGGGAGACAAAGTGAAAGAAACTTAAGAAAGTGTAGACAGAATGGGAGACATGAACAAATATTGAGAGGGGTGAGAAAAAGAATCATCAAATATTCCAGCAAACAAAGAAGCTATTTTGTCATGCATGAGTTTAAGCATATATTGGATTTGGGATAAAATATCTTGTGGTTTATACATTGGAAGCAGTGGGTTGAGGGGGCTGTTGATGAAGGAATGTGAATTTTGTAATAATACAGATACTGACTCTCCACTTAGTCAATACGCAGAAATATTTGGAAGTTGCATCATGGAAATTGACCATTCAGCTCAACCAGTCCATTGTTGTTTACCCTCCATGCAACCAAACAGTCCTAATCATATTTTCCTCCTCTTTCCCTTACTTGCCTTTTCCTTCATCTATCTAACAAATCTAATATTAAATGCTGTCATAGGGTGGTACGTGGTGAGTTTGGGGGCATTTAATCAGGCGGAGGGTGGTGGGCCTTCCCAACCCCACTATTATTTCCCATAGTGGGAAACCTTTCCACCCTGCCACCAACTGAGGCCCTTAAGTAGTCAATTAATGCCCACATAAGGGCCTCATGCCAACTACTGCTGCATTAACCCGGCAGCTGGTGGGAGGCTCACCTTGCGGGGAGCGCAACAAGCAAACCCTGTCGGGGCTGCTGCTCCCAGTGGGGGACCCTCCCTCAAAGCACACAGTGCCTGAGTGAGGAACCTGGCATTGGGAAGGGGAGAACCTGGTGAGAGCCACACCCTGCACTTGCTGCTAATCCCCCTCAACCCTAGGACTCAGGTATTTCAATAGGCTAATGAATTTCTGGGCTCTCAGTCAAGTCTCATTATGTATTCTTGATTGAGGGCCCAGACATCCATTAGAGTACTAAACACCTAAGCCCCAGGGAAAACATTGCCTAATCAACAGCTCTGGCTCTCTAAACTCGCTGTCAATTTCACAATATTTATTTACACAAGGTTAAGAGGTTTCAAGTGTTTGCCATTTTATCTATTGAAACTTTAAAGGGCCTGGATGGTTGACTTTTATTGCCCTACAGTAAAAGGACATTTTTAAAAATATAGTGGAAAGTTATGAATGAATGACTGCTACCTTAAAGCTTTTTTTACGCATCCTATTGTCACTATAGAGTTCATTGATTCTATACAGTGTCTAGTGGGTCAATGGGCATGGAAGTACCACAGCTTGGCATCAGGGCATGAGGGGACAAGGGGGTGGGTGGAGGGGCACATTTTGGCATAGGGGGCATGACAGGCCATGGGATTGGGTGGGCAGGCATAGCTTGGCATAGAGGGAATGAGGGGCCAGAGGGGCTATTTGGGGGAGGGAATACCTTAGCATGGCAGAGGGATAAAGAGGATCTTTTGAACTTTCTTTTTAACAAGTCTTGCAGACTATGGTTCATGACATCTCTGAGGTACCATGAACCATGACTCATCAAAAGCCTGGCCCAACTCTGTGTAAATTGCAGAGGGCTGGGACATGCCCATCCCTGCATGAAACCAACCAGGTTGGGAGTGCAGGATGCAGGATTTTGATCTGAACCAGCCCGCACCCTTAAAAAGAACTCCTGAAAATCAGAAAACCCGGGAATGGGTTGGGAATCCCAAAATTGGGCCCTGGCCAACATTTTTAAAGGGCTCCCGAGTCATTCTGACTTGGTGAAAATCCAGCCCGTAGTCCTTATGTCGCCTCTTGTCCATTACTCACAATGTAGCAACAGTTAGCAATTGGAGGTAACTCTCAATTAATTGCAATTTGAAGAAATTCTGAATATAGATTAGCATCCATTTCACAAACGATCTCAGCCTTAAATTTATTGCCATAATTTAGTTAACAGTTCTAGTCTTCAGTCAGTTTAAATATACAGAAGGCTTTGCCAGTTCATTTTGAAATTGTGAATTGAATTTAAATTTGAACTGATGATTGAAGTGTGGGTTGTTGCAGATTTCAATATAGGTCCATGTTTCAAACTTCAAAGCCTCCTGTCATTTTTGTCAAGTTCCAACAAAAAAAATTATGCTTCTAAAGTCAGGGCAATTCTTTCATCTGTAAGTGAAGAGTCCACATCAAATTTTGGCTAATTAATACAAGACCAGCTCCTGCAAGTCATGTGCCATACACTAAGAGATGCATCTGAAGCAATGTTTCTTATCTTGGGAATTGTGGACAAGTTCCTTATGGGTTCCTGCTGCCAGTGTCAGCATCCTTGAACAATCAGAAGACTAATGAATGCACCATTATGATAAGATGTTGGACCACATCCCAAAGCATTTTGGGCTTCAGTCACCATAAACCTCCCTAACCAGATTAGATTTAGACTGGCCACAGCAGAGGCCCTGTCTTAGTTCATTACACACCACCTGTTAAACTTGATTAACAGTGCTGACTAATTGTCTGTTAAGAACATTTCATCCCATAATGGACCTCAGAAGCCTCACAAGTCTACTTAATTTAAATGTGTTCTTGCTACTAGCCAAGCCTCATTTTAAACATGAACAAATCTATCAGGCATTTTTACAGGCTTCTCTGATGGTGATGCAGAGCCACAAATTTAAAACTATAATCTCTCCACTGGCTTTACACTAGACCTTGTACGCGATGGTTTTGTGCCACCAGCTCTAAAACAAAAGGCCATATACTACCAATTTTAACTGAGGAAAAATATCTCAATGGGTCTCAAAAAATACATTGCTGCTCGAAAGGGCAAATTTAAGGATATAATGTTATGAAACCATGCTTTAGATCAAAAAATAATTTCTGAATTTACTGGCTAGGAAGCCTTAATTGAACTTTTAAAAAAGGCTAAAGCCATATTCCAGTGATTTGAGACCACTGTCAAAGATGGCTGCACATTTGCATAACTATACCTTCTACATCCCAACAACCATTGAAATGCAGACAACCTGTCCGCAAAGCTACACCAGAAACAATGGCCTTGAAAGAGGATGAATGGATCAATTTCTATCCCATTAGCAAAGCGTCCAGGCACTATCAATAGATTTTTGGGTACTAAGGATCTCGAGGCATAAAGGGAGCTGATGTTGAAATTCTGTCATGATCTATTGAATAATGCAGCAGCCTTGATAGACCAAGTGGCCTACATCTGCTTCTATTATGCTCTTATGAGATCAGTGCCAATCTAGGAAATCTGCCATCCTGGTCTGGCCCACAGCAATGTGGTTGACTCTTAAAAATGCCTTCTGAACAAGGGTAATTAGGGATGGCAATAAATGCTAGCCAGCGACGCCCACATCCCACGAGAGAATTAAAAAATAATTCCTCTAAAGTTCAAAGAATATAGTCCCAGTCCCCTCTTAGAACATCCCCCTCGTCCCAAGAACGAATTTAGTAAACCTTGGTTGTACCCCCTTCCAAGGCAAGTATATACTTGCTTAGATATGGAGACCAAGACCATACACAGTACTTCATGTGTGATCTCATCAAGCCCTACATAATTTCAACAAGGCCTCTTTACTCTTATACTTCTACCACTTTGCAATAAAGCCTAACATACTATTTTCTTTCCTAATTGCCTGCTGTACCTGTATGCTAACATTTTGTGTTCCTTGCACGAGAACACCCAAGCCTCTCTGAACATCAGTGAGTTTCCTTCCTTTTAAAAAATATTCTGCTTTTTTATTCTTACTCCCAAAATGAATAACTTCAAACCTCCCCACATTATATTCCATCTGCCACCTTGTTGCCCATACACATAACCTGTCTATATCTCTTTGCAGCCTCTTTTTGTCTTCCTCACTCCTGTTTTCCACCCTATCACACACCTCTTGTTCTTTCCTCTGCACTCCTCCTTCACCCCACTTCCATGCTTCTGTACTAGCTTATAAACAATTACATCTTCAACTTCTTCCAGTTCTGACATAAGATCGCTGACCTGGATTGTTAACTCTTTTTCTCTCTCCATAGATGCTGCCTGAACTACTGAGCATTTCCAGCATTTTTTTTTAATTCCCATTATTCCAGTCATGCCGAGCATAATGGGGACACACATATTTGTAACCAGGGTTTAAAATCAGTATTATAGGCCATCATCCAAAAATAAGCATACAATTATTTTGCCACTTTTTAAAAAGTGTAGAGGTGGCTTTTTTATTGACCTTAAGGTATTTGCTACTGTGCTATTAGTTCTATTATTTCATTTTTTGTAAAAAATGTGCTCTCTGGGGAATATTTTTTCTTGAAGACCCAAAATGTTGCTTAAAGGAATCCCGTTATTAATCAGTGCAAAATTCCACAAAATCAAATTACAGCTCATTCTTTAATTTTGAATTTACCCTCCTTTATTCTATAACACAAGCCTTTCCCATCATATTTTTTCCTGTTGGTAGCACCGCAGGGAGGAACAAAAAACAAAAACACGAAAACAGTCACCAGCTTTAAATTATTACAAAAGATAATTACCCTTTTTAGTTCTTTCTTTGCTTGCATCTTTCATAATTTTGCATGTTATTTCAACTCAGTTTAAGTTTGCCAATTGTTATAACTTGAATAACAGAATGAGTTAACAACTTCTTCTTCTTCTTTTCAACAACTTTAGATCTTGAACTCCCTCCTCCATCCCCACCCCCTTTCCATTTCTTCCCCCTTCCTTTTGTTTTTTCCAATAATTTATATAGATTTTTCTTTTCCCACCTATTTCCATTATTTTTAAATCTATACCTTTTATGCCCTGTTAGTCTTTCCACCCCACCCCCACTAGAGCTGTACCTTGAGTGTCCTGCCATCCATTCTTAATTAGCACATTCGTTTAGATAATATCACCACCTCTTTGTTCTTTTGTCTGTGACATCTTTTGATTATCTGCTCCTATCACTGCTTGCTTGTCCCTACAACCACACCCCCCACCCCCACTTCTCTCCCCCCACCCCCACCCCCAACCTTAAACCAGCTTATATTTCACCCCTCTCCTAATATTACTCAGTTCTGTTGAAGGGTCATGAGGACTCGAAACGTCAACTCTTTTCTTCTCCGCCGATGCTGCCAGACCTACTGAGTTTTTCCACGTAATTCTGTTTTTGTTAACAGAATGGGGGTTCTGTTTATTTCTATATTCGCTTTGCTAGAAAAAGTAACTAAAAATAGCGTGACAATAACATGGTTTATTTCCAATATAAGGTAGGTTTCTCAAAAAAAAACATTTTGGAAGAAAATTACAATCAGTCATTGCTGCAATTTGTCTAAATTTTTATGGTAATGTTCATTTAAGGGGAGCTGCAAACACTTGTACATGACTTGAATGCAACATGATAATAATCTGAACATAAGCTTGTGCTGAAGAATTGCCACACTGAAATTTAAAAACTGGGGGTTTATTGAACAAATATTGTAACTTTTGAGAAACAAAGGAACAACATATAGGAAGGATATCTTAGTAAAAGAGCTGGCCATGTCACAAAAACACAAATTTGTAGAAAAACAGGCTGCGATATTCAAAGGACTCCATCCTATTTGGTCTCTATCGTTTAAGTTAAAAATGTTGATAAGGCCATCTTCAAAACATATTTAACAGCAGGCTTCTCATTAGGTAAACGTGACCTTCATATAAGGCAGTCTTGAAAACATGTTTGCACTGTACTGAACCAAGAGCATGCTCTCTTTACTTAAGCTGCAGACAATGCTCTCTATGAAAGGTTACATGTTTCAGTCAAACAACAGAAAGACACCACAAGAATGAACAGAATGAAGATGTCTTATTTTTCCAAATATATAGCAGATCTTTGACCAAACAATGTATTAGCTTTACAAACCTGCATGAAAAAAGCAACAGATTCCTTTACCATGAGCAGGATTATAGAATCTCTCTTGTGAAATTAGTTTCTACTTCATTAATAAAATTGGGGTAAACAGAACAAGTTTTACAATTTTTGTCAGTACCAAAAAAAAGACAAACAACATCCCTGTCTAGTTCAATGAAAAGAAAAACCCATAAGTACACCACATACATCATGGGAGCACATCAAGAGTTCTTTTAATGCTGTTTGTAACTCAAATGTGCTTTTGGATCAATGCAATGTATTGTCAACACTTTCAAAATGAGTAATGCCACAGTGTGGAGTGAGCACCAATGAAGGTAAAGTCGCACAGAAAAACAAATGCAGCAACCAATACAGAATTTGTATAAACAGGCATTGATGGAATGCCAGCGGTACACATATAGTTTACAGAGTGCAATTTAGAGCTCCCTGTTGACTATTCGAACAATGTATCTCATCATCAAGGTCAGGAAAGTATACCCAATTGCATTAGGACAGTGTTGTCCAATATGTTAGCCACTAGCCACATATGGCTAATTGCAATCCAGATGTGGCTAATTGTGTTTCTGATTAGTAAATTAAATATGAGTAATGGGCAACATCTTTGGATATGTGTTCTCAATATTTATATTCATACAGCATATGTATGTTTACTTTAACCTTTTCTTGTGTTTGTTGGTAAAACAAAAAGGTTATGCGCAAGTTTTTTTTTGATTGTGAGTGCTTTAATTCCTGGCTACTGAATAATGGTAGAAAATTGTTAAGTAAATGTGTACATGAAATATATGAGTTCATAAGATACTTCCTACTAAAATTAGTGCATGAGAATATAATTTTATTACCGTAGCCACACCTGTGGCTAGTCAGCAATTTCAATTAAAGTGTTTAAGGTTTGCTAAGCCCAGTGAATTTGGGTAATCTGAATTCAATTCTGATCAAAGTTCACAATATAAAACTAACTAGAACTGAGTCCGATTTTCACTAGTTAGGTAGAAATATTCAGTATGTAAGCAACTGGTGTGAGAATTGGAAATGTCACCTTAGTGACATTAAGGTGACATTTCCAATTCTCACATTAGTTGCTTACATGCTGAATATTTCTACCTAACTAGTGAAATTCGGACTCAGTTCTAGTTAACTTTTTATTGTGAACTTTGATCAGAATTGAATTAAGATTGCCCAAATTCACTGGGCTTAGCAAACCTTTAACAGCCATATGAAAACAATGTTCCATCTTATCTATAGGTCAAAAATAGGTTGCAGTGGTTCCAACATAATGGATCATTCAATTTGATGGTGTTTTGACTAGTTCTTCAGGTTGGATATTGAGCAAAATTTTGTTCACATGAACGTCAGAAGTGATGCAGGGACATATAATAAGCTCAGTTATTACTTCAAGAACAAAGAAAAGCAACATCTGAGTTTACAGTAGAGTTTCCTGATTCTCAGTGATGTTCATTCATTTGAGTCAAAAAATGGGAGTCAAGTAACACATACGATACACAGGTTTAATATTTTCTTGCCAAATTTCTCTCCTCCTCTCCTAAATGTCATGTCTCCATAGTTTAACAGCCTTCAGTGTTTAGGGAGCCATTCCTCTTAAGCCTAAACATAAGATTCATATCATATTTCACCATGTGGAGAACATAGTCAAGCCCAATTCAGTCCATACTTATATATACACTTAACAGCACAAATTATCCAATAGCAATCTAAAGCAGAAACTCTGGCTGTTTTTCTCCTCCACAGCTGCAGGGTTTAAGATCTATTGTGCTGTATATATGGTTGCAGCAGATGAAATCAGTGTCACAGGCAGAATTTACGCACTTCATTTTACTGCCCATGATCGGTCTGTTTGTATGTCAGAGGTGTGTGTTTTCTTTTACTGGCAGTGTGTCCCCCAATTAAAATATTCCAACAAGCATTTTGTAAGTTTAAAAATAAAGAAGGTTATTTATTATTAGACCTACCCTGAATTGAGCACAATATTTCACTCGTCTCTCTCACACACTTTCACATATGTAAAGATTAAATATAGATGAAAGTAATATACTGTTACAGCTTATAATTATATTAGTCTCTTTCATAAGACCATATGACATAGGAGCAGAAGTAGGCCATTAGGCCCTGAGTCAGCTCTGCCATTCAATGAGATCATGGCTGATCTGATAATCCTCAACTCCATTTTCCTGCCTTTTCCCCATAACCCTTGATTCCCTTACTGATTAAAAAACTGTCCACCTCAGCCTTGAATATATTTAATGACCCAGCCTCTACAGCCCTCTGCAGTAAAGAATTCCACAGATTTACTACCATCTGAGACAAGAAATTGCTCCTCATCTCTGTCTTAAATGGACACCCCCTTACTCTGAGATTATGCCCTATGGTCCTAGACAAGGGGAAACAGCCTCTCAGCATCTACCCTGTCAAGACCCCTAAGAATCTTATATGTTTCAATAAGGTCGCCTCTCATTCTTCCAAACGCCAACAAGTACAGGCCCAACCTACTCAACCTCTCCTCATAAGAAAATCCCTCCATAACCGGGATCAACCTAGTGAGCCTTCTCTGGACTGCCTCCAATCTTTCCTTAGATAAGGGGACCAAAATTGTTCACAGTATTCTAGGTGTGGTCTAACTAGTGCCTTGTATAGTTTTAGCAAGACTTTCCTATTTTTATACTCCATTCCCTTTGAAATAAAGTCCAACATTCCATTTGCCTTACCTATTTCCTGCTGAGCTTGTATGTTAGCTTTTTGGAATTCATGCACAAGGACTCCCAAATTCTTCTGTGCTGTAGCCTTCTGCAGTCTTTCTCCATTTAAATAATATTCAGCTCCTCTATTCTTACTGCCAAAATGCATAACCTCACATTTTCCCACTTTATATCCCATCTGCTAAGCTTTTGCCCACTCACTTAAACTGTCTATTTCCCTCTGTAGACTCTTCTTGTCATCCTCAACACTTGCCTTCCCACCTATTTTTGTGTAATCCACAAACTTGGCAATAATACATTCACTTCCCTCATCTAAGTCATTAATATATATTGTAAATAATTGTGACCCGAGCACAGATCCCTGTGGCACTCCACTAGTTACAGGCTGCCATCCCAAAAATGACCCCCTTATCTCAACTCTCTGTCTTCTATTAATTAGCCACTTCTCTATCCATGCTAATATACTAACCCCAACACCATGAGTTCTTATTTTACTAAGTAGCCTTATGTGCAGTACATTATCCTACGCCTTTTGGAAATCCAAATATATTATATCCACTGGTTCCCCTTTATCTATCCTGCTTGCTGCCTCCTCAAAGAATTCTAATAAATTTGTTAGACATGATTTTCCCTTCATGAAGCCGTGAAGCAGGGACTCTGTTTGATTAGATTATATATTTCTCAATGCTCTGCTATTACATCCTTTATAATAGACTCCAACATCTTCCCAATGACAATTGTTGAGCTAGCTGGCCTATAGTTACCTGTTTTTGTCTCCCTCCCTTTTTGAATAAGGGTGTTACATTGGCCGTTCTCCAATCCTCTGCGCTTTTCCAGGATCTAAGGATTCTTCAAAGATTACTACCAGTGCATCCATTATCTCTGTAGCTACTTCCTTTAATATCCTAGGATGCAGCCTATCAGGTCCAGGGACCTACTGGCCTTTAGCCCCATTAGGTTCCCTGGTACTTTTTCTCTAGTGATAGTTATTGTATTTATTTCCTTCACCCCCCTATTTTGCCTTTTGATTATTTAATATTTTTGGAATGCTATTGTATCTGCTACTGTGAAGACTGAAGCAACTCATTATTCAACTCCTCTGCCATTTCCTGGTTTCCCATAATTATTTCCCCACCCTTATTCTCTAAGGGGCCTATGTTCACTTTGGCCTCTCTCTCCCTTTTTATATATATAAAGAAGCTCTTACTGTCCGTTTTTACATTACTTGCTAGTTTACTCTCAAAGTCTATTTTCTCCCCCTTTATTATATTTTGGTCATCTTTTGTTGGTTTTTAAAACTTTCCCAATTCTCTGTCTTACCACTAATCCTTGCCACATTGTATGTTTTATCTTTCAATTTGATATTGTCCTTAACTTCCTTGGTTAACCATGGTTGGTTTATCCCTTTCCTTGAATCCTTCTTCCTCACTGCGATATATCTTTGTGGAGAGTCATGAGCTATTTTCTTAACCATCTGCCTTTGTTCATCAACTGTTTTTTCTGCTAAACTGCTTTCCCAGTCCACACATCGCTATCGTGCTTCTTCCATGTTTTACTAACAAAGCTACCCTACCATCCTTTCCTTCCTGCCTGTCCTTTCAAAAAGTCACATACCCCTGAATATTTAGTTCCCAGCTTTGATCTCCTTATAGTCATTACAGAGATGTGGTTACAACATCATATCCATTATCCTCTATTTGTGCTGTTAATTCGTTTATTTTGTTCCAAATACTACGCACATTTAAGTAAAAGGCTATTAATTTTGCCTTTCTACCATTTTTCCCCCATTGAACCTATTTGCTGCTTTTTAAAAATGTTTGTACATGGTGTCCCTTCCAGTCACACTCTGCCCTCACTGTATTTACCCTTATTTAAGTTTAGCACAGCTGTTTCCAACCCAAGTTTCTCACTCTCAAACTGAATGCTAAATTCTACCATATTATGGTCACTGTTTCCTTGGGGATCCTTTACTCTGAGATCATTTGTTAAACCTGCCTCATTACACATTACCAGATCCAAAATAGCCTGATCCCTGGTTGGATTCACAACACATTGTTCTAAGAAATTGTCCCGAATATGAATTCTTGCTCGTGTCTACCTCTGCCAATTTGAATTTCCCAATCTACATAAAGATTAAAGTCACCCACAATTAATGTACAGCCTTTTTTAACATGCCCTCATTATCGCCTGATTTATTCTCTGTCCTACAGTAAAGCTACTGTCAGGGGGCCTATAGACTACTCCCACCAGTATCTTCTTCCCCTTGTTATTTCTTACCCACACCCATATGGATTCTACATCTTCCAATCCAAGATCCTTTCTTGCTATCATACTTATTTCATCTCATACTAACAAAGCTACCCCACCACCCTTTCCTTCCTGCCTGTCCTTTGGAAAGGTCACATCCCCCTGAATATTTAGTTCCCAGCTTTGATCTCCTTGTAACCATGTCTCCATCATGGCTGTAAGATCATACCCATTAACTTCTATTTGTGCCATTAATTCATTCATTTTGTTCCGAGTACTACGTACATTTACGTAAAGAGCCATTAATTTTGCCTTTTTACCATTTTTCCCCCTTTGACCCTATTTGCTGCTTTTTTTAATGTTTGTACACTCTGTCCCTTCCTGTCACACTCTGGGTATCATTACCTAAATAGCTAACCTGTAATGCTGCCATATCCTTTTGCTTTGTAAGTCTATGTATCCCCTTTCCAGAACCCTCCCCACTTCTATTTAGTTTAAAGCCCTCTCTCTAGCCCTAGTTATTCGGTTCGCCAGGACACTGGTCCAAGCATGGTTCACGTGATGCCCGTCCCAACGGATCAGCTCCCTTCTACCCCAATACTGGTGCCAGTGCCCCATGAACTGAAACCCATTCCCCCCACACCAATCCCTGAGCCATGCATTTAACTCCTTGATTTTAGCTATCCTATGTCAGTTTGCCCGTGGCTCAGGTAGCAATCCTGAGATTATTACCTTGGGGACCCTGCTTTTTAATTTAGCTCCTAACTGTTCAAATTCTTTCAGCAGAACCTCCTTTCTAGTCCTATCAATGTCGTTGGTACCAACATGGACAACGACAACTGGTTCCCTCCCCTCCCACTCCAAGTTCCTGTCCAGCCCTGAGGAGATGTCCTTAACCCTGGCATAAGGCAGGCAACACAGCCTTCAGGACACACGCTCACGGCTGCAGAGAACAGTATCTATCCCCCTAATTACTGTTCCCTACTACTACTACGCTCCCATTTGCTCCCCCCACTTGAATGGTTCCCTGTACCATGGTGCCATTGTCAGTTCACTCATCCTCCCTGCAGTCCCCGCTCTCATCCACACAGCTTGCAAGAACCTTGTAACTGTTGGACAGTTTGCAGGGGCCGAGGCTCCTCGAACGCTACGCCCTGGGTCTTTACCTGCAGTCACACCCTCCTGTCCCTGATCACAGGCCAAATTTGAATTACCTAATCTGAGGGGTGTGACCACCTCCTGGAGCAAAGTGTCCAGGTAACTTTCCCCCTCCCTGATGTGGCACAATGCCTGCAGCTCGGACTCCAGCTCCTTAACTCGGATCCGAAGATCCTCGAGTTGCAAACACTTGGTACAGATTTGTTCACTCTGGATCACCTTGGTGTCCAGTAGCTCCCACATGCTGCAGCAGCAACACATTACCTGTCCTGCCATCGCTATCGTATTTTGTTGAATTTATTAATTAGTTATTCTAATGTCCCCATTCTTTACACTGTATTACTTTTTTTTATACACACCAGTATTGATCTTATAATTAACAAGCTATCTTTAAGAAAAAGAGAAAAAAAGACTAGTGATCTAAACACAAACAAAAGGCCTTACTTTAACTTTAAAGACTATAAATGCTTACCAATCCTACTCACTAATCAGCTGCTCTCCATGCTCTTACGCTGTTTAATGGTCTCACTCTTCTCTCACTCTCTCACCGTTAAAGGCTCCGCTCCCCTTTCTGTAAATGACCATACTTTTTCTCACACACTCTCTCACTGTTAAAGGCCTTGCTCCTCTCTCACTCTCTCACTGTAAATGACCACGCTGTTTCTCTCACATTTTCTCACTGTTAAAGGCGATGCTGTTTCTCTCACATTCTTGCTGTAAATGACCACGCTGTTTCTCTCACGCTATTTTGCTGTAAAAGGCCTCACTGTTTCTCTCACACTCTCTCACTGTAAATGACCAAGCTGTTTCTCTCACACTCTCTCGCTGTAAACAACCACGCTGTTTCTCTCACACTCTCCCACTGTTAAAGGCCCCGCTGTTTCTCTCACACTCTCTCACTGTAAATGACCAAGCTGTTTCTCTCACACTCTCTCGCTGTAAATGACCACGCTTATTCTCTCACACTCTTTCGCTGTAAATGGCATGGTAGGCCTGTGGTTTCTTTGAAACAGTTGATGCTTTAAAGTTGAAGTGAAGGTCTTGTAAAGTGAGGGATTCTCAGCAGACTGTGAGATTTCTTACAGTTGAATTTCTACGAGGTTGGTTCTCAGGTGAACTTTAACCGGAGCAGGTTGGGGAGCCCTTCTCTCGGTTGGTGTCTCCCACTTTCAAGATATTACTGTTAATTACCTTGGCTGCTTGCTGACTTGCAGCTAGTTCAATGGCTTTTGGTGGAACACTCTCTCTACAAGCAGCTTCTTGTTGATTTTAAAAGCAGGCAACAAAAATTATTCCATCATCATGTGATCCTTTTGGTTTATTATACATCTTGTGTTGTGGGTTTCACACCCCAAGAGTTTGAGGCAGCCAGTGTCTTTGTATTTGAATGACCCATTCAATTTGTTAATACCCTTTTAGATTAGTTTCAGTAAAGGGCATTGATCCAACCTCAGTTTGAATGTTTCTTATGTTCTCTCGAGACAGGAGAGTGGTTTCAATCTACAAAAGCTGTCAGGTGACCATCGGGCAGCCATCTTTTGCAGACTTTTATGTTCTGTTTTAAAATACAAAAATTAGTTTGAAGTTCAGAATTTACTGGGGCATGACATAAGTTAACCCAAAACAAATAGGGAATTAAACCAAAGACCTATTGGCTTGTATCACTCAATTATGTGTTGCTTTTACAAACTGAGTTAATTGGGAAGCTTGAGCTTATTTTTTGTCCGTCAGGTGCCTGACATGGAAGTCAAGCAACTGAGAAGTATGCACCAAACTACAGGGTTTCATTTTATGCAACATATAGTGCACATGCTTCCCCCATAAGGACCAATACCAAGGCCACAGAGTTTAGGCACGGTTCAACAAAACCACCAAGTTTATAAAGGGGTATTACTGGAGTTTAACTAGCTAGAACAGTGCTGCTAACAAAACCCGATTCCCCCCGTTACCTCAGCTAGTACCACACTAGCACCTGGATTTTGATTTGCAAGATTATCTGAGCAACACAGGAAGAATCCCACTCTGCAATGATAGCTCTTCTCCTGCAGGTTTCAATTCTGAGCTGACTCATAGCATCTCATTCTGCCCTAGGAAACAGCGAATCTGTTTAGTTCAGACATTTGTTACCAAGTCAAAGTTTCTAAGCTTCCACCATCAGGCACCACCTTAATACCAAAGACAAAGAAAAGCAGGGAGATAAGGAGGTAAGATACTGGTTGGTCAACAGTCAACTTGCAATAATGGGATGAGTCCATCCCTAGATGGACAGTAAGTACCAGGAGCATGAGAGTGAAAGAGATCATGGAAATTGTGGCTTTCAACCTTCTGTGGATCTGTGTGACCCAAAGTACATCCATTCAGTTCTCTAACTTTGACACAGAGTCTAACTTTTGATGCATCTGCACCTTTTTTAGTCCTTCAGTGGGCAGCAGAGCCTTCAATTGTCTCATCCATACTCTCTGGAACTCTTTGCCTTTACCTCTCTGGCCTTGCAGCACTCTCTCCACCTTTAAAAAAATTGTTAGTCCATCCTTTTGACTAAGCTTACAGTAATGTCCCTTAATTCAGCAGCCTTCTCAGCATCACCTCTGTGAAGAACCTTTGAACTACTAAACTATATAAATATTAGTTATTGCTGTTATTCGTATCCATTCTGTGACTGGTGGTGGGGCCATTTTTTTTCTAATTTAAAAAAATACTTCCTTGGCAATTACTTGACTAAACTTTGTTGTGCTGTTATTCCAGGATCAATTAAATTCTCTGAAATTAACATAGACATAGACATTAACATAGAAGAGCGTTCCAAGCTGGCTATAGTTTGAGGATGTTCCATAATTTTCTTCCAAAAAGGTATTAATATTGCTATATTCTGCATAATGTATTTTCAGAACAATGTATCTAATATATGTTAAGACTTGATACTAACTTCTAACATTCATTAAAATGATCAGTTAATAAATTTGAGAAACTTGCACAATGTAAAATGTTGCAGCGTCCTTATGATTAAAAATCAACAAATATTCTGTAGATCCCTCATACTGCCAAGACAATCAAAGCAGGCGATTCTATATTCCTTCAACTTCAATTTCTAATTTTGAACTTTGCCTTTTTCCTTTTCCATTGTGAATAACCTGACCTTGACTAGTCTCAACAGTAAACAGTTTGCCTTGCATTGCCTCCTGCCAAAGAACATCAAAGCAGCTGTCAAAGCTGCCCAACTGCATTTGTCAAGAACATCAGTTTTATATAGGTCAAATTGGACCAGGCTGTCCCAGGTTGAAACACAAGAAAAATATCATCAAATATAATTTGGCCCTGAATCTATAACAAGTTAAACAACAAAAATGGAAGCTACTGTAATCCGATTAACTCAAGTTAGTTGGATAATGTTAACGTGGATGAGCAGAGGCATAAATAATATGGACAAAAGGAAGGATGCAAACATTTTGAGACAGATGCCTGTTTTTTTGCATTTAAATTACTTCAGTCCTCTGAAAATTGTTCATTGCATATTTTATTCTTATTATAAAAATCCAGCTCACAACAAACTCAGCAGAATTTGAAGTACTGAGTACTAATTAATATTGTAATCGTGATTTCAGGAGAGTTGCCTCAAAAATTCTTTCCTACATTGAAAGCAAAAATTAATGGGTCATCCAAAACTATAACCTTATAAGAGAGAATAAAAATAAACTTTTCCATCTATTATAATGTTGGAATAGTCATATTAGAGCAAACTGTTTTGAAGATGTATTCATTGTTTTTCTGGTGGTTGCTAATCTCCACTGGCTCCTGGTTAAGTAATGCCTCGACTTAAAAATGTTCTTCCATGTTTTCAAATCCCTCTGTGGACTCACCAGTCCCTAGCTCTGTAATCTCCTCCATGACTACAATGCTCAACTTCTGGCCTTGTGAGCTTCTCTGATTTTAACTGCTCCAACATTGGAAACCAATCCTTTAGCTGCCAAGGCCCTAAGTTCTGCAGTTCCATTCAACTCTCTACCTCTCTGCTGATCTTTCCTTGTTTAAGGCTCTCCTTAAAAACTACCTCTTTGAGTAAGCTTTTGGTCATCAGCTCTAATATCTCCTTACGTGGCTGAATGTCAAATTTTGTTTGATGATGTTCCTGAAAAGCACCGTAAGACCATAAGGTGTAGGAGCAGAAGTAGGCCATTCGGCCCATCGAGTCTGCTGCGCCATTCAATGAAATCATGGCTGATCTGAAAACCCTTAACTCCATTTTCCTGCCTTTTCCCCATAACCCTCGATTCCCTTACTGATTAAAAATTCGTCCACCTCAGCCTTGAATATACCTAATGACCCAGCCTCTACAGCCCTCTGCAGTAAAGAATTCCACAGATTTACTACCTTCTGAGAGACAAAATTCCTCCTCATCTCTGTCTTAAATGGGTGACCCCTTACTCTGAGATCATGCCCTTTGGTCCTAGACTCTCCCACAAGGGGAAACAACCTCTCAGCATCTACCCTGTCAATCCCCCTAAAAATCTTATATGTTTCAATAAGGTCGCCTCTCATTCTTCCAAACACCAACAAGTACAGACCCAACCTACTCAGCATCTCCTCACAGGAAAATCCCTCCATAGGCAGGATCAACCTAGTGAGCCTTCTCTGGACTGCCTCCAATCTTTCCTTAGATAAGGGGACCAAAATTGTTCACAGTATTCTAGGTGTGGTCTAACTAGTGCCTTGTATAGTTTTAGCAAGACTTTCCTATTTTTATACTCCATTCCCTTTGAAATAACGGCCAACATTCCATTTGCCTTACCTATTTTCTGCTGAAATTGTATGTTAGCTTTTTAGGAATCATGCAAGAGGACTCCCAACTCCCTCTGTGCTATGGCTTTCTGCAGTCTTTCCCCATGTAAATAATATTCAGCTCCTCTATTCTTCCTGCCAAAATGCATAACCTCACATGTTCGCACATTATATTCCAACTGCCAAGTTTTTGCCCATTCACTTAACCTGTCTATATCCCTCTGTAGACTCTTGTCATCCTCGCCGCTTGCCTTCCCACCTATTTTTGTGTAATCTGCAAACTTGGCAATAGTACATTCACTTCCCTCATCTAAGTCATTAATATATATTGTAAATAATTGTGGCCCGAGCACAGATCCCTGTGGCACTCCACTAGTTACAGGTTGCCATCCCAAAAATGCCCCCCTTATCCCAACTCTCTGTCATCTATTAGTTAGCCAATCTTCTATCCATGCTAATATACTAACCCCAACACCATGGACTCTTATCTTATTAAGTAGCCATATGTTCAGTACCTTATCCAACTTCTTTTGGAAATCCAAATATATTACATCCACTGGTTCCCCTTTATCTATCCTGCTTGTTACCTCCTCAAAGAATTCTAATAAATTTGTTAGACATGATTTTCCCTTCATGAAGCTGTGAAGCAGGGACTCTGCTTAATTAGATTATATATTTCTAAATGCTCTGCTATTACATCCTTTATAATAGACTCCAACATCTTCCCAATGACAATTGTTGAGCTAGCTGGCCTATACTTACCTGTTTTTTGTCTCCCTCCCTTTCTGAACAAGGGTGTTACCATTGGCCGTTCTCCAATCCACTGGGCTTTTCCAGGATCTAAGGATTCTTCAAAGATTACTACCAGTGCATCCACTATCTCTGTAGCTACGTCCTTTAATATCCTAGGATGCAGCCTATCAGGTCCAGGAACCTATTGGCCTTTAGCCCCATTATTTTCCCTGGTACTTTTTCTCTAGTGATAGTTACTGTACTTGTTTCCTCCACCTCTTTTGCCCCTTAAATATTTACTAATTTTGGAAAGCTGTTAGCGTCTCCTACCGTGAAGACTGATGCAAAGAATTTATTCAACTTCTTTGCCATTTCCTGGTTCCCCATAATCATTTTCCCAGCCTCATTCTCTAAGGGGCCTATGTTCATTTTAGCCTCCCTCTTCCTTTATATATATATATATAAAGAAGCTCTTACTGTCCATTTTTATATTACTTGCTAGTTTACCCTCAAAGTTTATTTTCTCTCTCTTTATTACTTTTTTGGTCATCTTTTGTTGGTTTTTAAAATTTTCCCAATCCTCTGGTTTACCACTAATCTTTGCCACATTTTATCTTTTTTTCTTTCAATTTGATACTATCCTTGGGATAGTTTACATAAAGGTGCTATATAAGTTGTTGTGGTCAAAAATGGATACAAAATTGAACCATGCTTTTGTTTAGCTTTATTTAAAATAAGACTATCGCTCTGGTTGTCTATAGTGTGAAACATGCGCTGTGTACCCGTTATGACCGATGCAGTTGGTAAAGCAGAGTTATTTAAAATTCCCAGAGGGAAACTTTAAACAACCATCATAACCTATAATTTTAAGTGTTATGCTTGAGATGCAACTCTAAATTCAGAAATCAGACCACCAGTTCTCGAGGCTTTACATTAAACTAAAGGAAACATTTTATTAATTTATACAGGTTAAAATGGCTACAAATTACTACTATCATAACTTTTAACAAATTCCCAAACTAATCTCCATTAAGTCAACAGCAACCCATAGACTTAACCAAACACCAAGCAAAGCATTTTCACCATACAAATTCAAAATTAGGTTCTTTTCACTTTGGTTCCTGTGGAGTCAGTTGGAGGCTTTCAGCTGAATCTTGATCTCACATTGCCTCTCCTCTGCACACCCAAAAACTGAAGTTAAACCTAACACCACTGATCGAATTCAAATTCTCATTAAGCCTCATCAGCCTCTTTGAACTTCACCTTTTAACAATGAAACCCCTTTCATAGTACCAATTTTATTAGTAATATAAACATATTGCTTGGTAGCTGCTAGAAAGGTGTCAGTTTTCACCCCCCCCCACCAATATTCTATTCAAAAAATGCAAATGCACGCTATCTCCTTTACATATCAAAAGTAGTACCCATCAAAGTACCCAGACTAGCTGGTTTTAATCCAATTAAGACACACCCACAGACTAAACCTCTATTTTAAAAGAAAAATAATTTCCAAAATATTATATACATTAATAGCCTCATGACAGTACAGTTGTTTGGATGCACCATTGTTTTGTCAAAGGAAAAAAACTGATCAGCGAGCAATAATATTCACTTAGGACAGCACTATCAAAATTTGACTTTAACCATGTTTTATTTGGGATAAAATGGTTAATAATGGATGCATTGGCAAATAGAAATTGGAATTCTATCCTATAAAGTATCATTGTCATGGTTTGTGCATTGAGAATAATGGTGAGGCAGACACACTCCCTGTTATTATGGACTTCTGGAGCACACATGCAGAGCTAAACACTGAAATCTGGAAGTTGCTATTCTAGTTACCCTGCTCCTCCACAGGCTGCACAAGAGCAATGTCTCACAGAGAGACACTGCATTGAATTCAATGTAACGATGTTAACTTGCAGGTGTAAATGAATTTATAGTGGTGTGATAAGTCATAATTACTGCCCTGGTATTGAAAATTTAATTTTACAACTGTGAAGTCTCGTTCCTTCACAATTCAATCAGCGTTGGAGATACTAAAAAAAGCAAGCAATTCGGTCTGTCTTTTATCTCTCACTCCTCATCCCATCTTTCTTCACGTCTCTTTATTTCACTTCCTATACATGTGATTTAAAACTAATTTATATTTTCTGGTTTATATTTCTTGGTTTAAACTCTGAGGCCATGAAATTTGGCTCCTTGGCACCAATTTTTCAATGCTACAAGTGCCATTTGGAGGATTTTCCCTCTAAAGGGGTGGGGTAGAGGGGTTGATGGGAATTACAGAGTTCAAACCTGCTCCCAGAGGTGGAGAGCAGTAACTTATTGGGATTTTCACAGAGGCGCCCTCTTAACTGGCCTGGAGACACTATCTAAATCAGGCCAACAGGTGGGCTCTCAAAACTGGGGAGTCAATCAGAGTCCTTCCAGCTTGAGAGGAGCAGTAGGCTGTAATGGGAGCTAAGTAAGAGAGAGGGCGCTTGAAGATGGAGGCACTTTCTCTCCAATTTTTAAAAATATTACATTAAAACTGGCTTTTGCAGTCACTGAGTGGGAAGGGGTGGGGGGGGGGGCGGGGGTGGAAGCCTCATACAGGGCGGCCTGTGGCTACTTCTACCCTACTGGGGCAGCAGGGAGAACTGCTAGAGAACTCTAGAACTGCTGGAGTGCCTATCCCTACCCCGACCCCCACCGGCTGCTGGAAGGCAGCCACCAGGCATTTAACATGGCCTCTGTTACCTGCGGGAACCTGGAGGCTGACTGGAAGAAGACGGCACCAAATCCACCTCCGCAAAAATGGCCTGAAGGCAGGATGGAGCTGGGGAACCAGCACATCAGCAAGCAGGGCTATTTTTAGCTCCCACCCGCCTCTAATCCCAGCCCTGACGGGGAACGAAAATCCAGCAAAGGCTGCATCTGCCATGGTGGGTTGCAATGTCAATCAATGGGTAACACTGATTGGACATCAACACAGCCATTTTGGAGCTTCAGCTGACACCCTCTAGTATTATACAGCTGAACAAAAGCAGCAGGAAGGAACCCATGTTCTTTAAAGGGATCATTAACTACTTTAAGTTTAGTTCTTAATTTATCTCTCTGTTGCTGCAAATGTAGAAGTATTCAGTGATTTGTAGGGTTGTTTGAAGTTGATAAAGTTTACAAGAAGTGCTATGGTATCTGCTGAAAGACTTTGTCCTGACTTCAAGAATTCTGTACAAAACACTTGCTCCCAAACATGGGCGCAGTGGTGCATTCCCTTTAGACTGCAGCATGATATGGAGAATGAACAGAGGCAAAACAGCAGGACAATTTTTTGAAAATATTTTCTTTCTTTGCCTCTCTTCATTTTGCTTTTTGTGCATTTATTGAATATTAAATATTCTAACTTACATAGGACATACTGCACAGAAACAGTCATTCAGCCCAACCTGTCCATGCCTTATACTTCTTAGTTTAGGCTCTGCAGGCTGAATTTCCGACAGCATGGCAGGAAATAGGAGTCGTATTTGTTTTCAGGTCAAGAATTCACCTCCAGTCGGAAACTCAATCAAGGTTAGATTTTCACAGTACTCAGCCCTTAACTGATATGGAGACGGACTACCTGTCCAATTAGAGCCAGCGGGGGTAGGGGTGGGGGAACAAAGGTGGGTCAGATGAAGTGGGGAACTGACTTCATGGCAACCACCACTTATGCTGTTGATTGTCGTATAGGAAAAATCAGCTGATTGTTTCAAAGCCTTCACTTTGCTCTGGCACTATGGAAATGCCCCAGGAGAGATAGAGTTCTGGCACCCAGGTAGGACTGCCGCTTATTTCATCGATGCTTACTTTGGTCGAAAGTTGGAGGTTCTCTTCCCAGAGGGTGGCAGGAGAAGACCACTAGATTACATGGTGCACTGAGCGGTAACTGGGATGTGTTCTTAATGTCTATAAATATTTACATTGTATAAATGATAAGACTTTAAGCCGGATGTCAGAAATTCCTTTTACTGGTGCCTTATCGGGTAATGTGGTATGAGGTGATGAAAGAGATAATGGGATCCTCCACGGTGAGGGCAAAGCCTCTGGGAAGATGTGTTTCCTTCATTGATGATAAGTGTTCCAGACTGCATCATGAAAGACAGGTTATGCAGGTATCTCAGACTCCCTGCCATGCTCCTCCCAGCTCAGAGACACTCAATTGAGACATACCTGAATCAGGAAATCCCTGAAACTCATGACATCCTCACGTGCTGCTTGTGTCCAGAGCCATGCCTGGCCATCTTGTAGTGCGGCAGGGGCACTTCTCTGTTCAGCGTCATCTCCCTCCACCTCCGCTTCCTTCTCCTCTCTCATCTGCTGCTCCTGATCCTCCTTAAATCTGTTGAGGGTTTCATTATCCTCAAGTCCACACCTCTCTGGAGGGCCATATTATGGAGAGCGCAGTAGACCATCACAGTGACAGAGAATCCCATAGGACAGTAATGGAGGGCATCACCTGACCAGTCCAGGCATCGGAATCACATGTTCAGAAGCTGGAAAGCCGAGTGAATGGTTGCCTTGCTGAACAAGTCAGATTAGTTGCATTGCCTCTGTGCGGGGCTCCTGCAGAGGCTCTGCGTGGGGCTAGTGTACTCCTGTGAGTAACCATTTCTTCAAAGGCTATCCCTTGTCCCAAAGGATCCATCTGTGCATTTTAGTAGTTGGGGCGAAGAACTGAGCCAGCCTGGACTGGTGAAGGATGGTGGGTCATGGCAGCTACCAGGAAAATGAGCACATACGCAAGAAGCTATTGTGATCACAGACCCATTCAGCATTGAGAGAATGGAAGTCCTTCCTATTCATGAATTTCACTGGCGGTTCATGGGGTGCCTTGGTGGCCACATCAATGCTGCCCTGCATTGGGAGGAAGCAAAGCCCAATGCCCTGTCCGTGCGAGGGATTGCTTGGGAATACTCGAAACTCTCTATATCACTCCGACCATCCAACTTGCAAGTTTGAGCCCCGTCTGCTATTCAATCATTCACCTGCCACAGACAAAGTTTTAAAAAATAAACCCGTTGCTGCAGAGATAAATCATCCGTCAACATATTTGAATCGCCAATTCCAGAGGGACCCTTGAGCTCAGCCCGAAGCCAACCAAGTCATCAATCACCAGACCCGCATACCTTTAACTTTTATTCGTCTCTAAAAAAGCCTGTTTAATCTTTCCTCCCACTTTGTAACTTATTGGTGTGTATGTGTGTGTGAAATTCTGAGCAGTTTCATTATTTTATTTAGACCAAGTTATGTACAATGAATACTATTCTCTTTTCTTTTTAAAAACTTACAAAGGAACCTTTGTGTGTGTGGCTTTTACAGTCACAGCATGCATACGGTTAAATAATCAATGAATTGGCAGGCACATACTTTTAAAAAAACCTATTGCTGTCAAACGAGGAGTGGGAAAAGAGGGGAGCCATTCTACCCCTCTTCACCTGATCGCAACACAGATAATCTGTTTTTTATGGTTGATTGAGGGAATAAATATTGTAGGGCACCAGGGATAACTCCCCTGCTCTTCTTTAAAATAGGATCTTTTATATCCACCACAGTAGAGAAATGAGGCCTTGGTTTAACATCTCATCTGAAAGGATCACCTCAGACAGTGCAGTGGTCCCTCAGTACTGCACTAGAGTGTCAGTCTTGATATTTGCGCTCAAGCCCTGGTGTGTGACTTGAAGCCCCGGACCTTATGATTCAGAGACAAGTGTACTACTAACTGAGCTATGATTGACATTCAACATTCAGATTAAGATGTTATTGTCAACCTGCTCTGCATGGATAAGTGGTCAATCTTTCCATAATTTTTTTGCCATCAACTGGTATTGTTTTAATATCAGCATTAGTTTCATCCAGGGAACAAAAGTTAATGTAATTTTCTGATGATCAAATCATTAATTATTTCAGAAAAACGCCATGATCAATGGAACTTATATTTTACAAAGAAAATTAACCATCAAACAAGAACATTCCCAATACCATAATGTCAAAAAGGTGCGCTGGAACCGCTATGTTAAGAATAGATTTGTAAATCTAGAAACGGGTTTTCCTCTTGTACTAATCTGTCTAGTATGAACTAGAAGCAGTTCAGAGAAGGTTTACTAAACTAATTCCTGGAATTGGAGGGTTGTCTTATGACGAAAGGTTGGACAGGTTAGACTTGTATCTGCTGGAGTTTAGAAGAGTAAGAGGCGATTTGATTGAAACATAAAGATCCTGAGGGATCTTGACAGGGGGGATGTGGAGAGAATGTTTCCTCTTATGAGAGAATCTAAAACTAGTGGTCACTGTTTAAGAATAAGGGATCGCCCATTTAAGACAAAGATGAGGAGACATTTTTTTCTCTCAGAGGGTCGTAAGTCTTTGGAATTCTCTTCCTCAAAAAGCAATGAAAGCAGAGTCTTTGATTATTTTTAAGGCAGAGCTAGATAGATTCTTGGTAAGAAAGGGGGTGAAAGGTTATAGGGGTAGGTGGGAACATGCAGTTGAAGTTACAATCAGATCAGCCATGATCTTATTGAATGGTGGAGCAGGCTCGAGGGGCTGAGTGGCCTATTCCTGCTCCTAATTCGTATGAAAAGGAAAACTGACAGACAGGTCACTTTTCTTGAGTTATTACTATAATCTTGTCTGTCACCTTCTACAGGAGTAGAAGAACGATTGGACTTCTATTGTCTCTCTGAAACTAGCAATAAAAATGAACAGCATGTACTGCTACAGCACACTTGTTAAATCTCTAGTGAATTTGTAGACTGGAAGATGACAGCTATCACATGGCCCACTCCGTTAAGTAACAAATCACAACTAATGCCATCAGTCCAGCAACCAAGCATTGATTAACAACCTTCACGTTTACAAAGCAAGAACTCAAACCTCTTCAGGGCCAAGCAACATACCAGATAGGCCATGGAACAAGAATCCAGTAACTCAATATTGAGGGACTTACCCAGGTGAAGTGTAAGTATTTTGCAAACGTGTTGAAGGCACAATGTCAATCTCCTCACACTCCAGAAAGCTATGCCTCCATGATCAACAGGCCAGCCACTGTACACAATGGATACAACCTCGCAACTAGCTACGATCCAGAAATATGGCCTGGCAATATATGTGAAGAACACCATCATGGATTTTGACATCTTCCCCACAACTAAAGACAGAGCTGCCTACACCATTGCCATCAAGATAGGAGAACTGCACATTACCAATGTGTACAAAGCCCCTAATTCGAAATGGCCGAAGCCAATGCAACAAAGCCACCCCTCTACATTGAAGCCTTTAACAGCCACCACATTATGTGAGGCCATAAAACAAATAAAGCCTACAGTGATGACCTTGCATATTGGATATCCAGGGAAGATCTGTAACTGACCTTCACTCACTCCCAAAAGCAAAACAACTTTTCACCTTACTCACTGGCAACGTAAACATAATCCGGACCTCATCACCGTTTTCAAAGATCAAAGCGGGCGCATGATTCTTCAAAATACTCCCCCAACTTCCCCAGTAATCAACGTAAGCTCATCATTTCCTACATTGGCATCAAAATCACCAAAACTCTGTTGAAATGAATCCTACCATGCACCGTGGCCAAAGCTGACTGGGACTGCGTTACGACTAAGTGAGGAGGGGTGAAATTACTCCCCTATTCTCCAACTCCAGGTTTGACCATAACAGGGTTTTTTGTGAAGTTAGAGGGGATGTGCATTGCCAATTCCCATTATTTATGCTTTTAGGATTTAAAGAATTAGCCAGACAGGTTTTCTTAGGTTAAACAAAGAACAAGATTAGTTTATTGAAGCTATTTTCCTAAGTAAAAAAAAACTAGGTAAATCACAATGTACGTCAGACACATTCATCTGGGTCCACACACACACCAGCACAGATGGCAGTGTAAGAGGATAGGCTTATAGGATTTTTACTGTTCATGAAAAATAAAAGAGGAGTATACGGTTAGCTCTTCCTTGGCTGGTCTCAATGCGGTGATTCCATGTTGCAGCCATTTTATTCAGTTGTCTTCCTTGGTGTAGTTGTTTGGAGCAGATTTCCACATTTTTTCCCCAAAAGATCTCGGTTCGCTGTAGATTTCTCTTCTCAGGATGGTTCCTTTGCAAACCAGGCATAATATTTCCAAAAGAGAGGCAGAGAGGCACACAGCTTCAAACAGCCTGTGTTTAGTACAGCATTGTCTTTTTGTTCTCTCTCTCCTGCTTGAAAAGGAGTCCTTAAAGTACCTTGCTGGCTGTATATTTCAGAGAAATTCTATTACTTCATGTCTGATGCAGTTATTGTTTCAGAACAAGTAATTGCATTTTGATGTCTCATCTCAGAAACATTTGAAAAGTCTCAGAATGGTGTGACTTCAACAAGGGGATAGGGTCTTTCATGCTTCCCAGGGGTTTGCGTGTCTGTTTTTTCATCCTACTTGGTGGAATGCAAAATTCTGTGTATTGTAGCAGTCTGACTAATTTCGTCATTGTCTTTAGAGGGTCCCAGTTTTTTTTAATCCAGCCAGAAAAAGAAAAATGAGAAATTCATCCCCCGAACAACTCCCACAGGGTTGCTGTTGAAAAAGTGGTGGTCCGAAGCTTCATGACACCAGAATGTTATCATTGATTAACTGGCCTCTTTACCACTGCTGCTGCCAAGAAGAGCTTCCCCTGGGGCTTCTGGGAAGAATACACCCTGCTGGAGAAAGGAGACCCAACCCTTGCTCTGGCAGTGTAATCAGTTGTGCAACCCACAGATTGCAAAGGCACTGCTGGAGTTTCTAGACTCAACAAGATATCAGCAATGGATGGAGTGGCTTGAAGGTCTGGACTTCACATACTTCAGTCAAGGTGCGTAGGCCCTACTCCAATGTCTTAGAACCACAAAGATCCAACCTCAAAAGTCCAGCCAAACTCCATAGCCCCAAACTGGTAGAAAGCACAAAAGGATTCCAACAAAAACACAAAGCATAACAGCAATCAGACAATGACCTCAATCCCTCTACAAGACCTCACTCCCTCTACAAGACCTCACTGCCACCAGAACAGATGAACTGAAGGAGTCACAGTGAAGAAAGGAAAGATAGCCGGAATAGATGGTATTTCATCAGAATTTCGTCATCAACAAGGCCCAGGGGACTTCAATGGCTGGTGGAACTGTACATCAATACCAAGGGATCCAAATGTATCCCCAAAGTGAGTGACAATGGTCATTACCATTCTCAAAGAGGGAAAGCCGCACAATGACCTGGGAAACAATAAGCTGGCATAACTCCAGTGTATGACCAATAAATTCCTGGACCATATCATCCTCTGGAGAATCAGCCCTTTCCTTGGACAGAATTTTAACCATTGCCCGCCGTTCCCAAAGGCAGAAGAGGAAGTGGGCACCACTTCTGCTCTGTTACTCTTTGCTGGTTCCAATGCGATTACAATTATAATTTAAGCGCCAGTAGCGTGCACAGGAGACACATGAAATCAAACAGTGGGGGGAAGCTTTTCAGTGGTGAAACCCGCCATCAGCTAAAAATGTATCAGGTATGTATGGGCTATAAAAGAGCCTCCTGGAGGCTCTTTATCACAGTCACAATGTTCCTGCTCAACTCCATTGTCATTAACATAAGACTTATTGAGAGAACAAAGATGGCGGGATGTTCTTCAAAAGTAAATTTTACTTGTAAATATTTCACATTTCATTGGTTTCACTTTATTCATGTGTGCATCATTGTCATTTGTTGAGACTAGCTTAGTCAGAAAGCTAAATGTACTGGTTGATATGTATTGGTGGCTGCAGGAAAGTTAGGGACATTTCCTTTATTGTGTTTTTTTTATTCATTTACAGGATGTGGACATCGCTGGCTGGGCTAGCATTTATTGCCCATCTCTAATTGCCCTTGAGAAGGTGGTGGTGAGCTGCCTTTCGAACCGTTGCAGTCCCTGTGGTGTAGGTACACCCACAGTGTTGTTAGGAAGGGAGTTCCAGGATTTTGACCCAGTGACAGTGAAGGAACGGCGATACATTTCCACATCAGGATGGTGAGTGGCTTGGAGGGGAACTTCCAGGTGGTGGTGTTCTCATGTATGTGCTGCCCTTGTCCTTCTAGATGGTACTGGTCGTGGGTTTGGAAGGTGCTACCTAAGTGCCTTGGTGAGTTTCTGCAGTGCATCTTGTAGATGGTACACACTTCTGCCACTGTTCGTCGGTGGTGGAGGGAGTGAATGTTTGCAGATGGAATGCCAATCAAGTGGGCTGCATCGTCCTGCATGGTGTCAAGCTTCTTGAGTGTTATTGGAGCCTCGCTCATCCAGGCAAATGGAGAGTATTCCATCACACTCCTAACTTGTGGAAGAAACAATGCTGTTTTTGCATTCACTCTTCAATGAGCGTTCATGTTAGTGTCCAATGTTGTACTTGCCAATCTTTGGGACATGGCTGAACTTGGAGGCTCCGCTGGCTCTCCCTTCTCTACATTGTTAAGGACATTGTCTGAGATCACTGTACACAGCAGGGATGATTAAAATGTTGTAGGTGAACTCAAAGTCCTGTAATGATTCTGCCAGCCAACACCCTGAAACAAACCCACATGTGGACGGTCCTGACACCACCCTTTAGGTCCCTCATATTCTTACCTTGACTGGCTGTTCCCACCGCAACCCACCACACCCAGGATGCCAGGCCCTTCCTGCTATACTTCTCCATACCCCCACCCCACCTCACTTCACACCCACCACTCCCTCACCCTTACTGGTTCGAAACTCCATGCAAGCTGCTATTCTCCTGCTCCCCTCCCTTGTGCCGCAGAGTTCAACAAGAAAAACCATTGACCTCTCACACAACTGCACAAAGCTGACTGTTGCACACCACCTTTAAATGAACGTGAATCGCGTGCCATAAGATTCTCATGTACTGCTGACTTTATCAAGAAGATTGGGCAAAGGTAAGCAAATGTATTACAAGTAGGAAACCACCATGGGATGGCATGAGGCCCAACCTGCCAAAAATACACCACTGAGTTCATCTCTTAATTTGAACCCACTGTCAGCAAAGTGAAAGTTAAGCTCCCGCCTAATTAAGTCTCCATCCCTGTCATGTTTCCCACTCTTGTATGCCCAAAAATCATCCCCATTGTGTCAGTGATCTTCAAATAAGAGCAGGATTCTAACCTCATCACAGCTTCTGCAACCCAGTTTTGGCCCTTAATATACACATCAAGGCAGGATTCCAAAAAACTTGTACTTATCTAGCGTGTCTCTACAATCTCAGGGCATCCTGAAAGGCCACACAGCGAATAAGGTTGTTTTTTGAATAGATGTCTATGTTGTGTGGGAAATCATGGAAAATATATATTTTTGAAGTGTTTAGAAAGAATAAACCTCATAGCCAAATAGCTCTTTCCTCGCCCCTTATGTCGGTAAAAGTTTGAAGGTCTTCAGGCTTAGCAAAGACATTGCAATATTTTGCTTATATTGTTGTCTGTATTCAAGAAAAAAAGACAATACTACTGTTTTAAATTTGAAGAAAACTAACAGGCGTATATTTTTCTTTCCTGGCGCACAAATTTAGGTGAGTTTGATCTTTGGTAGAGAATTGAAATAAAATACACTTTTTTGTAATAATACAACTATCAGTGAGAAACATTCTTTATAATTATAATTAAGTCTTTTAATTGGTTAAATATCCAGCTTTCAGAAATCCATGACTGCAATTGAAACAAATTTCCTAACCTTATATCTCTCTCAAAAATACCCTATTTAGTATTTCACTTTATTTAGTCTATTTGAACTAACTAAATGTCCTGAAAACAATTATTTATTTACATTTGTTGAGACATGTGACAAAAGCTATATGTTGTAACTAAATGGTTGACATTTGTTGGATCATTTAATAAAAACAAATTCAAAAGTCAGATTTTAATTCTATAGAAACTCATGAACATTTTTGAATTATTTCTAGATACTGGTTTCCTACTAATCACATTACGGCACTATGAAAGGCAAATCAAATTGAAAGTTTTTGTCACCCCATTACCTATTACCCAGGATGGGCCTATTATTGAGATTATTGGCTTAACAACAGGGGTCACATATTTGCACATCAAAACAGCAACATGAGATTGGAAGTAGATCAGCAGCAAAATGCATTTGCATTATTTTAGTGATTATCACTTTTCATGTAGTGTGTTAGATAAAACTTGCCTTTACTATGCATACAAATTGAAGGACCCATTTCAAAAGTCTCAAAAAGTTAAGCCACAGGCACAACTCAAACTTATGATTCCTTGCCCCCCAATTCCAGATAAATGTGCTGCTTTCAAATAACATATTATTCAGAATGCTAAGGATAACATTTAACATTATTGATGTATGTCACATAAAGAGGAGGCTTTGTAGAAGGTCAGAAGAATGGAAAAGCCACATCTTGAATTTACATAGCGCCTTTCACAACCAAAGGCTGTCTCAAAGTACTTACAGCCAATGCATACTTTTGAAGCAGGACTTAAGCATGCAACCCTCTGACTTAGAAATAAGAATGCTAACAGGTGACAACTTAAAACAGAAACCTTCCACTTTCTGGTCTGGTCTAATCTGATATGATTATAATTAAGATGGGAAGTTAAAATACCCTAGGTCAGTTTTTGGCGGAAGCAGGTGAGTTTTAAACTGATCTGCTCAAAACTGAACCAGAGTTAAAATCGGAGCCTTCATAAGATTGGTTCATTTTTTATCCTGTAAACAAGCACATTTATTTGCAATCAAGCTTAGCTATATTGTTGGCTGATCCCAGCTGTGTGCCCTTGTGATGTGGCTGCAGAAGCCTAACTGTAGACTGAGTGCTGATACACACATGAAATTGATTAAAATCCCTAAGTGGAGACTTTATGGCCAATCAATGACTCTATCTGCTTCTCAAAGGTTTTAAACCAACTGTCAAACAAATCCACTACTTCAGATTGAGCTTGAATTTTGACCCAAGCACCATATCTGCTTCCAGTTGACCACAGGGACATCTCACAGTTTGTAAAGTGCCCAATTAAATTGAATCAAAATTATTCTCATTATTTTTATAAATCCTGGGACGGAAAATTAAAAGTTTGTAATATAATAATAACATTAAAACATAAAATTTAGTACAAAATGATCAGGTTTACTGATGTTGTGGAACTTCTGTGCCTGACAAAAGTTTTCATTGAAGACCTATGACTCCAAGAAGCTGAAGGCTTGAACTCTTGGTGCTTCTTACAGTGTCACCAATAGCCGTAAGAAGGTAAGTATTGAATTCAATGGAACTGAATATCAGGCACAACGTATAAAAGAAAGCCAGTCCGATGCCACCCACTTTATACCACTGCCCAAGATGGATTTCTAGCCCTTGCTACCAATTGTGTGCACATTCATTGGGTGGAATTTTATGGCCCCTCCCACCAACAGGATCTTCCGATCTCACCGAAGCCAACGGACTTTTGCATGGCTTGCCACATTTTACAGCCCTGTCCATGCTGTGTCAGGGTGGTAAAATTTCGCCCATTAAGTCGCTGATTTAGACATTTGAGCATTTGAGTATATTGATATCCATGCTGAAATTAATGTGAAGTTATTGTCTTGAGACCGTGTAGGGCATATCTCACCTGAAAGAAACCACGTCACCTCCAGCTCACAAGCAGTCAAACCATGAGATGTCCCTGTGGTCAGCTTGAAGTGGAGATGGTGTTTGGGTCAAAATTCAAGCTCAGTCTGAAGTCACACTTTTGATGACTATTTTCTCACAAACAGGTATCTTTTATTTTTATGTCATCTTCATACTCGTCAAGCTGAAGATGACAGTATAATTTGTTTGAATCTTTTACAGTTTGTACTCTATGTATGGTGCAACTTCAATGTGGTGTCAAAGCATTGGGATTTTAACTTGAAACCCATCCAAGCTTCACAGTGTGAATGCCAGGTAGATGGAATCCAGCAACAGGGTCTGAATTGGAACAAAATTGTGTGAGAATCCTGGCAAAAAAAGAATCTCACTTCAGTTGATGTCAGAATCAGTTTGGTCCTATGCACCCAATTTAAGTTCCATGCCTAATGATTGCAAGACATTGATGTTAAACTCATGGAATGCAAATGTAGGCTTAGCAATAATTTTATACTGCCAAGGCAACTAAACCAAATGAGAACAACGTGTATCTATATACTGCCTTTGACATAGTAAAATTTCTCAAGATGCTTCCCAGATGTGTAAATAGAAAAGGATGTTCAGCCAAAGGTGATATTAGAAGCACGACAAAAAAGGTGGGTTTTAGGCAGGGTCTTAATGGTTGACAGGGAAGCAGCAAACCAGAGAGGTGTAGGAGTGGCCTAGGTGTTCAAGATGGGGCCTCCAATGGTGGAGCAAAGGGAGTGGCCAGACTAGAAGTGGTTTTAATTCTTTCAACTTTTTCTGCACAACTATTGCTGTAAGACAGCTGGAATCATCCAAAGTTCGCGATTGAAATTGGAGTTTCAGGTGGTTCCCAGTGCAGGGGAATTGCCAAAGGGAAGTCTGAACTTCCCAGGCAATTGCCGTGGAATCCTTACATGGGGTCTCCCAGCATCTTTGGGGTTACCCCCCCCACCCAGCCCAGGTACAATGCTCCAGAGATCGGGTGTTATGGGCCAATATGATGAATATCTCAGCCAACTGGGTGCAATGCTTTAAAATAATGTCAGTTTTTATTGCATATCTCTATTGAACTGTTGTTTAAACACTTCTGTCAATGTCATGTTTTTTATTCTTTCACGGGATGTCAGCGTCACTGGCAAGGCCAGCATTTGTTATCTATCCTAATTGCCCTTGACAAAGTGGCGGGGGCCTGCCTTCTTGAACTGCTGCAGTCCATGTGGTGTAGGTATACCCACATTGCAGTTAGGAAGGCACCATATGACAGGGGAATTTATAACAACCATGCATTGACAAGGTTAATGTTGGTCTTCATGATTCGATGGAAAGGCATTTGACAAGGGCAGCTGGGGTTAAATTTTAAAATCAATTCATAGCACTAGACTGGTTTGACCATTATGCACTTCCTAAAGCTTATTCAATGCCTGGTTGCTCTAAGCACTCTCTTGGAAAAGTGCAGATGTCAGACAAGAACAGAAGTAGATCAAATATGATGCCCCCACCCTATGGAAAATAGCTTATAGGCACTTATTGTCATAGTTCACTTGGACAAGATTTCCAGAAAGCTACAAAGACCTGGGGAAAACATATCGGACATAGAGCACCTTTACCATATTGAAAGGTCCCAAGGAATGTCACAGGGGCGCTATCAAACAAAATTTGACATTGAGCCACATAAACAGATATTAGAGTTGATGACCAAAAGCTAGCTCAAAGAGATAGCTTTTAAGGGGAGTCTTAAAGGAGGAAAGGAAGATCGAGAGGCAGAGAGGTTTAGGAGGGAATTCCAAACTTCAGAGCTTAGGGCCTCAGCAGCTGAAGGCCCAACAGCCACTGGTGGTTGTTTGAAATCGGGAATGCGTAAGAAGCCAGAATTGGAGAAGTGGATTTATCTCAAAGGATTATAGGACTGGAGGAGATGACAGAGATAAGGAGGTTGTGAGGCCATGGAGGAATTTGAAAATAAAGATCTGACTTTTAAAATTAAGGCATTGCTCAACTGAAAACCAAAGTACCTCAGCTGGTCAAATCCTCCAGAAGGGCCCAGGGTGAGGGCCAACAGCTATAGTAAACAAAAAAATTATGAAATTACTTACTTACAGTGAATCACTGAAATGCAAGGGAAGATGTAAGCTGATACACACAATGCAAAATTAGTTTGACCTGTAAGATAGTTAAAAAGAAATCAGATACCAAAAGTAACAGACATTGTTTGAATCTGCTTCATTAAAGCAGTGCCACTTTGTTTTTAAAATGAGCAACTTGCCAATTACTAACACTCCCACCTCCCCACCCCGTCTTTCAGGGACAAAATTCTAGTTGATATAACAGTGGTACCAATTCTCAAAATCATCTCACTTCTCCATATGTAACAAAAAAAATCTCTCTCAAGTTAATCTGACCCCAACACAAAGAATCATGACAACAGCCAACACTGCTCCCAAATGCATTCAGCAAAGGCAGCTTCTTTTTCTCGATTACACACCTCGGCTTGAGGCTTTGGCAATAATTCAACACTCAAGCCGCTGATTGCCTCACACATTTGGGACCAGCAGAAGTTTCACAGAAATGCTAAGTGTGGGCTAAATACGTTAATGTTGTTTCATTGTTTTTGCACTCTACCCCCAAGTAAATTCTGATAATCATGACTAATGATGTCATTGGGCATACTGACACTTACATTGTCCTTAAAACCATCTGCTGTATTGTGAGGTTAAATATATGCATTGTACTTTATCATGTCAGCATTATTTCATGGCCAAATTACACGGTATGATTATGATGGTATCATTATGCCCTTTAGAGTGCAGTTCTTATTTTCAAGATATTTCAGAAAAGTGTGAACATGTCAAATCAGGATATAACACTGTAACCAGTCTTTCAGTATAAAGTGGTCATAACCATGCAATATTAATTAGCAAGAACAATAGTATTTATCTTGCTCTCATGATGGTTTTGAAGTGCAAAATAAGATGTTGAAACAATAAGTGAATATCCCAACATGTGCCAAAACTGACAAGATTTGCATGAAAAAAAACACAAAAGATATTTGCAGCAACTTACCCAGAAGAAAAATATTGCAGAATATAATTTTACCAGACAATGAATGTCAAAGACAATAGTTAATGTCAAAAATGTAGCACAATCAAATAGATTTCAATGAATAACCTATAAAATCGATGAAGTCTAACTAAGACAATGGATTTAAACAGTGGCCATTCACTTCTGGTAGTTGAGTTAGAATCTAGCCCAAAGCGGCCAAAGATATATTCAATTTTCTATTGATCATAAATGTTCCCAGCTAAATAGTTCTTGGTAGTCTCAGCCTCAGTCTAGTGGGGCTGAACCTATAGTGCAGTCTCCACCAGCACTCTCACTCAGAGATATAAAAAGGATGGTTGGTAAGGCAAGTGTGAATGTCACACTGGAGCACTAAGCTGTGCTTTTTAAAGAGGAGGAATTAGTGCACATGGTTGGGACACAGATATAGCTTCTGCTGCATCAGACACAGGAGAGATTGACATTAAAAGCTGAATTTTCACAGTCCAGTGGTGATGGTGGGCTTGAAAGCAGGTGAGGCCAGGAAAATAACAAGGAGACACGTTGCCAACACATTCCCACTACTGGGGAACTTTCCCAGGATGGGATAAAAAGTGAGTTGGCTACACATTCCATGGAGGCAGACAGCTAATTTGCAATTTAAGACCCCAATTAGGAGCATTTTTCAGCCTCTCCATCATTTTGTCATGGCAAAGTGGCCTCCCGCCACATGCAGAGCTGCCAGCTCAACAGAGGTTACCTCCATGTGGCAAGCCGGGGAGTCATTGGAGCCAGAGGTTCCATGGTGTAAAGAGGGGGCTGAATTAACAAAAGGCCACAATTGGAGCCCAGTCTGATCCAATGGTGGAGTTCCCCAGGAGGCCAATTCACCTACTGGTCTCCATTTCAGTTATTTGATGTGGAGGCTAGTGAGGCTGCCTCCACGTTGTGGTGCCCTTGTAGTAGTCCTCCACCTGCCTCATCATTGCCCAGCTCTTCTAGTGGGGTGCCGAGTTTCCAGAGCTGCCTGCCCTCTGATTGGACCATCAACATCAGGAACCTGCCTATCATCCTTAACAGGACAGCAAGCTTGAAGGTGGCCAATTAGGATGTTGTCCCTCTGTGAAAATTGCTTCATTGGTCTTGCTGCCAGTGTCTGTGGGCTCAGGACCATCATTTGTCCCCACATCGCGTCCCAAAGTCGGTGGTAAACTTCTACCCTAAGATTCTACCATTAATTACCAATAAAAATGAGATGACACTTGATATTCCACTGTAAAACATTTTGCTGTGAAAGACAATATAGGTGTTTCTTCACAGTATTGCCTTAACATTTGTATAGTAGACCATAGAAAGAAGTAAACTGAATTTTCAGTTGAAAACATTTTCAGATTGGTACTGTGTTGTCTGTTAGCTTTTAGAATAAATGTAAATTTCTGTGCAATTGTATGGATCTAGAGTGTCATACTGTTGTAATCATCCAATTCATGGTTCATATTAATAATTTAGAGGTTATTTTCAGTTTGGGGAAAATTGAAGTCATAAGGGTAAGGTAATTAAAATGCTGGACTTTAGAAATTGCCAGAAAACCTCAAATAATGGCAGTTCAAAGGGTTTCATTTGTACTTATGAGGTCAGAGTTAGGAGGATGAAAGCCATAAAAAACAGTAGGCAGCCTTCATTTAGCCGGGGAACTGCCGACAACAAGTCTGAGGAGAATTGCCCTGACTTCATTAGAAATTTAAATTATTCAAGTGGGTCCAGCCTCAAAAGGTTTGATTTTGAAGCTAAAAGTTAATTAATCTAAAAATCTATCTGACATCTCAACTAACCTATGTTCCCATAGAGATTTAGGGTGGAGCCTTGGTTGGAATTCTAGGAAGTTGTGTCTGAGATTTTTCCAGAAGGTCTCTGGGTAAGTGGAGCTAAAATTACTCAAGTTGATGGGTGTAAGCCCTGAGTTCAGCAGGCAGAGAAAGAGAGATTCTGCTAAGGGCTGTAAAGTAGCTGCAGACAAGAAGCAACTGCACTCAGAAACATGGCTATTTCTGAGGTGCAGGCATTAAGCAAGAGTGTAGTGAATCCCATGCTTGAGCTGAGAAGTCCACAGTCATGAGGCTTTGAGGAAATGTTGCAGGATCACTTAGCCAAAAGCTAGTGGAAGGATCCCCATGAAATTTCATACTTTGGACAATAGCTGGAATGCTGAGGAGAAATCGCAGTGAATTCCTGAGAGCTGTGATATTTCTTTGATTTGTCCCAGGAAGTGAAGAAACTTTCAAGAGCTTGATAAGCAGTCAAAAACTTTCTTGAGGGAAATCATAAGGAAAAGGGGGAGGTTCAGTTGAGATTTGAAGTCGATAGTATATGTGATTCTGTTTTATTATGCTTTTTGATGTAAAGTCTAAGTATTCACCTAAGACAGGTTATACTTAGTAGTGTTTGCTTTAATTGTTTCTTGTATTGTAAAATTCATTTGTTTTAAACCGTGGAATTTTGTTACATCATTTCTTCCACTTGATCATTGGGTTTTTGAATTTCTCTTTAAACCTTAACGAACCCTACCAGGATCGTAACAGTACTAAGAAAAGTGGCACAGGCCTGCAAAGGCCATGCCAATTAACATGTTTACTTTCATGCAGTCGTACACATTTCCTTGCTCTACAGCCAATGTCTGTGCAGAATCTTTCGGATAAAATATCCAAAAATCACAAGATAATTATGGATGGTAATTGGCCCATCTTAGTTCATCCATCCCACTGCCACTAATGCCCACTGCAGCATCCAGTTGTTTCTTCAATCATTCCAGGGTTTTTGCTAATAATACTTCACCTGGAAGTTAATTTCACACAGTGATCACTCTTCATGTGAATAAGAATTTCCTGATATAAGTCCTAGAATATCTTACAATTGTTTGAACCCATGGCCTATAAATCTACTTCCACAGCAACTCAACTTTTTTATGCCTTCAATAATCTTGTATACCTCTATACCTCTTGCCTCACAACTCAGAGCTCTGACACTGGGGATCAATTGAGCAACTCTTCCTGCACTGACATTGGCAAGCACTTGAATATTATTTCCTGGTGACCAGAATTGACCACAGAATTTAAAGTGTGCAGTAAATAAAGCAACTGTGTAAAGAATGTCACAATATTTTAGCAGGAGATTCACTACTCTATGAGGCAGAAAGAAAATGGCTGGAACTGTCTGCAAGTTCAAAAAAACTCACCTCATTTTCAAAGCTGAATGAAGGACAAGAATAATAAATTCAACAGCAGCTTCAACAGAATTGCAGCTCCCAGAATATATTGCTGTTGTTTGCTTGCTATTTAATATAATACCTCTTCATACCTTTTGGGGAACTTTAGATCCAAGAGCTGGCCTTTTTTAAATGTCACCGTACAGCTTGCTTCCAATCACATACTTTCCTTAGAGATTTGCAAGATGACAAGCCATTTGTAAATGAAGAATGCCATCTAGAACAATCCTATACTTTTCTCATCGTTGCATGGAATTATTTCTTAAATTATTCCAAGCTTTTCACTTTCAGCACTCTGCTTGTTAGTCCATTCCAAGTGTTGAGCATTGACTGTGTGAAAAAGAACCTTCTCATATCAGTCCACAAGTTACCTTTTACTCATTTAAATCAATGGTTTATGCTCTCTAATCCAGATATTCAAAATGTTAAAGGGATTTCACAGGGTGCATACAGAAAAACTATTTCATCTAGTGGGAAAATCAAGAACAAGGGCGTAATCTTAAAATTAGAGATAGGTCAGAAAGGAATGAAATCAGGATGCCTTTTTTTTCCAAAGGGTAGTGGAAATTTGGAATTCTGTCCCCAAAAAGCTGTTAAGTTGAAATTTCAAGACCAAGCTCCATAGATTCTTGTTAGGTAAGGGTTTCATGGATATGGAGAAAAGTTGAGTAGGTGGACTTGAGGTATCAACTATGAACAAATCAATCATGATGCTATAGAAGGACCTAACAATTTTGAGTGGGTTAATGGCCCACCGCCTTGTCTAATTTAATGTAGTATTTTGGTTGAATATTTTCCATACCGTTTGCTCCCAGAGTGGAAAACTTGCAGTTAAATATGTAAATTTATAATATAAAACAGTGTTCCGGCATCTTCATTGTATTCAAAACAGAAGCGTCAAAAATCAATTTAATTTGACTTTTCTATTTATTTGATTTCAAAGAAAATAAAAAAGTGAAAATTATTTTTCATGACCACTTTCAGTTAAGCACAGGTTAATGACACAAAGCCACTTTTAATCCTTTGTTTAATATGGAACTTTTTTCCACCAATGGTCATCCAAAATAAAACAATTTTTCTTAATTTTATTCTGAAAACATCAAATACATATTAATAATTTACTGTTTTCACGTTTTTGTAACTCTATTTAGAATTAGTTACAGAAACATTGGAGTTTACAATATAAATATATTAGCAAGGTGAAAATCAGATTTTGAATATTTTACAAAAGTTAAAATATCCGGTAAACAGGGTGAAAAATCTAACTTTGATTGTTAATGACAGAAGATTACAAGCCATGCCAAGCAATTTTGATTTAAACTCCCTATAAAAGGTCACACAAAAATGAACGATAGCTATACCAAATCAGGTTCTTTCTCGGGTTTCTGAGGGCTCGACTTTAACTTGCCAAAGTCACCGTTACAGGACAGTAACAACTTCAGAAATGGATAAGTAGACGTATCAGCCTGTTAATGTTGACGATTAGCCTGCTGCCACTTTCACAGCAGGGCAGCTGAAGCACCTGTTGATCTGCAAATTAACATTGCTTGATAGAAATGGTTGAAGCAAGCACTGTGCACTCGCTGAGCAGTTCCACTGGTTACAAAACCAAACAGGCCTTAAAAAGACAAGCTTTAAAAATATTATTGTGTGGCCCCAAAAATATAATCTAGATGCGGCTGCCCTGCGCTTCCCCTAACACTGTCCCACTGACGCTCAACTTAGCTTGCTTCTGGCCAAGCACATCCTACACTGCCCTAAATGGGGCCAGTCAAAATCTGGCATGCTGCATCAGGATGCCCCTTTAGCACTGACAGCTCTCAGTTCCAATTAAATGAGGCCCAGGCCTAAAAATGGTTCTAACCTCTTGGTCCCTTGAATGACCAGGTTGCTGGTACACCCAATAGTCAGGCACCCAAAAGATAAAATTGACCCCTGTGTCTTCTTGTATTCAGAAAAAAATTCTGTTGATTTAAGAAGAGTTATGCCTGTTAATTGTTATTTTTATAGTCTCCAATGCAGCCTTTGTTTTGCCAGAATAGATGCTATAAAAATAATAGTCTCCCAAAGGCTGTCTGCCAGGGGCTAACAGCATTGGTGGTTAGCATTTGATGAGAAAACTGTAAAATAAATCAGCCTCCTGTGATTCCTGATTTTATTTCCACAACTTGCAATACACCAGTACTCTTTCCTATTACAGTGAAGTTTTAAAAATGTATTAGTTTTGAGATTTGTTATTCAATCAATTAGTCATTTTGGAATCCTACATAAGCTCTCCCCAGATGCATTTTGTCGTGCTACTAATTAAGCACTGCAAGAACATATGCTGTGGCTAATATCGCAAAGGGTGAAGATATGAAGTAGTAATGTCGAACATTCATATGTTTAGTAATATGTGTTACTATTTTTGTTTCACAGTAAAACAAAAACCCCGAGTATGTACAGTTCGCCTGTGTGCAATATTTTCATTATATTTTTAAGTTACAGACAAATGCCACCAATTAAATGCATAATCTACAATTTCATATAAGTGCTGAAATGGAGTTTCTGGAAACAAACAGTAATCCTGCCATACACAATTAGCATCCCTGTGTGATTTTACCTCATGGTACTAACAAGTTCAATATTGCAGCATATTAATTGGACACACACTAATATCACTTTTTGTGTGCACATTACTAATTAGATGTTATGTTTACTACATGGAATTATTTTAGTGCACAGGTTTGGTTGCTGTACACGACCACTAGCAACAATTTGACTTCTCTTTTGGCTATAACATTCAATACAGTCATATCAGAAATAAAATCATGCAGCAACTACCTGGCAGTATTAAAGTTAAATTCAACTCCATTAAAGCTTCCCTAATGTAATAAGCTCTACATCCTCCAGAGAAAATGAGACAAATAGTTATTGCCTTGTACCAAAAAATCTGCACATAATGTGCGAGTGAAAACCAGCTACAGAGAGCTTTATATTGCAAAATGAGCAAAGGGAATTCAAACATTTTGATTCAATTCTGTTGCCTTATCAGCCACCATTCATTATTTCAAATATTTAACTGTATTCTGCTCAATATAAATAGGTATTTTTCTCAGTGCTACTTAGAAAGAAGTGCTCTGTGCAACTGGATGAATATGAAGGGAGGAAAATGTAACATGAAAAGATTCCAGGATGATTTTGGCAAAGTAGTTTCCATAGCTAAAATTCTTTTAAATTAAACATTTTTAAAGAATTTTTAAACCTGGGAGATAAATTCAAACTTTCCAGGCTATTAATAAGGAAGGATCAGGTTAAACCTCTTGGGAATAATGCTGACTCCACTTTAAAATCTTTAGATTACACACTCAATTTCTCAGCCTATCACAATTTAAAAGGGATATTTTCATTGTAAGGCACCACAATGTTATAATTCAAGCTAATGAAAATAAGGAAAATATATACAGAAATGTTTTTTTTGCTGGTATTTAAATTTACCTGATGATTAATTTGGAAAACAAAGTTCAGAGCACATTGCTAAATGCAGTTTAGCATAATAAGTAATATTAAACACATGTGAACTATTCTTTTCCATGACATAATTTTATAGAAACATAAATAGAATAACTATTAATCAGGAGTCTGTGTTGTGGCATCATCTGTTTATTAACTTAGATCAAGGTACCGCATCCAAGTTTGCTGCTGACACAGATAGGTGGCATTGTAAACAGTGTAGATGATGGCATTAAATTACAAAGAAATATTAATCAATTCAGTGATTAAACAAAACTGTAGAAAATAGATTTCAAATTTAGGCAAGTGTGAGGTCATCCACTTTCAACTTAATGGATCTGAATGTTTTTCTAATTGGTGAAAAGCTAGAGGCAATGGTGGTCCAAAAAGACTTGGGGGTCCAGGTACATAGATCATTAAAATGTCGTAGACAGATACAGAAAATAATCAAAAAGGCTAATTGAATGCTGGACTTTAAATCTATAGGACTAGCATACAAGGAGGTAAAGTCATGCTACAGCTATATAGAGTTCTGGTTAGATCACACCTGGAGTACCATGGGCTGAATCTTCCAGTCGGCATGCGGGGGCAGGCCCGACTTGCCGACGTGTAAAATGACACACGATGACGTCGGGCGTGTGTCCTGACATCATCGCGCATCATTTCGATATTTCGTTCGGCGGGCGCATGCCAGAGGCAGCTGAGCACCCGCTAAACTGTTAATGGCCTATTAAGGCCATTAAAAAAGTAATTTAATTTATTAACAACACTCTCCGTCCAACCTTAAGGTTGGCAGGCAGGCGAAGAGCCCAAGCAGCCTTCGTGTTTTTCAGAAAACCTCGTCCACGGGCGGGATGAGTAAATAAATAAATAAATTTCCCTAACTTTACAAACATGTCCCAGCTCATGTGACACTGTCACATGAGGTGACATGTTTAAATAAATTTTCACTTTATTAATTTAAAAGTTCTCTCAAACATTCAATCTCCTCGAGGCAGCTCCGTGCCTCAAGGAGACTGCTGCGCTCTTTCGCACATATGCGCGAAAGAGCGCAGGCCCCGACTCTCCCTCCTGTCCCTGCCTGCACAAGTAGCGCTGAGTACTACCGACCGCGCGTTACAATGGGCGGGCCTTAATTGGCCCTCCCGTGTAAAATGGCGGCACGCAGCCAATCGTGGGCGGCAATTGGCTCCGCGCCTGCCCCACTCATTCCTGCCCAGCCCACCCTCCAGAGGAAAAATTCTCCCTTATGTTCATTTCTGGGCACCACAGCAGATGAAGGATATATTGGCTTTGGAGGGAGTGCAGTGCAGATTTACTAGAATGGACTTAAGAGGTTAAATTACAAGCAGAGATTACATAAACTAAGGTTGTATTCCCTGGAATTCAAAAATTACGGATGAATTGATTGATGTTTTCAAGACATTAATGGGAATACATAGGGTAGATAGAGAGAAACTATTGCTGCTGATTGGGGATTCCAGGTCTAGGGAACACTGCCTGAAAATTAGAGCCAGTTAGAGCCTGGCCTTTCAGGAGTGAAATTAGGAATACTTCTACATGGAAAGGCGAAAGGAGTTTGGGACTCTTTTGCAAGCGGCAGTTGATGCTAGATCAATTGATAATTTCAGTTCTGAACAACAGATTTTCGTTAAGCAAGGTATGAAGGGATGTGAGGTAAAGGTGTGCAGAAATTTTCCAATGGCAGGGGCCCCACTGATCAGGGGTGCCCTGCAGCTATTTAAAGCTCCTAGGAGTGTTAATTGGTTATAGGTGGGGCTTCCACCCCTCTCAGCTGTAGGTCCTGTTTCAGAAAGCTGCTGGCCAAACTGATTGACAGGCAGCTCTGTAGTCTCAGCAGCGTCACCCAGAGCACTGGGGATTGCTGGGACTACACACAGCCCTGCCAATCAAACCCCAAGAAGGAGGTAAGTGTGGGATCATGCAGCAGGGTGGAGAAGGGTGACCTGGGGGGTTGTGCTGTGAAGGCCATGCAGGGAGGAAGCACCTGTGAGGTCTAGACTTTCAAGGGAGGTGCCAGATTTCGAAACGGGACAAATAATGGAGGCTCCCTCCACCTCACTCGAGGCCAGAGCAGAATAACCTGCCAGGCCTCCCTCCCCGATCCCCCTGCCCCGAACACCTCCCGCGAGCCTCAAAGTTGCAATCGGGGTGGGAAGTAGCCTTTCATCAGCCATCGACTGGCCACTAAGGGCCTCAATTGCGGTGAGGGGGGGGCGCCGACCAAGGCCTCACCTGCCCCACCCTCCCCCCAAATTGCAGGCAGATCAGGGGCGGGTATGATGGCAGCAGAAAGGCCACCTGGAGAATTACTGAGACCCCCACTTGCAAACAGCAGGGGCCCACAAAATTGACCCATGGAGTTAGGTCACAGATCAGCCATAATCTCACTGAATGGCAGAGCAGGATCGAGAGGCAAAATAGTCTACTCCTGTTCCTTTGGTCCTAAGAGTTGCACAAAACAGCTCGACTTCAGATCAAAATCAGTGACTTGGTTCCTTGTCAAAAACTCTGCTACCTATATACTAACTTGTAGCAAGTCCCACTCATCCATCAACACTACAATTTAAAAGGGATCTTTTCAGTGTAACATACCACTAGAATGTGTCTGTCCTTTACAAGGAAAATTTTCTAAAGTCAACCACAGGAAGTAGTCAGCGGATCTGAATTATGCTGTTATCCTGTACCTAGTAAAGGGGCCAAGGAGTGGGAAGGCTGTCTTTTGGAATATTCTTGCATCTTTCGGCTTTAGTGGAAACGGAAGTAATTCGCAAACCTAACTAACTCAAGAGTTTATCTGCTGCTTTTGCATTGGATTGCATCCAAATCCTTTTTGTGTCAAGACAAAAGCAATGATTTAAGATGTGCACAGAGAAGGCTGGACTGACTCTTTCTCCAAGTTTTCTTCCTTTAGTATGGATATGCAAATTGTGCCTTCTATTAATGGCACAGCTAAGATCATGAAAGCAGATTGGAAGGAATAGCAAACACAAACCTGTAGTCCATCCTGCTACCTAGATATTGAAATTTATTATAAATGAATGAATAATTTAGTAACAGAAACAAAACTTAAAGTATGGCATGAAATGAAAAATGAAAATGAACTGCAAGTAAAAGGAGGTGCCAGTCCAATCAATGCCATGTTGCTGAATGTGCTAGGTTAATAAATTATTAATCAGCAGTTTAAATCACTGTTCAATTCAAGTGGAATAAGTAGTTACTCTAGTTTTTGTATGATAGCCAGATTATTTTATTTAAATTTCATTCGAGATATACTATACAAAAATTTGATAAATGTAACTGCCTTTCTTAAAGGAGTTGAGCATTTTAACAAGATTTTGTGAAGACAAAATTAAAAATAATCTTATTACATTGTCTTTATATTGTAGCTAAAATGAAGGTTTATTTCAGCAACGCAGGTAGTGTACAATGTTGGAGCAAATAAAGTTGCAACTCTAACTACCTGAAACTCCAAGCTAATCAAATAATCAAGCATTCAGAAGACAAACATTTTCTTCACTAATCACAGAGTGGTAGAGAGAAGGATTGCTAGTATTAGAGTTATAAAATTTGGTGTTGCAAGGTTTAACAGAGGAAAACACGTGTGAAATGGAGTCTTATTTTGGCAATCCTGGTCAGGTAATTAAACTTCTTCTTGCAGGCAGAGCCTCGGAACTATGTAGTTGGTCTGACCTGTCAATCACCTCGTTCCATTGCTTCTGGCAAATATTACAGGCCACACGTGACCCTCTGAAGGAAAGAGGGTCTCCATCCTCACTTTTTTCGCAAGGATCTCCATGGCAGTATCTTAAAATTAGGAATAAAAACAGAAAATGCTGGAAAATCTCAGACGGTCTGACAGCATCCTTGGAGAGAGAAACAGAGTTAACATTTCGAGTCTGTATGACTCTTCTTCAGAGCTAAAGCAATGTAGAAATATGATGAATTTTATGCTGTTTAAGGGGGGGTGGAGCAGATGGAATGAGATAGGAGGTCAGGGATAGATGACAGCTAAGGAGAGATTGACAAAGATGTCATGGACACAAGACAAAGGGAGTGTTAATGGTAGTGGTAAAGAATAAAGAAGGTTAACAAGATACTTTTTCTCTTCCTTTCAGGTGTTAAGGAACACAATCTCCAACAATTCATTGATACCGGCGCCCATCCGGAATCCTCCACCCACTCCCGTCCCTCTGACCCCATCCCTTCTTCTAATCCCACCCCTTGCCGTGTATTCACCATACCCTCTGACCCTCCCCTCTCCGATGCTGAACGTTCTGTACTCAGCAAATGACTCAGTTTCATCCCCTTAAGTCCTCATCTCAATGAATTTCGGGCTCAGCAGGATGTTGAACTCATTATCCATCGCCTTCGTCTCCACGCTCACTTCTTTGGGCAAAAGTCTCCCGTTCAACGGATCTTTTCACCCGCCTCCAGTGTTTCCCTCTACCTGGACCCCTCTCTCTGGCCTCTCACCTGTTCTTGAACTTTTCATTGAGAACAGCCAGCTGTCTTAATTTCTCTGCTCCTCTTACCCACTCCAACCTATCTCCTTCTGAACTTGCTGCACTCCATTTCCTCAGGTCAAACCTGCCAACAAGGGTGGTGCTGTTGTTGTCTGGTGTACAGACCTCTACCTCACAGAGGCTGAGCACCAACTCTCAGACACTTCTTCCTACCACCACCCCCCAGGTCCATTACCCATCACTGAACATCAAGCCATTGTTTCCAGGACTGTTACTGACATCATCTCCTCTGGAGATCTTCCCTCCACAGCTTCCAACCTCAATCTCCCAATCCCGGACAACCCGCTTCTACCTCCTCCCCAAAATCCACAAAGAGGACTGTCCCGGTAGAACCATCGTGTCAGCCTGTTCCTCTCCCATGGAACTCATTTCTTCCTATTTTGACTCCATTTGCTCTCCCCTTGTCCAGTCTGTTCCCACCTACATTCATGATTCCTCTGATGCTCTACACCATATCAAGAATTTCCAGTTTCCTGGCCCTAACCGCCTCCTCTTCATCATGAACGTCCAATCCTTCCACACCTTCATCCTCCACCAAGATGATCCGAGGGCTCTCTACTTCTTCCTTGAACAGAGGCCCGAATAATCCCCATCCACCACTATTCTCCTCCACCCGGTTGAACTTATTCTCTTACTGAGCAATTTCTCCTTTAACTTGTCTCACTTCCTCCAAATAAAAGGTGTGGTTATGGGTACCTGCGTGGGCTCCAGTTACGCCTGTCTTTTTGTGCAGTATGTAGAACATTTCTTGTTCCAGTCCTACTCAAGGTCCCCTCCCATAAATCTTCTTTCAGTACACTGATGACTGTATCAGTGCCACTTCATGCTCTCGTCTGGACCTGGAAAAACTTATCGATTTTGCTTCCAATTTCCACCCCTCTCTCACCTTCACATGGACCACCTCTGACACTTCCCTTCCCTTCCTTGACCTCTCTGTCTCCATTTCTGGTGATAGACTGTCCACCAGTATTCATTACAAGCCCAATGACTCCCACAGCTATCTCAACTACTGCTCCTCACACCCTGCTTCCCGTAAGGATTCCACCTCATTCTCTCAGTTCCTCCAACTCTGTCACATTTGTTTTGATGATGTCACTTTCCAAAACAGCACTTCTGGCATGTCTTCCTTTTCCCTTAACCGAGGTTTCCCCCGCCACTGTGGTTGACAGGGCCCTAAACCATGTCTGACCCACCTCCTGCACCTCTGCCCTCACACCTTCCCCTCCCTCCCAAAGCCATGATAGCGTCCCCCTTGTCCTCATTGTTCACCCCACCAGCCTCCACATTCAAAGGATCATCTTCCGTCATTTCTGCCAACTCCAGCTGACACCACCAAACACATCTTCTCCTCACCTCCCCATTCCGTCGGGACTGTTCCCTCCAGGACACGCTGGTCCACTCCTCCATCACCCCCAACACCTCATCCCTCTCCCACGGCACCTTCCCATGCAATCGCGGAAGGTACAACACCTGTCCCTTTACCTCCTCCCTCCTCACCATCCAAGGCCCCAAATACTCTTTTCAGGTGAAGCAGTGCTTCACTTGTACCTCCTTCAGTTTGGTCTACTGTATTCGCTGCTCCCAGTGTGGTCTCCTCTACATTAGGAAGACTAAACACAGACTGGGTGACTGCTTTGTGGAACACCTTCAGTCAGTCGTCAAGAATGACCCAGACCTTCATGTCGCTTGCCATTTCAACACACCATCCTGCTCTCATGCCCACATGTCTGTTCATGGCCTGCTGCATGTCCCAGTGAAGCCCAAAGCAACCTGGAGGAACAGTACCTCATCTTCCAATTAGGCACTTTACAGCCTTGCAGACTTAACATCGAGTTCAACAACTTCAGACCAAGAACTCTCTCCTCCCTCTTTTTAATCCAATTTTTTTTGGTTTTTTTAAATTTTATTTTATTCGTTTATTTATCTGTTCATTTTTTATCCTTTTTCTCCCTCCCCCCACAAGGCCACCTGTCACTTGTTTTTATGTTTTGCTTTTACAGAACGCTGACCCTTGTTCTGCTATTTACACCTTCTGCTATCTTACCTTTATGCCACTATCAGCACCTTCTTTACTATTTACCACTACCATTAACACACCCTTTGTTGTGTCCATAACATCTTAGTCAATCTCCCCATAGCTGTAATCTATCCCTGATCTTCTATCTTGTTCCATCTGCTCCGCCCCCTCTTAAACAGTATAAAATCCATCATATTTCTACTTCTTAGCCCTGATGAAAAGTCATACAGACTTGAAATGTTAACTCCGTTTCTCTCCACGGGTGCTGCGAGATCTGCTGAGTTTTTCCAGCATTTTCTGTTTTTATTTCAGATTTCCAGTGTCTGCAGTATTTTGCTTTTATCTTAAAATCAGGATCTTGTTATCATTGTCATTCTTCCTGTTGCCCCATAATATGCTGTCAATTAACCACCAATTAACCACAAAAACATAAGAACATGACATAAGAAATAGGAGCAGTAGGCCATTCAGCCCCTTGGGTCTGCTCCCCCATTCAATAAGATCATGGCTGACCTGCTTGTGTTACGAATTTCACATTCCCATCCACCCCCAATAACCTTTGATTCACTTGCCTAACAAGAATCTATCCACCTCCGCCTTAAAAATATTCAATAACCCCGCCTCCACCACCTTCTGAGGGAGAAAGTTCCAAAGTCACACAACCCTCAGACAAAAAAAAAATTCTCCTCACCTCTGCCCTAAATGGGCAACCATTAATTTTAAAACAGTGCCCAGTGCATCTAATCTTTCCTCATAAGACAACCCACTCATTCCAGGTATCAATCTCGTAAACCTCCTCTGAACCTCCTCCAAAGCATTTACATCCTGCCTTAAATAAGGAGACCAAAACTGTACACAGTATTTGAGATGTGGTCTCACCAATGCCCTGTATAACTGAAGCATAACATCTTTACTCTTATGTTCAGTTCCTCTTATAATAAAGGATAGCATTCCATTAGCCTTCTTAATTACTTGCTGTACCTGCATACTAACTTTTTATAACTCATGTACTAGAATACCTAGATCCCTCTGCATCTTGGAATTCTGCATTTCTCTGTTTAAGTAATACTCTGCATTTTTATTCTTCCTGTCAAAGTGGGCAACGTCACATTTTCCTACATTAAATTCCATTTGCCAGATCTTTGCCCACTCACCAAACCTATTTATATCCATCTGTAACCTCCTGTCCTCTTCACAACATACTTTCCTACCTATCTTTATGTCATCTGCAAATTTAGCTACCATGCCATCTTTCTCCTCATCAAAGTCATTGATGTAAATTGTAAAAAGTTGAGGCCCCAGCACAGACCCCTGCAGGACTCCACTCATCACATTCTGGCAATCAGACAAAGACCCATTTATGCAAACTCTCTGTTTTCTGCCAGCCAGCCAATCCTCTATCCATACTAATATGTTACCCCCTACGCCATGAGCTTTTATTTTCTGCTCTTCAAATTCCGGACTATTCAGCATCCTCAATTTTACTTACTCCATCACTGGTGGCTGCACCCTCAATTTGGAATTCCCTTTCTAAACCTCTCGGCCTCTCTACCTCACTTTCCTTGTTAAAGACACTTCTTAAAACCTACCAGTTTGACCAAACAATTTGATCATTTGCCCTAACATCTCCTAATGTTGCTCAATGCCATATTTTGTTTTATACTGCTTCTGTGTAGTACTTTGGGATGTTTTATAATGTTAAAGACACTATATAAATATAAGTGAAGGTTGATGGAATTGTTATGAAGCTATGCCCCTTGATTTTTGAAAATATGATTTTTCAACTTTCAACTGACTGAAAATTACGTAATTTGAACTGAGACAGAGCAAATTGCTTTAAAAATGCAAGGCTGCATTCCGAGGTGAAGGTGAGAAGCAAACAAATCACCCTCAAATGAGTGTGATAAGAGAGACATTTCCTATGATGCAGGCACCCATCAAAACTTGTAACTGTCTAAGGAAGAAATGTTAAAAATGCAAAACACTGGATGTTAAAACAATGGCTGCCACAGGCAGACACACCCAAAGCCTCCTGGAAATACACAATGGGTGAAACATTTCAAATTGCAAGTGACACAAGCAGTGTCAAGAAAGTCTTCAGCAGAGGAAACACACTGAAGGCTACTCTCTTACCCTCTCTCTCTTTTGGAATAAGCGTGTCACCCAGTTCGAGAAACCAACTCTACTAGAAACTTACCAGCGAATCGAGATCTCATAATAATTGCAACATCTCGTACATTTGATCGCATCCAAGAAACCAGCAATTTGCCGCAGTGTTTAAAAGCTCCGCCTCAAGAACAATCAAAGGACATTTAACCGTATATTCTTTTACCTCTCTTTATTTGGACTCTAAATCCCCTTATTTCTGATATGTGTATGTGTGTGTATGGGCCTGAATGATTGCATGAGGGTTGAATGCTTAACATTGTATTTTTATTATTTTGCTGGGGTTTAGTGGCTAATAGATTTGCTGTTTCTTTGACTCAATAAAACTTTGTTTGATTGGCTTCTTGCTGCTCAGATTTAAATTGTTAAATACATTCTGATTTGGAAAAGGCATATCCTCATGAAAAAAGAAACTTAACCTTTGTTCTGCCCAACCAAGGGGGTTGAATAGGGCAGAGCCAATTCACCATTCTCACCTGGTCATATCAGATGAATTCTGCTATATACTTCTTTTTTCCTTAGTTAAGAGTTTAACCACTTACCAGTATTTGTTTTGCAAAGATTAACGTTTCAACCTTTTACTTGTCAAGCCTGCTTTGTTCAATAATACATTGCACATATGGTAAAGGTATTTTACTAATGTAGAAAATGGACTTTTGCCTGACTTGCACTTTTAAATTTGTATTTCTATACTGCAAGAATCAGCATGTAAGAGGTTAAATTAGAGTCACCGAGTGTGTTTCTCAAAGGCAAGTGCACCAGTTCAGTTCCAGATATACCAGCTTTAGTACTCTTCATACATTAAGGGCAGAATTTTTCCCTTGGCGTGCGGGCTTGGCGGGGGCAGTCGGGAAGCCGAACGCCGCCCGCGATCGGGTCCGGAAGGCAATTTCACGGCTGACGGACCAATCAAGGCCCACCCGGCGTAAAACGCGAGTGGCAGCACTCAGCAATTTCTCTACGTGGGTTGTGGGGGGTGTGCTGGGGGAATGCAATGTATGTTATGAAACATGTCCCCTCATGTGACTCTGTCACATGAGCAGGGACATATTATTAATGAAAAATTAAAGTTTTTATTTGATTTTTATTTGCTTTTGGAAATCCCATGGATGAGGTTTCCAAAAAAGCGCAAAGGCCACTAGGCCTTTTCGCCTGCCCACCAACCATAAGGTTGACGGGCAGCGAAAAATTTCTTTTAATTAACTTTTTAATGTCCTGAATTGGTCTTTTAATTGTCAGCGGGCATGCTGCTGACTCCGCCATGCGGCCACCGACTGAAATATTGTGCGAGTGCGTGCTGACATCGGGATGCACGCCCGACGTCATCACGTGTCATTTTACGCTTGGCTGGGTCGGACATGCAGCCGCCTGCCGAGCTAAAGGTTTTGCCCCAAAAACTGAAAAAGCTGAGCACATCAGAGAGCTCTAATACAAAAGCCAAATACTGCAGATACTGGAAATCTAAAATAAAAACAGAAAATGTTGGAAATATTCAGCAGGTCAGGCAGCATCTGTGGAGCAAAATAGAGTTGATGTTTCAGGTCATGGTGAGGAAAGGTGGGTAAAGCAAGAGGTGCATGCTTACACCATGCGCAGCTTGGGATTCAGAAGAAATTGTGCCATGAGGGGGAAGTGGGATGCCAGAAGGAGAGTTAAGTAGGAGGTCTGCGATTGGCCATGGCCTCCGGAATGGCCGCTGCAATGATGGAGACCACTGCATGTCTCCTCCATCAGGGTGAGGGCATGCAGTCATTGCCCACCTCCCACTGGTTAGCTGCTGCTGCCTTTGGTTATGCAGGGGAGAGGGAAGTGTGTCAGTGAGTGTGATGCAATGTGTTTCAGTGATGGTTGAATAGCTGATAGTATGTGCAAGGTATGAGATGTGGGTATGAGGCTTGGAACAGTGCTCTGTGTGTGAGGGTGAGGTGAAGATGTGAATGCTAGGCATGAGTCATGATTGATGGAAAGTGTTGGTGAGTGTAGTGCATTGAGCAGTATGTGAGGTTAAGCATATAGCTGGTAGAATGAGGTATTTAAAGATGTAGTCACTAATCTAGATCACTCACGTAAGGTCACTGAATTTCTTTTGGCACTGCATCCAGGTCCTCAGGGCTACATTGCTGAAACTGATCTGCACAGCCATTGGCTCCCATTCTCTACTCAGAGTTTGTCTGGAGGCCTCCTGGCTCCCTGTAGATGGAGGACCTCTCTCCTCCTGTTGACCTCCTGTATCAAGGCCTGTAGTGCTTCATTGAAGAATCGTGGAACCGACTCTCTGCTATATAGTGCCATTGCTGTACTTTTTCTTTTCTATCCCAGGTCAAAGCTTCTTGTGCAGTTAATTCTAGCAGCTGTTTCAGCCAAAATGCACCTACCCTTTAAGGGGTGCAGACTTGATTTAACCAGCACTGGCTTGAACTCATGCTAGCTTCTTGTGATTCAGAGCACCCAACTCAGACATGCAGCCACTCAGCAGCAGTGCACACATCCTGCAGGCTCCAATCATGTAAATGAGCAGGTAGCACAAAGTTCATGTGTACCTGCATCAGAATTTTGTTCACTAATGAGTAGGCATGGGTTAACCACACAAAGTGACCCCTACACCCACTTTCAGGCATTATCCAGTCTCCTCCAAAACCCCCCGAATACCAGAAGTTAAATTATGAGGAGACACTGTAGAAATTCGGGTTTATTCCTTGAAATTTAGAAAATAAAGGGGTAATTTGATCAAAATTTTCAAACTGTGGATAGAGAGAAACTATTCCACTGGTTGGAGAGTCAAGGACTAAGGGACAATGCTGTGATATTGTGTTTGCTAATGCATAAAGTGTACTCATTTAAATATATATCATGTAAATAGTTATGGTATCACAGTAAGTAATGCAGTACCATGTGATGCAGCAACCACTTAGTCAGTCTGCACAGTGTGCAACATATATAGCAGAAGTAACAAGACATCTCCATTAAAGATCTGTGTTCAACCTCTATGTCTGCCATCAGCTTCCTTGGTACTACCTCTTTCTAGACTAATACAATAGACAAAGCCTAAAAATTAAAGCCAGGTCTTTTAGGAGTGAAGTTAGAAAACACATCACAAAGAGTGGTAGAAGTTTGGAACTCTATTCTGCAAAAAACAGTTGATGCTAGGTCAATCACTAACTGAGATTAAGATATTTTTATTAACCGAAATTGTAAAGGAATATCAGGTGGTATATGTAGTTAGGTCACAGATCAGCCATGAATGCCAGAAAAGGCTTGAGGGACGAAATAACCTACTCCTGTTCTTATATTCCTATCTTCAAACATATTATTAGATGGTATAATCTTCGGGTGCATTCACACTCAATCCAAAGTTTGCTTCAGGATTGCAGATTCGATATGTACAGGTAACTCCAAAACTCGTTATGGCTTGATTAACACCATGCAATGACATGATGCCTGTAGTGCGTCCAAAAGAACAAGGAGCCATATATTTAAAATTTCTAGGTTTAGTTCATGGTGCACAAGAAATTGCCTGGGAGCTAGAAATATTGCAGCATTTGGGAATCTGTGGGAGCTTGGAATGAAAATATGTTTTCAGCAAAGGAGGGGGGAAATTTAAGGAGCTGATATTATCATCATGTTTCGGCCTTGTTATGCCATAACAAGCCACCCCCTTTCCCTCTTGAACATAAAACTACAATAAGATTACCTCCTCCAGCTCTATAACCCTCTGAGATCCCTGATTCTGGCCTCTTGCGCATCCCCAATTTTAATTGCTCCATCATTGTCTTCAGCTGCCAAGGCCCCAAACTCTGAATTTCCTCTTCAAACGTCTCCACCTCTATACTTTAAAATGCTCCTTAAAATCTGTCTTTTTGATCAAGCGTGTGGTCACCTGTCATAACATCTCCTTATGTGGCTCATTGTCAAATTCTGTTTGATAATTTCACAATTGCCTTGGGGATTAAAGGCGCTACATAATTGCAAGTAGCTGTTGTTGTTGCGATCTACAGTCAACTGTCAAAATGATCAGGTGCTGGGGAATGGAATTCTGTGCCTCCAGTGTAGTGCAGTCTAAGATTGCTAGCTTTAGTCCCTTCCTACACATAATATCAGCATTGTAGTAAAATAGAAACAGCTTTGCTTTACTATGCTAAAGCTAGGACATGAATGCATTCCATCTAGGTACAAAGTGGTTTACAATTTCATTTATTGTTCCATAGTTTCTTACCATTATACCATTACCATTTTGCCAAAAAGGGCAGTAAGCCTGAAGATTGGGAGGATTTTAGAATTAAGCAAAGGATGACCAATAAATTGATAAAGAAAGAGAAGAGAGCATATTAGAGTAAACTAGCAATATTCATATAAACAGATTTTAAAAGTTTCTATAGGTTTGTAAAAATGAAGAGATGAGCAAAATTGAACCTGGGCCCAGTAGAGGCAGAGACACGGGAAATTATAATGGAGAATAAGGAAATGGCAAAGACATTTAATTCATACTTTATATCTTTCTTCATGATAGAAGATATAAAAACATATTAAAAATTGTGGGGAACCAAAGGTCAAGCAAAAATGAGGGACATAAAGACATTAGCATTTGTAAAATTGTAATATAGCACAGGAGAAATTAATGGGACTAAAAGTCGACAAATCCCCTGGATCTGATGGCCTGCATCCTAGCATTTAAAAAGAGGTCTGTATTGAGATGGTGGAGGCATTGGTTTTGCTCTTCCAGCATTCCCTGAATTCTAGAACAGTCTCCATGGATTGGAGGTAATAAGTGTAACCCTGCTATTCAAGAAACAAAGGAGAGAGAAAACGAAAAATCACAGGCCAGTTAGTCTAACATGAGTAGTAGGGAAAAAAATAGACTCCATTCTAGGGACACAGTAACAGGGTACTTAGAGAATCATAGTATGATTAATCACTGCCAACATGGATTCATGTAAAGCAAATTTTGTTTGACTAACTTAGTTTTTTGAGGTTGTAACGAGCAGAGTAGATAAGGGGGAACCAGTGGATGTACTGTATTTGGACTTTCAAAAGGCATTCAATAAGATACCATGCAAGGGATTGCATAAAATTAGGGCTCATGGGATTGTGAGCAATGATGGAGGATTGGTTAATGGACAGTGAACAGAGGGTAGGAATAAACAGGACATTTTCAGGTTGACAGGCTATAACTAGTAGGGTACTATAAGGATTAGTACTTGGGCCTTAGCTATTTACAATCTATATCAATGACTTAGATGCAAAGACCAAGTGTAATGTATTCAAGTTTGCTGGCGATACAAAGGTAGATAGGAAAGTAAGCTGTGAGGAGAACGCAAAGAGATACAACAGAGATACAGACAGGTTGAGTGAATAAACAACATGGCAGATGGAATATAATGTGGGGACTTTGGTAGCGAAAATAGAAAAGCAGAATATTTTTTAATTTGTGAAATTAAACTGGGAAATGTTGGTATTCAGAAGAACCGGAGAATCCAGGTACATGGATCACAGAAATTAGCACGCAGGTACAGCAAACAATAAGGAAGGCAAATGGTGTGTTAGCCTTTATTACAAAGGGATCGGAGTAGAGAATAACAAAGTCTTATGACAATTATATAGGATGTTCATGAAACCACACCAGCGTTGCTGTATGCATTTTTGGTCTCCCTGCCTAAGGAAGGATATACCAGCCTTAGAGGGAGTGCAATGACGGTTCACTACACTAATCCCTGGAATGAGAGAGCTGAAACATAAAATTCTTAAGGAGCTTGACAGAGTAGATACTTAAGGGGTCTTTTCCCTGAATGGGGAGTCCAGAACAAGGGTTATTGTCTCAGAATCAGAGTCAGCCATTTAGGACTGAAATAAGGAGAAATTATAATGAGATGACATGACTCAACGGGTGTGAAATCTTTGGAATTCTTAACCAGTGAGCTGTGAAAATTCAGTTATTCAGTATTTTGGTCGATAGAAATCACTAGATTTTTCGGTACTAAAGGAATCAAGGGATATTGAGATAGTGCGGCAAAGAGAAGTTGAGGTACATTATCAGGCATGATTTAATTGAATGGCAGAGCAGGCTTGCGAAGTGGGATATTGCTGCATTTATTTTAAATGACATTGCACTTTAAAAATATCTTCACAACAGCTAAGATCTTACATGGAAGCAATCAGTGGCTGGGAAATGAAAGGGGCCTCTACAGCAGTAAATAATGGGGTGAGTCCAATAGCTGTTCTATTGTGACTGTTAATTAAGGTGATACATTTGTTACTAGACACATTATTTCTTCTTGTTTGCATAATGTATTCAAGAATGTGCATAATTCTGTTATCAGTAAATCCAACACTTTTACTATATTCACTAACTGCAGCATATCATTTGATCCCGATATTAAAGGAAATGAAGAAGAAATGATGTGTAGTGTGAGCAAAAAGTTATGATGAGGAAACAAAAATAAAAATACCTGGAAAAACTCAGCAGGTCTGACAGTATCTGCGGAGAGGAACACAGTTAATGTTTCGAGTCCGTATGACTCTTCAACAGAACTAAGGAACAATAGAAAAGAGGTGAAATATAAGCTGGTTTAAGGTGGGGTAGGACCGGTAGAGTTGGATAGAGGGCCAGTGATAGGTGGAGATAGCCAAAAGATGTCATAGACAAAAGGCCAAAGAGGTGTTGAAGGTGGTGATATTATCTAAGGAATGTGCTAATAGGTGACATTAAGGGTAGAAAGCAGGATGAGCAAGGTACAGATAGCCCTAGTAAGGGTGAGGTGGGGGGAAGGGATCGAAATAGGCTAAAAGGTAGAGATAAAACAATGGATGGAAATACATTTAAAAATAATGGAAATAGGTGGGAAAAGAAAAATCTATATAAATTATTGGAAAAAAAGGAGGATCGGAAAGGGGGTGGGGATGGAGGAGAGAGTTCATGATCTAAAATTGTTGAACTCAATATTCAGTCCAGAAGGCTGTAAAGTGCCTAGTCGGAAGACGAGGTGCTGTTCCTCCAGTTTACGTTGAGCTTCACTGGAACAATGCAGCAGGCCAAGGACGGACATGTGGGCATGAGAGCAGGGTGGAGTGTTGAAATGGCAAGCGACAGGGAGGTCTGGGTCATGCTTGTGGGACAGACCGAAGGTGTTCCATAAAGCGGTCACCCAGTCTGTGTTTGGTCTCTCCAATGTAGAGGAAACTGCATTGGGAGCAGTGAATGCAGTAGACTAAATTGAGGGAAGTGCAAGTGGAATGCTGCTTCACTTGAAAGGAGTGTTTGAGCCCTTGGATGGTGAGGAGAGGGGAAGTAAAGGGGCAGGTCTTGCAACTTCTGCGGTTGCATGGGAAGGTGCCGTGGGAGGGGGTTGAGGTGTAGGGGGTGATGGAGGAGTGGACCAGGGTGTCCCGGAGGGAACGATCCCTGCGGAATGCCACCAGGGGGGGTGAAGAGAAGATGTGTTTGGCATGATGCCACCACCAAACACATCTTCCCTTCACCCCCTGGCGGCATTCCGCAGGGATCGTTCCCTCTGGGACACCCTGGTTGGGCTTAGGCTTCTGTTTTTGCCCTATTCTTTTCTTCACCAGGTTCACTTTTTTAAAAAGACTCCATTTCAATGATTGTAAGTAGTGGTAACGTGAATATATTAGAACGCTTATGGCTGGACACACAGTCTGGCAATATTTTCCATGATAAGTTCCATGCCCATCATAAACTGGCTCTGTAATTGTGTTGTGATGTTAATTACACATTCCCACCAATGGGAGCACTGTAGCCTCCCAGTTTTGCATCATCCAACTTCCCAGCCTTTGCTGTAGAGACACACCCAAGCTCCAGTCAACTCATTTGCTTCCCAAATTCCAGTATATTTTTCCATTTCAGACGAAGCAATAATGTAAAATCAATTCCATAAAAATGATAGTATGTATGACACTAAAATGGAATCTGAATTATGTCTGTATATCCTGATCCCACTCTCCAATTGCACTTCACTTGAAGAATACGATTGGCTTTAACTCCCCACGTGCACTATCATGGGAGATGATCTAGTGTTACATGAAGAAAATAATGCCATTGAACCACTGATTACTGGTTGCAAAAAACAGAAATTGGTCCAAGTAAATGCATTCCTAACAAAATTGTATAAATACACATAATTGGAAAAGGTGACTGTTTAGACAGTGATTTTATTAACTGTAACGCCAAATTGGTAAGCAATCAAGACACATTTATGATAACAGCCTTTCATTATCTCCACATATCAATTATAAATTTTGAAATTTGTTCACCGAGCTGTGGAAAATATATTGTAAAGGTATCTGTAAGGCAGGTGAGAAATTCTCAACTGAATGACGAAATGCTGCAAGTCCTCATCGACTGAGAAATGGAATGTTGCAAAAGCCGTTTTGATGTAGGAAGAATTCCCTCAACTATGCAGTTTAAGGATTATGCAATGCATGTGGTGTGAGTTGTTTCAGTGGCAAGAAAGATATTAGTGGGAAGTGAGGAAAAATTTCCACAAAAAAATATGGGGAGGCGATGGCGTTGAGAGATTGTCGCTGGACTAGTAATCCAGAGACCCAGGGTAATGCTCTGGGGACCCGGGTCTGAATCCCGCCACGGCAGATGGTGCAATTTGAATTCAATAAAAATCTGGAATTAAAAATCTAATGGTGACCATGGAACCATCGTCGATTGTTGCAAAAAGCCATCTGGTTCACTAATGTCCTTTAGGGAAGAACATCTGTTGTCCTTACCTGGTTTACACGTGACTCCAGTCCTACAGCAATGTAGTCGACTCTTACATGCCCTCTGAAATGGCCTAGCAGTTGTAACAAACTGCTACAAAGTCACAAAAAAGGAATGAAACTGGCCGTCTACCCGGCATCGACCTAGGCACCGGAACCAACAACGGCAATCTCAGTCCTGTTGATCCTGCAGACTGGGGGCTAGTGCCAAAATTGGGAGAGCTGCCTCACAGGCTAGTCAAGCAACAGCCTGACATGGTCACCCTCACAGAATCGTACCTTACAGATGATGTTCCAGACACCACCATCACCATCCCTGGCAGCACAGTGGTAAACAGTCAGGAGGGAGTTGCCCTGGGAGTCCCCAACATCCAGACCCTGTGAAGTCTCATGGCATCAAACATGGGCAACGAAACCTCCTGCTGATTACCATATACCACCCTCCCTCAGCTGATGAATCAGTGCTCCTCCGTGTTGAACATCACTTGGAGGAAGCACCGAGGGTGGCAAGAGTGCAGAATGTACTGTGGGTGGGGGGTTTCAATGTCCATCACCAAGAGTGGCTTGGAAGCACCACCACTGACTGAGCTAGCCGAGTCCTAAATGACATAGCTGCTCGACTGGGTCTGCAGCAGGCGGTGAAGAAACCAACAAGAGGGGAAAACATACTTGACCTCATCCTCACCAATCTGCCTGCCGCAGATGCATCTGTCCATGACAGGATCAGTAGGAGTGACCACTGCCCAGTCCTTGTGGAGATGAAGTCCTGCCTTTACATTGAGGATACCCTCCACCGTGCTAAATAGGATAGATTTTGAACAGATCTAGCAAATCAAGACTGAGCATCCATGAGGCGCTGTGGGCCATCAGCAGCAGCAGAATTGTACTTGAACAGAATCTGAAACCTCTTGGTTTGGCATATCCCCCTACTCTACCATTACCATCAAGCCAGGGGGATCAACCCTGGTTCAATGAAGAGTGCAGGAGGGTATGCGAGGAGCAGCACCAGGCATAGCTAAAAATGAGGTGTAAACCTGGAAGGATTATTTGCATGTCAAACAGCATAAGCAGCAAGTGATAGACAGAGCTAAGCGATCCCACAACCAATGGATCAGATCTAAGCTCTGCAGTCCTGCCACATCCAGTCGTGAATGGTGATGGACAATTAAACAACTCACTGGAAATATCCCCATCCCCAATGATGGAGGAGCCCAGCACATCAGTGCAAAAGATAAGGCTGAAGCATTTGCTACAATCTTCAGCCAGATGCCAAATTGATGATCCATCTCAGCCTCCTCCAGAGGTCCCCTGCACCATAGATGCCAGTCTTCAGCCAATTCAATTCATTCTACGTGATAACAAGAACTGGCTGAAGGCACTAGATACTGCAAAGGCTATGGGCCCTGACAATATTCCGGCAATAGTACTGAAGATTAGTGCTCCAGAATTTGCTGCGCCCCTAGTCATGCTGTTCCAGTACAGCTACAGCACTGGCATTTACCTGGCTATGTGGAAAATTGCCTAGATATGTCCTGTACACAAAAAGCCGGACAACGTGACCAATTACCGCCCCATCAGTCTACTCTACATCATCAGTAAAGTAATGGAAGGGGACATCAACAGTGCTATCCAAGTGGCACTTGCTTAGCAAAAACCTGCTCGCTAACTCTCAGTTTGGGTTCCATCAGAGCCATTCAGCTGCTGACCTCATTACAGACTTGGTTCAAACATGGAGAAAAGAGCTGAACTCCCGGGGTGTGGTGAGAGTGACTGCCCTTGACATCAAGGCAGTATTTGACCAAGTATGGCACCAAGGAGCCCTAGCAAAATTGGAGTCAATGGCAATTAGGGGAAAACTCTCCACTGGTTGGAGTCATACCTAGCGGAAAGGAAGATGGTTGTGGTTGTTGGAGATCAGTCATCTCATTTCCAGGACTTCACCCCAGGAGTTCCTCAGGGTAGTGTCCTTGGCCCAACCATCTTCAGCTGCTTCATCAATGACCTTCCTTCCATCATAAGGTCAGAAGTGGGGATGTTTGCTGATGTTTGAACGATGTTCAGCACCACTCTTAACTCCTATAATACTGAATCAGTCCATGTCCAAATGCAGCAAGACCTGAACAATATCCAGGCTTGGACTGAAAAGTGCCAAGTAACATTCGCTTCACACAAGTGTCAGGCAATGATCATCTCCAACAAGAGACCATTGCCCTTGATGTTCAATGGCATTACCATCACTAAATTCCTCCACTATCAACATCTTGGGGCTTACCATTGACCAGAAACTGAACTGGACTAGCCATATAAATACTGTGGCTACAAATGCAGGTCAGAGGCTAGGAATCGTGCATTGAGTAACCCACCCCCTGACTCCCCAAAGCCTATCCACCATCTACAAGGCACAAGGCAGGAGTGTGATGGATTACACCCCACTTGCCTGAATGAGTGCAGCTCTCACAACACTCAAGAAGCTTGACACCATCCAGGACAAAGCAGCCTGCTTGATTGGCACCACATCCACAAACATTCACTCCCTCCACCACCGACGTACAGTAGCAGCAGTGTGTACCATCTACAAAATGCACTGCAGGAATTCACCAAGGCTCTTGAGACAGCACCTTCCAAACCCACGACCACTACCATCTATAAGGACAAGGGCAGCAGATAGATGGAAACACCACCACCTGGAAGTTCCCCTCCAAGTCACTCACCATCCTGACTTGGAAATATATTGCCGTTCCTTCACTGTTGCTGGGTCAAAGCTCCCTTCCTAACAGCACTGTGGGTGTACCTACACTAAATGGACTGCAGCGGTTCAAGAAGGCAGCTCACCACCACCTCCCCAAGAGCAATGAGGGATGGGCAATAAATGCTGACCGAGCCAGTGAAGCCCACATCCCATGAATGAATAAGAAAAATAAGAAAAGGCACAGAGGGAAAATAGAAGTATTACTTCAAAGTAGCAGCAAAGGCATAGACAGGCAGTTGTACTTTTGTAGAATAGGTGCATTTGAATTTTTTAAGACCCTGATAAGAATTTAGCAATTGAAGTATCCAAATAATATAAAGGTTATACAAATTACATGATACATACACCATATTGGGAGAAAGAATGAACTGCTGGAAGCAATTTTCACGGGTGAAATCTTTTGGTCTCAAAACCACCGCTATTTTCATCGTAGGCAGACTTGGCACATAATTGACAATGCAAAGTTCAAAAGGTGACGGTCCTGCTTGCCTGCATGGTGCAGCTCCAACAACACTCAAGAAGCACAACAGTAGAGCCAGCATGGACATGACGGGCCAAATGACTTCCTTCTGGACTGTAACTATTCTACCATTCCATGATTCTTTGTTTCCAATGGTTGAAGGGTTGATAATGAGAGGATACCAATATAAAGTGATTTGCAAGAACGAGAGGCAATTGAGGATTTTTTTTGTACACAGTGATTAGGGTTTGGAATGCACTGCCTGATAGTGTGGTCGATACAAATTCATTAATAGCCTTCAGAAGGGAATTGGATAAATACTTGAAGGAAAAAAGTTGCAGGAATATGGCAGAAGAGTGGGGGAGTGAGACTAAAAGAGCTGCTGCACACTCGATGGGCTGTAGGGCCTTCATCTGCGCTGTACTCTATTCTGTACTGTATTCTATGGCCCTGAATCTACCAATATGGAGAGTGGCAAATGATTCAACAAGTTGCTGATACTACTTGGGACCCAGAGGAAGTCCCAACCTATGCACATGTGTGGTACTTGTAGGTGGAAAGTTTAAACTTCCAATTGCCAGCTTTCCCCTGTCAGACTGCTCCACAAATCCCGACAACAGTGGGATCAGATGGCCAGATTCATGCAAACTTGGACTGTTTGCCCTATGCTTACCCCGGTTTTTGCACAGTTTTTTTTTAATTCTTTCACGGGATGTGGGCATCACTGGATAGGCCAGCATTTATTGCCCTTGAGAAGGTGATGGTGAGCTGCCTTCTTGAACAGCTACAGTCCATCTGGTGTAGGAACACCCACAGTGCTGTTAGGAAGGGAGTTCCTGGATTTTGACCCAGCAACAATGAAAGAATGGCGATATAGTTCCAAGTCAGGATGGTGTGTGGCTTGGAGAGGAATCTGCAAGTGGTGGTGTTCCCATACATCTGCTGTGTTTGTCCTTCTAGGTGGTAGAGGTCACGGGTTTGGAAGGTGCTGTTGAAGGAACCTTGGTGAGTTGCTGCAGTGCATCTTGTAGATGGTACACACTGCTACCACTGTGCATTGGTGGTGGAGGGAGTGAATGTTTAAGGTGGTAGATGGGGTGCCAATCAAGTGGACTGTTTTGTCCTGGATGGCATCAAGCTTCTTGAGGCACACTTGGTCAAATGCTGCCTTGATGTCAAGGGCAGTCACTCTCACATCATGTCTTGCGTTCAGATCTTTGTCCATGTTTGCACCAAGGTTGTACTGAGGTCAGGAGCTGAGTGGCCCTGGCAGAACCCAAACTGAGCGTTAGTGAGCAGGTTATTGCTGAGTAAGTGCTGCTTGATAGCACTGTCAACTATTCCTTCCATCACCTTGCTGATGATTGGGTGTAGACTGATGAGGTGGTAATTGACCGGGTTGGATTTGTCCTGCTCGTCGACAAATAGAACTTTTCCTGGAGGTGTTAAGCCTATTCAGGAGCACAGCTCAAAGTAAATAACTAGAGTGTCAAAGCATTCTAACACAATGGCAACCCCAACATTACTGACCCCACCTCCCTGACAATGCTCACTGCCTCCCCCCACCCCGGACAATGTTCACCTGCTTTCCCAACAATGCCCAGCCCCTCCCAACAATGTTCACCTGCTCTCCTGGCTCACCTTCTGGAATTCCTAGCTCCTCTCCAGCTGATGTCAGGAGGGTCAGAATTTTTGGGGGTTTGCAGGGAGGCGGAGATTTTTTGGGGGTGTGGCTGGCTAGGCCAGCATTTATTGCCCATCCTTAATTGTCCTTGAGAACTGAGTGGCTTTCTAGGCCATTTCAGAGGGCATTTAAGGATCAACCACATTGGTGTGGATCTGGAGTCACAGGGAGGCCAGACCAGGTAAGGACAGCAGATTTTCATTCTTAAAGGACATTAGAGAACCAGATGGGTTTTTACAACAATAGTTTCATGGTCATCATTAGTCAATGAACTGAAAACAGGCCTTAGATGTGTCTTCAGTTCATGATGAAAAAAGGATGCCTGGCTTTGCTGGAAGTATGCTCGCCACTTGTCCTCATGGCCCTGCTCACTGGGTTCTGCTGAAGCCAAGACTGGTTGGTCCTAAGGCTCCAGGATAAAATGCTAAGTGGGGAGTCTAAATCATAGTCAGTGATGGGCAGACCCACTCTGCTACTAACCAGAAGATCTGGGCCTATGATTCTATCCAGCACAAAGCAATCCATTTGATCAGCACCCCTGCCAATGAAATCAGGATCCACACTTTCTGTCTCCTTCACACTGTGACTGCAGACGTACAGGATACAGTACAGCAACTCATCATCAAGAAGCTTGCTTCAAGAGCATCTCCCACCCATGTGACTACAATTTCAAGAAGGGCCTTGGAATGCCATGATTTGCCAGTTCCCTCCATGTCACACATCATCCTGCTTTGGACATATATTAACATTCCCTCTTTGTCACTGGGTAAAATTCCTGGAATTTGTTGTGGGAGGACCACATCCGCAAGAGCTGCAATGTTTTGGGGGCAGAGGGTATTGACATTACTACTTTACTACAGGAATGAGGATGAGTAATTAATACATTCTTGCCAGAACCTGCCACCGCTTGCAAACAAATTATTAGCCCTTACATGTCAGGCCTAGGGCCAAACATTAATGGACATTTTTCACTGTTTTCGAGAGACGTAAAACATTTAGGAAGTCACAGGTGGCACTTTTTTCTGATGGAATTCTCATGCAGGATATAAGCCAAGGAAGGAGCTAAGAGGCTTCATTGGGATTGTATACTACAGGGCCCACATGAGAGTTCAAGGAGAATTGCAAGAGGTGACTATATCCATCAATACTATTAGCACGAAACCATGTAGCTGGAAGGAATGCAGGATGAAATTTAATCACCCTGCAGCTCAGGCAGAAGGAGAGTTCACCATTACCTTCAACTAATGTGCTTATCATGTACAGCAATTATAATCACTTGCCATTCACAGTTTTAAGATACCTTCTATGTTTACTATAAATGTCCATTAGGAAGGAAGGCACACTTTGAACCACCTTTGCCCTGCAACTGTTCTTTTATTGACATCCTTACACAAAATTCTGCTCAAAACAACCTTCCTACCGAATATAGCTGTATCTTCACACATGCTATATTTTTTTCTTGCACAGTGTGAAGCCCACAGTGGGCATGTTGATATTGATATGCATGAAGGCCAGTCCCAATACAAATACTGTGAGGTTTCTTAATGCAGTCTCTCTGGTAGCAGACGTGACAGGGAATCTCACAAACAATTTTCAATTGGATTTTCCAGTTGAATTTGGATGACAGTCCCTTTGAACTTAAGAGTTCAAATATTCAAAATCTGGGACATTTCACTTACTCTCTTCCAGTATATAAAAGAAACAACTCTATTTGAATCAAGGTTGTTGGAAAATTCATGAGAAAGGACAGTTTTAAAAAAACAAGGACACCAAGGGGCTATATGAAAATGTTAGAAGAGATACATTGATATTACTAAAAGATAAACACTATATTCTAAGGTTATTGACAAAGACTTAGATTAGTTCTGAGAGCTGCAATCTTTATATAGATACATGAACCAAAGGATTTAGAAAGTTAGCTGCGGGGGAGCACACTGGGTAAGACGTCATAGAGTCAGAGTTTTACAGCATGGAAAGAGGCCCTTTGGCCCATTGTTTCCATGCGGGTCATCAAGCCTCTATCTACTCTAAACCCATTTTCCAGCAGTTGGCCCATAGCCTTGTATGCTATGGCTTTTCAAGTGTTCATCTAAATACTTCTTAAATGTTGTGAGGGTTCCTGCCTCTACCATCCTTTCAGGCAGTGAGTTCCAGATACCCCCAAAGCTCTGGGTGAAAAAACTTTTCCTCAAATCCCCCCTAAACCTCCTGCCTTTTTCTTAAATCTATGCTCTCTGGTTTTGACCACTCCACTAAAGGGAAAAGTTTATTTTTATGTACTCTATCTATGCCCCTCATAATTTTGTACACCTCAATCAGGTTCCCCCTCAGCCATCTCTGCTTTAACGAAAACAACCCCAGCCTATCTAGTCTCTCTTCATGACTGAAATGCTCCAGCCCAGGCAACATCCTGGTGAATCTCCTCTGCACCCTCTCCAGTGCAATCATATCCTTCTTATAGTGTGGTGACTAGAACTGCACACAGTACTCCAGGTGTGGCCTAATTAACGCTTTTTACAGCTCCATCATAACCTCCCTGCTCTTGTTTTCAGTGCCTCAACTAATAAAGGCAAGTATCCCTGTCTACTTTATCTACCTATCCTGCTGCCTTCAAGGATCTATGGACATGCATACCAAGGTCCCTCTGTACTTCCTAGGGTCCTACCATTCATTGTGTACTCCCTTGCCTTGCTCGTCCTCCCAAAATGCATCATCTCACACTTTTCAGGATTAATTTTCACTTGCACTGTTCTGCCCATCTGACCAGCCCGTCTATATTGTCCTGTAGTCTAAGGCTCTCCTCCTCGCTATTTACCACACCACCAATTTTCGTGTCATCTGTGAACTTACTGATCATACCTCCTACGTTCATGCCTAGCTCATTAATGTACACTACAAACAGCAGGGGACCCAGCACTGAAATCAGTGTTACACCACTGGACACAGGCTTCCTGTCACAAAAACAACCGTCGATCATCACCCTCTGCCTCCTACCACGAAGGCAATTTTGAATTCAATTTGCCAAATTGCTCTGGATCCCATGGACTCTTACCTTCTTGACCAGTCTCCCATGTGAGACCTTGTCAAAAGCCTTACTGAAGTCCAAGTAGACTGCATCAACTGTACTACCCTCATCTAGTCATCTCCTCAAAAAATTAAATCAAATTTGTGAGACATGATCTCCCCCTGCCAAAGCCATGCTGACTATCCCTGATTAATGCTTGCCTCTCTAAGTGGAGATTAATTCTGTCCCTCAGAATATTTCCAAAAGTTTCCCTACCACTTATCTTAGACTCACTGGCCTATAGTTCCCTGGTTTACCCCTACCACCTTCTTAAATAATGGTACCACATTAGCTGTCCTCCATTCCTCTGGCACCTCTCCTGTGGCCAGAGAGGATTTGAAAATTAATGTCAGGGCCCCTGCAATCTTCTCCCTCACCTCCCACAGTAGCCTGGGATACATCTCATCTGGGCCTGGGAGTTTATCCACTTTTAAGCCCGCTAAAACCGCTAATGTCTCCTTCCTCTCAATGTTAATTTGTTCAAGTATATCACAGTCCCCCTCCCTGATTTCTATACCTACATCATCCTGCTCTACAGTGAACACTGATGCAAAGTACTCATTTAAAACCTCACCTACATCTTCCAGCTCCTCACACAGATTGCCACTTTGGTCCCTCATGGGCTCTACTCTTGCGCTGGTTATCCTCCTGCCCCCAATAGATTTATAAAACTCTTTTGGATTTTCCTTTATTTTACCCGCCAGTGTTTCTTCATGTCCCCTCTTTGTTCTCCTAATTTCTTTTTTAAGCAACCCCTTGCACTTTCTATACTCCTCTAAGGCTTACGCTGTTTTGAGCCCTCGGTATCTACCAGAAGCTTCCCTTTTTTTCCTTATCCAATCCTGTACCTTCCTCAACATCTAGGGTTCTCTGGACTTGTTGGTCCCACCTTTCACCTTTACGGGAACATGTTGATCCTGCAGTCTCACTATTTCCTTTTTGAATGACTCCCACTGCTCTGATGTAGATATTCTTACAAGTAGCTGCTCCCAGTCCACTTTGGCGATATCCTGTCTTATCATATTAAATTCAGAAACTTTATTTCCCTTCCATCTTTGTCCTTTTCCATAACTACCTTAAATCTTACTGAGTTATGGTCACTATCACCGAAATGCTTCCCCACTGACACTTCTACCATTTGCCCAGCTTCATTCCCTAAAACTAGGTCCAGCCCCGTCCCCTCTCTTGTCAGACTTTCTACATGCTGGCTTAAAAAGCTCTCCTGATACATTTTAAGAATGCAACCTCCTCTAAGCCTATCCCAGTCAATATTGGGGAAGTTGAAATCCCCTATTACCTTATTATTTTTGCATTTCTCTGAGATTTACCTACATATCTGCCCTTCTATCTCTCCCTGACTGTTTGGGGGTCTACAGTAGACTTCTAGCAATGTGATTGTCCCCTTTTTAGAGTCATAGAGGTTTACAGCACAGAAAAAGGCCCTTCGGCTCGAGTGTACGTTGGTCAAACAAGTACCTAACTATTCTAATCCCATTTTCCAGCCCTAGGCCCATAGCCTTGTATGCCATGACATTGCAAATGCACATCCAAATACTTTTAAATCTTATGAGGGTTTCTGCCTTTACCACCCTTTCAGGCAGAGTTCCAGAGTTTTGTTTTTAAGTTCTACCCATGTGGCCTCATTTGAGGAACCTTCTAAGATATTATCTCTCTTTATTGCAGTAATTGACTGCTTGATCAATATTGCAACACCACCTCCTCTTTCCCCACCACCCCCCACCAAAATCTGGCCAGAAGATTCTATACCCCTGAATTTTGAGCTGCCAATCCTGCCCCTCCCTCAGCTATGTCTCCGTGATAGCAATGATATCATATCCCCATGTATTAATCAACACCCTCAACTCATCTGCCTTACTTGCAAGACACATTGCATTAAAATAAATGCCATCCAGCCTTGCAATGCTTCCTTGTGTCTTAACTTGACTATATACACTCTGCCTTCCAGGCTGACTTGTTTTTTTTATACTTGTCTGTACATCACCCCCTACTATACCTCTACTCTGTATCCTATCCCGCCTCGAAATTAGTTTAAACCCCACCCCCCCGCAGGGATGTTAGTCCCGTTCCAGTTCAGGTGCAACCTGTCGGACTTGTATAGGTCACAACCTTCCCCAGAAAAGGACCCAGTGATCCAGGAATCTAAAGCCCTCCCTCCTGCACCAGCTCATCAGCCACGCATTAATCTGCTCTATCCACCTATTCCTATACTCACTAGCATGTGGCACTGGGAGTAATCCAGAGATTACAACCTTTGAGGTCCTGCTTTTTAATCTGCTACCTAAGCTCCCTAAACTCTTGTTACAGGTCGTCATCCTCTTTCTACCTATGTCGTTGGTACCAATGTGAACCACAATCTCTGACTGTTCGCCCTCCCCCTTCAGAATGCCCTGCAGCCGTTCAGTGACATCCTTGACCCTGGCCCCAGGGAGGCAACACACTATCCTGGAGTCATCCTGTAGTTATGTTGTTGTCCTAGTTATAATAGTCATGTTGTAATAGTTTTAGACAAGAGAAAACCTTTCCAACTATCCACAAGTATTCCCTTGGGAAGTCAAGGCTGAGGTGGACAGATCTTTGGTCTCTCAGGGAATCAAGGAACATGAGAGCAGGTGGGAAAATGGAGTCAAGGCTGAAGATCAGCCATGATCATATTGAATGGTAAAGCTGGCTCGAGGGATGTATGGCCTACTCCAGCTCCTATATCTTATGCTCTTGGTGCATTTCTAATAATGAATCCTACTTGCTGACAAGGATCCTTTTAGCTCCGTTTCAAAATCAATCAAGTTTCCTTGTTCCAGTCCATGTAATCTATCCCACATACTTTGCACTTAATAAAAAGTTCCTCCGGCATTTTTATTATTGTTCTTAATTGGCAAATATGACCTCTCGCGCTTAAATTTGTTAGACAGAAGAAAAGGTCACTTAGATCAAATTTGAATATGTTGAAATCTTTTATAACCTTGTACTGAACTCAGTGTCCAACCACATTTCTCTTTACGGAAATGGAGAATTTTAAAAATTTAATTCATTCTCAGGATGCAGACATCACTGGCAAAGCCAGAATTTATTGGCCAAACCTAGTTGCCCCTTGAGTAGGTTGTGGTGGCTATTCTTTGCTGCAAACTGTGAGGTGAAGGTGCCTCCACAAAGCTCTTATAGGCAGGTTCCTGGATTTTGATGCGACAACAACAGAGGAACAGTGATATGTGTTCAAGTTAGGATGATGTGTGGTTTTGTGTAGTATAATGGGTTAATAGAATAGTTATTGTAATGAGTTAGTGATGTATGTCACGTTGTACCAGTGACATCATGTGCTAGAGACTCTGCAGTGCAGATGGAACAGTCTGTACTCATGAGAGACATACTTTCTCTGTAATAAAAGCAAAATACTGCGGATGCTGGAAATCTGAAACAAAAACAAAAATTGCTGGAAAAACTCAGCAGGTCTGACAGCATTAGTGGAAAGGAAGACAGAGTTAATGTTTCGAGTCCGTTTTACTCTTCATCAGAACTAAAGAGGAATACAAAATGTGGTGAAATATAAGCTGTTTAAGGGGGGTGGGACAGGTGGAACTGGATAGAGGGCCAGTGATAGGTGGAGGCAAAGGAGAGATTGCCAAAGATGTCATAAACAAAAGGACAAAGGGGTGTTGACGGTGGTGATATTAGCTAAAGGGTGTGCTAATGGTGAAATTAAGGGTAGAAAGCAGGATGAGCAAGTGACAGTTGGCCCTAGTGGGGGTGGGGTGGGGGGAAGGGATTGAAATAGGCTAAAAGGTGGAGATAAAACAATGGATGGAAATAAATTTAAAAAATAATAGAAATAGGTGGGAAAAGAAAAATATATATATAAAAAATATATAATAATTATTAGAAAAAAGGGGATCAAAAAGGGGATGAGGATGGAAGAGAGAGCTCATGATCTGAAGTTGCTGAACTCAATGTTGAGTCCGGAAGGCTGTAAAGTGCCTAATCGGAAGATGAGGTGCTGTTCCTCCAGTTTGCGTTGAGCTTCACTGGAACATTGCAGCAGGCCACGGACATGTGGGCATGAGAGCAGGGCGGTGCGTTGAAATGGCAAGCGACAGGAAGGTCTGGGTCATGCTTGTGAACAGACCGAAGGTGTTCCGCAAAGCGGTCACCCTGTCTGCGTTTGGTCTCTCCAATGTAGAGGAGACCACATTGGGAGCAGCGAATGCAGTGGACTAAATTGAGGGAAGTGCAAGTGAAGTGCTGCTTCACTTGAAAGGAGTGTTTAGGCCCTTTGACGGTGAGAAGCAGGGAAGTAAAGGGGCAGGTATTGCACCTTCTGCGATTGCAAGGGAAGGTGCCGTGGGAGGAGGTTGAGGTGTAGGGGGTGATGGAGGAGTGGACCAGGGTGTCCCAGAGGGAACGGTCCCTACGGAATGCCGACAGGGGGGTGAAGGGAAGATGTGTTTGGTGGTGGCATCATGCTGGAATTGGCAGAAATGGCAGATGATGATCCTTTGAATGAGAAGGCTGGTGGGGTGATAAGTGAGGACAAGGGGGACCCTAACATGTTTCTGGGAGGGAGAGGAAGGTGTGAGGATGGATGCACGGGAGATGGGTCGGACACAGTTGAGGGCCCTGTCAACCACCGTGGGTGGAAAACCTCGGTTAAGGAAGAAGGAAGACATGTCAGGAGAACTGTTTTGGAAAGTGACGTCATCAGAACTGATGCGATGGAGGCAAAGGAACTGAGAGAATGGGATGGAGTCCTTACAGGAAGCAGGGTGTGAGGAGCTGTAGTTGAGGTAGATGTGGGAGTCGGAGGGCTTGTAATGAATATTGGTGGATAGTCTATCACCAGAAATTGAGACAGAGAGGTCAAGGAAGGGAAGGAAAGTGTCAGCGATGGACCATGTGAAAATGATGGAGGGATGGAAATTGGAAGCAAAGTTAATACATTTTTCCAGATCCAGACGAGAGCATGAAGCGGCACCAAAGCAGTCATCGATGTACCGGAGAAGGAGTTGTGGGAGGGGGCCGGAGTAGGACTGGAACAAGGAATGTTCCACATACCCCATAAAGCGACAGGCATTACTGGGGCCCATGCGGGTACCCATGGCCACACCTTTTATTTGGAAGAAGTGAGACAAGTTTAAGGAGAAATTGTTCAGTGAGAGAACAAGTTCAGCCAGACGGAGGAGAGGGGTGTAGGGATTGTTCAGGCTTCTGTTCAAGGAAGAAGCGGAGAGCCCTCAGACCATCACGGTGGGGGATGGAGGTGTAGAGGAATTGGACGTCCATGGTGAAGAGTTGGCGGTTGGGGCCAGGGAACTGGAAATTGTTGATATGATGTACGGCGAGAGAGGAATTGCAGATTTAGGTGGGAAGAGACTGTACAAGGGGAGAGAGAATAGAGTCAAGATAGCAAGAAATGAGTTCCATGGGGCAGGAACAGGCTGACACGCTCGGTCTGCCGGGACAGTCCTGTTTGTGGATTTTGGGTAGGAGGTAAAAGTGGGCCGTCCTTATTCTCTGTAGTCTATCGTGTATATAGTGTTAATAAAGCAGTTTGAAGTAACCTATCTGAGTCAGACCAGAATTACTTAAGATAGACCACCCGACCAACATATGAAACATGGTAGCAGCGGTGGTGACACTAATCTAATGAATACCCATGGCAAGAAAGTGGAAGAAAACCTGTTGGAAGCAATAATTTGAAAACTTACCTACCAGGCACACTGGTAATTATGTCAGTACCAGGCGAGCAGTCACTGCCCCTACCCCAACCGTTCTAAAGTCCTGAAGGCCCGCACAAAGGCCAGCATTGGGAGTTATGGAAGGAACACTTCCTATGGTATCGAGCAGCATCAGGCTTGCATGCTAAAGAGCATAAGTAACAGGTTAGTTCATTCCTTTGTGCCTTAGGATCTGTTGCCAATGATGTCCAGTTGAGACAGGAGGTAGAAGAGACTTTGTGACTGTCCTAAGAGCATTCGACACATGTTTTAATCCAAAACAAAACCTCGTGATTGAACAAGGATGATTTAATCAAAGTTCTCAAAGATCAGGGGAATCTGTCAAATTGTTTCTTACCAACCTATATCACCTAGCCAGTTCTTGCGGGTATGATGCATTGAATTATTCGTGACAGCATTGTCATGGGAGTTGCCAATGAAAAACTGTCAGACTTTTTACGAAAGAAAGACAACCTCACTCTTGATCAACTGGTTCAGTACATTAGGCAGGCCAAACTCAGATAACTAAATCAGGGTATAATCCATCATGATACCGAGGCTCTAGATGACTCCATTTGCAGACTAAGTGAACAGAAGTAAGCAGTGGCAGGAAAGAAAGAGTCAGACTTTTATTCTGGAATGCCATCTTGCATTCTGTCTTGGCTGTTGAGTTTAGCACCCTGGTCCTCATGTGACCATTTTGTTTAAAAAAACAAATATAGTTTCGAAGATTTACTCATTAATGCAGTGGGCTACAGTCAGTGACTTGCATGGAATCTACCAGCCACATGAAGGTTTTCCAAATCACATGATAATTTAATAAATAAATAGCTGTACAAACAAATTACTTGATGGAACTGAGAGGAAAATAGACGACTAGTGAATAGGTTGTGATAACTTACAAATCATCAGAGAGAAACAATAGAGAGGAATAAATTTGTCAGTTCAAGGTTGTATTTGCAAAGCATAAAATGGTTTTGTTATCAGAGGTAGAACTGTAGACCCATAGAAATTTGCTTTGGCACTCAAACTTTGGGGAGTTGGCGCAAGGATGCCAGGGTCCCTGATTTGGAACTAAACAAGTACCCATGCAAAATCCCCTATGTTTTTCAACCTTCAGTTAAGTGCATTTAAATTTTAATTATTTTTCTTTCCTCACCAAAAAATATCTAGTTTCTTCCTTTTAGGTTCCTTCCCAAATAGTTTTGAATATACATCAGATACAGGGTTCAAACAGCCACCAATTGTTTTACACTTTCAAACATGTTCAAATTACAATGAGATTTCATGACTGAGATTCACATGAACTGTATTTGTGCTCTGAAGTTAACAAAATCACAGAAGTATTTGCGTGGCAGCATAACCCAGTAACAATTGCACAGCTCTACAATCACTATAAACTAAAAATATTTACTTGGGCCTGTTAAGACATTAATGGGTTGAAAAGCTGTAAGTTTCCCTGGCAGTAAAACACATCTTTGAACAGAAAAGACTCCTGCTTTCAAGGTCAAATGAATATACTGGCTTTGTCAAAAGCATAATCTCTGAAACAGCCAAAGAAATAGTTGTGAGCAGCTGCCAACTCAACGACATGAATTTGCACTTCAGTGCAGGAAAATGGCAGCTTTATTTGAGATAAGTGAGTCAGCCCCAGTCACTTTGGAACAATGACTCGAAATGTACATCCAGATCAATTCAATCACAAAATCAAACGATGCTTGACAATGCCAGCATTTAAGGATGTCCTGAATTTGTGCAATAAAATGAACAGAAAAAAATAGTATCAGAAACTGTTGGAAACAGAAAATGTTGAAAATACCCAACAGCTGAAAGGTGGAAAGATGGCTTAATGTTTCAGGTGTAAAGGTTTCAGAAATTCTGATTGAATACTTACACGTTTGTTACAGATATTGGAGGGGGGGCGGTGATGAGAAAAACAAAACCCCCGAGTCCCTTCCCTTACTGTCCGCAATCAATGGAGTTGCTTGGAAAGATAGATGTGTGTGTTTCTAAGCCCCCTGTCTCTGTAGTCAATTTAAGTAAACAGCAGCAAACTTTCATGAGTTTAAAAATAAAGAAGATTATTTATTATCACACTTTCCCCAAGTCTAAACGCTACATCAGTCACACCACTCACTCAAGAAAGATACAGTTAAATAAAATAGTGCACTATTGGAACTGGCAAACCAAAAAAGAATAGGTAATGACTCTCATATTTGGCTTGTTGTAGGAACTTGGTCATTGCGGGCTCAGTAGAGCAAGAAGTCCTTTTCTACTCTCTGATTGTATTCAGATGGGTTGAAATGCCTGAAGTCGGATATCCAAATTGCTACAGGGTTTCCTCGAAGAGATGAATTTTCAGCAGGTTGCAAAGCTAGGCACTTGTGGTTGTCATATCAGTCAAATTCCTTTACAGATGGATTTGGAGTTTTGAAATCAGGCTGGGAGGCTTCTAAAGACTTTACAGCCTCCGAGTTCTTTAAAGGCTAAGATAACACAGCCTTTTGCAGCAGCTGCTTGTGGTGCTTTTCTGCAGACTGCTCAGCTTCTCCTGGGTTTTTAGGTAGGCTCGAGAAAATGCATTTGTTTCAATCACATGACCAATACTGGTGTTATTCAACCAGAATGGTTTGGAAGTCCAAAGCCATCACCACACAATAAAAGACAGACGGTGGTTCTTCACACTTAACTTGTGGAAAACTGGTAAAAGCAAAAAACTGCAGATGCTGGAAATCCAAAACAAAAACAAAAATAAAAATACCTGGAAAACTCAGCAGGTTCTGTTGAAGAGTCATACGGACTCGAAACGTTAACTATTCCTTTCCGCAGATGCTGTCAGACCTGCTGAGTTTTTCCAGGTATTTTTATTTTTGTTTTTGTCTGTGGATAATTGGTCTCATCAGCTTTCTTTTGTTAAATTGCAAACTTGGAGACAGATTCTAGAAGTCAACTGATTTGGTATTTTGAGTAAACATCAAACAATGGCAGGTGTGAATTGCACAGATAACATTCATCTTAGTCTGTGCATTCCAGGTGGAAGTCCCCAGCCAGAAGCCTGATAATGTGTGTTGAATAAGAAAAGGTCAACTGACTTCTTGGTAACCATCTTAGTCACCTTTGAGAGCATCTGTCTTAAAATATAAAAGACAGTTCCAGAAGCTTCCACAGGTACACAGTCTATGTTTGCAGTTATGAATTGGGATGCTGGGGTTAGTTTAGGAGGAAAGGTTTGACAGGCTGGGCCTATGTCTGTTGGAGTTTAGAAGATTGAGAGGTGATCTTATTGAAACATATAAGATCCTGAGGGGACTTGACAGGGTGGATGCTGAAAGGTTGTTTCCCTTTGTGGGAGAGGCTAGAATTAGGGGACATAGTTTAAAAATAAGGGGTCTCCCATTTGGAATGGAGATGAGAAGAAATTTTTTCTCTCAGAGGGTCGTGAATCCTCGGAGCTCTCTTCCCCAGAGAGCGGTGGAGGCAAAGTCAGTGAATATTTTTAAGGCAGAGGTAGATAGATTCTTGACTAACAAGGAAGCCAAAGATTATCGGGGGTAGGCAGAATGTGGAGTTGAAGCCACAATCTAATCAGCTATGATCATATTGAATGGCTGAGCAGGCTCAAAGGTCTGCTTGGCCTGCTCCTGCTCCTAATTTGCATGTTTGTATGTATGTTCATACAGTCATGCCTTCACTGGGCATGACAACATTTCAAATGCTGTTGGTCATGCTGTGTATTTCCAACACTATTATTCAAAAAAAACTGTGACTCCTCTTTTGTCACTCCATTGATATTTGCAAGTCACAGGGGCAAGAGTAAGAGGGAGAGGAACTATTACATATAACTTTTAAAACAAAAATACTGATCTTAGATTACATTAAAGCACATTAGGTATAAGAGCAAAGAACAATTTCTTATCTGCAAAATAAAATATATGTATACATGAAAAAAATTATCCAATATAACGCAAAGAAAGGTTTCTCTAAAAAGGCTCTGAAACCTGTTCAAAACTATAATCATTAAAGGTCACAAGCAACTTCGAAAATAACAAGTCCTAATTTTCTATAAGATTCATCATGACAATGTATAACACAACAAATTGATTTTCATTCAAGAGAGCAACCAGTTCAAACAAAATAGTCCTGGAGCATTTAGCTCTAATCTCTGCCTGAGCCAATTCACATATGGTACTATTAAGTTACCAAGCTAAGGCATGTTGAAGGTAGGAATTGAGTGGAGATTTACATATTTTAAAAGTTGAATGTTAAACAAATGACTAGAAGTTAGAACCCTTTCCCTGAAGTCAAACAATGTGGACAGACCAATGCCATTTGTCACTGGAATTTTGCTCCATCAAGATGTACCTTTATAGCAATAGAAAATTCTGAAGTATACTGTACATTTTTAGGTGATTTACAGATACATGATAGAAGGATAATTCTGCAACTGTCCGTGATAACATTCAAATTACTACTCATTTTAATGATATTAAAGCACAAAGCAACAAATTCAAACAGCCAAATAGTTAACAAAAATAAAAATACCTGGAAAAACTCAGCAGGTCTGGCAGCATCTGCGGAGAGGAACACAGTTAACGTTTCGAGTCCGTATGACTCTTCAACAGAACGAAGTAAAAATAGAAAAGAGGTGAAATATAAGCTGGTTTAAGGGTTGGGGGGGGGGGGGGGGGGGGGGTGGGACAGGTAGAGCTGGATAAAGGGCCAGTGATAGGTGGAGATAGCCAAAAGGTGTCATAGACAAAAGGCCAAAGAGGTGTTGAAGGTGGTGATATTATCTAAGGAATGTGCTTGTAAGTGACATTAAGCGTAGAAAACAGGATAAGCAAGGTACAGATAGCCCTAGTGGGGGCGGGGTGGGGGGAAGGGATCGAAATAGGCTAAAAGGTAGAGATAAAAAAAGGATGGAAATACATTTAAAAATAATGGAAATAGATGGGAAAAGAAAAATCTATATAAATTATTGGGGGGAAAAAAGGTGGGGATCAGAAAGGGGGTGGGGATGGAGGAGAGAGTTCATGATCTAAAATTGTTGAACTCAATATTCAGTCCGGAAGGCTGTAAAGTGTAAAGATGAGGTGCTGTTCCTCCAGTTTGCGTTGAGCTTCACTAGAACAATGCAACAGGCCAAGGACGGACATGTGGGCATGAGAGCAGGGTGGAGTGTTGAAATGGCAAGCAACAGGGTGGTCTGGGTCACGCTTCCACAAAGCGGTCACCCAGTCTGTGTTTGGTCTCTCCAATGTAGAGGAAACCGCATTGGGAGCAGCGAATGCAGTAGACTAAATTGAGGGAAGTGCAAGTGAAATGCTGCTTCACTTGAAACGAGTGTTTGGGCCCTTGGACGGTTAGGAGAGGGGAAGTAAAGGGGCAGGTGTTGCACCTTCTGCGGTTGCATGGGAAAGTGCCATGGGAGGGGGTTGAGGTGTAGGGGGTGATGGAGGAGTGGAACAGGGTGTCCCGGAGGGAATGATCCCTGTGGAATGCCGACAGGGGGATGAAGGGAAGACGTGTTTGGTGGTGGCATCATGCTGGAGTTGGCGGAAATGGCGGAGGATGATCCTTTGAATGCGGAGGCTGGTGGGGTGATAAGTGAGGACAAGGGGGACCCTATCATGGTTCTAGGAGGAAGAGGAAGGTGTGAGGGCAGATGCGCGGGAGATGGGCTGGACACGGTTGAGGTGGAAAACCTCGGTTAAGGAAAAAGGAAGACATGTCAGAGGAACTGTCAGAACAGATGCGACAGAGGCGAAGGAACTGAGAGAATGGGATGGAGTCCTTACAGGAAGCAGGGTGTGAGGAGCTGTAGTCGAGGTAGCTGTGGGAGTCGGTAGGCTTGTAATGAATATTGGTGGACAGTCTATCACCAGAAATTGAGACAGAGAGGTCAAGGAAGGGAAGGAAAGTGTTAGAGATGGCCCATGTGAAAATGATGGAGGGGTGGAAATTGGAAGCAAAATTAATAAATTTTTCCAGGTCCAGACGAGAGCATGAAGCAGCACCGATAATTTATATAGGTTTTTCTTTTCCCACCTGTTTCCATTATTTTTAAATGTATTTCCATCCATTGTTTTATCTCTACTTTTTGGCCTATTTCGATCCCTTTCCCCCACCCCACCCCCACTAGGGCTATCTGTACCTTGCTTGTCCTGCTTTCTACCCTTAATGTCACTTATTAGCACATTCCTTAGATAATATCACCACCTTCAACACCTCTTTGACCTTTTGTCTATGACATCTTTTGGCTATCTCCACCTATCACTGGCGCTCTATCCAGCTCTACCTGTCCCACCGCCCCCCCCCCCTTAAACCAGCTTATATTTCACCTCTTTTCTATTTTTACTTAGTTCTGTTGAAGAGTCATACGGACTCGAAACGTTAACTGTGTTCCTCTCCGCAGATGCTACCAGACCTGCTCAGTTTTTCCAGTATTTTTATTTTTGTTTTTGTTTTGGATTTCCAGCATCCGCAGTTTTTTGCTTTCAGCCAAATAGTTACCTCTTCTATCTTCAAAAATCTTGAGAAATTTACTGCCACAAAGTCTACAACATAACATGCCACATCAACTTATGTCACTAAATGATGATATTGTAGTCAACATGTCTTCATTGAAATAACACTAACTAATACAGGGGTTGCAACCTTCAACTTAAGTGTTGCAGTAGATCAGCCACCCATTATATAATGCATCTGATTTTCCTTTCTATTTAAGGCAATGGAAAGATAAATCAGATGAAGTGCATAACACATCACTGAGCAGGAGTGCTCCTTCAAGCCCCACAAGGAAAGTTGTGGCCTCATAGGCTGTTGAAAACAAACTGAAAGACAATGTCATGCAGTATGTCAGCCAATGAGCTTGAGGCAGGGTGAGACATGTGGTAGGGTTCAAACAAAGTCCATTTTCTCAACGGAGTCTAAACAGTGCACCATATCAAACTGCCAACATAGTTTATTTAAGTTTTCTACAAAATACAGAAAATACAGTTCATGAACAAAACTAAAGCAACTCCTCCCAATAAAAGCACAACGATTTTTCCAGCCAAATGCAATGAATGGAAGACAGTTGCATACAAATTAGATGTGTAAAATCAATCCCACTCAGTTACAACAGTGCAGTCTCCGAGCATGATTGATGGGCGAATCGCCCAATCATCTCCATTATGGCCACAGGAATAGTGGTGTTATTATATGCAACCACAAAAGAATGAGAGACGGAAGGAAGCTGACAATGACAGGAAGATATATCATTTTATTTGGCTGCTAACTGTGCCTGAGAATCACGTTTCATCGTATAATGTTTCTGGTAACATAGAACAGCAGATCCCCTAGCTCACCCTAAGCTGTATCACAGGAGATCAGCATATTCATAATGTTAGGTTTTCTCAAGTTTTCTTTATGTACTGGAATCCATTTAGCTTTAGCTGATACATTCCATGTTTCAAACTCTTCAGGCAAGGTATTGTTTGCCAATTTACTGAAAAGGTACTAACATTGACTTTGTACCAGAATAGTATCATTTTCAAACAGAGTGGTTAACTCTTCTATCTCAGAAATTGTACAGTCAACGTTTGGATAACACTGATCCCCATATCATCAAGCTCTCTTCCACCCTACTCATGCACTTGTAACTGGTGAACTCTCATTGATAGCCAAAATATTACTTAGTGTTAAGCAAGCAAGATTGTGAATCAAATTGCACCAACACTGCCATATGTAGTGGTAGGGCTTCTGTTACCAAATATAGATGTAGATAAAAGAATGATTTAAGAGTGCAGAGACATGAATTATGGTCAGTAGCATGACTTTCTTTTAACGGATACCTCGCATGCTTGAACAGTTTGCTGCAGCAAATTGTGATTAGATCTGTTTTGCTTTGTGGAGTGGTAGCATGAAATATAAATGGAAAAAAGAAGCTATCATAACAATTCAGAGCCAGTGGTTACAAATCACCAAGATCAACAATTATATGAGAACTAAAGATGAGATATTGTTGTAGCAAACCAAAGGAAGTGAGATATTACAGTCGTGGGTTTTGATAATAATCATTCAACAAAGTGGTACTAACAAAGACAGGAATATAGGAACACTTAAAAATAATGAATAAACTGAGTAAATGAAACATTTCATGTCTTGCTGATAATTTGATCAAGAGGTGAAAATAATCATTAGTATTTCTTGAACATCTAAGTTTTAATACAGTATGCTGTTTTAAATTCATCTAATTTTTCCTTTCAAGGCATCTGTGCTTTGACCTATCAACTGAAGATGTTGCTAAGCAATAAATTCAAAAGTCTACCACATTACAAGGACATGTAACATTTCAATGACTTATGTATGGGGCTGTTTTCTCTATACAATCTAGCCATTAAAGACAATAGCTTACCTGGTCAAGATTCACCACCAACTGAGCCATCATGAACCACCCGTCACTATGAAAAGCGTGAAGTTAAAGCTCTGCTTTAAAAGGATACGTCCAGGGACCACTGGTTTCCTATTCACTAATGCAAAAGATAGTTCCGTTTGTAGAAAAACCACAGAGGACTTGATGATATGTTGTCCAAATCTGAGAGTGGCCATGATATATTTCAGATAAATTCAGAGTCTTCTGGAAAAAAAAGAGAATAATATTTGGGGACAAATTTAAATCAGAAGTGCAAATACTCTTTAGGTAACTGTATTTAAATTTCCATCAAGCAAACCACTCATAAAACAAATTCTTCACAATTGTGCAAGCACTGTAATCCATTCTGAATAAACCTACCATCACCAAACCCTCCCTCCTGACCCCCACAATCCAGGAGTTGTCTCCATAATCCACATATAAGCAGCTCACCAATGACCCCCACAACCAACCTACCTCCCTGTTAGCCCCCACCCACTAAGAAACAACTCTGGCCTGACCCCACCATCTCCCACTGCTGAGAAGTAACTCTTGTCTCTTCCAGACCCCGATATAGGACAAAATGGCAACTCTCCCTTCCACTGCCTTGAGAAGACAGTATGATATGCTTCCCCACTGAGAAAACAATGACACTTTTTCCAGCATTGGAATTCAGCAGGGCCCGCTACTGCAAAGGAAATGGACCCTGAGCCCTTACACCCCTCCAACAGAGAAAAATAATCAATTCTGAGCTCATATCATCTATTTACCCATGTGTACTTTCACAGGTGCTCAACTGATTATTTAAAGGACCATATACAAATGGTTGGGCAGGAGCAACACCCTCACCAACCCAGACTGGAAATTACAACATGCTTAAAATGTGGTGGAAAAATCTGCACAAGTTAGTACAAATCCAAAGTTAGGTACTGAAACTGCCATTGTTACAGCTATGTGAGAACTTCAGTCAGTGAGGAAATCTGGAAATTTTGGCAATCACAGGATGGATTTGATGCTCCCTCCTGTGAATTTGAAGGCAGGGACCACTATGAGTGGCCTTCCTGCCATCTACCCACCCACCCCCCGCCCGTCAGAAATTTTATGGGGCCCAGGGGAGACGTGGGGCAGCCTGCCCACCCTTGGGCCTATTGAGGCTCTTAAGAAGGGCTCTATCCCATCTCTACCTGTATTTTACCCACAGCGGGGAGGCGGCCCATGCCTTGCAGGAAGCCCGGCAGCTTTAGCTGAGTGGGCTGGTGAAGGGCAAGGGGGCCAGGGGCCTCCTTTGTGAGGCTCCTGTGCCCATCATCGGAAATACCAAGGTCACCCCTTGCATTAACTCCACCCCGCTTGAACCCAGCCCCCAAACCCTTCATACTCCCTGCTGAGACCCCCAACCTCAAACTCATCTGGACTCCTCAATGTGGTGAGACTGCTTATAGTCCCAGCAGTGACCACTTCTCCCAGCTGGTGCAGTTGGCCATCCTATTGGGATTTCCTCCCGAGGTTGGGGCAGAAGTCTCCCAGCGTTAAGTTCCTGCGGGGCAGCTATCGGGAACATGGGCAGGCTCCTCCCCAAACCCCACACGCAAGGTCCAGGAGAATTATATTTATTGTGATTGTACACTGACCCACGATCAGAATCTTCAAATGATTGTATTTATTTCCAGACATCAGAAGAGTGAACTTTTAAGTTATAAACTAAAGGCTTGACTTATCCATTTTAAAGATGCATGGAACAAGGTGAGGTGGGGCGAAAGTGAATGCCCTTGACATCAAGACAGCATTTGATCAAGTGTGGCAGCAAGGAGCCCTAGCAAAATTGAAGTCAGTGAAAATCAGGGGCAAAACTCTCTACTGTTTAGAGTCATGCTGAGCACAGAGGAAGACAGCTGTGGGTGTTGGAGGCCAAACATCTCATGTTCATTGGGTCAGGTCAATCATCTTATGACATTCATCTCAGTCCCAGGACATCACTGTAGGAGTTCCTCAGAGTAGTGTCCTAAACCCAATCATCTTCAACTGCTTCATCAATTACCTTCTCTCCAACATAAGGTCAAAAGTGGGGATGTTCACTGATGATTGCACAATGTTCATCATTCGCGATTCCTCAGATACTGAAGCAGTCCTGCCCATATGCAGAAACACCTGAACAACATTCAGGCTTGGGCTGATAAGTGGCAAGTAACATTTGTGCCACACAAGTGCTAGGCAATGATTATCTCTAAGAAGAGAGAATCTAACCATTTTTCTTTGACATGCAATGGCAATGACCATTGCTGAACCCTCACCATTAACATCCTGAGGGCTACCATTAATCTGAAATTTAACTGGACTAGTCTTATAAATACTGTGGATATAAGGGCAGGTCATATACTGGAAACTCTGGAGCTATAACTCACCTCCTGATTGTCCAAAACCTGCCCATCATCTACAAGGTACACATTGGGAGTATTATGAAATACTCTCCATTTGCCTGGATGATTGTGGCTCAAACAACACTTGAGAAGCTTGACATAGTCAAGGACAAAGCAGCCTTCTTGATTGACAACCGATCCACTATTTCAAACATTCCTTTCCTCCACACTGGCGCACAGAGGCAACAGTGTGTACCATCCAAAAAGTTAAATGCAGCAACTCAACAAACTCCTTCAACAGCGCCTTCCAAATATATGAGCTCTACCACCTAGAAGGACAAGGACAGCAGAGGCATGGGAACACCACAACCTGCAAGTTCCCCTCCAAAGTACGCACCATCCTGACTTGGAGTTATATCACTGTTCCTTCACTGTCACTGGATCAAAATCTTGGAACTCCCTGCCTAACAGCACTGTAGGTATACCTACATGAAGATAGCTCACCACCACCTTCTCAAAGACAATCAGGGATGAGCAACAATGCTAGTCTTGCCAGTGACAATTTTTAAAAAATGCTTTAAAACTTGATTGGCGATTTTTTTTTAATGATGATGCAGCAACTATATCCTGAAATATTTTGGATGAAAGTATTTAGGTTAATGCTTAAAACATAAAAATTCTTAATTTACTTTGTTTACTGACTGTTAGAAAAGTTTGTCCATTGGCTATATGATCATATTTCAAGTTGCGTTAGCCAAAAATATCAATAAATCCAGTTCTTTTGAGAAGATGGAAGAATATTCAAAGGAAGGGCTTTCCCTCTGGAACAAGAGAACCCAGAATTTTCTGCTGCTACAGTTCAAAACAGTGCATTGCCCTTCAGTGTGCCATGCCATTTAACAAGCTCATTTGAATATCACCTGAAACTCCAGGAACTGCAACCTGCATATAAAATAACTTGTTTTATACAATGCACTAAGTAATGCTAATGGCTTGGTGCTCACAACTGTTTCAAAAACACATCTGTAACACTGCAAAAATACATCCAAGAAACTTCATAAATATTTTTGCAGTTCTTCATTCTTCATTCTGTTGGATCTTGTGATTCCTCGTCGCATGCTTGTTGTAAGTGGTGGCCGAGTTGGTACTATAGACAGAGTTGATCAGCAGACACTTTTTAGGTGGAAAACATTATATTTATTCACAAAGGGACTCAGCAGAAACTACATGTGGGCTTTCATTTCAAACCCTATCTCCATACTACTGATTACTAACTACAGAGGTAGCCCGCGCTACTCTTTTATTAGTTTACATTAAAAACGCATGCCCCTTAAAACTAAATGTTGACATTTGATAAACATCAGGAAACTGATGAACATTTTTGTTGAATTTCAATTAATTATCCCTTTCCTGGTAGGATTAAAACTGAACTTAATAGGAAATAGAACAGAGGTAACTCAGATCTGTACATGATCTTGACGAGTGTGGCTGATTCTCTATATCAGAAGGAAATATGGTCCACTAAAAAAGTGCCTACTTCCACTTCCATTAAATCACCATTTGCACCCTCTGCCTCGCACACAAGAACATAAGAAACAGTAGACCATACAGCCCCAAGAACCTCTTCTGCTATTCAATGCAATCATTGCTGATCTTCTACCTCAACTCCATTTTCCCGTCTGCTCCCCATATCCCTTGATTCCCTGAAAGACTAAAGATCTCCCTACCTTAGCCTTAAATATATTCAACAATGGAACATCCATCACCCTCTGGGGTATAGAATTCCAAAGATTCACAACCTTTCGCATGAAGAAATGTCTCCTCATCCCAGTGCTAAATAATCGCTCCCTTATCCTGAGACTGTCTCTGAGTTCTAGATTCCCCAGACAGTGGAAACAACCTCTCAGTGTCTCTCATCTGCTGCTGGAACCTTTGTCCATGCTTTTCTATAAACTCTGGACTCAACTATTCCAACGTTCTCCTAGCCAAGCTCATACCTTGCACCCATCACCCCTATGCTCCTTCACCAGTCACCAATGCCTCAATTTTCAAGTTCAAATTATTGTTTTCAAATCCCTCTATGGCTTTGCCATTCCTATCTCTGCAATGCCATCCAGCTCTACCACCCTCTGAAATCTTGCCCTCCTCCAATTCTGGCCTCTTCAGCATCCCGATTACCTTTGCTCCATTATTCATAGCTATACCTTCAGCATAGGTCCTAAGCTCTGGAATTCCCTCCCTAAACTTCCCTACTTTAAAATGCTCATTAAAATCTACTTCTTTGACCAGGCTTTTGGTCACCTGTCTTAATATCTTTTCATGTGGTTTGGTGTCAAATTTTGTTGCTCCTGTGAAGCACCTTAGAACATTTTACTACTTAAGAGGTGCTATATAAATGAAAGTTGTTGTTATTGTTGTTCAACCAAGATCACTTAAGCTTTTTCCTCCAATTTCCATGCAAAATGAAAGCCATATTACTGGCCATTTCTGGGAAATGTGGGTTTAAACCCAGCTATTTTTTGTTCTACCATTTTTAACAAATGTTCATCAAGAGATGCATTAAACTTTCAACTAAGATTCACTTATTCTTCCCAGGGTCACATGCAACATTCTTCATTCCCTGACCTCAATTCAACAAGCATTAAAGAAAAAAACTTGAAAGTTCACCAAAATTATTTCACAGCTAAGAATAATATCCCTCTTGAATATTTTGATGTTTGTTTTGTTATAGCCACATAAATGCTGCAACTTATATACATATACAGGTTTACAGACAGAATTTTCACAGGGCGTGGGGAATAGAGTACAGGCAAGCCTCTTCCTTGCAGTGACAGGATTATTGGGCAATCAACGTTACTTCCTGTGTTTCAAAGGAAAACCTGATTAAGTGTCAGTTGTGTCAAAATGTAACTGCTGTTGCATAATGTCTCTCACTGCTCAAGAATAAATAATGATACACACAAGGTAAGTACTGTTTAGCTGTCCTCCCAACACAAAGAGAGCAAGAGGTCAGATAATAGATAGGTGAGAAAAGTGAAGAAATCTCAGTGGTTCAGCAAGCAAAAGAAAAGTCCACATAACATTAGTGATCAACAAACTTACAACACACAGAGAATGGACAAAGGAGAGAATTGAGGGTGGGAGCATTTGGGGCAGGGGCTTGCTGCATCAACCTAAGTTCCTACTCCTCATCAATATCCTGTTCAAAAGGGTGCACACCTACAGATGAGGATCTGTTCAGGATCAGGCCTGATAATAAATACCTTTCTCAGTTAAATAGATTGTGAACGAGCACAATGTAGGTCACAATTAAGCAACGATCACTTGGTTCAAGAAACTGCCAGGCTGCTAGCGCGATTGAACCACCACTTGGGAATCCTGTCCCAAATTAAAATCAGGTGTCTAGTCTTTTCTTTTGACTCAATCTCACAAATTAATATGAACCGAAGCATTGGCCTTGATTTTCAATTGCCGGTGGTGAGTAAGTCTCGTGAACGTGTGCTTTGAAACTAGCACTCCCAGATGGCGTGTCAATCTGTGCCTCCGGAACGCGCCATCACAGGTCAGGAAAAGCAAACAGTCTGGTGCACAGCTGCTGGGAGCAATATGGGGAACCATTAGGTGCTGTTTCTGCTGAAGTAAAATTGTTGGAAAAAGGGTTATCCATACAGAATGGGTTGAATACCATTGACCATTTGGCCGCTTGCCTGCGCCATGAGGCTCCTGGCCCTGTGATCTCCTGCCTGCTCTATTCTGCAAGGCAACGGTTAGCCCAGTAGTAGTGGTCATCTGCCTGTGAACATTGCGCTCAAGAGTCAGTTTCTGCCTCTTAGCAGTGCCCAATGTTACTAATCAGGCACCAAGCTTGCCTCCAGCCCAATTAGAGAATCTGCACTTTAAGGTAGTATTGCATTAGTGATGCAGACATAGCACAGGGTCTTTCAGGCACCCTCTGGGCGAAAAGGTTTCTCAACTCTCTTCTAATCCTTCTACCAATTATGTTAAACCTGTGTCCCATGTCTTGCCCTCTCTGCTAAGGGAAATTGGACCTTCCTATCCACTCTATCTAGGCTCCTCATAATTTTATACATCTCAATTAAACATTCTCTGTTCAAAAGAAAATAACCCCAGCCTATGCAATACCTTCTCATAGCTAAAACTCTCAATCCCTGGCGACATCCTCATAAATCTCCTCTGTATCCTCTAAAGTGTGATCACATCCTTCCTGTAATGCAGTGACCAGAACTGTATGTAGTAATTTAGCTACGGTCAAACTAGTTGTTTACCTCTACAGTTCCAAATAAGTCCTATTGGACTTGACATGTTCATTCCTTTTCTCTCTCCACAGCTGCTGCCAGACCTGCTGTGATTTTACAGAACTTTCTGTTTTACTTGTTGATTTTATCCGGAGACAATGCACACATTCCCTCGAATGAGGCTGAGGTAAAAAAAATGCTCCCCGAAGGCCCTAGATGGATAAGGGCTCCTGCTGAGAGCCCTTCAACCCACTCCTCCCTCTGCAAGCAGCCTGTCCTCTTCTTTGATACCTCTGCTTCATCTCTCCCTCACACTGATCAGAAGAGGGAAGGTCTATAGCACCTATAGCTGAAAAGTGCTCTGACCAGAACCCATTAAATTAAGAACTTCTCCACGTGCCGCACCATTTCGTCTAGTTCAGCAGCCTTAACTTGCTCGGCAACTCGCCAAACGCAGACAGAACTAGTAGAAATTAATCAGCAACTAACCGCCAAGCTGTTGATCCTTTTAAATAGCACTGGTGGGTCCTTAATGCTGCTGTATACATGTTCAGCTATGTGTATATAAGACAGGGCATTAGCTGGAAAGGTGAGGTCAAAAATGGCAGTGCTGCTGTCAGCCAATCAGCAATAGATGACAACTGATGAACAAGATGAATTTAGGTGCTGACTGCACTGCACATGTATGCTCATGCAGCACAGACACCATTTAAAATGCTGTCTTCATTTTAGTGCCAAAACAGCACCCATAGTGACAAAACTATCGGCACTACAGAACCTATTTTTTCAGCCACAGAGTCATGAGTTATGCAATACTTCAAAATATCTAACATCATGAGAAAAGGCTTAATCTTTTTTTTCTGAGAGCTGCATACTCTCGTGTTAGAAAATGTAGATTGTCGTCTTGCTCATTCTGGGTCTCTAAAAGACATCTTTTGTGTTTTTTATACCTGCGACACCACATAACTATTGTTCTTCATTGCATTCTCCTCATTCCTGTAGTCAGCTCACCCTGGTGCAATGACATACATTTTTCATGAAGGAAAACAAAGGGGGGAAATAGTCTCCTTTTGTATGTATTATACAAAAGAACAGATGGTCAAAAATGAATTACAAATGAGTTCAGGTCTCTCATTTATATCTGAATGCACCCTAACCATTAATTTACATTGGAGATACTTTCCTGTAAACAACAAGACATCTGTATTTTTTAATTAATCTATTATTTCAAACTTCTTGGATCAGTTGAAAAGGTTAGACTTTTTTAAAGGCCACATTTAGTCCATGAAGGCCTCAGGTTCAGATTTTGGTCTGTTTTGTGTCACCCAACTCGAGTTTATGTGGTAGTGAGAGTACTGGAGCTGGATGCAGAATTGCTGGACTAAGCAAGGCAATACAAGGGACGGATTTCTCCTAAAGCATTGCCCACTTGTTAAGAATATCTACAACAAAGTAAACCAGCGACATACCAAAAGGACTCTTAGAAGAATTCAGAATGGAAAAACTTGTCTGAGGATGGATTTTCTCCATCACCTGTTCAGTATCCATGCAAAATAAAGGGAACACACAAGTTGAAAATTGGAAAAGGATAGTTTAATAATTTGAGGTGTACAGGCAATTTCATATTCAAAGCTAAAGACAAGAGAAAACTACAGTTCTGAAGAAGTCATATTGGACTCTTAATGTTAACTCAGTTTCTCTCTCCCCAGGTCTGCTGAGTGTTTCTGGGACACACTGCTTTTGTCTCAGAAAACTACAGGAATTGTTGGAAAGGCCAGTCACACAAGATGCATTAAGGAACCTAAAGTTGAAGTTCAAGAAGAAAAAAGTGACGGTGTGCAGTAAAGGTCCACAGGAATCAATATACAAATGAAAGAAGAAAGCAATCAAGTCAGCAATATGAACAGAAAGGCTGCACAAATCTACAAGAGGGCCAGCAGCTTTCTAAGGAGAGAAAGCATAGATAATGGAAAGGACACAGTAATGCTTCAAACCTTTGAGAAGTGGTAAATCCTCAGTGTCCTAAGGTCCATAAAAAAGTATTTAATAATTGTTTGAAATGCTAAGAACTAGAAGAATGAGCTCAGTAAGATATAGAAATGAAAACAGTAATACTGTGGGGTAAAACTATAAGGAAAGAAAGGCAAATTGGATGAAGTAAAGAGATTTATCATGTGCCTCTCACAACCTCAAGATGTCTGAAAGCACTTTATGGCCACTGGGGTGCTTCTTGAAATGCAGCCACTGTTTTAACATAGAAAATGTGGCAGCCAATTTGCATACAGTCAGATCCCACAAATAACAATTAAATAAACAAACAAACTATCTGTTACAGGTTGGAGGATTAATGTTAGCCAAAACATCAGGAGAACTCCGCTAAGATAAAAGCAAAAACTGCGGATGCTGGAAATCCAAACAAAAACAAAAATACCTGGAAAAACTCAGCAGGTCTGGCAGCATCTGCGGAGAGGAACACAGTTAACGTTTCGCGTCCGAATGACCCTTCAACAGAACTAAGTAAAAATAGAAGAGAGGTGAAATATAAGCTGGTTTAAGGGAGGGTGGGACAAGTAGAGCTGGATAGAGGGCCAGTGATAGGTGGAGATAACCAAAAGATGTCACAGACAAAAGGCCAAAGAGGTGTTGAAGGTGGTGATATTATCTAAGGAATGTGCTAATTAAGGGTAGAAAGCAGGACAAGCAAGGTACAGATAGCCCTAGTGGGGGTGGGGTGGGGTGAAGGAATCGAAAAAGGCTAAAAGGTAGAGATAAAACAATGGATGGAAATACATTTAAAAATAATGGAAATACGTGGGAAAAGAAAAATTATATAAATTATTGGAAAAAAAGGGGAGGATCGGAAAGGGGGTGGGGATGGAGGAGAGAGTTCATGATCTAAAATTGTTGAACTCAATATTCAGTCCGGAAGGCTGTAAAGGCTGGAAGATGAGGTGCTGTTCCTCCAGTTTGCGTTGAGTTTCACTGGAACAATGCAGCAGGCCAAGGAAGGGCATGTGGGCATGAGAGCAGGGTGGAGTGTTGAAATGGCCAGTGACAGGGAGGTCTGGGTAATGCTTGCGGACAGACCAAAGGTGTTCTGCAAAGCGGTCACCCAATCTGTGTTTGGTCTCTCCAATGTAGAGGAAACTGCATTGGGAGCAACGAATGCAGTCGACTAAATTAAGGGAAGTGCAAGTGAAATGCTGCTTCATTTGAAAGGAGTGTTTGGGCCCTTAGACGGTGAGGAGAGGGGAAGTAAAGGGGCAGGTGTTGCACCTTCTGCGATTGCCTGGGAAGGTGTCATGGGAGGGGGTTGAGGTGTAGGCGGTGGTGGAGGAGTGGACCAGGGTGTCCCAGAACGAACGATCCCTGCGGAATGCCGTCGGGGGGGTGAAGGGAAGATGTTTGGTGGTGGGATCATGCTGGAGTTGGCGGAAATGGCGGGGGATGATCCTTTGAATGCGGAGGCTAGTGGGGTGATAAGTGAGGACAAGGGGGACCCTATCATTTTTCTGGGAGGGAGAGGAAGGTGTGAGGGCGGATGCGCGGGAGACGGGCCGGACACGGTTGAGGGCCCTGTCAACCACCGTGGGTGGAAAACCTCGGTTAAGGAAGAAGGAAGACATGTCAGAGGAACTGTTTTTGAAAGTGGCATCATCAGAATCGATGCGATGGAGGCGAAGAAATTGAGAGAATGGGATGGAGTCCTTACAGGAAGCGGGGTGTGAGAAGCTGTAGTTGAGGTAGCTGTGAGAGTCGGTAGGCTTGTAATGGATATTGGTGGACAGTCTATCAACAGAAATTGAGATAGAGAGGTCAAGGAAGGGAAGGGAAGTGTCAGAGATGGACCATGTGAAAATGATGGAGGGGTGGAAATTGGAAGCAAAATCAATAAATTTTTCCAGGTCCAGACGAGAGCATGAAGCAGCACCGAAGTAATCATCGCCTTCATTGCTTTCCATTTCTTTCCTGATGTTTGACAAGGTGTTTACTAAAACCCACTTTCACAGCCATATTTCCTTCCTCAGTGACTGTCTCCGTCTCTGACTTACCCCACGTGGATTTCAACTGAAGTTCCATCACTCATGTTTCGAACCCACCCAGGATTACAGGTATCTCTGGGACATACAACGCTCCTCGGACTGCTGTTCTCGTCGCATTCTGAGATCCACACTCAGTGCCATGCGCCGTCATATGAACACACTCGACATCTCCCTCCAGCAGCACCGCCGCACCCTTTTTCGAGGCTGCGCGTGCCCCCAATTTCATTTTATTCTTCGTCTCATCCGACACCTCAACAAGAAACTTTGTCTCTTTCTTTCAAGTGCAAAGGGATGCAAGCTCCAACAACTCATCAACACCAACACCCATCCAGGACCCTCCACCCCTGCCTGTCCCTCTGTCCCCATCCCGTCTTCCAATCCCAGCCCCGGCCTTATATTCACCATACCCCCTGATCTTCCCCTCTCCGACGCTGAACGTTCAGTGCTCAGCAAAGGACTTAGTTTCATACCCTTACACCCTCATCTCAATGAATTTCGGGCTCGGCACGATGCTGAATTCTTCTTCTGCCGCCTTCGTCTCCGTGCTCACTTCTTTGGGCAGGAGTCCTCTCCCCGTTCAACAGATCCTTTTACCCACCTCCAATATTCTCCCTCCACCTGGACCCCTCCTTCTGGATTCTTACCCTCTCTTGATCTTTTCATTGAGAACTGTTGGCGTGACATTAGTCGTCTCAATTTCTCTGCTCCTCTCACCCACTCTAACCTGTCTCTCTCTGAACTTGCTGCACTCTGTTCTCTCAGGTCCAACACTGACATTGTCATCAAACCCACTGACAAGGGTGGTGCTGTTGTTGTCTGGTGCACTGACCTCTACCTCGCAGAGGCTGAGTGTCAACTCGCAGACACTTCCTCCTACTTCCCCCTGGGCCATGACCCCGCCACTGAAGATCAAGCCATTGTTTCCAAGACTGTTACTGACCTCAACTTCTCTGGAGATCTTCCTTCCACAGCTTCCAATCTGATAGTCTCCCAATCTCGGATGGCCCACTTCTACCTCCTACCCAAAATCCACAAACAGGACTGTCCCAGCAGACCGATCGTGTCAGCCTGTTCCTGCCCCACGGAACTCAGTTTTTGCTATCTTGACTCCATTCTCTCTCCCCTTGTCCAGTCCCTTCCCACCTACATCCGTAATTCCTCTGACACCCTACATCATATCAACAATTTACAGTTCCCTGGCCCCAACCGCCTCCTCTTCACCATGGACGTCCGATCCCTCTACACCTCCATCCTCCACCGGGATGGTCTGATGGCTCTCCGCTTCTTCCTCGAACAGAAGCCTGAACAATCCCCATCCACCACTACTCTCCTCCATCTGGCTGAACTTGTTCTCATACTAAACAATTTCTCCTTAAACTCCTCTCACTTCCTCCAAATAAAAGGTGTGGCTATGGGTACCCGCATGGGCCCCAACTATGCCTGTCTCTTAATGGGGTATGTGGAACATTCCTTGTTCCAGTCCTACTCCGGCCCCCTCCCACAACTCTTTCTCCGGTACGTCGATGATTACTTCAGTGCTGCTTCATGCTCTCCTCTGGACCTGTAAAAATTTATTAATTTTGCTTCCAATTTCCACCCCTCCATCATTTTCACATGGTCCATCTCTGACACTTCCCTTCCCTTCCTTGACCTCTCTGTCTCAATTTCTGTTGATAGACTGTCCATCAATATCCATTACAAGCCTACCGACTCCCACAGCTACCTCGACTACAGCTCCTCACACCCCGCTTCCTGTAAGGACTCCATCCTATTCTCTCAGTTCCTTCGCCTCCGTCGCATCTGTTCTGATGATGCCACTTTCAAAAACAGTTCGTCTGAAATGTCCTCCTTCATCCTTAACCAAGGTTTTCCACCCACGGTGGTTGACAGGGCCCTCAACCGTGTCCGGCCTATCTCCCGCGCATCTGCCCTCACACCTTCCTCTCCCTCCCAGAAAAATGATAGGGTCCCCCTTGTCCTCACTTATCACCCCACTAGCCTCCGCATTCAAAGGATCATCCTCTGCCTTTTCCGCCAACTCCAGCATGATGCCACCACCAAACACATCTTCCCTTCACCCCCCCACCCCGGCAGCATTCCGCAGGGATCGTTCCTTTCGGGACACCCTGTTCCACTCCTCCATCACCCCCTACGCCTCAACCCCCTCCCACGGCACCTTCCCATGCAACAGCAGAAGGTGCAACACCTGCCCCTTTACTTCCCCTATCCTCACTGTCCAAGGGCCCAAACACTCCTTTCAAGTGAAGCAGCATTTCACTTGCACTTCCCTCAATTTGGTCTACTGCATTCGCTGCTCCCAATGCAGTTTCCTCTACATTGGAGAGACCAAATGCAGACTGGGTGACCACTTTGCAGAACACCTTTGTTCTGTCCGCAAGCATTACCCAGACCTCCCTGTCGCTTGCCATTTCAACACTCCACCCTGCTCTCATGCCCACATGCCCTTCCTTGGCCTGCTGCATTGTTCCAGTGAAACTCAACGCAAACTGGAGGAACAGCACCTCATCTTCCAGCCTTTACAGCCTTCCGGACTGAATATTGAGTTCAACAATTTTAGATCATGAACTCTCTCCTCCATCCCCACCCCCTTTCCGATCCTCCCCTTTTTTTCCAATAATTTATATAATTTTTCTTTTCCCACGTATTTCCATTATTTTTAAATGTATTTCCATCCATTGTTTTATCTCTACCTTTTAGCCTTTTTCGATTCCTTCACCCCACCCCACCCCCACTAGGGCTATCTGTACCTTGCTTGTCCTGCTTTCTACCCTTAATTAGCACATTCCTTAGATAAAGCACCACCTTCAACACCTCTTTGGCCTTTTGTCTGTGACATCTTTTGGTTATCTCCACCTATCATTGCCTCTCTATCCAGCTCTACTTGTCCCACCCCCTCTTAAACCATCTTATATTTCACCTCTCTTCTATTTTTACTTAGTTCTGTTGAAGGGTCATTCGGACTCGAAACGTTAACTATGTCCCTCTCCGCAGATGCTGCCAGATCTGCTGAGTTTTTCCAGGTATTTTTGTTTTTGTTTAGGAGAACTCCTCTGTTCTTCTTTGAATTGAGCTATGTGATCTATTATGTCCACCTGATAAGACAGATGGGGACTGGGTTTAATGTATCTTCTGAAAGATGGCACTCCCTCAGTGCTGCACTGATGTGCCAGCCTGGATTATGTGCTCAAATTTCTAGAGTGGAGGCTTGAACTCACAGGAGAATATTACCAATGAATCAAAGCTGAAAACGACAACTAAGCACTGTATTCACATTGAAACATCAAAGACCAAGTGGAAAACCAAGGAAAAGCTGAATGGATGATATAAAAGGAGAAGAGGAATGCCAATAAAACTGGCATTGGCAGCAGCATGAGACACATACTGGCACAGGTTGATATACATCACCATCCAACTTCAAATAAGAAGGTTGCATTCACAAATGATCTGTGAATTTGAGAGAATAAAACAAACAAATATTGCTGCCTTTGATCACTGTCCAACAATTTCTGCCACACATGTTTATGGAGGTATTATGTGGACAGGGCTGTACTCATTGTTGCTGCTCTTGGAGTTGATCAATTGGCATGATGTATCGGGACAAAACTATACCTGTAGTACATCAGTCTACCTTCAGGAGAGGAAAAATATAATGAGGTTTCTTTTGAAAGCAAATAGAAATATTTTTTAAAAGTATGAATGCTTCTCCTTACCCTAAAGTAAGTAGTTCTGTACCAATAAAATTACACCTCAGTAATCCACATGAAGAGATGAAGATAAAAATAAAATACTGCAGATACCGGAAATCTGAAACAAAAACAGAAAATGCTGGGAAAGCTCAGCAAGTCTGGCAGCATCTGTGGAGAGAGAAATAGAGTTAATGGGCAGAATTTTCCACTGGCGGCGGGCGTGGTAGGTGCCGTGTGTGGAGAATATGGTGGGACCCACTTCACGACGCTGTGAAGGAAGGTTGCGATCTTCCGCTCAGCACGTCAACGGAGGGCTGCGTTTCCCGCCATCAGTCGGCAGGGAGCTAACTGTAATGCATCAGCATTTAATTAAAAGGCCATCCCGCCAGGCTCTTGGAACCCTGCGCATGTCCAGGGACCTGGTGGCTCACCTCTGCGACTTACTGCAGGGCTTGGCGCCAAGGGAACATGGAGGGTATCCACTGCGAGTGGCTGTGAAAGTGACCGTGGTGCTCAATTTCTATGCCAGTGGCTCCTTTCAGGGCTCCACAGGTGACCTCTGTGGGATTTCACAATCCGCCACCCACAAATTCATCCATGATGTCATGGATGCCATCTTCTCCATGGCACACAACTTTGTGCATTTCGCCCGGGACTGGGACAGCCAGGATTCAAGTGCCATTGGATTCACCCTGATCTCGGGATTCCCACAGGTGCAGGGTGCAATTGACTGCACTCATGTGGCGTTCAGGTCTCCATCGCTACACTCAGTGGACTTCATCAACTGCAAGGGCTTTCACTCACTGAACGTGCAGCTGGTATGTGACCACCAGAAATGCATCCTGCAGGTATGCGCACGGTTTCCAGGGAGTGTGCACGATGCCTACATCCTGAGTTGCTCACAGATCCCTGCAGTCTTCCAGGGTCCACAGAGGCTGCAGGGTTGGCTGCTTGGAGACAAGGGCTACCCGCAGAGGCCGTGGCTGATGACACCTACGTGGCGGCCTCAGACTGCAGCAGAGCGACGCTATAATGAGGCTCATGCAGCAGCTTACAACTTGGTGGAGCAGACCATTGGGATGCTGAAGATGCGGTTCTGGTGCCTGGACAGGTCTGGTGGAGCCCTGCAATACAGTCTGCAGAGGATATCACGCATCGTCATCATCTGCTGCACCCTTTACAACCTGGCGCTGCAACAGGGTGAGGAGCTAGCTGAGGAGGAGATGGAGGAGCTGCATGTCTCCTCCAATGAGGAGGATGTCGTTGGGGATGAGGGTGAGGGGGTCCTTGGTGGTGACGATGACGGGGATGAGGCTCTCACACTGGTTAGATGAGGCAGGCATACTCAAGAGGCCCTCATAGCTGCTAGATTTGTGGAGAATGATGATGACATGCATTAAGGTGTCCCCGTAGATCCTCACATCAGAGTTCTGAACATTTGGCTCCAGTCTGGCTTATCGCAGCGCCAATACCGCTGTGAGAATGCTCTTGTCATGGAGATGCAGTGGAGGCCCTATTAGTTGCTTGATTGCAAGAGGATGATGACAACATACAGTCAGAACACTCCATAGTTCTCCACATAGCCTCTGAGAATGTCTGACTCCTGTCTGGCCGAGAACAGCTCGCTTGCACTCCATGATCAGGGCCATCTCAGACGCAGCCATGAAACTTTAGACGCATATGATGCTGTGTCCACCTTCAGCACCTCAGCCCTTCAGGAACTGGTGCACAGCGTCACTGGTCGCAGATGCTGGTGTGATGGGGACCAGCCCCAACTTAAAGGTACTGAGAGTATGAGAGAACTCTGTGGCACCTGCCCACTACGTTCTGGCAGCAATGACAAGCACTGCAGAGGTGCAGGCATCAGTAATGTTTCCAGAGAGTGTGAGGCTGGACCATCACTGTGGTCTGAAGGCCGCACAGAGCACAGGGAAGAGGCCCTGGACTGAGACACCTGCCTTTTACCTTGTGCAGAAAGGTTTCACCTCTGAGTGACAAGAACACTGCTCATCAGAACAAGGAGCCATAAGCAAGGAGACATTCTTGGAAGTTTATTTACAATAGTGAACATTATGTACAAGTGATTAACACCCCTGCCCAGGCTATGCAGCTAATTCTCCTTAACTCTCCTAACCCTGCCGCTAAATCTTGGTGCTCCCCGGACATCCACAGCAGAAGTGGAGGCAGCCTGCTGACTGCTACGCCCTATCTGTGATGACTTTGGCGGTCTTCCTCTGGAGGGCCGAGACTAGGAGGGCCCCGGCCTGCTTTCAGGGTCCTGCTTGTGGCAGTGGCACCCTCCTTGGCCTGTGAAGCTGGATCTGTGGAGGTCGCAGGAAGAGAGGAATGAGATGGGCCGGTCACTCCCAGAGTTATCTGGGTGGATGGCCCCGGAGCATGCACCTGCTGATCCTCCTCCCTATGGGTGCCTAAGGGCCCCTGGCTGAGTCCGTGAGCGGAAGGGGAAGCTGGAGTGAGATCAAGTTGCTCAGCACCCCTCTCGTGTACACACTGTTGGGGACCAACTATGGCATCAGCGATGGAGTTAAGCCCGCGCAGCAGTGCAGGAGTGACGTCCTGGACCAAGGTCTCCATGGTGGCCACCATCCTGCCAGTGTTGACCTCAGTGCATTGCAATGCCGGCGCTATCACCTCAGCCCGAAGGCAGACGGACTCCTCCATTGTGCCTTGCAATTTGAGGAGTGCAGCGGACATCCCTTCCTGTTGTTCCCTAGCTTGCCTTTGCAGCTCCAGCAACTATGACATGACCGAGTCCAGAGGCTTGTCATCTGACTCGGACTCAGCAACGTTCTGGCCTCCAGCAGTCCTCCGAGTGCCGAGGGCCTGGGAAGTCCCTGCCTCCGCCTGCTGTGGATCAGAAAGTGCAATGTTCTCACCAGATTGTGATCCCGAGGCTACTCTAAAGCTAGGTCCCACCGAGGTGTGTGTCTCTGTGCTGGTGGAGGGTGTGGATGAGTGCTATGACGGGACTTCAGGTTTCCTCTTCAGAGGTTTCTTCGGAGCTTTCTTGGAGGCTCTGGGTTGTGGACTCCATCGGCTGCTTCCCGGATGTGCCTGCGAAAGCAAGGAGAGATAATTAGTGCATGGCAGTGGCCTGTGAAAGAGGACACATCACTCATGGCATGGTTGTCTGATGGATGTTGCACTGCTGGATCCTCAATTGGTAGAGCAGCGCTGACCTCACCGTCAGCATAGGACCGGTCCCGGTCATCGCCAACCAGCTGGATGGCTCTGTTTTCGAATTCTGTCAGAACTTTGAATAGCGGCATCCCTCCACCTGTCTGTGACCTTTCCCTCCTGTTGTGAGCCAGTTTGTCCTGCATGGATAGAGATGGGGAGAGTGTATCAGGACACCTGCCGGGTCAGATGATAAATATGCCTGGCCTGTGTGGATGGGATGAGGACAATGACGGTGTGTGTGAAAGAGTGAATGCTGATGTCACTTGCACTGGGAGTGAGTGAGGGCCCTGTGGATGTGTGATGGGTTTGTGAGTGTGAGGGTTGGGAATGATGAAAAGAGTGACTTACCCTGGTGGAACGGAGGAGATCATTCATCCTTTTGCGGCACTAGGTGGCTGTCCTCCCTCTGCAGGGCATTCGCGCTGACCACCGCCTCTCAACTGGGTTGGTGACATTGCTACCCATCCTGCAGCCAGAGCGGGGGTAGAGCACATCCCAGCGGGCCTCCACGGCATCCAGCAGTCGCTCAAGGGACCCGTTGTTGAAGCGGGGGGCTGCAGTCTTTTTGCCTTTGCTGGCCATGTCTCCCGGGCAGCGGTGGTGAGCTGGTGGCGATGAGCGCTTTGCTGGCGGCTGCCTTTTAAAGATGGCAGCTGGCGTGATGCAACAGCGGGGTGATGGAGAGTGGGCGAATGAGCACCTGCCCACCATGGGAAAGGCAAGTTTTGCGGGAGTGAATATATAATGAGGCGGGCTCGGGAAGATACAGCGTGAAATCCTGCCATATTCATCGGCGAATAGGACTCCATTTTACCTGCCCGCTACCACACTTAGTGCAATTTTGGTAAAATTCCGCCCAATGTTTCAAGTACGTATGACTTCTTCAGAGCTCCACAGGGCTCTGAAGAACAGTCGTACGGGTTTGAAATGTTAACTCTGTTTTCTCTCTCCACAGATGCTGCCAGACCTGTTGAGTTTTTCTAGCATTTTCTGTTTTTGTTGTTGAAGAGTATCAAGTACTTCCTGAGATATTACAATTGCATGCATTCTTCTCCTCACCTTAAAGTAAGTAATGGCAATAAAATTGCACCTCAGTGATGATACAATCCACATAAAGGGTGAAGTATTTTCTAAGATTCTTAGTTGTAATTCCTCTCCTGTTTCATTACCAGGTAACAACATGAACTGATATAACATAGAAACCTTGATTTCAAAATGTGTTCCAATCGGTTCCAAGGTCGATTCTATCAAAGTGAACCAATGAAACCAGCCTCTTTTCCTAACCAGTTATTGATTCAATAGAGCTATGGCCCCAAGAATAAATTGTCCAACCAAGAGTTGTAACATAGCTAGAGTTGAATTGTGGTTGTGCTATAGGAGTAAATGCATCAAGTATGAAAAGCACTGTTCTTGTAACTGCCAACAAATTAAGATTACAAGGACACTTTATAGGAAAAAATGCTTTCCAAGGATATATGAAAAATTCTAACAGGCTATTAATCCTCCTCCGATAATCCTTAGGAGCTTCTGCTGTAATTTTTCTGTTGTGTTTGCACAATATCAGTGCCCATTCTTCACTAAAATATAAAAAAAAGTCATTACAAAGTGTTAAAAGCATCAGGTTATTTGAGATATGGGAATTGATAGGGTTGGCTATATTCCATATCCACAAAAATTCTAGCACTGTTGGTTTTATGTGACTGAGCACTGCTGCCACTATCTATTTTGAAAGCTGCAGACATTCAGGGTGATGGCCAATCTCTCTGATAAATTGAGAACTGAAAAATACTCGTACAGAGAAAATGAATGCTGTCTGGTGGGGAATGTTGCAATCCAGTCCTCACCTGCCATCTACTTTTAATGTTACAATGTTTCTGAGATCAATTTACAGACATTATTCAGGACAAGTGAGTGCAAACATATTAGTTTGCTTCCCACTTACTTTGAGCAACTCCAGGGAGAGGCTGTCTACTTCTATTACAGTCATAAAGTTAAGTGATTGTTTTATAATATGGCACACAAACTAACAACTGTCAAAAGGCAGCTTGTAAACATCGATTTTAAGTGAAACAGCCATGGCTACACTCAACCAGAAAAATTAATCTTAACAAAAAGTGAGTAATCTAGTTGAAGTTTAATTTAGTTCTTTAGTTAGACACAACTTGAGAAAGCTATGCGACAGGGTTTAAACTAATTTGGCAGCAGCTTGGGCACCAGGATGAAATATTAAAGAGGAGAAAGAAGGTGCACAGAAAAATGCAAGGCAGTCACAAAAGAGTTTGGAATTAATGTGCATAAATGCACGTAGCATGGTAAATGAAGTAAGTGAGCTGCAAGTACAAGTTACCACATAGAACTATGATAAAGTGGAAATAACAGAAAGTTGGCCCAAAGAAGGGGAGAACTGAGATCTTAATATCCTTTGCTAGGTATTCAGGGAAGATAGGAAGGGAAGAAAAGGGGTGACAACATTAATCTAATAAACTATTGTACCACCGGTGAGGGATGATGTAGTTGAGAGGACAAAGACAATTTATTTAGTTAGGTTTAAGAAACAATGGAGGAGTTATTAAGCTACCATGTGTACACTTAGGCCACCAAATAATGAGAAGGATAGCAGACCAAAATTGTAGGCAAATTACACAAAGATCTAAGAATTACAGATTAGTGATAATGGGGAACTTCAATTATCCTAACACACAGATGGATATTAACAGTGTAAAAGGCAAAGATACTATATGAATGTACACATTAAGTGCAAAGTCTACTAATATGTCCACATCTCATTCAACTTCAAGTTAGCTAGATCTTTAGCATTTACACATTTCAAAAAATAGTGACTACACTTCAGGAAAATATTTCATTGGTTGTAAAGTGCTTTGGAATGTCCTGAGGTCATGAAAGGTGCTATATAAATCTAAGAGTTTTTTTTTTATACTTTCTTTCACATGTCACACATTTTTCTTATAATGTACAATATCTTGAGGTTATGTAGCTGTATGAAATTTTAACTGTTGCTATTCTTCCCATTTACAGATTTTACCTAATTGATTTTGTATGCCATTGGTTACTTCCTCCAACTTAACCTCCTCTCATATCATCTACAAATTTAACCAGTTTCTGCATCTAAGATGTTAATGTAAATTGGTAATGGTCTTCAACCTCAGGGACATGCAATTCTTCATCTACTCTGTCATCACCTCACTATGTGGATGAAGGGTCAAAAGCAGAGTTTTGTCTTGAATTAAACTTAGACATCAGTCTATGTAGGAAACTTTTTCAAAGCAATAGAAATTTAGATACGCTATGCTTTTGGATTTATCACAATCTATTTGGGATGTCACTTCCTCAAAAAAAAATCAATGAGGTTAATCAGACAGAATCCATATTCAATACTATTTACAACATTATTATTGCAGAAATAGTCCTTACATTTTCTTCTGATAGTTGATTCCATTATTTTACGTGTTAGCAATATAAGACTGATGAATTTGTAATTTTCCAGATAGTATTACATTAGTATATTTCTAATCCAGCTGAACCTCTACAGTTATTAATGACTTTCCCAGAATGGCTGTTAAAAATCAAATCCCTTACTTCTCTTAATTACTTGGGATAAGTATCATTCATTTCTGGAGATTTGTTCTGTTTTGAGCCCTTTAAGTTAGTCTAGAACCTTGATTTGAATAAAACAAATTCTGTAAGTAGACTTGACTAGTTTCTTGTGGAGGGTATGACTCCATTGACTTCGCTAATGAATACATCATGGAAGTAATTGTTGAATATTTTAGCATCTCTCTGTTCACCACAAGTTTCAATCCTGTTAGCTTCCTTTATATTCCGCATCTCTTTGCTGACAGTGCTCTTACTTTTGCAGGACCAGAGAACTTTGTGCTGTTGTGTTGAGTGTCTTTTGCATTGCCAAAAAAGCTTCATTTTTACTTTTCCTAGCAGCCTTTTAATATGGTTCTGAAAATTTAAATTTTTAAAAAATTTGTATTTAAATAGTGCCTTTATTATAATGACACAACCCAAAGGTCCTTCACAGGAGAAGCTGGCATCTCCCTAGTTGCTGCAGCCTCATCAGATGCCACGGTCACTGGCAGATGGGCGGAGGAGCTGCTGCCATCATCCACAGCACCCTAAGAGCCTCTAAGCAGGAGATGACAGGCAGCTTATGCGCCAACGTGAGGTTGCACTGGACCTCCCTCCTCACTATTGATGCATGGGCATCTAGCTGGGATACTGGGTGTCTTATCTATCTCCCACACGGACGCTGACCACCTGAGGTCATTGCCTGAGTGAGGGCTTGCAGGTCGGAGTGCAACCTCAGGGACCCTTCATTCTGTTCCTAGAGCTGCCTCACCATGAGGTTCACCACTCTCTCAATGGAGGTGGTAGTGCACTTAGCCATGAGGGTCAATGCTGTGCCGATGCTCTGTATGGACTCCTCCATAACAGAGACCATGGCACGCATACCCTCATGGATCTCCGCCAGATCCTCCCGCACATCTTGCTGGACAACCAGCATCTGCCGCCTAATGGATGACTCCAGAGGCCCATCATCAGCCTTTGACTGAGCATCGTCCTGGTCCCCAGCAGTCCTCTGACTGCTGACGCCCTGGGCACTCTCTGCCTCCGCCTGCACCTGAAACGAGTCTGAAGTGTCCTCACCGCTGTGCACTGACATTCTAGCTGAAGATTGAACACCCACTGAGGTGCTGGTATCTGTGCTGGTGCCTGGTTCAGAGAGCGGGTGTGACGCAGGTACATCTGGAGCCTAGCGGTCCTCTGGCGTCAGGGGTGGGTCTTCGGGGTCCTGCAATTGGGTGCGTGGTGGCAAACCTAAGGGAGAACAACAACGTCATTAGTTTAAGTCATCACACTGTCACTGTGCATGCCAGGCACCCTGGTGAGACCATGGAGATCTGCATCATGGGGCCATCATCTTTCAATGATCAATGTCCAGTTTTGAGGCTCCCATTAAAGAAGAGATGACACAAAAATGTTTGCACCACCTGAAACTTTCACCTCTGTGCATTCCACTCTTACCTTCGTCTGACACCCCAGCATCTCTGCGGCCGGTTGACCAAGGTGTGTGGCGCCTCTCCAGCTCCAAGGCGTCCTGCTCGTAACTTGTTAGGATTAGGAGGCCTCCACCAGTCCATGACCTTTCAATGTTGTTCTGGGCCATCTTCTCCTGAAAGGACAGAGGAGCATTTATTAGTTCATTATCTACCTGCAGTGCCATTGCAGCCTTGCCAACCCCACCTGAGGGGCACCTTGCAAGGCACATCCAAGTCATGGCCCTCGAGCCACAAGGCACTCAGTCCAAGCAGCCAGGGCTCACCCCCTTGGCCAGCTCCGGTGTCAATGACAGTTGGCACTCAGACTCTAACACCCCTGAACTCCAGGGTGGATGGCCAGCCCTTAACACTTCAACACACTGATCCATGCCAATATAGTACTCACCCTACCTGAGCGCAGCAGCTCGTTAAACCTCTTGCGGCATATGAACCAGGTGCACCGCACATCATCATGGCTGCTGACCAGTGCTGCCACCTCCAACCAAACTCTTTGCAAGGTGCGGTGGCCTCCTCCTTCCATCCCTGGAGACAAGGGTGTCCCTCCTGGTAGCCACCTCCTCCAGGAGAACCGGGGGACCGAGTGCCCACCCGACCTGCCCTCCTGCCTGATGTCTGTAGCCGCATTTGAATCCATAATTTATAATCTCCTGCTGACAACACTGAAGATGTCTTCGTCGCTGGCAGGCTTCCAGGGCCTGACTGTGCCAGTTTTAAACTGGCCGCAGGGTCGCCATTGGACCCAGCAGCTAACAGGTCCTCTCCCTCGATCGCCCCTTCCCGACCATTGGGGAGCTGCCGTTCACGCTCGGCAGGCCTTAATTGGCCCGTCAGTGTGAAATCGCGGTTGGGGGTTGATCGTAGGCGGCAGCACCTTTCCTGGCCGATCCCGGGCCCATCGTTCATGCCCACCCGCCGAACTCAAAATTCTGCCCCTTGTGTTGTGGTGACCAGAATACTCAAAGTCTGATTGGAGTCTTATGCACGACAAGTTCAGCACCATCTGCATATAGTAACAATTGACCCTACAGCCATTTCAAGATCTCTCAGTTGAGATCTATCTCAGCTTCTCCTCAAACAAATTCAATATAAAACAGTGGTTGGATGGCCTCCATTTCTTTCCTCCAATCTGAAACATTGTACACTTAAGTCTGTATCTGCTATAGTTCTGCTCACTTGCAAATTTGATTGTCTTACTTCTGTAGTTCTGTCATCTGACTCTATATTGCCTCTCCATTTCAGCTTCATATCATCTGCAAATTTGACTAATTTGCATGCTGTTTCTAAACCAAGGTAATATAGGTGATTTGAAATACTAGGAACCCAGCAAAGTTCCTTGGGCAGTCTACTAAACATATCTCCTGGGCTGGCTTGATATTGCCTGCCTTAACTAGTGCATTCTGCTTCTTCTTTTTCAGTTTTCTGAACTCTGTACCCACCAGGATTTGCCAAGGATATCCACTGTTTTGAGCTTGAAGGCAGCCTCTTATGCGGTTTTCTGGATCTTTTTGGTATAGATATTAGGATGTTCGATGTTCATTTGCGATGTCACTTTCTCAAAAATGTCAAGGAGATGGGTCAGAGATGATGACCCCCCTTCCAAAATAGTATTGGCTGTTATTTATTTTCAGGTAATAAATCCTCATTGTTTCTAATCATCAATACCATTATTTGGCCATTTATAGATATCAAAGAGTTTGACTGTTTTCAAGATGGACAATTAATGTCCCTGTATTTGAACAATTATGGTATCAATGTAAACAATGAAACTGCATTACAAATTAGAGTTTTTGAAATTCCCAAGTAATATAAAGTTCCTAAAAATGTTTTTGAAAATGGTATATTTTATATAAATTTGAAAATTCAATAGGATTCAAGGGGAGTACCACAAACGCATTAAATAGCATCCAAACAGACTGATTTTAATATTACTATGTGCTGTTTTTTTTAATATCCTCTTGTCATAGTGTAATAACTGTTATAATAACTGTTTCTGTCAGGAAGGAAGATGGTCTATAATAGTAGTTAGGAGTGCCAAAATTAGCACTGTCTCGTGACTGCAATGTTTTGTTGAAGTGCTTGAAAGAGCTCCAAAGTCACAAAGCAGTCACCCAAGACTTCAATTTAACATCAGAACTGATCACAAAGAATTCATGGACGAACACTTTCACCCATCCCTTTGTAAGATGCTGAAAATATTTAAATATACTCATATTCATTATTTTAATTCACTCAAAGAGTTGTGTTCTGTTTCAAGGTCTAAAGAAGACAATTCTGCATCCTACACTACACTCCATTTATTTCATCTGCACAATTGATATGCCTCATTATTTTTCTGTTTAAAATGCATCGTGATTACATTTTTCAGAAAGGTTAAACATCCAATGCAGAACTAGATTAGAATACATTGCATAAAATCATCCTTCATAATAGAAACATGATGACTCAGTTCAAACCTTGGCTTTAAAAGAAACTGGCAGAAAGGGTCATAGAAACAGGGTTGATTTGTAGGACCATTACCGACATAGAACCATTGCATAAATTACTTTCAAAATAAACGGAACAAACACAAATATAGTCTAATTGTCACATGGTTCTAGCCTACTTAGCAAATAAATCACAAGAAGCACACGCTACTTGGAGGCAAAAAAGGGTTGTCTTTTGGTTAAGGATTTTGGCATTCCAGCATTGCACAAAGTGACGCTAGCCAGCACAGAAGTCTTGCAATATATTAAGAAAGAGCAATCCAAACATGAATAACAGTCGCCCACATAAAATATACAGAATTTACCATGAACATTTCAACTATACCAAGAGAAAATGTGCAACTGCACAATTGCTTGTGAGAAATTTCAGTTTCACAAAACATTAAGCTCATGTTCAGGAACAACAACTCATATTTATAGCGAGCATTTAACATATTGAAATATCTCAATGAGCTTCACAGGAGTAATATAAAACCAAGTATGACACCGAGCCACATAGGGAGATAGGAGGTCAGGTGGCCAACAGCTTGGTCAAAGAGATAGGTTTCAAAGGGTGTCTTAAAGAAGCAAAGCAGAGAGAGGTAGAGAGGTGTCAGGGGAGTATTTCAGAGTTTGTGCCTTCGGTAACTGAAAGTGCAGCTATCAATTGTGGAACGATTAAAATTGGGGATGCCCAAGAGGCCAGAGTTAGAGGAGCACAGATATCTCAGAGAGTTCTGGAGCTGGAGGAGAATACAAAGTTGGGAGGCATTTGAAAACAAGGATGAAAATTTTAAAATCAAGGCATTGCTTGACTGGCAGATAATGTAAATCAGCGAGCACAGGGGTGATGGGAACCGGACTCAGTGAAAGTTAAGACACAGGCAACAGAGGCTTGGATGACCTCAAGTTTATGGAGGGTAGAATGTGGGAGACTAGCCAGGAGTGTGTTGCAATAGTCAAGTTTCAAGGTAACAAAGATGCTTCTAACATTTAGGTGATATCAAGTTTTTTCTTTCATTCTTAGATGTACAAGACCAGCATGTATTACCGATTCCTAAATGCCCTTGAGAAGGTGGTGGTGAGTCACCTTCTTGAACCACAACAGTCCATCTGGTGTAGGTACACCCACTGTGATGTTAATAAGGGAGTTCCAGGATTTTGACCCAGCAACAGATGAAGGAATGGCAATATAGATCCAAGTCAGGATTGTGTGTGGCTTAGAGGGGAACTTCTATGCATCTGTTGCCCTTGTCCTTCTAGGTTGTCAGCCTTGGCAAATTGTTGCAGTGCATCCTGTCAATGGTACATACTGCAGCTAATGTGGGCCAGTGGTGGAGGGCGTTCAGTTCCATTTGACACCATGAAAACACACCTCGCTCAATACTGTCACCAAAATACCTCTTATTTCTGAAAAAAACTGATTTTCAAAAAACTTTCAACTGATTGGAAACTCAGTACTTTAAAAAGTTAGGCAGTAAATTGCTTTAAATGTAAAGTCACCTTCCAAGGCAAAGGTGAGGAAAGCACACAAGAATCCCCTCCGCAAGGTAGTGAAGAAAGATACATTTCAAAGGGAACCTACAGATATCAAAACTCAACATTCTAACTAGGGAAGAGATTAAAAATACAAAGTGCTGAATTTTAATCAACAGTAAAGACAATGGGAACTGCTAACCAGCTAGATACACCCAAGAGACACTCAAAACCCCTGTGGAGGATGAAATAACCCCCTGTCCTACTTGTCCCACCCCCCTTAAACCAGCTTATATTTCACCTCTCTTCTACTTTTACTTCGTTCTGTTGAAGAGTCATACGGACTCGAAACGTTAACTGTGTTTCTCGCCGCAGATGCTGCCAGACCTGCTGAGCTTTTCCAGGTATTTTTATTTTTGTTTTGGATTTCCAGCATTCGCAGTTTTTTTGCTTTTAACCCCCTCTCCTGATGGCTTCTACTATCTTGAAATGTGTCAAATGTTTCTGAGATGAGAGATCAAAATGTGATTATTTGTTCTACAACAATGATTGTAAGATATGTTAATCAAATTCCTTCTTGCCAACCAGGCACAGAAAGAAGTAACTGAAGTCATCTGGAAAAGCTGAAGGGAGCAGTAAGGAATCTCTCTCTCTCTCTTAAGTTAAGAAACACCCAATCTCTACAGTATAAAAATCCAACCCAAGAGATAGTGACTGTCCATTGGAAAGAATCTTGGGAAAAAGCCATTGATTCCTGGGACAAAACAAAAATAAAAATACCTGGAAAAACTCAGCAGGTCTGACAGCATCTGCAGAGAGGAACACAGTTAACATTTCGAGTCCGTATGACTCTTCTGTTGAAGTCATACGGACTCGAAACGTTAACTGTGTTCCTCTCCGCAGATGCTGTCAGACCTGCTGAGTTTTTCCAGGTATTTTTAAAATAATAAATAATGACTTCAACAGAAGAGTCATACGGACTCGAAATGTTAACTGTGTTCCTCTCTGCAGAGGCTGTCAGACCTGCTGAGTTTTTCCAGGTATTTTTATTTTTGTTTTGGATTTCCAGCATCCGCAGTTTTTTGCTTTTATCTTGATTTCTGGGAGATGGGTCACAGAATTAAAAGGAAGGAAATTATCTCCAGCAAAGTGCAGTTGCCTGGACTTCAATTCAACTTCAGAATTTTAAAAGGAATCAGCTAACTTCAAGCGGCTGCAACATTCAACAATCTACGCCTCAAGGAGAAACAAAGGACTCAATCGTATATTCTTAAAAGTTTTATTTGGACTCTAACTTTTCTTACTTCTGATATCTGTGTGTGTGTCGTCGTGTTATTTCTTATTTTTCCTTTGGTTTAGTAGCTAATAAACTTGTTCTTTCTTTGACCCAAGAAAACCTGGTTTGATTGACTCCTTATTAAAAAGTAAATACATTTGGATTGGAAAAGGCATCTACGGAGAAGAGAAATTTAAAAACCATTGTTGCAACCAACCAAGGTGGCTGAATAAAAGGGAGCCAGTTTGTCCCGCCCCACCTGGTTATAACGATATGAAATATGCTGTTGCAATTATCCTGGTGTCATTTTGCTATTACCATTTCATCCTCTTAGAATCCCTTTTAAACCTTTTCTCCCCTCCGTTACAGACAAACAGTGCTGCTTTCCTCTTGCCACCTGTCCATGAACAAAAAGTATTTTCAATTAGTTTGTTTTAAAGAATAAGCAGTGGCGTATTTTTTTAAACCCCTTGGTTTTTGTGTGATCCAATTTTACGAATAACCCCATCAAGTTAGGGTTAACTCAGGAGGTTAGTTTATTTTGCACACTCAAAAAAACTGCAAAAAGGAGTGTTTGCAACTTCCCACTCTGCATTCACACAGTAATTGTAGGGATAGAGAAAAGGAGGTTTACAGTACAAGGACCACAAAGAAAATGGTTCACATGAGTTCCAGAGTCCCAAAGTCAGAGTTCAATGAGGGAGTCTTTCACATAGGCATTCGATGGTCAGCTGGTTGGAGTCGGTGTTTTAAGATTCGCTTTTTCAGGCGGTGTTTATGTCGCAAGATGAAGTAGGCATGCGTCATGAGATGGCATCAGTTGTGTGAGCAAGAATACAAAATCTTCCAGTGGAATCAAGTTAGATGGGCCAATGGTCCAACCTGGGCAGTGTGGCCTGCCAGTTGGATGTTGAACAGCAGACTGGCTGCACAGCCCAGAAAGGTAATATCAAAAGAGCAGAGTCTTGGGTCATGTGACATTCCTTCTCCACAGTTACTTCAACAAAGGATGTTTATCCAGTGTCTGGAGTTTGGCTTTGTTTTTGGGACTGATAATGTTTCAGCCATTATGGGTTGAAAGGTGTGCCATTTGTGTTGAGATTCTGGTATTTGGGAAGCCAATGTCTCAACAGACTCCACTAGCAAGGTTGGTTTATCAAATGCAAATGGCATCCCTGTAGCTCCTTTTGAAATTGATATGTACAGTCCCAGGTGGTCTGTTAGAAGCTCCTTAGGCATAACAAAGTGTGATAATCCTGAAATTGAGAAGAGAATTCTTTTGTTCTGGAGATGACTGGGGATAATTTCCAGAGAGAAGGTCAACTATCTTAATTGTCTTTGTTCAGAAAAGTCCAGTTTAGAAATAAGTAGTAATAACAATAACGTTTTTAAATGTATTGGGGTTGGGGTTTCTGTTCCGTGCTGGAGGAACCCAACACTTTGGTTCCCTTGTTCAGTTGCTCGTGGTTGGCCTCCTGGTTTTCGGAATGGCTTGCACAAATGCTGCTGATGAAACCACAAGTACAGGGAACTAAAAGCTTAACTACAAGGAAAATGCCACAACATTTGCAAATGTCATGTCTTGTCATATGATCACATGTTGCATGGTCAAGCATCATGTGGTCAAACCTCCAGGCATACCTCCAGCCAGAGTTACCAACTGGTAAAACACAATGGGTAACAAAGGTGGGGCAAGAGAGGACTGCAGTTGCAAAACAATGTCAAGAAAAAGACTAAGGCAACATTACAACAAAACCAATATATTTCAGTTTGAAAATAATTCATTTAAATAAATAATTCATTTAAATCTAGTTACATAATATAGGCAGTTTAGAGTGCAGTCAAATTCTTAGTTCCAAGTTTTGTGTGTTACAAACTGCAGAGTGAGATAATTCAAATTTAAAATAGTGCTGTGTGATTGACTCAGTTTGTACACACCTGACAGTTGCTTTTCAAATTGGAATGATGGACTATTCAAAATCCTGCAATTCCCAACAACTTTTTTTTTGGATATAAAAAGGAGCTGCTCTATGCAAAGTGGTTGCAGAGTTCATTTGAAAAGAACCCATCAATTTGAAACTCTTGAAAATGAGAAAAATTAGTGTAAATTTCCAGGAACAGAGTAGATTGATTAGTTATTTACTGCATCTTTAGAATTGTGATTTCATTATTTGGTTTACTTGAGAAGTTAAATAGAAAGATGTCTAATGCAAAAAAAGGCTCTGTTATTTATGACTATTACTTATGCATTTGTTCATTTTATGCTTGATGTGAAAGCTGAAATAATCTGTGGTAAGAAGATTTCAAAAGTCTGAAGCCTAGATCTTCCGGTCAGTGACATTAACTAGGCGCACTGCAGCTGCCCATGAAGATTTTAATCGCCCCAACATTATTGCCCATTTCCTCCGCAATCTTTTGATCTCAGTGGACACAGAAATGCGCAATGCAGCATCTCCCATCTGAGTTCAGTGAATGGAATAGAAGGGGGGAGGAGAGGACATGCCTCATTTTTACACCACCAGCTGCCATATTCAGATAATTTTTTTTAAAGGTCCAAGTCTTTTAATGAATGAGTGTGGGATGAGTGAGTGAATGGGTAGTTGGGTGAGGCAGGTAGGTGAGTGAGGCAGGTAATTTGGTCAGGGGTACTCAGGGCATATCAGGGGTGGTCAGAGAGGTAGTCGGGTGGCCTGGAAGGTAGTCAGGTGATCAGGGGAGTAATCGGGTTGGGTCAAGTTGAGGGGTAGTCGGATGGTGGCTGTAGTTGAGTCAGGTGGTTGAGGGCGGCGGGGTGATTGGGGAGGGTAGGTTGTAAAGTTACGCAGCTGTTAGAGCAGTTTTTAAACTGTCTAACATTTCCAAGGTAAGTACACAGGTAAGTCCCGTGTATCTAACCCAAGTCTCCGCTCTGAACTCAGGGTTGGGGACATTCACGGAGGCTCCCGGGCAGCAGGGAATCAGCCCATTGGAAGTGTAAATTTCTTGAGTAATTCCCACGTATGTCCACATGCATGGACTTCCACAGGTTCCTGACACACATCTCCCAATGTATCTCCCCATCTCCAATGATCTGGAGACAGGAAGATTTGGCCCTGACAAATAAAGAGAACAGAATAAATTAGTAGATGAGGTAAATCACAATCTTGGGTGAATTTGAACTTTATAACAATTGAACAGCGTTTGAAAGTATTGAGAAATTGAGCTTCCTGGAAGCAGTTTAAGCAAGGAGCAGATAGTGAAACCCAAATTATCAACAGGCAAAAAACAGAAGATGGTAGCTGTTCATTTGACTTGCTGAAGACATGAAAAAAGGGTGTTTAAGAATTTCGAGAAAGTACATTTTTATCAGCCTTGAAGAGCAGAGAGGAGATCTGTCAATGTAATATAGATTAGAAGGATGGGAGATCACGGGCAAGATTTTTGCTCCCAAGGCAGCTAGCTCTGGGTGGGAAACTTCCTTGATTGGCACTCCAACCTCAGGAAAAAATGCAGTGGCACAATTTTTGCTCTGTGGGGGGCAGGAGTAGGGCCCGCTGCGGACACAGGACGGATGCAGCCACAGGGGCTGCTGAGTGCCGAGGCAAATTGTTTAAAAGGTCCACCTTGGTTCTCTGGGATTTTGTCCCAGTTGCTTTGTTAAATATTAGGCTCTCTAGCATGTGGGCAAATTTCCAAGAACAATGAAAGGTATTCTGAGTACAAGGGGCTGAAGAAGTGGTACAGGACCAATAAATTCCTCAACACTGGTACGTATAAAATTTCATGCCACTCACAATGGTTGAACAAAACTTTCTCTTTAGAAACGTTATTGAGTACCAGTAGGGTGGAAGAAGGGTGAAGAAGCAGGATATACAGAAGTTACAAACGTCAGCTTTCACAAGTGACCAGAAGGAATGGCTGCTACCGTGGCAGGATAACAGCAGTTAATACTTGGGCCTGAATTTTCGTAAAGATGGAGAGGGTCTCTGGATTAGCTAAAATCATGCTGGATTAACATCTGAAAAAGGAGCTGGAGTAGGCCATTTAACCCCTCAAGCCTGCTCCGCCATTTCATAAGACCATGGCTGATCTGATAGAAACCTGAAATCTGCATCCCACCTAGCCCCGATAACCTATCACCTTCTTGCTTACCAAGAATCTATCCACCTCTGCCTTAAAAATATTCAAAGCCTCTACTTCCAGCACCTTCTCAGGAAGTAAGTTCCAAAGACTCACGACCCTCTGAGTGAAAAAATTTCACCTCATCTCTGTTTTAAATGGGTGACCCCTAGTTCTAGATTCTCCCACAAGAGGAACCACCCGCTCCACATCCACCCTGTCAAGACCCCTCAGGATCTTATAGGTTTCAATCAAGTTGCCTCTTACTCTTCTAAACTCCAGCGGATACAAGCTTAGTCTGTCCAACCTTTCCTCATAAGACAACCCACCCATTCCAGGTATTAGTCTGGTACACCTTCTCTGAACTGCTTCCAATGTATTTACATCCTTCCTTAAATAAGGTGACCAATACTGTACACAGTACTCCAGATGTGGTCTCACTAGTGCTCCGTACAACCGAAGCATAACCTCCCTATTCTTGTATTCAATTCCTCTCGCAATAAATGATAACATTCTATTAGCTTTCCTAACTACTTGCTGTACCTGCATACTAGCCTTTTGTGAGTCATGCACTAGGACACCCAGGTCCTTCTCCACCTCAGAGCTCTGCAATCTCTCACCATTGAGATAATATGCTTCTCTTTTATTCTTCCTGCCAAAATGGATAATTTCACACTTTCCCACATTATACTCCATTTGCCAGATCTTTGCCCGCTCACTTAACCTTACATCTTTTTGTAGCCTCCTTATGTCCTCTTCACAACTTAATTTCCTACCTATCTTTGTGTCATCAGCAAATTTGGCCACCATCCCTTCAATCCCTTCATCCAAGTCATCTATATAAATTGTAAACAGTTGAAGTCCCAGCACTGATCCATATGGCATACTACTCGTTACATCTTGCCAACCTGAAAAAGACCCACGCTCTGCTTCCCGTTTGCCAGCCAATCTTCTATCCATGCCAATATGTTACCCCCTATAGAATGAGCTTTTATTTTCCACAATAACCTTTGATGTGGCACTTTATCAAATGCCATTTGAAAATCTAAGTACGGCACATCCATCAGAGCTGTCAGAGTTCTTTGGAGAGGTCGAATGCCCTTTTGGAGAGTATGACTACCCTTTTGGAGAAGTCCAGGGAGATCTTTGGGAGAGGTAAGGTGCCCTTTGGGGTTGTTAAACGTAAACATATGCATAAAATGTGGATAAACTCATTGGAACAGTCAGGCTGATTGGAACTGTCAAGGAAACTGTCAATCTGTCAAGGCATTTGAATCTTATTGGAACTGGCAAGTTATTTGGAACTATCAAACTCATTAGAAATTCTGTCAAGGCATTTAAGTCTCCTGGCCTTTAAGTGTTTAAAAACAATTCTGGAATTTAAAAAAAATCAGTACTTGCTATTTCACTGGGTTGACATAAGACCAAGGGCTACAATTATAGGGTTTGTGCTGCATGACTGATTTCACAACCCAGCATTATCACAATGGGGTGCCTGTCAGTTCAAAGTTTGATTGACAGCTCCAAGTGGTTGTAAAGTCTTTGATGTGAGGCTACGAATACAAATGCTTATTCTTATAATGGGATTAAGCACTTGAACGAAATGTTTGTTTTTATAAAGGATTGGGTAGTTGAAGGATTGTAAATGTAGTGAGTGGGTTTTTATGCATGAGTGTTTTTATTCAAAAAATAAAATCTGCAATAGACAATTAGAACTTTATTTCATCTCAGCATGGATCCTGAGGTCTGCCCATGGTGGATACTGGGTGAGTTGGCAGGGAGGATGCAAGGGCAAAAGGTTCTTGGATGGGGGCATGGGTTGGCACCAAATTGTCATTGGGCTGTAAAGAGCCATGGGGGCTGGGTACAAGGGCATAGATTGGCATAACACACCTTGGGGTAGGTAGTGGGGCATAGGTTAGCATAGGGGCTATAAAGGGCCAAGGGGTGCATAGAGGGGTATAGGTTAGCATGGAGGGTGAGTGTGGGGCATTAGGTGGCACAGAGAGAGTGTTTGGGAGGCTGAAGGGGTAAGGGCTCGAGGGCTGTTTTAGGTTTTATTGTCTTTTCTTACGACTGGGACGAAGTCCCAGATCACCGAGGCGGGCCTTTCGCACAGCCCACCTCCACAACCTGCAGTCCCTGTGGCTGCCTCTGAAACCCTTCTGGGGCAGACGAGCCTGATTCTAGTTAACACCTTCCCCCCACACCTGAAAATCCAACTACCCAGGGCACTTTCTCCCAAATTGGGTTTACAGAGCTGGGAATTTTTCCCACACTGCGTTCCCGACTCTGAAATGAAAATTCAGGCCTTATTTTCAATAAAATTGCACTTAAAAATTCCAATAGTTGACTTACTTCATTACATGTAGAGATAAAGTGAGTATGGAATGCTTCAGCTTGATCAAAGTGTCAGGTGCGATGGATACAATTTTTATGAGACAACAAAATGGCAGGCATGCTCTGATAGAAGGGGAAGAGTGAGACATCACAGCTTCAGTGCCAGCCAAAAATCTTTGCTTGATTCCTTGCAAAGACAGTGAATTTTGCAGAGCAAAAAAGGCAGCAGGACCAATGAAAGGTTTCAAGTTTTCTCGAAAACCTTCACAGTTGGCTAACTTACATTTTCCAATCCTTGCACTAGAGTAATTTGACCAGAGCATATTGAATGTTATGTTCCCTGTCTCACTGAGCCAAACTCCAGGAAGGTTCTAGGTTGGCCCTTATGAAGAATTTGAGATGGCCCAGATTTTGCAGTTAGTAGTGAAGCAAGAGCAATTGCTGCTAACCTTGAATAAAACTGGACAGAAAGAACTAGCAATCTCTGTGGTATTCATTTCATCTTTCCTGATGATAATTTAAATCTGGTGCCAAGAAAAGCTAATCTCCAAGCATCCAGTAGCACTAATGCCATTAATCATGATAAGCAGCCAACCACACTGAAGTATTCTCACAGACAGCAAACTAAGAAGAAAGATGCACTGATTATCCTTCACTTTTAATTACATTTTACAGAGAGTGAAATAAATGATTGGCAAATACATACAAGAGAGGGGAGGGTGGCAGTGGCGTAGTAGTATTGCCACTGGATTGGTATGCCACAGATCCAGGGGAATTCTCTGGGGATCCGGGTTCAAATCCTACCACGGCAGGGATGGGATTGATGTGAGTGGTGGCTTGATGGGATTGAATTGAATTCAATTAAAAATCTCAAATAAAAATTCAATGGCAACAATGGTCTGGCCTACATGTGACACCAGACCCACAGTAATGTGGTTGACTCTTAAATGCCCTCTGAACAAAGGCAATTAGGATATGGGCAATAAATACTGGTGTAGACAGTGACGCCCACATCCTATGAACAAATAAAAACATTAACAAACTTCAATTTTCTTTGATCCGAACATAAAACTTGGCATTACACAAATATATCATCTAGCAGTAATTATGACTTAGTATGCCGTAAACACAGTCACACCTCATTAACAAGGTATAACTTTTCTGGGTTTTAACAACAACATTACAGTATAAAAGGGGGTGTTCTCATCAGGTCAGTGATTTTTATTGGCGGTAGTCTAGGGACTTCAACAGCATACCCTAGGGAGAAGGGTACAATCACTGACAGCAACTCCCGGATTTCCACGTTTAACTGTGCATGTGTGATATCCAGAAGTTGCTATCAGTTTCTGAGGAGTAATAAAGGTAAATATTGACAGTTTCATTGTCATTACTACCACAAAATCCAGGCTTATGAGTTCCTGTCACAGAGAAATGCTGGAAGAGGGGGGCAGGTGGTGTGGAGAATGAGGATGGAGGGAGGACAGTTCTGAGAAGCTGTTAAACACGTCATTAGAGTATTAACCTTAATTTTAAAGATGTATGTTATGCAGAAATAAGGGGCAGAATTTAATGGTCACAGTGGTGGCCCTGTCCACCGGATGGAAAGCCAGTGGCAACACCACTAGAAGAGACAACATTACTAGAATATCAAAGGCGGTGGGATGAGGCCCTTAACTGGCCGTTAATTGGTCAAATAAAGGCCTCAAATGACCTAGAGATAGGAAGGCCGACCTTGAGCTTCCCCACCATTGAACAAATCAGTGGGAGTTGGGATGGCAACAAGCTCTCCAACTGACACCTTCCCACCTATCATATGGTTCCCCCTCTGTCTCCCTACCAGCTTCCGGGGTCTGGAACTAAATTCCACCCAAGGTGTGATGGACACATTTCAAAATCTTTTTATTGGTATATTGAATCAATGCATTAATTGGTTATGTCCTGCAAATTTTGCTTATTACATGCTTCACTGAAATTATAAACTGAAAATGCAAATCAGTCAGGATCTGAAAGAAAACCAAGGTTTATTTTACATAATTCTCAGGATTGTTGATTATTCAAAAATATGCTATCTGCATAGTTAGGCAAACTGTCATGAAGAGATATTAATGTCTATAATGTTATTGGAAATTATTTTTAAAATGGAGTTGTAGTGGGATCTGTGTCTTAATTGAATTAAAGCCAGCTAGTCTGGGTGCTTTGATGTATGGTAGTTTGAGATGTTAATTGGGTAAACAGTAAATTAAAAGGTAAAGTATACATTTACATTTGTTAAATAAAGCATTCAAGAGTGGGAGTAAAATCTTGCACCTAGCTGGGAGACGCCAAGCAATGTGTTTATATTACTAATACAATTAGTGGGATGAAAATGTTATTATTAGAAGCTCTGATGTTAAAAGCCTAGTGATACCATGGAAAATGTACATTCAAAGGGGAAGCTAGGTATAAAGAGGGAAAGGAGATTGTGTGTAAGGTAGAGGCATTTAACATCTAACCAGCCTGTATGCCTCCTAACTGTGTCTGCAAAGGAACCAAATTGCAAGGAACCTCATTTGGAATTCCTAAGGTCAAACATGCTTTGCCTGGTGTCTTGTTTAAAGTCTATGGGTTACTGTTGACTTGGTGGAGATTTACCTGGAAGTAATTAATTTGGGGATTTGTTTAAAAGTTATTATGGTAGTAATTTGTAGACATGTATATGTGTTTAATTTGTTGTAAATTAATAAATGTTTAATTTAGTTTTATATTAAAAAAAACCTTTTGAGGCTTGGTGGTTTTATTCCTGAATTCAGAGCTGTATCTCAAACATACCAATTGAAAATATAGGTTATGATAGTTGTTTCAAGTTTCCCTCTGGGATTTAAACAACTCAGCCTTTACCAATTGCTGTGTCATAACACAAACAAAGACACAAGCACAATTCACAAAAAGATTTTGAGTACACTCATACATACTTAAGAGTTCATTTTTAAAAGAATACAAAAGGAAAAATTGGATTAGACCAGAAAATGAGCACATCGATCGCAATGCGCGATTAACCTGTGCCAGTTTGTAGCAATCCCAACAGCACGCATACTTCATGCTGCCCACTAATTTAAACGATAATGGTTTGCAGTCCAGTGCGAAGAGTTCTGTTGGCCTCAGTAGAGACACAAGTTTTTGTGAGGCTAACATCACTTAGCCTGCACTGCTTAAAGCTGGCCTGCACCTCTAAGGCAAGATGCATTCTAGCTGCAGCAGGTGCTGGAACTGGTTAGAAAAGAATCTCTGAGCAGAAAGAGGAATAAAAATGGCACAACAGGCCAAAGAGCGGGTCCCAAAGTACTCTGATGCAGCAGTGGAGGTGTCGGTGCAGGAGGTTGACAAGAGGTAAAAGGTCCTTTGCCTTAAGGAGACTAGAAGGCCAAACAGACCAAGAAGGTAGTGGGAACAGATAGCTGTACATGTCAATGTCAACAGCCTAGCTCTGAGCACCTAGATACAGAGCCGCACAAGAGTTTAATGACCTCACACGGGAGATCATGATTAATGAATGCATCTATTTTATAATCTTTCAGGGGATGAGGCCACGTTTGTGGTCCACTCCTAATTGCCCTTGAAAAGGGCATGTCCACATCCTTACAAATGAACCACTAGCTTCACACGCCAGCTGCTCCATTCAATACACCCTCTTCACTCAGCTACCAACAGTCTCCATCAAGCACAAATCTTTCTTCATATTCATAGCTTGCACACCCTGTCAAATATTCAACTATTAACAGCACATCACCTAAACACATTGAACCGATAATTGGAGGCAGCAGAATCTAACTGACACAGGACAGGCATGGCTGTGTGCCCCTGCCTTGCATGGAAGAGACAGTGCTCGCTATCATTGGAATGGCCTCAACTCAGCCTTGCTAGCGACAGGACTAAAACCATATAGGATGATGATATAAAATAGTTCTGCAGAGTAGTCACATTTGACTCGAAACATTAACTCTGTTTCTCTCTCCATAGATGTTGCCAGACCTGCTGAATATTTCCAGCACTTCCTGTTTTTATTTAGGATGGCGGTATGTTCTCACCTAATCCAATTCTCACATCCAGCTTTCCCATTATCCCATAATTTATTCTAATTTACAAGCTGTGGTGTAAACTTCTTGCTTTTCCCCACTTCCCTCACCCCAACCCTATTCTTGTGCCTTTAGCCTTTCAGATACCCAAGAACTTCTACCTGCAAGCACTGGTGCAGGAGTATGAAGTACAAAAGGAAACACTCATTTGATCACACATTCGTAGCCACAAGCTCTGATACCGGCAACATGTAGTTTAGTGTGTAGCATAAATGCAGGCTCTGCAAATAATGAGTAACCTGGTATGAGATGCCTCCAACCAGGACAGGGGACGATAGGATAGCGCAGGTGCCAGCACTTCAGAGGGTGAGGTCACACATGGGTTTTGCTGCAGAGGGCTCAGATGAAGACTTTGATGGGAAAATATGCAGAAATAGGCCGCTGAGCATGCAGAGAGAAATAGTTGGTGTGCTGGCAGGCCTGCCAGAAAGTCACTGTCAAGGAGCATAGAAGCGTCCAGCTCGAACTTCGCACTGCGTGGCATGCAAAGCTAAGAATGGAAAAGCAGAATATTTTTTAAAAGATGGGAAACTTGAAAATGTTGCTGTTCAGAGAAACTTGGGTATGCTCATACAAGGAACTGAAAGTTAGCATGCAGGTACACTACAGCAAGCTATTACAAAGGCAAATGGCATGTTGGTCTTTATTGCAAGGGACTGAAGGGCAGGAATAAAGAAGTCTTGCTACAATTGTACAGGGCATTGGAAAACTATGTGCAGTTTTGGGAAGGACATACTTGGCATTGGAGATGAAGGTTCACTAGGTTGATCCCTAGGATGATTTCCTACAATGAGAGGCTGAGTAAATTGGATCTATACTCTCTGCAGTTGAGAAAAATGAAAGGTGAGATCATTGAAACATATAAGATTCTGAGGGGGCTTGCTAGGTTAGATACTGAGAGGTTGTTTCCACTGGTTGGGGAATCTAGGACACAGGGGCAAAGTTTCAGGATAAGGGGTTGTTCATTTAGGACTGAGATGAGGAGAGCTTTGTTCATTAAAGGGGTTGTGAATCTTTATAATTCTCTACCCTACACCATTGTGGATGCTCCATTGTTGACTATATTTAAGGCTGGGATCAACAATTTTCTGGTCTCTCAGGGAATCACGGGATATGGGGAGCAGGCAGGAAAGGGGAGTTGAAACCCAAGATCAGCCATAATTATAGTCAATAGTGGAGCGGGCTTGACAGGCCGTGTGGCCTACTCTTACTCCTATCTCTTATGGAGCACACCCTTTCCAGCGTAAAAATGGCATCCAACTCCATGAGCACACTTGTGGATTCAATCACAATGCAGAATCTGATGATCATGTCTCAATTTCCATTGCAGCACAAGCAGAAGCTAAGCAGAAGCTATCCAATGTCCAAGTGTTAGAGTGAAAGCTCAGACTGAGGTCATAAAAACTCTGCATGTTGCCATGCAAACCCAGCTTGGTGCCGTGCCAGCTCAGACTGCTGACATCATGGCTACAGATACCAGTGCTCAAAGGGTATGCAGGCTCACACAACAGCCCAGCAATCTGTGCTCCAGCGGATTACTAGAATGATAGGTGCTGACCCAGGAATTGTGATATTAACTCTGTGGAGTTATATGAGCCTCTCTCAAAATGATAGCATTTGTGTCGCCTCCACTACCTCACCGCCACTGCCCCTGCTGTTGCCTGCAGCCCGGCAGTCCAGGCTGCAATCCAAAACTGGGCCTTCTGGGCCCAGGGCTGCTCAATGGCATCCTGCAAGGCCATCTGCAGTGTCCCCGACTGAAAGTCAGCATCCTTTCACCTGCCTTGGAAAGCACTACATAGGAACACTTGACCAGGCAAAGGCATCATAAGGGTGACTTTTCAATGGAATATTGGATGGCTTATTTCATAAAGTTGATTTATATCACCATTGTGACCATGAGGGTGCTATGATAGCCTGTAACAGAAGAATGGTAAGGTGTACGAGTGTTGTACAATGGGGATTTGGATTGCATCTATGGGAACTGGAGTCGGATTAGGTGATCACGGACAACCTGGCCTTCACCCCGCTCCTCCTCTTTTCTAAGCTGCCCACTGTATCACTGGAGGCAAAGGCTATGTGCTCACAGTGGCCAGGCTGTGGAGACTACAGCAGACCATGAAGAATCAGGACAAACACATTCCAGTGAATACTACAAGATTCCTCCAGAGCAGACCAGGCAGCTGAACCATTACTTCAGCACCCCAGTATTCTACTCTATGATGTTTTATGTGGCAGCATGGCTTGCATTGCACTCATGCTGGCCATGTGTAAATGGGTTGTGGAACGGAGTCAGGTGTTAAATGGTTAGCCTTGTCGCCTGGCAGCCGTCCTCTGATTTGAAGTGGTGGTTGAAATACTGAGGAAACAAAGGACTGGTGCAGCAGTGAATGGCAAACTGGGAGGTGTTACAGATATTGCCTGCCCCAGCCTGAACGGATCCTGATACAGAGAAATTCAAGGCCACAGTCACCTTCACAGCCATCTGCAGCACTGTCCTTGTCCTACTCTGAGGTTGCAGGTTCAGTTGCCAGAGCTGGCAGAGTTCAGTGAGCACTTCTTTCATAAAGCACAGTTGAAATACTGCTCCAGAGCTTGATGGAGTAAGTGAAATGCTCCCAGAAGATTCTAGCACCATTCCTATTCAATTTCACCAACTTTAAACAATTCTGCAAACTACGATGCACTTCTACAAACTCAGTCACTAAAAGTTAATCATCATCACTAGCCTGCATTCTTCCTACTGCTGAACACAAGTTCAACTGTGTGCTTTTAAGAGCTGGCACTAACTGGAGTAGTGAGGTTGAAAATAACAGCACTGGTATCCAATCATTACATGCTGACTGACATCAAAATCTGCCTACTCTGCATACTTCTGGCACATGCTCCAACAGCCCTCTCTAACGCTTCCAACACTGTAATATTTGGAGTAGCTGCAGCAGAACCATGTAGATGATATTTTGGTACCAAAAAGGCATCTGTCGACCCAGAAATTACAGGCGCTATGATGCCCAATATTGCAGCCACATTCTTCTGAGAAATGTGAGCTATTTAACCCCAGATACATCTTGATCTAAGTGATCATACATTCACAAAGTTCTAGATAGTGGTTGCAATGGTTATTTATTAATTGTTTCTCTTTAAAACATCATGGGGAGAGGTGGAAAACAAGAACTGGGTTAGTTTTTGGGTCAGAAGCCCGCCTCTAGTGGGAAACAGATTAAAGTTTAGATTTTCGTGTGGGAAAATCTTAATTGCTATGGAGGAGGATTTCCTGTCCACTTAGAACCAGTGGAGGCAGGAACAGGGACAGGTCAGATGAAGTGTGGGACTCATTTTGGCTCCCACGGCAGCCATGACGAGGCTGCTGATTGTCCTGAGGGACGGATCTACGGTTGGTACCAAAATCTTCCACTGCACCAGATGGAAGTGAGATGTCATAGGAGAGCTGGAGGCCTGGCACCTGGGGCAGGACAGACCCTTGCTTCATCAAAGCCAACCTGGATCGAATGCTGGAGGCTGTGAGAGAGAGAAGTCCTCTGCCCAGTAGGCAGTAGGAGGAGACCACCTTGTCATGCAATAGGAGCACTTCTCTGTTTAGTGTCATTTCACTCCGCCTCCTATTT